>NC_141875.1:600611885-603111885 GCF_056163025.1 Triticum urartu
ATGGATTTGGTGGAAAGAAGATTTGAGTGGAAAGCAACTTGGGGAAGGCTAGAGATCAAGATTCATATGGTGTGAATGGAATATCTTGGCCTCAACACATGAGTAAGTGGTTCTCTCTCAGAAAATGTGTATTGGAAGTGTAGGTATGTTCTGATGGCTCTCTCCACGAATGAAGAGTGGGTGGAGGGGTATATATAGCCTCCACACAAAAACTAACCGTTACACACAATTTATCAATCTCGGTGAGACTGAATTGAGAAACTCGGTCGGACCGATATAGCAAACCTAGTAACCGTTAGGATTTTCGGTGGGACTGAGATGCAACTCGGTAGGACCGATATGGTTAGGGTTAGGGCATAACGTAATCTCGGGGTGACCGATTACACAAACTCGATGGGACCGATTTTGGTAATAAGTTAACCAGAGAGTTGGTCAGGTAAACTTGGTGGGACCGATCGCTCATTTCGGTGGGACCGAAATGTTACAAAAGGGAAACAGAGAGTTTACATTGCAATCTCGGTGGGACCGATCGCTCATCTCGGTAGGACTGAAACGTTACGAAGGGAAACAGAGAGATTACAACTCCATCTCGGTGTGACCGAGATCCCTATCGGTGAGACCGATTTGCCTAGGGTTTGTGGCAGTGGCTATGGCATCTGAACTCGGTGGCGCCGGATAGAAAGAATCGGTGGGGCCGAGTTTGACTTTTGGTTTAGGTCATATATGGATGTGGGAAGGTAGTTGAGGGTTTTGGAGCATGTCACTAAGCACTATGAAGCAAGAACCTCATCAAGCAACACCTCATCCCTCCTTGATAGTATTGGCTTTTCCTATAGACTCAGTGTGATCTTGGATCACTAAAATATAAAATGTAGAATCTTGAGCTTTGAGCTTGACCCAAACTTTTTGTCCTTAGTATTTTGAGGGGTCCACTTTCCTCATCCATGCCATGCCATTCATTGAGCTTTTCCTGAAATATTAGTCTTGGAATAGCATTACCTCAATGAGCTATATATTGTTAGGAATTACCAAAACCACCTAGGGATAGTTGCACTTTCAAAATGTCCTGTAACCGGGATTTCGAGACTGATCGGGTCTTCCCGAGAGAAGGAATATCCTTCGTTGACCATGAGAGCTTGTGATGGGCTAAGTTGGGACACCCCTGCAGGGTATAAACTTTTGAGAGCCGTGCCCGCGGTTATGTGGTAGATGGGAATTTGTTAATATCCAGTTGTAGAGAACTTGACACTTAACATAATTAAAATGAATCAACCGCGTGTGTAGCCGTGATGGTCTCTTTTCGGCGGAGTCCGGGAAGTGAACATGGTCTTGTGTTATGCTTGAACGTAAGTAGTTTCAGGATCACTTCTAGCTTCTCGACCATTGCGTTGATTCTATTCTCGCTCTTATTTGCGTATGTTAGCCACCATATGTGCTTAGTGCTTGCTGCAGCTCCACCTCACTACCTTCTCCTACCCATAAGCTTAAATAGTCTTGATCTCACGGGTGTGAGATTGCTGAGTCCTCGTGACTCATGCATACTTCCAAACAGTTTCAGGTGCCGATGATACCAGTGCAGGTGACACAACCGAGCTCAAGTGGGAGCTCGACGAAGATCTTGGTTGTTGTTATGTGTCTTTTCCGGATGATCAGTACCTGGAGCCCAGTTGGGATGATCGGGGATCTAGCATTTGGGGTTGTCTTCTATTTTTTGGTTCCATGGTCGGACATTGCTTGTATTCTGGATGTTGTATGTTTAACTTGTTATCTGTGTGAAGTGACGATTGTAAGCCAATTCTTTATTCCTTTCTTATTCAGTACATGGGATTGTGTGAAGATTACCACTACAAAAAGAAGACACATCCATGACTTTTTGGGCCGAACGAAAAAAAATTCTATCATACATATGACACTTCTATGACGATAATTGTGACAAAACCCGGTATCATCATAGATGTGGTGGGCTCCTACTTCTATGACAAAAAATCATGATAGAAAATGGGCTTTTCATCCTGGGCGGGCCGGAGACGCAGCTGCATGACATTCTTTGGGTTGTCCATGACGGAAAAAAACGTGGTAGAAGCGAGGGGGAGGAAAATTTCGGGGAGTTCCCGGTTACGGTGGGAGGTCGGGGGCCGAGCGATGCGCGTTTCTCTCGTACACGTACGCGCGTGTGTGCGAGGCGTTGGCTCTAACTGAACCCGAGCGAGGCGTTGGGCTCTAACTGAACCCGAGCGATTGCATTGCAGGCTACGTGTTACTGAACCCGAGCGATCGATCGATGGATGTTAACTGAACCCGATAGAGCGATCCCTTTGCTACTGCTGCTAACTGAAGTCGATCGATGCTGCCTCTCGGATGAACAGTGAGCGTTGGGGGGGGTTGAATGAACAGTGAGCGGTGGTGTTGCCTCTGGATGAACAGGACCCCGTGGTGTGGTGGAGGGCTGGATGAACAGTAGACGGTGGAGGGGTGCCCGTGGAGGGGTGGTTGAACAGGACCCCGTGGTGTGGAGGGCTGGATGAACAGTAGACGGTGGAGGGGTGGTTGAACAGTAGCCGGTGGAGTAGCGCGCGGTGGAGGCTGGATGAACAGGAGCCCGTGGAGGCTGGAGGAGGTCGACGATGGCCCGTGGAAGCTGGAGGAGGTTGACGGTAGCCCGTGGAGGCTGGAGGAGATCGACGGTGGAGATGAACAGTATCCCGTGGAGTCCCGTTTTGCGGTACGCCACACCCCTCCCGATGAACAGGACCCCCGTTTTGACCGTAGGATGTCCGTTTCGTCCGTTTTACGGTATGCCACACCCCTCCCGATCAACAGGACCCCTGTTTCGACCGTAGGAGGTCCGTTTCCTTCGTTTTGCGGTATGCCACACCCCTCCCAATCAACAGGACCCCCCATTTCGACCATAGGAGGTCTGTTTCCTCCGTTTTGCGGTACGCCAGACCCCTCGCTATGAACAGGATCCCGTTTGGAACGTGGTCGGTCGAACACAAGGCCGTTTCCTCCGTTTTGCAGTATGCCAGGCCTCGTTTCCATCACCTGCTCCGTCCAAGCCCTCCAGATGAACACAACCACGCATTCCGTTCCGACCCAGCCGGTTGGCTCCCACGCGTTCCGTTGCCTCCCGATGAACACGACGCATTTCGTTGCCTCCCCATGAACACGACGCGTTCCGTTGCCTCCCCATGAACACGACGACGACGCTGTTTCTCTGTACCGACCCAGCCATGTACACGAGCCCTGGCCATACGTATGCGCGAGTAGGCGTTTGTGACCCTGCTCGTATGTACGTACGTGGCCGTATTTTCTTTCTTGCACCCTGGCCGCTGTACGTACGTGTACATGCTATGTGCGCGCCTCTACTACGACACGTACGCGCCTCTACTACGACACGTACGCTGCGGTGTGAGGCTGTCGTCGCCGCAGAATAACAGGGGGTGTGGGTGAGTAGAGGGATGCCCTGGCCAGCGGTGGGAGTAGTAGGGGGCGTTGAGGCCTGCACGATAGCACAGCCGGCCACAGGAGGCGGGAGTAGGCAGTCCCGCCGATGCTGCTTTGGCGGCTGGAGCAAGAAGATCAGAGATTGAAGAAACACGACGGTCATTGGATTGACATCCAACGGTTACGTCTGCTAGAATTGTTTGTTGACGTATATAATAACTAAAAAAAATCTTGCATACGCGTCAACTAAACAGGCCCACAAGTCAGACCACTCCCTCTTTTTTTAATAATTTATATATAGCTCATGGCAACTTCTTATGCAATTTATTGCAGTCGTTTTTTTGGTTGGCCAGGGCCAATTTCGCATATTTCTGTGGGTTCCAAACTATTTTTAATACCGAAATGTCAAGCCAGATTTAAAGTACTTTGAAGATATATTTAAATTAGGTTAATGCCCAGTGAAATAGGAATCTGAAAAATGTGAAAAAATTCAGAAATTATAAAGTAATTGCCAATTTGGCATCTGTTTTTATATTTACAACCCATTTCATATTACTTTCAAGATTTGCAGGCGTCTTGAAAGAGTTGCAGCCCATCAGGGTGTAGAAAAATAAGTAGGCCTGGATTGGGTATTCTTCAAAAAAAATAAACTGGGCTCATTTTCACAAAGAAAAAATAGCTGGGCTAGTCACATGGTGAACATAAAATATAAGCCTGGGCTAGATGGGCCACAGCCCAGTTCAAACCCTACTCCGTCTCAACAATAGCAAACAAGAAAATACTGCTCGAGTAGCTACATCCCAGGTGTCAGCCAATCTTGTGCTGTTCTCTTGTCTATTGACTATATATGCTCACAATGTCGTGTGTCCCAGATGTCAGGAAAACACTAGGAGGAAGCATTTTATTTTTCCATACGCTGACGTGGTGGGCCCCTACTGTCATCCTCTCCACGTACTTCTGCCGATTCCTGTTGTTTGTTGACCATGTTGACAACGCGAGAGGGCGGCGCCGCGGCGAGTGCACCAAAGCGCGCGGAGGTCGTTGGCGTTAACGATTTTGGAGACGGTGGGGCGGCAATGCGTGCGCTGAGGCGTAGCCAGCCGTGGGAGGCGGAAGCAGGCGGCCCCGCCGGTGCTGGTTTGGTTTTGGCGGCTGGAGGAAGACTGGACTGAAGAAACACGATAGACTGTAAAAGCAGCAGGAGTACTTAACAACCTTAACTGAAACCAGCAAGGGCACTTAACAACCAAAGCTGAAAGCAGTATGAGTACTTATACAGGTTCAACAGTACAAAGCACGCCTCGAACAGTGCTACTTTGCCTACAATTAACCAATGGTGGGGCCGCCAAGCCCCAGGACAAGGCCCAGGCGCCACCCCGCGCATCCACAACCTTCTGAAAGCGGCTTCATCTCGCAACATGGTCAATAAACAGGATATTCGCTTTAGATCCGTGGAAAAGCATGAACATAATCTTCTGTCCTATTCTCCAAGATGGATGGGCCTTCATTATTTGAGACCACCCATGAATAAGTATCTTTTCACCTCCAAGGGGAATTGAGTAGGTCGACATAAACATCATGTTGTGACCAAGCGCAAGTCTGACCCGACCATGGTCGGGCATCTGTATAGGAACAATAGAACTCGGTAGTTCCTGTTTCAAGAAGATCACAACTGTAAAACTGTGTATAAGCAATAGTTTATGAACAACATATATAAACAAACAGCTCGTACCGTAAGTTTCTCGACACAGTTGGACCTGTTCAACGAGTGCAGTAGTGGCACACATATCCAACGTGGCCTTCCACCATTGAAACGCCCCACAAGGACCTCAAGATGATAATAAAGTGTAGGAACTTGTGGATGTCGATCCAGTCAACTTCAGTGCCATTAGTAGCAGCCGAGTTATTACAGAGTAACAAACGAGCCACCAATTATAAGAAAATATTAGTTAGAAGTAGCATCTTCGTGAGAGATTCGTTGCTACATCTAAAGTTAAATTGTGATTAGTTAGACAGAATAGGTGGATTAAGAAGTAATCGAGGCAACAAGCAAGAACCAGATACAAAACTAACATGGATGAACAATTGGAACGATGTCGGGGTGGAAGATCGCAGTGAAGATGAGACCAGGTTCTGCTATTTCCATCAACATTTGTGCGCCAACTTTCAGTACGTAACACTTGAGAAAGTTTATCCAAGTTCGGCCATAAAAAAAGTAGCGATCTTCTTGGTTCATGAACCCAACTCGGAACTTATATCCATGGCTTGTCTTCTGTGACCATTAAACTAGTGTATTCAGTTATGGCAAGGCCGAGCATCTTGAGTACATGTGTTCTGGCAGAGCAAATAATACACTGTAGGAAAAATAGTATGAGAACACAACATGTTCAAAAAAACCCCACCCTCCTGGATAGAAAAGAGGATTCTAGGAACATACTGTGCGCGTTTCAAAATGATGTGTTAGAATGAGAAGGAACAAGTGTGGTGTCTCGCCGAGGGTGCAGAAACCTGTAGGGTACTCGCACTTTGGGCACTGCACGTGAAACACACTAGATTCAGTAGGAAGAAAAAATGCATCAACGGCGGCGGCTGCCATCCTAGGATTTCCTGCGACCAAGGGACTTGGATTTATCGGGGATGGATGAAGAATTCGTACCTGGTTCTCCATGAGAAAACCCTATGCAATCCCCGAGAGGGGGTTTTCTCTGAACAAGCAGACGAGGGAGAAGGGGATTCAGGCCCAGTGAAATATTGCTGCTTCGTCTGTCCAGCTTACTGCTAAAGCTGGAAAGGGGGGTTGTGATTTGACGGCTCATTGGGCATTACTGCGGTGCTACGACTGGGGTGTGTCTACCATGAAGTTGTGCACTCTAATTTGTGCATATGGCACGAGGACCCCGTTGCCGGTTGCCCCACATATCAGCGAAAGGAAGTAGAAAGACAGGAGTAACTAGTTACACATAAATATATATTTTGACAGAGAGATACTCCCTCTGTAAAGAAATATACAAATCTTTTATATCACAGGCTCACCTTGCCGCTCTGCAACACGCAGGCATTATGGGGGTTCAGCTGAGAATATAATACTCAGATAGGCTCACGGTTCTGGACTTTGGGCTGCAGGCCGACCCTGCATGTTTGGGGGCCCATGTGTTCTACCTCAGTGCTTTTCATATTGCAAGCAATCGGTACGACGCTGGTTTTAGATGCTGTCGCAAGGCGAATACACAAAATTGAATAAAGCACGGCAGCTGTTGGAATGAAATCGAACGACGGTTCCTAACCAGCAATCAGAGTTGCAATTCTATCAATGATATACCATGTGATAAATAATAATGTTGTACTACTCATACACAAAGGACACTTGTTTCACCATGCCAGATTATTACATCAAAATCTCTCGGGGGATAGATCACTTCGGCAGTTGTGTGCTGCTAATGAAGAATTTCAAAGTTGATTTTGACCAGCTCTCGTTGCCGAGAAAGTTCGATTTTGACATCATCCCCTACCGCAAGATATGATTTGGATTTGAACGTTGACCATCCTTTAGCATCAATCATCATGCGACCATCCTTTGTACTTACGGTATATTGAGCAGGTTCATTCACACCAAGGGCGCGCATGGTAAGAGAAACTTGGCCGCGGTCACCCGGATTGTTGAACGACTCCCTCGTTGCTCTAGGAATTCTCTGTTTGCAAACAAGAAGACATACCCAAACAGTTAGATCAACACAGTGAATCATGTGAAACAACATGGAAAGAAAAAAGAACGAAGCACTTGGGCGGCCAATGCTTACCAACAAGGTGGACATGTCGGTTTTTGTAAGGACTTTGGTATATGAACTGCGAACTGCAGCCCAGTCTGTTGCCGGTGCAACTGCATGGGCCGGAGCAGATGCAAGTGCAAGTGTTGCTGCAGGTGCCGAAGCCGCTGTTGCAGCCGGAGATGGTGCTCCTTGTAGAGCTGGTGCCGGTGTCGGAGCAGGTGCCGGTGTCGATGCCCGATTCTCTGATAGATCAGACTGATCCGCCGACGCGGTCGGTGCCCAATCCTCAGCTGGATCAGACTGCGCTGCTGCCGTTGTCAGTGCTAGAGCAACTACCGGTGCTCGATCTGTGCGAGACAGCGGCGATCATGTCTGGTCTGCTATGATCAGCTTTCTAACTTGACTAGGATCCATGATCGTGATCCAGTTTTTTTTCTTCAATTCTTTTAAACGCGAGAAGGACTAATTGTGGCATTTTTGTTAAACCAAACTGCAGTTCATCATAGGGATTCAGCTTGTACTCAGACAACAGACTGATCCAATTTTTTCCAGTAATATAAGTGATGGACAGTGCCTTCGTTACTGACACAACATAAGAAGTGAAACATGCAAAAATAGCCATCGTAGAGCAAACCAAATGGTTTATTCTGTGATGAATGTCACATGGCAAAACCTGCATCATAAAATTGCAGGAAAAGAAAGAAAACATGACATTAAATCAATAAGATTTAGACAGTAAATCAATAAGATTTACTTGATGTGACACAAGTGAATCCTTACCAGGAAATCACTATGTTGAAGTACTAAACAGAAGATTGATCGTCCAACTACGCGTGGCATGCAGGGGCCCCGCCTACTCCCACAAGCAGGACAGTCCAAAGGTCGTGACAAATCGTATGGACCGAACATCCATGGGACTGGAAATCCTGGTGGGTGCGATAAACCCTGTAATGCATACAGATATTGGAGTGTAACCATAATTGATAAACCGTCCTCACAAAAAATATGATCTGGATACTTCAAAATATACAGACTGAATTGAGTCGACAGACATTAACATAGACTGTTCTCGGGACTGACCACACACCAAAAGCGGCAGTACTAATAAACAATACAGGGTTCACAAACACAAATCAAGTACTGAACAATAGTACTTACTACAGACAAGCAAATTTGCACTAACTAAACTCTGCAGACTATTTCTTGCCACCGACCTACGGGATGAACCCCGCATAACTGACTAGGCCATGGACTTCGTGCGAGATGTCTACATGCACCATCACCATCTTGTCAACGTTGGAGAACCTAACAAAGTGGTCTTTCCACTCAAAAACATGATGATGAAGACAGGCCGCATCAGATTTGTTGGGAAGCTTTACAAGAACCACACCATTCGTAATCGAAGGCAAAGCCAGGAAATTGTTGTGGTCAAGTACAGCCTCGAGAACATGCCTGACGACAATGCTACAGGAAAACACTAGTTCAGGACACGTGGCGACAAGGACACAACAACTGGATAGTTCAGTAGTAGAACTCATCATCAGGTCTTCCAGTTCACACGGCATGACTTTGAGAACATCTCCACCGCGGACCTGGTTCTAATTCAAACAAAAACCATATTTTATTACTACCTCCGTTCAGAAATATAAGATGATTTTCGATATTATACTCCATATATGACTACATATACGCATAGAAATGAGTGAACAAAGACACTAGAAATGTCTTCAAAGGCATGAGAGCAGAGGGATTACATGCAATATCCATAACACAAGTTACTGAGGCAAATATACCCTCTTAAAAGGTAGCATTGATGTTCATAAAGTACTCCCTCCATCCCAAAATTCTTGTTTAGATTTGTCTAGATACAGATGTATCAAGTCACATTTTAGTATTAGATACATCCGTATCTAGACAAATCTAAGACAAGAAATTTGGGACAGAGGGAGTAGTTCAAAGTAATCTATAAGAAATCAGTGTCAACCTCTCGCATGTTTTGGTCAAAAGAGGAATTTAGAGCCGTCATTTGGCACACTAAAATCACATGCAAGATCACCCAGAAAGTTGTACTACTAGTACTAGTACTGCATGTTAGATGAAAAAACACAATCAAGATCGAGAAAAAGATTGTCAACAAGAGACATTACCTGGACTTGCTTAATGATGGATCCCGGGGAGGGGGGCTTGGACAGGGCGATGGCTTTGAGCTTGTCTGCGGTAGTCTCGGTGGGGTGCTTGCGCTTCTTCGTTTTTGGCCAGAGCTATAGACATCACATCGGCCGGTGCTCCGGCGTCCATCCAAAAGAGGACGCTGAGAGAGAAGAGTGAAAGGAGGAACGAGATGAGGGAGAAGCGAAGCGAGTGGGGGTTTTCTTCAAGAGAGGAAGCTGAGAGAGAAGAGTGAAATGATGGTTGCTTCATCCGCCCAACTGGAAAGGAGGGGGTTTTGTGATTTGACGGCTCATTGGGCATTACTGCGGCGGTTCAATCGGGGTAGTCTACCGTCACTCTACTATGGAGTAATTTAGTGCATGGCTGGTGGACCCAGGTGCTGGCTGTCCCACACGTCGGTGAAAGTGAGTAATTTAGTGCATGGCTGGAGGAGGATCTGCACGCTAGAGTGTGTCCACTGTTTTTCTGAAGAAAAAAATGATTACAGCAAGCATTTCCACTCTGACGACGGAGGAGTGTGAAACATGGCAGCCACTTGAACATACAGAGTGCTCCTATGACTAGGCATGTGCAGTGGTTCATACGTCAGTACTACACAATCTTGTTGCTAGTGTAGTAAGATATGACGATAACAAATGATGTTGTGCGCATGTCAACTACTCCTATATGTAACATAGCACCGCTTTTTCGACTATCCGGTTGAGAATGAACGGTGAGATCAATGTCAACAGAACTAGTTCCACAGCGCACGGAGAGTGCCGTGCTACAGTACTCCACGAAACATGAACCATATGAAGCACAAATGGATTCCGGTGACGGAGCCCTGAAAGGATTCGCCCGGCAACGGCGACGGCAGCCTGCAACCCCTCCTTGTTCAGGTCAGCACCCACCATCGCGTGGAGACGGCTCAGCTCCTCAGAGATATATGTAACGCCCCGAGACCGATGTGCCAGGTGTCCTCCAGTTATTCGCTGTTGTTGCCTTGTGTTTGCTTGCGTGTCATGCATCTCATATCATGTCATCATGTGCATTGCATTTGCATACATGTTCGTCTCATGCATCCAAGCTTTTTCCCCGTTGTCCGTTTTGCATTCCGGCGCTCCTATGTCATCCGGTGTCCCTTTCTACCTCTTTTCATGTGCGTGTGTTAAACGTTTTCGGATTGGACCGGGACTTGTCATGTGGCCTTGGTTTACTACCGGTAGACCGCCTGTCAAGTTTCGTGTCATTTGGACTTTGTTTGATACTCCAACGGTTAACCGAGGGACCGAAAAGGCCTCGTGTGTGTTGCAGCCCAACACCACTCCAAAGTGGACAAAAACCCACCTAAACCCCCTCCATCATCTCGGTCGTTCGATCATGATCGCGCGGCCGAAAACCGCACCCCATTTGGACTCTCCTAGCTCCCTCTACCTTTATATGTGTGCTCTCCTCCGAAATTTCCGCGCAGTCTAACCCTAGCGTCTTTGTCCTCGCGCCACCGGACATGTCCGCGCCGCACCGGACATGTCCACCGCCGCCGGCCACCTCACCCGGGCCAATCCGGTGCTGCCACCTCAGCGCCCGCCGCCGCCCTCCGCCACTCCCGCGGCGCCACCTCACCGCTCTCTCTCTCCTCCCGCGCGAGGCCCTGAGGGCCCAGATCCGGCCCACGGGATCCGGATCCTGTCGCCGCCCGAGGAGCTCGGCTCCCAGCGCCCGAGCCGCCAGATCCGCCGCGCCGCCCAGCTCCCGGCGACGCCGCGCCCCGCGCGTCACACGAGGCGCCGCCGCCATGCGCCGCCGCGTATCCTCGCCGTCGGCCGCCTCATTCGCCGCGCGCCGCCGCCTCGCACACCATGCGCCCGCCGCCTCCGTTCGCCAGCGTCCTCCGCCACTGCCTCGCCGGCGTCGTCCTCCGGCGAGCCCGCGTCTCCTTCTCCATCACCGGCCACCTCTCCGTCGTCTTCTCCGGCGAACCCCGGCGAGGTCCTGTGGATCGTGACCAGATCCACCAACCCCTCCAACCGAACGGCCTCCCCGCGTCCCGCTCTGCTCCGTCACGGATCCCTCCGTCCCGCGTTGACTTTCGCGGAGGTAGAATTTCACTAAGTCCCCGAAGTTTCCAGATTCATGTGCCCATTTTCATCATGCCATAACTCTGCATCCATAGCTCCGATTCGTGCGTGTAGCATATCAAAATGTTGGTCTCGGCGAGTACATCATTTCATCTCATTGTATCATTTTTATTTGAGCTCATCTTGATGCCCGAAATGCTATTGGAAAGAGGGCTATGTGAGGAATTTGTCAGATCTATTTCAGCAAATGGCCTTTTGTCATTTTTGCCATGATTAATGTGTGCATGCCATGATCCTGAGCTCTACATGTGTTTTGTAATATGCCATGCCATCTTTACAGGGGTGTATGCCATGTATTTTTTGTGATCTTTGTGGTGACTAGCACAGGCTTGCAAAGTAGCATAATCGTTGATGCTGATTTCAGGGACTTAGAATTTCACTAAGTCATTGTCCTGTTTTTGTTGTTATGCCATATGTTCATGTTGTTTCCTACTGATCCGTGCCTCTTTTAAGGATGATCAGTAAGGATGTTTTGTTAACATTGTGGTGCTCTATCCATCCGTGTCTTTGTTTGCATTTATGGACCAACCTAGCTTGAGTCAATCGAGCTCTACTTTTGCTATAAAATGTTCCTGGCAGATCGTTGACAAGATTAGCGATTTTGCCGAGGTTGTTGCTATTGATCCGTGCATGCTATGATGTTGTTCTTGCCATGTCTAGCTTCTATGCCATGTCTTCTTGATGGGTGTATGCTTAGTTTGTCATGCCATGCTCTGTAGTGAGTGCATCGAGCTCGTAACCATGCCTACTTGTTATCTGTTTTGCATGCTCCAGTTTTTCACTAAGTCTGAATCTGTTTATGTTTTTGCTATGTTCACATGCTTGCAATTGTATTTTCTGATCCCTTTTGGCTCAAGGTCACTAAGGGACTTTTGTTATATGCTTAGAGTAGCTTCATGCCATGCCTTGCTTTGCCATGTTATGTCCCTGTAGCATGTAGTTATCATGCTCTAAACATTGCTTCCTGATGATAAATTCCATACTTGTGTTAATTTCTCTAAGTGTGTAACTTGTTATCGTTTGCTCTTTTGCCATGGTTGTTTGAACCTGTGAATGGATGAATTAGCCGTAGATCAGTGTTCATCTTTTTTCAAGCATCATGAGTGGATCCCTTCCATGTATTTTGTTGCCATGTTTGAGTGCTGTAGCATATTTATCTTGATGCATTTAGATGGCTACTTGCTGATTATCGCAGTCCGGTGCCATATTTGTTTTGCTTGCCTTTTCCAAACCGTGCATCCGATTCTGGTGATCTTTATATCGATTTCAACCGAAATCACCTCACCTTTCCAGTGGCACTCTTGGTTTTCGAAGTTGAGGCCAGGTTCAATCATTCCTTTCCAAATCATGCATATGCACCGCATACCGCATCCCGCATACCATGCCATGTTCATGTGTTGGTTGTTTACTATGGTGTGTGCTTCTATCTGGTGTTGCTTCTTCAGGTTGGTTCCGATAACGTCGCGGTTGTGAGGACCCGTTCGACTACGTCTATTTGTCTTCTTCATGGACTCGTTCTTCTTCTTTGCGGGATTTCAGGCAAGATGACCATACTCTCGAAATCACTTCTATCTTTGCTTGCTAGTTGCTCGCTCTTTTGCTATGCCTATGCTGCGATACCTACCACTTGCTTATCATGCCTCCCATATTGTTAAGCCAAGCCTCTAACCCACCTTGTCCTAGCAAACCGTTGATTGGCTATGTTACCGCTTTGCTCAGCCCCTCTTATAGCGTTGTTAGTTGCAGGTGAAGATTGGAGTTTGCTCCTTGTTGGAACATGGATATCTTGTTGGGATATCACAATATCTCTTATTTAATTAATGCATCTATACACTTGGTAAAGGATGGAAGGCTCGGCCTTATGCCTGGTGTTTTGTTCCACTCTTGCCGCCCTAGTTTCCGTCATATCGGTGTTATGTTCCCGGATTTTGCGAACCCCTTGACAGTTCGCCTTGAATAAAACTCCTCCAGCAATGCCCAACATTGGTTTTACCATTCGCCACCTAGCCTTTTCTTTCCCTTGGGTTTTGCAGACTCAAGGGTCATCATTATTTAAACCCCCCTGGGCCAGTGCTCCTCTGAGTGTTGGTCTGACCGAGTAGACTGCGGGGCCACCTCGGGGCAACTTGAGGGTTGGTTTTACTCGTAGGATGTCTCATCTGAGTGTGCCTTGAGAACGAGATATGTGCAGCTCCTATCGGGATTTGTCGGCACATTCGGGCGGTGTTGCTGGATTTGTTTTACCATTGCCGAGGATGTCTTGTAATCGGGATGCCGAGTCTAATCGGATTGTCTTGGGAGAAGGAATATCCTTCGTTGACCGTGAGAGCTTGTGATGGGCTAAGTTGGGACTCCTGCAGGGATTTGAACTTTCGAAAGCCGTGCCCGCGGTTATGGGCAGATGGGAATTTGTTAATGTCCAGTTGTAGAGAACCTGAAGTTTATCTTGATTAAAATGCACCAACCACGTGTGTAACCGTGATGGTCTCTTCTCGACAGAGTCCGGGAAGTGAACACGGTGTTGGAGTTATGCTTGACGTAGGTTGTTCTAGGATCACTTCTTGATCATAGTTGTTCGACCGTGCTTTTGCCTTCTCTTCTCGCTCTCGTTTGTGTATGTTAGCCACCATATATGTTAGTCGCTTGCTGCAGCTCCACCTCATACCTTTTACCCTTCCTATAAGCTTAAATAGTCTTGATCGCGAGGGTGCGAGATTGCTGAGTCCCCGTTACTCACAGATACTTCCAAAACCAGTTTGCAGGTGCCGATGTTACCGAGCAGGTGACGCAACCAAGCTCAAGGAGGAGCTCAATGAAGATCTTCCCCTTTGTGTTGTTTCGTTCTAGTCGATCAGTAGTGGAGCCCAGTTGGGACGATCGGGGATCTGTGTAGCATTTGGGGTAGTCTTCTTTCATTTTGGTTCTGTAGTCGGACCTTGTGTGTATCTGGATGATGTAATGTTATATCCATGTATTGTGTGAAGTGACGATTGTAAGCCAACTATGTATCTCTTTCCCGTATGTAATACATGGGTTGTGTGAAGATTACCTCACTTGCGACATTGCTTTCAATGCGGTTATGCCTCTAAGTTGTGCTTCGACACGTGGGAGATATAGCCGCATCGAGGGTGTTACAAGTTGGTATCAGAGCCTTCCCCGACCTTAGGAGCCCCCTGCTTGATCGAATCACTGGCGTTGATGAGTCTAGAAAAATGTTTTGAGTCATTTAGGATTATATATATCGAAGAGTAGGATTCTTTTTACCCCTCAGTCCCTTCGTCTCTCTGGTGAGGCATCCTGATGTAGAGTTTTGACTCTTCTCTTCTCTTCTCAAATTTCACTAAAAAATTTAGGATCACGCGGGTATCTTGGAATTGTTCCGATGGTTTTGTGACGAGAACATTGTTCTTGGTGCCTCCTGACATTTAGGGGTTGTGGCAGTGTCCCGGGGAGTTGAGCTCCGAGGTGTTGTCGTCACAATTTTATCGTTGCAGTTCTGGAATACCTGAGTTCGCCGACATCGAAAATATCTTTTATGCAGTTGTTGGTGAGATAACCACGACGCCACCCAGTACTGGGGCGGGAGTTCGGGAGTATTGCCATAACTCGTATAACGGATGCTTTTCGAAGGTTGAGGTAAATGATTTCCGAAGGCTTCTTGGTTATGTGTTGAAGGATGGATATAGCTGGATGTAGGATTTGCTAGTTTTGGGTGAGATATTATGCTTCCCCTGTATCCCCAACACCTGATTGCATAACCAGAAAGTTTTGGAAGTTTATAAGTGGGAATTCAAGTAGCTCTTAGGATATCTTTCCGATGGATGTATGATATGAAATTGGGGTTCGACGTCTAGTGGTCCGCCTATCCACGGTTGGTTCTACAGTGGTCTCATTGTGTCTTAAAGAGTCCTTGGCTATGCCGACTCGGGGACGCTTCGCATGTCATGTGCACTGCCTTGTACATGATGGTGCTGTAGGATCGAGCCCGTGTAGGCCCCACCACGAAAACTTCGGACGAAATCTCTATCATATGTTTGTTCCGGCTTATTCTGCAAGCCAATCCTTTGTTTTTGTTTTTGTTTTTGAGTTGTGGTATTCGAGTTGCTTCGAAGTCAAATGTTGATTCCATACCTTCCCTAAATGGTGTTCTCATACTCCGATGTGAATACCAATCCTTCTTGATCATCAAGATTGTTTTGTCAATCCTTTTTAACCGGTGTGCTTCTCTTCAAGTGGATCCGATCATTTCAACATCCTCAAGATCAAGTATCAGTTCTTCTCAACGGTGTTTGTTTCATCCGTCTCCAAGTTGCCTTTGTTTTTCCCGCCCACCCACCCTTTTTCTTCAAGAACTAAGTTTTCTTTATCAAGTATCTATCTTATTATTATGAAGTCGCTCCATTCTTTTCCGTCAATGCTCTTACCCGGTGGTTTTCATGAAGATGCTCTACTAGTTCATCATTCTTCGCTCTCTTTCTTCTCTGGTGGAACCAATTCTAGCTTTGTTGATTGTATTCTTTCCTCATTTCAAATGCCTTCTCATACTGGTGCACCTAATAATAATTCACTTCTCGCTATTTTGTTGTTCCGGAGTGCTGAAAATATCTCGGATGATTCATTTCAATTCTCAATCCGTTCAAGATATTTCGAGGATGTTATCTCATTCAAGCCTTTTAATTCAACCGACGCAATATCTCTTTTAAATCGTTCAACGGTGTTTCCCTTGAGTGGGCCCTAACCCACAGGTCTTTTCCCAGGATCTTACCTGACTCTTCTAATTCTTCCCGGAGTTATTCTCAAATTCTTTTCAAAGTTTGACGTAAGAATGAGTTATCATCAGTCAAATGCCTTTCTCCAAGATCTTTCTATTCTTTCATCGTTGGTTCAACCTTTCTAATTTTCGTCCCGGAGTGTCTTAACGATTCTTGGTGGTGTTTCTCGTTGTCGTTCTCAACATTTGAAGACCGAAGAAGAGTTTTACCTCCATATCTTACCCGTTCTCTCAGGGATTCGTGATTCTAGCTTAATGCCATCCTCTCATAATTGTTTTCGATTGTGAGAATTCTTTTCAACCATCCAGAGCATTTCATGAGTTGTTTTCCATTTCTTTTCCCCGAAGGCCAACTTTTCAAATATTATTCATTTCTCAGCTTTCAGCTCTCGTTCTCCAATCTTACCGGTGCATCATTCAAGTATATTCTCTAATCAGCTCGTGATCTTTTGTTCTCGTGGATCTAATTTCCCTCAAGTATTTTCATTCGTTCTCTAATCCTTTCCGGTGATTTATCCCTTTACTTCGTTCTTTGTCAATGATTACGGTGGTTCGTTCCATATTTTATTTCTTATCATATCAATTCATTCATTGTTTCCTAATCCTACCGGTGGTTCATTGAAGACCTTCTCAAGTTTGCGCAATATCTCTCTTAATATTTTCTCCGAGAATAAGTAGTATGCCAAATCCGTTGATTGTTATCAATTATATTGGTGAAGGATACGGATAATATAATTCTTATTCTTGTTCCATCCAAATGATAAATTTCTTCCTTCGGAGTTTATTCATTTTTTTCTTTCTCGAAGTTCCAAGCTCTAATTATAACGGAGATCCATCTAAAACATTACAAGGTTTCACCTTATGTTTTCAACTTCTCTTTCTTTTCGTTATCCTTTTGTTTACCAGAGTTCTTCATGGAGGTTCTACATGATGGTTCATCAAGGATTTAATCCCTTCTCGAAGTGTTCATTGAGATTCTTTTCAAAGGAGCTCAAGTTTTCTTCATCTTGCCATCCGGAGTGCAATTCTTTCTTCCATATCATTGGAGGGGTATTATGTCATTCTTGATAATTTTAGTTCATGCTTCATGATTCACATGTTGTCAAGAATGAGGTATTTTAAATCCATCAACCTCGTCATTAGAGTTATCTTGGGTTATATTCCACCTAAAGCCTTCCCTAAGGATTGTTGCTATTTATGGTGCTGTTAAATGACCCAAGCTCTTCATTTATCCTCCCGGTGAAATAAGACTCTCGTCTCCTTGTTCTTATCAATCCAATCTATTGTTTCCTTTGGTGGCAGAAATTCACCTCAAGTCTCGAGATGTTTTCCATAAGCCCACATCAAGCTTATATTTTCGTTGTTGTTAACCCAACAACTCCGTTCTAGCAGGTATTGTGAGCGTGCTCTCTCAAGATCTTGTTTTCTCCTCCGTTCATTCCATTCCGTTCTCTCTTTTCTTCCGGAGGCATTGTGATGCTGCTCTCTTCGACGGATCATCTTGGTTGTCAAGATCTTGGCCAATTCCTTCCATTTATAGTCGAAGTGTTGTCCAAATTATATCAGTCTTATTCCTTCTCTATCTTGTTTTAACCAGAGTGTTGTGTCTATCATTCCTATTCTAACCGGAGTCTCATCCAAGTGCTTTCATATAGCAAATCTCATATTCTGTACCTCCATTCCCAACCGGAGTACTGTCCGAATTTATTCATCTTCGTTCCTTTTTCTGACGGAGTGCTTTCACGTCGTTCATCTCCGTTGTATCCTTTCTTTCAAGTTGTTCAACATTTCAAGGTTCGTGGTTTCACTCGTTTGTCAAAGGAGCAACTTAGTTTTACCTCTTCTCCCCCTCTTCTATTTTTCCCTCCGGTGTCATTCTAGATCTCGGGACGAGATCCTCTCGTAGTGGTGGAGTGTTGTAACGCCCCGAGACCGATGTGCCAGGTGTCCTCCAGTTATCGCTGTTGTTGCCTTGTCTTTGCTTGCGTGTCATGCATCTCATATCATGTCATCATGTGCATTGCATTTGCATACATATTCGTCTCACGAATCCGAGCTTTTTCCCCGTTGTCCGTTTTGCATTCTGGCGCTCATATGTCATCCGGTGTCCCTTTCTACCTCTTTTCGTGTGCGGGTGTTAAACGTTTTTGGATTGGAACGAGACTTGTCATGCGGCCTTGGTTTACTACCGGTAGACCGCCTGTCAAATTTCATGTCATTTGGACTTCGTTTGATACTCCGACGGTTAACCGAGGGACCGAAAAGGCCTCGTGTGTGTTGCAGCCCAACACCCCTCCAAAGTGGCCCAAAACTCACCTAAACCCCTTCCATCATCTCGGTCGTTCGATCACGATCGCGTGGCCGAAAACCGCACCCCATTTGGACTCTCCTAGCTCCCTCTACCTATATATTTGTGCTCTCCTCCCAAATTTCCGCGCAGTCTAACCCTAGCGTCTTCCTCCTCGCGCCACCGGACATGTCCGCGCCGCAGTGGACATGCCCATCGCCGCTGGCCACCTCACCCGGGCCAATCCGATGCTGCCACCTCACCGCTCCCGCGGCGCCACCTCACCGCTCTCTCTCTCCTCCCGTGCGAGGCCCTGAGGGCCCAGATCCGGCCCGCGGGATCCGCATCCCGTCGCCGCCCGAGGAGCTCAGCTCCCAGCGCCCGAGCTGCCAGATCCGCCGCGCCGCCCAGCTCCCGGCGACGCTGCGCCCCGCACGTCACCCGAGGTGCCGCCGCCATGCGCCGCCGCGACTCCTCGCCGTCGGCCGCCTCGTTCGCCGCGCGCCGCCGCCTCGCATGCCATGCGCCCGCCGCCTCCGTTCGCCGGCATCCTCCGCCGCTGCCTCGCCGGCGTTGTCCTCCGGCGAGCCCGCGTCTCATTCTCCGTCACCGGCCACCTCTCCGTCATCTTCTCCGGTGAACCCCGGTGAGGTCCCGTGGATCGGGACCAGATCCACCAACCCCTCCAACCGAACGGCCTCCCCGCGTCCCACTCCGCTCCGTCCTGGATCCCTCCGTCCCGCGTTGACTTTCGCGGAGGTCGAATTTCACTAAGTCCCCGATGTTTCCAGATTCATGTGCCCATTTTCATCATGCCATAACTCTGCATCCATAGCTCCGATTCGTGCGTGTAGCATATCATGATTTTGCCGAGGTTGTTGCTATTGATCCGTGCATGCTATGATGTTGTTCTTGTCATGTCTAGCTTCTATGCCATGTCTTCTTGATGGGTGTTGCTTAGTTTGTCATGACATGCTCTGTAGTGAGTGCATCGAGCTCATAAACATGCCTACTCGTTATCTATTTTGCATGCTCCAGTTTTTCACTAAGTCTGAATCTGTTTATGTTTTTGCTATGTTCACATGCTTGCAATTGTATTTTCTGATCCCTTTTGGCTCAAGGTCACTAAGGGACTTTTGTTATATTCTTAGAGTAGCTTCATGCCATGCCTTGCTTTGCCATGTTATGTCCCTATAGCATGTAGTTATCATGCTCTAAACATTGCTTCCTGATGATAAATTCTAGACTTGTGTTAATTTCTCTAAGTGTGTAACCTGTTATCGTTTGCTCTTTTGCCATGCTTGTTTGAACCTGTTAATGGATGAATTAGCCATAGCTCAGTGTTCATATTTTGTCAAGCATCATGAGTGGATCCCTGCCATGTATTTTGTTGCCATGTTTGAGTGCTGTAGCATATTTATCTTGATGCATTTAGATGGCTACTTGCTGATTATCGCAGTCCGGTGCCATATTTGTTTTGCTTGCCTTTTCCAAACCGTGCATCCGATTCCGGTGATCTTTATATCGATTTCAACCGAAATCACCTCACCTTTCCAGTGACACTCTTGGTTTTCGAAGTTGAGGCCAGGTGCAATCATTCCTTTCCAAATCATGCATATGCACCGCATCCCGCATACTATGCCATGTTCATGTGTTGGTTGTTTACTATGTTATGTGCTTCTTTCCGGTGTTGCTTCTTCGGGTTGGTTCCGATAATGTCGGGGTTGTGAGGACCCGTTCTACTACGTCTGTTTGTCTTCTTTATGGACTCGTTCTTCTTCCTTGCGGGATTTCAGGCAAGATGACCATACCCTCGAAATCACTTGTATCTTTGCTTGCAAGTTGCTCGCTCTTTTGCTATGCCTATGCTGCGATACCTACCACTTGCTTATCTTCCCTCCCATATTGTTAAGCCAAGCCTCTAACCCACCTTGTCCTAGCAAACCGTTGTTTGTCTATGTTACCGCTTTGCTCAGCCCCTCTTATAGCGTTGTTAGTTCCAGGTGAAGATTGGAGTTTGTTCCTTGTTGGAACATGGATATCTTGTTGGGATATCACAATATCTCTTATTTAATTAATGCATCTACACACTTGGTAAAGGGTGGAAGGCTCGGCCTTATGCCTGGTGTTTTGTTCCACTCTTGCCGCCCTAGTTTCCGTCATATCGGTGTTATGTTCCCAGATTTTGCGTTCCTTACACGGTTGGGTTCTAATGGGAACCCCTCGACAGTTCGCCTTGAATAAAACTCCTCCAGCAATGCCCAACATTGGTTTTACCATTCTCCACCTAGCCTTTTCTTTCCCTTGGGTTCTGCAGACTCAAGGGTCATCTTTATTTAAACCCCCCCCCCTCCCTGGGCCAGTGCTCCTCTGAGTGTTGGTCCGACCGAGTAGACTGCGGGGCCACCTCGGGGCAACTTGAGGGTTGGTTTTAATCGTAGGATGTCTCATCTGAGAGTGCCCTGAGAACGAGATATGTGCAGCTCCTATCGGGATTTGTCGGCACATTCGGGCGGTGTTGCTGGACTTGTTTTACCATTGTCGAGGATGTCTTGTAACCGGGATGCCGAGTCTGATCGGATTGTCTTGGGAGAAGGAATATCCTTCGTTGACCGTGAGATCTTGTGATGGGCTAAGTTGGAACTTCCCTGCAGGGATTTGAACTTTTGAAAGTCGTGCCCGCGGTTATGGGTAGATGGGAATTTGTTATGTCTGGTTGTAGAGAACCTGAAGTTTATCTTAATTAAAATGCACCAACCGCGTGTGTAACCGTGATGGTCTCTTCTCGGCGGAGTCCGGGAAGTGAACACGGTGTTGGAGTTATGCTTGACGTAGGTTGTTCTAGGTCACTTCTTGATCATAGTTGTTCGACCGTGCTTTTGCCTTCTCTTCTCGCTTTCGTTTGCGTATGTTAGCCACCATATATGTTAGTTGCTTGCTGCAGCTCCACCTCATACCTTTTACCCTTCCTATAAGCTTAAATAGTTTTGATCGCGAGGGTGCGAGATTGCTGAGTCCCCATTACTCACAGATACTTCCAAAACCAGTTTGCAGGTGCCGATGTTACCGAGCAGGTGACGCAACCAAGCTCAAGGATGAGCTCGATGAAGATCTTCCCCTTTGTGTTGTTTCGTTCTAGTCGATCAGTAGTGGAGCCCAGTTGGGATGATCGGGGATCTGTGTAGCATTTGGGGTAATCTTCTTTCATTTTGGTTCCGTAGTCGGACCTTGTGTGTATCTGGATGATGTAATGTTATATCCATGTATTGTGTGAAGTGGCGATTCTAAGCTAACTATGTATCTATTTCCCGTATGTAATACATGGGTTGTGTGAAGATTACCTCACTTGCGACCTTGCTTTCAATGCGGTTATGCCTCTAAGTCGTGCTTCGACATGTGGGAGATATAGCCGCATCGAGGGCGTTACAATATAGGTGAAGAAGGAGACCAGGTCAGGAAGCCGCAGCTCGTTGAAGTCGACCGGGTGGTCGAACGGGTTTAGCCCGACGGCCGGCATCGTCGCGCTGGCACGACGGTAGGCATCGCGCAGCCGCAACACGCGCATTGCAACTTGGTTCACCAAGTGGGTGAGGCGATCCTGGACCTCGTCACGATCGGCCCCCTCGCGCTCCAGCCGGATCCCCTGACGGCCTATCGTATCTCTCGCTTTCTGAAGCAACCCCGCCGACGCCTCGAGCATCTTTTTCGTGGACGCCTGCCGCTTTTCGGAGGAGCATGGCACTCCTCTCCTCCTTGAGCTCACGGAGTTCCACATCCTTGGCCCTGAGGTCTGCATCCTTGGCATGGAGCTCCTGTGTCAGGAGCCTCACCTCGGACTCCGTGATCTGTTGCATCGCCGCGGCACCAGGTAGAAGCAGTGAGGAGAGGAAGCAAAGGGGGCGAAACGGCTGAAAGGCAATGCAATCTACAGGAAGGCGGAGGGAGCAGTGGGTTTTTACAGGCGGAGTCATCGTGACTAATTGCTGCCGCGCCTGCTCCCGTTAATCAAAAAATTAAAAATCCTGCCGCGCCTGCTCCCGTCAATCAAAAAATTAAAAATCCTGCCGCACCCAAACACCAGAGCAACACCGCGGTGGATATTTAAATTTACCTGCCAGCAAGTAGATAAAAAGGGGTGAAAAAACAAATGTGGCGGCGGCCGAGCTAATCGGTCGAACTAGCCCAACTAGCTAGCCACCGTGCTTCACTGATGTACTCGGCGGGAAAGGTGGTCTTTCGTGATTTGACGACTCATTTACTTGCTTCGGTGCTACGACCGAGGAGGACCCCGAAAACGCGTGGTAGGGCATCCCACGTCAGGAAGAATATATGCGTGCACCACCCGGGAGGACCCCGAAACTGCGCGGTAGGGTGTGCCACGTCTCGGCACGGAGGAAAAATGTGCGTGTAAAAATATACTGTATCAGACGTAGTACCTATGGTTCGTCCTCGGGACCCAGCTAGTCGGTCGAAAACACCCCACTAGCCACACAACTTCATCATGCAAACGTGGCACGGAGGATAGATGTGGTTAGCTCCGTCTCGACCAGCCACAACGTCTCTTGTTCTAGGCGATTTTTCTATTTTCCAAGATTTTTTTTAGTTGTAATAACACCACATCAAGCTAGCGCCGCTCTTCGTGTGTGCCCGTGCAAAGGTTAGACAATGGAGAGAAGAGAGATTGAGGTCGCAGACCTGTGACCCACCAGTAAGTGAGACAACAGTCATGCACGTGTTGATAAGGTACTCCCTCTACTCTACTCAACGCAAGTACTGTATAAAATCAAGTTATGGGACAAAGCCAACAACTGTTCGTTTTTTCAGGCTATCAACTTACGCTTTGTAGTCCAGGTTGCCAGTTCGAATCTCGTCTTTCAGATTTGTTAGTTTTAGGTCCAAATTTGATTAATGACAAGTGGGACCCCCGTGTGTTGTTCCGATATTTCAGTGTAGGATGGTTTTTTTGAACAAACACTTTGCACGGTTAGACAAGTAACGTCATGAGTTACATGTATTTTGCAAGTTTACGAACAAAAATGACAGCGGCATAGAATATCACATCCACCCCGCAGCTTAGATACTATGGTGATACGAGTTTTTACACTGTTGGAAGTGAGATCCAATGGCTTGGGAGTAGTCTTTGTAATTATGCGCAATTTCCAAACTCCCCAAAGGTTTTTTTGCATATAAAACATTCAGGCCTTGTGTGTGCCGCTGCATCTTCGATCCAACGGCTCCCCGGTGCTCATATTAGGTGCTCCCCGTAGCTTAATTACCCGCTAAGGTGATATGAGCATGTAGGTCGTATGATCAGTGATCAGATGGCACATGCGTAGTACTTGTACTTTCTGCGCATTTCCCAAACTCTAGCAGCCGTATATTGCAAAAACATTCAAACCTCCTACTGTGGGCCGTTAGATCTCAGTGAACTCGTATCACCATAGAATCTAGCTACGGTGCGGGAGCACCTCATACTCTCCCGTGCGAGAAAACATAAGGTGCTATCACAACTTGGATGCTACGGTGATACGAGCTTGGAGGTCGTTTGATCTGAGACCCAATGGCATCTGAGAAGTCTTTGTGCTCGTAAGAAGTGGCCGAACTCTTTTGGGGCTTTTCTGCAAAAAACCATTCGAACCACCGAGGAGGTGTTGGGTCACAAATCCAATGCCTCCGAAGAGCTTGTATCACCAAAGCATCTAAGGTGTGGTAGCACATGATATTCTTACATACAGGAGAATATGATGTCCTCCTTCATCTTAGATGCTATGGTGATACGAGCTTCGAGGTCGTTGGATATGGGATCAAAGGGCATCTAAGTAGTTTTTGTACAAATTGTGTGCAATTCTCAAACTCATCAATGTTTCCCGCAAAAATATTAAGACACATCATGTGAGCTGCTATATCTCAGATCTACAAGCTCCAAGCAACTCATATCGGCATATAGCATCTAAGGTATGGGGGCACATGATATTCTCCCGGGGAGGAGAGGTGGGGGTGCACAACCAATCGGTGGTTGGGAGGGTGGGGACAAATATAATCTAAACAACCCTAAACAGAGCTCCACAATTTTATCTAAGGTCGAGGGGTTGACCCCCGACAATCATACCTCTGCCTAAACACAACATTTGCATGTACTGTAGTACTAGACTTAATATTCATGTTTCAGTTTCATGTTCATTTTAAATATTGAACTGAGGACCATGGATGTCTTACATTTTACTCCCTTCATTCCTAAATATTAGTCTTTTTAGAGGCTTCAAATGGACTGGCACATACGGATGTATATAGACATATTTTAGAGTCTAGATTCACTCATTTTGCTCCGTATGTTGTCACTTGTTGAACTCTCTAAAAGAATAATATTTAGGAATAGAAGGAGTATTTTTGAATTTGTGTCATACATGCATGGTTTGGAAAAATATATGCACTATACTTATTGGATTGTTGTTGTGTTCGTGCGTGTGTGTCTCTGTGTGTGTGTGGTCATATGCTTGATACATACAAAGTTTTCTCACCTCCATATTGTTCATATTTTAAATTTGAATTTGCATTGGAAAAATTACTAGGGATACCATGAAATGTCAAATCCACGTTGAGATCATTATATCACAAACTCATTCTAATTCAACAACTCGTCATAAATCAATTACCACGTTGAGATTAGTATTTGCAAGGAAAATACGGGTATTGTAATACACATAGATTCGTTCGGCAATTTAAAAGGTTCCTTTCGCATTCTCGAATGGTAGGACCCAACGGAGTACCAGCCAGACCTTAGCTCGTGTTGATCCTAAAAAAACCGGGCTCGTGTACTTTGGTGGCGTGCGTGGTACGCACATTAGGCAACCCCAACCAGATGAGCCTAAGCGTTTCAAGTCGAAATATCTGGAGGCCAGAATTCTAGCCCTAGGAAATTCCCCTCATGTCCCTGGTCCATAATGACCACTGATGAACAACGGAGGGATGCTTTAGTAACTAGACAACGTTACCTACCGTGCCGAGCACGGTTAATTCCCTCGGTCGCCGCTCGTCAAGGTCACCCGTCAACTGCATTGCCTAGTACTACTACTACTACTACTACACCAGGATGAGCACAGAATTGAGCCCGTTTGTTCGTGCCTAGTACTTGAGTTAATATATCAGGCAATGCACTGGTACAGAGGGATTATCCTTTTACTCTGCATATATAACTTGTCTGAAGTCTAACTAAGCAAAATGTTTGACCAAATTCTTTCTTAAGAAATACAACAGGACAGATGTAAGGCTTGAAAATTTATTGCATGATGCAGGTTATGATATTGTTTCAAATCCTGGATCTTAATTTCAGAAAATCCAAAAGTGAGCATAAATTCTTGAAACTAAGCATGGTCACATGATATGGCACAAATATTACTTCGTAAGTTTTTTCTTCAATTTGAGACAAGCTGCTTATGACAAGTTGCACAAATGAAGAGCCAAGGTATTTTGGAACAAAGAAAGACCTGTCACGTTAAGGCGAACGCTTTCACTATTGAAACTGTGGGCGTTTACGTGCCGCCATGAGTCCCAGCTTCTCATCGGCAGGTGCCATCCGAGCAAGCGTGTGAGTCGATGGGAGGCGTGTGAGCAGACCGATGCGCCGGCTGTCAGGGAGGCGTGCGAGCAGACCGCTGTGCAAGCTCACCGGGAGGCGAGCCCTTTGACCAGGCTCCGCCGCCCACCGTCGTCCCAACTGCCCCCACTTTTAATGTCGCCGGCGCCACAGTTTAAAATCAACCCCGCACTACCCGGTATCGCTACAATCCTCTCTCTTCCTTTTCGATTCTCCTGTCGTCTACCTCCAACTAGCGTGACCTAAACGTACGCCATGCCGCATCACGATGGTCTGCCCTTAGTGTTCCAGTTTCCTAAGGAAGACACCCAGCCGGAGTCTCAAGAACATAAGGCGCTTTGGGACGAGCTTGAACTGGCCTTGTAGGAAGACGTCGTGCCTGTCCCCGCTCCCGTTCCGGCTCCCGTCGCCCCGACTGCGCTAGCGCCCATCCCCGTGCACCTGCCAGCGCATGCGCCTGCGCGTGCACTGATGCGCACGCCCGTGCCGGTGCCCGTGCACCTGCCAGCGCATGCACCTGCACGTGCACTGACGTGCGCGCCCGTGCCGGTGCCCGTGCACACGAATGTCTCTGCCGCGCCGTTGACAGCGCCTGTCCCCGCGCGGCTGCCAGTGCCCCCCTCAGCGGCATGGATGGGCGTCGTCGACCACTTCCTTGCACCAACGCCAGCCTCCCACCAGTTGACTCGCTCCGGAGTCCAGAACATTTTTTCGTTCCTTGAAGCTGGGCCAACATCCAGGAGTACGCCAACAATGGCGCAAGACGCTGCCGTCGCCGTCGGTCAATGGCCCGACGACACATAGAGCACGGCAGAGGAGCCGCTTCCCCCCGCGAGACGCCCCCGCCGCCGCCGCGTAATTTAAATTTGCCATGAAAAACGTTCGGATTGCCATGCTTAAAATCCGAACGTTTATCATTGCCGTTTATTTTATATCGATCGTCGTATAATTTAAAGTCGGAGTTAGACTGAACGAAACGTATGGTTTGATCGATTGATTGTTCTGCTAGAGCCGTATCAAATTAAATATAAAACGTCATCAAGCCACATGTATTCCTTGTCCAATGACCTAGACTGCTTCAATGTCGAGCGCTCAACACATTTAGCGTGCAGTTAATTTCATGCCAAAAATAGTGCTAATCACATGACAACACGCAAATAATATCCTAGTAGTTAATATCCGCATGCACTTAATATACTTCCAAATTAACGTGCATTGCACGTACACACTGACTAGTGCTGCTAGTACGTGAAACTGGTGCCGTGACTTGTGAACGAGTTCAGATATGGTCAACGGCAACATCGCCCACAAGTTCTTCCTGTTTGCCCGTGCGTCTAAACGCAGAAGGGGAGGAGAGAGAGAGAGCACACATGGAACCCACCAGTAAGTGAAGGCGAAGAGAGAGAGAGCATACATGTTATCCATTAATTAGGTTGTGGTAATATAAAAACATTATGTGAACAAAGGGGGTACAACAAACATTTCTATTCTACGTATGTTGCCTATTGACGTGCGGCTTGAAGGCCCAGTCGCATGTTCGATCCTCGTCCTTTATTTCTTAATTTGTATATGGGTCCAAATTTGTTTCATGACATGTGGGCCCCTCGGTGTGTAGTTTGTAGCACTTTAATTTGTGGGTCAAAATTTGTTCCATTCCAAGTGGACTATCGGTGTGTAGTTTTGTAGCTTATTTATAATAATTAAAGAGAACAACATAATTTTTTCAATAATACCATGGTGCGATGTTGAAGGCGAGAAAGGACGTGCGAGAGAGCGATGACCGAGCCAGAGGGAAATCAACTAGGGGAGTTGTGTGGGTTGCAACGGTGTTTGGAGTAGTTGTGGGCCGAATGCTACGAAAATATAATCTAAACCGACCGGAACAAATGCCTACACAAATTAATCCAAGGTTGGAGTGCCCCTCGCAATGTAAATAGCTCTGGCTTTGCGAGGGATGGAGAGGTAGTAGCTTCAATGCGTGGAAGATACGGTGTGAGAAAGCGAGGTCAATCGAGAGACATATAGATAGAGAGACAAAGTGAGTGTGGTCTGACATTCATTGAACAAATATATATGCTCTGGAGAGATATTGTCCGATTGAGCTTTTTGGCAAGGGTGAGGGCTGTAAGATAGATCTTGAGAGATGATCCAGTCACAGACGTGTAGATATATTTTGTGCGTGGGAGGAAGCAAGGTCAACCGATCACATAGGGTCGCCGTGCGATCGAAAGAGTGAGATGGGTTGGAGAGAGTGACCTAGATAGATGATGTGCGTGAGAGAGTATACAATGTGAATAGGTCGAATTGGGCTCAAACATGGTGATATATCGTTTTTGTCCGATAAAGAGCAAGGTCAATCGAGACATACAGAGAGAGAGAGAGAGATTGAGTGAGTGTGGACCACCATGATGTCGAAAGAGTGGTGGCGGCTTGGATGGACAGACCTAGATAGACAATCTGTGTGAGAGAGTATAGAGTGTGTCGATCGAGGCCCGAACAGGGAGATATATCATTTGTGTGTGAAAGAAAACGAGGTTAAACAAGACTCGGATAAAGAGAGCGAGATTGAGCGAGTGTGGCCCGCCGTGCGGAAGAAAGAGTGAGACGGTCTCGAGGGAGTGACCTAAATATACAACGTGCGTGCGTGCGCACGATAGGTTGGGGGGCTAGATAGGCAATGCATGTATTTAGCGCGAGAGGGTGAGAGGGAGAGGGGGAGAGAGAGAGAGCTCGGCATGGGGTGCAATGGCGGGTGTGTGAGGTAAATACATTTGGTAACAGAGTGGAAAAAGGGGTTGTGTAGTTGAGAGACTTAGAGATCGAAACATGGAGAGAAAGAATGAACGTGTGTTGGAAACCGATAGCTTCCTAAGGTGGTTAGGAGAGGAAGATTGACCGATACATGAAGTATGTAGCGTTTGTGCGGGGGGGGGGCTAAAAACAACATTTGAATGTACTCCCTCCGTTCGGAAATACTTGTCTTTGTATCTATAACTAAAACAAGTCTAGGTACAACCATTTCTAGGACAAGTATTTCCGAATGGAGGGAGTACATAGTATGAGACTTAATATCGATGTTTCAATTCGGTGTACATTGTAAGATTTCAACCGAGGACCAGGCATACGGGTAATTATTTCGAATTCGTCCCATACTAAGTTTGGAAAAGTTGACATTGACTTAGTTTGTTGTGCTATTTTGTAGGTCATATGTTTGAATCCATCCAAAAGTTTTCTCACTACCATGGTGTTCATCATATACATATGAATTTGTATTAAAAAAGTAGCGTGGATACAGTGAAATGTGAAATCCACGTTAGAATTGGAGATCGCCACGTGACACACACTCTAATTCAAATAACTAACTACGTGACACACACTCTAATTCAAATAACTAATTATGTGACACACACTCTAATCCACGTTAGCGTGGGTACCGCTTCGATTTTTTTCAAATAACTCCTCATTAATTAATTTATAGTACTCCCTCTGTTCACTTTTATAAGACCTTGAAGACATTTCAGACAATGTGCAAAACTGTTCATTTTAAGTTGTCTGAAACGACTTACAAAAGTGAACGGATGGAGTATCTCATTTCGAATGACTAATTATTGCAAGGAAAACACGGGCATGGTAATACATACAGATTCATTTGCAAATGAAAGAAGATTCGTTTGCATTCTCAAATGTAGGCACACCAGGCAGATCAGGGTCGTGTCAGGGTGGACGCTGCTTCGGTGCCTTAAAGGCAACTGCCTTTGGGTCACTGACATGTGGGGCAGCCACCTGTTGGGCCCACATGTCATGGACACAAAGGCAGGTGCCTTAAGGCACCGAAGCATAGTCCTGTCAGGGTGGTCGTGTGTGTCGGACCGACGCGTAGCACCCAGCCACCCACCCCCCCCCCCTCCCCCCATAAAAAGGACGACGACAATATAAGTTCGCGCTTCCACGTTTCGGATTGAAATATCTGGCGGCCCCAATTCCAGCCCTGCAAAATCTCTCTTCTCCACCGTCCCCTTCCGCGCCCAGATTGCTCAAATCCCTAATTCGCCGCCAACCCTCGAATCACCCCTCGTCTCGTCTCTTTCCCCACCGTTTCCCACCTCTGTGCCGGACGACGATGACAAAGATGACGATCGCGCTTCACCACCGCACCGAAGCTACCTCATCTACGCCCTCGTCCACCGCACTGGGTGGTCCACCAACAATGTCGGCAGCTGCAACCGACATGCCTCACAGACACCGAGTTCCACCGCATCAGGTGCGCTTCACCAACGCCGTCTCCCAGCTCACCAGGGCTACTTCACCGAGCATAGAGTCGCACCTCCGCCCCCCGAGGCCGTTGGGGCTTCACCAATGGTCTCGTCCACCGCATCGTAGTGCTCCGCTGCCACTCAAGATCTGCATCCATGCGCGGCCAGCCAACGCCAGCGCATCACCCTCAACGGCTCTAAAGTGACCCACACTCTAGCTAGGCGAGCATGCCCAAACGCCAGCTCGAACTAGGTATCCACACATCACTCCCTTGTGTAATGTTCCCACGATGTTTGGATATCCTTTCACTGCTCTCTTAGCTTACACGCCTATGCAACTCTGATTTTAACTCTTATTTCTTCTGGAGATATCATCTGAAACAAGCAAATCCATTTTTTAGCGAAGCATGACGGTGCTACGGGATCTGGTACACATCCTGCACACCCGTATAACCTTGTAAGTATCTGTCCTCTGGTACAACATCAAGGTTGATTCCTCTTATTTGATCAACCATTCGCCGTGTCAAAATGCAGAGGTGGATGCAAGGAGCACAAGGCCTGCACATCCAAGCAAGTGGTAACATGGACTTGTACATGGAACATCCCAAGCGCAAGCAGAGCTGCAGTGAGCCTGTACAACTAGCTAGCGTAAGTCCCTGCATTTCATTTAATTCGTACTGGCATTCGTGTATGATTTGTGTGCAGTGGCTGATCCACGAATTCAAGTTACCAGGGGCGAACATTTAACTTAAAAAATACGAAGGCACTTGCACTCCGAAAATCAACATAACTTGAGAAATGTGAAGCTACATGCACTTTGAAAACCAGCTAATGATCCAAAGTAGTTTAGATTATAAACACTAAATGATGCAAGCACCAAAAAACACAAAATGCAACATGGTGTACAAGGACTACAAACATGGTCTGTACCTGCTTGAATTATTCGTTCTCTAGCTGAAAATATCGAAGTGTAATTGCACGCATAACCAGTGCGCAAAGTGCATATCAATATATCTATCCTGCACAAGTATGCCAATAGTTTCAAACAACAGATTAGAAAAGTATTTATGCTATGTTGTCATGATATGGGGACTTTTTGGTAGATGGCCTCGACGTTTCCTCAAGCTATGAAAATGCACTATAATTTGCTTGTCATCAATGCCTGCAAAATCTCTGTCTCTCTCAACATAGTAGATCATCATTAGACACTAAATCCTTCAATGAGCTTGCAAAATGCTTGCTTAGATCCCTCATTAGACACTATATGTTCATCACCAGCAGCATGTAAAATGTTTGCATCAAATCCTTCATTAGCAGTCTGTTCATTAGGCACTTCAGGCTCAAGAACAACATGAGCTTGTATGTTTGCACCGGAAACTTGATTAGATACATCAGATTCAGTCAGTTCAGTATTGATTGGGGGAGTTATAAAATAAGTAGAAATTGGTTTCATTTTCTCATAGATTCCCTACATACAAGAAGTCTTACAACACCGTCGGGTTTAAATCTTGGCCGGAAATTGAAGAGTTGAATTAGATATAATCAGGGATGTGATGTACCTGCTCATTGCGCATGCTACTCTTGCAAGCTGCGACTGTCCGTTTGCGCAAGCTCGATGCCATGCCCGTGCTGCCGCCGCTGCCTCCCACGCAGGCTACACCCAGGGTTGGATCTTCATCTTCTTGTCCTTCCATTCGCTTGAAGCCCGGCAACCGCCCTCCAATGAGGGCGCGAGGAAGTGTTGTGTCGGTCTGTCCAGCGGCAGCTAGGTTAAGAGCAAACCAAACTGGAGGCTGGAGCGAATGAATTGGGATTTTTCCTGCTGTCGATCGATATGGGAGGCGCTCGTTTGGGCCGTGGGCCTGCTATAGGGCTTGCCTTATTGGCCCATCCAAATTGAAACATTTTTCTTCATTTTTTACATTGCCTGCTCGTGCGTTGGGACGAACAAAACTAGCATGGGCCAACCTGGATGACTCAAACTAGGTGCACACTTTCCATCCACCTGAGGCGGCCACCCATACCAGCCCCTATGGTGGCGTCACCCCTTTTTGCGTGTATGATTGGATAGTGAAAAATATTCCAGTGGCGCTTTTGATTTACCCACAGAATGGTTGAATTGCTTGTTTCTATGAACTGAGTTCGCCAATAATGTGAAGGATGCCAGTCTTCTCATCCTATTGTAGATTGCTTAGATCTCGATATGCCAAAAGTAATCGCATGAAATATATAGTAAAAGCCAGTGTGATGTTTTTGGCTACAACTAGTCTGACTACACGTCCTCATATAACATATCAAGGACACACCATTCAACTTACCCATGCAGTGTGGGAAGAAAGAAGTATTGGGACTGCGTATCCTACTTGTTTATTTAACTGCTTTGCTGCTGCAACAGCGGGTTACAATGATGTTAATAACTACTTTTCAGCATCCAATTGAAACTCTTTAATTCCTTGTTTGTTTAACTGGTTTGCCGTTATAACTCCCAGTTGAGATGTTTTGCTAACTTCAACTTTTCTGAATCCAATCGGAACTTTAATGGCAAAACAGGTTAGCCCAAGATCAAAGAGCGAGGTCCCCATGGACGTTGCATCATCCCACAGCAGTGGCACTGGCCCAATCGTGCATTATGAATTGACAACTGTTGATGCTCTAGAGGCTAAACTAGTGGTAGAAAGAGATTCTGCTTCTGCACTTAGAGATGAAGTTGACATGTTAAGGAAGCAAACATCACAATCACAAGCAGTACTCAAGACAACCATTAAATATTTGGTGGATTTCAAAATGAAGCAAGCTGAGACTGACCAGATTGTTAAGGTCCTGAAGGAAAAAAGGAAGTTAAATTCCTACTTGGTAAATCATAGGTGAAATGTTCTTTCCATAGTTGAATAACCTTTGTGTTGTCTATTCATGTAATCAATCAAACCATTTGTTTTAGAGATCATGTAATAATTGTTTTTTTGGTTTGTAATTTTATTTGAGCACAAGTCTATATTAATTGATAAGACTCGGAGACATTTCATTTGGATTGCTGTGCCAGACCTACAAATATGCCAATCAGGCTGAATGTGCATTCAGCAATAGTAGTAGTATAGATGGACCATAAGTGGCACGCATCGGAAAGGGCCAAGATGCTGGCTAAAAAAGGATGTTGTTGAAGCCAAAAAAAGTACAGCGGCCTAGCTTATGTATGTTAGTTGATATTATTGATCCATATACTCTATAAGTGTTTATATGTCTGTTAGTTTTGTACATTCTTGGTTGATTGACTCGGTATTTGAATCTTGATACATCGCTTGTGTACATATCTAAATGGGAGTACACATTATGTTGCGTGTGACATTTGAGTTGGACATGAAGTGTTCCAAATATTCGAATTCACCTTAAACTGGATTCTAGTTTCTTAATTTGAGTATCGGAATTTGTAAACCATATTCATATATGACAGTGGAATACATCTTTGTCGTCCTTTTGAAGATATATAAAAACACATAGAATGATTTATAAAGATTCATATAGGAATGCAAAATGGAATCGAATTTAGTTGCCAGGGTAAACGTGGATGCCTATTGTCCCAAAATTCGAAAGAAGCAGCAAAATGTCCACTCCCACGTCGGCTGCCTGAAGCCAAGTGTTTGGGAGATGGAAATTACTGTCTACCCATTACACAGACAATCCATTGGCCCGATTTCCACTGCTCTAAATAGGGGTAGGTTAGTAACTTCAATTAGACGTGACACGGCCGCCTCTGAGCCCATTCCGACACGGTGGGCGTCAAACATGGGCGGCAAAACTCATTTGATTCAAGCTCGTCCGAAAGACCTCTGTTTCTCCCTCCATTCCCCATTCATACACGGTGGGTGGCAAAACAAACTCGACTCAGCCGAAATCGATGTAGGCAAATATTTTCAATAGGGGCAGGTTTGTAACTTCACTCAGACGTGACACAACCGCCCTACCTGTCAGCCCCGTTCATACACCGTGGGCGCCAACCATGGGCGCCAACCACCCTCTCCTCGCCCGAAATCGCTCTGGGCAAATATTGGCGAGATGCAAGATTACCATTCTATCCCCAACCGACGAGACGTCCAAATTTTAAACGGGGGCTAAGTTCGTAACTTTCCCATATTTCAAACAGGCGCGTCCCAAAAACATGGTTCCTCGTACCTCTCCCTCCATTTTCCCATTCATACACCATCTGTGCTAGAACACCCCATCCCCACACCAGCCTCCGTCCGCCACCCCATCCATCGTCGCCGTCCTCCACCACATCCATCACCACCGTCCTCCACCATGCTGGAGCGCCTACCAAGACCGCGTCGCCCACTGCTAGAGATGGACATTTCTCATCCACAGTGACGGACCAATAGCCTTGCATCGCGTCCTCTCGCTTCATCGGCGTCGTCGTCCTCTTTGCCGGGGCCGCTCACATGACCTTCTCTTCCACCGCAACGGGACTTATCCCCCGATGCACCCGTCTACCATCGCAGATCTGCTTCAACGCCACCGATAGCCATCGCACCCCCGATGCCTACACGGCGCCGCAAGAGAGGTGGTACTTCATATCTCCTCAACTTTTTGATCTCAACCAGAAAATAGATCTTAACTTGGTTACTCTACTTTCTTTTCAGCTCTTAGAATTTAGTTCTTAGTTCGAAGCAAACAATGGATGCTAAATATCATTTCTCCGGTTTGCAGCTTCAAATCTGCCATGGCACAGCCATAATATGATTTAATTGATCATGCTTAGGGTTTAATTGATCATGTTGGTTCCATGGTGGTTTCTTTAATAGAAATCGAAGGGGAAACCCTCTTTTGCTAAACAAATATGCTTAGAGTTTCCCCCTTTTATGATCACTATACGATAAGAATACGTGCTTCGTGTCATAATAACACTGCTCCACCCATCAAGCTAAACAAGCTTAGTTGTTCAAATACGAATCTGATATTATTAAAACAGAGTTGTTTAGTTGGTCAGCTAAATGTTCCTAAATTAGTTTCGAAAATGCATGTTTGCTGCTCGGGTGTGTATCACTACATGGTGCCCACGGTGGACCGGCCCTCCCTGGGATTTTGGGTCGTCCCAGGCCCCGATTCCCCTTTGTTCTGCTGCGTGCTTCCGATCTCTACTTGCCCCCAGCCGCCTGCCTCGCCGGCGACTTGCCATCCCCGGATGGCATGACTCTAGGAGGAGACGCCGGACTAACAGGAGGCCAGGAGCCGCTCGCCCAACAGCGTCACCGCTCCCCGGGCGCGCCGCCGTGCCTACCTTCCCAGTCCGTTCAGGGCTCAGGCGTGCAGCACCCACCAAGCCAACCCGATTTATCCTGAGATACGTCCTCAACACTCAACAGCCACCCCTCATCACCCATTTTCTAATTGATTCATTACTCATTAGGCAGGACTGTCATTAGGGTTTGTTGTGTGCTCAGTGCTACCTACACTTAATGGTTCAGATGTATTTCGGTAATCTTTAGTACCTCTAAAGGTCACAGGGTTTTCAAAATTCCAGCCCTCGGAATAGATAATCTGACTACTTTTTATGTTTTCATGAATCTCAGATTCTGAACAGCATCATAATGATTATGAGCTTGCGCGCATGAAAAGAATAAAGCAGAACAATGCCATGGCTGTCAAACTTGGCATTAAGGGACTGAAATCAAGTCTGGATGCAATGCAATGCAATGCAAACGCTCTCCACCTACAGATTCATGCTCGGAATATGATCCTAACAGTGATTCTGAGCTAGAGGGAGACCTAAGTCAATGTAGCTCCCTAGTGGAGGAGTCAGAGGAAGATGCCCTATCTTATTCACCCATCAAGGTACTTGCTCTAACTTTCCAAGGTTACATTGCTCGCACATATCTTGCAACTGATGCTTTGCATTGCTTCTACTTTGTTGAACTACCATTAGCTTAGTTTACACATCGTGTATGTGAATATGCCCTGCCTATCCATTTTCAGTACATATTCCATCTGTCATCATACCATATTTATCCATTCAAATGTTGTTCTTGTGTATCAGACGTTCAAAAGGAAGAGGGCGATTGCTGATCGTGGAGGAGCACAAGCAAAGTATTTGGAAAAGGAAGTGGCACCTGATAAATCAAATAGCCCATTAGGTGTAGTTGCAATATCACCTGACCCACAAAATACCCCAACTCTAGCAGACTCTAGCCCTACTACACTGGTCATTTCTGATGCCCCAACTCAGCAGACCCCAACTGCAGCAAACAGTATGATTATGCCAGTTGACATAGCACCGGTTGTACGATGCAAAACCCCCATTCCAGCAAAGAGTACACCAAATCCAGTTGCCAAGTCCCTTTTCGAACCAGACAGAGCCCCAATTGCAGCAAATAGGATCCATGTTCCATTTCTTCCCAGTTTACAAGAGGAAGCTTATGTTGTTGTCAGGAACTTCGTGCGCATCTTTCCTTCATGGAAAGATTATACCGCAGACACAGAACAATTTTCAGTCTTCCTCCGCAACTTACGCGTAAGTAATGTACTAATGTTATTCATGATCATTACTGCATATGTTTCTGCTGACAGAAAAGATTTCATTCTTTTGAACAGGCGAGGAGCAAACTAGATTGTGATGAGCAAGGGTTGGTTGCGCTTTTCAAGCACTCTTTGATGAAGTATTGTTCCTACTTGAGGCAAGCGCACTTCGATGGCAAGCCTCTGAACGAAATTTCTGTAAAGTCTCCGGTGCTACATTTATCCGACGGTGACTAGAATAATCTTGTTACACATTGGTCTCGGCTGCAGCGTAAGGTACTATCTATGATATCACATCACAATTTGAACTACATTTTTGCATTTGCCTTAATGTCTCACTTGTACGAAAACTGTTAGCAGAAGAACATTCTTTCTAAAGGGACCACAGAATCTCGCAACTATACTGCACACTGCATTGCTCTTGTGAGTACCTCTTGCCCTGTATGACCATACTTACTTTCATAGCTGTTTGATTATGTAGCATCACTGCACATGTTAGCCTCGTAATCATCCATTTGGTGGACATTATAAGATCCGTATGGACTCTTACATAAATTTAGAATCAACCCAATGCTTTTGAAGAGGTTTAGCTTTGCAGTCCTCTTGTAAGGACTGAACGTGGTCTACCACTGTACTTACATTAACAGCTACTCCCTCCGTCCCATAATATAAGAACGTTTTGTATAGTACACCAGTGTTCAAAACACTCTTGTATTATGGGAAGAGGGATTTGTTCATTTTGTAGCATTCTGCATCTTATCTCCCTCGCCCACCATTTACTAAAAAAGATCATATCTATATTTAATCTCACCAACAAGTAGAATACACAGACAATGCCAGTGCAGAAGTGTAGCCCATTGCTCTTTTCAGTACATTTTGTCCTGTAACGCTTGTACTTCCAGGGATTGGTAGTTGATTATGTAGCATCAATCTGCATCTTATATTCATTATCCTCTATCCCTTCCAGTATTATCATATCTATAATTACTCTCTACAAAATGTAGAGTACAGGCAATGCTTATGAAGAAGATTTTGTGCTGAAATTCTTGAGTTATCCTTCCCTTGACATGGAGAAGGGCATTATAAAGCCGGTGTTAACTGTTAATGTAAGTTAGTCCTTCTAAAGCCTTTATCCTCAACTGCTGTTTAATTTGCTCATACTCCCTATCGTTTACTGCTGTTTAGTTTGCTGTTTCTACCAAAATGCATGTTCGTAAGAACCGTAAGTTCTAAGTTTTACTTGTAAAACCAAATTCCTTATTCATACCATGTACATTACTTAATACTCCCTATATGTATGCTTGTTTTTGTGGATCTATAATCTAGTGTGTGGTGAAGCAGCCCACGTTTGCACCTTGTCATCTCATGTTTTATCTTACTGATGTGGATGATGATATGAACAACATGCCATGCACATTATCCGAAATAGATAAAATGATTTTCTTTGCCCTTCATCTATGCTTGTTATGTTGACATGGTAATCCAGTAGTGTGGTGAAGCTCCCCGCATTATGAACAGTGCCAAATTATGCTATTGATATTTTGAACTTACTGTTTATTTTCTAATTTGAAATTGGATAGAATTGACAGAACAGTTATCATCTTTGTTTATACACGTGCAAAACCTGTCATTTCTCTTCTTTGTTTCAGGGTGATATGCCTGATGGCATGCACAAGTCTGCTGAAGGCTGTGAGACAAACCCAACATATATTGCAGCAAAGAAGGCAAAACATCTTGAAGATAGCGAGACAACCCCAAAGTCTTGTCTTGATGCAGTGTTCAAGTTACTTGAGACTAACAGTCAGACAAGCTCACAGAATTCGTTGTCTGAATCAGTTCGACTTCTTCAGTCCCAAGTTCTAGCAGAAATGCATTTTGCAACTCAACTTCGATTTGAAGTCCTATCTCTAAGAAAGATTGTGGAGAACACCAATCAGAACCTCATCACTAAACAGCTACACCTGGAAGCTATGACCGACATGCTAGGCCGGTCTCACAGCCTTGCTCAACAGCTTGCACAGCAGTTCCCCCGCAAGGCTAACCTTTCTTGAACTGTCTTGGAAGTGGTCTCGGTTTAGTATTATTTTGTTACGCTGCCATGGTGCCCAGTTTTCGTAATCTGCTTCTTCATTGCGCTTTATGATCACTGGTGGCGAACTTCGATGCCCAGTGGATGTAATATACCTTAAATCCTTTATTATATAGTGTAGGTTTATTCTTAGTTACTATGACGTAATTTCTTTATTGTATAGAGTAGGTTTGTTCTTAATTCCTACTAGTTACTGCCATCATTCACTATCTGAAAAAAAATTAGATGTAGTCGACCGGACCGAAACATTCGACTCTAACGGGCCAGGTTTTTAGCGGGCCTGAAACGTGCCGAACAGCTCACAGGCCGGCAGCAGCCCGAAATGAACCCCGGCCCATGATTGTGCGAATCAAATCACGGGCTTTTAACAGGCCAAAATTGTCTCAGTCCTAGTTTGGCCCAATCAGATATCGGCTGCGAGCAGGCCGGATGTAAATCGGGCTGTAGTTAGGCCCAACTATATGACGGGCTTTTAACAGGCCGAAATTAATATAGGGCTGAAATGTTAAACGGGCCCTTAACAGGCCAAAACTAATATCAGGCTGAATTACTAAGTGGGCCTTTAGCAAGTGGGCCCAAAAGCATAGTGTCCAGTTGACGGGCCGAATTTGATATGGGCCATAATTGAGCCCAAAGCCTCTTAAAGGGCCAGACCTGATCTGGGCCGTAATTTGGCCCAGAACATGGTAGGCTTTTACGGGTCGGATCTCATATGGGCCACTATTAGGTCCGGAGCGTGGCAGGCCATTAATGGACTGGATCAAATATGGGCCGGCATTTGGCCGAAAACATGGCAGCGAGTTAATGGGCCGGCCTACTAGGGTCCTCAAAATCTTGCGGGCCTACAGCTGGGCCGGCCCATATGATCCGCAAGAATCTTGTGGGCCTTTACCTAGGACGGCCCATTATGGCACACAAAAATCTTGTGGGCCTTTACCTGGGCCGGCCCATTATGGCCCGCAAAATCTTGTGGGCCTTTAGCTGGGCCAGCCCATTATGGTCCGCAAAATCTCGTGGGCCTTTAGCTGGGCCGGCCCATTATGGTCCACAAAATCTTGTGGGCCTTCAGTTGGGCCGGCCCATTTAAACTTGATGGGCCGGTCCACGTGTCAACATATCATAGGCGCGTCTCGCCCATTGGATGAGTGACACATGTGCCAACGCGGACCTGACACGTGTCTCCTCCAGCCAATGATGATTTTACACGTGGAAAATCCCCATTGGTTGGGGCTCTTAACGGGTTATCGGATCCAAAACCCGACCCGATAGATTAACGACGTTCCGTTACGGTGGATGCCACGTGTCGGTCACCCTTGACGAAAGAACTTCTGTGACGCGCGATTTATCGTCATGGAAGTGGACACTTCCGTGATGATAATTTTGGTAATGTCATGGAACACTTCTACGACAGCACAGGTATGACTATCTTGATTCTGTCATAAATTTGTCATGGATGTACATGCATGACAAAAAACGCGACCTACTGTGACAAACACGTATCATCACAGAAGTGTATTTTTTTGTAGTGTACCCCTCTTGCGACAAAACTACCATGCGGCTATGCCTCTAAGTCGTGCCCCGACACGTGTGAGATATAGCCGCATTGTGGGTGTTATAAGCCGTCTCTAAAGTATAAACCCAAACGATAGCGGTAAATCGGTAAGAGACATCATAGATCGCACCATATCTAATAAAGTATGGTTACGATGTTCAGACACACCATTACGATGTGGTGTTCCAAGTGGCATGAGTTGCGAAACTATTCAACATTGTCTCAAATGAAGACCAAACTCATAACTCAAATATTCACCTCCACGATGAGATCGTAGAAACTTTATTTTCTTGTTATGATGATTTTTCACTTCACTCTGAAATTCTTTGAACTTTTCACATGTTTCAGACTTATGTTTCATTAAGTAGATATAGCCATATCTGCTCAAATCATCTGTGAAGGTCAGAAAATAACGATACCCGCCACGAGCCTCAACACTCATCGAACCACATACGTCAGTATGTATTATTTCCAATAAGTCAGTTGCTCACTCCATTGTTCCGGAGAACGGAGTCTTAGTCATCTTGCCCATGAGTCATGGTTCACAAGCATCAAGTGATTCCAAAAGTACATCAGCATGGAGTTTCTTCATGCGCTTTACACCAATATGACCTAAATGGCAGTGCCACAAATAAGTTGCACTATCATTATTAACTTTGCATCTTTTGGCTTCAATATTATGAATATGTGTATCACTACAATACAGATCCAATAAAAATAGACCACTCATCAAGGGTGCATGACCATAAAAGATATTACTCATATAAATAGAACAACCATTACTCCATGATTTAAATGAATAACCGTCTCGCATTAAACAAGATCCAGATATAATGTTCATGCTCAACACTGGCACCAAAAAACAATTATTCAGGTCTAAAACTAATCCCGACGGTAGATGTAGAGGTAGCGTGCTGACGGCGATCTCATCGACTTTGGAACCATTTCCCACGCGCACCGTCACCTCGTCCTTAGCCAATCTTCGCTTAATCCGTAGCCCCTGTTTCGAGTTGCAAATATGTGCAACAGAACCAGTATCAAATACCCAGGCGCTACTACGAGCATTGTAAGGTACACATCAATGACATGTATATCAAATATACCTTTCACTTTGCCATCCTTCTTATCCGCCAAATACTTGGGGCAGTTTCGCTTCCAGTGACCAGTCCCTTTGCAGTAGAAGCACTCGGTCCCAGGCTTAGCTCCAGACTTGGGCTTCTTCCCTTGAGCAGCAACTGGCTTGCTGTTCTTCTTGCAGTTCCCCTTCTTCCCTTTGCCCCTTTTCTTGAAACTAGTGGTCTTGTTCACCATCAACACTTGATGCCTCTTCTTGATTTCTACCTCTGCAGCCTTTAGCATCGTGAAGAGCTCAGGAATTGTCTTTAACATCCCTTGCATATTATAGTTCATCATGAAGCCTTTATAGCTTGGTGGCAGTGATTGAAGAACTCTGTCAATGACACTATCATTAGGAACATTAACTCCCAGCTGAGTCAAGTGATTGTGGTACCCAGACATTCTGAGTATGTGTTCACTGACAGAACTATTCTCCTCCATTTTGCATCTATAGAACTTGTTGGAGACTTCATATCTCTCAACTTGGGCATTTGCTTGAAATATTAACTTCAACTCCTGGAACATCTCAGGTGCTCCATGACGTTCAAAACATCTTTGAAGTCCCGATTCTAAGTCGTAAAGCATGGCACACTGAACTATCAAGTAGTCATCAGCTTTGCTCTTCCAGACGTTCATAACGTCCGGAGTTGCTCCTGCAGCGGGTCTTGCACTTAGCGGTGCTTCTAGGACGTAATTCTTCTATGCAGCAATGAGGATAATCCTCAAGTTACAGACCCAGTCCATGTAGTTGCTAACATCATCTTTCAACTTAGCTTTCTCTAGGAACGCATTAAAATTCAAAGGAACTGTAGCACGGGCAATTGATCTACAACAACATAGACATGTAAAAACTATCAGGTACTAAGTTCATGATAAATTAAAGTTCAATTAATCATATTACATAAGAACTCCCACTTATATAGACATCCCTCTAGTCATCTAAATGATCATGTGATCCATATCAATTAAACCATGTCCGATCATCATGTGAGATGGGAGTAGTTTTCAATGTTGAACATCACTTGTTGATCATATCTACTATATGATTCACGTTCGACCTTTCGGTCTCAGTGTTCCGAGGTCATATCTGCATATGCTAGGCTCGTCAAGTTTAACCCGAGTATTATGCATGTGTAAAACTAGATTGCACTCGTTGTATGTGAACATAGAGCTTATCACACCCGATCATCCCGTGGTGTCTCGGTACGACGAACTGTAGCAACGGTGCATACTCAAGGAGGACACTTATACCTTGAAATTTAGTGAGGGATGATCTTATAATGCTACCGCCGTACTAAGCAAAATAAGATGCATAAAAGATAAACATCACATGCAATCAAAATATGTGACATGATATGGCCATCATCATCTTGTGCCTTTGATCTCCATCTCCAAAGCACCGCCATGATCTCCATCGTCACTGGCTTGACACCTTGATCTCCATCGTAGAATCGTTGTCATCTCGCCAACTATTGCTTCCACGACTATCGCTACCGCTTAGTGATAAAGTAAAGCAATTACATGGTGATTGCATTTCATACAATAAAGCGACAACCATAAGGCTCCTGCCAGTTGCCGATAACTTTTACAAAACATGATCATCTCATACAAAAATTTATGGCTCATCACGTCTTGACCATATCACATCACAACATGCCCTGCAAAAACAAGTTAGACATCCTCTACTTTGTTGTTGCAAGTTTTACGTGGCTGCTACGGGCTTCTAGCAAGAACCGTTCTTACCTACGCATCAAAACCACAACGATTTTTTGCCAAGTGTGATGTTTTAACCTTCAACAAGGACCGGCCATGGAGAAATAGACACCCGCCAGCCACCCGTGTGTGAAGCACGTCGATAGAACCAGTCTCATGAATGTGGTCATGTAATGTAGGTCCAGGCCGCTTCATCCAACAATACCACCGAATCAAAGTAAGATGTTGGTGGTAAGCAGTATGACTATTATCGCCCACAACTCTTTGTGTTATACTCATGCATATATCATCTACGCATAGACCTGGCTCGGATGGCACTGTTGGGAAGTAGTATTTTGAAAACAATTCCTATGATCATGCAAGATCTATCTAGGAGATGCATAGCAATGAGACGGGAGAGTGTATCCATGTACCCTCGTAGACCGAAAGCGGAAGCGTTTAGTAACGCGGTTGATGTAGTCGAACGTCTTCATGATCCAACCGATCCAAGTACCTAAAGTACGACACCTCCGTGTTAAGCACATGTTCAGCACGATGACGTCCCTCGAGCTCTTGATCCAGTAGAGGGTCAAGGGAGAGTTCTGTCAGCACGACCGCGTGGCGACGGTGTTGGTGATGTGATCCGTGCAGAGCTTCGCCTAAGCACTACGATAATATGACTGAGGTGGTAAAGTGTGGAGGGGGGCACCGCACACGGCTAAGAAACAAATGTTGTCCTTTAAGGTGCCCCCTGCCCGCGTATATAAAGGAGGGAGGGAGGGAGGGAGGAGGAGGCCAGCCCAAGGGGGGCACGCCATGGGGGGGGGGTCCTACTAGGACTCCGTTCCTAGTAGGATTCGCCTCCCTTTCCTTCCAACGGAGAGGGGGAAAGGGGAAGGGAGATAGAGGGAGTAGGAAAGAGGGGGGTCGCGCCCCCTCCCCTTGTCCAATTAGGATTCGGGCAAGGGGGGGCACGCGCCTCCTCCCGTGGCCTGCCTCCTCTCCTCCACTATGGCCCATTAGGCCCATTAACTTTCCCGGGGGATTCCGGTAGCCTCCCGATACTCTGAAAAATTCCCGAACCTTATCGGAACCATTCCGGTGTTCGTATATAACCTTCCAATATATCAATCTTTCCTGTTGACCATTCTGAGACACCTCGTCATGTCTGTGATCTCATCCAGGACTCCGAACAAACTTCGGTCACCAAAACACATAACTCATAATACAAATATTCATTGGATGTTAAGCGTGCAGACCCTACGGGTTCGAGAACTATGTAGACATGACTGAGACACATCTCCGGTCAATAACCATTAGCGGAACCTGGATGGTCACATTGGTTCCTACATATTCTACGAAGATCTTTATCAGTCAAACCGCATAACAACATACGTTATTCCCTTTGTCATCGGTATGTTACTTGCTCGAGATTCGATCGTTGGTATCATCATACCTAGTTCAATCTCATTACCGGCAAGTCTCTTTACTCGTTCTGTAATGGATCATCCCGTAACTAACTCATTAGTCACATTGCTTGCAAGGCTTATAGTGATGTGCATTACCGAGAGGGCTCAGAGATACCTCTCCGATACACGAAGTGACAAATCCTAATCTCGATCTATGCCAACTCAACAAACACCTTCAGAGATACCTGTAGAGCATCTTTATAATCACCTAGTTATGTTGTGACGTTTTATAGCACACAAGGTGTTCCTCCGGTATTCGGGAGTTGCATAATCTCATAGTCAGAGCAATATGTATAAGTCATGAAGAAAGCAATAGCAATAAAACTAGACGGTCATAATACTAAGCTAACGGATGGGTCTTGTCCATCACATCATTCTCTAATGATGTGATCCTGTTCATCAAATGACAACACATGTCTATGATCAGGAAACTTAACCATCTTTGATTAACGAGCTAGTTAAGTAGAGGCATATTAGGGACACTCTGTTTGTCTATGTATTGACACATGTACTAAGTTTCCAGTTAATACAATTCTAGCATGAATAATAAACATTTATCATGATATAAGTAAATATAAATCACAACTTTATTATTGCCTCTAGGGCATATTTCCTTCAGCTACTTGGAAGCAACATTGTGCGAAGGGCAAGAATTGGAGACATGATAATCTCCATTCTCCATAATGGAGAGTCAGGGCCTATCTTGTTTTATGCTATTTTACCTTAGAGAGGGTATTTAGGTCCTAGTTAATACTCATGATTATGTGCTAAGAACAATTAAGTAGGGTTGGTTAGATGACTATGATGATGATGAGTATGACTTGTTATTATGATAACGAGTAGAAATTGTATGATGATGATGAGTAGGACTTGTTATTATGAAACCAATGATGAGTTATTTATTATTATGATCGATGATGCATGATGCTAAGTTGTTATATGAGCATGATCAGTTATTATATATATTAGTAGGTGAAATGAACATGCATTAGATTCAGGTGGAGGCAACATGTGGTGCACATCGAAAGTACTACTAATCCAAACTAGATCAAGTTTGGATTAGTAGTACTTTGGATATGTACCACATGTTGTCTCCACTTGAATTTAATCCACGTTCAATTCACACACTGTTATATATAATAACTAATCATGGCATAAAAATCATATGATGAAAGTACTATATATAAAACCTATAGCGAAAATAAGCTGTATTTTCAAAAATACACGTATAGTTAGCAGGAGCGCTTTACAAAAGAAACACTACTTCTAATTACTATTATCAGTAGCGCTTTCTCAAAAAAGTGCTACTGCTAACTAGGTATAGCAGTAGCGCTCGCTTATCAGCGCTACTGCTACCAGTTAGCTGTAGCGCCTTAGTGGTAGCACTTGTACAAGAGCTACTTCTAGCTATAAAACAAGCGTTACTATTAGGGTTTTCTCTAGTAGTGTCTAGCCAATGAGCTTATGCCACCTTGTCTCGTATCTGACTCCAACCGGGTGTATTTGATTCCTTCGCTACTTTTGCCGTGATGGTATTTCTCTGCCAAGGGCCCATAACTTTATGATATGTGGCCCACCACATTCACATCTCTGAGACACTATCCCATCCCATTGTCTCTTGAACCAGGAAGTGACTTTAACTATTTATTCTTTCTAAAAATAGTACTCCTATTTATAGCTACTCTATTCTTTCAGAACAACGGCTTTAACTAATCACAACACTTTGAATAATTCGAACAGTTTCAATTGGTTAAAAAAGATTTCAAATATTTCATTAAAAGTTGTGGTCAGGTCCTTTAACGAACATATTTCAATTATTTCAAATACATAATTTCACTAATTTCGTTCATTTTGAAAAACTAATTTCACTTATATGAATAAACTAATTTCAGTAACTCAAGAAATCGATTTCATTTCTTCCATGAAATAGATTTCAATTTTTTACCAAAATTGATTTGTATTTTAGAAACTCATTTCATCATATCAAATAACTGATTTCAACTCTTTTAAGTAATAGATTTGTATTTCAGAAACTCATTTCACTCGCTCGGAACAACTAATTTCAATTCTTTCAAAAAACACAATTCAATCATTACAAAAACTAATTTCACTTATTGGAATAAGTAGATTTAAATTCTTTCAAAAACTGAGCTCAACTCTTTCAGACCATATTTCAGTTATTTCGAAAACAAATTTCAGTTGTTTCAAAACACATATTTGACCATTTCAGCTATTTCACTAATTTCATCTGGCAGATTCGAAGTCTTTTAAATAACATATTTCAACTGTAGTTCAGCTATTTCGCTAATTTCAGTGATCACAAAAATTTAATTTCATATATTTACACATTAATTTGGACAATTCCAGAAAGAAATTTTGTTTGATTTCACAATATCAATTATATCCATTGATTTCACTGGATCTCAAAGTGCACAAGTTGTGTTTCACAATTTCACAATTGACATATTTTGTAATTGCTCTCAAAGTGCGATGGATTTCACACAAATTTCACATTAAATACACCTATTGAATTCTCATTTCACCTCCAGTAAACAATAACCAATCATCTTAGTCAAAAACATAACAAGATCTAAAATTGAATCCACGACAAGGAGCAGGGGATGCCAACCATCTGGGAAAAAACAAGGGAAGTTCAAATCATGCACAATAAAACCGAAATCACGAGGAACACATAGAGAGATGAAAGGGGAGGTGGGCTTCATAGCTCACCAGATGTTCTCGTTGAGAGATAGGGCGTGGCAAGTGGTTCGTCCTGGTGCAGTCGGGTCTGAGAGAGAGGGAAACGGGAAGGGATCTGGTGGAGCCATGCTTGGAAGTCGCCGGATCCGGCAGGCGACCATGCGCAGGGACGCATCGTGGTGGCCGCTGCAAGATCCACTCACGGCGAGCACCGCGGCTGGGCAGCAAGGACGAAGGACGATGGGTAACTCGCACTAGCGCGTAGCTATTGCCGTTGGTAGAGTTGGATCCCACGACGGCCGATGTTGGAGAAGACACGTAGCCAACCGCCGGTTCTGGATGGAGAGGCGAAGCACTAGTTATTGGATCGAGCGAATATTCTGAAGAGCGAGGTCGTGGGTAGGCAGATATTTATTCGGGCATGGGGTCTAATGGTTGTATTTAGGACGGTATTGGTTTTGTATAGGAAGAAAAGGATATATAATAGCTGGCAGACGCGCGAATCTTGAAGCAGCTGTGGAGGGCGGATTTTTGACCGGTAGCTCCCGACTCCGGTAAAAAGGACTTTGCGGTATGATGCTGATACGTCCATTTTGCATCATGTTTCCTTGCTGTTATTATAATGTTTTTATCCATAATAATGCGTTTTGAAGTAATTCTAATGTCTTTTCTCCCATAATTTATAAGGAACACATCAAAAGGGAGAATTGCAGCAGCTGGAAATCTGGACCTGACAAAGCCACGTCAGGCCACCTATTTCGCACAACTCCAAATGGGATGAAACTTTATGGAGATTTTTATGGAATATATAATAAATATTGGAGCCAATAAGTACCAGAGGGGGGCTACCAGGAGGGCACAACCCACCTTGGCGCGCCCTGGTGGGTTGTGCCCTCCTCGGCCCCCTCCGGTGCCCATCTTCTGGTATATAAGTGGTTTTGACCTAGAAAAAAATCACAATAATACTTTCGGGATGGAGCGCCGCCGCCTCGAGGCGGAACTTGGGCAGGAGCACTTTTGCCCTCCGGTGGACCGATTCTGCCGAGGGAACTTCCCTCCCGAATGGGAAAATCATCGTCGTCATCATCACCAACAACTCTCCCATCTTGGGGAGGGCAATCTCCATCAACATCTTCACCAGCACCATCTCATCTCAAACCCTAGTTCATCTCTTGTATTCAATCTTGTTACCGAAACTATAGATTGTTGCTAGGGGTGACTAGTAGTGTTGATTATATCTTGTAGTTGATTACTATATGGTTTATTCGGTGGAAGATTATACGTTCAGATCCATTATGCATATTAATACCCCTCTGATCATGAGCATGTTTGTTGATTGTGAGTAGTTACTTTTGTTCTTGAGGTCACAGGATAAATCATGTTACAAGTAATCATGTGAATTTGATATGTGTTCGATATTTTGATAGTATGTATGTTGTGATTCCCTTAGTAGTGTCATATGAACGTCGACTACATGACACTTCACCATATTTGGGCCTAAGGGAATGCATTGTGGAGTAGTAAATAGATGGTGGGTTGCGAGAGTGACAGAAACTTAAACCCCATTTTATGCACTATTCCGTAAGGGATTGATTGGATCCTAAAATTTAATGCTATGGTTAGGAATTATCCTTAATACTTTTCTCATAGTTGCAGATACTTGCGGGAGGGTTAATCATAAGTAGGAGGTTTGTTCAAGTAAGAACAGCACCTAAGCACCGGTTCACCCACATATCAAATTTTCAAAGTAGCGAACACAAATCAAACCAATATGATGAAAGCGACTAGATAAAATTCCCGTGTACCCTCAAGAACACTTTGCTTATCATAAGAGACCGTTTTGGCATGTCCTTTGCCTCAAAATGATTGGGCTACCTTGCTGCATACTTGTTACAATTATCATTACTTGCTCATTACAGATTATCTTACTACCAAACTACTCGCAAGTTACAATTTCAGCACTTGTAGACACTACCTTACTGAAAACTACTTGTCATTTCCTTCTGCTCCTCGTTGGCTTCGACACTCTTACTTATCGAAAAGAGCTACAATTGATCCCCTATACTTGTGGATCATCAAGGCTATTTTCTGGCACCGTTGCCGAGGAGTGAAGCGCCTTTGGTAAGTAGAATTCGGTTAGGAAACATTTATATAGTGTGCTGAAATTTATTGTCACTTGTTACTATGGAAAAAAAATTCTTTGAGGGGTATGTTTGGGATATCTTCACCTCGACCGGAACCACAATTAATTGCCCCTCAACCTACATCACCTACTGAAAATTGTCGGGGGTTTGGTGCGACATATGCCAACGGATGGCTTATCATGGTGGGGGCGAGTAGAACGTCGCCGGTGCCTGGAAAAGGGATGAGGCGTAGACATGCACGCCGGCGAATCTTACCCAGCTTCGGGGCTCTCCGGGGAGATAATACCCCTATTGCTGCTCTACGGGGTCTCCGCATGATCACTAAGGCCAAGTGTTTACACGGTTGCTCCTTGAGTTGTTTCTGGTGGTAGAAGAGGGTAAGGCTAGCTCTCTCCTCCTATCTGGTATAGTCTAGAACTACTGGGATCCAACCCCTTGCATGGGTGCCCTGGGGGGTTTATATAGACCTACCCCCCAGGGGTACAATGGTAACTCGACTGGGCGCGGGCCCTGCCGTTAATGCCTCCGACCTCCGACTTCTCCGCCGACTGGTGGGCCCCGCCGACTGGTCTGGTACGGAGCCGACAGGCCGCGTCCGCCGCGGGCGGGTCTTGCCGGCCGCTGATTACTGTAGCTGTGCTTCTGATGACGCAGGCTTGGTCATGGGGTCATGGCAACAGCCCCGCCATCTGGCGGGCGATCACTGTGGCCACTCCCCATCTTATCTTGATTAATGGCGCGTGGGCCCCGGGGGAGGGCTCGGCCGACTCCCCCGGGTCGACTCCCGACGGGTCCGACTGGCGGTTCTCCCGCCGTCTCCCGAGGTCTCGCTGACTGTTGGGCCCTGCTGCCTCTAGGCCGTACAGACAAGCCGTCGTGGGAGCAGGACTTGGTACTATGGTGCTGATGTCAGGGTCGGCCGGGCAACAGTGCCACGCCGCACGGAGATCTTCCCGGGTACGGCGTGCTGTGGCCATGCCTCCCCTTGGTAAGGGGCGGGGAGTGGGCTTTACTGTAGCCACGCCCCTGCCCCGTCCCCTTCGATGAGGTCATGGTTTGTTGGAGTCGCCGGCCGACTCCCCAAAGCCGGCTTCTCTGGAAGTCGTCCCTGGAACTCAGCCGCGAGCGGGCAGTCGGCCGCCCTGCCGTCGACTCCTCAGGAGACGGCTCTTCGCCCTGGGGTCTTGAGGGGCGCAGCCTGCCCCGATGTCTTGAAAGGTCATGGGACTCGGCTTGGCCTACCCGTGGCCCAATACCCTGACAAAAATATTGAATATGAAATTCCCTCGAGAGATGGAAGGGAACATCCTGATATGCACTTGATACATGTGGAACAAATTTGTGGATTGTTTAAGCTTGCAGGTTTACCCAGGGATGAAGTTATGAAAAAGGTTTTTCCTTTATCTTTGAAGGGGAAAACATTGGCATGGTATAGGCTATGTGATGATATTGGATCATGGAATTGGAATCGTTAGAAATTGGAGTTTCACCAAAAAAATATCCTATGCATCTAGTTCATCGTGATCGGAATTATATCTATAATTTTTGGCCTCGTGAAGGAGAAAGTATAGCTCTAGCTTGGGGGAGGCTTAAGTGAATGTTATATTGATGCCCCAATCATGAGTTCTCAAGAGAAATTATTATTCAGAATTTTTATGCTCGGCTTTCTCGCAATGATCAAACCATGCTGGATACTTCTTGTGCTGGTTCTTTTATGAAGAAGACTATTGAATTTTGATGGGATCTTTTGGAAAGAATTATACACAACTCTGAAGATTGGGAACTCGACGAAGGTAAAGAGTCAGGTATAAAGCTTAAGTATGATTGTGTTAAATCTTTTATGGATACCGATGCTTTTTTTAAAGTTTAGCACTAAATATGGACTTGACTCTGAGATAGTAGCCTCCTTTTGTGAATCTTTTGCTACTCATGTTGAACTCCCTAAAGAGAAGTGGATTAGATATCAACCACCTATTAAAGAAGAAATTAAAGAACCGGTATCAGTTAAAGAAGAAACTATACTTTATAATATTGATCCAGTTGTTCCTACTGCTTATTTTGAGAAACCTGCTTTTCCTGTTAGGATAAAGGAACATGCTAAAGTTTCAACTGTGGTTAACAAAAGCTCTATTAAAACACCTAAACCAGATGAACAAATTAGAGTTGAACCTAATATTGCTATAGTTAAAGATCTCTTGGAAGAAGATGTGGATGGGCATGTTATCTACTTCTGTGAAGAAGCTGCTAGAATTGCTAAACCTGATGGAAAAGATAAACATAGACGTGTCGTTGGCATGCCTGTCATTTCAGTTAAAATAGGAGATCACTGTTGTTATGGATTATGTGATATGGGTGCTAATGCGAGTGCTATTCCTCACAAGTTATATCAAGAAATTAGGGAGGAAATAGCACATGTTGAGATAGAAGACATAGATGTTACTATTAAACATGCAAATAGAGACACTATATCACCAATTGGTATTGTCAGAGATGTTGAAGTCTTGTGTGGGAAATCAAAATATCCTACTGATTTTCTTGTTCTTGGTACTCCACCTGATGACTTCTGTCCCATTATCTTTGGTAGACCTTTCTTGAACACAGTTAATGCTAGGATAGATTGCCAGAAACAAACTGTGGAAGTTAGCTTTGCTGATGAGTCTCATGAGTTTAATTTTTCCAACTTTAGTAGAAATTATCATGAAAAAGAATTTCCTAGTAAGGATGAATTCATTGGTCTTGCTTGTATTGCTGTGCCACCTACTGATCCTTTAGAGCAATACTTGCTAGACCATGACAATGATTTACATATGCATGAAAGAAATGAAATAGATAATATTTTCTTTGAAGAACGCCCTCTGCTTAAACACAATTTGCATATTGAAACTCTTGGAGGTCCTCCTCCACCTAAGGGTGATCCTGTGTTTGAACTAAAACAATTGCCAGACACTTTGAAATATGCTTATCTTGATGAAAAGAAGGTATATCCTGTTATTATTAGTGCTAACCTTTCAGAACATGAAGAAGAAAGATTATTGAAATTTCTAAGGAAGCACCGGGCTGCTATTGGATATACCCTTGATGATTTAATGGGCATTAGTCCCACTCTATGTCAGCACAAAATTAATATGGAACCTGATGCTAAACCAGTTGTTGATCACCAATGTCGGTTGAATCCAAAAATGAAAGAGGTTGTTAGAACGGAAATATTGAAACTTCTAGAAGCAGGTATAATCTACCCTATAGCTGATAGTAGATGGGTAAGTCATGTTCATTGTGTCCCTAAGAAAGGAGGTATTATTATTGTTGCTAATGATAAGAATGAACTTATTCCACAAAGAATTGTTATAGGCTATAGAATGGTAATTGATTTCAGGAAATTAAATAAAGTACTAGAAAAGATCATTACCCTTTGCCTTTTATTGACCAAATGCTTGAAAGATTATCTAAGCACACACATTTTTGCTTCCTTGATGGATATTCTGGCTTTTCACAAATACCTGTTTCTCAACCTGATGAAGAAAAGACCACTTTTACTTGTCCATTTGGAACCTATGCTTATAGATGTATGCCTTTTGGTTTATGTAATGCACTTGCTACCTTTCAAAGATGTATGATGGCTATATTCTCTGACTTCTGTGAAAAGATTGTTGAGGTTTTCATGGATGACTTTTCTGTTTATGCAAAGTATTTTGATGATTGTTTAAGCAATCTTGATCGAGTTTTGCAGAGATGTGAACAAACAAATCTTGTCTTGAACTAGGAGAAGTGCCACTTTATAGTAAATGAAGGCATTGTCTTGGGTCATAAATTTTTTGAAAAAGGTATTGAAGTGGACCAAGCTAAGGTTGATGCTATTGAGAAAATTCCATGTCCCTGCTGCCTCCAGGCCGTACAGACAAGCCGTCGTGGGAGCAGGACTTGGTATTGTGGTCCTGATGTCAGGGCCGGCCGGGCAACAGTGCCACGCCGCACGGAGATCTTCCCGGGTATGGCGTGCTGTGGCCATGACTCCCCTTGATAAGGGGCGGGGAGTGGGCTTTACTGTAGCCACGCCCCTGCCCCGTCCCCTTCGATGAGGTCATGGTTTGTTGGAGTCACCGGCCGACTCCCCAAAGCCGGCTTCTCTGGAAGTCGTCCCTAGAACTCGGCCACGAGCGGGCAGTCGGCCGCCCTGCCGTCGACTCCTCAGGAGACGGCTCTTCGCCCTGGGGTCTTGAGGGGCGCAGCCTGCCCCGATGTCTTGAAAGGTCATGGGACTCGGGTTGGCCTACCCGTGGCCCATTACCCCGACAGTAGTCCCCGAAGCTGGTGAGGCGCCACGGACGATCGGCCGAGAAGCCTCAGCTGTTTCTCTTTCCGGGTGCTCAACACATGGTCTTGATTGACTTCTGCCGGGCCGTCTAGAAGGAGTCGGATTTGCTCAAGTCGGACTTCACTCAATTTTGACTTGCTCGGTACTTCGAACGTTGCAGCGGGATTTTAAGTGGCGTGCTAGCGAAGCCTCCAAGCCACCTCCCGTTCATGGCCTGTCATGCGGGGGCACGTGGCTAGGCCGTCCTGCCAGCCCACGCGTGCGACAGGACAGGCCCACAGGCGGGGCCCGCCACTACCGCGACTCGGCGCCCGAGCGGATCCGCTGCGGCCCCGGTGGACGGTTGGGATTCCCGTGGAGTTACTGCGTGTAGTAACTTTGCGTGGATCGTGGGGGTCGTGGGGTTGTGGGCGCAGTAAATCCCCACGTCCGCCCCCTTGGCTTTGCAGCCCACAGGGCTATAAGTAGGGGGAAGAGGGGGGCACGCGTGCCCCTCCTTCCCACTACTCCTCGCTCTCTTCCTCCTTGCCGCTCCTCGCACTCCTCCTTCCTCTTCTTCGCTCCGCCGCACGCCCAAGCTCCGGCGAACGCTGCGGCGACAGCTCACGATGAGTTCTTCCTCCGTTGCCGCACCTCCCCCAGTGCGTTCCGGCACCTGGGACGGTTCCGAGGTTCATGAAGACCACATCGAGTTCCTCCGCCGGACCCGTTGGCTTCCCGGCGAGGATCGCGTGCAGGTGCGTCTTGCGCCGGAGGGGGAGATCTCCCCCGCCTCGCAGGAGGGCGAGCAGGTCATCTTCCGCTCGCACTGCCTGCGCGTGCTGGGGCTACCGGCGAGTAGCTTTTTCCGGTCTTTCTTGGAGTTCTACGGCCTCCAGTCGCACCACCTCACCCCCAACACAGTGGTGCTGCTGTCCACCTTCGTGGCCTTGTGCGAGGGCTTCCTCAGAGTCCTCCCCACCCTCGAGCTCTGGGGGGAGTTCTTCTTCTCCAAGTTCGGCACCCAGGCCGCGGGCGTGCCGACTCAATGCGGCGCCTTCATCGTCGTGTAAAGGTCAGGAGCCGACAACCCCTTCCCCTCCATCTCGCTGATAAAGTCGGTGAAGATGTGGCAGAGATCCTACTTCTACGTCAGGAACGTCGCCATGAGGGGCGACTAGGTCAACCTGCCGGCTTTCGAAGCCGGCCCGCCGGCTGGGAGACTGCCCAACTGGTCGTACCGGGCCAGGTCGCTGATGCCTGCGGGAGCCGGCGCCATCACGCGACTCCGAGTGCTGACGCAGTCGGAGGGTCTGACTGGTCCGGACCTGCTGGCCACCTTCCTCTCGCGCCGAGTTCTCCCACTCCAAGGCCGCCCTCACATGATAAGCCAGATGAGTGGGCGCCGCGACCCGAGTCGGATGTGCACCAAGGACATGCCTCACAAAGAGGTGGCCCTCATGGTGAACTACCTCTCGGACAGCAGGCTCCCGGAGGACTGGCGATTTGGCAAGGAGCCGTACTCCCGCGCCAAACCCCCGCCCGTGGTGAGTCGCCTTTCTTTTCTTTCTTTAGATTGTCTTCTTCTTGCCAAGTTTTGTTTTGACCAGTCGGCTTTGGTTAGAATCCCCTTCTTCACCCACCAGCCGGCACCTCGGGGCCGGCCCGTGAGTTCGTCGCCGACCGGGCAGAGAGTGACGTCGACGACCCCGATCTGGGGGCGGCGGCTCTGGAAGACGACGCCGAGGGAGGAGGAGGGGCAGCAGGCGACTTCAGGCCTTCGGCTACCTTCGCCGACTGGCCTGAAGACAGCGCCGAGGGAGAAGTCGCCCCTCGCCATCGGCCAGGAGCCAGCCAGCCTGGCGCGGGCTCTTCTGCCGTGCCGGGCGCTCCAGGCGGCGGAAAGAAGCGCAGGGCCGTGTCGACTTGTTCGGCAGTTGGCCGAAGAAACCCAAGGGCTTGGCTGCGGCGACCCGGCGGGACGAGGCAGCCGCGAGGGCCATCCGCTTCCATAAGGAAGTGAAGAAGCTGCCGTTGGTCTCCGCGTAAGTATTCTGTCTTCAAAGTTTTATTCTTTCTTCATGATTTTTCTAAGTCTCTGCTTGCCCCTCTTTCTTCAGGGCTCCCCTCTCTCTTGAGCGGGTCGCTGCCGCCTCCATCATGGGGTCAGCGGAGACGTCTGCCACCACTCGGCGGATTGACCCCGCTACTGACCTCTGGGAGGCGATGGAGCGGAATGCGCAGGAGAGGCGCAACGAAGAAGAGGCCCTCCGCCTGGAGAAGGCGGAGGCCGATAGGGCGGAGGCCTCCGCTAAGAAAAAACTTGCGGAGGCCGAAACTGCCGCCGCGGCGAAGCAGCAGGCTGAGGAAGCCGCACGCCGCCAGTAGGCCTTGCTCGTCACCCCGCTGAACTCTGCGCCGCCGCCTCCGGAGTTCACGGGGCCAACTAGAGAAGTCGGCGGGGAGAACCTCGTCGAGGAGAGGGAAGGCAGCGACCCCTCTACTCCGGACGCGCACGTTCGGCCGCCGCCTCCGCCACCGTCTGAAGGCGCGCAAGGTGAGCAGCCAGCGGACCCTCCGGTGCCGTCGACCGAAGACGAGGCCGTGGCGAGGCTACTCCTCCAAGTCGGCTTGCCAACACGCCGTCGTCTGGAGAAGGCGACTTCGGCACCCCGCCCCCTGGAAGCCGGCACCGCCAGCTCGGCGGCCCCAGACGCCGAAGCGACGAGCGCCGCACCTGTTGGGTGGGTGCGAGGAGGCGGCATAGGGCCGCTGAACCTGGCGCTCCTAGACATCCAGGCGAAGCTCCGTGCCGAGGGCGACGCTCTCCAGAGTTGCACCAAGGCGTTCCTAGCGTCGCGGGCAGCCATCCGGGTATGCTTTTTTTTCTTTTGGTCTTTGTTTTCTTGCTCCTCTCCGTGGGGGCGCGCCAGCGCACCCACTGGGTGTAGTCCCCGAGTTTCGGGCCGACTTCAGAGCAGGCGGCCCGGAACTCTAATTGATGAACTTCTGGGTACTAACTTTGTCTGAAATGCTTGTCGCAGGATTACCACAACCTCCGCGTCACTGCCTTCAACCGCAACGTTGAAGAGCTGGGCAAGCGGACCGCCGACTTGGCGGAGAGCCGGAGTAAGTCCCCCTTTTTTCTTCTCTGCGGGGGCGCGCTGGTCTCGAGTTTGGGTTCAACTTTGGGTTTCTTCATTAGAGCAGCAGCTGATTTGCCGTTTCATGAAGTATCCCTTCTTGCCCTTGCCCTTCTTGAAACTAGTGGTTTCACTAACCATCAACAATTGATGCTCCTTCTTGATTTCTACTTTCGTGGTGTCAAACATCGCGAATATCTCAAGGATCATCATATATGTCCCTGATACATTATAGTTCATCATGAAGCTCTAGCAGCTTGGTGGTAATGACTTCGGAGAAACATCACTATCTCATCTGGAAGATCAACTCCCACTCGATTCAAATGATTGTTGTATTCAGACAATCTGAGCACAAGCTCAACAATTGAGCTTTTCTCCTTAGTTTGCAGGCTAAGAAAATCGTCGGAGGTCTCATACCTCTTGACGTGGGCACGAGCCTGAAATCCCAATTTCAGCCCTCAAAACATCTCATATGTTTCGCGACGTTTCAAAACATCTTCGGTGCCTCAACTCTAAACCGTTTAACTGAACTATCACGTAGTTATCAAAATGTGTATGTCAGATGTTCGCAATATCCACAGACGACGTTCGAGGTTCAGCACACTGAGTGGTGCATTAAGGACATAAGCCTTCTATGAAGCAATGAGGACAATCCTCAGTTTACGGACCTAGTCCGCATAATTGCTACTATCAACTTTCAACTAAATTTTCTCTAGGAACATAACTAAACAGTAGAACTGAAGCGCGAGCTACGACATAATTTGCGAAGATCTTTTGACTATGTTCAGGATAATTAAGTTCATCTTATGAACTCCCACTCAGATAGACATCCCTCTAGTCATCTAAGTGATTACATGATCTGAGTCAACTAGGCCATGTCCGATCATCACGTGAGACGGACTAGTCATCATCGGTGAACATCTTCATGTTGATCGTATCTACCATACGACTCATGCTCGACCTTTCGGTCTCTTGTGTTCCGAGGCCATGTCTGTACATTCTAGGCTCGTCAAGTCAACCTAAGTGTTTGGCGTGTGTAAATCTGGCTTACACCCGTTGTATGTGAACGTTAGAATCTATCACACCCGATCATCACGTGGTGCTTCGAAACAACGAACTGTCGCAACGGTGCACAGTTAGGGCGAACACTTTCTTGAAATTATTATGAGGGATCATCTTATTTACTACCGTCGTTCTAAGTAAACAAGATGTATAAACATGATAAACATCACATGCAATCAAATAATAGTGACATGATATGGCCAATATCATATAGCTCCTTTGATCTCCATCTTGGGGCTCCATGATCATCTTGTCACCGGCATGACACCATGATCTCCATCATCATGATCTCTATCATCGTGTCTTCATGAAGTTGTCTCGTCAACTATTACTTCTACTACTATAGCTAACGGTTAGCAATAAAGTAAAGTAATTACATGACGTTTATGTTGACACGCAGGTCATAAATAAATTAAGACAACTCCTATGGCTCCTGCCGGTTGTCATACTCATCGACATGCAAGTCGTGATTCCTATTACAAGAACATGATCAATCTCATACATCACATATATCATTCATCACATCCTTTTGGCCATATCACATCACATAGCATACCCTGCAAAAACAAGTTAGACGTCCTCTAATTGTTGTTTGCATGTTTTACGTGGCTGCTATGGGTTTCTAGCAAGAACGTTTCTTACCTACGCAAAAACCACAACGTGATATGCCAATTGCTATTTACCCTTCATAAGGACCCTTTTCATCGAATCCGATCCGACTAAAGTGGGAGAGACAGACACCCGCTAGCCACCTTTATGCAACTAGTGCATGTCAGTCGGTGGAACCAGTCTCACGTAAGAGTACGTGTAAGGTCAGTCCGGGCCGCTTCATCCCACAATGCCACCGAATCAAGATTGGACTAGTAACGGTAAGCATATTGAACAAAATCAACGCCCACAACTACTTTGTGTTCTACTCGTGCATAGAAACTACGCATAGACCTAGCTCATGATGCCACTGTTGGGGAACGTAGCATAAATTCAAAATTTTCCTACGTGTCACCAAGATCTATCTATGGAGTCATCTAGAAACGAGGGAGGAGTGGATCTACATACCCTTGTAGATCGCATGCGGAAGCGTTCAAGAGAACGGGGTTGATGGAGTCGTACTCGTCGTGATCCAAATCACCGATGATCCTAGCGCCGAACGGACGGCACCTCCGCGTTCAACACACGTACGGAGCAGCGACGTCTCCTCCTTCTTGATCCAGCAAGCGGGAAGGAGAGGTTGATGGAGATCCAGCAGCACGACGGCGTGGTGGTGGAAGTAGCGGGATTCCAACAGGGCTTCGCCAAGCGCTACGGGAGGAGGGAGATGTGTCATGGGAGGGAGAGGGAGGCGCCAGAGCTCAGGTGTTGCTGCCCTCCCTTCCCCCCACTATATATAGGGCCAAGGGAGAGGGGGCGCAGCCTTTGGCCCTTCCGCCAAGGAAGGGTGCGGCCAGGGGAGGAGTCCCTCCTCCCCAAGGCACCTCGGAGGTGCCTTCCCCCTTTAGGACTCTTCCTTTCCCTCTTCTCTTGGCGCATGGGCCTCTTGGGGCTGGTGCCCTTGGCCCATACAGGCCAAGGCGCATACCCCTACAGCCCATGTGGCCCCCAGGGGCAGGTGGCCCCACCCGGTGGACCCCCGGGACCCTTCCGGTGGTCCCGGTACAATACCGGTGACCCCGAAACTTGTCCCGATGGCCGAAATAGCACTTCCTATATATAATTCTTTACCTCCGGACCATTCCGAAACTCCTCGTGACGTCCGGGATCTCATCCGGGACTCCGAACAACATTCGGGTTACCGCATACTAATATCTCTATAACCCTAGCGTCACCGAACCTTAAGTGTGTAGACCCTACGGGTTCGGGAGACATGCAGACATGACCGAGATGACTCTCCGGTCAATAACCAACAGCGGGATCTGGATACCCATGTTGGCTCCCACATGTTCCACGATGATCTCATCGGATGAACCACGATGTCAAGGACTTAATCAATCCCGTATACAATTCCCTTTGTTTAGCGGTACGATACTTGCCCGAGATTCGATCGTCGGTATCCCGATACCTTGTTCAATCTCGTTACCGGCAAGTCTCTTTTACTCGTTCCGTAACACATCATCCCATGATCAACTCCTTGATCACATTGTGCACATTATGATGATGTCCTACCGAGTGGGCCCAGAGATACCTCTCCGTTTACACGGAGTGACAAATCCCAGTCTCGATTCGTGCCAACCCAACAGACACTTTCGGAGATACCTGTAATGTACCTTTATAGCCACCCAGTTATGTTGTGACGTTTGGCACACCCAAAGTATTCCTAAGGTATCCGGGAGTTGCACAATCTCATGGTCTAAGGAAAAGATACTTGACATTAGAAAAGCTTTAGCATACGAACTACATGATCTTGTGCTAGGCTTAGGATTGGGTCTTGTCCATCACATCATTCTCCTAATGATGTGATCCCGTTATCAATGACATCCAATGTCCATGGTCAGGAAACCGTAACCATCTATTGATCAACGAGCTAGTCAACTAGAGGCTTACTAGGGACATGGTGTTGTCTATGTATCCACACATGTATCTGAGTTTCCTATCAATACAATTATAGCATGGATAATAAACGATTATCATGAACAAGGAAATATAATAATAATCAATTTATTATTGCCTCTAGGGCATATTTCCAACAGTCTCCCACTTGCACTAGAGTCAATAATCTAGTTCACATCGCCATGTGATTAACACTCAAGGTCACATCCCCATGTGACTAACACCCAAAGAGTTTACTAGAGTCAATAATCTAGTTCACATTACCATGTGATTAACACTCGATGAGTTCTGGGTTTGATCATGTTATGCTTGTGAGAGATGTTATAGTCAACGGGTCTGAATCTTTCAGATCCGTATGTACTTCGCAAATCTCTATGTCATCTTGTAGATGCAGCTACTACGCTATATTTGGAGCCATTTCAAATAACTGTTCTACATGGAGGTATTCTAAATTGTTGCTCCATTATACGTATCCGGTATCTCTACTCAGAGCTATCCGGATAGATGTTAAGCTTGCATCGACGTAACCCTTTACGACGAACTCTTTTACCACCTCCATAATCGAGAAAATTCCTTAGTCCACTAGTTACTAAGGATAACTTTGACCGCTGTCATGTGATCCATTCTTAGATCACTCTTGTACCCCTTGACTGACTCATGGCAAGGCACATTTCAGGTGCGGTACACAGCATAGCATACTGTAGAGCCTATGTCTTAAGCATAGGGGACGACCTTCGTCCTTTCTCTCTATTCTGCCGTGGTCGAGCTTTAAGTCTTAACTTCATACCTTACAACTCAGGCAAGAACTCCTTCTTTGACTGATCCATCTTGAACACCTTCAAGATCATGTCAAGGTATGTGCTCATTTGAAAGTACCATTAAGCATTTTGATCTATCCTTATAGATCTTGATGCTCAATGTTCAAGTAGCTTAATCCAGGCTTTCCATTGAAAAACTCTTTCCAAATAACCCTATATGCTTTCCAGAAATTCTACATCATTTCTGATCCATAATATGTCAACAACATATACTCATCAGAAATTCTATAGTGCTCCCACTCACTTCTTTGGAAATACAAGTTTCTCATAAACTTTGTATACACCCAAAATCTTTGATCATCTCATCAAAGCGTACATTCCAACTCCGAGAGGCTTACTCCAGTCCTTAGAAGGATTGCTGGAGCTTTGCATACTTATTAGCATCTTTCAGGATTGACAAAACCTTCCGGTTGTATCACATACAACCTTTCCTCAAGAAAATCGTCGAGGAAACAATGTTTTGACATCCTATCTTCAAGATTTCATAAATAATGCAGTAATCGCTAATATAATTCCAACAGACTCTTAGCATCACTACGAGTGAGAAAGTCTCATCGTAGTCAACTCTTTGAACTTGTCGGAAAACATCTTAACGACAAGTCGAGCTTTCTTAATGGTGACATTTACCATCATTGTCCGTCTTCCTTTTAAAATCCATCTGTACTCAACAGCCTTACGACCATCGAGCCGTTCTGCCAAAGTCTACATTTTGTTTTCATACATGGATCCTCTCTCGGATTTTATGGCCTCGAGCCATTTATCGGAATTCGGGCCCACCATCGCTTCTCCATAGCTCGTAGGTTCATTGTTGTTTAGCAACATGACTTCCAAGACAGGATTACGTACCACTCTGAAGTAGTACACATCCTTGTCATCCCACGAGGTTTGGTAGTGACTTGATCTGAAGTTTCATGATCACTATCATAAGCTTCCACTTCAATTGGTGTAGGTGCCATAGGAACAACTCCTGTGCCCTGCCACACACTAGTTGAAGAGACGGTTCAATAACCTCATCAAGTCTCCACCATCCTCCCACTCAATTCTTTCGAGAGAAACTTTTCCTCGAGAAAGGACCCGATTCTAGAAACAATCCCTTATTGCTTTCGGATCTGAGACAGGAGGTATACCCAACTGTTTTGGGTGTCCTATGAAGATGCATTTATCCGCTTTGGGTTCGAGCTTATCAGCCTGAAACTTTTTCACATAAGCGTCGCAGCCCCAAACTTCTAAGAAATGACAGCTTAGGTTTCTCTAAACCATAGTTCATACGGTATCATCTCATCGGAATTACGTGGTGCCCTATTTAAAGTGAATGCGGTTGTCTCTAATGCCTAACCCATAAACTATCGTGGTAATTCGATAAGAGACATCATGGTATGCATCATATCCAATAGGGTGCAGTTATGATGTTCGGACACACCATCACACTATGGTGTTCCAGGCTGTATTAGTTGTGAAACAATTTCCACAATGTCTTAATTCTGTACCAAACTCGTAATTCATATATTCATCTCTATGATCATATCATAGATATTTTATCCTCTTGTCACGACAATCTTTCAACTTCACCCTGAAATTACTTGAACCTTTCAATAATCCAGACACGTGATTCATCAAGTAAATATACTCAACATCTACTCAAATCATCTGTGAAGTAAGAACATAATGATATCCACTACACGCCTCAGCACTCATTGGACTGCATACATCAAAATGTATTACTTCCAGCAAGTTGCTTTCTAGTTCCATTTTACTGAAAACGAGGCTTTCAGTCATCTTGTCCATGTGGTATGATTTGCATGTCTCAAGTGATTCAAAATCAAGTGAGTCCAAACGGTCCATTTGCATGGAGTTTCTTCATGCATATACACCAATGGACATGGTTCGCATGTCTCAAACTTTTCAAAAATGAGTGAGCCCAAAGATCCATCAACATGGAGCTTCTTCATGCGTTTTATACCGATATGACTTGAGTGGCAGTGCCACAAGTAGGTGGTACTATCATTACTATCTTATATCTTTTGGCATGAACATGTGTATCACTATGATCGAGATTCAATAAACCATTCATTTTAGGTGCAAGACCATTGAAGGTATTATTCAAACAAACAGAGTAACCATTATTCTCCTTAAATGAATAACCGTATTGCGATAGACATAATCCAATCACGTCTATGCTCAACGCAAACACCAAATAACAATTATTTAGGTTTAACACCAATCTCGATGGTAGAGGGAGCGTGCGATGCTTGATCATATCAACATTGGAAACACTTCCAACACATATCGTCAGCTCACCTTTAGCTAGTCTCCGTTTATTCCGTAGCTTTTATTTCGAGTTACTAACACTTAGCAACCAAACCGGTATCTAATACCCTGGTGCTACTAGGAGTACTAGTAAAGTACACATCAACACAATGTATATCCAATATAATTCTCTCGACCTTGCCAGCCTTCTCATCTACCAAGTATCTAGGGTAATTCTGCTCCAGTGGCTGTTCCCCTTATTACAGAAGCACTTAGTCTCGGGTTTGGGTTCAACTTTGGGTTTCTTCATTAGAGCAGCAGCTGATTTGCCGTTTCATGAAGTATCCCTTCTTGCCCTTGCCCTTCTTGAAACTAGTGGTTTCACTAACCATCAACAATTGATGCTCCTTCTTGATTTCTACTTTCATGGTGTCAAACATCGCGAATATCTCAAGGATCATCATATATGTCCCTGATACATTATAGTTCATCATGAAGCTCTATCAGCTTAGTGGTAATGACTTCGGAGAAACATCACTATCTCATCTGGAAGATCAACTCCCACTCGATTCAAATGATTGTTGTATTCAGACAATCTGAGCACAAGCTCAACAATTGAGCTTTTCTCCTTGGTTTGCAGGCTAAGAAAATCGTCGGAGGTCTCATACCTCTTGACGTGGGCACGAGCCTGAAATCCCAATTTCAGCCCTCAAAACATCTCATATGTTTCGCGACGTTTCAAAACATCTTCGGTGCCTCAACTCTAAACCGTTTAACTGAACTATCACGTAGTTATCAAAATGTGTATGTCAGATGTTCGCAACATCCACAGACGACGTTCGAGGTTCAGCACACTGAGTGGTGCATTAAGGACATAAGCCTTCTATGAAGCAATGAGGACAATCCTCAGTTTACGGACCTAGTCCGCATAATTGCTACTATCAACTTTCAACTAAATTTTCTCTAGGAACATAACTAAACAGTAGAACTGAAGCGCGAGCTACGACATAATTTGCGAAGACCTTTTGACTATGTTCAGGATAATTAAGTTCATCTTATGAACTCCCACTCAGATAGACATCCCTCTAGTCATCTAAGTGATTACATGATCCGAGTCAACTAGGCCGTGTCCGATCATCACGTGAGATGGACTAGTCATCATCGGTGAACATCTTCATGTTGATTGTATCTACCATACGACTCATGCTCGACCTTTCGGTCTGTTGTGTTCCGAGGCCATGTCTGTACATGCTAGGCTCGTCAAGTCAACCTAAGTGTTTCGCGTGTGTAAATCTGGCTTACACCCGTTGTATGTGAACGTTAGAATCTATCACACCCGATCATCACGTGGTGCTTCGAAACAACGAACTGTCGCAACGGTGCACAGTTAGGGCGAACACTTTCTTGAAATTATTATGAGGGATCATCTTATTTACTACCGTCGTTCTAAGTAAACAAGATGTATAAACATGATAAACATCACATGCAATCAAATAATAGTGACATGATATGGCCAATATCATATAGCTCCTTTGATCTCCATCTTGGGGCTCCATGATCATCTTGTCACCGGCATGACACCATGATCTCCATCATCATGATCTCTATCATCGTTTCTTCATGAAGTTGTCTCGTCAACTATTACTTCTACTACTATAGCTAACGGTTAGCAATAAAGTAAAGTAATTACATGACGTTTATGTTGACACGCAGGTCATAAATAAATTAAGACAACTCCTATGGCTCCTGCCGGTTGTCATACTCATCGACATGCAAGTCGTGATTCCTATTACAAGAACATGATCAATATCATACATCACATATATCATTCATCACATCCTTTTGGCCATATCACATCACATAGCATACCCTGCAAAAACAAGTTAGACGTCCTCTAATTGTTGTTTGCATGTTTTACGTGGCTGCTATGGGTTTCTAGCAAGAACGTTTCTTACCTACGCAAAAACCACAACGTGATATGCCAATTGCTATTTACCCTTCATAAGGACCCTTTTCATCGAATCCGATCCGACTAAAGTGGGAGAGACAGACACCCGCTAGCCACCTTTATGCAACTAGTGCATGTCAGTCGGTGGAACCAGTCTCACGTAAGAGTACGTGTAAGGTCGGTCCGGGCCGCTTCATCCCACAATGCCACCGAATCAAGATTGGACTAGTAACGGTAAGCATATTGAACAAAATCAACGCCCACAACTACTTTGTGTTCTACTCGTGCATAGAAACTACGCATAGACCTAGCTCATGATGCCACTGTTGGGGAACGTAGCATAAATTCAAAATTTTCCTACGTGTCACCAAGATCTATCTATGGAGTCATCTATAAACGAGGGAGGAGTGGATCTACATACCCTTGTAGATCGCATGCGGAAGCGTTCAAGAGAACGGGGTTGATGGAGTCGTACTCGTCGTGATCCAAATCACCGATGATCCTAGCGCCGAACGGACGGCACCTCCGCGTTCAACACACGTACGGAGCAGCGACGTCTCCTCCTTCTTGATCCAGAAAGGGGGAAGGAGAGGTTGATGGAGATCCAGCAGCACGACGGCGTGGTGGTGGAAGTAGCGGGATTCCAACAGGGCTTCGCCAAGCGCTGCGGGAGGAGGGAGATGTGTCATGGGAGGGAGAGGGAGGCGCCAGGGCTCAGGTGTTGCTGCCCTCCCTTCCCCCCACTATATATAGGGCCAAGGGAGAGGGGGGGCGCAGCCTTTGGCCCTTCCGCCAAGGAAGGGTGCGGCCAGGGGAGGAGTCCCTCCTCCCCAAGGCACCTCGGAGGTGCCTTCCCCCTTTAGGACTCTTCCTTTCCCTCTTCTCTTGGCGCATGGGCCTCTTGGGGCTGGTGCCCTTGGCCCATACAGGCCAAGGCGCATACCCCTACAGCCCATGTGGCCCCCCGGGGCAGGTGGCCCCACCCGGTGGACCCCCGGGACCCTTCCGGTGGTCCCGGTACAATACCGATAACCCCGAAACTTGTCCCAATGGCCGAAATAGCACTTCCTATATATAATTCTTTACCTCCGGACCATTCCGAAACTCCTCATGACGTCCATGATCTCATCCGGGACTCCGAACAACATTCGGGTTACCGCATACTAATATGTCTATAACCCTAGCGTCACCGAACCTTAAGTGTGTAGACCCTACGGGTTCGGGAGACATGCAGACATGACCGAGATGACTCTCCGGTCAATAACCAACAGCGGGATCTTGATACCCATGTTGGCTCCCACATGTTCCATGATGATCTCATCGGATGAACCATGATGTCAAGGACTTAATCAATCCCGTATACAATTCCCTTTGTCTAGCGGTATGATACTTGCCCGAGATTCGATCGTCGGTATCCCGATACCTTGTTCAATCTCGTTACCGGCAAGTCTCTTTTACTCGTTCCGTAACACATCATCCCATGATCAACTCCTTGATCACATTGTGCACATTATGATGATGTCCTACCGAGTGGGCCCAGAGATACCTCCCCGTTTACACGGAGTGACAAATCCCAGTCTCGATTCGTGCCAACCCAACAGACACTTTCAGAGATACCTGTAATGTACCTTTATAGCCACCCAGTTACGTTGTGACGTTTGGCACACCCAAAGTATTCCTACGGTATCCAGGAGTTGCACAATCTCATGGTCTAAGGAAAAGATACTTGACATTAGAAAAGCTTTAGCATACGAACTACATGATCTTGTGCTAGGCTTAGGATTGGGTCTTGTCCATCACATCATTCTCCTAATGATGTGATCCCGTTATCAATGACATCCAATGTCCATGGTCAGGAAACCGTAACCATCTATTGATCAACGAGCTAGTCAACTAGAGGCTTACTAGGGACATGGTGTTGTCTATGTATCCACACATGTATCTGAGTTTCCTATCAATACAATTATAGCATGGATAATAAACGATTATCATGAACAAGGAAATATAATAATAATCAATTTATTATTGCCTCTAGGGCATATTTCCAACAGTCTCCCACTTGCACTAGAGTCAATAATCTAGTTCACATCGCCATGTGATTAACACTCAAGGTCACATCCCCATGTGACTAACACCCAAAGAGTTTACTAGAGTCAATAATCTAGTTCACATTACCATGTGATTAACACTCGATGAGTTCTGGGTTTGATCATGTTATGCTTGTGAGAGATGTTATAGTCAACGGGTCTGAATCTTTCAGATCCGTATGTACTTCGCAAATCTCTATGTCATCTTGTAGATGCAGCTACTACGCTATATTTGGAGCCATTTCAAATAACTGTTCTACATGGAGCTATTCTAAATTGTTGCTCCATTATACGTATCCGGTATCTCTACTCAGAGCTATCCGGATAGGTGTTAAGCTTGCATCGACGTAACCCTTTACGACGAACTCTTTTACCACCTCCATAATCGAGAAAATTCCTTAGTCCACTAGTTACTAAGGATAACTTTGACCGCTGTCATGTGATCCATTCTTAGATCACTCTTGTACCCCTTGACTGACTCATGGCAAGGCACATTTCAGGTGCGGTACACAACATAGCATACTGTAGAGCCTATGTCTTAAGCATAGGGGACGACCTTCGTCCTTTCTCTCTATTCTGCCGTGGTCGAGCTTTAAGTCTTAACTTCATACCTTACAACTCAGGCAAGAACTCCTTCTTTGACTGATCCATCTTGAACACCTTCAAGATCATGTCAAGGTATGTGCTCATTTGAAAGTACCATTAAGCATTTTGATCTATCCTTATAGATCTTGATGCTCAATGTTCAAGTAGCTTAATCCAGGCTTTCCATTGAAAAACTCTTTCCAAATAACCCTATATGCTTTCCAGAAATTCGACATCATTTCTGATCCATAATATGTCAACAACATATACTCATCAGAAATTCTATAGTGCTCCCACTCACTTCTTTGGAAATACAAGTTTCTCATAAACTTTGTATACACCCAAAATCTTTGATCATCTCATCAAAGCGTACATTCCAACTCCGAGAGGCTTACTCCAGTCCTTAGAAGGATTGCTGGAGCTTTGCATACTTATTAGCATCTTTCAGGATTGACAAAACCTTCCGGTTGTATCACATACAACCTTTCCTCAAGAAAATCGTCGAGGAAACAATGTTTTGACATCCTATCTGCAAGGTTTCATAAATAATGCAGTAATCGCTAATATAATTCCAACAGACTCTTAGCATCACTACGAGTGAGAAAGTCTCATCGTAGTCAACTCTTTGAACTTGTCGGAAAACATCTTAACGACAAGTCGAGCTTTCTTAATGGTGACATTTACCATCATTGTCCGTCTTCCTTTTAAAATCCATCTATACTCAACAGCCTTACGACCATCGAGCCGTTCTGCCAAAGTCTACATTTTGTTTTCATACATGGATCCTCTCTCGGATTTTATGGCCTCGAGCCATTTATCGGAATTCGGGCCCACCATCGCTTCTCCATAGCTCGTAGGTTCATTGTTGTTTAGCAACATGACTTCCAAGACAGGATTACGTACCACTCTGAAGTAGTACACATCCTTGTCATCCCACGAGGTTTGGTAGTGACTTGATCTGAAGTTTCATGATCACTATCATAAGCTTCCACTTCAATTGGTGTAAGTGCCATAGGAACAACTCCTGTGCCCTGCCACACACTAGTTGAAGAGACGGTTCAATAACCTCATCAAGTCTCCACCATCCTCCCACTCAATTCTTTCGAGAGAAACTTTTCCTCGAGAAAGGACCCGATTCTAGAAACAATCCCTTATTGCTTTCGGATCTGAGACAGGAGGTATACCCAACTGTTTTGGGTGTCCTATGAAGATGCATTTATCCGCTTTGGGTTCGAGCTTATCAGCCTGAAACTTTTTCACATAAGCGTCGCAGCCCCAAACTTCTAAGAAATGACAGCTTAGGTTTCTCTAAACCATAGTTCATACGGTATCATCTCATCGGAATTACGTGGTGCCCTATTTAAAGTGAATGCGGTTGTCTCTAATGCCTAACCCATAAACTATCGTGGTAATTCGATAAGAGACATCATGGTATGCATCATATCCAATAGGGTGCAGTTATGATGTTCGGACACACCATCACACTATGGTGTTCCAGGCTGTATTAGTTGTGAAACAATTTCCACAATGTCTTAATTCTGTACCAAACTCGTAATTCAGATATTCATCTCTATGATCATATCATAGATATTTTATCCTCTTGTCACGACAATCTTTCAACTTCACCCTGAAATTACTTGAACCTTTCAATAATCCAGACACGTGATTCATCAAGTAAATATACTCAACATCTACTCAAATCATCTGTGAAGTAAGAACATAATGATATCCACTACACGCCTCAGCACTCATTGGACTGCATACATCAAAATGTATTACTTCCAGCAAGTTGCTTTCTAGTTCCATTTTACTGAAAACGAGGCTTTCAATCATCTTGCCCATGTGGTATGATTTGCATGTCTCAAGTGATTCAAAATCAAGTGAGTCCAAACGGTCCATTTGCATGGAGTTTCTTCATGCATATACACCAATGGACATGGTTCGCATGTCTCAAACTTTTCAAAAATGAGTGAGCCCAAAGATCCATCAACATGGAGCTTCTTCATGCGTTTTATACCGATATGACTTGAGTGGCAGTGCCACAAGTAGGTGGTACTATCATTACTATCTTATATCTTTTGGCATGAACATGTGTATCACTACGATCGAGATTCAATAAACCATTCATTTTAGGTGCAAGACCATTGAAGGTATTACTCAAACAAACAGAGTAACCATTATTCTCCTTAAATGAATAACCGTATTGCGATAGACATAATCCAATCACGTCTATGCTCAACGCAAACACCAAATAACAATTATTTAGGTTTAACACCAATCTCGATGGTAGAGGGAGCGTGCGATGCTTGATCATATCAACATTGGAAACACTTCCAACACATATCGTCAGCTCACCTTTAGCTAGTCTCCGTTTATTCCGTAGCTTTTATTTCGAGTTACTAACACTTAGCAACCAAACCGGTATCTAATACCCTGGTGCTACTAGGAGTACTAGTAAAGTACACATCAACACAATGTATATCCAATATACTTCTCTCGACCTTGCCAGCCTTCTCATCTACCAAGTATCTAGGGTAATTCTGCTCCAGTGGCTGTTCCCCTTATTACAGAAGCACTTAGTCTCGGGTTTGGGTTCAACTTTGGGTTTCTTCATTAGAGCAGCAGCTGATTTGCCGTTTCATGAAGTATCCCTTCTTTCCCTTGCCCTTCTTGAAACTAGTGGTTTCACTAACCATCAACAATTGATGCTCCTTCTTGATTTCTACTTTCGTGGTGTCAAACATCGCGAATATCTCAAGGATCATCATATATGTCCCTGATACATTATAGTTCATCATGAAGCTCTAGCAGCTTGGTGGTAATGACTTCGGAGAAACATCACTATCTCATCTGGAAGATCAACTCCCACTCGATTCAAATGATTGTTGTACTCAGACAATCTGAGCACAAGCTCAACAATTGAGCTTTTCTCCTTAGTTTGCAGGCTAAGAAAATCGTCGGAGGTCTCATACCTCTTGACGTGGGCACGAGCCTGAAATCCCAATTTCAGCCCTCAAAACATCTCATATGTTTCGCGACGTTTCAAAACATCTTCGGTGCCTCAACTCTAAACCGTTTAACTGAACTATCACGTAGTTATCAAAATGTGTATGTCAGATGTTCGCAACATCCACAGACGACGTTCGAGGTTCAGCACACTGAGTGGTGCATTAAGGACATAAGCCTTCTATGAAGCAATGAGGACAATCCTCAGTTTACGGACCTAGTCCGCATAATTGCTACTATCAACTTTCAACTAAATTTTCTCTAGGAACATAACTAAACAGTAGAACTGAAGCGCGAGCTACGACATAATTTGACTATGTTCAGGATAATTAAGTTCATCTTATGAACTCCCACTCAGATAGACATCCCTCTAGTCATCTAAGTGATTACATGATCCGAGTCAACTAGGCCGTGTCCGATCATCACGTGAGACGGACTAGTCATCATCGGTGAACATCTTCATGTTGATCGTATCTACCATACGACTCATGCTCGACCTTTCGGTCTCTTGTGTTCCGAGGCCATGTCTGTACATGCTAGGCTCGTCAAGTCAACCTAAGTGTTTCGCGTGTGTAAATCTGGCTTACACCCGTTGTATGTGAACGTTAGAATCTATCACACCCGATCATCACGTGGTGCTTCGAAACAACGAACTGTCGCAACGGTGCACAGTTAGGGGGAACACTTTCTTGAAATTATTATGAGGGATCATCTTATTTACTACCGTCGTTCTAACTAAACAAGATGTATAAACATGATAAACATCACATGCAATCAAATAATAGTGACATGATATGGCCAATATCATATAGCTCCTTTGATCTCCATCTTGGGGCTCCATGATCATCTTGTCACCGGCATGACACCATGATCTCCATCATCATGATCTCTATCATCGTTTCTTCATGAAGTTGTCTCGTCAACTATTACTTCTACTACTATAGCTAACGGTTAGCAATAAAGTAAAGTAATTACATGATGTTTATGTTGACACGCAGGTCATAAATAAATTAAGACAACTCCTATGGCTCCTGCCGGTTGTCATACTCATCGACATGCAAGTCGTGATTCCTATTACAAGAACATGATCAATCTCATACATCACATATATCATTCGTCACATCCTTTTGGCCATATCACATCACATAGCATACCCTGCAAAAACAAGTTAGACGTCCTCTAATTGTTGTTTGCATGTTTTACATGGCTGCTATGGGTTTCTAGCAAGAACGTTTCTTACCTACGCAAAAACCACGACGTGATATGCCAATTGCTATTTACCCTTCATAAGGACCCTTTTCATCGAATCCGATCCGACTAAAGTGGGAGAGACAGACACCCGCTAGCCACCTTTATGCAACTAGTGCATGTCAGTCGGTGGAACCAGTCTCACGTAAGAGTACGTGTAAGGTCGGTCCGGGCCGCTTCATCCCACAATGCCACCGAATCAAGATTGGACTAGTAACGGTAAGCATATTGAACAAAATCAACGCCCACAACTACTTTGTGTTCTACTCGTGCATAGAAACTACGCATAGACCTAGCTCATGATGCCACTGTTGGGGAACGTAGCATAAATTCAAAATTTTCCTACGTGTCACCAAGATCTATCTATGGAGTCATCTAGCAACGAGGGAGGAGTGGATCTACATACCCTTGTAGATCGCATGCGGAAGCATTCAAGAGAACGGGGTTGATGGAGTCGTACTCGTCGTGATCCAAATCACCAATGATCCTAGCGCCGAACGGACGGCACCTCCGCGTTCAACACACGTATGGAGCAGCAACGTCTCCTCCTTCTTGATCCAGCAAGGGGGAAGGAGAGGTTGATGGAGATCCAGCAGCACGACGGCGTGGTGGTGGAAGTAGCGGGATTCCAACAGGGCTTCGCCAAGCGTTGCGGGAGGAGGGAGATGTGTCATGGGAGGGAGAGGGAGGCGCCAGGGCTCAGGTGTTGCTGCCCTCCCTTCCCCCCACTATATATAGGGCCAAGGGAGAGGGGGGGCGCAGCCTTTGGCCCTTCCTCCAAGGAAGGGTGCGGCCAGGGGAGGAGTCCCTCCTCCCCAAGGCACCTCGGAGGTGCCTTCCCCCTTTAGGACTCTTCCTTTCCCTCTTCTCTTGGCGCATGGGCCTCTTGGGGCTGGTGCCCTTGGCCCATACAGGCCAAGGCGCATACCCCTACAGCCCATGTGGGCCCCCGGGGCAGGTGGCCCCACCCGGTGGACCCCCGGGACCCTTCCGGTGGTCCCGGTACAATACCGATGACCCCGAAACTTGTCCCGATGGCCGAAATAGCACTTCCTATATATAATTCTTTACCTCCGGACCATTCCGAAACTCCTCGTGACGTCCGGGATCTCATCCGGGACTCTGAACAACATTCGGGTTACCGCATACTAATATGTCTATAACCCTAGCGTCACCGAACCTTAAGTGTGTAGACCCTACGGGTTCGGGAGACATGCAGACATGACCGAGATGACTCTCCGGTCAATAACCAACAGCGGGATCTGGATACCCATGTTGGCTCCCACATGTTCCACGATGATCTCATCGGATGAACCACGATGTCAAGGACTTAATCAATCCCGTATACAATTCCCTTTGTCTAGCGGTACGATACTTGCCCGAGATTCGATCGTCGGTATCCCGATACCTTGTTCAATCTCGTTACCGGCAAGTCTCTTTTACTCGTTCCGTAACACATCATCCCATGATCAACTCCTTGATCACATTGTGCACATTATGATGATGTCCTACCGAGTGGGCCCAGAGATACCTCTCCGTTTACACGGAGTGACAAATCCCAGTCTCGATTCGTGCCAACCCAACAGACACTTTCGGAGATACCTGTAATGTACCTTTATAGCCACCCAGTTATGTTGTGACGTTTGGCACACCCAAAGTATTCCTAAGGTATCCGGGAGTTGCACAATCTCATGGTCTAAGGAAAAGATACTTGACATTAGAAAAGCTTTAGCATACGAACTACATGATCTTGTGCTAGGCTTAGGATTGGGTCTTGTCCATCACATCATTCTCCTAATGATGTGATCCCGTTATCAATGACATCCAATGTCCATGGTCAGGAAACCGTAACCATCTATTGATCAACGAGCTAGTCAACTAGAGGCTTACTAGGGACATGGTGTTGTCTATGTATCCACACATGTATCTGAGTTTCCTATCAATACAATTATAGCATGGATAATAAACGATTATCATGAACAAGGAAATATAATAATAATCAATTTATTATTGCCTCTAGGGCATATTTCCAACAAGCAACCCCTCTACTCCGGACGCGCACGTTCCGCCGCCGCCTCCGCCACCGTCTGAAGGCGCGCAAGGTGAGCAGCCAGCGGACCCTCCGGTGCCGTCAACCGAAGACGAGGCCGTGGCGAGGCTACTCCTCCAAGTCGGCTTGTCAACACGCCGTCGTCTGGAGAAGGAGACTTCGGCACCCCGCCCCCTGGAAGCCGGCACCGCCAGCTCGGCGGCCCCAGACGCCGAAGCGACGAGCGCCGCACTTGTTGGGTGGGTGCGAGGAGGCGGCACAGGGCCGCTGAACCTGGCGCTCCTAGACATCCAGGCGAAGCTCCGTGCTGAGGGCGACGCTCTCCAGAGTTGCACCAAGGCGTTCGTAGCGTCGCGGGCAGCCGTCCGGGTATGCTTTTTTTTTTCTTTTGGTCTTTGTTTTCTTGCTCCTCTCCGTGGGGGCGCGCCAGCGCACCCACTGGGTGTAGTCCCCGAGTTTCGGGCCGACTTCAGAGCAGGCGGCTCGGAACTCCAATTGATGAACTTCTGGGTACTAACTTTGTCTGAAATGCTTGTCGCAGGATTACCACAACCTCCGCGTCACTGCCTTCAACCGCAACGTTGAAGAGCTGGGCAAGCGGACCGCCGACTTGGCGGAGAGCCGGAGTAAGTCCCCCTTTTTTCTTTTCTGCGGGGGCGCGCTGGTGCACCTGCGGGCTGTAGTCCCCGAGATTCGGGCCGACTGCTGAGCAGTCGGGCCGGATCTCCCCGGCGACCTACTTTATTGATGACTGTTGTCTTTCTTCCTTTCCTTCAGGAGCCAACGCTGCTCTTCAATAGCAGCTGAGCGAAGCCAACTCCGCCCTGCGCGCCAAAGGGGAGGAGTGCAGCAAGCTCACCACGGAGCGCGATCTGCTGGCCACTCAGTTGGTAGAGCAGAAGGAGCTGCTTGTGAAGTCGCAGAGGGAGGCGGAGGAGACGGAAACCGCCCTCTTGGCCGAGTTCGCGAGCGAGCACTCCTCCCGGTCTGACAAGGAGGCGCTGCTGTCCTCCGGCTTCCACGAGATTGAGGACATCGTTGATGGTGAGTCTCTTTATTTTCTTTCTTTGAGTTGCCGACTTAGATCGTGCCGACTCCTGGTTTTTGACTAGCTTCTTCATTTCTTCGTGTCTTTGCAGACTTCTTCCCTGGGCAGTCGCAGGCCACCATCCAAGCCATCGAGGCCGATCGTGAGAGTCGGAGGGCGGAGGGCGCAGAGATCGCCGCTGATGCCCCCCGAACTCTTGACGAGCACATCCTGAGCATCGAGGCTCGCCTCCGGCCGGCTCACCGGATGCTGTGCCGGCTCCAGCGCGTCGGTGCCCAGGGGATTGCCGCCCTTTGGCCGGATATGCAGGCTCCGCGCACCCCCAGCCTGACGGCCAACTGGCTAGAGGTCGTGGCTAGTTGTCTTGAGGCCTGGAAGGGCTCTTCGGCCCGGGCTAGAGCGCGTCGGGCCTTGGAGTTCATCAAGGCGTGGTACCCGGGGCTGGATCTAGACCGGTTAGCCACGCTTCGGTCGGAGGCCCAGCCGGAGCTGGCGGCTACGGAAGACGCCCTCGTCAAACGTGCTGCGACGATTGCCGAGTACACTGATACCAGCATCTTCATCCCCAAGCGGTCTGAAGACGGCGAGGAGGTACCACCGGAGTGGTTTGGGATGAACCCAAACTATGGCGAAGACTCGGCGGAGGTGATTGGCTCCAGCGTCGAGGAGGAGGACGAGGCGGAGGATGGGGGCGAGGCGGAGGCACCAGAAGACGGAGCAGACGGCCAGCCTCAGCCCGACCGCGCCTCCAGCAACGAGCCGCGTTTAACCGAGTCGACTGCTGCCGGAGGTGATCAAACCGAGACTAGCCAGTCGGCTGCGCCGACGCCTGACGCTGGCGCCTCCTCCGACCCTCCGAATCCGTCTGCTGCCTCCTAAGCTGCCGTTGTATCTTTTATTTTATCTGCTTCAGTAGTCTTTGAAGAACTTGTTAATTCGCACAATTCAACCCGCGGGGTGTATTTTGAACCTCTACTCGACAATTCGGCCAAGGGCCTATGTTATGTAAATATATATATATATATATCTATATTTTCTTGCTAATTGTTCTTCTGGCTTTTTCCTTTGCCGCTTTCTCTTAGTTGCCTGCCTTGCCAATCGGACAACCGCTCTGCAGACTGTTGCTGGATCAAGTGCTAGGCTACTTTGGGAAAGCAAGTACTTAGCCGATTTCAAGATTGTTTGAGCAAGTTGGATAGAAGACGACAATCCGACTATCCGAGTCCTTAGCCATTTTTCATGCGTAACACCCATTCTACCTTACCTCTGCCCACCGTGCAGTCGTTCTGCGAGCTGCGGCTTCTGACAGAAGACGGTTTAGGTGTTACACACTACTTGTCCGGCTGCAAGAAGCATTTCATAGTGCAAGGCGGCAAGTCCCCGGGCCGACTTGTCAAACCCGGCGCCAAGCGGCATGACAAAGAGTAACATACTTGTAGGCATAATTTTTATCATACATACAAAAGAGGGCAGTCCCCGAGCTCGTCTCGGGGGGCCCGAAGTCTTGGTACTTTAATACAAAAGGTAGCATGGTACATACTGCATCAACTGTAAAATCTTCGGAGGAGATTTGCATTCCATGGCTGCTCTGTATCCTTGCCGGAGTCATCCCTCTTGCATGCTCGGGGCTTCTGAGCGTCGATCAGGTAGTAAGAATCGTTGCCCAGTACTTTGCTGATGATGAAAGGGCCTTCCCAAGGTGCCGACAGCTTGTGCTGGCCAGCTGTTCGCTGGATCAGCCGGAGCACAAGGTTGCCTTCTTGGAAAGATCTTGGCCTGACCTTCCTGTTTTGGTATCAGCGTAGGCTCTGCCGGTAGATGCTGGACCGGCTGAGTGCCAACAGCCGGCCCTCTTCCAGCAGATCGACGCCGTCTTGTCGTGCTTCTTCCGCTTCCTCCTTGGTGTACATGGTGACTCATGGGGAGTCAAACTCTATGTCCGTTGGGATGACGGCTTCGGCACCGTAGATGAGGAAGAAGGGCGTGAAGCCGGTTGACTTGTTTGGAGTCATGCGCAGACTCCAGAGGACGGCTGGCAGCTCGTTGAGCCAGCAGCCAGCCGAGCGCTCCAGAGGCTCGATCAACCGAGGCTTGATGCCGGACAGGATGAGGTCGTTTGCTCGCTCCACTTGGCCGTTTGACTGCGGATGGGCGACGGACGCTAGGTCCAGTCGGATGGCTTGTGTTGCGCAGAAACAGGCCAAGGCGCCTTTGGCAAAATTTGTGCCGTTGTCGGTGATGATGCTGTGTGGTATGCCGTACCGAATTGTGATATCGGTGATGAAGGTCACGGCAGTCGGACCGTTCAGTTTCTTAATTGGCTTCGCTTCCACCCACTTGGTGAACTTGTCCACTGCGACAAGTAGGTGAGTTAAACCACCTCGTGCTGTCTTGAATGGTCCCACCATGTCTAGACCCCAAACTGCGAAAGCCCAGGCAATGGGGATGGTCTTGAGCGCAGAAGCCGGCTGGTGCGGCTTGGAGCTGAACTTCTGGCACCCTTTGCATTTTTGGACCAACTCCTTGGACTCTTCCAAGGCAGTCGGCCAAAAGAAACCGTGCCGAAAGGCTTTGGCGACGAGTGCTCTTGAAGCCGCATGGTGGCCGCATTCGCCTTGATGGATGTCTTTGAGAATCGCCTGGCCTTGCTCTGGCTCTACGCAGCGCTGGTAGACACCAGTGACACTGCGCCTGACCAGCTCTCTGTTGACTATGGTATAGGCTGCCGCCCGGCGTTGTACTTGCCGAGCTGAGGTCTCATCAGTTGGTAGCTCTTTGTTCACCAGGAATTTGAGGATGGGCTGGGCCCATGAGGGTGCTGCTATTTCTTCGACTACCAGAACTGTGACTTGGACGAGGGCGGCTGGGCTGGGAGGCGGCGGGTTGGAGTCAACAGCCGCTTGCTGGGTTGATGAAGTCCCCAGGCCGACTGGCGTGGTCCTTGGGCCGAGTTCTGGAATCTTCGAGTCTGCCATCGCAGTCCCCGGGCCGGGCTCGACTGTGGCGGCTTTGGAGTCATCCGCCAAAGTCCCCGTTCCGCCTGCCGGAGCTCTGGAGTCGGATCCGCCGTCTTTGGGAGGAGCCGGCACAAAAATGGAGTCTGATTCTGGTGAATGCTTGACAGACGGCTTGAGAAGGCATTGAAGGGCGACGTCAGATGGTATCGCTTGGCGGGTAGAGCCGATTCGTGCCAAGGCGTCTGCTTGGTCGTTGTCGTTTCTTGGCACATGGAGGAACTCGCACCCTTCGAAATATCCGCTGAGTTGCTGCACGAGGAAACGGTAGCTCGCCATGTTTGCGTCTTTCGTGTCCAAGTCGCCAGATGACTGCTGGACCACTAAGTCTGAGTCGCCATAACACAAGATCCGGCGGATGCCAAGTTCTTTGGCAAGCCGGAGCCCGTGAATGAGCGCCTCGTACTCGGCAACATTGTTGGAGGTGGCAAAATGAATTTGCAGTGCATACTTGAGCTTGTCGCCTTTGGGAGAGGTGAGGACGACGCCGGCTCCCAAGCTGGTGCGCATCTTGGAGTCGTCGAAGTGCATCCGCCAATGGGTGGAGTCAGGCGCTGGAGGCAGGTACTGGGTCTCGGCCCAGTCGACGAGGAAGTCGGCCAGTGCTTGTGATTTGATAGCGGTGTGGGGCTGTTAGTAGATGGTGTACGGAGCCAGCTCTATGGCCCACTTGGCCACTCGACCAGAGGCATCTCGGCTACCGATGATCTCGGCAAGTGGGGCCGTGCAGACCACTGTGATTGGATGCTCTTGAAAGTAAGGCTTCAATTTCTTGGCAGCAAAGTGTACGCCATAGCACATCTTCTGGTAGTGGGGGTAGTTCTGCTTGGAGGTCGACAGTACCTCGCTCAGGTAATATACTGGTCTCTGGACAGGCAGCGCCTTGCCTTCCTCCTTGCGCTCCACTACCATGACTATGCTAACTACTCGGCTGGTGGCGGCGATGTACAGGAGCATAGGTTCCTTGGGAGTTGGAGCCGCCAGGACGGGTGGAGTAGTCAGCATCTTCTTCAACTGGTGAAAAGCTTCGTCCGCCTTATGGTTCCACTCGAAAAAAGTGGTCTTCTTCATGAGTTGGTATAAGGGGAGAGCTTTCTCGCCCAGCCGACTGATGAATCGACTGATGGATGCTAAGCAGCCGGTGAACTTCTGCACATCCAGCAGTCGGCTGGTACCTCCATTCTCTCGATGGCCTTGATTTTTACTGGGTTGCATTCTATGCCGCGTTCAGAGACCAGGAAACCCAGCAGCTGGCCGGCTGGTACTCCGAAGACACACTTCTCGAGGTTGAGCTTGATCTGGAACTGGCGCAGGTTCTCAAAGGTCTCCTTGAGGTCTTCCAGCAGTGTTCCACGCTTTTCCGTCTTCACCACCACGTCGTCCACGTAAACGTGGGCGTTCCTGCCGAGCTGCTTGAGGAGGCACTTCTGCATGCAACGCTGAAAGGTGGCGCCGGCATTCCTTAAGCCGAACGTCATGGTGAGGTAGAAGAATGCTCCAAACGGCGTGATGAAGGCGGTCTTCAATCTGTCAGCCGGGTTCAGCTTGATCTGGTGATATCCTGAGTATGCATCCAAGAAACTCAACAACTCGCATCCGGCTGTGGAGTCTATCACCTGGTCAATTCTTGGTAGAGCAAATGGGTCCTTGGGGCAGGCCTTGTTGAGGCTCGTGTAGTCAATACACATTCGCCATTGCTTGTTCTTCTTTAGCACCAGGACCAGATTTGCCAGCCACTCCGGGAAGAAAACTTCCATAATGAAGCCGGCAGCTAGGAGTCGGGCTATCTCTTCTCCGACAACTCTTCTCTTTTCTTCTGATAAGCGGCGCAGGGGCTTCCTGACCGGCTTTGCATCAGATCGGACATGTAACTTGTGCTCGGCAAAATCCGTCGGTACACCTGGCATGTCTTTGGGAGACCATGCGAAGATGTCCCGATTCTCACGGAGGAAATCGACGAGCTCGCCTTCCTATTTGCTGTCGAGGTTTGCACCTACGACGGCGTACCTCTCTGGGTGCTCCGGATCCAAGGGTATCTTCTTTGTCTCTTTGGCCGGCTTGAACGAACCTTCGGCTTCCGACTCCGGTCGGGCGATATCTCTGGCTGCTTGCCGGCCATCGCCACAACTCGTTCAAGGAGTCGCTTCTCGGCTGCGATCACCAGGGAATCGGCCAGCCGGCTGCTCTCGGCCACGCAAGCGGATGACTTCCGGTAGTCGCCGGCCATAGTCAGAATTCCCCTGGAACTGGGCATCTTCATCTTGAGGTAGGCATAGTGGGGGACCGCCATGAACTTGGCCAAGGCGGGTCAGCCAAGTAGTGCATGGTATGGGCTCTCAAGGTCCACCACCTCAAACCAAACAGACTCTCTTCGGAAGTGATCTTTGTCCCCAAAGAGGACATCAATCAGGATCTTTCCGATTGGTGAGCAGGAAAGCCCGGGAACAATGCCGTGGAACACAGTTCGGCTGTTCTGAAGCTGTCTTTGCTTGATTCCTAACTTCTCCATGGTGTCCTTGTACAGGATATTGATGCTGCTGCCCCCGTCTATCAGAACTCGCAAGAAACGCACGGCCCGTTTGTCCGTGGCAAAGGTGGTGTCCAGGACCAAGGCGTAGGAGCCCGGACTCGGCATCACTGCTGGGTGGTCAGCCCTGCTCCAGCTGATGGGCTTCTCAGACCAGTGCATGAGCTCTGGCGTCTCTGAGGCTACTGCGTTCACCTCTTGTCACTGCAGCCGCCTGCTGCGTCGATCATCAGCCACACTGGTGAACACCACATAGGCTCCATGCTCTTCAGGGTATTCGTCTTGTACTGCACCGACTGGCCTGACTACCGGCTGCTGGGGCAGAGGCGGAGGCGGCTGCCCAGCAGGCGGGGGTGGCAGGAGGCCGTCTCCCTTGGCGATCCTGGTGAGCCAGTGGCACTTCCGGGTGGTATGATTCGACGGCTTCGCACCGCTATGGAACTTGCAAGGTCCATCCAAGGTCTGCTCATAGGAGAAGGCCGGCAACCAGTTCGGCTTGCTGCCTTTCTATCGCTTAGGCGGAGGCTGCTCTTCTGGCTGCTGGGCTTCAACGGTCGCGACCTGCCGGCTGCCGGAAGCCGGCTGCGGGGCCTTGCACTTGTTGTCGCCCTGCTGTTGTCGCCGGCCGGCGTCAGTCGCTGGAGTTCTCGGAGCCTGAGGAGCTACTTTGCCAGTCGTGCTGATTTGAATTTCCGCCTTCATGGAGGAGTCGGCCGTGGCGTACTTGTCCTCTATGATCAGCAGCTTGTCGAGGGTTTCTGGCTCGTCGCAGAGGAGCTTGTGCTTGAGGAGGGTGCCTTCTCGGCACCCGTCTGTGAAGTACTTGATGGCCTGCACCTCGTGCATGCCTCGCAGGAGTTCCGGAGCTCAGCCCAACGCGTGAGGTAGTCGCAAGTCGACTCGTCAGGACCTTGCACGCACAAGGAGAGCTGACGAGGCTTGGGAGGACGCTTGTACGTGCTGGTGAAGTTGTGGACGAACGCTTCAGTGAAGTCGACCCAGCTGTTGATGCTGCGGGGCTTTAGGATGTTCAGCCATGTCCGGGCCGTGCCCTGGAGCATGAGCGGAACGTACTTCACGGCGACACGCTTGTTGCCGTTTGCTATGCTGACAGCCGTGGAGTAGTCGACTAGCCAGTCTTCCGGCTTCACGGAGCCGGTATACTTGGGCGTGTCTCTTGGGAGCGTGAACCCTCTGGGAAAGGGCTCGTCCCGAATGCGGGGCCCGAAACAAGGCGGACCCAGCTCGTCTTCTTCTTCTAGTGCCAGGGACCGGTGAAGTCGGTCGATCCGGTGGCGGGCGTCATTCTCTCCAACTCCCTCTCGGCGGCCAAGGCGGTCACCGAGAGTCGGATGGTCAACAGGCGGCGGGGAGACTCACCTCTCCTTGCGGGGAGGGGGAGGCGGACAGTAGTCCCGTCGTTCCACTACTCTCGGGCGGCCATCTCGGTCGCGCTCTATGGTAACGCGAGTCCGACTGTGGCTGACAGCCGGCTCCTTGTCCTTTCTTCCTCGGGCGCCGCCAGTCGGCGTCCGAGACATCACGCCTTGATCTCGGTGCGGGTCGTCATTTGCCGCTGCGGCGCCTCCGTGCGGCAGCCGGCCTCGTTCTGCGCGGCGGCCGCGTCGAGGAGCCGCTGGACTCGCTCCATCATGAGGCGGCGTTCTTCGCCCTCGAAATTGTCCAGCTCATCCGCCACTGCCTGGGCGGCTCGGATGTTCTCCGCCGGTGTAGAGTACACGGGGCGGCTAGCCCCAAACAGGCTAGCGATGGCTTCGCCACGCTGCTGGACCGCGCCAAGGCGGCTGGGCCCTGCCGGGGCCGGCGAGCCGCCAACGGCGCGATCCATCTCCCACTGGTAAGCTTCTGACAAGCGTCTCATGCTGGCCAGCTTCTTCGCGCCTTCAACAAGATGAAGGCGGCGCGCTTCTAACGTCTCTGCGTTAGCATCTTCCAGAATGGGCGCAGTCAGGTCTTGCAGCGCTGCGCCGAATGGGTCGGGCGCTCCTCCGCCAGGGAACTCGTGATGACTGATGACTAGCATCTTAGTGACGGTGCTTCCATCGCTCTCTGTGTGACGGAGAGGTTCGTCGTAGACCACCACGTTGGTGGGGAACGCGTCGATCGATGCGGTGTCGGATTCGACCAGCATCGGGTCGATGGAGCCTACGGACTCCAAGTCTACGGCAGGCTTGCCGGAAACGTGGAGTTGATCGAGGAGGCCCGCAGGAGGTTTACGGGGCCGCCCGCGCCTGCGTAGAACACAGGTTCGTCGGAGAGGCGGACCACGCCGACAAGTTCGGCCAAGGAGCTGGCTGCGCAGGCAATCTCAACGCCGCGTAGCGCGTCGATGCAGACTTCGCCTGGCGTGCCTGGCTGGCTGCGCTCGCCAGGGAGGAAAAGGGTTCCTGTCCAGAACAGATCTCCGGACGGCGGTGCACCAGGCCCCACGGTGGGCGCCAAATGTCGGGGGTTTGGTGCGACATATGCCAACGGATGGCTTATCATGGTGGGGGCGAGTAGAACGTCGCCGGTGCCTGGAAACGGGATGAGGCATAGAAATGCACGCCGGCGAATCTTACCCAGCTTCGGGGCTCTCCGGGGAGATAATACCCCTACTGCTGCTCTGCGGGGTCTCCGCATGATCACTAAGGCCAAGTGTTTACACGGTTGCTCCTTGAGCTGTTTCTGGTGGTAGAAGAGGGCAAGCCTAGCTCTCTCCTCCTATCTGGTATGGTCTAGAACTACTGGGATCCAAACCCTTGCATGAGTGCCCTGGGGGGTTTATATAGGCCTACCCCCCAGGGGTACAATGGTAACATGACTGGGCGCGGGCCCCGCCGTTAGTGCCTCCGACCTCCAACTTCTCCGCCGACTGCTGGGGCCCGCCGACTGGTCTGGTACGGAGCCGACAGGCCGCGTCCGCCGCGGGCGGGTCTTGCCGGCCGCTGATTACTGTAGCCGTGCTTCTGATGACGCAGGCTTGGTCATGAGGTCGTGGCAACAGCCCCGCCGCCTGGCGGGCGATCACTGTGGCCACTCCCCATCTTATCTTGATTAATGGCGCGTGGGCCCTGGGGGAGGGCTCGGCCGACTCCCCCGGGCCGACTCCCGACGGGTCCGACTGGCGGTTCTCCCGCCGTCTCCCGAGGTCTCGCTGACTGTTGGGCCCTGCTGCCTCTAGGCCGTACAGACAAGCCGTCGTGGGAGCAGGACTTGGTACTTTGGTGCTGATGTCAGGGTCGGCCGGGCAACAGTGCCACACCGCACGGAGATCTTCCCGGGTACGGCGTGCTGTGGCCATGCCTCCCCTTGGTAAGGGGCGGGGAGTGGGCTTTACTGTAGCCACGCCCCTGCCCCGTCCCCTTCGATGAGGTCATGGTTTGTTGGAGTCGCCGGCCGACTCCCCAAAGCCGGCTTCTCTGGAAGTCGTCCCTGGAACTCAGCCGCGAGCGGGCAGTCGGCTGCCCTGTCGTCGACTCCTCAGGAGACGGCTCTTCGCCCTGGGGTCTTGAGGGGCGCAGCCTGCCCCGATGTCTTGAAAGGTCATGGGACTCGGGTTGGCCTACCCGTGGCCCATTACCCTGACAAAAATATTGAATATGAAATTCCCTCGAGAGATGGAACGGAACATCCTGATATGCACTTGATACATGTGGAACAAATTTGTGGATTGTTTAAGCTTGCAGGTTTACCCAGGGATGAAGTTATGAAAAAGGTTTTTCCTTTATCTTTGAAGGGGAAAACATTGGCATGGTATAGGCTATGTGATGATATTGGATCATGGAATTGGAATCGTTAGAAATTGGAGTTTCACCAAAAAAATATCCTATGCATCTAGTTCATCGTGATCGGAATTATATCTATAATTTTTGGCCTCGTGAAGGAGAAAGTATAGCTCTAGCTTGGGGGAGGCTTAAGTGAATGTTATATTGATGCCCCAATCATGAGTTCTCAAGAGAAATTATTATTCAGAATTTTTATGCTCGGCTTTCTCGCAATGATCAAACCATGCTGGATACTTCTTGTGCTGGTTCTTTTATGAAGAAGACTATTGAATTTTGATGGGATCTTTTGGAAAGAATTATACGCAACTCTGAAGATTGGGAACTCGACGAAGGTAAAGAGTCAGGTATAAAGCTTAAGTATGATTGTGTTAAATCTTTTATGGATACCAATGCTTTTTTTAAAGTTTAGCACTAAATATGGACTTGACTCTGAGATAGTAGCCTCCTTTTGTGAATCTTTTGCTACTCATGTTGAACTCCCTAAAGAGAAGTGGATTAGATATCAACCACCTATTAAAGAAGAAATTAAAGAACCGGTATCAGTTAAAGAAGAAACTATACTTTATAATATTGATCCAGTTGTTCCTACTGCTTATTTTGAGAAACCTGCTTTTCCTGTTAGGATAAAGGAACATGCTAAAGTTTCAACTGTGGTTAACAAAAGCTCTATTAAAACACCTAAACCATATGAACAAATTAGAGTTGAACCTAATATTGCTATAGTTAAAGATCTCTTGGAAGAACATGTGGATGGGCATGTTATCTACTTCTGTGAAGAAGCTGCTAGAATTGCTAAACCTGATGGAAAAGATAAACATAGACGTGTCGTTGGCATGCCTGTCATTTCAGTTAAAATAGGAGATCACTGTTGTTATGGATTATGTGATATGGGTGCTAATGCGAGTGCTATTCCTCACAAGTTATATCAAGAAATTAGGGAGGGAATAACACATGTTGAGATAGAAGACATAGATGTTACTATTAAACATGCAAATAGAGACACTATATCACCAGTTGGTATTGTCAGAGATGTTGAAGTCTTGTGTGGGAAATCAAAATATCCTACCGATTTTCTTGTTCTTGGTACTCCACCTGATGACTTTTGTCCCATTATCTTTGGTAGACCTTTCTTGAACACAGTTAATGCTAGGATAGATTGCCAGAAACAAACTGTGGAAGTTAGCTTTGCTGATGAGTCTCATGAGTTTAATTTTTCCAACTTTAGTAGAAATTATCATGAAAAAGAATTTCCTAGTAAGGATGAATTCATTGGTCTTGCTTGTATTGCTGTGCCACCTACTGATCCTTTAGAGCAATACTTGCTAGACCATGACAATGATTTACATATGCATGAAAGAAATGAAATAGATAATATTTTCTTTGAAGAACGCCCTCTGCTTAAACACAATTTGCATATTGAAACTCTTGGAGGTCCTCCTCCACCTAAGGGTGATCCTGTGTTTTAACTAAAACAATTGCCAGACACTTTGAAATATGCTTATCTTGATGACAAGAAGGTATATCCTGTTATTATTAGTGCTAACCTTTCAGAACATGAAGAAGAAAGATTATTGAAATTTCTAAGGAAGCATCGGGCTGCTATTGGATATACCCTTGATGATTTAATGGGCATTAGTCCCACTCTATGCCAGCACAAAATTAATATGGAACCTGATGCTAAACCAGTTGTTGATCACGAATGTCGGTTGAATCCAAAAATGAAAGAGGTTGTTAGAACGGAAATATTGAAACTTCTAGAAGCAGGTATAATCTACCCTATAGCTGATAGTAGATGGGTAAGTCATGTTCATTTTGTCCCTAAGAAAGGAGGTATTATTATTGTTGCTAATGATAAGAATGAACTTATTCCACAAAGAATTGTTACAGGCTATAGAATGGTAATTGATTTCAGGAAATTAAATAAAGTACTAGAAAAGATCATTACCCTTTGCCTTTTATTGACCAAATGCTTGAAAGATTATCTAAGCACACACATTTTTGCTTCCTTGATGGATATTCTGGCTTTTGACAAATACCAGTTTCTCAACCTGATCAAGAAAAGACCACTTTTACTTGTCCATTTGGAACCTATGCTTATAGATGTATGCCTTTTGGTTTATGTAATGCACTTGCTACCTTTCAAAGATGTATGATGGCTATATTCTCTGACTTTTGTGAAAAGATTGTTGAGGTTTTCATGGATGACTTTTCTGTTTATGCAAAGTATTTTGATGATTGTTTAAGCAATCTTGATCGAGTTTTGCAGAGATGTGAACAAACAAATCTTGTCTTGAACTAGGAGAAGTGCCACTTTATAGTAAATGAAGGCATTGTCTTGGGTCATAAATTTTTTGAAAAAGGTATTGAAGTGGACCAAGCTAAGGTTGATGCTATTGAGAAAATTCCATGTCCCAAGGACATCAAAGGTATTCGTAGTTTCCTAGGTCATGCTAGTTTCCATAGGAGATTTATCAAAGACTTCTCTAAACTTTCTAGGCCGCTCACTAATCTTTTGCAAAAGGATATTCCTTTTTTTCTTTGATGATGATTATCTTGAGGCCTTTGAAACACTCAAGAAAGCTTTCATCACTTCAACTATTGTCCAACCACCTGATTAGAGCTTGCCTTTTGAAATTATGTGTGATGCTAGTGATTATGCTGTCAGTGTTGTTCTAGGACAAAGAGTTGATAAGAAATTGAATGTTATTCATTATGCTAGTAAAACTCTAGACAGTGCTCAAAGAAATTATGCTACTACTGAAAAAGAATTCTTAGCAGTGGTGTCGTGGAGTTGTCACGACAGATGTCCTAGTGTGAGGACTTAGTCGTGAGGCCATTGCATCTATGTGGTAGCTTGAGAGGGGTTGATCAGGATGAGAGACGCGAGACGGATCAACACACAAGACAAGGGTTTAGACAGCTTCAGGCCCCAGGAAACATCATCCGGTAACAACCCTACATGTTGTTTGTGGCTAGGTCTCATTATCATCCCGAGGGAGTCGCCGTAAACCGACTCTCCTAGTTATGTCTGGCCTTAAGATTATTCCACTCCTCTCTTGGGGTGCCCTGCCCCTCCTTATATAAGTTGAAGGGGCGGGTTACATGTAGTGTCCATCTCGGACTAAGACTTAAACTATTCCGACTTCTCTTCATGGGCTTATTAACGTCTCGGGCTTATTAACCCCAGGCGACTCTGTCTGCTGGGTTATGACTGTCTACCGGTTTACCATCTGACTTACCATCTGGCTTATCATCTGCCGGCTTATGATCTGAATTAACATCTGTCGTCTTATGATCTGACTTAACATCTGTCGGCTTATGATCTGACTTAACATCTGCCGGGTTACCATCTGACTTATCATCTGCCGGCTTACCAATGAAACACCAAGTCCCGGCCGGGTCATACCACGGGGTATATCCCCGACATTAGCCCCCAGTTTAATTTGGATTTATCCATGTTAAACTGATCCTGTAAACAAAACACAAGAACAAATTTAACAGGTTGTGCTCCAGGTTAAATATTCTTGTAAGCCGGCACTTGAACATCCTTAAGTCCTTGTCATTTCCTTCTTCTAGAAATCTGGGTCAATAGGCCAGCTTCATACTCAGTTTGCTGACATTGGTTTCTCATAGAGAAATACTATGAAAGATAATTCATTTGATTCAGCTCCCAATGCTTAACAAAAAATATTAGTCTTGAAATACTCATCTGATTTACAGCCGGCTTAAAGATGTAAAACTTGCCAGTTTATCATTGCCAAAATTGCTGGTTTATAAATATTGATGGCACCGGGTCATATTTTTTTGTTAACATCAGCTTTGAAAGTGTAACTCCCTTATATGTATATCACTTGTAGCCCCCAAGTCTTAAGAAGGGAACATAGTAAAAGCTTAAGACTTGCTTCAATATGAATGTCACAAGTTTGAAGAAATCCAGGTTGTTCATCTCAATCATTAGTCATAAACTGAGTATTCCACATATGTAGCCCCCAAGTGCCGGGTTGTCATGCTTGCAGCAACCTGGGACTTGTAATTGTCTTATGCTCATAAAAACTTCAACTAGTGTAGCCCCCAAGGGCCGGGTCATTATACAATAAGGAGCCGGGACTTTATAGACATGATCATGTAGACTTGAACAGCAATGTGTAGCCCCCATCATGGGGCTTGAACCCATGTCCACATGTTAAGAGCTTTGTGCTTTACAAACTGAGTTGTGGACCCTTCAATATAATGGAATAAGGCTTGTGTACCTTGAATATTTAACAGGAGCAATTGGTAGCTCCCAAGGGCCGGCTCATTACAAAGTGATGAGTCGGATCTTCAATAAGGCAAGTAAAAAATGACCTTGCATTAGCCCCCAAGTGTCATGGTGCATGCTTGCAGCGACATGAGACTTGCATATTTGATGTAATCTCAACTTGAATAACGTAGCCCCCAAGTGCCGGGTCGTAAGCCTGCAACGATTCGGGTCTATTCCTTCCATTGTAAAATAAATTATATCCATTGATAAAATAATAGCCATTGCGCTGAAGCGACTTTGAAAACCTCAATCATAATACTGGTTATTGATAACCATGATAAAAATCCAGCCATGTTGGCTATTCAAGATTTGAATAATACAATCTGTCACGGGTATTGACCCATAGGTATGTAATATCATCATTTTGATTGCTCAACGCAAATATATCCTGGCAACTTAACGCCCTTTATCAGGACGGGTTATCAAAACCCCAAATATGCTCAAATATGAGTCATAAAGATTAAGGCTACATGGCCTGAATTGTTTTAAACCATATGTCAATATGGTACAAAGATGAACCCAAAAATGTTCAAATAGAAATAATAAATCAGAAAAACAAGGCTTTCATAGGCCGCCAAGCCAAAATCTCAAGTGCTTTCATGGGCTGCACAGCCACTAAGTTAAACCTTTATACAAACCTTATAAGATGGACCTCACATATCCAATCGTCGTTTTAACTTTGACAAGTTCAGGGTCTGCATAAGATTGGATTGTCAAACGTACGGCGGGTCATTCCAGGATTACCTGGGCGCAGTGGTAGACTTAAAAGGCAGGATAACCCGGGGTTTTAGGTGAATACACCTGGCTTCCAAGCCTGGCTTTTAAGCCTATTACAAGGGTCATAAAAACTCTTGCCCATTAGAACAAAGAGCCCCCAAGTAATATTTTTGAGCTGTGCTCAGCGGGTACCTATGTTTGAGTTGTGTTTTGCTACAGACTCTCTTTGGTCCCTATAACCTGGGTAGCAAGCCCCAAAGTGTTTTGTAAGAATGGCGTATAAGCCGGATTAAAGGGTAATCATAGCTTCGCTTCAATGAGCAGGAAGCCCCCAAGTGACCAATAAGATAAGCCCATAAGGCAGGATACCTGCTACCTCTTGAGCATTGTGTTGGTTTTCCCTTGAAGAGGAAAGGGTGATGCAGCAAAGTAGCGTAAGTATTTCCCTCAGTTTTTTAGAACAAAGGTACAATCCAGTAGGAGGCCACACGCAAGTCCCTCGTACCTACACAAACAAATAAGAACCTCGCAACCAACGCGATAAAGGGGTTGTCAATCCCTTCACGGTCACTTACGAGAGTGAGATCTGATAGAGATGATAAGATAATATTTTTGGTATTTTTATGATAAAGATTAAAAGTAAAGATTGCAAAATAAACGGTAATAGAAATAACTTGTTGACGGGAGATTAATATAATGGAGAATAGACCCGGGGGCCATTGGTTTCACTAGTGGCTTCTCTCAAAATAGCATAAGTATTACGGTGGGTGAACAAATTACTGTCGAGCAATTGATAGAAAAGCGAATAATTATGAGAATATCTAGGCATGATCATGTATATAGGCATCACGTCCATGACAGGTAGACCGACTCATGCCTGCATCTACTACTATTACTCCACACATCGACCGCTATCCAGCATGCATCTAGAGTATTAAGTTCATAAGAACAGAGTAACGCATTAGGTAAGATGGCATGATCTAGAGGGATAAACTCAAGCAATATGATATAAACCCCATCTTTTTATCCTCGATGGCAACAATACAATATGTGCCGTTTCCCTTTCTGTCACTGGGATCGAGACCGCAAGATTGAACCCAAAGCTAAGCACTTCTCCCATTGCAAGAAAGATCAATCTAGTATGCCAAACCAAACTGATAATTCGAAGGGACTTGCAAAGATAACCAATCATACATAAAAGATTTCAGAGAAGAATCAAATATTGTTCATAGATAGACTTGATCATAAACGCACAATTCATCGGATCTCGACAAACACACCACAAAAAGTGTTACATCAAATAGATCTCCAAGAAGATCGAGGAGAACATTATATTGAGATCCAAAGAGAGAGAAGAAGCCATCTAGCTAATAGCTATTGACCCGAAGGTCTGAAGTAAACTACTCACACACAATCGGAGGGGTCATGGAGTTGATGTAGAGGCCCTCCGTGATCGATGCCCCCTCCGGCGGAGCTCCGGAAAAGGCCCCAAGTTGGGATCTCTTGGGTACAGAAGGTTGCGGCGGTGGAAATAGGGTTTCGTGGTGCTCCTGGATGTTTTCGCGGTATATGAACATATATAGGAGGAAGAAGTAGGTCGGTTGAGCCACGAGGGGCCCACGAGGGGGGAGGGCGCGCCAGGGGGGTAGGCGCACCCCCTGCCTCGGGGCCTCCTCGGTTGTTTCTTGACGTCCACTACAAGTCCTCTGGATCACGTTTGTTCCAAAAATCACGCTCTCAAAGGTTTCATTCCGTTTGGACTCCGTTTGATATTCCTTTTCTGTGAAAAACTGAAATAGGCAAAAAAAACATCAATTTGCACTGGGCCTTGGGTTAATAGGTTAGTCCAAAAAATAATATAGAAGTGTATAATAAAGCCCGTTAAACATCCAAAACAGAATATATAATAGCATGGAACAATCAAAAATTATAGATACGTTAGAGACGTATCAAGCATCCCCAAGCTTAATTCTTGCTCGTCCTCGAGTAGGTAAATGATAAAAACAGAATTTTTGATGTGGAATGCTTTCTAGCATATTCTTCAATGTAATTTTCTTTATTGTGACATGAATGCTCAGATCCGAAAGATTCAAGATAAAAGTTTAATGTTGACATAAAAATAATAAAACTTCAAGCATGCTAACCAAGCAATTATGTCTTATCAAAATAACATAGCCAAAGAAAGCTTATCCCTACAAAATCATATAGTTTGGTCATGCTTCATTTTCGTCACACAAAATGCTCTTATCATGCACAACCACGATGACAAGCCAAGCAATTGTTTCATACTTAGCCTTTTCAAACTCTTCCAACTTTTACGCAATATATGAGCGCGAGCCATGGATATAGCACTATGGGTGGAATAGAATATGATGATTGAGGTTGTGTGAGAAGACAAAAAAGGAGAAAGTCTCACATTGATGCGGCTAATCAATGGGCTATGGAGATGCCCACCGATTGATTTCAATGCAAGGAGTAGGGATTGCCATGAAACGGATGCACTAGAGCTATAAATATATGAAAGCTCATCAAAGAAACTAAGTGGGTGTGCATCCAACTTGCTTGCTCACGAAGACCTAGGACATTTGAGGAAGCCCATCATTGGAATATACAAGCCAAGTTCTATAATGAAAAATTCCCACTAGTATATGAAAGTGACAAAATAAGAGACCCTCTATCATGAGGATCATGGTGCTACTTTGAAGCACAAGTGTGGAAAAAGGATAGTAACATTGTCCCTTCTCTCTTTTTCTCTCATTTTTTTATTTGGGCCTTCTTTTTTTCTTTTATGGCCTCCTTTTTTCTTTTTATTTATTTTTCGTCTGGAGTCTCTCATCCCGACTTGTGGGGGAATCATAGTCTCCATCATCATTTCCTCACATGGGACAATGCTCTAATGATGATCATCACACTTTTATTTACTTACAACTCAAGAATTACAACTCGATACTTAGAACAAAATATGACTCTATGTGAATGCCTCTGGCGGTGTATCGGGATATGCGATGAATCAATAGTGACATGTATGAAAAATTAAGCATGGTGGCTTTGCCACAAATACGATGTCAACTACATGAAGGAAATATGACAATGATGATGCGTGTCATAATAAACGGAACGGTGGAAAGTTGCATGGCAATGTATCTCGGAATGGCTATGGAAATGCCATAATAGGTAGGTATGGTGGCTGTTTTGAGGAAGATATAAGGAGGCTTATGTGTGATAGAGCGAATCATATCACGGGGTTTGGATGCACCGGTGAAGTTTGCACCAACTCTCAAGGTGAGAAAGGGCAATGCACAGTACCGAAGAGGCTAGCAATGATGGAAGGGTGAGAGTGCGTATAATCCATGGACTCAACATTAGTCATAAATAACTAACATACTTATTGCAAAAATCTACAAGTCATCAAAACCAAGCACTACGCGCATGCTCCTAGGGGGATAGATTGGTAGGAAAAGACCATCGCTCGTCCCCGACAGCCACTCATAAGGAAAGCAATCAAAGAACACCTCATGCTTCAAATTAGTCACACAACATTTACCATACATGCATGCTACGGGACTTGCAAACTTCAACACAAGTATTTCTCAATTTTCACAATTATTCAACTAGCACACCTCTAATATTACCACCTTTATATCTCAAAACAACTATCAAGCATCCAACTTCTCTTAGTATTTAAAATTTATAACCAAAGCAAATTACCATGATGTTCTAAAGGACTCTCAAAATAATATAAGTGAAGCATGAGAGATCAATTATTCCTATAAAATAAAACCACCACCGTGCTCTAAAATATATAAGCGAAGCACTAGAGCAAAATTATCTAGCTCAAAAGTTATAAGTGAAGCACATAGAGTATTCTAATAAATTCCAATTCATGTGTGTATCTCCCAAAAGGTGTGTACAGAAAGGATGATTGTGGTAAACTAAAAAGCAAAGACTCAAATCATACAAGACGCTCCAAGAAAAACACATATCATGTGGTGAATAAAAATATAGCTCCAAGTAAAGTTACCGATGGACGAAGACGAAAGAGGGGATGCCTTCCGGGGCATCCCCAAGCTTAGGCTTTTGGTTGTCCTTGGATTTTACCTTGGGGTGCCTTGGGCATCCCCAAGCTTAGGCTCTTGCCTCTCCTTGTTCCATAATCCATCAAATCTTTACCTAAAACTTGAAAACTTCACAACACAAAACTTAAAAGAAAATCTCATGAGCTCCGTTAGCGAAAGAAAACAAAACACCACTTTAAGGTATTGTAATGAACTCATTCTTTATTTACATTGGTGTTAAACCTACTGTATTCCAACTTTTCTATGGTTCATAAACTCTATTACTAGCCATAGATTCATCAAAATAAGCAAACAACACACGGAAAACAGAATCTGTCAGAAATGGAACAGTATGTAGTAATCTGTAGGTTTCGAATACTTCTGGAACCCCAAAAATTCTAAAATAAATTTATGGACGTGCGGAATTTATCTATTAATAATCTTCAAAAATAATTAACTAAATAGCACTCTCCAGTCAACAATGGCAGCAAATCTCGTGATCGCTAAAGTTTCTGTTTTTTACAGCAAGATCGCAAAGACTTTCCCCAAGTCTTCCCAAAGGTTCTACTTGGCACAAACACTAATTAAAACCATAAAACCACATCTAAAAAGAGGCTAGATGAATTATTTATTACTAAACAGAATCAAAAATCAAGAAACAAAAATAAAATTGGGTTGCCTCCCAACAAGCGCTATCGTTTAACGCCCCTAGCTAGGAATAAAGGCAAGGATAGATCTAGGTATTGCCATCTTTGGTATGCAATCCATAAGTGGCTCTCATAATAGATTCATAAGGTAATTTAATATTCTTTCTAGGAAAGTGTTCCATTCCTTTCCTTAACGGAAATAGGAATCTAATATTCCCTTCTTTCATATCAATAATTGCACCAATCGTTCTAAGGAAAGGTCTACCAAGAATAATAGGACATGAAGGATTGCAATCAATATCAAGAACAATGAAATCCATAGGCACACAATTGCTATTTGAAACAATAAGAACATCATTAGTTCTTCCCATGGGTTTCTTAATGGTGGAATCCACAAGATGCAAGTTTAAAGGACAATCATCAAATTCACGAAAACCTAGCAAATCACACAAGGTTTTAGGAATCGTGGAAACACTAGCACCCAAATCACACAAAGCATAGAATTCATGATCTTTAATTTTAATTTTAATAGTAGGTTCCCACTCATCATAAAGTTTTCTAGGGATAGAAACTTCCAATTCAAGCTTTTCTTCATAAGATTGCATTAAAGCATCAAGGATATGTTAGTAAAAGCTTTATTTTGACTATAACCATGCGGAGAATTTAGCACGGATTGCAACAAGGAAATACAATGTATTAAAGAACAATTATTATAATTAAATTCCTTGAAATCCAAGATAGTGGGTTCATTGCTATGTAAAGTTTTGACCTCTCCCATCCCACTTTTATCAATTTTTGCATCAAGATCTAAAAACTCTGAATCATTGGGATGCCTTCTAACTAAAGTTGACTCATCTCCAGTCCCATCATTATCAAGATTCATATTGAAAAACAAAGATTTAATAGGGGACACATCAATAACTTTTAGATCTTCATCATTATTATCATGGAAACTAGAAGAACACGCTTTCACAAAGCAATCTTTTGTAGCACGCATCCTAGTTGTTCTTTCTTTGCACTCATCAATGGAAATTATCATAGCTTTGAGAGACTCATTGATATCATTCTTAGGTGGAATAGATCTAAGTTTCAAAGAATCAACATCAAGAGAAATTCTATCCATGTTCCTAGCCAACTCATCAATCTTAGACAATTTTTCTTCAAACAAAGCATTGAAAATCTTTTGCGAACTAATAAATTATTTAATATTAGATTCGAAATCAGAGGGCATATTATTATAATTTCCATAAGAATTGTTGTAGGAATTACCATAATTATTATAGGAATTACTAGGGAACAGCCTAGGATTAAAATTACCTCTATACGCATTATTACCAAAATTGTTCCCACCAACAAAATTCACATCCATAGATTAATTATTATTCTCAATCAAAGTAGACAAAGCCATATCATTAGGATCAGAAGAAACACTCTTATTCCCAAACAATTTCATAAGTTCATCCATCTTTCCACTCAAAACATTGATTTCTTCTATAGCACACACCTTTTTATTAGTAGATCTTTCAGTATGCCATTGAGAATAATTAACCATAATATTATCTAGGAGTTTAGTAGCTTCTCCTAAAGTGATTTCCATAAAAGTGCCTCCCGCGGCCGAATCTAAAAGATTTCTAGAACCAAAATTCAATCCAGCATAAAAAAATTGTATAATCATCCAAAGATTCAAACCATGTGTAGGGCAATTACGTATCATTAATTTCATACTCTCCCAAGCTTGTGCAACATGTTCATGATCAAGTTGCTTAAAATTCATAATATCATTTCTAAGAGTGATGATCTTAGTGGGAGGAAAATACTTTGAGATAAAAGCATCTTTGCACTTATTCCATGAATTGATACTATTTTTAGGCAAAGACGAAAACCAAGTTTTAGCACGATATCTAAGAGAAAACGGGAATAGCTTTAGTTTAACAATATCATTATCCACATCTTTCTTCTTTTTCATATCACACAAATCAACAAAGTTTTTTAGATGGGTAGCGGCATCTTCACTAGGAAGGCCGGAAAACGGATCTTTCCTGACAAGATTCAGCAAAGCAGCATTAATTTGACAAGATTCAGCATCGGTAAGAGGAGCAATCAGAGTGCTAATAAAATCACTATTGTTGGTACTGGAAAAATCACAAAATTTAGTATTATCTTGAGCCATCGTGACTAGCAAGCAATCCAACACACAAGCAAACAAAAAACAAGCAAAAGGAGACGAACTAGAAAAGAGAAGGGGAACGGAAAAAGAGGGCGAATAAAAACGGCAAGGGTGAAGTGGGGGAGCGGAAAATGAGAGGCAAATGGAAAATAATGTAATGCGAGGGATAAGAGTTTGTGATGGGTACTTGGTATGTCTTGACTTGTGCGTAGACTCCTCGGCAACGGCGCCAGAAATCCTTCTTGCTACCTCTTGAGCACTGCGTTGGTTTCCCTTGAAGAGGAAAGGGTGATGCAGCAAAATAGCGTAAGTATTTCCCTCAGTTTTTGAGAACCAAGGTATCAATCCAGTAGGAGGCCACACGCAAGTCCCTCGTACCTACACAAACAAATAAGAACCTCGCAACAAACGCGATAAAGGGGTTGTCAATCCCTTCACGGTCACTTACGAGAGTGAGATCTGATAAAGATAATAAGATAATATTTTTGGTATTTTTATGATAAATATTAAAAGTAAAGATTGCAAAATAAACGGTAATAGAAATAACTTGTTGACGAGAGATTAATATAATGGAGAATAGACCTCGGGGCCATTGGTTTCACTAGTGGCTTCTCTCAAAATAGCATAAGTATTACAATGGGTGAACAAATTACTATCGAACAAATCACTGGGATCGAGCACCGCAAGATTGAACCCAAAGCTAAGCACTTCTCCCATTGCAAGAAAGATCAATCTAGTAGGCCGAACCAAACTGATAATTCCAAGAGACTTGCAAAGATTACCAATCATACATAAAAGATTTAAGAGAAGAATCAAATATTGTTCATAGATAGACTTGATCATAAACGAACAATTCATCGGATCTCGAAAAACAGACCGCAAAAATTGTTACATCAAATAGATTGATGTCTACTACACAACCTTCTTCTTGTAGACGTTGTTGGGCCTCCAAGTGCAGAGGTTTGTAGGACAGTAGCAAATTTCTCTCAAGTGGATGACCTAAGGTTTATCAATCCGTAGGAGGCGTAGGATGAAGATGGTCTCTCTCAAGCAACCCTGCAACCAAATATCAAAGAGTCTCTTGTGTCCCCAACACACCCAATACAATGGTAAATTCTATAGGTGCACTAGTTCGGCGAAGACATGGTGATACAAGTGCAATATGGATGGTAGATATAGGTTTTTGTAATCTGAAAATATAAAAACAGCAAAGTAACTAATGATAAAAGTGAGCGTAAACGGTATTGCAATGCGTTGAAACAAGGCCTAGGGTTCATACTTTCACTAGTGCAAGTCCTCTCAACAATAATAACATAATTGGATCACATAACTATCCCTCAACATGCAACAAAGAGTCACTCCAAAGTCACTAATAGCGGAGAACAAACGAAGAGATTATGGTAGGGTACGAAACCACCTCAAAGTTATTCTTTCCAATCAATCTGTTGGGATATTCCTATAAGTGTCACAAACATCCCTAGAGCTCGTCCTAGAATAACACCTTAAGACACAAATCAACCAAAACCCTAATGTCACCTAGATATTCCAATGTCACCTCAAGTATCCGTGGGTATGATTATATGATATGCATCACACAATCTCAGATTCATCTATTCAACCAACACATAGAACCTCAAAGAGTGCCCCAAAGTTTCTACCGGATAATGACGACGAAAACGTGTGCCAACCCCTATGCATAGGTTCATGGGCAGAACCCACAAGTTGATCACCAAAACATACATCAAGTGAATCACGTGATATCCCATTGTCACCATAGATACGCGTGGCAAGACATACATCAAGTGTTCTCAAATCTTTAAAGACTCAATCCGATAATATAACTTCGAAGGGGAAACTCAATCCATTACAAGAGAGTAGAGGGGGAGAAGAAACATCATAGGATCCAATTATAATAGCAAAGCTCGCGATACATCAAGATCGTAACACCTCAAGAACACGAGAGAGAGAGAGATCAAACACATAGCTACTGGTACATACCCTCAGCCCCGAGGGAGAACTACTCCCTCCTCATCATGGAGAGCACCGGGATGATGAAGATGGCCACCGGAGAAGGATTCCCCCTCCGGCAGGATGCCGGAACGGGTCTAGATTGGTTTTCGGTGGCTACGGAGGCTTCTGGTGGCGGAACTCCTGATCGATTATGCTCTTCGATCGTTTTAGGGTATATGGATATACATAGGCGGAAGAAATACATCAGGGGAGCCACGAGGGGCCCATGAGGGTGGAGGGTGCGCCCAGGGGGTAGGCGCGCCCCCCTGCCTTGTGGTTTCCTCGTTGATCCCCTGACGTGCACTCCAAGTCTCCTGTGTTGCTTTCTTTCCAAAAATAACTTTTCCGAAGGTTTCATTCCGTTTGGACTCCGTTTGATATTCCTTTTCTTCGAAACCCTAAAACAAGGAAAAAGCAGAAACTGGCACTGGGCTCTAGGTTAATAGGTTAGTCCCAGAAATCATATAAAATAGCATATAAATGCATATAAAACATCCAAGGTTGATAATATAATAGCATGGAAAAATCAAAAATTATAGATACATTGGAGACGTATCATAAATCACGAAGAAGATCGAGGAGAACATTGTATTGAGATCCAAAGAGAGAGAAGAAGCCATCTAGCTAATAGCTATGGACCCGAAGGTCTGAAGTAAACTACTCACACACAATCGGAGGGGCCATGGAGTTGATGTAGAGGCCCTCCGTGATCGATGCCCCCTCTGGCGGAGCTCTGAAAAAGGCCCCAAGATGGGATCTCTTGGGTACAGAAGGTTGCGACGGTGGAAATAGGGTTTCATGGTGCTCCTGAATGCTTTCGGTGTATATGAACATATATAGGAGGAAGAAGTAGGTCGGCTGAGCCACGAGGGGCCCATGAGGGGGAGGGCGCACCCAGGGGGTAGGCGCGCCCCCTGCCTCGTGGCTTCCTCGTTGATCCCCTGACGTCCACTCCAAGTCCTCTAGATCATGTTTGTTCCAAAAATCACGCTCCCAAAGGTTTCATTCTGTTTGGACTCCGTTTGATATTCCTTTTCTGCGAAACACTGAAATAGGCAAAAAAAACAGCAATTTGCACTAGGCCTTGGGTTAATAGGTTAGTCCAAAAAATAATGTAAAAGTGTATAATAAAGCCCATTAAACATCCAAAACAGAATATATAATAGAATGGAACAATCAAAAATTATAGATACGTTGGAGACATATCAATACCCATGTTTGAACCGCGTATCATGGCAGCAAGTTCTCTTTGGCAACCTTTTATTCTTTCTGAGAACTCGAACTTTGCGAGAGATAATTCTTCTTGAACCGGATGTTAAACCGGATATTGAGAGCTTCAAAGCTTTGTGGGAGACAGATTTCCCTTGAACCGGATTTTAAACCGGAATCTTCATTTTGAGCTGGAAATTTTCTGACGGCCTTTTAAGTTTTCATCAATATAACAGCAGCCTCCGAGACCAAGTTATCTTCCCTCCACTGACCCGGAGTTCTTGACTTGCTTTAAACTGTCATTCATTTACCGAGTCATGTCATCATAACCCCCGAGTCTTAACAGGACTCAAGGAGTTGTCTTGAGATTCTCCATACTTGACCATGATATAAACCGGTATGAGTCATTCAACAGCTCAGTGATATAATAGTCCCTTTTGTAGTAGACAATTTGTCCTGCATTAAAGAACTCGCAAGCCAGAGTAATTGCTCTTTGAAAGAAAGCAACATGTAATATAAGAATATACTGGATGGACTTCACCTGATATGTCAGGCCAGAGATTATACACCGTGGAGTCGATGATCACCACGGTGAAGCGGTGCTGTAAACCGTGTGGATGGGCAGGTTAGCCGCATCGTATTGACTGGAAGGTCATCATAACCCCCGAGTCTTAACACGACTCAAGATCGTAACACCTCAAGAACACGAGAGAGAGAGAGAGAGAGAGATCAAACACATAGCTACTGGTACATACCCTCAGCCCCGAGGGAGAACTACTCCCTCCTCGTCATGGAGAGCACCGGTATGATGAAGATGGCCACCGGAGAAGGATTCCCCCTCCGGCAGGGTGCCGGAACGGGTCTAGATTGGTTTTTGGTGGCTACGGAGGCTTCTGGAGGCGGAACTCCCAATCTATTGTGCTCTTCGATCGTTTTAGGGTATATGGATATATATATAGGCGGAAGAAATACATCAGGGAGCCAAGAGGGTCCCACGAGGGTGGAGGGCGCCCCCAGGGGGTGGGTGCGCCCCCCTGCCTCGTGGCTTCCTCGTTGATCCCCTGACGTGCACTCCAAGTCTCCTGTGTTGCTTTCTTTCCAAAAAAATAACTTTTCCAAAGGTTTCATTCCGTTTGGACTCCGTTTGATATTCCTTTTCTTTGAAACCCTAAAACAAGGAAAAAACAGAAACTGGCACTGGGCTCTAGGTTAATAGGTTAGTCCCAAAAATCATATAAAATAGCATATAAATGCATATAAAACATCCAAGGTTGATAATATAATAGCATGGAACAATCAAAAATTATAGATACGTTGGAGACGTATCAGCATCCCCAAGCTTAATTCCTGCTCGTCCTCGAGTAGGTAAATGATAAAAACAGAATTTTTGATGTGGAATGCTACCTAACATATTTATCCATGTAGTTCTCTTTATTGTGGCAAGAATATTCAGATCCATAAGATTCAAGACAAAAGTTTAATGTTGACATAAAAACAATAATACTTCAAGCATACTAACTAAGAAATCATGTCTTCCCAAAATAACATGGCCAAAGAAAGTTATCCCTACTAAATCATATAGTCTGGATATGCTCCATCTTCACCACACAAAATATTTAAATCATGCACAACCCCGATGACAAGCCAAGCAATTGTTTCATACTTTTGATGTTCTCAAACTTTTTCAATCTTCACGCAATACATGAGCGTGAGCCATAGACATAGCACTATAGGTGGAATAGAATGGTGGTTGTGGAGAAGACAAAAAGGAGAAGATAGTCTCACATCAACTAGGCATATCAACGGGCTATGGAGATGCCCATCAATAGATATCAATGTGAGTGAGTAGGGATTGCCATGCAACGGATGCACTAGAGCTATAAGTGTATGAAAGCTCAAAACGAAACTAAGTGGGTGTGCATCCAATTTGCTTCCTCACGAAGACCTAGGGCATTTTGAGGAAGCCCATCATTGGAATATACAAGCCAAGTTCTATAATGAAAAATTCCCACTAGTATATGGAAGTGATAACATAGGAGACTCTCTATTATGAAGATCATGGTGCTACTTTGAAGCACAAGTGTGGTAAAAGGATAGTATCATTGTCCCTTCTCTCTTTTTCTCTCGTATTCACAACTACTCAACTAGCATGACTCTAATATCACCATCGCCATATCTCAAAACAATCATCAACTATCAAACTTCTCATAGTATTCAATGCACTCTATATGAAAGTTTTTATTATATCCCTCTTGGATGGCCATCATATTTGGACTAAATTCATAACCAAAGCAAATTACCATGCTGTTCTAAATATTCTCAAAATGATATAAGTGAAGCATGAGAGTTCATTAATTTCTATAAAATAAAACCACCACCGTGCTCTAAAAAGATATAAGTGAAGTACTAGAGCAACAACAAACTACTCCGAAAGATATAAGTGAAGATCAATGAGTAGTTGAATAATTATGCAACTATGTGAAGACTCTCTAACATTTAAGAATTTCATATCATGGTATTTTATTCAAACATCAAGCAAAACACAATGAAATAAAATGACACTCCAAGCAAAACACATATCATGTGGCGAATAAAAATATAGCTCCAAGTAAAGTTACCGATGAACGAAGACGAAAGAGGGGTGTTCGCACACGAACACGTCACCATGTACCTCCAACGCCGAGGGTGATGCACCGCAGCTCACGTCGAAGGAGACCCGTCCGGAAGCGCGATACGCAAGCAATCCGGCGGGTGCTTTTGAGGACCCGAAACCCCACACGCCCAGGAGGGACCCCGTCAGGGCGCGCAGCGGTTATGGGCTGCCCTAGGTCGGCCTGACCGCCCCTAGGGCCTCGAGGTTCGCCGCCCTGCAAACGAAGAACGGACGAAGAACGAGGAAGAAGAAGAAGAACAAAGGAGGGAGATAAAGGTAAAGGTAAAACGTGATAGATGAATTGATCGATTGTGTGTTGTTTCAATTGGCCGTCACCCCCAACATATATAAGAGGCACCTGGACTTCCCGTACAAGAAAAGAATTTATCTAGGCTTTCCTTACAAGAAAATTACATCAATTTCCAAAACCCTAGTCAAATTCGGACTGGTTTATCCGAACTTTCCAAAACTGTTCGGTTTAAACTGGCTGCACCTTGCGGGTCTTTTTTGCGGTGGTAAACGATCTCAGATGAAAACAAGCCCAAAAGCAATCTTGACCGTTTCGACGAAACGAACAACTTTCATGTTGAAGGTTTTTTGATCAGAGATCATCTTGAGGGTCAGATCGGTCTCGCAACACAGGCTATTTCCTCGCGCTACCCGTCAGACATGTGTCTGGTGGGACGCGCCACATCTCGCCTCGTGACAGGGCTGCACTCCGATTGCTCTAACTTTTGCATACGAACTCGGATTTGAATGATTTTTATATCAAAATCGATCGTTTTGACGATACGAAGACAACCCGTGTAGATCATTTTTCCATCCGAGATCATCTGAATAACCTTTTGAGCCCATCTTCAACTTCTCGTTCGATTGACTATCACAGCCTCCAACCCATCAAGTTTTCCATCCGAGTAAGCTTTCCACACCGGCAATGTTTCTACCCCGCAAGCTTTCACACCGGCAAGGTTTCACTCCGGCAAGGTTTGTACTCCGGCAAGGGTTCCTCCCTGACAAGGTTTCTTACTCGGCAAGATTTCACACCGGCAAGCTTCCACACCGGTGATCTTTCTGTGCCGGCAAGCTTTCCACGCCGGCAAGCTTTCACACCGGCAAGCTTTCACACCGGCAAGATTTTACCCCGGCAAGGTTTTCTCCCCGGCATGCTGCTTTATGATCGTGCCACTTTTGAGCGTCAACACATGCCCCCCTGTTTTTCGGTAAAGCTAGCGTGCCGAAAAATACTTGTACCAAGTTTGTTCTAAGGACGATGTCAACACTCCATCGGCCAGTTATATGTTCTTAGGACGATAATTATATATCGGCCATGTCTTGTATGAACTTTCTGATGCAAACTTGGGTGAAACCTTCTCAGCTTCATTAACAATCCGGTGATAAAGTTCCATAGATATGTATCTCAATGTCATCCTCCGAACCATATTGTTCACCCTTTTGCTAGAATTTTGTAGACAATCAACAATAAACTTTCTCCAATCCTTACTTTCGCCTGCATAAAAATTTCATTAGTGACCGAAGTTGTGGACTTCGGTTCGGCCTTACCTATGTTGACGAGACTAAGCATCGGCTATTGAGAGAAATGCAATACAACATGATGGACATGGTAGCCGGATGCTTGCTATGCCAACTCTCTCCAATTGTCATGTTTAAATATATGAACAATATTAATGCAACCCAAGGTAAATTCTTCATCTAGACATAACCCAAGATAAACTATAAGTGATTCATCAAAACACATTGATAACCCTTGGATATTTGTTGCACTACTCATAACGAATCACCAAAAGCCTCAATATGTATAGCACCTATAGCAAGTAAAAGAGTCAATCCGAATAACAATGCATATTCGGCCTTCATTAATCGTGCATAAAAATATTCTAAGCGGCATGAGGCTTCAAAAAATAGTACCATAAAGAAATATATAAACAACACCAACACTTTGGCCATTGCTATGAATTGAACCATCAAAACATAATCTCCATAGCACTAGAGAGACAAGGCTAATATTAATATTATGCATGACACTAATCCGATGTTCAGTAACAAAATCAACTATGATTTGGCCTCTTATAGATCTCAAAGATGCATAAGCCAAATCATATCCAAACAAAGTATAAGCCCACCAACCAATTCTGCAGCTATGAATTGGTCTATGTAGCATATATTCAATGACATCGGTCATGATGTCTCAACTCCATTCAATCATAATATAGGCATACATATAAATTTTCATGAGCACGTACCTTGTCTCGCTCTCAAACTAAGGACGATGTTAGAATACTACACCGGCCATGCATTGACATACTCTTAGGACGATAGATAAATATCGGCCATTACCATGTAAACTTCATTCAAAGCACATATAGCCGAAATAAACAAATGAAATGACAAATCAAGTATTTCGGCCCTTTGGATCAGCAACAAACTTGTAGCTAATCAAATGTATAGTGACTTGGTAATACCCTCTCATGACGTAAGAAATTATATTGCATCCACGGATTAAAATAAGCCCACTGAGGGTTACCAATCTTACCTGATGACGAATTCCATGGCATAGGCGTTAATGGCATAGTTGAAGAATATGGATAATGTGTAGACCAAAGATGTTGAAACCTTCGGCTTGGTCCTTCATAGTTTTTACTCTTTTCCTTCTTCACTTTTGCCGCACTTCTTGTAATGGAGGCATGCACATAATTCTTATTTTGAGCACTTCCTTTGGGAACCCATGCCATGTTCCTTTCTTCAAGTTCTTGTGCACTAAGTTTGTGTAATTCCCTCTTTTGCGAATACGATAAACCGAGTGGGCATGTTGGCTGTGATTCTTTTCTGACCAATGGCAATTCCTTTTTGACCTTGTGCACTCTCAACTTCTTTTCTTCAGATTTGGCACTTTGACTCTCAATAATTGGTTGCTTCATCTCATTGCCTTTTGTAGCCAATGTCAACACTTTAATTGGCTCTTTATTATTTGAGATCAAATCTGAAGTAGCACACTTACGACCATCTCTTTTCACGCGGTAGACTTGCTTGACTACCTCTTTTTTCATCCATGGTGTCCGGACCGATTCCTTATAATTGAAACGGTCTTTAACATGTGACTGTTCAAATGTTGATCTTCTCGGAGCTGCATAATATTGGTGAGATGGTTTAAAATAAGATGGAGAATGTGCCCTTGTATCATACTTGTCCCATGATGAACATGGATCTACATGAGCATAGGGAGGCATCCACGGCATTGGCATTGGCGGCCCAAAATAAGGATATGAATATGTTGCATTGAAACTCTCACTTTGCCAATACCGATCCTCATATTTGTGCCTTGGGGTGATCTTGGTTTCTTTGCATGATTGGGCCGATAAGCATTCTTCTCTTCACTCTTCTTTTGATATTTCTCCAACAGTTCAGCGAAGGTGATTTTTGATCTTTTACACTTGCGCTTATTTCGGCCTTTGTTTTCTTTTGGTTTGCTTTCATTGATCGTTGGATTTGCTTGCTGCCCCCGAGTCCTTGGCGTCTCCATTGTAGCTTCGATGGAATTCTCACCCTCAAGATTATGTTCATTATGCTCTTCAACAACTTCTTTACTTGAAAGATTGATCCCATCACCTGCAGTTTTACCTTCTCTTTAAATGGATCGGCTTGAAGCAGCCGATGCAAAAACTTTTTGCCGTCGGGACCAATCGGAATAGACTGGTCATCTCTTGGTGTTTCAACAAACTTCAATCGTCCTTTTTCAATGGCCGATTTAACTATTTGACGAAACATGTTGCAATCCTCAAAATTATGCTTGGACGAATCATGCAACTTACAATACATTCGTCCTTGGATTGATGGCTTAACATGGTGATCAAGAATTGTAATGTAATTATTTTTCGGCAACAAATCAAATATTTGATCACACATGCTTGAATTGAAGGTATACTTCTTGTTTTCTAGCCGATCTTGATGTGAGAACGGCTTTGGAATTAAGCAAACAAATGGTTCAGATTTTGCATCACACCATTCAGCTATGCATTGTGTTTTGCACTCTATCTCCGATGTCTTTGGGTAAGATATTATACTAGCATCGGTTTTCTCAACAGAATTTAATCTTGGCTTTAAATTTCTAAAACAAAAATAGTTAGAACACACATGTCTCAATTGAGACCAAGTGGAAGCCAAGTATGAAATAAGCAAAGCTACCCAAATAAATATGAATTTTAGATAAAGCAACGGGGAAAGCTTTGGCTGTAATAATAAGTCACTATCGGTCTTTATAAATGGCGTAATGGGTTGACCGATATGCTCAATAACAACTTTATTGCTAGCAAGTAAATTATCCTTCTTCATTGGTCTTTCAAAATTACTTATGAGGATTTTTCTAATAGATGCATCAACAATAAAGTCTTGACCAAATCTGAAAATAGGTAAATTACTTGCTAAACATACCTCTTCAAATATGTTGGGAGAGCACGATGGTGGTGTGACTTGAACAATATCTTGCTCCTCCTTTGGATGGCTCCCCAACGCTTCTTCATCATCTTTTTCTTGATTCCGTGCATCATTACATTGAAGATTTTTGTCGGCTGAACTTTGTTCGGCTACTTGTTCTTGTCCTTGAAGTTCATCAATTTCTCTGGCACGAAACTCATAGGGCAGGAAGTAGGTTCCATTAACTTTAGAAAAATCAAGTATGGTCGCTTTGCTATGCTTGCCATGCCCTTTCTCAATAATGCTTGCCTCTTTGCATTTGATGGATTTAGAATATATACTTCTTGATTCGGCTCTTTTAACCGGAGTACTTTCATGTTCTGAATCATCTTTCTTTACATTGCTTCTACCAATTGGCAATGCTTCTTTCACTTGAGCCAATTCTGTTTCTTTTTGTTTCTGGCGGCGAGCGGCAAAATTGGCTTTAATCTTTTTCTCAATTTCAGCCCACTTCGGATACGATTGTCCCCCATTGCTTTTAGATTCTTTTGGCAATGGCACATGGATGTTGCCAAAACTTTGCAATTGTATAGGGGCTGTATAATATGATGTAGTATTAGGTGAAGGCATATGCATTGTTGTAAAACCATATTTTTGCTCGCCAATTTTATCAATTGGCAAAGATTCATCTTCTTTTCCTGATGCTTTTGAATCGGCTTCGAAGGACTTTGGACCTGGCTTTATGTTTCTGCAACTAAAATAATTACAGAATATATGTCTCATACAAGTCCAAATGTTAGCCAGGCATGAAACAAACAAAGTTGTCCATATGAATACAAAGTTCAGTTGGCATGACAAGAACAACTTTGGTTTTGATAAGTTGTCACTATTAGCCTCTATGAATGATACCATGTGTTGACTATCATGATTAGTGACAAGATCCTTCCTAACAAATAGATTACTCATTTCAATTGGTCTTTCAAAATTAATTAGAATCTTACTAATAGGTGCATCAACAATATGATTTTGACCGAATCGAAAATTGAGTAAACTATCTGCTAGGTGTACCTTTGTGAAGACGTTGGAAGGAGAATATGGTTGCACCACTGGAACAATACATTGCTCCACTTCTGAATAATTCTCCAACGCCTCTTCCTCTTTTTCTAGATCTGGTGCCTCATCACTCAGATTGTCCGAGTATATTTCACTCGAATTGCTCGAGTATATTTCAGTCGGATTGCCCGAGTGGATTTCACTCGGACGCTCTTTGTCAGTTGAACTTTGCTCGGCCGCATTTTCTTGGTCTTGATATTCATCGTTAACTGAACTGTGTTCAGCCATATTACTATGTTCTTGATGCTCATCAATATCTTTAGCACGAAACTCATAAGGTAGCATGTAAGCTCCCTTACATCCAGAAAAATCGAGCACAACCAATTTGTTGCGTTTGTCGTTCCTTTGCTCAGCCAAACTTGCATCTTCTATTTTGGTACACGAGGCAATAGTTGGCTTGATGCACTCGGCTTTAGCTGGTGATGCACTTGTCTGGAACGATGCACTCGGATGGCACGATGCAACACACTCGGCCTTAAACATCCTGTTGCTCAATCCGGTTTCTACCGAATCCACCGTATTAGCCGAGTGAATCCTTTTTTGCCGGTTTGCTTGCAAAGCTTCTTTTTGATCTTGCCTCAACAGTGTAGAAGGGCCAACATGGTTGCTACATGGAGGAAGGCACTTGACATATTCTTGCAAATATCCCTCTCCACGCTTCTTCTTGAGTGCTTCGTAGGCCTGTCGATATTCTGCTGGTAATTCCTCAAGGGTAGGTGTAGTAAATTCGTTGACTCTATTCCCTGTGAACTTTGGCTTGATCTTGTCCACTTGGGCCAGATATTTTTCTTTAAACTCAACCCTGCTTGGATCGGCTTTCCCCCCAATACTTTTAGGATCTTTCGGCAATGAATTGATGTTGCCGAAATTTTGCGCTTGTATAGGGGGTGTATAACATGCTGCAATGATAGGTGAAGGCATGTGCATCGTTGTTGAATATTTTCTCTCGACAATTTGATCAATCGGCAACACTTGGTCTTCTTTCAAAACCCTAGCTCTTATTGCCTCATAATCAGGAACCAATCCTTTGTCATGTTGCTCAAGGCAAATGGCACTAATCTTCTTATTTTGGGCTAAAAAATTTAATGCAGCCAGAGCCACCTCATCTCCTGCAATATTAGGCACATATGCTCTTATAGAGTCTCCATTCACTCGGCCATGACCGTGAAGGTGAGCCGAGTCATGAATATTTTTAGTTCCATACGCCACTAAATAATTAATCTGATGAGGTGTAGTATATGATGTTTGAGGATAACCGGCCAAATAGCTAACAAAAGCATGGCCGATTCCCCCATTCATCGGCATGTTTGGGGATGAACCCACATATTGCGAGTCGGCTGCCGATGGATAAAACTTTGACATGCCCTCCTGTACATGAGGTGTCCTATATTGATCACTCGAACAAATCGTGTTGTTCACCGGCATATTGAAAGATGTTGCCGATGCACGAAAGTTCAGATTCATAAGTTGCATGTCACGATTCTGTAAATTTCATGTTTCTCCAATGGAATAACTAGTCGGCCTTTGCTCATTAGGGCTGGCCGACATCACATGTCCATTGAAAGATCTAGCAACATCAACATAATGGCTATTTGCATCTACGCAAGGAGATTGATGATACATGTTACCGTTGTAGATTGCAACCGCTTGATGACGCTCTCCTCGTAGTAGGAACAGGCTGGAGACTGTTCAAAGCTTCGTCCCCAGCGGAGTCACCAAAAAGTGTGTTCGCACACGAACACGTCATCGTGTACCTCCAACGCCGAGGGTGATGCACCGCAGCTCACGTCGAAGGAGACCCGTCCGGAAGCGCGATACGCAAGCAATCTGGCGGGTGCTTTTGAGGACCCAAAACCCCACACGCCCGGGAGGGACCCCGTCAGGGCGCGCAGAGGTTATGGGTTGCCCTAGGTCGGCCTGACCGCCCCTAGGGCCTCGAGGTTCGCCGCCCTGCAAACGAAGAACGAATGAAGAACGAGGAAGAAGAAGAACAAAGGAGAGAGATAAAGGTAAAGGTAAAAAGTGATAGATGAATTGATCGATTGTGTGTTGTTTCAATCGGCCATCACCCCCAACATATATAAGAGGCGGCTGGACTTCCCGTACAAGCAAAGAATTTATCTAGGCTTTCCTTACAAGAAAATTACATCAATTCACGTCCAAAACCCTAGTCAAATTCAGACTGGTTTATCCGAACTTTCCAAAACTGTTCGGTTTAAACTGGCTGCACCTTGCGGGTCTTTTTTTGCGGTGGTAAACGATCTCGGATGAAAACAAGCCCAAAAGCAATCTTGACCGTTTCGACGAGACGAACAACTTTCATGTTGAAGGTTTTTTGATCAGAGATCATCTTGAGGGTCAGATCGGTCTCGCAACACAGGCTATTTCCTCGCGCTACCCGTCAGACATGTGTCTGGTGGGGCGCGCCACATCTCGCCTCGTGACAGGGCTGCACTCCGATTGCTCTAACTTTTGCATACGAACTCGGATTTGAACGATTTTTATATCAAAATCGATTGTTTCGACGAGACGAAGACAACCCATGTAGATGTAGATCATTTTTCCATCCGAGATCATCTGAATAACCTTTTGAGCCCATCTTCAACTTCTCGTTTGATTGACTATCACAGCCTCCAACCCGGCAAGTTTTCCATCCGAGTAAGCTTTCCACACCGGCAATGTTTCTACCCGGCAAGCTTTCACACCGGCAAGCTTTCACTCCGGCAAGGTTTGTAGTCCGGCAAGGGTTCCTCCCTGACAAGGTTTTTTCCCCGGCAAGATTTCACACCAGCAAGCTTCCACACCGGCGATCTTTCTGTGCCGGCAAGCTTTCCACGCCGGCAAGCCTTCACACCGGCAAGCTTTCACACCGGCAAGATTTTACCCCGGCAAGGTTTTCGCCCCGGCATGCTGCTTTATGATCGTGCCACTTTTGAGCGTCAACAAGGGGATGCCTTCCGGGGCATCCCCAAGCTTAGACTTTTGGTTGTCCTTGAATATTACCTTGGGGTGCCGTGGTCACCTCCAAGCTTAGGCTCTTGCCACTCCTTATTCCATAGTCCATCAAATCTTTACCCAAAACTTGAAAACTTCACAACACAAAACTTAACAGAAAACTCGTAAGCTCCGTTAGTATAAGAAAGAAAATCACCATCACAAGATACTGTAATGAACTCATTCTAAATTCATATTGGTGTAATATCTACTGTATTCCAACTTCTCTATGGTTCATACCCTCCGATACTACTCATAGATTCATCAAAATAAGCAAACAACACAATGAAAACAGAAGCTGTCAAAAACAGAACAGTCTGTAGTAATCTGTAGGTTTCGACCACTTCTGGAACTCATAAAATTATCAAATAAATTGGTGGACCTGAGGAATTTATCTATTAATCATCTTCAAAAAGAATTAACTAAATATCACTCTCCAATAAAAAATGGCAGCAAATCTCGTGAGCGTTAAAGTTTTCTGTTTTTTACAGCATGAACATAAAGACTTCACCCAAGTCTTCCCAAAGGTTCTACTTGGAACAAACACTAATTAAAACATAAAGCCACATCTAAAAATAGGCTAGATGAATTATTTATTACTAAACAGGAACAAAAATCAAGGAACAAGAATAAGTTTGGGTTGCCCCCCAACAAGCGATATCGTTTAATGCCCCTAGCTAGGCATGATGATTTCAATGATGCTCACATAAAAGACAAGAATTGAAACATAAAGAGAGCATCATGAAGAATATGACTAGCAAATTTAAGTCTAACCCACTTCCTATGCATAGGGATTTTGTGAGAAAACAACTTATGGGAACAATAATCAACTAGCATAGGAAGGCAAAACAAGCATAACTTTAAAACTTTAAGCACATAGAGAGGAAACTTGATATTATTGCAATTCCTACAAGCATATATTCCTCCCTCATAATAATTTTCAGTAGCATCATGAATGAATTCAACAATATAACCAGAACCTAAAGCATTCTTTTCATGATCTACAAGCATACAATTTTTATTACTCTCCACATAAGCAAAATTCTTCTCATTCGGAATAGTGGGAGTATCATAAGAGACTCGAATACTATAAATTGCTTCCATATTAAAAGAGTAATGTTCAGAAAAAGGGTAATCATAATCATGACAAGTTTTATAAATATAATCACTACTTTTTATACCATAAGTATCATCACAATAATCATCATAAGTAGGAGGCATGCTATCATCATTATAAATTTGCATATCAAAACTTGGGAGACTAAAAATATCATCTTCATTAAACGTAGCATCCCCAAGCTTGGGACAAACATTAATTGCATCAAATATATTTTCAAAAACATCATCTTCATCAAACATAGCATCACCAAGCTTGGGCCTTTTCATATCATAAGCATAATCACTCTCATCATTAATAGTATGGATATCACCAATAGTATAGCAATTATCATATTCTTCCAAGCAAGTGCCAAAAAGATTTTCAAGATCATAAGAAGTATCATTATCTTCCACAATTATATTTTCATGAGGCACAATAGTAATAGAAGCAGCATTATTTGGGAGAGATATCTTTTTACCTCTCTTCCTTTTTCTTTTCTTCTTCTTCACCACATCATGTGTGGGTTCAATCCTCTTTTTGGAGCTCCTTATTAATGAGATTGGTTGAATAGGAGGCTCCTCCTCCTTACCTGATTCATCATAAGAAATAATAGGAGGATATTGGGAAGTCTCTTCCCTTTCATTAGTATTCTCTTCATCCTCTATTAGTTTTCTTTTCTTTGTGTAATTGGCAATATAAGGGTTTTCAATGAAATTCACCGCACAATACATATGAATTTCCTCTAGATCAAAGCCAAGAAGTTTATAACGGGCAAATTCTAGAAGATGCTTAGTTTTACGTTTCATTTCTTCGTAACCCATAAGCAAGCTGAGTTCATTATAATGTGCAAGGGAAATCAAGTCATCACAATTTTTGGACATGATTAGATCATGAAACAATTTGCATCGGATAGCTAAATGACCCTGTTCATTGCAAAGTCCGCAAGTACGGCCAAGAAAATTCAAATTTTCAGCACAATCATCTAGCCTTTCTTGCAACAATTTAGTTTCTAAGTACTTATGCCTCTTGCAATATCTATCTTCCCTATTTGGTGTGTACTTAAAAACCCAATGCACTCCACAAAAATTGACATGTTTATAGGAGGCATTTTCATCATAACTAGTGCAATCATCATTAGTACCATGGATATTCAAGGAGTTCATACTAACAACATTGCAATCATGCTCATCATTCAAAGATTTAGTGCCAAACATTTTAATGCATTCTTCTTCTAACACTTTGGCACAATTTTCCTTTCCATCATACTCACGAAAGATATTAAAAAGATGAAGCGTATGAGGCAAACTTAATTCCATATTTTTTGTAGTTTTCTTTTATAAATTAAACTAGTGATAAAACAAGAAACAAAAATATTTGATTGCAAGATCTAAAGATATACCTTCAAGCGCTAACCTCCCCGGCAACGGCGCCAGAAAAGAGCTTAGTTTGACGGGGTGTTAGTGCCGCTTTCCTCGCTTCCCCGGCAACGGCGCCAGAAAAGAGCTTGATGTCTAGTACACAACCTTCTTCTTGTAGACGTTGTTGGGCCTCCAAGTGCATAGGTTTGTAGGACAGTAGCAAATTTCCCTCAAGTGGATGACCTAAGGTTTATGAATCCGTAGGAGGCGTAGGATGAAGATGGTCTCTCTCAAACAACCCTGCAACCAAATATAAAAGAGTCTCTTGTGTCCCCAACACACCCAATACAATGGTAAATTGTGTAGGTGCACTAGTTCGGCGAAGAGATGGTGATAAAAGTGCAATATGGATAGTAGATATAGGTTTTTGTAATCTGAAAATATAAAACCAGCAAGGTAACTAATGATAAAAGTGAGCGTAAACGGTATTGCAATGCACTGAAACAAGGCCTAGGGTTCATACTTTCACTAGTGCAAGTCCTCTCAACAATAATAACATAATTGGATCACATAACTATCCCTCAACATGCAACAAAGAGTCACTCCAAAGTCACTAATAGCAGAGAACAAACGAAGAGATTATGGTAGGGTACGAAACCACCTCAAAGTTATTCTTTCCAATCAATCCGTTGGGCTATTCCTATGAGTGTCACAAACATCCCTAGAGTTCGTACTAGAATAACACCTTAAGACACAAATCAATCAAAACCCTAATGTCACCTAGATACTCCAATTTCACCTCAAGTATCCGTGGGTATGATTATACAATATGCATCACACAATCTCAGATTCATCTATTCAACCAACACATAGAACCTCAGAGAGTGCCCCAAAGTTTCTATCGGAGAATCACGACGAAAACGTGTGCCAACCCCTATGCATAGGTTCATGGGCGGAACTCGCAAGTTGATCACCAAAACATACATCAAGTGAATCACGTGATATCCCATTGTCACCACAGATACGCACGGCAAGACATACATCAAGTGTTCTCAAATTTTTAAAGACTCAACCGATAAGATAACTTCGAAGGGGAAACTCAATCCATTACAAGAGAGTAGAGGGGGAGAAGAAACATCATAGGATCCAAATATAATAGCAAAGCTTGCGATACATCAAGATCGTAACACCTCAAGAACACGAGAGAGAGAGAGAGAGAGATCAAACACATAGCTCCTGGTACATACCCTCAGCCCCGAGGGAGAACTACTTCCTCCTTGTCATGGAGAGCACTGGGGTGATGAAGATGGACACCGGAGTAGGATTCCCCCTCCGGCAGGGTGCCGGAACGGGTCTAGATTGGTTTTCGGTGGCTACGGAGGCTTCTGGCGGCGGAACTCCCGATCTATTGTGCTCTTCGATCGTTTTAGGGTATATGGATATACATAGGCGGAAGAAATACATCAGGGGAGCCACGAGGGGCCCAGGAGGGTGGAGGGCGCGCCCAGGGGGTGGGCGCGCCCCCTGCCTCGTGGCTTCCTCGCTGATCCCCTGATGTGCACTTCAAGTCTCCTATGTTGCTTTCGTTCCAAACATAACTTTTCCGAAGGTTTCATTCCGTTTGGACTCCGTTTGATATTCCTTTTCTTCGAAACCCTAAAACAAGGAAAAACAGAAAGTGGCACTAGGCTCTAGGTTAATAGGTTAGTCCCAAAAAGCATATAAAATAGCATATAAATGCATATAAAACATCCAAGATTGATAATATAATAGCATGGAACAATCAAAAATTATAGATACGTTGGAGACGTATCATAGATCTCCAAGAAGATCGAGGAGAACATTGTATTGGGATCCAAAGAGAGAGAAGAAGCCATCTAGCTAATAGCTATGGACACGAAGGTCTGAAGTAAACTACTCACACACAATCGGAGGGGCCATGGAGTTGATGTAGAGTCCCTCCGTGATTGATGTCCCCCTCTGGCGGAGCTCCGAAAAAGGCCCCAAGATGGGATCTCTTGTGTACAAAAGGTTGCGGCGGTGGAAATAGGGTTTCGTGGTGCTCCTGGATGTTTTCGGGGTATATGAACATATATAGGAGGAAGAAGTAGGTCGGTGGAGCCACAAGGGGGAGGGCGCGCCCCTGCCTCGGGGCCTCCTCGGTTGTTTCTTGACGTCCACTCCAAGTCCTCTAGATCATGTTTGTTCCAAAAATCACGCTCTCGAAGTTTCATTCCGTTTGGACTCCGTTTGATATTCCTTTTCTGCGAAACACTGAAATAGGTAAAAAACAGCAATTTGCACTAGGCCTTGGGTTAATAGGTTAGTCCAAAAAATAATCTAAAAGTGTATAATAAAGCCCATTAAACATCCAAAACAGACTATATAATAGCATGGAACAATCAAAAATTATAGATACGTTGCAGACATATCAATACCTATGTTTGAACCACGTATCATGGCAGCAAGTTCTCTTTGGCAACCTTTTATTCTTTCCAAGAACTCAAACTTTGCGAGAGATAATTCTTCTTGAACCGGATGTTAAACCGGATATTGAGAGCTTCAAAGCTTTGTGGGAGACATATTTCCCTTGAACCGGATTTTAAACCGGAATCTTCATTTTGAGCCGGAAATTTTCTGATGGCCTTTTAAGTTTTCATCAATATAACAGCAGCCTCCGAGACCGGGTTATCTTCCCTCCACTGACCCGGAGTTCTTGACTTGCTTTAAACTGTCAGTCATTTACTAAGTCATGTCATCATAACCCCCGAGTCTTAACACGACTCAAGGAGTTGTCTTGAGATTCTCGATACTTGACCATGATATAAACCGGTATGAGTCATTCAACAGCTCAGTGATATAATAGTCCCTTTTGTAGTAGACAATTTGTCCTGCATTAAAGAACTCGCAAGCCAGAGTAATTGCTCTTTGAAAGAAAGCAACATGTAATATAAAAATATACTGGATGGACTTCACCTGATATGTCAGGCCAAAGATTATCCACCGCGGAGTCGATGATCACCACGGTGAAGCAGTGCGCTAAACTGTGTGGACGGGCAGGTTAGCCGCATCGTATTGATGTCGCAGGGGCCGCAACTTGCGCATGTATCCATCCATCAGCACGGCACGAACGCACTAGTGCAAAAATAATATTGGCGCACACCCCTTTGCGACAAGTTTGTAATGAATAATGATCCTACGAAAAAATATCATAGACCAAGTAATTGTTCTTTGACCATACAATATATATGCTAATAAGATAAATGTAGATAAATATCACCTGTTTTGTTTGGACGATGATAAACCATAATTAGCATCCGTAGATAACTTTTTAATGCGGTTGTGCTTTATCCTCTTAGGCCTCTGCCCAGCCAGCCCATCCATTGACTTATTTCTTTTGCCCTCTGTATCCCATACCCAAAACACGCCGCCCCTGTACCACTTGTAGACAAGGCAGAAACAAGGCGGGGCCAGGGCCAGAAAACATGCAGGCTCAGGGAGCTTGCATCGCTGGCTTGCTAGGACGCCTAGGCGGTCATAGGGATCGGAGAACAGGCAACACCGACGGCGACTTGAAACTATCGGGGGCCGTGGCAGCTTGACGGGCCATGGCGACGACGAGGCCATGGTCGTGGTGACCCAGCAGAAGGCTTAAAGCGGAGGCGAGATGATGTCGCGTGACAGCCGGCCGGCTCACGGCAATTTGGATGTGGCGGCGACTTGAGGCACTGCATAAGAAATGGCAAGACCGTCCGGGTAGGCTGCGGAAATAGCGGGTTGAGACCGCAGAGATAGAAACCGGCGCTGGCTTAAAACGGAGGCGATGAATCACATCGTCGGGGCAGCTCGAGGAGGAAAAAAACGGCAGGTGGTGACTCAGCCACGCTGTCTTGAAGCCACAGCGGCGGGGATGAACACCGGAGGCGGCCAGCGGTTCGAAACAGCACAGCGGCTCAGCACAACGCGAGGCGCGGAGAAACGGCGCTCAGTGCGTTGTAAGGTAGCGGCGATTTAGAGCAGAGGCGCGGGTGCTCGGCAATGGAGGCAACGGTCGTGGCCATGGCGGATCGAAACCGCAGTCTCGAGGCGAGGTGAACCAGCGGGTCGACGGAGGCGGCGCCGAGGAGCACTAAAACAGGGCGACTCATGGAGGAGTGGCAAGGTGGGTTACGCCGCAGTGGCGGTTCGAACACGAACGCGGCGGCTCGGGGTGCGGCCACCGACCCGCCAGCGGAGGCGCGAAGCGCCGGGCAGCTGCAGAGCGGCGGCTCTCCGCGACCATGGATGGTGCGGGCAAGCCCCGAGGTAGTCGACGATTCGCGGCGGCTCGACCTGGCGGAGTAATTGAAGCCGCATGGGGCCGTGGCGGTTTAAGATAGAGGAGGCGGTTTAAGCACGACTGCAGCCGGCGGCGACGACCGCTTGGTGATTGGCAACAGGATAAGTGAACTGGTGAGGCGAGTCACAGGCGAGGCCACGGCTGCCGTTACCCTAGGCCAATCTGGCGGAGCGAGTAGGCAAAGCGGTGGTTCCATCGAATCCAATGGAGGCGGCCGGCGGTTCACCAGCGAGACGAAAATCCGATGCGAGGAGGCGGGTTGAGAAGGCGATGTTGGTAGCGACCAGATGAGACGCCGGCAGCTCGGTGGAACACCTTTTGGGCGCAGCAGAGGAGGCCACAGCAGCTGAAGGACTGGCCCAGAGGCAACGGGGTCGCGGCGCACGAGGCAGCCTATTGAGGCGGCGGCGTAAACCGGCTTGGCGCGACAGAGTATGACTCGCCACAGAAGGGGAAGCGAAGGCTCGTCGGTCTTGGTGAGTTAGTCAGGACAGCTCGACATAGAGGTGGCTCTTTGATTTATTCCTCCCAGTACGTTGAAACTGACAGGGACAACCAGGGCGGCGAGTTGGTGGTGAAGGTGACTCAGCGGCGGCGGCTCGGGGCCGCGAGAGCGGCTGAGGTAGGGTGGACTGTAGGCCCCCCGGCAATAGAAGTGGATGCGCGTGGCCATGGCTGCAGAGATGGCGGCTTGAGGCCACGTAAGTCGAAGGCGGACTGGCCAGGCGAGGCACAGATCACAGCGGTAGAGGAGGAATCCGGGTCAACGTCCAAGTCCTTCTCCGGGTCGTGGCCCCCCCTTTTCTTTTTCTTTTTTTTATCCTTAGCACCACTAGTCCATAGTTGTTATTCTCTGGTAGTCTGGTTTGCCTTGATCGACGCGTAGCACAGACGTGGATCTCCCTTCTGCAGGATTTGGCCGCCGTTGTTGCCTTATCCATACACATAGCATTTGGTAACAAATACTGTAGCTTGACGTGACGATTACTAGTTGAATTACTAGTACTTGAACCGATGTAAACAGCTTGTAGTAGAAATCGATCTTCAATTGAAAAAAATACAGACGGCCACGGCACACAGACCAAAACGAAATGGCGGCCGGCTTTGGCAAGGTATTGATGGAAATTTGACACGCCAAGGGAAAAATAGGTCATAGAAGAAGATGGTGTGGGCGACTTGTAACTTCTTTCCTGTTAACCTCAGCGGCTTAAGGTAGCGCACAGGCGCACCCCTTATTCCTTTGAACCTTTAAATCTCACAGATCTTGAACTCTGGACTGATGGACTTAAAACTGATGCAAATCAGTTCTAAATTGGTTTCTCTTCATCCGGAAAATTATGAACTTCTCGATCCCTGAGAAAAGATCCCTCCAAAAACTCATCACCACCGTACGTGGCCCCACGGTGGGCGCCAACTGTCGTGGAGTTGTCACGGTAGATGTCCTAGTGTGAGAACTTAGTCGTGAGGCCAACGCATCTATGTGGTAGCTTGAGAGGGGTTGATCGGGATGAGAGACGCGAGACAGATCAACACACAAGACAAGGGTTCAGACAGCTTCGGCCCCCGGGAAACATCATCCGGTAACAACCTTACATGCTGTTTGTGGCTAGGTCTCATTATCATCGCGAGGGAGTCACCGTAAACCGGCTCTCCTAGTTATGTTTGGCATTAAGATTATTCCTCTCCTCTCTTGGGGTGCCCTACCCCTCCTTATATAAGTTGAAGGGGTGGGTTACATGTAGAGTCCATCTCGGACTAAGACTTAAACTATTCTGACTTCTATTCAAGGGCTTCTTAACATCTTGGGCTTATTAACCCCAGGCGACTCTGTGTGCTGGGTTATGACTGTCTGCCGGTTTACCATCTGACTTACCATCTGGCTTATCATCTGCCGGCTTATGATCTGACTTAACATCTGCCGGCTTATGATCTGACTTAACATCTGCCCGCTTATGATCTGACTTAACATCTACCGGGTTACCATCTGACTTATCATCTGTCGGCTTACCAATGAAACACCAAGTCCTGGCCGGGTCATATCTCCGGTCGGGTCATACCGCGGGGTATATCCCCGACAAGTGGTGTTTGCTTGTGATAACTTTAGACCTTATATTGTTGTTTCCAAAGTAACTGTTCACACAGACCATGTTGCTATTAAATATCTTATGCAAAAGAAAGATGTTAAATCTAGACTTATTCGTTGGATTCTCTTATTACAAGAATTTGATTTGCATATTATTGATAGAAAAGGAGCTAAGAACCCCGTAGCTGATAACTTGTCTAGGCTTGAAAATGTGCTTGATGACCCACTTCCTATTGATGATAGTTTTCCTGATGAGCAGTTAGCTGCAATAAATGTTGCTAATGGTACTCCTTGGTATGCTGACTATGCTAATTACATTGTTGCTAAATATTTTCCACCTAGCTTCACATATCAACAAAAGAAAAAAAGTCTTCTATGATTTAAGACATTACTTTTGGGATGAACCACATCTTTATAAAGGAGTAGATGGTATTATTAGACGTTGTGTACCTAAGTATGAACAGGGACAAATCCTACGGAAATGTCACTCCGAGTCTTATGGAGGGCATCATGCTGGAGATAGAACTGCTCACAAGGTATTGCAGTCTGGATTTTATTGGCCTACTCTCTTCAAGGATGCTCGTAAGTTTGTCTCATCTTGTGATGAATGTCAAAGAATAGGTAATATCGTTAAGCATCAAGAAATGCCTATGAATTATTCACTTGCTGTTGAACCATTTGATGTTTGGGAGTTTTATTACATGGGACCTTTTCCTTCCTCTAATGGGTATACACATATTTTGGTTGTTGTTGATTATGTTACTAAATGGGTAGAAGCTATTCCAACTAGTAGTGTTGATCACAACACCTCCATTAAAATGCTTAAGGAAGTTATTTTCCCAAGGTTTGGAGTCCCTAAATATTTAATGACTGATGGTGGTTCACACTTTATTCATGGTGCTTTCCGTAAAATGCTTGCTAAGTATGAGGTTAACCATAGAATTGCATCACCCTATCATCCTCAGTCTAGTGGTCAAGTTGAACTTAGCAATAGAGCAAAAGATTGTCAATAGGTCTAGGAAGAATTGGTCTAACAAATTAGATGATGCACTTTGGGCTTATAGGACAACATATAAAAATCCTATGGGTATGTCTCCTTATAAAATGGTTTATGGAAAGGCTTGTCATTTGCCTCTTGAGTTAGAACATAAAGCATACTGGGAAGTTAAAGAACTCAATTATGATTTCAAACTTGCCAGAGAAAAGAGGTTATTTGATATAAGCTCATTAGATGAATGGAGAACCCCAAGCATATGAAAATGCAAAGTTATTTAAGGAAAAGGTTAAAAGATGGCATGACAAAAGAATTCAAAAACGTGATTTTAAAGTTGGAGAATATGTTCTTTTGTACAACTCTCATTTCAGATTCTTTGCAGGAAAACTCCTCTCCAAATGGGAAGGCCCCTATGTCATCGAGGAGGTTTACCGGTCCGGTGCCATCAAAATAAATAATTCCGAAGGTACTAACCCGAAGGTTGTCAATGGACAACGAATACAGCATTATATTTCATGTACACCTATTAATGTTGAAAGCAATATTATCCAAACTTTGACACCGTAAGAATACATAAAAGAGTCCTTCCGGAACACTCCAGAATCGTCAAAAAAGGAGGTATGTGATATGGTAAGTAAACGGACTCCAAAAATATGCAAAAAGATATTTTATCATTTTTGGAATATTTTAAAATTTTGGAAATAAAGGAACTCCCAGGAAGCGTCCCCTAGTGGGCACAATACACCAGGGTGCGCCAGGTTTGCTTGGCGCCTGGCACGCCCAGGTGGGTTGTGCCCACCTGGGACACCTCCCGTACTCCGTTTTTCCTCCATATGCTTGTCCTCCAAGATAAAAAATCTATATATACTCCCCGAACCCATTAACCACCGTATCGCGGAGAAAATCCTCTGTTCTCTTTTCTTGTTGTTCCTGGTCAGATTTGTCAAGCTGGGCATCATGTCTTCTTATTCCTCCAACCACATGGAAGAAGATTCTTGGCTGATGAAGATCGAGACGAAGAGGGAGGAGCCCACGGACTTTATCAAAGGAGACAAGGGCAAGGAAACTACAATGGATCCATCCCCGGTGGCGACACAAGCACTATTGGTCGAGGAGGAGGAGGAAGATATCCTTAAGCCCTGTCTTACTCACCTTACTCATGCTGAGATTAAAGCTTTTCGTGCTTTTGAAATGGTTCGCATACAAAATAAGTGTCTCACTCGCGAAAATATTCTACATCAAGAGCATATCATCTATCTTCGGAGCGTCATCCGTCGGTTGCAGGATCTCTTGGCCCTTAAAGACAAGAATGCTTCATCACCACCATCACCTTCTTCACCACCAAAGGAGAACTGAGCATCAGGTATGGGCACTCCCCTTGGCTTCTGTAACACCCCCAATGCCAAGCTACAATAATCTCCCCCTAATGATTCCATGTCATGAAATTTAACTAAGACAAATTTCCACTTGATAAAAATCAACGCCTTTTTCCTTTTTAAAATAAGGTCAAATCAATTATTTTCTTCATTCAGTAAAACTAAAATGTTCACCTTATTCTATAAAAACCCCTGATCACTGTCATGTTGAACCTAACAATTTTTGAACCACCCTCGATTAATCCCTAAGGAATTATAAAGTGGTCCTTTAGCAAATATTTTGGCCTTCTCAAAATAAATAAACATTTTAAAATGGCCTGGAACTTTTTGTGCAGCTCTGGCATGTTACAAAGTAATTATGGACAAAGTTTGAGTTGAAACTAAAATCTTTTGATAGCCAGACAAAATACAAAATGGAAAATGGGAAAAGCATAAAAGCAAAAGATCTAACCTACTGTGCACTTGCGGCCTGCTCGCCACAGTGCAGCCCAACCCACCGGGGGTGGCCTTTCCCTTACCTCCCGCCAGCTACAGAGAGGGCCCCCCTGCTCCTTCTCGCTCCCTCCCCGAACCCTAGATCCATTAGCTCCCTTCTCCTCGCTCCCCTCCTCGATCTGGACCCCCACTCCCGAAACCACCGTAGCCGCGCCTTCGACGTTCTCGTAGCCTGCATCGTCCCTGAGCCCCGTGAGGATGCCCAATGGACGCGTGACATCTTCCTCGGCCTCGCCGTAGCAGGAGCAGCCGCGGATCATCACCGAGCCGTCCCCTTTGTCCGTCTTCTTCAGCTCCAGCCTCTGCGCGACGCCGTTCGCTTGGCTCCACCCCGACCCCTTCCGGCCGTTCCGAGCTCACCACCGACCCCCCCTCCCGGTGAGCCACGTCGTCCCCACGTTTCCTCGTTGGTTCCATCATCGCCCGTCGCCACCACCACCGGGCCGTGCTCCGTGGAGCTCGCGCGTGCCCGCATAGTCCCGCCGCCGTTGCGCCCGCCATCGCCTGCAGCCGCCCCGGCGCGCTCGGCGCCCGCTGTCCTGCGCGCTGACCCGTGCCCGGCATGCCATGCGTCGCCCGCGGCTGCTGCCCTCCCGCGCACCGCTCGCCGCCGATTCAGCCCCGTCGAAGCCCACCGCTGCCTCCGCCATGGATCCGCGCCACCGCACGTCCTCGAACCACCGAGCACACCAACGACCTCCAAGTGAGCTCCTCTCCCGACCCCCTTTCCCCTCATCGAATCCGTCGCCGTAGGCCGTCATAGCCGCTCCATCGGAGCTCTTTGAAAGCTCGCGCACGCGCCCGCCCGCGTTCACCCGCGCCCCCTTGGCCGCTCCTGCCTGCGCCCGCCTCTGTCCACCCACGCCGCGCCCGTGCCCTGTTGCTCCTGTACTGCATGCTGCTGCCGCTACTGTCCACCGCTACCACCACTCGTTGCCACCCTTGCCTCCCAGCGCCGGCGATGTGTGTGTGTTGTGCGTGCGTGCAGTGTGTGTGTGGTGCGTGCGTGCAGTGTGTGTGTGTGTGTGTGTGTGTGTGTGTGTGTGTGTGTGTGTGTGTGTGTGTGTGTTGAGTGTGGCTGTGCCCACCTCCGGCCGCGTCCACCTCTGGCCTCGCCCGCCTCCGGCTGCCGCTGCTCTTTGCTCGCTGAACTGCTGCTACTCTGCATGTACTGCTGTTGCTACAGTAACTAAATGTTAATGTAGCAGTAACTAAATGTTAATGTAGCAGTAGCTAGCTTTGTCGCTGCTGCATTGATTAGCCATCTAGACAGCCACTAAACAGTGTCTAAACAAGTGAGGACTTGAGTAAAAATAATATGCGTAGAAAGTACACTTGACAAACTCCATTTTATCCCATTGAAACAATTCCATTTAAGGCACATATTAAATCCTATGAAAATCACAAAATCCTATGTTCGTATATTTTAACAATTTCTGGAATTAACTTCAAGTGGCACTTTTCAGATGCAGTTTCGATCAAGCAACTGAACTCTAACATGGATGTCAATGATATTGTTATGTAGATCACAGAAACATGATAAAAATTGGTAGAGGGCACTAAGCCATAGGATGGACAGAACTACAGTTATAGTCTACGAAAAACAGCTAAATGGTGTTAAAGCTGAGTGATTCTCAGACTTAGCCAATTTTCAGGAAATTCCAAATAATTGTATAAAACTTTGAAAAATCATAAAAATTAAACGGTAACCCAGATGAAAATGTTTTCTACATGAAAGTTGCTCAGAAAAAACGTGAAGAATCCGAACGCGCGGACCGTTTACCTATCAGGTGCCTCTAACTAGCTGAACATGGAAGATTCCCCCTCCGGTCATCTGTCTGACACAGGTCTGAAACCAGGAAAACATTCCCGGTTGAATTCCCCCTTCACCTATATCGTGTAGCCATACGTTAGGTCACACCCAACACAGCATATTGCCATGTTATGCTTTGTGATGCTATGTTTGCTTTTATATTTATTGTTTCTTCCCCCTCTTCTCTCCAGTAGAACTCGAGACCGATGCGGCCCCTGTGATCGACTATGTCTTCGATGACCCTTCTTCCTTTTCAGCAGAGCTTCCAGGCAAGCCCCCCCTTTGATCATTCTGATATCGCCCATTCTATTCTCTTATGCTTGCATTAGATTTTGCTACTGTAATTGATTGCTCCTATTCTGATGCATAGCCTGTTTTCGCTACCTGCTTTCATACCTTACCTGCTTATTCTAAACTACTTAGTATAGGCTGGTTAGAGATCCATCAGTGACCCCCATCTTGTCCCAGTTGCCCCGCTTTATGTTTGATGACTCGATCAACGTGATTGACGTCTAGGCCTCAGCACTGCACATCACTCCCTTAGTTGTACGACTCTGCAGAGTTACTATCTTGTGCCGAGGGTGGTACCTCGACAACACTTCTGAAGTTAACCCTGTAGTGTAGCTATTTGGTCGTGGTCATTGAGGGTGATTCCTCCTTCACCACTCCTGATAGGACTATGTCGTGCAACCCCTCAAGTGTGAACCTCAAGGGTGGTTCCTCTTACGTTCACCTTGATGATTACATCGAGTGGAATTCACTGAGGGTGATTCCTCAGGTTTTCCCCTTGATGTTTGGACACACGGAATCTTGCACTTTACAACTGTTACATGGAAAGGCGGGTCGACCCTGAGGGGTACCAGCGAGTGATGTGGAGACAGTTTGACCTAGAGCGTACCCGAGAGTTGAATACAAGGCGTGGCCGGGCACTCCTAGCCCTTGCCGCAAGTCCTCGAGACGGGGCGACGGGGTCACATCTTTCGTGAATCTCTGCTCATGACCGCACTACCAACACATTAACGGTTTGGATATTTGATCCGATGGGCCTCTGGCCTGATAGCACTAACCATCACGTGGGCATAGTATGGGCATTCTGCGTCGTATGCATCAGCCGAAGCTTAACCGACGTCATGCGACTAAGCGGCGCGCGCCGGGTTAGAATGGTAAGCACCTGCCTTTTTAAGGAGGTAGTTAGGTCTGCTCACCGGCCACCCACGCAACGTGCAGGAGTTCCTGGGGCGATGGCCCAAGACCCCTGGGGGGATAGGTTTAGTCCGGCGTGCTAACCTTTCTATTAAGCCTAGGTCGGGTTGCGGCGTATCGTTTGGCTGAGGTCGGGCATGACCTAGTAAAGTGTGTCCTACCGGAGTTAAGCGAGCGTGGTGGGTAAGTTGGTGCACCCCTGCTGGGAAGAAAACATCTATCGACAGCCTGTCCTATAGTAACGGACACTTGGAGTTGTATCCCGATCGATACAACTAGAACTGGATATTTGAGGTGATAACTGGATAGTATGGCTCTCGGATTGTTTTCTCGCAGGGTCGAGGAAGTGATCTTTGGACGCTAATGTTACAACATACTTGGTATTATTATACCATGCCACTCTTGTCTCTTCTGATGCTTGGAGCCTCTTGAAGATGCTAGTCTTCGATAGGCTAGGCTTTCCCCTTCTCTTCTGGCATTCTGTTGTTCAGTCCACAGATACTACCCATTTTCAATGACACCGATGCATATGTAGTGTAGATCCTTGCTTGCGAGTACTTTGGATAAGTACTCACGGTTGCTTTGATCCCCTTTTTCCACCACTTTCCATTCTTCTCGGATGCAGCAACCAGATGGTGGATCCCAGGAGCCAGATGACACCATCGACGACGACTACTACCACCACGAGGGTGTCTACTACTACGTGGAGGCTGCCGATGACCAGGAGTAGTTGGAGGATTCCAGGCAGGAGGCCTTGCCTTTTCGATCGATGTTTCTTATGTGCTAGCCTTCTTAAGGCAAACTTGTTTAACTCGTGTCTGTACTCAGATAATGTTGCTTCCACTGACTTGTTTGTATTCGAGCCCTTGAGACCCCTGGCTTGTAATGTAAAGCTTGTATTATTTTAATTTGTGTCTAGAGTTGTGTTGTGATATCTTTTTGTGAGTCCCTGATCTTGGTCATACACATTTGCGTGTATGATTAGTGTACAATTGAATCGGGGGCGTCACAAGTTGGTATCAGAGCCGACTGCCTGTAGGAATCCCTCTTTCCAATTCCTTGGCCAAAGTTGAGTCTAGTCATTGCAAAACTTTTACTAACATGGGTGTGTGGCTTACGGGCCCATGTCGCCATTGGGTGGTATTAGAATCTTTTATGCCTCGACCTATACTCTAGGACTCTAATCTCTCTTCTATTCGGGTTGAAATGAATTTACTAACTCTAACATTAGGATCCCGTGATCACATCCACCCGGAGAGCCCCTTATTATAGATGATCACCTGCTGCACTAGAAGATTCCAAAGATACTCTACGATGTTCTCTCGAGACTATGTGCCATCGCTTTTGCAATTCCATATCACCAATAAATCCCTTTGGATAGCTGCATACACTTGTCGTCCATAGCTTGTTTTCCAATTGTTCTTGTTATTACAAGATACCCTAAAATACTTTGGATATTATGAGAATCCTTTGTGCCTACTGCCTTGCAGTTCCTTGCCGCATGAATACTCCTACGAATAATTATTCCCACTTCAAGTATTTGTTCATTCATAATTGTTCTTGTGATTCGCAAGACACTTTGAAATGTTATTCGATCTGTCGATAATCCTTTGCCAACTTTTGCTCTGCAAATACTTGCCTGCTCGCATTATGGTTACTTTCCATATGTCTAGCAATATTCATTAGTATCCTTTGTCATCTCCATCTTGAGACTTTGATTCGATTTGTTTGTGAATGGTCTCAAACTTCAGTCGAAACTAGAATCCGTCCCTTCGGCTCAGACGTCACTCCGGACATGAGCTGGTTCTCGGCAAACCAAACCTTAATTGTTTGTCGATCTATATCTATTCAACTTACTTGTCTTTTGATCAGAGTGTGTGTGCTTCTGATCTTCTAATTTGGAAATCATAATTTCTTTGCATTTAAGCATCGAATTATTCAGATGCTTCTATAATCCAATGCCTTTGCATTCTTTCCTTCTTTTGATTGAGTGCTGATACTCACATCAGATCCGTTGAGGACCACTGAATCCTTTGTTGGATTATTATCCGGCATTGTCCTTCATATTCAAAATTTTGTGCACTCTACCCCTGATACATATTGCCTTTGTTAAATTGTATTCTCTGCTTTGTCAACCATGCTCTGCTTCCGGGCTTGAGTTAATTACCTCTGAAGTTTTTGCAAATTTTCCTAAGATGCCCGAACGGGTTGAACTAATGCTTTCCCTAATTTGTGTGAAGTTTCTATGGGTCATACTCTAATGGTGTTACGCCGGATAAAATTTTCTACACTACAACTTCGTCAAAAGCGAGAAGTAAATGAGAGGTTATGCATTGAAGAAGTGGGAGTCGACCTTGAACTTTGTGTTCATGCCCATAGACACGATGTAGATCTTATCATGGAAGCTTCTCTTATAATCAAATGTTCCCTTGGTATAATCTCATCTTGCATCTGTAAATTGATTCTTTGCAATCGTGGTTCCGACCATATTTTCTCCTTGATTCCATTTCCCGTACAAGTTAAAATACTTGTCTTATGCAGATCATTTCACCTGTCTAACCTCTATTTTGATCTACCTCGAGTATTGCCCCCTGTTATCTCGAGGATATTGTGTCATTGCACTACCTCTTGTGAATTCTCATTGGAAAGATACTCCATCACATCATTCCTATCCTGATCGTCTATATCATTATCGAACTAATTTTAACTGTGCTACCCGGTCCTTCTTCCCGGAGCACAACTTCCGACGACGAGCTAAGCTTACGCCGATCTTCCTCATCTTATAATTTCACCTCAAGAAACAAGCTTGATTTTGAGCTTGTGTCGCATCCGTGGTTCCAGTAACCTTTTGCTTCATCATTCCTTTTGCTTGATGTCGTCGCTGTTCGATGGCCTCTTCATAGTACCTCGACAAAATCTGTTGTGATCCCCATCAATATACTGACTTGTTTCAGGATATCAATCGAATTCATGATGAGAAATACCACCCTCGCCCCTCGATGATTGTGTTATCATCGACAACGTCCTTGACTTCCTGCCAACACATACTTACTGTGTTTGGTTATACCTTATGTTCCGAGATAATCTTGGAAATGCTCCTTTGAATCTCTTATGATCTATAGACCCAATCCTTAATTGAAACAACATAGCAGTGCTATCTTGAAGCATGACTGTGGTATTTCGAATATCAACACGAACATTTGAAGCGAAATGTTAAATGCTTCTTGATCTATTATCCAACCACCGTTGTATGAGTAATATCCTAATTCTTTGCTCACCCCTTTATGTAAATGCTTTAGCATTTAATGTCCTATCATGTATATCATGCTCCGCTTTTCTTTGGGAAAGATATACTCCCAATTCTTGTGTGAAACACATTTTCCTTTCCATTGGTCTGTTAAGTTTGATAGAACATTTTCCTTTCCGTTGGTCTATTTAATCCGATAATTTCATTTTCCTTTCCATTGGTTATTTAACCTTTCTTGTGGTCTATATGACCTAAGCAATATTAATTTTCTTCCTATGAAAATAACTCGAGGTACAATTCGGTCAGTACGACCCTATTACTAATGTTGATGACATTTCGGTAACCACCGATGGACGAGAACTTTGCCTATTGGTCTGCCTCGTTCAATGAGCAGGAAAATGGTTCTCTTCGTCCCTCGCCATTGGTACCGATGTTGTCCCCGACATAACTGATAGGCTATCCTATGACATTCCTTGCTATCATGACCGTGCAAGTTGTCAGCGCCGTCCTTACTTTTAACACTCATGGTGGGCCCATAACCCACAGTTCCACAGGATCTAAACCTCACTCTCCTATACGCCCATATTTCCAAAGTTATTCCTCATGCCTGGCTTCGTATGTAATTCACGAGCCACCTTCCTAGAGACGATCTACTCTAGTATCTAACGTAAAATTTATTTGGGTTGCTCCGAACCTCTTTCACCTACTGATTAGGCATCGAACGATTGCATGTTTGTTTGAGACTTCTCACGGTACCTTCTTAGTTTGCTCTCGATATTTTCTTAAGTTTCAATTCGAGAGATACTTTCTGCCACCCTCCTTGAGTTATCTACCAGATAAACAGCCTTGTAGAGTTTCGTTCTTCCAAAGCCACCCCTTATCCTTTCCATAAATACGATGGAATTCCTGAAGAAAGGATGATGACTTCATCATGATGACCGAAGCAGAGAAAGGAAGACATCAATGTAATGGACAGACCTCTTCGAGAAGAGCACCCAAGACTGAGAAGATGTGATAGAATTTCATAACCAAATCCTTTTCCCTTACTCCACCGCTTAAATCTCGGGACGAGATTTCTTGTAGTGGAGGAGATTTGTAACACCCAGAATGCCAAGCTACAGTAATCTCACCCTAATGATTCCATGTCATGAAATTTAACTAAGCCAAATTTCCACTTGATAAAAATCAATGCCTTTTTCCTTTTTAAAATAAGGTCAAATCAATTATTTTCTTCATTCAGTAAAACTAAAATGTTCACCTTATTCTATAAAACCCCCTGAATCACTGTCATGTTGAACCTAATAATTTTTGAACCACCCTCGATTAATCCCTAAGGAATTATAAAGTGGTCCTTTAGCAAATATTTTGGCCTTCTCAAAATAAATAAACATTTTAAAATGGCCTGGAACTATTTGTGCAGCTCTAGTATGTTACAAAGTAGTCATGGACAAAGTTTGAGTTGAAACTAAAATCTTTTGATAGCCAGAGAAAATAAAAAACAGAAAATGGAAAAAGCATAAAAGCAAAATACCTAACCTACTGTGCACTTCCGGCCTGCTGGCCGCAGTGCGGCCCAACCCACCGGGGGTGGCCTTTCCCTTACCTCCCGCCAGCTACAGAGAGAGGCCGAAGGCCATGGCCAGTACCCGACACCCCCCTCCCCCCCCCCCCCCCCCCCCCCCCCCTCGCCACTGTAGTTCCCCCCAGATGGATAAGAGGAACCCCCTGCTCCTTCTCGCTCCCTCCCCGAACCCTAGATCCATTAGCTCCCTTCTCCTCGCTCCCCTCCTCGATCTGGACCCCCACTCCCGAAACCACCGTAGCCGCGCCTTCGACGTTCTCGTAGCCTGCATCGTCCCTGAGCCCCGTGAGGATGCCCAATGGACGCGTGACATCTTCCTCGGCCTCGCCGTAGCAGGAGCAGCCGCGGATCATCACCGAGCCGTCCCCTTTGTCCGTCTTCTTCAGCTCCAGCCTCTGCGCGACGCCGTTCGCTTGGCTCCACCCCGACCCCTTCCGGCCGTTCCGAGCTCACCACCGACCCCCCCTCCCGGTGAGCCACGTCGTCCCCACGTTTCCTCGTTGGTTCCATCATCGCCCGTCGCCACCACCACCGGGCCGTGCTCCGTGGAGCTCGCGCGTGCCCGCATAGTCCCGCCGCCGTTGCGCCCGCCATCGCCTGCAGCTGCCCCGGCGCGCCCGGCTCCCGCTGTCCTGCACGCTGACCCGCGCCCGGCATGCACTGCGTCGCCCGCGGCTGCTGCCCTCCCGCGCACCGCTCACCGCCGATTCAGCTCCGTCGAAGCCCACCGCTGCCTCCGCCATGGATCCGCGCCACCGCACGTCCTCGAACCACCGAGCACACCAACCACCTCCAAGTGAGCTCCTCTCTCGACCCCCTTTCCCCTCATCGAATCCGTCGCTGTAGGTCGTCGTAGCCGCTCCATCGAAGCTCTATCAAAGCTCGCGCACGCGCCCGCCCGCATTCACCGTGCCGCGCCCGCGCCCCCTTGGCCGCTCCTGCCTGCGCCCGCCTCTGTCCGACTACGCCGCGCCCGTGCCCTGCTGCTGCTCCTGTACTACATGTTGCTGCCGCTGCTGTCCACCGCTACCACCACTCGCTGCCGCCCTTGCCTCCCAGTGCCGGCTGGCTCTAACCACCGTGCGATGTGTGTGTGTTATGCGTGCGTGCAGTGTGTGTGTGTGTGTGTGTGTTGAGTGTGGCCGTGGCCACCTCCGGCCGCGTCCACCTCTGGCCTCGCCCGCCTCCGGCTGCCGCTGCTCTCTGCTCACTGAACTGCTGCTACTCTGCATGTACTACTACTGCTACAGTAACTGAAAACTGTAGCAGTAGCTAGCTTTGCCGCTGCTGCATTGATTAGCCGTCTAGACAGCCACTAATCAGCGTCTAAACAACTGATGACTTGAGTAAAAATAATATGCGTAGAAAGTACACTTGACAAACTCCATTTTATCCCATTGGAACAATTCCATTTGAGGCACATATTAAATCCTATGAAAATCACAAAATCTTATGTTCGTATATTTTAAGAGTTTCTGGAATTAACTTTAAGTGGCACTTTTCAAATGCAGTGTTGATCAAGCAACTAAACTCTAACATGGATATCAATGATACTGTCATGTAGATCACAGAAATATGATAAAAATTGGTAGAGGGCACTAAGCCATAGGATGGACAGAACTACAGTTATAGCCTACGAAAAACAGCTAAATGGTGTTAAAACTGAGCGATTCTCAGACTTAGCCAATTTACAGGAAATTCCAAATAATTGTTTAAAACATTGAAAATCAGAAAAATTAAACGGTAACCCGGATGAAAATGTTCTCTGCATGAAAGTTGCTCAGAAAAACGTGAAGAATCCGAACTCGCGGTCCGTTTACCTATCAGGTGAACATGGAACATTCCCCCTCCGGTCATCTGTCTGACACAGGTCCGGAACCGGGAAAACATTCCCGGTTGAATTACCCCTTCTCCTATATCATGTAGCCATACGTTAGGTCACACCCGGCATGGCATATTGCCATGTTATGCTTTGTGATGCTATGTTTGCTTTTATATTTATTGTTTTCCCCCCTCTTCTCTTCGGTAGACCCCGAGACCGATGCTGCCCCTATGATCGACTACATCTCTGACGAACCTTCTTCCTTTTCAGCAGACCTTCCAGGCAAGCCCCCCTTTGATCATTCCTATATCACCCATTCTATTCTCTTATGCTTGCATAGCCTGTTTTTGCTACCTGCTTTCATACCTCACCTGCTTATTCTAAACTGCTTAGTATAGGCTGGTTAGAGATCCATTAGTGACCCCCATCTTGTCCCAGTTGCCCCACTTTATGTTTGATGACTCGATCAACGTGATCGATGTCCAGGCCCCGACACCGCACATCACCCCCCTTAGTTGTACGACTCTGCAGAGTTACTATCAAGTGCTGAGGGTGGTATCGCGACAACACTTCTGATGTTAACCATGTAGTGTAGCTATTTGGTCGTGGTCATCAAGGGTGATTCCTCCTTAACCACTCCCGATATGACTCTGTCGTGCAACCCCTCAAGTGTGAACCTCGAGGGTGGTTCCTCTTACATTCACCTTGATGATTACATCGAGTGGAATTCACCGAGGGTGATTCCACGGGATTTCCCCTTGATGTTTGGACACACGGATACTTGGACTTTACAACTGTTACTTGGAAATGAGGGTCAACCCTGAGGTGTACCCGCGAGTGATGTGGAGACGGGTTGACCTGGAGGGTACCCGAGAGTTGAATACGAGGGGTGGTCGGGCACTCTTAGCCCTTGCTGCAAGTCCTCGAGGCGGGGCGACGGAGTCACATCTTTTGTGAGTCTCTGCTCGTGACCGCACTACCAACACAATAACGGTTTGGATATTTGATCTGAGGGGCCTCTGGCCTGATAGCACTAACCATCACGTGGGCAAAGTATGGGCATTCTGCGTCATATGCATCAGCCAAAGCTTAATAGATGTCATGTGACTGAGCAGCGCGCACCGGGTTGGACTGGTAAGCACCTGCCTTTTTAAGGAGGTAGCTTGGTCTGCTCACCGGCCACCCACGCAACATGCTGGAGTTCCCGGGGTGATGGCCCAAGACCCCTGGGGGCATAGGTTTAGTCCGGCGTGCTGACCTCTCTATTAAGCCTAGCTCGGATTGCGGCATATCGTTTGGCCGAGGCCGGGCATGACCCAGTAAAGTGTGTCCGGCCGGAGTTAAGCGAGCGTGGTGGGTAAGTTGGTGCACCCCTACAGGGAAGAAAACATCTATTGATAGCCTATCCTACAGTAACGGACACTTGGAGTTGTATCCCGGTCGATACAACTAGAACTGGATACTTGAGGTGATAACTGGATAGTATGGCTCCGAGATTGTTTTCTCGCAGGGAGTCGAGGAAGTGATCTCTGGGCGCTAATGTTACAACATACTTGGTATTATTATACCATGACACTCTTATCTCTTCTGATGCTGCAAGATGCTTGGAGCTGCTTGAAGATGCTAGTCTTCGATAGGCTAGGCTTTCCCCTTCTCTTCTGGCATTCTACAGTTCAGTCCACAAATACTACCCATTTTCATTGACACTGATGCATATGTAGTGTAGATCCTTGCTTGCGACTACTTTGGATTAGTACTCACGGTTGCCTTGATCCCCTTTTTCCACCACTTTCCATTTTTCCCGGATGCTGCAACCAGATGGTGGAGCCCAGGAGCCAGATGACACCACCGACGACGACTACTACTACCACGAGGGTGCCTACTACTACGTGGAGGCCGCCGATGACCAGGAGTAGGTAGGAGGATCCCAGGCAGGAGGCCTTGCCTTTTCGATCGATGTTTCTTATGTGCTAGCCTTCTTAAGGCAAACTTGTTTAACTCATGTCTGTACTCAGATAATGTTGCTTCCGCTGACTTGTTTGTATTCGAGCCCTCGAGGCCCCTGGCTTGTAATACAAAGCTTGTATTATTTTAATTTGTGCCTAGGGTTGTGTTGTGATATCTTCCCGTGAGTCCCTAATCTTGATCATACACATTTGCGTGTATGATTAGTGTACGATTGAATCGGGGGCGTCACAGCTTCCGCCAAGCTTGGGGGAGGCGCCCCGGTACTGTATCATCCCACTATCTTTTTGCTTTTACTTATCTTAGTTAAATCTTTTGCTTAGAAGAATAAAGTTATGTTCGATCTTTTTTTCTTTTTGAGTTTGCTTAGTGATCTATTATCATTATCGTGTGCAAGTTGTACAATAAAGTTAGTTTGAGTTTTTGCTTTCTTTATTTTCATGTTGCGAACAAAGAAAAGAAATAAGAAGGAAAGAGAAAGAGAAAGGAAATAAATAAAAGAAGGGAAATAAGTTAATAAGATTATATACTAATCCTATGGTAGGTGATAGCACCACATAAGGAAAAGTATAGGTAAGAAAATTTTATTAGAGATTGACAAACATAGCATTAGTCAATGATGCAACTCACGAAAGAATTAATAAGGGAAGAGAAGATTCACATATAGATATACTATCCTAGAAATCTTTTGTGATTGTGAGCCCTCATCAAAATATTATATGCCAAAATTGTTGACGTTGGACAAGGAAGACAACTTAATGGTTTATGTTTGTTTATATTCACATAGAAGTTATATTGTCATAGATCCTTTAACATGTGATGCTTGCCCCTATCTTTGCTAGCCAATTTTTTTACTAAGTAGAGATACTACTTGTGCATCCAAAAACCCTTAAACCCAAATCTTTTTCAAGTGTCCACCATACCTACCAAGGGATTGAACAAGATCCCTCAAGTAAGTAGTGATCGGTGCAAAAAGGCAATAAAAATTGCTTCTAAATATGTTAGATCTTTTAGTGCAAGAGGAAATTGAGCGTTGCACGAAATTAGATGACAACGAATAAAAGAGACAGACTGCATAATAAAGGTTGTCATCTTAAGGGGCAATGTAACTTGACGTTCTTTTGCACTAAGGGGTTGAGCATGCAAACAAATAAGCGCATGGCAACCTCTGCTTCCCTCTGCGAAGGGCCTATCTTTTACTTTTATGCAAAGAGTCAATGTTTTTCTCTTTATTCCTTTTATTTTTCTCTTTTTAGCAAGCATCATGTGGTGACAAAAGATCTAGGCACATATGTCCAGTTGAATATAGATGGCATGAGTTATTAATGTTGACATCACCCTTGAGGTGAGTATGTTGGGAGGCAAATCATAAGCCCCTATCTTTCTATGTGTCTGGTTGAAACGTTTTGTTCATGAGTACAAGGTGAGTGTTAGCAATCATAGAAGACTATATGATGGTTGAGTATGTGGACTTGATTTAAAGGCTCCGACATGTGACTCTTCCTGAAAAGATGATGAATTGTAGTTGCAAAGTTGACTGAGAACGTAGTTTGTTGGTTTCTAATAGAGTTTTTGCTTTATACTTCGATTGTGTGATGAACTATTACTTATTCATGGGAAGTATATGATAAAAGTCCTATGATAAAAGTCTTATGTTTAATTTTGTTGTTGTTATAATAATCAACATGATGCTTCAATGTCCATATTTTGTTTTTATCGACACCTCTCTCTCAAAGCATGTGGACATGTTTTTCGATTTCGGTTTTCGCTTGAGGACAAGCGAAGTCTAAGCTTGGGGGAGTTGATACGTCCATTTTGCATCATGTTTCCTTGTTATTTATAATGTTTTTATCCATAATAATGCTTTTTGGAGTAATTCTAATGCCTTTTCTCCCATAATTTACAAGGAACGCACCAAGAGGGAGAATTTCAGCAGCTGGAAATCTGGACCTGGAAAGCCACGTCAGGACACCTATTTCGCACAACTCCAAATGGGCTGAAACTTTATGGAGATTTTTATGGAATATATAATAAATATTGGAGCCAATAAGTACCAGAGGGGGGTTACTAGGTGGGTACAACCCACCTGGGCGCGCCAGGCCCCCCTGGCGCGCCCTGGTGGGTTGTGCCCTCCTCGTCCCACCTCCGGTGCCCATCTTCTGGTATATAAGTGGTTTTGACCTAGAAAAAATCACAATAATACTTTCGGGAAGGAGCGCCGCCGCCTCGAGGCGGAACTTGGGCAGGAGCACTTTTGCCCTCCGGTGGAGCGATTCTGCCGGGGGAACTTCCCTCCTAGAGGGGGAAATCGTTGTCGTCATCATCACCAACAACTCTCCCATCTTGGGGAGGGAAATCTCCATCAACATCTTCACCAGAACCATCTCATCTCAAACCCTAGTTCATCTCTTGTATTCAATCTTGTTACCGAAACTATAGATTGTTGTTAGGGGTGACTAGTAGCTAGTGTTGATTACATCTTGTAGTTGATTACTATATGGTTTATTCGGTGGAACATTATATGTTCAGATCCATTATGCATATTAATACCCCTTTGATCATGAGAATGTTTGTTGATTGTGAGTAGTTACTTTTTTTCTTGAGGTTACGGGATAAATCATGTGAATTTGATATGTGTTCGATATTTTGATAGTATGTATGTTGTGATTCCCTTAGTGGTGTCATGTGAACGTCAAATACATGACACTTCACCATATTTGGGCCTAAGGGAATGCATTGTGGAGTAGTAAATAGATGGTGGGTTGCGAGAGTGACAGAAACTTAAACCCTAGTTTATGCACTATTCCGTAAGGGACCGATTGGATCCTAGAATTTAATGCTATGGTTAGGATTTATCCTTAATACTTTTCTCGTAGTTGCGGATGCTTGCGGGAGGGTTAATCATAAGTAGGAGGTTTGTTCAAGTAAGAAAAACACCTAAGCACCGGTCCACCCACATATCAAATTATCAAAGTAGCGAACACAAATCAAACCAATATGATGAAAGTGACTAGATGAAATTCCTGTGTACCCTCAAGAACACTTTGCTTATCATAAGAGACCGTTTAGGCCTGTCCTTTGCCTCAAAAGGATTGGGATACCTTGCTGCATACTTTTTACAATTATCATTACTTGCTCATTACAAATTATCTTACTACCAAACTACTCGCTACTTACAATTTCAGCACTTGCAGACACTACCTTACTGAAAACTACTTGTCATTTCCTTCTGCTCCTCGTTGGGTTCGACACTCTTACTTATCAAAAAGAGCTACAATTGATCCCCTATACTTGTGGGTCATCAGATGCATGGAAGTTTTTGAACTATCTTCAGGATACATCTGAGCACACTAGGAAAAACTTAGCTAAATTCACAATTATTTAGGTTGGTAATGTACTTGATAAGATAGGTAGTCCATTGGTTAGGATTTATCTTCTCCTCTCCCGACTGCAACAACTAAGGCACTCATTCCCACCAAGTTTGGCCTATAAGCTTGTGGATCCGTCTTCCCTTTGCCTGCCGCTTAGGTGTCCAGTGGCGGTGTCAGGGATCCCGGTGTCTCGACTCTGACTAGTAGTTTAGGTTAGGGTTTTTGAATGCAGGAGCGACTTTTGGGCAGATGGCAATGCTTCATCTTTGAGTTGGTCTTCCGGCACTGATCCTCCTCAACTACATCTGTTTGGACGGAGCTAACGGAGCTCCGACGTAGATCCTGTTGTCTTCTTAGGGCGTTGAGGTTAGGGTTTCTCGTGATGCATGTGCGATGACAGGATAGTGTTAGGAGCTTCTGACCGATTCACGAGTTCAATGGAGACAAGTACGTCTCTTGGACGCTGGTCCTTAGCTTAATTAATAGTGAGGATGAATAGACACATGAGATATCTGCTACCTTGGAAAAAGCTAAGCTAATGCAACCATGTAGGAATATTAATGATGAATGGATTGATTGTCTTTTATTAACCTGCATTGAAAGAAGGAAAAGAAAATTTCTTAGTCGAGATTATATGTTCAGATCCATTATGCATATTAATACCCCTTTGATCATGAGAATGTTTGTTGATTGTGAGTAGTTACTTTTTTTCTTGAGGTTACGGGATAAATCATGTGAATTTGATATGTGTTCGATATTTTGATAGTATGTATGTTGTGATTCCCTTAGTGGTGTCATGTGAACGTCAAATACATGACACTTCACCATATTTGGGCCTAAGGGAATGCATTGTGGAGTAGTAAATAGATGGTGGGTTGCGAGAGTGACAGAAACTTAAACCCTAGTTTATGCACTATTCCGTAAGGGACCGATTGGATCCTAGAATTTAATGCTATGGTTAGGATTTATCCTTAATACTTTTCTCGTAGTTGCGGATGCTTGCGGGAGGGTTAATCATAAGTAGGAGGTTTGTTCAAGTAAGAAAAACACCTAAGCACCGGTCCACCCACATATCAAATTATCAAAGTAGCGAACACAAATCAAACCAATATGATGAAAGTGACTAGATGAAATTCCTGTGTACCCTCAAGAACACTTTGCTTATCATAAGAGACCGTTTAGGCCTGTCCTTTGCCTCAAAAGGATTGGGATACCTTGCTGCATACTTTTTACAATTATCATTACTTGCTCATTACAAATTATCTTACTACCAAACTACTCGCTACTTACAATTTCAGCACTTGCAGACACTACCTTACTGAAAACTACTTGTCATTTCCTTCTGCTCCTCGTTGGGTTCGACACTCTTACTTATCAAAAAGAGCTACAATTGATCCCCTATACTTGTGGGTCATCAGATGCATGGAAGTTTTTGAACTATCTTCAGGATACATCTGAGCACACTAGGAAAAACTTAGCTAAATTCACAATTATTTAGGTTGGTAATGTACTTGATAAGATAGGTAGTCCATTGGTTAGGATTTATCTTCTCCTCTCCCGACTGCAACAACTAAGGCACTCATTCCCACCAAGTTTGGCCTATAAGCTTGTGGATCCGTCTTCCCTTTGCCTGCCGCTTAGGTGTCCAGTGGCGGTGTCAGGGATCCCGGTGTCTCGACTCTGACTAGTAGTTTAGGTTAGGGTTTTTGAATGCAGGAGCGACTTTTGGGCAGATGGCAATGCTTCATCTTTGAGTTGGTCTTCCGGCACTGATCCTCCTCAACTACATCTGTTTGGACGGAGCTAACGGAGCTCCGACGTAGATCCTGTTGTCTTCTTAGGGCGTTGAGGTTAGGGTTTCTCGTGATGCATGTGCGATGACAGGATAGTGTTAGGAGCTTCTGACCGATTCACGAGTTCAATGGAGACAAGTACGTCTCTTGGACGCTGGTCCTTAGCTTAATTAATAGTGAGGATGAATAGACACATGAGATATCTGCTACCTTGGAAAAAGCTAAGCTAATGCAACCATGTAGGAATATTAATGATGAATGGATTGATTGTCTTTTATTAACCTGCATTGAAAGAAGGAAAAGAAAATTTCTTAGTCGAGCTTGCTAGTGTCTGTGACAAGAGCACATGTGCAGTACTAATGGGTTATCATTTTAATATCATCAAAGAAACTGGTGAGAAAAAATAAGTCATGCACTTTATCTAGATGGAGTCGCACATTCAACTCAATCAAGGTCATTGAAGGAAGTGCGGCTCATGGCAGATTCTACACTAGAGCTAACGGTATAGGGGATCTTACTCTTGAAAAACTGGATAGGTGCTGGTGTCCTCTAACTATGACTTAGTGTAGGATCGAAAGTATGTCTAGAGGGGGGGGGGGGTGATTAGACTACTTGACCAAATAAAAATCTATCCTTTTCCCAATTTTATATCTTGGCAGATTTTAGCAACTTAACACAAGTCAAGCAATCAACCTACACATGCAATTCTAAGAGTATAGTAGCGGAATGTAAATCATTGCATATGGAGATAAAGGGGAGGAGTTTGGAGGGAGCAAACGCAATGTAGACATGGAGATTGTTGGCGTGGTTCCAATAGGTGGTGCTATCGTACATCCACGTTGATGGAGACTTCAACCCACGAAGGGTAACATTTGCATGAGTCCACGGATGGCTCCACCCATGAAGGGTCCACGAAGATGCAACCTTGTCTATCCCACCATGGCCATCACCCACGAAGGACTTGCCTCACTTGGGTAGATCTTCACGAAGTAGGCGACCTCCTTGCCCTTACAAACTCCTTGGTTCAACTCCACAATCTTGATGAAGGCTCCCAAGTGACACCTAACCAATCTAGGAGACACCACTCCCCAAAAGGTAATGGATGGTGTGTTGATGATGAACTCCTTGCTCTTGTGCTTCAAATGATAGTCTCCCCAACACTCAACTCTCTCACACAGATTTGGCTATGGTGGAAAGATGGTTTGAGTGCAAAGCAACTTGGAGAGGAAACTCTGATACTCCATGCCCATATATTTCCTATGCTCCCTATCCATCCCACCTCGCATCATCAAGCAATTGGAACGAATCATGAGACAATGCCTTTGGAGAGGAAACTTTGATACTCCTAGGCAATCTCTTGCTGCGTGGGACTTGGTTTGTAAACCTAAGGAGAAAGGTGGTTTGGGTGTTATTAATCCACATCTCCAGAATCAAGGGCTCCTCGTTAAGCACACACATAAATTCTTCAATAAGGCCGATATACCTTGGGTATCCTTGTTGTGGAATTCATACTATGATGGAGTAGTCCCACAAGCCACTGTCCTCTGTGGCTCCTTTTGGTGGAAAGATATCTTCAAATTAGCCTACAATTACAGAGCCATAGCCTCGGTTTTGGTTAATAAGGGGGATTCGGTTTTGTTCTGGTCTGATGCTTGGAAATTGGATGGTTCTACTAGGCCTTTGAGACAAAGACTCCCACGGTTATTTTCTTATGTTCTGGATGATAAGATCTATGTGGCTGATTTTATTGACAGTCAGGATAGAGCTTCTTTTTTCCAGCTGCCTATCTCCCAACAAGCTGCAACTGAATTGGATTCACTCATTTCCTGGGTTAACAATTTGCAAAGGGACCCCTATGCTAATGAAGTTGGGTCTTGGGTTGGACCTTCTGGTGCTTACACGTCAAAGAGCTATTATACCATTATGCATTCTCATATGCCCACTATTGAGCCCTGCAAATGGTTATGGAGCAGTCGATGCACGCTGAAAATTAAGGTCTTTGCTTGGTTATTATTCTTTGACAGGCTCAACACCAATGATCTGCTCGTGAGGAGGCACTGGCATGCTATTGAGGATGATAATCTTTGTGTTCTGTGCCATCAACATACATATGAGGATCTCACACACTTGTTCTTCTCTTGTAACTTCAGTACCAGAATTTGGAACTATCTGCAAATTGACTGGTCTGGCGGCTCCAATGTTCATCAATGCATTTCTTTGGCCAGGCAGAGATTTGCTAAAACCTTCTTCTTTGAGGTGGTCTTCACGGCAACTTGGAATATTTGGATACTTTGAAATGGCAGGACCTTTAGAGGGGAAAGAGCTACCTTTAGTGTTTGGCGTTGTAAATTTGTACATGATTTAACTCTGCTCTCCCATAGAGTCAAGGCTTATGTTAGACCTCTCCTTTTGAATTGGTTGGAGGGGCTTCATTGAGTCATGTTTTGTATAGGTAGGTATAGGTAAGCTTGGCCACTCTGGCCTTTTTTTATTTTTTGCTTTAGTTTTGTACAACTGACTTGTATTGGACTCTTTTTTATGGAATAAAAGACTGTGGGGCATTGCCCTGCAGTAGTTAGTCAAAAAAGATCATAATTTGATATGAAAGTGGATTCATATATTTGAATAGGAGATCATAGTGTTACAAACATATGCATGCATGAATATAGCGGTGATATGCGTGCTGTGGTTTTGCACATGTTATACCATAATGTGATAATGCATAGTGTTTGCAACTCATGGCTAAATGTCGAACAATCTAAATCATACTATATATCGAAAAATCTCACATTTTATTTGAATTTGTGATAATGTGTGGCGTTTGCAGCTTACAACTAAATATCGAACAATCTAAACAATACTACATATCGAACAATCTCACATTTTATTTGAATTTGTGGTAATGTGTGGTGTTTGCAACTCACATCTAAATAATTGTAGGCGTAGGGGGCGGGGCACCATACATTATGTGATAAACACATTATACACACTACAAAAAAATACACTTCCGTGATGATACGTGTTTGTCACAGTAGGTCGCTTTTTTTGTCATGCATGTACATCCATGACAAATTTATGACAGAATCAAGATAGTCATACCTGTGCTTTCGTAGAAGTGTTCCATGACATTACCAAAATTATCATCACGGAAGTGTCCACTTCCATGACGATAAATCGCGCGTCACAGAAGTGCTTTCGTCAAGGGTGACTGACATGTGGCATACATCGTAACGGAACGTCGTTAAGCTATCGGGTCAGGTTTTGGATCCGATAACCCGTTAACAGCCCCGACCAATGGGAAATTTCCACGTGTAAAATTCTTATTGGCCGGACGAAACACGTGTTAGCTCGTCAGTGGGTCAGATAGGCTCCTATGATACGTTGACACGTGGCACGGCCCAACAGAGGCCCATTCCTGTGAAAAGGCCGGCCCGTTTGACTTGGTCAAAAGGTGGCGGGTTGGCCCATGAAAAGCCTGTTAACGGCCTGTTCGCATATAGCCCATTTACAGCCCGCTAACCCAAGGCCCGTTACGCCCTATCCGAATTAGGCCCAGTAGTGTCATCTGGGCCATCCAATATGATTCTAGTCCGTTTTCACTTCTGGCCCATGTATGGCCCATGACGTCTTTCAGCCCATATGAGGCCCTATGTAACTCTTGGCCTATTAACGGCCCGTGGTGAAACTGGCCCGTAATGAATAGTGTATCACTTTATACCCATTAACGGCCCGTTATTCCGTTGGGCCATTTCCAGCCCATGTTATCTTTCGGCCTTCTCAGAGCCCATTTATTCTTGGGCTCATTTCCAGCATTCGTTTACTTACGGCCCGTTACTGTCATTTTCTGCTTGTGGGCCAAATTCAGCCCGTGGTTACAGTCGGCCCGATTGTGGTCCATTAATACGTTGGGCCGTTTTCATAGCGTCATCAAATACGGCCTATTAATGATGGCCCATTACAGTCGGCCCATGAACGGACGATTCCAACTCTAGCCTGTTTACGGCCATAATGCGGCATGTTATTGGCCCATGTTTGGCCAATTGATCATACGGCCCGTATAAGGCCCATTGATGATACGGCCCGTAGAAGGCCCATTGTTTCTACGGCCCGTAGAAGGCCTACTGTTTCTACGGCCCATAGAAGGCCCACTGTTTCTATGGCCCATAGGAGGCCCAGTGTCACTGCAGTAAATATTAGCCCATGGTTATTGTGGCCTAGTTTTAAAAAATAGGTTATTGCAGCCACTAGTTAACCGCGGAAAAAGAACTGCAATGACTACAAGCAAACAAATAAACAAGACAACAAGGAAATAAATAAGCAAGCAACTAACGCTAGGCTATCACGGCTATACACATATTACATCCACTGGGCATCAAAGTTCGCCACCAGTGCAAATATAGGGAACAAAGCAGCATATCATATACACTGGCCGTCAATGCCACCAGTGCAAATAAACGCGGCAGCAAAACAAGAGCATAACTGAAACAACTTCAGAAGAGCTCAAGAAACGTTATCCTGGGTATCCACCATGCTGGCAATAAGCTTAGCAAGCTGATTAGCTTTGTCCTGTTTGGCGCTAAAATCCTCCAACGCTTGCTGTTGCACCAGAAAGTATGCATCTGAATGCTCTAGGGACTTCCGCAGTCCTTCCGCTTCTTGTCGCAGCATAGCTGAACGATGTCTTTTAGCTTGTAGTTGAGACTCAAGAAACCGAACTGATTCATACAGTGAGTTTGAATAGCTTGTGCAAGCGGAAGTGGCCAATAACTCCAACACTAAACCAAAACAGGATGTGTCACTATCTTGAACCTTATCTGCATTAGTTCCTTTACCGTTGCTTAATAAGGCACTCTTCCCCAATATTCTGTCAGCATTCTAAAGGAAGAAACAAGCAGACACATAACAAGTTTAGCATGTACTAGTATATGGAACTCATTTCGGTGAACCAGTTCATTAGTAAGGTGGACAGAATTAAACTACCAAGTCTTCTATTGCCAAGTACTAGTACATAATAAAAGCATCAAACAAACATATATCTATGTCCTATGGTAGCAATGGAATCTTAAATTAGAACAGTTGTTCTTCAGGTTTAGGCACTTGTTCTACATGAACAGAGTACAGTAAGACGCAAGAATATAATACTTAAAAATAGAAAATGAGCTCATAGACCTTACCACATTCTTGGTTCGGGACCAGTACAGAACAAGGTGTTCCCATTCATCGTCCAGTAAATGTGTCTCAAGAGAACGTAAGGGAATTTGATGAGTTTCTTTGCCGGTGAAGTACGTTTTCTTCAGGTAATTCCGATACTACCACCAAGCATTCTTGAAGATAGCATAGGTATTAGCACAGGTTACCTCATCCTGAGTTTCCAAATCGGTCCTTCTCTATAGAGAACAATGGGAAAAATTGTTGTATTATAACCATCATGGAGGTAGGATGTATGGGACGAAGCAAAGTAATTGTCATGAATAACATTACTTACACATAACTCCTGGACAAACACCTGCAACTGGCATTTTCCTTCATCTTCAGTATAATATTTCCAAGATGGGAAGATACGCACATACGATTTAACAACATCAAATGCGATAGATGCTAAACTACGACTAGCTAGTTGTGCTTCCTCCACAGGAATAGGCGTACTAACTGGTGGAGTTGGGGTTCGCCGTGATAGTACTGGCCCTTTGGGCACTGGAGCTGCCTTACTAACTGCTCTTGTTTGGGAGCTCTGTGGTGGAGATGGTGTTGTGTCAACAGGAACTGGGTTACTATAGGCTGGGGTTGGGGTTAGATTGGGTGAAGCTGGTTCTCTGTCCATCGTAGTAGGGGTACAATCTGCGAGAGTTTGAGTTATGTGTGGTAGGGCTGGTTCTTGTGCATGTACAACCGGGGTGCTATCTCCACCAAGAGGTAGCACTATTTTATTTGAAGATTGTGTTTTTAGTCCGCTAGATACTGGCATCACCTGCTCCAATTCAAATGGCTGATAAACACGAAACATAGTTGAATGTACAGACATTGTATGAGAGACAGATGCAATAGATAGTGTGGAAAAAAGAGGGCATGAAATAGTTGACATGTATATTGTTTAACTAAAACGGATAGCATGACATAATTTCACATATATGATGTCTATCTAAACTGGATAGCATAGCATAACATAATTCAAAGATATGATGAATAACTAAACAGGATCGCATGACATAATTCACCTACATGTTATCTAAGTAATCAGGATCGCATCATTTAATTCACATATGTGATTTATATGCTAAACAGAGGGCATTCAATATGATGTCTGAACTAAGAACATGGTGTTGAATATTGTGTATATGATTTCTAAACGATGCAATGCAAGACACCGTATGCATGATATGAGCAGTATAACCGTGCCAAGTTAGAGCATACACCTCAGTGGGGGAATAGGACTGGTCATCTATCTCTGAATCCATCTCTGAGGAGCTATCGGGACCCAACAAGAGATCTGCTTTGACAGGTAGCACCGTCTGCTCTGAAGGCCTTGTTTTCACTCCAGATTTTCCATCTCCCACCCAAATGGCTGATTAACAGGAAGAGTAGTTTAATGTACAAACATTGTCCACAAATGGAAATGTAATGAAGAAAAGGATGGGCAAGATATCATTCAAATATATGATGCCTAGTTAAACAGGATGGCATTGCACATTTCACATATATTATGGCTGGCTAAAAGACATGAGACTGCATAACTCCCATATATGATACAGAAACTAAACAGGTGGCATTACAGAACATGTCTAAACTAAGCAGATGACATATATGATGTCAAAAGTAGGCACTGCAAGGCAACATATGCATGATATGACTAACATCGTCATGCCAAGGTAGAGCAAACACCTTGGGGGTAAATAGGAGTGGTCAGCGGCGTCTGAATCCGCCTCAGAACAGATATCTTCCTCTGGATTACAATCTGGAGAGGGGTGAGGAGGGTTTGCCATTGAACCCACCATGGAGCGATGTCTGCATGACATTGTATTGCCGCGCAAAACTCTTCTCTTTTTCTCTACATGTTTAGCATGACTGTGTACAATATCTGACATGCATACGAAAAAATATGGTGAGATTATGTAAGGAGAGCATGCAGAAATTTAGAGTGATGGTAACAACTAGTGGATCGATGTTTTTCCGTTGAACCAAAATAGCCCTAATGGATCGATGTGAATGTATAGTAATAAGTGACGCAACAAGTGTACAACCTCTTTGCCGTAGCCGTGTCGACCTTAGCATCATTGGGTTGGTCGCTGAAGCAGTTGAGGCAGAGGTGGCCGTCGGAGGTGTGGAGGAAGATCTAAGGAATCTGTAGACGGCGTCCAGGGCACTGCTCTGTTGTGATGGATCGTTCTGTCATTGGAGTAGCTCCGGTGAGCCGTAAGACATCAAGGCTGAAGCAGTACAAGACATACGTCGTCAATCTCAAGTGGGATTCTAATAGCATCTCCAATAGATGATGTAAAATGGATGTAAAATTAACATCACCAAAAACCACCTGACTACAACAGATGAGGTAAAAACTGTTGACTCTGAACTTAACTGTCGAAACTGAAATTTACTGTGGAATCTGAATGCTACTGTCGAAACTGAACGCAATGGTAGCAGAGAGGCACTTGACATGTAGTTTAGGGAGGGCGTGCAGTTCATCTTCAACCTGCACCCCCCTGAGCTGCCAGCCACCACCGGCCGAACCGCCGGCCCCAGCACCGCCTCGCCGCCCCGAAACAACTCGCCACCGCCGCCCCGGCCAGCCCTCTAGGCCCCCCCACCCTGAACCCTAAGATAGATAGTGGGGTACCTCTCCAGCAAGCCCCCGTCCCCGCTGCGGGTGGTTCTTCCTTAACTCCGGCGAGCCCCCCCCCCCCAACCCCTGAAAATTGACTGACCCAAAAGTCGATTCAGTCGACTGAAGTGTGGCTTAATCGGAGCAGAGCAGCAGCATGAGCGAGGGGGAGAGCAGCAGCAGCAGCTGGGCGAGCGAGCGATCGAGCAAGAGACGGAGCAGCAGCAGCAGATCCGGCTGGTATGGACGCCGCCGCTGAAGGGGCCTCGCACTGGGGAGAGCCGCTGTGGAGATGTCGCCCGCGACGCCGGCTTCAAGGTAGCCGCTCCATGGGGGTGCGGGATGGAGCACCGTCGGCGCCGGGAGGTCGAGTTAAGGAGAAGGTGCAATGCGATGAGTGTACAACCTCTTTGGTGGCGCCGAGTAGGCCTCGGCTTCGTCCGGGGAGTCGGTGAGGATGATGCGGTTCCGGTGGAGCAGGTTAAGGCGGCGCTGTGGGGATGGAGCAGCCGCGATAGACGAGGCGATCGTCAAAGCAGCTCCTTGGAGGTGGAGGACGGGGCGGATGAATCGGCGGGACGGCGAGATGGACGACGGATCCTCATCCGGGGAGGTGGACGAGGGACATCGAGCTGTTGTGGTGGACGACGTCGTCGGGGAAGAGGCTCCAGCTGGGCAGCGGTGATGTGGCGGACGGAGGAGGGTGGGGTTTCGTGGCTGGAGCGGAGAGGTTATGGCAGCCTGGGATTTCGAATGGCGAAAAGGGGGCGATGGGAGGGGGTGAAGCATGACTTAGGAACGCGCTTGTCCAAAATGTAGGGTGTGTTACAAAAGTACCCCCCACCAATTTGAACTAGCGGCCCTTTTGGCTTAGGGTTAGAAGGGGGATTTCGCATGTCGGGGTTTGGCAGCTGGAGGGAGTTTTCGCGCGCGTTGTAATTTCGGGATAGCAAGGCGCGGGTTGTGAAGGCGCGAGTTTTGGGAGCACGATATCTGAATTTTCGGGATATAACAAGACACGGGTTGAATTTTTGGGACAAACCTAACGTGTAGTAATATTGTACTTGTACGTACCAAATCAATTCGCACTTCCCTCAACCAAAAAGAAAACGAAAAAATAAAACTATTCACACCACACAAAAAGAGAGTCTTGCCCCGTTTTACTATACAAATGCTATTCAAAGCTACTCCCTCCTTCCATCTATATAGGGCCTAATGCGTTTTTCGATGCTAACTTTGACCAAATATTAGAGCAATAATATATGACATGCAACTTACACAAAGCCCACCGTTAAATTCGTCTGTGAAAGGTTCTTTCAATGATATAATTTTCACATTGTGCATGTCATGTACTATTAATCTTGTCAATAGTCAAAGGCGGTCTTAAAAATCTCATTACGCCCTATATAGATAGAAGGAGGGAGTATGAATCCATGTTATGTCCGATTAATTTTTTTCACTTGCTGTATAATGCATGTAACCTACTCATACCAACATTTTAGTGCATTCCAAATGTCTATACTACCGCTGCAATTTGAACTAATTTTGAATTCGTTTCTCTATTTCAATAAGAATCTACAATCATGATTGTTGCCAACCTCAACCATCATAGTTTCCTTGCTATCCGTCAGATATAAATCAGACGGCCTATAATGCAGGATAGCAGGCACACCATCATCAACAACTCTGTTTTTTTATAAGAGTAGAGATAAAATATATTAAATGTAGTATACCATGTTCATAACCACACCATGTGTATCACCGTTATATATATATTCACACATCCGTCGGTTTGAAACACTATGATAAATTCTTCAAATATCTGAATTCACTTTTTATAATGAAGTATATATGATCTCTATTCGTCTTTTACACCCACACAACCCTCTTATCTTTGTAGCTAGCGCTAACTTTCTCTTGTACATGCACACGCCCACATCCCTCTCACCCTCCCTCAGCATTCTCTAGCTCCATTGCACAAATTCGTCTTTTCACTTTTGGTCGTTCACCCACGGTGTGTGTAGGCCCCCCAGCTCCTTCTTTTTGGCACACATCGATCGATATGCCTCTCTAGCCAGGTGTGCCTAGCACAAACACAAGCTTCCCCTCTTCTCTTGTCACCGTCCATGCCTCACTCCCACCGCTCTTTTCATCATTCTCGTACTCACAGACTGCTCCCCCTCGATATAGTATGCCTCTCGTACCACCTCCTACATGCATCCCTCTCTCTCTATCCTTCTCCTCGTGCCTCATTTGCTTCTAACACACACATGCATGTATACCGATCGATCTCCCAACATATACCTAGATCGACTTTAACTACGCCCCCCCCATCGATCGACGTACCTCACAAGTTATGTCTCTCCTTTATCTTACAAAGGGCGATTGATCTTCCTATGTAGTTACGTCTTCTTACCACAGCCACATCGTCCCCCATCATCATTCGTGCATGCCTCCTGACCTGTCTCTCACACGCACGTGCACAGACAACAAGCAGCCATCTCCTCTCTTATTGATATTGCGGGTGTGCCCTCCGTTTGTCTAGCAAGCCTATCACACCATTTGTTAGAAGCAACTCCACTACCACCCCCTCCAACACTCTAGCTCTATGTCTCTCCCAACCTTATTCATCTCCTGCACATATGCATGGATGCCGATCAATCTCCCTTAATACATGAGGCAGATCGATCTCCTTAATACATGAGGTAGGCATCTCTCCTCCTCCACACATATACCAGCCATTGTACCTCTATAGTTAATTGGGCCTCCCTCTTCCCCCACCACACACCGATAGTCGAGCGCTATAGGTAGGTATCCATGCCACAGAGACAAACTGCACATGTCCCATCTCACGTTCCAGTAGGCCAGCCACTCTATATCTTTGACATGGGCACACACAAATTCGATGGCACTCTTTATCGATCGCTCGCGCGCACACACACACACATCATCCCTCTCTTCGATTCTATGGACACCTCAAGCCGATGATACCTCCACTCTCTTCTCGTGGATCACCCCTCTATATATATGTTATATCCAGGACTCTATTTCACACACATTGCATATGTTAAATATTTTGATTGACCCCCCCCCCCCCACAAAAAAACTCTCAAGAACCCACACACTATATCTCTCTAGGTTTGTATCTCTCTCACACAACCCCACGTAGGTGGTGTACGTATACAAGAAGAGAATAGGTGCACCGTGCACGTACTCACACTTCGTGCCCAGCCATACTCGCGTGGGTACACAGTGGAGCTCATTTCTCCGCAGAAGCTGAATTTGTTTTTGAAACATCAAGTGGCCAGAGACTCGAAAACTTATTTTCCCATTAGTGACTTGTCAGGGTGGTGGATTTTAGTTTGTACGATAATGTTGCATCCACGTAAAGTAACGAAAGTTCTTACGTAAACTTCCTACTAATTCCCTCTTTGTAGGTGCAGCATTACTCCTAACATTTGTAATATTAGTTTGAAACTTGTAATATTGTCATGTCCTATTCCTGCGTTTTCAAAATCCTGCGAATCAAACAGGTCCTGAGTTGGTGATGATGTTGTGCCTCCTATCTTTCACCAATAGCCGTCGGATCTAGATCTGACGCATACAAACCAAGCTTCTCCATTTTTGCAAAAAGATGCCCGCACTTGTTCCCTATTTACAAACAACTCCTTGTCTCTCACAATCAGCCTCATCTCCTCCCCACCACATCTAGGAGTAGAAGGCCGTGGAAAAATCTGGCGCGATGGCCGCTGTCGGAGCCGTCCACCCCCAATCTTGGTGTTCCGTGCAATGCACGGGCATCTACGCATGGGAAATTATGTCGAACAGGGCTAGTTGTAAGCAGGCTAGCTCTACAGCCATGATGATAGTGACTGCAGACGGTGATGCTAACTATGGTATGCCGAACATGGCGCCTATACTCAGGTGTCATCTCCGACGCAGGGTCTTGTCACTTCACTGTGAGGAGCATCACGTAATAATTTGACCAACGGGTAGTACAGTGCTAGTACTCCTACTACTACATTGGTAGTAATACTACTAGTACTAGTAGCACCACCGTCTGGATTTAGGAGTACTACCACGTCCATCTGGATTTTATTATTTGACTAGCAATATCTAGTAATGCATGTCACCAAAAATGTACTACTCCCTCTGTAAATAAATACATGGTGTTTTATTCCTATCGGCGAGAGAACTTAATGTTTTTTTGCTACTCCTAACTAGAGTACTAATAGGATTACATGCAATGAACTAAACACTGCATGTCATGTTTGGTAGTCTCAAGTCATTGAAAGCATGCACGGCCCACATCTCTCATTGGTTGATATGTCATGAAATAAGAAACAAGGAGGGAGTTAATGCACCGTGCCTAAGTATTTTGGGATTATTTGGTTTTCGTAAGGTGACTTACACAACATTTTTGTTTACATGCATTAACATTTTATTAGTTAAATCAAAGGTCAAAACTTGGCGCAAAATGCAAAGGGGACCAATAAACCAGTAAACATCAAACATCTCTCGTTTGGCCCCAACTAGAGGTCCGGTGAGATGACTATACTGCACCGGCACGGAGGGGGACGCAACTTCATTGACTTACGGCAACTGCCTTTGGGTGAATGACACGTGGCCCCAGGGGGTGGCTGGCCCACCTATCATACAGCCAAAGGCAAGTGCAGTAGAGGGCTGTGGAGTAGTACGAAATCCTACGCACCTACGCACGCTAACCAAGGGCTGAGTGATCACTCGAATCGCAAGATCAGTTGACTAGAAGCTACGCTAGACCCATAGAGGCGATGAGCGCGAGCATCATCCGGCTATGCCAGATGGTCCACGACGCCGGCCTGCGGCCCGGCACCGAGGAACGTCTCCAGGTAGTATTGCTTGAGGCCGCCAGGGTGAGGGGCCGCTTGGACGACAGCCTCATCTCCATGTTCGACGAGGTCCTCATCGGTTTCCTCGACAAGTTCACCATCGTCAAGAAGCTTGCGGACGACTGTGACGTAAGCCTCCAGCCGACGTGCCCAGGCTCTGCGATGCCCGCCACCCTCAACGGCCACTATGGTAACAACCTCTTTAATGCACCGGTGTCCCTGCGACTGCCCTCTGTCGCGCCGGAGAATGTCCACCTCGAGGTCGCGCTCGCCGCACAGCGCCTGGCGCAGCAAGACACCATCGACATAATCACCCACGTCTACGCGCAAATCGTCCACAAGGACTACTACATGCAAGAGGAGGATGATAGGACGCTGGCCTTCTTGGAGCGCAGGGCAATCTTGGACGGCACTGTTCAGAAGCACGTTGAGCTCGCCGCCAATGCCGCTGCTCCTCACACGTCGGTTGGTGACCTGGTGCACTAGGGCGTGAGGATGTCGTTGAACGTTGATGGATCCGTATGTATTTTTATCTTTCTGTCAAATCCATGTAGTAGTATGTGATACGACAGTAATTATCTTACATTTCGCATCAACTTCATAATTTTCGTACGTACTCCATGCATGAACGGCACCAGAACCAAACTTCTCATTACTCTAGGCAAAATCGTTATTTTCTATCTATCGGTCGTGCCATGGAGCAGAACCAAATTTTACAAGTTACGAGTTCAAAAGGAAAAGCCTGCCGTGTTCGCGTCGCAACCCCACACGGTTGGTCCGGCACGCCGCTCAAGCGGGAATGCGTGCGGTGTTGCATTTTCACTTACAAGTGGGACCGCAGTTGAGCAAACCGACTATCCGCAAACCCCCACCCCACCCACCGCACGATGGCTGAGAAAACAGGAGGGAGAAGAGATGGCTGTAGCATGGACTCCAAGAAAGTTGGTGTCGGATGGGACTCGTGTGGGTGGCGTGTGCCGTACTACTAGACGTGAATGCTAGTTATGGCCCATGCCACCCCACTATATCGAGTCTATATCGAGGTACGTAGAACAAATTTCCTGCAGTCCATGCTCAGCCCTCCTCTATCTCTCTTCTCAGCCAGCCAGCGGACGCGCGGAGCCCATCATCTGTTTGCTCACATGCAGCCCCACATGTCAGTGAAAACGCAAGAGGACCCACTGAACCTGCACATCTTTCACCTCGACGTGCTGGTGATGAAAAACAAATCCAATAAAGATCTTCGGTGGCCGCTTTTGGAGTTACTCAAGAGTAGTAAGATTCTATTTACAGTTTAACCCAAGATGCACATCTCATGGCTTCAACTACCACTATATTTTCTTTCATGACACGACCTGGATGCTGGATGTCCCACTTGTCGGCAAAAGGAGGAAGAACCCGACCAAATCTTCGGTTCTGCTCTCGGATTAGACTAGTTGTGCTAACTTAAAAATTTTATTGTGTACTCCCTCCGTTCCAAAATACTTGACTTCCATTTGTCCAAAAATGGATGTACCTATATACTAAGACATGTCTAGATATATATATATATATATTGACAAATAGAAGGCATGTATTGTGCAACGGAGGGAGTAGAATGGATGCAAGTTTTTGTATTGGGAAGAAGAGTACATCCATATATTGATAGAGCACAATTTAGTAGATGTTCTATCACTTTTAGCTAGCACAGACGCAAGATCGAGCCTCCGGAGATCAACAATGAATGCATCGAGAAGGCACTAATCCAACTTGCAGGAGTAGTAAAATGTATTCTTGTGGTTCTTGTTTTCTTTGGTCTTGCTTTTCTAGTCAAAATTATCATTGGATTTCGTGCAAAACGGAGGTGCGTTTGGGGTCGTGCGTTGGAGTTGGCCTTACAAGTGGGACCGCAGTTAAGGAAACCGACTATCGCCGTGCAATGGCTGAAGTTAGAGAAACGACGAGGTTGAAGAGATTGCTCTAGCACGGACTCCAAGAAATAATATGGTGTCAGATGGATGTCGTGGTGGTGGCGTGTGTCGTACTCCTGGACGTGAATGCTTGTTCTGGCCCATGCCACTCTACTACTCCTACTACTTACTCCTACTATATAGTACTAGTATCGAGGATTCGAGGTGCTGGTTACGTACAGCGAACACATTAACATATGGCTACAGTAAAAACACCCGCCCGACACGCGAAGCATGTGAAGCTAGTACAAATAGTGTACTACTATTGTTGATTGGCTTCATCTGATAACCTGTTGCAATGCACATACAATTATGTATTCGGAAAATATTTTTTTGCCTCGTCGCATCACTCACTCAGAGAAGCGACTCGAAAGCCATTCATAAATTTATCACAGGCATATCATTTTATTACATACAATAGGTCATCAACCCACATCGACAACGAGGATACATTATAAATACTAAAGTTTTCACCACACAACAAATAACAACCCATGAAATGAACTTCAACTCAACCATTCTGCGGCGTTGGAAACGCTTGCTTTGAACCACAAGTGATTCTCTGGGACGGGCCATCCGTTGTCGATCTGGAGACCAATGCAGGACTGATCATCCAGGCTGAAGCGGCCTACTATATTAGTACCAGGGTAGGGAACCACCCAAATGTCCGAGGTATAGACACAGTTGCTTCTCATAAATGTGTCAACAACAGTTGGATCGCCTTTCACCATCATCGGATAGTTTTGTCCAAGGAAGAGTGAGTTTTCTCCAAGACTATCAATTTTGTGCCAGGGAGAAGGAGTTGGCGCTAGCACACTAGTATCCATCCCGAATACCATGCAACGGGTGTTGGAATAGGTCCAGAGAGTGCAACCATGGGAGACACATGCTTCCTTAGCAGTAACATCATCAGTGGGTTGTATACACACAAGAAGAGGTGATCCATCGGAATTAGTTGCCAGGCGCCACAGAGTATATGGGCGCTGCTCGCGATCATCACCATCGGCATCTCCCCCTTGGTTATAAAAATTTTCAAGTATAGGTGGTGGGATGTTCATAGGACCTTGGAAACACAAGAAGAAGGTTAATTAGTAAAGGGAAACTTGCTAACCCTCATGCATGTGGATGAAACAATTATAATTACGGTGGAAGACAAATGTACCGAAACTACTAGGATGCCATGCAAAAACAGTGCCACGAGTGGTGGCAGCAAACACAAGGCCCTCGTATTGAATTGCATCACAGTACTCATCCATGTACAGAAACTGATTTTTGAGCAATATCCATCGAGTCGAACCACGAAGGACGGCAACAAGCTTGTCGAAGATAGCAACAACTTGATAGTTGTTGTAATTCCAAGAGCGGTTGGGAACTCGACAAATTGTTATCTTCCGTAGAAGACGGTCACCATGATCGTATTTTAACGTGCGTACATTACCGGTGTGCTCAACCTCTGGGCAGTGTGCTGAGATTTTTGGAAGTGGAACCCGGTGACGAGTGTACACATTCACAAGTTCCCACTCGCAGTTGGACCCAATGTAAACAACCCAATCTCCATTTGCGCCCGCCCAAGCCTTGCCCTCAAGCGATGGCATCTTAACATCATACGTATCATTATCAAGCGGCATCAACTGGCACAGGGCGAGGCCTCCGTCGTGCCAGCGCCAGTCATCAGGGTCACGGCGAAGAAGATAGGGGAGATCAAACCGCTCCTTGAATCTTGGGTTCTTTGTAATGATGTTATTAGTTGAGTCGAGAATGGGCTTGAACGAACCTGCCATGCTAGCCGAGGTGATGACGTCGCACCGATCAATGAGTTCCTCCACCACGTCATCTTTCAGATCGGGGCAAGAATAACGGGGTCATTTTCGGCCTGTTCCCTCCATGGAGAAGACGATCGAACAATGGCAGAAGAAAGGGTGAAGGGCTGAAGGAAAATGGAGGGGGGAGAGGAAGAGCATGCGACAGCAGTTCCAAATCGAGAGGGAAAGGTGAAGAGTCAGTGGACGGTTGTGAGTTTGCCACGGTTCACGAAGAGGCGCCCCGGCCTACACGTCCATTCGGAAATACTCCTACTACCCGTCGTCGTCTCACTGATATGTTGGAAAGGGGCCACATGTCAACGAAACATGGTGTGTAATTTCTCATGCAAAATGCGATCTGGCCGCGTTGGCCCAAGGTGCCGCATTAGTTATCGGCCTTTATTTTTTTTAATGGCGTGCCGGTCAGTTTTGAAGCACGACTAACTGGTACTGTACGTGGAGAGGATGACAACAAGGACCCGCCAAGGTCATGGCAGTGCGCAAGCAAGTGCCTCCTTATTTCAAGCCAATAAAAAAATGGCTCCTAGTGGATTTCTGACATCTGGGTCACATGCCATTGTCAACATAGTCAATAAACAAGAGAATTGCACAACGAGCGGCTGACAACACGGACCCAGCAGCTCGCCCAGTTATTTTTGTTTTGGGTTAATTTGATAAATGCCACTCCAAATCTGGTGTATCCGAGAAATGCCACTGCAATTTCAAAACTTTGAAAAATGCCATTTCATGCCATTTCTAGTGGCATTTTTCAAAGTCTGGAGTGGCGTTTTTCAAAGTTTGCAAATTGCAGTGGCGTTTTTCAAAGTTTGCAAAAATTGCAGTGGCATTTTTCAAAGTTTGGAAATTGCAGTGGCATTTTTATGAATCGCCATAATTGGAGTGGCATTTATCTAATTTGTCTTTGAGATGGAAGCAAGGTGTCAAATGGGCTGTGCGGGACACTCTGGCCTGTCTAGACTGCCTTTTCTTTTATGTTTACCACAGACCAGCTCAGTAGTTTTTTTTCTTTCTGAAAATGGCTAGCCCAGTTCTTTTGTGATTTGTCAAGTAAGTCGCTTTATCAGGCCTATTGGGCTGCAAATCTTTCAAGACGAGGAGAGCTTCATTGGGCTGGCCGAGAAAATGGCCTATCAGTAATGAGAAATGGGCGGTACATTTTTAAAACACATCAAACTGGCAATTATTTTCAAATATCTTTTTTTTCATTTCGAGATTTTAAATTGCAATGATTTTTATGCGTGGACAATTTATTGGATTTTATATTGATATACATTTATTTTTAAAATCAGTCTGAATGTGACTCAAAATTTCGGGATTAAAAACAGTTCAGACCGCACCGACATATGCAAAATTTCGTATAATTTTTTAACCGTGGCCACAATATGGGCTGTAATGCTAACATAAAGAATATGGGCTCCAAAAACCCATAAGAATTAGAAAATGGGCTGTAAATTATTTGAAATAATGGCAAATGGGTTGTATGCTGTTTTCCATAGATTTGAGGCTTTCCACAGATGGCCTGTATACTGTTGGATGTCCATCCAACGGCCGTCGTGCTTCTTCAATATCTGCTCTTCCTGCTCCAGCCGCTCAAACAAGCGCCGGCGGGACTGCCTGCTCCCTCCTCCCCGCGGTCGGCTGTGCTGCTGCGCAGGTCTCACCGCCCCACCGTACTCCCATCGCTGGCCTAGCCATCCCTCTACTCACCCACACCTACTGTTATTCTCCGGTGACGGCAGACGAACCAGTAAACCCTCGTACAGTCGTACTCCCCTCCACGTGGGAAACAAAAACAACGGCCGAGTCTTCCCTGCGTCCATGTCGTTCCCTTCCTAGGCCTCGCCGTAGTACACCTCCCTGGTGCTCTCGGCGTGGCGTGGTCAGCATGGTCAACGACCGACATGCATCTGAAGTGGATTGTACGTGGAGAGGCTGACAGCTGGGTCCACGGCCGCACGCAAGGAAATGCCTCCTTATTACATGCAAAACAATGATTTCCTCCACCTGACATCTGGGACCCACCGAAAGGGCCTCTGTATTTCGCGAAAAAACGTTACCGCCGCTGATAGCTCGGACCCACCAGCTATATCTTCGCACGCAAGGAAGTGCCTCCTTATTACGCACAAAAAAATGAATACTCCCCCTGCTAGCTGGGACCCAGTATAGTGGGCCTACTAAGTTGACGGGGACGAAGGGCTTTGTCAACTTAGTCAATATGCACGATTCTAGCTCGACTGACCGTACGATGTCCATCCAACGGCCGTAGTGCTTCTTCAACCTCTGGTCTTCTTGCTCCAGCCGCCCAAAGCAGCGCCGGTCGTGCCGCCTGCTCCTGCCTCCCGTGGCCGGCTGTGCTGCCACGGAGGCCTCACCGCCCCCATACTACTCCCACCGCTGGCCAGGCCATCCCTCTACTCCACTCACCCACACCCCCTGTTATTCTACGGTGACGGTAGCGCAGCCGAACCAGTGAACCCTCGTACTCCTCTCCACGTGGGCATCCACTGCCGCGTCTTCCCCGGCTCCGCGTCATCCCCTTCCTAGGCCTCGCCGTCGTCCACCGCTGTGGTGCTGTCGGCGTGGCGTGGTCAACGTGGTCAACGATCGAATTCCATCGGAAGAATACTGTACGTGGAGAGGCTGACAGCTGGGTCCACGGCAGTCGCAAGGAAGTGCCTCCTTATTACGCGGAAAATAATTATTCCTCCACCTGACAGCAGGGACCCACCGGACGCCCACCAGTATATCGCAAAAAAAAAACGTTTGCCCCTGACTGCTGGGACCCACCCGACGGGCCATCGTATTTCGCGAAAAAAAACGTTCCGCCTGCTGTCAGCTCAGACCCACCGGAAGTGCCTCCTTATTACGCACAAAAAAATGAATACCCCCTGCTAGCTGGGACCCACCTTGGTGGGAGGCTGACTTGTTGTCCTACTAAGTTGACGGGGACGGAGGGCTTTGTCAACTTAGTCAATATGCACGATTCTAGCTCCAGTGACCATACGATGTCCATCCAATGGCCGTAGTGCTTCTTCAACCTCTGGTCTTCTTGCTCCAGCCGCCCAAACCAGCGCCGGTCGTGCCTCACGCTCTTGCCTCCCGTGGCCGGCTGCGATGCGGCGGAAGCCTCACCGCCCCCTACTACTCCCACCGCTTGCCAGGCCATTCCTCTACTCACCCACACCCCCTGTTATTCTGCGGCGACGGTAGCCTCACACCGCAGTGAACCAGTGAACCCTCATACTCCTCTACGCGTGGGCATCCACTGCCGCGTCTTCCCCGGCTCCGCGTCATCCCCTTCCTACGCCTCGCCGTTGTCCACCGCCCTGGTGCTCTCGGCGCGGCGTGGTCAACATGGTCAAGGAACGGCTTCCATCGGACGTGGACTGTACGTGGAGAGGCTGACAGCTAGGTCCACGGCCGCAGCAAGGAAGTGCCTCCTTATTATGTGCAAAATAATTATTCCTCCACCTGACAGCGGGGACCCACCGGATGGGCCACCGTATTTCGCGAAAAAAATGTTTGCCCCTGACTGCTGGGACCCACCAGCTCATCTTCGCACGCAAGGAAGTGCCTGACAATTGGGACCCACCTGGTCGAAGCGTACGTAGCGTTGTCATTCTGGTCGCGAACGTGTACGTACATATATACTGGTGGATGTAGAGGCGCGCACGTGTCGTAGTAGAGGCGCGCACGTAGCATGTACACATACGTACAGCGGCCAGGGTGCAAGAAAGAAAATACGGCCATGTATGTGTACATACGGGCGGGGTCTCGAACGCCTACTCGCGCATACATACGGCCAGGACTCGTGTACATGGCTGGGTCGGAACGGAGAAACAACATCGCCATCGTGTTCATGGGGAGGCAACGGAATGCGTCGTGTTCATCGGGAGGGCTTGGACGGAATAGGCGATGGAAACGAGGCCTAGCGTACCATAGAACGGAGGAAACGACCTTGTGTTCGACCGGCCATGTTCGAAACGGGATCCTATTGATCGGGAGGGGTCTGGCATACCGCAAAACGGAGGAAACGGACCTCCTACGGTCGAAACGGGGGTCCTATTCATCTGGAGGGGTGTGGCATACCGCAAAACGGAGGAAACGGACTTGTGTTGGAGCGCTACGGTCGAAACGGGGGTCCTGTTCATCGGGAGGGGTGTGGCGTACCACAAAACGGGACTCCACGGGATACTGTTCATCTCCACCGTCGACCCCCTCCAGCCTCCACGAGCTACTGTTCATCCATCGTCGACCTCCTCCAGCCTCCACCTGTGACTGTTCATCCACGGGCTCTTGTTCATCCAGCCTCCACCGCGCGCTACTCCACCGGCTACTGTTCAACCAGCCCTCTCCACGGACTCTTGTTCAACCACCCCTCCACGGGCTACCGTTCATCTTGCCCTCCACCGTCTACTGTTCATCCTGCCCTCCACGGGGTGGTCCTGTTCATCCAGCCCCAACCGGCTCGATTGATCAGGGTCCTGTTCATCTAGAGGCAACACCACGGGGTCCTGTTCATCCATCCCCACCGAGAACTGTTCATCCAAACCCCCCCCCCCCACAATGCTCACTGTTCATCTAGAGGCAGCATCGATCGGCTTCAGTTAGCGGCAGTCGCGAAGGAATCGCTCGATCGGGTTCAGTTAACAGCCATCGATCGATCGCTCGGGTTTAGTAATGCGTAGCCTGTAGTGCAATCGCTCGGGTTCAGTTAGAGCCCAACGCCTCACTCGGGTTCAGTTAGAGCCAACACCTCGCACACACGCGCGTACATGTACAAGAGAAGCACGCATCGCTCGGCCCCCGACCTCCCACCGTAACCGGGAACTCCCCGAAATTTTCCTCCCCCTCACTTCTACCACGGTTTTTTCCGTCATGGACGGCCCAAAGAATGTCATGCAGCTGCATCTCCGGCCCGCCCAGGATGAAAAGCCCATTTTCTGTCATGATTTTTTGTCATAGAAGTAGGAGCCCACCACATCTATGATGATACCGGGTTTTGTCACAATTATCGTCATAGAAGTGTCATATGTATGACAACAAAAAATTCGCTCGGCCCAAAATGTCACGGATGTGTCTTTTTTTGTAGTGACATATGAGACATGGTTTAGATTATGAAGATCTAGCTAGAGCTTGAAATATACTGTGATTTGAAATCAACATAAATTGGATTCAAAAAATCGAGTTCGAGTTCATATAGTACACATAGTTCATATCTAACTCGAGAGTAATCATGTGGTTTGCTGTGAAGATAATACACAAACGATGGTTTAACTTGACAATAATGATGATTGTAGATCTTATTAAAATAGATAAACGAATTCAAATGGTTGGACTTCACAACAATCATTATTGTAGATCTTATTCAAATAGAGAAACGAATTCAAATTTAGTTCATATTGAAGCGGTAGTATATACGTTTGGAATGCACTAAAACGTTCATTTGAGTAGCAGGTTGCATGCATTATACACGTAGTGAAATATTTTAATTGAACATAACATGAATTCAAAGTTTTGAATGGCATTTGTAGTGCGAATTGATTTGGTACAGTACACAGGACTAGACTCTCTTGTGTGCTGCGAATTGATTTCTTTTTGTTTTTTCGTCGACGGAAGTGTGAATTGATTTGGTACAGTACACGTTGGGCTTGTCCGGAAATTTCAACCTGCGCCTTGTTACCTTGAAATATTTAAGATATATCTTTGTGTCGTTGTGCTCCGACAACTCCCTCCATATCAACCCGCGCCTTGCTATTCCAAAATTACAACGCGCGCGAAAACTTGCACCTCATATGAAATCCCGACACGCGAAATGCCCGTGATACCCCTGAACCGAAAGAACCGCCTAGCTCAAATCGGTGGGGGTACTTTCGTAACTTACCCCACATTTCGGACAAGCGTGTCCCTAAGCCATGGTTCCCCACTCCCATCCCATCCGCCCACCCATTCGTACACCGAGGCCGCGAAAACCCGTGCAGCCCCACACCCTCCTCTGTCCGCCACCCAGTCGGAGCCTCTTCCCCGATGACGTCATCCACAACAACACCTCGACGTCTCTCATCCACCATACCGGATGAGGATCCATCGTCGATCTTGTCGTCCCGCCGGTTCAGCCACCCCATCCTCCACCTCCAAGGAGCTGCCCCGACGTTCCCCTCGTCTTTCGCCACCTCCATTCCCACACCATCGTCTTCACCTGCACCACCAGAAGAGCATCATCATCATCGTTTCCTCGGATGAAGCTGAGGCCTAATCGGCGCCACCAAAGAGGTTGTACAGTAATCGCCGCATTTTCTTCTTGATTCGATCTCATGGTGCTGCCGGCGCTTGGTCCCGAGCCGACATGGCGCGGCTCCATCCAGGGCGGCGTTGCCGGCCACTTCTTCCACGACGTCCCTCCCTCGGCGGCGACATCCACATCAGTAGGAGCTGCTTCTGCTTTAGCTCTCGCTCGCGTTGCTGCTCTGCTCTTGCTCTCGATCCCCTGTTTGGTCTGCTCTTTCTATTTCTCTTGCTCTTGTTCGGGTTGCTACTCTCGCTCTTGCTCTTGCTTGCGATGCTGCTCTGATTTAGCTACACTTCAGTCGACTGAATCGACTTTTGGGTCAGTCGATTTTCAGGGGGTGGGGGGCTCGCCAGAGTTAAGGAAGAACTAGCTACAGCGGGGAGGGGGGCTCGCCGGAGAGGTACCCCACTATCTATCTTAGGGTTCAGGGTGGGGGTGGTGGTCGCCAGAGGTGGTGGGGCGGTGGCTTAGGGATCGCCGGAGAAAAAGCTCGGCATGGGGGGGCTAGAGGGATGGCCGGGGTGGCGGCGGACCGGCGGTGGGAGTTGTTTCGGGGCGGGCGGGGCGGCGCACCGCCGGCCACGGGCGGCAGAGGGCGGCGGTTTGGTCGGTGGTGGCTGGCGGCTCAGGGGGGTGGAGGTTGAAGTTGAACTGCAGGCCCTTGATTTCGTATCCAACGGCTGGAAAATCAATTGACCGAAGATGAAAAATTCAGTCGACCGGCTCTTGCACGTGCTGCTGCTGCTGCTGTTGCTGCTACTGCTTTTCTACTACTAGCTAGTGCGTTCAGTTTCGACAGTAAAATTCAGTTTTGACAGTAAAATTCTGTTTCGACGGCAAAATTCAGTTTCGACAGTTAAGTTCAGTTTCGACAGTTAAATTCAGTTTCGACAGTTAAGTTCAGAGATGAGCGGCTGATGTATTTTACATCTAGCACTTTGTGGCTATGTATTTTATGTCATCTATTGGAGATGCTATTAGAATTTCACTCGGGTTAACGTTGTCTCTCCTATCCTGCTTCAGCATCCGCGTCGTACAACTCACCGGAGCTGCTCCAACGACGAAACCCTCCATCACAGCGGAGCAGTACCCCAGGCTCCATCTCAAGATGCCTAAGATCTTCTTCCCCTCCCCCAACAGCCAAGTCAGCCGGATCATCCTCACCGACCAACCCAATCATGTTGAGATCGACATGGCTTCGCTAAAGAGGTTGTATACTTGTTGCATCTCTTTTTTACTCTACATATTATATATATTGTCCACTGAGCACACACAATAACGTGAAATACGATTAGTTTCTCCTACAAGCAGTGAGGTACCAGGCAACTTAGCTAACTGTGATGGACTCTCTTGAACGCCATCATTATTTATCTCTGTGTGTTTGAGCTGTGCATTTGTCGATGGGCCTGGGAGTTGAGCTAGTAGGGCAGTGGCCTAGGTCCAAAGTAGTAGAAGTAGGCAAGTAGCACAAAAACTTTTTTTGAGTGTATCTTTTCCTTGCTCAAGCCTGCCTACTAGAATCGCCTGTGCTTGAAAGGAAAAGTGAAGGAAAACATAGGAATTGGAAAGTTTCCTATGGTACTACTATTCGTGCATTTGGTTCAAAGGAATGGAGCAAAGGAAAACTGTAGGATTTGTTCCTTTAGTGTCTCCTTGAAAGAAAAACCATATGGATTTTAATTTCCACTTGTCCTCCTTTTCAAATTCCTATTCAAGAAGCACAAGACTAAGAGATAGTATGTCATAGCCCTAGCTTTGGCCTTTGCTTGTCATTGCATATGCATCCATGCATCATCTTAAATTCAAGGAAATTGAATTGAGGGAATTCTCAAGCCTCAGAAATCTTTTAAAAAAATGATCAACATTAAAATATTTCAAATGATCCCAACAAAATGTTCCTGCTAACCTATGAAAATATTGGCAAGAGCTATAACTCAAACCAATATTTTTGGAATCACAGAAATAATTATTCTTGGGCCTTGAATTAAATCACTAGCTATTTGATTTGGGTTTATATTTACTATAAAATAGATATAAGCCCAATAATTTTGAAAATTTGCATGTGGCTCTGAACTAGTTTCCTAAGTCCACATAATAATTTTCAGAAGCATAGAAATTGGTTTGTTTGAAAACCAAACTCAAAACAAACTTCAAAAAAAATAGAAAACAGAAACAAACAGAAAATAGAAAAGGCAGAGCACTTACCTGGCCTTACTTGCGGCCCAGCAAGCCGGCCCAGCCCAGCTGGCCTCTACCAGTTGTCGTCCTCCTCTTGACAGAAGGACGCGAGGGCGTGTGCCCACCGCACGCCGGCACGCGCCGGCCACCTCCTGCTTACCTGCTCGCCGCTGGAGGCACCCGAGGGCGCCACGCACTCCCCTCGACCCCTTGCACCTCCCCCTCTCTCCCAGTACTCCCTGTCCCTCCTCTGCTCGCTTCCGCAGCGCCACCGAGTGCCGCCGTCGACGCCGCTCATTGCCACCGCGGCCACCGTCCACCACTCGCCTCGCTGACGCTTCCGGAAGAACCGCAACACCGCCCACGTCCCCTCCGCCGACTCACGCCTCGCAGGAGGCCCTGCTTCATCATCATCGCGGTCATCTTCAACCTCGGGAACCCGAGCCCCTCGCCGTCGATTCGCGCCGTCAAGGACGTCCCAGAGCCCACTGACCTACTCCGCCGCCTCCCCGTGAGCTCCCGGTCCTTTCCCCTCTCTCCCCGTGCTCGTCCGCGCCTTCTAACCACCGTAGCCATCGGAGCCGATAGCTCCTCCCCGCCGGCCATGTCGCCACCGCGACCACGGCCGTGCAAGCACGCGTCTGAGCCCACCGCTGCACTTGTTGCACTTCCGCGGGTCAATCACAACCATCCACGGCTCCGGACATGCCCCGCAACACGCAAACCGTCGTTGGCTGAACTCCGGCCGCCGCTGTGAGCTCCCTTCCGACGAGCTCAGTCCGCCCCAGCAGCTCCCGCTTGCCCCTTTAGATGCACGCGATCGCCAGCTCCCCGTAGAGCCTCTCCGCCGCTCATTTGGTCGTCTGAGTTGCGATTCCGAGCGCCTCCGCCGTCTCTGGCATCGCTGGTGATGAGCAATGGACCAAGTCCGGCGAAGTTGACTCGTTTGACCTCGGGTTTGACCCCCCAGGGTCACTGACGTGCGGGCCCGTCCCTGTTAATCTTTAGCTAGATTAGATTAGTGCTAATTAACCCTGATAGTTAGGTTATCCGCTAACATGTGGGCCCCGGCCCCACAGACATATTAGTTAGTTTAATTTAAGGTTAATTAACTATATTAATTAGCTGAGTCAATGACATATGGGTCCCACTGTCAGGTTTGACTCTGGTTAGGCGCTGTTGACCAGCTGACGTCACAGTGACACAGTGTTGACGCAATAACTCATTTTCTGGATTTATTCTTTTTCAGGAAATTCCAGAAAATGCCCAAAACTTCTAAAAATCATAGAAATTAAACCGTAACTCCAAATGAAATAAATTATATATGAAAAATTATCAGAAAAATCCAATCTATCCATCTGTACTATTTTCATGCATGTTAGAAAACTTAAGGCCACTGTTTAGGACAAATCAAATGAATAGTATTTAAATAACCACATGTGGAGTTTGAATTTGAACTTTGGGTTCAAACCAACTTCATTTAATTGTGTTGCTAGTTGCATTAGCTCAATAAACAACATATTGCCATGTCATTATCATGCATCATGTTGTGCATTGCATTGATTGTGTTCCTTCTCTGTTGCCGGTGGTTGTCCCCTCTCGATAGACGTTGTACCGATGTTGTGATCGTCGACACTGATGAAGACCCAATGATATCTTCAGAAGTGCCAGGCAAGCAAAACCCCCTTGTTCATTCAGATACAATCCCACTCTCTCGCTCCTGCTCTCTTTTACTGCATTAGGACAACAACGATTCAACTGTTACATGCTGCGGTAGTTGAACCCCTTTCCTCTGCATGACCTGTCATTGCCACAGTAAATAGATGAAACCCACTAGCATGAGTAGGAGTTGTTTGAGCCCTGGTGTGCCTACTCATTTATGCTTGTTGCCATGCCTGCTACTGCTTAGAGTTGAGTCAGGTCTGGTTCATCGGGGATGAATTGGAATGTGGTGAACATGTCCTACTATTGAGAGCTAAGTGTGTGAACACGATTTGGTAAAGGTAGCGGTGAGAGGCCATGTAGGAGTACATGGTGGGTTGTCTCATTGAAACCGTCCTCAGGAACTGAGTTCTGTGTTTGTGATCCATGAACAGTTACTACCACACATTGGAATGCTTAAGTGCCCCTATCAACTTATTATTCAACCTGATCTCTGTCCAGGAGTTGCAACTAGTTTCTGGTGTTTGTAGGTAGTGCTAGCAGTCTACTAAGTGGCACCCGGTACAGGTCGGCTTGGGACAGACTAGGCACAGGGGCACGGTGTACCAAGTGGCACCTGGATGGTGGGCTTGGGAACCCTGCTCACATCATTTGGGGCCGTGAGCGACACCCCGGCCGGATCTTGAAAGTGCGTTATATCGACTAGAGGGGGGTGAATAGGCGATTTTTATGAAAGTCTTCAAAACGTGGAAGTTATGAAGACAAATGATAGAAATAAACCTATTACCCTGCAGCGAAAGGTAGACTACACTAGGCAAGCCATAGTCAAGTATTCAATAGAGTGAAAGCACAATGACTAATAGCAGCAATGTAGTAAGGATCGGGTAGGAAGATATTGTGAAGCCACACAGAACACGCAATCACTCAGTGAAGACAAAAGATAGTGCGAACATACAATGACTTCACAAGGAGTAACAGTAAGTAAAGGGAAGGGAAGATGAAACCAGTGACTCGCTGAAGACAATGATTTGTTGGACCAGTTCCAGTTGCTGTGACAACTGTACGTCTGGTTAGGGCGGCTAGGTATTTAAACCTTAGGACACATAGTCCCGGACACCCAGTCCTGAACACGCAGCTCAGGACACCCAGTCCTCACCGTATTCCCCTTGAGCTAAGGTCACACAGACCTCGCCCAATCACTCTGGTAAGTCTTCAAGGTAGACTCCCAAACATTCACAGACTTCGTTCACCGGCAATCCACAATGTCTCTTGGATGCTCAGAACGCGACGCCTAACCGGCTGGAGGATGCACAGTCCTCAAGTGTAATAAGTCTTCAGATCACACAGACAAGAATACTTAAGTGATGCCTAATTCTCTTTGGCTCTGGGTGGTTAGGGCTTTATCCTCGCAAGGAATTCTCTCTCAAAGGCTTCGAGGTGGGTTGCTCTCAAACGACAAAAGCCGTACTCTAAATCTGAGCAGCCAACCGTTTATGGTTGTAGGGGGTGGGCTATTTATAGCCACTTGGCAACCCGACCTGATTTGTCCAAAATGACCTTGGGTCACTAAGGAACTGACACGTGTTCCAACGGTCAGATTTCAAACTCACACGGCAACTTTACTTGGGCTTCAAGCAAAGCTGACTTGCCCGACTCTGGACAAGATTCGCTCTCAAAGTCTTCACTCAAAGACATAGGTTTTGTTTAAGCATCACTTCAGTCATTCTGACTGGTTCTCTTGGACCCCACTTAACAGTACGGTGGTTCCTATGACTCAACACAGAAGAAAGAGAACTATGAAAGATCTAAGTCTTCGAGCTCCATAGGCTTCATGTGGTGTCTTCTCTTGTCATAGTCTTCAATGTGAATATCTTCATATACCACCTTTGACTTCAATGTCTTCATACATTTTTAGGGGTCATCTCTGGTAGGAAAACCGAATCAATGAGGGACTTCTACCTGTGTTATCCTGCAATTCTCACAAACACATTAGTCCCTCAACTAGGTTTGTCATCAATACTCCAAAACCAACTAGGGGTGGCACTAGATGCACTTACAATCTCCCCCTTTTTGGTGATTGATGACAAACTAGTTGAAGTTTTCAACGGGGAATATAATCTGTGAAATTGTAAAGGATAAGGAATTGTCTTCATAAGTTGCAAGGGCTCCCCCTGAAGATGTGCATATAAGTAATTTGCTTTTGGAATGCAAATGCACATGGCAGGTTGTACTTGTGGAGATCCACTTCAACTTATGACGACAATCCACTATGCATGTGAAAGTATATGAAGATAATGACATGCATAATGGAAAATGGACGTCTGCAAAATGATCTAAGTGTGGAATTTATCATCGCAACACAAGGTGGCAGATAAGTAGCAGACGGCCATCGAGTTTAAGTGTTACAACTCAAAGAACCAAATGTAGCAAAACGAGAGTTGTAAGCATGAAGCAAAATATAAAGCACCCGCCCATATGGACCCGCTTGAAGACTATCAACCTCATATGCTTCTCCCCCTTTTGTCAGTAAGGACCAAAAAGGTTTGAAGACATAGAGCATCTACTCGTTCCCATGAGGAGTAGGTGAAGCAGCAGGGTCGTTGGTGGTGTTTGGCGGTGCTGAAGAGCTTGGAGCAGAGTCGAAGCGTGCTGAAGGAGGTGGCGGTGAAGTAGCATCGTCTTCATCCTCGATCACTCTGGCATTCACAGTTGCAGCAGAGGAAGAGAACTCAGAGTCTTCAAGGGATGGAGTTCGTCGCAGCACTGCCCTTCGAGGAGGTGTGGAGTCAAACTTGAATCGCTCAGTGAAGCCATCCTCTTGAAGATCATCTTCAGAACACATCAGCGTTAGCCCTTTCCATGTGCGGCGAGAGGTTTCATGGGCAACAAAAGCATTCTTGGTGGCAAGATTGCGAATGCGATTAACATCCACCAAGAGGCTTTGCATCTGACGCTTTAGCCAGTCATGATGCCTATCCTATTTCTGATGAAGAGCCACAAGAAGCTCTCGGTCGTTGAGAACACGAGTGCGCTTCTTGGGTCGTGGAGAAGTTGTACTGTCAGTGGCTTCAGTGAGAGCAGGATGCGGTGCACGTGTAGTGCCAGCCAAATGATACACACGAGTTACGGCTTCCACGCCTTCAACGTTCTGAGTGAAACTTTGATGCTCTGCATTCTGAAGACTGAGAGGTTCCTTGGCAGGCTCAGGATAGATGGCTTCAATAGACATATCCACATCAGGCAAAAAGATCCGATGGTTGCGGGCCGAGGGCTGATATGAGATAGCGGAGTGAAGTTTGATCGACCGCATCACCCAAGGGGCGTAGAACTTCAAACCAAACAGATCAGAGCCAGATGCAGCAAGTTGGCGAATGAAGAAATCCTGTGTATTGAAGCATTTTCCATGAAGAATGTAGAAGACCAAAGTATTCATTGCACCTTCCAGCTTGGCATGGGGATAATGTCCTTTGATTGGCCAGAGAGTTCGCCTTATGATGTGATAAATGGTTCTTGGCAGACTCTCAAGGTCTTCAACGAAGAACTCCATGGGATAAGCAGCATCTTGGGTCAATGGCTTCATCATACTGAGCATCTGACTCATATTAGGTTCAATCTTCTAAAAGATGCTCTCAATAGCTTCACTATGAAGCTGACAGCCATGCTTGTAGAGATCGCCAGGAGTGGGCAAACCAGTGAGCTCAATGATGTCAAAGGCTTTGGCTTCGTGATGAACGTTTCCTGTCATCCACTCCAAGACCCAAGTCTTCGGATCTCTGCTATACCCACGGAGTGAAGTGTGGCATAGAATTGGAGCAGCAACTCTTCATTCCAATGCTCTTGGTCAGTGACGAACGGCAGCAGTCCAACCTCTTTGAAGCAATCCAGAGCTTCTTCCAGACAGGGCAGACCAGCTATTGCTTCAATGTCAAGGCACTTGTGTGGGAAGATGTGACCTTGGTTGTAAAGAACGCATGAGTAATAGCTTTGCTGCGGATAACTCCAGAACCGATCAGATGATATTCTTTCCCTTGAGTAGGGGTTCCTAGAGCTGTTGAAGAATGTGTTGTCTGCTCTGAAGCCATTGATATTGAAGGAGCCAGGTGCTGATGCAGGACCTGGGAACCTTGGCAATCTTGGGATTGCCTTCTGTACCTGAGGCCTGTGCTCAACATGATAGTCGAACTGGGGACCGGCAGCAGACTCAGGAACAGAAGTGGCGGGATCAGTGGCTTCGGTGACTTCTGGTGCTTTTGTTGGTGAGGGCTCCACATTAGCTTCAGCCATGACAGCGTCAGTGGCTTCAGTGGTGTTGGTGGTGGCAGCCTCAAGATGTTCAACCTCCACTTGACGAGCAGGAGGATCGGTCATGATCACGTTCTCCTCGAGAACTGCTTCTTGGTGGGACAGGGGAGTGGCAACTTGTGGGACTTCTTCTTCCGCGGCTGATGCAGCCGGATTATCTTCAGTAGAGACTTGAGGCCTTGGACCTTTGCGAAGCCTGCGCAACGCAGGCGACGCCTGTGTAGTTGGAATTGGCTGGGCCTCAAAGTCTTCTTCATCTTGTGGGCAATCATCCCATGAAGCATCCTGAGCGATTGGCGTCAGAGGACGACCAATGCTGATGAGTTCGCTGTTCTCGAGCTAAGGAAGGACTGCACCATCTTCTACATGGTCATGTTGACCAATGTCTTCAGCAGCGATGGGATGAGCTGCTGGAAAGTCTTCAGCTTCATGAGCCTCTGTGAAAGCAGGCTCATGGATTGTCAGTTGGCGTTCAGTGTCAGGACGAACCATGGAAATGGGTTCAACTATCAAAGGCTCTGTGGGAGCAGCCCGATCTTTCTTGGTCTTCCTCTTCTTCTTGGAGGGGGCAATAGGAGAGGCTTCAGGATGTTTCCTCTTCCTGGCTTCAGCCTCAGCAGTCCTCGTCTTCTTGAGCTCTGAAGCGGTTGACCGGCTTTTTGGCTTCGAGCCAGTCATTCTAGTTGGGAAGACAATGGGATCTGCTTCCTGCCTTGGTGCATCAGGTTCAGCCATAGCAGGCTTCTTCATCTTCTTTGCTGCCATCCTGGGGTCGATGCCAGGACGCCCAAGGGCCTTGCGCTTCTCAGCCTCATTGTAGGCTTGCACACATCTGTCAGCCAGAACCTTCATGCGCTCACGCGAACCCTGAGCTTCTGCATGTTTCTTTAGAAAGGCTTCCTTGAGCTCGTGCAGCATAATCTTGAAGTTCTTCACCTCTTGCACGCTGAGCTTGGCCATATGCTTCTTGAACTGAGCCTTTTCATAGTCAATCTTTTGCTTCAGTTCAACAATGCGCTGGGCGATAGCTAACTCTGAAGCAATGGCGCCATGGAAGGCGACACTGAGGCCAATGGGTAGTTGCAGATCTTCGAAGCTGATGTTTGGCGTGTCAAACCATTCATCAATGGAGTTGTGGATGATTGTTACATCAAAGAGAGGCAGATCATTGAAGATTTCTGCTTCTTCTTTGCTCTTGATGAGTTGCTCAAGAGCGTCATCTGCAAGATCTTCATCACTTGACAGATCAATGGCATCATTGCGCAGAATGGCAGCAGCTGTTAGCTCTTGGCCGGTGTGTGGCAGAGGCATCTTGACCTTCTGGGGCTTGGAGATGCGTGACAAATCTTCAGACTGCACACTCTCTTCAGGAGGTGCAGTTGCCAGTGGCTTCGCTCGTGAGAGTTTTGGAGCAGAGGCAGGCTTTGAAGCTTTTGGCTGCTTCTTTGGCTTCGGTGCTGCAGGCGCTTCATCTGATTCAGCGTCAGCTGCAAGCTCATTCACTGCAGTCCCTTGAACCAAGATATGGGTGATGAGGCCTTCAAGGTTGTAGAAAGGACCGACGACATTGGGTTCTGCATCTCGTGTGCCATCAGCCCTTGGAGCTGAGGGACCAGGGTTGAAGTCTAGTCCCAATGTCTTCTTGTTTTGCTTCGCTGAGTTCTGGGCAAACTGGAAGTTGCGCTTGAACAGAATGTCGTCACAACACCATAGTAGTGACGATGGGTGTGCATCAACAGGCTGTGGCCCACGGACCATGCAGGGATAGAAGCCTTGTTCAATGGCTTCATCTCTGGACCTGGGTTGAAGATTCTTGTATAGGATGTCTCCCCACGGTCTCTTGATGGCATTTTTCTCAGCATATTCCTGGGTTACAAATCGGTATTTGAACCATTGTCCTGCCCAATATCTTCGAATCCATTGGATTCGGGTCTTGCGCTGATTGTAATCCTCTTCAGGATCTGTCTTGTACAGTTCTGAGAGGTCATCTGGCAGATCTCTAGATGTTTCTCCATGACGCTTTCTGCCACCCTTCCTTGCTGATTTCTCTAAAGCCATGAACTTTAAACTGAAAGGCTTCAACACGTTCAAAGGCTTCAAAGATTTTCGCTTGCTGGACAAACAGGAACTTTCTTCGGGAGAATTTATATGATGTTGTAAGAATTCTGCAAATGAATGCAGACTATGAGAACCAAGGGATTCTCCCACGGACATGTACCTGTGACAGCATTAAGGTGCGAAGGAAGGGGAAGAGGTCATATGCATTCTCAGAAGATTTTGAATATAAATCAGTTTAGAAGACATTGACCTCATCGTGCGAAGACATTCACTCATAGATAAGGAGTTGGTTCCAGATTTGTACGAATCCAGAGATCAGTACAAGTGAGGAATCTAACTACTTTGTGAAGTACAAGTGAATATACTAGGCATGTTATGAGATGCAGTATGAGAGAGATCTAACTTGTGTGAATAGAAACTGCTTGTGGTAGAAAGTGACAAAGCCATAGGATCAACGGTGTCGTAAAAAGGAAGTTTTATTTACCACACTAAGAACTGCTAGACGGAGTGGAAGATGAAGCCGAGCAGTTCGATCTTCCGTGCCCTAACTTGGCGACGGAGGACACCTACGGCGGCGGCGGAGAGGACGATGTCCGCGGTCGGCGTGAAGACGACGTCGGAGAGGTTGCGGCAGCGAAGCGCTTCGTCGCCGGCGTCGTCGAGGGCTAGCGGTGGCACTAGGGTTCGTGCGAGAGTGGAAGAAGAGATAATGACCGCCGTGAAGTGTGTATTTATAGGTACAGGGGCGGCACTGCGTTATTACACAGGTGCCCCTGGCGATTCGCATCTGAGGAACACGTGGCCATCATACAGAATTTTGGGGTTTGTTCCACGTACCACGCACGCCTGGATTGTTGGGTGGTCATTCCTACTTCTCTGGGTTTCATGTGGAGGAATGAGCATTGAAAGTGGACTTAAGGTTTGTCTTTGTATCTTCTGCTGACAAGGACGCAGAGAAGACATTCGACAGTTTCAATAGAATGCATATGATTTGGAGAGATAGAGTTTGAGATAGATAGCATATAGAGGTTAGGGTCCGATCACATTCACTTAGTTCAAAAGATTCAACTAGAAGACATAGCTATAAGTGAATGTTGTAGAGGACAGAACACTAGTATGTATACATATATATAATCAACATAGTGAAGATAATCATGAAGACATGTTGAGATTGAAGACATAGCAAGGTAATGCCATGAGTGAAACACTTCAAAATAGAACATTTGGTGGTGGCGTTACCCACCGTATAGGAAGTATTAGACCCAGACACGGCGCACAATTATCGTGGCGCTCCCAAGTCAAATTCCACATTAATGTATTCACACTTAGAATGTATGTCTTCATTGATTGAAGATATACTTTACTTCGTGTGTTGCACATCTAAGTCATCAATATGCATAAGGGTTAGGATGTGTGCCTGATCACAGGACATTTGAGGATTCCAGGATATTTAGCTCACACCGTAACTTGCAAAATCTCTTCTCATCCAAGGGCTTGGTGAAGATATCTGCCAATTGCTCTTCAGTGTTGACGTGTATGATATCAATATCTTCCATCACAACATGATCTCTGAGAAAGTGATGACGAATTTCAATGTGCTTTGTCTTTGAGTGCTGAACTGGGTTGTTGGCAATCTTGATGGTACTTTCGTTGTCGCAGTAGAGTGGCACTTGCTTCAGATGAATGCCATAGTCTTTGAGCGTTTGCTTCATCCACAGAAGCTGAGCGCAGCAAGATCCAGCAGCAATGTATTCAGATTCAGCAGTGGAGAGAGATACACGGTTCTGCTTCTTTGAAGACCAACATACAAGTGATCGTCCCAGAAAGTGACATGTGCCTGATGTAGACTTGCGATCAACTTTGTCATTAGCATAATCAGCATCCGAGAATCCAACCAGATCAAACTCTGAGCCCTTTGGATACCATAATCCTAGAGTTGGGGTGTGAGCCAAATATCGAAGAATTCGCTTCACAGCTAAGTGATGCGACTCCTTTGGTGCCGCTTGAAATCGAGCACACATGCAAACACTAAGCATAATATCTGGCCTAGATGCACATAGATAAAGTAAAGAACCAATCATGGAGTGGTATACCTTTTGATTGAACTCTTCACCATTGTCGTCAGGACCCAGATGATGCTTGGCTGGCATTGGCGTCGTGAAGCCTTTGCAGTCTTGCATACCGAACTTCTTCAGGCAATCTTTGAGATACTTCTCTTGAGATATGAAGATGCCATTGCGTTGCTGTCGTATTTGAAGACCGAGAAAGAACTTCAGCTCTCCCATCATAGACATTTGATATTGCTCTTGCATCATATATCCAAACTCTTCACTGTACTTCTGATTAGTGCAGCCGAAGATAATGTCATCCACATATATTTGGCACACAAACAGTTCACCATCATATGTCTTCGTGAAGAGAGTGGGGTCGAGAGAACCAGGTATGAAGCCTTTGCTCTTCAGGAAGTATTTGAGTGTGTCATACCAGGCCCGAGGGGCTTGTTTGAGGCCATACAGTGCCTTGTTGAGCTTGTATACCATGTCAGGATGTTTTGGATCTTCAAAGCCAGGAGGTTGTGCAACATACACTTCTTCTTCAATCTTTCCATTGAGGAAGGCGCTCTTCACATCCATTTGATAAAGAAGTATGTTGTGATGATTTGCATAGACCAGCAGTATGCGTATGGCTTCAAGTCTAGCCACAGGAGCAAATGTTTCATCGAAGTCAATGCCTTCCACTTGAGTATATCCTTGAGCAACGAGACGAGCTTTGTTTCTGATAACTTGACCATGCTCATCTTGCTTGTTGCGGTATATCCATTTGGTGCCTATTATGTTGTGCTTCCGAGGATCGGGACGCTTGACCAGTTCCCATACATTATTCAGCTCAAACTGTTGAAGCTCGTCTTGCATAGCTTGAATCCATTCAGGTTCCATGAAGGCTTCTTCAACTTTCTTGGGTTCTGTTATTGAGACGAATGCGAAGTGCCCACAGAAATTTGCTAGCTGAGTTGCCCTTGAACGAGTGAGTGGATCGGGTGCATTGATGCTATCAATTATTCTTTCAATATGCACTTCATTGGCAACGCGAGGATGTACAGGGCGAAGATTTTGCTCTTGCTGATCATTGTCGTTGTTAGAAGGAATGTCTTCAGGCTGAGCATTGTCTTCATGTTGATCAGGTGCTGAGATGATAAGTTCTTCTTCAGGATGAGCTTCAGAAGGTACAATTTCTCCAGTTCCCATTAGATTGATTGATTCACTGGATGGAACTTCATCTAGCACATTTGGCAGTTGCTCTCTTTGTGAACCGTTGGTCTCATCGAACCGCACATCCACTGTTTCAACCACTTTGTGATGAAAGAGATTAAAGACTCTGTAGGAGTGCGAATCCTTTCCATATCCAAGCATAAAACCCTCATGTGCCTTTGGTGCAAACTTTGAGGTGTGATGTGGGTCCTTGATCCAACACCTGGCGCCAAATACTCTGAAGTAACTGACATTTGGCTTCTTGCCAGTAAGGAGCTCATAAGATGTCTTGTTCAGAAGCTTGTGAAGATAAACACGATTGATTGTATGGCATGCAGTATCAATGGCTTCTGGCCAGAATTTTCTTGGAGTCTTGTATTCATCTAGCATTGTTCTGGCCATCTCAATGAGTGTTCTGTTCTTGCGTTCGACGACCCCATTCTGCTGTGGCGTGTACGGGGCTGAGAATTCATGTGCGATGCCCAAGGTATCAAGATATGTATCAAGGCCAATGTTCTTGAATTCAGTGCCATTGTCACTTCTGATATGCTTTATCTTGGCGCCATAGTTGTTCATTGCTCGATTGGCGAAGCGTCTGAAGACATCCTGCACTTCAGTCTTGTAAAGGATTATGTGCACCCAAGTATATCTAGAATAATCATCAACAATGACAAAGCCATAGAGACAAGCAGTAGTAGTAAGAGTTGAGTAATGAGTGGGACCGAAAAGATCCATGTGAAGCAGTTCGAAGGGTCGAGTAGTGGTCATGATTGTCTTCGAGGGATGTTTGGCCCTCGTCATCTTTCCTACCTCACAGGCACCGCATAAGTGATCTTTCTTGAACTTGACGCCCTCGATGCCTATGACATGCTTCTTCTTTGCCAGGGTGTGGAGGTTCCTCATGCCAGCATGCCCAAGCCTCCGATGCCAGAGCCAGCATTCTGAAGCTTTTGCTAGAAGACATACGGCAAGCTGTGGTCCTGCTGAGAAATCTACCACGTACAAATCATCTTTTCGATACCCTTCAAATACTAGAGACTTGTCAGATTCCATTAGAACAAGGCAAAGATATTTTCCAAATATTACGATCATGTTTAAATTGCAAAGCATTGAGACAGACATTAAGTTGAAGCCAAGGGATTCAACAAGCATGACTTTATCCATGTGTTGATCCCTTGAGATTGCAACTTTTACCAGTGTCAGCAAATGTGATGTGGCTCTTGTCGGATGGACGTAAGGTTGAGTCCATAAGAAGGCTTCTTTTGCCAGTCATGTGATTTGTACACCCACTATCAATAATCCATTCTGAAGACGCTGGTGTCGTACCCTACAATGCAGTTAGGGGGATAGGCTTCACGAAGAGCATTGTGAAGCAAAAACATTTGACGAACCAGTGGGTTATGAAAGCTTAGATCCAGATTAGGACTAATAGGGAGAGTAGCAAGCGATTCAGGAATGAAGTACATAGTAAGACCATTCGGGCATTTGATCTTGCGCCCTACAAGATGTTTAAGGTCCCCAGCAATAGCGTCAGACGATTTTGGTTTTCTGCTGGAGACTTTTCCCTGCAAAAGAGAGTTAAGCTTTCTTAGCCACCCACATCTTCAAGGGTGACTTAGAAGCAATAAGTCTAAGTGCAGCATCTGAGAACTTTGGCTTTGGAGCCCTAGCAAACAGTCTTGCAGGCGGACAATAGTACACATAAGAATAAGCAGAATAGTTCTTGGTCTTATGAACATGGCGGTTTGATGAACCGCTCTCATATTCATATGCCTGAGTATGGTTTCCCTGCAAAACATTTGCGTTAGTGCGACTCAGGTGAGTCCTCTGTCTGTATGAAGCCTTTGGACCGTATGAAGCCTTTGGTCTGAGGTTTGTCTTCTTCACGTGAGGTGTCATGATGACATTCACAGGAAGATTCTCCAGACACCTTTTCGGAACCCAGATCTTCTTCATAGGTAGTCCATTCCTGCAGTTAGTGCCAATGTACCTGGCAAACACTTCACCATTCTGATTCTTAAACAGTTTATAGTTTGCATCAAGGGATTCATCAATCATAATGGGGTTAGCACAAGTGAAGCCAGATAGATTGGATGGATCTGCTGAAGGTTCCTTTGCAGCAACCCACGTGGTTTTGGGGTACTGCTCAGGTTTCCAGTAAGAGCCATCAGCATTCATTTTCCTTACGAACCCAACACCCTCTTTCCTCGGGTTTCGGTTCAGAATCTACTTTTTGAGGACATCACATAGTGTCTGATGCCCTTTAAGACTTTTGTACATCCTTGTTTCAAGCAATGTCTTCAACCTAGCATTCTCATCAGCAATAGCAGTGGTATCCTCAGCAGAGGGGTTAGTTACCACATCAACAGTTGAAGATATTGCAACAGTAGTAGCAGTAGAACATTCAGCAACAGAAGTAGCATTATCACGCTCAATGCATTTAAGACATGGTGGTTCAAATCCTTCCTGAGCGGAACTGATCTATTTGGCGCGAAGTGACTCGTTTTCCTTTTGAAGATCTTCATGAGCCGCTCTCAATTTCTCAAGATCTTGCTTCCTTTGAAGATAATCATAGGAAAGCTTTTCATGAGTTGTTGAGAGAGTTTCATGACGACTTTCAAGTTCCTCATACTTAACGTGAAGATTTTTTATGTCTTCAATTAAGGATTCAGATCGAGTCATTTCAGCACCTAACAGATCATCGCTTCTGTCTAACAGTTTTTGAATATGTTCCATAGCTTTCTGTTGTTCAGTTGCAATTTTAGCAAGTGTTTTGTAGCTGGGTTTTGAACCACAATCAGAGTCATCGTCACTAGATGTTTGATAGTGAGTAGTGCGTGTGTTTACCTTGGCACCGCGTGCCATGAAGCAGTAGGTAGAAGCGGAGTAGTCCTTGTCATTTGCATCGGTGTCGGTGATGAAGTCATTGTCTTCAGTGTTGAAGATGGACTTGGCAACGTATGCTGTAGCCAGACTTGCGACGCCTGAATCGGACTCCTCCTCAGACTCCACCTCCGCCTCCTCAGAAGCGGACTCCTCCTCTGAATCCATTTCCTTGCCAACAAACGCACGTGCCTTGCCAGATGAGCTCTTCTTGTGTGATGAAGACTTTGAGGAAGACTTGGAAGAAGACTTTGAGTATTTCTTCTTTTTCTTGTTGTCAGAGTCATATTCCTTGCTCTTCTTCTTCTTTTTATTCTCATTGTCCCACTGTGGACACTCAGAGATGAAGTGGCCAGGTTTCTTGCACTCGTGACATGTTTTCTTCTTGTAGTCGTGAGCAGAAGCTTCATCATTCCTTGAGCTTGATCGGGAAGACTTTCTGAAACCTTTCTTCTTGGTGAATTTTTGGAACTTCTTCACAAGCATAGCAAGTTCCCTTCCAATGTCTTCAGGATCATCCGAACTGCTGTCAGATTCTTCTTCAGATGAGGAGACAGCTTTTGCCTTCAAGGCACGAGTTCGCCCATAGTTTGGACCGTAGATATCTCTTTTCTCAGAAAGCTGAAACTCATGTGTGTTGAGCCTCTCAAGTATGTCAGACGGGTCGAGTGTCTTGAAATCAGGACGTTCTTGAATCATCAGGGCTAGGGTGTCAAACGAACTATCAAGTGATCTCAGTAGTGTCTTGATGACTTCATGTTTGGTGATCTCAGTAGCACCGAGGGCTTGAAGCTCATTTGTGATGTCAGTGAGTCGGTCAAATGTGAGCTGGACATTCTCATTGTCATTTCGCTTGAAGCGGTTGAAGAGGTTGCGAAGGACACTAATTCTCTGATCTCTCTGGGTTGAGACGCCTTCATTGACCTTGGAGAGCCAGTCCCAGACCAGCTTAGATGTTTCCAAAGCACTCACACGGCCATACTGTCCTTTGGTCAGATGACCATAGATGATATTCTTGGCAGTAGAGTCCAGTTGAACGAACTTCTTGACATCAGCAGCAGTGACACCTTCTCCAGCCTTGGGAACGCCATTCTTGATGACATACCATAGGTCGACGTCAATGGCTTCAAGATGCATGCGCATCTTATTCTTCCAGTAGGGATATTCAGTTCCATCAAAGACGGGGCACACAGCGGAGACTTTAATTATCCCTACAGTCGACATAGCTAAAACTCCAGGTGGTTAAACCGAATCACACAGAACAAGGGAGCACCTTGCTCTCATACCAATTGAAAGTGCGTTATATTGACTAGAGGGGGGTGAATAGGCGATTTTTATGAAAGTCTTCAAAACGTGAAAGTTATGAAGACAAACGATAGAAATAAACCTATTACCCTGCAGCGAAAGGTAGACTACACTAGGAAAGCCATAGTCAAGTATTCAATAGAGTGAAAGCACAATGACTAATAGCAGCAATGTAGTAAGGATCGGGTAGGAAGATATTGTGAAGCCACACAGAACACGCAGTCACTCAGTGAAGACAAAAGATAGTGCGAACATACAATGACTTCACAAGGAGTAACAGTAAGTAAAGGGAAGGGAAGATTAAACCAGTGACTCGCTAAAGACAATGATTTGTTGGACCAGTTCCAGTTGTTGTGACAACTGTACCTCTGGTTAGGGCGGCTAGGTATTTAAACCTTAGGACACACAGTCCTGAACACCCAGTCCTGAACACGCAGCTCAGGACACCCAGTCCTCACCGTATTCCCCTTGAGCTAAGGTCACACAGACCTTGCCCAATCACTCTGGTAAGTCTTCAAGGTAGACTCCCAAACCTTCACAGACTTCATTCACCGGCAATCCACAATGTCTCTTGGATGCTCAGAACGCGACGCCTAACCGGCTGGAGGATGCACAGTCCTCAAGTGTAATAAGTCTTCAGATCACACAGACAAGAAGACTTAAGTGATGCCTAATTCTCTTTGGCTCTGGGTGGTTAGGGCTTTATCCTCGCAAGGAATTCTCTCTCAAAGGCTTCGAGGTGGGTTGCTCTCAAACGACAAAGACCGTACTCTGAATCTGAGCAGCCAACCATTTATGGTTGTAGGGGGTGGGCTATTTATAGCCACTTGGCAACCCGACCTGATTTGTCCGAAATGACCCTGGGTCACTAAGGAACTGACACGTGTTCCAACGGTCAGATTTCAAACTCACACGGCAACTTTACTTGGGCTTCAAGCAAAGCTGACTTGCCCGACTCTGGACAAGATTCGCTCTCAAATTCTTCACTCGAAGACATAGGTTTTGTTTAAGCATCACTTCAGTCATTCTGACTGGTTCTCTTGGACCCCACTTAACAGTACGGTGGTTCCTATGACTCAACACAGAAGAAAGAGAACTATGAAAGATCTAAGTCCTCGAGCTCCATAGGCTTCATGTGGTGTCTTCTCTTGTCATAGTCTTCAATGTGAATATCTTCATATACCACCTTTGACTTCAATGTCTTCATACATTTTTAGGGGTCATCTCTGGTAGGAAAACCAAATCAATGAGGGACTTCTACCTGTGTTATCCTGCAATTCTCACAAACACATTAGTCCCTCAACTAGGTTTGTCGTCAATACTCCAAAACCAACTAGGGGTGGCACTAGATGCACTTACAGATCTCCTTGCGGATGGAACCCGAATAGGCGATAAACCTGGACTAGAGACTTGTTGGTTAGTCAGGTCGTGGTCGACTCCATCGCCAGGCTTCCGCTTGAACGCTGCCAAGATACATGATGTGTACATGGTGGTAAGTGGCTAAAGCATGTGTGAAGAAGTACACCCCTGCAGGGTTATCATTATCTATTCGAATAGCCGGATTCCTCGGATATGGAAACTTGGACCCCTTGCATAGTTCATAGACAAGTGAAAGTGGATACTCTAAAATGTGCAAGATAAGTGTGAGTGCTATGGATGGCGTTCTCGCAGGGAGACGAGAGCGGATCCATAGTGGTGTATTGGTATGGTAAATTTGTGGACTCGTGTGCGCCACCTCAAAAGAGTTACTTGCAGTCGTAGTTCAGGTTAGCCACCGAGTCAAAGCTGGCTTGCTGCAGTTAACTCCACCACCCCTTTGTTGATACCGATGCATATGTAGATAGTTCTGATGTAAGTCTTTCTGGGTACATTTTTACTCACATTTGCTTATTTTATGTTTTGCAGAGAGACTTCAGTCTCGCTAGTAGTTCCGCTTGGACTTCGACGTTTAGCTTGTTACCTCAGCTACGATCTTGTACCCTTGGGAGGGTCTTGTAGATAGTCAGGCTTCTGAGCCTTCTTCATTTGTAGTTGTCTGTACTCAGACAAGTTAAGCTTCCGCATGTGCTTGTTGCTTGTATGCTCTGAATGTTGGGTCATGAGACCCATGTTTGTAATATCTCGCTCCTCGGAGCCTAATGAATAAATACTTTGAGTCGTAGAGTCTTGTTGTGATGCCATGTTGTATTGCACATATTGAGCATATTGTGTGTATGATTGGAATGCTTGGTATGTGTGGGATCCGACAACCTAGTTGTTTATCCTTGGTAGCCTCTCTTATGGGGAAATGTAGTCTTGTGCTTGCATGAGCCATAGTAGTCCGCTACAGCCCGGTTCACCATAGTCCTGATAGCCTAGCACTACTGCTCCGGAACACTTGACTGGCCGGCATGTGATTCACTTCGTTCCTGTGTCTGTCCCTTCGGGGAAATGTCACGCGGTGACATCCGGAGTCCTGCCTAGCCTGCTACAGCCCGGGTTCCCAGAGTCTTGTTAGCCCAGTGCTACAGCCCGGATTCGCACGCTGCTGACCAACATGCTCGATGTTGATTCATGTATGCATGTTCCCATAAGTTAGTGCCACTTTGGGTTTACAACTAGTCATGTCGGCTCGGGTTCTCTGTCATATGGATGCTAGCGACACTATCATATACGTGAGCCAAAAGGCGCAAACGGTCCCGGGCCATGGTAAGGCGACACCCGTGGGAATACCGTGCGTGAGGCCGCAAAGTGATATGAGGTGTTACCGGCTAGATCGATGTGACTTGGAATCGGGGTCCTGACAGCTTTGGTATCAGAGCCTAACTGCCTGTAGGATTACGAAGCCATACTGGTCGAAGTTGAGTCTAGAAATGCTTTAGTTATATAAGGGAATTGATTGTGGAAGGGAACGTAAGGCTCTTTTTACTCCTTCACCTTATGCCCTTCTGATCTGAGTCAACCTCTTCTTTTCTACGGGGTTAAGAACTAGGCTTCTCTTCTATCTCTCAGGATGACGTGTTACTAAACCGTAGTTGCCTAGGATTGTTGAGTTCAAGCCCCAGTTCAGTTCCTACTGCTTGCATATGTTCATAGCTGGCCTCAGAACCTTGATATTGTGATGTTGAGTGGTTATGCCACCATTTTGCAGGATGTCTCAAATTTTTTTGAGCATTTACAGCCGTTATGCTGTCCGAGTCATCCCAGGTTTCTAAATAGTCGGATGCATTTGCAAATCCCTTCTTCCCATTTCCGATGTCCTTTTGGGCCAGATTAATCGCACTATCAGTGAGTTGAGGTACTCTTGCCTCGACATATATGTTGGGGCTATTATCATGACCCTAGGTGTTTTAGGGAGTCACCTAGTAATCTAGCCATGTTTTGTGTTCCGGTGTGATGATTCTGGCCACCATTCTCGAAAGCATTCCGTGATGCCATATAGTAGTAGGTATTCTATTCTTGGGTTCTTGAACCCGAGATTCACCCTACTTACCTCCTATTGATAGTGTTTGCTCGTTCCTTTAGGATATTAGTAACCTTTGCATTAGTCCTCGAGGTCCGTGGTAGTTCCTTCTTCCAAATACTACGAACCGCTTATGGCAGAAGTTCTTTGAACCAAAAGATCACAACTAGAGTGCTCTTGATGAGTTCTCCATTCTGCATTGCGATTCTACCAGTCCTACCTTTCTGCATGGGTTGTCCAGAAGAAATGTTGAGTTTTGCTCGACATACTAATCTATGCATCCACAACTCAGAAAGTTATATGTTCCTTGAGTTGTTCCTCTTCAGTTGTATCCCGACCATCCTCTATCAGTTGATAGCCAAGAGTGTGTGTGCATTTGTGTTCATCGATGCCTTTTATTCTTGTGGTCTGTCAAGCCATTCTATTCCGGAATGACTAGGAGAAACAAACTCCAGTACCTCATCCATATCTAGGATTGGGTCAAAGTAGTTGTATTCCACAGATCAAAATGACAATCCAGTTTTTGTTCTGTTCTACCTTGGGGTATTACCATCTTATATCAAGAATGTCATGAGAATTGCACCAACTCTTATGAATTCTTGACGCAGTGATACCTTTCGCCACCATCATTCATTCCTCGGTCTCCGTGTTATTGTAACCTGAATACCGACAAGTGAATTGTGATGTGAGAAATTAATACTTCTAGCAACCATGTTGCTTAGTAGTAAATGGACAATAGTTTCATTCTTAGCATGTTGGTTATTGAATCATCATTCTAAGATAGACTGTGCTACCTAGTCCTTATTTCTGGTGCACTCTTTGAACAATGAGTTAGGATTATTCAGTCCCTTGCTTATTTGATCATACCGTCTTGCTCTGAAAAGCAAGACTGTTCTCGAGCTTAGTAACATATCAGTGGTTCGTGATGTTCCGAAAATCTTCTCGGAAGTATTACCAGGTTGTCACCTGACCACTATGTTGAGTTCGTGATCATGTTGGTTTTCCTCTAAACCACCCATTCTCCAAGAATCCGTGTTGGATATCCCTGAACTAGTTGGTTGAGCTAGACAACAACTTGGAGAGCTGGAAGATAAAGCTTTGCTTATCTTAGTTCATCTCTAAGGGATATCTTCTCTGTGTGTGTGTGTGTTGAAGAAAGATGATATCTCCATTGATCCGCCCTCGTGATCAGTTGTTGGATCTATTGCCTTGTCAAAACTTTTACTTGAGTATGGGCTATTATCAAGTCAAATCGGAACCAACGATGTTTGTAATGTTGTATTACCTGTGGATGATCCCTCGAGCATACACCATTACATCTTTTGGTCTGACCAATACTATCGCATTGTTCACATAATGGTGGAAGTCCAGTGATATGGAAATTCTGATGAGTTGCTATTGAGCCCATCAGCAGCATTTTGTCTTCCCCATGATTCATGTTGAACATTATACTAGTGTTGGAAACTTTATAAGAATTTCCCTCATGTCCCGTTCATGAAGCATATGTCCGGTTGAAATATGCGACTTCCTCTAATTCATGTGCATCTGATGCAAGTTGCCGCCGTGGATTCGAGAAAGCTTGTTTTGCTTCCTTTGGAGTCATCCCAAGTTAGTCATGCATGTGCGAAGTATTCTATGGTTTGATAGGCTCGCTACCTCCAGTCCATATGTGTCCCTAGCACACCAAGCCACTGATTGATTTGTTCAAGGAGAAGAAGTTTCTTCTTAAGAGCTAGACTTACACAAGGACTTCGATATCCTCGTTGATGGTTCCCCCTGAACTCGGTAGTGTTTCATTGTAAGACTACCAGGTGGCCATGCTTGTCTAGGACAGCGTGTTCACATGCTTGTAGCAGAACCGGCTCATGTTTTGGAGCTTACTACCGTAGTTCATTCCCCCGAGAGTCTCGCAACGTCATCTCATCGATTTGTGTTGCAAACTTTCATTTTTCTTTCTAGACTTGATGGGTCTAGAATATCCTGACACCAACCAGATCTGAATCTCAGGCAGATATGATGGTTGGAACTCACTCCAAGAACTATAATATTGGTCTCTCTATAACCGGTAAAGTGGATGTCGTGGCCAACACACCCAGCCAGAAGACCTATTATTGTAGTATCTTGATTGAGGAAGTTGGCCACGTCCCCATAAGGATTTCATAGGATTTACTCCAGAAGTTGTTCCTTATGGATCTATTGTATTCCGAAGTCCGACCACTACTTGATGGCTATGTTGATGCTTTAAAGCATGACCGTGGTAACCAATACATCAAGGAGAACATTAGAAGCGCAGTGCTAAATGTCTCTCCGTTGATCATCCAAATTTCATTCCCTTGGCCTCGCTAAGGTGAAATCTGAGAAAGGGTTGTCTTTCTATGCATCTGCATTGTCCATCACTATTCATCAAGGTAGTAAGATGTGTTGCCAGGATCCTCGACTCGGATGTTGGTAGAACCTTGATGAATATGGAAATGCTCAAGTTCTCGAGAGCACGCGCAAGCAAGATCATCCCTTGCATTGTCTTCAACAAGGTAGTTCACATCATCCATTCTAGCCCGAGTGTGTCGCTCTCCAGAACTCCGTCAAACGATCGCTCGTAAATTGCCTTAGGTTGGTATAGAGAGTTCCAATGATCTCTGTATCAAAAGTAATTCTTTTGCCACTTAAGGGATAATTCCACGAGTCACCTTCCTTAAGGTATCACGTTACAAAATCATAGCAATTATCTCCTTGCTACTTTGAAATTCATGCTCCATCTTAGTCAAGTGTGGAATTGTAGCCTGCCAAATTGAAACATCGTCATATGTTTCTTTCCTTCCCTCTCGATATGTGTTTTGTGTCTCAGCTCGAGAGATGTTCCTACAACTCACCCCATAAGTTGATCGTGAGTTGTTCTATCTTCGAGAAGATCGATTTCGGTAGAGAATCTCTTTCCACCATCATCATGTTGGATGAAGATCTCGATAGCAAAGACGTCAAGATCAATTGGAGCAATGAATCACCATCTCCGGGAAGGGAAATTGGATCACGAAGATCATGTCGGCTTTGTGTCCCCTCTATCTTCTTACCTCACGTCTTGAATCTCGGGACGAAATTCTTGTTAGTGGGGGTGAGTTGTCACAGCCCTAGCTTTGGCCTTTGCTTGTCATTCAATATGCATCCATGCATCATCTTAAATTCAAGGAAATTGAATTGAGGGAATTCTCAAGCCTCAGAAATCTTTTAAAAAAATGATCAACATTAAAATATTTCAAATGAGCCCAACAAAATGTTCCTGCTAACCTCTGAAAATATTGGCAAGAGCTATAACTCAAACCAATATTTTTGGAATCACAGAAATAATTATTCTTCGGCCTTGAATTAAATCACTAGCTATTTGATTTGGGTTTATATTTACTATAAAATAGATATAAGCCCAATAATTTTGAAAAATTGCATGTGGCTCTGAACTAGTTTCCTAAGTCTACATAATAATTTTCAGAAGCATAGAAATTGGTTTGTTTGAAAACCAAACTCAAAACAAACTTCAAAAAAATAGAAAACAGAAACAAACAGAAAATAGAAAAGGCAGAGCACTTACCTGGCCTTACCTGCGGCCCAGCAAGCCGGCCCAGCCCAGCTGGCCTCTGCCAGTCGTCGTCCTCCTCTTGACAGAAGGACGCGAGGGCGTGTGCCCACCGCACGCCGGCACGTGCCGGCCACCTCCTGCTTACCTGCTCGCCGCTGGAGGCACCCGAGGGCGCCACGCACTCCCCTCGACCCCTTGAAACTCCCCTCTCTCTCCCAGTACTCCCTCTCCCTCCTCTGCTCGCTTCCGCAGCGCCACCGAGTGCCGCCGTCGATGCCGCTCGCTGCCACAGCGGCCACCGTCCACCACTTGCCTCGCTGACGCTTCCGGAAGAACCGCAACACTGCCCACGTCCCCTCCGCCGACTCACGCCTCGCAGGAGGCCCTGCTTCATCGTCATCGCGGTCATCTTCAACCTCGGGCACCCGAGCCCCTCGCCGTCGATTCGCGCCGTCAAGGACGTCCCCGAGCCCACTGACCTACTCCGCCGCCTCCCGTTGAGCTCCCGGTCCTTGCCCCTCTCTCCCCATGCTCGTCCGCGCCTTCTAACCACCGTAGCCATCGGAGCCGATAGCTCCTCACCGCCGGCCATCTCGCCAACATGACCACGGCCGTGCAAGCACACGTCCGAGCCCACCGCTGCACTCATTGCACTTCCGCGGGTCGATCACGACCATCCACGGCTCCGGACATACCCCGCAACGCGCAAACCGTCGTTGGCCGAACTCCGGCCGCCGCCGCGAGCTCCCTTCCGACGAGCTCAGTCCACCCCAGCTGCTCCCGCTTGCCCCGTTAGATGCGTGCGATCACCAGCTCCCCGTAGAGCCTCTCCACCGCTCATTTGGTCGCCTGAGTTGCGATTCCGAGCGCCTCCGCCATCTCTGGCGTCGCCGGCGACGAGCCGTGGACCAAGTCCGGCGAAGTTGACTCATTTGACCTCGGGTTTGACCCCCCAGGGTCACTGACGTGCGGGCCCGTCCCTGTTAATCTTTAGCTAGATTAGATTAGTGCTAATTAACCCTGATAGTTAGGTTAGCCGCTGACATGTGGGCCCCGGCCCCACTGACATTTTAGTTAGGCTTAATTTAAGGTTAATTAACTATATTAATTAGCTAAGTCAATGACATATGGGTCCCACTGTCAGGTTTGACTCTCGTTAGGCGCTGTTGACCAACTGACATCATAGTGACGTAGCGCTGACGCAATAACTCATTTTCTGGATTTATTCTTTTTCAGGAAATTCCAAAAAATGCACAAAACTTCAAAAAATCATAGAAATTAAACTGTGACTCCAAATGAAATAAATTATATATGAAAAATTATTAGAAAAATCCAATCTATCGATCTGTACCATTTTCATGCATGTTAGAACAACTTAAGGCCACTGTTTAGGACAAATCAAATGAATGGTATTTAAATAACCACATGTGGAGTTTGAATTTGAACTTTGGGTTCAAACCAACTTCATTTAATTGTGTTGCTAGTTGCATTAGCTCAATCAACAACATATTGCCATGTCATTATCATGCATCATGTTGTGCATTGCATTGATTGTGTTCCTTCTCTGTTGTCGGTGGTTGTCCACTCTCGATAGACGTTGTATCGACGCTGTGATCGTTGACACTTATGAAGACCCAATGATATCTTTAGAAGTGTCAGGCAAGCAAAACCCCCTTGTTCATGCCGATACAATCCCACTCTCTCGCTCCTGCTCTCTTTTACTGCATTAGGACAACAACGATTCAACTGTTACATGTTGCGGTAGTTGAACCCCTTTCCTCTGCATGACCTGTCATTGCCACAGTAAATAGATGAAACCCACTAGCATGAGTAGGAGTTGTTTGAGCCCTGGTGTGCCTACTCATTTATGCTTGTTGTCATGCCTGCTACTGCTTAGAGTTGAGTCAGGCTGGTTCATCGGGGATGAATTGGAATGTGGTGAACATGTCGTACTGTTGAGAGCTAAGTGTGTGAACACGATTTGGTAAAGGTAGCGGTGAGAGGCCATGTAGGAGTACATGGTGGGTTGTCTCATTGAAACCGTCCTCAGGAACTGAGTTCTGTGTTTGTGATCTATGAACAGTTACAACCACACATTGGAATGCTTAAGTGCCCCTCTCGACTTATTAATCAACCTGATCTCTGTCCAGGAGTTGCAACTAGTTTCTGGTGTTTGTAGGTAGTGCTAGCAGTCTACTAAGTGGCACCCGATACAGGTGGGCTTGGGACAGACTAGGCACAGTGGCACGGTGTACCAAGTGGCACCCGGATGGTGGGCTTGGGAACCCTGCTCACATCGTTTGGGGCCGTGAGCGACACCCCGGCCGGATCTCCTTGCGGATGGAACCCGAATAGGCGATAAACCTGGATTAGAGACTTGTTGGTTAGTCAGGTCGTGGCCGACTCCCTCGCCAGGCTTTCGTTTGAAGGTTGCCGAGATACACGATGTGTACATGGTGGTAAGTGGCGAGAGCGTGTGTGAAGAAGTACACCCCTGCAGGGTTATCATTATCTATTCGAATAGCCAGATTCCTCGGATATGGAAACTTGGACCCCTTGCATAGTTCATAGACAAGTGAAAGTGGATACTCTAAAATGCGCAAGATAAGTGTGAGTGCTATGGATGGTGTTCTCGCGGGGAGACGGGAGCGGATCCATAGTTGTGTATTGGTATGGTGAATTTGTGGACTCGTGTGCGCCACCTCAAAAGAGTTACTTGCAGTCGTAGTTCAGGTTAGCCACCGAGTCAAAGCTGGCTTGCTGCAGTTAACTCCACCACCCCTTTGTTGATACCGATGCATATGTAGATAGTTCTGATGTAAGTCTTGTTGGGTACATTTGTACTCACGTTTGCTTATTTTATGTTTTGCAGAGAGACTTCAGTCTCGCTAGTAGTTCCGCTTGGACTTCGACGTTTAGCTTGTTACCTCAGCTATGATCTTGTACCCTTGGGAGGGTCTTGTAGATAGTCAGGCTTCTGAGCCTTCTTCATTTGTAGTTGTCTGTACTCAGACAAGTTAAGCTTCCGCATGTGCTTGTTTCTTGTATGCTCTGAATGTTGGGTCATGAGACCCATGTTTGTAATATCTCGCTCCTCGGAGCCTAATGAATAAATACTTTGAGTCGTAGAGTCTTGTTGTGATGCCATGTTGTATTGCACATATTGAGCATATTGTGTGTATGATTGAAATAATTGGTATGTGTGGGATTCGACAACCTAGTTGTTTATCCTTGGTAGCCTCTCTTATGGGGAAATGTAGTCTTGTGCTTCCATGAGCCATAGTAGGCCGCTACAGCCCGGTTCACCGGAGTCCTGCTAGCCCAGCACTACTGCTCCGGAACACTTGACTGGCCGGCATGTGATTCACTTTGTTCCTGTGTCTGTCCCTTCGGGGAAATGTCACACGTGACATCTGGAGTCCTGCCTAGCCTTCTACAGCCCGGGTTCCCGAAGTCCTGTTAGCCCGGTGCTACAGCCCGGATTCGCGTGCTGCTGACCGACATGCTCGATGTTGATTCATGTATGCCTGTTCCCGTAAGTTAGTGCCACTTTGGGTTCACGACTAGTCATGTCGGCCCGGGTTCTCTGTCATATGGATGCTAGCGACACTATCATATACGTGAGCCAAAAGGTGCAAACAGTCCCGGGCCATGGTAAGGCGACACCCGTGGGAATACCGTGCGTGAGGCCGCAAAGTGATATGAGGTGTTACAGGCTAGATCGATGTGACTTGGAATCGGGGTCCTGACATAGTAGCATAATAGCATTATAACCGTACATTTTTCTTGTGGTTTGACTTAATCTCACCATGCTTCTTTGCGTCCTGTGATCTTCCAATTCTTGTGAACCAAACACCCAAATTGGCAGAAATCATGTGTTTTTTAATTCTCTGTTTTGCACGTGCATTCCTATCCTATTACTGTGTATTTCCTATCCCTACTTGTTAGAATCCTCCAATTCAAACGAGCCCTTACAGAATTACTTCTCTTATAGATAGTTGTCAAAGAAAACCTTGTGTGGTTTGTCCCACTCCTGTTGCGCTGTCGTCCACCCAAGTTCAGCTGCTCCAAAGACAGAAGGGTCCAGCACAGCAGGGATTCAGCCTCCAGATTGTCTTTCGCCGCCTCAGATCTTCTTCCCCGCTGCCGGCAGCCATGACAACTGCATTACCATCATCAACCGAGCAGATGACCTCGAGGACTACATGGGTCTACAAGAGAGGTCGCACTCTTTCGTGTCTACTTACGTTATGCATCGCTTAATATTACATGCTACTTTATCGTCATGTTCACCGATTAGACTCTGAGTCAGCTCCAAACTAATGGTCAAACTTGAGTTTTTAAATGGTTGTGGGGTACATATCGGGGCCGCAATCAATAGTATCTATCTACTATCTGGTTAATCTCTGGTGTCTACTATGAGTTTCATGTTGGGTGGGAAATAAACAATAAAGCAGCCATTATCTGTATTTTTTAACTGAAGCCATTATCTGCCTGCTATCATTGGTTTTGGGTCTATCCACAGGTTGCTACCATCACTCCGGATTTCTGCATGCACTCCTAACATAATATCACTATGTTTTATTCCTATGCATGTCAGTTATTGTACATAATGGAACTGAACATGTAGAGCAAAAGAGACGAGCCTTGCGTGGCAATAAAATTTCATGGAGACGTCGCTCCATGGTAGGCGCAAAGGCAGCCCGCCTCCACCCATTTTGGATTGTAATCGAGAGGAAGATATCTGTTCTGAGGGGGATTCAAAAGGAGAAGACCACTCCTATTTACCCCCTAAGGTCTTCGCTCTAACTTGGCATGCTGATGTTGGTTATATCATGCATATGGTGCCTTGCATTGCTTACTTTATACATCAAATATGTCAACTGCTTAGTTTAGACATGCTTTGTGTGGATGCCATCTGTTTAGTTTATTCATCGTTTATGTGAATTATGCAACGCCATCTTGTTTAGCCAGGCATCATATATGTGAATTTTGCAATGCCATCCTGCTTAGCCACTCATCTTATATGTGAATTATATCAGGTCATCCTTTTTTTGTTACGTATTACATTTGTCAACAATGTTAGTACATTCAACTACTCTTCATGTGCATCAGCCATTTGACACGGTGATGGAAAATTCTGGAGTGAAAACAAGGTCTTCAGAGCAGACTATGCTATCTGATGAAGCGCATATCTTATTGGTTATGGATAGCTCCTCAGAGGAGGACTCAGAGACAGATGACCAGTCCTATTTCCCCCCGAGGTGTGTGCTCTAACTTGGTAGGGTTATGTTGCTCCTATCATGCGTATGGTGTATTGCATTGCTATGTCATTTGATTAGTTTAGACATCCTTTGTGTGAATGCCACCTGTTTAGTGTCTAATAACCATATATGTGAATTATGCATTGCCATATTGTTGCAAGACATTATATATGTGAATTATGCAATGCTATCTTGTTGCAAAGGCATTATATATGTGAATTATGCAATGCCATGCTGTTGAGCCAATCATCATGTATGTGAATTATATCATGCTATCATTTTTTGTATTACGTGTTCCATTTGTTGACAACGTTTATATATTAAACTACTCTTCCTGTGCATCAGCCATTTGAAGCGGTGATGGAAGTATCTGGAGTGAAAACAAGGTATTCAGAGCGCACAATGCTACCTGCTGAAGCAAACATCTTGCTAGATACAGAGAGCTCCTCAGAGGAGGATTCAGAGAGTGATGACCAGTCCTATTTCCCCCTGAGGTCTATGCTCAAACTTGGCAGGGTTATATTACCCATGTCATGCATGTTGTCTTGCATTGCTTAGCTTTTACATCATATATGGATTGCCATCTGCTTACTTGCTTACTATATAAATAATATATTTGAATTATATCATGCCATCATGTTTACATACACAACATCTATCTGAATTATGGCATGGCAACCCATTTAATAAAGACATCATATAGTTATATCATCTCATCTTGTTTAGTGTTTACAGTCATCATATTTTGAATTATGTCATTCTATCGAGGAATTATATCATGTTTCCATAGGCGGCATGTATGTGAATTATGGCATGCCAACCTATTTAATAAACACATTATATAGTTATATCATGTCATCCTGTTTACATAGTCATCATATTTTAAACTATGTCTTTCCATCTTTTTTAGTTAGCCATCATAATGTGAAATTGTGTCATGCTATCCTGTTTAGTTAGCCATCATATATGTGAAATTGTGTCATGCTATCCTGTTTGGTTAAACAACATAAATGTGAATTATTTCATGCCCTTTTTTATTCCCCACTATCCATTGCACCTGTCTATCATACAATGTTTGTACATTCAATTACTTTTCTTGTTTATCGGCCATTTGAATTGGAGAGGGTGATGGCAGTATCTAAGGGAGTAATAACATGGTCTTCAGAAAAGATAGTGCTGCCAGTTGATGCAGATAGAACCACGGTTGTACTTGCCCAAGAACCAGACCCACCACACATAACCCAGACTCTTGCAGATTGTACCCCTACCTAGTTGGACAGAGAACCAGCTACACCCCTTCTAACCCCAACCCCAGCAGATAGTAACCTAGTTTCAGTTGACACAGCACCGTCTCCACCATAGAGCACCCAAACACGAGCAGATAGTAAGGGAACTGCAGTGCCCAAAGCACGAGGACCACCACTCTGAATCCCAACTCAACGCTTAAAGGAGAAGAAGAATTGTTCTCAGGTCAGGTTCTGTAGCTATGGTTCATACTCCGTTGCTCTTGCATCACTGTATTTACTCAGACCAACTATTTTCAAATTTGAAGGATGGAATTGAAACTCCAATGGCGCAACAGGTATGTTTTAAACTTTGTTTCTTTAACTAGTTTGTTGTTGTAACTTGCTCTATGTTGATTTCAGTTTCAATTGAATAAACAGTTATGATCTCATGTCATGCACATTACAAGTGTTGTTATTGCTCTATAGTTTCCCACACTTATATTCTGTCTATTCTGCTTTGTCTTGAACAAATATTATTTGAAATGTGTCTCTATCTTGATTTGGCAACAAAAACTAGAATGATATAGACCATAAAGTTACCATGGTACATAGATATATGTTTGTTTCATGTTGTTATCATGTGCACTTTACTACTGAACTGATTTACCAAAATGAGTTTCATATACAACATGGTAAACCTGTGATGTGTCTGCTTGTTTCTCTTTTAGAATGCGGACAAAATATTGGAGAACAGTACCCCGTTATGAAATGGTAAAGGAAGTAATGCAGATAAGGTTCAAGATAGTGAGACATCCCTGTTGGTCTCCAAGAAATCTGATAAAAACTACCTTGACGACAGTGAGAGAACCCAAAAGTCCTATCTTGATGTAGTGTTCGAGTTACTGGCCACTACTACTGGCACAAGCTCTTTGAACTCACTGCCTGAATCAGTTCATCTTCTTGAGTCTCAGCTTCAAGTTGAAATACATTGATCAGATGTGTTGCGACAGGAAGCTGAAGGACTGAGGAAGTCCCTGCAGAATTCAGATGCATACTTTCTGGTGCAACAGCAAGCACTGGAGGATTTAAGCGCCAAACAAGAGAAAGTTAATAAGCTTGCTAAGCATCTTGCCAGCATTATGGGTACCCAGGATATTGTTTCTTGAGATCTTCTGAAGTGGTTTCAGTTCTGGACTTGTTTTGCTGTGGCGTTTATTTGCACTGGTCGCCAACTTTGACAACCAGTGTACATGATATGTTGCTTTGTTCCCTATATTTGCACTAGTGGCGAACTTTGATGCCCAGTGGATGTAATATGTGTAATACCCGTGATAGCCTAGCGTATGTTGCTTGCTTATTTATTTCCTTGTTGTCTTGTTTATTTGTTTGCTTGTAGTCAGTGTTGTTCTTTTTTCGCGATTTGCTAGTGGCCGCAATAACCTATTTTTTAAAAGTAGGCCACAATAACCATGGGCTACATATTTACTGTAGTGACACTGGGCCTTCTACGGGCCTTAGAAACAATGGGCCTTCTACGGGTCGTATCATCAATGGGCCTTCTACGGGCCGTATGATCGATTGCCCAAACATGGGCCAATAACATACCGCATTATGGTCGTAAACGGGCTAGAGTTGGAATTATCCGTTCATGGGCCGACCATAACGGGACGTTGTTAATCGGCCATATTTGATGATGCTATGAAAACGGCCCAACGTATTAACGGGCCACAAACGGGCCGATTGTAACCACGGTCTGAATTTGGCCCACAAGCAGAAAATGATAGTAACGGGTCGTAAGTAACTGAATGCTGGAAATGACCCCAAGAATAAATGGGCCCTGAGAAGGCCGAAAGATAACATGGGCTAGAAACAGCCCAACGGTATAATGGGCCGTTAATGGGTATAAAGTGATACACTGTTCATTACGGGCCACTTTCACCACGGGCCGTTAATGGGCCAAGAGTTACAAAGGGCCTCATATGGGCCGAAAGACTTCATGGGCTATACATGGGCCGGAAGTTAAAATGGGCTGGAATCATATTGGACGGCCCAGATGACGCTACTGGGCCTAATTCGGATAGTTCGTAACGGGCCCTGGGTTAGCGAGCTGTAAATGGGCTATATGCGAACAGGCCGTTAACAGGCTTTCCGTGGGCCGGCCCGCCACCTTTTGACCAAGTCAAACGGGTCGGCCTTTTCACAGGAATGGGCCTCTGTTGGGCCATGCCACGTGTCGATGTATCATAGGCGCCTTCGGTCCAATGAGTGGATGACATCTGTCCCAACGGTGAGCCGACACGTGTTTCCTCCAGCCAATGATGATTTTACACATGGAAAATCCCCATTGGTCGGGGCTGTTAACGGGTTATCGGATCCAAAACCGGACCCGATAGCGCAACGGCGAGCCGTTACGGTGGATGTCACGTGTTGCTCACCCTTGACGAAAGCACTTCTATGACGCGGGATTTATTGTCATGGAAGTGGACACTTTCGTGATGATATTTTTGGTAATGTCATGGAACACTTCTACGACAGCACAGGTATGACTATCTTGCTTATGTCATAAAATTGTCATGGATGTACATGCATAACAAAAAACGTGACCTCCTGTGACAAACATGTATCACCACAGAAGTGTCTTTTTTTGTAGTGACCCGTGCCGCCGACGCCGCTCCTCTGACCGCCGCCGCGCCCAATCCAGCCGCCGCCACCTCCCTTGCCGCCGCCGCAGCTCCTGTGGCCACCGCTGCGCCCACTCCAGCTACCGCCGCCTCCATGGCCGCCGCTCCACCTCCTACCCTGGCCACCACCGTCGCCGTTGCGATCTCTTCTACCGCATCGTCTCCCTTCGGCCACATGTACGCAGGCGCACCGGCTACCTTCACCCACATGCATCTGGCCCCACCAATGGTCGGCGCCACGCTCCGCCCGCCCTGGTTCAGCCCCTCGGTGGCTACACCACGCCGCAGGCTTTCCTGGCAGGCCATCCGGCCTACTTCTATGTGCCGCAGCAGCCAACCGATGCTAGCTCCGCGGCTCTGCCTGCCCCGCCAATTGTCGGCGGCCATGCTCCGCCCGCCCCAGTTCAACCCTATGGTGGCTTCGCCTCACTACCAGTCTCACCGCCATGGGACCCTACTCCTTTGGCTGTCCTGCACTCGGCCCCATCACCGAACAACTACGGCACCAGCGGCGCTTGGTACATGGACTCAGGCGCCACTGCCCACATGAAATCTCATCACGGTACCCTAACCTCTTTCACTCCGGTTCATACTCCTACTCGCATCACCATTGGTAACGGCTCGTCTCTACCTATCACACATGTTGGTCGTACTTCGTTTCCTTCCACATCTATGCCTGTCACCATGTCTAATGTTCTTGTTTCTCCTAATTTAGTTACGAACCTTGTATCTGTTCATCGTCTTGCTCATGAGAATCCCATTACTGTTGAATTTGATGATGTCGGTTTTTGTGTGAAGGACGCCCGTACTCGGATGGTCCTTCACCATTGCGATAGTCCTGACGAGCTCTATCCGGTGCACTCCCCCGCCACCGCCTCCACCACCCCAGCCGCCCTCGCCGTAGGTGTCAACCTTTGGCATGCTCGTTTGGGACACCCGGACCCCACCACTCTACGTCAAATTCTTCAGAGTTTTGCATTCTCATGCAATAAGATCGATGACCATACTTGTGAGACTTGTTGTCTTGGCAAGCACGTTTGTCTTCCCTTTAATTAGCACATCTACCACTATTTCCACTTTTTCGTTTCAGTTATTGCATAGTGATGTTTGGACATCCCCAGTTGCAAGCAACACGGGCTACCTATACTATTTGGTGATCTTAGATGATTTCTCTCCTATTTGTGTGGACATTTCCTCTTCGTCGCAAGTCCGACGCCCTTGCCACACTCATCGCCTTTTATTCTGTCACCACACAGTTTGGTCGTCCTATCCTTGCATTACAAATTGACAACGGAAAAGAGTTTAACAACGTCGTTGTTCATAACCTTCTAGCCTCCCACGACACTATCCTCCACCTCACTTGCCCCTACACATCCCAAAAAAATGGTCGTGCCGACCGTATCCTTCGCACTCTTAATGATTGCGTCTGCACGTCGCTCTTTCACTCTAACGTGCCTCCCCGGTTTTGGCCGGACGCTCTCGCCACAGCCACCCTCCTCGTCAACATCCGCCCGTGTTGCCCACGCTGGAACTATGCCCCTCACCATCTCCTCTTTGGTGCGCCCCCATCTTATGATGGCCTTCGCATCTTTGGCTGTCTCTGCTATCCTAGCCTCGTCGCCACTGTGCCTCATAAGCTTGCACCTCGCTCCATCGCTTGCATCTTCCTCGGCTACCCACTTAACACCAAAGGATACCGCTGCTACGATCCCGTATCACATCGTGTATTCACCTCCCGGCATGTTTACTTTGATGAGAAGGTGTTTCCATTTCAGCGGGTACCTCCCGTCGCCCCGTTGCCGTCGGCCACTGGCGGCCCTCCAGTGACCCCGTCAGGTGGATGGCCCCGCTCGATTCTTGGACCGCCTCCGGGCTTCAGCGGTCCTCGCGCCATGGGATGAGCTGCGCCTCGTGCCCCCACGACGCCCTTGTCGACTCCGTCGGGGGCCTCGGCATCACCCGCCTCACCGGCAGTGACTGCATCGCCGGGCTCTTCTTAGGCTGCTCCATCGTCGGTATCTTCACCGCCACCTCGGGCGCCGCCCCGTCGCTGGCCGCTTCGCTGGCCTCCCCACCGGCCACCTCAGGCGCGGCCTCAGCTCCCTCCGTGGGCGCGGCCCCCTCGAGCTACACCTTGGGTGCGACCTCCCCCTCAGATGGGGCCACCCCACAGGCTCCACATCGGCCTCGGCCAGCTCGTCATCACTGCCTATGCCCGCCACAGTTCCGGCGTTGCCAACTCGCCCGCTCACTCGGGCCAGGGCCGGCTTCCACCATCCGAGTCTGTAGTGCTCCCGCGACGAGTATCTCCTTGCTGCCTCCACCACTGAGCCGTCGCCGATTCGTGCGCCCACCAGAGCAGCCATATGTGATCCTCATTGTCTTGCTGCGATGCAGGAAAAGTTCACTGCTCTTCAGCGGAACTGTACCTGGACACTAGTTCCCTGGCCTCCTCGCGCCAACGTCATCAGCGACAAGTGGGTCTTTTGTCATAAGACGCGCTCGGATGGCACGCTTGAGCTCTATAAGGCTTGTTGGGTGGTCCATGGGTTTCGGCAGTGTGCTGGCGTTGACTTTACTAGACGTTTGCACAGGTTGTCAAACCGGGAACGATCGCACCGTCCTTCAGCTGGCGGTCTCCTATGGCTGGCTAGTTCATCAGATGGATGTCTCCAACGCCTTTCTTCATGGCCACCTTGAGGAGCGGGTTTACTGTGAACAACCCACCGGTTTCGTCAACGCGTCTCTTCATGGGCATGTGTGTTTGTTGTCCCGATCTCTCTACGGGATCAAGCAAGCACCTCGCGCCTGGTACCAGCGTATCACCGGCACTACTGCAGGATGCTACTAACGCGACACTACGATCAGAGAACCTTCTACGAAACTGTGTGCGATGCAATAATCACAAACGGTGGTGTAAAAATCATCAAAAAGGTGCAAAACTTTGCGATGGCAGAGCCATCAAACACGGTTCAGATTTTAGTTGCATGTGCGATGCAGGGCATACGGTTGATCCAGACGAACTGTTTGCGATTAGACAGAACAACAGAAATGGCAGCCATATCAATGTGTGTGCGATATATGGCATACAGTTCGCTCCGATGAACTGTTTGCTATTAGGGAAAGCAACAGAAACAGTCAGCCAGATAAAGGTGTGTGTGATATACGGCATACAGTTCAGTCGAATGAACTGTTTTCGATTAGAGAAGAGAACATAAACGGTTCAACTTAAGAAGATGTGTGTGATATGCGGCAAAAAGGCCCGGAGGTTAATTCGACAACAAGTACACAGAGGTTAATTTGACATACATGACTTATAAGTTTCACAGAAATCATATCACTTTTTTGGAAAACATTTAATTGTGTTGAATGTATATAATGCTCTGTCCTATTAGTTGAATTAACCTCGAGGTCCAAGTTTTGGAAACATGTCGTAAAGTAACGGGATAGACCTTCATCCGAGCCAATCAACATGTGTTCAAAAAACAAAAATTATCAAAAAGTAACGAGATAGACCTTCTTCAAGCCAATCAACATGTGTACAAAAAAATGTCAAAAATTACAAAACAAGGACCTCGAGGTTAATTCAACTAATATGATGGAGCACTATATACATTCAACGCAATTAAATGTTTACAGTGACCCATCACATCAGTTAATTTAACATCGAGGCCACTTCACATCCGATCACCCATCTGATGCTTACTCAAGCCTCAGCACAGTTAACTTGGGAGTTCTGTTAGATGAGCTATCTATAGGGAAGTTGGTCCTTGCTGCTGTAGGATTCCTCTTTGCATCCTTTATTGGGCACCCGGATGACCGACTATTCCCACCCAATGGTCAATGCCACGTCCCCGCATGGCAGTTTTTGCAGCGGGTCACTGCATCATCGTGCTGCACCCGGTGCAACTGCATGCACACGAACGTGCGTGATCGTGTGTCGGCCCCAAACACTGGCAGCACAACTTATAAATTGACGGATGGAGTACTAGTTACAGTGATGCATATAATTAAGCAAAGGGATCACACATGTCTGTATTGACTGGAACCAGAATGCAATAGCACAATAAGAATTAAGGCCACGATGATGCGATCGCAGTGGTGGTTACAGGAGGCAAGAAGAAAGATGCATGTATCAATGTACGACCTCCTCCTCCTCAACTTAGTGCGTCGGGCAACCGATCGGCGGCTATGGAGCGGCGGCTTTTGTGGCGAGGTCAAGGTGCTTCTCAATAAAGGCATCCAAGGCTTCCAGACGGTTGAAGAAGGCCAACGTCATAGCGTCCTCAGTGGCCTTGTAGATACCTATGTACACGATTCGCTCATACACGCGGATGTGTAGGTCGACGAATTCTTGCAGGGCGAGGCGCCCCATAGCTAGCGCGACCTCCAGGTGGACATTCTTTGTGGCGTCGGCGGGCAGTCGCAGGGCCACCAGTGCTTGAAAGAGGTTTCGACCATGGAGGCCGATTAGGGTGGCAGGCAATAAGGAGCCCGCGTGCAGGCTGGAGGAGTATGGCGATGTCGTCCGTGAGCTTCTTGACGACGGTGAACTTGTTGGTGGTGGCAATGATCATCTGGTCGTACTAAGAGTCGTAGCTGGCGTCGATGGCGGCCATCCACCAGCCGGTCGCCAACACCGTCTGGAGACGATCCTTGGTGCCATGGCGCAGGCCGGCGTCATGGACCATCTGGCACAGCCGCTGGCCGCTCGCGCGCATCGCCGCCATGGATCTGGAGTGAGCACTTTTGCGCTTATTACTATAGGTGCTTAGGCAAATGCTTAGGTGTGTATGATGTGGTAGATGCATTGGAATGGAGGGGTGCCTTTATATGAGTGCAAACTACGTTGCATTCACATTGTGCTGCCTCTTTTCCCGGTCCTCCTCCCATTACTTCCCTCATGCATTCACACGATGCTAATTGAAGGAGGATGCATCATTGGTCGTTCAATATTTCGGGAACCGCTACCCTCTCCCTCATCTGTATTAAAGCCATATCGGGAACTGTGTTGCCCGCTGTCAAATCGAATAGTACTGCGCCGCCCGCTGCACGCCCGGCTGAACACGCCTCCTCGCCTCCATCTATGCTTAATTACTGAATTTTATTTGCAAAAATTAGACACTACTAGTGATTTTTAGCTTCATATTTTGACAAATTGCAGTGTTACAAGGTTGACAAATGGCAATGTTACTAGATCAACAAGTATCAATCTTTCCAGTTTGACAAATGGCAACATACCCAATATGACAAATGCAAATCTTTCCAAATTACTTGTAAGTGGTTGCACACGGGTCATCCAAAAGAACCGTTTGCATATAAGAGATGCACAAATCCTGCTCTCACTTTGCATACAGGTGTTCTATGTAAAACGTTTGTGATCAAGAGCCATTAAATCCTATAGCCATTAAAACCAAGACACGTGGCGTCACGTGAATGGTTAACAGAACGCACACGGTTTGAATTATACAAATGTTTGAGATATTAAAGTGGCAGCTATTTTTTCAAAATGCCTTTGTTAGATGTTATTCGAGTGTGCCTTCTCTCAAAATGGATACGAAAAATACCACAACATGTCGAGTGTCAATCCGTGATAGCATGCCATGTTTCATAAATTTCAGATGAGTTTTGGATTTACTAGAATTTAAAAACAAAGTATCTCAACGTTTTGTCGGTAATCAACAGTGCCCTCGTATTTGAAATTCATTCCCATTTCTTGCATTGGACCTAAGCATGCACCCAAGGACAAAGATTTGATTTTTCAACCAATTTATATGCACTGGAACATGTGCATGTAGTTCAAATTTGAATTATGCACATAAATGCATTGAAAACTCAGTTAATGCATAAAAATGTCCAAATGAACCCCGAAAAATCACAAAATTTGACACAACACTCCTGTTGTTCTATGTTGACACGAGAAAAAATTTGAAAGCAATAAGAGGCAATGGATATCGTTTCGTCCACAAAGGTGGCCCTACAGAAACCATCATGCTTGTTGTGAGAAGCTCTGATTTGTGAGAAGCATATACCCAAACCTGCCCAAATGGGACAAAAATATTTACCACGCCATGTTGATGCCGCTCCATGATAGCATGTCAAGTTTCATGAATTTTAGACGAGTTTTGGATTTACTAGATTTTAAAAACCAGGCATCTCAATGTTTGCGGCCGAGTGACGGTGACAGGGTGTTTGACATTCATTCACATTTCTTGCATGGGACCTAAGCATGCACCCAAGGACAAAGATTTGATTTTTCAACCAATTTATATGCACTGGAGCATGTGCATGTAGTTCAAATTTGAATTATGCACATAAATGCATTGAAAACTCAGTTAATGCATAAAAATGTCTAAACGAACCCCGAAAAATCACAAAAATTGACACAACACTCCTGTTGTTCTATGTTGACATGAGAAATTTTTTGAAAGCAATAAGAGGCAATGGATATCGTTTCGTCCCCAAAGGTGAGACGTTCCCTACCGAAACCATCATGCTTGTTGTGAGAAGCTCTGATTTGTGAGAAGCATGTACCCAAACCTGCCCCATATGGGACAAAAATTTACCACGGCATGTTGATGCCACTCCATGATAGCATGCCAAGTTTCATGAATTTTAGATGAGTTTTGGATTTACTAGAATTTGAAAACCAGGTATTTCAATATTTGTGGCCGAGTGACGGCGGCAGGGTGTTTGACATTCATTCTCATTTCTTGCATGGGATCTAAGCATACACCCAAGGACATATATTTGATTTTTCAACCAATTTATATGCACTGGAGCATGTGCATGTAGTTCAAATTTGAATTATGCACATAAATGCATTGAAAACTTAGTTAACGCATAAAAATGTCCAAACGAACCCCGAAAAATCAGAAAAATTGACACAACACTCCTGTTGTTCTATGTTGACACGAGAAATTTTTTGAAAGCAATAAGAGTCAATGGATATCATTTCGTCCCCAAAGGTGGACGTTCCCTACCGAAACCATCATGCTTGTTGTGAGAACCTCTGGTTTGTAAGAAGTATATACCCAAACCTGCCCCAAATGGGACAAAAAATTACTACGGCATGTTGATGCCGCTCCATGATAGCATGCCAAGTTTCATGAATTCCAGACGAGTTTTGTATTTACTAGAATTTAAAAACCAGATATCTCAATGTTTGCGGCCGAGTGACGATGGCAGGGTGTTTGACATTCATTCCCATTTCTTGCATGGGACCTAAGCATGCACCCATGGACAAAGATTTGATTTTTTTCAACCAATTTATATGCACTGGAGCATGTGCATGTAGTTCAAATTTGAATTATGCACATAAATGCATTGAAAACTCAGTTAATGCATAAAATGTCCAAACGAACCCTGAATAATTCCAATTCTTTTACGACACACATATAGTTGCATGTTCACTACGGATAAAAGGTCTAGCAATTCAAACACCGTCCATTGCCTCTGTGACCCCATTATGTAATTCAAATCAAGATGAAAAATCAAGTAGATCCCACACAGTTTATTATAACCAACCATGTGAGATGCAGCACAAAATATCTTGGATCACCGTCGGAGTATAGTACGCATACGGCCTACGCGAGAAGGTGCGACGGCTACAGTCCACAACCAGCTCTGAATAAGGGACCGTGTCTGATGACACTTTGCGCGCCAGTTTTTTCGCTGAAGCGATTCCAATTTTTTGGCTTCCGCGGAAATATCTACCTCCCCGCCCCTCCCCCTTACCAAAAGCCACATTTCCTCCGTTTCCACCTTCCTTTCCAAGTTCAAACCTTCACTCCTTTCTTGCAGCGCCGCCTCCTCGCCGGCGACCCTCCTTCACGCCGCTCGGCCTCGCCTACCCAGGCAGGTAATCCACACCCGACCCCCATCCTCCTCCTTCCACATCCCACATGCCCCGACCGTCGACGTGAGCGCAACACCTTCCACCCAAGTCACCGACCCCTTCACAAAATAAGCGTCGCCCTAAGCCATGGTGCACACAGTATAGCCAGGATCTCAAGGAGCATTTGGCAGCGGAGAAGCAAATCACGGCAGCACGCGCGGATGAGGTCGCGATGGCTACCATTCGTGTCAACCCCCAGATCTTGGAGGAGCACCTCGCTGTCGAGGCCACCATCGACGCCTCGCGCGTCGACACCGCGACGCGGTTGACTGCTTTAAACGACAGTTCATGGCGTTCTCTTGAGGCCACCGTCGGTGCCTTCGACAAAGACTACGAGGTGTTTTCTTAGCGTGCACGTGCTTACCTCATCTCAAGAGCCAGCAGGTTGGTGCCCGGAGTGGCTCAGGCAACTCACCACTATGACGAGGGCACCCACGATGTGGAGGCCTCGCCCTCTTCCATGTCCAAGGAGCCAATCATCATCAATATCTCTGACAATGAGGAGTAGCTTGTCTTATTAGCTCACTATAAGGACCCAGGTTTAGTTTGCTAGCTACTACCTTTCCTTAACAAATTCTAGTGGATTGTGCTATCTACTTTTACCATGCAATCTTCTGCTCTAGTGTATATGTTCTATATGTCGTGCAATGTGGTGTTCATTTAACTATTTGGTTCAATTCTACAAATGTGATGTTCAATTCTTCAGGGTGCAATTTTGCAAGTTGTCAAGCATGCTTGGTTTGGTTAACTGTCTGATCTTCTATTAGGAGTATGTTATATTGTGCAATGTGGTGCTCAGTTAATGTTTGGTTCATTTGTTGTGGTGTTTAGTTAACTGGTTGGTTCAATTCTGCAATGCGATGTTCAATTGTTGTGGGTGCATTCTGTTATTGTACACCATGTGAGAAATAAATCAAATTTGGATGTACTAAATACATGAGAAACAAATACAATTGCTATATTTCCAAGTTGTTAATCATGCTTGGTTTGGTTAACTGTTTCATCTTCTATTAGGAGTATGTTATATTCTGCAATGTGGTGCTCAGTTAATGTTTGGTTCATTTGTTGTGGTGTTTAGTCAACTGCTTGGTTCAATTCTGCAATGCGATGCTCAATTGTTGTGGCTGCATTCTGTTATTGTATACCATGTGAGAAATAAATCGAATTTGACTGTACTAAATACATGAGAAACAAATACAATTGCTATATTTCCAAGTTGTTAAGCATGCTTGGTTTGGTTAACTGTTTCATCTTCTATTAGGAGTGTGTTATATTGTGCAATGTGGTGCTCAGTTAACATTTGGTTAATTTGTTGTGGTGTTTAGTTAACTTCTTGGTTTAATTCTGCAATGCGATGTTCAATTGTTGTGGCTGCATTCTGTTATTGTATACCGTGTGAGGAATAAATCGAATTTGGCTACACTTAATACATGAGAAATATATACAAGTGCTATATTTCCTAGTTCTTAATCATGCTTGGTTTGGATAAATGGGTTTTCCATGTGGCTTGAATTAATCTGATGAATCTGCAATGTGCTTATTTATCATCAACATATTTTACTGATAGCATGCGAACCCTTACTTAACCTGATGACTAACTACCTTATATGTGTTGCAGAGAAACAATGAGAAGCAGTGAGGTTTATAAGATGGTACTAACTATTATACCTTATCTTTTTTATTCCTTTGCCCCATTTCCAATATAGATAAGATATTTATGCACATCCTTGTTTTAAGGGTTCACTAATGATTACCTCTCAAATCATCTCTATGGTCAGGAGGCGAGGAAAGTTTTCATACAACACCCACAGTTCAATATTGAAGTGTTCCTGAAGAGGTCTAAGGATGGATGGTCAATCATCCACATGCACTGGCCTAAAATTGGAAAGACCTTCAACATGAATGAAGGCTCCATATTCACCTTCCACTTCAGCAGTTTTCCAGATAAGATGCATCTGTTTATGTACCGTCTATGATGCTAATTTCAAAAGGTTCTAGATGTTGCATGTGAAATTTGGTGCTGGCGCAGTTGTGTAATGGGGTAGCTGGGTGCTGAAGCTATATCATGTTGTACTCGGATGTATTTCAATTATGAAATCATGCTTTCTTAATATGGAAATGAAATATATGATGTGCTTAATATGAATGTCAATTAGATTAGTAAATAGATTATTAATAATAGGGAAATTAGCCTGCCAATTGGCCAATTAGCCTGCTAATTGGGTTTTCCTATTGCAAATGGTTATTGAGAAAACACCGTGGGCGATAACCTCAGGCAACGCACACAGTTTCTTGGAATAAACCGTGTTGGATCAATGAACAATCACACACGATATTCTCTTGAAAACTGTTTCTGTTACGCCACCTTGCACAAACGTTCTCCTTGAAGTGACTGTGTGGGATGTATATACGAACGGAAAAGTTTAGCAGAGACTGACTGTGTGGGGTGTACTTACGACCGGAAACGATTTCGCCTGTATAATTGTATTTTTTAGCACTACTATACGTATAACCGTATTTGGTTGCTCGCCGATCGCACACGACCTCATTTTATCGAGCGTGTGTGCCGGGAGGGCATATCCCCAACGGTTTCTGGGTCATGTTGGAAGGATCCCCTATTGCAGTCACTCACTAGGTGACGATTCCGAACGCCGTCGCGAAAAGGGGTTAAAAACCGTTTGTATAGCACCGACGTGTACCGGTGCGGGTTTCTTCATACACTGGGCTTCAGCGTTACTCGCTCAGATGCTTCGTTATTTTTCTATCACCGCGGCGACACGACTGCATATTTGCTCCTCTACATCGATGACATCATCTTGACCACCTCCTCCGCAGCCCTTCTTCAGTAGATTACTCTCTGGTTGCATGATGAGTTTGCCATCAAGGACTTGGGCGCTCTACATTATTTCCTTGGCATTGAGGTCGTTCGGTGACCCGGCGGCTTCTTCCTTCATCAGCAGAAGTATGCGCATGAGCTACTTGAGCGTGCCAGCATGCTCAATTGTCACCCTGTCGCTACTCCTATTGACACAAAGGCCAAGATTTCTGCTCTCGAGGGCTCGCCCGAGTCGGATGCTCCGTTCTATAGGCCCATTGTTAGTGCTCTTCAGTATCTGACTCACACCCGGCCGGATCTACAATATGTTGTTCAACAAGTGTGTCTTCATATACACGCCCCTCATGACTCCCATTGAACCCTCATGAAACAAATTCTCCGCTACATCCATGGCACGATGGCTCTTGGGCTCACTCTCACGACGTCCACTTCTCTGGAGATGGTGGCTTATTCCGACGCGGACTCGGCCGGTTGCCCTGACACCCATCGTTCCACCTCTGACTGCTGCGTCTACCTTGGTCCTTCACTCATCTTGTGGTCGTCCAAGCGACAACCCACCGTTTCGCGCTCCAGCGCGGAGGCCGAGTATCGAGCAGTGGCTAACGTTGTCGCCGAGTGCACCTGGCTACGACGGCTACTTCAGGAGTTGCATCATGATGTCTCCCAGGCTATGGTTGTCTACTGTGACAATGTCTCTGTGGTGTACCTTTCCGCCAACCCCGTTCATCATCGCCGGACTAAGCACATTGAGCTGGAGATTCACTTCGTGCGTGAGCAGGTGGTCCTTGGACGCATTCGGGTCCTACATATTCCGATCGCACAACAGTTCGCCGATGTGATGACTATGCCGACTTCCACCTTCGGGGGTGTTGAATATATTGTGTACGTGTATATTATGTTTTGGGCCCACCTCCTAGTTCATCTGTATCATATATACGTGTCTGGTGTACTGATCAATACAATTGTGTTGCACGGCCTAAATCCCATCTTCTACACATCATCTCAAAAAAAACTCCATCGATCGATCAGAGGCATAGACGAACCGGCACCTGCCTCCCTTGCCCTCACGCACGCATGGATTGTTCTGTTCCCACGCAAGCCGTCACTCCGCCGCCAACCGGCAGGGCTGTTGCCGTCGCCTCGCGTGATCGAAGATCGCGCGTGGGCACGGAATGCCGCCGCTACCCTTCTGTTCTCAACTTCTAATCCTTCAAGTGGGCAGCGGACATAAGGCCAAATCGATTCAATTTCAAAGTGAGAACCACAGATTATCTGTTGAAGGTATAATTGCTAATTAGAAGTATTAATCCTCCGACTTCTGAAATTGGGATATCTCCTCTCCGTGTCATGCCGATTCTTAGTCAAACTGAGTTCATCTATAACTGCAGAGTACATACACGATTTTGTTCTCGCTGTCCAGCAGACCGCTACATTGCTGCAGTATATATAGGGAGAGTTTGAGAGGAAGTGCATAGATGAATCCGGATACATATGAACCTATTTCGGAAAATATATTTTTAAATGCTAAAAAAATCTGAAAATGGTTGCATGGATACGTCTTCATGTTCTATGTGTGCGCATAAAGTTTCATGAAAAAATTAACTTTGTTTGTGGCGTGTGCAAAAAAATAAAAAATTATGTCATGAAACGCTATTTAGAAGCACTGGAATTTGTCTTTTATAGAGACAAAACAAAAAGACATTTTTTTCACAAAACTTTATGCCGTGCATACACATTTGCGAACATGTATGTTGTAAATTTTCTTTTGAATTTTTTGACTTTTTAAAATGTGTTTGAAGTGCATTTTCTAAAAAGCGGGTGCATATGCCCATGGGTGCAGGGGGTGCCCTCTCGAGTTTGAGCTCCTATAAGTAAGTTATAGTCTGACCATCTGTCTTTCTATTTAATCTATACTCTATATCTATATCTATACCTATTTATATATATATATATATATATATATACTAATAAAGCAAGGTGTGTTTCATCAATTTTTTCATCCGTTTACTACAAAAATATTTTTTTTCTATCTAAGGCGGTACTAAATTCCTATGTGTTCGTCTACTAGAAAAAAAGACTTCTCTAGAATTCCGTACATGGGCCTGCGCTGTGGCCCGGCGAAGTCAACCCACTTACTTTTCTGCTCACGTAGTTGTAAAAATTCTATTTTCAGTATAGGGCGACAAATAGTTGGAGCTTCTCCAGGACAACCAATAATGGCCTGGCCCATTTTTCTTTGTTGTTGTGTTTTATTTCTATTTTTATTCTCCTTTTCCTATCTTCTTTTTCACTTCCAAATTACTTGTTCTTATAAAATTAAGTTCATAAATTCAAAATTCTCAAAAAAATGTTTAGAATTTCAAAAAATATCAAATTATAGAAAATGTTCAGAATTCCAAACTTTGTTGCTATTTTGAAAAATATTCAAAACTTGAAAAAAGTTTCCCATTTTATTGAAAACTTTTATTGGTTTTCAAAATTGTTCGAGATTTCTAAAAAAATGGAAATTTAGAAAATGCTTCAAATTCAAAAAATATTCTTGTTTTAGTGAATTTTTACAATTCAAAATAATGTTAAAAGATGCACATTTTCGAAAAATGTTATGAATTTTCAACACATGTTCCCGTTCTAAAAAATATTCACAAATTCAAATAATGTTCATATTTTCATAAAAATGTTGGTGTTTTTTTTAAATATGAATTTTAAAAGATGTTCCTGTGTGAAAAAAAATCATTTTTCCTGAAAATGTACATAGTTTCCAAAAAACTGTTTAGGATTTAAAAAATGTTTATGTTTCCTACAATATTCAGAAACTTCATACCTTAAAATATCCTCGATTGAAAGAAAAAGTAGATTGAATAATTCATGGGCCTTCTCTGACTTATGATGACATAATAAAACTCTTAAATGCCCTCGATCAATGAATGGAAAAATAACAAATTGATTACTTCACACCCGGCGAAACGGAGAAGCTAAATGCTCAATTTTTCATGTGCGCACAGGGTTTTGCTTGCACATATAATTCTCACTAACTTTAAATGCATAGTAATTTATCTTTCGTTGCAACACACGGGCATATGTGCTAGTTATAGTTAAATTAGAGACTTGTTTGCAGTCAATTATGAATTGTTTAGACAAGAGAATTTGGTATTTTTCATTTGAGTTTGTAATTGTGAGAAATGTTGATAAATTTTGAATGATTGCTTGGTCACATTCATTGAAAAGGGAATTCTTCTTGCAAGTTAAGGATGAGGACATCATCACTCATTTTCAAAGCATCAAGGTTTGCAAAGTTATCATGTAATTAGTAAGGTTTCGTATCATTTGCTATTTTCCATCATTTATAAATCTTAGATTTTGCCATGATATGTTGAACAATTTTTACTTCTATATGGTGAACAATACCAAGTTATGGTAATTTTTTATATGAATATAATACATGCGATATATTTCTACTCCCTCCGTCCCATAATATAAGAACGTTTTTGGCACTCACTGTAGTGCCAAAAACGTTCTTATATTATAGGACGGAGGGAGTATATTTTTGAACTAATACAATATGGTGCTATAATTGGTTTTACGTGCCAAAAGGAAGGCTATAGGCCAAAAAAGATAAAAATTTAAATGCGCAATTTTTAATTCCTGGGCCCGCGCCTGCTTGACGCGACCTTAGGCCTCCCACGTGCGCTCGGTCAGTCAAAACTTTGCCCATAGGCATCAACCAAGAATTCAAACTACAAAAGTTGAAAAATAAAAATTGCAACAAAGTTGACATTGCCTAACGCCACACACAGCCAACAAATCTTCCTACTCCTTCTTTTAGGTTCACATCCAGTCGCCACCATCAAGGCGGTGTCCTCGACTTCTTCAAAGAAAATTCGTCAGTTGGCGGTTCTCAGGAACGGAGGTCGCGAGACCTCAGGATAGCGCGACCTCAAGCGTGCAAGCACAGGTCGTGCTCCTTCCTTGGCGGCAGCTTCTTGGAGGTCGACCAAGCCATCCAGGACTCCAACTACACGTTCGATCAATGGACCCAAGTGGACATCAACATCCTGCGAGATCCACATCGAACCTGCCACACGGATCAGCGCCTAGGACATTTGTTGAAGAGCAAGAGTGACAACACCAAGGCAGTCTTGATCCGGCACAACATACATTTCCGGAAGAATACCTGCAACAATTAACCATAATTAGCAAACATGGCGAGACTCAAGACAAAAAGCACGTCACAAAAGGACAAAGAAAGGGCATCCGCCTCAGGTGGCCTCCTGTTGATCGTATTGATCTGACAGTTCCACTGACATGTGTTGACCGACCTCTCGCAGGACGGCCTCCTCAGCAATCGAAGGGCACTCATGCTTCCCTGCAGCTTCAATCTCATCCCGGACGGACTGGATTTGTCGCCGCGGGTCGGCCTCTGTCTCTCTCATTTTGCACCATTGCCCGGAGACCGGAGGTAACGTTTTGGTTGGAATCCCCACCGCCTCGCGTTTTTAACAATAATTCCTGGCAGGAAGAGGCCTCCAAAGCATCCAACTCGGCATGCTCTGATAATTGACGGCCTCCTTCCGAACCAAGCTAAGACGACGACGCATCTCGTAATTTTGCTCCTCGGCGCTTCACGACAATAACAAGCTATATCAGCAAAAAAATAGTCCACCAATTAAATGCCAGTAAGCAGAAGGTACTCACAGATGCAATCAGATACGGAGGCCTCCAACGCAGCAGTTCGGGTCTTCTCGCTCTCTAGCAATTGGCGCACCCTCTCAATCTTTGGTCAACAAAGCGCCGCGCTCCTGCAAGACCTAACAGCAAAGGGATCAAAAATCAATACATTTACAGGTCGGGGTCTTCAACACAAGCAATTACAAAAACAAGTGCACACATCCTGTCCACAGGCAATTACGAAATATAAGCAGCACGACACGAAATAGAACACGACACGACGGCCTAAGTGAGAGAGAGATAGGGAGGGAGGGAGAGAGAGAGGGGGGAGAAGGATTAGGAGCAGGTCACCTAAGCGAAGTAGATCACGACCGCCAAAATCTTACATGAGGCAGCATGGTGCAGAACAAATTAGCGGGATGGATGTCATACAACTTAGAAATGATGCCTGAAATGGAAAGGTTGCACAAGGCACTCAAGAATCATCTAAAGCACTTATAAATCTAAAATGGAATATAGACAGCAGGGAGACGAGAATGTATTCTTAAATTCATAAACCAGGAACACTACACTTGAAAACTCGATGATTATTTTCTGCAGAAAAATCACAATGGAATGGTATCAATGCCCCAATCCTTTTTCTGCCTTAGCATCAAGTCCACCCTCGACTCGCAACTAGGCCTGAAGTTTTTTGTCTCAGTTGCAAATCCACAATCGACTCACAACTCAACCTGATCTGGACCCGACCTTTTTTTACCTTAGTTGTAAGTCTACCCTCGACTCGCAACCAATCCCGACCCATTTTTTCCGCCTTAGTTGCAAATCCACTCTTGACTCACAACTAGATCCAAACTTTTTTTGTCCAAGTTGCAAGTCCAGTATTGACTCGTAACTAGAACCGAGCTTTTTTGCCTTAGTTGCAAAGTCATCATATGGGGAAATTGCAAATCATGGGGTGGAAGTGGAGAAACCATCATATACTTTCGCATTGATAAACTCGGTTATCCCAAAAGTTTGTAAGCATGGAGCTCTTCTATCTGAACCCAAACCTGCAAAGCAATCAACAACACGAGTCAATTCATAAGCAAATCTAGAGAGAGAGAGAGAGAACTGGATCAGGGGCTCCAAGAGAAGGAAGCAAGCGAGGGGAGGAGGCGGCTGCGCTAGTTGCTCTGCTCGCTTCTCTGCACTTACGCAGCTTCCTGGCTTCTGGTCCAAGCCAGAGAGGAGCAGCCGCCATTTGAGGAGTCCTGGCTGCCCTTCATCTTCTTCAACAGCCCGTGCTGGACAATGGGAGATAAAGCCCCTCCATTCCCCACCTGCTGCTCCTTGTGCCCCATGCCGGCCTCTCCTCTACCCCGCGATGTGCGCAACGCCTAGAGCTCAGGCCTCGCTGCTTCATCCCCCCGCCGCTAGCCTAATGACCACCCCTGCTCCTCCACACCCACTCCATAGTGAAGACCATGTCACCCTGGTCTTCCACGACGACAACCAGCACCCAATCCGGGCAAAGGGCAAGCAATGGGGAGGCAAGGATGAGGAAAACGGGAGCTACAAGAGGAGGCCGGATAGGAGGTGGAGATGGACATCGGCAGACAAGGGATGGACGGACATATGTGGTGGCTGTGACTGGAGCTAGGGTTCATATGGGGTTGCACGCAAAAGCGGAGACGCCAAATATGGGCCGCCCGATGTGCGGCGTGCGAGGATAGGGTCGCTCGCACCCACGAAGGGCTCACCCGACCAATAGGAAGGAAGAACGAGCCCACTAGTCAGGGATATTGAAAATTAACCACGCAGTGAAAACTGGCAGAACAAATCTCCGAGACGAACCAGTTGACCAAAAGCAACTCAATCGAACGGCCAACGAAGCTCAATCTGTGGGAGCGCTGGGAGGCTGAGTTGGCCAGCCTCATTATAGGTTAGAATGTTGATGACATGATCATGAATGGCGACGACCCTGAGTATATTGCCTTTGTGAAGGCATGTATTAGTGAGCAATTTCTTATGTCTAATCTTGGACCTCTTTGCTACTTTCTTCAGATAAAGGTCTCTTCTACTTTTGGTGGATATATTTTTCTCATCGTTGTCAGACTCTTCTTTTGGATATATTTTTCTCATCGTTGTCAGACTCTTCTTTTGGATATATTTTTCTAATCGTGGTCGGACTCTTCTTTTTTTTATATATTGATGACATGATCATCAATTGGGATGACCCTGAGTATATTGCCTTTGAGAAGGCACTTAGTGAGCAGTTTCCTTTTATTATGTATGATCTTGGCCATCTTCCCTACTTTCTTGGGATAGAGGTCTCTTCTACCGCTAATGGATTTACTCCCTCCGTCCGGAAATATTTGTCGGACAAATTTCAGGGAATATTTCCTAAGAAAAATATATCCAAAATCTTCTTGCTCGTGCTACTCTTACTGATGAGTGCACTATTGAGACTCCCATGGAGCTCAATGTTCACCTTCGTGCTACTAATGGTGACTGTGTCTGATCTGACACATTATCGTCATCTTGATGGAAGTCTTTTCTATCTAGATGTCACCCGTCCAAGTATCTCCGATCATGCCCATATTTTGAGTCAGTTTGTCTCTGCGCCCACATTGGTTCACTATAGTCACCTCCTTCGTGTTCTCCGATATCTTCGTGGCACGATCTCTCATTGTCTATTCTTTCCCTGCTCCAGTTCATTACAGCTTCAGGCCTACTCAAATGCTACATGGGCTAGTGATCCCTAGGATTGTTGTTCACTTTCTGCTTACCGTGTTTTTCTTGGTGGTTCTCGTTGCCTCGAAGACAAAGAAACAGACTGCAATTTCACGTTCGAGTGCAGAGGTTGAGTCACGAGCTATGGCTCTTTTGACGGCAGAGGTGACTTGGTTACGGTGCTTACTTCAGAAATTTGGTGTTTCTCTCACTACACTCTGCTCTTGTCTGACATTACATGTGCTCTTAGTGTTGCGAGCGACTCTGTGAAGAATGAGCTCACCAAGCATATTGGTGTTGATGCTTCTTTTGTGCGTGTTGCTGTGCAAGATTCAGGCTATTACTCCTCAGTATGTGCCTTCCGAGTTACAGTTAGCGGATTTCTTTAGATAGGCCCAGACTAGAGCACAACACGACAGCAGAGATTGATGCTCTTGCGCACATGGGCACGAGGGATCTCATTTCCCTTCGTCCTCATGCTCGTCTCATCACTTATAAGTAGGTCTACAAGGTTAAGCCTCTAATGGTTCTCTTGAGCATTACAAAGCTCGTCTAGTTGTGAGAACATGGTCATGACTACGATGAGATATTTGCTCCTATACGGCCCAGATGAGCACTCTTCACACACTTTTTGATGTAGCTTTTGTTCGCCACTAGTCTCTCTCTCAGCTTGATGTCAAGAATGCCTACATGTAGCCACCACCTGGGTATTCTCTTCCTGATGACATGGTCTGTCATCTTCGTCACTCTCTATATGGTCTTAAGCAAACCCCTCGTGCCTGGTTTGAGCGCTTTGTCTAAGTAGTGACTATGGCTGGTCTTTTGGCGACTGCTCATGATCCTTCACGTTTTGTCCACCATTAAACCCGTGGTCGAACACTTGTTCTATATGCCGATCATCACTGGCGACAACTCTAAGTACATTGCATTTGTTAAGGCTCGTCATAGAGAGTTTCTTATGTTTGATATTAGTCCTCTTCGCTACTTCCTTGAGACTGAGGTTTCTTCTACCTCTAATGGGTTCTTTATTTCCTAAGAGATGTATATCTAGGATTTTCTTGCTCGTGTTGCTCTTACTGACGAACGCACTGTTGAGACTCCTATGGAGTCATAGGAGTCAACGTCCACCCTTGTGTCCACCTTCGCTCCCTGCCAGTCTGGATGGGCATCCTTTGCCTTGCTGCGGGTTGCTATGTGAACTGTCTCAATCCCACATCATGAGTTCCCTTGTTGGGCGACACCATAAGCAGACGCTTGAGTAACACCAATGGCGAGCACGAGCTCGGACAGTGAGTGCATACCTAGATTATGCACGGCAAGCCGAAGACACGGCACTGCCTAAAGTTGGGGCCAAGGGCGCACAGTAGGAGAACCTGGGGTGCTTAATCAAGTGTGTGCCACACAACCCGCAGAAAGGAGAAGCACACCAAGCCGGATCGACGGGTAACGGAGAGTGCACAGGCATGTGGGATGCTAGATCAAGTAACTCTGCTGCCACCACCGCCAGTCTCTCCACCTCTGTTGCCTTGTCTACCAGCTATTTTCAGCAGTGGCATCATCGCCAGGGGTCACTTGCGTGGCTCTCATCTCTCATCCTTAGTTTGATGTGCTCTTCTTGGATACGTCTTTGACGATGTCTATAAACCATCAGGGTTGTCAGCTTGGTAAAGAGGTACAATTACCTTTTGCTCATAGCGAGACAGTGTCTCAGCGTCCTTTCAACATTGTTTTCTTTGATGTTTGGGGTCCATCTCCCTTGCCTCGAAAGGACATCATCGCTACTATACTATCTTTGTAGATGACTTCTCTCAACACACCTGGATATACTATATTTCCTCTCGTAGTGATGTCTTATCCATATAAGTGTTTTGATGCCATGGTTCACACTAATTTCTCTACGCCTAGTCTTGTATTCTGTGATGACTCTGGTGGAGAATATATTTCCAAGCTATTGCGTGGAATCCTTGCTGAGCAGGGAGATGAATCCTGCTCAGTTCTCTTATCCTGGTGCTCATGCTCGGAATAGCTTGGCTGGCCGCAAGCATCGTCACCTTCTTGAGAAGGCTCATCCATTGATGGTCACTGCCTCTCTTCCGCCACACTCTTGGGCGAGTCTGTCTCCACTTCCATCTATCTCATCGACCTTCGACAATCCAATCCACTGCTCTGTAGGGTGGGATCTCCTTTCGGGCGTCTATTTGATCGTTTCCTGATTGTTCGGCGCTTCAATTGTTTGGTTCTATTTGTTGTGTCCTTGCCCCTCATGAACGCACCAAACTTACAACAATGAGCATAAGGGATATCGTTGTTAGGATCATGTTGGTCATCGGATGACTATTTCTCGGGATATGACTTTTGATGAGTCTCATCCCTTCTACCCACGTCCATCTTCCCCGACCTTTTCAGTGGAGGATATCTGTTTCCTCACATTTCCCCGACACTCCTATCACTCTTGTTGAGCCCTAATCCATTCCTCGTACTACTCCTGCTTCTCCGATTATTCCAGATTCAACACCATCATTACCTATGATTTCCTCACCTCGCTTGTCAGAGAATTCTACACTTCATCGCCGGTGGCTTCCTGGTCTTCATCACCTGAGTTTATCTCGATGATTCTTGCTTGTATTCTTCCATATTTGCCTCACTTTTATACATGTCATTCGCGTGTTGTGGACGCGTCTACTGATGTGACATCTTCCTCGTCTCATCCTACTTATGGCCTGCATCCTCGTCCGCTTTTGCCTGTTGACCGCCATAGTCTTTCAAACATTGGCGCTGTTGTTCTTGAGCTGACTTCTTATCTTGATGTTGTTCATACCAAATGGCACCTTGCCATGGTAGAGGATATTGCTACTATTGAGCGCATCAACACGTGGGATATTGTTTCTCTTCCTCCTGGTCTGTCTCTCAGCTTGATGTCAAGAATGGCTACATGTAGCCACCACCTCTCTTCTCTTCCTGAGGGCATGGTGTGTCGTCTTCGTCTCTCTCTATATGGCCCTAAGCGAACCCCTCGTGCCTGATTTGAGCGCTTTGTCTTAGTGGCCACGGTGGCTAGTTTTTCGACGAGTGCTCATGATCCTGCACATTCTGTCCACCATTCAACTCGTGGTCTAACACTTACCCTATATGTTGATCATCTCTGGCGACGACTCTAAGTACATTGCCTATGTGAAGGCTCATCATAGTGAGTTTCTTATGTACGATCTTAGTCCTCTTCGCTACTTCCTTAAGATTGAGGTTTCTTCTACCTCTAATGGCTTCTTTATTTCCTATAGGAGGAGTATATCCAAGATCTTGCTCGGTGTTGCTCTTACTGATGGCGCACTTTTGAGACTCCAATGGAGTCAACGTCCACCATTGTGTTCCGCTACCTGTCAGTCTGGATGGGCATCCTTTCCTTTGTTGTGGAGCAGCACCAATGGAGAGCAGGAGCTCGGACAGTCTGAGATGAGGACACAACGCTACCTAAAGCCGGGGCCAAGGGCGCACAGTAGTAGACGTGGGGAGCTTAATTAAGTGTGTGGCACAAAACTCGTAAACAGGAGAAGAACACCAAGCCGGATCAGCGATGCACAAGCACATGGGATGCTGGATCAAGTTCTTTTGCTTCCATCGCCACCAGTCTCTCCGCCTTGGTTGCATTGTGTACGAGTTATTTTCAGTAGTGACACATCACCTTGGGTCACTTGTGTGGCTCTCATCTCTCATCATTAGTTCAACGTGGTCTTCTTGGATACTTCTCCAACTACGTATTTTAAGCCGTCGAGTTGTTGCCTTGGTAAACAGGTCTAGTTACCTTATACTCACAATGAGACAATGTCTCGGCGTCCTTTTGACCTTGTCCACTCTGATGTGTGGGGTCCATCTCCCTTTGCCTCGAAAGGAGGTCATTGCTAGTATATTATCTTTATAGATGACTTCTCTCGACACACCTAGATATACTTTATTTCTTCTCGGAGTGAGGTCTTATCTATATATGTGTGTTTTGATGCCATAGTTCACACTCAGTTCACTACACCTATTCATGTGTTCTTTGACGACTCTAGTGGAGAGTATATGTCCAAGCTGTTGCATGGAGTCCTAGTTGAGCACGGTACTCTTGCTCAATTATCTTGTCCTGGTGCTCATGCTCAGATGGCGTGGCTAAGCGCAAGCATCATAACCTTCTTGAGACGGCTCGTGCGCTGATGGTCACTACCTCTCATCCACCACACTTTTGGGTCGAGTCTATCTCCACTTCCATCTATCTCAGCAACCTCCATCCATTGTCGGGTGGCGCTGCTTTCGAGCGTCTCTTTGATCGTTTTCTGATTATTCGGTGCTTCAATTGTTTGGTTGTGTTACTATGTCCTTGCCCCTCATGAACACCAAACTAACTGCTCAGTCCATTGAGTGTGTCTTCTTAGGATACAACGATAAGCATAATGGATATCGTTGTTGGGATCATGTTGGCGTCAGATGCCTATTTCTCAAGATATGACTTTTAATGAGTATCGTCCCTTCTAGCCGCATCCATCTTCTTTGACCTTTTCAGTGGAGGACATCTCTTTCACAATTTTCCCAACAATCCTATCACTCCGGTTGAGCCCTTATCCACTCGCCGTACTGCTCTTGCTTCTCCGATTATTGCAGATCCAACGCCATCATCCCCGATGATTTCCCCAGCTCGCTTATCATAGGATTCTACACATTCATCGTCGATGGCTTCCTCGTTCCATCACTTGAGTTTGTCCCAATGATTGCTGCTCATATTCTTCCATCTTTTCCTCACTTTGATACACGACATCTACGAGTTGTGCCATCTTCCCCATCTCAGCCTACTTATGGCTTGCATCCTCGTCCGCTTCCGCGTGTTGACTGCCTTGGTCATTGGCGATGCTTTTCTTGAGCCGGCTTCTCATTGTGATGTTGCTCATACCAAATGGAACCTTGCAATGTTAGAGGAGATTGCTGCTCTTGAGCGCACCGGCACGTGGGATATTGTTTCTGTTCCTCCTCGTGTTCGTCCCATCACCTGGTGGGTCTACAAGATTAAGACTCGCTTTGATGGTTCTCTTGAGGGTTACAAAGCTCGTACTGTGGCTCGTGGCTTTCAGCAGAAGTATGGTCCTGATTACGACGAGACTTTTTGCTCCTGCAAACCATATGATCTTTGTTCGACACTTGTGTCCCGGCTTGATGTTATGAATGCCTTTTCTTAATGGTGAGCTGCGTGAGGAGGTTTACATGCACCCACAACCTGGTTAGTCTACTCCTCATGACATGCTTTGTCATCTTAATCGCTCTCTCTATGGTTTTAAGCAAGCCCCTCATGACTGATTTGAGTGTTCTGCCTCTGTGGTGGCTACCGCTGAGCGAGTGCTCATGATCCTACATTGTTTGTCCACCTTTTTATCTTGGTAGGACTCTTCTGCCATATGTTGATGACATGATCATCATTGGCAAAGACCCTGAGTATATTGCCTTTGTGAAGGCACGTCTTAGTAAGCAGTTTCTTATGTCTGATCATGGCCCTCTCTGCTAAGAGTATATTTTTGGGGGATTGAGGTCTCTTCTTGCTCAAGAAAAATAATCCATGATCTTCTTGCTCGTGATGCTCTTACTGATGAGTGCACTGTTGAGACTCCCATGGAGCTCAATGTTCACCTCTGTGCTACTGGCGATGACTCTTTGTCGGATCTAACACTTTATTTTCATCTTGTTGGGAGTCTTGTCAATCTGGCTGCCACTCGCCTGGAAGAAGAAATAGGCTGCAGTGCCCCTTGTTCGAGCGCAACTCCTCTAGAAGCGTCGTCGCTCCACCGTCCTACACCCTCTACTATATGCTCTGCGACATTGTCGTCATGGCTAGGATGGTGGCAAAACTTGCTAGCGTCGATGCCTCTCGCACGATGTTGCAAGAGCCTTCATCCTCTCAACTCTCAAGTGGCATGAACGGACGAAGGGAACAATGTTGCCATGGCAGCTGGTGTTTCCTCTCTCGGATCAAGAAGTTTTTTTTTATTTTTTGAATTGCTTACCACATGTGCCACGTGGTGATCGTTAAGTGTTTGGGAGTGAGACTAAGAAAAATATGGGAAATGAGATAATGACTAGCGTATTAGGGGAATGAGGCCTAAACATACTTGGTGAGATGAGTTATAGCTACCAAAATGATTGGTGCATTCTTCTCCAAAGTAGGCCATGCTTTTGATGCAAACATGATCGAATGGGATTTAGTCATACCCTATCCAGTCCAAATGACAATCTTCTTTTATTTGGCAAACTTTTAACCCTTGCTTTCAAAAAATAATTTGACCCAAACACTAAATATAGCATTGACCATAATTCTTTATACATCACACAATATCCTTAGTGTTAAGCTTCATGAACTAGCCAATGCAAACCGAAAGCCCAAAATAATGGAAAGGGCACTAGACAATTCACACAACCAAAAGTCCAAACTAAAGGAAAGGGCTAAGCAATCCACATATACACTTCAACACTTAGAATCTAATAACATATAAGGTGAATTTGACAAAAGAGTTTGCAAATTCAATAACTGTTCGCAAATTCAAAGTATATGTTTGTCAATACGAATTTTTTTCGCCAATTCCAAAAAAGACTGTTGATTCAAAAAATGTTCACTAATTCAAAAATATTCACGGATTCCAAAAAACTTGTGAATTCCAAAATTGTTCAGCTATTCAAAAGATGATCACATATTCAAAAATTTCACGCATTCAAATCAAGTACGTGAATTCAAAAAATGCACATGAATATAAAAAACTATTCACATATACAAGAATACATGAATTCATAAAATGTTCGCGTCGAATTCAAAATATGTTCACGGATTCTAGAACAATGTTCACAAATTGCAAAAATGTTAAAATATTCAAAGATGTTGACATATTCAACACAAGTTGGAATTCCAAAAATGTACAAAAATTCAAAAAATGTTAAGGAATTCAAAAAGGTTTGCAATGCATTCAAAAATTATTCACGGATTCTAAAAACCGTTTGCCGGTCCCAAGCCTGGGTAAAGGAGGAGGGTTGTGATAGGCTTGGCGAGCCAACGTAAAAACGCAGCCACTCTTATGGAGATGAAACCCAAAAGATATTCGTTGGGGCGTAACCCTCTCAGCGATGCGCCACATCGGAACCCGGGTGTGGTGGAAAATGGGCAAGGGCCGGGCCGTCACCCTCCAGGTGGCGCGCCGTATCTTGATCCGGATACGGTGTCAAGTGAGCGAGGATCGGGTCGTCGCATCCTTAGTGGCGCGCTACATCGGCACCCGGATGTAGTGGAAAATGAGCAGGGGTCTTCACATTTGACTCGACGAGTGCGAAGGGTAAGGAAGCTAGCTGAGCCTAGGAGGATTCGCTTAGGTAGCTGGAACATAGGGTCTCTAACAGGGAAGCTCCGGGAGCTAGTTGATGCAGCGGTGAGGAGAGGTGTTGATATCCTTTGCGTCCAAGAAACCAAATGGAGAGGACAAAAGGCGAAGGAGGTGGAGGATACCGGCTTCAAGCTATGGTACACGGGGACGGCTGCAAACAGAAATGTCGTAGGCATCTTGATCAACAAGAGCCTCAAGTATGGAGTGGTAGACGTCAAGAGACGTGGGGACCGGATTATCGTGGTCAAGCTGGTAGTTGAGGATTTGGTTCTCAATGTTATCAGCGCGTATGCCCCGCAAAGTAGGCCACAATGAGAACACCAAGAGGGAGTTCTGGGAAGGCCTGGAAGACATGGTTAGGAGTGTACCGATTGGTGAGAAGCTCTTCATAGGAGGAGACCTCAATGGCCACGTGGGTACATCTAACACAGGTTTTGAAGGGGCGCATGGGGGTTTTGGATATGGCATCAGGAATCAAGAAGGAGAAGATGTCTTAAGCTTTGCTCTAGCCTACAACATGATTGTAGCTAACACCCTCTTTAGAAAGAGAGAATCGCATCTGATGACTTTTAGTAGTGGCCAACACTCTAGCCAAATTGATTTCATCCTCTCGAGAAGAGAAGATAGGCGTGCGTGCCTAGACTGTAAGGTGATACCTGGAGAGTGTTGTACCCCAACATAAGCTGGTGGTTGCTGACTTCCTCTTTCGGATTCGTGTCTAGCGGGATAAGCATGCCAAAGTCGCTAGAACGAAGTGGTGGAAGCTCAAGGGGGAGGTAGCTCAGGCGTTCAAGGAGAGGGTCATTAAGGAGGGCACTTGGGAGGAAGGAGGGGATGCGGACAATGTGTGGATGAAGATGGCGACTTGCATTCGTAAGGTGGCCTCGGAGGAGTTTGGAGTGTCCAGGGGAAGGAGAAGCGAAGATAAGGATACCTGGTAGTGGAATGATGATGTCCAGAAGGCGATTAAAGAGAAGAAAGATTGCTTTAGATGCCTATACCTGGATAGGAGTGCAGACAACATAGAGAAGTACAAGATGGCGAAGAAGGCCGGAAAGCGACTTGTTGGTGAAGCAAGGGGTCGAGCGTATGAGGACCTCTACCAACGGTTAGGCACAAAGGAAGGCGAAAGGGACATCTATAAGATGGCCAAGATCCGAGAGAGGAAGACGAGGGATATTGGCCAAGTCAAATGCATCAAGGACGGAGCAGGCCAGCTCTTGGTGAAGGACGAGGACATTAAGCATAGATGGTGGGAGTACTTCGACAAGTTGTTCAATGGGGAGAATGAGATTTCTACCATTGATGAGACCAGCATGCGTTTTGTGCGGCGAATCCAGGAGTTTGAGGTCAAGGAGGCTTTAAAAAGGATGAAGGGAGGCAAGGCGATGGGCCCAGATTGTATCCCCATTGAGGTGTGGAAAGGTCTTGGAGACATAGCGATAGTATGGCTAACCAAGCTTTTCAACCTCATTTTATGGGCAAACAAGATGCCAGAAGAACGGAGACGGAGTATATTAGTACCAATCTTCAAGAACAAGGGGGATGTTCAGAGTTGTACTAATTGCCGTGGAATTAAGTTGATGAGCCATACAATGAAGCTATGGGAGAGAGTCATTGAGCACCGCTTAAGAAGAATGACAAGCGTGACCAAAAATCAGTTTGGTTTCATGCCTGGGAGGTCGACCATGGAAGCCATTTTCTTGGTACGACAACTTATGGAGAGATATAGGGAGCAAAAGAAGGACTTGCATATGGTGTTCATTGACTTGGAGAAGGCCTATGATAAGATACCACGGAATGTCATGTGGTGGGCCTTGGAGAAACACAAAGTCCCAGCAAAGTACATTACCCTCATCAAGGACATGTACGATAATGTTGTGACAAGTGTTCGAACAAGTGATGTCGACACTGATGACTTCCCGATTAAGATAGGACTGCATCAGGGGTCATGTTTGAGCCCTTATCTTTTTGCATTGGTGATGGATGAGGTCACAAGGGATATACAAGGAGATATCCCATGGTGTATGCTCTTTGCGGATGATGTGGTGCTAGTTGACGATAGTCGGACGGGGGTAAATAGGAAGTTAGAGTTATGGAGACAAACCTTGGAATTGAAAGGGTTTAGGCTTAGTAGGACTGAAACCGAGTACATGATATGCGGTTTTAGTACTACTAGGTGTGAGGAGGAGGTTAGCCTTGATGGCCAGGTGGTACCTCAGAAGGACACCTTTCGGTATTTGGGGTCAATGCTGCAGGAGGATGGGAGTATTGATGAAGATGTGAACCATCGAATCAAAGCCGGATGGATGAAGTGGCGCCAAGCTTCTGGCATTCTCTGTGACAAGAGAGTGCCACAAAAGCTAAAAGGCAAGTTCTACAGGACGACGGTTCGACCCGCAATGTTGTATGGCGCTGAGTGTTGGCCGACTAAAAGGCGACATGTTCAACAGTTAGGTATGGTGGAGATGCGTATGTTGAGATGAATGTGTGGCCACACGAGGAAGGATCGAGTCCGGAATGATGATATACGAGATAGAGTTGGGGTAGCACCAATTGAAGAGAAGCTTGTACAACATCGTCTGAGATGATTTGGGCATATTCAGCACAGGCCTCCAGAAGCTCCAGTGCATAGCGAACGGCTAAAGCATGCGGAGAATGTCAAGAGAGGGCGGGGTAGACCGAATTTGACATGGGAGGAGTCCGTTAAGAGAGACCTGAAGGATTGGAGTATCACCAAAGAGCTAGCTATGGACAGGGGTGCGTGGAAGCTTGCTATCCATGTGCCAGAGCCATTAGTTGGTTGCGAGATCTTATGGGTTTCACCTCTAGCCTACCCCAACCTGTTTGGGACTAAAGGCTTTGTTGTTGTTGTTGTTGTTGTTGTTGTATTCTAAAAACCGTTTGCAGTTTCAAAAAAGGTTCCCGTATTCAATAAATATTCAAGAATAGAAAAAGGGTTAAAATTTTCAAAAACTATTTAGGAATAAAAAACATTCAAGAATTCAATTTTAGCAAATACAAAATATGAATTTAAAATAGTTCATGAATTTAAAATAGTTCACAAATTTCAAAATGGTTCAAAAACTTTTAAAAAGAAAAGGAAGGAAAAAACGAAGACGAAAAAACAAATAGAAAAACCAAAAAGATAGATAGAAACAGATAAAAAGAAGCAAAAAAACGCTCAGAACGAGCCCCAATCCTCGACCGCTTCTAGAAAACTTAGTCTTCATCACATATGATGCTTCTTTGTCGACCTCTTCAATTAAGCGCCTGACTACGCTAGATATTACATGACGTTGGTGTCTCCTAGCTATTTCTTTTGGTTCTCCATCAACACATTTTGCAAGTTTTGTTACTTTGAGGGACCACTTTTTTACAATATCAAGTACACCTCCATAGATCATTGGTACAACTTACGGTTCTTCCAATTTATCCTCCATTCCACCTCTAGATTCTCTTGTTCATGTTCTTACATCCGATGGTACTTCCCTCCCAGACGATAGTCGAGGCACCCTTGGCACTTCGTCTTTTCATGTTTCTTCTTTTCCTCGACTTTACTACACTCAGTTGTCTGTGTGTTATGATTCTTCTGATAAGCCATCTCCCTCGACTACAACGTCTTCTTCTGTTGGCAACGCACCACCTCCAACTCAGCCTACTTATGGCTTTCGAGCTAGCCCGCTTCTGCCTATTGACCACTATGGTTATTGCACAGCTCTTCCCGAGACGACTTCTTGTCCCGTATGGCAACATGTGATGACATCGAAGAATGATGTTCTTGCCCACAACGGCACGTGGAGTCTCATTTCCCTTCCTCATCGTGCTCGTCTCATCACTTGTAAGTGGGTCTACAAGGGTAAGACTAATGGTTCTCTTGAGCATTACAAAACTCGTCCAGTGTTGAGAACATGGTCATGACTACGATGAGACATTTGCTCATATACGGCCCAGATGACCACTCTTCGCACACTTTTTGATGTGGCTTCTATTCGCCACTAGTCTCTCTCAGCTTGATGTCAAGAATGCCTACATGTAGCCACCGCTTGGGTACTCTCTTCCTGATGGCATGGTATGTCGTCTTCGTCGCTCTCTATATGGTCTTAAGCAAACCCATCATGTCTGGTTTGAGCGCTTCATCTCAGTGGTGAGTCTGGCTGGTTTTTTGGATGCTCATGATCCTTCACATTTTGTCCACCATTCAACTCGAGGTCGAACATTTGTTCTATATGTCGATCATCACTGGCGACAACTACAAGTACATTGCCTTCGTAAAGGCTCGTCATAGTGAGTTTCTTATGTCTGATCTTGGTCCTCGTTGCTACTTCCTTGAGACTGAGGTTTCCTCTACCTCTAATGGCTTCTTTATTTCCTAAGAGAACTATACCCAGGATCTTCTTGCTCGTGCTGCTCTTACTGACGAGCGGACTGTTGAGACTCCTATGGTGTCAACATCCACCTTTGTGTCAACCTCCCTCCCTACCAGTCTGGATGGGCATCCTTCACCTTAATGTTGGTTGCTGAGTGAACCGTCTCAATCCCACATCCCGTGTTCCCTTATTGGGCGACACCAAGACCGACGCTCAAGCAACACCAATCGCGAGCATGAGCTCGAACAGTCAACGCATACCTGGATTATGCACGTCAAGCCGAGGACACGACGCTACCTAAAGCAGAGGCCAAGGGCGCATAGGAGAACATAATCAAGTGCGTGCCACACAACCTGCAAACAGGAGAAGCACACCAAGCTAGATTGGCGGGAACCAAGAGTGCACAGGCACATGGGATGCTATCAAGTCCCTCTGCTGCCACCGCCGCCAGTCTCTCCACCTATGTTGCCCTATCTACCAGTTATTTTCAACAGTGGCATCATCGCCTTGGTACAGTTACCTCATACTCATGGCAAGACAGTGTCTCAACTTCCTTTCGACCTTGTTGTCTTTGATGTCTCGGGTCCATTTTCCTGTCTCAAAAGGAGGTCATCACTAGTATACTATCTTTATAGATGACTTCTCTGGATACAGCTGGATATCTTTTATTTCTTCTAGTAGTGAGGTCTTGTTTATATAAGTGTTTTACTACCTTGGTTCCCACTCAGTTCTATACGACTTCGTGTGTTCTGCGATGACTCCGGTGGAGTGTATATCTCCAAGCTGTTGCGTGGAATCCTTGCTGAGCATGGTGCTCTTACTCCGATCTCTTATCCTGGTACCCATGCTTAGAATGGAGTGGTTGAGCGTAAGCATCATCACCTTCTTAGGTTGGTCTCCTTTCGAGCGTCTATTTGATCGTTTCCTGATTGTTCGACACTTCAATTGTTTGGTTGTGTTTGTTGTGTCCTTCTTACCCCTCGTGAAAGCACCAAACTTATTGCTCGGTCCATTGAGCGTGTCTTATTATGATACAACAATGAGCATAAGGGATATCATTGCTAGGATCATGTTGGCCGTCAGATGACTATTTCTCGGGATATGACTTCTGTTGAGTCTCGTCCCTTCTACCCGCGTCCATCTTCCCCGACCTTTTCAGCGGAGGACATTTGTTTCCACACTTTTCCCGACACTCCTATCACAGGATTCGACACATTTATCACCGGTGGATTCCTTGTCTTCATCACCTGAGTTTATCTAGATGATTTTTTCTCGTATTCTTTCATATTTGCCTCACTTGTATACGCGTAGTCCGTGTGTTGTGGATGCGTCTACTGATGTGCCATCTTCCCTGTCTCGGCCTACTTATGCCCTTAGTCTTTCAAATGTTGGCGTTGCTGTTCTTGAGCAGACTTCTTATCTTGATGTTGTTCATACCAAATGGCACCTTGCCATGATAGAGGATATTGCTACTGTTGAGTGCATCGATACGTGGGATATTGTTTCTCTTCCTCCTCATGTTCGTCCCATTACTTGGTGGGCTATAAGGTTAAGACTCGCTCTGATGGTTCTCTTGAGCATTACAAAGCTCGTCTTGTGGCTCGTGGCTTTCAGCGATAGCATGGCCCTAGTTATGATGAGACTTTTTGCTCCTGCGGGCCATATGACCACCGTTCGCACACTTCTTGTTGTGGCCTCTATTTGTCACAGGTCTACGTCTCGGCTTGATGTTAAGAATGTCTTTCTTAATGGTGAGTTGTGTGAGGAGGTTTACGTGCAGCCGCCACTTGGGTATTCCACATCTAGATTCTCGTGTTCCTGTTTTTACAATCAAATGGAACTTCCCTACCAGTTGATAGTCGAGTCACTCTTGCCACTTCGTTTTTCATCTTCCTTGTTTTGCTCTTCTTCCTTGACTTTACTACAATAATTATCCGTGTGTTGTGGATTCTTCTAATGACTCATCTCCCTCGGCTACTATGTCTTCTTCTGTTGGCAGCACATCGCCTCCAGATCAGCATACAACCTACTAATGGCTTCTAAGCTCGCCAGCTTCTGCCTATTAACTGCTATGGTTATTGCGCTGCTCTTCCCAAGAAGACTTCTTATCATGACATTTTTGTTCATCCAGAATGGCAGCATGTAATGGCATTGAATGCTCTTCCCCGCGTCGGCTGGTGAAATCTCATTTCCCCTCCTCTTGCTCGTCACATCACTTGTAAGTGGTCCTAAAAGAATAAGACTGATGTTTCTCTTGAGCTTTACAAAGCTCTTCTAGTGGTGAGAACATAGTCATGACTACGATGAGACATTTGCTCCTGTATATGGCCCAGATGACCACTCTTCGCACACTTTTCGTTGTGGCTTCTGTTCGCCACTAGTCTCTCTCTCTCTCTCAGCTTGATGTCAACAATGCCTACATGTATTCACCACCTGGGTATTCTCTGCCTGATGGCATGGTTTCTCGTCTTTGTCGCTCTCTATACGGTCTTAAGCAAACCCCTCGCATGCCTGGTTTGAGCGCTTCATCTTGGTAGTGAATGCGGCTGGAATTTAGTGAGTGCTCATGATCCTGCACATTCTGTCCACCATCCAACCGTGGTCTGACACTTGTTCCATATGTCGATCATCACTAGGGATGACTCTTACATTGCCTTTGTGAAGGCTCGTCATAGTAAATTCCTTGTGTATGATTCGCTACTTCCTTGAAAATGAGGTTTCTTCTACCTTTGATGGCTTCTTTATTTTCTAAGAGAAGTATATCCAGGATCTTCTTGCTCGTGCTGCTCTTACTGACGAGCACACTGTTGAGACTCCTATGGAGTCAACGTCCATCTTTGTGTACACCTCCGCTCCCTGCTAGTCTGGATGGGCATCCTTTGCCTTGCTGCGGGTTGCTATGTGAACTGTCTCAATCCCACATCATGTGTTCCCTTGTTGGGCGACACCAAGACCGGATGCTCGAGCAACACCAATGGTGAGCAGGAGCTTGGACAGTCGGCGTGTACCTGGATTATGCACGGCAAGCCGAGGACACGGCGCTACCTAAAGCCGAGGCCAAGGGCGCACGGTAGGAGAACATGGGGTGCTTAATCAAGTGCGTGCCACACAACCCGCAAACAGGAGAAGCACACCAAGCCGGATCGGCGAGTAACGGAGAGTGCACAGGCACGTGAGATGCTGGACCAAGTAACTCTACTGCCACCACTGCCAGTCTCTCCACCTCTATTGCCTTGTCTACTAGCTATTTTCAGCAGTGGCATCATCTCCACTTGTGTGGCTCTCATCTCTCATCCTTAGTTTGACGTGGTCTAGTTGGATCCATCTCCAACGATGTCTCAAAACCGTTGTCACCTTGCTAAATAGGTACAATTACCTTATGCTCATAGCGTGTCTCAGTGTCCTTTCGACATTGTTCTCTTTTATGTCTAGGGTCCATCTCCCTTTGCCTCGAAAGGAGGCCATCGCTAGTATACGATCTTTATAGATGACTTCTCTCAACACACCTGGATATACTTTATTTCTTCTCGTAGTGATGTCTTATCTATATAAGTGTTTTCATGCCATGGTTCACACTAAGTTCTCTACGCCTAGTCTTGTATTCTGTGATGACTCTGGTGGAGAATATATCTCCAAGTTGTTGCTATGAGTCCTTGCTGAGCAGGGTGCTCTTACTCAATTCTCTTATCCTGGTGCTCATGCTTAGAATGGCGTGGCTGAGCGCAAGCATCATCACCTTCTTAAGGCTCATCTGTTGATGGACAATGCCTCTCTTCCGCCACAATTTTGGGCCAAGTCTATCTCCACTTCCATCTAACTCATCAACCTTCAACAATCCAATCCACTGCTTTGTAAGTTGGTGTCCTTTCGAGCGTCTGTTTGATCATTTCCTGATCGTTCGGCGCTTCAATTGTTTGCTTGTGTTTTTTGTCCTTACCCCTCATGAATGCACCAAACTTATTGCTCGGTCCGTTGAGTGTGTCTATTATGATACAACAATGAGCATAAGGGATATCGTTGCTAGGATCGTGTTGGTCGTCAGATGACTATTTCTCGGGATATGACTTTTGTTGAGTCTCGTCCCTTCTACCCGCGTCCATCTTCCCTGACCTTTTCAGCGGAGGACATCTATTTCCACACTTTTCCCGACACTCCTATCACACTATTGTTGAACCCCTAATCCATTCCTCGTACTGCACTTGCTTCTCCGATTATTCAAGATTCAACACCATCATCTCCTATGATTTCCTCACCTGCTTATCATAGGATTCAACACATTTATCACCGGTGGCTTCCTTGTCTTCATCGCCTGAGTTTATCTCGATGATTCTTGCTCGTATTCTTTCATATTTGCCTCACTTTTATACATGTCGTTCGTGTGTTGTGGATGCGTCTACTAATGTGCCATATTCCCCGTCTCAACCTACTTATGGCCTTAGTCTTTCAAACATTGGCGTTATTGTTCTTGAGCAAACTTCTTATCTTTATGTTGTTCATACCAAATGGCACCTTGCCATGATAGAGGATATTGCTACTGTTGGGTGCATCGACACGTGGGATATTGTTCCTCTTCCTCATGTTCGTCCCATTACTTGGTGGGTCTACAAGGTTAAGACTTGCTCTAATGGTTCTCTTGAGCATTACAAAGCTCGTCTTGTGGCTCGTGGCTTTCAACGGTAGCATGGCCCTGATTATGATGAGACTTTTTGCTCCTACGGGCTAGATGACCATTGTCGCACACTTCTTGTTGTGGCCTCTATTCGTCACGATAAAAAGTCTTCTTAATGGTGAACTGTGTGAGGAGGTTTACGTGTGGCCGCCACTTGGGTATTCCACATCTAGATTCTCCTATTCCTGTTTTTATTGTCAAATGGAATGTCCCTACCAGCTGATAGTCGAGACACTCTTGTCACTTCGCCTTTTCATCTTCCTTCTTTTGCTCTTCTTCCTTGACTTTACTACAATAATTGTCCGTCTGTTGTGGATTCTTCTAGAGAGTCATCTCCCTTGACTACTATGTCTTCTTCTGTTGGCAACACATCGCCTCCAGATCACCCTACAACCTACTACTGGCTTCTGAGCTCGCCAGCTTCTGCCTATTAACTGCTATGGTTATTGCGCTGCTCTTCCGAATAAGACTTCTTACTGTGACATTTCTGTTCATCCAGAATGGTAGCATGTAATGGCACTGAATGCTCTTCCTCGCGTCAACTAGTGAAATCTCATTTCCCCTCCTCTTGCTCGTCGCATCACTTGTAAGTGGTCCTACAAGGGTAAGACTCTGATGTTCCTCTTGAGCTTTACAAAGCTCTTCTAGTGATGAGAACATAGTCATGACTATGACGAGACATTTGCTCCTTTATGGCCCAGATGACCACTCTTCGCACGCTTCCCGTTGTGGCTTTCGTTTGTCACTAGTCTCTCTCTCATCTTATGGCAACAATGCCTACATGTAAGCACCACCTGGGTATTCTCTTCCGGATGGCATGGTTTCTCGTCTTCGTCGCTCTCTATATGGTCTTAAGCAAACCCCTCGCATGCCTGGTTTGAGCGCTTCATCTCAGTAGTGGATGCGGCTGGTTTTTAGTGAGTGCTTATGATCTTGCACATTCTATCCACCATCCAACTCATGGCCTGACACTTGTTCCATATGTCGATCATCACTAGGGACAACTCTTACATTACCTTTGTGAAGGCTCGTCATAGTGAATTTCTTATGTATGATTCGCTACTTCCTTGAGAATGAGGTTTCTTCTACCTCTGATGGCTTCTTTAGTATATCCAGGATCTTCTTGCTCGTGTTGCTTCTTGCTCGTGCTGCTCTTACTGACGAGCGCACTGTTTACGTCCAACTTTGTGTACAGCTCCGCTCCCTGCTAGTCTGGATGGGCATCCTTTGCCTTGCTGCGGGTTGCTATGTGAACTGTCTCAATCCCACATCCCGTGTTCCCTTGTTGGGCGACACCAAGACCGAACGCTCGAGCAACACCAGTGGTGAACAAGAGCTTGGACAGTCGGCGCGTACCTGGATTATGCACGGCAAGCCAAGGACACGGAGCTACCTAAAGCCAGGGCCAAGGGCGCACAGTAGGAGAACGTGGGGTGCTTAATCAAGTGCATGCCACACAACCCGCAAACAGGAGAAGCACACCAAGCCGGATCGGCGAGTAACGGAGAGTGCACAGGCTCGTGGGATGCTGGACCAAGTAACTCTACTGCCACCGCCGCCAGTCTCTCCACCTCTGTTGCCTTGTCTACCAGCTATTTTCAGCAGTGACATCATCGCCAGGAGTCACTTGTGTGGCTCTCATCTCTCATCCTTAGTTTGACATGGTCTTCTTGGATCCGTCTCCAACAATGTCTCTAAACCGTGAGGTTTGTCAGTTTGGTAAAGAGGTACAATTACCTTATGCTTATAGCGAGACAGTGTCTCAGCGTCCTTTTGACATTGTTCTCTTTTATGTCTAGGTCCATCTCCCTTTGCCTCAAAAGGAGGTCATCGCTAGTATACGATCTTTATAGATGACTTCTCTCAACACACCTGGATATACTTTATTTCTTCTCGTAGTGATGTCTTAGCTATATAAGTGTTTTCATGCCATGGTTCACACCAAGTTCTCTACGCCTAGTCTTGTATTCTATGATGACTCTGGTGGAGAATATATCTCCAAGTTGTTGCTTTGAATCCTTGCTGAGCAGGGTGCTCTTACTCAGTTCTCTTATCCTGGTGCTCACGCTCAGAATGGCGTGGTTGAGCGCAAGCATCGTCACCTTCTTAAGGCTCATCTGTTGATGGACAGTCCTCTCTTCCACCATACTTTTGGGCGGAGTCTATCTCCACTTCCATCTAACTCATCAACCTTCCGCCACGGCTTTGGAGTGTCACTTTGATTGTTTCCTGATTATTCGGCGCTTCAATTGTTTGGTTGTGTTTGCTATGTTCTTCTTTCCCCTCATGAATGCACCAAACTAAATGCTCGGTCTGTGAAGAGTCTTCTTAGGATATGGCGATGAGCGTAAGGGATATTGTTGTTGAGATCCCGCCGATCGACAGATGCCTATTTCTCAGTATATGGCTTTTGATTAGTCTCGTCCCTTCTACATGCATTCATTTTCCTCGGCATTTTTTAGTGGAGGATATCTCTTTCTACAATTTTCTTGACACTCTTATCATTCCTATTGAGCCCTTATCCATTCTCTTCTCCGATTATAGCAGACCCAACGCCATCATCTCCTATGATTTCCTGACCCGCTTATCACATGATTCTACACCATCATCGGTGGCTTCGTTGTCCTCATCATCTGAGTTTACCCTGATGATTCCTCATGGTCTTCCATCTTTTCCTCACTTTCATACTCGTTGACCGTGTGTTGTGTATGTGTCTGCTGATGTGCCATCTTCCCCATCTCGGCCTACTTACGGCTTGCCTTCTCATCTATTTTCGTCAATTGACCGCCCTGATTTTTCAAGCACTCGCGCTACTGTTCTTGAGCCGATTTCTTGTCATGATGTTGTTGCTTATCCGAAATGGCAGTTTGCGATGGCAGAGGAGACTGCTGCTCTTGAGCGCACCGGCGTGGGATCTTGTTTCTCTTCCACTTTGTGTTTGTCTCGTCACTTGTAAGGGTTCTGCAAGGTTAAGACTCGCTCTGATGGTTCCGTTGAGCGTTACAAAACTCATCTTGTGGTTCGTGGCTTTCAGGAGGAGCATGATCTTGATTACAATAAGACTTTTTTCTCATGAGAACCATATGACCAATGTTCGTACATTCGCCACTCATCTGTATCTCAACTTGATGTTAAAAATGTCTTTCTTAATGGTGAGCTACGTGAGGAGGTTTACATGCAGCCACCACCTAGGTATTTTGTTCCTTACGACATGCTTTGTCGTCTTTGTCGCTCTCCATGGCTTGAAGCAAGCCCTCGATACTGGTTTGAGCGTTTTGCCTCTATGGTGGTTGCCGCTGGTTTCAACGAGTGCTCATGATCCTGTGTTGTTTGCCACCTTTCTGCTCTTGGTCGGCTTCTTCTATAAGTTGATGACATGTTCACCACTTGCAAAGATACCGAGTAATATTGCCTTTGTGAAGGCACGTCTTAGTGATCACTTTCTTATGTATGATCTTGGCCCACTTTGCTACTTTCTTGGGATTAAGGTCCCTTCTTGGTCAAGAAAGTAATCCAGGATCTTCTTGCTTGTGTTGCTCTTACTGATGAGCGCATCGTTGACTCCCATGTAGCTCAATGTTCAGCTCTGTGCTACTGATGGTGATCCTTTGTCAGCTCCGACACTGATGGTGACCCTTTGTCAGCTCCGACACGTTATCGTCATCTTGTTGGGAATCGTTTAGCTATCACTCGCTCGGATATCTCCTATCATGTTCATATTTTGAGTCAGTTCATCTCTACCCCCACCTCGGTTCACTATAGGCATCTTCATGTTTTTTGATATCTTCGCGGCACAATCCCTCACTGTATGTTCTTTCCCTGTTCCCATTCATTACAACTCCCAGGCATGTTGATATGCTATGTGGGCTACTGATCCCTTGGATCATCGTTCACTTTCTGCTTACTGTGCATTTCTAGTGGTTCTCTGATTGCTTGGAAGAAGAACCAGACCGCAGTGCCCGTGCGAGTGCACCTCCTCCTGTAACGTCGGCACGCCACCATCCAACTCTACCCTCCACTATATGCTCTATGGCATTGCCGTCGTGGCTCGAATGGTGGCAAACTCGCTAGCGCTAATGCCTCTCGCATGATGTCACAAGAGCCTTCATCCTCTCAAGTGGCATGAATGGCCGGGGGGACAATGGTGTCATGGCCGCTGGCATTCCCTCTCTCGAATCGTGAAGTGAATAAGAGAAATAGTCTAGCGTATTAGGGGAATGAGGCCCAAACAGAATTGTTGATATGAGTTAGGCTCACTACCAAAATGGTTGGTGTATTCTTCTCCAAAGTGGGCCATCGTTTGCATAACAGGACCGAGTGGGATATAGTCATACTCTATCAAGCCCAAATGATAATCTTTTTTCTCAATAAACTTTAACCCTGACTTTCAAATAATAATTTGACCCAAACACTAGACATAGCATTGACCATAATTTTTTATACATCACACCATATTTTTAGAATCTACCAACATGTAACACGTATGAAAGGAACAAATCTACGCATCCAATTTACATGTAACCATTATATTATATTGTTTTTAGAAATCCTAGGTAGGTCTCACTAGATGTCTAGACCCATGTCTATACTCTATAACACTGCACATTTGTAAACAGAAGGGTGTGGTTTAATTTATCACCATCGTTAGACGGTAATCTCTATTCCCAAACATGATGAAAAATACAATAATCTCTAAACTTCGCCAAAAAACTTACGAAAGTAATTGTAACTCAATAAACAGTTATGTTTGCGATTTCAAAAGGAAGATATAGTGATAAGGTGTTTAACAAATATGCATGCATGTTGTATCATGCTTATAGAGTGAACAAAACAAATAATAGGATAGATACTAGGAAATAGAATGCATACCAATATGAATACAACCACCACTAGCTCCATCACGAAATGTTGCGTGATAAAAGCCCGCCATGCTAACTCAACAGCTTCCTCAACTGACATGTTGAATTTGTATCTGAAATGTAAAACACAAACATAAGGGATGCAACTTCAAGATAATATGAACAGTGAGCAAAGCAACATATAGAGGTATAAAAAAAACATGCCCCTCGTCCAAGATACCATAAGCATACAGAGAGTTAGAGAACCGGCTTCCCTTGAGCCTTGCACCCTATCTTATCAACATAGTACCAACACCAGACCCTAGAAAAAGAGCATAATTGTTAAGAATAGACCTAAGTACATCTTAACGACACTAAAATATGTCAAAGGGCCACTAACAGCTCCATGAAATCCAACAATCATTGTACCAATTGAAAGTACCATCCTGTCGTATGAAAATAAAGGATATTAGCCAACGTCTTTAAAGAACCAGCAATAGAGATTCTTCGCTTGTTCAGGAGCTCATGGAGCTCATCAACCTCTTAAGGAAGAAACTATTGTTATGCTTATTATCTTTTACTATCAAAGGGGAGTGTGGTTGTGATGGTAGGTCATGGTACGTTGATTCGCATGTTCGTGTGTCGCTTCCTCCTCTCAACCAAATTCTCGCTGACGAGTGGACCCGCCCGCTCTTTTCCTTGCCTCATCGACTCGCTCAACCCAATCTAATTTATTCTTCCTCTCTCGTGAAGAGCGAGCGCAACCAGCTAGGGTTACTATCGTGTTCGGTCGTCGCCGCCTCGCATCACTGCCCTGGTCGCTATCGGACACAGCAACCAAGAACTGCATTGTCGAACACAAGCCTAGGTCGCCCTCGTTTGAAAATGCAAGATGTAGCTCGCCATCTTCTATGTCATGTACGACTGGCACGGCAGCAACACGCACTCCGAGTGCACCAGCTACTCCAGTTGTACGTGAGCCATGTGTTCAAGAGAGGTTCTTGGAGTTCTCATGGTCCGTGCTTGCGCGGCCGCCGAAAGGGTGGAAGAGTAGATTTGTTAATGCTTCCCTAGTGTTTGTCTTCAATACCAACGTATCTGTTTCTCATCACTAAGCTTTTGTCTCGCTCACTCATTGTTTCTTGCAGTATATGGCCAGATCTAGCTTAGCTTCTTCATTTATCCATGATTTTTTCTTTAAAGTCCATCGACTAAATGTACAAGAGCTTGGCGGCTCTTTTCTGGCTGCAGCTAAAACTTTATATTAAAGTATAAACTTTAGTTTGGTGGTTTCTTGTTCATAGAAACCAGCGGCAAGAAATAAGGCTAGATTAGCCACGGCAACATCAGCCAAGTTTATGAGCATGTACCTGGACCCTCCTGTATGGCAGATGATCCACCTTACATGAAGATTAAAGCCATCTACATCAATATATTAATTTTGCTCCTGGTATGCATTTCTTGGAGAAATCTTAGGGCAACTATTTTCTTATTTTTGCTTTCTTCAGAAATCTTGGAGAAATTTGGTGTAGGCCCTTCAGTTCTATTACGTCCATCCCAAAAAGTTTGTCTTGGATTTATCTAGATACAGAACACTAAAATGTGTCTAGATACATCTATATCAAGACAAATCTAAGACAAGCTTTTTGGGACGGGGGGAGTATAACATAGTTGAATCTAAAATTTACTACAATTAGCATTGTAATCACAGTGGTGGGCTAATTCTGTAAAGAAATTGTAGGATCTAGAAGTAGATGTGTCTAGAGGGGGGGTGATTAGACACTTAGTGCTAAAGTTGCAATTTTTAGGCCTTTTTGGTTTGAGTGGAGTTTTAGGCACAATTTCAACATACACAATACATATCAAGCAAGCATGCAAAGAGTGTATAGGCAGCGGAAAATAAAGCATGCAACTTGCAAGAATGTAAGGGGAAGGGTTTGGAGAATTCAAACGCAATTGGAGACGTGGATGCTTTTCCCGTGGTTCGGATAGGTGGTGCTATCCTACATCCACGTTGATGGAGACTTCAACCCACAAAGGGTAATGGTTGCGCGAGTCCACGGAGGGCTCCACCCACGAAGGGTAATGGTTGCGCGAGTCCACGGAGGGCTCCACCCACGAAGGGTCCACGAAGAAGCAACCACCCACGAAGGGTCCACGAAGAAGCAACCTTGTCTATCCCACCATGGCCATCACCCATGAAGGACTTGCCTCACTAGCGGTAGATCTTCACGAAGTAGGTGATCTCCTTGCCCTTACAAACTCCTTGGTTCAACTCCACAATCTTGTTGGAGGCTCCCAAGTAACACCTAGCCAATCTAGGAGACACCACTCTCCAAGAAGTAACAAATGGTGTGTAGGTAATGAACTCCTTGCTCTTGTGCTTCAAATGATAGCCTCCCCAACACTCAACTCTCTCTCATAGGATTTGGATCTGGTGGAAATAAGGTTTGAGTGGAAAGCAACTTGGGGAAAGCTAGAGATCAAGATTCATATGGTAGGAATGGAATATCTTGGTCTCAACACATGAGTAGGTGGTTCTCTCTCAGAACATATGAGTTGGAATTGTGTATGTGTTCTGATGGCTCTCTCCACGAATGAAGAGGAGGTGGAGGGGTATATATAGCCTCCACACAAAATCCAACTGTTACACACAGTTTTCCAATCTCGGTGGGACCGAATCAACAAACTCGGTCGGACCGAAAAGGTAAACCTAGTGATCGTTAGAGATTTTCGATGGGACTGACATGCAACTCGGTAGGACCGATATGGTTAGGGTTTGGGCATAACGTAATCTCGGTGAGACCGATTACACAAACTCGGTGAGACCGAGTTTGGTAATAAGCTAACCAGAGAGTTGGTCAGGCAAACTTGGTGGGACCGATTTGCCCTTTCGGTGAGACCGAAAAGTTACAAAAAGGAAATGGAGAGTTTACACTGCAATCTCGATGGGACCGATTCGCTCTTTCGGTGAGACCGAAAAGTTACGAAAGGGAAACAGAGAGTTTGCAATCCCATCTCGGTGAGACCGAGATCCCTATCGGTAGAACCGAATTGCTAGGGTTTGGCAGTGGCTTATGACAAGTGAAACTCAGTGGCGCCGGATAGAAAGAATCGATAGGACCGAGTTTGGCTTAGGGTTTAGGTCATATGTGGAAGTGGGAAAGTAGTTGAGGGTTTTGGAGCATATCACTAAGCACATGAAGCAAGAGGCTCATTAAGCAACACCTCATCCCTCCTTGATAGTATTGGCTTTTCCTATGGACTCAATGTGATCTTGGATCACTAAAATGTAAAATGAAGAGTCTTGAGCTTGAAGCTTTAGCCAATCCTTTGTCCTTAGCATCTTGAAGGAGTTCCCACAACCTTTAGTCCATGCCACTCCATTGTTGAACTTATCTGAAACATGCTAGATAGAAATGTTAGTCCAACAAGAGATATGTTGTCATCAATTATCAAAACCACCTAGGGAGCACTTGTGCTTTCAGAAATGCAATGATGTAATGTCCTTGGTTAAACTTCAGTTATGGATATACTCCCTCCGTCCCAAAGTAAGTGCTGCTGATTTAGTACAAAGTTAGGACACTTATTTGGGATGGAGGGAGTACTTAGTAATGCAAATTCAAGAATGTTGCAGGCATGTTGTCATTGAAGTTTTGATAGATATTTTGCTTATGCGTATTTAACAGTAACAGAGTTACTAACATTGTTTCGATATTTCGTCAGTAGAAGACTGGATTGTGTCTACACCATTGCACATCAATGTGATCCAAAAATAGGTAATTCGAGGTGGATTTCACTTGTGGTAGCACCCAGTTCAGATAGCAACGCGGGACTTTAGTCACAGATAGATTGTCGTGGAATAACTCAATTGATGGGATATAAGGTTAACATTGGTGCAGTTTGCCGAGTACCATGCAAATGAAATGTTGGTTGCAAAATTAATGATCTGCCTCTTTGTCGAGATAAAATTGATAAGAGTTAAAACTCGAGAAATATTTTTTCCATCAATCTTTTAGTCTAGCAAGTAAATATTTTTTCCGTCATTCTTTTAGCTTGATGTAAACAATATAATTGTTAGTGCAGCCACAAGTATGCTACCTTCCTTTTCGTAAACAGATGTCCTACTACTAAACATGCAGTAGAAAAGATGTAAGTTTGACTATTACAATATAAAAGATGTTCACATTTGTAAGACAAATGTTATTTTAGATTTATCATGTCCTGTAAATTATTCCCTCGGTCCCATAATATAAGATCATTTTGCAAGCTAAAACACCTTGCAAAACTATCTTTTATATTATGAGACGGAGGGAGTAGAAAACTATTTCTGACCAAGAGAGATATGTGAAACTCATGATTTAGCTCACTCAATATCACAAAATTATTTTAGGAGAGACCATCTAGCGTACTTCTCAATTGTGGTATCGGTCGTGCTATTATTTTATGAGTTTATCTTGACGTCTAATTATTTATTTTAAAATTATCAATATTATGGGTAGCAGCACATTCACTGCTGATGCAAGAACATTCCAGCTTGCCTGAAGAACAAAAAGTTACATTATTTTGCGAGTCTATACAACTTTTGCTTGCATTATATTAAACTTCATGTGAATTTGCATCATTTGCACCCCAATACTTACCGAATATATACCTATACTAACTGCCCACCCCAAGAAAATTCACATGTTAATTATAAAATAAAGGGATCTGAATAATTTATTTATTTTGCCCATACAAGATAGTTCAAGTGTAATCAACTGTACATAGACCCTAAATTATCAATCTATGCAGATGAAGAAGACAAGAGTTGCACTCAGTCCTGCTTGGTTCCTTTCGTTTGTGCCACATCCATTGGAAGTGAGTTTTTAGCTGTCTTTCTTTGTGATAAAATGTGAAAGATTCAAATCCGATGTTGATATCTTTTCTTTCCGGAATGATACTTTGCTGGTCTTTTTCACCTATTGTCTCACATGTTGAATATCTAGAGCATACTTAGATTTGTTATTTGTGTATTTTGTTTTTGTAGACTTAATAAGAGCATAGAGAAATAATACTTAAATAGTGTAGGTTGAAATATAATTGACAAAAGGTCTTACATTAGTAGTTAAAATCATTTTGTAGTAGTTGCAACTTGGTAATTATGATATTCAATAAACTTTCACTACTCCCTCCGTTCCTAAATATAAGACTTTTCAGAGATTACAATATGGACTACATACGAAGCAAAATGAGTGAATCTACACTCTAAACTATGTCTATATACATCCATATCTAGTTCATATTGAAAGCTCTAAAAAGACTTGTATTTAGGAACGGAGGGAGTACAAGAAATTTATGGTTGCAGTTAAAATTGTGCCACAAAGTGAGTGATGGAAGAGGCGGATAATGGAGAAGGAAAATGATGCTTTGTATAGTTACAATCCTGAGAACTTATTTTCTATATACATAAATTTCTTGTTCCGTATCATGTGACAACACCCATGAGCAATGGTGAGCAAAGTGGAAACACATAAAAGATGGAGCTGTGATAAAATACATGCAAGAGTACAAAAAGGAGGGAGAATAAAAGCTTGTATTCCTATGGGACGTGGATAGACAGGACGGATAACATAGTAGACGCTGAAGAAGATAAATATCATATCCCGTTGCAACACACGGGCACTCAACTAGTGCTATGCAAAATATGAGATGCAAGTAGACAAGCGTGTGACATTTTACCTTAACCCAAGTTTCTATGCCAAAATTGGCAATCAGCAGCCCCACAAACCATGGTTCCGCATGTAGGGATTAAAGGTGCAGAAAAGGAAACACAGAATCATGTAACACTACAAGAAATCTGTTAATACATGACGGATCTTGTCCGTCACAGATCAGTGAAAAACTGTCATGGGTGGCCATCCTTGACGGATTTGAAATCCGTCATGTATATCGCGTCATAATTTAATATCATGCCTTCCTTGACGGTTCTTGACCGTCATGGATGTACCCCAGGCCCGCCTAGGCCCAAACTATGGTGACAGAACAATCCGTCATAGACTAATGCCACGTAGGATTTTCAGTCGACCAATTCAATTGACGTGGCTGCCTACATGGATATTATTTTTCGTCACAAAAATCGTCATGTATTTAGGCACAATTTATAGGCAATTCTAATTTGGTTGAGCCCATTTCTTTTGGCCAAAATTTGACATAGTACATTTTTAGCACAATGCGTTACACATATCCTTTTGGCCCAACAAAAAGTATTTGCAAAGTGTTAAACAGTTTATCCAGTATGCAATCATTTGTATGTATCTACAGCATAGCAGTTTACAAAATCCTCTATGAATGGAAGACTTGCAGCATAGATTGACAAATATATTACACAACAGGGTTAGGATCGAGTACAATCCATTTTACATCGACGAAACATATGAAATATTGAAGCTGTTATTTAGGCTCTTGTGGTCGACGCTCTTGATGGCAACTATCATGTCATGGCTGATTGTGATGAGCAGCACCAAGTAGCCCGCTGTCCAAAATATAAAAATGAATTAAATGCTGTCCAAAATTCTTAAATCTTATAGTGCCTACAAATAAGAATAACATTGTATCTACTATAAAAGAAGAGTAAACATGAAATTGCTTAAAATTAACCAAAGAGAAGTGTGTGAATGAAAGTCAAATGACAAAGTAACAAAACACACATCACAGAACATCAAGTAAAATAGCAGCACTAGTTGAGGCCATATAAACTCCAACAAAATGGCATCACTAACAAACAATATCCCTGTTGTGATGTGTAAACTTGTTGACAAATGAACATTTGATGTTTACGGCTGCAGAGTCGACGAGCAGCGGCATGAAACTCAATGTTTATGCTGCAAGTACATCTCAAAGGGCTGACAAATAGTAAACAATAATGAAATGAAATTGACCAGTATATATGTATACAAGGCGACAAGAGTAGGAGCAAGGCTTGAACTACTACATGCATATAAATAACAGTAAGAAGTCACCTTAGTTTTTTAAAGCAAGAATACTTCATGCACACAATTAATTAAGTAGGATGTGGGATCTAGGGGGACTTAAGTGTATGCCATGCAGTAGCATTCACTAAGCTATTTTGATGGAATTGCATAAGGCCAAATTTTTTGTTTTGACGTGATCAAACATCTCAGCAAACATGTGAAAGGCACATCTACAGTAAGGTGTCAACATCTGCCCCTATAGGCAGCAAGTTGTGTATCAATAAATCAGAGAAATAGTCAAGTTATAGTGAAATCCAGGACATAAGCGAGAAGATAAATTGGATTGTTTTTTATATCAAATCAAGGTCTAGAAATGTGTAGAGATATTCACTGGTGGACGTTGTGAAGACCATAGTTACTTTTTTTCTACATTTACAAAATAATCTGATCTTGTTTGTTAGTTAATCCTCATGTATCCTTATGTTAGTTTCTATTGCATATAGGAATTTGTTTAAATGAATGTTTCATCCTTTCATTTTATTTGTTCCAGCTAGTCCTCTGAACTGAATTTGGTGTAAGGTGCATATACTGATACTGCAGAGCCTTATTTAAAAATTCTGCTGCAACCTCATTGTTATGTTATAATTCAGAATTTGTTGAACATTTAGCAAACCTTCTCAAAAGGCTAACTTCTAATGATATCGGTTTTCCAAGCGCTGTTATTGAATACTCTATGAAATTAGGAAGCAGATCATGCTCAAAGCTTGTTGCGCAATATAAAAACAGTATGTGAGCCACTATAACTTTGCCAAGATCGGCTATACCTGAATGCTATCTTAAAAAATAGAGCATCCATACAACTCGTTATGCAAAAAGCACCTAAGAAACAACATGCAGGCTATCAGATTAAAAGTTTCCCTCAATGTCCAGCAAACAATATAAACAACTAGAGGTGCAGCAACTCCTACAAGAAGAAACTAGAATTCCTACCTGCAAAGTTATTTTATTCGTCAGGCCCATATAAACTAGCAATCTACATTTAACAGAGTATGGTTCAAGCACGGGATCTGAGTAGAGGAAGGAGGCAGAGGTACAAGTGCTCACCGAAGAGGTCTGTAGGCATCACAGCAGTCGCATTACAGGTCGCCCTACGTCGTCGCACGACAGAGGTGGTCGCAGCAGGATGCACGGCCGCGTGGGAGACGCGGCAGAGAAGGTCGGGGTCGCCGTCGTCCAGCCCAAAGCGCGCGAGCACACCAAGCTAGGGGCACCATCCAGGTGGCGGAGAGGGCACGAGGGGGCGCTGCGTGCGACTGAGAGGAGCCACCGGAGACGCGCCGTCGCTGACGTGACGCCGCAGCCGAAACCCTAGCCATGGGCCAGGTGTCGCGGGCGAGCATCGATACTAGGAGCGGCAGATCCAGCCGGCCTGGAGGACAGAGGGGTCGGAGACCAGGTTGTGAGTGTGCTGCGCGGTGGCCGATGTCGCCATAATCGGCGTGCGTTGGCCGATGTGCGAGGGGTCGCATGAGAGAGAGAAATGGGTTGCGAGAGGGATGGTTGGGTTGGGAAGCGGTGGATCTGGCAATTGCGAGCTGAGAGGAGGGGAGCGGGAGTGCGAGCGGCGAGCTGTAGGAGGTCAGAAGCGAAGATCTGGTGAGTGGCGGCCATGGAGACGATGGGGACTCGGGGGGAGGGAGATAGGAAGGGGGCGTGGAGGAGGGCCCTAGGGTTACCTCTTTTTATACAGTGGACGGTTAGGCGGGCTTTAGCGGGCTTCAGCGGGCTTGCGCGGACGTATCCAACCGTCCATGACAATTTCTGAAAACGTCATGTGAAATCTGTCATGAATTAACAGATTTGTTGTAGTGTAAAGACAGAAATACATTCTGATGAATGTTTAAGTGATGATCCTTGCATCAAGCAAAAGCCTTCTACAATGACTAACAAACATCATGCAAGGGCAATTTTACAAAAGGATCAGCACTTGTGGAAAAATAGACATTATACAAAAACAGCAGCTTTCTATTGGCTTTCTCCAAACTACAAAGACACAAATCAATATGCACAAATGTTGGACCTTCAGATAAGCAGACTTGAATCCAATGATAAGTATTAGCAAAACTATCTTTTGTGTGTGTGTGATATCAGTATCACATCAATTCACAACTCTCTAATCTCTATTATTACCAATCCCACTACAGATTACCTCCCTTCCCAGTTCCTACAGATAATTAGCATCCAAACTCAATCAGTATCTTTGTATTCACCACGTAATCCAAATGAACCACCACATCCAAGCACGGTCACCACAACTGGTGTGAGGTTATGGCACTGCAATTGGTAGCTCAGATATTGTAAGGTTGTGATATGTTTTTCTCTGTTGTACACTAGAACCTAAGCAAATGTTCTTCACACCAAAATCAAGTTGGTTTGAGATTTCATATAAGTATGAATCACTGCCCTGAATTACTAGATATAAAAAATGTACAGCCCTAGTACGCAAGAGTAAAGAAACACAACCCTAACCACCAAAGTGTCCTCCCAGAGATAATCAACGGACAAAGGAACCTGATTTCGATAGGAGATCTATGAACATCCCGACCCTAAATCACGCATCCACGCCAGCAAATCGAATCCCCGCAGCACCAAACCCTAGCACGAATGCGAGGCCAAGGGACAAGGGACTCACATGTGTAACCGCTTATGCTGGCCCGGGAGTCGGCGACGACGATGACGCCTTGTCGAAGATGAAGGAGAGCGTGGTCGTCCCCTTCTTGTTGTTCACCATCTCCTTGGTCGCCTTCTGGAACCCACCGGGAAACGAAATAGGGGCGCAAACGGATCAGAGGCCAGCTGAGAGAAAAGGGGATTGAGGGAGGGGAAGGCTCACACACGTGGCTCCAGGTGGGGAACTCGAGGGCGAGCTGGTCGGTGGAGAAGAGGCCGCCGAAGTCGTCGCTGCCGGCCGCGGCGGCGCCGAAATGGCTCTTTAGGGCGGAGAGGTTGGGAATTCGAGGGCGAGCTGGTCGTCGGTGTCGGCGGAGAAGAGGCCGCCGAAGTCTTCGCTGCCGGCCGCGGCAGTGCCGAAGTGGTTCTCGACGGCGGAGACCGGAGAGGTTGGGAATCATCACGTCGATGGCGGAGACCGGAGAGGTTGGGAATCATCGCGTCGACGGCGTGGACGTGTAGCGGCGAAGGCGGCGATCAATTCAGATTATTATTTTTTCTCTTTTCCTCCTCGCGTCGGTCTCCCCCTTCCTTCCTGCGGCAGGCCTTGTCTCGCACGAGAGGCCCGCCTGTCCGCCCCGACTTGGATACCGTCTCGGACCAAACCTGGCCAAACGGGCCTATTAATCGTGCCGGCACGATATAGCCCGAGTGCCTGGCACGTCATGGGCCGGCACGGCATGAGGCTACGCGGGCCGAGCCTGGCACGTCATGGGCCGGCACGGCATGAGGCTACGCGGGCCGGTCCTGGGCTGCTATGCCTGGCACGCGTGCCAGCCCGACACGAGAGCTCCTGTTCGGCGCCTTATGCGCCCGAACAGCTGCCTGGCGCCTGAAGGAGATGTCTACTAGGCCGGCCCAGGTGCCTCTCAGCGAACAAGTCGAAGGATATGTGCGGGGAGTCGGATTCGAACTCAGCACCTCACCCTTTCGCATATCAGTGCATGAACGGCTGCACCATCAAACGACTTGTGTTCATAGACTTTGTTTGCTTTCTTTTATCCGTTCTCCAGCTTGCAAAGCCCCTGGTGTGGGGAAGCGTCCAAACCATTTTTTTTCTTTTCTCTTTTTCTGTAACGGTTTTATTTGCTTTTCTTCCTTTCCCTTTTTCCTAAATACGTGAACTTTTCTAAAAAAAATCAAAGGAAAACATTAAAAAAGAAATGAAGTTTTTTCAAATTTTAAAAAAGTTCATTGGTTTTTTAAGTTCATCAAAATTGAAGAAAGTTCATCGAATCTGAAAAAAAGTTCATTGAATTTTAGCAAAGTTCATCATAATTGAAAAAAGTTCATCGAAAAATAATAGAAGTTCATTGAATTTGAGAAAAGTTCAACATAATTCGAAAAAGTTCACCAAATCTGGAAAATAGTTCATTGATTTTTTGAAAAATGTTCATCGAATTCAAAAAAAGTATATCAAATTTGAAAAAATTTCATTGACTTTAAAATGAGTTCATCGAATTTGAAAAAAGTTCATCGCATTTGCAAAAAAGTTCACCAAATTAGAAAAAAATTCATCCAATTTGAAGAAAAGTTCACTAAATTTGAAAAAAGTTCATCGAACTTGAAAAATAGTTCATGAAATTTTTGAAAAAAGTTCATCGAAGTTGGAAAAAAGTTCATGAAATCCAGTGAACATTATGAAAGAAAAGGAAAGAAAGAAAAAGAAAAGAATTAACGAAAGACGTAAGAAAAATGTACTTGATCACAAAACGTTGAGTGGCGGGGTGGTTATCACGTGGCACGCTGAACCGCTATGGTGTGTGTTCGAGTCCTTCCACGTACTTCTTTTTTGCATCAGTTTAGAAAGAAAGCTGGGAATTTGGGCCGGCCCGCGTCGCGAGGGGGGGTATGCGCCCTGTACCATTAACACTGTATTCGCCGAATAGGAACCAGCGCCCGGCACGGCAGGCACAAGAGTGTCGCAGCGAGCGGGACGTGCTACTTAAATATGCAAGTTTGTCTAAAACAATTTAATGTGCAAGTATGCTACTGCCTACTGCTATGTTGTTATGTGCTACTTCTATACCAATATAAAAAGACTCAAACCATCTCGGCCGTCAAATCATGTTATCTAGCGATTTAAATCGTTTTAATGTTGAGCACCAAACACGTTTAACACTTTAATTACCCATCACTGTCATTGGTTATAAACACGTTTTGACTAAACGCTATCCTTTGAAATTTGTCATGTAGTTAATATCCTACCATTCCTGTGAAAAAGTAATTGATATTTTACCAAATATAAACATGCATTGCACGTACATTATTACTAGTTTAAATAAAAAAATCATGCTAGTGTAGTGGTGTGTCACAGAGAGGCATGCATGCATACAGCCCTGCTGCAGCGATGTACCTCGTGGGCACGTTCTGGCTGCGGCGCTGCGCGCATGCGCACGGCCAGACGCGGCTTTTTTTCTTTTGAAAAAATCAAGCCATCTCGTGCCAAACGTGTAGCCATGGGTCGTGCATGTGCCTGGGAAGAGAGCACGCGTGCCGGCCCAGCACGGCCCAAGTAGTTAGCCAAATGGGCCAAATGGATCGGCCTGGGTTACATGGGCCCGGCCAGGCACGCTAACTACTTGGGTCATGCTGGGCCGACCCATTTGGCCAGGTATATCTCGGATGAGACCTCCCACTTGGCGGCTACGGCACCCCAGCAACACTAGGATTAACATGAGCCAGCAGAGGTGGTGGTGGCAGAAGCGAGAGGTGGGCTACTCACGCGGATCTACATGGGCCGCAGCCCAGAAGCGGGAGGTGGTGGTGGTTCGCTCACAACATAGCATTAAAAACCCCTAAAAAAGCAGAGCATTAAAAAAGTCAAAAAATTTAGAGATTACTAGTAAGCATGACGTTGTTTCAAAAAAAAATGTAAGCGTGATGTGAAACATGTTCAAAAATTATCCTCGGGAGGCCAATCGAGTCACACATGAGATTGCCAAGCATAGCTATGAGAACCATTATTTACGAGATCAATCAAAGATTTCTCGAGACGGCACTTCGATAAGCATAGAGTTTTCTTAGTGAAATCAGATAAGTATGAATGTTGCTTATGATGAGCTTCTTGTCGAGCAGTACTGTCTCATAGAAATCTTGTTGTTCACGGGTATGGAAACGATAGTCACAAGTTGTCCTCCTCCTCACTAAATATGGATCCACTTTCCTCCATTCTCTCAGATCTTTGTCCTTCCCGAGCTTCATGTTTTCTACAACTGGATGAGCATCATCATGATCTGAAATCTTGGGTTTCAATTTTCTGAGCACTAGTGGCTCATCATCCTCTTGAGCTTCTTGCACTGGGGCCTTGTTTTTTCAGCAGTTGGGATGTTCCTAGTTGATCTCTTAGGTGCTGGAGCTGGAGCTTTGGGCTTAGACTTGGAGGGAGCAGCGGACTTCATAGCATCAGACATCAATTTCCGAGTCTTGGCAGGAGGTGTAACTGGTTCTTCTTCCTCCTCTTCTTCATCTTCATCTCTTCTCATGGAAGGTTTTCCAATAACTGTGGCAGTGGTCTTCCTAGCTCTCTTCTTCTTCTTACGGACATCAACGTCATCATCATCTGATTGTTCAAGAGTAAATGTCATTGTCTCTTGTGGAGCTGTAGATTTCCTAGGCTTAGATATTGGAGCTTTCTTGGCAGGGGCTTTCTTCTTGAGACCTTGCTTGGTGGTGGCTGCAGAGCCATACTCTTTTTTGAGAACTGCTTTCTCCTTGGAGGTTACTTCCTCATCTGCAACAAAGTCCTCATCCTCACTCTCTAAGGTTCTCTTCTTCCTTGCTTTAGTGGCAGCCTTTGGCAGATTATTTGGTGTTCTCCTGTTGCCCTCATCATAACTACCACTAGGGCTTGTGCCCACACTCAGCCTTGCTTCTTGTTCTGAACTGTTTTGGCTGTCACTAGTATCTGACATCATGCGCCCCTGTGAATAGATGGGTGTGGATAGAGTAGATGAGTATCACAAAAAGCAGATGTTTTTTTAATTTGAATCCAAACTTTAGTTTAAGTTTTCTACATAAGGCATTTCGGAGCTACCGATATGATCATCTCGGTGACACCAAAGCACCCACAGAGCCTATACACACAAGATCGGTTAGACCGAGTTGTGGTTCGATGGCTCTGAGATGTTAGGGTTTCACTGAGATTTTATTGTCGGTCTCACTAATTAGTACATTTCGGTGGCACCGAGTTGTACTTAGTGCAATGGCCAGGGCCAATCGGTGGGACCGGAAGTTTCATTTCGGTCGGTCCGAGATGAGTTCGACGAAAATCTAACCCTAAATTTGTTCTTAGAATCTATTCTAAAGGAACTTTTCGATGGATAGAAGAATCTCAAATATGGCAAGATACATGGCATTATCCTTGTGCATTGAATCGGAAGGGGATAGCACGAGGAGATCGGACCGTACCCTAACTTGGTGACGATTCTCTACGGTGGTAACGGCAGTGTTGATTCCCATTGACGGTGACGGAGACCTGCGGGGGAAATGCATAGGCGAAGACGATTATCCGAAGACCAAGGGGGCAACAATGGGGCGCGGGCTCGTGAGATTTGAAGGATTTTTCAACTGTACGGGTCCGCTAAGTATATATACCCATGTGTTGTCGGTGTCGCCGAGATGCAAAATTGTGTGCAGTTGTTGCAACTCGGTGGGACCGAGTCATTCTAATCGGGAGCACCGAGATTAAAAACCTAGATCAGTCTAGTGCTTTCGATGTGACCGAGTTTGAGTGAGTTAGTCTGCCCAAAATGCAATAGAAGGTTTTGGAATGCAGCCCTTGACGGATCGGTGGCTCTGAGTGCTCCTCACCCGGAGGGTCCGAAAAAGACTTGTTCATTTTTTGTGATATAGTATGAATAGAGTTTGAGACAAGAAAAGTATAGATAGCTAGAGAAGGTTCTTAGGCATTCTTGTTCAGTCATTTGGCTAAAAAAACCAGACAAACAAAACAACAAATCGATGTCCTCGAATGGGAAATTATGCAACCAACATGCTCACACAATAAGATAGCAAATGAAACATGTGTCAAAGCATACACAAACAATTCTAGCATCTATCAAGAAAATGATGATGACTAAGTCATCTATATATTTAAATACATTATAACTGAGCACTTTTCCTGTCCTCTCAGGCCATTAGCATTTTTAGCTATTGGATCGTCACTTTTAGACTTCCTTGACCATCTGATTTACTTCAAATCGCGCGTATAGGCTTCGTGACGAGTGCTAACCTTTTCGGGCCGCTGCTCTGGTGGTTTTTTTGGGCATCCGACGTTCAATTGGGCCTACTGGGCCTGACTAGGATCCCGTCCAACGCAAAAGTGGAGAACCCTAAAACATTGTACGCTCGCGACCCTGGTCTCTTTCGCTCGCAGCCTCGCGTGGCGGCGCCTCGCCATGGTGCGCTGGGTTTGCACGGACGCGACGGACAGCGCCACCTCTTTCCATTCGATTGCACGGACGCGAGCGGCGCGGCGGGATTTGGGTGTGGCGGCAAACAACTCCGAAGTTCAGCGCGGGCTAGCGAGGGGACCGAACGCCAGCGAAGCCAGCCGTCGATCCAGCGAGCGGGGAGCAGATCCTGCGCGAGGGGAGGCCGGGAGCAGATCCAGCGAGCAGGAAGCCGATCCAGCCGACGAGGGGATCCATCAGTCGCGGGCGATGCGGATGAATCGGGGGCCTGCCGATCCACTCGACGCGGTCGAACCGCCTGCGTGGAAAGGGTGAGACGCGGGCGGTAATGGCCGGCGCATCATCACGACTTCTGATTTTCCATATTTTTACATGGGAACAGGGGAGCTTTGGACCTTGTGTCTAGACTACAATCTAACCATCAATAGCCAGCAGCTTCATCCGCGTAACACGTAAGCTATCTCCTTCCCTCCTTCACCTTCTTGGATTTGCATTGTTTTTAGATGCTTTAAGTTTCTTGTGGATGTCATCTTACTGAACCACGTGACTAGAACAAAATCGCTGGAAGTGTGTAGCAAACAACCGATTGCTACTGTATGGTCTATGCCATGTTTGCTGACCCCTTTGTCTGTAGTTTCCGATTTTGTGCACAAACAGTTCAGCAAATCAAAAGTGTGTAGATGCTCTAAAGCTATGTATGCTTCACAAAAGAAAGAAAGGGAGACGAGGAGGGATGCTTAGTCATTGCCTCATGGGTCATTGTTTCTTGGGGATCATGCATGTATATATGACTGATATGGATTCCTAAACTGATCGCCATGCTTTTATGGGTCTAGCCAAGGTTTTATGTGTTCTTAATCTACTCTTTCATCAATCTCCATGGATCCTATTGTTATTAGTTTTCCAGTGCTCAAATTTACCTGCTCTGTATGATAACCCAAGTGTGTCGTTGCCTACACAAGCTAATGAGCAAGAATTAGTCTACCATTCATGTTTTTTCATCTTTACGTATAATTTTGTTGTAATACAGAAAGATGGACATCTGACACTGCTTGTAGATGTAGTGAAGGTACTCCTGGACCATGATCCATCCCTTGGGAAAACGTTTGCCCAATCAAAATGTGACTCCTCTGATTTGCGGCAATTAGAGGCCACCTCAAGGTAGTGAACCTTCTGCTGGGTTGGTTGAACTACCAAAGGCGAACGGAACAACAATTGCACATACCCTTTATTTTCCTGGTACAGGCAATCTCCAGACATGACAAAGCATGTATCTACGTCAGAAAATTTTCTTAGCTTTTCCAGAAATACGATTTGGTTTAATTATGTATTAGCACTACCCCAATTTACATTGGATTTTTATATGCACACTTCTAAAAGTAAGGTTGTGTGGTCCATTTTTGTAGGGTCATATTTTCTTACCATAACTTGTCACAATCACAGTTCTAATGTTATTGTTTAATTCAACATTTGTATTAGCGGTTAGTTTTGCTTATTTCGCCTCACTACATTAAACTCCATAGTTTGGATTATTTAAATACGGATCCTACTTATGCATATAATATAAGTTCACAAGCTCCAATCCAAGTTATATAGTCGTCGTGGTGAGAACTGAGAATTGACAACTGTATTCCTTGTAATTTGGGAAAAAGGTTGTTGGTCAATTTGCTTAAAATTTACAAGAATTGAGTAGCCGTTACTTGCTTGCATAAAATAGACAGTTTAATTTATGGTATGCTTCGGTTTTTTGTCATACATGTTAATTTGGTAAGAAAAATCATGTGTTTTTAAATTAACTCATTCTAGGAGCTAGCCACTGCACATTTTCTTTGTTGATTCTCAGTTTTGATTTGAGCTAAGGCTCCCCATTTCGTTCAACTAGATCTTTTACAGACAACAGTATAATAGTTTTTCTCTTCCTCTACCTGCCCTATATAAGCATTTTTATTTTGTGCTACAGAGTAAAGATACATTTTTAACTCTGATTCCACTACGTACTTTGTCGTGCTTTGCATGTCGGTAGTTTTGTCACACTATAGTAGGATAATCCTTGTGTTACAATTATTGTACTGATTGCATCATAGATTGCCTCATACTGCAGGGAAAACATGAGGGGCTTTCAAACTGCAGTTCGAGAGACAATCTGTTTGTCCTATGGAGGTGTACTCAATGGACTTCTGTTTTTGCTACGCTATTCTTCAATAAATATTAGTTTTACCTTCCGCATTTTCTTCCAAGCGACTTTATTCTTTTTCTTATAACTTTGTCCCATCTGCTATCCAGTTAGTGATATTTGGTTTGTTAATTCTCTCTACTTAGCAGGTCAAAGTTTAGGTAAGGCCAAAGTCCAAAGTTGTTTCATGCAACTTAGCATTAGAATGGATCGGCTTTCTAGAGCAGAAAAGACACATAGTTTTTTTTTTGACGTATTGTGCCTATTCGGAAACAAGAAGTGTCTGCTTTGTAGTTTTTTTTTCAAAAAATAATATAATTAGAATGAATGAAATATGTGAGGGTTGAGCTCCTGAGTGTTATTGTTTTAAACATTTGTTGGTTCTTTTTGCTGTTCTTGTGAAACAAAGTTGTCGGTGAGAAGACCAGGGTCATGTATGCTTCTGTATCAAGGACTTTCCTCAGCCATCCCAAGTTGAGCAGTTTTACATACATACAAGATACAACATTATCAAGAAAAACATTCTTGTGGCAACTCAGCAAAATTCTTACAAATTCGCAAGTCAATCATGCATGCTCATGTATTCTTGTGGCTTTGTTCATATATATATATATATATATATATATATATCCCCAAAACATGTTCTTAAGTTGAATGTTTGTTCTAAATAAGAAGCTTAGGAGAATTCTTCTGTTACAAATTTACAGTTTATGGCTTTCATGATTTATGCCTAACAAGTAATAAGACTCTGTAAGTCATGCCACCTATTTTTTTCATCATACTGTGCTGACTTTGCTATAGTTATTTGTTTGACAATGATCTTCTAATTATTAACAAAACATAGAAGTTTACAATTAGCAAGGCTATATATTTCTTATTTGTTAGTTATGAGTAAAAGATAGCTTTTTGGACTGAGTATGGAAGCAATCTATGTTAAGCATGATTATTTTTTCTGGTAGTATACTCTACTTTAAAACATGTCGCCAATACCGACTTTTACCATTATAAAAATGGACGGGCGCAGCAACGCGCGCCATCAATGATCTAGTGAGTATATTGACTTAGGAGTCAAATGAGAACATTTGATCATAGGTTATACTCATGTTTAAGCACAAGTGGGGTTACCACTTTTACATAAAGCATTGATGTGTTCACACCATTAGAGTTGATTTAGCTCAATCTTTAGAGCAAAGCTCCCCCTAAATATGATATCCCTCCTAAGAGGGATGAACTAACCTTGGGTTTTGTCAATGATGACTTCATGTAGATAGTGAAGATGTGGATGCTCAATGTTGATGTAGAACATTTGGAGCAATCCATTGGAGTGTTGCACTTTCAATACCTACATGGGTTAGTCTCACAAGGAACATACAAGAATATACATAGACATAGAGTGAATTGCACATATAATGATGTCCATGAAAGCATTAGGTTACCTGTCCCTTGTCTTACCAATAAGAGGGTTTGTGACTCCATGAGCTAGTGCAAGATATGAAAGTTGTTTGCACAAGTCCTTGCCAAAATGAATACGAGTGAGGTATGTTGGTGGAGTCACCCTCAAGAACACTCTAGTTCTTCTTCTTTGGGATCCACATCCACTTGATGGGAATCCTTGGAGTTTGTAGCGACCAGACCTCAAACAATCTAATCTCTGTGCTCCGGTGTCATCCCTGGATCAGTAATGCTGACACCACACAGTACTCGGAGGATTTATAGCAGAGTAGCAATCACACACTTATTACATCGAGTGTCTCCATAGAGAACTTATTACAATAGATATGGCTTAAGGCCATCTAATAACGATAACAACGGAAGGCTTGGAAGATAAGTGAGTCCATCAACTCCAACGGCATCACTGAGTATAGAACCACGACCTAAAAACTCCTTAATCGTCGTCTGAAAATTCTGCAACATTAACCTTGCAGCCCGAAACGGGTCAGCACATGGAATATGCTGGCAATGTAACACATAGAGAGTAATGGAATGAAACAACTATACTATATGCATATTTGGCTGGTGGAAAGCTCTATGGTTACAGTTTTGCGTAAAGCCAATTTTTCCCTACTTCAAAGAAATAGATTTATTTAACTATCATGGTAGTTGTTAAACATTGAGAATGGTTGACAGCATTCTCAATCCCAATCAAGCATCATCACTAAACATAACCCAACAAAATTAATTTAGAGTAACATGTTGAGATTCACATGATAATCCAGGTACTAGATACTCAAGATGTCCATAACCGGGGACACGGCTAACCATGATTAGTTTATTACACTCTGCAAAGATTTGCGCACTTTTCCCCACAAGACTCGATCGCCTCCGTTTGATTTCTCGCACTACATGGTGTTTGAGAAGACGGATGACCGAGACATAGACTTTCAGAAGCGCTAGCACCTTACGATCGGGTAGACCGTACCACCTACATCCCCTACATCTGCTAGTCTACCACTGTAAGAGTTCGCACAACTTAGTCAACTATGCTAGAGCCCATAATAGCTTGTGGCTGCACACGGAAGTTTCTAGTATGAATAGTCTCATGATCCCTTTGAGCCTGGGTGGCGGTCCAAAAAAAACAGGCAAGTCCTGAAATACCCAGGTGCCTCAATCCACCCAGATGTGTGTTTAAGTTGCCACCTTAGATAAACCATTAATTAACAAAACTCACATCTGTCATGGATATTACTCGCCCAATCCACGTCTACTAGCATAGCATGGCATAATAAGCAAACGTAGAAGTAACTCCCAAAGGTTTGATAATAAACAGGTAATAGGTACTACCTCATCTACTTCCCATCCCACAATTTAATTAGATCATAATCATGCAATGTGTGAGGATTGATCTAATGCAATAAAACTGGGTAGTAGGAAAGGTATGATCAAAGTGTTACTTGCCTTGCTGATGATCCGCGAAACCTAGAGATTCGAAGTAACAGGCGGCGCACTCCGGGTATTCCATCGCAGACAAACAAACAAGCATACAATAAGTACTCATCTAATGCACGGGTAAAACTCAAGAAGAGATCTAACCAGAAGGTTCAACTTAAGAACTCCGGTTGGCAAAAAGAATCAAATCGAACGAAGCAACAGAAGTCAAACGGCGAAAGAAAACAACTTCGTTCTACTAATCTGAATCTAGGGCAAATTTTACAGTAGCAAAAACTTGTTTAAGTTGGTTAAACGGATAGAGGGTTTCGAGACAAAACTCTAGGCGCTTGAATCGACTGATTCCGATAAATGAGCAAAAAGTTATACTAAAACGAAAATCGGATCAGGAATCGCGATCAGAAAAATCGCGGATTTAATCCGAGAAAAATAAAAACGACGAACGTTCGCTAGAATGAACAAACGGACGAACGCTCGCTATTTAAATAAATAGGAAAACCGATCTATTTAAAAAAACTGAAACTAAAAAAACCGACGGAAAACCGATCGATTTTCCAAAAAAAACGGGCACGGACTTCGAGGCGGCGGCGAACCTCGGCAGCGTGCGGGCGGGGCGGCGGCTTCGGCGGGGCGGCGCGTGGGCGGCGACGGCGGGCGGTGGCGGCGGCGAGCGGCGCAAGCGGCGGCGGGGCAGGCAGCGGCGGCGGGGTTGGGCGGCTGGGGCGGCTCGGGGCTAGGGTTCCCCCGGGGCTGGGCCGGCTTATAAAGCCACCTCGGGCCGGAGTCCTAGCCGGACACGGCCCGTAGGTCGGTTCGTTTTTTTTATTACGCGCAGAAGAAAAATAAAAAGAAATACTAAACGGACTCCAAAAATTCCGAAATAAATTTTCACGGGCTTCTAAAATCAAGCCGCACAAGGTGAACATTTATTTGGGACCTAAATGCAATTTTGAAAAACGCACATTTTTCCTAAATTCAAATAAAACACCGAAAAACTCTGAAATAAAATCTTATTTGATTTTATTATTAAATCCTCAATATTTCTTTATTTTGGGAAAGTCATTTTATTCCCTCTCTCATATTTTTGTCGTAGAAATAATTGATGATAAAATAAATAAAATCAAATGATCCTATTCTCAAAATTTGAGAAAACTCAAATATGAAAATAACAAAATCCCCAACTCTCTCCGTGGGTCATTGAGTTGCATAGAATTTCTAGGATCAACCAAAATGCAAAATAAAATATGATATGCAATGATGATCTAATGTATAACATTCCAAATTGAAAATTTGGGATGTTATAGAGTTGTAGTTTAACTTGATGAAGTAGAGCTTGACGTAGTCTTGGGAACCCACTTGACCATGGCCTTAGGAGCTTCTTCAAATGAGTCAATCTCCTCTTGAAGCTTATCCTTGCCTTTAAGCTTGTGGTCTTGTGGTGGAAGCCCTCAAAAGAAGTGGGGTCATACTTCTCTTGTTGAGGAACAAACTTCGTCTTAGGGTATTGATCTTCTTCCCACTCAACTCCATTGGCATTGAACTTTCGTTCAAAACAAACACCTTGATTCTTCCGGTGCACTCCTTGCTTGCGTACAATTTCCTCAAATTGCTTACTCCCGAAAGGCTCTTGTAATCACCCTTCTCTATAATTCCCTTCAGTAAGCTATTTTCTTACTCAAGTGTAACTTGGTTAAGAGAATCATAGTGGAATCAGTAGAACTACTAGAAGCAACAATATTGGACTTGCATGGTTATTGTTACTACTAGAGGAAGAATCTGTCTTGCTCTTGTCGCTAGATTTTACTTGTGGCATATAAGTAGACAAGAGGAGACGTTTGGTAATGTAAGAAGAACTCTTCTTTCAAAGATCATCATTGATAGCTTTTCGAAACCCATGCTCTTGCTCTAAATTTAGCTTCTCAAACTGTAGCTTCTCATGAGTTCTTAGGAGCTCTCTATGATCCTGTAGAGTTGTTTCATGAGCCAACTTAAGAGTGTTTTGTTCTTTGGTTAGACGCTCAAACTCCTTCTTATCATTGTCATTCGTTTCATCTTGATTAGCATGATTACTAGCAAATTCATCATAGTTCTCATCACTAGTTTTGTTAACAAGTAAATCATCATCACCTAGCAAATCATCTTCATCACTATTGAAATCAAGATACTTGGGGTGTGATACCTTGGGGCCTTTAGCCATGAAGCACCTTCCAATTCCTTCATTTGGCGAGTCAAATATGTCATAGGAGTTGGATGACACAAGAGACCGGCAACACCTTCATCTTGAGTATAGTCGGAGTCGGAGTGATAGCTTCTCTCAGAGTAGTTGTCGGAGTCGGAACTGGATACCCATTCACCAACATGAGCTTGATGTATTCGTCTTGTGTAGCTCTTTGACGACTTGTCCTTCCTTTCCGAATCCTTGCTTCTACGAGAGGGTCTTCGTTCATAACGATCATTTCTACTCCTTCTCTCTTTTGGAGGTGATTCATCTCTTCTACTCCTCCTTTTTGGTGATTCTTCTCTTTTCTTGTAGGGAGCCGTACACTCATTGGAGTAGTGTCTGAGTCTTCCACAATTGTAGCAATTTCGATCATGACTAGAAGATATTTTGTCATTGTAGGACCTTGACTTGGAAATTCTCTCTTTGCTTCTATTCTTGTAGAATTTGTTGAAGTTCTTACCCATTAATCTCAATTCTTCATTAGAGACTTTCTTCTCACTTGATGTTGTAGGAGCATCACTTGACGCTTTGTAAGCACCACTTGACTTGTTGTGGAGCTCTTCCTTATCCTTGAGTGACATATCATGAGCAACAATTCTACCAATGACTTCTGTTGGCTTGATATCTTTGTAATTGGGCATCATTTGGATCAAAGTGCACATGGTACCATATTTTCCATCCAAGGATCTAAGGATCTTCCTGATGATGAATTTGTTGGTCATCTCTTCACTTCCCAAGCCGGCAATCTCATTTGTGATGAGAGCAAGCCTAGAGCACATTTCAGCGACTCCTTCACTGTCCTTCATCTTGAACTTGTCAAGTTGACTTTGAAGCACATCCAACTTGGATTCCTTGACGGACTCAGTACCTTCGTGCATATCAACCAAAGTATCCCAAATTTCCTTCACATTCTCAAGGTGGTTTATTTTTTTGAATTCTTTGGGGCACAATCTGTTGAAAAGAATATCACAAACTTGAGTGTTGTATTGCAGCATCTTCAATTCTTTCGCGGACGCTTCACGATCCGGTTCTCTTCCATCCTCGAAGTATCCACCTTGCAAGACAATATGCACAATAGCCCAAACGGCGGGGTTATGACCAAAAATATGCATTTTCATCTTATGCTTCCAACTAGCAAAATTTGTACCATCAAAGTAAGGACCACTACGGTGGTAATTTCCCTCGCTAGACGCCATACTCTCCTAGGTTGTGAAACCAAGGCTATGACCACCAAAGCTATGGAAATCAAGGCAAATGGAGACCAAAGCTCGGATACCACTTGTAGGATCGAAAGTATGTCTAGAGGGAGTGATTAGACTACTTGACCAAATAAAAATATATCCTTCTCCCAATTTTAGTTGTGGGCAGATTTTAGCAATTAGCACAAGTCAAGCAATCAACCTACACGTGCAATTCTAAGAGTATAGCAGCAGAAAGTGAACATTGCATATGAAGGTAAATGGAAGGGTTTGGATGAGGCAAACACAATGTAGACACAAAGATTTTTGGCATGGTTTCAATAGGTGGTGCTATCGTACATCCACGTTGATGGAGACTTCAACCCACGAAGGGTAACGACTGTTCGAGTCCACGGAGGGCTCCACCCATGAAGGGCCTGAAAGGATCGAAATGGACCTAGAGGGGGGGGGGGTGAATAAGTATAATTACAAATTTTAATTATTACTTAGCAATATTAGGCAATAATGCAGAATATGAAAGTGAGCCTAACAATTGCAAGTATGATGCTAAGGACTAAGCAAGATAAACAAGTAACACAAGTAAGTGAGTAAGCAAGTATAATATGATATAAGTAAGAGCTAAGAGACAAGTAACCACAAGTAGAGAGTTAGGGTTAGGAATAAACGCAACGCTGGGAGACGAGGATGTATGCCGATGTTCACTTCCTTGGAGGGAAGCTATTTCACCATTAGAGAGGTGGATGTTACCACGAAGGCACACTAATGCCATGAAGGCTCACCCTATTCTCCCTTTGAGACAACACCACGAAGGCGTTTCTCAACCACTGGTGGTAGAACTTGGGGTGGTCTCCAAACCCTCACAAACTTTTCCAGGGGTAATCACAATGGTCGATTCCTCTCCAAAAGACTCCTACCGCCTAGGAGTCTCCAACCTCCAAGAGTAACAAGAACGATGGGGAAAAGCTCAAGACTTGCTCAAATCACGAATTCCTTTGGTTCAAATAAGGGGAAGAAGTGGATCTATCACTTGGTCGGATAACTTCTCTCAAATGCTCTCAAATCCCTTAGGGACCTAAGATTTGGTGTGGAAGAGTGAGAGATAGAGTGAAATGTGTTCTAGGGTTTGCTCAAAGTGAATGGTCAATCCTCTCCCGTGGGGGAAGAGAGCTATATATAGTGTGTGAGAAAATATGGCCATTGTAGTGTAAGTGACAGGGTAGGCCGGACATCCGGGACAAGGCCCATACATCCGGCCTAGTGTAGTATGTGTAGACAGAGGTAGAAAGCAGAGAACATAACAGAGGGTCCGGACATCCGGGGCGCAGCCCGGACATCCGGCGGAACTGGAAGGCCCGGACATCCAGCAAGGTGGCCGGACATCCGGCTGGCCCACGCAACAGAATATGCTCTCTGGATAGCTTGGTCCGGACATCTGGCATGGAGGCCCGGAAATTCAGCGTGTGTGGAGAGCCCGGACATCCGGCATGGAGGGTCGGACATCCAGAAGGAAACGCCACCATATATGGTATTCTGGATCACAGGGCCCGGATATTCGGCATGCGGGCCGGATATCCGGCAGGTGGCCTGGACATCCGGCAGGCAGCCCGGACATCCGGAAGAAAACACCTCCATATGTTGTTCTCTGGATAGCAAGGTCCGGATATCCGGTGTGTGGGCTGGACATCCGGCAAGAGGCCTGGACATCCGACAGGCAGCCCGGACATCCGGCATGGCCATAGGCAGAATGACCAGAGAGTAGTGATAGATCTTAATGAATTTTGGTGAATTTTGGGAAGACGATTTGTGGCAAGAGCAAGTCTTTTACTAACCCTATCGATCCCCTCTTAATAATGCGGGATCCTATACCCAAGAAAAGAAATATGTGTTCATGTTGACATGTCTTCCTTGAGTACAATCCACTTCGTTTTCTCACGATCCACACTTTTGATGAAACGGGGACTAACACCTGAGATTCACTTGACGAACATTGTGCCCCTACATGTATATTGTCATTAACATCAAAACATGATGTAAGGTCATGATTGCACTTTCAATCTCCCCCTTTTTGTTTGTTGATGACAATCATACATGTAGTATCATAGATGCAATGAATAAATTTAGCATTGTAAATCATGAGAGCAAAACATAATACAATATATGTTCCTATTTGCTTTAGCTCCCCCTCATTATGAGCATGAAATGATTAACACATGTGAAACAACCATAACAATCACGTGTGAAACAACCATAACAATATTTCATAGCCACAAAGATAATAACATAGTCTCAAACGATCAAGAGCCATATGTAGCATACATTAAGAGTCATATAATAACATAGTCTCAAATGATCAAGAGCCATATGTAGCATACATAAAGAGTCATACATAAAAGGTTTGAATAATAGCTAACACAAATAGCCAACATATAGCATGACCACACTAAGATACTACTTATCCCCTTTGACAACAACAAGTAAAAAGGGGCGAAGAACTAGAAGAACTCTGTCACTCCTGGCGGATGTCATCATTATCATCAAAGAACTCGGCAAACTCATCATGAGATGGGAAACCGAAGGTGGAAGAGGATGGAGCTGCGGGAATCGGATCGTTATCACTCACGGGACTCCCACGGTCGTGAAGGCGCTGCTTGAGCTGGTTCTTGGAGATGATGAGGCGCTTCTGAACATCATGGTTTTGTTGGCAGTTGAAAGTGATTGCCTTCATGATAGCAGATTGAGCCTTGCCCAAGAACGAGGCAAGACGTCCATGAGGAGCAGTCGAGGAGGAAGGCACGGAGGAACCAGTAGGCTAAGACCCACCAACAGACTTCCTAGGCGGTCGAGGTGTAGCCGGTGCAGGAGCGTCCATGCGCATATGAACAAGAGGCTTCCAACTGGAATGCACAACGGTCTTAGCAACCTCAAATGAAGCAGTGTGATCAATGATTGCCTGAATGAATGGAGCATGAGGGAATTGGCCCGTCTGAAGAAAACTGGAGAGACGGATCTCATGCCAAATATAGTGGGTTGTGTCAAGAGGCTCAGTAGGTGCATGGTGCATACAAACCATCAAGTAAATGCAGTAGTTGCGAGCCCTTGAGCAATCTCCCTTCTTAGGATAGAGAGTGTGAAGCACACATTGATAGAGAATGTAGTAGGGAGACCGGAAAATGGATCTCATTGGGTGGATATGCACGTTCCTCTGGAGTGAGCTCGGAGATAGGCTTAAGAAGAGCCACGCAAGCATCAATACCTTTGGGCCTATAGTGAGGATCCGTACTGTGGATGTGATGACCAACACCAAAGAAGCCCAAAATCTGAACAAACCGGTCATAGGTGATGCTCAACACAGTGTCATCAGTCATCCATGTGAGAGTGTTGTCTGGCACAAAGAAGCATGTGGCATAGAACTAAAGGATGGAAGCTTCATTCCAATCACATTTGAAGGTCATTGCTTGACCTAGAGTCATATCATCAATGATCTTGACCATGTTGTTAGGGAACATGGCAGGATGATCACGCATGAACTGAAGATCCAGGTATTTATGAGGGGCAAGTTCACGACTGATGTCTACTACGCAACTTTATTCTTGTAGACACGTGTTGGGCCTCCAAGCGCAGAGTTTTGTAGGGCAGTAGCAATTTTACCTCAAATGGATGGCCTAAGGTTTATCAATCCGTGAGAGGTGTAGGATGAAGATGTTCTATCTCAAACAACCCTACAACCAAATACAAGAAATCTCTTGTGTCCCCAACACACCCAATACAATGGCAAATTGTATAGGTGCACTAGTTCGGTGAATAGACGGTGATAAAAGTGTAATATGGATGGTAGAAATATGTTTTTATAATATGAAAAAATAAAAACAACAAGGTAGCAAATAGTAAACGGGCACAAAAACGGTATTGCAATGCTTAAAAACAAGACCAAGGGTCCGTACTTTCACTAGTGCAATCTCTTAATAGTGCTAACATAGTTGGATCATATGATTATCCCTCAAAGTGCAACAAAGAATCACTCCCGAGTTCCTATTAGCGGAGAACAAAAGATAGAAATTGTTTGTAGGCTACAAGACCACCTCAAAGCTATTCTTTCCGCTCGATCTATTCAAGAGTTCATACTAAAATAACGCAAAGCTATTTTTTCCATTCGATCTATCCTATAGTTTGTACTAGAATAACACCAAAGAAAAATCATATTCATAATGCTCAATCCACACAAAGAACTACAAAGAGACCCCAAAGTTTCTATCGAAGAAAAGATGATAAAAACGTGCATCAACCCCTATGCATAGATTACCCCAATGTCACCTCGGGAATCCGCAAGTTGAGTGCCATAACATATATCAAGTGAATCAATACGATACCTCATTGTCACCTCAAGTATTCATACCGCAAGACATACATCATGTGTTCTCATATCTGAATATTTAATCCGACAAGACAAAACTTCAAAGGGTAAAGATTCAATTCATCACAACAAGAGTATAGAGGGGAGAAATATCATATGATCCATCTATATTAACAAAGCCCATGATATAGATCATGATAGAGAGAGAGATTAAACACATAGCTACTGGTACAAACCCTCAACCCCGAGGGTGGACTACTCCCTCCTCATCGTGGTGGCCGCCGGGATGATGAAGATGGCCACCGGAGATGATTCCCCCTCCGACAGGGTCCTAGAACGGGTCTAGAATGGTTTTAGGTGGCTACGGAGCCTTGCGGTGGTGGAACTTCTGATCTAGCTTAACCCCGAGGTGGGCACAACCCACCTGGGTGCGCCAGGGGCCCTGGGGCACCCTGGTGGGTTGTGCCCCCCTCGGGGCACCCCCCAGGTGCTACTCCGGCCCATCGGGAGTCTTGTGGTCCATAAAAAATCCACAAAAAGTTTCGCGGTGTTTGGACTCCGTTTGGTATTGATTTTCTGCGATGTAAAAAACAAGCAAAAACAGCAACTAGCACTGGGCACTGGGTCAATAGGTTAGTCCCAAAAAATGATATAAATTTGCTATAAAATGATTGTAAAACATCCAAGAATGATAATATATTGGCATGAGTACTTCATAAATTATAGATACGTTGGAGACGTATCAGCATCCCCAAGCTTAATTCCTACTCGTCCTCGTGTAGGTAAATGATAAAAGAAATAATTTATGAAGTGTGAATGCTAGCAAAGTGCATAAGTTTGATCAATGATAATTTCAATCATTTTTCCTAGCATCATAACAACAATTATTTCTTATAAAACTTCTCATGTTATAGTGGCAACCCATTCACATGTTAAGGTTCAAACAATGAATCTCTTGAAACCCAACAACCTATGTTCTGAGTCACCAAGAAATTGCAATTCAACTTATTCAACAAAGTTTAAGTAAGAGCTCCACATACTCAACCATCATATAGTCTTCTATGATTGCTAACACTCACCTTATACACATGAACAAAATCCAGACACATAGAAAGATAGGGGCTTATTATTTCGCCTCCCAATGTATTCACCTCAAGGGTGATGTCAACAATAATAACTCATGCAACCCATATTCAACTGGACATATGTGCCTAGATCTTTCCTCACCACATGATGCTTGCCAAAGGAGAAAAATAAAAAGGAATAGAGAGAAAAACTTTGACTCTTTACATAAAAGTAAATACTGAACAGTAAAAGATAGGCCCTTCACAGAGGGAACCAGAGGTTGCCATGCGCTTATTTGTTTGTATGCTCAATCCCTTAGTGGAAAAGAACGTCATGTTATATTGCCCCTTGTGATAGCAACCTTTATTATGCAGTCTGCCGCCGTTATTGCTTTACCATCACAAGTTTGTACAACTCTCAATTTTCTCTTACACTAAATGATCTTACACTTTTAGAAGCAATTTTTATTGCCTTATTGCACCGATGACAACTTACTTGAAGTATCTTGCTCAATCCTTAGGTAGGTATGCTGGACTCTTGAAAATAAGATTTGGGTTTAAGGGTTTTTGGATGCACAAGTAGTATCTCTGAAGGAAATATGCCCTAGAGGCAATAATAAAGTTATTATTTATTTCCTTATATCATGATAAATGTTTATTATTCATGCTAGAATTGTATTAACCGGAAACTTAGTACATGTGTGAATACATAGACAAACAGAATGTCACTAGTATGCCTCCACTTGACTAGCTCGTTGAATCAATGATGGTTATGTTTCCTAACCATAGACATGAGTTGTCATTTGATTAACAGTATCACATCATTAGAGAATGATGCGATTGACTTGACCCATCCATTAGCTTAGCACGATGATCGTTTAGTTTGTTGCTATTGCTTTCTCCATAACTTATACATGTTCCTATGACTATGAGATCATGCAACTCCCGAATACCGGAGGAACACTTTGTGTGCTACCAAACATCACAACGTAACTGGGTGATTATAAAGGTGCTCTATAGGTGTCTCCGATGCTGTTTGTTGAGTTGGCATAGATCGAGATTAGGATTTGTCACTCCGATTGTCGAAGAGGTATCTCTGGGCCCTCTCGGTAATGCACATCAATATAAGCCTTGCAAGCAATGTGACTAATGATTTAGTTGTGGGATGATGCATTACGGAATGAGTAAAGAGACTTGTTGGTAATGAGATTGAACTAGGTATTGAGATACCGACGATCGAATCTCGGGCAAGTAACATACCGATGACAAAGGGAACAACATATGTTGTTATGCGGTTTGACCGATAAAGATCTTCATAGAATATGTAGGAACCAATATGAGCATCCAGGTTCCACTATTGGTTATTGACCGGAGATGAGTCTCGGTCATGTCTACATAGTCTCAAACCCGTAGGGTCCGCACGCTTAACATTCGATGACGATCGTTATTATGAGTTTATGTGTTTTGATGTACCGAAGGTAGTTCGGAGTCCCGGATGTGATCACGGACATGACGAGGAGTCTCGAAATGGTCGAGACATAAAGATTGATATACTGGATGACTATATTCGTACACCGGAAGGGTTTTGGGTGATCTCGGAGAAAACGGAGTGTTAGAGGGGTTACCGAAACCCCCCGGGGGCTAATGGGCCTTGATGGGCCCTAGTGGAGAGAGATAGAGGGGCCGGCTAGGGCAGGCCGCGTGCCCCTCCCCTTGAGTCTGAATAGGACAAGGAAGGGGGCGGCGCCCCCCTTGCCTTTCCCCTCTCCCACTCCTTCCTTCCCCCTCCTAGTGGGACTAGGAAAGGGGAGTCCTACTCCCACTAGGAGGAGGACTCCTCCTCTTGGCGCGCCCTTCTAGGGCCGGCTGGCCTCCCCTTGCTCCTTCATATATGGGGGCAGGGGCACCCCAGAGACACACAAGTTGATCATTGATCTTTTAGCCGTGTGTGGTGCCCCCCTCCACCATAATCCACCTCAGTCATATCGTAGCGATGCTTAGGCGAAGCCCTGCGTCAGTAGCTTCATCAACACCATCATCACGCCGTCGTGCTGACGGAACTCTCCCTCGAAGCTCTACTGGATCGTGAGTTCATGGGATGTCACTGAGCTGAATGTGTGCAGATCGCGGAGGTGTCGTACGTTCGGTACTAGGATCGGTCAATCGTGAAGACGTACGACTACATCAACCGCGTTGTCATAATGCTTCCGCTTACGGTCTAAGAGGGTACGTGGACGACACTCTCCCCTCTCGTTGCTATGCATCACCATGATCTTGCGTGTGTGTAGGATTTTTTTTGAAATTACTATGTTCCCCAAGAATCTCTACTTGGTGCGGAATTTTTGGCTAGCAAAGAAGGGGGGCAAGCACCACATGTTAAAGGATCTATGACAATATAACTTCTATGTGAATATGAACAAACATAAACCATTACGTTATCTTCCTTGTCCAATGTCAACAATTTTGGCATATAATATTTTGATGGGGGCTCACAATCACAAAAAATTTCCATGATAATGTATTTGCATGTGAAAGTTCTCTTCCTTATACTAATTATTCATGAATTGCTTGTATGGCCAATATTGTGATTGTCAAGCCTCAAAAGATTTCACTTTCTAAACCCAATGCGAAGTTACCACTAGGCATGATATGATTTCAACTTATGACATTCAATTTATTCAACAATTTACTCATAGGATATAAGTGAAGCACAAGAGCAAATGACATAGAAAAGAGCTTCATTGACGGGATGCGAATGCCGCTTGCTTAGCCTCCTCGACAACTATTTGAGGACTCTATTTTATCTTAAAAACTTTCAGATCTAAGTAATTTATTAAAACAGGAAGCAAAATAAAATAAAATGAAATTCCAAGGATAGCACACATCATGTGAAGAAGCAAAAACTTAGGCTTAACCGATACTAACCGATAATTGTTGAAGAAGAGAGGTGGGATGCCTACCGGGGCATCCCCAAGCTTATATGCTTCAGACTTCTTGAATATTATCTTGGGATGCCTTGGGCATCCCCAAGCTAGAGCTTTTGTGTCTCATTAATTCTTCTCATATCACGGTTTTCCTAAATCTCAAAAGCTTCATCCACACAAAACTCAACAAGAACTCGTGAGATAAGTTAGTATAAACCAATGCAAAATCCTTATCATTCTATACTGTAGAAAATCACTAAAATTATTATTCAACATTGCATACTAAATGCATCTGCATATTTAATACTCCTATCCTCAAATAGAATCATTAAACAAGCAAACATATGCAAACAATGCAAACATATCAGCAATCTGCCAAACCAGTACAGTCTGTAAAGAATGCAAGAGTATCAATACTTCTTAAACTCCAAAAATTATGAAAAATTACCGCACTGTGTAAAATTTATCAGAGCTCATTTTACAAAAAGTTTCAACATTTTATCACATTCTGACTTTTCTAGGGAATTTTTGCAACAGCGGTAAACTTTCTGTTTTCAAACAGCAACATGTATACTTGCAAAATAAGCATTGCAAAGGCTATCATTGCCGCTTTTATTGAAATAAAAGATGCAAAACATTATTATAAATAACAGAAAGCAAATCCTCAGAAGATAAATTGACGCTCGAAGCAAAACACATATCATGTGACGAATGAAAACATAGCTCCAAGTGAGGTTACTGATAATGTTGGAGACGAAATAGGGGATGCCTTCCAGGGCATCCCCAAGCTTAGTTGCTTGGATATTCCTTGAATATTACCTTGGGGTGCCTTGGGCATCCCCAAGCTTAGGGTATTGTCACTCCTCATTCTCCTCATATCGACATCTCACCCAAAACTTGAAAACTTCAATCACACAAAACTTAATGGAACTTTGTGAGATAGGTTAGTGTGATAAAGAGCAAACCATTTCACTTTTGGTACTGTCAAAGACAAGATTCATAATTTTTCTCACACACTGCCTACTGTAGCATATCATTTCCACAATTTATTTTGAGCAATATAAGCCATAGAAACTAGGAAACAAGCAAATTATGCATTGAAAACAGAATCTGTCAAAAACATAACAGTATGTAGTAATCTATACTCAAACCATACTTCTGCTACTCCAAAAATTCTGAAAAATTAGGACCTCATGAGAAAATTTTATATTAATCTTCTGAAAAAATAATCAACTCAAAGGCACTCTTCTGTTAAAAATGAAAATTATTTTCGTGAGCGCAAAAGTTTCTGTTTTTTAGCAAGATCAAATCAACTATCACCCAACATGATCCCAAAGGCTTTACTTGGCACTTTATTGAAAAAATCTATAAAACATGATTAATACAGTAGCATAATCATTTTAACACACAAAAATAGTAGGTAAAAGTGTTGGGTTGTTTCCCAACAAGCGCTTTTCTTTTATGCCTTTTAAGCTAGGCATGATGATTTCAATGATGCTCGCATAGAAGATAAGAATTGAAACATGAAGAGAGCATCATGAAGTATATGACTAGCACATTTAGGTCTAACCCAATTCCTATGCATAGGGATTTGTGAGAAAATAACTTATGGGAACAAGAATCAACTAGCATAGGAAGGCGAAACAAGTGCAACTTCAAAGCAATCAACACATAGAGAAGAAACTTGATATTATTGAGATATGTAAGAGCATAAGTTCCTTCCTCATAATAACTTTCAGAAACACCATGAATGGATCCAACAATAAAGCTATCACATACAGCACTCTTTTCATGATGCACAAGCATAGAAGATTTATTACTCTTTATGGCTGTAGCGACCCGACCTGAATGGATCAAGTCTCTGTGCTTAAGTGTCATCCCTGGATCGGTATGCTGACACACACAGTACTCGAGGATTTATAACAGAGGTAAATCACATGTAAAAGTAACGTAAATACTATTACCTCAATCCAAAATAGCGAAAGTAACAAGGTTGTGGATTCCCATCAACACCAACGGCAAAGTTGAGTGTAGAAATCGTAACCCTAACGTATCACTTACTCGTCGTAAGATATCCTGCAACATGAGACGTTGCAGCCACAGAGGGTCAGTACATTGAATGTACTGGCAAATTCACACCATAGAGAATGATGAACAATGTCTATCACTACATGCATATATGGCTGGTGGAAAAGCTCTATGGTTATATGTTTTTGCGAAAAGCCAATTTTTCCCTACTGCAAAGGAATAAATTTTATTTAACTATCATGGTGGTTGTTGAACATTGAGAATGGTTGACAGCATTCTCAATCCCAATTAAGTAACATCATTAAACCCAACAAAATTATTTAAAGTAACATGATGAGTTTCACATGATAATCCAAGTACTAGATACTCAAAACGTCCATAACCGGGGACACGGCTAATCATGATTTGTTTATACACTCTGCAGAGGTTTGCGCACTTTTCCCCACAAGACTCGATCTCCTCCGTTGGATTTCTCGCACTACATGGTGTTTGAGAAATGGATGACCGAGACATAGTCTTTCAGAAGCATTTGCACCTTACGATGGGTAGAACATTCCACCTACAACCCCTACATCTGCTAGTCTACCACTATAAGAGTTCACATGACTTAATCAACTATGCTAGAGCCCATAATAGCTTGTGGCTGCACACAGAAGTTTCTAGTATGAATAATCTCATGATCCCTTTGAACCTGGGTGGCGGTCCATAAAAAACAGGCAATCCTGGAATACCCAGGTGCCTAGACAGGCAATCGCTGGAATACCCAGGTGCCTCAATCCACCCAGATGTGTGTTAAAGTTGCCACCTTAAGTAAACCATTAATTAACAATCTCACATCTGTCATGAATACTCTCAAACCCAATCCACGTCTACGAGCATAGCATGGCAATATAAGCATAACGTAATAGTAACTCCCAAGGTTTGAATGCAGGGCAATAGGTTCCTACCTCATCAACTACTTCCCAATACCCACATGTTATCAATCATATTCACACAATGTTTGAGGGTGAAACTAATGCATAAAAACTAGGTATGAAAGGAATATGATCAAAATGTGAACTTGCCTGCAATGTTGATGAAGATGATTCGCGCTCAAAACTCTTGATAGTTCTACTCGTCATACTCCGGTCAATCTATCGTAAGCAAGCAATAGTAACCACACATAAGCAATCAAGCAAAAGAAGCGAAGAAAAGATCACGGAAAACTTCAAAAACAAGCAAATAACTCTTGCAACATAAAACAATTTCTAACAGTACCAAAATTATATGAATTTGGCCTTATCAGAAAGTTTAGGTCAAGAGCTTCGATTTGCAAAAAGAATCAACTCAAACGGAGCTACGGAACTCAAGTTATGATCAAACGAAGTTTGAATTCAAATCTGATCTAATTCAAATTTTAAAATTTCAAAAACACGTTTGAGTTGGATTACTGGATAGAGGAGATCATAACGAAGACGTGAGCGTTGGTTTCACTGAATTTGGACTAACGGTTGAAAAGTTGTGGTGTTTTGAAAATCAGGGACTAAACTAAAAAATAAAATCTACACCTAGGTCCCTGGCCACGTGTCAGAAATCTATTGGTTAAAAACCGTTCGCTGCGAAGGCAAAGCAGTGAACATTCACTAAGTAAGGAAAAACGATTCAAAAGAAAAAAAAGAACTCATCTAATCCTATCCATCTAACCCAGATCGGACGGACGAGGAGCACCGGCGGCTTACCGCGATGGTGGGCGTGGACGTCGCCGGAGAAGGAGACGGCAGCGACGTCGGGGTCGTCGGGGTGGCTGCTCCGACGATCCTCCGGCGTGGCCGCGGGGTCGGGGAGAAGCGGCGCGAGTAGGGGAAGGCGATGGTGGCGTCGGCGGAGGTCGAGGGTGACGGAACGGGGCGCGGTGGCAGCGGCAGATCTCGTCGGAGGCGGGAACTCCGGCGAGGGCGGCGGCGGCTGTGATTTGCGGCAGACGAGGAACGGGGCCCGGGCGGCGGTATAAATAGGAGGAGGGGGTCGGCTTGCGCGAGGGGCAGAGGGAGAGGAGTCCCACCTGGACACGGCGTCGCCGGCGAGGAGTGCTGGAGTCGGACTCCGGCGGCGGGTAGGAGAAGGTGACTGGGCAAAGCGGCGTGCGAGCGGGCGAGCTAGCGGGCGAGCAAGACGGAGGCGATTCGGGTGCGGGCGTAGGCTGCTGCTGGGCTGGGCCGGCTGGCCTAGCGCGGAGAGAGAGAGAGAGAGCAGTGCTGGGCTTCGGCCTGGCACTGTTCGAAGAGAGTTTTTTTAAACACAAGCAAACGAAAATAAAACAAAAGGAAATAGAAGCAAAATATAATATAGGCATATTATATATCAAAATTTTCAGAAAAAGATTCTCTACGACATGAACATTTTTATAATGCCAAATAAAATCCATCCAAATTCAGATAATTCAAAGAGTGCTACTGGTCTAATAAAATCCAATAAAAATCATTTTAAAAATACCAAAATGATTTCAAATAAATTTTTCTCCAATTTTCTATTGTAGGGAATCATGTTACCCTATTTTCCATGTATTTTTTTGGAGAAAAATAATTTGAATAAAACTCAAATAACCCAATTGAAAAAATAATTATTTCAAATGGATTTTAAATTTGAGTTTCTTTGAAACTCCCAACTCATATTTCATAAGTTTTGAAGAAGTCATTTTATCTTCGCTCTTGAAAATCATTGAGTTGCATGAAGTTTATTAATTTGAAATATTTCCAGATGAAATTCAAATATTTTCAACACCCCTTGTCGTTTAAATAAATGGATGAAGTCATGTCATATTCTCTCCAGGGTTTTGTGATGAAAAGAATTTGAATTTACGGGGATCAAAAAGAAAAAGGTGAAAGTTTGGGAAAGTCCTTTTATTCCCCCTCATTTAACTTTCAAAAAGTTTCGAATTTCACTCAATCAATCACACAAAAATCAAACAATCAATCAATCTATCTATTTATTATAACATTCCAAAATTTAGAATTTTGGGATGTTACAAACCTACCACCCTTAAAATGAATCTCGTCCTCGAGATTCAGAGAGGCTAGCAAGAAATAGGTTATGTTTGGGGTCTTCTCAAAATCCATCGATCATTACACGGGGTCTGGGGTGCTACCACCCTTAGAAGCATGGTTACGGTTCCATCAAAACTCATATACTCCACCCTTATTCTTAACAGTGTCGGTGTTCTCAGATCCTCGAGAAAAATTCCTTCTCTGAGCTCTTCTGCTAGTGGCATAACCTTTTCGTCAATTCTTCTGTCCTTTCCTCTTGGTAAGGTTATTCCGAGATTGGGTCTTCTTAGTTGACGGGTCTGGTGCCAATACTAAATAACTATCGATATCTCATGGTGGTAATCCAATTATGGTTTCTCCTGCAGGAAATGGGTCTGGGTTGATCCTCACCGTATAACCTACGGTTGGCAAAAGCTGCCTTGTACAAGGGAAAAATTCTTATACCATTCTAAGGTTTAACAAGGTTTAATATCGTCGTCTCTCTACTATAGGCAAGTCACTCAGATTTACCATCCCATATAGCAAGGCGAACCATAAGAGTAAGTCGGTACGGTGATCAATCCATCCCGCACCCAAATCATTACCATGTATACAGTTTAGCGAATCTCGCATACTAACACTCGGTCATCCTTACAAGCATTGCAGAATTTCTCTTGTCGACGAACGAAGTTCGGATATATCCATAGATTCTGCAAGCCAGACAAACATCTATCGTTTCTTCACAACTCTCAGGTTTTGCGTTACTCCTATAAGATCGTCTATCGATAAAATCGCAACTTCTTCTTCCAGGGTTTTTCCTTCAGCAAGAATGTTCTTGCTTCTTGGCAGGTCCTGGGGCATGTGAGTTATGGCCCATCTCATCACTTGTAGTCCTTGAACTTATCATCGGTCAACTAATCATTATTCCAACTTCCAACTTCCTAGTATTCTTAAATCCATCCAATTGTACTGTCTTCCTTCCTTCTATTGGCACCAAACTAGGACATGATTACTCAAACTCATCATGGAGTTTCCATTGATCCATATTTCTGACATCATACCTCCTTTATATCCAATAGTAATTTATCTCTTCATCCTCGTGGGATATCCCTCATACCGAGATAAAAACTTATACTTATGGAGTCCATATTCCAATTCGTGGAACATCATTATCCTTTCCAGCGTCAAGCATCCTTACAGGGGAATATTGGCCATCTCTGCATGGCACTTCTTCAAATGGGAAACGTGAAACACATCTTGAACTCCTGACAGTCCTTCGGGTGACTCCAACTTGTTGGCCACTTCTCCCATACGCTCCAAAACTCGGTATGGTCCTACAAATCTCGGGGCTAACTTTCCCTTAACTCCAATTTGTTTAATTCCTCGCAGAGGGGGCACATGAAGACATGCTCTGTCTCCAATTTCATAGACTACCTCCTTGCGTTTTTTAGTCTGCATAACTCTTTTGCCTGGACTGAGTTACCTTCAGTCTATCTCGAATCAACTTAACATTCTCTTCTGACTCCTTGATCACATTTGGTCCAACAACTGACGGTCTCCAACTTCATCCCACATACTCTTGGGGCATCACACATATCGAGACAAAACTCGTATTCATTTTGTCTGAAATCCACTCAGTGGAGTATCCTTATCTTTTCCAGGGGTCAACGGTTCTTACAGGGTACTACCACCCTTACAGGGTGCTACTCCCCTCGACGTCGTATTCCCCCTGGAGCTCGTTCCCCCTTCGTTTGCTTCCTTGTTGAGCCGTCGCCGAACATAATGAGCTCCCATGTGCGCCATCGTTTCCTCGCTCTTGTCCATTTCCCCCTCTCGTCCGTGAGCGTCCCTCGCCTCCGTGACCTCCCCTGGCACTCGTCCGCGTCCCCCTCGTCGCCTTCCCGCCACTCCCCATGACCCTTGGCTGCGTGTGCGCGTCGCCGGCGCACGAACACGTAGCCGCACCGCGTGTCACCTCCACCCTCCCCCTCGAGCTCTCCCTGCGGCTATAAGTAGAGACCTCGACCCCCTCACAGTCCTCAACACCTCCCAGAGCCTCTCCCCGAGCCCAGAGCTCCCCTCTGACCCCTCCCCATCTCCATGGCCGCAGCCTCGGGCTTTGCTCGATCCCGGCAATGCCGCACCCCTCTCGTCGTTACACCTCCACCTCTGCCTTCCCCAAGCTCCGGCGAACCTCCTCGTGGCCTCAGCCCCGCCGTTTCCCCACCGGAGCCCCCTGTTCGCCAGAGGCCGAAGCCCTGCTCCACCGCCCGCCTTGCTGCTCCCTCCCTCGTAATCCTCGGCGACAGCTTATACGTCTCCGCCGTATCTATAATTTTTGATTGTTCCATGCCAATATTATTCAACTTTCATATACTTTTGGCAACTTTTTATACTATTTTTGGGACTAACATATTGATCCAGTGCCCAGTGCCAGTTCCTGTTTGTTGCATGTTTTTTGTTTCGCAGAATATCCATATCAAACAGAGTCCAAAAGGAATAAAAACTGATGGAGATTTTTTTGGAATATATATGATTTTTGGGAAGAAGAATCCACGCGAGACGATGCTCGAGGGGCCCACGAGGTAGGGGGCGCGCCCCAGGGTGTCAGGCGCGCCCCTGACCCTCGTGGACACCCCGTAAGGCGGTTGGTGCTCTTCTTTCGCCGCAACAAAGCTAATTTCCGGATAGAGATCGTGTCAAAATTTCAGCCCAATCGAAGTTATGGATCTCCGGGAATATAAGAAACGGTGAAAGGGAAGAATCTGAGAACGCAGAAACAGAGAAAGACAGAGAGACAGATCCAATCTCGGAGGGGCTCTCGCCCCTCCCGTGCCATGGAGGCCATGGACCAGAGGGGAAACCCTTCTTCCATCTAGGGAGGAGGTCAAGGAAGAAGAAGAAGGAGGGGGGCTCTCTCCCCCTCGCTTCCGGTGGCAACAGAACGCCGCTGGGGGCCATCATCATCACCGCGATCTACACCAACACCTCCGCCATCTTCACCAACATCTCCATCACCTTCCCCCCTCTATCTATAGCGGTCCACTCTCCCGCAACCCGCTGTACCCTCTACTTGAACATGGTGCTTTATGCTTCATATTATTATCCAATGATGTGTTGCCATCCTATGATGTCTGAGTAGATTTTCGTTGTCCTATCGGTGGTTGATGAATTGCTATGATTGATTTAATTTGCTTGTGGTTATGTTGCTGTCCTTTGGTGCCCATCATATGATTGCGCGCGTGGATCACACCATAGGGTTAGTTGTATGTTGATAGGACTATGTATTGGAGGGCAAGAGTGACAGAAGCTTCAACCTAGCATAGAAATTGATGCATACGGGGTTGAAGGGGGACCAATATATCTTAATGCTATGGTTGAGTTTTACCTTAATGAACATTAGTAGTTGTGGATGCTTGCTAATAGTTCCAACCATAAGTGCATAGAATTCCAAGTCAGGGATGACATGCTAGCAGTGGCCTCTCCCACATAATACTTGCTATCGGTCTAGTAAAGTAGTCAATTGCTTAGGGGCAATTCCACAACTCCTACCACCACTTTTCCGCACTCACTATATTTACTTTATTGTTTCTTTACCTAAACAGCCCCTACTTTTTATTTACGTAATCTTTATTATCTTGCAAACCTATCCAACAACACCTACAAAGTACTTCTAGTTTCATACTTGTTCTAGGTAAAGCGAACGTCAAGCGTGCATAGAGTTGTATCGGTGGTCGATAGAACTTGAGGGAATATTTGTTCTACCTTTAGCTCCTTGTTGGGTTCGACACTCTTACTTATCGAAAACTATTGCGATCCCCTATACTTGTGGGTTATCAAGACCTTTTTCTGGCGCCGTTGCCGAGGAGCAATAGCGTGGGGTGAATATTCTCGTGTGTGCTTGTTTGCTTTATCACTAAGTAATTTTTATTTGCTGTTCTTAGTTGTTTTCTATCTTTAGTTATGGGCAGGAAACGCAAAATACCAAAAAAAATAGTTGTACCTACTAAACCAATGGTTGAAGAACCACTCAAAATCTATCACACTGCTGAAGCTTATTACTTGGATCATCTTTGATCCCTATGTGCTCGTGCTGAAACCCCAACTAGCTTAGTAGAGGGCAAATCTTTAGATGAGCATGCTTATTATGTGCGACACCGAATATCTGAAAAGGGGAAAACTTTACTGGATCAAATTCATCGTTTGCAATGCTATGCTTGGAGTTTATGTGAAATATATGATTATACTTGTTGTTCTGAAGACCCTAAGAAACACCTTACCTACCAATGTTTGTTTGTTGATAATGGAATCGTATCCTCTTATGCTAAGGGTGTTTATAGTTACTATGATGTTCAACAAATTGAAGAATTTGTTGCTTTTAAGGGTGCTTATGAAATTGCTTCTTTGATTGAAAAGTATGATGCTACTCTTTACAAATCTGAAATTTTTTCCATACTTAAATATTGCTATGATAATTATGCTTCTAATGCCTGTGTTGAACCATATATTGAGTACTACTCCGCTGTCCAAGAAGAGACTAATATTTTGCAGGAGTCTATGGAAGAAGAAATTGATGAAACTGTGAGCTCATTGGATGAAAAAGATGAGGAGGAGAGTGAAGAACAAAAGGAGGAAGAGCGGACTAGCTACCCGTGCCCACCTTCTAATGAGAGTAACTCTTCAATTCATACATTGTTTAATTTCCCTTCGTGCTTATCGAAGGATGATTGCTATGATGACTGTTATGATCCCATTGATTCTCTTGAAATATCCCTTTTTGATGATGCTTGCTATGTTTGTGGCCAAGATGCCAATATGAATTATGCTTATGGATATGAACTTGCTATAGTTCCTTATGTTAAACATGAAATTGTTGCTATTTCACCCACGCATGATAGTCCTATTATCTTTTTGAATTCTCCCGAATATACTATATCGGAGAAGTTTGCCCTTATTAAGGATTATATTGATGGGTTGCCTTTTACAATTGCACATGATGATTTTGATAGATATAATATGCATGTGCTTGCTGCTCCTACTTGCAATTATTATGAGAGAGGAACTATATCTCCACCTCTCTATGTTTCCCACATGATAAAATTGCAAGAAACTGTTTATACTATGCACTGGCCTTTACTTTGTGTGCATGAATTGTTCTTTTATGACATGCCGATGCATAGGAAGAGAGTTAGACTTCGTCATTACATGATATATGTTGCTTTGTGCTCACTACTAAATTACAAATCATTGCTAATTAAAATTGGCTTTGATATACCTTGGGATCCGGGTGGATCCATTACTTGAGCATTATATGCCTAGCTTAATGGCTTTAAAGAAAGCACTGCCAGGGAGACAACCCGGAAGTTTTAGAGAGTCATTTATTTCTGTTGAGTGCTTTAATATAGTTTAAAAACAACAAAAATAAAAAGGGGAACCCAAAACTATTTCAAAAAGGAAAGCGAAAGTGAGAAAGACAAGCATTGTTGAAGTGGGAGAGCTCCTTGAACTTTGTTCATGCTCACGGCAACTTTGTGAATCTTGATTACAGAAACTTTTCAATAAAAATAATTATCCCCTTGTACAATTCCATTGTATTATAAAAATAATGTGCCAATGTTTGCCTTTAGGATGTTTACATTTGCTTGATGGTTTGTACGGTGCAGGACAGAAACTTTGGCTGTAGTGCGTGATTTTACATTTTTAGCTGGAACGTCAGATGGTTCTGATTCTTTTTGCACTGTCTTCCTCTACAAATTTTTTATTTTTCCTAATTTTGGTAGAATTTTTCAAGTATCAGAAGTATGGTGAATGTTCAGATTATTACAGACTGTTCTGTTTTAGACAGATTCTGTTTTTGATGCATAGTTCGCTTGTTTTGATGAAACTATCAATTTATATTAGTGGATTAAGCCACGAAAAAGTTATACTACAGTAGACACAATGCAAAAACAAAATATGAATTGGTTTGCAACAGTACTTAGAGTAGTGATTTGCTTCATTATACTAACAGATCTTACCGAGTTTTCTGTTGAAGTTTTGTGTGGATGAAGTGTTCGATGATTGAGAAGGTTTCGATGTGAGAAGAAGGAAGAGAGGCAAGAGATCAAGCTTGGGGATGCCTGAGGCACCCCAAGTAAATATTCAAGGAGACTCAAGCGTCTAAGCTTGGGGATGCTGGGGAGGCATCCCCTCTTTCTTCAACAAGTATCGGTATGTTTTCGGATTCGTTTCGTTCATGCGATATGTGCAATCTTGGAGCGTCTTTTGCATTTAGTTTTCATTTTTATTTTATGCACCATGCTGGTATGAGATAGTCCTTGGTTGATTTATAGAATGCTCTTTGCAATTCACTTATATCTTTTGAGTATGGCTTTATAGAATGCTTCATGTGCTTCACTTATATGATTTGAAGTTTGGATTGCATGTTTCTCTTTACATAGACAACCGCCATTTGTAGAATGCTCTTTTGCTTCACTTATACTTGTTAGAGCACGGGCATATCTTTTGTAGAAAGAATTAAACTCTCTTGCTTCACTTATATCTATTTAGAGAGATGACAGGAATTGGTCATTCACATGGTTAGTCATAAAATCCTACATAAAACTTGTAGATCACTGAATATGATATGTTTGATTCCTTGCAATAGTTTTGCGATATAGAGATGGTGATATTAGAGTCATGCTAGTGGGTAGTTGTGGATTGTAGAAATACTTGTGTTGAGGTTTGCGATTCCCGTAGCATGCACGTATGGTGAACCGTTATGTAACAAAGTCGGAGCATGATTTATTTATTGATTGTCTTCCTTATGAGTGGCGTTCGGGGACGAGCGATGGTCTTTTCCTACCAATCTATCCCCCTAGGAGCATGCGCGTAGTACTTTGTTTCGATGACTAATAGATTTTTGCAATAAGTATGTGAGTTCTTTATGACTAATGTTGAGTCCATGGATTATACGCACTCTCACCCTTCCACCATTGCTAGCCTCTCTAGTACTGCGCAACTTTCGCCGGTACCATAAACCCACCATATACCTTCCTCAAAACAGCCACCATACCTACCTATCATGGCATTTCCATAGCCATTCCGAGATATATTGCCATGCAACTTTCATCATCATCATATACATGACTTGAGCATTCATTGTCATATTGCTTTGCATGATCGTAAGATAGCTAGCATGATGTTTTCATGGCTTGTCCATTTTTTGATGTCATTGCTATGCTAGATCATTGCACATCCCGGTACACCGCCGTAGGCATTCATATAGAGTCATATCTTTGTTCTAGATATCGAGTTGTAATATCGAGTTGTAAGTAAATAAAAGTGTGATGATCATCATTATTAGAGCATTACCCCAGTGAGGAAAGGATGATGGAGACTATGATTCCCCCATAAGTCGGGATGCGACTCCGGACTTTACAAAAAATAAAAGAGGCCAAAGAAGCCCAAATAAAAAAAGGAGGCCAAATAAGCCCACCCAAAAAAATGAGAAAAGGAGAGAAGGGGCAGTGCTACTATCCTTTTTCCACACTTGTGCTTCAAAGTAGCACCATGTTCTTCATATAGAGAGTCTCTTGAGTTATCACTTTCATATACTAGTGGGTATTTTCATTATAGAACTTGGCTTGTATATTCCGATGATGGGCTTCTTTAAATGCACGAGGTCTTCATGAGCAAGCAAGTTGGATGCACACCCACTTAGTTTCAGTTAGAGCTTTCATACACTTATAGCTCTAGTGCATCCATTGCATGGCAATCCCTACTCACTCACATTGATATCTATTGATGGGCATCTCCATAGCCCGTTGATACGCCTAGTTGATGTGAGACTATCTTCTCCTTTTTGTCTTCTCCACCATCATATTCTATTCCACCTATAGTGCTATGTCCATGGCTCACGCTCATGTATTGCGTGAAAGTTGAAAAGGTTTGAGAACGTCAAAAGTATGAAGCAATTGCTTGGCTTGTCATCGGGGTTGTGCATGATGTGAATATTTTGTGTGGTGAAGATGGAGCATAGCCAGACTATATGATTTTGTAGGGATAACTTTCTTTGGCCATGTTATTTTGAAAAGACATGATTGCTTTATTAGTAGGCTTGAAGTATGATTGTTTTTATGTCAAATGATAGACTATTGCTTTGAATCACTCGTGTCTTAATATTCATGCCATGATTAGATATGTGATCAAGATTACGCTAGGTAGCATTCCACATCAAAAATTATTATTTTTATCATTTACCTACTCGAGGACGAGCAGGAATTAAGCTTGGAGATGCTGATATGTCTCCGTCGTATCTATAATTTTTGATTGTTCCATGCCAATATTATTCAACTTTCATATACTTTTGGCAACTTTTTATACTATTTTTGGGACTAACATATTGATCCAGTGCCCAGTGCCAGTTCCTATTTGTTGCATGTTTTTTGTTTCGCAGAATATCCATATCAAACGGAGTCCAAACGGAATAAAAACTGAAGGAGATTTTTTTGGAATATATATGATTTTTGGGAAAAAGAATCCACGCGAGACGATGCTCGAGGGGCCCACGAGGTAGGGGGGCGCGCCCTAGGGTGTCAGGCGTGCCCCTGACCCTCGTGGCCACCCCATAAGGCGGTTGGTGCCCTTCTTTCGCCGCAACAAAGCTAATTTCTGGATAGAGATTGTGTCAGAATTTTAGCCCAATCGGAGTTACGGATCTCCGGGAATATAAGAAACGGTGAAAGGGAAGAATCTGAGAACGCAGAAACAGAGAGAGACAGAGAGACAGATCCAATCTCGGAGGGGCTCTTGCCCCTCCCGTGCCATGGAGGCCATGGACCAGAGGGGAAACCCTTCTCCCATCTAGGGAGGAAGTCAAGGAAGAAGAAGAAGGAGGGGGGCTCTCTCCCCCTCGCTTCCGGTGGCACCGGAACGCCGCCGGGGGCCATCATCATCACCGCGATCTTCACCAACACCTCCGCCATCTTCACCAACATATCCATCACCTTCCCCCCTCTATCTACAGTGGTCCACTCTCCCGCAACCCGCTGTACCCTCTACTTGAACATGGTGCTTTATGCTTCATATTATTATCCAATGATGTGTTGCCATCCTATGATGTCTGAGTAGATTTTCGTTGTCTTATCGGTGGTTGATGAATTGCTATGATTGATTTAATTTGCTTGTGGTTATGTTGCTGTCCTTTGGTGCCCATCATATGATTGTGCGCTGGATCACACCATAGGGTTAGTTGTATGTTGATAGGACTATGTATTGGAGGGCAAGAGTGACAGAAGCTTCAACCTAGCATAGAAATTGATGCATACGGGATTGAAGGGGGACCAATATATCTTAATGCTATGGTTGGGTTTTACCTTAATGAACATTAGTAGTTGCGGATGCTTGCTAATAGTTCCAATCATAAGTGCATAGAATTCCAAGTCAGGGATGACATGCTAGCAGTGGCCTCTCCCACATAATACTTGCTATCGGTCTAGTAAAGTAGCCAATTGCTTAGGGGCAATTCCACAACTCCTACCACCACTTTTCCGCACTCGCTATATTTACTTCATTGCTTCTTTACCTAAACATGCCCTACTTTTTATTTACGAGTTCTTTATTATCTTGCAAACCTATCCAACAACACCTACAAAGTACTTCTAGTTTCATACTTGTTCTAGGTAAAGCGAACGTGAAGCGTGCGTAGAGTTGTATCAGTGGTCGATAGAACTTGAGGGAATATTTGTTCTACCTTTAGCTCCTCGTTGGGTTCGACACTCTTACTTATCGAAAACTGTTGCGATCCCCTATACTTGTGGGTTATCAGTAGCTGACACCACCACGGGATGCGTCTCTCCGCCCTGATCTTCTCGGTAGGTCGCGCGCCCCGAGAGGTGGCTGGACGCGCCGGCGATCGCCGTCGAGGCGAGCCCCTCCCTTTGTCAGGCGCGCGTGCGAGCAAGAGGAGGAAGACGACGACCAGGTCGACCCCACCTGCGCAGGCCCCGCCAGTTAGTCTCTAAGGCGTTGACTCGGACCGGATGACATGGATAAGTGGCGGGCCCAGCCACTTAAGTGAACGCGTAATCAGCAGAATACGTTTCCCCTTCGGGTAAGCGTAGTTTTATTCTGCTTCAGCCAAGAAGGCGCTTTTCCTTAGTGAAAATGTAATCTAGTTCTTCTTCATCCCAAAGTGCGCTTTCCCGGTTTTGAAAGCGTATTTGACCCAATACGTTTTCTGTTTTTCTGTCCAGGCCCTGTTTGAAAATATTTTCATTACAGATAGGTCCCTAGCAGTAAAACTATCGTATCTTTTTGCTCACAACTCTGATTGAGGTGATTCCAAAGCCCACTTCTTCGTTTCGTCGAGCCCATTCCGATGGAATCATTTTCAACATGTTTGCATATTCTGAAAATGACCACTTTGCCCTTGCGCGTAAACAGCCCCCTTCGAGAGAGAACTATTTTCGGCAACTCTTTCCGCGATCGTTCCACACTTTTTCCGGAGTAATCCCCGACCCCCAGGCAAGCCAACCTCTTATCATGAGCCCCGAACTTACATGTTGACTTTGCTTGCACCTCGTGTGTGTGTTTAGTTGCAGTAGTTTCTTGTCTGTTCCGTCTGCTGTTATTTTAGTCGTGCTATATGATTTTGTTATCTGTCTTGCATGCTTGTGTTTTCATGAAATAAGTTGACATGTTAGTTTGATGTTGTTACTAATGATATCATGCTTCTGTCTAGTTTAGTTTCATGTTAGTAGTATCGATGTTATGATAATTATGTTGCACTAATAAGTTTGCTAGTACTTGGTATTCCCATGTTTCGCATGCTATCATTGTTCTTTTGAAATGCTTGATGTTTTGTTAATGCATCGGTATGTTGCATGTTAGTTGTTGCATTCATGTTAAGAATGCTCGCATGATGATTGATGATGGAGAAGTTAATAATATGACTTAATAACAAACCTCCTCCTCCATCACCGGGATATCATAGTGCCACCCAAATCGAGCTTTCTCCAGTGCAACCACATTCACCTTATGGGGAGGTCCTAGCTGGGTCTATTGTCATGCCTCTCGCCGGTGCCTCCCGCGAGGGAAGGTTATGGGCATGCACTATCCTGATCAGGTAGGCGGACATAACCTTGTGTGCTCGTTTTTTGTTTTTATGGTACCTTGTCCCCGTTTGGGACCGTTTTGCCACGACGGTGGCCGTTGGTGTCTTTGGTAGACACGGGGCCACCCAGGACTGAACCCCAAGGGGGTGTTGGTCGGAGTGGTCGGGAGAGTGTCATGGCAGTAGCTCAGTTTTGTTGAAACGTCGTGGTTCGCATGTTTGGGAGTGCGAGGCAATGGGTTCCATGGTGTGGGTACAGTGCGCTACCTCTGCAGAGTGTATGTTTAATCTATCGATAGCCGCGTCCTCAGTCATGGGCAAAAGTTCGTAGTAGGTCACAGTATCGGATCTTGGTCGAAATGGAGGATAAACCTGCTAATAACTCGTGTGATAGTTAAAATGTGATAAATCATGTGATTACTTGGACTATGAGAAAATCGTGAGAAGTTACGATGATGTGTTGATATGACCCCGAGACGAGGTCTTGGTAAGTCATGCGTGTGCTCCGAGGAGCCGCGGCAGAGTAAGTGATTGTTGCATATGGTTAATACAACATGTCTTCACGGAAGGTAACTGGTAGCTTATTTTAAGCATAGTTTCATGATGCTATGCCATGTTTTGGTATGCTATGCTTTGTTGTTGCTTTGCTAGAAGTAAGTTTGATATGTCATGCTAGTAGATGCTATGATGTTGTTCATGCTTAGTTTGATTTATGATTCTAGTTAATATCATGCCATGCTTAGAAGTTGTGTTGAAGTAGACTGTTGCATATGCTTGGTTCTTGCTTTGTCATCTGTTTGTTTGAATGCTATGTATTTGGTTGTCTTGCAAGTACATTCAATGTACTGACCTGGTGTGTCATGCCAGTTTTTGTGCCCGAATTGTTCGCTTGTTCCGTCATGCTAGGCCGTAACCTTGCCAGTCCTATGAGTTGTGGAGCCCAGCCAGAGTTGATGAGCCGCAAAACCAAGACTTCTGCCGCCCGTTAAATAGACTTCTGCTGCCATATAATAGCCTTAGGGATATGCCAGATAATTGTATTCATCAATGATGTAATCTCATACGCGTGTATTTGATGAATATTATTATACCTGGAATGCTGTATCATGGACCCGTCGTGCGTCAGGTGTTATCCTGGGCTGACGTGCGAAGGCCCCCTACTCCATGCGGATCGGGGTGCCACAGTATGGTGGCTGTTTTGAGGAAGGTATAAGGTGGGTGTATGGTACCAACAAAAGTTGTGCGATACTAGAGAGGCTAGCAATGGTGGAAGGGTGAGAGTGCATATAATCCATGGACTCAACATTAGTCATAAGAACTCACATACTTATTGCAAAAATCTATTAGTTATCGAAACAAAGTACTACGTGCATGCTCCTAGGAGGATAGATTGGTAGGAAAAGACCATCGCTCGTCCCCGACCGCCACTCATAAGGAAGACAATCAATAAATAAATCATGCTCCGACTTCATCACATAACGGTTCACCATACGTGCATGCTACAGGAATCATAAACTTTAACACAAGTATTTCTCAAATTCACAACTACTCAACTAGCATGACTCTAATATCACCATATTTATATCTCAAAACTTTCATCAAGTATCAAACTTCTCATAGTATTCAATGCACTTTTTATGATAGTTTTTATTATACCCATCTTGGATGCCTATCATATTAGGACTAATTTTATAGCCAAAGCAAATTACCATGCTGTTCTATAAGACTCTCAAAATAATATAAGTGAAGCATGGGAGGTCAATGATTTCTATAAAATAAAACCACCACCGTGCTCTAAAAAGATATAAGTGAAGCACTAGAGCAAAATTATCTAGCTCAAAAGATATAAGTGAAGCACCAAGAGTATTCTAATAAATTCTGATTCATGTGTGTCTCTCCAAAAGGTGTGTACAGCAAGGATGCTTGTGGTAAACTAAAAAGCAAAGACTCAAATCATACAAGACACTCCAAGCAAAACACATATCATGTGGCGAATAAAAATATAGCCTCAAGTAAAGTTACCGGTAGACGAAGACGAAAGAGGGGATGCCTTCCGGGGCATCCCCAAGCTTAGGCTTTTGGTTGTCCTCGAATTTTACCATGGGGTACCTTGGTAATCCCCAAGCTTAGGCTATTGCCACTCCTTATTACAAAATCCATCAAATCTTTACCCAAAACTTGGAAACTTCACAACACAAAACTCAACAAAAAATCTCATGAGCTCCGTTAGTATAAGAAAACAAACCACCACTTCAAGGTACTGTAATGAACTCATTCTTTATTTATATTGGTGTTAAACCTACTGTATTCCAACTTATCTATGGTTCATACGCCCCAATACTAGCCATAGATTCATCAAAATAAGCAAACAACACACGAAAAACAGAATCTGTCAAAAACAGAACAGTCTGTAGTAATCTGTAGGTTTCGAATACTTCTGTAACCCCAAAAATTCTGAAATAAATTGGTGGACGTGAGGAATTTTTATATTAATCATCTGTAAAAAGAATGAACCTAATCGCACTCTCTAGTAAAAGATGGCAGCAAATCTCGTGAGCGCTAAAGTTTCTATTTTTTACAGCAAGATCGCAAAAACTCCCCCAGGTCTTCCCAAAGGTTCTACTTGGCACAAACACTAATTAAAAGCATAAAACCACATCTAAACATAAGATAGATGAATTATTTATTACTAAACAGGAAAAAAAATCAAGAACCAAAAATAAAATTGGGTTGCCTCCCAACAAAGCGCTATCGTTTAACGCCCCTAGCTAGGCATTGATAATTTCAATGATGCTCACATGAAAGACAAGAATTGAAGCACAAAAGAGAGAATCATAAAACATGTGACAAACACATCTAAGTCTAACATACTTCCTATGCATAGTCATCTTATAGGCAAAAAAATTATCATAGCAAGTAAAAACTAGCATATGCAAGGAAGCAGAAAGAAACAATAGCAATCTCAACATAACGAGAGGTAATTTAGTAACATGAAAATTTCTACAATCATATATTCCTCTCTCATAATAATTACATGTGGGATAATAAGCAAACTCAACAAAATATCTATCACATAAACTATTTTCAACACGATCCACATGCATGCAAAGTTGACACTCTTCCAAAATAGTGGGATTAACATTAACTAAAGTCATGACCTCTCCAAACCCACTTTTATCAAAAAAAATCATAAGATTGAACATTCTCCAAATATGTGGGATCTAAAGTTGACACTCTTCCAAACCCACTTTCAATAATATTGCAAACACTATTATCAATCTCGTATTCATCGTGGGCTTAAATAAATTTTCAAGATCAAAAGAAGAATCACCACAATCATGATCATTGCAACAAATAGTAGTTATAGCAAAACTAGCATCCCCAAGCTTAGGGTTTTGCATATTATTACCACAATTGACGTTAATAGAATTTATAATAACATCATTGCAATCATGCTTTTCATCGAAGGAACTATCAAGTATGGGTGCAATAGCAACGATCTCATGTTTAACATAAGGAACTATAGCAAATTCATCTTCATAAATATTGGCATCATGGCCACAATAATAGCAAGCATCATGTTCATCAAGGGATATTTCAATCAAATCATTGGAATCATAATTATCTATAGATTCATGCATATCATTATTTTCTTCCAAAGCAGCGGTCATTCTTTCAATAAATTCTTTGACATAGACATTATGAGCATAGTTTTCATAGCAATATTTAAGTATGTCAAGATTTTCAGATTCGTAGAGAGTAATATCATACTTTTCAATCAAAGAAGCAACTTCATAAGCACCCTTAAAAGCAACAAATTCTTCAATTTGTTCAATATCATAGTAACTATAAACACCCTTTGCATAAGAAGATAAGATTTCATTTTCATTAAACTCACATAGGTAGGGAAGGTGTTTTTTAGGGTTCGTAGAGCAACAAGTAAAATCACAAATTTCACAAAGATTCCAAGCATAACATAGCAATCTGTTTATTTGATCCCATAAGAGTTTCCCTTTTTCAGACAAGCGGTGATGCACAAAATGAGCATGCTCATCTAAAGATTTTCCATCAACTAGGCTAGTTGGGGTTTCAGCATGAGCGCATAAGGACCGAACATGATCCAAGTAGAACACTTTAAGTGGATCCATATCAATATATTTCTAGCGAGCAAAGATGCAAGAAAATAGAAGGCATGTGGCAACACAAACAAAAAGACATACGGGAAGAAGGCGAAGAAAAGGCAGATGCAAAGGTGAAGTGGGGGAGAGGAAAATGAGAGGCAAATGGCAAATAATGTAATGCGAGGGATAGAAGTTTGTGATGGGTACTTGGTATGTCTTGACTTGATGCAACCTCCCCGGCAACGGCGCCAGAAATCCTTCTTACTACCTCTTGAGCATGCACTGGTTTTCCCTTGAAGAGGAAAGGGTGATGCAGCACAATAGCGTAAGTATTTCCCTTAGTTTTTTAGAACCAAGGTATCAATACAGTAGGAGGTAACAAGCAAGTCACCTAGTACCTGCACAAACAAACAAGAACCTCGCAACCAACGCGATAAAGGGGTTGTTAATCCCTTCACGGTCACTTACAAAAAGTGAGATCTGATAGAGATAACAAGATAAATATTTTTGGTATTTTTATGATATAGATTGGAAAATAAAGATTGCAAAATAAATGGTAATAGAAATAGCAAATTGATATGAAAATAATATTATGGAAGATAGACCCGGGGGCCATAGGTTTCACTAGTGGCTTCTCTCAAGATAACAAATTCTACGGTGGGTGAACAAATTACTATCGAGCAATTGATAGAAAAGTGAATACTTATGAGAATATCTAGGCATGATCATGTATATAGGCATCACGTCCGCGACAAGTAGACTGAAACGATTCTGCATCTACTACTATTACTCCACACATCGACTGCTATCCAGCATGCATCTAGAGTATTAAGTTCATAAGAACAGAGTAACGCATTAGGCAAGATGACATGATGTAGAGGGATAAACTCAAGCAATATGATATAAACCCCATCTTTTATCCTCGATGGCAACAATACAATATGTGCCTTGCTGCCCCTGCTGTCACTAGGAAAGGACACCGCAAGATTGAACCCAAAGCTAAGCACTTCTCCCATTGCAAGAATGATCAATCTAGTAGGCCAAACCAAACTGATAATTCGAAGAGACTTGCAAAGATATTTAAATCATGCATAAAAGATTTCAGAGGAGAATCAAATATTGTTCATAGATAATCTTGATCATAAACCCACAATTCATCGGATCTCGACAAACACACCGCAAAAGGAATTACATCGAATAGATCTCCAAGAGAATCGAGGAGAACTTTGTATTGAGATCCAAAGAGAGAGAAGAAGCCATCTAGCTAATAACTACGGACCTGAAGGTCTATGGTAAACTACTCACACATCATTGGAGAGGCTATGGTGTTGATGTAGAAGCCCTCCGTGATCGATTCCCCCTCTGGCGGAGCGCCAAAAAAGGCCCCAAGATGGGATCTCACGGGTACAGAAGGTTGTGGCGGTGGAAATAAGGTTTCGTGGTGCTCCTGGATGTTTTCGGGGTATATGGGTATATATAGGAGGAAGAAATACATCGATGGAGATGCGAGGGGCCCACGAGGGTGGGGGCGCGCCTACCCCCCTGGGCACGCCCTCCTGCCTTGTGGCCTCCTTGCTTCTTTCTTGACGTCCACTCCAGGTCTCCTAGATCATGTTTATTCCAAAAATAACTCTCTCGAAGGTTTCATTCCGTTTGATATTCCTTTTCTGCGAAACACTGAAATAGGCAAAAAACAGCAATTTGCACTAGGCCTTTGGTTAGTAGGTTAGTCCCAAAAATAATATAAAAAGGTATATAAAAGCCCATTAAACATCCAAAACAGGTAATATAATAGCATGGAACAATCAAAATTATAGATACGTTGGAGACATATCAAGCACCATGGTGGTGGACGACGGCGAGGCCTAGGAAGGGGACGGCGCGGAGCCGGGGAAGATGCGGCAGTGGAAGCCCACGCGGAGAGGAGTACGAGGGTTCACTGGTTCGACTGCGGTGTGAGGCTGTCGTCGCCGTAGTATAACAATGGGTGTGGGTGAGTAGAGGCGGATGGCCTGGCCAGCGGTGGGAGTAGTAGGGGGCGGTGAGGCCTCCGCGGCATCACAGCCGGCCACGGGAGGCAGGAGCACGCGGCGGCGCTGGTTTGGGCGGCTGGAGCAAGAATACCAGAGGTTGAAGAAGCACTACGGCCGTTGGATGGACATCGTACGGTCACTGGAGCTAGAATCGTTCATATTGACTAAGTTGACAAAGCCCTCCGTCCTCGTCAACTTAGTAGGCCCACAAGTCGGCCTCCCACACATGGGGTATTCATTTTTTGTGCGTAATAAGGAGGCACTTCCTTGCGTGCAAAGATATAGCTGGTGGGTCCGAGCTATCAGCGGGGGGAACGTTTTTTTCGCGAAATACAGAGGCCCTTCCGGTGGGTCCCAGATGTCAGGTGGAGGAATCATTATTTTGCACGTAATAAGGAGGCATTTCCTTGTGTGCGGCCATGGACCCAGCTGTCAGCCTCTCCACGTATAGTCCACTTCCGATGGATATCGACCGTTGACCACGTTGACCATGCCACGCCGAGAGCACCAGGGCGGTGGATGACGGCGATGCCTATGAAGGGAATGACACGGAGCCTGGGAAGACATGGCAGTGGCTGCCCATGCAGTGGGGAGTGCGAGGGTTGACTGGTTCGGCTGCCGTCGCCGGAAAATAATAGGAGGTGTGGGTGAGTAGAGGGATAGACAGGCCAGGGATGCGAGTGTGGTGGGGCCGTGAGGCCTGCCCGGCAGCATGGCCGACCATGGGAGGCGGGAGCAGGCGGTTCCGCTGATGCTGGCTTGGGCGGCTGGAGTAGGAAGATCAGAGACTGAAGAAGTACGATTGCCGTTAGATTGACATCTAACGGTCTGACACCGGTAGAGTCGATTGTTGACTAAGTTTATTTTTTGAGAAACCTTGTGTACGCATGAACTTAGTAGGCCCACAAGTCAGCCTCCAAATCTGTGGCAGACAACATAGAGCCCATTTGCTAAAAAAAATGCAACCCATTTGCTAATTCTTAAGTAATTTATTATAGCCCATTTTCTTCCCAGGACCACGGTCAAAAAGTTCAACCTTATTTTGCATATTTCGGTGGAGTCCGAACTGTTGTAATCCCGAAATGATAAACATTTTTAAGAACTTATTGATTTGCCAAAAAAATCTTTTTGTTTTTGTAAGCAAATAAGACGTGGGACAATTGAGTTGGTTTAAGGGAAAACCAATGGTAAAAAAATCAGCGCTGGGAGGGAAAACAACATAAATAAATAAGGATGTAAATATGAAAAGGGAACTTTATGTATTTTCAATATAATGATATGTGTATATGAACTAGTAAAACTATAGGTAGAGATTAGAAAACGGATGTAGGACATGGCATTTCAAGAGGAAAATAGAACTAGGTTGTGTGTTTGATTCAGTAAAAAAAACTGCATGTGGATGTTGTAAGACAAAATATAAGTAACGCTGGCGGGCCAAAGGCCAGTAGATACCTGCTGGATCTTTGTGCCCCGTTGTCGTTATGGGCTGGGCCTATTAAAAACAAAACCAAGCCTGGGCAGTCTACAGCCCAGTTGAAACTTGCTCGACCTGAAAAAACAATATACCTGCTCAACAAATGAGAGAATTCTGCAAGTACAGACTGATAACTGGGATGCGGCAGGTATATTGTTTTTTTCATCGTGATAATAAGTGCATGCACAAAAATTTGGAGAACTGGGAATTCGAACGGCAGGTGCTTATGCTACCCATCAAATAAAAATCAGGTGCCTGAAAATTCGTTTCAAAACAAATGATTCAGCTTTATATCCACGTCGACCCTCGGCATGATGGTTGGAAGCAAATGTCAAGTTCATACCGAAAGATCGTTAACAACAATACCAACTTGCGGACAACAAGGTAGTACAAGTAAAAATACCAAACTAACTTATAATCTTTTTACTCCTGGCCCTAGTGTTCGTCTGGTAGAAAATCTTGCAGAGGACCAGCTCCCGCTCCTTCTCTTGCTCCAGGTCCCCGAGGTGGTACTGGTGCATCACCCAGTTGGTCCTCTACTGGTCGAAGTTCTTGTTGGTGTGCAGCACCATGATATGTCTCCATCGTATCTACTTTTCCAAACACTTTTGCCCTTGTTTTGGACTCTAACTTGCATGATTTGAATGGAACTAATCCGGACTGGCGTTGTTTTCAGCAGAATTGCTATGGTGTTATTTATGTGCAGAAACAAAAGTTCTCGGAATGACCTAAAACTTCACGGAACATCTATTCGGAAATAATAAAAATCCTTGCAAAAGATGAAGACCAGGGGGCCCACCACCTGTCCACGAGGGTGGCGGGCGCTCCGGCCCCCCTAGGGGGCGCCCCCTACCTCGTGGCCCCTGGAGCTCCTCCAACCTCAACTCCAACTCTATATATTTGGTTTCGGAGAGAAAAAAAATCAGAGAGAAGGATTCATCGCGTTTTACGATATGGAGCCGCCGCCAAGCCCTAAAACCTCTCGGGAGGGCTGATCTGGAGTCCGTTCGGGGCTCCGGAGAGGGGAATCCGTCGCCATCGTCATCATCAACCATCCTCCATCACCAATTTCATGATGCTCACCGCTGTGCATGAGTAATTCCATCATAGGCTTGCTGGACGGTGATGGGTTGGATGAGATCTATCATGTAATCGAGTTAGTTTTGTTAGGGTTTGATCCCTAGTATCCACTATGTTCTGAGATTGATGTTGCTATGACTTTGCTATGCTTAATGCTTGTCACTAGGGCCCGAGTGCCATGATTTCAGATCCGAACCTATTATGTTTTCATCAATATATGAGAGTTCTTGATCCTATCTTGCAAGTCTATAGTCACCTATTATGTGTTATGATCCGTTAACCCCGAAGTGACAATGATCGGGATACTTACCAGTGATGACCGTAGTTTGAGGAGTTCATGTATTCACTATGTGTTAATGCTTTGGTCCGGTACTCTATTAAAAGGAGGCCTTAATATCCCTTAGTTTCCGTTAGGACCCCGCTGCCACGGGAGGGTAGGACAAACAATGTCATGCAAGTTCTTTTCCATAAGCACGTATGACTATATTCAGAATACATGCCTACATTACATTGATGAACTCGAGCTAGTTCTGTGTCACCCTATGTTATGATTGTTACATGATGAACCGCATCTGGCATAATTCTCCATCACCGATCCATTGCCTACGAGCTTTCCATATATTGTTCTTCGCTTATTTACTTTTCCGTTGCTATTGTTACAATCTACAAAATACCAAAAACATTAGTTTTGCTACCATTACCGCTACTATCATATTACTTTGCTACTAAATACTTTGCTACAGATATTAAGTTTCCAGGTGTGGTTGAATTGACAACTCATCTGCTAATACTTGAGAATATTCTTTGGTTCCCCTTGTGTCGAATCAATAAATTTGGGTTGAATACTCTACCCTCGAAAACTGTTGCGATCCCCTATACTTGTGGGTTATCAAGACTATTTTCTAGCACCGTTGTCGGGGAGCATAGCTCTATCCTTTGAGTCACTTGGGATTTATATCTGCTTATCATTACGGAGAACTTGAAAGATCCAAGAACCAAGATTTATCCCTCAACTACGAGGGGACGTAAGGAACTGCCATCTAGCTCTGCACTTGATTCACCTTCTGTTTTGAGTAAGCTTGTGACACCTAAACCTGCTTTTGCTATTCGTTCTGATATGTTGCATGTTATTGATGATGCCACTTCCGCTATGCATGATACTTATGATGAAACTACTTCTATGCTTGATACTACTGTGCCACTTGGTGAATTTCTTGATGAACAACTTGCTAGGGTTAGAGAGAATGAAAATATTGAATCTGATAATATTGATGAAAGTGATGATGAAGACTCACCTGTTATTCCTGAGGGTTATGTTTTTGAAAAAGAAGCTGCTTTAGCTATTTTAGCTTGCAAAGATAGATACGAACTTAAGAGGTTATTAGCTAAATGGAAGCGGCAATCTCTTAATGCTAGAATGAAACCTGACCCTGCTTTTGCTACTTGACCTATCTATGTTACTGATAAGGATTATGAATTCTCTGTTGATCCTGATATAATTACTTTGGTTGAATCTGATCCTTTTCATGGCTATGAATCTGAAACAGTTGTGGCACATCTTACTAAATTAAATGATATAGCCACCCTGTTCACTAATGATGAGAGAACTCGCTACTTTTATACCCTTAAAATATTTCCGTTCTCATTAAAGGGTGATGCTAAGATATGGTTTAATTCTCTTGATCCTGTTGTGTGCGTAGTCCCCAGGATATGATTTATTACTTTTCTGCTAAATATTTCCCTACTCATAAGAAACAAGCTGCCTTAAGGGATATATATAATTTTGTGCAAATTGAAGAAGAGAGTCTCCCACAAGCTTGGGGGAGGCTTCTCAAGTTACTTAATGCTTTGCCTGATCATCCTCTTAAGAAAAATGAAATACTTGATATCTTTTATAATGGACTAACCAATGCTTCCAGAGATTACCTGGATAGTTGTGCTAGTTCTGTTTTCAGGGAAAGAACACCGGATGGAGCTGAAATTCTATTGAATAATATGTTGACAAATGAAAATAACTGGACACTTCCTGAGCCAGCTCCTGAGCCTATTCCTAAACCAACTCCGAAGAAAAGAGGTGTTCTATTTCTCAGTCCTGAAGATATGCAAGAGGCAAATAAATATATGAAAGAAAAAGGTATTAAAGTTGAAGATGTTAAGAATTTACCTCCTATTGAAGAAATACACGGTCTTAATTTACCGCTTGTTGAAGAAACATATGACCTTAATCCATCTCCTATTGAAGAAACTCATGGTCCTGATAACCCGACACAGGTAGTAAAGGTAAATTCTCTCTATAGATATGATAAAGCTGAAATCCCATTTACTAAGTTTGCTAGCCCATGCTTAGATGAGTTTGATAAATTTATGGTTAAGCAAGAATATTTTAATGCTTATTTTGGTAGACAATTGAAATACAATTCAAATATGCTTGAACACTTGTGTGATTATATGGCTAATGTCAAAGGTGAACTTAAACTTATTAGTAAACATGCTTCTATGGTTACCACTCAAGTAGACCAAGTACTTAAGGCTCAAAATGATTTTCTCAATGAACTGAATAGTAAGAATAATGATAATGTTGTTAGAGTTATGACTAGAGGTGGTAGAATGACTCAGGAACCTCTGTATCCTGAAGGCCATCCTAAGAGAATTGAGCAAGATTCTCAGAGAAATAATATAGATGCACCTAGTCCTTCTAAAAGGAAGAAAAAGAAAAATGATAGGACTTTGCATGCTTCTAGTGAACCTGTTATTGATACACCTGAGAATCCAAAGATATTTCTATTTCTGATGCTGAAACACAATCTGGTAATGAACCTGAAACTAGTGATAATGTTAATGATAATGTTCATGATGATGCTCAACCTAGTAATGATAATGATATAGAAATTGAACCTGCTGTTGATCTTGATAACCCACAATCAAAGAATCAACATTATGATAAGAAAGACTTTGTTGCTAGGAAACACGGTAAGGAAAGAGAACCATGGGTTCAGAAACCTATGCCTTTTCCTCCCAAACCATCCAAGAAAAAGGTTGATGAGGATTTTGAGTGCTTTGCTGAAATGATTAGACCCATCTTTTTGCGTATGCGTTTAACTGATTTGCTCAAAATGAACCCTTATGCTAAGTATATGAAAGATATTGTTACAAATAAGAGAAAGATACCAAAAGCTGAAATTTCCACCATGCTTGATAATTATACTTTTAAGGGTGGAATACATAAGAAACTTGGAGATCCCGGTGTACCAACTATACCATGCTCCATTAAAAGAAATTATGTTAAAACTGCTTTATGTGATCTTGGAGCCGGTGTTAGTGTTATGCCTCTCTCTTTATATCGTAGACTTGATTTGAATAAGTTGACACCTACTGAAATATCTTTGCAAATGACTGATAAATCAACTGCTATACCTGTCGGTATTTGTGAGGATGTGCCTGTTGTAGTTGCAAACGTTACTATTTTAACAGACTTTGTTATTCTTGATATTCCCGAGGACGATAGTATGTCTATTATTCTTGGAAGACCTTTTTTGAATACTACAGGGGCTGTTATTGATTGCACTAAAGGCAATGTCACTTTTCATGTTAATGGTAATGAGCATATGGTACACTTTCCGAGGAAACAACCTCAAGTTCATAGTATCAACTCTATTGGAAAAATTCCATCGATTATATTTGGAGGTTTTGAATTTCCTCTTCCTGCTGTCAAGAAGAAATATGATATTCTTGTTATTGGGGATGTGCATATCCCCGTTGAGGTAACATAGTGTTATTCGAAATTTCTCCGGTTCCATGTTATTCGGAATGAGTTCGTTAACAAGACTTGATCAACCTTGTTAGTGGATTCCTTTTGATGAGCATGAGATGGATGAAACTAGAAGGCACAACTCTCTGTACCCTCATCTTACTTTCTGTTATTTATATTAAATAAAATAAAATTAGTATTTTTCTGTCTGTTATCTGATTTATCCGTGCAATATAAAAATACCCCGAAAATAAAAGTTCTCCAAATGCCCTGAAATTTTAATATGATTTTTTTTGGAATATTTGAGAATATTTGGCACTGAGAACACAGCAGGAGGAGCTGGCACCTGACCACGAGGGTTAGGGGCGCGCCCTACCCCCTGGGCGTGCCCCCTGCCTCATGGGCCCATGGTGGCCCTCCTCCACTTATCCTTGCACCCACACACTCCTTCTTCCTCCCACAAACACGACTATCCAGCTCAAGCCTGAGTCCAAGCTCATTTTGCTGTCATTTTCGATCTCCTTGCTCAAAGCACCTCTCACAAAACTGCTTGGGGAGATTGTTTCTTGGTATGTGACTCCTCCATTGGTCCAATTAGTTTTTGTTCTAGTGCTTTATTCATTGCAAATTTGTGCTGCTTAGGTGACCCTCCTCTTGAGCTTGCATGTCAAATTTATATGGTCAAAAGTAGTTTTGATGCATGATATAGGCTCTAGGCACTTGTAGGAGTAGTTGCTATCAATATTTTTGAGTTTTGTTCACTTTTATTTTGAAGTTACTAAAAATTTCAGAAATTTTTCAGAGGAAGGAATATGTTTAGGAAAATGTACCAAGGTGGATCTTCAAGGAAACAAGAGCCCAGGCTTGCAATGCGTGATGCTGATGATGAGCCACCAAGAAACGCTCCAGTGCGTCCTTGTGAATGGCCTTCGGAAAATTTTATGGATCGGGCGGGAATTAAGGAAGAATTTAACGCATATTCGCGTAACGCTGATCTTATGAGCTTCGAGGAAGAAAAGTGCAGGTGGTATCACTATCTCACTAGTTCCTTTGTGAGGAGGTTTGAATTTCCATCTTCACGTAATTCTCCAACTGTCCTATTTGATCTTTATGAAAGTTCTTACACTATGGACTTAGAGGATTTTACCACTTCTTGCAAACTTCCACAATGGGGTAGTGTCAGGGAACCTCGCAAATATGAATTTAGAGATTTTCTTACTAGTATAACTGTGGGGGAATCTAGAGATATAACACAAGCTACTATAGGGAGCATTCACTTTCCTGCTATACATTATTTTGCTCTCTTCATAGGTAGATGCATTAATGCTAAAGATGAGGCATGTCACATGTGTGTCCCCGACCTCAGTATTCTTAGGAGTGCTGTGTTAGGAGATAAATCTTATAATTTGGGAGCCATTGTTGCACGTAGGTTGCATCTTAATAGATTTAATGGAGATTTCTTTGGTGGAATTTATGCAACCCGCATAGCTAATTTTCTTGGTATAGCCATATGCGAAGATGATATTGAGTTGCCTCCTGCTTATTTGGATTATGAGGCTATGGTTCACCACTAGTTTGTCGAGAGGAATGAATCACCTCTCCAGTATCGCTTAATCTTTGACAGACGTCGTGATGTCCGTATTACTCTCCCTGCTCCTACCTTCTTTGACTATCAGGCAAAATGAAGATATGTTATTACCAGAGAGGAGGCAGATGAGTACGAGAGGAGGGCGGAGGCCGCTCGTCTCCACGCTGCAGCTCAAGAGGCGATAGCCGCTGCATCTCAGTACGACCCCAATTATTACTATGGATATCCATCAGGCCAACCGCGGCCATAGACCAACTTAGGCCAAAAGCCTAACCTTGGGGGAGTACGCATTTCTCACCGACATTATATTCATGTTCACACACTCATTGCTAGATGTCGGCGCTCATACTTTTTCATTGTATCATCCATGCTAGTTTATTTTCCTTTTTATGCTTTCTTCTTGTGTGTTTAATAAACCTTAAGAAAAACCAAAAAAAATTAGTTGTAGATTTTAATTAGTTTACTTTCCATGCTTGTAGTAGTAATTAAAAAGAAAACCCAAAAATATTTCCTGTTCTTCTTTTGCTTGTTGGGAGCTTTCCCGTGTAAATAGTTTTATTCCTTTTCTTTTGGGGGGGGGGGTCGATAGGAGAAGACCATGATTAAATTGTTGAAGTAACTCTCATATGCATTATTGTTGATCTGACAAAAGAGCCATATTGCCTTGTCTTCTCCTGTTTATTGAATGCTTGCAGATTCCAGCTTAGTCCAATGCACGTGCACTATTATTATTATCCACATCATTCGGTCGTGCAAGTGAAAGGCAATAATGATGATTATATGATGAACTTATTGAGATGAGAAAAGTTGGTATGAACTCAACCTCTCTTGCTTTTGTAAATATGATTATTTCATCGTTCCTGATTCAACCCATTATGAATGAACATGTTTGCAATGACAACTAGAGATCATAGTTTCTTGTGCCATGCTTGATTAGCTAGGAGCTTATAATGGTTTACCTTGCGTGCCAATATGTTATTAAAACGGTTATGATGTGGTATGATAGGGTGGTATCCTCCTCTGAATGATTTAAGTGACTTGACTTGGTGCATGTTCACGCATGTAGTTGAAACAAAATCAACATAGCCTTCACGATATTTATGTTCATGGTGGATTATATCCTACTCATGCTTGCATTCGGTGTTGATAATTTTAATGCATGTTCATGACTGTTGTCACTCTCTAGCTGGCCGCTTCCTAGTCTTTTGCTAGCCTTCACCTGTACTAAGCGGGAATACTGCTTGTGCATCCAACTCCATAAACCCCAAAGTTATTCCATACGAGTCCACCACACCTACCTATATACGGTATCTACCTGCCGTTCCAAGTAAATTTGTATGTGCCAAACTCTAAACCTTCAAATAAATATCCTGTTTTGTATGCTCGAATAGCTCATGTATCAACTAGGGTTGTCCGTATCTTCCATGTTAGGCGGGTTATTCTCAAGAGGAGTGGACTCCCCTCCTCACTCACGAGAAAATGGCTGGTCACCGGGATGCCCAGTCCCAAGATTTATGCAAATCAAATCAAAATAATTGCAAACAAAACTCCCCCTGGGACTCTTGTTAGTTGGAGGCACTCGTTGTTTCGAGCAAGCCATGGATCGATGCTTGTTGGTGGAGGGGGAGTATAAACTTTACCATTCTGTTTGGGAACCGCCTATAATGTGTGTAGCATGGAAGATATTGTCATCTCTTGGTTGTTATGTTGACAATGAAAGTATACCGCTCAAAATATTATTCATCTCTATTTCAAAATGGAGCTCTGGCACCTCTACAAATCCCTGCTTCCCTCTACGAAGGGCCTATCTATTTACTTTCATGTTGAGTCATCATCTTCTTATTAAAAAGCACTAGTTGGAGAGCACCACCGTCATTTGCATTCATTACTGTTAGTTTACATTGAGTATGACTTGGCTGGATCTCTTTTACCATGAATTACAATGTCTAGTCAGTCCTTGATCTTTAAAGGTGCTCTGCATTTATGTTTTGCGGTCTCAGAAAGGGCTAGCGAGATACCATCTTATTATATCATATTATGATTGTTTTGAGAAAGTGTTGTCATCCGAGATTTATTATTATAGCTCGCTAGTTGATTATGCCATTGATATGAGTAAACTTGAGACCTAAGCATTATTGTGAATGTGGTTAGTCATAATCTTTGCTGAAAACTTGAATGCTGGCTTTACATATTTACAACAACAAGAGCAAACAGAGTTTGTAAAAGTTTTTCTTTATCACTTTCAGTTTATCAACTGAATTGCTTGAGGACAAGCAAAGGTTTAAGCTTGGGGGATTTGATACGTATCCATCGTATCTACTTTTCCAAACACTTTTGCCCTTGTTTTGGACTCTAACTTGCATGATTTGAATGGAACTAACCCGGACTAACTTTGTTTTCAGCAGAATTGCTATGGTGTTATTTATGTGCAGAAACAAAAGTTCTCGGAATGACCTGAAACTTCACGGAACATCTATTCGGAAATAATAAAAAATCCTTGCAAAAGATGAAGACCAGGGGCCCACCACCTGTCTACGAGGGTGGGGGCGTGCCTGCCCCCCTAGGGCGCGCCCCCTACCTCATGGGCCCCCTGGACCTCCTCCAACCTCAACTCCAACTCTCTATATTTGGTTTCGGAGATAAAAAATCAAAGAGAAGGATTCATCGCGTTTTACGATACGGAGCCGCCGCCAAGCCCTAAAACCTCTCGGGAGGGCTGGTCTGGAGTCCGTTCGGGGCTCCGGAGAGGGGAATCCATTGCCATCGTCATCATCAACCATCCTCCATCACCAATTTCATGATGCTCACCGCCATGCGTGAGTAATTCCATCGTAGGATTCATGGACGGTGATGGGTTGGATGAGATGTATCATGTAATCGAGTTAGTTTTGTTAGGGTTTGATCCCTAGTATCCACTATGTTCTGAGATTGATGTTGCTATGACTTTGCTATGCTTAATGCTTGTCACTAGGGCCCGAGTGCCATGATTTCAGATCTGAACCTATTATGTTCTCATCAATATATGAGAGTTCTTGATCCTATCTTGCAAGTCTATAGTCACCTATTATGTGTTATGATCCGTTAACCCCGAAGTGACAATAATCGGGATACTTACCGGTGATGACCGTAGTTTGAGGAGTTCATGTATTCACTATGTGTTAATGCTTTGGTCCGGTACTCTATTAAAAGGAGGCCTTAATATCCCTTAGTTTCCGTTAGGACCCCGCTGCCACGGGAGGGTAGGACAAAAGATGTCATGCAAGTTCTTTTCCATAAGCACGTATGACTATATTCGGAATACATGCCTACATTACATTGATGAACTGGAGCTAGTTCTGTGTCACCCTATGTTATGATTTTTACATGATGAACCACATCTGGCATAATTCTCTATCACCGATCCATTGCCTACGAGCTTTCCATATACTGTTCTTCACTTATTTACTTTTCTGTTGTTATTATTACAATCACTACAAAATACCAAAAACATTACTTTTGCTACCGTTACCGCTACTATCATATTACTTTGCTACTAAATACTTTGCTGCAGATATTAAGTTTCCAGGTGTGGTTGAATTGACAACTCAGCTGCTAATACTTGAGAATATTCTTTGGCTCCCCTTGTGTCGAATCAATAAATTTGGGTTGAATACTCTACCCTCGAAAACTGTTGCGATCCCCTATACTTGTGGGTTATCACACCAGAACCTTTTTGTTGCCCGTCTGCCGGCCGTTGGCCACCACCGGCAAGGTATTGCCGGTCTTGTGCCACATTACATGCATGCCGCACTCTGACTATATCTTGCAACGCGTCCACGTGCCCCTTTTGAACGCCTTGGAATTGCGCTGGAAGAAATGCTTGCTTAGGCCACTCAGTGTGATACCTGCAGTATTGTCGAATACATGTTTTAGTGTACGTGGTTGGCATTTTCATAACATCTTTGGCATGTTGCAGTCACTTGTTTCACTTTTTATTAACTGTCAAATTGGAATTGCTTCACTAGGTCTGCGTCTAAAAAGAAAAATAGAGCTATAAACAAAGAAATATGTTTGTGCAAGTAGACGGTCGATCGGTGTCTTACCTGGAAGTTTCTCAGGATGGGTGTAGCATATGCCGTGCTCGCTGTCGATGGTTGGTATGAACAAATCAATGAGAGGGTGAGATCTCGCGCTGCCATCAGTCACTTTGGCCTCAAGGTGCTCGATCATCTCCTGATCCGTGGGATCGAACTTGATGCCAGCCGGCAGCACCGGCCAATCCTTCTTGGACTTGCATCGGTTAATTCCAGTTATATGGTACTCAATGTATGATCAATCGACTGTTTTAAGTGAATGATGAAAGATTTTGACAGATAAGTGGTACTCCAAATCTGAAGTCCACAATACCCGAATACGCCGTCGGGATTCTTGTGTCACCTCACGCGCAGTGTGTTGTCATGTCAATTCAATGTGTGGACACGATGAATAATTTGATCAATGTATACTAGTACTGCTACTGTACTACTTAATAGTCATATTTAGTGTCACATTTTAACCATAGGTTTAACTAACAAAATATCAATGCATGTCACCGAAAATTATTCCATTGGAAACTATGTTCCAATACGAATAAAACGATATAATTTTTTGTGACATGCATTAACATTTAGTTAGTGAAATTTATAGTCAAAATTTGACACAAATTACGAAGGGGGCCAGTAAACCAGGAGGGAGGTGGTAGTACGAGTAGCGCAATATACGGTATAGAGGACTAGTACAAATTTAGAAATGGGGTAAGAAGTTACAAGGCTGTGCGACAAACTTTGTAGGCTACATGAGTAATACAAAATATAATTCCCATTGGACAACACTTTCACCAAGAAGTACACACTTGAAGCCTAATTGATATATATCTCTGTGTGTGTGTGTGTGTGGCTTCTGCACAGCATCTCCATCATCATTATCAGTACATCCTACGCAGGTGAGTTAGGATGCACTTGATCCCAGAAAGGTATCTATCCTTCTAACCAGAGGAGTGCTTCAAACTAACAACAATACGTAATATCCAATAAAAGAGGGTCATGCTACAGCAGCAGGACACATGGCTCAGTCTAGATATCAGTACAAATCAAGTTGTGCATATTTGTTGTTGGCATGAACCACATCGCCGCATGTCGGGTTTGCAAAAGCCATCCATCGCATGGAAGCTTGATGCCTTTGACACACTGAAGATTATCTGGCAACAAGTTGTGTCGACGAATCTCTGGATATGGTGATTCATGAAACCCATGGTATGATGTGTAAACACAGTTCCCCCTAGCGAATGGAAGTTGCATAGCACGGTAATCATCGCCGGTGATATGATCGATGATTGGTTGGATGATCGGATAATTGAGCCCGAGGAACATGGAGTGGTTGCCGAGGCTGTAAACCCGCCTCTGGTTGAATACGCCTGGCCCAACGGAGCTGAGATCTTTCTCGAACACGAAGCAGCCATAGCCATCAATGTCATGAACGTCCTAGGCATTGTACTGCATGTGGTTTAATGAAATGGTTTGGTCAATTTGGTACGTGCAAATGAGCATCAAATGACTGCCATCAGCTGAACGAGCGATAAACCACCACCCATCGGCTAGTATGATTCTAGGTCCTGGAATCATGAAGGACAGCGCATTTGCGTCTGCTGCAACAATTCAAATTGGAGACCAAAAGGACAAAATAAACAATCATGTTCAGAGTATGTGTGGAATTAAGATTATTATAACAGTGACACATATCATAGACAGAGAATTGCAATGCCGTGGTCATAATCATACCCCAAGTTAAAAAATAAGCCAATGTCTTTCATATTCTAGCAATATATCATGGTTCAAACATCATGTAACAATGAGAGGAAAACAGATATGACACGGCCTACTCATATTCTACCATAGCACTTACTACGGTTATCATATCAACTCTAAGCAATAACATGTGTTGTTATAAAAATCCTGGAAATGATAGTAACATATAGAAATCATGAGGTTATACCCATAATATCTATTCCAACAATCATTAGATGCCAATTGTTCTCATATCAACTCTAACAATAACATGTGTGGTCACAAAAATCTAGGAAATGAGAGGAACATATAGCAATGATGTGGTTATAGACATACTATATATTCTAAATTTGTAACAATGAACACGCAGTCGTATTCTTAAGGTAAAGATGCGATGAGATAGAACAATTACACGACGATAGATTCCACCAGTATAGGTAGCCAATCTATGCGTCGACCACATAAACGATGCCATCGTGCACTATAGCATCAGACAAAAATGTTGGGTGAAGAGGATCGACGATGAGCCATAACCATGTATGGCGACCGGATTCCAGATAGACTAATCCCATGTTGAACACGGTAATGAGCTTGTAATCCATGTAGTCTTGTGATGGTATGCGCACTTCGCAGATTACAACCTTCAGCAAATAGAGGTCGAGCCAAAAGCTCGACGCGTCTCATGCGTAGTAGGCAGGAGTGTCCGACGGGCCGCGAGGCTCGACGGCGGCGGTATCCAATGATGGAAGGGTGATCTCTTGCTAGGTGTATATATCCATGAGATGCCACGGACTACCGGATTGGTGGATGAGGACGATCCAGTTGGCCTTCATGCCCGCCCAGTAGTGGCCGCGCATGAAGGACAGGTGGACGGGTAGTGGTAGCATGTCGAGGGACACCATGGCAACCTCCGTAGGATCATCAAGTCGGTGTCTGGGCCACCTACGAGGATCAGGCATCAGCAAGCGGGGTGTCTTGAAAAGATCCGGCCGGTTGTAGATGAGTAGACGGTACAAAGACACCGAGCATGCGGCCAGACGGACGGTGCTGAGCAGGTTCATACATTTACGGATCTGCTCCAAGAGAACATCGGGGAGGGAATTCCAATCGCGCCTCTGCGTGTCAGTCAGTTCTGCCATAGGGTTTTTTAGGGCGCTGAGTGACTGGGGTTTTCGGTGCTTGTGAGCCAGCGGGGAAGTGGATTCGGGCGGGCGAGCGAAGAAGATGGCGTGTGTGGCCAAGTAGTAAGCGGGGGGGTATGGTACGCGTGAGCTACCAAGGAAGATGGCGCGGGCGGGTGAGCAGTGAGCGGGGGGAAATGGTGTGGGGCCGACGACGGGGAAGAGAGGAGGAAGAAGAGTGAAAGACGGGGAAGAAAGTGCATTAAATCTCAATTCTACTAGTACTACTACCGGGATATACCGTCCTTCGGAGTGTAAATAGTTGCGTCGATGACATGTGGGTCTACCTCAAGAGGGCCCATATGTCAGTTAATGGAGTAGAGAGGTGCGTAGTCGTATTTGCGGAAGCGTGCTCCACTGGCAAACATGATGGCAGTACTGGGTAAGGCTGATTTAGTAACACCAACACGTTGGTTCAGCTTATTAATCAAGTGTCCCATCTGCTGCAGCGTGTATTGTCACTTCAGTGTGAAGACTAGTTGAATAGTTCTCTCTGACTGAGATGGGGAATAATGGATCGCGAAGACTTCCTATCTACAGTATCCCTATGCATGTACGCTCGGGCCCCTCCCAATGCCCCGCCTTGTACAGGTGCTAAGGCTACCATGTAGATGATGAGTGGTGGAATAATTTTTGTAGTTTGCAAAAACACTCAATTAATGCACTCGTTTTCCTTAAAAAAATTATGTTTACCAATGCATTGATTTTGTGTCAAACTTTGACCATCTACTCCCTCCATCCAGGTGAGTCATCTTTGGTTGTGCACCGTGACCAAGGAGGGAAAAACAAGAGAACTTAATGTTTATTTGCTACTCCCTCCGTTCCTAAATATTGTCTTTTTAGACATTCAAATGGAATACAACATACGGATGTATGTAGACATATTTTAGAGTGTAGATTCACTCATTTTGCTCCGTACGTGGTCACTTGTTGAAATCTCTAGAGAGACAAATACTCCATGGGAATAGAGGGAGGCTTTTACTCCGTGTTTGGGAACAGAGAGAGTATCACAATATGGAGGGAACAGAGGAAGCTTGAAATATGAACATGTCAATGGGAGGGAGTAAAAGCCTCATGCATGCATGCATGCAACATGCAACACTCATACGTACACATGGACGCATGCAACACTCACGCACCCATGCCGCACACAACACGCGACGCAACACACACGCTCATGCTCAAGTGCTCAACCTACTCCCTACGTCCGTGAAAGATTGTACATTTAGAGATTTACACATTGACCAGGGCATAATTAACGCCCAAAAGTAGCAAATTTATGTGTGCATGCGACCATTGAGAGAAGAAGAATAAATGAAGGTTGTTGCATGCTGTAATTAAGGATAGACATGTATCCTATAGCTAGAGCACAAGTTGGTGCATTAGTCAATCAATATCGATTTTAGATTAAAGGCTAAATGCATTGGAAGTGTAGATGTACACTCTTTGTTTTTTAGCCGATGTACACTCTTTGTTGGAAGACCGAGGGAGTACACGTGCATGCACTCACATACACAGCCAGGGTGGTTCGCACGCAAGGGCTGGACTCCTGTCGCGCCTGCGTAAAGTTTTGTTCAACTAATTTCTTTGCTCTGCCAACTGACAGGTGGGACCCAAAAACCAGGTGACAATTTAACCAGTCAACAAAGTGCCACGTCGACTATGTGGCCGGTCAGTAGGGTGCAATACGGTGCTCTATGATGAGCTAGTGATCGTATAATCATCGCAAAACTATATATAGTGACCGTAAAGAGCGTATTGTTACATACGTTGACCGCCAGTGTATTTTTCTCATTTCAAATTAAGCCATATTTAACCGGAAAGGACTAGTACTTGTATCGCTTTGACGTGTCCCGTCAAGTCGCCGAACAAGGAGAAGCTTGCTTACTACGCCTCTCCCTCGCCCATGCGCGCGGTGGCTCGCAGGACGAGGAGAGGGTTTTGACTACAATGCCCTCTCCCTCTCCCTCTCGCTTGCCCTCGCCCTCGTGGTGGACGTGCAGCAGTTCAATCTGTGTCAGATTGATAGAAGCATATTTTACTATAGTATCATCATTGTTGGACCTTCCGAGGAGGCGAAGAGCCAAGTGCAAGGTTCACACGAGTATGAACTGTTGAACCTCCCGAAGAGGCAAAGAGCCAAGCGCAAGGTTTTATAGGAGTTGTCGTCCTAGTAGGAGTATTACAATTATAGCGAAGGATGCTACTGTATGATGCCGCCGCGTCGCCTATATCCAAAGTTGTGCCACCTTTTTTTCTCAATGAGCATGTTGGATCCCTTGCAACAACCACACAAGTTGCACGTACACATAACACATTTACTAGTAATAAATTCTAAAGGACAAATGCCAGTATGCCACACAAGTTCATCTCCAATTCATGTGATAACTTTGTGCACGACTAGTCTACATATATTCACAGCGCTACCATTCACAATTTACCATACCCCACTTACACGTTATAGATGGGCTACATGTCCTCCTCCAGGTTCCAGTCCCATGTGTTCTTCATGGATGGCACGATCCATAGCGGTGGGAAATGGGAATCATTGTCACAGCTTTGTAGTCTGGTTCCACATGATGGAGACTCATCCAAGCTGAAGTGGCATAAATCAGGGATAGCGTGTCCCGGCATGTCGTTCATCCGGCCGTGCGCACTAAAGACACAACATGCTTCATGAACAACAGGCCTTCGTCGTCGTGCATGGAAGGTGGCATCCGCTTCACAATGGGGTAGTTTTCCCCAATGAAAAGCGAGTACTCTCCAAGAGTGTTCCTCGGCACCCACGTAGCATCACGGGGGTCGAACTCGGCGCCGTTCATCTGGTACACGCGACATCTCAGATCTGGACACATGGTGACGTACATAGTCAAGGTCCATGCATAATAATATTGTGCTCAAATATGGCGGTCAATAATAATGTGCAGCAAATAGTACTACTCCAGTATAGAGGAAGTAAAATAACCGGCTTTTATGGTTGTCATGTGCTTTTATGGTTGGATGCACAAAATCTTAATGCAAAAGAACGTCACTTTATATTGCCACTTGTGATAGGGACCTTTATTATGCAGTCTGTCGCTTTTATTTCTTCCATATCACAAGCTCGTATAAAGCTTATTATCTCCACACTAATATATCATACATATTTAGAAAGCAATTTTTATTGCTTGCAACAATGACAACTTACTTGAAGGATCTTACTCAATCCATAGGTAGATATGGTGGACTCTCATGGCAAAACTGGGTTTAATGATATTTGGAAGCACAAGTAGTATCTCTACTTGGTGCAAATAATTTGGCTAGCATAAGGGGGGAAAGGCAAGCTCAACATGTTGGATGATCCACGACAATATAATTTATTTCGGATATAAGAAAACATAACCCATTACGTTGTCTTCCTTGTACAACATCAACTTTTTAGCATGTCATATTTTAATGAGTGCTCACAATCATAAAAGATGTCCAAGATAGTATATTTAGATGTGAAAACCTCTCTTTCTTTATTACTTCCTATTAATGGCAACGATGACCAAAACTATGTTTGTGAACTCTCAACAACTTCTATTCATCATACTCTTTTATATGTGAAGTCATTACTCTCCATAAGATCAATATGATCTATTTATTTCTTTTTGTTCTTTTTTCTTTACTTTTATTCCCTCAAGATCATGGTAAGATAACCAAGCCCTTGACTCGAGACTAATCTTTATTATATATAGCTCACCGACTCTATTACATAGATAAGGATCAATCATAAAAAACTCAAAGCTAGATCATACTAAACTTTATTCTACTAGATCAAGATATAACCAAAAGGATCGAACTAAGAAAAACGGTAAAGATAGAAGTGTGATGGCGATACGATACCGGGGCACCTCCCCCAAGCTTGGCAGTTGCCAAGGGGAGTGCCCATACCCATGTATTTATGTCTCTTTCTTCAGAGGCGGCGATCATGGAGTTGTTGATGAAGTCGGCTTGTCGTCCATCTTCCAAGACATAGGCTCACCATCATAGAAGGATGATCGAGTCTCCAGAATCCTCAAATCTGCAGCCAAACTCACCCTCTTGAATCTATATTCATACTCACAACTTTGGTTTTGCAGGTCATAGATCTGGGCTTGGAGGTGCTCGATTCTCTCGTGAAGCTTGAAGATGGTCTCCCAAATGTTCTTGGCATCGAGCTTGTGGTTGTTGGTGAACTCCGCGATCATCATGTGGTTGGCGTTGAGTCCGTGTTCCACCATCCCCTAGCACTTGAAAACTTGTTGCTCCATTGCTTCGAGTGTTGTCTCCACGCTTCCGGTCCTCCTTGGTCCCTCAACATCGCGGATGTGCAGCACCCCCTCACGCATCTCAATGGTTTGAGCGTGTTGCAGCACCTCCGCGAGGTAGGGGTTGATGACCTTCTCAAAAAAATTGTCCTTGGGGGCACTTGAATACGTCATGGTGATCTAGATCTGTCAGAAAAACAGCTCGAAACAAAAGCAGAGGATATTTGCATGGTACGGTGGTCAAAACCTTCGGGAGATTATATAGTGAATTTTTACCGACCAAAAGAAGTATCGCGCAAGAAATCGGAGTCCGGAGGGTACATGAGGTGCCCACGAGGCAGGGGGCGCGCCCAGGGGGGTAGGGCACGCCCTCCACCCTCGTGGATGCCTCGTGTCCTTTCCGGACTACTTCTTATTTTCCTGTTTTCTTAAATATTCCAAAACAGATAAAATTTGCTATTAGAACTATTTTGGAGTCGGTTTACTTACCGTACCACATACCTATTCCTTTCGGAGTCTAAAACATTTTGGAAAGTGTCCCTTATGTACTCCTCCAGGGTTACGGTATCAATAACATTGGTTTCAATATTTATGGGATTACCTGAGATATAATATTTGATTCTTTGACCGTTCGCCACCTTCGAATTTGTGCCTTTGAAGTTGTTGATTTTTATGGCACCAGAACGATAGACCTCCTCGATAACATAAGGACCTTCCCATTTAGAGAGCAGTTTTCCTGCAAAGAATCTTAAACGAGAGTTGTATAACAAAACATAGTCACCTACATTAAACTCACGCTTCTGTATCCTTTTGTCATGCCATCTTTTAACTTTTTCTTTAAACAGTTTGGCATTCTCATAGGCCTGGGTTCTCCACTCATCAAGTGAACTAATGTCAAATAGTCTCTTCTCACCGGCAAGTTTGAAATCATAATTGAGCTCTTTAATGGCCCAATATGCCTTATGTTTTAGTTCAAGAGGTAAGTGACATGCTTTTCCATAAACCATTTTATACGGAGACATACCCATAGGATTTTTATATGCAGTTCTATGGGCCCATAATGCAACATCAAGTTTCTTGGACCAATTCTTTCTAGATCTATTAACGGTCTTTTGAAAAATTAATTTAATCTCTCTATTACTTAGTTCTACTTGACCACTAGACTGTCGGTGGTATGGAGATGCAATTCTATGATTAACATCATACTTAGCAAGAATTTTACGAAAGGCACCATGAATAAGATGTGAACCACCATCATTCATTAAGTATCTAGGGACTCCAAACCTCGGAAAAATAACTTCTTTAAGAATCTTGAGTTTGGCAAGAGGGTACAATAGTGATCCAGGAGTGGATCACTAGACAGCGGTCAAAATTATCCTTAGTGGAATAAGGAAATGTTTCTCGGTTATGGAGGTGACAAAGAGTTCGTCGTAAAGAGTTACGTCGATGCAAGCTTTGACACCGATCTGGATGACTCTAAGTCTCGATCTAGATACATATTGAAAGTGGTAGCAATTATCTAGAGTAGCTCCGTGCAGAGCATTGTAGACATAGAAATTTGCAAAATACATACAGATCTGAATGTGGCAGACCTGTTGACTACACTTCTCTCACAAGCAAAACATGATCACACCTTAGTACTCTTTGGGTGTTAATCACATGGCGATGTGAACTAGATTATTGACTCTAGTAAACCCTTTGGGTATTGGGCACATAGCGATGTGAACTATAGAGTGTTAAATCACATGACGATGTGAACTATTGGTGTTAAATCACATGGCAATGTGAACTAGATTATTGACTCTAGTGCAAGTGGGAGACTGAAGGAAATATGCCCTGGAGGCAATAATAAAGTTGTTATTTATATTTCCTTATATCATGATAAATGTTTATTATTCATGCTAGAATTGTATTAACCGGAAACTTGGTACATGTGTGAATACATAGACAAACATAGTGTCCCTAGTATGCCTCTACTTGACTAGCTCGTTAATCAAAGATGGTTAATTTTCCTAACCATAGACATGTGTTGTCATTTGATGAATGGGATCACATCATTAGAGAATGATGTGATGGACATGACCCATCCATTAGCTTAGCATAAACGATTCTTTTGTTTTATTACTATTGCTTTCATCATGACTTGTACATGTTCCTCTGACTATGAGATTATGCAACTCCCGAATACCGGAGGAACACCTTGTGTGCTATCAAATGTCACAACGTAACTGGGTGATTATAAAGATGCTTTATAGGTGTCTCCGGTGGTGTTTGTTGAGTTGGCATAGATCGAGATTAGGATTTATCACTCCGTGTATCGGAGAGGTATCTGTGGGCCCTCCTGGTAATGCTCATCACTATAAGCCTTGCAAGCAATGTGACTAATGAGTTAGGTGCGGGATGATGCATTATGAAACGAGTAAAGAGACTTGCCTGTAATGAGATTGAACTAGGTATGATGATACCGACGATCGAATCTCGGGCAAATAACATATCGATGACAAAGGGAACAACGTATGTTGTTATGCGGTTTGACCGATAAAGATCTTCATAGAATATGTAGGAGCCAATATGAGAATCTAGGTTCCACTATTGGTTATTCACCGGAGATGTTTCTCGGTCATGTCTACATAGTTCTTGAACCCGTAGGGTCCGCACGCTTAACGTTCGATGACGATTTGTATTATGAGTTATGTGATTTGATGTACCAAAGTTTATTCAGATTCCCGGATAAGATCAAGGACATGACGAGGAGTCTCGAAATGGTCGAGAGGTAAAGATTCATATATTGGAAGGCTATATTCGGACACATGAAGTGTTATGGGTGATACCGGGTCACCGGAAAGGGTTCCGGGCAAACCTCGCCAAAGATATGGGCTTAATGGGCCAAGTAAGGGAACACACCAGCCCACAAGGGGCTGGTGCGCCCCCTATAGGGCCAGCCATGTGGGGAGAAAGGAAAATGAGAGGAGGAAAAGGAAAGTATGAAGTAGGACTCCTACTTCCTTCCCCTCCCCCCTCCTTCCTTTCCCCCTTGTCCAAATATGGTAAGGGGGGCTGAATTGGACTAGGGGGCCAAGTAGGATTCCTCCTACTTTGGCGCGCCCTAGGCTGCCTCCTTCCCTCTCCCTCCTTTATATACGTGGGGAGGGCACCCCTAGAACACACATCAATTGTTCCTAGCTGTGTGCGGCGCCTCCCTCCACAGTTAACACCTCGGTCATATCGTCGTAGCGCTTAGGCGAAGCCCTGCACCGGTAACATCATCATCACCATCACCACGCCATCGTGCTGATGAAACTCTCCCTCGGCCTCAACTGGATCAAGAGTTCGAGGGACGTCACCGAGCTGAACATGTGCAGATCGCGGAGGTGTCGTGCATTCGGTACTTGGATCGGTTGGATCGTGAAGATGTTCGACTACATCAACCACGTTACTAAACGCTTCCGCTTTCGGTCTATGAGGGTACGTGGACACACTCTCCCCTCTCATTGCTATGCATCTCCTAGATAGATCTTGCGTGATCATAGGTAAATTTTTTGAAATACTACGTTCCCCAACAGTGGTATCAGAGCCATGTCTATGCATAGATGTTATATGCACGAGTAGAACACAAAGAGTTCTGGGCGATAATAGTCATACTGCTTACCACTAACATCTTACTTTGATTCGGCGGTATTGTTGGATGAAGCGGCCCGGGCCGACATTACATGACCACATTCATGAGACTGGTTCTACCGACGTGCTTCGCACACAGGTGGCTAGCGGGTGTCGGTTTCTCCAACTTTAGTTGAATCGAGTTTCACTACGGCCGGTCCTTGTTGAAGGTTAAAACAGCACACTTGACGAAAATTCGTTGTGGTTTTGATGCGTAGGTAAGAACGGTTCTTGCTAGAAGCCCGTTGCAGCCATGTAAAACTTGCAAGAACAAAGTAGAGGACGTCTAACTTGTTTTTGCAGGGCATGTTGTGATGTGATATGGTCAAGACATGATGTGATATAATTTGTTGTATGAGATAATCATGTTTTGTTAAAGTTATCGACAACTGGCAGGAGCCTTATAGTTGTCTCTTTATTGCATAAGATGCAAGCGCCATCTATTTCGTTTACTTTATTGCTATGCGATAGCAATAGTTGCAAAAGCAATAGTTGGCCAGACAACCATGTGACGACACGTTGATAGAGATCAAGATGATGGAGATCATGGTGTCATGCCAGTGACGATGGAGATCATGACGGTACTTTGGAGATGGAGATCAAAGGCACAAGATGATGATGGCCATATCATGTCACATATTTTGATTGCATGTGATGTTTATCTTTTATGCATTTTACTTTGCTTAGTACGACAGTAGCATTATAAGATGATCCCTCACTAAATTTCAAGGTATAAGTGTTCTTCCTGAGTATGCACCGTTGCGATAGTTCGTCGTGCCGAGACACCACGTGATGATCGGGTGTGATAAGCTCTACGTTCACATACAACGGGTGCAAGCCAGTTTTGCACACGCGGGATACTCGGGTTAAACTTGACGAGCCTACCATATGCAGATATGGCATCGAAACACTGAGACCGAAAGGTCAAACGTGAATCATATAGTAGATATGATCAACATAGTGATGTTCACCATTGAAAACTACTCCATCTCACATGATGATCGGACATGGTTTAGTTGATATGGATCACGTGATCATTTAGATGACTAGAGGTATGTCTATCTAAGTAGGAGTTCTTAAGTAATATGATTAATTGAACTTTAATTTATCATGAACTTAGTCCTGATAGTATTTGCATAACTATGTTGTAGATCAATAGCTTGCGATGTAGCTCCCCGTTTATTTTTGATATGTTCCTAGAGAAAAACAAGTTGAAAGATGATAGTAGTAATGATGCGGACTTGGTATGTGATCTGAGGATTATCCTCATTGCTGCACAGAAGAATTATGTCCTTGATGCACCGCTAGGTGACAGACCTATTGCAGGAGCAGATGCACATGTTATGAACGTTTGACAAGCTTGGTATGATGACTACCTGACTCCTTACCTTCATCGAGTTCCCAATCTTCAGAGTTACGTTTAATTCTTTCCAATAAATCCCATTTGGATTCAATAGTCTTCATCATAAAAGAACCAGTACAAGAAGTATCGAGCATGGAGCAATTATTGAGAGAAAGCCGAGCATAAAAATTTTGAGTAATAATTTCTCTTGAGAGCTCATGATTGGGGCATGAATATAACATTGACTTAAGGCTCCCCCAAGCTTGAGCAATACTTTATCCTTCGCGAGGCCAAAAATTATATATATAATTACGATCACGATGAACCAGATGCATAGGATAAAACTTCTGGTGAAATTCCAATTTCAATCGGTCGTAGTTCCATGATCCAATATCATCACATAGCCTAAACCATGTCAATGCCTTTCCCTTCAAAGATAAAGGGAAGACCTTCTTCTTGATAACATCCTCGGGCATACCTGCAAGCTTAAATAATCCACAAACTTCATCCACATAGATTAGGTGCATATCGGGATGTAATGTTCCATCTCCTGTAAAAGGTTTAGCTAGCAGTTTCTCTATCATACCCGAAGGAATTTCAAAGTAAACATTTTTAGTAGGTTCAGTGGGTTGAGGAGAAACTCTTTGCTCTACTGGTCGGGGTGAAGATACCCCGAACAAGCCCCTCAAAGGATTATTTTCCATAGTAACAAGTGACAGTAAATTTCAGCACACTATATAAATTTTTCCTTACCAAATTCCACCTACCAAAGGCGCTTCACTCCCCGGCAACGGCGCCAGAAAAGAGTCTTGATGACCCAAAAGTATAGGGGATCTATCGTAGTCCTTTCGATAAGTAAGAGTGTCAAACCCAACGAGTAGCGGAAGGAAATGATAAGCGGTTTTCAGCAAGGTGTTCTCTGCAAGCACTGAAATTATCGGTAACAGATAGTTTTATGATAAGGTAATTCGTAACGGGTAGCAAGTAACAAAAGTAAACAAGGTGCATCAAGGTGGCCAATACTTTTTGTAGAAAAGGACAAGCCTGGACAAAGTCTTATATAAAGGAAAGCGCTCCTGAGGACACATGGGAATTATCGTCAAGCTAGTTTTCATCATGCTCATATGATTCGCGTTCGTTACTTTGATAATTTGATATGTGGGTGGACCGGTGCTTGGGTACTGCCATTCCTTGGACAAGCATCCCACTTATGATTAACCTCCCTCGCAAGCATCCGCAACTACGAAAGAAGAATTAAGGTAAACCTAACCATAGCATGAAACATATGGATCCAAATCAGCCCCTTACCAAGCAACGCATAAACTAGGGTTTAAGCTTCTGTCACCCTAGCAACCCATCATCTACTTATTACTTCCCAATGCCTTCCCCTAGGCCCAAACAATGGTGAAGTGCCATGTAGTCGACGTTCACATAACACCACTAGAGGAAAGACAACATACATCTCATCAAAATATCGAACGAATACCAAATTCACATGACTACTTATAGCAAGACTTCTCCCATGTCCTCAGGAACAAACTTAACTACTCACAAATCATATTCATGTTCATAATTAGAGGGGTATTAATATGCATAAAGGATCTGAACATATAATCTTCCACCGAATAAACCAACTAGCATCAACTACAAGCAGTAATCAACACTACTAGCAACCCACATGTACCAATCTTAGGTTTTGAGACAAAGATCGGGTACAAGAGATGAACTAGGGTTTGAGAGGAGATGGCGCTGGTGAAGATGTTGATGGAGATTGACCCCCTCCCTATGAGAGGATCGATGGCGATGACGATGGTGACGATTTCCCCCTCCTGGAGGGATGTTTCCCCGGCAGAACAGCTCCGCCGCAGCCCTAGATTGGTTCCGCAAAGCCGCCTCGAGACGGTGGCACTTCGTCCCGAAAGCTTCCTTCTATTTTTTTCCTGGGCAAAAGACACCTTATACCAGAAGATGGGCAGCGGAGGCCTGCCAGGTGGCCCACGAGGCAGGGGCGCGCCCAGGGGGTAGGGCGCGTTCCCCACCCTCGTGGACGGTGGTTGGCCCCCCTCTAGTTCTTTCTTCACCCAATATTTCTATTATATTCCAAAACTGACTTTCGTGGAGTTTTAGGACTTTTGGAGTTGTGCAGAATAGGTCTCTAATATTTGCTCCTTTTCCAGCCTAGAATTCCAGCTGCCGACATTCTCCCTCTTCATATAAACCTTGTAAAATAAGAGAGAAAAGGCATAAGTATTGTGACATAATGTGTAATAATAGTCCATAATGCAATAAATATCAATGTAAAAGCATGAAGCAAAATGGACGTATCAACCCTCGTGCTCCTTTCCGCGTGGGCTTCCACTGCCGCGTCTTCCTCGGCTCTGCGTCGTCCCCTTCCTAGGCCTCATCGTCATCCACCGCCCTGCTGCTCTCGGCGTGGAGTGGTCAACATGGTCAAGGAACGACTTCTATCGGAAGAGTATTGTACGTGGAGATGCTGACAGTTGGGTCCACGACCGCAGCAAGGAAGTGCCTCCTTATTACGCGGAAAATAATGTTTCCTCCACCTGACAGCAGGGACCCACCGGATGGGCCATCGTATTTCATGAAAAAATGTTTCCCCCCTGACTACTGGGACCCACCAGCTACATCTTCGCATGCAAGGAAGTGCGTCCATATTACGGGCAAAAAAAATGATTCGCCCCCTGACTGCTGGGACCCACCGGCTACATCTTCGCACGCAAGGAAGTGCCTGACAGTCGGGACCCACCTGGTCGAAGCGTAAGTAGCGTTGTCATTTTGGTCGCGAACGTGTACGTACATATTGGTCGATCGGTCTGTCTATAGGCTGCAGCGATGAACCACGGCCTTGTAAGGAAGGGCACGTGTCGTAGTAGAGGCACGCACGTGTCGTAGTAGAGGCGCGCACGTAGCATGTACACGTACGTATAGCGGCCAGGGTGCAAGAAAGTAAATACGGCCACATACGTACATACGGGCGGGGTCTCAAACGCCTACTGGCACATACGTACGGCCAGGGCTCGTGTACATGGATGGGTCGGAACAGAGAAACCGTGTCATCATCGTGTTCATGGGGAGGCAACGGAATGCGTCGTGTTCATGGGGAGGCAATGGAATACGTGGTGTTCATCGGGAGCCAACCGGCTTGGACGGAACAACCGATGGAAACGAGGCCTGGCGTACCGTAGAACAGAGGAAATGACCTTGTGTTCGACTGGCCATGGTCGAAACGGTATCCTATTCATCGGGAGGGGTCTGGCGTACCGCAAAACGGAGGAAACGGACTTCTCTTGGACCTCCTACGGTCGAAATAGGGTCCTGTTGATCGGGAGGGGTGTGGCGTACTGCAAAACGGAGGAAACGGACTTGTGTTGGAGCGCTACAGTTGAAACGGGGGTCCTGTTCATCGGGAGGGGTGTGGCGTACCGCAAAACGGGACTCCATGGGATACCGTTCATCTCCACCGGCGACCTCCTCCAGCCTCCACGGGCTACTGTTCATCCACCGTTGACCTCCTCCAGCCTCCACCTGCGATTGTTCATCCACGAGCTCTTGTTCATCCAGCCTCCAGTGCTCCTCCACCGGCTACTGTTCAACCAGCCCTCTCCACAGGGTCCTATTCAACCACCCCTCCACGGGCTACTGTTCATCCATCCCTCTGTCGGTGTCAAAACCGGCGGATCTCGGGTAGGGGGTCTCGAACCGTGCGTCTGAGGTTGATGGTAATAGGAGACAGGGAACACAATGTTTACCCAAGTTCGGGCCCTCTCGATGGAGGTAAAACCTACGTCCTGCTAGATTAATATTGATGAGTATTGTGGTTACGAGAGTTGATCTACCATGAGATCGTAATGGCTAAAACCCTAGAAGTCTAGCCTATCTGATTATGATTGTCCCTACAGACTAAACTCTCCAATTTATATAGACACCGGAGGGAACTAGGGTTGTACAAAGTCAGTTACATAGAAAGGAAATAGTACATCCGGCCACCTAGCTTCCCATCTACGCAAAGGAGAGTCCTATCCGGACACGAGAGAAAGTCTTCTATCTTGTATCTTCATGGCCCAATAGTCCAGCCCATGTCCAACAGGCCGGCCGCCCAAGGACCCCGTAGTCCAGGACTCCCTCCGTAGCCCCCGAACCAGACTTCATTGACGAGGTGTCCGGCACGCAGATTGTCTTCGGCATTGCAAGGCGGGTTCCCCTCCGATTAATTCAAAGTCCCTGACTTATAGAGTGGTATTTGGCTTTTTCCATTTAGTGTCGCGCCCATCGGCTTCCACCCCTTCCTGACTTCAGCTTCCACGTGGCGAGCGAATACGAGAGGTCGAGGTATTTTGCACATACCACCCTGACCATACAAGAGAGGTGCCTATTTAAAGAGAATAGATCTCAGATCCATTCCACACCCTGTGAAAAAATCCTCAAAGCTCGCTAAGAGGAACCACTCCAACATGGCTAGAGCTCCCAGCTCTTCCTCTCATCCCCACGGCTCCGAAAAAGGTGATTGGGAGATATGTTCCGTATCTCACGGTCAGCTGATGAAGCTGCAAAAACAGGGTTTTCTTCCTCCCGCGGATCTAGTCCCCGTCCGAGCAGGATTGACGTCCTTCAACGGCGGGGTTCGGGTGGAGAATTTCCCCAATCTGTCCAGGGGGAACGAGTATGCTTCGTTCCTTTCTTGCTAAGAGGCGTCGGATTTCCAATCCATCCCTTCCTCCGAGGACTTCTGGAGTATTATGGCCTGCAACTTCACAGTTTCACTCCCGCCTCCATCCTGCACATCGCGGGTTACGTTGCTCTATGCGAGCTATTCCTGGGCTGTGAGGCCCATTTTGTATTATGGAGAAAATTGTTCTGCCTCATCCCTCGTAATCAAGGGGGATCAATATTCGAAGTGGGTGGAGCCGAGGTACGACGCATCGCCGGGACCGGATACCTGTCCGGCACGCCGAAGAAGGCTTCCGAAGAGTGGCCTTCCGAATGGTTCTATATTGACGACGTCGCTCTTCCTGACCCAGTCCGAATGGGTCTCCCCGAATTTTCAAGTGCTCCGTTGAAGAAACGCCATAGCTGGCGCCCTCAAAGCCTCGAGGAGGAGGATAGCGCGGAAGTCAGTCATTTGATGGGCAAGATTAAGACGCTCGCCCAGTCTGGATTATCAATAATCGAGGTAATGGCAATCTCCATAGTGTGGGGGGTCCAACCACTCCAATACAAAGGGCTTCCCATGTGGCACTATAATGGGGAAGATGACGCCTCATGCTGCGGTCGGAAGGGTCCGAAAACCCCTGCCGCTTTGGCCAAAATATTGGCCGAACTGTACAAAGGGGAGAAGGAGGAGTTCACTCGTCTCCAATGTCGAGATGGATTTTCCATGTATAATCCTCCTAGCTGGGTGAGCTCCAATCCCACCATTTTACTCCTCTCCCTGAATCATTTTTGATGGATAGTAACCGATCCACTCGCAACAGGAATGGCGGAAGGCTACCGAGGGGATACATAGCCCCGCCCCCAGCCGGAGGGTCACAACCGGGACCTTGACCCCGGATTCGAAGAAGATCCGGACATATTTGTGGAGCTCGAGAATGGAGTATTCTATCAGACGAGCTACGATGGTATGGAAGTACCTATCATCGCCAATTATCCCGGCCTCCTCCCTGCTTCGCATGTAAGTAACTTAAGAGACACCTTCTTCAAAAGAGTTTCCTTATTATGCCTCACCCACCGCACTATTTCGTGTTCCAAAGGGGAGGCGCTCGACGTCACAACGTGTACCAGAAGCATCTCCGAGGAGAGCGGCGCCCACGCCGAGCATGTCTTCGAAGAGAAAGGCAAACGACAATACGGCAGAACCTTCATCAAAGAGGTAAGGCTTTATTTTTTAAAATTCATCTCCTGATCGCCACATCAAATCGTGATGCCATTCGCCGCATTCTATCAGGAGAAGTGTCCACCGGACTATGTCCGGGGATCCTGTCGGTCGTGCCTCCACTTGTCAGGTTTCAGAACCTGCCCTAAGGACGAGGGCTGACATGGGAGTGGTGCCGAACTGTCCTTCCACAGAGGATTCAGACGATATGTCCGTCACGAACTCTGAAGTGGAGAGCGCCATGAATCATCGTCGGAGGAGGGCCGCTCTCCGTGACCCCGACTTTTCAAAGGAGGCATTCGATGCCTTCAGCTCGGCCGATGTGTACATCCGAGCTGCTCGGGATTTGCTTGCCAGAGCCACGGACCAGCATCTAAAAGTATGCGGGTAAGTGTAGATTTAATAATCATACACCCGTAGCCCTCGAGACTTAAAGCATGTGATACAACTGATTTAAGGATCATTGTATAAGCAGGCACTTATGGATAAGAATAGCATGGTGTCTCAAGAGCTGGAAAAATGTCAAACTCAACTAACTACGGCTACCACCGAATTGAAAAATCCAAGGAGGCACCACCTGGTAATGTTTCTCCCTAGCGGAAAGAAGTATAATCATATACCAGTTATATTAACACTATTGTGTTTCTGCTGACAGAATCAGTAGAGCAATTGAGAGAGAAACTGAAGGACGTCCAGGCTGGTGAACAAGAGGCCAAAAGGCAACATGTGGCAGACGAATGTGTGCTGACGCGGGTCAGGGATGAAAGGAACAAGCTGCAGGATTCCCATACCCAACTGGGCGAATAACTAAAAGATGTTCGAGCCCAACTAGCTGACACCGTCAAGGAGAATAGGAGGCTACAAGGCGGCATATTCAGTATGCTTTTAAAACTTGCCTCCCTATAATTTGGTGAGGGCTGGAACTGACAGATTTATGTCTGCAGGTATGCTGACTGGCCGTCCCGAGGAAGAAATGTCCGGATCTCAAGGCAACCTGCTACAAGAGATGTCCCAGATGCACGAGCGAGTTCGGCAGGCAATGCGTAGTGTTGCCAAGGCTTTATGGACATCTGCCTCTCCTCCAGGAGGTATGGCAGAGCTCGTGGAGTTGTTCAAAGGGGCACAGCGGCATATTCGATTATGGAAGATATCAGCATGCCGGGAAGGTGCGCGAGAGGCCTGGGCCATGGTAAAAACACGGTATACCAAGCTTGATCTGAATCATATGACCCAGGTCGGACCGCTAGGGTCAGATGGGAAAGAAATCCCCGTTAACTTGGTATATGACCAAGTAGAAGTAGCTGCCAAATATTCCCAACAGGATTGTAAGCTAGACAGCCTGTTGGACGGTATAGAGGAGGAAGTTTTTGAGTCCAAGTGACTATGTACTTTCCTTAATATATTTGTTCCTAGCTGGATTGTAAAACGATTGTCATGGCCGACCTTTTCGCTTCGACCTCTGGACCCGAAGGTGCGGAGTGTTTCCGAATACTCGAGCGATAAAATAGACCGAGATATGCGTGGAAACCAGGCGTAGGGGTCATACTTGCTTGAACAGACAAGTTGTATCCGGCTAGCTATGTTATATTACATTGTGATTGTAAGAAACATCTTCCAGAGAGAATAGTTCCGTTAAGGGTTCCTTTCCCTGGGTGTGCATGCGTTAATATGCATGTCTGAACTGTGATTGAAAACATCACAGTATAGGTAACATCTGGGGGTTCATAGTGGAAGAAATGTAAAACATCTTTAGTCCGCCGACTGAATATTCCCTTAAGAACGCTAGCTTTCGGCTTCACCCAGTCTGAGGTACACATCCGGATGACCTGGCAGTAACAATCGCAGAGGTGCTCCCTTTATGCCCTAGCCAAACTAACATGAACATAGGGCATAAGCACAGGAGCCAGGAAACCCAGCTTAGCCAAAACTTAAGTCATATCAATGCATATAATGGCGAAGGAAAGGTACATATGAGGAAAAAACGCATATGTGATGAGCTTGATGCTCAAAAAATAACAATAATAAGCTTTTGTGCAAGAAGCCCCTAGGTATAATGGATGTACACATTTGAGAATGTGTACGTCATAGGTGTATGGTTTAGCCGCATGAAAGCTTTGAGGCTAATAAAAGAGGACGAAAAGAGAGGATAAAAATGATATAAACAATAGGGAGGAGGAAGCAAACGAAGGGTTCGGCGCTAGGCATAGAATCTTCGGAGTCTGGCCGCATTCTAGGGGTTCGGTTCTAGGCAGTTGTCTAATGCATCACACAGGCGGTACGCTCCTCCAGTGAGAACTTCGTCAATGATGAAGGGACCCTCCCACTTGGGCTTGAGTTTGTCATTTTTCTTCTCCGGAAAGCGTAGAACGAGTTCGCCAACATTGTAAGTCTTGGCCCGTACTTCTCTGATTTGATGTCTGTGGGCCTACTGTTGATAAAATGCGGAGCGCGCTTTTGCAACGTCGCGCTCCTCCTCCAGGGCATCTAAGCTGTCCTGCCAATCAAGCTCGGCCTCTCTCTCTTCGTACATGCGCATTCGAGGTGAGTCATGAATAATGTCGCAGGGTAACACAGCCTCTGTGCCGTACACCATGAAGAAAGGTGTATATATGGTAGTGCGGTTGGGCGTGGTCTACAGCCCCCAGAGTACGGAGTCGAGCTCCTCAACCTAGTGCTTGTCTGATTCTTTCAAAGACCGCACTAGTCTGGGTTTGACGCCGCTCATAATAAGACCATTGGCTCGTTCGACTTGACCGTTTGTTTGCGGATGATAGACGTAGGCGTAATCGAGCTTAATGCCTAGATTAGCACACCAGGCTTTCACCTCATCAGCTGTAAAATTAGAGCCGTTGTCGGTGATGATGCTATGTGGGACACCGTAACGGTGCACAACACCGGATATAAAGTCTATCACTGGTCCAGCTTCGGTCGTTTTAATTGGTTTGACCTCTATCCACTTAGTGAACTTATCTACCATAACTAGCAGATATTTTTTCTTATGGCTGCCTCCTTTAAGGGGTCCAACCATGTCAAGCCCCCAGACCGCGAAAGGCCAAGTGATGGGATTGTTTGTAGAGCAGTGGGTCGCATATGTCTTTGGTTGGCGAAAAGCTGGCATCCGACGCAACGTTCGACAAGGTCCTGTGCATCTGCTTGGGCCGTCGGCCAGTAGAAACCTGTATGGGAGGCCTTGCTTACAAGCGCCCGAGCTGCGATGTGGTGACCAGCGAGACCGGCATGAATTTCAGCCAAGAGCTACCGCCTCTCTTCCTCAGAGATACATCTTTGAAGTACTCCGGTGCTTTTCTTGTAGAGTTCTCCTTCATGGACCTTATAGGCTTTCGAACACCGAACAATGCAGCGAGCCTCATTCTGATCCTCAGGGAGCTCTCGCCTATTGAGGTAGGCCAAGAAGGGTTCGGTCCATGGGGCAATGACTGCCATGATAAGATGGGCCGACGGCGTTATTTCGGTGGCTGGGCCTCCGATGATATCGGTATGTTCGGAGTCTGGGGTTATGGTCGGATCCGGACTGACGTTTCCGCTCTCCCCTTGCCACGCCACGGATGGCTTGAAAAGCCTTTCCAGAAAGATGTTAGGTGGGATGGGCTCGCGCTTGGCGCCGATGCGAGCAAGGACATCCGCCGCTTGATTAATTTCTCCAGCCACATGGTGAAACTCGAGCCCCTCGAACCGAGGCGACATTTTGAGAACGGTGTTACGGTAGGCCGCCATCTTCGGATCCTTGGCATCGAAATCTCCATTTATTTCAGATATTGCGAGGTTCGAGTACCCGTGCACTTCCAGGTGTTGTATGCCCATGGAGACAGCCATCTGAAGACAATGCAATAAGGCCTCGTATTCGGCTGCATTGTTGGAGTCTGTGTATAATATTTGGAGTATGTACTGAACTGTATCTCCAGTGGGGGATGTTAAGACAACGCCCACCCCTAAGCCCGCCAGCATTTTGGAACCATCGAAGTGCATGGCCCAGTTGGAATATGTGTAGTACTCTTTAGGGAGTTCGGCTTCTGTCCATTCGGCAACGAAGTCTACCAGTACTTGGGATTTGATGGCCCGGCATGGCTCTGGATCAGTGTCAAAATTTGCATCGACGTAACCCTTTACGACGAACCTTTTTGTCACCTCCATAATCGAGAAACATATCCTTATTCCACTAAGGATATTTTTGACCAATGTCCAGTGATCTACTCCTAGATCACTATTGTACTCCCTTGCCAAAAACAGTGTAGGGTATACAATAGATCTGGTACACAGCATGGCATATTTTATAGAACCTATGGCCAAGGCATAGGGAATGACTTTGATTATCTTTCTATCTTCTATCGTGGTCGGGCTTTGAGTCTTACTCAGTTTCACACCTTGTAACACAGGCAAGAACTCTTTCTTTGACTGTTCCATTTTGAACTACTTCAAAATCTTGTCAAGTATGTACTCATTGAAAAACTTATCAAGCGTCTTGATCTATCTCTATAGATCTTGATGCTCAATATGTAAGCAGCTTCACCGAGGTCTTTCTTTGAAAAACTCCTTTCAAACATTCCTTTATGCTTTGCAGAATAATTCTACATTATCTCCGATCAACAATATGTCATTCACATATACTTATCAGAAATGATGTAGTGCTCCCACTCACTTTCTTGTAAATACAGGCTTCACCGCAAGTCTGTATAAAACTATATGCTTTGATCAACTTATCAAAGCGTATATTCCAACTCTGAGATGCTTGCACTAGTACATAGATGGATCGCTGGAGCTTGCATATTTTGTTAGCACCTTTAGGATTGACAAAACCTTCTGGTTGCATCATATACAACTCTTCTTTAATAAATTCATTAAGGAATGCAGTTCTGTTTATCCATTTGCCAGATTTCATAAAATGTGGCAATTGCTAACATGATTCGAACAGACTTAAGCATAGATACGAGTGAGAAACTCTCATCATAGTCAACACCTAGAACTTGTCGAAAACCTTTTGCGACAATTCTAGCTTTGTAGATAGTAACACTACTATCAACGTCCGTCTTCCTCTTGAAGATCCATTTAATCTCAATGGCTCGCCGATCTTTGGGCAAGTCAATCAAAGTCCATACTTTGTTCTTATACATGGATCTCATCTCAGATTTCATGGCCTCGAGCCATTTCATGGAATCTGGGCTCATCATCGCTTCCTCATAGTTCGTAGGCTCGTCATGGTCAAGTAACATGACCTCCAGAACAGGAGTACCGTATCACTCTGGTGCGGATCTCACTCTGGTTTACCTACGAGGTTCGGTAGCAACTTGATCTGAAGTTACATGATCATCATCATTAGCTTCCTCACTAATTGGTGTAGGAGTCACAGAAACAGATTTCTGTGATGAACTACTTTCCAATAAGGGAGCAAGTACAGTTACCTCATCAAGTTCTACTTTCCTCCCACTCACTTCTTTCGAGAGAAACTCCTTCTCTAGAAAGGATCCATTCTCAGCAACGAATATCTTGCCTTCGGATCTGTGATAGAAGGTGTACCCAACATTTTCTTTTGGGTATCCTATGAAGACGCACTTCTCCGATTTGGGTTTGAGCTTATCAGGTTGAAACTTTTTCACATAAGCATTGCAACCTCAAACTTTAAGAAATGACAGCTTAGGTTTCTTGCCAAACCATAGTTCATATGGTGTCGCCTCAACGGATTTAGATGGTGCCCTTTTTAACGTGAATGCAGCCGTCTCTAAAGCATAACCCCAAAACGATAGCGGTAAATCAGTAAGAGACATCATAGATCGCACCATATCTAATAAAGTACGATTACAACGTTCGGACACACCATTACACTGTGGTGTTCCAGGTGGCATGAGTAGTGAAACTATTTCACATTGTTTTAACTGAAGGCCAAACTCGTAAATCAAATATTTTACTTCTGCGATCATATCGTAGAAACTTTTATTTTTGTTACGATGATTCTCCACTTCACTCTGAAATTCTTTGAACTTTTCAAATGTTTCAGACTTGTGTTTCATCAAGTAGATATACCCATATCTGCTCAAATCATCTATGAAGATCAGAAAATAATGATACCTGCCGCGAGCCTCAATATTCATTGGACCACATACATCAGTATGTATGATTTCCAACAATCTATTGCTTGCTGCATTGTTCTGGAGAACGGAGTCTTAGTCATCTTGCCCATGAGGCATGGTTCGCAAGCATCAACTAATTCATAATCAAGTGATTCCAAAAGTCCATTAGCATGGAGTTTCTTCATGCACTTTACACCAATATGACCTAAACGGCAGTGCCACAAATAAGTTGCACTATCATTATTAACTTTGCATCTTTTGGTTTCAATATTATGAATATGTGTATCACTACGGTCGAGATCCAACGAACCATTTTCATTGGGTGTGTAACCATATATGTAAACAGAACAACAATTTATTCTCTCACTTAAATGAATAACTGTATTGCAATAAACATGATCAAATCAGATTCATGCTCAATGCAAACACCAAATAACACTTAATTAGGTTCAACACTAATCCCGAAAGTATAGCGAGTGTGCGATGATGATCATATCAATCTTGGAACCACTTCCAACACACATCGTCACTTCACCCTTAACTAGTCTTTGTTCATTCTGCAACTCCCGTTTCGAGTTACTACTCTTAGCAACTGAACCAGTATCAAATACCGGGGGGCTGCTACGAACACTAGTAAAATACACATCAATAATCCATATATCAAATATACCTTTGTTCATTTTGCCATCCTTCTTATCAGCCAAATACTTGGGGCAGTTCCGCTTCCAGTGACCAGTCCCTTTGCAGTAGAAGCACTTAGTCTCAGGCTTAGGACCAGACTTGGGCTTCTTCACTTGAGCAGCAACTTGCTTGCCATTCATCTTGAAGTTCCCTTTCTTTCCCTTTGCCCTTTTTTGAAACTAGTGGTCTTGTTAATCATCAACACTTGATGCTCTTTCTTGATTTCTACCTTCATCGATTTCATCATCATGAAAAGCTCGGGAATCGTTTCCGTTATCCCTTGCATATCATAGTTCATCATGAAGTTCTACTAACTTGGTGATGGTGACTAGAGAATTCTGTCAATCACTATCTTATCTAGAAGATTAACTCCCACTTGATTCAAGCGATTGTAGTACCCAGACAATCTGAGCACATGCTCACTGCTTGAGCTATTCTCCTCCATCTTGTAGCTATAGAACTTGTTGGAGACTTCATATCTCTTAACTCGGGTATTTGCTTGAAATATTAACTTCAACTCCTGGAACATCTCATATGGTCCATGACGTTCAAAACGTCTTTGAAGTCCCGATTCTAAGCCGTTTAAGCATGGTGCACTAAACTATCAAGTAGTCATCATGTTGAGCTAGCCAAACGTTCATAACGTCTGCATCTGCTCCTGCAATAGGTTTGTCACTTAGCAGTGCATCAAGGACATAATTCTTCTGTGCAGCAATGAGGATAAACCTCAGATCATGGATCCAATCCGCATCATTGCAACTAACATCTTTCAACTTAGTTTTCTCTAGGAACATATCAAAAATAAAACAGGGGAGCTAAACGCGAGCTATTGATCTACAACATAGATATTCTAATACTACCAGGACTAAGTTCATGATAAATTTAAGTTCAATTAATCATATTACTTAAGAACTCCCACTTAGAAAGACATCCCTCTAATCTTCTAAGTGATCACGTGATCCAAATCAACTAAACCATAACCGATCATCACATGAAATGGAGTAGTTTTCAATGGTGAACATCACTATGTTGATCATATCTACTATATGATTCACGCTCGACCTTTCGGTCTCAGTGTTCCGAGGCCATATCTGCATATGCTAGGCTCGTCAAGTTTAACCTGAGTATTCTGCATGTGCAAAACTGACTTGCACCCGTTGTAGATGGACGTAGAGCTTATCACACCCGATCATCACGTGGTGTCTGGGACGACGAACTTTGGCAATGGTGCATACTCAGGGAGAACATTTTTATCTTGAAATTTAGTGAGAGATCATCTTATAATGCTACCGTCAATCAAAGCAAGATAAGATGCATAAAAGATAAACATCACATGCAATCAAAATATGTGACATGATATGGCCATCATCATCTTGTGCCTTTGATCTCTATCTCCAAAGCATCGTCATGATCTCCATCTTTACCGGTATGATACCATGATCTCCATCATCTTGATCTATATCAATGTGTTGTCACATGGTCGTCTCGCCAACTATTGCTCTTGCAACTATTGCTATCGCATAGCGATAAAGTAAAGCAATTATTTGGTGCTTGCATCTTATGCAATAAAGAGACAACCATAAGGCTTCTACCAGTTGCCGATAACTTCAACAAAACATGATCATCTTATACAACAACTTATATCTCATCATGTCTTGACCATATCACATCACAACATGCCCTGCAAAAACAAGTTAGACGTCCTCTACTTTGTTGTTGCAAGTTTTACGTGGCTGCTACGGGCTAAGCAAGAACCGTTCTTACCTACGCATCAAAAACCACAACGATAGTTTGTCAAGTTGGTGCTGTTTTAACCTTCGCAAGGACCGGGCGTAGCCACACTCGGTTCAACTAAAGTTGGAGAAACTCACACCCGCCAGCCACCTGTGTGCAAAGCACGTCGGTAGAACCAGTCTCGCGTAAGCGTACGCGTAATGTCGGTCCGGGCCGCTTCATCCAACAATACCGCCAAACCAAAGTATGACATGCTAGTAAGCAGTATGACTTATATCGTCCACAACTCACTTGTGTTCTACTCGTGCATATAACACCAACGCATAAAACCTGGCTCTGATACCACTGTTGGGGAACGTAGTAATTTCAAAAAAAATCCTACGCACACGTAAGATCATGGTGATGCATAGCAATGAGAGGGGAGAGGGTTGTCTACGTACCCTAGTAGACCGGCAACGGAAGCGTTGACACAACATAGAGGAAGTAGTCATACGTCTTCCCGATCCGACCGATCCAAGTACCGAACGTACGGCACCTCCGAGTTCTGCACACGTTCAACTCGGTGACGTCCCTCGAGCTCCGATCCAGCTGAATGTTGAGGGAGAGTTTCGTCAGCACGACGGCGTGATGACGGTGATGATGTTCTACCGACGCAGGGCTTCGCCTAAGCACCGCTATGATATGACCGAGGTGGAATATGGTGGAAGGGGGCACCGCACACGGCTAAGGAACGATCACGAAGATCAACTTGTGTGTCATGGGGTGCCCCCTGCCCCCGTATATAAAGGAGGGAGGGGGAGGTGCGGCCGGCCCCTAGGGGTGCGCTTGGAGGAGTCCTACTCCCACCGGGAGTAGGACTCCCCCCTCTTGCCTTGTTGGAGAAGGAAAGGGGAAGGGGGAAAGAGGAAAGGGGGGTGCCGCCCCCCTTCCTTGTCCTATTCGGACTAGGGGGAGGGGGTGTGCGGCCTGCCCTGGCCGGCCCTCCTCTTCTCCCTTAGGTCCCATGTAGGCCCATTAACCCCCGGGGGGTTCCGGTAACCCCCCAGTACTCCGGTAAAATCCTGATTTCACCCAGAACGATTCCGATATCCAAATATAGGCTTCCAATATATCAATCTTTATGTCTCGACCATTTCGAGACTCCTCGTCATGTCCGTGATCACATCTGGGACTCCGAACTACCTTCGGTACATCAAAACACAAAAACCCTAATTACGATCGTCACCGAACTTTAAGCGCGCGGACCCTACGGGTTCGAGAACTATGTAGACATGACCGAGACACTTCTCCGGTCAATAACCAATAGCGGAACCTGGATGCTTATATTGGTTCCTACATATTCTATGAAGATCTTTATCGGTCAAACGGCATAACAACATATGTTGTTCCCTTTGTCATCGGTATGTTACTTGCCCGAGATTCGATCGTCGGTATTCCAATACCTAGTTCAATCTTGCTACCGGCAAGTCTCTTTACTCGTTCCGTAATACATCATTCTGCAACTAACTCATTAGTTGCAATGCTTGCAAGACTTAAGTGATGTGCATTACCGAGTGGGCCCAGAGATACCTCTCCGACAATCGGAGTGACAAATCCTAATCTCGAAATACGCCAACCCAACAAGTACCTTCGGAGACACCTGTAGAGCACCTTTATAATCACCCAGTTACGTTTTGACGTTTGGTAGCACACAAAGTGTTCCTCCGGTAAACGGGAGTTGCATAATCTCATAGTCATAGGAACATGTATAAGTTATGAAGAAAGCAATAGCAACAAACTAAACGATCAAGTGCTAAGCTAACAGAATGGGTCAAGTTAATCACATCATTCTCCTAATGATGTGATCCCGTTAATCAAATGACAACTCATGTCTATGGTTAGGAAACATAACCATCTTTGATCAACGAGCTAGTCAAGTAGAGGCATACTAGTGACACTCTGTTTGTCTATGTATTCACACATGTATTATGTTTCCGGTTAATACAATTCTAGCATGAATAATAAACATTTATCATGATATAAGGAAATAAATAATAACTTTATTATTGCCTCTAGGGCATATTTCCTTCAATAATAACATTGGTTCGCTGACGCTTGGCGCGGCTAGGATTGGGTTGCTTGCTAAAAGAGCCTTTATTTCTTCCAATACGGCTGTTGTTGCATCTGTCCACTCGAAGTGATCGGTGCGCCGGAGAAGTCGATAAACTGGCAATGCTTTTTCTCCTAGTCTAGAGATAAAGCGGCTTAAAGCTGCCATGCATCCAGTTAGTCTTTGGACCTGTTTAAGGTCTGTTGGTGTAGCCAATTGTGACAAAGCTCGGATTTTGGCTGGATTTGCCTCGATTCCTCTACTGGACACAATGAAGCCCAGTAGTTTTCCATAGGGGACGCTGAAAACACATTTTTCTGGATTGAGCTTAATGCCATATGTCTGGAGATTGTCGAATGTGAGACGTAAGTCATCTATTAATGACTCGACGCGCTTAGTCTTGATGACGACGTCGTCCACATATGCTTCAACTGTCTTGTCGATTTGTTTCTCCAGGCATGTTTAAATCATGCGTTGGTAGGTGGCGCCAACGTTTTTGAGCCCAAAGGGCAAAGTGTTGAAGCAGAAAGGCCCGTATGGGGTAATAAATGTCGTTGCGGCTTGGTCAGATTCCTTCATTTTAAGTTGATAGTATCCGGAATACGCGTCGAGGAAACACAGTGAGTCGTGTCCTGCAGTGGCATCAATAGTTTGATCGATGCAGGGGAGGGGGAATGGATCCTTAGGGCAAGCTTTGTTGAGGTCTTTGAAATCGACGCACAAGCGCCAAGATTTATCCTTCTTTGGCACCATCACTAGGTTTGCTAGCCAGTCCGGATGTTTTATTTCTTTGGTGAATCCGCCCTCAATTAGCTTGGCTAGCTCTTCCCCCATAGCTTGTCGTTTGGGTTCAGAAAAGCGCCGCAGTGTTTGCTTAACTGGCATGTATCTCTTCAATATGTTGAGGCTGTGCTCAGCCAACCTGCGTGGGATTCCTGGCATATCAGAAGGGTGCCAGGCGAATATGTCCCAGTTCTCGTGTAGGAACGCTTGTAGTGCGGCGTCCACCGTCGAGTCCAGCTGTGCACCAATGGAGGTTGTCTTCTTTGGGTCCGTCGGGTGGACTTGAAATTTGACTATTTCATCTGCTGGTTTGAAGGAGGTGGATTTGGAGCGCTTGTCGAGGATTACGTCGTCCCTATCCACCGTTGAGCGCAGCGCAGTTAACTCTTCGGCCGCAAGGGCCTCAGAGAGTGCCTCAAGGGCCAGGGAGGCTGTTTTGTTTTCTGCACGGAGGGCTATATCCGGATCACTAGCGAGAGTGATAATACCGTTGGGCCCGGGCATTTTGAGCGTCATGTACCCGTAATGAGGTATGGCTTGAAAGCGTGTGAACGCATCTCGCCCCAACAGGGCATGGTATCCACTGTTGAAAGGGGCCACTTGGAAGGTTATCTCTTCGGACCGATAGTTCTCCGGCGTGCCGAATACCACGTCAAGTGTGATTTTTCCCGCGTATTGTGCCTCCCAACTGGGAATAATTCCTTGGAAGGTCGTGCTACTTCGCTCGATACAGCTCCTGTCTATTTCCATTTTACTGAGTGTATCCTCGTAGATGAGGTTTAATCCGTTGCCACCGTCCATGAGCACCTTGGTGAGTCGAAAACCGTCCACAATTGGATTGAGGACCAATGCGGCTGGTGCCCGGACTGACCGGGTTTTTGGTTCGTCACTAGCATTAAAAGTTATGGCCATGTCGTTCCAAGGATTTATTGTTGCGACTTGACAGACTTCGGCGAGGTCACGAAGTGCACTTTTGCGCCGATTGTTTGAAGCGAAAGTCTCGAAGACCGTCAATACTCTGCGGTCATCGTGTTCCCGGGGGAATTGTTCCGATGTATTTTTGGTGAGGATATCCTCACCACTCTTGGCCACTTGCTGAAGTATCCAACATGCTCTAAGGCTGTGGGTAGGTATGGTATCCGGTGTTGTGTGTATTTTGCACGGCCTATCGAGCCATCCCTCCAGAACGGTTCTGTGCCCCGTAATGGGTTTGGATTTCTTTACTGCTGTGTCGGGCGCCCCGTGAGGGTGCATCCTTTTTGTCCGGATGAAAGGTTGAGTGGGAGCTAGCGGTTCCCAACGAGCTGTCGTACTATGGTTGCCAAGTCGGCGAAGAGTAATACGTGATGGCGGTTGATAGCGTTGAGGATTCCTTCGTCCGTACAATTACTGCGGAATATTGAGATCACGTCTTTGTCGCGGCAATCTTTGATCTTGTCTTGACAAGGAGGAATCTGGCCCAAAAGTGATGGACTGTTTCCTGAGACTGTTGCCGTAGGTATAGCGTATATCTGGGTGGGTGGGTGGATTTAAATCCGAACCCTGACCCAATTTGGGATCCGGAGTTTGAGAAATTTCCGAGCTTAATAGTTCGGGCTCCGGGAGATCGACCGATTTTTTAGGTCTACCGTCTGATTCCAAGTTCGGAGGTCAAGGCATGTCGTTCCGTGGGCAGGTATTCCGAACGTAGTTCGTCCTCAGTATAGAGGGAGAGTTGTTGTTTTGCTACTCCACTACCGCTATCTGATGGGTGATCGATGGAGATTTGATTTCTCTTTGATCGGGTTTAAGCCCAATCCGACCGTAGTCTGTAGCGACCCCCAAGGCGGCAATGCGATCCAGGAGTTCGTTCAAGGACGATAATTCCGTTGGATCCATCTGTTTGGAGTATTCGGAGGCGATTTTCGATGACCCAAGGAGTCATCGTCGGCTCACCGGTTGAACGGGCGGTCATGATAAAGCCACCCAACCGAAGGGTTTGGCCTAAGGCCAGGGCTCCATCGGCGGTGATGTTGTCCTTGATCACAAGGCAAGCCATCAACCCTGACTTCGACATCACAGTGGAACTCTCAATGAAAGCACCAATGTCGGTGTCAAAACCGGCGGATCTTGGGTAGGGGGTCCCAAACTGTGCGTCTGAGGTTGATGGTAACAGTAGATAGGGAACACAATGTTTACCTAGGTTCGGGCCCTCTCGATGGAGGTAAAGCCCTATGTCCTGCTAGATTAATATTGATGAGTATGGGGGTTACAAGAGTTGATCTACCACGAGATAGTAATGGCTAAAACCCTAGAAGTCTAGCCTATCTGATTATGATTGTCCCTACGGACTAAACCCTCCAGTTTATATAGACACCAGAGGGAACTAGGGTTGTACAAGGTCGGTTACATAGAAAGGAAATAGTGCATCTGGCCACCTAGCTTGCCATCTACGCAAAGGAGAGTCCTATGCGGACACGCGAGAAAGTCTTCTATCTTGTATCTTCATGGCCCAATAGTCCAGCCCATGTCCAACAGGCCAGCCGCTCGAGGACGCCTTAGTCCAGGACTCCCTCACCCTCCACCGGCTACTGTTCAACCAGCCCTCCACTGGGTCCTGTTCATCCACCCCAACCGGCTCGATCAGGGTCCTGTTCATCCAGCGGGAACGACCTCTACTACCACGGGATCCTGTTCATCAAACTCCCCACCGAGAATTGTTCATCCAACCCCCCCCCCCCAATAACGCTCACTGTTCATCAAGGGAAGGAGGCAGCAGGGTTCAATTGGCTTCAGTTAGAAGCAGTAGTGAAGGAATCACTCGGGTTCAGTTAACAGCAAGGGATCGATCGCTCGGGTTCCGTAACGTAGCTAGTGCAATCGCTCGGGTTCAGTTAGAGCCCAACGCCTCGCTCGGGTTCAGTTAGAGTGCAACACCTCACACACACGTGCGTACGTATGAGAGAAATGTGCATCACTCGCATCCTGATCGCCCATCGTAACCGGGAACTCCCCTGATATTTTCCTCGCCCTCGCCTCTACCACGGTTTTTTTGGTCATGGACGGCCCAAAGAATGTTATGCAACTGCGTCTCTGGCCCGCCCAGGATGAAAAGCCCATTTTTTGTCATGATTTTTTTTCATAGAAGTAGGAGACCACCACATCTATGATGATACCGGGTTCTGTCACAATTATCGTCATAGGAGTGTCATACGCATGATAGAAAAAAATCGTTCAGCCCAAAATGTCACGGATGTATCTTTTTTTGTAGTGATTGCTCTTGCCAGTACATTTTGTCGTGTAACACTTGTACTTCCAGGGATTGGTAGTTGATTATGTAGCATCAATCTGCATCTTATCTTCATTATCCTCTATCCCTTCCAGTATTATCATATCTATAATTACTCTCTACGAAATGTAGAGTACAGGCAATGATTATGAATAAGTGCTGAAATTCTTGAGTTATCCTTCCCTTGACATGGAGAAGGGCATTATAAAGCCAGTGTTAACTGTTAATGTAAGTCAGTCTTTCTAAAGCCTTTATGCTCAATTGCTGTTTATTTTGCTCATACTCCCTATCATTTACTGTTGTTTAGTTTGTTGTTTCTATCAAAATGCATGTTTGCAAGAACCGTAAGTTCCAAGTTTTACTTGTAAAACCAAATTCCTTATTCATACCATGCACATTACTCAATACTACCTATATGTATGCTTGTTTTTGTGGATCTATAATCCAGTGTGTGATGAAGCAGCCCACATTTGCACCTTGTCATCTCCTGTTTTATCTTACTGATGTGGCTGATGATATGAACAACATGCCATGCACATTAACCAAAATAGATACAATGATTGTATTTGCCCTTCATCTATGCTTGTTATGTTGACATGGTAATCCAGTAGTGTGGTGAAGCTCCCGCATTATGAACAATGCCAAATTATGCTATTGATATTTTGAACTTACTCTTTATTTTCTAATTTGAAATTGGATGGAATTGACAGCACAACTATGATATATGTTTATACACGTGCAAAACCTGTCATCTCTCTGCTTGTTTCAGGGTGATATGCCTGATGGCATGCACAAGTCTGCTGAAGGCTGTGAGACAACCCCAACATATATTGCAGCAAAGAAGGCAAAACATCTTGAAGATAGCGAGACAACTCCAAAGTCTTGTCTTGATGCGGTGTTCAAGTTACTTGAGACTAGTGCTACCTCTTGAGCATGCGTTGGTTTTCCCTTGAAGAGGAAAGGGTGATGCAGCAAAGTAGCGTAAGTATTTCCCTCGGTTTTTTAGAACCAATGTATCAATCCAGTAGGAGACTACACACAAGTCCCTCGTACCTGCACCAACAATCAAGAACCTTGCAACAGACGCGATAAAGGGGTTGTCAGACCCTTCACGGCCACTTGCAAAAGTGAGATCTGATAAAGATAATAAGATAAACATTTTTGGTATTTTTGTTGTATAGATTGAAAAGTAAAGATTGCAAAATAAACGGCGACATAAATTGGCAAGTTGATGATAAAATAATATAATGGAGAATAGACCCCGGGGCCATAGGTTTCACTAGTGGCTTCTCTCAAGATAGCATAATCTACGGTGGGTGAACAAATTATTGTCGAGCAATTGATAGAAAAGCGCATAGTTATGAGAATATCTAGGCATGATCATGTATATAGGCATCACGTCCGTGACAAGTAGACCAAAACGATTCTGCATCTACTATTATTACTCCACACATCGACCGCTATCCAGCATGCATCTAGAGTATTAAGTTCATAAGAACAGAGTAACGCATTAGGCAAGATGACATGATGTAGAGGGATAAAGTCAAGCAATACGATATAAACCCCATCTTTTTATCCTCGATGGCAACAATACAATACGTGCCTTGCTGCCCCTGCTGTCACTGGGAAAGGACACCGCAAGATTGAACCCAAAGCTAAGCACTTCTCCCATTGCAAGAAAGATCAATCTAGTAGGCCAAACCAAACTGATAATTCGAAGAGACTTGCAAAGATATTTAAATCATGCATATAAGAATTCAGAGAAGAATCAAATATTGTTCATAGATAATCTTGATCATAAACCCACAATTCATCGACTCTCGACAAACACACCGCAAAAAGAATTACATCGAATAGATCTCCAAAAGAATCGAGGAGAACTTTGTATTGAGATCCAAAGAGAGAGAAGAAGCCATCTAGCTAATAACTATGGACCCGAAGGTGTGTGGTAAACTACTCACACATCATCGGAGAGGCTATGGTGTTGATGTAGATGCCCTCCGTGATCGATTCCCCCTCCGCCGGAGCACCGGAAAAGGCCCCAAGATGGGATCTCACAGGTACAGAAGGTTGCGGTAGTGGAAATAGGGTTTCGTGGTGCTCCTGGATGTTTTCAGGGTATATGAGTATATATATGCGAAATAAGTAGGTCGGTGGAGCCATGAGGGGCCCACGAGGGTGGGGGCGCGCCCACCCCCCTGGGGCGCGCCCTCCTACCTCGTGGATTCCTCGTTGCTTCCTTGACGTCCACTCCAAGTCTCCTGGATTGTGTTTGTTCCAAAAACGATCCTCGCGAAGGTTTCATTCCGTTTGGATTCCGTTTGATATTCCTTTTCTGCGAAACACTGAAATAGGAAAAAAACGCAATTTGCACTGGGCCTTCGGTTGATAGGTTAGTCCCAAAAATAATATACAAGTGCATAATAAAGCCCATTAGACATCCAAAACAGATAATATAATAGCATGTAACAATAAAAAATTATAGATACGTTGGAGACGGATAAAGCATCCCCAAGCTTAATTCCTGCTCGTCCTCGAGTAGGTAAATGATAAAAACAGAATTTTTGATGTGGAATGCTACCTAACATAATTTTCAAAGTAATTCTATTTATTGTGGAATGAATGTTGAGATCCGAAAGATAGAAGATAAAAGTTTAATATTGACATAAAAATAATAATACTTCAAGCATACTAACTAAGCAATTATGTCTTCTCAAAATAACATGGCCAAAGAAAGCTTATCCCTACAAAATCATATAGTTTGGCTATGCTTCATTTTCGTCACACAAAAATGCTCTCATCATGCACAACCCCGATGACAAGACAAGCAATTGTTTCATACTTTAGTAATCTCAAACTTTTTTCAACTTTCATGCAATACCTGAGCGTGAGCCATGGACATAGCACTATGGGTGGAATAGAATATAATGATGGGAGTTGTGTGGAGAAGACAAAAAAGGAGAAAGTCTCACATTGACGCGGCTAATCAACGGGCTAGGGAGATGCCCATCAATTGATGTTAATGCAAGGAGTAGGGATTGCCATGCAATGGATGCACTAGAGCTATAAATGTATGAAAGCTCAACAAAAGAAACTAAGTGGGTGTGCATACAACTTGCTTTCTCACAAAGACCTAGGGCATTTGAGGAAGCCCGTTGTTGGAATATACAAGCCAAGTTCTATAATGAAAAATTCCCACTAGTATATGAAAGTGACAAAATAAGAGACTCTCTATCATAAAGATCATGGTGCTACTTTGAAGCACAAGTGTGGAAAAAATATAGTAGCATTATCCCTTTTATTTCTTTTCTCTTTTTTTGGGGGGGGGACAATGCTCTATTAATGATGATCGTCACACTTCTATTTATTTACAACTCAATGATTACAACTCGATACTAGAACAAAATATGACTCTATATGAGTGCCTCCGGCGGTGTACCGGGATAGGCCATGAATCAAGAGTGACATGCAAGGCAATATGACAATGGTGAAGCGTGTCATAATAAATGAAATGGTGGAAATTTTCATGGCAATATATCTCGGAATGGCTATGGAAATGCCATAATAGGTAGGTATGGTGGTTGTTTTGAGGAAGATATAAGGATGTTTATTTGTGATAGAGCATATCATATCACGGGGGGTGGATGCACCGGAGAAGTTTGCACCAACTCTCAAGGTGAGAAAGGGCAATGCGCGGTACCGAAGAGGATAGCAATGATGGAAAGGTGAGAGTGTGTATAATCCATGGAATCAACATTAGTCATAAAGAACTCACATACTTATTGCAAAAATCTACAAGTCATCAAAAACCAAGCATTATGTGCATGCTCCTAGGGGGATAGATTGGTAGGAAAATACCATCGCTTGTTCCCGACCGCCACTCATAAGGATGACAATCAAAGAACACCTCATGTTTCAAATTTGTCGCACAACGGTCACCATACATGCATGCTACAGGACTTGCAAACTTCAACACAAGTATTTCTCAAATTCACAACTACTCAACTAGCACGACTCTAATATTACCATCTTCATATCTCAAAACAATCATCAAGTATCAAACTTCTCGTAGTATTCAATGCACTTTTTATGAATTTTTTATTATACCCATCTTGGATGCCTATCATATTCGGACTAATTTTATTGCCAAAGCAAATCACCATGCTATTCTGAAGGACTCTGAAAGTAATACAAGTGAATCATGAGAGATCAATAATTTCCATAAAATAAAACCACCACCGTGCTCTAAAAGATACAAGTGAAACGCTAGAGCAAAATTATCTAGCTCAAAAGATATAAGTGAAGCACAAAGAGTATTCCAATAAATTCCGATTGATGTGTGTCTCTCCAAAAGGTGTGTACAGCAAGGATGATTCTGGTAAACTAATAAGCAAAGACTCAAATCATACAAGACGCTCCAAGCAAAACACATAGCATGTGGTGAATAAAAATATAGCCTCAAGTAAAGTTACCGATGGACGAAGACGAAAGAGGGGATGCCTTCCGGGGCATCCCCAAGCTTAGGCTTTTGGTTGTCCATGAATTTTACCTTGGGGTGCAATGGAAATCCCCAAGATTAGGCTCTTGCCACTCCTTATTCCAAAATCCATCAAATCTTTACCCAAAACATGAAAACTTCACAACACAAAACTCAACAGAAAATCTCATGAGCTCCGTTAGTATAAGAAAACAAATCACCACTTTAAGGTACCGTGATGAACTCATTCTTTATTTATATTGGTGTTAAACCTACTGTATTCCAACTTCTCTATGGTTCATACCCCCCGATACTAGCCATAGATTCATCAAAATAAGCAAACAACACACGAAAAACAGAATCTGTCAAAAACAGAACAGTTTGTAGCAATCTATAGGTACTCCAAAAATCCTGAGAAATTAGGATGTCCTAAATAATTTGTATATTGATCTACTGCAGTTGCAATTGGTATTTTATCGCTCTCTGGTAAAAAACTTAAAACTATTCTCGTGAGCGCATACCTTCTGGGTTTTTTCCAGCAAGATCAAACAACTATCATCCAAGAAGATCCTAAAGGCTTTACTTGGCACAAACACTAATTAAAACATAAAAACACAGTCATAACAGAGGCTAGATAAATTATTTATTGCTAAGCAGGAACAAAAAACAAGAAACGAAAATAAAACTAGGTTGCCTCCCAACAAGCGCTATCGTTTAACGCCCCTAGCTAGGCATTGATAATTCCAATGATGCTCACATGAAAGACAAGAATTGAAGCACGAAGAGAGCATCATGAAACACGTGAAAAACACATCTAAGTCTCGCATACTTCCTATGCATAGGCATCTTATAGGCAAACAAATTATCATAGCAAGCAAAAACTAACATATGCAAGGAAGCGGAAAGAAACAATAGCAATCTCAACATAACGAGAGGTAATTTAGTGACACGAAAATTTCTACAACCATATTTTCCTCTCTCATAATAATTACATGTAGGATCATAATCAAATTCAACAATATAGATATCACATAATATATTCTCAACACGATCCACATGCATGCGAAGTTGACACTCTTCCAAAATAGTGGGATTAACATTAGCTAAAGTCATGACCTCTCCAAACCCACTTTTATCAAAAACTTCATAAGATTGAACATTCTCCAAATATGTGGGATCTAAAGTTGACACTCTTCCAAACCCACTTTCAATATTATTGCAAACATTATTATCAATCTCATATTCATCATGGGGCTTAAATAAATTTTCAAGATCATAGGAAGAATCACCCCAATCATGATCATTGCAACAAAGAGTAGTCATAGCAAAACTAGCATCCCCAAACTCGAGGTTTTTCATATCATTAACACAATTGACATTAAGCGAATTTATAATAACATCATTGCAATCATGCTTGTCATCGAAGGAACTATCAAGTATGGGTGCAATTGCAACGATCTCATGTTTAACATAAGGAACTGTAGCAAATTCATCTTCATAAATATTGGCATCATGGCCACAAGAATAGCAAGCATCATGTTCATCAAGGGATATTTCAATCAAATCATTGGAATCATAATTATCTATAGATTCATGCGTATCATTATTTTCTTCTGAAGCAACGGTCATTCTTTCAATAAATTCTTTGACATAGACATTACGAGCATAGTTTTCATAGCAATATTTAAGCATGTCAAAACTTTCAGATTCATAGAGAGTAATATCATACTTTTCAATCAAAGAAGCAACTTCACAAGCACCCTTAAAAGCAACAAATTCTTCAATTTGTTCGATATCGTAGTAACTATAAACACCCTTTGCATAAGAAGATAAGATTTCGTTGTCATTAAACTCACATAGGTAGGGGAGGTGTTTTTTAGAGTTCTTAGAGCAACAAGTAAAATCATAAATTTCACAAAGATTCCAAGCATAACACAAAAATCTGTTTATTTGATCACATAAGAGTCTCCCTTTTTCAGACAAACAGTGACGCACAAAATGAGCATGCTCATCTAAAGATTTCCCATCAACTAGGCTAGTTGGGGTTTCAACATGAGCGCATAAGGATCGAAGATGATCCAAGTAGAACACTTTAAGTGGATCCATATCAATAGATTTTTAGCAAGCAAAGATGCAAGCAAATAGAAGGCACATGGAAACACAAACAAAGATACATACGGGAAGAAGGTGAAGAAAAGGCAAAGGTTTTCAAAACTCGTTTTAGAAGTGGGGGAGAGGAAAATGAGAGGCAAATGGCAAATAATGTAATGCGAGGGATAAGAGTTTGTGATGGGTACTTGGTGTGTCTTGACTTGTGCATAGATCTCCCCGGCAACGGCGCCAGAAATCCTTCTTGCTACCTCTTGAGCATGCATTGGTTTTCCCTTGAAGAGGAAAGGGTGATGCAGCAAAGTACCGTAAGTATTTCCCCCGGTTTTTGAGAACCAAGGTATCAATCCAGTAGGAGACTACACGCAAGTCCCTCGTACCTGCACAAACAATCAAGAACCTTGCAACCAACGCGATAAAGGGGTTGTCAGTCCCTTCACGGCCACTTGCAAAAGTGAGATCTGATAAAGATAATAAGATAAATATTTTTGGTAGATTGCAAAATAAACGGCGACGGAAATTGGCAAGTTGATGGGAAAATAATATAATGGAGAATAGACCCCGGGGCCATAGGTTTCACTAGTGGCTTCTCTCAAGATAGCATAATCTACGGTGGGTGAACAAATTACTATCGAGCAATTGATAGAAAAGCGCATAGTTATGAGAATATCTAGGCATGATCATGTATATAGTCATCATGTCCGTGACAAGTAGACCGAACGATTCTGCATCTACTACTATTACTCCACACATCGACCGCTATCCAGCATGCATCTAGAGTATTAAGTTCATAAGAACAGAGTAACGCATTAGGCATGACGACATGATGTAGAGGGATAAACTCAAGCAATATGATATAAACCCCATATTTTTATCCTCGATGGCAACAATACAATACGTGCCTTGCTGCCCCTGTTGTCACTGGGAAAGGACACTGCAAGATTGAACCCAAAGCTAAGCACTTCTCCCAGTGCAAGAAAGATCAATCTAGTAGGCCAAACCAAACTGATAATTCGAAGAGACTTGCAAAGATATTTAAATCATGCATATAAGAATTCAGAGAAGAATCAAATATTGTTCATAGATAATCTTGATCATAAACCCACAATTCATCAGATCTTGACAAACACACCGCAAAAAGAATTACATCGAATAGATATCCAAGAGAATCAAGGAGAACTTTGTATTGAGATCCAAAGAGAGAGAAGAAGCCATCTAGCTAATAACTATGGACCCGAAGGTGTGTGGTAAACTACTCACACATCATCGGAGAGGCTATGGTGTTGATGTAGATGCCCTCCGTGATCGATTCCCCCTCCGGCGAAGCGCCAGAAAAGGCCCCAAGATGGGATCTCACAGGTACAGAAGGTTGCGGCGATGGAAATAGGGTTTCGTGGTGCTCCTGGATGTTTTCAGGGTATATGAGTATATATAGGCGAAAGAAGTAGGTCGGTGGAGCCACTAGGGGCCCACGAGGGTGGGGGCGCGCCCTCCTGCCTCGTGGCTTCCTCGCTACTTCCTTGACATCCGCTCCAAGTCTCCTAGATTGCGTTTATTCCAAAAACGATCCTCGCGAAGGTTTCATTCCGTTTGGATTCCGTTTGATATTTCTTTTGCGCGAAACACAGAAATAGGCAACAAAACAGCAATTTGCACTGGGCCTTCGGTTAATAGGTTAGTCCCAAAAATAATATACAAGTGCATAATAAAGCCCATTAAACATCCAAAACAGATAATATAATAGCATGGAACAATAAACGGCGACGGAAATTGGCAAGTTGATGGGAAAATAATATAATGGAGAATAGACCCGGGGGCCATAGGTTTCACTAGTGGCTTCTCTCAAGATAGCATAATCTACGGTGGGTGAACAAATTACTGTCGAGCAATTGATAGAAAAGCGCATAGTTATGAGAATATCTAGGCATGATCATGTATATAGTCATCACGTCCGTGACAAGTAGACCGAACGATTCTGCATCTACTACTATTACTCCACACATCGACCTCTATCCAGCATGCATCTAGAGTATTAAGTTCATAAGAACAGAGTAACGCATTAGGCATGACGACATGATGTAGAGGGATAAACTCAAGCAATATGATATAAACCCCATCTTTTTATCCTCGATGGCAACAATACAATACGTGCCTTGCTGCCCCTGTTGTCATTGGGAAAGGACACTGCAAGATTGAACCCAAAGCTAAGCACTTCTCCCAGTGCAAGAAAGATCAATCTAGTAGGCCAAACCAAACTGATAATTCGAAGAGACTTGCAAAGATATTTAAATCATGCATATAAGAATTCAGAGAAGAATCAAATATTGTTCATAGATAATCTTGATCATAAACCCACAATTCATCAGATCTTGACAAACACACCGCAAAAAGAATTACATCAAATAGATATCCAAGAGAATCGAGGAGAACTTTGTATTGAGATCCAAAGAGAGAGAAGAAGCCATCTAGCTAATAACTATGGACCCGAAGGTGTGTGGTAAACTACTCACACATCATCGGAGAGGCTATGGTGTTGATGTAGATGCCCTCCGTGATCGATTCCCCCTCCGGCGAAGCGCCGGAAAAGGCCCCAAGATGGGATCTCACAGGTACAGAAGGTTGCGGCGATGGAAATAGGGTTTCGTGGTGCTCCTGGATGTTTTCAGGGTATATGAGTATATATAGGCGAAAGAAGTAGGTCGGTGGAGCCACTAGGGGCCCACGAGGGTGGGGGGCGCGCCCTCCTGCCTCGTGGCTTCCTCGCTACTTCCTTGACGTCCGCTCCAAGTCTCCTAGATTGCGTTTGTTCCAAAAACGATCCTCACGAAGGTTTCATTCCGTTTGGATTCCGTTTGATATTTCTTTTGTGCGAAACACAGAAATAGGCAACAAAACAACAATTTGCACTGGGCCTTCGGTTAATAGGTTAGTCCCAAAAATAATATACAAGTGCATAATAAAGCCCATTAAACATCCAAAACAGATAATATAATAGCATGGAACAATAAAAAATTATAGATACGTTGGAGACGTATCAACTAGCAGTCAGACAAGCTCACAGAATTCGTTGTCTAAATCAGTTCAACTTCTTCAGTCCCAAGTTCTAGCAGAAAGGCATTCTGCAACTCAACTTCTACTTGGAGTCCTATCTCTAAGAAAGATTGCGGAGAACACTAATGAGAACCTCATTGCTAAACAACTACACCTGGAAGCTATGTCCAACATGCTAGGCCGGTCTCACAGCCTTGCTCAGCAGCTTGCGTAGCATTTCCTGCGCAAGGCTAACCTTTCTTGAACTGTCTTGGAAGTGGTCTCAGTTCAATAATATTTTATTACGCTGCAATGGTGCCTAGTTTTTGTAATCTGCTTCTTCGTTACGCTTTATGATCACTGGTGGCGAACTTCGATGCCAAGTGGATGTAATATACCATAAATCCTTTATTGTATAGTGTAGGTTTATTCTAAGTTAATATGTCGTAATTTCTTTATTGTATAGAGTAGGTTTGTTCTTAATTCATACTAGTTACTGCCATCATTTTCTATCTGAAAAAATCTGATGTAGTCGACTGGGCCGAAACATTCGCCTCTAACGGGCCTGGTTTTTAGCGGGCCATAATTGGGTCGGCCTGCATCTTTCTTCGGACCGAATGGCCATTGGGCCTTCACACTTTGCGCCAGGCCCACAACTTAATCCAGCCTATATTCGACCCAAATTTTAATTGGGCCTTTTGTGGACCTAGCGCTTAGTTTGGCCCATGTAGCGTTGGGCCATTAATAGGCAAAATATTCTGCTTGCCTGTTATGGCCCAGAAAAAACCATGGGCCTTTATTAGGCCGAAATGCATGTTGGGCCTCAATTTTCACTAGTCGTCGATGGGCCTTCAACAGGCTGAAATGTAGACCGAGGCCTTTTTGGCCCAGTTATATGACGGGCCGTTAGCAGGCTGAAACATATCTTGGGCCTTAGTTGTCCCACTGATATCATGGGCCTTTAAGAGGTTGAAAGCTTAGTACAGGCATCAACGGGCCGAATTATACGACAGGCCTTTAACAGGCCCAAAGTCACATTGGGTTGAACTGTTGCCACCTTTATCACGGGCCGTTAGTGGGTCAGATGTCGCATCGGACCATATATGGCCCATGGGCAGCACAGGCCATTCCTAGACCGAAAGACACACCGGGTTGAAATGGGCCCATGTCTACATCGGGCCTCTAACAGGCCGAAAGTCATTGGGCTGTAATTGGGCCCAAATATTCGGTGAACAATTAACGGGGCAGATCTGGCTTCGGGCAGTAAATGGGCCTTTATTAAACATGACATTATTGGGCTGGCCCACTAGTACCTGAGTAAGTACTGTGGACCTTTGACTGGGCCGGCCTTTTTAACCTATATGGGCCTCTGTTGGGCCCTGCCACATGTCGACGTATCATAGGCATGTCTCCTTCAATGGATGAACGACATCCGGCCCACCGATGATGATTTTACACGTGGAAAATGCCTATTGGTCCGGGCTATTAACGGGTTATCGGATCCAAACCGGAACCCGATAGCTTAACACGACCCATTACGGTGGATGCCACATGTCGGTCACCCTTGATGAAAGCACTTCTATGACACGCGATTTATCGTCATGGAAGTGGACACTTCCGTGATGATAATTTTGGTAATGTCATGGAACACTTCTACGACAGCACATGTATGACTATCTTGATTTTGTCATAAAATCGTCATGGATGTACATTCATGACAAAAAACGCGACCTACTGTGACAAACACGTATCATCACGGAAGTGTATTTTTTTGTAGTGCACCCTCTCAGCTTGCCTGTTGCTCCTTGGATGAGCAACAAAGGCGAATGAGATCTTGCTTCTGAGGGCATGAACATATTGCATGATGGCGTGGCTCATGAATTGGGTGCCATTATCAGTGATGATTTGGGCTGGGACTCCGAAGCGGCACACCAATCCTTTCAAGAATTTGATAGCTGACTGAGCAGTCACCTTTCTCACGGGCTCTACTTCCGGCCACTTTGTAAACTTGTCAATTACAACAAAAAAGAATTCAGAGCCCACGGTAGCACGGGGGAAGGGGCCCAGGATGTCGAGCCCCAGACCATAAATGTCCATGATAAAGGGATTGTCTGAAGAGCTTGGGCAGGCAGATGGATATTCTTGGAATGAAACTGACAGACTTCACATTTGGTGACCAACTCAACTGCATCTTGGAGGGATATGGGCCGGTAAAATCCTTGCCGGAAGGCTTTTCCAACCAGAGCCCTCGATCCGATGTGTGAGCCGCACATGCCTTGGTGTATTTCTACCAATAGTTCCTTTCCTCCTTCGCGACAGATGCACTTCAATTTCACACCACTGGGCCTTCTTCCGTACAACATGTTGTCAACAAACTGATACATACTGGCCCTCCGGGCTCTCTTTCAGCTTCTTCTTGCTCTTCGGGAAGTTCTCCAGTTTGGAGGAAATGGACTATGTGTCATGCCCAAGTTGGAGCATGAGGCCCGGCAACGAGGACTAGCGGCACCTCCTCCTTCATGGGAGTGAACTCCTCGACCGCGGGGACGGTGGTCTAGCGGGAGAGGGCAGCTCAGCGATCGAAGGGGAGTTATTCCCGCCAAGCTCTCTGCTGGGAGTCCTGAGAGGTTCTACCGGGAGAGGCTTGCCGGAGTCCAGTTTCCTCCTCTTCTGGGCCATTGTTGTCGGGGAAACGGAGGGCTGAGTCGGATGGAGAATAAAAGTCCCTGGTTCCATAGGGAGTTTTTGCGTAGCGCACTTCAAAAAATGATCAGCAATGCTATTTTCCGCACGGGGTATGTGCTCTGTTTGCAACCCGTCAAAATGCTCCTCCGACTTTCTCACTTCCTCAACATATGCCTCCATCAATGGACTTTGGTAATCCCTGTTTACTTGTCTCACCACAAGTTGTGAGTCTTCACGGATGATCAGCTTCTTGATCTCCAATTCTGTTGTAATCCTGAGCCCGGCAAGGAGCTCTTCATACTCTGCAGTATTGTTGGTAGCCTTCTCCCGAGGAAAATGCACCTGGACGACGTACTTAAGGTGTTCCCCAGTGGGAGCAACGAGAAGCACGCTAGCCCCTGCACCTTGTAGGGAGAAGGCACCATCGAAATACATAATCCATTCTTGGGGCGCTTCCTTGCCGGGAATAACTGTCTCCAGCACTTCTTCATCAGGGGTTGGTGTCCACTCTGCGATAAACTCTGCCAGTGCTCTGCTCTCGATAGTTGATGTGCTCTCAAACTTCAAACCAAAGCTGAATAACTCCAAGGCCCACTCCACTATCCTGCTGGTGGCCTCTGGGTTCCTGAGTATCTGTTGCAGAGGGAAGTGGGTGACAACCGTGATCTCGTGGGCTTTGGAAGTAGTGGTGCGGTTTCCTTGAGGCCACGACGAGGCCAAAAATCAACTTTTGCACGCCAGGGTACCTCAACCTAGCCCCCCTGCAATAGGGAGCTGACGAAGTACACTAGGTGATGCACCAGTTTCTTCCTTGCCGCAACCTTGGGACTGTCTCCGCTGCCTTGCTCTCTCCCTTGTCTTGAACTGCATCCTGACCTTGCCGGGACATGTCCACTTTCCTCTCCCGAGGGGACAATGGCTGTGGCTTCTGCTTCATCTACTTCCCGCTGCACCACCAGTGTTGGGCTAACCACTTGATTAGTTGCTGCTAAGTATAGTAGCAAAGGCTCTTTATGGTTTGGGGGCAACCAGAGTGGGCACAGAGGAAAGGTAGGCCTTCAAATCTTGCAGTGTAGCGTCTGCCTCCGAGGTCCACTCCACGGGGCCTGCCTTCTTCAAGATTTTGAAGGAAGGCAAGGCACTCTCCGCAAATTTGGAAATGAATCTGCTAAGCACGGCAACACATCCAGTCAGGCGCCTCACATCCTTAACTGTCATGGGTGCTTGAATCTGCTCGATAGCCTTGATCTTGTCGGGGTTGGCCTCTATCCCTCGATGGGACACAAAGAAGCCAAGTAACTTTCCAGAAGGGACGCCAAACACACATTTCTCCGGGTTCAGCTTCAAGTTGATCTTGCACAGATTAGCAAATGTTTCTTCCAAATCCTGGATAAGGGTTGATCTATCCTTGGTCTTGACCACAATATCATCCATGTAAGCTTCAATGTTCCTGTGCAGTTGGGACTCAAAGCCAATCTGGACTGCCCTCGCAAAAGTGGATCCGGCGCTCTTTAATCCGAAAGGCATCCGTACGAAGCAGTATGTGCCATAGGGGGTGATGAATGCCGTCTTCTCTTCATTCTCCTTAGACATAAAGATCTGATCATATCCAGAATATGCATCTAGAAAAGAAAGCAGGTCACACCTAGAGGTAGAATCCACGGTCTGGTCGATGCGCGGCAAGGGAAATGGGTCCTTCGGGCATGCCTTGTTCATATCCATGAAATCTATGCAAAGCCTCCATTTCCCGTTAGCCTTGCGCACCGCCACAGGATTTTCTAACCATGTTGGATGTAGTACTCCTCTGACCAGACCAACTGCCTCAAGTTTCTTGATTTCCTCAGCAATGAACTGCTGCCGCTCCGAAGCTTGCTTTCGGACCTTCTGCTTGACGGGTCGGGCATGTGGGTAGACAGTAAGGTGGTGCTCGATTACCTCCCTGGGAACACCAGGGATGTCAGATGGTTGCCATGCAAACACATCGACATACGCCCGCGGGAAGGCAACGAGCACGCTTTCCTATTTGTCGTCAAGGGTGTCACTGATAGTAAAGGTACCATCAGCGCCAGCCAGCCCTGCTGAGACCTTCTTCATAGCAGGCGCACTAGCTTTGGATCTCTTGCTATTGGAACTCTTCGGCAAGTCATCAACAGGTGCAACGCACTCCGAAGAGGTGCGCTTCCTGGATTCCTCACTAGGGCCCTTGTTAGCTTTCTTCTTTCTCTTGTTTTCCTTGGTGGGAAGATAGGCTTCTGTGGCCTCTGCCGCGACTACTTCCCGGTACATCTTGTACACACAAATGACCGCATCCTCCTCGTCCGACGGAATGGAAATGACACCAATTGGCCCTGGCATCTTCAAGGTGTTGTAAGCATAGTGAGATGCCGCCATGAATTTGGCCAGGGCTAGACGACCAGGTATTCCGTTGTATGGCAGGGGGAGGTCAACCACATCGAATACGACCTTCTTAGTTCGGTATTCAACTCCCCCCGAACGTCATCGGCAGCGTGATCTTCCCCTTTGGACGACTCCTGTCAGGGTTGATCCCTTGAAACATGCCAGTAACTTCGAGCTCTTCCTCTGCAATCTGAAGTTTGCTGATGACCTTTGGAGAGATCATATTCAACCCGACCCCGCCGTCAACCAACATCTTCGTGACCTTGAGCTTACAGATCATTGGTGAGACCAACAACGGCAAGCACCCTACCGCAGTGGTGCAGTCGGGGTGATCCTCTTTGTCAAAGATGATGGGTGTGCGGGACCACTTGAGTGGCTTCTGAGAATCTGCCGCTGGCTCCACGACATTGACTACACACGCCCACTGTTTAAGTTGGTGGTGAGAGGAGTGCAAAGATGCACCCCCATCAATGCACATGGCGTCAGTGGCTTTCTAGAACTCCTGCTCACTGGTTTCCTCCTCATCCCCTCCATCACTCTCATCATTGCAATCCTCCTTCTTATGGCCTCTCGCAGGTTTCCCTTGATCCCGAGGAGCCTTGCCGAGGCGGCTTGCTCCGCCGCCTCGGCCCTTCCTGCCAGCGCCTCCTTGACCTTTTTCCTTATCACACTTCTCATATTCAGACCTCTGCTTCTTGACGAGCTGCTCAACCTGATGACACTCCTGGAGATCGTGGCCCTTGGTCTGATGGATCTTGCAGTACGACCCATCACCTTTCCCGGCCTTCTCGGCAGCCACGGCTTCCCGGCAGTCAGCGTACACAGCAACTTCCTTGCCGGGAACCTCGGTCTTGGACTTCTTGTCGGTACTAGGTGTGCCCGATCCTTCAACAGTCATCACTGCCTTATCCTTGCGCCTCTTATTGTGCTTCTTGTTCTTCTTCTTCTGACTGGTGGCCTCATCATCATCCTCTGAGTCAATGTCGGCACCATCCTCTTCCCCGGGGAGTCACCTCCCCTCCTCTACTCGAGCACACTTACCCACTAGAGTGTAAAGCTCCTTCATAGTCTTGGGCAATCGAACATTCGTCTTGGAACATATCCGCCGATTACGCACGTTGGACTGGAACGCAACTATCACAGCCGTCGGGTGGATGTTTGGGATGTTTCAGTGTACTCTGTCAAACCTCTGCATGTACTTCCGCATAGTCTCTCCTTCCTTCTGTGGGAGGAGCTGCAAGTCACTGCGCTGCCCTGGTTCTTGATGGCCACCTGTGAGGGTGCCAATGAACTCATGACATAGGTCAGCCCAGGTCGAAATGGAGTTCTCCGACAGGTGCATTAGCCAAGACCTCACATTTGGCTTGAGTGCCAAAGGGAAATAATTGGCGAACACCTTCTTGTCTCTTCCCACAGCAACTTGAACAGTGATGGTGTAGATGCTCAAGAACTCTGTCAGGTTCAGTCTCCCATCATACTTCTCTCGTATTTCTGGCTTGAACGTGCGAGAGGACGGCCAACGGACTTGCCGCAACTCACGGGTGAAGGCGGGACACCCAACCTCGAAAGGCAGGCACCCACCTTCACCGAGTACGGGCTCGTCGACGTTGGGACCGTCGCGCCAATCGGACTGGCGGTGGGTATCGTGGTGTCGTGCGATGGTGACACGCGCGCCTCCTCGTTGCCCGTCCTCCAGGCCTCGCCGTTGGCCTTGACGCGCTCGAGGGTCGGACGAAGCCATTGAGATGTCGTCGTGTTCTTGATTGCGTGTCTCCGGTCGTGGCCCCTGCGCAGGCTGCCGCGGAGGGGACTGCACCGTGGGGGTGGCCCCTTCGGCATGGCCAGCAGCGGGGGCTATTGTCGTCGCCCAGGGAGACCGTGGCGGGCCAGCTCGCTGCGATCCTCCTGCCTCGGCGAAACCAATCAGGCTTTGAATGGTGGTTCTCCACTCATCCATCTGATCGGCTGCGGTGGAAATCTCAACAGCAGCTGAGCCCGTGCCATGGTCTCCGAAGTTGTGCTTATTTGGCATGGATGATGATGTAGATCGTAACATCGCCTGACTCCTGATGGTGCTGGTAGTGGCCGCGTCGTGTTCTCGTCGCTGTGAACCAGTCGCCAGGATAGCGTGGTGACGAGGTGGAGGCGCTTGAGGACCAACGGCTTCGTTGGGCACAATGGTCGGGTCAGCTTGCTCCGAGGGTGGTGCATGCCCTGCGATCGCGCCCGCAGTGGGAGCAGACGGAGAGTTGCGATTCGACACAGAGCGAGTGCCACCGCGGTGGCTGTGCCCTTCGGCTGGGTGGAGGGGTGCAGGCGGAATGATCTCTCCACCCGTACCTCATGGAGCGTCGCCGCTGGGGTGCAGTTGATGCTATCCTTCTCCAATGTCTCTGGCTCCCGTTTTGGCCGCAGGGAAGGTGGTGACAGCGCCACCTGCGTCGACCACGTCCCCCGCGGCGTCCACATCCCGTGCGTTCCCATAGCCCCCGTGGCGTCGGCGGCCGCGTGCGACGGGGCCTTCAAGGTGGACGGATGGGCTTCGACACCGGACTTCTTATTGGGCGCCATGGGCGATGGAGCCGTCGATGAAGAAAATGACGATGAAGATGACGCGCTGCGTACGCTTCTCGGGTTCGCGCAAGTGCTTCCCCCTACCTGGCGCGCCAAAGATGTCGTGGGAAACCACAACCACCTATGGGGCCATGAGCCCCTTTGTGGTCCGGCAGGGGGATGAGCACATTGCACAAAGAGCGAAGAACGTCGCGCAGCACGACAGAGATCACACGGGCAGTTTTTACCCAGGTTCGGGCCGCCGTGAGGCGTAAAACCCTACTCCTGCTTTGGTGGATTGATGGTGGATAGTGGTGGAAACGCAGTGCTCTGGCCCGACAGGGTTGCCTTGGGTCGAGGGCAGCTATGCGCGTATGAGTGTACAGGGGTCTGAATCCTTTCTACGGTTGCCACATGCCTCCTTTTATAGATCAAGGGGTCACCACAATGGCAAATGAGTCATTGTGCCCTGGTTAGATAGCGAACAGTGCTATCATACCTAACTCTGCAGACAGGGCAGAGCACATTAAATGCGTCGCTTAGTGTCACATCATGGAATGCCCGGCAAGCCTTGCTGGGCTGTTTTGCCACCTTCTTGTCTATCTGCTTGACACGTCGCTGGACGGGTGTCATTTGGAGGTGATTTCCATACGAAGTGGCTGCCATGTGGCAAAAAACAGCCACTTAGTCACTTGGGGGCTTGACACCACACCGATCGATGACTTGCATCGCCGCGAGGTGGAGCGGTGGATCCTTGACGGGGTATTTTGCCTTCGTTGTGCCCGGCAGGCCTGCCGGGACGGTCTTGATACTTACTCTTGGAGCCACCTCGACCTCGCCAGGCTCGCCTGCCCGGCAAGGGAGGTTTTCCCTTAGTGGTTTCTTGCTCGTTTGGCTTGACTTGGTCTTCTTGATCTGCCTTCTAATTTCTCAAAGAGCTGATCTCTTCAGCTTGGCCTTGTCTTGGATGGTGCAACCTTGCTCCTTTTGGCCCTGTGCATGGTCTGGGCAATAGACCCAGGGTTCGTTGCACCGACAGCCATCGATCGTTGTTGTTGTTGTCGGTTGTCGTCACCGTCGTCGCCCCCTGCGTTTCTCGCCAGCTTCGTGCATGCAGTAGTGTGTGCCTGTGGGTGTAGCTCCCCATGGCGACGGTCGCAGCTCTAGTTGCGCTGGTCGTATCACGCCGCCGCCGAGCTCGCAAAAGAATGTACTCACCCTCCGATTGCCGGTTACAGAAAAAAATTTCGCCGGTCATAGCAAAAAGGGTCCGATGTAGCAACTTTTTTCGGCGTCGACGTTTCAACCCGTGGCTAGTCCCATCATCACCGGCCGTTGCTTTGCCCCCATGCGAGGTGGCAGCACTCTAGTGGTCGCCCTACGCAGCAATTTGCGCTGCATGGTCCCAGGAAAATGGGGTGCCGTTGCCGATTCGTCGTAAGCCGGGTTGTAGCTAGTTGCAGTGTTAACTCCCCGAGATGGCTGGTTCCAGCATTTCCACGGCACGGTTCCAACACCGGAGATGGTTGGTTCCAGCATTTCCATAGTATGGTTCCAGCACAGGGAGCGTTGGTTCCGGCATCGGAGATGGTTGGTTCCAGCATAGGCGTGCGCCGGTTGCAGCCCCCCTGCGTGTTGGTTCCAGCATGACTATCATTGGTTTGTAGCTCCCGGACTTTTAGGTCATCCGTCCGTCGGTTGTAGCTCCCGGCGTGGCTGGATGTAGCTCCTCCGTCTGTCGGCCGCAGCTCCTGCGTGGCCGATAGTAGCTACATCGGCAAGAGGGTGTGTCGGAGAGTAGGAAGGGGAGGGAGAAAGAAGTAGCATAGGGGAGCCTGGCGGTGGTGAGGCTCACCAGAGCTAAAGATGCAGCGACCCACGCGAGGCAGGCGGACGAGTTCTGGAGGGCAAAAAAGAGAAAGGGAGACGAGGAAAATCTATGGAGATGGGGATTGTGTGGACGAGCGGTGTTGCGGCCTGCGGATAAGGACCGGTGCACGTAGGACCATGAATGCGTGGGCAAAGCGCGAAGAGAAGTGGTGCGAGTGCGCAAGAGAGTGATCGCGGACCAGCCAGAAGCTCGGCCAGCCGTCCGATTTTAAACGTTTCCCAAAAACTTCACACACCTAAAAAACCGATTTAGCTCATTGCCCCCGTTTTCTTCATCAAACTAAAAAAAAAAAATCAATACAATGCTCATAGGCAAAGAATAGGGCTGGAAAAAAAGCTCGAAGCTCGTGAGCTAAACGAGTAGCTCGTGACTCGGCTCGAATCGACTCGAACTCGAAGAATAACGAATCGAGCCAAGCTTTAGTGTAAGATCGTTTATAGACCAAGTTAAACGAGCCAATCTCACGAGTACTCGTGTAACTCGTTAGGCTCGGTACAAAAGACCAGCCACTCCCAATACAAAAAAAGATCAGCCACTCAGCACCCTATGTTCTAGGCGCACAACACAAGGCCTAGCCGTTGAAGGCCCAACCGCCTAGGAGACTCATGCGTTACAAGGAAATTACTATTGTTAGTGATATATATGTTTAATATATACATAATTATTTTTATAATATTTGAGGGTTTTATGTTCATATCTTTAACGAGCTTAACAAGCTAAACGAGCCAGCTCGCGAGTTATACGAGTCGAGCCAATCTTGGATTTGAGCTCGTTATAATAACGAGCCGAGTCGAGCTAGCTCGTTAACGAAACGAGTTCTAGCGAGTCGAGCCGAGCTAGCTCGACTCGGATCGAATTCCAACCCTAGCAAAAAAGAAAAATTATAATACACATAGTCCATTCTATATTTGCATGTGAGAGTTTAGATTTAAATTTTCTAGAGACCCGGGAGCACAAAACTTCCAGGTTTGTGTCGCCAGTACGCTGTTACGTACTACATTCGGAAAATGACGGTAGGCGTCGGTGTGAAACGACGCATCCAACGCTGCTTCGCTGCGTCTGATCGAAGTAGTTTCTCAAAAGACCAAAAGAAGATGTAAAACGATTTTGATCGAAAAAAAGAAGTAAAAACGACTCCACTCAGTCGACACTGTACCAATTTTCCTTCTAAATGAAACCCGCATATTTTTCCATTTCTGAAGAGTCATTACCTCGCCCCCATTCGCCAAAATTAGAAACTACCGAAGCCGCCAGCGCGCGTTCTAATCTGGCGCTGCCGTCCCTTCCCGCGCGAAGTCCAAAACCAGTTGGCGCGCTCACGCGCCCCCTCCCGCCGCGGGAGGCGCCCTTTTCTTCCCACCCTCCTCCCTCCCCTCTCAACCGCGCCCAGTTCCTCCCCAACTCCCTCCAAATTCTCCCTCCACCGCCAAATCCAGTCGCCAATTCCCGACTCTCTCCCGATGCCGACGCTCCGCAGCGCCACGCTGAGCCCTGCCCCGGCGGCCACCCCGTCCCCGACGGCCGCCACCCCCTCCCCGGCGGCCGCCGGCACCACCCCGAGCAGCGCGGCCAAGCGCCGCATGACCGCTCGCCGCGCCGCCGATTCGCCCGATTCGCCCCATTTCACCTCCCCCCACAAGTCCCCGCTCGCCGGCACCGGCAATGTAAGTTCTCCGCCCCCCTGCCCCGCGCGGATCCGCTTCATTTCATTTCACATCTCCTGACAATGTGCACCAACTGCTCGGCCTTGCAGTTCGGCGCCCCGAAGATGCTCTCGGCGTCGCCCAAGTCCTCCCGGAAGCGCCTCTACGGCGACCTCGTCCCGGCGGAGAGACCCAAGTGGAACCCAAGAGGCAAGTTTTCTAAGATCTCACTCCAGCCATCCGCTGCCTTTCCTTGTTTGGTTCTGACGGCCAAAAATTTCACTGTGCCCCCCAGATCCGGCGCAGATGCAGGCGGTCAAGGAGGCGCTGCACGTGGCCACGACGCCCTCGTGCGGCCTGGTTTGCAGGGACGATGAGCAAAGGCGCGTGTTCGAATTCTGCAAGGCGTGTGTCCAGCAGGAGAGGGCGGGGAGCCTCTACGTGTGCGGGTGCCCCGGTACAGGGAAGACACTGTCGATCAGCAAGGTCAAGCAGAGCGTGTCGCGATGGGCTGATGAGGTACATTACAGGATTTCAGTATGTGAGCAAATTTCTCTGTTTCAAAAGGAAACTTTGTCAAATTGTGTGTCATTTGTCTTGCGCGTAGATGGGAATGGAGACGCCTGATGATTTGTCAATCAATTGCACGAACCTTGGAAACACATCTGACATTTTTGGCAAGGTACGCATTGTTGCTAAATTATGGGCTCAAATCTTCTTATTGCCCCGATCATGCAGTACTAATAGGGATTTTGATGCAGATACTTGAAAAATTCCAGGTTCGGAAAAAGGCAAGTGGCAAATTGTCACCACTTCAGCAACTGCAGCGTATGTTTTCTCACAAAGAATCTGCTCCAAGGAGGATGCTGTAAGAACTATCTGCACCCTGCTTGTACGATGATGGCTTTTCTTGCCATTTTGATCATGCTATCTGAACTGTATGTCACCGCTTGCCAGATTGGTCGTTGTGGATGAGATGGACTACTTGATAACAAGAGACCGCGCTGTGCTACATGACCTTTTCATGCTTACCACCCACCAGTTCTCGAGATGCATACTGATAGGTTAGTTTTCTGTGATACTCACACCTACATTGTACACTTTTAACTCTTGAAAAGAAAAGGAAAACAATCTTACTCAGCATTTTGTACTGTTTTGCTAACTGATCGTTGATTATCTTTTTCAGGAATTGCAAATGCAATAGACCTAGCAGATCGGTTTCTTCCAAAGCTTGAATCCTTAAATTGTAAGCATTCTTACTATATATGCTGTAGTGAAAATTGAATGGCTCCTTCAATTTACTTGCTAATGTGTTTGTTGTTATGTCTGCTAACATGAAGGAAACTAATATTTCTTTGGCATGATGACACTAATTTACAGGCAAGCCACTTGTTATAACTTTCCGAGCCTATTCCAAGGATCAAATATCCAACATAATTAATCATAGGTTAAAGGTATTTTCCCACATGACTAATTCAAGCTTACAGGTGTTCCATAAATTGTCAACTTAAACTGTTTTGCTGTATGTAACTTTCTATGTTGTTAATTATGCAGGTTCTTGAGTATGATGTCTTCGAGCCAATGGCGATAGAATTTTGTGCTAGGGTAAGTCCAGTTATCCTTAATCAGGCAGTACTTTTTTGTGAGGAAGTATACATTTTGTTTAGGGCAACACCAGGATATGGCTTAGAGTATCCACATCACTAGATGCTAACCAAACACTAAAGGTAGGCGAAATTACCTAGCACCAATGCTAAATGATGTGAGGGTAGGTGCTAAGAAAAAAAACTAGCAAATAAATTACTTGTGGTTATGTATAACATGTTTTTGCTTTAACTAGCAAAATCGGAAGTATTTGTGCCTATAAGTGCTGCTAAGGGATAGTAAAGTGATCATAAATGGGGTTTAGGAAATCTGGTGTGAGGGTGCTAGGGATGCTGATGCTCTGATGGTAATATGTACATTCTGAGTTTTTAACTTTGCTTTATTCTTTTATCAGAAAGTAGCTGCAGCCACTGGAGACATGAGAAAAGCTCTTGGTGTTTGCAGGTAATTTATTTCTTGTGGAGATCACTATCATATTACCTTGCAATCTGCCACCTTTATTATTAAAGCTGATGAAAATATAAAGCATATCTATTGTTGAAAGAGTTCTGGATATGGTTGGTGCTTATGTATGGCTTATTGAAATGTAGTTTGTCCTTTTATCTATTCCAGGAGTGCTGTGGAAATATTTGAATCAGGACTACAAGATTCTTCTGATAAAGGAGCTGGAGTTGTAAGTTTCTTGGTTTCTCATGTTTATTTTCGCCAGGAATGTTTAAATTTGAATAAAGTGGTCTCTACACCAAGCCACACCTCTGTAGCTCATATAAACAATGATCTGATTTTTGCCATTAGTTCATCTGCCAGGAATGTTGAAATGAATGCGGTCTGCCTATGTCAGTTGTGACCAATTGGACTGCTTGGATCTTGAGTGTTGCTTCATTCTGTCTATCCTCCCAATTCCCAAATGACCAACTGATATTCGAACAACATCCACTACTAGGCTTGAATGTATCTTGGCATGCTATTGCTGTGTTCTAAATCCTCAGTGCACTAAATTACCTTTTTGAGAGAATGCTACAGAACAGATAACATGCTATTGCTGTGTTCCTGTATCCGATTTAATCATTCTTGCCAAAAAAAAACAACTTTCCTTTTAGAAGATAGTGATATCTCTTCTTAGACCCCACATTCCAATGTTATGTGCAATCTAACATAAATTCTACCAGGTGACATTTGACCATATGGACATTGCCTTGTCGAAGGCTTTCAGGCCAGCAGTAGTAAATAACATACTGTGCCTTCCCCAACACCAACAGGTAAAGACTAATTCATAATCTCATCTTATAATTAAGCTATTTTGCTTCATTTCTGAAATCTCATTCTCACTCATGCCATCTTGGTTGGACAGATGGTGCTGTGTGCACTGGCAAATACCTTTCAACATTCCAGGAAAAAGGCTACTACTCTAGGAGAGGTAATATTTACTTGATAGCATTCTGAATGAACACACTTGGTCTTCACATCCTGTATAATTATGACGTTCTAAGTTGCCTATGGATGCCTTGTTACAGCTCAACAAATCATACATAGAAATTTGTAGATCGACCCAAGTTCCAGCAGTTGGGATGCTTGAATTTTCTAACATGTGCATGATTTTGAGCGATCAGGTATGCAAACACCCATGGTTCTTTATTATGTATCATCAATACTAGAAGAAAAAGAAACCAAAATTATCTGAGTGTTTGATGGAGTTTGCATTGCAGGGATACTTGAAATTAGGGCAATCCAAAGAAGATAAGCTTAGAAGAGTAATGCTTCAGATTGACATTTCAGATATTACTTTTGCATTTAAGGTGCGGAAAGACGGTCTTCTGTAACTACACCAATATGTCAGCTGCTTTATTTCAGGTGTACTTACTGTTTCTTTCATGGTGCAGGGTAGCCGATTCTTTGAGAAGTGCCTTGAGCAACCAAAATTTTAGTGAGAGCACCATGCTTCCTAGATTTTCTTTAAGAAGTGCAAACGAGTCAAACTAAGAAGCTCAAAAGGCTCAGGTGCATTTCAAACTTTGCTATTCCTCCTGCATTAAACAAGCTGCAGTATGCTGCTCCCCGTTCTATAGATTCCTTACAATTCAGTCTTTATTTTGTTGAATCAGGTGCTCTCATTCATTGTATCATATCAAGCTTTTTCAGTCAGTCGTCTGCTGGTTACCAGGGTTGATTTATGGAGGAACTCTTTCTTACTGCCGAAAGTGTACATCCTAGAGTTATTAGTTGTCATACAGTTCCTCCAAAAGATAGTTGAATTTACTTGGTTTTCATTTTTGTTTTATCTGTAGCAATTGGTCATGTAGTTAGCCATTGATGTACCAATAATTTATTTTAGCTGAGCAGTAATGCAGAGCTGGGACAATTTTTTATTCAAGTTGCCAGAGAAATTGTACATCAGTGATAACTTTACTCAGGTGGCTTGCTTTCCCCTGTGAGATAAACATAATTTTGCTGAGGAATACCTTTGCATCTCGGTTGTCTCAAGCATTGAAGTCAGTTAATTCACTTGGACTCCAAATCCAATTTGCAGATTACTTTGTGCATAGATGAGCAACTTCATGGCATACTATCCCCTTCCAACTAAATTTCTTTGGTCAAAACATGGAAATTTCTAATCCAACTTTCCAGAGAAACTTATGCAAAAAAGAAGCATTAACTGAAACCATGCTTCTATACATAGAATTAGTTGTGAAGACACCAACGCGTGTGTTAATGATTCTCCAGTTGCAAAGTATCTCCCTGCAATGAACATTATCCAAAACATTCCTTAATGGCAGCAACAAAAGCATTTTTATTAAAATAAAACAAACCACACATAATCCCTTAATCCTTGAATGCATCATTTCTTAATGATTTCATTTGTAGGATATATTCATTAGATTGACACACCCCATAAAAAGTCTCAAGCTTCCATATCCAACTAGCTAGCAAAGCCTTGATCATAATATTCAAATTTACAACCCCAAGACCACCCTGTTCTTTAGGTTGGCAATTTTCTGTTGATCTTCCTGCCAAAGAAGCTTGGCTCTAGAAAATCAATTCTTTTATAGGCCCAACATGTAATATATAGAAAGGCATAATGTTTAAGGCATGTTAGAGAGATCAGACCGAATGACGATTAATCTCACTCCTATATAAAGCACTTTCTGCCGCTAGCATCCAAATATATTCTCAATTTTATTTTCTACATGTTTCTTTTTAGATTCATCTATAGTAGCACCAAGATAATTCATTAGTAATTTCCCCGTGGACATGTAAAAATTCTGGTATATTCAGAAGGCTTTAGAATTTCCAAAAAGATACAACTCATTCTTACAGACAATAGTCACACTTTGACAATTTTAAACGCAGGCGTACAAGTACTCGAGATTCTCAGACAATGATGTTTTTAACCGGATTCAACTACAATTCCCAAATTGAGCAAGGTGTAATCCCATCGAGGGGTGGACCAAGAGTACATCTCTGATACTCAACCACGTGTCATCGACCAACACTCAATACGATGCAAGTTCTCCTCGAGACATTTCCTCTCTAAGCCCCTAGCTTGGAAGGAAGTTCACTTTGCCCAAGTTGCCAAAAGTGGATTGTCTCAAAGGAACATAGGCCGCACCTTTAGTGAGAGTACTTTGCTACCAAAAGAGAGAATGTTATAGTTGATTCATGAGTGCCCTTTATAGGCTCACTGCCTTGTACACAGGACCACCATATGTGGGGAGGGAAAGACAAGGGCAAGAATGTCTAATCTAGAAAAGCCAAAATTGGCCCTAAACATAAAAGAAAAACAAGTCTATTACATTATTCTTTGGTCCATGAGGCAATCTCATTATCTCAACCTCTTACAAGTAGTGAAAAAGGTTTAGTTGCGTAATTTATAACAATCCAACCATGTCCACCTATCATTATTTCCATAATCCAACCCCCACTTATTGTGAAATCCACTTACCAATAACATCTTGTAGACAAAGGACCACTTATTTTTGCTTGTTTTTGACTTTTCAGAAAATCAGTACCAAACGAAGTCCAAACACGATGAAACTTTATGGTGATTTTTTCTAGACCAGAAGGGACCTTAGAATGTTCGGGAGGAGGTTAGAAGATATACAGGAGAGTCACGATCTCACACGGCACCCCCCAGTGGGGAGCGCCACCTGAGCTCATGGGTCCCACGCAGCTCCATTTGAGCTAATTCCAGCGCTATAAATTCCCATAAATCCCCAAACCAACAGAGAGCCACCCGAAATAACTTTTCCGCCGTCGCAAGCTTCCGTTCTTCCGAGATCCCATCTGGAGGCCTTTTTTGGTACTCCGTCAAAGGGGGAATCGATCACAGATCTGCTTCTACATCAACCTTGTTGCCCAACAGATGATGTGTGAGTAGTTCACCACAGACCTACGGGTCCATAGCGAGTAGCTAGATGGATTTTCTCTCTCTTTGATCTTCAATACAATGTTCTCCTTGATCTCCTTGGAGTTCTGTCCGATGTAATCTTCTTTTGTGGTGTGTTTGTTGGGATCCGATGAATTGTGGGTTTATGATCAGATTATTCATTGAAAGTAATTTAGTCTTTTCTGAACTTTATTATGCATGATTATTGTAACTTTGTATTTCTCTCCGATCTATCCATTTGGTTTGCCCAACTAGATTGATTTATCTTCGGTGGGAGAGGTGCTTTGTAATGGGTTCAATCTTGCGGTGTCATCACCCAGTGACAGAAGGTGTAGCGAGGCATGTATTTGTATTGTTGCCATTAAGGATAAAACAACGGGGTTTAATCATATTGCTTGAGTTTATTCTTACATCATGTCATCTTGCTTAAAGTGTTACTCTGTTTGTCATGAACTTAATAACATAGATGCATGCTGGATAGCGGTCGATTGTTGGAGTAATAGTAGTAGATGCATAATCATTTCGGTCTACTTGTCACGGACGTGATGCCTATATATATGATCATTGCCATAAATAACGTCATAACTATGCGCTTTTATATCAATTGCCCAATAGTAATTTGTCTACCCACCGTATGCTTTGTTTCGAGAGAGAAGCCTCTAGTGAAAACTATAGCCCTCGGGTCTACTTTTATCATATTACTAAAACCAAAAATACCTTGATGCAATTTTACTCTTTTTATTTTACTTTTCAATTTATCTATCTATCACTACCATATTTAATCCTTGCAAGTAACGAGTTCAAGTGGATTGACAACCCTCTTACCCGCGTTGAGTGCAAGTATTTGCTCTTGTGTGTGCACGTGTTGATTACTAGATTTGCTTGGTTCTCCTATTGGTTCGATAACCTTGGTTCTCACTGAGGGAAATACTGAACACTACTGTACTGCTTCACCCTTCCTCTTCGAGGAAAATCCCAACGCAGCTCACAAGTAGTAGACACGAGAAATTAATTTTCCAACCACTGCATTTAATCTATTCACCAACATCTTAGTTATGATTTCAAAACTGACATTAAGAAGGAAAATCGACCTAAATATTTGCATTTACTTAACATCCTTAGGAACAAGGTTACTAAGTCATAGTTCAATCTAGAAATTTCTGAAGTCCCATTGTGGAAATCAGCCAACAAGGACTTCAAAATCCATTTAACATGCTCCTTTTTTTTAATGAAATCCATCATTGGCCCCATCTCGGCCCAGTTGATTATTATACTCCATTTGAAATAGTACCCCATCCAGTTCTTATAGTGAAATGCTTAAATAATTGAGCAACATCCTCCTTCAAGGGATTCCTCCATACACAACAATATTACTATGCTCAGGATGACCAATTTGTGTGTGTGTATAAAATCTAGTAATGTAATCAATAACTGACGGTGTCCCAGACTAGGGGGTACCAACATAGTTGGCCCATAATCGTCGGATGGTCCCATAGGCCCTTATTTTCATATGCCAAGACTCCAAAAGCTACACGCCTGGACGAGATCAAGACTGTATCTACCGAAGACTTGGTGTATACTCCAAGACACCTCCTACCGCCTCCATGAGTCCCCCTCGATACTAACCATGTTATCCTAGATGCCCTACCTAGCGTGTGTACAAGCCAAAGGATTTAGCCCATAGAGAGGATCTCAACACATTCATCTAGCCCTAGAGTTAGTTCTCTCCTTATGATCTCAAGGTAGATCAAGCTTGTACTCGATACATCATCATCAATACAATCAAAGCAGGACGTAGGGTATTACCTCTTATAGAGGGCCCAAACCTGGGTAAACACTATCTCCCTCATCCCTGTTACTATCAATCTGAGATCCACAGCTCGGGACCCCCTATCCCGAGGTCTGTCGGTTTTACCACCGACATTGGTGCTTTCATTGAGAGTTCCGCCGTGAGATCAACGATCAGATCGATGGCTCATCCGCAGGTCAACTGGGGCGCCGACCACGGGGACATCTTTGTTCCCGACCAACTTTTTGTGTTTGGCAACATGGTCTTTTGCGCCAACTCGACGGGCCATATGGCCCCCGTCGAGAATTACGCTCTGAATCAGGTCGTGACTTTCAAAGGATTGGAATACACCATAGATTCCCACAGTGAGCTCATGCTTTTAGGATGATCACCAGGTCGGATCGAGGGTTTATCGAACATCGGAGGATTGACCCCATAACTGATCTCCCTCAAGGACGTCGGACCAGGCCTCTGGGCACCACAAGATCACGTGGAGGAATCAATCACACCGCCTCTGGTGACCTCGTCTCGGCGTTGGTCCGGACCCGTCTTCGGATACTACATCGGGTCTAGAACCGACTCTAGTACCAGATCCGGAATCAACTCCGGCCCCTCGCAGGGCTGAGAATGCGTCAAGCAACTCACCAATCATACTTCAAGTTGACCCGGCCTATAGCCAGGCCATGAATCCCAAGGAATTATCTCACCTAAATGAGATGGTTGATCACATCCAGAGCTTATCAATCTCGGACGGTCAGACCTTGGTTTATGACAAGATCAGACTTAAAGCCGATGACCGAAAAAATTTATGTCCCACACACCACCCACCTACTTGCCACGATCGACGATTTAACCGACATGCTAGACTATGAGGAGGCTACCGACAAGGATGAAGATGTCGACGACCCTCCAGAAACCACTACGCCGCGCCGCTGGCCAAAACCGGCAAGTGGCCCGCAACGTCTACTTACAATGTATATATGGTCGATACTCCCAAAAACCCATCAAGACGTCGGCAAAGGCGCATGAGAGGTACCAACGGGGACCCCAGCGGGCACAATGCCACTACCACCAACAATGACATGGCAGCAGACGAGGCTGACAATCTGGGAGAGGATATTCAAGCCTCTCCAAAGTAGCAATAGAGTCCCGTGATACGTCTCCAACGTATCTATAATTTTTGATTGTTCCAGCCATTATATTATCATTCTTGGACATTTTACAATCATTTTATAGCAACTTTATACCATTTTTTGGGACTAACCTATTGACATAGTGCCCGGTGCCAGTTGCTATTTTTTGCTTGTTTCTTGCTTTGTAGAATATCAGTACAAATGGAGTCCAAATGCAGCGAAACTTTTTGGAGATTTTTTCTGGACTAGAAGACACCAAGTGGGCCAAAGAAGTACCAGAGGGGAGGCCTGTGGGGAGCAGAACCCACCAGGGTGTGCACAGGAGCCCAGGCGCGCCCAGGGGTTTGTGACCTCCATGGAGCCCCCCGCACCGCCTCTTCTCCCTATAAATTCCCAAATATTTCAGAAACCTCGGGGGAGTCGATGAAACACAATTCCAACCACTGCAAATTCTAGAACCATGAGATCCAATCTAACACCATCACGGAGGGGTTCATCATCCTCATTGGTGCCTGTCCGATGATGCATGAGTAGTCCACCATAGACCTGCAGGTCCGTAGGCACTAGCTAGATGGCTTCCTCTCTTTTGATTCTCAATACAATGGTCTCTTGGAGACCTATTTGATGTAACTCTTTTTGCGGTGTGTTTGTTGGGATCCGATGAACTTTGAGTTTATGATCAGATCTATATCCATGAATATCATTTGAGTTTTCTTTGATCTCTTATATGCATGATTATTTATAGCCTCGTATTTCTTCTTTGAATCTTTGGTTTAGTTAGGCCAACTAGATCAATTTTTCTTGCCATGGGAAGAGGTGCTTTGTGATGGGTTCGATCTTGCGGTGTTCTTTCCCAGTGACAGAAGGGGCAGCAAGACACACATGTATCATTGCTATTAAGTGTAAGTGCATCTAGTGCCACCCCTAGTTGGTTTTGGAGTATTGACGACAAACCTGGTTGAGGGACTAATGTGTTTGTGAGAATTGAAGGATAACACAGGTAGAAGTCCCTCATTGATTCGGTTTACCTACTGGAGATGACCCCTACAAATGTATGAAGACATTGAAGACAAAGGTGGTATGTAAAGGTATTCACATTAAAGACTATGACAAGAGAAGACATTTTGTGAAGACTATGGAGCGCGAAGACTTAGTTGTTTCGTTGTTTCGTTTTCTTTTTGTTGAGTCATAGGAACCACCGTACTGTTAAGTGGGGTCCAAGTGAACCAGTCAGAATGACTGAAGTGATGTTTAACCAAAATCCTATGTCTTCGAGCGAAGACAATGAGAGCGAATCTTATCCAGAGCTGGATAAGTCAGCTTTGCTTGTAGCTCAAGTAAAGTTGCCGTGTGTGTTTGAAATCTGACCGTTGGAACACGTGTCAGTTCCTTAGTGACCCAGGGTCATTTCGGATAAATCAGGTCGGGTTGCCTAGTGGCTATAAATAGCCCCCCTACACCATAAATTGGTTGGTTGCTCAGAGTTAGTATACGGCTTTTGTCGTTTGAGAGCAACCCACCTCGAAGCCTTTGAGAGAGAATTCCTTGCGAGGACAAAGCCCTAAACACCCAGAGCCAAAGAGTGTTAGGCATCACTGAAGTCTTCCTGTTTGTGTGATCTGAAGACTTATTACACTTGAGGACTGTGAATCCTTCAGCCGGTTAGATGTCGCGTTCTGAGCATCCAAGAGTCATTGTGGATCGCCGGTGAACAAAATCTGTGAAGGTTTGGAAGTCTACCTTGAAGACTTACCAGAGTGATTGGGCGAGGACTGGGTGTCCTTAGCTCAAGGGGAATAAGGTGAAGACGCGGTCTTCTGAGTTGAATCTCAGCCTCCCTAACCAGATGTACAGTTGTCATAGCAACTGGAACTGGTCCAACAAATCATTGTCTTCAACGAGCCACTGGTTCTATCCTTCCCATCTCTTTATTTGCAAATTGGTTCTTGTGAAGTCATTGCCTGTTTTCATTATCTATTTGTCTTCATTGTGTGACTGCCTATTCTGATTGGCTTCATACTATCTTCCGTCCTGATCTATACTATCTAGCTGCTATTAGTCTTTGTGCTTTCATCTCATTGAATACTTGACTATGGCTTGCTTAGTGTAGTCTACCTTTCGCTGCATGGTAATAGGTTTATTTCTATCGTTTGTCTTTGAAACTTCCATGTTTTGAAGACTTTCATAAAAATCGCCTATTCACCCCCCTCTAGTCGATCACTAGCACTTTCAATTGGTATCAGAGCAAGGTACTCCCTTGTTCTGTGTGATTCGGTTTAACCACCTGGAGTTTTAGCTATGTCGACTGTAGGGATAATCAAAGTCTCCGCTGCGTGCCCAGTCTTCGATGGAACTGAATATCCCTACTGGAAGAATAAGATGCGCATGCATCTGGAAGCCATTGATGTCGACCTCTGGTATGTCGTCAAGAATGGCGTTCCCAAGGCTGGTGAAGGTGTCACCGCTGCTGATGTCAAGAAGTTCGTTCAACTGGATTCCACTGCCAAGAACATCATCTGTGGTCATCTGACCAAAGGACAGTATGGCCGTGTGAGTGCTCTGGAAACATCCAAGCTAGTCTGGGACTGGCTCTCCAAGGTCAACGAAGGCGTCTCAACCCAGAGAGATCAAAGAATCAGTGTCCTTCGCAACCTCTTCAACCGCTTCAAGAGAAACGACAATGAGAATGTTCAGCTCATGTTTGATCGACTCACTGACATCACAAATGAGCTTCAAGCCCTCGGCGCTACTGAGATCACCAAGCATGAAGTCGTCAAGACACTCCTGAGATCACTTGACAGCTCGTTTGACACCCTGGCCCTGATGATACAGGAACGCCCTGACTTCAAGACACTCGACCCGTCTGACATACTTGAAAGGCTCAACACACATGAGTTTCAGCTTTCTGAGAAAAAAGACATCTATGGTCCCAACTATGGACGAACCCGTGCTTTGAAGGCAAAAGCTGTTTCCTCATCTGAAGAAGAATCTGATTGCAGTTCTGATGATCCTGAAGACATTGGGAAGGAGCTTGCTATGCTCGTGAAGAAGTTCCAGAAATTCACCAAGAAGAAAGGCTTCAGAAAGTCCTCACGATCTAGCTCAAGGAATGATGAAGCTTCTGCTCATGACTACAAGAAGAGAACATGCCACAAGTGCAAGAAACCTGGTCACTACATCTCTGAGTGTCCGCAGTGGGACAATGAGAACAACAAGAAGAAGAAGAGCAAGGAATATGATTCTGACGACAAGAAGAAGAAGAAATACTCAAAGTCTTCTTCCAAGTCTTCATCAAAGTCTTCATCACACAAGAAGAGCTCATCTGGCAAGGCTCGTGCGTTTGTTTGCAAGGAAATGGATTCAGAGGAGGAGTCTGCTTCTGAGGAGGCGGAGGTGGAGTCTGAGGAGGAGTCCGATTCTGGCGTTGCAAGTCTGGCTACATCCTACGTTGCCAAGTCCATCTTCAACATTGAAGACAATGACTTCATCACCGACGCCGATGCTAATGACCAGGACAACTCCGCTCCCACCTACTGCTTCATGGCACGCGGTGCCAAGGTAAACTCACGCACTACTCACTATCAAACATCCAGTGAAGATGACTCTGATTGTGGTTCCAAATCCAGCTACAAAACACTTGCTAAAATTGCAACTGAACAACAGAAAGCTATGAAACATATTCAAAAACTGTTAGACAAAAGTGATGACCTGTTAGACGCTGAAATGACTCGATCTCAGTGCTTAATTGAAGACATAAAAAATCTTCATGTTAAGTATGAGGAACTTGAAAGTCGTCATGAAACGCTCTCAACAACTCATGAAAAGCTTTCCTATGATTATCTTCAAAGGAAGCAAGATCTTGAGAAATTGAGAGCGGCTCATGAAGATCTTCAAAAGGAAAATGAGTCGCTTCGCGCCAAACAAATTAGTTCCGCTCAGGAAGGATTTGAACCACCATGTCTTAAATGCATTGAGCGTGACAACGCTACTTCTGTTGCTGGATGTTCTACTGCTGCTACTGTTGCAATATCTTCAACTGTTGATGTGGTAACTAACCCCTCTACTAAGGATACCACTGCTATTGCTGATGAAAATGCTAGGTTGAAGACATTGCTTGAAACAGGGATGTAAAAAAGTCTCAAAGGGCATCAGACACTATGTGATGTCCTCAAAAGGCAGATCCTGAACCGAAACCCTAGGAAAGAGGGTGTTGGGTTCGAAAGGAAAATGAATGCTGATGGCTCTTACTGGAAACCTGAGCAGTACCCCAAAACCACATGGGTTGCTGCAAAGGAACCTTCAGTGGATCCATCCACCCTATCTGGCCTCACTTGTACTAATCCCATTGTCATTGATGAATCCTTTGATGCAAACTATAAACTGTTTAAGAATCAGAATGGTGAAGTGTTTGCCAGGTATATTGGTACTAACTACAGGTATGGGCCACCTATGAAGAAGGCCTGGGTGCCCAAAAAGTGTCTGGAAAATCTTCCTGTGTATGTCGTCATGACACCACAAGTGAAGAAGACAAACCCCAGACCACGGGCTTCATATGGTCCAAAGGCTTCATACAGACAGAGGACTCGCCTGAGTCACACTAACGCAAATGTTTTGCAGGGAAACCATACTCAGGCCTATGAATATGAGCGCGTTTCATCAAACCGCCATGTTCATAAGACCAAGAACTACTCTGCTTATTCTTATGAGTACTATTGTCCACCTGCAAGACTATTTGCTAGGGCTCCAAAGCCGAAGTTCTCAGATGCTGCACTTAGACTCATTGCTTCGAAGCCACCCTTGAAGATGTGGGTGGCTAAGAAAGCTTAACTTTTTTCTGCAGGGAAGGGTCTCCAGCCGAAAATCAAATGCGTCTGAAGCTATTGCTGGGGACCTTAAACATCTTGTAGGGCGCAAGATCAAATGCCCAAATGGTCTTATTATGTATTTTGTTCCCGAGTCGCTTGCTACTTGCCCTATCAGTCCTAACCTCGATCTAAGCTTTCATAATCCACTTGCTCGTCAAATGTTTATGCTTCACAATTCTCTTCGTGAAGCCTATCCCCCTAACTGCACTGTAGGGTAGGACACCAGCTGCTTCAGAAGGGATTATTGATAGTGGATGTACTAATCACATGATTGGCAAGCGAAGTCTTCTCATGGACTCAACCTTACGTCCATCTGACAAGAGTCACATCACATTTGCTGATACTGGTAAAAGCAAGGTATTGGGTCTAGGTAGAGTTGCAATCTCAAGGGATCAACACATGGATAAAGTGATGCTTGTTGAATCCCTTGGTTTCAACTTAATGTCTGTCTCAATGCTTTGCGATTTAAACATGATTGTGATGTTTGGAAAATATCGTTGCCTTGTTCTAATGGAATCTGACAAGTCTCTAGTCTTTGAAGGGTATTGGAAAGATGATTTGTACATGGTAGATTTCTCAGCAGGACCACAACTTGCCGTATGTCTTCTTGCAAAAGCTTCAGAATGCTGGCTCTGGCATCGGAGGCTAGGGCATGCTGGCATTAGGAACTTGCACACTCTTGCAAAGAAGAAGCATATCATAGGCATCGAGGGCGTCAAGTTCAAGAAGGATCACTTATGCGGTGCCTGCGAAGCTGGAAAGATGACGAGGGCCAAGCATCCCTCGAAGACAATCATGACAATGACTCAACCCTTCGAACTTCTACACATGGACCTCTTCGGTCCCACTCACTACTCAACTCATACCACTACTGCTTGTCTCTATGGCTTCGTCATTGTTGATGATTATTCAAGATATACATGGGTGCATATAATCCTCTACAAGACTGAAGTGCAGGATGACTTCAGACGCTTCGCCAATCAAGCCATGAACAACTATGGCGTCAAGATCAAGCACATCAGAAGTGACAATGGCACTGAATTCAAGAACACCGGCCTCGACACTTATCTTGATACTTTGGGCATCACTCACGAGTTCTCAGCTCCGTACACGCCGCACCAGAATGGCATCGTGGAACACAAGAACAGAACACTCATTGAGATGGCCCGGACGATGCTTGATGAATACAAGACTCCAAGAAAGTTCTGGCCTGAAGCCATCGATACTGCATGCCATATCATAAACCGTGTTTATCTTCACAAGCTTCTGAACAAAACATCCTATGAGCTTCTCACTGGTAAGAAGCCAAATGTCAGTTACTTCAGAGTATTTGGTGCCAGGTGCTGGATCAAGGATCCACATCACACTTCAAAATTTGCACTGAAAGCACATGAAGGTTTTATGCTTGGATATGGAAAGGATTTGCACTCCTACAGAGTCTTCAACCTCTTTCTCTATAAAGTGGTTGAAACTATGGATGTGCGGTTCGATGAGACTAACGACTTGCAAAGAGAGCACCTGCCAAATGTGCTAGATGAAGTTCCATCTAGTGAATCCATCAAGCTTATGGGAACTGGAGAAATCATACCGTCTGAAGCACAGCCCGAAGAGGAACTCATCATCTCTGCACCTGATCAACCTGAAGACAATGCTCAGCCTGAAGACAATCCTTCTAACGATGACAATGATCAGCAAGAGCAAAATCTTCGTCCTGTTCATCCTCGGGTTGCAAATGAAGTATAGATTGAGAGAATAATTGATAGCATCAATGCACCTCGTCCACTCACTCGTTCAAGGGCAACACAACTAGAAAATTTTTGTGGGCACTTCGCATTCGTCTCAATATCTGAACCCAAGAAAGTTGATGAAGCCTTCATGGAACCTGAATGGATTCAAGCTATGCAAGAAGAGCTTCAACAATTTGAGCTGAATAATGTATGGGAACTGGTCAAGCGTCCTGATCCTCGTAAGCACAATATCATAGGCTCTAAATGGATATATTGCAACAAGCAAGATGAGCATGGTCAAGTTGTCAAAAACAAAGCTCGTCACGATGCTCAAGGATACACTCAAGTTGAAGGAATTGACTTCGATGAAACATTTGCTCCTGTGGCTAGGCTTGAAGCTATACGCATACTACTGGCCTATGCAAATCATCATAACATTCTTCTGTATCAAATGGATGTGAAGAGCGCTTTTCTCAATGGCAAGATTGAAGAAGAAGTGTATGTTGCACAACCGCCTGGCTTTGAAGATCCAAAACATCCTGACATGGTGTATAAGCTCAACAAGGCACTGTATGGACTCAAACAAGCCCCTCGTGCTTGGTATGACACACTCAAAGACTTCCTGAAGAGCAAAGGCTTCAAACCTGGTTCCCTAGATCCCACACTCTTCACAAAGACATATGGTGGTGAACTGTTTGTGTGTCAAATATATGTGGATGACATTATCTTCGGCTGCACTAATCAGAAATACAGTGATGAGTTTGGATACATGATGCAGAGCAATATCAGATGTCCATGATGGGAGAGTTGAAGTTCTTCCTTGGTCTTCAAATACGACAGCAACGCAACATCATCTTCATATCTCAAGAGAAATACCTCAAAGATTTCCTGAAGAAGTTTGGAATGCAAGACTGCAAAGGTTACACGATGCCAATGCCAGCTAAACACCATCTGGGTCCCGACGACAATGGTAAAGAGTTCGATCAAAAGGTATACCGCTCCATGATTGGTTCTTTGCTTTATTTATGTGCATCTAGGCCAGATATCATGCTTAGTGTCTGCATGTGTGCCCGATTCCAAGCGGCACCAAAGGAATCGCATCACTTAGCTGTGAAGCGAATTCTTCGATATTTGGCTCACACCCCAACACTAGGATTATGGTATCCAAAGGGCTCAGAGTTTGATCTAGTTGGATTCTCGGATGCTGATTATGCTGGTGACAAGGTGGATCGCAAGTCTACATCAGGCACATGTCACTTTCTGGGACGCTCACTTGTATGTTGGTCTTCAAAGAAGCAGAACTATGTATCTCTCTCCACTGCTGAATCTGAATACATTGCTGCTGGATCTTGCTGCGCTCAACTTCTATGGATGAAGCAAACACTCAAAGACTATGGCATTCATCTGAAGCAAGTGCCACTCTACTGCGACAACGAAAGCGCCATCAAGATTGCTAACAACCCAGTTCAGCACTCGAAGACAAAGCACATTGAAATTCATCATCACTTTCTTAGAGATCATGTCATGAAGGAAGATATTGATATCATACACGCCAACACCGAAGAGAAACTGGCAGATATCTTCACAAAGCCCTTGGATGAGAAAAGGTTTTGCAAGTTACGGTGTGAGCTAAATATCTTGGAATCCTTAAATGTCCTGTGATCAGGCACACATCCTAACACTTATGCATGTTATTGACTTAGATGTGCAACACATGAAGTAAAGTATATCTTCAAACAATGAAGACTTATATTCTGAGTGTGAATACATTAACGTGGAATTTGACTTCGGAGCGCCACGATAATTGTGCGCCGTGTCTGGGTCTCATACTTCCTATATGGTGGGTAACGCCACCACCAAATTCTTCCATTAGAAGTGTTTTTCTCATGGCGTTACATTTGCAAAGTCTTCGCATTTTGTTTATCTTCAATGTTAACATGGCCTCATGTTTATCTTCAATGTACTGATTTGGTTTCTGTCCTCTACAACATTCACTTATAGCTATGTCTTCACGTTGAATTTTTTTAACTAAGTGAATGTGATCGGACCCTAACCTTTCTATGCTCCCGTCTCAAGTCTATCTATCCAAATCATATGCATTCTATTGAAACTGTTGAATGTCTTCGATGTGTCCTTGTCAGTAGCAGATACAGAGACAAATATTAAATTCGTTTTAAATGCTCAATCCTTTTGCCTGAAACCCGGAGAAGTGGGAACGACCACCCGACAATCCAGGCGTGCGTGGGAACATGGAACAACCTCCAATGTGTTGCATGATCACCACGTGTCCTTCAGATGTGAACCGCTAGGGGCACCTGCGTAATAACGTTGTGCCACCCCTGTCTCTATAAATACACGCCTCACCCCAGTCATTATCTCTTCTTCCACTCTCGCACAAACCCTAGCGCCACCGCTAGCCCTCGACGACGCCGGTGACGAAGCGCTTAGCTGCCGCGACCTCACCGACGCCGTCCTCACACCGGCCGCGGACATCGTCTTCTCCGCTGTCGCCATAGGTGTCCTCCGTCGCCAAGTTAGGGCACACAAGATCGAACTGCTCGGCCTCCTCTCCCACTCCGTCTAGCAGTTCCTTGTGTGGTAAATAAAACCTCTTTTTACAGTCTTTTTGATTCGATAGATTCATCCTTTTCAACCACAAGTGGTTTCTGTTCCCACAAGTTGGATCTATCTCATTCTGCATCTCATAGCATGCCCAGAATGTTCACTTATGCTTCACAGAGTAGTTAGATTCCTCACTTGTACTTATTCGTGGATTCGTACAAATCTGGAACCAACTCTCTACATATGAGTGAATGTCTTCGCACTATGAGGTCAATGTCTTCTAAACTGATTTATCTTCAAAATCTTCTGAGAATGCATATGACCTCTTCCCCTTCCCTCGCACCTTTAATGCTGTCACAGGTACATGTCCGTGGGAGAATCCCTTGGTTCTCATAGTCTGCATTCATTTGCAGAGTTCTTACAACATCATATAAATTCTCCTGAAGCCAGTTCTTGTCTGACCAGTAGATGGAAGACTTTGACAGTGTTGAAGCCTTTCAGTCTAAACTTCATGGCAATAGAAAAATCAGGCAGGAAGGGCGGCAGACAGCGCCGTGGAAACACTGCTAAGGACCTACCACCAGATCTCTATGAGCTATACAAGTCAGATCCAGAAGAGACCTATGGAGAACGCAAGAACCGAATCCAATGGATTCGAAGACATTGGGCAGAGGAATGGTTCAAGTACAGATTCATCACCGACGAATATGCTGAGAAGAGTGCCATCAAGGGCCCCTGGGGAGATATAATATACAAAGGTCTTCAGCCCAAGTCGAAGTCCGAAGCTATTGCTCAAGGCTTCTACCCCTGCATGATTCGTGGACCTCAGCCTGCAAATGCCGACCCATCCTCTTTGTTATGGTGTCGTGAAGATAATCTCTTCAAGCGCAACTATCAGTTTGCAAAGAACTCGGCCAAGGAAAACAAGAAGTCTTTTGGATTAGACTTCAACCCAGGCCCCTCTGCGCCACGTGCCGACGGCACACGAGAAGCTGAACCCAATCTTGTTGGGCCCTTCTACAACTTAGAAGGTCTCATCACTCACATAATGGTTCAAGGGACAGACGTGGATCAACCTGCAGACGACACTGATTCTGACGAAGCGCCTGCACCACCGAAGCCTGTGAAGCAAATAAAACCCAAGGCTTCAAAGCCCTCTTCAGTACCAAAGGCTTCAAAGCCCTCATCTGCACCAAAGGTCTCACGGGCGAAGCCTCTGGCCACTGCACCTCCTGAAGCCAGTGTGCAGTCTGAAGATCTCTCATGCATCTCCAAGTCTGCCAAGCCGAAAAAGCCCATGCAACCCACTGGTCAAGCACTGACCCCTGCTGCTGTTTTGAGAAACGAGTATGATGCCATTGATCTATCCAGCGACGACGATCTTGGCGATGACGCTCTTGAGCAGTTGATCAAGAGCAAGCAAGAGGCAGAAATCTTCAATGATCTTCCTCTCTTTGATGTGGAAATCTTAAAAAAGTTTATTGATGAGTGGTTTGACAGCCCAGATGTCAGCTTTGATGATCTTCAGCTTCCCATTGGCCTCAGCGTCGCCTTCCACGGAGCCATTGCTCCTGAGCTGGCTTTAGCTCAGAAAATTGTTGAGCTGAAGCATAAGATCGATTATGAAAAGGCTCAGTTCAAGAAGCACATGGCCAAGCTCAATGTTGAAGACATTCAAAACTTCAAGGTCATGATGCATGAGCTCAAGGAGGCATTCCACAAGAAACGAGAAGAAGCAAAAGGTTCTCGTGAGCGCATGAAAAATCTTGCTGAAAAATGTGTTCAAGGCTACAATGAAGCTGAAAAGCGCAAGGCCTTGGGGCGACCAGGCATCGACCCCCGAATGGCTGCCAAGAAGAAGAAGAAGCGAGCTGTGGCAGAACCAGAAGCATCAAGGCAGGAAGAACCTCGCATTGTCTTCCCAGCCAGTATGATAGGCTCGAAGCCTAAGGTCCCCACAATGGCTTCAGAATTCAAGAAAACTAGAGCAGCTGAAGCCGAAGCCAGAAAGCGCAAGACCAAAGCCACCACTGATGATGCTCCCCCAACCAAGAAAAGGAAAACAAAGAAGAGAGACCGGGATGCTCCCACAGAGCCCCTTCTTGTCGAGCCAATTTCTGTTGCTCGTCCTGCGTCTGAACATCAAGAGCGGCAGTTGATAGTTCATGAGCCTGCTTCCACAGAGGCTCCTGAAGCTGAAGACAATCCAACTGTTGATCCCACCACAGCTGAAGACATTGGTCCTCACGACAATGTTGAAGATGATGAAGTCCTTGCTCAGATCGAGCACAATTTGGTATCATCGCCTGTGCTCACGCACAACGAGCTCATCAACATTGGTCGTCCTCTGACACCAACTGCTCAGGATGCATCGTGGGCTGATCACCCACAACAACAAGACACCCCAAGTACTCTCCAACCTCAAGTCACCTCACCAGTGCAAGATGACAATGACTCTGAGGCCCAGCCAACTCCCATCTCCACAGGCATCGCCAGCGTTACACAGGCTTCGCAAAGGACCAAGGCCCCAAGTCACTCTTCCGAGCGTTCCAGAAGGAGAAGTGCATCACCAATCTATTGCACGTCAAGTGTTTCCAGAAGCCACTCCAACTGTGAATGCCTCTGAGTCTGAAGCCAAAACGGCTGAAGATATTCCGGCTGCATCAACCGATGAAGAAGAAGCACCATGTGATGAAGAAAGAGTTGCTACACCACCAACCATTCCTGAAGCTGTTCTCGAGGAGAACGTGTCCGACCCTCCAGCTCCTTAAGTGGAGGTTACCAATACTGAGGCGACCGCCACCATCAACACTGAAGCCAATGACGTTGTCATGGCTGAAGCTAATGTGGCGTCTGAAGCTAACGTCACCACCACCAACAACACTGCTGACGACACTGATGTCGTCATGCCCGAAGCCAATAATGCAGCACTTGAAGCCAATGTGGCCCCTGAAGCCAATGCAGCACCAGACGTAACCATTCCTCCTGAAGCTATTGTGCCACTTGCATCCCATGTCAATGACAATGCCAATGCTCCTGTACCCCCTCCAAGACCTCATACTGTTGAGCTGACATTTGATCGTGGTTAGCCTGTTATGGTCCGATGGCCCATTCTGGTTCCTCCACCTGCTGCGGGTCCACAGTTTGACTATCATGTCGAGCACATGCCTCAAGTCCAGAAGCCCAAGCCAAGACTTCCAAGATTCCCAGGCACTGCAACCTCACCTGGGGTCTTCAATGTGAATGGCTTCATGGCACATAACACCTTCTTCAACAGCGCCAAGAACCCTTACTCTAAACCTCACATTTCATCGGATCGGTTCTGGAGCTATCAGCAGCGCAGCTACTATTCATGCGTCTTATACAATCAAGGGCGCATATTTCCACATATGCGTCTCGACACTGAAGCTATAGCTGGCCTGCCCTGTCTAGAAGAAGCGTTGGATTGCTTCAGAGATGCTGGACTCCTGCAATTTGTCACAGACAAGGAACACTGGAATGAAGAGCTTCTATTACATTTTTATGCAACTCTTCACATTCGAGGCTACAACAGGGATCCAAAGACTTGGGTCCTTGAGTGGATGATAGGCAATGTCCATCATGAAGCCAAAGCTCTTGATATCATTGAGCTCATAGCCCTGCCCACTCCTGGTGAATACTATGAACCAGGTTGTCAACAACACCAGAATGCTTTGGAGAGCATTTTTCAGAAGCCAGAACCCAACATGAGCCAAATGTTGAGCATGATGAAGCCTTTGCCTCACAACGCTGACTACCCATCTGAATTCTTTGTTGAAGACCTAGAGTATCTGCCTCGCACCATTTACCATATCATCAGAAAAACTCTATGGCCTGTCAAAGGACATTCACCTGCAGCGAAGCTTGAAGGAGCAATGAAGACTTTGGTTTTCTATATCTTCAATGGCATCAGCTTCAATGCTCAAGACTTCTTCATCAGGCAATTGGCTGCATCTGGCTCCGACATTTTTGGTTTGAAGTTCTATGCTCCATGGGTAATGCGTCTTATCAAGCTTCACTCTGCCTTCAACTCTGCGCGCAATCATCTTGTATTCTTGCCAGAGGTTGATCCGTCTGTTGAAGCTATTTACCCAGAGCCTGCTAAGGATCCGCTTTATCTTCACAATGCTGATCGTCAAAGCTTCACCCAGCCCATTGAAGGAACTCATGCAGTCTCTTGTGTTTATCCCTTGGCTGGTAACACACGTGCCCCTCGCGCTCAAACTGACGCCACTGGAAGCACCATTGCCCAAAGGCCTCAGAAGCAATCTCGTGTTCTCAATGACCGAGAGCTTCTCGTCGCGCTACATCAAAAATAGGATAAGCATCATAACTGGCTTAAGCATCAGATGCAAAGCCTCTTGGTGGATGTCAATCGCATTCGCAATCTTGCCACCAAGAATGCCTTTGTCACACATGAAACCTGTTGGAGGTCTTGGAAGAGTTTGACATTGCTTAGTGCTGAAGCTGATCTGCAAGACGATGGCTTCACAGAAAGATTCAAGTTTGACTCAACTCCTCCAAGGAATGCTCACTTGCGTCGGACTCCCTCACTTGAAGACTCTGACTATTCGTCCTCAGCTGCGACGGTGAATGCCAGAGTCATCGATGACCAAGATGATGCCACTTCACCTCCTCCAACTTCAGCGCATGTCGACACTGCACCAAGTTCTTCTGCACCACCGGACCTCAACGACGACCCTACTGCTTCGCCTGCACCTCATGGGAACGAGTAGAAGCTCTATGTCTTCAAACCTTTTTGGTCATTACTGACAAAAGGGGGAGAAGCATATGAGTTGATAGTCTTCAAGCGGGTCCATATGGGTGGTTGCTTTACTTTTTGCTACTTTTGCCAAGTGCTTACAACTCTCGCTTTTTGATACATTTGGTTCTTTGAGTTGTAACACTTAAACTCGATGGTCGTCTGCTACTTATTTGCTATTCTATGATGCGATGATAAATTCCGCATGTGCGATGATAACTTCCGCACTTAGGTCATTTTGCAGACGTCCATTTTTCATTATGCATGTCATTATCTTCGTTATATCAAATCATGCATGATGAATTGTCATCATAAGTTGAAGAGGATCTCCACAAGTACAACCTGCCATGTGCATTTGCATTCCAAAAGCAAATTACTTATATGCACATCTTCAGGGGGAGCGATTGCCACTTATGAAGACAATACCCTATCCTTTACAATTTCACATAGTTTATTCCCCGTTGAAAACTTCAACCAGTTTGTCATCAATCACCAAAAAGGGGGAGATTGTAAGTGCATCTAGTGCCACCCCTAGTTGGTTTTGGAGTATTGACGACAAACCTGGTTGAGGGACTAATGTGTTTGTGAGAATTGCAGGATAACACAGGTAGAAGTCCCTCATTGATTCGGTTTACCTACCGGAGATGACCCCTAAAAATGTATGAAGACATTGAAGACAAAGGTGGTATGTGAAGGTATTCACAGTGAAGACTATGACAAGAGAAGACATTTTGTGAAGACTATGGAGCGCGAAGACTTAGTTGTTTTGTTGTTTCGTTTTCTTCTTTGTTGAGTCATAGGAACCACCGTACTGTTAAGTGGGGTCCAAGTGAACCAGTCAGAATGACTGAAGTGATGCTTAACCAAAATCCTATGTCTTCGAGCGAAGACAATGAGAGCGAATCTTATCCAGAGCTGGATAAGTCAGCTTTGCTTGTAGCTCAAGTAAAGTTGCCGTGTGTGTTTGAAATCTGACCGTTGGAACACGTGTCAGTTCCTTAGTGACCCAGGGTCATTTCAGACAAATCAGGTCGGGTTGCCTAGTGTCTATAAATAGCCCACCCCCTACACCATAAATTGGTTGGCTGCTCAGAGTTAGTATATGGCTTTTGTCGTTTGAGAGCAACCCACCTTGAAGCCTTTGAGAGAGAATTCCTTGCGAGGACAAAGACCTAAACACCCAGAGCCAAAGAGTGTTAGGCATCACTGAAATCTTCCTGTCTGTGTGATCTGAAGACTTATTACACTTGAGGAGTGTGAATCCTCCAGCCGGTTAGGCGTCGCGTTCTGAGCATCCAAGAGTCATTGTGGATCGCCGATGAACGAAGTCTGTGAAGGTTTGGAAATCTACCTTGTAGACTTACCAGAGTGATTGGGCGAGGACTGGGTGTCCTTAACTCAAGGGGAATAAGGTGAAGACGCGGTCTTTTGAGTTGAATCTCAGCCTCCCTAACCAGACGTACAGTTGTCACAGCATCTGGAACTGGTCCAACAAATCATTGTCTTCAACAAGCCACTGGTTCTATCCTACCCATCTCTTTATTTGCAGATTGGTTCTTGTGAAGTCATTGCCTGTTTGCATTATCTATTTGTCTTCATTGTGTGACTGCTCGTTCTGATTGGCTTCATACTATCTTCCATCCTGATCTATACTGCCTAGCTGCTATTAGTCTTTGTGCTTTCATCTCATTGAATACTTGACTATGGCTTGCTTAGTGTAGTCTACCTTCCGCTGCATGGTAATAGGTTTATTTCTATCGTTTGTCTTCGAAACTTCCATGTTTTGAAGACTTTCATAAAAATCGCCTATTCACCCCCCTCTAGTCGATCACTAGCACTTTCATTAAGGATAACAAGATGGGGGCTATTCCTACATGAATAGATCTCGTCTACATCATGTCATCATTCTTATTGCATTACTCCATTTCTCCATGAACTTAATACACTAGATGCATGATGGATATCAGTCGATGTGTGGAGTAATAGTAGTAGATGCAGGCAGGAGTCGGTCTACTAATCTTGGACGTGATGCCTTGATACGTCTCCAATGTATCTATAATTTTTGATTGTTCCATGCTATTATATTATCTGTTTTCGATGTTTATGGGCTTTATTATGCACTTTTATATTATTTTTGGGACTAACCTATAACCCAGAGCCCAGTGCCAGTTTCCGTTTTTTTCCTTGTTTTAGAGTATCGCAGAAAAGGAAAATCAAACAGAGTCCAATTGACCTGAAACTTCATGGAACTTATTTTTGGAACGAAAGCTACCCGATAGACTTGGAGTGCATGGCAGGAAAGAAACGAGGGAGCCACAAGGCAGGGGGGCGCGCCCTCCACCCTCATGGGCCCCTCGTGGCTCCCCTGACGTATTTCTTCTGCCTATATATATCCATATACCCTAAAACTATCGGAGAGCACAATAGATCGGGAGTTCCGCCGCCAGAAACCTCCGTAGCCACCGAAAACCAATCTAGACCCGTTCCGGCACCCTGCCGGAGGGGGAAATCCCTCTCCGGTGGTCATCTTCATCATCCCGGTGCTCTCCATAACGAGGAGGGAGTAGTTCTCCCTCGGGGCTGAGGGTATGTACCAGTAGCAATGTGTTTGATCTCTCTCTCTCTCTCTCTCTCGTGTTCTTGAGGTGGCACGATCTTGATGTGTCGTGAGCTTTGCTATTATAGTTGGATCCTATGATGTTTTCTTCCCCCTCTACTCTCTTGTAATGGATTGAGTTTTCCCTTTGAAGTTATCTTATCGGATTGAGTCTTTAAAGATTTGAGAACACTTGATGTATGTCTTGCCGTGCGTATCTGTGGTGACAATGGGATATCATGTGATTCACTTGATGTATGTTTTGGTGATCAACTTGCGGGTTCCGCCCATGAACCTATGCATAGGGGTTGGCACACGTTTTCGTCGTGATTCTCCGGTAGAAACTTTGGGGCACTCTTTGAGGTTCTATGTATTGGTTGAATAGATGAATCTGAGATTGTGTGATGCATATCGTATAATCATACCCGCGGGTACTTGAGGTGACATTGGAGTATCTAGGTGACATTAGGGTTTTGGTTGATTTGTGTCTTAAGGTGTTATTTTAGTATGAACTCTAGGGCCGTTTGTGACATTTATAGGAATAGCCCAACGGATTGATTGGAAAGAATAACTTTGAGGTGGTTTCGTACCCTACCATTATCTCTTCGTTTGTTCTCCGCTATTAGTGACTTTGGAGTGACTCTTTGTTGCATGTTGAGGGATAGTTATGTGATCCAATTATGTTATTATTATTGAGAGAACTTGCACTAGTGAAAGTATGAACCTTAGGCCTTGTTTCCTAGCATTGCAATACCATTTGTGCTCACTTTTATTATTTCAGATTACAAAAACCTTTATCTATCATCCATATACCACTTGTATCACTATCTCTTCGCCGAACTAGTGCACCTATACAATTTACCATTGTATTGGGTGTGTTGGGGACACAAGAGACTCTTTGTTATTTGGTTGCAGGGTTGCTTGAGAGAGACCATCTTCATCCTACGCCTCCTACGGATTGATAAACCTTAGGTCATCCACTTGAGGGAAATTTGCTACTGCCCTACAAACCTCTGCACTTGGAGGCCCAACAACGTCTACAAGATGAAGGTTGTGTAGTAGACATCAAGCTCTTTTCTGGCGCCGTTGCCGGGGAGGTAAGCGCTTGAAGGTATATCTTTAGATCTTGCAATCGAATCTTTTTGTTTCTTGTTTTAGCACTAGTTTAGTTTATAAAAGAAAACTACAAAAAAATATGGAATTGAGTTTACCTCATACACTTCATCTTTTTAATATCTTTCGTGAGTATGATGGGAAGGAAAATTGTGCCAAAGTGTTAGAACAAGAATGCATTAAAATGTTTGGCACTAAATCTTTGAATGATGAGCATGATTGCAATGTTGTTAGTATGAATTCCTTGAATATCCATAATGCTAATGATATGCAAAGCCACAAGCTTGGGGAAGCTATGTTTGACGAAGATGATATTTTTTGTCCCCCAAGTTTTGATGAGAAAATTTATTATGATGAAATCATGCCTCCTACTTATGATGATTATATTGATGAAAGTGTATTTGGAGAGGTCATGACTTTATTTAGTAATGATTCCACTATTTCGGAAGAGGTTCCAATTGATTATGAGAACAAAGTTGCTATCTATGATGATTATTGTGATGACTTGTATGCTATAAAGAATAATGATATCCATGAAACTTGTCATCATTATTTTAGTTTTCAATTGGATTATGCCTCACATGATAATTATTTTGTTGAGTTTGCTCCCACTATTATTCATGAGAAGAATTTTGCTTATGTGGAGAGTAGTAAATTTTCTATGCTTGTAGATCATGAAAAGAATGCTTTAGGTGCTGGTTATATTGTTGAATTCATTCATGATGCTATTGAAAATTATTATGAGGGAGGAACATGTTCTTGTAGGAATTGCAATAATATTAAGTTTCCTCTCTATGTGCTTAAAGTTTTGAAGTTATGCTTGTTTTACCTTCCTATGCAAGTTGATTCTTGTTTCCATAAGTTGTTTGCTCTCAAAATCCCTATGCATAGGAAGTGTGTTAGACTTAAATGTGCTAGTCATATTCTTCATGATGCGCTCTTTATGTTACAATTCTTATCTTTTATGTGAGCATCATTGAAATCATCATGCCTAGCTAGGGGCGTTAAACGATAGCGCTTGTTGGGCGGCAACCCAACTTTATTTTTATTCCTTGCTTTTTGATCCTGTTTAGTAATAAATAATTCATATAGCCTCTGTTTAGATGTGGTTTTATGCTTTTAATTAGTGTTTGTGCCAAGTAGAACCTTTGGTAAGACTTGGGGAAAGTCTTTGCGATCATGCTGTAAAAAACAGATACTTTAGCTCCCACGAGAATTGCTGCCATTTTTTTATTGGAGAGTGATATTTAGTTAATTCTTTTTGCAGATGATTAATAGATAAATTCCTCAGGTCCAGCAATTTATTTTAGAATTTTTGGGGTTCCAGAAGTTTGTGTTAGTTCCAGATTACTACAGACTGTTCTGTTTTTGACAGATTCTGTTTTTCGTGTGTTGTTTGCTTATTTTAATGAATCTATGGCTAGTAAAATAGTTTATAAACCATAGAGTAGTTGTAATACAGTAGGTTTAACACCAATATAAATAAATAACGAGTTCATTACAGTACCTCGAAGTGGTGTTTTCTTTTCTTTCGCTAACGGAGCTCACGAGTTTTCTGTTAAGTTTTGTGTTGTGAAGTTTTCAAGTTTTGGGTAAAGATTCGATGGACTATGGAATAAGGAGAGGCAAGAGCCTAAGCTTGGGGATTCCCAAGGCACCCCAAGGTAATATTAAAGGACAACCAAGAACCTAAGCTTGGGGATGCCCCGGAAGGCATCCCCTCTTTCGTCTTCGTTCATCGGTAACTTTACTTGGAGCTATATTTTTATTCGCCACATTATATGTGTTTTGCTTGGAGCGCCATTTTATTTACTTTTGTTTTGCTTGATGTTTGAATAAAATACCAAGATCTGAAATTCTTAAATGTTAGAGAGTCTTCATATAGTTGCATAATTTTTCGACTACTCATTGATCTTCACTTATATCTTTCGGAGTAGTTTGTTGTTGCTCTAGTGCTTTACTTATATCTTTTTAGAGCACGGTGGTGGTTTTATTTTGTAGAAATAATTGATCTCTCATGCTTCACTTACATTATTTTGAGAGTCTTTATAACAGCATGGTAGTTTGCTTTGGTTATGAAATTAGTCCTAATATGATGGGCATCCAAGAGGAATATAATAAAAACTTTCATATAGAGTGCATTGAATACTATGAGAAGTTTGATACTTGATGATTGTTTTGAGATATGAGGATGGTAATATTAGTCATGCTAGTGAGTAGTTGTGAATTTGAGAGATACTTGTGTTAAAGTTTGTGATTCCCGTAGCATGCACATATGGTGAATCGTTATATGATGAAGTCGGAGCATGATTTATTTATTGATTGTCTTCCTTATGAGTGGCGGTCGGGGACGAGCGATGGTCTTTTACTACCAATCTATCCCCCTAGGAGCATGCACGTAGTACTTTGTTTCAATAACTAATAGATTTTTGCAATAAGTATGTGAGTTCTTTATGACTAATGTTGAGTCCATGGATTATACGCACTCTCACCCTTCCACCATTGCTAGCCTCTCTAATACCGCGCACCTTTCGCCGGTATCATACACCCACCATATACCTTCCTCAAAACAGCCACCATACCTACCTATCATGGCATTTCCATAGCCATTCTGAGATATATTGCCATGCAACTTTCCACCGTTCCGTTTATTATGACACGCTCCATCATTGTCATATTGCTTTGCATGATCATGTAGTTGACATCCTATTTGTGGCAAAGCCACTGTTCATAATTCTTTTATACATGTCACTCATGAGTCATTGCACATCCCGGTACACCGCGGGATGCATTCATATAGAGTCATATCTTGTTCTAAGTATCGAGTTGTAATTCTTGAGTTGTAAGTAAATAAAAGTGTGATGATCATCATTATTAGAGCATTGTCCCAGCGAGGAAAGGATGATGGAGACTATGATTCCCCCACAAGTCGGGATGAGACTCCGGCCGAAAATAAATAAATAAAAGAGGCCAAAGAAGCCCAAATAAAAAAAGAAAAAAAAGAGGCCATAAAAAAGAGAAATGCCAAAATAAAAAAAAAGAGAGAAAAAGAGAGAAGGGGCAATGCTACTATCCTTTTACCACACTTGTGCTTCAAAGTAGCACCATGATCTTCATGATAGAGAGTCTCCTATGTTGTCACTTTCATATACTAGTGGGAATCTTTCATTATAGAACTTGGCTTGTATATTCCAATGATGGGCTTCCTCAAAATGCCCTAGGTCTTTGTGAGCAAGCGAGTTGGATGCACACCCACTAGTTTCTTTTGTTGAGCTTTCATACACTTATAGCTCTAGTGCATCCGTTGCATGGCAATCCCTACTCACTCACATTGATATCTATTAATGGGCATCTCCATAGCCCGTTGATACGCCTAGTTTATGTGAGACCATCTTCTCCCTTTTTGTCTTCTCCACAACCACCATTCTATTCCACCTATAGTGCTATGTCCATGGCTCACACTCATGTATTGCGTGAAGATTGAAAAAGTTTGAGAACATCAAAAGTATGAAACAATTGCTTGGCTTGTCATCGAGGTTGTGCATGATTTAAATACGTTGTGTGGTGAAGATGGAGCATAGCTAGACTATATGATTTTGTAGGGATATCTTTCTTTGGCCATGATATTTTGAGAAGACATGATTGCTTGGTTAGTATGCTTGAAGTATTATTATTTTTATGTCAATATTAAAATTTTGTCTTGAATCTTATGGATCTGAACATTCTTGCCACAATAAAGAAAATTACACGGATAAATATGTTAGGTAGCATTCCACATGAAAAATTCTGTTTTTATCATTTACCTACTCGAGGACGAGCAGGAATTAAACTTGGGGATGCTGATACGTCTCCAACGTATCTATAATTTTTGATTGTTCCATGCTATTATATTATCTATTTTGGATGTTTATGGGCTTTATTATGCACTTTTATATTATTTTTGGGACTAACCTATTAACCCAGAGCCCAGTGCCAGTTTCTGTTTTTTCCTTGTTTTAGAGTATCGCAGAAAAGGAAAATCAAACGACGTCCAATTGACCTGAAACTTCACGGAATTTATTTTTGGAACAAAAGCTACCCGATAGACTTGGAGTGCACGTCAGGAAAGAAACGAGGGAGCCACAAGGCAGGGGGCGCGCCCACCCCCTAGGGCACGCCCTCCACCCTCGTGGGCCCCTCGTGGCTCCCCTGACGTATTTCTTCTACCTATATATATATCCATATACCCTAAAACTATCGGAGAGCACAATAGATCAGGAGTTCCGCTGCCAGAAGCCTCCGTAGCCACCGAAAACCAATCTAGACCCGTTCCGGCACCCTGCCGGAGGGGGAAATCCCTCTCCGGTGGTCATCTTCATCATCTCGGTGCTCTCCATGACGAGGAGGGAGTAGTTCTCCCTCGGGGCGGAGGGTATGTACCAGTAGCTATGTGTTTGATCTCTCTCTCTCTCTCTCTCTCGTGTTCGTGAGGTGGCACGATCTTGTTGTATCGCGAGATTTGCTATTATAGTTGGATCCTATGATGTTTTCTTCCCCCTCTAGTCTCTTGTAATGGATTGAGTTTTCCCTTTGAAGTTATCTTATCGGATTGAGTCTTTAAAGATTTGAGAACACTTGATGTATGTCTTGCCGTGCGTATCTGTGGTGACAATGGGATATCATGTGATTCACTTGATGTATGTTTTGGTGATCAACTTGCGGGTTCCGCCCATGAACCTATGCATAGGGGTTGGCACACGTTTTCGTCGTGATTCTCCGGTAGAAACTTTGGGGCACTCTTTGAGGTTCTATGTATTGGTTGAATAGATGAATCTGAGATTGTGTGATGCATATCGTATAATCATACCCGCAGATACTTGAGGTGACATTGGAGTATCTAGGTGACATTAGGGTTTTGGTTGATTTGTGTCTTAAGGTGTTATTTTAGTATGAACTCTAGGGCCGTTTTGTGACATTTATAGGAATAGCCCAACGGATTGATTGGAAAGAATAACTTTGAGGTGGTTTCGTACCCTACCATTATCTATTCGTTTGTTCTCCGCTATTAGTGACTTTGGAGTGACTCTTTGTTGCATGTTGAGGGATAGTTATGTGATCCAATTATGTTATTATTATTGAGAGAACTTGCACTAGTGAAAGTATGAACCTTAGGCCTTGTTTCCTAGCATTGCAATACCATTTGTGCTCACTTTTATCATTAGTTACCTTACTGTTTTTATTATTTCAGATTACAAAAACCTTTATCTATCATCCATATACCACTTGTATCACTATCTCTTTGCCGAACTAGTGCACCTATACAATTTACCATTGTATTGGGTGTGTTGGGGACACAAGAGACTCTTTGTTATTTGGTTGCAGGGTTGCTTGAGAGAGACCATCTTCATCCTACGCCTCCTACGGATTGATAAACCTTAGGTCATCCACTTGAGGGAAATTTGCTACCGTCCTACAAACCTATGCACTTGGAGGCCCAACAATGTCTACAAGAAGAAGGTTGTGTAGTAGACATCATGCCTATTTATTGATCATTGCCTTGGATATCATCATAATTATTCGATCTTCTATCAATTGCCCAACAGTAATTTGTTTACCCACCGTGTGCTATTTCTTGAGAGAAGCCACTAGTGAAATCTACGGCCCTCCGGGTCTATTCTTCATCATATTTGCTTTCCAATCTATTATTTGCTTTGGGATCTATTTTTATTCGCTTTTATTTTCAGATCTATATTTCCAAAAAACCAAAAATACCTTGCTGCACTTTTTATTTGAATATTTTATTTCACGTTTTACCGAGAGCTATTTATCCAATATATCACAAATATTCATACCGTCAAGTTGACAATTTCTGGCGCCGCTACCCAGTAGGGATTGACAACCCCTCATACGCGTCGGGTTGCAAGTATTTGTTCTCTGTGTGCAGGTACCGTTTATGTAGCGTTGCTTGGTTCTCCTACTGGATTGATACCTTGGTTTCATAACTAAGGTAAATACCTACTGTAGCTGTACTGCATCATCCCTTCCTCTTTGGGGAAATACCGACGCAGTTTCAAGTGACATCAAAAGGAATTTCTGGCGCTGTTGCCGGGGAGATATCATCGACATCTATCAGGTTCCTAATCACAAATCTCATCTCCTTGCAATGTACATTGTTTGCCATTTGCCTCTCGTTTTCATCTCCCCCACTTCACAAAAAATTGCCGTTTTATTCACCTCTTTTTCATTCCCCTTTTTATCACCAGATCTCTTATTTGTTTGAACTTGTTACTATGAGTGATTTTGGTATGGCAGAAGCAGATGATGGCCTAACTCCTAAAATTGGATGATCTGGCAATCTGGATGCTAAAACTTTTTTGGGGCAAGGGAATGTTATTGGAAAAGAACATATCCATGAATTTTTCATTTGTGTTGGAAATTTGACTCTTGATGATGCTCCTATACTTAAAAGAACTAAATCTTATGCGAAAGCTATTTCAGTGCTAGTTCTGAAACTTGAAAGTAGATTTATTCGTACCCACCCTACCTTGCAGAGATTGTTTTATGAGCTGCCCATTATAAAGGACCCCAAAGCTAAAAAGTTAGCTACCCTTATTCTTATGAATGAGTTTGACTACATAGTACGGGAAGCTAGGGATTTTTTTATTTTTATGGTATGAGCTGTGAAAAACCAGTGATAAATGAGATAGTGATTATATGTTGAGACGTTTGCTTGGAAATAATCAAATTTTTTATGAGAACCTTAAAAAATAAATCCCCGTTTTAGATATAATCCAACAAGTTTTTAATTATGTTAATCAACAATATTCTTGGATTATGGTCGGAAATCAAAGGAGATACATAGATGGGCAACTTGATAATGATAAAATTTCTATGGATAACGTGTTTCAAGTTATTTTTGCAAAACTTCCTGATAAGAACACATCTATGGAAAATAAGAAGAAAGATGACAATACTTGAATCTATGCATTATGCCTAGCTTGTGGCATAAAACGATAGCGCTTGTTGGGAGGCAACCCAATGAATAAATTTTATTTTTGCCTTTTTCTTTCTATTCTTGAGTGTTTGCACAATTATGCTACTGTTATGATTGATTTTTATGTTTTAATTAGTGTTTGTGCCAAGCAAAGCCTTTGGGATCATGTTTGATGATAGTTGATTTGATCTTGTTGAAAAACAGAAACTTCTGCGCCCAGTAAAATAATTTTCATAAATCGTAGAAGCATGATAAAATTCTGAATTTATTACACAAGATTTATATACAAATTTCCTACGTTGTCCTAATTTTTTCAGAATTTTGGAGTTACAGAAGTATAAGAAGTTTCCAGATTACTACAGACTGTTCTATTTTTGACAAATTCTGTTTTCTTTGCATTGTGTGCTTATTTTGATGAATCTATCGATTGTATCGGGGGGGGGGGGGGAATAAGCCATGTTAAAGTTAGAATACATTAGGTATAAGGCAAAAATAAAATATGAGTGGGTTTGCAACAATACTTAGAGTGGTGATTTGCTTTGTTATACTAACGGATCTCACGAAGGTTTTGTTAAGTTTTGTGTGATTGAATTTTTCAAGTTTTGGATGAGATCAAAATGGATGAAGGAATAAGGAGTGAAAAGACCCAAATCTTGGGGATGCCCCATGGCACCCCAAGTTATTATTCAAGGAGAACGAAGCAACTAAGCTTGGGGATACCCTGAAAGGCATCCCCTCTTTCTTCTAACAACCATCGGTATTTTACTTGGAGCTATATTTTTATTTGTCACATATCATGAGTTTTGCTTGAAGCGTCTTGAATTATATGAGTCTTTTCTGGTTTTGCTTTTTTATTTGTGTCATCTATCCTTGCTGGACACACCTATTTGAGAGCCAAAATTATGCTATGATTTGCTAGAATTGCTCTATGTGCTTCAATTAAATTTTTTGAGCTATGGAATTGCTCTAGTGCTTCACTTATATATTTTTGAGCATGGTGTGCATTAATATTTTTGAAGAAATTCTCTCATGCTTCACTTAGATTTATTTGAGAGTTAGTAATTTTTTGAAGAAATTTTCTCATGCTTCACTTATATTATTTTGAGAGAAGAACATTTTTATGCTCATGTTCTTCACTTAAATTTGTTTGAGCTTATCAAAAAGCAATTGCAACATATGAACTAAGTCCAAAAGTGATAGATATTCAAGAGGGATATAATAAAAAAATTCATGAAGATCATTTGACAAAATAAACTTCATTCTTTGTAACAGTTTTGAGATATGATGATAGTGATATGTGTGTTGGGGAACGCAGTATTTCAAAAAAATTCCTATGATCACGCAAGATCTATCTAGGAGATTCATAACAACGAGAAGGGGAGAGTGTGTCTACGTACCCTGGTAGACCGAAAGCGGAAGCGTTTGACAACGCGGTTGATGTAGTCGAACTTCTTCTGGTTCCGATCGATCAAGCACCGAACGTACGACACCACCGAGTTCTGCACACGTTCAGCACGATGATGTCCCTCGAGCTCTTGATCCAGTTGAGGACGAGGGAGAGTTCCGTCAGCACGACGGTGTGGCGACGGTGATGATGAAGTTACCGGTGCAGGGATTCACCTAAGCACTACGACGATATGACAGAGGTGGTAAACTGTGGAGGAGGCACCGCACACGGCTAAGAGATTATCTGTTGTGCTATTGGGGTGCCCCCTGGCCACGCATATAAAGGAGGGAGGGAGAGAGGAGGCCGGCCAGGTTGGGGTGCCCCCTAGTCCAAGTAGGATTCGCCCCCCTTTCCTTTCTTCCACCGGAGGGAAAGGGAAGGGAGAGAGAGGGGAAAGGAAAGAGGGGGCCCGGCCCCCTCCCCTAGTCCAATTCGGTTTGGGCTGGGGGCGCCCCTCTCACGTGGCCCTTTCTCCTCTCCTCCAATAAGGCCCATTAGGCCCAATACTTCTCCCAGGGGGTTCCGGTAACCTCCTCGTACTCCAGAAAAATGCCCGAACCACTCGGAACCATTCCGATGTCCAAATGCGACCTTCCAATATATGAATCTTTACCTCTCGACCATTTCGAGACTCCTCGTCATGTCCGTGATCTCATCCGAGACTCCGAACAAACTTCGGTCATCAAATCACATAACTCATAATACAAATCATCATCAAATGTTAAGCGTGCGGACCCTACGGGTTCGAGAACTGTGTAGACATTACCGAGACACATGTCCAGTCAATAACCAATAGCAGAACCTGGATGCTCATATTGGTTCCTACATATTCTATGAAGATCTTTATCGGACAAACCGCATAATAACATACGTCATTCCCTTTGTCATCGGTATGTTACTTGCCCGAGATTCGGTCATCAGTATCTTCATACCTAGTTCAATCTCGTTACCGACAAGTCTCTTTACTCGTTCAGTAATGTATCATACTGCAACTAACTCATTAGTCACATTGCTTGCAAGGCTTATAGTGATGAGCATCACCGAGAGGGCCCAAAGATACTTCTCCGATACACGGAGTGACAAATCCTAATCTTGATCTATGCCAACTCAACAAACACCTTCGAAGACACATGTAGAGCATCTTTATAATCACTCAGTTATGTTGTGACGTTTGATAGCACACTAAGTGTTCCTCCGGTATTCGGGAGTTGCATAATCTCATAGTCAGAGGAATATGTATAAGTCATGAAGAAAGCAATAGCAATAAAACTAAATGATCATAATGCTAAGCTAACAGATGAGTCTTGTCTATCACATCATTCTCTAATGATGTGATCCCGTTCATCAAATGACAACACATGTCTATGGTTAGGAAACTTAACCATCTTTGATTAACGAGCTAGTCTAGTAGAGGCATACTAGGGACACTCTGTTTGTCTATGTATTCACACATGTACTAAGTTTCCAGTTTAATACAATTCTAGCATGAATAATAAACATTTATCATGATATAAGGAAATATAAATAACAACTTTATTATTGCCTCTAGGGCATATTTCCTTCAGTCTCCCACTTGCACTAGAGTCAATAATCTAGATTACATAGTAATGATTCTAACCCCCATGGAGTCTTGGTGCCGATCATGTTTTGCTCGTGAGAGAGGCTTAGTCAACGGGTCTGCAACATTTAGATCTATATGTATTTTGCAAATCTCTATGTTGGATGGAATTGAAGCGTCTCTTGTGAAATCTGCATTCCTTCTCCAAGGCAATTGCTACAGTATTGTCACAAAAGATTTTCATTGGACCCGATGCACTAGGTATTACACCTAGATCAGATATGAACTCCTTCGTCCAGACTCCTTCATTTGCTGCTTCCGAAGTAGCTATGTACTCTGCTTCACACGTAGATCCCACCATGACTCTTTGGTTGGAATTGCACCAACTGACAGCTCCACCATTCAATATAAATATGTATCTAGTTTGTGACTTAGAGTCATCCGGATCAGTGTCAAAGCTTGCATCGACGTAACCATTTAAGACCAGCTCTTTGTCACCTCCATAAATGAGAAACATATCCTTAGTCCTTTTCAGGTATTTCAGGATGTTCTTGACCACTGTCCAGTGATCCACTCCTGGATTACTTTGGTACCTCCTTGCTAAACTAATAGCAAGGCACACATCAGGTCTGGTACACAACATTGCATACATGATAGAACCTATGGCTGAGGCATAGGGAATGACTTTCATTTTCTCTCTATCTTCTGAAGTGGTCGGGCATTGAGTCTGACTCAACTTCACACCTTGTAACACAGGCAAGAACCCTTTCTTTGACTGATCCATTTTGAACTTCTTCAAAATTTTGTCAAGGTATGTGCTTTGTGAAAGTCCAATTAAGCGTCTTGATCTATCTCTATAGATCTTGATGCCCAATATATAAGCAGCTTCACCGAGGTCTTTCATTGAAAAATTCTTATTCAAGTATCCTTTTATGCTATCCAGAAATTCTGTATTATTTCCAATCAACAATATGTCATCCACATATAATATTAGAAATGCTACAGAGCTCCCACTCACTTTCTTGTAAATACAAGCTTCTCCAAAAGTCTGTATAAAACCATATGCTTTGATCACACTATCAAAGCGTACATTCCAACTCCGAGAGGCTTGCACCAGTCCATAAATGGATCACTGGAGCTTGCACACTTTTTTAGCATGTTTAGGATCGACAAAACCTTCTGGTTGCATCATATACAACTCTTCTTTAAGATACATTAAGGAATGCAGTTTTGACATCCATTTGCCAAATTTCGTAATCATAAAATGCGGCAATTGCTAACATGATTCAGACAAACTTAAGCATCGCTATGGGTGAGAAGGTATCATCGTAGTAAACTCCTTGAACTTGTCGAAAACCTTTTGCAACAAGTCAATCTTTGTAGATAGTAACATTACCGTCATCGTCAGTCTTCTGCTTGAAGATTCATTTATTCTCTATGGCTTGCCGATCATTGGGCAAGTCAACCAAAGTCCACACTTTGTTCTCATACATGGATCCCATCTCAGATTTCATGGCTTCAAGCCATTTCGCGGAATCTGGGCTCATCATCTCTTCCTCATAGTTCGTAGGTTCGTCATGGTCAAGTAACATGACCTCCAGAACAGGATTACCGTACCACTCTGGTGCAGATCTTAATCTGGTTGACCTAGGAGGTTCAGTAGTAACTTGATCTGAAGTTTCATGATCATCATCATTAGCTTCCTCACTAATTGGTGTAGGAATCACTGGAAATGATTTCTGTGATGAACTACTTTCCAATAAGGGAGAAGGTACAATTACCTCATCAAGTTCTACTTTCCTCCCACTCACTTCTTTCGAGAGAAACTCCTTCTCTAGAAAGGATCCATTCTTAGCAATGAATATCTTGCCTTTGGATCTGTGATAGAAGGTGTACCCAATAGTCTCCTTCGGGTATCCTATGAAGACACATTTCTCCGATTTGGGTTCGAGCTTATCAGGTTGAAGCTTTTTCACATAAGCATTGCAGCCCCAAACTTTATGAAGGTTTCTTGCCAAACCACAGTTCATATGGTGTCGTCTCAACGGATTTAGATGGTGCCCTATTTAACGTGAATGCAGCCATCTCTAAAGCATAACTCCAAAACGATAGCGGTAAATCAGTAATAGACATCATAGATCGCAGCATATCTAATAAAGTGCGGTTGCAACGTTCAGACACACCATTACGCTGTGGTGTTCCAGGTGGCGTGAGCTGGGAAACTATTCCACATTGTTTCAAATGAAGACCAAACTTATAACTCAAATATTCACCTCCACGATCAGATCATAGAAACTTTATTTTCTTGTTACGATGATTTTCCACTTCACTTTGAAATTATTTGAACTTTTCAAATGTTTCAGACTTATGTTTCATCAAGTAGATATACCCATATATATATGCTCAAATCATGTGTGAAGGTCAGAAAATAACAATACCCGCCGCAAGCCTCAACACTCATTGGACCGCATACATCCGTATGTATTATTTCCAATAAGTCAGTTGCTTGCTCCATTGTTCCGGAGAATGGAGTCTTAGTCATCTTGCCCATGAGGCGTGGTTCGCAAGCATCGAGTGATTCATAATCAAGTGATTCCAAAAGCCCATTAGCATGGAGTTTCTTCATGCGCTTTACACCAATATGACCTAAACGACAGTGCCACAAATAATTTGCACTATCATTATTAACCTTGCATCTTTAGGCTTCAATATTATGAATATGTGTATCACTACAATCGAGATTCAACAAATATAGACCACTCATCAAGGGTGCATGACCATAAAAGATATTACTCATATAAATAGAACAACCATTATTCTCTGATTTAAATGAATAACCATCTCGCATCAAACAAGATCCAAATATAATGTTCATGCTTAACACTGGCACCAAATGACAATCATTCAGGTCTAAAACTAACCCCGACGATAGATGTAGAGGTAGCGTGCCGACGGCGATCACATCGACTGTGGAACCATTTCCCACGTGCATCGCCACCTCGTCCTTAGCCAATCTTTGTCTAATCTGTAGCCCCTGTTTCGAGTTGCAAATATGAGCAACAGAACCCGTATCAAATACCCAGGTGCTACTACGAGCATTAGTATGGTACACATCAATAACATGTATATCAAATATACCTTTCACTTTGCCATCCTTCTTATCCGCCAAATACTTGGGGCAGTTCTGCTTCCAGTGACCAGTCCCTTTGCAGTAGAAGCACTCAGTCTCAGGCTTAGGTCCAGACTTGGGCTTCTTCACTTGAGCAGTAACTTGCTTGCCGTTCTTCTTGAAGTTCCCCTTCTTCCCTTTGCCCTTTTTCTTGAAACTAGTGGTCTTGTTAACCATGAACACTTGATGCTCCTTCTCGATTTCTACCTCCGCAGCCTTTAGCATCGGGAAGAGCTCAGGAATTGTCTTATCCATCCCTTGCATATTATAGTTCATCACGAAGCTTTTATAGCTTGGTGGCAGTGATTGAAGAACTCTGTCAATGACACTATCATCCGGAAGATTAACTCCCAGTTGAGTCAAGTGATTGTGGTACCAAGACATTCTGAGTATATGTTCACCGACAGAACTATTCTCCTCCATTTTGCAGCTATAGAACTTATTGGAGACTTCATATCTCTCAATTCGGGCATTTGCTTGAAATATTAACTTCAACTCCTGGAACATCTCATATGCTCCATGACGTTCAAAACGTCTTCGAAGTCCCGACTCTAAGCCGTAAAGCATGGCACACTGTACTATTGAGTAGTCATCAGCTTTGCTCTGCCAGACGTTCACAACGTCTGGAGTTGCTCCTGCAGCGGGTCTTGCACCTAGTGGTGCTTCCAGGACGTAATTCTTCTATGCAACAATGAGGATAATCCTCAAGTTACGGACCCAGTCTGTGTAGTTGCTACCCTCATCTTTCAACTTAGCTTTCTCTAGGAACGCATTAAAATTCAATGCAACGGTAGCACGGGCATTGATCTACAACAACATAGACATGCAAAAAACTATCAGGGACTAAGTTCATGATAAATTAAAGTTCAATTAATCATATTACTTAAGAACTCCCACTTAGATAGACATACCTCTAGTCATCTAAATGATCGCGTGATCCAAATCAACCAAACCATGTCCGATCATCATGTGAGATGGAGTAGTTTTCAATGGTGAACATCACTATGTTGATCATATCTACTATATGATTCACGTTCGACCTTTCGGTCTCAGTGTTCCGAGGCCATATCTGCATATGCTAGACTCGTCAAGTTTAACCCGAGTATTCTGCACATGCAAAACTAGCATGCACCCATTGTATGTGAACGTAGAGCTTATCACACCCGATCATCACATGGTGTCTCGGCACGACGAACTGTAGCAACGGTGCATACCCAGGGAGAACACTTATACCTTGAAATTTAGTGAGGGATCATTGTTGGTGTCAAAACCGGCGGATCTCGGGTAGGGGGTCCCGAACTGTGCGTCTAGGCCGGATGGTAACAGGAGGCAAGGAACACGATGTTTTACCCAGGTTCGGGCCCTCTTGATGGAGGTAAAACCCTATGTCCTACTTGATTAATATTGATGATATGGGTAGTACAAGAGTAGATCTACCACGAGATCAAGGAGGCTAAACCCTAAAAGCTAGCCTATGGTATGATTGTTGTATGATGAAGTTGTCCTACGGACTAAAACCCTCCGGTTTATATAGACACCGGAGAGGGTTAGGGTTACACAAAGTCGGTTACAATGGTAGGAGATCTTGAATATCCGCATCGCCAAGCTTGCCTTCCACGCCAAGGAAAGTCCCATCCGGACACGGGACGAAGTCTTCAATCTTGTATCTTCATAGTCCTGGAGTCCGGCTGAAGGTATAGCCCGGCTACCCGAACACCCCCTAATCCAGGACTCCCTCAGTAGCCCCTGAACCAGGCTTCAATGACGACGAGTCCGACGTGTAGATTGTCTTCGGCATTGCAAGGCGGGTTCCTCCTCCAAATTCTTCATAAAAGTTTGTAAACACCAAGAGTAGTGTCCGGCTCTGCAAAATAAGTTTCCATGTATTGCCACAGAGAGAATAATATTAACACAAATCTAATCTGCTGACGTATTCCGCAGCGTGACATCACACTACGGCCAAGCCTTTATTCGAATCGTTTTCACTTTTCCACCTCAGCGTGTTTTGCGAGGCGGTTTCCTTGGCACGTCTTGTCAAAGCAGAGATCGTGTCCCCCATTTACGGGATTCTCATCAATACGGACATGGGTAACCCAACCGCGCCATTTATCACGACTCTTGGGAGGCAAGCGAGTTTTACTAGGCTGGTGGGGACGCATAGTCGCATCCGCTCATATAAGGGGATAAGGATCCACCTTTTTACCTACGCCTTCTTCCTCCTTTGCCTATCCATCTTCTGCGCACCCGAGCTCCAGCGCCCAAGCCCGCACTTCCTACCTCAACCTTCTCCAACAATGTCCGGAGCGGGAGGCAAGTGGATGGTCTCCTCCGTCACGGAGGGCCATGTCAAAAGGCTAAGGAAGGCCGGATACCTGTCCAAAGACATCACACACCGGCTTCCTGAGGAGGGGCAGCTTCTCCCCACCCCAAGGCCCCATGAGAGGGTAGTATTTCTTCCCCACTTCCTTCGCGGACTGGGTTTTCCTCTCCACCCATTTGTCCGCGGGCTCATGTTCTACTATGGCCTAGATTTCCACGATCTGGCCCCAAACTTCATCCTCAATATCTCGGCGTTTATCGTCGTGTGCGAGGCTTTCCTCTGCATCCGCCCCCATTTCGGCCTCTGGCTCAAGACCTTCAACGTCAAGCCAAAGATGGTCCGCGGCAACCAGGCAGAGTGCGGAGGTGCCATGGAGGGCAAAATAGCCAACATCCTATGGCTCGAGGGCTCCTTTGTGGAGACCTTGAAGGGGTGGCAGTCAGGGTGGTTTTACATCACCGAGCCACGTGATCCGAAGTGGATCGCAGCCCCCGAATTCCGATCCGGACCCCCTACGCGGCTCACGTCCTGGAAGGAGACGGGCTTGTCGTGGGGCGACGAAGAAGAGGTGACCGGACTGCAAAAATGCATCCAGTCCCTGGTGAACAAGCAGCTCAAGCTTGTCAACGTAGTTCAGGTCATGCTCGTCCGCCGGATCCTTCCGTGTCAAGAACGGGACTTCAATTTGTGGGAGCTCAACCCGGCGCAACACTGAACTCTGAGCAGGCTCTTCGACACGACGTACGAAGATGCCTGGAAGGGGCTAACCAAAGGCACCGAGGCTCCCACATCCGCCTCCGAAGACCACGGATTCAGCTCGCAGCGTCCTGCTGGCGAGGTAAGATATTTTCATCTTTTATAGGATGTTAAGTTTTTTCATAGTTTGGCTCTATGCGGGATCTAAACTCCCTCACCTTTGACAGGATTGGCAGGCGAAGTCCGGACTGATTAACTGTCCGGCTCCCTTGCCCGAAGACCCAGCCCCTGCTCTCCTAGTGAAGCTGCTGGTTCCGGCACCTTATGTGGTGCCGGAGAAGAAGGCCAAGAAGAAGAAGGCCACGGGGACTCGAAAGAGTTCCCGACATATGGTGGTGTCGGACTCGTCGTCCGATGAGTCTGAGACGCACTCCTCCTGTGAAGACGAGGAGGAGGAAGAAGAGACCTCTCCCCCTCCAACAAGGGGAGGAAAGAAGAGGAAGGCCGCCCTAGTAGGGGAGGCCGAAGGGTCCAAGAAGAGGAAAACCCCTCCGCCGGACTACGCCCCCGACGCCGACAAGGACGAAGAGGAGTGGCCGGACATGGCCAAGCGTCCGGCGAAATCGTAAGTGTTCAGATACCCGAGTAACTCATGATATTCCTTTTGTTGCACAGCTTTCCCTAATGTCAAATATAATCATGCAGCCCGCCCAAGGACGGGCTCGACGAGTCATCGAGCGGCTCCCTGGATTCATCGGACGTGAATTTAGTTCCGCCCGCTGCCTCCCGCTGTGCTGCGGATGACGCCGAAGTGGCGTCGCGACAAGCTCCGGGACAAGAGGAGGTGGTCCAGGAGGAGCCGCGAGGCGACCTCCCGGACTCCAGGAGTAAAGGGGACAAGACCCCCCAGGGCTCCAAGTCCGGCTCTAGGCCGGACACCGCGCCGGAATCATCGACGGTTCCGGACCGCGGCAGGCGAACTCCTGCCAAGAGGAGCAGGCCTATTGAGCCGGCGTCCTCCGTCCAACCGGAGGCACCGGACAATCTGCTGGAGGTGCTTAAGGGCGCCTCCATCGACGAGGAGCACCGTACCATCATGAGTACGGTGGTCCAGAAGGTTCGTCCGCCAAAAGCGGACTGACTGAAGCTTGTGCTAGCCTTCTAATAGGCTTCGAGGTAAGTAAAAATATGTAAAAATATTACTGTATAGATAGTAGCCCCTGATGCTCTGTTTGGCGTTCGGAAAGAAAAGCCGAATAGAGGATCTATTAAATATCATAGGAGTCTAACTAAAAAGGAGTCAATATACGTATGCAGGCTTCGCTGCTGGCCACCGCCGCACTGACTGCAGAGGTGGGTGCCCTGAAGCAGGGCCTCGAGCGGACCGAGCAAGAGCTCGGCCTTGCCAAACGGCAGCTCGAGGAGAAAGAAGGTAAGAGATACCTTATAGAAAAAATGCCTATAAGAAGACGCAATTGCAAAAAATGACAGGAGTATACTGCTTATTGTAGGGGCCACAACTAAGGTGGTGACCCTCAAGCAGGCGCTATCCGAGGCCAAGAAGAGAGCGGCCACGGAGCGCACCGAGTGGGAGAAATTTGAGGCGCAGGTCGGCGAGGTGCAGCAAGAGCTTCAGGCTCTCATGAAAAACATGAGAGTTTGGAGCTCGACTCGAAGACGCGAGCGTCCGAGCTTGCTGCGGCCCTTAAAACTGCCAAATCTGCCAAGGCCGAAGCCCAGAAGGCCCTCCAGGAATTGGATGTGGTGAAAAAGATAGCGGCGGGTAAGGCATTCTCTATGCAAAGCAGACATATAAAAGTAAACTACTTGTTACTTACCCGAAGCCGGAGCTCTCCAGGGGCATTCGCAGATCTTCCCCGCAGCGTATCCAATGCCGCCGCATTCTACCGAGCCGAGGAAGGCAGCTCAACGGAGAAGGTGTTCTGGTCTCAGTACGCTGAGACCGGACACCCTTTGCCCTTAAGCGACCAGCTGAAGCAGCTGGTCGAGCTCCACAAGGCGGCCGAACAGGCCCTGAAGGGCTTCATAGTTCGGCTGTGGCCTGGAGAGGCCCTGCCTGGGAGCTACTTCGGACTGGTGTGGTGGCTGGTGGAGGCTTGTCCAAGGCTCGAGGTCATCAAGCGCTCCGTCTGCATCGAAGGTGCCCGTAGGGCCCTTGCCCGTGCAAAGGTGCACTGGGGTAAGCTGGACGGTGAGAAGCTTGTGAGGGACGGGCCGCCGCCGGGGAAGGAGCATCGCAAGCCCGAGAACTATTACAAGGATGTTCTGGCCGGTGCCCGCCTTATGGCGGATGAATGCACCAAGGATGTAATTTTTGAATGAACTCGCTCGTGTTATCCTGTGCGCTGAAAACTTGTTCATATGCGCTAAGCAATGCTTGAATTTAAAATATTACTTTCTGTGCGGCCGTTTATCAAAAAATTGAGAGATGGCCAGTCGTCGGCTTCTGCCCCCATGCCACTAGTGCTGGGGTGTTCGGGATAAACCTGAGCGCTCTTTTTCCCATGATTGGGTCCGTCGAGGGAGGCGCTCAGCACAACGAACAAGGCAATCGGACTATAATGCTTGAACACTCTCACTTAGCCATAGAACTCTATAATTTTAAATTTCGGCGAAGCCCCTAGTATTCGGAAGACCGAGTTCGGGGCGCTATCCATGCCTTGGCCGGACAAAGCCGGTTCCTCGCTCGAAGCGGCATAAGTCTTTAAGGACTCGAAAAACCTCTCGAACAGCGACCGGTCTCTTGCCTCATCATGACAGTCAGTTTTAGCTTTCTCTACTGAGGTGCTCAGCCCAGCTCAACTAGGGCACAATCGCAGTAGTTCTCCTAGTGCTACCTTAGCCGATATAGCGGAACGTAAGGCACCAAAACATAGGAGCCGGGCAAACCCAACTATTGACCCAAATCATGATTCGGAGCCGATGCATATAGTGCTATAAGTTCGGGGTGCCGCACTTGTGAAAGTGTATGGACTTCTCACGCCATATTGATGGGTACTGAAGCCCCTGGCGTATTTTTGCCGTACCACAGTGTACGGATGCAACATGTTATTGATAAACATATATATAAAAAGAGGATAATGCAGAAAATAGACAAAAAGCTATGCATTGTTTATAGAAAGGCTGCTATGAAAGCGGAACGATACAAATAGTGCGATAAGCAAAAGAAATTGGACTATTTAACATGTCCTAGCCAGGGGCAGGCCGCGGAATTGTATTAAAAAATAGGTATACTGCTCGCAATAGAGACCACCTGGGAGTTCCATAATGCGGCGTGGCTTGTCTGCTTTCCTGGATCTTGCATCATTTGTGCGGTAGTTGAATTGCCGAACGGGTCATCCGAAGTATGGAGTCCTGAGAGTAAGAGAAAAAAGAAAAAAAGGAATCTAGCAGCCCCTGGTGCGGTTTAAGCCGTATTTTGGGCGTGCCGTGATAGTGCCCCTTCCCCTGTGCCCATGGTATTTCAAGAGCGTAGTTATGTACGCGAAGCACTGGTTTTGCTATATCGCGAGGGCTAGGGTTGGGGCCGCATTGCTACGCTAGCTCAGAACGTGCCAGGCGGTCTTGTTGTAGGGTACTCCGGGCGCGCTTGACATTGTCCGGCTTTTTGAAGGCCGAACTGGAGAACTGCCTAGAGAGGCTGCTTTGTACTTCTGCTGCGAGCGCTGCCGTGTGCTCCTCCGTTCGGAGGGAGCATTCAGTGTTCCCATTGACCGTGATTACTCCTCTAGGGCCTGGCATCTTGAGCTTGAGGTATGCATAGTGCGGTACCGCGTTGAATTTTGCGAATGCGGTTCGCCCGAGCAGTGCGTGATAGCCACTACGGAACGGGACTATGTCGAAGATTAACTCCTCGCTTCGGAAGTTATCCTGAGATCCGAAGACCACTTCCAGCGTGACTGAGCCTGTACAGTTGGCTTCTACACCTGGTATGATGCCTTTAAAGGTCGTTTTGGTGGGCTTGATCCTCGAGGGATCTATGCCCATTTTTCGCACTGTATCCTAGTAAAGTAGGTTCAGGCTGCCGCCGCCGTCCATGAGGACTCTTGTGAGATGAAATCCGTCAATGATTGGGTCTAGAACCAATGCGGCGAAGCCGCCGTGACGGATGCTAGTGGGGTGGTCCCTTCGATCAAAGGTGATCGGGCAGGAGGACCATGGGTTGAACTTTGGGGCGACTAGCTCCATCGCATATACATCCCGTAACGCACGCTTCCGCTCCCTCTTGGGGATGTGGGTTGCGTATATCATGTTCACCATCCGCACTTGCGGGGGAAATCCCTTCTGTCCATCGTTGTTCGGCGGCCTGGGCTCCTCCTCGTTGTCTCTATACAACCCCTTGTCTTTGTTTTTGGCTCTTAACTTGCCTGCCTGCTTGAACACCCAACAATCCCTGTTGGTGTGATTGGCTGGCTTTTCGGGGGTGCCATGTATCTGGCACAAGCGGTCGAGTATTCGGTCCAAACTGGACGGGCCCTGAGTATTTCTTTTGAATGGCTTTTTTTGTTGACCGGATTTGTAGGCTCGGAATCCGGCATTAACTGCCGTATCCTCGTTGCTGTCACTGTTAACGCGGCGCTTTTGTTTGTTCCGACGCGACCTGTCGCTTTTGTCCTTGGTATTCGAATTACCAGGGTTCTTGGTTAAATTGTTGCTGTGAGCTAGCCAGCTGTCTTCTCCCGCGCAAAAGCGGGTCATGAGTGTCGTGAGGGCTGCCATAGATTTCGGCTTTTCCTGTCCCAGGTGCCGGGTAAGCCACTCGTCACGGACATTATGCTTGAAGGCCGCTAAGGCCTTTGCGTCCGGACAGTCGACTATCTGGTTTTTCTTTGTTAGGAACTGTGTCCAGAATTGCCTGGCCGATTCCTCTGGCTGCTGAATTATGTGGCTTAGGTCATCGGCGTCCGGTGGTCGCACATAAGTGCCCTGGAAGTTGTCAAGGAATGCGGCTTCCAGGTCCTCCCAAGAACCGATTGAGTCTGCTGGCAAGCTGTTAAGCCAATGCCGGGCCGGTCCCTTAAGTTTGAGTGGGAGGTATTTGATGGCGTGTAGATCATCACCGCGGGCCATGTGGATATGAAGGAGATAATCCTCGATCCATACCGCAGGATCTGTTGTGCCATCGTACGATTCGATGTTTACGGGTTTGAAGCCCTCAGGGATTTTATGATCCATTACTTCATCTGTGAAGCATAGTGGGTGTGCGGCGCCTCTGTATTGGGCTATATCACGACGCAGCTCAAAGGAGCTTTGTCTGTTGAGTTCATCCCGGCCGGATTTATTGCATCCGGAGTGAGGATCACCGTCACGTGCCGTGGGGCGCCTGCGCGATCCGTAGATCAATCTTGTTTGCCTTGCCTTGTCCTCCAGTATGTCGCGCAGGTCGGGCGCATTTTCCCGTGCCTTAGTATGCTTGACGCGGCGTCGGGGCATGTCTTGAGTGGAGGGCCAAGAGGCCTCTCTGTCGCGGCCGCGAGGTGGCCGGTTGGCCATGTCATGCGCTGGTGATGTAGGTGCTTCCTCCTCTAGTCGGGGTAGCAGCCTGCGCTTTGGGTAACTCTTGGAGGGGCGTTCGAGTTCATACTCTTCGGCCGCAAGGACTTCAGTCCATCTGTCAGCTAGCAAATCCTGATCAGCTCTAAGCTATTGCTGCTTTTTCTTGAGGCTGCTTGCCGTGGCCATAAGCCTGCGTTTAAAACGCTCTTGTTCGGCGAGATCCTCTGGCACGACGAACTCGTAGTCGTCGAGGCTTGCCTCGTCTTCGGAGGGAGGCGTATAATTATCGTCCTCAACCTCTTGGTCCGCCGCCCTCTCGTGAGGGCTGGCTTCTCTGTCCTCCTGTGCTGAATCTTGCTGGAGGGGGTGTTCTTCGGCGCTATCCGGAGTAGTATTATCTCCCGTGCCGGAATCACCGTTTTTTGCTTTGGCGGGATTTAGAGCGGCGCCGCTGACGCCGGCGCTTGGGCTGTTTCTTAGAGGTATCGTCCCCCGTTGTTCCATCGCCATCTCCATCCTTTGGAGTTTCCACCATATATATGTCATATGACGAGGTGGCCTTCCAGCGCCCTACAGGTGCTGGTTCTTGTTCGTCTCCTGCATCGTCGTCCATGCCGTCGATGTCTTCGGAGTCGAAGTCAAGCATGTCGGTTAAGTCGTCGACAGTGGCTACGAAGTGGGTGGTGGGTGGGTTTTGAATTTCTTCATCGTCCGTATCCCAACCTTGCTGACCTAGTCCGGCCAGGGCTCTCCTGATAAAGAGAGAGACTTTACAGAATTCAGGATGTCGCCGAAGGGCGAGTGCTGAAAGATGTCCGCGGCGGCGAACTCCATTATTGGCGCCCAATCGGATTCGATCGGCAGGGGCGTGGGGGGCTCGGAGTTCGGAGAGGAATCCGGCTCCTCGGAGTCATGGGCCATGCGGAGTGCGGGGCTGGAGTTCGGCTCGATCGCCTCTGAGATCGCAGCCCCTGAGGCAGCGTCCAACCGCTGATCCTCGATCGGCGCAGTAGGCTCTGAATCAATGGTCGGAACCGATGCGTGTGCGGCCTCCAAGGCGCTGTTCGGCGGCAGAGCTATATCATGCCCATCGAGACAGTGCGGCGTGCTTGGCTGTGCCTCGAATCCGTCGAAGATCAAGTCCCCGCGGATGTCAGCCGTGTAGTTTAGGCTTCCAAACCTGACCTGATGGCCAGGGGCGTAGCTTTCGATCTGCTCAAGGTGGCCAAGCGAATTGGCCCGCAGTGCGAAGCCGCCGAAGATGAAGATCTGTCCGGGGAGAAAAGTCTCACCCTGGACTGCATCGTTGTTGATGATCGAAGGAGCCATCGGGCCTAAAAGCGACGACACAGAGGAACTCTCAATGAAAGCACCAATGTCGGTGTCAAAACCGGCGGATCTCGGGTAGGGGGTCCCGAACTGTGCGTCTAGGCCGGATGGTAACAGGAGGCAAGGAACACGATATTTTACCCAGGTTCGGGCCCTCTTGATGGAGGTAAAACCCTACGTCCTGCTTGATTAATATTGATGATATGGGTAGTACAAGAGTAGATCTACCACGAGATCAAGGAGGCTAAACCCTAAAAGCTAGCCTATGGTATGATTGTTGTATGATGAAGTTGTCCTACGGACTAAAACCCTCCGGTTTATATAGACACCGGAGAGGGTTAGGGTTACACAAAGTCGGTTACAATGGTAGGAGATCTTGAATATCCGCATCGCCAAGCTTGCCTTCCACGCCAAGGAAAGTCCCATCCGGACACGGGACGAAGTCTTCAATCTTGTATCTTCATAGTCCTGGAGTCCGGCTGAAGGTATAGTCCGGCTACCCAAACACCCCCTAATCCAGGACTCCCTCAATCATCTTATAATGCTACCGCCGTACTAAGCAAAATAAGATGCATAAAGGATAAACATCACATGCAATCAAAATATGTGATATGATATGGCCATCATCATCTTGTGCCTTTGATCTCCATCTCCAAAGCATCGTCATGATTTCCATCGTCACCGGCTTGACACCCTGATCTCCATCGTAGAATCGTTGCCGTCTCGCCAACTATTGCTTCCATGACTATCGCTACTGCTTAGTGATAAAGTAAAGCAATTACATGGCGATTGCATTTCATACAATAAAGCGACAACCATAAGGCTTCTGCCAGTTGCCGATAACATTTACAAAACATGATCATCTCATACAAAAATTTATATCTCATCACGTCTTGACCATATCACATCACAACATGCCCTGCAAAACCAAGTTAGACGTCCTCTACTTTGTTGTTGCAAGTTTTACATGGATGCAACGGGCTTCTAGCAAGAACCATTCTTACCTACGCATCAAAACCACAATGATTTTTCATCAATGTGTTGTTTTAACCTTCAACAGGGACCGGGCATAGTCAAACTCGATTCAACTAAAGTTGGAGAAACAGACACCCGCTAGCCACCTGTGTGCGAAGCATGTCGGTAGAACCAATCTCATGAACGCGGTCATGTAATGTCGGTCCGGGCTGCTTCATCCAACAATACCGCCAAATCAAAGTAAGACGTTGGTGGTAAGCAGTATGACTGTTATCGCCCATAACTCTTTGTGTTCTACTCGTGCATATAACATCTACGCATAGACCTGGCTCAGATGCCACTGTTGGCGAATGCATTATTTCAAATTTTTCCTACGAGCACGCAAGATCGATCTAGGAGATGCATAGCAATGAGAGAGGGAGAGTGTGTCTATGTACCCTCGTAGATCGAAAGCGGAAGCGTTTGACAACACGGTTGATGTAGTCAAACTTCTTCTGGTTCCGATCGATCAAGCACCGAACGTACGACACCTCTGAGTTCTGCACACATTCAGCACGATGATGTCCCTCGAGCTCTTGACCCAGTTGAGGACGAGGGAGAGTTCCATCAGCAGGACGGTGTGGCGACGGTGATGATGAAGTTACCGGCGCAGGGCTTCACCTAAGCACTACGACGATATGACCGAGGTGGTAAACTGTGGAGGGGGCACCGCACACGGCTAAGAGATTATCTGTTGTGCTATTGGGGTGCCCCTGGCCACGTATATAAAGGAGGGAGGGAGAGAGGAGGCTGGCCAGGTTCGATGCGCTAGGGGGGGGGTCCTACTTGGACTCCTAGTCCAAGTAGGATTTGCCCCCCCTTTTCCTTTCTTCCACTGGAGGGAAAGGGAAGGGAGATAGAGGGGAAAGGAAAGAGGGGGGTCAGCCCCCTCCCCTAGTCCAATTCGGTTTGGGCAAGGGGGGGATCCCCTCTCACGTGGCCCTTTCTCCTCTCCTCCAATAAGGCCCAATAGGCCCAATACTTCTCCCGGGGGGTCCCGGTAACCTCCCGGTACTCCGGAAAAATGCCCGAACCACTCGGAACCATTCCGATGTCCAAATGCAACCTTCAATATATGAATATTTACCTCTCGACCATTTCGAGACTCCTCGTCATGTCCGTGATCTCATCAAGGACTCCGAACAAACTTCGGTCATCAAATCACATAACTCATAATACAAATCATCATCGAGCATTAAGCGTGCGGACCCTACGGGTTCGAGAACTATGTAGACATGACCGAGACACATCTCCGGTCAATAACCAATAGCGGAACATGGATGCTCATATTGGTTCCTACATATTCTACGAAGATCTTTATCAATCAAACCCCATAACAACATACGTCATTCCCTTTGTCATCGGTATGTTACTTGCCTGAGATTCGATCATCGGTATCTTCATACCTAGTTCAATCTCGTTATCGGCAAGTCTCTTTACTCATTTCATAATGTATCATCCTGCAACTAACTCATTAGTCACATTGCTTGCAAGGCTTATATTGATGAGCATTACTAAGAGGGCCCAGAGATACCTCTCCAATACACGGAGTGACAAATCCTAATCTGGATCTATGCCAACTCAACAAACACCTTTGGAGACACCTATAGAGCATCTTTATAATCACTCAGTTATGTTGTGGCATTTGATAGCACACTAAGTGTTCCTCCGGTATTCGGGAGTTGCATAATCTCATAGTCATAGGAATATGTATAAGTCATGAAGAAAGCAATAGCAATAAAACTAAACGATCATAATGCTAAGCTAACGGATGGGTCTTGTCCATCACATCATTCTCTAATGATGTGATCCTGTTCATCAAATGACAACACATGTCTATGGTCAGGAAAGTTAACCATCTTTGATTAACGAGCTAGTCAAGTAGAGGCATACTAGGGACACTCTATTTGTCTATGTATTCACACATGTACTAAGTTTTCGGTTTAATACAATTCTAGCATGAATAATAAACATTTATCATGATATAAGGAAATATAAATAACAACTTTATTATTGCCTCTAGGGCATATTTCCTTCAATGTGAGTCACGTTGGTGAGTAATTATGCTTTAGTAAGAATATTGGCGTTAAGGTTTGTGATTCCCTATGCAAGCATGAAAGTCAATAGTTATGCAATGAAATTACATCCTACTTATGTTGCATTATTCGGTGTTAGTTATGCTTAATGCTCGCTTATGAGATTTTTCGTTTCTTGGTTGGTTGCTTCTCAATCTATTTGCTAGCCTCCACTTGTACTAAGTAGAAATACTACTTGTGCATCCAAAATCTTTAAACCTGGTTTTGCCATATGAGTTCACCATACCTAACTATATGCGGTATTTCAGTATCGTTCTAAGTAAATTTGTATGTGCCACCTCTAATTTTCAAAATGAATTTTCTTTTTGTGTGCTCGTACTGCTCATGAAGCGGCAGGGGGTGGCCAATATTTTCCATGCTAGATGCGTTATTCCCAAGATGAGTGTTTACTCACTTGTTATTGCACGAGAGTACGGCGGTAATAGGGATGCCTAGTCCCTAAATGAAAAAGAAATTTACTTTATGTTGTCAAATAGTAAATTCCTTGGAAAGTGTTGTTATGGAAGGCACCTGTGGATACGGCTAGCCATGTATTGTGAAAAATGGAGGAAAAAGGAATAAACTTTATTTTCGGTTTGGGAACCGCCTATGATATATCTAGCATGGAAAGTGTCAGAAATTACTTGGTCGTTTTCATTCATGGGAAAAGTATGTCTCTCAATTTTTTATCTCTCAATTTAAGCTTTGAGCTCTGGCATCTCTACAAATCCCTACTTCCCTCTATGAAGGGCCTTTCTATTTACTTTATGCAATTTTATTTTTATTTGAGTCTCCATCTTCTCTTATAAAGAACCAACTAGGGAGCACTACAATCATACTTGAGCATTGGATGTAACTAATATGCGAGTGTGTTTCATGAATGGATCAATAATTGAGCATGGTGGGCTAGGGATAACTTTCTTTAGTATTGATATTTTGAAAGACATGGTTGCTAATTGATATGCTTGAGTATTGAAATCTTTATTTCAAAACTAGACTATTGCTTTGAAACATATAAAAGTCAAAATGTCCATGCTACAAAAGAAAAGAATATGTGATGAACATCTTAGGCATCATTCCACACCAAAATTCCGTTTTTATCATTTACCTACTCGAGGACGAGCAGGAATTAAGCTTGGGGATGCTGATACGTCTCCAACATATCTATAATTTTTTATTGTTCCATGCTGTTATATTATCATTCTTGGATGTTTTATAATCATTTTATAGCAACTTTATATCATTTTTTGGGACTAACCTCTTGACATAGTGCCCAGTGCCAGTTGCTGTTTTTTCCTTGTTTTTTGCTTTGCAGAATATCTGTACCAAACGGAGTCCAAAGACAATGAAACTTTTTGGAGATTTTTTGTGGACCAGAAGACACCCAGTGGGCCAAAGAAGTACCAGAGGGGAGGCCCGTGGGGAGCACAACCCACCAGGGCACGCCCAGGGGGGTTGTGCCCCCCATGGAGCCCCCTACACCGCCTATTCTCCCTATAAATTTCAAAATATTCCAGAAACCCCGGGGGAGTCAACGAAACACAATTCCAGCCGCCACAAGTTCCAGAACCACGAGATCCAAGCTAACAACATCATAGAGGGGTTCATCATCCTCATTGGTGCCTCTCCGATGAAGCCTGAATAGTCCATGGAAGTGCTAGTTATCGACTAGAGGGGGGGGGGGGTGAATAGGAGATTTTTATGGAAGTCTTCAAAACACGACGTCTTTGAAGACAAACAGATGAAATGAACCTATTGATATGCAGCGGAAGATAGACTACACTAGACAAGCCATAGTCAAGTAAGTAATGTAGTGAAAGCACGAAGACTATCAGCATCTAGGTAGTATGGATCAGGATGGAAGACAGTATGAAGCCAAATAGATAATAGTCTTCACACAGTGAAGTCAAACAAATCATACAAGCAAGCAATGACTTCACGAAGACAAACAGTAAAGTAAAGGGAAGTGAGGGATAGAACTAGTTGCTTGGTGAAGACAAGGATTTGATAGACTAGTCCCAGTTGCTGTGACAACTGTACGTCTGGTTAGGGAGGCTAAGATTGAACTCAGAATACCACGTCTTCACCTTATTCCCCTTGAGCTAAGGACACCCAGTCCTCGCCCAATCAGGGTGTTGCCTTCAAGGTATACTTCCAAACTGATAACCCACAAGTATAGGGGATCAGTTGTAGCCTCTTTCGATAAGTAAGAGTGTCGTACCCAACGAGGAGCTAAAGGTAGAACAAATGTTCCCTCAAGTTCTATCGACCACCGATACAACTGTACGCACGCTTAACGTTCGCTTTACCTAGAACAAGTATGAAACTAGAAGTACTTTGTAGGTGTGATAAGATAGGTTTGCAAGATAATAAAGAGCACATAAATAGAAACTAGGGGCTGTTTTAGATAAAGACACGACTAAGTTAGTTTCAGTAGAGAGCTTTTTGTCACAAAAAAGTTATTTGTCCCTAGGCAATCGATAACTAGACCGGTAATCATTATTGCAATTTTATATGAGGGAGATGCATAAGCTAACATACTTTCTCTTCTTGGATCATATGCACTTATGATTGGAACTCTAGCAAACACCCGTAACTACTAAAGATCATTAAAGTAAAACCCAACCATAGCATTAAAGTATCAAGTCCTCTTTATTCCCATACGCAAACAACCTACTTACTCGGGTATGTGATTCTGTCACTCACGCCACCCACCATAAGCAAATCATGAACATATTGCAAACCCTACAGCGGGGATCCCTCACGCTTGCGCGACACAGAGAGCACCATAGGACATCACCAATAATAAAACATGCAACTCAAACCAATCACGATCATTAATGAACCCATGCATTGAAAACAGAATCTGTAAAAAACAGAACAATCTGTAATGATCTGAACAATGATCATACTTATGTTACCCCCAAAATTATAAAAAATTAGGACATGCAATTTGTATATCAACCATGTGTAAAAAAATATCATATTTTATCACGTTCCAATGAATCACATTAATTCCAGAACCAGGCACAAAAGTTTCTGTTTTTGCACAGAATCAAGTCAACTATCATTCACACTATCCCAAAGGCTTTACTTGGCACTTTATTGAAACAAAAGCTGCAAAACATGATTACTACAGTAGCTTAATCATGTGAACACACAAAAGTAGTAGGTAGAAATATTGGGTTGTCTCCCAACAAGCACTTTTCTTTAATGCCTTTTTAGCTAGGCATGATGAGTTCAATGATGCTCACATAAAAGCAAAGAATTGAAATATAATAGGATCATCATAAAGCATATGACTAGCACATTTAAGCCTAACCCACTTCCTATGCATAGGGATTTTGTGAGCAAATAATTTATGGGAGCAAGAATCAACTAGCATAGGAAGGCAAAACAAGCACAACTTCAGAACTTTCAACATAAAGAGAAGAAACTTGATAGTATTGAGATATGTAGAAGCATATGTTCCTTTCTCATAATGATTTTCAGTAGCATCATGAATGACTTCAATAATATAACTTTCACATAAAGCATTATTTTCATGATGCACAAGCATAGAAATTTTATTACTCCCTAGATAAGCAAATTCATTCTTATTCAAGATAGTGGGAGCAAACTCAATAAAATAACCATCATGTGATACTTGATTGGCATAATCATGTTGAGAATTAAAGGTATGATGACAATTTCCATGGTTATCATTATTCTTTATAGCATACATGTCATCACAATAATCATCATAGATAGCAACTTCTTTTTATCATAGTCAATTGAAACCTCTTCCAAAATAGTGGATTCATCATTAAATAGAGTCATGGCCTCTCCAAATCCACTTTTATCACTATAATAAGATTAAACACACTCCAAAAGAGTGGGATCGTTACTAAGAGTTGACACTCTTCCAAACCCACTTTCATCATTGTATTTGTCATAAATAGGAGGCATGATATCATCATAATAAATTTGCACATCAAAACTTGGGGGACTAAAATATCATCTTCATCAAATGTAGCATACCCAAGTTTATGGCTTTGCATATCATTAGCATCATGGATATTCAGAGAATTCATATTAACAACATTGCAACCATGCTCATCATTCAAATATTTTATGCCAAACATTTTATTGAATCCTTTTTCTAAAAGTTGAGCACAATTTTCCGATCTATCATTTTCAAGAAAGACATGATAAAGACAAATAACATGAGGCAACATCAATTCCATTTTTAGTTTTATTTTATAAACAAAACTAGTGATAAACCAAGAAAGTGAAAGATTCAATTGCAAGATCTAAAGATATACCTTCAAGCACTCACCTCCCCGGCAACGACACCATAAAAGAGCTTGATGTCTACTACACAACTTTATTTTTGTAGACTCGTGTCGGGCCTCCAAGGGCAGACTTTTGTAAGAGAGTAGCAATTTTTCCTCAAGTGGATGACCTAAGGTTTATCAATCTGTGGGAGGTGTAGGATGAAGATGGTCTCTCTCAAACAACCCTACAACCAAATACAAGAAATCTCTTGTGTCCCCAACACACCCAATACAATGGTAAATTGTATAGGTGTTGGGGAACACACTATTTCAAAATTTTACCTACGATCATGCAAGATCTATCTAGGAGATGCATAGAAACGAGCGGGGAGAGTGTGTCCACATACCCTCGTAGACCGAAAGCGGAAGCGTTTAGTAACGCGGTTGATGTAGTCGAACGTCTTCACGATCCAACTGATCCAAGCATCGAACATACGACACCTCCGCGTTCAGCACACGTTCAGCTCGATGACGTCCCTCGATCTCTTGATCCATTTGAGGACGAGGGAGAGTTTCGTCAGCACGACATCATGGCGACGGCGAGGATGAAGTTACCAGCGTAGGGCTTCACCTAAGCAGTACGACGATATGATCGAGGTGTGTAACTGTGGAGGGGGCACCGCACACGGCTAAGAGAAGGCTTGGTGTGTCTTTGGGGTGTCCCCTCCCATGTATATAAAGGGGGGAGGAGAGGTGGTCGGCCTAAGGGGGGCACGCCATGGGGGGAGTCCTACTTGGACTCCCGGTCCAAGTAGGATTCGCCCCCCTTTCCTATTCCCACTAGGAGAAGGAGGGAAGGAGGAGGAGGAGGAGAGAAGGAAAGGGGGGCCGCCCCCAACCCTAGTCCAATTCGATTTGGGCTTGGGTGGGCGCGTGCCTCCACCTGGCCGCCGCCTCCTCTCTCCACTAGGGCCCATGAAGGCCCATTAACTCCCTGGGAGGGGGGGGGGTCCGGTAACCCCCGGTACTTCAGAAAATGTGCGAACCTTTCCGAAACCATTCCGGTGTCCAAACACAACCTTCCAATATATCAATCTTTATGTCTCGACCATTTCGAGACTCCTCTTCATGTCCGTGATCTCATCCAGGACTCCAAACAAACTTCAGTACTGATGGATCACCGACTAGCGAGATGCTGAATCGTGCGAGTTGTGGCCCGATCTTTCACAGTACTGTTGTCGTAAACGATCGAGGTAGAAAGAGATTCGGCCATTGCTATTATTTAACAAGAACAGAAAGTAATCTGCGGCAAGATTGACAAATATCAAACTCAATGCAGCAGCATACGATCCATCATAAAGGGTCATAGAAAACGCAGCAACTTGATGTCCCAGACCTGGGACCTTTTTCTTTGTCTATTAACTCTTGATAACAAAAATCAATCTCAAAAACCACTACTTCCGTACACGGATGTAACCGGCCTTTTATATAGGCGACGTGTACATAGCAAACCGACTTGCATACAAGACCTAACTAATTTGGACTCTCTCTCTTTCCTATCCCAACAAATCAAGGAATTAAACCATAAATTATCCGACACGTTGATCACCTATAGTAACTAACTTTGGACCCCTAAAAAAACTAGTACGTAACTACTATTATATCAAACGACTTGACCCTCTCGTATCAATTGACCGACACAGGATCTGCAATAATTTATGTAGCACATGGAGTTCTGAAGATGGGCTTAACTTCATCCTTCTTCGGTTCAATTGGTGGAACTTCAAAGCTAAAAGAACCAACTTGTAAAACATTCCGAAGATTATCTCTTGCACTAGCAGCCACATCATTCCCTCCTCCTTGAAATGAAGCCATCCGCGGTTTTGTGGTATCTTTGGAGACCCTCTTTTGAACTGAAAAAATATCAACTTTGATAGCATTGGACGCAATATACATCGCCTTCTAGCGTCCCCAAAAGAATAAGTATTGGACCTCCCATCATGTGTGGCACGATGATCATATTGCCATGACCTCCCCAATAAAAAGTGGCATGCATCCATTGGCAAGACATCACAAATTACTGTGTCTTTGTAGTCACCAACTGAAAAATTCACACGCACCTTGTGAGTAACTTTGAGTTTGCGAGACTGATATAACCACTCAATGCAATGTGGTTGTGGGTGTTTCCACATAGGTAACGTTAAAGCATGCACCAATTCCTTGCTGATAGCATTAGTGTAGCTTCCACCATCTATGATCAACTTACAATTGGTGTTGTTGACCTTACACTGAGTCTGAAAAATATTCAAACGTTGCCCCTTATCCTCAATGCGATCCTCTTGCACATGTTGCACCATTAAGGACGGATATGATTGAGCAGCTTCAAAACTAGCAGTCACCTTCTCAGCATCTTCAAAATTTTCACTAGAAGTGTCAGAAACTGCCTCTTCATCACTCGCGGATGCATAGCCATCTTTTGTGAGCAATACTCTCTTCTCATTAGGACATTCACGCTTCATATGTCCCCTTCCTCCACACTTGAAACACTCTATGTCACTGGAACGATTGGTCGACTGTGCACTAGAATCAACCCTCGACGGTCTTGATTCTGAAGCATTCTTTTGCACGGAACCATGAGGATGACTTGATGTTGCCGTCCTAGAGCTAGGACCAGTATCCTCACTCTGATGCTGCGAGCGTCGCCATGTGTTCAAAGTGGTACCGGGAACTGTGTTGACTTGGTGTCGCTTAATCTGTTGTTCCGCACGCACAGCTTGGTGCACAAGATCTTGTATGTTGTAGTAGACCACCATCTCAACACGATCTTGCACCTCGACATTGAGCCCGTTAAAGAAACGTGCCATGGTCGCCTCTGGATCCTCCGTTATCCCTGTACGTATCATGAGCAATTCCATCTCCTTGTAATATTCATCAACACTCATATTACCTTGAGAGAGCCGCTGCAACTTGTTGTACATATCTCTTTTATAGTGCTCAGGAACAAAACGTCGCCTCATGAATTCTTTCATCCCTCGCCAAGTCGTCTGGCGATGTCTTGAATGACAAATTTGATTCCACCACTACAAAAAAATACACTTCCGTGATGATACATGTTTGTCACAGTAGGTCGCATTTTTTGTCATGCATGTACATCCATGACGATTTTATGACAGAATCAAGATAGTCATACCTGTGCTGTCATAGAAGTGTTCCATGACATTACCAAAATTATCATCACGGAAGTGACCACTTCCATGAAGATAAATCGCGCCTCACAGAAGTGCTTTCATCAAGGGTGACCGACACGTGGCATCCACCGTAACGGAATGCCGTTAAGCTATCGGGTCCGGTTTTGGATCCGATAACCTGCTAACAACCCCGACCAATGGGGATTTTCCACATGTAAAATCATCATTGGCTGGAGGAAACACGTGTCGGCTCACTGTTGGCACAGATGTCATCCACTCATCGGACCGAAGGCGCCTATGATACGTCGATACGTGGCACTGCCGAACAGAGGCCCATTCCTATGAAAAGGACGGCCCATTTGACTTGGTCAAAAGGTGGCGGGCCGGCCCACGGAAAGCATGTTAACGTCCTGTTCGCATATAGCCCATTTACAGCCCGCTAACCCAGGGCCCGTTACGACCTATCCGAATTAGGCCCAGTAGCGTCATCTGGGCCGTCCAATATGATTCCAGCCCATTTTAAGTTCCGGCCCATGTATGGCCCATGATGTCTTTCGGCCCATATGAGGCCCTTCGTAACTCTTGGCCCATTAATGGCCCGTGGTGAAACTGGCCCGTAATGAACAGTGTATCACTTTATACCCATTAACGGCCCATTAATCCATTGGGCCGTTTGCAGCCCATGTTATCTTTCGGCCTTCTCAGGGCCCATTTATTCTTGGGCTCATTTCCTGCATTCGGTTACTTACGACCCATTACTGCCATTTTCTGCTTGTGGGCCAAATTCAGCCCGTGGTTATAGTCAGCCCGTTTGTGGCCCGTTAATACGTTGGGCCATTTTCATAGCGTTATCAAATACAACCTATTAATGACGGCCCATTATGGTCGGCCCATGAATGGACGACTCCAACTCGAGCCCGTTTACGGCCATAATGCGGTCTGTTTTTGCCCCATGTTTGGCCAATCGATCATACGGCCCGTATAAGGCCCATTGATGATATGGCCCGTAGAAGGCCCATTGTTTCTATGGCCCGCAGAAGGCCAATTGTTTCCACGGACCGTAGAAGTCCCATTGTTTCTATGGACTGTAGAAGGCCATTGTTTCTACGGACCATAGAAGGCCCATTATTTCTACGGCCCGTAGGAGGCCCAGTGTCACTACAGTAAATATGTAGCCCATGGCCTGTTAAAGGCGGGAAACGACTATAGGTTTAGACCTGCTAATGGCCCAAGATGATTATAGGCCCACGTTTTGGCCCATATGAGTAACCGGCCGGCCTGAAGATCGACAACACTAAGATCCACTGAACCTTCTGGCCTAAATTACAGCATACCGACCAAAGAATAAACCTAGACTATACAATAAAGAAATTACGGCATATTGCATCCATTGGGAATCAAAGTTCGCTACCGGTGATAATAAAGCGCAACATGACCGCGAATTACATACACTAGGCATCAAAGGTCGCCACCAGTGCATATAAACGCGCCGACAAAAGAATATACAAAACTGAGAGCACTTCAGAAGGCACTAGACCTGGCAAGGTCGGCCCCCGCAAGCAGCCGAACAAGCTGATGAGACCTCAGTTGTGTCAACGATAGATGCTTCATCCCTAGCTGTATGGCACAATAGTGCGCAAGGCAGTCCCCTGACATCTTCATTACATCTTTGACCTCAAGTCAGAGCTGAGCTGAAGCAAGCCTTTCCGCTTTAAGTTGAGACTGAAGAAGTCGAACTGATTGAGGCAGCGACTGCACAGAGGTTGTCTCACACCTGCTGGTGAGTAGCTTCAACTCATTGTATTCATCAAGACAGGACCTTGGGGTCATCTTGCTGTCCTCAAGATGGTTTGGCTCACTATCTTTCCTAAAGTTCTGCCTAGCATAAGACATACGACTCTGAAAGAGAAATAAGGAGACACGTAACATGTTTCACAATTATATAAGCGAATAAATGAATCTGTTCTGCATAAGGAACATGTTTTTACAACTACAATTTAAAACTGGTAGTTGTTGCAAACATCCAATCAGATGTAAACAGCAGTGGAGGAAATGATGCCTATCCAAATCTATACTAGAACAAAGTTTGAAGGCTTGAGAAGGATGAACTTACATTACATGTTAACACGGGCTGGACGAAGCCCTTCTCCATGTTGATGGAAGGACAATTCAATAAATTCCCCAAAGAAAATTCTTTATAAGCGTTGCCATTATTCTACATTTTGCAAAGAGTAAATATAGATCAAATAATATTGGAAGAAATAGAGGATAATGAAGCTCAGGTGCAGACTAATGATACATAATCAAATAGCAATTAATTAAGTACAACGTTACAAGGAAAAAGGTACTGGCAAGAGGAATGCAGACATCAACTTGTGCAGTGGCATTGGCTTTATTCAACATTTTGGTAAGAGTAAATGTAGATATGATAATTTGGAGAAAGTGGAGGGCAGGGCAGGTAAGATGCAGAGTAATGCTAGACAATCAACTATCTCACGATGCATGTAATACCACCACTGTCCGTTATTACTTGTCGCTCAAATGGATGTATCTAGCACTATTAAGTTCTAAATACATTCAATTGATCAACAATTAATTCGATACAGAGGGAGTACATGACAACAGGTACTTACATGAGCAATCTAAAACTTCATAACCATTGTGTTAATTCTACATTTATCTAAGAGTAAATATAGATCTTATAATTTCAAGCAAAGGGAGGATAAAGAAGCGAACATTTACAGTGATGCTACATAATCAAACAACAATGAGTGTAAGTATGCTGACAAAGGGCAAGAGGTACAGGCAAGAGCAATGCAGAGGCCAGTATTGTCATGAGATCTATGATCCTTTGCGCAAGGAGATTCATCTGAAATTAGTTTTCATACAAGAGAGAAGGTAAAGCACATGCAGAAATTTAGGAGTTCAAATTTTGAATTGATATCATAGACAGTACTTGACGCTGGGCTCTCAGCAGTTCTAATAGGGGTTTGGCCACTGGAGTAGGGGTAAAGTCTGGTACAGTTGGGCCTGTGTTTTCTGTGGCTACTGATCTATTTGATTTAACAGGTATCACTACCTTTTCCAAATACCTAGTTTGTACTCCTTGAGGATCTGCACTCACCCTCTTCCTTTTGGACATCTATTACGAAAGAACAACATTTGACTGAAAAAACATAGTATGACAACACATGGAATAGGTACAGAAAATGGATAGGTATGGCATATACTCATATATGATGCTTAAACTAAGCAGATGGTGTAACAAAGTACAAGTAATGCAAGAGGTCAGATGCAAAATATGTGCGACCAATACAACGTTGCCAAGTTAGAGCATGCACCTTGATGGGTGAATAAGATAGGCCATCCTCCACCATGCCAAGTTTGTTAGCCAGTGGATTGTTCCACAATATTCCTCTCGTGCGCCCATTCTCATATTCATTTTGATAATGTTCAATACCGGACATGCATGAAAACATAAAAACAAGTGAGGTTATCTTTGTAATGCAGAAGTGATTCTAATCCAATACTTCCTCCTTGTAAACCCCTTTGAGCCATCTCTGCAATTCTTCTAAGAGGTGCCATGCATGCTGTAATTTGGTGTGTGCATTAATATAATGTGGCCTACTACTCAAAATATGAGAGCTCCAGAAGTGATGATACTTCGCAGATGACAGCTTCGACATATAGTAAAGAAGAACAAGTCGACCTGACCTGACAGATTCAAAATATACTAAGGGAGAATAACTCGACCTGACCAGTCGACCGCAAGAGAAGAGGATCATCTTAAAGAAGAGCAGAAGAGCAAGCAAATTGAAGATATTACAAGTCTTTCTATACAATGTCGGTTGGCCACCCATGATGAACCAGAGCGCACAGAGAAATACTATTCCTTCCGGTCTCTCCATATGTGGCTCACATGCATTTCGAAACTAAAGTAGGAATATTTAGCTGACCAATTAAACATCTCTTAGTTTTACTAATATTAGCATAATATCAGATTTGAATTTGTACAACTAAGCTTGTTTAGCTTGATGGGTGGAGCAGTGCTATTACGACACGAACCACGTAGGCTGATCATGGTCATCATAAAATGGGGAAACCATAAGCATGATGAGTATAGTGTTGACCGTGGTAGTGGGATGGCAGATCTGAAGCTGCAAACCGCGCAAAGGGTAGTTAGCAACCGATGTTTGCTTTGAAATAACAACTAAGATTTGGTATGGACAAGAAAGCATAGTCAACAAGTGACAAAGAAATGCAATTCTGCTGTCTCTCTATATGTCGTGACATGCATTTGGAAACTCAAGTGGGACCTTTAGCTAACCAATTAAATGTGTCTATTAACTAATAACAATATCATATCACAATCATATTTGAACAACTAAGCTCTGGAATTTTGAGTGTTCTGTTGTTTAGCTTGAAGGGTGGAGTAATGCTAGTACGACGGAAAGCACCTACGCAGATCATAGTAGAGTAGATAAAAGGGGAAAACCCGAAGCATCAAGAGTAAAATCAGGAAAGTGGAACTAGCTGGACCAGTGGGTGGCACACATGCTTTTCGAAACAAATATAGGAACATTAGGTGACCAATTAAACATTCTCTGTTTTAGTAATATGAGCATCATATCAAATTCGTATTTCAACACGTAAGCTTTGGAATTATAAGTGGCATGTTGTTTCGCTTGATGGGTTGAGGTCTTGAGGAGCAGTGCTAGCACGACACGAAGCAGTGAAGCACCTACGATGATGGTAGTGAATATAAAGGGGGGAAACCATAAGCTTTATGAGTATAGTGATCGTGACATGGCGGATCTGAAGGTGCAAACCGTACAAAGCTACTTTGCAACCAATGTTTGCATTCAACTAGCCACTACGATTTGGTACAGACAAGAAAAGTACAGTAAAAAAATTAAGATCTATTTTTCGGGTCAGATCAATAACTTAAGCACATATGGGAGAGTACCACCTCTCTTGCGACACCGTGTAGGCCCCTGCTGATACGTTGAGGGTGCTGCAGGTCCGATGGCTGTCGGCGGCGGGGAAGAAGACTTTAGATGGCAGACGGCCGGGTCGGGGGATAAATCCTGTTGCCGTGGACGAGGCGGTCGTAGGAGCGGCAACGGCAAGGTGGACGACGGCGTCGATGAAGCGAGACGACGCGATGAAAGGATCCTGGTCCGGCGCCGTGGATGAGAGACATCCATCTCTTGCAGTGGACGACGGGGTAGGGGTAGCGGCTCCGGCAAGGTGGAGGATGGGGTGGCGGACGGAGGAGGCTGGCCGTAGTGGGGAGGTTGTCGTGGCGCTGACGGTGTATGAATGGGGAAATGGAGGGGGAGGGGGGATCTCAAACTTTGGGACATGCTTGTCTAAAATGTGGGGAAGTTACGAACTTATCCCCTGTTTAAAATTTCAGACATCACGTCGGTTGGGCATAGGACGGTAATCTCGCATCTCCCAAATATTTGCCAGTAACGATTTCGGGCGAGGAGAGGGTGTTTTGCCGCCCATGGTTGGCGCCCATGGTGTATGAACGGGGCTGACAGGTAGGGCGGTTGTGTCACGTATGAGGGAAGTTACACATCTGCCCCTATTTAAAATATTAGCCTACATCGATTTCGGACGAGGAGAGTTTGTTTTCCCGCCCACCATGGATGAATGGGGAAATGGAGGGAGAGACACATGTCTTTTAGACGAGCTTGAATCAAATGTGTTTTGCCGCCCACGTTTGGCGCCCACCGTGTCTGAATGGGCTCAGAGGCCGTCGTGTCTCATCTGATTGAAGTTACTAGTCTACCCCTATCGACAGCAGTGTAAATCCGGTCGATAAGGATGTCAAGTGTTAGGGGTAGACAGTAATTTCCATCTCGCAAACACTTGCTTCGGGTAGCCCACAAATGATAGTGGGTGTTTAGCCGCTTCGTTCAAAACTTGGGAGAATTAGCATTCACTTTTGCCCTGGGCCCTGGCAACTAAATCCAAAACCAATTTTTATTTGATTACGAATATCCACAGATAATGCTACGTTTTGTTATTTATTTCTTCAAAACCACAACAAAGATTTATTCCACCTTTATATATGATTATGATTTAGAAATGCCGTGATCTTCGAATTCAGTAGGTTGGATACACTTTGAGTCAAACAATTATTTCATCCAATACAATATGCTCACACGAAAAACAGTTCACCTTATGTCAATCATACAAGTACTGAGGATTACCTCGCCTAAAAAATTCAGATCATTACAACACATGGACAACATAGGGGGTCTTACAACATAATCCATTCAGAGACATGACACAACATGCAAGTACAATAATCTAATGACAATTTCAACTACTATCTAAAGAAGAACTGGGATTACCCTGGGCTTCAGATAGCAGAAGCAGCATGACCTCCTCCATCCTCAAATGCAACATTGTTACTTCCTCCAATTCTTGGGTTGCTTGCATAATGCGTGCAGGTAATTGCATAATTTCCAGCTTCAAGATCGAGATTACCTCATTCATGGCAGCCACACCATCTCTTTCTGCCTCTAGTAGAGCCTCAAGAACTATAATATCTGTGCTCAGATTGCTCTCCGGCGGTGCTGCCTCTGAACTGCTACCATCTGGTAACATGGATGGTCCACTGCTTCCACAAATAGATTCTAGGGTTGTACATTCTATCCTAGTGTGAACGGCATCCTGAAAGGTTTCCGCTGGACATAAGTAAGAGATAGTTATCGCATGATCCAGGTAGTAAGCTTACATGGTAAACGACATACGAATTATTGCCGAGCATGGAAAGCTATATTTAAATGGTTCGAAGCAGCATCAGCCGAAAAGAAATTAAAATGTTAAGATGAAACTAGGGATGTAAGTGGCAAATAAACGACATCCGCCAGTCCCATCTAGTTAGTTTTTGCTAGCTCCCTGGTTCATTTTCCTCAAAAAACAAAAACTCTTTAAACTATCATACCACTAGTGGACTTTAATCGGGATTAAACAGGGCCCAGTTGACATCCCTAGTTGAAAGGGAGTGTACCACCGCTATATTTAAGTTTCCAAGGCATCTAAGCAGTTGAAACAATCTAAGAAAGCACTTAATAGTATGGCCTCATATAAACTACGACGACAGTCTTGTGATGAAGTTCAGAGGAAAAGTTAAGGACTCAAATGAACTAGGTATGCATTTCTTTATGATAGTACATCAGGCACTGCTGACATATTGGCCAACTCAGGTATAGCGTAACAAGTAACAAACAAGCATTCAAATCAAGCAATACAGCAAAGCAGACAACTGAACTATTTGTTATTCTGTAGGATTACATGTTGAGGGCACAAGCCAACAAAGCAGCCCACACGCATTACATTTCACATGTACTAAAACACACTGCCTTACCATATGTTGATGTGAAGCCTCGCTACTGTTGCAATGTTCTTTGAAGATATCGTCAGCATCTCGTGGTTGCAAATCTACTTGTTGTAGTTTATTCTGCACCCTCTATTTAGGCAAAATTAATTTTAATCGCATGCACTGGTTCGAATTGATCATCAATGGTTCATCTAAACTAATGAAAGAAGGGTGTGTGCCTACACGACAATATATCCGCTTCCCTCTATTTTTATGCTTGTTCGAGGTGCCAGCCCCAAAAGAACAAATATTTTGCTTGATGGGGTTGGCAGCTCCATAATTAATAGAAGCATCAAATTAGTCATGCAACTTGGGAAGATCAAGAACACACAAAAAAGTAATGAATAGAGGCTCGGAGTAGTGATGTAATAGCTAGCATAAGAAAATGTAGGGTAAAACAAACAAAAACCAGCGGAACCACATGCTAGTTTGCTGATGTGTAATTAAGCATAGAGAACACAAAGCAGTCTGATGGAACCAACAGGTGGCATCAGAACAACACCATTATCATAAATATAGCATGCAAGAAGTAAAATAGTAGGCAGTGATATCTAGGAAGTACAGTAATACTTAGGACAAAACTAAAGCATATTAACTATATGTGCACTGGTATGTAATTTAGCACATGTAACATGTTCACTGCCAGAAGTATGGCCCTACAGGTGCAACCAAAATAACGCGTCTCATGAAAAATTGAGTGATGCCCTGGAGAAATTCAAAGGTGCGGTGCTTATGCTAAGAAAGTGAACATAGGCGCTGGCCGTTGGATAATAGTACCTGATTCTCGGCGGCGTATGGGTATCGTTGGCATACTTGATAGCTAAGGATCGTCGATGGTGCTCGTGTTGCGGCTGAGTTTGGGCCGGCTGGCACCATCGCTGAAGCGGCTCCGGTGCTACGGTTGCGGCGCCTGTCGACATACAAGAAAACTCATCTGTGGTAAGTGAACAGTTGCACAATAAAGAGAAAAACCGAGGAGTACAAATCGAAATAACCTGATGAGGCTACGGCATCGGTAAAGCAGGGCCGGTGGAGTTGAATATGGCGTCCGTGGAGCGGGTCCGGTGCAGTGGACGAAGGCTTCGACGGGCGCGTTGTACAGTGCTTTCGGTGAGGCGGATCTGTTGTGGTGGATGAGGGCTTGTATGAAGGGCCAGCGAAGGGACGGACGAGGGAGTCAGTGAAGGACCTACACTATGGTGGACGAGGGGACCGGTTAAGCAGATCCGGTGCGGTGGACCATGATGGCGGTCAAGGAGATCTGGAGCGGTGGACAAGCCAGTCGCTGAAGCGACTCCGGTGAAGTGATGTGTTGGTAGTTGGGGGTTCCAAGGTGCGGAAGGTAGATCCGTCGGGGTGTGAGGTCCACCGCTGCGGCGGAGGACTAGATTCAGCGGCTTGCCGTGGTTGGGGGGGGGGGGTTCGGGGAGGGGAAGGGGAAGGGGAGGGGCTCTGGGAAGAATGTTGGGGGCAAAGAGGGGAAAACAATGGAGTTACCAAAGCAGCCCTTTTCCGTTCATGTGGTAGGGGTAAAACAGGAATATCGTAGGGCTAAACTTTCGGGCGCGAGATATTTCGATGTAAGCGGGAAGTTTGAAATCTTTTGGCGCCTGAAATTATATTTTGCTCTTGTACGGCCGACTATGATATCATGTCCGAGAATTTGTTTGTTTTGCATGCAAAAAAGTGCAAGTTTTGAAAATCAATGTCTCCAACTCGAAACTTAGATTGTCCATTCAATTCAAATATGGATCATTGAGCTATTACAAGCAAATACCATCATACGATCCAATTCAAATGAAATTGCAAATGTGTTTATCCTAAATATGATGACAAAAGCAAAAATGTGTATGTGTATGAATAAAGTGGATGATTATAAAGTTTGAACATGCCCGTATGTGTATATCTCTAGGTTTGATATATGAATTTGAAATCACGAAATCCCGGCTTAAAAAATGTACCTCCGTTTAAATGAACTACAAAAGCTAATGATGGAGTCGAATTCCAAAATTCCAATCTTAGGTTTGTAATTCTGGTACATCAAGGTATATCACGCAAGTTCAAAAGTATCGTTATCTCATAGTCCAAACCGTGAAACAAATTGATCAGCCATGAGTGCACACACTATTGACCATGTATATCTCAATTACGCTAAAGTCCCTCAAATATAGACACCTCACTCTTTATCTGAAGCCAACCCCCCCTCGTCGCCCACCCCCCCTCGTCGCCCCCCACACACAGAGAAATCATTCTCTCCCCCAAACACCAACACATGAGCACATTAACACCCCTCTCTGATCAACCATGAGTGCACACACTATTGACCATGTATATCTCAATTACGCTAAAGTCCCTCAAATATAAACACCTCACTCTTTATCTGAAGCCACCCCCTCGTCACCCCCCACACACAGAGAAGTCGTTCTCTCCCCCAAACACCAACACACGAGCACATTAACACCCCTCTCTCTTCTAAAGTCCGGACCCCAATATAGGTCTCTATCACTTTGTCTCTTGGGCATGCACACATCTCTTCCCCCACTCTCTAGCTAGGTCTCCCGGCATCTCTCTTTCCCAAGCACACACACTATGTAGAGTGTATCTTTCCCATACACACAAAACGTCGCCCCAAACGTCTATCTCCCTAGTTATGTGGTTCTCGCACACTCACCTCACACACCACCCCCACTGCAAACAAGCACACTTTGTCTCCTTGTGCACCACTCTCCTCTTTCTATCTCTCCCACATGCGAACCCACCCCAGCTCCTCCCTGTATACATATATGTCGTGACTCTTTCCATAGCTCCCTAATGTATCATCATTCTTGATCTCGCACATTGTTCTGTACCATCTATTCTAGATATCTCATGAAGTCCCTATCACACACACGATGACTCACTTCCCTTGCGTTTCCGTACATAGGCCAATTTCAAACAACATCAACATTGTCTCCCTATCTATACGCCATTTATGGACACAAACGCCCCCTCTCTCGCCCCCCCTCTCTCTCTCTCCCCCCTCTCCCTCTCTCGCTCTCACACCCCTCTCCCACACACACTCGATGTCTCTTCCAAATAGTCTGCTCCCCCCACCTACACCCATGCTATCCCGCTACTACACATGCCACACCATTCCCCCTTCCCTTATACTAGGCTTACATCATTAGTGGTCTCTCTACTCCACATACACACACAAACGCGCGCAAAAATACACACAGACACGCACAAATACCCATTAATCTGGATCCTCATCTCTCCCCATGTCTGCATGTGTATCTCACACACTCACTCTCTAATTATGCATATGTGTCTCCACGTTACACAACACAAAGCCCCATGTACATGTCTCTCTATATCCTCCACACACATAGACACAAAGAATCTGTTATCATTGCCTCAGTCTCTAGACATATCACACACGCACACACACACACACACTCTCTCTCTCTCTCTCGCAAACACGCTCAACAAGGGTTTCCCCATGAATAACTTACCATCTATTCATCAACAGTCGTGGCAGTACGGCGAACACGAGACGTGAAAAAGAATAAATCTACACGTGCTTAGACCACCTAGTATGACTACTAGGACTAGAGCAAGCCAAAAAGCGCGCCGCCGTCACCCCCTCCTTATCGGCGACGGGGAAACCTTTGTTTTACACAGTCGAGAAGTCATTATGCTAAGGCCTCACATGCTGAGGCGTTGAATAGAATGTAGATGCTAGTGTACGGAAACAAGTATCGATAATACGTTTGTATCTCCATACTTATATTTCTTCTCTTTAAAAAACCGAGTTGGTGATGATGGTACGCGTGCCATCTTGCAATATAGACCGTCCGATCTATATCTGACGGATGGAAATTAAACTAAAAGATACCCGCACCGCTCTCCACATTTGTAGAGAAGGCCTTCCCTCATTCATCCTTATCTCCAACAACCTCATTGTTGAGCAATTAAGAAAGGAAGCCTCTGGAACAAACTGGCCTGGTGGCCGCTGCCGGCGTCATCAATCCCCATGCCTCTGCTCAGTCCGACCACCGATCACCACCATGCCCCACTCCTTTTCACCTTATCTCCTATTTATCGAGATATCATTAGTTTTTACACATGGGATTACTCCCGCATGGGTCAATCACAACAAGTGTTTTATAAAAAAATGCATCTTGATGTTCCGTGCAATGCACAGATCTTGCTAGTACTCCTACTGTTGGGGATATTACTACTGGATGTAAACCGGCCAGGAGTAGCCGGGTTAACTCTATGAAGATTAGAAGCCCATGAAGACGTAAGGATGGTGGCATTTTACGAAGGCCCAAGGCCCAAAGGCGGGTTAAGTCCTATAGATATAAACCAACTTTCTCATGTAACTTGTATTGTAAGATAGGAAGGATAGAGACCGGGCCGGACACGTTTATGATTCGGCCTCGGGACTCTGTAAACCGGCGGGTGTCAACCTATGTATATAAAGGGACGACCCGACAACAGTTTAGGAAGGAGAGACAACAACTCGAGAGCCAGGCAAAGCGGATTCGCTCCCTGGTCATCGAAACCCTAGCAATACCAACACAACTAGACGTAGGCTTTTACATTCATCAAAGGGGCCGAACTAGTATAAAACTCTCGTGTCCCTTGTCCGGTTTAACCCCTTTAAGCTAACCCGTAGCGATGGCTCCACGACTAAGTCCTTTCAGGAGGACATCTGCCGTGACAAAACCACGACAGTTGGCGCCCACTTTGGGGCTATCGCATGATGGTTTCGAGTTCTTGAAGGGCAGCTTCGAAGGACTCAAGGGATACACTGTGGGCCGGATGACTAAGAGTCGTCGCGGCAAGCTCTACAACGATGACATAGGATGGGGTCCCGAGGCCAGTTCAATTGAATACAGGTACCGGGTCCCCTTTGGCAGGATTCACGTCTTCATCGGCAAGATCGGCGAACCGGGCCCTGAGCCGGACACCTGCACCGACATCATCGAGATGACTCAGCGTGCAAGCCCTGCCCAGGTTCAGCCCGCAGCAAGGCATGTTTTCGTAGGTGTCATCCATGGAACGGAATATGAGGATGGACCGGCATCTGATGGGGAAACGGTTGTCTGTTCTGATAACGAGTCTTCAACTGGAGAGACCGAGTCGCTGTATCAGCTGCAGGACGGCCAGATTAGTGGAGGTTTCGATGGCAACAGTATTCTGGACCCCCTCGATCTGCCAAACCGGGTCACGGTCTTCATGGCCGGTACACAGCCAGCGCAACACTCTTCTACTGCCGCGGCAATGCTCTCCGGTTCAGCAACAACAATGCCAGCAGGAGCAGGGGGCTCTGCGCCGCCTCCGGCTCAGGTTTTGTCTGATTTGTTCGATGCCTTGGCAACATTTCTGGCAGCAGAAGTGGATGCAGCAACCCGAGATCAGCACAATGCGGAGATTGCAAAGGTGAAAGATCAGATAACTCAGGCTAAAGCGGACCTGGCAGCAAAGAACGCCAGGATGGCTACAGAACGGGCTGAGTTGGAAGCTCAGGCCTATCGGCTTAGGCTGGATCAGTGTGCCTCAGACGATGTCATGAGGAGGAGATACTGGTCGCACCTCCCGCCGGGCTATGAACCAAGAAATCTCTTCAACACGCCAAGAGCAGGAACCAGTAACCAGCTGATGGTAAACTGGACCGAGGCACCGGTAACAGGAGCGCCAGTTCAGCCGCACACGATGAACCCGCCTCGTCAGAACAACATTGTGCCACAGTACGTTTCGAGGCCCCCGGGGCATTACTCCAACCCGTTGGATAATATTGTGGCTGCCGCTTCATGATTGGCAGCCCTCCCAACTGACGACGAGTCACCAGTGGCAATTGAGACATGACGGGCCAAAGAGCTCCTTCAAACAGCTTTAAACCAGCAGCAGGCTTATTCACATAGTCACGAGAGGATTCATTCTACCTCCCGTCCGAGTCGGAGCTACAACAGGCACGTTGAGGATGAACCGGCCGTGTCAAGCAGTGCACGCCACCGTAACTCGCCGCGAGGGCATAACCCGGCAGGTGGTGGTGCTAATGCGCAGGATGTGGTGGATCATGGTCATGCATGTCGAGAAGCCGAGTTAGCAGCACAGCATGCGGCTCGTCAGCTTACTCCGGTTCGTCCTACCGCTCCAGTGGAGCCAGGCGTGGTCTTCAGTTCTTTAGGGGTGCCGTGTCTCATCCCCGCTTTGCGCAATGTATGACTGCCCAAGGATTTTAAAGGCCCTCGTAAGGTGCCCAATTACACTGCCGATTTACCCCCTGAGTCATGGGTTGAGAGTTATGAGATGGCGATGGAGATGCTGGATGTGGATGAAGCGGTGTGTGCTAAGTACTTCACCATGATGTTGGAGGGGACAACTCGTACTTGGTTAAAGAGCTTACCGGCTAACTCCGTCGGGTCATGGGCTGAGTTAAAACACCGGTTTATCCAGAATTTTAAAGATACTTGTAAGCAGCCTATGTCGATTGTGGACCTGGCCGCTTGTGTTCAAGAGGATGGGGAGTCTACAACCCATTGGGTGAAGCGAGTCTCAGCTATTCTGCATTCATCGGACCGTATCAACGCGGATACATCAGTCTTGGCGTTGGAGGGCAATTACCGGTTTATGCCATTAAAACTGAAGTTAGGGAGGCTCAAGCGTCACTGCAATGACATGTCAACCCTTAGGGCTGCTTTGGTGAAATATGCTGATTCAGATAGTACCAAAGACCCTGAGTCTGAGGATGACAAACGGGGAAGGGGAAAAAGAACGGCAATACCAAGGGGCAGCAGCACAATCCGGCAGGTCATGGGAATAATGGTAAGCGCAAGGCAGACAATAGTTTGGACTTTGTGGCTAACACCAATGCTCAGGATAACGGTCAGCGTCGTAAGGGCAAGCCGCCCCAGAGGGGCAGAGGGTCAGGCCCCAATCTGGAGCGCCTGTTAAATCAACCTTGTCCAAAACACTGATTGAAGGAGAAGCCTACTTCACATCTTTGGAAGGATTGTTTCATCATGCGAGAGTTCAAAAATTCCAATATGTTTCAGTACGACAATGGCCCGCCCGGCGGTTCAGGAGGCGGTTTTGATGGGCCGGGTTATGGAGGCGGCAGCTCCGGTTCAGGATTCCAAGGCCATTAGACCAGACATGGTAATCAAGGTAATCAGGGCAATCAAGGAGGTTATAACCATCAGGGGAATCAGCAGCAGCAGCAGTCGGGTTATCAGAGCAATCCGAAGCAGTTGAATGGTGGGCAGTATCATGTCTTCACCACTAGCTTGTGTAAGCATGATCAGAAGCTTCACAAGAGGGTCGTGAACTCTGTTGAACCGGCAGTGCCTCAGTATTTGTGCTGGTCTGAACAACCAATTTTATGGAGTCGAGAGGATCACCCACCCTGGGTTGATAATCCGGGTCATCTGGCCTTAGTAGTGGCACCTCAAGTTGGGGGGTATAAGTTCACCAAGGTGCTTATGGATGGAGGAAGTAGTATCAATATCCTTTACTATGATACCTTTCGCCGTATGGGATTGACAGATAAGAATCTTAAACCGTCGAACACCGTTTTTCATGGTGTGGTGCCTGGTAAGTCTGCGTATCCAGTGGGAAAGATAGCCCTAGAGGTGGCTTTTGGAGATGATCATGACTCAAGGTCAGAAACGTTAACTTTTGAGGTGGTGAAAATCAAGAGTCCGTATCACGCCCTGTTCGGACGACCGGCTTATGCCAAGTTCATGGAGAGACCATGTTATGTTTATCTACAGCTTAAGATGCCGGGTCATAAGGGGACCATCACAGTACATGGGAGCAGGAAGATTGCTTTGGAATGTGAAGAGGGTGATGCGGCTTATGCTGAGTCGGTTTTGTGCCATAGAGGAGCTGATGTTTTATAAAGACAAGGTTGATCCGCAGACATGACTTGTTTGAAAAAACCAACTACGGAGCATGATCCGGCGTTGAAGTTTAAATCGGCTATAGACACTAAAATGGTTGATTTTGTTCCTCGTGATTCATCCAAGCAGTTCAACATCAGCGCTAACCTGGATCCCAAATAGGAAAGCGCGCTCATCGAGTTCATCCGTGAGAACCGGGACATCTTTGCATGGAAGCCTTCTGACATGCCAGGTGTACTGAGGGAACTCGCTGAGCACACACTTAATATAGATCCTAAGTTTAAACCGGTCAGGCAGTTTCTCCGCCGCTTCAACGAAGAAAGGCGTAAGGCTATTGGTGAGGAGGTAGCTCGGCTGTTGGCCGCAGGCTTTATTGTGGAGGTCTTTCACCCGGAGTGGCTGGCTAATCCGGTGCTGGTTCTTAAGAAAAACAACACTTGGCGTATGTGTGTGGACTACACAGACTTGAACAAGGCTTGTCCAGCTGATCCCTTTGCCCTCCCTCGTATTGATCAGATTATTGATGCTATGGCAGGTTGTGACCGTTTGTGTTTTCTGGATGCTTATTCTGGTTATCATCAGATCAAAATGGCAGTTAAGGACCAGGAGAAGACAACTTTTATAACTCCCTTTGGAGCCTTCTGCTATGTCTCTATGCCCTTTGGGCTCAAGAGTGCCCAGGCGACTTATCAGCGTTGTGTTCAGAATTGTCTTCATAAGCAGATTGGGCGCAATGTTCATGCGTATGTGGATGATATTGTGGTAAAGTCCAGGAAGGAGGAAACATTGATAGATGACTTGAGAGAGACTTTTTACAACCTCTGGGTTTATAAGATGATGCTTAATCTGGACAAATGTGTCTTTGGTGTTCCGGCAGGCAAGCTCTTGGGTTTTCTGGTGTCTAACAGGGGCATTGAGGCTAATCCGGAGAAGATCATAGCCATCACCTCTCTGGCTAAACCGGCATGTATCAATGACGTTCAGTGTCTGGCGGGCCGGATTGCGGCTTTGAGCCGGTTTATCAGTTGTCTTGGGGAGAAGGCTATCCCTTTATATCAGATTCTAAAGAAAACGGATGAATTTGTCTGGAGCGATGCGGCTGATAAAGCGTTTGAGGATTTGAAGAGACAGTTAGCTGAACCGCCAGTCCTTGCGGCTCCGGTCGATAAAGAGCCCTTATTGCTATATGTGGCTGCTAATGCCCGGGCTGTTAGTGTGGCTATTGTTGTGGAGCACAAGGAGGCTGGAAAGGAGTATCCGGTTCAATGGCCGGTTTGTTATATCAGTGAGGTGCTTATCGAATCAAAGCAGAGGTATCCGCATTGGTAGAAGCTGGTGTATGGGGTGTTTATGGCAATCCGGAAGCTCAAACATTATTTTCAAGGTCATCCTATCGCAGTGGTTAGTTCAGCCCCTTTGGGAGATATCATCCAAACAGAGAGGCGACTGGCCAGATTGCCAAGTGGGATATTGAGCTTGGACCTCACGGGCTCAAATATACACCTCGCACAGCGATCAAATCTCAAGCACTCTGGACTTCATCAATGATTGGACAGAGTTGCAGGCACCAGAGGAAAATCCAGACAACACTTATTGGACTATTCACTTTGATGGGTCCAGGCAATTGGAGGGCTTGGGGGCTGGAATCATATTAACTTCCCCACGAGGTGACAAGTTTTGTTATGTTCTCCGCTTAATGTTCCCTTGTACTAACAATGCAGCTGAGTATGAGGCCTTACTCCATGGTCTGCGGATGGCTAAGGAAATGAACTTAAGCCGGGTTAAGTGCTTCGGTGACTCGGACCTGGTGACTCAGCAGGTATCTGGCACTTGGGATTCTAAGATTCCACTCATGGCTGCATATCGACGGGAGGTGGACATAGTGGCTGGTCATTTCAAAGGTTATCAAGTTGACCATATAGACCGGCGAATTTCGGTGTGGAACGACACCTATGGGATCACAAGAATCCCTACTACGGTTGCCGGGGCGCAGGGTTGCAAGGAGAGCAGGGCTAGTAGACAACACAAGGATCGTTTACCCAGGTTCGGGCCGCAAGGATGCGTAAAACCCTAGTCCTGCTTTGGTGGGTGTATTTCTGAGAGTTCTTGAGCTCTCGAACTAGCTGCGGTCAGCGTGTGGTTCCAAAGAGCCGAATCCCCCTCCTCGTCGCCTCAGGCCTCCTTTTATAGGAAAAAGGGGGTTGCCACAGTGGCACACAGGAGGTGGAAAGGTCTATAGTGGCACGAGGTTATCCCTCGTATTACACGACAAGGTGTATTTAATGCATCGCTTAGGTGTCCTCTTGCTTTATCGGGGACGGGGGCGAGGCCCGTCCCGTCCGTCACCGCTCCTCCTCGCTTTGACACGCGCCTCGGCTAGGAATGCGTGCGGTGCCATGTAGGCAGGCAGGCGGCTGAGTTGGCACGGAGGTGGAGCCTTCACGAAGATCTGCATGCCGCCACGCAGGCGCTTGACGAGTTGGCCTGGGAGCTGCATGTTACCACGCAGGTGCCTGCCCAGCTGGTTGGGCTAGCAGCTGCATGCGAACGGCGGTGGAAGCTTGGTTGACGTGGGCTTGGCGGTGGCCTTGCCGGTGTCTTTGGCGAGGGCCTTGCCGGGTGGCCCGGCAAGGGTCTCGCCGTGGCGTGTTGTTGTCCCCGGCAAGGATCTTGCCGAGAATCGTCATCTTCTAATATGATCTTGAATATGTGTTCACAAAGATCCGCATGCCACCACAGGGGTGCCTTTCCGAGCCTTGGCCCCACGCTGATGATGGCACTGGGGGCCGTGGGCTCAAGGGTGGCTAGCTCTGTTGGTGTGGGGCGAGCTGTCCCGGCAAGAGTCTTGCCGGGGCCGCTGAGGCCTCCCGGCAAGGGTCTTGCCGGGGGAACTTGCCTCGTCCCTCTGCTCTTTGTGGTCTTGGCCTTGGCGTTGCTTTTATTGTCTTGGGCTTTGATCTTACCTTGGCTCACCTCCCTCGTTCTGCTTGGTGTGGCCATGGGCGCGGCTCTGACTACCCGTGCACAGGAAAAGGGGTACAAAGATGCACCCCTATTTTTCTACACCGACAGGAGCCCCCGGGCCTGGGCCACACATAAGCGCAACGCATTGTTGGGCCAGGCCCAAAACGGTGCACAGGCAGGTGGGGCGCTTTTCACCGTGGTAAGATTCTTCACGCGCTCTGCCTCCCACGACCCGCGCGCGCGGCGCGGCGTGGAGGGGCGTGCGTGATGTGGGCGGCATGCATGGGGTGGTTTCCACACGCATGCGTCACGTCGCAGTAAATGGGCAGCGCGCCCCATGGCTTCCCCATAAAAAGGGATAACCGTGGGCGCACTGTTCCTTTTACGCTCCGCGCAACCCCAATCTCGGAAACCTCCATCCGCCTTCCTCTTCTTCCTTATGCTTCGTCCTCGCTTGCCGTCGTTGCGCTTCCGCCGCCCTCTGTCCTGCCCTCCTCCCCCAGTCGCCATGGCGCCAAAATCCACCAAGGGCAAGGGAGTGGCCAAGGACGCCGGAGCCGCGGAGCCGCCGGAGAGTGAGCTGGCGGTGCAGCGGACGCAGTCCGCCTTCTTCCCCTCGAAGGTTGACGTGTTCGAGCTTCGGGACTCCTTCAGGCCCCTGTGTGGAGTGAAGACGGGGGAAGAGAATTCGGGGTATCCGGCCACGCGCGTCATCCCCGCCAACTGCGCCGAGGCTGCCCCAAATCGGTACCCCTTATTTGTTGATTATTTTTCTTGCGGGCTCTGTCCTCCCTTCTCTGATTTCTTCAGCGATATCATGCACACCTTCGGCTTCCACCTCCTGGATTTTACTCCAAATGCGGTGGCGTGCATGACCCTTTTCGCGCACCTCTGCGAAGGCTTTGCCGGGGTGCACCCTAGCATGGCGCTCTTCCACCATTACTTCTTCCCTCGGATCCAAACGGGAGGTGCCATCTCGGGGTGCATCGCCTGGATCCCAAAATCCAAGGGAGCGTACCCGGACGGCGGCATGAAGGAGAGGTGGGAAGAATGGCGGGGCCGGTGGTGCTGGATCAAAGAGAAGGACCTGCCGGCGTTCTGCAGAGTTCGTCGAGTGCTGCCGGTTCGCGGAAGCGATTGGAGCGACGTCGATGCCGACGACGGAAAGCTCACGGCCGCCACCACCAGGATTCTCCGGCTTACCCAGGCCGGGCTCACCCTTGATATGATCGGGGCAGACTTATCCGTCGCCGGATCGCTCCTCTGCATAACAAGGGGAGGCCAGCCTGGCTCTTCACGAACCCCGCCGACATCATGCGGCCCCGCCCTGGCCTCAACCACAACTTCACAGTGATGGCGCATGCCCATTTCTGCCAGCGGATCTTCCAGCTTGACGTGGGCCGCGACGGCGAGGTCGAGCGGACTGGCAAGGTTGCGAGGGCCGCCGGGAAGGCCGGCAAGGCCCTCAAGGGGCCTTTGTTCAAGCTTCCGACGGGGGTGGTCCCGTGGTGCAACAACTCGCGTCGGTCTGAGATCATCGCCATGATGCCGGACTGCAACGCGCACGGCCCCGTCCCGAGCTGGAAGGATCCGGAGGACGCTGAAGTGCAGCAGTTCTTCGACACCCTGCACGAGGTGTACATCAACGCCGACGCCGAGCGGCTGCTTGTCCAGGACACCTCCCAGGCGGAGCTGAACTACATCGTCACCGGGGCGAGGGAGGCGCAACTTGCCAGGGAGGCCGGCAACGCCGGCGGAGTGGAGGACAAGGCCGCGACGGCCGCGGAGGAGGAGCTCGCCCGGTGGGCGATGGCCGCCAGGGGAGTCAGCAGCGCCGGCACCGAGGCTCCTTTGGTCGAAGACGTGACCGGCGGGTCGTCGTCGGAGGAGGCCGAGACCGCAGATCCGATACCACCTATGGGGAGGGGGCGAGTCCTGCGGCGGGCCAGTTCCGGCGAGCCGGTCCGGCCCAGCGGGGCTGCGCAGTCACAGCTGACCTTGGAGGAGCCCGAGCGCCATACGAGGGCCGCGGCGGCAAAGAAGCCGGCGAAGGCCGTGGTGAAGAAGAAGACAACCGCCCCTTCTTCGTCCGCGCGTGCCCAGAGACCACCCCTTCCCCTCCTTTGGTGAATGTTGATATGGAGGTTACTTTTGATTACGGATCCCTCAGCCCGAGGAGGAAGAGGAAGACAACAAAGGAGGAGGCGGACGACGAGTAAGTATCTGGTTCCTTTTCGTTATCTCTGCCTCCTCAATCTGCGTTGCTTGTCTTGACTTGTTTTCATCTTTGCAGGGACAGGGAGACGCTAGCCCAGAGAGCAAAGAGGGCCAAGGTCTCGGCGGGTGGCCAGCCCCCAGCTGGTACTTCGGGGGCGCCATTGGTGGTGTTGAGAAGCCCGGACAGCAGCCCCCGGCAGAGCCCGTAGTGTAAGTTCATCACTCTTCTCCCGTCGACATGTGTCAGGGGCATGACACCTTGGTGCTGACCTTGTCAGGTACGCAGGAGGAGAGCAGCAGCAGGAGGAGCCACAGAGGGCTACTCCCAACGCGCCACCCCCATCGACCACGCCGCCCCGGGGGGCGTCCCCGGCAAGGGCGCCAGGCACCGGACCCACACACATGGAGGAGGAGGAGAACTTGGGCGCCGGCGGCTTTGCCTCGACGCCAAATGTTGGCAGGGAGGGGGCTTCCATTACCCAGCCGGGTACTGGCACAGGTAAGCCGTTTGCCGTTCGTCCCTGCTTCCCCCTTTCTTTTTTTGGCTCCTCGTCCTGGCCTTTCCTCACCCCCTTCTTCGTCGCCTTCGCCCGGTTTTCCTCTTCAAGAAGCCGGTAACGGTCAGCAGCATCTTTTAACTCCACGACCATCTTGGCAATTTTTTCTTTGCTCTCGCAATGTGTGGCCTGTTCGGCCCTTAAACCCTCAGCCGCCTTTAAAGCGGCCGCATTGCTACTCCTTGAGTGCTCCTTGGCTTGGGCAAGTTCCGCCCGAAGGGTCTCCACAGCGGTAGCTCCATCTGCAGTCACAACATATTAAAGATACTGGCATCATGCTGCTCTTACTATGTGACGATCACCAGAAAAATCACTGACCCCGTGCCTCGTCAAGCCGCTTGTTGACAAGCACGATGTCGGCATCTGCCGCATCCAGCTGCCGCCTTAGTTTGGCAAACCCATCAGTCCGGCTAGCCACCGGAGCTTCAACCACCTGCACATAAAGGCGGTCTAGTTATTACCTGGGACTATGATCCTCTGTTTGCCGCTGTTTTCGACGACAACCAGAGTCTCAGGGGCTACTATCTACACAGGGCACATCTAAAAATGTGCGGTACTGTCAAAAATGTACATCATCTCACGTACCTCAAAACCCGTTAGTAGACTCACAAAGGCTTCATGCAACCCGCTTTCGGCGGATGAAATCCTTTCAATCACCGTACCCATCAATGTGCGGTGCTCTTCTGAGATAGCCGCTTGCTCTAGCAGATCCCTCAGTACGTCTGACCGCACACCAGATGGTGCTGGACTCTTTTGATTGCTCTCTTCAAGAGCCGGATACTGAGGACTTCTGGTGGCCATAGGATTACCTTCTGGCCTTGCCGGATCAGGAGAAACCCTCCGCGACGACACCTCGGGGTCGCTCGCCTCGTGAGGCGGTGTGGCAGGGGGAGGCGTTTCACTCTCCATCATCTCTGGAAGAAGATCCCCTGAAGATGAGCTCTACCGACAAGGGCTAAGATCCGAACTGCAAGATAAATGCTTCGGCTGTTTTCCTTAGAAGTAAAGCGAGATATTTTCATTTTTAAGTACCCTTTTACTCACAGCTCGGTGGAGGGCTGATCCCCTTGAGGGCATAGTGCGGCCAGGGTAGCCCCCGAGGCAGGACCCTCCGGCGAAGATTTCTTCCCCCATTTGGAGACCATTGTCTCCGGGTCCTCGGAAGCGGCCCTCTTCCTTCCCTGGGGAGAGGAAGTTTCAGTCCCTCCTCCCCGGCTAACCTCCTTCGCGGAGGCGCTAACCTCCTTGTTCCCCCCTTTATCTTCTCCCAAGGGCTCTTGATAAGGCGCGATCTCCAGCATCCTGTTTAGCACGGGATTTGGTGAGGTCTCATGGAGGGGGGCCGGACACCTGATCAACTTTGCCTTCGCTATCCAATCCTGGACCAAGAGCGGTTTTTCTTTTTAGGGCAATGTTGCTATGAATAAAATGGACAGTGTGTTTGGATGCGGGGATACTTACTTGGGTATCCGGGTGATTGCAGCTCAGACCTGCATCCTCAGTGATGTCCGGGCACATTATTTGTGGTCTGAAGAACAATTTGTACATCTCTTCATGAGTCATGCTGAGGAAATGTTGGATAGCTCGCGGTCCTTCCGGGTTGAATTCCCACATGCGAAGGGGCCGGCGTTTGCAAGGCTGGACTTGATGGACTAACATAACTTGCACTACCATAACCAGACTGGTATCTCTCTCGAAGAGATCTCGGATACGGCTTTGCAGTATTGGCACGTCCTTGGCTGGACCCCAGCTCAGCCCCCTGCTGATCCATGACATCAGTTGTGGTGGGGGGCCTGAGCGGAAGGCGGGGGCAGCTACCCACTTGGCACTTCGGGGAGCTGTGATGTAGAACCACTCCCGCTGCCACAATCCGTACACCTCTGGGAAGTAACCCTCCGGCCAGGGAGCATCAGCAATTTTGCTTATTGAAGCGCCTCCGCACGCTGCGTGCTGCCCCTCGATCATCTCCGGCTTCACATCGAAGGTCTTGAGCCACAGGCCGAAGTGAGGGGTAATGCGGAGGAAGGCCTCGCATACGACAATAAATGTCGAGATGTGAAGAAGGGAATCCGGGGCCAGATCGTGAAAATCTAGCCCGTAATAGAACATAAGACCCCTAACAAAGGGATCCAGAGCGAGGCCTAGTCCTCGGAGGAAGTGGGAGACGAACACGACGCTCTCGTTGGGTTCGGGAGTAGGGATGACCTGCCCTCGGGCAGGCAGCCGATGCGAAATTTCAGCGGTTAGATATCTAGCCTCTCTCAATTTCTTGATGTCCTCCTCTGTGACGGAGGAAGGCATCCACCGACCTTGAAGGTTGGATCCGGACATAGTTGTAGGTCCGAAGCGCCTAAACCTGAGCTTTGGGTGTTGGAACTCGATGCGAGAGGCGGATTCAATTAAGATCGAGAGGAAAAGGCCTTGTCCCCTTTATAAAGAGGGTGAGTATCAAGCGTCCTCCTCGTGGCCATTTGGGACTTGCCTAAGATTTAGGAGTCCTACTAATAGGCGCGGTTGAGTTACCCACGTCCGTATTAATGGGAATCTCGTAATAAGGGGACACGATCTCTGCTTCGACAAGACGTGCCAAGGAAACCGCCTCGCGAAACACGCTGAGATAGGTTATGAAAAACGATTCGAATAAAGACTTGGTTGTGGTGTGATGTCACACTACGGGGTACATCAGCAGATTAGATTTGTGTAAATATTATTCCCTCTACGGTGGTATGTGGAACTTGTTTTGCAGAGCCGGACACGATCCTTGTGTTCAAAATGTTCTATGAAGTATTCAGGGGAGGAACCCGCCTTGCAATGCCGAAGACAATCTGCACGCTGGACTCATCGTCATTGAAGCCTGGTTCAGGGGCTACTGAGGGAGTCTTGGATTAGGGGGTATCCAGACAGCCGGATTATATCCTTTTGTCGGACTATTGGACTATGAAGATACAAGATTGAAGACTTCGTCCCGTGTCCGGATGGGATTCTCCTTGGCTTGGAAGGCAAGCTTGGCAATACGGATATGTAGATCTCCTTCCTTGTAACCGACTCTCTGTAACCCTAGCCCCCTCCGGTGTCTATATAAACCAGAGGGTTTTAGTCCGTAGGACAACATACAATCATACCATAGGCTAGCTTCTAGGGTTTAGCCTCTCTGATCTCGTGGTAGATCAACTCTTGTACTACTCATATTATCAAGAATAATCAAGCAGGACGTAGGGTTTTACCTCCATCAAGAGGGCCCGAACCTGGGTAAAACATCGTGTCCCCTGCCTCCTATTACCATCCGCCTTAGATGCACAGTTCGGGACCCCCTACCCGAGCTCCGTCGGATTTTACACGGACAGACGTCGTTATTGAGGGCGTCACCAAGGCCGCTGAGGCGAACGCCGAGAGGATCGCCACTGAGGAGGCCACCAAAGACGCTGCCGAGGGGCCCAACGGGGAGGCCGACAAGGCTGCTGCTGAGGAGGCCGGCAAGGGGCCTGCCGGGGAAGGCGGCGTGACCGTTGCCAAGGAGGAGGAGGAGGCTGGTGACCAGCCTTCCTCCTCTGCTGCTTCCGGCTCCGACAAGTACCTGAGGGTGAGTGACGATTTGTTCATCCACCTTCCAGGCATGTTAAGCACTAGGACACCCGTTGAGGGAGAGGTGTTCGACGACGAGGTGCTTGCCGCTGCCGGGTTTGAAGTCGTCGACGAGCCGATCGTTGGCGGCGATGGCTCATAGGAAGAGCGGCTCCTCCACGCCATGGGCGCCAGCTTCCGGAAGCTCCAGGCGCTCCACCGCGCCCGCCTGGACAAGGCTAAGTACAGGACGGCGGTGGTGGAGAAGGCGGAGGCGGACCTCCAGAAGCGCGTTGCCGAGGAGCAGGACTGGTTCCGCGAGGCCCACAAGGAGCTCAAGGCGGCCTAGGGTGAGCAGGCCAGGCGCGATGTGGAGCTCACCATGAAGCTCGCCGACGTCGAGAAGGCTCAGGAGGCGGCGAAGAACTTGGCTGAGGCCGCTCGGACCCAACGCGAGGCCGTGCTGAACTCCCAGGAGGAGGACCTCGCTGCGCGCGAGGAGGAGCTTGCCGCCATGCTTCGCGGCAAGGATGCAGAGGTGGAGAAGCTTGTCTTGCAGCGGACCAGCGAGCTGGAGCAGAGGCACAAGGTGGCACTCAATGCCTAGGCCCAAGTTCATGCCGACAAAGTGGAGGAGCTGGAGGCAGAGCGCGACAGGCTGAAGGAGCAGGCCCTGAAGCTGTCCCAGGAGCAGGACACGCTCAACAGTGCCCTGACAAAGGCTCAGGGCGCGGTCGTCCGCAAGGCTGGGGAGCTCTCCGAGGCCAACAACTCCATCAAAGACCTCAAGCTGAAGCTGTAGGGTCTCGAGAAGGTGCTATCGGAGGCCACAACCCGAGAGGGGACCCTGGCCAAGGAGCTGGAGGCCGAGAAGTTGTTGCGGAAGAATGAGGGCCTTAACTTCGCGGACCACGTGGAGGGCGAGAACCACTGGCTCGGTCGCCTTGCCACCATCGCCAACCAGGCCGCTGCGCAGCTGGCCCTCATGGGGATGCTGGATGTGAGGTATGTCTTGGAGTGGGGCGTGAGTGCCAATTGCAGCCTGACCATGTTCTTCGAGAAGGTCGTCGGCGCTCTGGAGCGGCTCCATGCCAACCGGGCGGCCTCACTGGCCGACGAGTCCCGGAGGTTTTGCCAGGGTGCCATGACCAAGGTTCTCACCAAGGTGGCGCACTGGTACCCCGACCTCGACTTCGATGCCGCACTGGAGAGCTTGCCGGAGGGAACCGACCTTGCGCCGCTTAGGGAGCGCATCGAGCCCATCATCAGCCGAGTCGGCGGAATTCCGAGGTTGGAGGGCCAGCGCCGGGATTAGGTATCCCGTTTTCTTTTTATCGCCGCTGCAGGTTCACAACCAAGAGAATTTCTATCTCTAGTTAGAACCGCAGCAACAATTTGATGTAACATAACTCTGCAACACTTTTTAGTACCATGCATGTTATTTTCCTGTTCGATTTTTCCTTGTATGTCCACCCTACACAACTAGGTAGGCTTGCCGGCGCGTAAACCCAGGGCAGCGTCATGGGGACGGATCCCCATTGGCCTGCCGGGTGTGCTTGCTGCCGGGCAAACCACCTGACCGCCCTTAGCGCGGCCGCCCGAACTGTCGAGTTTGACTCGAGTCAAAGTCAGGAGCGTTGCCAGGTGCGGAAGGCTACCCCGCCACTCTCGACACAGCAGCTTTGAGCTGTTGAGCGGACTCGAAACAGAACAAAGGCGTTGCCAATCGCGGGAGCCCCCTTGCGTGCAGGTTTCCTATACACAGGCCAGATCTCCGAGGACGATAACCTTAAATGTAAGAGGAAATAATCCAAGGCTCTGAATGACTTAGTTTTTCTGTCGCCGAGACGGCGTCGTTCCTCCAGTCGCCTTCTTCTCAGAAACCGGAAGCGATGAAGAACCGCTGGGCTAACTACCAGACCAGATTCTCACAATTGCGCCCCCCTACCTGGCGCGCTAAGGATGTCGATGTGGAACGACACCTATGGGATCACAAGAATCCCTACTACGGTTGCCGGGGCGCAGGGTTGCGGGGAGAGCAGGGCTAGTAGACAACACAAGGATCTTTTACCCAGGTTTGGGCCGCAAGGATGCGTAAAACCCTAGTCCTGCTTTGGTGGGTGTATTTCTGAGAGTTCTTGAGCTCTCGAACTAGATGTGATCAGCGTGTGGTTCCAAAGAGCCGAATCCCCCTCCTCGTCGCCTCTGGCCTCCTTTTATAGGAAAAAGGGGTTGCCACAGTGGCACACAGGAGGTGGAAAGGTCTACAGTGGCACGAGGTTATTCCTCGTATTACAAGACAAGGTGCATTTAGTGCATCTCTTAGGTGTCCTGTTGCTTTATCGGGGACGGGGGCGAGGCCCGTCCCGTCCGTCGCCGCTCCTCCTCGCTTTGACACGCGCCTCGGCCAGGGATGCGTGCGGTGCCATGTAGGCAGGCAGGCAGCTGAGTTGGCGTGGTGGTGGCGCCTTCACGAAGATCTGCATGCCGCCATGCAGGCGCTTGACGAGTTGGCCTGGGAGCTGCATGTTGCCACGCAGGTGCCTGCTCAGCTGGTTGGGCTGGCAGCTTCATGCGAACGGCGGTGGAAGCTTGGTTGACGTGGGCTTGGCGGTGGCCTTGCCGGTGTCTTTGGCGAGGGCCTTCCCGGGTGGCCCGGCAAGGGTCTCGCCGTGGCATGTTGTCGTCCCCGGCAAGGATCTTGCCGAGAATCGTTGTCTTCTAATCTGATCTTGAATATGTCTTCACAAAGATCCGCATGCCACCACAGGGGTTCCTTTCCGAGCCTTGGCCCCACGCTGATGATGGCACTGGGGGCCGTGGGCTCAAGGGTGGCTCGCTCTGTTGGTGTGGGGCGAGCTGTCCCGGCAAGAGTCTTGCCGAGGCCGCCGAGGCCACCCGGCAAGGGTCTTGCCGGGGGAACTTGCCTCGTCCCTCTGCTCTTTGTGGTCTTGGCCTCGGCGTTGCTTTGATTGTCTTGGGCTTCGATCTTACCTTGGCTCACCTCCCTCATTCTGCTTGGTGTGGCCGTGGGCGCGGCTCTGACTGCTCGTGCACAGGAAAAGGGGTACAAAGATGCGTCCCTATTTTTGTACACCGACAGCGAAGGAATGAAGCGGCAGCCGCCTTGAGTCGTTTAGGCTCTCAGCGTAAACCGGTGCCACCTAATGTCTTCCTCGACGTACTTCACAATCCATTGGTCAAGCTACCCACAGAGGAGGAGTTGGCTATTCCTGACCCGGAGGCCCAGTTGGTGGCGGCTTTGCATGTTATACCGGATTGGACAGTCCCGTGCCTGGCTTACATGAACCGGGGCGAGTTACCGGAGGATGAAACCTTGGCCCGGCAGATAATCCGGTGATCCAAGTCAATGCCCATTATCAATGGGGAGTTACATCATTACAGCATGACAGGGGCGATTCAGCGTTGTGTGTCTCCTCAAGAAGGTTGTGAGATTTTGCGTGAGATCCACGAAGGAGATTGTGGTCACCATGCCGGTTCAAAATCCTTGGTGGCTAAGGCTTTTCATCACAGTTTTTACTGGTTGACGGCTCATGCTGATGCTGAAAATTTAGTAAAAAGGTGTGACGGTTGTCAGAAATTTGCACGCCACGCTCATGTTCCGGCTCAGGAGTTGAGAATGATTCCAATCACTTGGCCATTTGCAAGTTGGGGGCTCGATATGGTTGGACCCTTTAAAAGATCCAAAGACAAAAAGACCCACCTGTTGGTGGCGGTTGACAAGTTTACCAAGTGGGTAGAGGCAGAGCCAGCCAGTAAGTGTGATGCAGCCACGGCGGTTCAATTCATCAAAAAGGTGATATTCCGGTTTGGTTTTCCACACAGCATTATAACTGATAATGGTACTAATCTGTCCAAAGGTGCTATGGAGGAATTTTGTCAACGTGAGCACATCCGGCTTGATGTAGCGTCAGTGGCTCACCCCCAGTCTAATGGTCAAGCAGAGAGGGCAAATCAAGAAATTTTGAGAGGTATCAAACCCTGGCTTATGGTCCCTTTAAAATGGATGCAGGGTTGTTGGGTGGAGAAGTTACCTTCTGTGTTCTGGAGTATCAACACCACACCAAATAGATCGATGGGTTACACACCTTTCTTCATGGTTTATGGAGGAGAGGCGGTTCTTCCTAGTGACATCCGTCATGACTCGCCCTGGGTGGCGGCTTACGTTGAAGCTGAGAATGAGAAAGCACGTCAGGACTCACTGGACCTGTTAGATCAGGAGCATGATTTAGCAGCAGCACGTTCGGCGATTTATCAACAAGATCTCCAACGTTATCACAGCCACTGGGTTAAGACCAGAACTTTTCAAGAGGGCGATCTGGTGCTCCGGCTCATCAAGGATCAGACTGATATGCACAAGTTATCCCCACCTTGGGAAGGACCTTTTGTGGTCAGCAAAAATTTGCACAATGGGTCATACTACCTTATCGCTGTTCGTGAGCACAAAGACTCACGCAAATCGGAGGAGGAGACCGAGCGGCCATGGAATATAGCTCTTCTTCGGCCTTACTATACTTGAGCCACAGGCTCTTCTTATGTACATACTTATGACAATGTATATATTGTATAATAAACCAGAGCCTCAGCTAAAGCGGGGTCTCTATTCTTTTTTACATCATGTGTGGTTCCGTGGGGGCTTCTACTTACAAAGCGGAGTTCTATTAACCCAGCCTATAAAGCCACACAGATATAAAGGAAATCACTAGGGGGCTTGGTCGTATCCAAACCATAGCTACACCTCTTGATTGGCTTAAGACCAAAAAGGGAAATCACTAGGGGGCTTGGTTGTATTTACACCATAGCTACACCTTTTCATAGGCTTAAAGCCAAAAGGAAATTATGTGGAACCAAAGAGAGTCTGTTGCATAAAGCGCAACTCAAACATAGGTAACCACTGAGCATAGCTCAAATATTACTTGGGGGATCCTTGCTTCTCAAAGAACAACGAGCTTGCACCCTTGTAATAGGCTATCAAGCCAGGCTTGGAAGCCAGGTGTATTCACCTAAAACCCCGGGTTATCCTGCCTCTTTAAGTAAGCCACTCCATCCAGGTAAACCTGGTATGACCCATCAAACGTTTGACAAGTCAATCTCACAGACCCTGAACTTGTCAAAGTTAAAATGGTGATTGGTTAAAGATTGAGGTCCATCTTAAAAGGCTTTGGAAAATGGTTTAACTCAGCGGCCTGGCATCCCATGAAAAGCCTCGATTTAGGGCCTGGCAGCCCATGAAAAGCCTTGCATATTTCTTTTGGATTTGCTGTTTTTGAACATCTTTTGATAATGGATTTATGAATACTTTCTGATAAACCGGTGTTTGTTACAACTTGGCATGGCTTTCAACGCTCAGTTGTCAGTACATGATCATTTCTAAACTGGCAGCAAGTTGCTCCGGTCTGGTTTTGGCTAGAGGTCATCAGCATTATATGAACAAACCGGTGGTTATCATACCCCGGTATGGTTTTTATATGAACCGACAAGAGGGAAAGGAGTCATCAATACTCCAGATTGGTGTTTTCACCCTTACTATACCAACAGTTGGTAATCCAACGAGATATATCACAGGTATCATCTATTTTAATCTGGTTATTACAATCTTGGTTCTCTATCCAAGTTATGTATATATTTTTTGGGCATCATGACCCGTCCAGTGGTAAACCACTAGGACACTTTCAAGTTTTTATGAAGGAACAAAAGCCATAATGGACTATGCATATAATAGCTCCCAAAGGCATGGCAAGTTCTCAGTAACAAGCAAAACAAACATGCTCGATGGCATGACAGATAAAGTGTTCACGCTATCCTATTACAAGGCGCTTTAAACAAGCCCAAATTGAATAATTGTTTTCATAGGAGAGGCAAACCGCAACTGATAAACCGGCTTCCGGTTTATGATTCCTCATCCGGACGGCTTGAAGATTGAGGGTCATCTTGAGCGGTCGCATTCTCCTCATCCCTACCCACTCGCTGGAAATCAGTCGTTGACCAATCGATTCCAGTTAAGGCTTGAAAAATGGCTTCTTCATGAATAAGGTTGGAAGGGTCAATGTTAGGAGCGTAAGTATGCTTACGGATTGGCGGAACAAGATCTTCTACATTATGAATCAGTGCGGGCTGTCTTTTCCCCTCAACATCGTTAACCGGTTGAAAATGAGATAGATCTGTGTCATCCGCCAATTTTCTTGCTATAGGCCGCATCTCCTTTGTCAGCCTTCGGAGATCGTCATTATTGAAATCTGAATCGTCTTCCTTCACACCAGGATAGCCTTTGATGATATCTGCTGGTTCCAGATCTGGAATCCACGCCTTGGCCCGGATTAGCACGGTCAGTGTAGCGACCAGACCTCAAACGGTCCAATCTCTATGCTCAGGTGTCATCCCTGGATCAGTAATGCTGACACCACACAGCAGTTGAAGGATTTATAACAGAGTAGCAATCACACACTTATTACATCGAGTGTGTCAAAAGAGAACTTATTACAATAAATATGACTTAAGGCCATCTAATAACGATAACAGCGGAAGGCTTGGAAGATAAGTGAGTCCATCAACTCCAACGGCATCACTGAGTATAGAATCACGACCTAAAAACTCCTTAATCGTCGTCTGAAAAGTCTGCAACATTAACGTTGCAGCCCGAAACGGGTCAGCACATGGAATATGCTGGCAAGGTAACACATAGAGAGTAATGGAATGAAACAGCTATTCTATATGCATATTTGGCTGGTGGAAAGCTCTATGGTTACAGTTTTGCATAAAGCCAATTTTTCCCTACTGCAAAGGAATAAATTTTATTTAACTATCATGGTAGTTGTTAAACATTGAGAATGGTTGACAGCATTCTCAATCCCAATTAAGCGTCATCATTAAACAAAACCCAACAAAATTTAATTTTAGAGTAACATGTTGAGATTCACATGATAATCCAAGTACTAGATACTCAAGCTGTCCATAACCGGGGACACGGCTAACCATGATTAGTTTATACACTCTGCAGAGGTTTGCGCACTTTTCCCCACAAGACTCGATCGCCTCCGTTTGGTTTCTCGCACTACATGGTGTTTGAGAAGACGGATGACCGAGACACAGTCTTTCAGAAGCGCTAGCACCTTACGATGGATAGACCGTTACACCTACTTTCCCCTACATCTGCTAGTCTACCCTGTAAGAGTTCGCACGACTTAATCAACTATGCTAGAGCCCATAATAGCTTGTGGCTGCACACGGAAGTTTCTAGTATGAAAAATCTCATGATCCCTTTGGGCCTGGGTGGCGGTCCATAAAGAAAAACATGCAATCCTGGAATACCCAGGTACCTAAATCCACCCAGATGTGTGTTTAAGTTGCCACCTTAGATAAACCATTAATTAACAAACTCACATCTGTCATGGATATCACTCACCCAATCCACGTCTACTAACATAGCATGGCGTAATAGGCAAACGTAGAAGTAACTCCCAAAGGTTTGATAATATAACAGGTAATAGGTACTACCTCAACTACTTCCCATCCCACAATTTAATTAGATCCTAATCATGCAATGTTTGAGGATTGATCTAATGCAATAAAACCGGGTAGTAGGAGGTATGATCAAAGTGTTACTTGCCTTGCTGATGATCCGCGAAACCTAGAGATTCGAAGTAACAGGTGGCGCACTCCGGGTATTCTATCGCAGACAAACAAACAAGCATACAATAAGTATTTATCTAATGCATAGGTAAAACTCAAATAAGAGATCTAACCAGAAAGTTCAACTTAAGAACTTCGGTTTGCAAAAAGCATCAAATCAAACGAAGCAACGAAAGTCAAACGGAAAAAGAAACAGGCTTCATTTACTATTCTGGATCTAGGGAAATTTTTACTGTGGCAAAAACTTGTTTAAGTTGGTTAAACGGATAGAGGGTTTCGAGACGAAAGTCCAGGCGCTTGAATCACCTGATTCCGATAAACGAGAGAAAAGTTATACTAAAACAAAATTCGGATCAGAAATCGCGATCAGAAAAATCGTGGATTTAATTTGAAAAAAAGAAAAATGATGAACATTCGCTAGAACGAACGAACGAATGAACGCTCACTATTTAAATAAATCGGAAAACCGATCTTTTTAAAAAAACCGAAACTAAAAAAACGAACAAAACCATCGGAAAAACCAAACGCTTTTTCGGAAAAAAACCGGCGTCTAAAAAAAACTACCTGGCAACTCCGGCGAGATTCCGGCGGCGGCGGCGGGGCTCCGGCGATGGGGTGGTCGGGCGGCGGGGCGGCGCGGCGCTGGCGGGCGGCGGCGGCGGCGGGATCCGGCGGCGAGGCGGCGGGGCGGCGCGGCGCGGGCGGCGGGGCGGCTCGGTGGGCTGCGGGATCGGGCGCCCCGGCTTTTAAAGGCCGGCCCCGGAGGAGTCCGGGCCTAACACGGCCTGTAGGTCGGTTTCGTTTTTTTAAAATTATTCCGCGCAGAAAAACAAATAAAAGAAATACTTAACGGACTCCAAAAATCCCGAAATAAATTTTCCCGGGCTTCTAAAATCAAGCCGCACAAGGTGAACATTTATTTGGGGTCTAAATGCAATTTTGAAAAACGCACATTTTTCCTAAAGTCAAATAAAATAACAAAAAACTCCGAAATAAAAACTTATTTGATTTTATTATTAAACCCTCAATATTTCTTTATTTTGGAAAAGTCATTTTATTCCCTCTCTCATATTTTTGTAATAGAAATAATTGATGATAAAATAATTAAAATCAAATGATCCTATTCTCAAAATTTGAGAAAACTCAAATATGAAAATAACGAAATCCCCAACTCTCTCCGTGGGTCCTTGAGTTGCGTAGAATTTCCAGGATCAAAACCAAAAGCAAATAATATATGATATGCAATGATGATCTAACGTATAACATTCCAAATTGAAAATTTGGGATGTTACAAACCTACCCCCCTTAAGATGAATCTCGCCCTCGAGATTCGGGTTGGCTAGAAAATAGGTGAGGGTGGTCCTTGAGCAGATCTTCCTCTCGCTCCTAGGTGGCTTCATCCTCCGTGTGGTGGCTCCACTGAACGTTACGAAACTTGATAACCTTGTTGCGGGTGACTCGGCTGGCATATTCTAGGATCTTAACTGGTTTCTCCTCATAGTTCAAGTCACTGTCCAACTGAATTACTTCCAGTGGTACTGTGTCTCTCAAGGGTATGTCAGCCATCTCCGCGTGGCACTTCTTCAACTGAGAAACGTGGAACACATCATGAACTCTTGACAATCCTTCAGGCAATTCCAACTTGTAGGCCACTTCTCCCATACGTTCCAATACTCGGTATGGTCCTACAAATCGTGGCGCTAATTTTCCCTTAACACCAAAGCGCTTTATTCCCCGAAGTGGGGATACTCGAAGATAAACTCTGTCTCCGACTTCGTAAACTGTCTCCTTGCGTTTAGAATCTGCATAACTCTTCTGCCTGGACTGGGCTACCTTGAGCCTATCGCGAATCAATTTCACCTTCTGTTCAGACTCCTTAATCAGATCCGTTCCAAACAACTGGCGGTCTCCAACTTCATCCCACGACAACGGTGTCCTGCACCTCCTTTCGTACAAGGCTTCGAAAGGGGCCATCTTTAAACTGGATTGATAGCTATTGTTGTAAGAGAACTCTGCATATGGTAAATTGTCGTCGCAACTAGATCCATAATCTAGTGTACAAGCTCTCAGCATGTCCTCCAAAATCCGATTGACTCTCTCGGTCTGTCCATCTGTCTATGGATGAAAAGCTGTGCTGAACTCTAGCCTGGTACCCAAAGTTCCGTGCAACTGATTCCAGAACTTTGAGGTAAACTGGGTTCCTCTATCTGATACTATACTCCTCGGAACTCCATGTAAGCATACAATCCTGGTCATGTATATTTTTGCCAACTTAGCACTGGTGTAAGTGGTCTTTACCGGGATGAAATGAGCTACTTTCGTCAACCGATCAACTACAACCCAAATTGAGTCATAGCCTGAACGAGTCCTGGGTAATCCCGTGATAAAATCCATGCCTAACTTATCCCACTTCCATTTGGGTATCGGTAATGGCTGTAGCAATCCTGCTGGCTTCTAATGCTCTGCCTTTACTCTCTGACATACATCACAAACTGCTACATACTCCGCAATATCTTTCTTCATTTCGGTCCACCAGAAAATATCCTTCAAATCCAAGTACATCTTGGTATTTCCTGGGTGAATCGAATATGGTGAATCATGTGCCTCTTGCAGAATCAACTTCCTGATCTCCAGGTCATTGGGCACATAAACACGGTCTTCAAACCATAGGGTGTCATGCTCATCCTCATGAAATCTTTTAGCCTTTCCTTCGCTCATTTTCTCCTTTATAGAGGCAATCTCCTTGTCAGTCTTCTGAGCTTCTCTGATTCTATCCATCAAAGTTGACTGAATCTCCAATGCTGCTACATAGCCTCTCGGAACTATTTGCAAACATAACTCTCGAAGATTTTCGGCTAACTCCCTTCATAAATCTCCCATCATTAGGGTGTTGACATGGCTCTTACGGCTTAACGTGTCAGCTACTACGTTAGCCTTTCCAGGGTGATAATGCAATTTCATATCATAATCCTTGATGAGCTCCAACCATCTCCTTTGTCTGAGGTTCAACTCCTTTTGCGTGAAAATGTATTTCAAACTCTTGTGATCCGTGTACACCTCACAATGATTTCCAATGAGGAAATGTCTCCATGTTTTCAATGCATGCACTACGGCTGCTCTTCAACCTCCTCCACGTTAACGTGGTTCACCTGTCCCCTGTTGAAAGGGTTCGACTTCTTCCTAGAGTTTCCATTGCCATTCTAGCCTTCAGGACATTCATTGGCATAATGTCCGGTCTTCTGACACTTAAAGCAAGTGACTTGGCTCAGGTCTTTCTTGGCTGGGGTTGATGGGTTGGTATGGTTCTGGCCGTTGCTTCCTATATTGCCATTACCATTCTTGGTGCCGTTGTGATTGTGCGAGCTACCTCCTCCATGGGTATGCTGAAAATGTCCTCCCGATCTAGGGGTAAATCGTGGCTTCTGCTGAGCTCCTGAATTGTACTTTCCTTGTCCATACTTCCTCTTGCGGTTCTCAATTTGCTGCTGCTTGCCTTCAATCATAAGAGCACGGTCTACCAACTCCTGGTAGTTGTTGAAGGTGGCTACCATCAACTGCATGCTCAACTCATCATTCAGTCCTTCCAGAAACTTCTCCTGCTTAGCTGCATCCGTAGCAACATCATCTGCGGCATAACGTGCTAGTTTACTAAAGTCCTCCACATACTGGCCAACTGTCCGTCCTCCTTGGCGCAAGTTGCGAAACTCTCGCTTCTTCATGGCCATAACTCCTGCTGAAACATGGGCAGTTCGAAAAGCCTGCTGAAACTGGTCCCATGAGACAGTGTCGACGGGGAAAGTGGCTGTGAAATTCTCCCACCATGATGCTGCGGGTCCTTCAAGATGATGTGCGGCAAACTTCACCTTCTCCACATCTGTGCATCCTGCTGTGGTCAACTCTCTAGCTGTCTTGCGGAGCCAATCATCTGCTACTATCGGCTCGGTGCTATTGGAAAACACCGACGGATTGAGCCTAAGAAAACGGGCTAAGTGATCAACAGGTGGTGGTGGTGGGTTGTTGTTGTTGTTCCCCTGATTCTGATTCTGAACTAGCAACTACATCAATGTGTTCTGCTGTTGGATCAACTGGGTGAGCTTCGGTGGAAAGGTAAATCCGGGGTCACGTCTCGGAGGCATCTGAGGGTTTAGAAAAGATGAGATTTAAGAATAGAGGGGGTCTAAAGAGAAAAACACTACCCATATGCACATGAGGCAAAAGCAAACAATTCACTTCATTCAATCAAACAAGGGCATACAATCGATCTAACTATCGCAATAGTGCTCGGACTACTGTATTTACATGGTGGACTACTACTACTGATGATGTGGTCTACTAGAAATATTCTTCGGTTGCAGACTCCATGATATCTGCTCCGGCTTCATCAATATAATCATCATCGCTATCATCTGGATCTGAGTCGGTGTCGTCGATGATGATGTAGTCTTCCGGGCGAATCTCCTTGGGTTCTTCGTCTTCATCTACTAGTGTAGGGCCTCCCATAAATATTCCGATCTTCTTGATCAGATCGTCATTCTTCTCCACCAATACTTCAATTTCTTCTTCATAATCTTCACGTGTAGCCTTGAGTTCTTCCTCCAGTTCCTTGATTCTAGTCCTTGCCTTCTTCAGGTCTATCATGTCGGCGCACATCTGGTTCTCCTATCGTCAAATATGCTGGTTTAATTCCTGGATAAAAGCTGCAATTGATCTATCCTTTCTGGTGCTGATCATCTCCCAGTGCTCATCTCGGCGCCCACAAATCTGGTAGATAGTATCCTTGAGATCATTGCGGTAGACTTCTCCAATGCGTCCCATGGCGATGTGAGCTGCCATGCTCTTTCCTAGACTCCAAGTTGGTGCATCAAAAGAAAACTCTATGGGCTCAGTGACTGGCATGAACGTCCTTCCCGGAACTTGAACTTGAATCATACAGCGCTCTTCTTCAGGTAAAGTGGCGTTGTAGGTTCCGGTGAAGCTTGGTACTCCTATGTTCAGGTATCTAGTGACTTCCTTCAAGTGGCGTCCAAAGGGTGTATCTTCATTAGGTTGCATGAACTTGTTCCTTGCATCCGCCATCCTAAAGAGTAGAAAATATGAGAGGTCAGAAGAGAAGAGAGTGAATAGTGATCTAGGTCTTTAGCTTAGTGGTCGTGTCCTACAGTCAGCGTGTGCTCTGATACCATCTTTGTAGCGACAAGATCTCAAACGGTCCAATCTCTATGCTCAGGTGTCATCCCTGGATCAGTAATGCTGACACCACACAGTACTTGAAGGATTTATAACAGAGTAGCAATCACACACTTATTACATCGAGTGTCTCAAAAGAGAACTTATTACAATAAATATGGCTTAAGGCCATCTAATAACGATAACAGCGAAAGGTTTGGAAGATAAGTGAGTCCATCAACTCCAACGGCATCACTGAGTATAGAATCATGACCTAAAAACTCCTTAATCGTCGTCTGAAAAGTCTGCAACATTAACGTTGCAGCCCGAAATGGGTCAGCACATGGAATATGCTGGCAAGGCAACACATAGAGAGTAATGGAATGAAACAGCTATTCTATATGCATATTTGGCTAGTGGAAAGCTCTATGGTTACAGTTTTGCGTAAAGCCAATTTTTCCCTACTTCAAAGGAATAAATTTATTTAACTATCATGGTAGTTGTTAAACATTGAGAATGGTTGACAGCATTCTCAATCCCAATTAAGCATCATCATTAAACAAAACCCAACAAAATTTAATTTTAGAGTAACATGTTGAGATTCACATGATAATCCAAGTACTAGATACTCAAGCTGTCCATAACCGGGGACACGGCTAACCATGATTAGTTTATACACTCTGCAGAGGTTTGCGCACTTTTCCCCACAAGACTCGATCGCCTCCGTTTGGTTTCTCGCACTACATGGTGTTTGAGAAGACGGATGACCGAGACACAGTCTTTCAGAAGCACTAGCACCTTACGATGGATAGACCGTTACACCTACTTTCCCCTACATCTGCTAGTCTACCCTGTAAGAGTTCGCACGACTTAATCAAGTATGCTAGAGCCCATAATAGCTTGTGGCTGCACACGGAAGTTTCTAGTATGAAAAATCTCATGATCCCTTTGGGCCTGGGTGGTGGTCCATAAAGAAAAACAGGCAATCCTGGAATACCCAGGTACCTCAATCCACCCAGATGTGTGTTTAAGTTGCCACCTTAGATAAACCATTAATTAACAAACTCACATCTATCATCGATATCACTCACCCAGTCCACGTCTACTAACATAGCATGGCGTAATAGGCAAACATAGAAGTAACTCCCAAAGGTTTGATAATATAACAGGTAATAGGTACTACCTCAACTACTTCCCATCCCACAATTTAATTAGATCCTAATCATGCAACGTTTGAGGATTGATCTAATGCAATAAAACTGGGTAGTAGGAGGTATGATCAAAGTGTTACTTGCCTTGCTGATGATCCTCGAAACCTAGAGATTCGAAGTAACAGGCGGCGCACTCCGAGTATTCTATCGCAGAAAAACAAACAAGCATACAATAATTATTTATCTAATGCACAGGTAAAACTCAAATAAGAGATCTAACCAGAAAGTTCAACTTAAGAACTCCGGTTTGCAAAAAGAATCAAATCAAACGAAGCAACGAAAGTCAAACGGAAAAAGAAACAGGCTTTGTTTACTATTCTGGATCTAGGGAAATTTTTACTATGGCAAAAACTTGTTTAAGTTGGTTAAACGGATAGAGGGTTTCGAGACGAAACTCCAGGCGCTTGAATCGCCTGATTCCGATAAACGAGCGAAAAGTTATACTAAAATGAAAATCGGATCAGAAATCACGATCAGAAAAATCGCGGATTTAATCCGAAAAAAGAAAAACGACGAACGTTCGCTAGAATGAACGAACGAACGCTCGCTATTTAAATAAATCGGAAAACTGATCTATTAAAAAAAACTGAAACTAAAAAACGAACAAAACCGTCGGAAAAACCGAATGGTTTTTCAGAAAAAAACCGGCGTCTAAAAAAAACTACCCAGCAACTCCGGTGAGATTCCGGCGGCGGCGGCAGGGCTCCGGCGACGGGGTGGTCGGGCGGCGGGGCGGCGCTGGCGGGCGGCGGCGGCGGCGGGATCCGGCGGTGAGGCGGCGGGGCGGCGCGGCGCGGGCGGCGGCGGCGGGCGGCGCTAGGGTTCGGGGCGGCGGGGCGGCTCGGTGGGCTGCGGGATCGGGCGCCCCGGCTTTTAAAGGCCGGCCCCGGAGGAGTCCGGGCCTAACACGGCCTATAGGTCGGTTTCGTTTTTTTAAATTATTCCTCGCAGAAAAACAAATAAAAGAAATACTAAACGGACTCCAAAAATCCCGAAATAAATTTTCCCGGGCTTCTAAAATCAAGCCGCACAAGGTGGACATTTATTTGGGGCCTAAATGCAATTTTAAAAGACGCAAATTTTTCCTAAGTTCAAATAAAATAACGAAAAACTCCGAAATAAAAACTTATTTGATTTTATTATTAAACCCTCAATATTTCTTTATTTTGGGAAAGTCATTTTATTCCCTCTCTCATATTTTTGTAATAGAAATAATTAATGATAAAATAATTAAAATCAAATGATCCTATTCTCAAAATTTGAGAAAACTCAAGTATGAAAATAACGAAATCCCCAACTCTCTCCGTGGGTCCTTGAGTTGCGTAGAATTTCTAGGATCAAAACCAAAAGCAAATAATATATAATATGCAATGATGATCTAATCTATAACATGCCAAATTGAAAATTTGGGATCTTACAGTCAGGGCACTTGACCTTGCAGCTGATCTCTTCAGTTCATCCAATCGGGCAGGCAGCATGGCCAGCTTTTCGATGGTTTCTTTTATCAGTGTTGGAGGAGGCTTGTTATAAGCTGCCATGCAAATCGCTCGCTGGGATCCAGAATACAGCTGTTCTATCAAAGTATAGGACACTTTAAGCTTCATCTGCATGTCAGAGCCCAGATGAGTAATGCGGGTCCCTGTCATGGTAAAACATCAGTAAACCGGTCATTGATAAGATATTATGAATTAGAAAAACTTCATGAGAGGGTACTCACCAAACACAGCAGTAGTCATAGCATTAATCTACCGCCTTAAGCCGGCCAGTTCTTCAACCACCGGCTTCAGGGCCGCTTCTGCATCTTCGGCCTTCTTTGTTAAACCGTCCTTTTCTGTCTCCTAGTCTGCACGTTCTTTGTTAAAGATTTCCTTCAGCTTTTCCATGGCTGCTAAGGCATTCGTCAATTCTTCCTTGGCCTTGGAGGCCTCTGCTTGCTGAGATTTAATGTTCTCCCGAAGGTCAGCGGTTTGAGCGTCTTTCTTACTCAGTTCGGCCTACAAGAGCAAGATAAGTCATCAATGAGATATGCATATTTGAAGTAGCAAGTGTATAACAAGTTATGCACTTTGTACTTGGGGGCTAATGCCTATTGGCTCTATCATCAGAAATTTTTGCAAGTCCCAAGTGCAATGCATGTATTATCCTTGACACTTGGGGGCTAATGTACATCTGTTCAAAGTTGAAGCATTGATTCAAGACCCGGTTTACCTTGGAAAGATAAAATAGCCCTTGGGGGCTACACAGATGAAAATTACAGGAATACAATGATAAAGTATCGGTCTATTTCAAAGGATCACCTGACATATGGGGGATAAGCATGCAAGGGCTGAGATATTACAAAGTCCCGATTTATGATTGCTATCATAAACCGGCCCTTGGGGGCTACTAGAGTTGGCATTTATAATTGGACTTAAGAAAGGAAAAGTTATGTCAGTACCTCATAGCGCTCCTTCATTAGATTCACCAAACCGGCTTCATGATCACGGTTTGAGTACAGACGGTTTAGGAAGCCAGAGTGGAGTTCTTGAGCACTGAAGTGGGCATAGCTTGATAAATCGGTGCTCCACTTGCCTTTTTCCATGGCATCACGTTCTTTGGCACTATGTTTCACCAATACAGAAGGTTGGCCAGGAGAGGTGTGCCCAATACCGGTAATGATAACCTCATCTTCTTTGTCTCTAGCAGCCTTTTCTGGAGTTGATGGAATGTCAGTAGTTCTCACTAGACTAGAAGATATGTCATCAGTCCGGATTGGATTTGCCAGTTCATCATCTGGCACAACAGTATCAACTTCTGCTTGTTCATCAGTGTTATGATCTTGAGGAGGTGGTTCATCAAATGTGGCCTTAGTATTTGGACCCTCCGGTTCAGCAGTTTGCTCCGGTTCAATAACCACCTGGTCTTCGGGCGGATTATTCACCCGAGCCTTTTTACTGGGTCGGGCTTTGGCTCTAAATAGAACAAGATGCAAAGGCTAGCATAGCATATAAAGTATGAAACATCAAAAGAAGGTGGTGAAGTACTTACCTAGCTACGGTTTTGAGAGGAGGGAGTTGGGTCGTTGTTGACTCTCCAGAGGATATAGGAGGTGTCACCTAATAATTCGAATCAGACAGATTAAGAGGTTGTCAGAAATAGCCTGCCTTGGGATAAGAAGTGTCAGAAGTGGGTGAGACCTCAGATCGGTGTTTTCGAACCGGGGTGTCCGGTAAACCGGTCGAAGTGACCTTTTGACCGCTGTGCCGGGTTGTGCGGTGAGCCTCGTGCTGCTGTTTCTTCAAAATAAATGTTGGATCCAAGTGAGCAAGAGGATGAGAAAAGCTTACTTTCCGGACCGCTTGATGGATTTTTTTGTGTTGGCAGAGAGTCTGAACCGGATAAAAAAATAATTACCTCTGCATCGTCAGCTTGGCTGCAGTCAACGTCCTCCTGATAAGTATCATTGTCAATGAGATGCATGAAAAGTGAACCAAGTGAATCAAGTTCTACCTCAACTTCCGGTTCATCCAGGTTGTCATCCAGTTCTAAACTGATGCGTTCAGGTGCCTTCCTCTTTGTGGTTTTCTTGACGGCTTTTGTTTTAGGACGGGAAGGCTTTGCCGCTTTTTCTTGAGGTTTCTTTTTCCAGAACGGATCATCACCCTGTTTAAAAATAAGCAGAGGGTATTCAAAGATTGTACAGTCTAAAGATATCAAGTGTAAAGCGGAAGAACAATACTTACATCAGGCGGTTTGTTTTGCGTGTAAAAGGGGTTTAATCCGGTTTGGCGACAGACAACTTCCGATTCGTTCAAAATTTTCTTGACAGACTCAGTGACTTCTTCATCTGTTAGCTGAATATTGATATGACGTTGGGAGTCTTGTACTTCACCAGTATACTCGCACATTAACCCGGAGCGGCGACTTAACGACAAGATACTCCAGGATATCCAGCAACGGATGAAGTCTACACCTGTTAAACCGTTGGCCAAGAAGGCTCTCAGCTTGGCGAGTTGAGGTGCGTACGGGGCCCGTTCCTGGGCACTTAGTCGTTGTGGAAGTGGATGAGTATTGGCAAGCCGGTGGGCACGGTAACCCGACAGAGGGTTCTCATCTTCAGGGGAGGTGTCTCTATAGTAGAACCAAGTTTGATTCCATTCTTTGGGGTGACTGTGAAGCTTGGCATGAGGAAATTCAACCTCTTTCCTTTTCTGAATGGAGATGCCCCCAAGTTCAGTATTGGGTCCATCTACAAATTCAGTGCACCGGTTCAGATGGAAGAAATCCCTTTGTTTTTTTGCTTGTTGCATTCATCATTGCATCATGTGCATTGCATCATGTCATCATGTCATATATCTTTTGCATCTCAACTAAATAAATTGCGTGGATCTTTGATCCATTTAAATCGAGGGAAGAGTGACTTCTCTTTATAACCTTATCCTCCTAATATTTAGGGAGATATTACAAATATTTCATTAATTTGGAATCATCATAACACACGTGCAAAATAATTCCCATGTCTTTTCCTCTTCGAGTTTGACCTTCAAACCTTGCCAAAAATTCTCTTCCCATTTACCGAGGTCCCTCCAAAAGACCGAACATTTTTGGACCTTCCCAAACCTCACTTCCTATTCAAATCATTTGAATTTAAATCAAATGAGTTTGAATTTAATATTTTAATCTTGGCCATTTCTATTTCCGCGGAATGAGCACATTTTTTGTGAATCCGGGGAAATTATTCCCATGCGCAACTCCTTCCCTAACCCTCTTTTTCTTCTCCTCTCTTTAACTTTCTTTTCTGTTAAAGTAAATAAGATTTTTAAGAGAGAGGGAGAGATAGCAGCAGTGCCCTTTGGGCCTCACGGTGTAGCCCAGCCATGCCTCTAAGACCTCCTGCGGCCTCCAAGGCCCAGGCCGGCCCAACCTTCTCCCGCGCCGGCCCACCTTACCCCACTAACCCTAGCACCCCTGGCCCTATCCCCTCTTCCCTCGTACCCCTTCCACCCAGTGCCGCCAGGAGAGCCGGCTCGATCCATCTCTCCCTCGCTCGACCTCCTCCTTCCCTCTCTCTCTCTCTCTCTCTCTCTCTCGTGCCGACCCCCATCTCTCGCTCCAGTGCCCCTCATCCTCCCTCCTTCGATCCAGGGAACCATGCCGGAGCCCGTCGACCTCCTCGCCGCTGTCGCGCCCACGGGGCCATCAGCATGCCCTGCACCCTCGTGCCCCAAGCTCTGCACGCCGCCCCACCTCCAAGTTCGTCGCCCCGCATCCACCATGCCTCGCCGCGGGCCTACCATCACTCGAGTCCGAGGGCCCTGCCTCCGTCCTCGGTCGTCACCAGCGAGCGACCCCGTCGGAGCCGCGTTCCCAGCTCCCTCTGTCGACCGAGCTGCTGCCCTGTTGCATCGCCGCCCCGCCGCCCACACAGCTCCATCCGTACAGCCGCCGCGCCCTGCTGCCGCTGCCTCCTCCTCCGGCCACAGCCTTCCTGGTCGGATCCCGCAGCCGTTTTGCCGTTTTGGGCTTCCAGCAGCGCCTCTGCTACGTGCGAGCAGAGGACGAGGCGCTCGCTCGCCCCCGCCATGGTTCCTCGCCTCTGGAACCACCTCCTCTCCATCTCCTCTGCGCCCTCATGGAGACTATGGCCACCACCGAGAACCCCTGGACCTGTCAAGACGTGCACACGGAGACCCAAGTCAGGAAACTACCGATGGCCCTCCAAGTTCAACAATCGTCGACATCGGAGTACCACTACTTCAACGTGTGTACAACTATGCGGATTCGCTGAGTACCCCTTCAGATTCGTCAAGTTCGACTACCCCGCAAGACCCGGAGCGCCAAGTACCTCTACCGCCTTCTTCGGAATCCTAAGATGCCAAGCACCTCGACACCCGGTGCCTAAAACGACTACCGACGCCGAAGACCCATGAACAACAACCGTCAAGTTTGACTACCGTCGACCCCAAGTGACTCGGATTCGTCAAGTCCTTCTACGAAAACGTGTACCATTACCGTCTCCGAAGAACCGTGTAACGGAACCATCAAGTTCGACAACGACTCGTGTACGACTATGCGGGATTCCTCGGACGCCAAGTTCAACGATGTATCAAGTTCCTCGCCGTGACCTCGAACATCTACGGAAACTCATGCTTCAATAAACACGTACCACTACCGTCGTCGAGATCGCGAGAACCTCTACCGCCGACCCTAGAGCATGCGAGAACGACTACTTCCACTACGAACGTCCCGAGAACGTCTACTTCCCCTACACCACATGGAACTCGAACCCCTCCGATAATGTACGCTTCGAAGGTATAATCCCGAGACGACCGCCCATGGACCGAATGCTTGCGATGTATGAGTTGAACCATGTGTTGCTCCGTGTCCGAGTTGTTCTTTGCGAATTCCTCATTGCCATGCCATCCACCCGCGGGAACCCGGCAACCGGGATCACCCCATCATCTTATATGACACGCTGCCGTCACACTTCCTTTTGCACCGGCATCTCAATCGAGTTACCAGAACCGGAATGTTATCATGGCACCATTTCCGTTGTCATTGTCGTGGCACCCCTTTTGTTCTGCCGCGATAACAAATGCTTCATAATATGCTCATGTCAACATTTTCTTAAACTTGCACAAAACTTGCACATGTCATCCGCATCATGATAATAACATTTAATATGTTTAAAATTGTTGTTTGCATTAAATTGCTAACTGCATATGGGGATTTACGGGAATTGTTGTTCGTTGTTCCGGCCTCATTTAAACTTTCCTATATAGATAATTTCTTTATGCTTCTCCTCTTTCCATGTTTAACTACATTTAATATTGTTGGGTTCATAACCGAGAGAGAACTAAATAATTGATGTGGTGTTCCGTCAACATACATCTTGTTGCATATTGAGCTCCACTTAATTTGTAGGATTGCTTGTGCACTTTGACATGCCATGCTTCATTAAACCGGATATGCATCATACTTATTGTGCATCATGCCATGATTATGTGATGGTTGTTTACTATGTTGTTTGCTTCCTTCCGGTGTTGCTTCTTTGGGTTAGTTCTGATAACGTCGTGTTGTGAGGATTCGTTCGACTACGTCCGTTTGTCTTCTTCATGGACTCGTTCTTCTTCCTTGCGGGATCTCAGGCAAGATGACCATACCCTTGAAATCACTTCTATCTTTGCTTGCTAGTTGCTTGCTCTATTGCTATGCCGCGATACCTACCACTTGCTATATCATGCCTCCCATATTGCCATGTCAAGCCTCTAACCCACCTTTCCTAGCAAACCGTTGTTTGGCTATGTTACCGCTTTGCTCAGCCCCTCTTATAGCGTTGCTAGTTGCAGGTGAAGATTGGAGTTTGTTCCTTGTTGGAACATGATTATTGTTGGGATATCACAATATATCTTATTTACTTAATGCATCTATATACTTGGTAAAGGGTGGAAGGCTCGGCCTTATGCCTGGTGTTTTGTTCCACTCTTGCCGCCCTAGTTTCCGTCATACTGGTGTTATGTTCCTTGATTTTGCGTTCCTTACATGGTTGGGTTATAATGGGAACCCCTTGACAGTTTGCCTTGAATAAAACTCCTCCAACAAGGCCCAACCTTGGTTTTACCATTTGCCACCTAAACCTTTTTCCCTTGGGTTCTGCAGACTCAAGGGTCATCTTTATTTTTAAACCCCCGGGCCAGTGCTCCTCTGAGTGTTGGCCCAAACTAGAGCACCATGCAGGGCCATCCCTTGGCAACTTGGGTTATGTCGGCTCCTGTACGCTTAGCTTATCCGGTGTGCCCTGAGAACAAGATATGTGCAGCTCCTATCGGGATTCGTCAGCAGAGTGGGTGGTCTTGCTGGTCTTGTTTTACCATTGCCGAGATGTCTTGTAACTGGGATTCCGAGTCTGATCAGGTCTTCCTGGGAGAAGGAATATCCTTCGTTGACCGTGAGAGCTTGTGATGGGCTAAGTTGGGACACCCCTGTAGGGTTTTGAACTTTCGAAAGCTGTGCCCGCGGTTATGGGCAGATGGGAATTTGTTAATATCCGGTTGTAGAGAACTTGACACTTAACTTAATTAAAATGCATCAACCGCGTGTGTAGCCGTGATGGTCTCTTTCCGACGGAGTCCGGGAAGTGAACACGGTGTTGGAGTTATGCTTGAACGTAAGTAGTTTCAGGATCACTTCTTGATCACTTCTAGTTCACGAACGTGCTTTTCCTTCTCTTCTCGCTCTCATTTGCGTAAGTTAGCCACCATATATGCTTAGTGCTTGCTGCAGCTCTACCTCACTACCTTCCCCTACCCATAAGCTTAAATAGTCTTGATCGCGAGGGTGTGAGATTGCTGAGTCCCCGTGACTCACAGATACTTCCAAAACCAGCTTGCAGTTGCCGATGATATCGTGCAGGTGACGCAACCGAGCTCAAGGAGGAGCTCGATGAAGATCGTGTTGTTATGTTGTTCCGTTTCTAGTTGATCAGTAGTGGAGCCCAGTTGGGGCGATCAGGGATCTATGCATTAGGGGTGGTCTTATTTTATTTTGGTTCCATAGTCGGACCTTGATTGTATCTGGATGATGTAATGCTATATTCATGTATTGTGTGAAGTGGCGATTGTAAGCCAACTCTGTACCTCTTTCTTATTCAGTACATGGGATGTGTAAAGATTACCCCTCTTGCGACATGCCTACAATGCGGTTATCCCTCTAAGTCGTGCTCCGACACGTGAGAGATATAGCCGCATCGTGGGTGTGACATTCTTCTTGTAGATACACTTCACAGAAAACTTGAAAGTTGCATATATTGGATACCGAGTTGGGTCCAATATCTTGAGGGTGGAGTTGAAAGCTGGCAAGCACATCCCGGAAAAACCTCGATCCGGGCGGTTTAAAGCCACAGCCTATGTGATCAACAAACACCACTACTTCACCCTGCTTGGGAGCAGGAGGATTCTCCGGCCCAGGAACTCGCGACCGGATTTCATTTTTCTTTGGTAAGGTACCAATCTTGACCATTCCATTCAGTTGCTCCTCTGTAACCCGGGAGGAAGCCCAGTTGCAGGAATAAAACTGCTTGGCCATTGCAAGTGAAGAGCTGGAAAGAAATGCCGGTTTACAATTCATTCATGGTGATGCATAAGGTACAACAAGACAAAGGAATCCAAGTATGTGAAATTGGTAAACCGGAGGCTGATACAATTATGAATGACAAAGCGATAAGTGGAAACAGAGATATACACATATTATTAAACCAGAGTATGATAACGGAGATAAAGGGATTGCCGGTTTACAAGGGGACTAATGGTATATAACAGATTACTCTCTACAAGGGTAAACTGCCTATGTGATAAAGAAGGAACAGATCTAAGGCAAGAACGACTAAGTAAGGTAAAACATGTTTCACAAGATTGCATTGAAATTTTGGATCTACCGTAGGTCAGGAAAAGGAAAGATATTGAGACTTAAAAGTTTGGTCCCGAAGCAGTTCACAAAGGTCCAGATCAAGTTACGATGTATTTAAGGTTTGGATCAAATGGCTGAGATAAGGAGTTTCATAGCTACTATGCAGAACACATCAAGATCAAGCTCTTCTATATATGGGTTGACAAAGAACACGAGGAGAGCGACATGAACCCGTATGAACCCTAACGGATCTATAGAGGAAAGAGGAGAGGCTTACAACAGCGGTTGCGGTAGTGGAGATGTGCCGTGTCTTTCTGATGCAACCAGGTTGATGCAGCAGCCAACGGAGATGCAAAGGCAGAGTTCGAGGGCGGCGGCGGCGCTCGGGTGCAGGGGCGTCGCGAGGAGGAAGAAGAAGCGAAGTGATGAAGGGGGAAAAGAAAATGACCCTTGGTCCTATTTATAAGGTAAGTGGAGAGGTGATAGGCACAAGAATCGAGGAGCCTGAATAATGGATACCTAACGGAGCGGTCGCCTCAATTGCCGGAGGCTCATTAACTGAAGGTGAGATGTATCATTTTTAAATAACAAAGTGACGTAATGGTGATTTTTCATGATCCTGGAGTATGACGTCACTACGGGTTTACAAGATCAAAGTGAAGAAGCAAAGGAGGAATTTTTCTAAGTGTTGAAGATTGACATGAACAAGTTCAAATCAATCTGGGGCCTAATGTTGGGGATATTACTACTGGATGTAAACCGGCCAGGAGAAGCCGGGTTAACTCTATGAAGATTAGAAGCCCATGAAGACGTAAGGATGGTGATGCTTTACGAAGGCCCAAGGCCCAAAGGCGGGTTAAGGCCTATAGATATAAACTGACTTTCTCATGTAACTTGTATTGTAAGATAGGAAGGATAGAGACTGAGCCGGACACGTTTATGATCCGGCCTCGGGACTCTGTAAACCGACGGGCGTCAACCTATGTATATAAAGGGACGACCCGACAACGGTTTAGGGAGGAGAGACAACAACTCAAGAGCCAGGCAAGGCGGATTCGCTCCCTGGTCATCGAAACCCTAGCAATACCAACACAACTAGACGTAGGCTTTTACCTTCATCGAAGGGGCCGAACTAGTATAAACTCTCGTGTCCCTTGTCCGGTTTAACCCCTTTAAGCTAACCCATAGCGATGGCTCCACGACTAAGTCCTTTCATGAGGACATCTGCCGTGACAAAACCACGACACCTACAGAAGACTAAGTTGGTGATGATGGTGTGTCTGCCATCCGTCGGTTGTGACCATTAGATATACATCTAACGACTGTGAGGTAAGTTGTTGCCTTTTCTCACCAACATCCCACTTGTCTACCAATTTACAGAAAAACACATAATTAGTATCTTAAAACCAACCACATCCCTCCCAGACCTCACCAAAACAGCCTAAGGAATATATTCTAATTGAAACATAATATATCTCTAGTGATATATGTATATCAAAATTAGAGTGTTTTGTATCAAGTTTGTGAATAAGTATTATTCTAATTATGATTCGTTGCAACGCACATGAACATTGCTAGTATTTCCAACCATGCAATTTTTTTCATAGTATTCCATAGTTTTGAGTTTTCCATCAAGATATTAGTCACTCATGGTTGATATTTACTTTCAATCATGTACACATATGCACTATGTAACTAGCCTTGCTTATTGGGTTCCAAAGCTTAACTTTCACTCCTACTTACAATATGTAGAGTATTTAACAAAAAACTACCACTTTCAACCAGCCCTAGGAAGAATCTATTGTACAAAAATAGCAAAAACATACCCAAAATTTCTTAATCCACGCCAAAAACTACTACCTAGTACTCCCTGCGTCCCACAATGTAAGACATTTTTGCAAGCTAGTTTAGCTTGCAAAAACATCTTATATTATGGGACAGAGGGAGTACCGATTAGGTTAGTTTAAACCCATTTATGACAGGGTTGGCCCACACGTCCGTGCTGACGAGGCAACTTAAACCAACACATTTTGTTTGACCGTTGACACGAGGGACCCGCATCTGACCTTCTATCCTGTTATTCCCCCTAAAATCATTATTTTTCCTGAACATTACTTCAAATAGTACTGATGCGTGTTTGTCGGTGGCGCCGGTGATGAGCGAGTTGGCCGCCGCTCCGCCGGATGGGCCGGACGCTGCGCTGGCCTCCGCACGGGTTAGCAGGCTGGCCCGAGCGTGACTCACGAGCGAGCAAGCCGCTGCGCTAGCCTTCGCTCGAGCCAAATGGCTGGCCTTAGCGTGGCGCGCGCGAGCAAGCCGCCGCACTGCCTTGCCAATCTAGCTAGCAAACCTTGCAGATAAGCAGCTGGACGGAGCTATCTTGGCTAGCTAGCGGCCGCGAGCGCCGGACGGAGCTGGCATCCGGGCTGCCGCAAGATGGGCTCTGCACCGCCGGCGGTTTTGACCTCGCCTTCTGCCGGCAGCGGTAGCTGCGTCCCATGGCCGAGGATGACTAGGTGGACGGGCCAGAGGTAGGAGGTCATTCCGGGATTTTTGTGCAGACTGACATGTAGGTCCCACAAGTCATAATGCCCGGTCGAATAGAAGGCGTTGACTTAATGGGCGACAAGGGCCCTGTTTGGATACTCTAAGTCAGAGGTTAGAATTAGATTCTAACCCTGAACTAACTCTAACCAAAGTGGTGTTTGGATGGCAGGGTTAGATTGACAACAAATGTATCCAAACAGGGCCATGGGTTGAAACGTGCCTATAACGATACTTTGTAGAGTAGTCGTTTCTTGGTAGGGCTGGTTGGTAAGAGCATGTACAAAGGTTGATAAGGTAGTCTTATCTTAAGCCTACCACGTATGCAAGTGGTAGTAGTTTCTTAGAATTATTAGTGGTTTCTTGCATTATTAGGGGTTTCTTGTAAGGAACAATGTACTACTAGCGACAAAAGGCGATTATAGGTTGCATTGTACTCCAACGAGTACTACTAGTGGTCGCGGGAGTGTATACCTCATTTTGTGGGTTCGATCCTGGCCGAACGCACGACAACCTTTTTTTAAATAGTAACTTCGCTGCGAGCCAAATTTTTTACACGGGTAGTTTGAGTTTTGAAGTCAAACTGACGTGCGGCACCACAATCTGGGTGCACTGGATAGCCTAGCCACATGAATGGGGTTTCCTTCCTAGCATCTCGTGGCTCGCGTGCTCACCCTAGCCGCACCTCGCTTGTATCTTCCTCATCAGCTAGTAGCATATTTAAACTACCACCTCCCAATTAAGCCCGAGGAGCCGGAAAAGCACTATGGGACGTCTATGCGACGGAGCCCGTCGCCCCAAAGTTCAACCCATGGTCCGCTTGTACGATCACCTTCGATCGCAGGGACCACCCCACTAGTATCCGTCATGGTGGATCCGCCGCACTGGTCCTAGACCCCATCATCGACGGATTTCACCTCACACGAGTCCTTATGGACGGCGGCAGTAGCCTGAACCTACTCTATCAGGATACAATGCGCAAAATGGGTATAGATCCCTCGCGGAAGAAACCCACCAAAACCACCTTTAAGGGCGTCATCCCAGGTGTAGAGGCCCGTTGCACGGGCTCAATCACACTGGAAGTGGTCTTCGGATCTCCGGACAACTTCCGAAGTGAGGAGTTAATCTTTGACATCATCCCGTTCCGCAGTGGCTATCACGCACTGCTCGGGCGAACCGCATTTGCAAAATTCAATGTGGTACCGCATTACGCATACCTCAAGCTCAAGATGCCAGGACCTAGGGGGGGTCATAACAGTCAATGGAAACACAGAATGCTCGCTCCGCACGGAAGAGCACACTGCGGCCCTCGCAGCAGAAGCACAAAGCAGCCTTTTAAGGCAAACCACCAATTCGGCGATACAGCCCCCGGACACCGTCAAGCGAGTCCGGAGTAAACTGCAACAGGATCGCCTGGCACGTTCAGAGCTCGCCTAGCAATTCGGCCCCATCCCAGTCCCAGTCAAGCGACGAAATCCATGCCGCGCGTACATAATTACGCACTGAAAATACCATGGGCATAGGCGGGGCACGATCAGGGCACATCCCGCAATGCGGCTTAACCGCCCTAGGGGCTGCATACCTTTATCATTTTTTCTCTTTCAGGACCTTACTCTCTGGAAGCCCTTTCCGGCAGTACGATTGCCGGACACATTACGGGAAGGGACAACCAAGGAGGCAAGAAGCTAAGATGTACAAGGGAACCCCCAGGTGGTCTCTAATAATAATCGATATACCCGCCTTTTACTATCCGTACGCAGCTTGCCCTTGGATAGGACATGTCAAATACTCCTATTTTCTGCTTATTGCACTACTTGTATCAGTACGCTTCGACGTATTATTTAAATAACAACGCATAGCATTAGTCTATTATTGCATTATCCATCCCTTTTTTCTTATATGTTCATTTACAACAACTTGCACCTGTACATTCGGGTACGGTCAGTACGCCAGGGGCTTTCATTTACCCCATAATACGGCGTGAGAAGTCTGAACACTTTCGACAGTGCGGCACCCCGAACTTATAGCATTATATGCATCAGCTCCGAATCATGTCTTGGGTCAATAGTTGGGTTTGCCCGGCTCCCATGTTTTGGTACCTTACGTTCCGCTATATCGGCTAAGGTAGCACTGGGTGAACTACTGCGATTGTGTCCCGGTTCTTCCGGATGAGCACCTCAGTAGAGAAAGCCGAAAACTAACTGTCATGATAAGGCGAGAGCTGGTCGCTGTTCGAGAGGTCTCAAGTCCTTAAAGACTTTTTCCGCTTCGGGCGAGGAGTCGGCCTTGTCCAACTTAGGCGTATATAGCGCCCCCAATTCGGCCTTCCGAATACTAGGGGCTTCGCCAAAATTTAAAATTGTAGACTTCTATGGCTAAGTGAGAGTGATAAAGCCTTATAGTCCGATTGCCTGGTTCGTTGTGCTAAACACCTTCCTCGAAGGACCCAAAATTGGGATAAAGAGTGCTCAGGTTTATCCCGAACACCCCAATACTAGTTACATGGGGGCAGAAGCCGACGACTGGCCAACTCTTAGATTTAATAAATGGCTGCACAGAAGGTAATATTTTAAATTCAAAAAGTGTTGCATAGTGCAAATGAACTCGTTTCATATTATAGGATCACATGAGCATGTTCATTCAAAAATTACATCTCTGGCACATTCCTCTGCCACAAGGCGGGAACCCTTCAGGACACTATCATAATACATTTCGGGGCAGCGATGCTCCTTGCCCTCCGGCGGCCCCTCCTTCACCAGCTTCACGGCGTCCAGCTTCGCCCACTGCACCTTCGCCCGGGCAAAAGCCCTGCGTGCACCCTCGATGCAGACGGACCGCTTTATAATGTCAAGCTGTGGGCAGGCATCCACAAGCCGCCTCACCAGACCGAAGTAGCTGCTAGGAAGGGGATCGCCAGGCCACATCCGGACTCTAAGACCCTTCATGGCCTGTTCGGCCGCCTTGTGAAGCTCGACCAGTTGCTTCAGCTGGTCGCTCAAGGGCATTGGGTGTTCGGTGCCAGTATACTGAGACCAGAACAACTTTTCCGTCGAGCTCCCCTCCTCAGCTCAGTAAAACTCCGCGGCATCCAGTACACTGCGGGGAAGATCTGCGAACGCTCCTGGAGAGCTCCGAACTCGGGTAAGTAAAAGGAAAGTTTCCTTCACATGCTTGCTTTGCATAATGAATGCCTTACCCGCTGCTATCTTCTTCACCACATCCATCTCCTGAAGGGCCTTGTGGGCTTCGGCCTTGGCGCTCCATGTGCTTTCGAGTGCCTTCATAAGCTCGGACTCTCGCGTCTTAGAGTCAAGCTCCAAGGACTCGTGTTTTTTGGCGAGAGCCTCGAGCTCTTGCTGCACCTCGCCCACCCGGGCTTCTTGCTTTTCCCGCTCAATGCGCTCCTTGGCCGCTTTGTCTTTGGCCTCGGACAGCGCCTTCTTCAGGGTCGCCACCTCGGTTGTGTCCCCTGACAAATTCATAATGATCCTATTACTTTACAACCGAATTTCTTTTTAATATATAGACAAGGTATTGCTTACCTTTGCTCTCCTTGAGCTGCCTCTTGGTAAGGCCGAGCTCGTCCTTGGACCGCTCAAGGTCCTGCTTCAGTGCAGCGACCTCCGTAGTACCTGCGGCAGCGGCCAGCAGTGAAGCCTGCATATGCACATAGACATATTCTGATTAGACTCCCGAGTCATCATTTGATCCTCTATTCGGCCTTTCTTCGCGAACGCCAAACAGAGCATCAGGGGCTACTGTCTATCCGCTAATATTTTCCTATATTTTGATTGCTTACCTCAAAGCCTGTTAGAAGGCTGGCACAAGCTTCGGTTAGTCCGTTTTTGGAGGACTGAACTTTCTAAATCATCGCACTCATAATAGTGCGGTGCTCTTCGTCGATGGAAGCGCCGCGAAGTGCTTCCAGCAAGTTGTCTGGTGCCTCGGGATGGACAGAGGCCACCGGCACGGGCGGCTTGCCCCTTTTAACGGGGGATCGCCTGCCGGAGTCCGGAACCACTAAAGGTTCCAGCGCAGTGTTCGACCGGGGGCCGAACTTGGAGCCCATGGGGGTCTTGCTCCCTTTACGCCCAGGGTCCGTAAGGTCGCCTCGAGGCACCCCTAGGACTACCTCCCCTCGGCTCGGTGCCTTTTTAGACAACACCTCGACGTTGTCCGTAGGGCAAGGGGTGGAGGCGGTCGGAATTGAACCGCTATTCATATTCGACGAGTCCAAAGAACCGTCCGACGAAGATACATCAAGACGGGCTCAGGACGGACTGCATAGTCATATTCGGCGTAAGAAGAAGCAGTGCAATAAAACATACTATGAATTACTATGGTATCTGGATACTTACGACTTCGCCAGGGGCTTCTCCCTGGGTAACCACTCGTCGCTGCTGTAGGCGGCCGTCGTGGAGCAGTCCGGAAGGAGGGTCCTTCCCTTCTTGGACCCTTTGGCCTCCCCGGTTGGGGCGGTCTTCCTTTTCTTGTCTCCCCTGGCTGGGGGGAGAACTTTCCTCTTCCTCCTCCTCGTTTTCATGGGAGGAGGGTGCGTCGGAGTTATCGAACGATGAGTCCGATATAACCTTGCGCCGGAGACCCTTTCGGGTCCCCGTGGCCTTCTTCTTGGCCTTCTTCGCCAGCACCTCGTAAGGCGCCGGAACCAGCATCTCCGTTAGGAGAGCATTTGCAGGATCTTTAGGCAGGGGAGCTGGGCAATTGATCCGCTCCACTGTCTCCACCCAGTCCCGTTAATGGCATGGAAGCTTAGATCCCGCATATGATTAAAACTAGGGGAAATAAATATCCTGTGAGATACAAAAACTTACCGGATTGCGTGGCGCTTTGCGCTGAGTCCGTGGTCCTCAGTAAGGGGAGGAGGTACCTCAGCGCCCTTGAACAACACCTTCCAGACGTCCTTGTGCATCGTGTCGAAGAGCTCTCGCAGCGTCTGGTGCTCGGCTGGGTCGAACTCCCACAAATTGAATACCCGTCATTGACACGGGAGAATCCGGCGGAAGAGCATGACCTGGACCACATTGACGAGCTTGATTTTCTTGCTCATCATGTTCTTGATGCAGGTCTGGAGTCTGGTCAGCTCTACCAGGGAACCCCAGGACAGGCCCTTCTCTTTCTAGGAGGTGAGCCGCGTGGGGATTCCGGATCGAAATTTGGGGGCCGCCGCCTAGTTGGTGTCGCGCGGCTCAGTGATGTAGAACCACCCCGATTGCCACCCCTTTATGGTCTCCACATAGGAGCCTTTGAGCCAGGTGACGTTAGGTATTTTGCCCACCATGGCGCCTCCGCACTCCACTTGCTGGCCGACCACCACCTTCGGTTTAACATTGAAGGTCTTCAGCCACAGGCCGAAGAGGGGCCTGATGCGGAGGAAGGCCTCACACATGACGATAAATGCCGAGATGTTGAGGATGAAATTGGGGGCCAGATCTTGGAAATCCAACCCATAGTAGAACATGATCCCGCGGACAAACGAGTGAAGGGGAAATCCCAGTCCGCGGACAAAGTGGGTAAGGAAAACTACCCTCTCATGGGGTGCGGGCGTAGGGATGATCTGCCCCGCATCTGGCAGCCGGTGCGTGATGTCCGTGACCAGATATCCGGCTTCCTGTAGCTTTGCGATGTGCTCCTCCGTGACGGAGGAGACCATCCACTTGCCTCCCACTCTGGACATACTTGGAGTGGTTTGAGAAGAAAGACGCGAACTTGGGCGCTGGAGCTCGAGTGCGTGAGAATGGATAAGCAAGGAGGAAGAAGGCGTGGGTAAAAAGGGTGAATCTTTGTCCCTTTATAAGGGCGGAGGAGGCGATGCACCTCCCCACTTACCTGATAAAATCGCTTATTCCCCGAACGCCGTAATTGATGGCACGGTTGGGTTACCCATACCCGTATTGATGAGAATCCCGTAATAAGGGGGACACAATCTCTGCTTCGACAAGACGTGTCAAGAAAACCGCCTCGCAATATGTGTAGTGCTGGTCGAGAAAAATGGTTCGAATAATGGCCGGGCCATGGCATGGTGTCATGTTGCAAAACGTGTCAGCAGACTAGATTTGTGGAAATATTATTCTCTCTATGGTGGTATGTGGAACTTGTTTTGCAGAACCGGACACTATCCTTGTGTTCAAAATCTTCCATGGAGTATTCGGAGGAAGAACCCGCCTTGCAATGCCGAAGACAAATCTGCGCGCCGGACTCATCGTCATTGAAGCCTGGTTTAGGGGCTACTGAGGGAGTCCTGGATTAGGGGGTCTCCGGACAGCCGGACTATATCCTTTGGCCGGACTGTTGGACTATGAATATACAAGATTGAAGACTTCGTCCTGTTTCCGGATGGGACTCTCCTTGGCGTGGAAGGCAAGCTTGGAAATACGGATATTAGATCTCCTCCCTTGTAACCGACTTTGTGTAACCCTAGCCCCCTCCGGTGTCTATATAAACCGGAGGATTTAGTCCGTAGGACAACAACAATGATACTATAGGCTAGCTTCTAGGGTTTAGCCTCTACGATCTCGTGGTAGATCAACTCTTGTAATACTCATATGATCAAGATCAATCAAGCAGGACGTAGGGTATTACCTCCATCAAGAGGGCTCAAACCTGGGTAAACATCGTGTCCCCTGCTTCCTGTTACTATCCGCCTTAGACGCACAGTTCGGGACCCCCTACCCAAGATCCGTCAGTTTTGACACCGACAGTCAACGTATGTAACAATATGCTCTTTACGGTCACTATATATAGTTTTGTGGTGATTATACGATCACTAGCTCATCGTAGAGCACCGTATTGCACCCTACTGACCGGCCACATAGTCGACGTGGCACTTTGTTGACTGGTTAAATTGTCACCTGGTTTCTGGGTCCCACATGTCAGTTGGCAGAGCAAAGAAATCAGTTAAACAAAACTTTACGCAGGCGGGACAGGAGTCCAACCCTTGCGCGCGAACCACCCTGGCTGTGTATGTGAGTGCATGCACGTGTACTCCCTCGGTCTTCCAACAAAGAGTGTACATTGGCTAAAAAACAAAGAGTGTAGTACATCTACACTTCCAATGCATTTAGCCTTTAATCTAAATCGATATTGATTGACTAATGCACCAACTTGTGCTCTAGGTATAAGCTACATGTCTATCCTTAATTACAGCATGCAACGACCTTCATTTAATCTTCTTCTCTCAATGGTCGCATGCACACATAAGTCCTCTACTTTTGGGCATTAATTATGCCCTAGTCAATGTGTAAATCTCTCAATGTACAGTCTTTCACGGACGTAGGGAGTAGGTTGAGCACTTGAGCGTGAGCGTGTGTGTTGCGTCGTGTGCTGTGTGCCGCTTGGGTGCGTGAGTGTTGCATGCGTCCATGTGTATGTGTGAGTGTTGCATGTTGCATGCATGCATGGGGCTTACTCCCTCCCATTGACATGTTCATATTTCAAGCTTCCTCTATTCCCTCCATATGGTGATACTCCCTCTGTTCCCAAATACGGAGTAAAATCCTCCCTCTGTTCCCAAATACAGAGTATTTGTCTTTCTAGAGATTTCAACAAGTGACTACGTACGAAGCAAAATGAGTGAAGTGAGCGTAGAGGCATAGGGATAATGTAGAAAGGAAGTCTTCGTGATCCATTATTCCCCATCTCAGTCAGAGAGAACTATTCAACTAGTCTTCGCAGTGAAGTGACAATACACGCTGCAACAGATGGGACACTTAATTAATAAGCTGAACCAGCGTGTTGGTGTTACTAAATCAGCCTTACCCAGTACTGCCATCATGTTTGCCAGTAGAGCACGCTTCTGTCCTCCATTAACTGACATATGGGCCCTCTTGTTGTATACCCACATGTCATCGGTGTAACTATTTACACTCCGAAGGATGGTATATCCTGGTAGTAGTAGAATTGATATTTAATGCACTTTCTTCCTCATCTTCCACTCTTCTTCCTCCTCTCTTCTTCTTCCTCCTCTCTTCCCCATCATCGGCCACACACCATTTCCCCCCGCTCACTGCTCGCCCGCCCACGCTATCTTCCTTGGTAGCTCGCGCGTACCATATCCCCCCGCTCACTTCTCGGCCACACAAGGAGAAGCTTCTTTGCTTGCCCGCCCGAATCCACTTCCCCGCTGGCTCGCAGGCACCGAAAACCCCAATGGCAGAACCGACTGACATGCAGAGGCGCAATTGGAATTCCCTCCCTGATGTTCTCTTGGAGCAGATCTGTAATCGCATGGACCTACTCAGCACCGTCCATTTGGCCGCATGGTCGGTGTCTTTTTACCGTCTACTCGTCTGCAACCGGCCGACTCTTTTCAAGACACCCTGCTTGCTGATGCCCGATCCTCGCAGGTGGCCCAGACACCGACTTGACGATCCAACGGAGGTTGCCGTGGTGCCCCTCGACATGCTACCACTACCCGTCCACCTGTCCTTCATACGCGGCCACTACTGGGCGGGATGAAGGCCAACTGGATCGTCCTCATCCACCAATCCGGTAGTCCGTGGCATCTCGTGGATATCTACACCCAGCGAGAGATCACCCTTCGATCATTGGATACCGCCGCCATCGATCCTCTCGGCCCGCCGGACACTCCTGCCTACTACGAACGAGACGCGTCAAGCTTTTGGCTCGACCTCTATTTGCTGAAAGTTGTAATCTGCGAAGTGCCCACACCATCAGAAGACTACATGGATTACAAGCTCATTGCCTTGTTCAACGTGGGATTAGTCTATCTGGAATCCGGTCGCCATACATGGTTATGGCTCATCGTCAATCCTGTTGAGGCAACATTTCTGTCTGATGCTATAGTGCACGATGGCATCGTTTACGCGGTCGACGCATAGATTGGCTGCCTATACTGGTGGAATCTATCATCGTGTAATTGTTCTATCTCATCTCATCTTTACCTTATGAATATGACTGCATGTTCATTGTTACAAATTTAGAATAGATAGTATGTCTATAACCACATCATTGCTATATGTTCCTCTCATTTCCTAGATTTTTATGACCACACATGTTATTGTTAGAGTTGATATGAGAACAATTGGCATCTAATGATTGTTAGAATATATATTATGAGCATAACATCATGATTGCTATATGTTACTCTCATTTCTAAGATTTTTATAACAACGCATGTTATTGCTTAGAGTTGATATGAGAACACTAGTAGTAAGTGCTATGGTAGAATATGAGTAGGCTCTGTCATAGCTGTTTTCCTCTCATTGTTATATGATGTTTGAACCATGACATATTGCTAGAATATGAAAGCCATTGGCTTATTTTTTTAACTTGGCGTATGATTATGACCACGGCATTGCAATTCTCTGTCTATGATATGTGTCACTGTTATAATAATCTTAATTCCACACATACTCTGAACATGATTGTTTATTTTTATCCTTTTGGTCTCCAATTTGAATTGTTGCAGCAGACGCAAATGCGCTGGCCTTCATGATTCCAGGACCTGGAATCATACCAGCCGATGGGTGGTGGTTTATTGCTCATTCAGCTGACGAAGGTCATTTGATGCTCATTTGCACGTACCAAATTGACCAAACTATTACATCAAACCACATGCAGTACAATGACTGGGGCATTCGTGACATAGATGGCTATGGCTGCTTCATGTTCGAGAAAGATCCCAGCTTCGTTGGGCCAGGCGTATTCAACTAGATGCGGGTTTATAGCCTCAAGAACTACTCCATGTTCCTCAGGCTCAATTATCCAATCATCCAACCAATCATCGATCATATCACCGGCGATGATTACCGTGCTATGTAACTTCCATTCGCCAGGGGGGACTGTGTTTACACATCATACCATGGGTTTCATGAATCACCATATCCAGAGATTCGTCGACACAACTTGTTGCCAGATAATCTTCAGTGTGTGAAAGGCATCAAGCTTCCATGCGATGGATGGCTTTTGCAAACCCGACATGCGGCAATGTGGTTCATGCCAACAGCAAATATGCACAAGTTGATTCGTACTGATATCTAGACTGAGCCATGTATTCTGCTACTATAGCACGACCCTCTTTTGTTGGATATTATGTACTGTTGTTAGTTTGAAGCACTCCTCTGGTTTGAAGGATGTACTGATAATGATGATGGAGATGTTGTGCAGTATATATATATATATATATATATATATATATATATATATATATATATATATATATATATATATATACTAGCAAAAGGGCCCGTGCGTTGCAATAGGTACACAATAAGTATGACAATTTTTGCAGTATTTAAAAATGTAATTGTTGTTGTACACTACTGATAACTCTTTATTTTGACGGCCCTCAAAATTCTTCATAATATCACTTCAACCTTGTTTGGACTTCACATCTAAAATGGTTTTAGCACAAAACCATATATATCATGGCATCAGCCATGGATAGCACATTTTGCTCAAAGGCTTGTGTCGAAGATTTAAGTTTTTATGCTGTGATCCTTCTAATCTGGTCAATATAAACAGACTGACAAGATACTCGGCCACTAGAGGAATTTCCATACCGCTTCATGTTCCTCTTCAACCATCTTGGTCCTTCATCAAGCAACATGTTGCTTGATACCACTTCCTGAAAGTTGAACAATATTAATTATCTAGAAGTTCCTTGCGTTGTTTAGCTGCTTGAACAAATCAATAGAATTGGGGCTGCATTTACTATAGTTTTAGGCCAAAGAGTTAATTATCACGTAAGTTACTTAATGGCCATCCGAACATATTCCAGGTTGTATGGGGGGTCACATCACATGACACTTTTGTTCTACACGGTGACATACAAAAACAACAACTGATTGGCTTGTCTGTATAATTAGAAGAATAGAAGCTTTTCAAGAGATCATCTCTTCAGAGTAATTAAGAATTAAGATAAAGCACTAAACAGTTCCCTGAACAATCAGAATGTGATTCTACCTTTTCAAAATATTTGTAACCAACTTTTGTATTTTTAACACTATTTACTTCTCCTGGTAAGTTGCGATGATGTAAACTACTTCAGGTGGTAATCCTGTCTAAAATGTTAGATCAAAGAGAGCCTTGTGGCACACTCACCTATGAGTAATGATTAGATAATGTAAGGTTAGGATCCCATAATTCCCCCCAAAAAGATATCAAAATAATTCAACAATCTACAAATGATTATGATATACTCGTAGAAGAATTTAGAGATGTTCTCGTAATTAAGAAGCAAGATTTCACCTTCTGCCATTGGATTTTGGATAACATAATGACATGTATTTATAGAGTCTTCACTGCTGGCATGAGCAAGAAGCATGGAGAGTGGGCATGGACGAGCCGCAAATAGGCTGCAGCCTTGCCAGGGGTGGCGTAGGAACACGCTGATAACCACGAATAGCAGTAGCAACAATCAGCTCAACTCACCTCACTCTATAACAAAAAAATCACACATACAATGGAAGCAACATAAGTACGTCACCATCAGTCCAACACCAAACCAATGCGCCTTTAGATCCGCAGACCGGCTATTTTGGTGTGTCACTGGAACAATGTACAGTCGGGTAAAAAGTAACGGTTGAAAATAATGCACAATAATATTCTCTAGCTTAATATACAAAGGAAAATGAAAAGATCATTATGACAGACATGGGAAAGGTTTCAGATAGGTTCTATATTGGTGCTCAGAAAGCCACTATCTAGCTCAGAAAGTCATTTTCCTTTTGATAGCATCATCGACTTAATCTTGATTTTCTCAAGTGAATAACAATTCCTTATTGTCGCCAACTACACAAAAGGAAATGTGAACAAAAGGTTGTAGTAAGATTTGAGGGAGAATATCTCCAGGGAAGTTGGACCCCTACTCTCAAATAGCTTGATGTTGTCCATATTATTGACATACTTCACATAATGATCACTCATCAGGTGAAAAAGGTCTGCCATCACGAATTTCAAAACTGCGCTAGTCCTTGTACCATGGAGAATAAGCATCTTCTTTCCATTCACAAACTGGGAAATAAACATTAGAGCAGGGTAAACAACATAAATACTATTTCTAGTTTCTCAATATGGAAGGTTCGAAAGCAACAACTTTTCCAATAGCATCTGGAAAAAATGATATGTAGGTATCCATATGATATATATGGCATGAGGGCTTTTACCATAGCCGATCCATGTTTTCTACGTGTGATTTGCAAATAATCTGATTACTCCTAGTCACATCTAGAACTTTTTATTTCAAGGTATATGATCTTGGGATAAATTTTTGTTCTCAATGTCAAAATACCAAATGCACATAACTAAGAACCACATCCTAAAAGCAAGCATTTTCGTGAGAATCAGCAAAAGCGCGAACACACACATACCATAAATGTTTGTTGAACAGCAAATCAAGCTACTGATTTCCATCATATGGCAACTCGAAAAAAATCATATGTGGTTGTGTACAACATATATCCTAATAGACGTCCAACCAATGAAGTCACATCACATTAAACACCTAATAATATTTATCCACTTGGACTAACATATCAAGATCAAAGTCTGCTCACCACCATAGGTGGCTGGAGTCACGTATCTAAACAGTGATTTCCAATGCGTGGCCACCTGCCGACTACCGCTACAGCTTCCATTCCTTGTCTCTCTGTTCACATGTACCTAGCAGAAGTATACATATCTACATATCATGAATGGATTGTAATCAGCAAGCAACAGCCTTCTGTATGTAGATGTGTAACAACAAGCGAGTAGCAGCATGAAAAATCAGTAGTAACAGGCTGCTTTTCTCTTCTCCGATCTCTCTATATATGGAATAGTAGTATAGCACAAAAGAGCAGCAAATAGAGCAAAAGCAGAGCTGCCTCAGCAAGGTAACATACCTCTATAGAGGAAGACTATTTTTTTCTTAACTCAGATATAAAACCACAATGAAGTGTATAACTATCTCCTCTTATGAATACAAATATTGTACACTAAATAGCAAATTAAATTACTGTTATCATTATCTACATTATATTGTAGGGCGAGCATATATTTATATACACAAGAGACGTATATTTGCAAGTGTTTCTTACTGTCAACACCTAGAGCTAAATTAAATAGACCTAAAATGGAATTCGAGATGGGTGTATATCACAAAAAGAAGTACAAAAAGTTCCCATAAGAATAAGAATAGCAAAAAGTTCATTGTGTACCTTTGATGTGTATACACCAGTACTTCTATCAGTGACCCGGAGTAAAGATTAGGATTGGCCTTGCTATATTAGTGTAGAATACAAATAACTAAGGACAAATAGAAAGACTACCAACAGATGGTGTTTATGAGTTTATCACTGCTCTTTCTTCGTGTAGCTCAGCCAGCGGGCTAAGGAGGTTGACGTTGTTCTGCAACATCTGCTCCAATTCCAAACAGAAAAGACAGACATGTTAAATTCCATAGCAAACAACAGGGAAGCAGGAGCATCATGCCATAGGAGAGTGTCTGGAGGCAACAACTACACATATGTATGTGCAATTAGGCACCATTATTTGTTTGGCACTATAATCGAAGAGAAGGAAACCCAATATTAGTGTATGCACAATTGTAACACCCCGGATGTAACCTACCTTATTTGTATTCCAACTCTTGCCGTTTCTAGAACTAAGTTATTATATTTCATCGTTGTTGGGTTTTTGTCTCCGTGTGCTTTGTCTTTGTCTTGCATCTCATATCATGTCATCATGTGAATTGCATTTGCATACGTGTTCGTCTCATGCATCCGAGCATTTTCCCTGTTGTCCGTTTTACATTCCGGCGCTCCTATGTCCTCCGGTGTCCCTTTCTACCTATTTTCTTGTGCGGGTGTTAAATGTTTTCGGATTGGACCGAGACTTGTCATGTGGCCTTGGTTTACTACTGGAAGACCGCCTGGCAAGTTTCGTGCCATTTGGACTTCTTTTGATACTCCAACGGTTAACCGAGGGACCGAAAAGGCCTCGTGTGTGTTGCAGCCCAACACCCCTCCAAACTGGCCCAAAACCCACCAAAACCTCCTCCATCACCTAGGCTGTTCGATCACGATCGCGTGGCCGCAAACCACACCTCATTTGGAGCTTCCTAGCTCCCTCTACCTCTATATAAAGGTCACTCCCCGAAATTTTCGGGCAAACCCTAGATCCCTCCCTCTCCTCGCGCGCCGGACAAAAACCTCGCCGGCGGACATGTCCGTTTCAACCGCCGCCGCCGCCCGCATCCAATCAGGGGGTGCCACATGGCACCACCGGCCTCCAGCACATCGCGGCCCGCCCGGCCCGCGGAGGGCCCCCGAGAGCCCGAGTCCACCGCCGCCTGCCTTCGCGCCCGCCGCCCTTCTCCTCCCGCGCCGCCTACCGCCGTCACTGACCTTGCCGGCCGCCGCGCCGCCAGCGACGCCGTCCCTCGCCGCGGCCGCACCGCATCACCGCCGCCTCGTCTCGGCGTCCGCACCCGCCGGCCGCCCGCGCCCGTGCGCGCCTTCCTGCCACCCATCGGCGCCCTGGCAAGTCCCCATCTCCGGTGAACCCCCTCCCTCCGGCGAACAGGAATACGGCGGACCTCCATTTCCGGCGACCTCGGCCGCTTGCTGCTACAGTACCGCTACAGTACCCGCTACAGTGCCAGATCCAGATCCGGTTGACTTTTCCCCGAAACCCTAATCCCAGATAATGTTTTGCATACTCTGACGCATCATAACTTCATCATCATGGCTCCGATTCGTGCGTGTAGCATATCAAAATGTTCGTCTCGATGTGTAGATCATTTCATCTCATTGTATCATTTTCATTTGAGCTCATCTTGATGCCCGAAATGCTGTTGGACGAGGGCTATGTGATGATAGTTTCAGATCTATTTCAGCAAATGCACTTTTGTCATTTTTGCCGTGATTAATGTGTGCATGCTATGATCCTGAGCTCTACATGTGTTTTGAAAAATGTCATGCCATCTTTACAAGGGTGTATGCAAAGTGGCTTACTCAATGTTGCTGATTTCAGGGACTTAGAATTTCACTAAGTCCTTGCCCTGTCATTATTTTTATGCCATATGTTCATGTTGTTTCCTAGTGATCCGTGCCTCTTTTGAGCATTATCAGTAAGGATGTTTTGTAGATAATGTGGTGCTATATCTATCCATGTCTTTGTTTGCAATTATGGAGCACCCTAGCTTGAGTCAATCGAGCTCTACTTTTGCTATAAAATGTTCCTGGCAGATTGTTAACATGTTTAGCGATTTTGCCGAGCTTGTTGTAGTTGATCCGTGCATTCTATGTTGTTGTTCTTGCCATGTCTAGCTTCTATGCCATGTCCAATTGCTGGGTGTATGCTTAGTTTGTCATATCTTGCCTCGTAGTGAGTGCATCGAGATCGTAAACATGCCTAATTGATGTCTGTTTTGCATGCTCCAGTTTTTCACTAAGTCTGAATCTGTTTATGTTTTTGCTATGTTCACATGCTTGCAATTGTATTTTCTGATCCCTTTTGGCTCATGGTCACTAAGGGACTTTTGTTGTATGCTTTGAGTAGCTTCATGCCATGCCTTGCTTTGCCTTGATAAGTTCCTATAGCATGTAGTTATCGTGCTCTAAACATTGCTTCCCGATGATAAATTCCTGACATGCTGTTAATTTCACCAAGTCTGAAACCTGTTGTCTTTTGCATTTTTGCCATGCTTGTTTGAGCTTGCTATTGAGTGAATTAGCCTAGCTCAGTGTTCATATTTTGTCAAGCATCATGAGTGGATCCCTTCCATGTATTTTGTTGTCATGTTGGAGTGTTGTAGCATGTTGTTCTTGATGCATTTAGAAGGCTACTTGCTGTTAATCGCAGACCGGTGCCATATTTGTTTTGCTTGTCTTTTCCAAACCGTGCATCCGATTCCAGTGATCTTTATATCGATTTCGACCAAAATCAACTCACCTTTCCAGTGGCACTCTTGGATTTCCAAGTTGAGGCCAGGTTCTATCATTCCTTTCCAAATCTTGCATATGCATCACATATCGCACCCCGCATATCATACCATGTTTTGCATCATGTTGCTTGAGCATTGCACGTGGTTGATTGTGTTCCTTTTGCTTGTTGTTCTTACTTGGGTAGAGCCGGGAGACGAGTACATGATCGAGGATCCCGTTGAGTACGCTTACGAGGATCAAGTCAACTCTGAGAACTTTGCAGGCAAGATGACCATACCCTCGAAATCACTTCTATCTTTGCTTGCTAGATGCTCGCTCTTTTGATATGCCTATGCTATGATACCTACCACTTGCTTATCATGCCTCCCATATTGCCATGTCAACCTCTAACCCACCTTGTCCTAGCAAACCATTGTTTGGCTATGTTACCGCTTTGCTCAGCCCCTCTTATAGTGTTACTTGTTGCAGGTGAAGATTGGAGATCGTTCCTTGTTGGAACATGTTTATTGTTGGGATATCACCATATTATCTTGTTTATCTTAATGCACCTATATAATTGGTAAAGGGTGGAAGGCTCGGCCTTATTCTTGGTGATTTGTTCCACTCTTGCCGCCCTAGTTTCCGTCATATCGGTGTTATGTTCCCGGATTTTTGCGTTCCTTACACGGTTGGGTTATAATAGGAACCCCTTGACAGTTCGCCTTGAATAAAACTCCTCCAGCAATGCCCAACCTTGGTTTTACCATTTGCCACCTAGCCTCTCTTTCCCTTGGGTTTCCGGAGCCCAAGGGTCATCTTTATTAAAAAAAACCCGGGCCAGTGCTCCTCTGAGTGTCGGTCCAAACTAGAGCCCCTTGCAGCGCCACCTCGGGGAAACTCGAGGGCTGGTTTTAGTTGTACGGATTTCTTATCCAGTGTGCCCTGAGAACGAGATATGTGCAGCTCCTATCGGGATTTGTCGGCACATTCGGGTGGTGTTGCTGGACTTGTGTTACCATTGTCGAGATGTCTTGTAACCGGGATGCCGAGTCTGATCGGAATGTCTTGGGAGAAGGAATATCCTTCGTTGACCGTGAGAGCTTGTGATGGGCTAAGTTGGGACTCCCCTGCAGGGATTTGAACTTTCAAAAGCCATGCCCGCGGTTATGGGCAGATGGGAATTTGTTAATGTTCGGTTGTAGATAACCTAAAACTTAACTTAATTAAAATGCACCAACCGCGTGTGTAACCGTGATGGTCTCTTCTCGGCGGAGTCCGGGAAGTGAACACGGTGTTGGAGTAATGCTTGACATAGGTTGTTCTAGGATCACTTCTTGATCATAGTTGTTCGACCATGCTTTTGCCTTCTCTTCTCACTCTCATTTGCGCATGTTAGCCACCATATATGTTAGTCGCTTGCTGCAGCTCCACATCATACCTTTACCTTACCTATATGCTTAAATAGTCTTGATCGCGAGGGTGTGAGATTTCTGAGTCCCCGTGACTCACAGTTTACTTCCAAAACCAGATGCAGGGACCGATGATACCGCTCCAGGTGATGTGTTTGAGCTCAAGTGGGAGTTCGATGAAGACTCTCGTCGTTACTACGTGTCTTTCCCAGATGATCAGTAGTGGTGCCCAGTTGGGGCGATCGGGGACTATGTTGCATTTGGGGTTTATCTTCATTTTGGTTCCGTAGTCGGACCTTGAGTGTATTGGATGAATGTCATGACTTATTTATGTATTTGTGTGATGTGGCGAGTGTAAGCCAACTATGTATCCTTTTCCCCTTATTGTATTACATGGGTTGTTGTGAAGATTACCTCACTTGTGACATTGCTTTCAATGCGGTTATGCCTCTAAGTCGTGCTTCGACACGTGGGAGATATAGCCGCATCAGGGGCGTTACAAGTTGGTAATCAGAGCCTTCCCCGACCTTAGGAGCCCCCTGCTTGATCGAATTGCTGGCGTTGTTGAGTCTAGAAAAATGTTTTGAGTCATTTAGTATTATATATATCAGAGAGTAGGACTTCTTTTTACTCCTCAGTCCCATCGTCGCTCTGGTGAGGCCTCCTGACGTAGAGTTTTGACTCTTCTCTTCTCAAATTTCACTAATTTTTTTAGGATCACGCGGGTATCTTGGAATCGTTTTGATGGTTTTGTGACGAGAACATTGTTCTTGGTGCCTCCTGACATTTAGGGGTTGTGGCAGTGTCCCGAGGAGTTGAGCTCCGAGGTGTTGTCGTCACAATTTTATCATTGCAATTCTGGAATACCTGAGTTTCGCCGACATCGAAAATCTCTTTTATGCAGTTGTTGGGAGATAACCTCGACGCCACCCAGTACTGGGGCGGGAGTTCGGGAGTATTGCCATAACTCATATAACGGATGCTTTTCAAAGGTTGAGGTAAATGATTTCCGAAGTTTTCTTGGTTATGTGTTGAAGGATGGATACAGCTGGATGTAGGATTTGCTAGCTTTGGGTGAGATATTATGCTTCCCCTGTATCCCCAACACCTGATTGCATAACCGGAAAGGTTTGGGAGTTTCATAGGTGGGTATTCCTGTAGCTCTAGTATTTCTTCCGCAAATATTTGGTTTGTGATTGGGTAATCTTCACCAAGTATTTGTTCATGTCCGTACCTTGTTGTTTTATTATTCTACCTCTATCTAAGTGGATTCTCAATTTATGGAAATGTGACCATTTCAATTGGAATGCATTCGTTCATTTTGTTCGGATGTTAAGACTTTATGTTGCAATTTCTATCCTTTGGATTCAACTTGAATATATGTCTGTCAAGATGCTAACGGATGTCACCCTCTCCAGGATGGCTCCTCCAACGCGCACGACTCCGAATCCTGACCCACCACCACCACCTCCACCTCCGGAGGCATGGCAAGTTGTGATGGCCGCTACCAATGCAAACACGCAGCTGATCATGCAACTATTGCAAGAGCGCAACCAAGGGAATCATGGCCATGGAAACAATCAGAATCAGTTTGCTACACTCAACCAGTTCCTTGCTAAGCATCCAAAGACCTTCAACAATTGTGTCGAGGCCTCAGACGCTGATGATTGGCTCGTGGATATCTGCAAGCATTTCGAGTGCAGCAACGTTAGGCCTGAGGACTTTGTCAAGTTTGCCTCCTTCCAACTCAAATACCAAGCTGCAGAATGGTTTCAGCAGTACAAAGATTCCAGAGGAGGCCGTGTGATTACCTGGGATGAATTCCGTCAAGACTTCAAAGCTCATCACATTCCCCAGAGTGTTGTTGAAAGCAAGCGTGAGGAATTCCGCAACCTGAAGCAAGGCAGCTTGTCTGTTTACCAGTATAACATTCTGTTCCAGAGGCTCGCTCGTTTCGCCAAGCAAGACGCCCCTGACGAGAAGAGCATGATTTATTAGTTCAGGGGTGGCCTCAGAGAAGATCTCCAACTAGCTCTCGTCCTTTTTGAGCCGAAGAAGTACGATGAGTTCTACAATATGGCAATGAAGCAAGAGACTGCTCAACTCAAGTGCGATGCTTCCGAGAAGCGAGTCAGAGATGTAACTCCTTCTTCTTCAACTCAAGTGGCTTCTAAGCAGCAAAAGTATTGGCTGCCTCCTCCTCCGTTCCATCAGCCTTATCAGCAGAAGAGCAAAGGTGGCAATGGATCTTCCCACCCACCCAACCCAGGCTTTCAGAACAAGACTTCATATCAAGCTCCAAGATCAAGTGCTCCGTATCACCGTCCGCTCTCGAAGGTCACGTGCAAAAAGTGTCAGCAGAAGGGTCACTATGCCAACAAATGCTTCAATCAGAGGTGTCTTCCTCCTCCTCCTCCTGTGAGATCTGCTAGTACCGCAGTGGTCAAGAATAATCCCAAGCACACCAAGGTCAACATGATGAATGCAGCTCAGGCAGAGGACTCGTCAGATGTCATCATGGGTAACCTTCCTGTTAACGATATTCCTGCAAAAGTTCTTTTTGACACTGGTGCATCGCATTGTTTCATCTCGAGACCTTTTGCATCTAAGCATGATTTGTTTACTCAAGTGTTGCCGAAACCTTTGGCTATTGTATCTCCGGCCCGTTAAATGACTTCTCGAGTATTCGTTCCGGATGTTTCAATCACATTGGGTGACTATAAGTTCCTGTCTTCTCCTAATGTCCTTGGTGACTCGGATATCGATCTTATTCTTGGAATGGATTGGCTTTCTAAGCACAAGGCTCAGCTTGATTGTGCTGCCAAGGGCATATCAAGGGCATAGCGGTTACCAACTTGGTGCAGTTGGGGTGCAGTTGGGGTTACCCAGTTGGGGCGATCGGGGACTATGTTGCATTTTGGGTTTATCTTCATTTTGGTTCCGTAGTCGGACCTTGAGTGTATTGGATGAATGTCGTGACTTATTTATTTATTTGTGTGACGTGGCGAGTGTAATCCAACTATGCATCCTTTTCCCCTTATTGTATTACATGGGTTGTTGTGAAGATTACCTCACTTGTGACATTACTTTCAATGCGGTTATGCCTCTAAGTCGTTCTTCGACACGCGGGAGATATAGCCGCATCAGGGGCGTTACAAGTTGGTAACCACCTCATCCCTACCTTGGGCATATCATCTCTACCAAGGGCATAGCGGTTAATCCTAAGAAGGTGCCTGCAATTGTGAATTGGGAACCACCTCAGAACGTGAAGCAACTCCGCAGCTTCCTTGGGCTCGCAAGCTATTGTCGAAGGTTCATCGAGAACTTCTCTAAGATCGCGAAGCCTCTTTCCAACCTCCTTCAGAAGCACGTGAAGTACGTCTGGTCGCCTGAATGTGACATCGCTTTCAACACCCTGAAAGAGAAGTTAGTCACTGCTCCATTTCTGACTCCTCCTGATGAATCCAAACCGTTTGAGGTCTTCTGTGATGCTTCCCTTCAAGGTCTTGGTGCAGTGTTGATGCAAGAGAAGAAAGTTGTGGCCTATACCTCTCGCCAGTTGAAGCCCAACGAAAAGAACTACCCCACTGACGACCTCGAGTTGGCGGCAGTTGTCCATGCTCTTTTAACTTGGAGACATCTGTTATTGGGAAGAAAAGTGGACATCTTCACTGATCATAAGAGTCTCAAGTACATCTTCACTCAGCCTAATCTCAACCTCAGGCAGACTCGTTGGGTCGAGATGATTCAAGAGTATAATCCGAGTATCGAATATACTCCAGGCAAGGCCAATGTAATTGCTGATGCATTAAGCAGGAAGTCTTACTACAACAGTTTGATTCTCAAGCCTTACCAACCCGAGCTTTGTGAAGCTTTCCGCAAACTCAATCTGCAAGTTGTTCCTCAAGGATTTCTGGCCAACCTCCAAGTCTCTCCTACTTTGGAAGATCAGATTCGTGAGGCTCAACTTCTTGATGCTATGGTGAAGAAGGTGAAGATTGGGATTGCCAAGAGTCAACCTAAGTACAAGTGCTATCGTCTTGATGACAAGGATACTCTATTCTTCGAGGATCGCATTGTTGTGCCTAAAGGTGACCTTCGTAAAGTCATTATGAACGAAGCTCACAATTCACTCCTCTCTATCCACCCTGGAAGTACAAAGATGTACCATGACCTCAAGCAGTCGTATTGGTGGACTCGAATGAAGCGTGAGATTGCTCAGTTCGTGAATGAATGTGATGTCTGCAGAAGAGTGAAAGCAGAACACCAATGACCAGCTGGTCTCCTCCAACCTCTTACCATTCCAGGATGGAAGTTTGACCATATTGAGATGGACTTCGTGACTGGATTTCCGAAGTCCAAGCGTGGCAATGATGCTATCTCTGTTGTCATCGACAAACTCACTAAAGTGGCTCATTTCCTTCCTATCAAAGAACCTATCACAGTAGCTTAGTTGGGAGAGCTATATACCTCCAGGATTGTCTCTCTGCACGGCATTCCGCAGTTGATATCTTCAGATCGTGGCAGCATCTTCACCTCCAAGTTTTGGGATTCTTTTCAGAAGGCCATGGGCACCAACATTCGCTTCAGCACAGCTTTTCATCCTCAAACTAGTGGCCAAGTCGAGCGAGTAAATCAAATTCTTGAAGATATGCTCAGGGCTTGCGTCATCTCCTTCGGTATGAAGTGGGAAGATTGTCTTCCAAATGCCGAGTTCTCCTACAACAACAGCTTCCAAGCGAGTTCGGGCAAGGCCCCATTTGAAATTCTCTATGGCAGGAAGTGCCGTACTCCTCTTAACTGGTCAGAGACTGGTGAACGTCAACTTCTTGGCAATGACTTGATCACAGAGGCAGAAGAGGTGTGCAAAGTCATTCGTGATAATCTCAAAGCCGCGCAATCGCGCCAGAAGAGTTACTATGATAGCAAGCATCGTGACTTCGCTTTCGAGATCGGAGACCATGTCTACCTCCGCGTCTCTCCAATGAAAGGTACTCGTCACTTTGGTATCAAAGGGAAGCTTGCCCCTAGATACGTGGGTCCTTTCAAGATCATCAGCAAAAGAGGCGATCTCGCCTATCAACTTGAGCTTCCTCCCAACTTTGCAAACATGCATGACGTGTTTCATGTCTCTCAACTCCGAAAGTGCTTCAAGACTCCTGACCGCACCGTCAACTTCGAAGACATTGATCTCCAAGAAGACATGTCTTATCGTGAGCACCCCGTTGCTATTCTTGAAGAAACTGAGCGCAAGACTTGCAACAAGTCTATCAAATTCCTCAAAGTCAAGTGGTCACATCATTCCGGCCATGAAGCCACCTGGGAACGCGAGGATCACCTCCGTTCTCAGTACCCGGAGTTTTTCCAGTCCTAGATCTCGGGACGAGATCCTTTCATAGTGGTGGAGTGTTGTAACACCCCGGATGTAACCTTCCTTATTTGTATTCCAACTCTTGCCGTTTCCGGCACTAAGTTATTCTATTTCATCGTTGTCGGGTTTTTGTCTCCGTGTGGTTTGTCTTTGTCTTGCATCTCATATCATGTCATCATGTGCATTGCATTTGCATACGTGTTCGTCTCATGCATCCGAGCATTTCCCCATTGTCCGTTTTGCATTCCGGCGCTCCTATGTCCTCCGGTGTCCCTTTCTACCTCTTTTCGTGTGCGGGTGTTAAATGTTTTTAGATTGGACCGAGACTTGTCATGTGGCCTTGGTTTACTACCGGTAGACCGCCTGTCAAGTTTCGTGCCATTTGGACTTCGTTTATTACTCCAACGGTTAACCGAGGGACCAAAAAGGCCTCGTGTGTGTTGCAGCCTAACACCCCTCCAAAGTGGCCAAAACCCACCTAAACCTCCTCCATCACCTAGGCCGTTCGATCACGATCGCGTGGCCATAAACCGCACCTCAGTTGGAGCTTCCTAGCTCCCTCTACCTCTATATAAAGGTCACTCCCCGAATTTTTCGGGCAAACCCTAGATCCCTCCCTCTCCTCGTGCGCCGGACAAAAACTTCGCCGGCGGACGTGTCCATTTCAACCGCCGCCGTCGCCCGCGTCCAATCAGGGGGTGCCACGTGGCACCACCGGCCTCCGCCCAGCCCGCGGAGGGCCCCTGAGAGCCCGAGTCCGCCGCCGCCTGTCTTCGCGGCCGCCGCCCTTCTCCTCCCGCGCCGCGTGCCGCCATCACCGACCTCGCCGGCCGCCGCGCCGCCCCGCGCCGGCGACGCCGTCCCTCGCCGCGGCCGCACCGCATCGCCGCCGCCTCGTCTCGGCGTCCGCACCCGCCGGCGGCCCGCACCCGCGCGCGCCTCCCTGCCACCCATCGGCGCCCCGGCAAGTCCCCATCTCCGACGAACCCCCTCCCTCCGGCGAACAGGAATCCGACGGACCTCCATTTCCGGCAACACCGGCCGCTCGCTGCTACTGTACCGCTACAGTACCCGCTACAGTGCCAGATCCAGATCCGGTTGACTTTTCCCTGAAACCCTAATCCCAGATAATTTTTGCATACTTTGACGCATTATAACTTCATCATCATGGCTCTGATTCGTGCGTGTAGCATATCAAAATGTTCGTCTCGACGTGTAGATCATTTCATATCATTGCATCATTTTCATTTGAGCTCATCTTGATACCCGAAATGCTGTTTGAAGAGGGCTATGCGATGATAGTTTCAGATCTATTTCAGCAAATGCACTTTTGTCATTTTTGCCATGATTAATGTGTGCATGCTATGATCCTGAGCTCTACATGTGTTTTGAAGAATGGCATGCCATCTTTACAGGGGGTGTATGCCATGTATTTTTGTGATCTATGTGGTGAGTAGCACAAGCATGCAAAGTGGCTTACTCAATGTTGCTGATTTCAGGGACTCAAGTGTTGCCGAAACCTTTGGCTATTGTATCTCCGGCCCGTTAAATGACTTCTCGAGTATTCGTTCCGGATGTTTCAATCACATTGGGTGACTATAAGTTCCTATCTTCTCCTAATGTCCTTGGTGACTCGGATATCGATCTTATTCTTGGAATGGATTGGCTTTCTAAGCACAAGGCTCAGCTTGATTGTGCTGCCAGGCAGATTCAATCGATTCATTCGTCTGAGGATGTAATTGTCTTTGCCGCAAGGGATGATACCATTCGACTGTTTTCTCTCAATGAGAAGGGCGAGCTGGATGCCATTTCTCAAATTCGAGTCGTTTGCGAATATCAAGACGTCTTTCGAGAAGAGCTCCCAGGAATGCCTCCACACCGGCCAGTTGAATTCGTCATGGATCTTGAGCCTGGCACGGAACCTGTTTGCAAACATCCTTACAAGCTTGGACCTGAAGAGTTGAAGGAGCTGAAGAAACAACTCGATATTCAAGAGCATATGGGTCTCATCCGACCAAGTTCTTCTCCGTGGGGTTGTGGAGTTCTTTTTGTGAAGAAGAAGGATGGAACGGACCGACTTTGTGTCGACTACCGTCCATTGAACAAGAACACCGTAAAGAACAAGTACCCACTTCCCAACATCAACGAGCTGTTTGAACAACTCAAATTTGCTCAAGTATTCTCCAAGCTTGATCTCCGTATGGGCTATCATCAGATTCGCATTCGTGAAGAAGATATCCCTAAGACAGCATTCAGAACAAGCTATGGTTCATATGAATACACTGTCATGTCTTTCGACCTTGTCAATGCTCCGCCAACATTCTCTCGCATGATGAATTTCATCTTCAACCCCTACACAAATGACTTCGTCTTGGTCTACCTCGCTGACATTTTGGTCTTTTCCAAGAACAAGGAGGATCATGCCAAGCACTTGCGTTTGGTGTTGGATAAACTCAGAGAACATCAGTTCTATGCGAAGTTTTCAAAGTGCGAGTTTTGGCTCGATGAGGTTCTCTACCTTGGGCATATCATCTCTACCAAGAGCATAGCGGTTAATCCTAAGAAGGTGTCTGCAATTGTGAATTGGGAACCACCTCAGAACGTGAAGCAACTCCGCAGCTTCCTTGGGCTCGCAAGCTATTGTCGAAGGTTCATCGAGAACTTACCTAAGATCGCGAAGCCTCTTTCCAACCTCCTTCAGAAGCACGTGAAGTACGTCTGGTCGCCTGAATGTGACATCGCTTTCAATACCCTGAAAGAGAAGTTAGTCACTGCTCCATTTCTGACTCCTCCTGATGAATCCAAACCGTTTGAGGTCTTCTGTGATGCTTCCCTTCAAGGTCTTGGTGCAGTGTTGATGCAAGAGAAGAAAGTTGTTGGCTATACCTCTCGCCAGTTGAAGCCCAATGAAAAGAACTACCCCACTCACGACCTCGAGTTGGCGGCAATTGTCCATGCTCTTTTAACTTGGAGACATCTGTTATTGGGAAGAAAAGTGGACATCTTCACTGATCATAAGAGTCTCAAGTACATCTTCACTCAGCCTAATCTCAACCTCAGGCAGACTCGTTGGGTCGAGATGATTCAAGAGTATAATATGAGTATCGAATATACTCCAGGCAAGGCCAATGTAATTGCTGATGCATTAAGCAGGAAGTCTTACTACAACAGTTTGATTCTCAAGCCTTACCAACCCGAGCTTTGTGAAGCTTTCCGCAAACTCAATCTGCAAGTTGTTCCTCAAGGATTTCTGGCCAACCTCCAAGTCTCTCCTACTTTGGAAGATCAGATTCGTGAGGCTCAACTTCTTGATGTTATGGTGAAGAAGGTGAAGATTGGGATTGCCAAGAGTCAACCTAAGTACAAGTGCTATCGTCTTGATGACAAGGATACTCTATTCTTCGAGGATCGCATTGTTGTGCCTAAAGGTGACCTTCATAAAGTCATTATGAACGAAGCTCACAATTCACTCCTCTCTATCCACCCTGGAAGTACAAAGATGTACCATGACCTCAAGCAGTCGTATTGGTGGACCCGAATGAAGCGTGAGATTGCTCAGTTCGTGAATGAATGTGATGTCTGCAGAAGAGTGAAAGCAGAACACCAATGACCAGCTGGTCTCCTCCAACCTCTTGCCATTCCAGGATGGAAGTTTGACCATATTGAGATGGACTTCGTGACTGGATTTCCGAAGTCCAAGCATGGCAATGATGCTATCTTTGTTGTCATCGACAAACTCACTAAAGTGGCTCATTTCCTTCCTATCAAAGAACCTATCACAGTAGCTTAGTTGGCAGAGCTATATACCTCCAGGATTGTCTCTCTGCACGGCATTCCGCAGTTGATATCTTCAGATCATGGCAGCATCTTCACCTCCAAGTTCTGGGATTCTTTTCATAAGGCCATGGGCACCAACATTCGCTTTAGCACAACTTTTCATCCTCAAACTAGAGGCCAAGTCGAGCGAGTAAATCAAATTCTTGAAGATATGCTCAGGGCTTGCGTCATCTCCTTCGGTATGAAGTGGGAAGATTGTCTTCCAAATGCCGAGTTCTCCTACAACAACAGCTTCGAAGCGAGTTCGGGCAAGGCCCCATTTGAAATTCTCTATGGCAGGAAGTGCCGTACTCCTCTTAACTGGTCAGAGACTGGTGAACGTCAACTTCTTGGCAATGACTTGATCACAGAGGCAGAAGAGATGTGCAAAGTCATTCGTGATAATCTCAAAGCCGCGCAATCGCGCCAGAAGAGTTAATATGATAGCAAGCATCGTGACTTGGCTTTCAAGATCGGAGACCATGTCTACCTCCGCGTCTCTCCAATGAAAGGTACTCGTCGCTTCGGTATCAAAGGGAAGCTTGCCCCTAGATACGTGGGTCCTTTCAAGATCATCAGCAAAAATTGTGGATCTCGCCTATCAACTTGAGCTTCCTCCCAACTTTGCAAACGTGCACGACGTGTTTGATGTCTCTCAACTCCGAAAGTGCTTCAAGACTCCTGACCGCACCGTCAACTTCGAAGACATTGATCTCCGAGAAGACATGTCTTATCGTGAGCACCCCGTTGCTATTCTTGAAGAAACTGAGTGCAAGACTCGCAACAAGTCTATCAAATTCCTCAAAGTCAAGTGGTCACATCATTCCGACCATGAAGCCACCTGGGAACGCGAGGATCACCTCCGTTCTCAGTACCCGGAGTTTTTCCAGTCCTAGATCTCGGGACGAGATCCTTTCATAGTGGTGGAGTGTTGTAACACCCCAGATGTAACCTTCCTTATTTGTATTCCAACTCTTGCCGTTTCCGGCACTAAGTTATTCTATTTAATCGTTGTCGGGTTTTTGTCTCCGTGTGCTTTGTCTTTCTCTTGCATCTCATATCATGTCATCATGTGCATTGCATTTTCATACGTGTTCGTCTCATGCATCCGAGCATTTCCCCATTGTCCGTTTTGCATTCCGGCGCTCCTATGTCCTCCGGTGTCCCTTTCTACCTCTTTTCGTGTGCGGGTGTTAAACGTTTTCGGATTGGACCGAGACTTGTCATGTGGCCTTGGTTTACTACCGGTAGACCGCCTGTCAAGTTTCGTGCCATTTGGACTTTGTTTGATACTCCAACGGTTAACCGAGGGACCAAAAAGGCCTCGTGTGTGTTGCAGCCTAAAACCCCTCCAAAGTGGCCCAAAACCCACCTAAACCTCCTCCATCACCTAGGCCGTTCGATCACGATCGCGTGGCCATAAACCGCACCTCAGTTGGAGCTTCCTAGCTCCCTCTACCTCTATATAAAGGTCACTCCCCGAATTTTTCGGGAAAACTCTAGATCCCTCCCTCTCCTCGTGCGCCGGACAAAAACTTCGCCGGCGGACGTGTCCATTTCAACCGCCGCCGTCGCCCGCGTCCAATCAAGGGGTGCCACGTGGCACCACCGGCCTCCGCCCAGCCCGCGGTGGGCCCCTGAGAGCCCGAGTCCGCCGCCGCCTGTCTTCGCGCCCGCCGCCCTTCTCCTCCCGCGCCGCGTGCCGCCATCACCGACCTCGCCGGCCGCCGCGCCGCCCCGCGCCGGCGACGCCGTCCCTCGCCGTGGCCGCACCGCATCGCCGCCGCCTCGTCTCGGCGTCCGCACCCGCCGGTGGCCCGCACCCGCGCGCGCCTCCCTGCCACCCATCGGCGCCCCGACAAGTCCCCATCTCCGACGAACCCCCTCCCTCCGGCGAACAGGAATCCGGCGGACCTCCATTTCTGGCAACACCGGCCGCTCGCTGCTACTGTACCGCTACAGTACCCGCTACAGTGCCAGATCCAGATCCGGTTGACTTTTCCCCGAAACCCTAATCCCAGATAATTTTTGCATACTTTCACGCATTATAACTTCATCATCATGGCTCTGATTCGTGCGTGTAGCATATCAAAATGTTTGTCTCGACGTGTAGATCATTTCATATCATTGCATCATTTTCATTTGAGCTCATCTTGATACCCGAAATACTGTTGGAAGAGGGCTTTGTGATGATAGTTTCAGATCTATTTCAGCAAATGCACTTTTGTAATTTTTGCCATGATTAATGTGTGCATGCTATGATCCTGAGCTCTACATGTGTTTTGAAGAATGCCATGCCATCTTTACAGGGGTGTATGCCATGTATTTTTGTGATCTATGTGGTGACTAGCACAAGAATGCAAAGTGGCTTACTCAATGTTGCTGATTTCAAGGACTCAAGTGTTGCCGAAACCTTTGGCTATTGTATCTCCGGCCCGTTAAATGACTTCTCGAGTATTCGTTCCGGATGTTTCAATCACATTGGGTGACTATAAGTTCCTATCTTCTCCTAATGTCCTTGGTGACTCGGATATCGATCTTATTCTTGGAATGGATTGGCTTTCTAAGCACAAGGCTCAGCTTGATTGTGCTGCCAGGCAGATTCAATGGATTCATTCGTCTGAGGATGTAATTGTCTTTGCCGCAAGGGATGATACCATTCGACTGTTTTCTCTCAATGAGAAGGGCGAGCTGGATGCCATTTCTCAAATTCCAGTCGTTTGCGAATATCAAGACGTCTTTCCAGAAGAGCTCCCAGGAATGCCTCCACACCGGCCAGTTGAATTCGTCATCGATCTTGAGCCTGGCATAGAACCTGTTTGCAAACATCCTTACAAGCTTGGACCTGAAGAGTTGAAGGAGCTGAAGAAACAACTCGATATTCAAGAGCATATGGGTCTCATCCGACCAAGTTCTTCTCCGTGGGGTTGTGGAGTTCTTTTTGTGAAGAAGAAGGATGGAACGGACTGACTTTGTGTCGACTACCGTCCATTGAACAAGAAGACCGTAAAGAACAAGTACCCACTTCCCAACATCAACGAGCTGTTTGAACAACTCAAATTTGCTCAAGTATTCTCCAAGCTTGATCTCCGTATGGGCTATCATCAGATTCGCATTCGTGAAGAAGATATCCCTAAGACAGCATTCAGAACAAGCTATGGTTCATATGAATACACTGTCATGTCTTTCGACCTTGTCAATGCTCCGCCAACATTCTCTCGCATGATGAATTTCATCTTCAACCCCTACACAAATGACTTCGTCTTGGTCTACCTCGCTGACATTTTGGTCTTTTCCAAGAACAAGGAGGATCATGCCAAGCACTTGCGTTTGGTGTTGGATAAACTCAGAGAACATCAGTTCTATGCGAAGTTTTCAAAGTGCGAGTTTTGGCTCGATGAGGTTCTCTACCTTGGGCATATCATCTCTACCAAGAGCATAGCGGTTAATCCTAAGAAGGTGTCTGCAATTGTGAATTGGGAACCACCTCAGAACGTGAAGCAACTCCGCAGCTTCCTTGGGCTCGCAAGCTATTGTTGAAGGTTCATCGAGAACTTATCTAAGATCGCGAAGCCTCTTTCCAACCTCCTTCAGAAGCACGTGAAGTACGTCTGGTCGCCTGAATGTGACATCGCTTTCAACACCCTGAAAGAGAAGTTAGTCACTGCTCCATTTCTGACTCCTCCTGATGAATCCAAACCGTTTAAGGTCTTCTGTGACGATTCCCTTCAAGGTCTTGGTGCAGTGTTGATGCAAGAGAAGAAAGTTGTGGCCTATACCTCTCGCCAGTTGAAGCCCAACGAAAAGAACTACCCCACTGACGACCTCGAGTTGGCGGCAATTGTCCATGCTCTTTTAACTTGGAGACATCTGTTATTGGGAAGAAAAGTGGACATCTTCACTGATCATAAGAGTCTCAAGTACATCTTCACTCAGCCTAATCTCAACCTCAGGCAGACTCGTTGGGTCGAGATGATTCAAGAGTATAATCCGAGTATCGAATATACTCCAGGCAAGGCCAATGTAATTGCTGATGCATTAAGCAGGAAGTCTTACTACAACAGTTTGATTCTCAAGCCTTACCAACCCGAGCTTTGTGAAGCTTTCCGCAAACTCAATCTGCAAGTTGTTCCTCAAGGATTTCTGGCCAACCTCCAAGTCTCTCCTACTTTGGAAGATCAGATTCGTGAGGCTCAACTTCTTGATGCTATGGTGAAGAAGGTGAAGATTGGGATTGCCAAGAGTCAACCTAAGTACAAGTGCTATCGTCTTGATGACAAGGATACTCTATTCTTCGAGGATCGCATTGTTGTGCCTAAAGGTGACCTTCGTAAAGTCATTATGAATGAAGCTCACAATTCACTCCTCTCTATCCACCCTGGAAGTACAAAGATGTACCATGACCTCAAGCAGTCGTATTGGTGGACTCGAATGAAGCGTGAGATTGCTCAGTTCGTGAATGAATGTGATGTCTGCAGAAGAGTGAAAGCAGAACACCAATGACCAGCTGGTCTCCTCCAACCTCTTACCATTCCAGGATGGAAGTTTGACCATATTGAGATGGACTTCGTGACTGGATTTCCGAAGTCCAAGCGTGGCAATGATGCTATCTCTGTTGTCATCGACAAACTCACTAAAGTGGCTCATTTCCTTCCTATCAAAGAACCTATCACAGTAGCTTAGTTGGAAGAGCTATATACCTCCAGGATTGTCTCTCTGCACGGCATTCCGCAGTTGATATCTTCAGATCATGGCAGCATCTTCACCTCCAAGTTCTGGGATTCTTTTCATAAGGCCATGGGCACCAACATTCGCTTCAGCACAGCTTTTCATCCTCAAACTAGTGGCCAAGTCGAGCGAGTAAATCAAATTCTTGAAGATATGCTCAGGGCTTGCGTCATCTCCTTCGGTATGAAGTGGGAAGATTGTCTTCCAAATGCCGAGTTCTCCTACAACAACAGCTTCCAAGCGAGTTCGGGCAAGGCCCCATTTGAAATTCTCTATGGCAGGAAGTGCCGTACTCCTCTTAACTGGTCAGAGACTGGTGAACGTCAACTTCTTGGCAATGACTTGATCACAGAGGCAGAAGATATGTGCAAAGTCATTCGTGATAATCTCAAAGCCGCGCAATCGTGCCAGAAGAGTTAATATGATAGCAAGCATCGTGACTTGGCTTTCGAGATCGGAGACCATGTCTACCTCTGCGTCTCTCCAATGAAAGGTACTCGTCGCTTCGGTATCAAAGGGAAGCTTTCCCCTAGATACGTGGGTCCTTTCAAGATCATCAGCAAAAGAGGCGATCTCGCCTATCAACTTGAGCTTCCTCCCAACTTTGCAAACGTGCACGACGTGTTTCATGTCTCTCAACTCCGAAAGTGCTTCAAGACTCCTGACCGCACCGTCAACTTCGAAGACATTGATCTCCAAGAAGACATGTCTTATCGTGAGCACCCCGTTGCTATTCTTGAAGAAACTGAGCGCAAGACTCGCAACAAGTCTATCAAATTCCTCAAAGTCAAGTGGTCACATCATTTCGACCATGAAGCCACCTGGGAACGCGAGGATCACCTCCGTTCTCAGTACCCGGAGTTTTTCCAGTCCTAGATCTCGGGACGAGATCCTTTCATAGTGGTGGAGTGTTGTAACACCCCGGATGTAACCTTCCTTATTTGTATTCCAACTCTTGCCGTTTCCGGCACTAAGTTATTCTATTTCATCGTTGTCGGGTTTTTGTCTCCGTGTGCTTTGTCTTTCTCTTCCATCTCATATCATGTCATCATGTGCATTGCATTTTCATACGTGTTCGTCTCATGCATGCGAGCATTTCCCCATTGTCCGTTTTGCATTCCGGCGCTCCTATGTCCTCCGGTGTCCCTTTCTACCTCTTTTCGTGTGGGGTGTTAAACGTTTTCGGATTGGACCGAGACTTGTCATGTGGCCTTGGTTTACTACCGGTAGACCGCCTGTCAAGTTTCATGCCATTTGGACTTCGTTTGATACTCCAACGGTTAACCAAGGGACCAAAAAGGCCTCGTGTGTGTTGCAGCCTAAAACCCCTCCAAAGTGGCCCAAAACCCACCTAAACCTCCTCCATCACCTAGGCCGTTCGATCACGATCGCGTGGCCATAAACCGCACCTCAGTTGGAGCTTCCTAGCTCCCTCTACCTCTATATAAAGGTCACTCCCCGAATTTTTCGTGAAAACCCTAGATCCCTCCCTCTCCTCGTGCGCCGGACAAAAACTTCGCCGGCGGACGTGTCCATTTCAACCGCCGCCGTCGCCCGCGTCCAATCAGGGGGTGCCACGTGGCACCACCGGCCTCCGCCCAGCTCGCGGAGGGCCCCTGAGAGCCCAAGTTCGCCGCCGCCTGTCTTCGCGCCCGCCGCCCTTCTCCTCCCGCGCCGTGTGCCGCCATCACCGACCTCGCCGGCCGCCGCGCCGCCCCGCGCCGGCGACGCCATCCCTTGCTGTGGCCGCACCGCATCGCCACCGCCTCATCTCGGCGTCCGCACCCGCCGGCGGCCCGCACCCGCGCGCGCCTCCCTGCCACCCATCGGCGCCCCGGCAAGTCCCCATCTCCGACGAACCCCCTCCCTCCGGCGAACAGGAATCTGGCGGACCTCCATTTCCGGCAACACCGGCCGCTCGCTGCTACTGTACCGCTACAGTACCCGCTACAGTGCCAGATCCAGATCCGGTTGACTTTTCCCCGAAACCCTAATCCCAGATAATTTTTGCATACTTTGACGCATTATAACTTCATCATCATGGCTCTGATTCGTGCGTGTAGCATATCAAAATGTTCGTCTCGACGTGTAGATCATTTCATATCATTGCATCATTTTCATTTGAGCTCATCTTGATACCCGAAATGCTGTTGGAAGAGGGTTATGTGATGATAGTTTCAGATCTATTTCAGCAAATGCACTTTTGTCATTTTTGCCATGATTAATGTGTGCATGCTATGATCCTGAGCTCTACATGTGTTTTGAAGAATGCCATGCCATCTTTACAAGGGTGTATGCCATGTATTTTTGTGATCTATGTGGTGACTAGCACAAGCATGCAAAGTGGCTTACTCAATGTTGCTGATTTCAGGGACTCAAGTGTTGCCAAAACCTTTGGCTATTGTATCTCCGGCCCGTTAAATGACTTCTCGAGTATTCATTCCGGATGTTTCAATCACATTGGGTGACTATAAGTTCCTATCTTCTCCTAATGTCCTTGGTGACTCGGATATCGATCTTATTCTTGGAATGGATTGGCTTTCTAAGCACAAGGCTCAGCTTGATTGTGCTGCCAGGCAGATTCAATTGATTCAATCGTCTGAGGATGTAATTGTCTTTGCCGCAAGGGATGATACCATTCGACTGTTTTCTCTCAATGAGAAGGGCGAGCTGGATGCCATTTCTCAAATTCCAGTCGTTTGCGAATATCAAGACGTCTTTCCAGAAGAGCTCCCAGGAATTCCTCCACACCGGCCAGTTGAATTCGTCATCGATCTTGAGCCTGGCACGGAACCTGTTTGCAAACATCCTTACAAGCTTGGACCTGAAGAGTTGAAGGAGCTGAAGAAACAACTCGATATTCAAGAGCATATGGGTCTCATCCGACCAAGTTCTTCTCCGTGGGGTTGTGGAGTTCTTTTTGTGAAGAAGAAGGATGGAACGGACCGACTTTGTGTCGACTACCGTCCATTGAACAAGAAGACCATAAAGAACAAGTACCCACTTCCCAACATCAACGAGCTGTTTGAACCACTCAAATTTGCTCAAGTATTCTCCAAGCTTGATCTCCGTATGGGCTATCATCAGATTCGCGTTCGTGAAGAAGATATCCCTAAGACAGCATTCAGAACAAGCTATGGTTCATATGAATACACTGTCATGTCTTTCGACCTTGTCAATGCTCCGCCAACATTCTCTCGCATGATGAATTTCATCTTCAACCCCTACACAAATGACTTCGTCTTGGTCTACCTCGCTGACATTTTGGTCTTTTCCAAGAACAAGGAGGATCATGCCAAGCACTTGCGTTTGGTGTTGGATAAACTCAGAGAACATCAGTTCTATGCGAAGTTTTCAAAGTGCGAGTTTTGGCTCGATGAGGTTCTCTACCTTGGGCATATCATCTCTACCAAGAGCATAGCGGTTAATCCTAAGAAGGTGTCTGCAATTGTGAATTGGGAACCACCTCAGAACGTGAAGCAACTCCGCAGCTTCCTTGGGCTCGCAAGCTATTGTTGAAGGTTCATCGAGAACTTATCTAAGATCGCGAAGCCTCTTTCCAACCTCCTTCAGAAGCACGTGAAGTACGTCTGGTCGCCTGAATGTGACATCGCTTTCAATACCCTGAAAGAGAAGTTAGTCACTGCTCCATTTCTGACTCCTCCTGATGAATCCAAACCGTTTGAGGTCTTCTGTGATGCTTCCCTTCAAGGTCTTGGTGCAGTGTTGATGCAAGAGAAGAAAGTTGTTGGCTATACCTCTCGCCAGTTGAAGCCCAATGAAAAGAACTACCCCACTCACGACCTCGAGTTGGCGGCAATTGTCCATGCTCTTTTAACTTGGAGACATCTGTTATTGGGAAGAAAAGTGGACATCTTCACTGATCATAAGAGTCTCAAGTACATCTTCACTCAGCCTAATCTCAACCTCAGGCAGACTCGTTGGGTCGAGATGATTCAAGAGTATAATATGAGTATCGAATATACTCCAGGCAAGGCCAATGTAATTGCTGATGCATTAAGCAGGAAGTCTTACTACAACAGTTTGATTCTCAAGCCTTACCAACCCGAGCTTTGTGAAGCTTTCCGCAAACTCAATCTGCAAGTTGTTCCTCAAGGATTTCTGGCCAACCTCCAAGTCTCTCCTACTTTGGAAGATCAGATTCGTGAGGCTCAACTTCTTGATGCTATGGTGAAGAAGGTGAAGATTGGGATTGCCAAGAGTCAACCTAAGTACAAGTGCTATCGTCTTGATGACAAGGATACTCTATTCTTCGAGGATCGCATTGTTGTGCCTAAAGGTGACCTTCGTAAAGTCATTATGAACGAAGCTCACAATTCACTCCTCTCTATCCACCCTGGAAGTACAAAGATGTACCATGACCTCAAGCAGTCGTATTGGTGGACTCGAATGAAGCGTGAGATTGCTCAGTTCGTGAATGAATGTGATGTCTGCAGAAGAGTGAAAGCAGAACACCAATAACCAGCTGGTCTCCTCCAACCTCTTGCCATTCCAGGATGGAAGTTTGACCATATTGAGATGGACTTCGTGACTGGATTTCCGAAGTCCAAGCGTGGCAATGATGCTATCTCTGTTGTCATCGACAAACTCACTAAAGTGGCTCATTTCCTTCCTATCAAAGAACCTATCACAGTAGCTTAGTTGGCAGAGCTATATACCTCCAGGATTGTCTCTCTGCACGGCATTCCGCAGTTGATATCTTCAGATCATGGCAGCATCTTCACCTCCAAGTTCTGGGATTCTTTTCATAAGGCCATGGGCACCAACATTCGCTTCAGCACAGCTTTTCATCCTCAAACTAGTGGCCAAGTCGAGCGAGTAAATCAAATTCTTGAAGATATGCTCAGGGCTTGCGTCATCTCCTTCGGTATGAAGTGGGAAGATTGTCTTCCAAATGCCGAGTTCTCCTACAACAACAGCTTCCAAGCGAGTTCGGGCAAGGCCCCATTTGAAATTCTCTATGGCAGGAAGTGCCGTACTCCTCTTAACTGGTCAGAGACTGGTGAACGTCAACTTCTTGGCAATGACTTGATCACAGAGGCAGAAGATATGTGCAAAGTCATTCGTGATAATCTCAAAGCCGCGCAATCGTGCCAGAAGAGTTAATATGATAGCAAGCATCGTGACTTGGCTTTCGAGATCGGAGACCATGTCTACCTCTGCGTCTCTCCAATGAAAGGTACTCGTCGCTTCGGTATCAAAGGGAAGCTTTCCCCTAGATACGTGGGTCCTTTCAAGATCATCAGCAAAAGAGGCGATCTCGCCTATCAACTTGAGCTTCCTCCCAACTTTGCAAACGTGCACGACGTGTTTCATGTCTCTCAACTCCGAAAGTGCTTCAAGACTCCTGACCGCACCGTCAACTTCGAAGACATTGATCTCCAAGAAGACATGTCTTATCGTGAGCACCCCGTTGCTATTCTTGAAGAAACTGAGCGCAAGACTCGCAACAAGTCTATCAAATTCCTCAAAGTCAAGTGGTCACATCATTCCGACCATGAAGCCACCTGGGAACGCGAGGATCACCTCTGTTCTCAGTACCTGGAGTTTTTCCAGTCCTAGATCTCGGGACGAGATCCTTTCATAGTGGTGGAGTGTTGTAACACCCCGGATGTAACCTTCCTTATTTGTATTCCAACTCTTGCCGTTTCCGGCACTAAGTTATTCTATTTCATCGTTGTCGGGTTTTTGTCTCCGCGTGCTTTGTCTTTCTCTTGCATCTCATATCATGTCATCATGTGCATTGCATTTTCATACGTGTTCGTCTCATGCATCCGAACATTTCCCCATTGTCCGTTTTGCATTCCGGCGCTCCTATGTCCTCCGGTGTCCCTTTCTACCTCTTTTCGTGTGTGGGTGTTAAACGTTTTCGGATTGGACCGAGACTTGTCATGTGGCCTTGGTTTACTACCGGTAGACCGCCTGTCAAGTTTCGTGCCATTTGGACTTCGTTTGATACTCCAACGGTTAACCGAGGGACCAAAAAGGCCTCGTGTGTGTTGCATCCTAACACGCCTCCAGAGTGGCCCAAAACCCACCTAAACCTCCTCCATCACCTAGGCCGTTCGATCACGATCGCGTGGCCATAAACCGCACCTCAGTTGGAGCTTCCTAGCTCCCTCTACCTCTATATAAAGGTCACTCCCCGAATTTTTCGGGCAAACCCTATATCCCTCCCTCTCCTCGTGCACCGGACAAAAACTTTGCTGGCGGACGTGTCCATTTCAACCGCCGTCGTCGCTCGCGTCCAATCAAGGGGTGCCACGTGGCACCACCGGCCTCCGCCCAGCCCGCGGAGGGCCCTGAGAGCCCGAGTCCGCCGCCGCCTGTCTTCGCGCCCGCCGCCCTACTCCTCCCGCGCCGCGTGCCGCCATCACCGACCTCGCCGGCCGCCGCGCCGCCCCGCGCCGGCGACGCCGTCCCTCACCGCGGCCGCACCGCATCGCCGCCGCCTCGTCTCGGCGTCTGCACCCGCCGGCGGCCCGCACCCGCGCGCGCCTCCCTGCCACCCATCGGCGCCCCGGCAAGTCACCTTCTCCGGCGAACCCCCTCCCTCCGGCGAACAGGAATCCGGCGGACCTCCATTTCCGGAAACACCGGCCGCTCGCTGCTACTGTACTGCTACAGTACCCGCTACAGTGCCAGATCCAGATCCGGTTGACTTTTCCCCGAAACCCTAATCCCAGATAATTTTTGCATACTTTGACGCATTATAACTTCATCATCATGGCTCTGATTCGTGCGTGTAGCATATTAAAATGTTCGTCTCGACATGTAGATCATTTCATATCATTGCATCATTTTCATTTGAGCTCATCTTGATACCCGAAATGCTGTTGGAAGAGGGCTATGTGATGATAGTTTCAGATCTATTTCAGCAAATGCACTTTTGTCATTTTTGCCATGATTAATGTGTGCATACTATGATCCTGAGCTCTACATGTGTTTTGAAGAATGCCATGCCATCTTTACAGGGGTGTATGCCATGTATTTTTGTGATCTATGTGGTGACTAGCACAAGGATGCAAAGTGGCTTACTCAATGTTGCTGATTTCAGGGACTTAGAATTTCACTAAGTCCTTGCCATGTCATTATTTTTATGCCATATGTTCATGTTGTTTCCTAGTTATCCGTGCCTCTTTTGAGCATGATCAATAAGGATGTTTTGTAGATAATGTGGTGCTATATCCATCCATGTCTTTGTTTGAAATTGTGGAGCACCCTAGCTTGAGTCAATCGAGCTCTACTTTTGCTATAAAATGTTCCTGGCAGATTGTTAACATGTTTAGCGATTTTGCCGAGCTTGTTGTAGTTGATCCGTGCATGCTATGTTGTTGTTCTTGCCATGTCTAGCTTCTATGCCATGTCTAATTTCTGGGTGTATGATTAGTTTGTCATGTCTTGCCTCATAGTGAGTGCATCGAGCTCGTAAACATGCCTACTTGATGTCTGTTTTGCATGCTCCAGTTTTTCACTAAGTCTGAATCTGTTTATGTTTTTGCTATGTTCACATGCTTGCAATTGTATTTTCTGATCCCTTTTGGCTCATGGTCACTAAGGGACTTTTGTTGTATGCTTTGAGTAGCTTCATGCGATGCCTTGCTTTGACTTGATATGTTCCTGTAGCATGTAGTGATCGTGCTCTAAACATTGCTTCCTGATGATAAATTCCTGACATGCTGTTAATTTTACGAAGTCTGAAACCTGTTATCTTTTGCATTTTTGCCATGCTTGTTTGATCTTGCTATTGAGTGAATTAGCCGTAGCTTAGTGTTCATCTTTTGTCAAGCATCATGATTGGATCCCTGCCATGTATTTTTTTTGTCATGTTGGAGTGTTGTAGCATGTCGTTCTTGATGCATTTAGAAGGCTACTTGTTGTTAATCACAGACCGGTGCCATATTTGTTTTGCTTGCCTTTTCCAAACCGTGCATCCGATTCCGGTGATCTTTATATCGATTTCGACCGAAATCAACTCACCTTTCCAGTGGCACTCTTGGATTTCCAAGTTTAGGCCAGGTTCTATCATTCCTTTCCAAATCTTGCATATGCATCACATATCGCATCCCGCATATCATACCATGTTTTGCATCATGTTGCTTGAGCATTGCACGTGGTTGATTGTGTTCCTTTTGCTTGTTGTTCTTGCTTGGGTAGAGCCGGGAGACGAGTAAGTGATCTAGGATCCTGTTGAGTACGCTTACGAGGATCAAGTCAACTCTGAGAACTTTGCAGGCAAGATGACCATACCCTCGAAATCACTTCTATCTTTGCTTGCTAGATGCTCGCTCTTTTGCTATGCCTATGCTACGATACCTACCACTTGCTTATCATGCCTCCCATATTGCCATGTCAACCTCTAACCCACCTTGTCCTAGCAAACCGTTGTTTGGCTATGTTACCGCTTTGCTCAGCCCCTCTTATAGCGTTGCTAGTTGCAGGTGAAGATTGGAGATCATTCCTTGTTGGAACATGTTTATTGCTAGGATATCACCATATTATCTTGTTTATCATAATGCACCTATATACTTGGTAAAGGGTGGAAGGCTCGGCCTTATGCTTGGTGTTTTGTTCCACTCTTGCCGCCCTAGTTTCCGTCATATCGGTGTTATGTTCCCGGGTTTTTGCGTTCCTTACACGGTTGGGTTATAATGGGAACCCCTTGACAGTTCGCCTTGAATAAAACTCCTCCAGCAATGCCCAACCTTTGTTTTACCATTTGCCACCTAGCCTCTCTTTCCCTTGGGTTTCCGGAGCCCAAGGGTCATCTTTATTAAAAAAAACCGGGCCAGTGCTCCTCTGAGTGTTGGTCCAAACTAGAGCCCCTTGCAGCGCCACCTCGGGGAAACTCGAGGGCTGGTTTTAGTTGTACGGATTTCTTATCCAGTGTGCCCTGAGAACGAGATATGTGCAGCTCCTATCGGGATTTGTCAGCACATTCGGGTGGTGTTGCTGGACTTGTTTTACCATTGCCGAGATGTCTTGTAACCGGGATGCCGAGTCTGATCGGAATGTCTTGGGAGAAGGAATATCCTTCGTTGACCGTGAGAGCTTGTGATGGGCTAAGTTGGGACTCCCCTGCAGGGATTTGAACTTTCAAAAGTCGTGCCCGCGGTTATGGGCAGATGGGAATTTGTTAATGTCCGGTTGTAGATAACCTGAAACTTAACTTAATTAAAATGCACCAACCGCATGTGTAACCGTGATGGTCTCTTCTCGGTGGAGTCTGGGAATTGAACATGGTGTTGGAGTAATGCTTGACGTAGGTTGCTCTAGGATCACTTCTTGATCATAGTTGTTCGACCGTGCTTTTGCCTTCTCTTCTCGCTCTCATTTGCGCATGTTAGCCACCATATATGCTAGTCGCTTGCTGTAGCTCCACATCATACCTTTACCTTACCTATAAGCTTAAATAGTCTTGATCGCGAGGGTGTGAGATTGCTGAGTCCCCATGACTCACAGTTTACTTCCAAAACCAGATGCAGGGACCGATGATACCGCTCCAGGTGATGCGTTTGAGCTCAAGTGGGAGTTTGATGAAGACTCTCGTCGTTACTACTTGTCTTTCCCGGATGATCAGTAGTGGTGCCCAGTTGGGGCGATCGGGGACTATGTTGCATTTGAGGTTTATCTTCATTTTGGTTCCGTAGTCGGACCTTGAGTGTATTGGATGAATGTAATGACTTATTTATGTATTTGTGTGAAGTGGCAAGTGTAAGCCAACTTTGTATCCTTTTCCCCTTATTGTATTACATAGGTTGTTGTGAAGATTACCTCACTTGCGACATTGCTTTCAATGCGGTTATGCCTCTAAGTTGTGCTTCGACACGTGGGAGATATAGCCGCATCGGGGGCGTTACAACAATAATGCTTCTCTGCTAAATATTGCAAGAGATTAACTTTACTAACTCATTTATATCATCTGGTTTCTCCAGTTAAGCACTTCCTTTGAGCGGAAACTACTTAAGAAGAGAAATAAATAAACAGAAGCAGGAATTGATTCATGAAAAACTTGCCATGACAGATGGCATCCCAATAGACATCGTTGAACTGCTTTTGAGAAGTCAGGATGAGAGACCATGAATAACTAATGCTAATTCTGCTGAAGATTGACACTATTTTTCAGCTGAAGCATTTGAAATCACACTATTCAGCAGAAGCCTTTGGAACCAGATCGTTCTAGGATTTTGTAGCAGGCTAGCAGACTAATAGAGAATGAGGGAACGTAGGCTAGAGTGGTAGCAATCTCACCGAGAGGGAGGAGAGGTGCTGTCCGGAGGGCTCGCCTGCAGCTGGATCTGGCCACTCAGTGACGACGAGCCATGGAGGGGGCGCGCTAGAGGGAGCAGCTTGGGTTCTCGGCCTCCTCCATGCTCACCCTGCCATCCCCCCCTCGTTTCTCTCCTTCTACCTGGTTTTTTCTCCCTCTCATCCTTCCTCGTTTTCTTCCAGGAGCACGCCAGAGCAACCATGGCGCTGCCCTGGAGAACCCCGATGCCTTGCAAGTTCCCTCCTCCGGTCACCTGGATCCGTACGCCACCGTCGTTCCGCTCGTCCATCCCGTCCGCCGCCGCCCTGTGTAGACTTCACTTGATCAGATCGAGCGAGATAACCACCTGCCGCCGCACACACTCGTTGAGCCGCCTCGATTCGGAGATAGGGGTAGGCGGGCGGCGGGGTAGGTGGTGGAGGCACGCGACGGCTGGCGGCGCGCAGTGAGGTGGGGCAGGGCGTGGCAGGAGGTGCGACGATGGTGGAAGGCCGCGGGTGGAGGTGGAGAAACTGGAGATGGGATCGCGAGGCACGGTCATTTTTTTCTTCTTTTCTCTCGCAGCACATACCGGTTTGTGTGAGTTTTATGAGGAGTGCGGGTTGAGTAGTGAAAACAGCATGACTATTTTGCAAAAAAGGTGTGACGGTGAACTGGACGGACCCCAAATTAATACCACCTCGTTTATATTAAGATTTTGTCTAGACAAATCGTAAAATCGTTAAAGCGTACTATGACATGAGAAGAAAGCGTATTGTGACGGTGAACCCATGGAGTCAATCCGTGCTTTATTATTAGGGAAAGATATATATATATATATATATATATATATCAATTAGGCTTCAAGTGCATACTTGTTAGTTAAACCTATGGTTAAAATGTGACACTAAATATGACTAGTAAGTAGTACATTAGCAGTACTAGTATACGTCGGTCAAATTATTCATCATGTCCACACATTGAATTGACGTGACAACATGCTGCGCGTGAGGTGATACAAGAATCCCGGCGGCGTGTTCGGGTATTCTTGGCTTCAGATTTGGAGTACCACTTATCTGTCGAAATCTTTCATCATTCACTGAAAACAGTCGATTGATCATACATTGAGTACCATATAACTGGAATTAACCAATGCAAGTCGAAGAAGGATTGGCCGGTGCTACCGGTTGGCGTCAAGTTCGATCCCATGGATCAGGAGCTGATCGAGCACCTTGAGGCCAAAGTGAGTGCTGACAGCGCGATATCTCACCCTCTCATCGATTTGTTCATACCAACCATCGACATCGAGCACGGCATATGCTACACCCATCCTGAGAAACTTCCAGGTAAGACACCGATCGGCGTCTACTTGCACAAACATATTCCTTTATTTATAGCTCTATTTTTCTTTTTAGACGCAGACCTGGTGAAGCAATTACAATTCGATAGTTAATAAAAAGTGAAACAAGTGACTGCAACATGCCAAAGATGTTATGAAAATGCCAACTACGTACACTAAAACCTATATTCGACAATACTGCAGGTATCACACTGAGTGGCCTAAGCAAGCATTTCTTCCAGCGCAATTCCAGGGAGTTCAAAAGAGGCACGTGGACGCGTCGCAAGATACAGTCGGAGTGCGGCATGCACGCGATTTGGCACAACACCGGCAATACCTTGCCGGTGATGGTCAACGGCCGGCAGACGGGCAGCAAAAAGGTTCTGGTGTTGCACACCAACAAGAACGTCGACCAGCATAGGACCAACTGGGTGATGCACTAGTACCACCTCGGGGACCTGGAGCAAGAGAAGGATCGGGAGCTGGTCCTCTGCAAGATTTTCTACCAGACGAACACTAGGGCCAGGAGTAAAAAGATTATAAGTTAGTTTGGTATTGGTACTTGTACTGCCTTGTCGTACGCAACTTGGTATTGTTGTTAATGATCTTTTGGTATGAACTTGGCATTTGCTTCCAACCATCATGCCGAGGGTCGACGTGGATATAAAGCTGAATCATTTGTTTCGAAACGATTTTTCAGGCACCTGATTTTTATTTGATGGGTAGCATAAGCACCTGCCATTCGAATTCCCAGTTCCCCAAATTTTTCGAAACAAGTGCATGCACTTATTATCATGATGAAAAAACAATATCCTTGTTGCATCCCAGTTATCAGTCTGTACTTGCAGAACTCTGTCGTTTATTGAGCATGTATATTGTTTTTTCAGGTCGAGCAAGTTTCAACTGGGCTGTAGACTGCCCAGGCTTGGTTTTGTTTTTAACAGGCCCAGCCCATGACGACAACGGGGCACAAAGATCCAGCAGGTATCTACTGGCCTCTGGCCCGCCAGCGTTAGTTATATTTTGTCTTACAACATCCGCAGGCAGTTTTTTTTACCGAATCAAACACACAACCCAGTTCTATTTTCCTCTTGAAATGCATGTCCTACATCCGTTTTCTAATCTCTACCTATAGTTTTACTAGTTCATATACACGTATCATTATATTGAAAATACATAAAATTCCCTTTTCATATTTACATCCTTATTTTTGTTGTTGTTTTCCCTCCCAGCGCTGATTTTTTACCACTGGTTTTCCCTTAAACCAACTCAATTGTCCCACGTCTTATTTGCTTACAAAAACAAAATGTTTTTTTGGCAAATCAATAAGTTCTTAAAAAATGTTTATCAATTCGGGATTACAAATTTCGGACTCCACCGAAATATGCAAAATAAGGTTGAACTTTTTGACCGTGGTCCTTGGCCAAAAATGGGCTGTAATAAATTACTTAAGAATTAGCAAATGGGCTGCAAATTATTAAAAAATAACAAATGGGCTCTATGTTTTCTGCCACAGATTTGCAGGCTGACTTGTGGGCCTACTAAGTTCATGCGTACACAAGGTTTCTCAAAAAAGAAACTTAGTCAACAATGGACTCTACCAGCGTCACACCGTTAGATATCAATCTAATGGCAATCATGCTTCTTCAGTCTCTGATCTTCCTGCCCCAGCTGCCCAAACCGGTGCCGTCGAAACCGCCTGCTCCCACCTCCTGTGGCCGACTGTGCTGCCGGGCAGGCCTCACGGCCCCATCAATACTCGCACCCATGGCATGTCTATCCCTCTACTCACCCACACCTCCTGTTATTTTCTGGCGATGGCAGCCGAACCAGTCAACCCTCGTACTCTCCACCGCGTGGGCAGCCACTGCCGTGTCTTCCCCGGCTCCGTGTCGTTCCCTTCGTAGGACTCGCCGTCGTCCACCGCCTGGTGCTCTCGGCATGGCGTGGTCAACATGGTCAATGAACGACATCCATCGGAAGTGGACTGTACGTGGAGAGGCTGACAGCTGGGTCCACGGCCGCGCACAAGGAAATGCCTCCTTATTACGTGCAAAATAATGATTCCTCCACCTGACATCTGGGACCCGCCGGAAGGTCCTCTATATTTCACAAAAAAAAACGTTCCCTCTGCTGACAGGTCGGACCCACCAACTATATCCTCGCACGCAAGGAAGTGCCTCCTTATTGCGCACAAAAAAATGAATACCCCGTGCCAGCTAGGACCCACCATAGTGGGAGGCTGACTTGTGGGCCTACTAACTTGACGGGGACAGAGGGCTTTGTCAACTTAGTCAATATATGAACGATTCTAGCTCCAGTGACCGTACGATGTCCATCCAACGGCCGTAGTGCTTCTTCAACCTCTGGTCTTCTTGCTCTAGCCGCCCAACCGAGCGCCGATCGTGCCGCGTGCTCCTGCCTCCCGTGGCCGGCTGTGATGCCATGAAGGCCTCACTGCCCCTACTACTCCCACCGCTGGCCAGGCCATCCCTCTACTCACCCACACGCCCTGTTATTCTGCGGCGACAGCAGCCTCACACCGCAGCCGAACCAGTGAACCCTCGTACTCCTCTCCGCGTGGGCATCCACTGCCGCGTCTTTCCTGGCTCCGCGTCGTCCCCTTCCTAGGCCTCGCCGTCGTCCACCGCTTTAGTGCTCTCGGCACGGCGTGGTCAATGTGGTCATTGACCGACTTCCTTCAGAAGAGTACTGTACGTGGAGAGGCTGACAGCTGGGTCCACGGCAGCCGCATGGAAGTGCTTCCTTATTTCTGCACCTGTCAGCGGGGACCCACTGGACATGCCACCGTATTTCGTGAAAAAACATTTCCCCCCAGACTGCTGGGACCCACCAGCTACATCTTCGCACGCAAGGAAGTGCGTCCGGGCAAAAAAATGATTCACCCCCCTGACTGCTGGGACCCACCAGCTATATCTTCGCACACAAGGAAGTGCCTGACAGTCGGCACCCACCTGGTCGAAGCGTACGTAGTGTTGTCATTCTGGTCGCGAATGTGTATGTACATACTGGTTGATGTAGAGTGCGCACGTGTCATAGTAGAGGCGCGCATGTAGCATGTACACGTACGTACATCGACCAGTGTGCAAGAAATAAAATACGGCCACGTACGTACATACCGGCGGGGTCTCGAACGCCTACTCGCGCATACGTACGGCCAGGCTCGTGTACATGGCTGGGTCAGAACGGAGAAACTGCGTCATCATCATGTTCATGGGGAGCCAACCGGCTGGGTCAGAATGGAATGCGTCGTCGTGTTTATTGGGAGGGCTTGGATGGAACAGCCGATGGAAACGAGGCCTGGTGTACCACAGAACGGAGGAAACAACCTTGTGTTCGACCGACCATGTTCGAAACGGGATCCTGTTCATCGGGAGGGGTCCGGCGTACCGCAAAACGGAGGAAATGGACCTCCTACGGTCGAAACGGGGTCCTCTTGATCGGGAGGGGTGTGGCGTACCGCAAAACGGAGGAAATGGGCTTGTGTTGGAGCGCTACGGTCGAAACAGGGGTCCTGTTCATCGGGAGGGGTGTGGCGTACCGCAAAACGGGACTCCACGGGATGCTGTTCATCTCCACCGTTGAGCCCCTCTAGCCTCCATGGGCTACTGTTGATCCACCGTCGACCTCCTCCAGCCTCCACCTGCGACTGTTCATCCACGGGCTCCTGTTCATCCAGCCTCCACCGCGTGCTACTCCGCCGGCTCCTGTTCAACCAGCCCTCTCCTCGGGCTCCTGTTCAACCACCCCTCCACGGGCTACTGTTCATCCAGCCCTCCACCATCTATTGTTCATCCAGCCCTCCACGGGGTCCTGTTCATCCAGCCCCAACCGGCTCGATCGATCGGGGTCCCGTTCATCCAGAGGCAACACCACGGAGTCCTGTTCATGCACCCCCATCGGGAACTGTTCATCCACCCCCCCCCCCCAAAACGCTCACTGTTCATCCAAAGGCAGCATCGATCGGCTTTAGTTAGCAGCAGTAGCAAAGGAATCGCTCGATCGAGTTCAGTTACCAGCCATCGATCGATCGCTCGGGTTCAGTAACGCGTAGCCTGCAGTGCAATCGCTCGGGTACAGTAGGCGAATGCCTCTCTTGGGTTCAGTTAGAGCCCAACGCCTTGCACCCACGCGCGTGTGTGTACGAGAGAAACGTGCAAACGTCCGTGCATCGCTTGGCCCCGACCACCCACCGTAACCGGGAACACCCCGATATTTTCCTCGCCCTCGCTTCTACCATGGTTTTTTCCATCATGGACGGCCCAAAGAATGTCATGCAGCTGCATCTCCGGCCCGCCCAAGACGAAAATTCCATTTTCTGTCATGTTTTTTTGTCATAGAAGTAGGAGCCCACCACATCTATGATGATACCGGTTTTTGTCACAATTATCGTCATAGAAGTGTCATAAGTATGACATAAAAAATTTCGTTCGGCCCAAAATGTCACGGATGTGTCTTTTTTTTCTAGTGCACCAAATTAGCACGTAACCGTTGAACTCAATTCCAGCAAGTTGAACTTTCTTCTCCTCACTATAATGATGGGTATAAAAAATTTGATCAACATGCATCTCCCACTCCAAATAGCCTTCTGGTTCGCACTTGTCGGAGAATGAAGGGATTGGAATTTTTATGCGTCCAATTCCATCATCCAAAGGCACACGCACAGCTTGACCAACTCGGTCATGCACTCCACCATGAACGGAAGTTTCAGGACAAGGCTCGTAGTGTCGTGGACGTGGAGCGTACCCCGCTGCCTGGTCAACGCTGTCATCAAGACCATCATCTCCAACATGAGGTTGTGCCACCAAACGGCGATCATGCATTCCAGCATGTCCGTCGCGAGCCGGTGGTGCATAACACAGTGGAGCAGCCGGAGCAATCTGTGGTGGTGCAGAATTCGTTGCCGACATATTGATGATGTCTGCCAAACCATCGAACCGAGTGATCAGGACATCTATCGTTTTGTCGAGCGCATCATGACATTGCTTGATGTAGTTGCATGTGTGGTCAAAACCATCCCGAATATTTTGTGGAATATCATCTGCATACACTGGACGTACTATTTCCTCAGAATCAGCAGCAACCTCATCACCCTTGTTGACCAAGGTTGACATCTTGATCAACACAGTACCGTGAACAACCTTAGCTCTGGATACCACTTGATGGAGCACCGACTAACGAGATGCTGAATCGTGCGAGTTGTGGCCCGATCTTTCACACTATTGTTGTCGTAAACGATCGAGGTAGAAAGAGATTCGGCCCTTGCTATTATTTAACAAGAACAAAAAGTAATCTACGGCAAGATTGACAAATATCAAACTCAACGCAGCAGCATATGATCCATCACAAAGGGTCGCAGAAAACGCAGCAACTTGATGTCCCGGACCTGGGACCTTTTTCTCTGTCTATTAACACTTGATAACAAAAATCAATCTCAAAAACAACTACCTCCGTGCACGGCTGTAACTGGCCTTTTATACAGGCGACGTGTACATAGCAAACCGACTTGCGTACAAGACCTAACTAATTTGGACTCTCTCTTTCCTATCCCAACAAATCAAGGAATTAAACCATAAATTATCCGGCACGCTGATCACCTATAGTAACTAACTTTGGACTCCTAAGAAAACTTGTACGTAACTAGTATTATATCAAACGACTTGACCCTCTCGTATCAATTGACCGACACAGGCTCTGCAATAATTTATGTAGCACATGGAGTTCTGAAGGTGGGCTTAACTTCATCCTTCTTTGGTTCAGTTGGCGGAACTTCAAAGCTAAAAGAACCAACTTGTAAAACATTCCGAATATTATCTCTTGCACTAGTGGCCACATCATCCCCTCCTCCTTGAAACGAAGCCGTCCGCGGTTTCGTGGTATCTTTGGAGACCCTCTTTTGAACTGAAAAGATCATCTTTGATAGCATTGTGAAACATTGGCCGCAATATACATCGCCTTCCAGCGTCCCAAAAATAATAAGTATTGGACCTCCCGTCATGTGTGGCACGATGATCATATTGCCATGGCCTCCCCAATAACAAGTGGCATGCATCCATTGGCAAGACATCACAAATTACTGTGTCTTTGTAGTCACCAACTAAAAAATTCACACGCACCTTGTAAGTAACTTTGAGTTTGCCAGACTGATATAACCACTCAATGCAATGTGGTTGCGGTTGTTTCCACATAGGTAACGCTAAAGCATGCACCAATTCCTTGCTGATAGCATTAGTGTAGCTTCCACCATTTATGATCAACTTACAATTCGTGTTGCTGACATTACACCGAGTCTGAAAAATATTCCAACGTTGCCCCTTATCCTCAATGTGATCCTCTTGCACACGTTGCACCATTAAGGACGGATATGATTCAGCAGATTCGAAACTAGCAGTCACCTTCTCAGCATCTTCAAAATTTTCACTAGAAGTGTCAGAAACTGCCTCTTCATCACTCGCGGATGCATAGCCATCTTTTGTGAGTAATACTCTCCTCTCATTAGGACATTCACGCTTCATATGTCCCCTTCCTCCACACTTGAAACACTCTATGTCACTGGAACGATTGGTCGACTGTGCACTAGAATCAACCCTCGATGGTCTTTATTTTGAAGCATTCTTTTGCATGGAACCATGAGGATGATTTGATGTTGCCGTCCTAGAGCTAGGACCGGTACCCTCACTCTGATGCTGCGAGCATCGCCATGTGTTCAAAGTGGTACCGGGAACTATGTTGACTTGGCATCGCTTAATCTGTTGTTCCGCACGCACAGCTTGGTGCACAAGATCTTCAGAATCGTCATCGAACATTAAGCGTGCGGACCCTACGGGTTCGAGAACTATGTATACATGACCGAGACACATCTCCGGTCAATAACCAATAGCGGAACCTGGATGCTCATATTGGCTCGTACATATTCTATGAAGATCTTTATCGGTCAAACCACATAACAACATACGTTGTTCGCTTTGTCATCGGTATGTTACTTCCCGAGATTCGATCGTCGGTATCATCATACCTAGTTCAATATCATTACCGGCAAGTCTCTTTACTCGTTCCATAATGCATCATCCCACAACTAACTCATTAGTCACATTTCTTGCAAGGCTTATAGTGATGAGCATTACCGAGAGTGCCAAGAGATACCTATCTGATACATGGAGTGAAAAATTCTAATCTCGATTTATGCCAACTCAACAAACACCATCGGAGACACCTGTAGAGCATCTTTATAATCACCCAGTTATGTTGCGACATTTGATAGCACACAAGGTGTTCCTCCGTTATTCGGGAGTTGCATAATCTCATAGTCAGAGGAACATGTATAAGTCATGATGAAAGCAATAGCTATAAAACTAAACAATCATTTATGCTAAGCTAATGGATGGGTCTTGTCCATCACATCATTCTCTAATGATGTGATCCCATTCATCAAATGACAACACATGTCTATGGCCAGGAAACTTAACCATCTTTGATTAACGAGCTACTCAAGCAGAGGCATACTAGGGACACTCTGTTTTGTCTATGTATTCACACATGTACTAAGCTTCCAGTTAATACAATTACAGCATGAATAATAAACATTTATCATGATATAAGGAAATATAAATAACAACTTTATTATTGCCTCTAGGGCATATTTCCTTCAGTCTCCCACTTGCACTAGAGTCAATAATCTAGTTCACATCGTCATGTGATTTAACACCAATAGTTCACATCTTTATGTGATTAGTTCACATCTCCATGTGACTAACACCCAAAGGGTTTATTAGAGTCAATAATCTATTTCACATCGCTATGTGATTAATACCCAAAGAGTACTAAGGTGTGATCATGTTTTGCTTGTGAGAGAAGTTTAGTCAACGGGTATGCCACATTCAGAGCCGTATGTATTTTGCAAATCTTCTATGTCTACAATGCTCTGCACGGAGCTACTCTAGCTAATTGCTCCCACTATCAATATGTATCCAGATTGAGACTTAGAGTCATCCGGATCAGTGTCAAAGCTTGCATCGACGTAACCCTTTATGACGAAATTTATTTCACCTCCATAATCGAGAAACATGTCCTTATTCCACTTAGGATAATTTTGACCGCTGTCCAGTGATCCACTCCTAGATTACTTTGGTACCTCCCTGCTAAAGTAATAGCAAGGCACACATCAGGTCGGGTAGAAAACATTTCATACATGATATAACCTATGGCTGAGGCATAGGGAATGACTTTCATTTTCTCTTTATCTTCTGAAGTGGTCGGGCATTGAGTCTGACTCAACTTCACACCTTGTAACACAGGCAAGAACCCTTTCTTTGCCTGATCCATTTTGAACTTCTTCAAAACTTTATCAAGGTATGTGCTTTGTGAAAGTCCAATTAACTGTCTTAATCTATCTCTATAGATCTTGATGCCCAATATATAAGCAACTTCACCGAGGTCTTTCATTTGAAAAATTCTTATTCAAGTATACATTTATGATATTCAGAAATTCAGTATCATTTCTGATCAACAATATGTCATCCACATATAATATCAAAAATGCTACAGAGCTCCCACTCACTTTCTTGTAAATACATGCTTCTCCAAAAGTCTGTATAAAACCATATGCTTTGATCACACTATCAAAGCGTATATTCCAACTCTGAGAGGCTTGCACCAGTCCATAAATGGATCGCTAGAGCTTGCACACTTTTTTAGCACCTTTAGGATCAACAAAACCTTATGGTTGCATCATATACAACTCTTCTTTAGGATATCCATTAAGGAATGCAGTTTTGACATCCATTTGCCAAATTTCATAACCATAAAATGCGGCAGTTGCTAACATGATTCAGACAGACTTAAGCATCGCTACAGGTGATAAGGTCTCATCGTAGTCAACTCCTTGAACTTGTCAAAAACCTTTCGCCACAAGTCGAGCTTTGTAGATAGTAACATTACCGTCAGCGTCAGTCTTCTACTTGAAGATCCATTTATTCTCTATGGCTTGCCGATCATCGGGCAAGACAACCAAAGTCCATACTTTGTTCTTCATACATGGATCCCATCATAGATTTCATGGCCTTAAGCCATTTCGCGGAATCTGGGCTCATCATCGCTTCCTCATCATTCGTAGGTTCATCATGGTCAAGTAACACGACCTCCAGAACAGGATTACCATACCACTATGGTGCGGATCTTACTCTGGTTGACCTACGAGGTTCGGTAGTAACTTGATCTGAAGTTTCATGATCATCATCCTTAGTTCATACGGTGTCGTCTCAATGGATTTAGATGGTGCGCTATTTAACGTGAATGCAGCTCTCTCTAATGCATAACCCCAAAACGATAGTGGTAAATCGGTAAGAGACATCATAAATCGTACCATATCTAATAAAGTACGGTTATGACGTTTGGACACACCATTATGCTATGGTGTTCCAGGTGGCATGAGTTTGTGAAACTATTCCACATTGTTTTAATTTAAGGCCAAACTCGTAACTCAAATATTCACCTCCATGATCAGATCGTAGAAACTTCATTTTCTTGCTACGATGATTTTCCACTTCACTCTGAAATTCTATGAACTTTTCAATTGTTTTAGACTTATGTTTCATCAAGTAGATATACCCATATCTGCTCAAATCATCTATGAAGGTCAGAAAATAACGATACCCGCCGCGAGCCTCAACACTCATTGGACCGTATACATCAGTATATATTATTTCCAATAAATCAGTTGCTCGCTCCATTGTTTCGGAGAACAGAGTCTTAGTCATGTTGCCCATGAGGCATGGTCCGCAAGCATCAAGTGATTCATAATCAAGTGATTCCAAAAGCCCATCAGCATGGAGTTTCTTCATGTGCTTTACACCAATATGACCTAAATGGCAGTGCCACAAATATGTTGCACTATCATTATCAACTTTGCATCTTTTGGCATCAATATTATGAATATGTGTATCACTACGATCAAGATTCAATAAACCATTCACGTTGGGTGTATGACCACAGAAGGTTTTATTCATGTAAACAAAATAACAATTATTCTTTGACTCAAATGAATAACCGTATTGCAATAAACATGATCCAATCATATTATGCTCAACGCAAACACCAAATAATATATATTTTAGGTTCAACACTAATCCCAAAGGTAAAGGGAGTGTGCGATGGTGATCTTATCAACCTTGGAATCACTTCCAACACACATCGTCACCTTGCCGTCAATTAGTCTCTGTTCATTTTGTAACTCCTGTTTCAAGTTACTAATCATAGCAACTGAACCAGTATCAAGTACCCAGGGGCTACTACGAACACTAGTAAAGTACACATCAATAACATGTATATCATATATACTTTTGTTCACTTTGCCATCCTTCTTATCCGCCAAATACTTGGGGCAGTTCCGTTTCTAGTGACCAGTCCTTTTGCAGTAGAAGCACTCAGTTTTAGACTTTGATCTAGCTTTGGGCTTCTTCCCGGGAGTGACAACTTGCTTGCCATTCTTCTTGAAGTTCCCTTTCTTTCCCTTTGCCCTTTTTCTTGAAACTAGTGGTCTTATTAACCATCAACACTTGATGCTCTTTCTTGATTTCTACCTTCGCTGATTTCAGCATCGCGAAGAGCTCGGGAATTGTTCCCGTTATTCCTTACATATTATAGTTCATTGATACGTCCATTTTGCATCATGCTTTTATATCGATATTTATTGCATTGTGGGCTGTTATTACACATTATGTCACAACACTTATGCCTTTTCTCTCTTGTTTTACAAGGTTTACATGAAGAGGGAGAATGCCGGCAGCCGGAATTCTGGGCTGGAAAAGGAGCAAATATTAGAGACCTATTCTGCACAAGTCCAAAAGTCCTGAAACTCCACGAAAGTTAGATTTGGAATATATAAAAAATATTGGGTGAAGGAAGCACCAGAGGGGGGCCACCCACCGTCCACGAGGGTAGAGGGCGCGCCCTACCCCCCCTGGGCGCGCCCCTGCCTCGTGGGCCACCTGGAAGCCCCCCGATGGCCATCTTCTGGTATAAGGTGTCTTTTGCCCCGGAAAAAATTAGAAGAAAGTTTTGGGGATGAAGCGCCACCGTCTCGAGGTGGAAACTTGGTGGAACTAATCTAGGGCTCCGGCGGAGCTTATCTGCCGGGGAAACATCCCTTCGGGAGGGGGAAATCGTCACCATCGTCATCACCATCGATCCTCTCATCGGGAGGGGGTCAATATCCTTCAACATCTTCACCAGCACCATCTCCTCTCAAACCCTAGTTCACCTCCTATATCTGATCTTTGTCTCAAAACCTCAGATTGGTACCTGTGGGTTGCTAGTAGTGTTGATTACTCCTTGTAGGTGATGCTAGTTGGTTTATTCGGCGGAAGATTATATGTTCAGATCCTTTATGCATATTAATACCCCTCTAATTATGAACATGAATATGATTTGTGAGTAGTTATGTTTGTTCCTGAGGACATGGGAGAAGTCTTGCTATAAGTAGTCATGTGAATTTGGTATTCGTTCGATATTTTGATGAGATGTATGTTGTCTTTCCTCTAGTGGTGTTATGTGAATGTCGACTACATGACACTTCACCATTGTTTGGTCCTAGGGGAAGGCATTGGGAAGTAATAAGTAGATGATGGGTTGCTAGAGTGACAGAAGCTTAAACCCTAGTTTATGCGTTGCTTCGTAAGGGGCTGATTTGGATCCATATGTTTCATGCTATGGTTAGTTTTACTTAGTTCTTATTTCGTAGTTGCGGATGCTTGCGAGGGGGGTTAATCATAAGTGGGATGCTTGTTCAAGTAAGGGCAGTACCCAAGCACCGGTCCACCCACATATCAAATTATCAAAGTAACGAACGCGAATCATATGAGCATGATAAAAACTAGCTTGACGATAATTCCCATGTGTCCTCGAGAGCGCTTTTCTTTATATAAGAGTTTGTCCAGGCTTGTCCTTTGCTACAAAAAGGGTTGGGCCACCTTTCTGCACCTTGTTTACTTTTATTACTTGTTACCCGTTATGAATTACCTTATCACAAAACTATATGTTACCGATAATTTCAGTGCTTGCAGAGAATACCTTACTGAAAACTGCTTGTCATTTCCTTCTGCTCCAGGTTGGATTTGACACTCTTACTTATTGAAAGGACTACGATAGATCTCCTATACTTGTGGGTCATCAAGACTCTTTTCTGGCACCGTTGCCGGGGAGTGAAGCGCCTTTGGTAGGTGGAATTTGGTAAGGAAAAAATTATATATTGTGCTGAAATTTACTGTCACTTGTTACTATGGAAAATAATCCTTTGAGGGGCTTGTTCGGGGTATCTTCACCCCGACCAGTAGAGCAAAGAGTTTCTCCTCAACCTACTGAAAATGTTTACTTTGAAATTCCTTCGGGTATGATAGAGAAGCTGCTAGCCAATCCTTTTACAGGAGATGGAACATTACATCCCGCTATGCTCCTAATCTACGTGGATGAAGTTTGTGGATTATTTAAGCTTGCAGGTATGCCCGAGGATGTTATCAAGAAGAAGGTCTTCCTTTTATCTTTGAAGGGAAAGGCATTGACATGGTTTAGGCTATGTGATGATATTGGATCATGGAACTACAACCGATTGAAATTGGAATTTCATCACAAGTTTTATCCTATGCATCTGGTTCATCGTGATCGTAATTATATATCTAATTTTTTGCCTCGCGAAAGAGAAAGTATCACTCAAGCTTGGGGGAGGCTTAAGTCAATGTTATATTCATGCCCCAATCATGAGCTCTCAAGAGAAATTATTATTCAAAAAATTTATGCTCGGCTTTCTCTCAATAATCACTCCATGCTCGATACTTCTTGTACTGGTTCTTTTATGATGAAGACTATTGAATTCAGATGGGATTTATTGGAAAGAATTAAATGCAACTCTGAAGATTGGGAACTCGACGAAGGTAAGGAGTCAGGTATAACACCTAAGTTTGATTGTGTTAAATCTTTTATGGATACTGATGCTTTTTGTGAATTTAGCACTAAATATGGACTTGACTCTGAGATAGTAGCTTCTTTCTGTGAATCATTTACTACTCATGTGGATCTCCCTAAGGAGAAGTGGTTTAAATATCGTCCTCCCACTGAAGTAAAAGTAGTTGAACCTATTAAAGTTGAAGAAAAGACTATCACTTACAATGTTGATCCTATTGTTCCTACCGCTTATATTGAGAAACCACCTTTCCTTGTTAGAATAAAGGATCATGCTAAAGCTTCAACTGTGTTTCGTAAGAGTAATGCTAGAACACCTACACCCCCTGAGCAAATTAAAGTTGAACCTAGTATTGCTATGGTTAAAGATCTCTTGGTCGATAATATTGATGGGGATGTTATTTACTTCTGTGATGAGGCTGCTAGAATTGCTAGACCCGATACTAAAGATAAACATAGACCTGTTGTAGGCGTGCCTGTTGTTTCTGTTAAACATAGACCTGTTGTAAGCATAGACATGTTGTAGGCATTGCTATCATGGCTTATGCGACATGGGTGCTAGTGCGGGTGCAATACCTCATTCTTTATACGAAGAAATTATGCATGATATTGCACCTGCTAAGATAGAAGGTATTGATGTTACAATTAAGCTTGCCAATAGAGATACTATTTCACCAGTTAGGATTGTTAGAGATGTTGAAGTCTTGTGTGGCAAAGTTAAATATCCTACTAATTTTCTTGTTCTTGGTTCCCCAGAAGATGACTTTTGTCCCATTATATTCGGTAGACCCTTCTTGAATGCTGTTAATGTTAAGATAGTCTGCACAAAGGATATTGTTACTGTTGGTTTAGGGAATATGTCTCATGATTTTAATTTTGCTAAATTTCGTAGACAACCCCATGATAAAGAATTGCCTAGTAAAGATGAAATTATTGGTCTTGCTTCTATTGCCGTGCCTCCTAATGATCCGTTAGAACAATATTTGCTAGACCAAGAAAATGATATGTTTATGAATGAAAGAAGGGAAATAGATGAAGTATTCTTTAAACAGGGACCTATTCTGAAACACAACTTGCATGTAGAAATTCTAGGGGATCCTCCTCCACCCAAGGGTGATCCGGTGTTTGAGCTTAAACCATTACCTGATACTCTTAAATAGGCTTATCTTGATGAAAAGAAGATATATCCTGTTATTATTGGTGCTAACCTTTCAGAGCAGGAAGAAGAGAGATTATTGAAAACTCTGAAGAAGCACCGTGCTGCTATTGGATATACTCTTGATGATATTAAGGGCATTAGTCCCACTCTATGCCAGCACAAAATAAAATTGGAGAAAGATGCTAAACCGGTTGTTGATCACCAACGACGGTTAAATCCTAAGATGAAAGAAGTGGTAACAAATGAAATACTAAAGCATCTAGAGGCAGGTATAATTTATCCTGTTGCTGATAGTCAGTGGGTAAGTCATGTCCATTGTGTCCCTAAGAAGGGAGGTATTACTGTTGTTCCTAATGATAAAGATGAATTGATCCCACAAAGAATTGTTACAGGTTATAGAATGGTAATGGATTTTTGCAAATTAAATAAAGCTAGTAGAAAGGATCATTACCCTTTACCTCTTATTGATCAAATGCTAGAAAGATTATCCAAACATACACATTTTTTGCTTTCTAGAAGGTTATTCTGGCTTCTCTCAAATACCCGTGTCGAAAGAGGATCAGGAAAAGACAACTTTTACTTGCCCTTTCGGTACCTTTGCTTACAGACGTATGCTTTTGGTTTATGTAATGCACCTGCTACCTTTCAAAGATGTATGACTGCTATATTCTCTGAATTTTGTGAAAAGATTGTTGAGGTTTTCATGGATGATTTCTCTGTGTATGGAACTTCTTTTGATGATTGCTTAAGCAACCTTGATCAAGTTTTGCAGAGATGTGAAGAAACTAATCTTGTCTTGAATTGGTACAAGTGCCACTTTATGGTTAATGAAGGTATTGTCTTAGGGCATAAAATTTCTGAAAGAGGTATTGAAGTTGATAAAGCTAAAGTTGATGCTATTGAAAAGATGTCATGTCCTAAGGACATTAAAGGTATAAGAAGTTTCCTTGGTCATGCCAGTTTTTATAGGAGGTTCATTAAAGACTTCTCAAAAATTTCTAGGCCTCTAACTAATCTCTTACAAAAAGATGTTCCTTTTGTCTTTGATGATGATTGTGTAGAAGCATTTGAAATACTTAAGAAAGCCTTGATTTCTGCACCTATTGTTCAGCCACCTGATTGGAATTTACCCTTTGAAATTATGTGTGATGCTAGTGATTATGCTATAGGTGCTGTTCTAGGACAAAGAGTTGATAAGAAATTAAATGTTATCCAATATGCTAGTAAAACTCTAGACAGTGCCCAGAGAAATTATGCTACTACTGAAAAAGAATTTTTAGCAGTTGTATTAGCTTGCGATAAGTTCAGACCTTATATTGTTGATTCTAAAGTAACTATTCACATTGATCATGTTGCTATTAAATACCTTATGGAAAAGAAAGATGCTAAACCTAGACTTATTAGATGGGTTCTCTTGCTACAAGAATTTGATTTGCATTTTATTGATAGAAAGGGAGCTGAGAACCCCGTTGCAGACAACTTGTCTAGGTTAGAGAATGTTCTTGATGACCCACTACCTATAGATGATAGCTTTCTTGATGAATAATTAGCTGTCATAAATGCTTCTCGTACTGCTCCATGGTATGCTGATTATGCTAATTACATTGTTGCTAAATTTATACCACCTAGTTTCACATACCAGCAAAAGAAAAAGTTTTTCTATGATTTAAGACATTACTTCTGGGATGACCCACACCTTTATAAAGAAGGAGTGGATGGTGTTATTAGACGTTGTGTACCTGAGCATGAACAGGAATAGATCCTACGCAAGTGTCACTCTGAGGCTTATGGAGGACACCACACTGGAGATAGAACTACACATAAGGTATTGCAATCCTGTTTTTATTGGCCTACTCTTTTCAAAGATGCCCGTAAGTTTGTCTTGTCTTGTGATGAATGTCAAAGAATTGGTAATATTAGTAGACGTCAAGAAATGCCTATGAACTATTCACTTGTTATTGAACCATTTGATGTTTGGGGCTTTGATTATATGGGACCGTTTCCTTCCTCTAATGTGTATAACATATTTTAGTTGCTGTTGATTACGTTACTAAGTGGGTAGAAGCTATTCCAACTAGTAGTGCTGATCATAACACCTCTATTAAGATGCTTAAAGAAGTTATTTTTCCGAGGTTTGGAGTCCCTAGATACTTAATGACTGATGGTGGTTCACATTTTATTCATGGTGCCTTTCGTAAAATGCTTGCTAAGTATGATGTTAATCATAAAATTGCATCTCCATACCACCCACAGTCTAGTGGTCAAGTAGAACTGAGTAATAGAGAGATTAAATTAATTTTGCAAAAGACTGTTAACAGATCTAGAAAGAATTGGTCCAAGAAACTTGATGATGCATTATGGGCCTACAGAACTCCATATAAAAATCCTATGGGTATGTCTCCGTATAAAATGGTTTATGGAAAAGCATGTCACTTACCTCTCGAACTAGAACATAAGGCATATTGGGCCATCAAAGAGCTCAAAAATGATTTCAAACTTGCCGGTGGGAAGAGACTATTTGACATTAGCTCACTTGATGAGTGGAGAACACAGGCCTATGAGAATGCCAAACTGTTTAAAGAAAAAGTTAAAAGATGGCATGACAATAGGATACAAAAGACTGAGTTTAATGTAGGTGATTATGTTCTATTATACAACTCTCATTTAAGATTTTTCGCAGGAAAACTCCTCTCTAAATGGGAAGGTCCTTACGTTATCGAGGAGGTCTATTGTTCCGGTGCCATAAAAATCAACAACTTTGAAGGCACAAATCCGAAGGTGGTGAACGATCAAAGAATCAAACATTATATCTCAGGTAATCCTGTAAATTTTAAAACCAATGTTATTGACACCATAACCCCGGAGGAGTACATAAGGGACACTTTCCAGAACGTTTTAGACTCCGAAAAGGAATAGGTATGTGGTACGGTAAGTAAATCGACTCCAAAACAGTTCTAATAGCAATTTTTCTCCATTTTGGAATATGTAAGAAAATAGGAAAATAAGAAGTAGTCCGGAAAGAACACGAGGCGTCCACGAGGTGGAGGGCATGCCCTACCTCCCTGGGTGCGCCCCTACCTCTTGGGCACCTCGTGTGCCCTCTAGACTCCGTTTTCTTGCACATTACTTCTTTTGGTCGGTAAAAATTCATTATATAATCTCCCGACAGTTTTGACCACCGTACCACGACACAATCCTCTGTTTTTGTTTCGAGTTGTTTCTACAGCAGATTTAGAGCAAGATGTCATCTCAAGACTCCGACGGAGAGCTATGTCTCACATCTCATTGCTGACCCAAAGACCTCTAGGGATCTATCTCCTTATGGTCTAACTACGGATGATGATGAGGATGCTCATTTGATGAGGATCGATGATTAAAGTTCGGAGGAGGAGGATGTTCCTCTACCTCAACCTGGGGATATGCACATGAAGTTTAAGAAGTCTAGTCTCCTAAGATGGCTAACCGGTCTAATAACCGATCTATTCCTTCTCATTTTTGGCAGAAGAGTAAAGGAGATTTATGTGACAAGATCTTGAAGTTGGAGTTGGAGGTTGATGATTTAAAGGAGGAAATTACTCTCCTCAACTAGAATATGAAAAAGCCGAAGGCACAATTGTCATCATCAGCACCATCTTCTTCACCACCAAAGGAGAACTGAGTATCGGGTATGGGCACTCCCCTTGGCAACTGCCAAGCTTGGGGAAGGTGCCCCGGTATTGTATCACCATCACACTTCTATCTTTACCAGTTTTCTTAGTTTGATCCTTTTGGTTATATCTTGATCTAGTAGAATAAAGTTTAGTATAATCTAGCTTTGAGTTTTTGTGTTGATCCTTATCTATGTAATCGAGTCCGTGAGCTATATATAATAAAGATTAGTCTCGAGTCGAGGGCTTGGTTATCTTGCTATGATCTTGAGGAAATAAAAGAAGAAAGAAAGAATAAAAATAAATAAAGAGATCATATTGATCTTATGAGAGTAGTGACTTCACATATAAAGAGTATGGTGAATAAAAGTTGTTGAGAGCTGACAAACATAGTTTTCATCATTGTTGCAATTAATAGCAAGTAATAAATAAAGAGAGATTTTCACATTTGAATATACTAATTGGACATCTTTTATGATTGTGAGCACTCATTAAAAATGACATGCTAAAAAGTTGATGTTGGACAAGGAAGACAACGTAATGGGTTATGTTTTCTTATATACGAAATAAATTATATTGTCATGGATCATCCAACATGTTGAGCTTGCCTTCCCCCCTCATGCTAGCCAAATTCTTTGCACCAAGTAGAGATACTACTTGTGCTTCCAAATATCCTTAAACCCAGTTTTGCCATGAGAGTCCACCATATCTTCCTATGGATTGAATAAGATCCTTCAAGTAAGTTGTCATTGTTGCAAGCAATAAAAATTTCTCTTTAAATATGTATGATTTATTAGTGTGGAGAAAATAAGCTTTATACGAGCTTGTGATATGGAAGAAATAAAAGCGACATACTGCATAATAAAGGTCCCTATCACAAGTGGCAATATAAAGTGACATTCTTTTGCATTAAGATTTTGTGCATCCAACTATAAAAGCACATGACAACCTCTGCTTCCCTCTGTGAAGGACCTATATTTTATTTTTGTCTTACACCTTATGCAAAAGTCATGGTGATCTTCACCTTTCCTTTTTACACTTTATCCTTAAGCACTATGTGTTGGAAAGATCCTGATATATATATATATATATATCTAATTGGATGTGGGTTTTCATAAATCATTATTGTTGACATTACCCTAGAGGTAAAAGGTTGGGAGGCAAAACTATAAGCCCCTATCTTTCTCTATGTCTGATTAAAACATCATACCCATAAGTATTGCGTGAGTTTTAGCAATTGTGAAAGACTAAATGATAGTTGAGTATGTGGACTTGCTGAAAAGCTCTTTGACACGTCTCCAACGTATCTATAATTTTTGATTGTTCCATGCTATTATATTATCTGTTTTGGATGTTAATGGGCTTATTTATACACTTTTATATTATTTTTGGGACTAACCTACTAACCCAAGGCCCAGTGCAAATTGTTGTTTTGTTTGCCTATTTCAGTGTTTCATAGAAAAGGAATATCAAACGGAATAAAACCTTCGGGAGAGTTATTTTTTGGAAAAAACGTGATCCAGGGGACTTGGAGTGGACGTCATGCAACCAACGAGGAGGCCACGAGGCAGGGGGGCGCCTACCCCCCTGGGCGCGCCCTCCACCCTCGTGGGCCCCTTGTGGCTCCACCGACCTACTTCTTCCTCCTATATATATATAGGGTCGCGCTATTCGTCATCCTGGGTGAGTAATAGTTATTCTTCACCCCCTCTATTTTACCATCAATGCACCGTAATTTTACGTTCCGTAAGTTTTGTCTTATTTCCGACACAAAAAGGGACCGTAAAAAATATATAATCTCCGTAAAAAATATTTTATGTTTCGTAAAATTACAAACGTAAAAACATAGTCTAAAATACACATAAACTGCAAATTTTCTTGTCTTATGACCTATATTTTTATTTTCTTATGTCAAATTTTAAGTAGTGAATCAATAGGAATGTAATTATTTGAATTCGAAACATAATTTAATTATGAAATGATCGTAAGATTACCTCGGGTGAAGAATAGCTTATTCTACACCATGGGTGATGAATACTAACACTATATATATATATATTCATATACCCCAAAAACATCCAGGAGCACCACGAAACCCTATTTCCACCGCCGCAACCTTCTCTACCCAAGAGATCCCATCTTGGGGCCTTTTCCGGAGCTCCGCCGGAGGGGGCATCGATCACGGAGGGATTCTACATCAACACCATAGCCTCTCCGATGATGTGTGAGTAGTTTGCTTCAGACCTTCGGGTCCATAGTTATTAGCTAGACGGCTTCTTCTCTCTCTTTGGATCTCAATACAATGTTCTCCTTGATCTTCTTGGAGATCTATTTGATGTAACTCTTTTTGCGGTGTGTTTGTCGAGATCCGATGAATTGTGCATTTATGATCAAGTTTATCTATGAACAATATTTGATTCTTCTCCGAAAGCTTTTATATATGATTGGTTATCTTTGCAAGTCTCTTCGAATTATCAGTTTGGTTTGGCCTACTAGATTGATCTTTCTTGCAATGGGAGAAGTGCTTAGCTTTGGTTTCAATCTTGCGGTGTACTTTCCTAGTAACAGCAGGGGCAGCAAGGCACATATTGTATTGTTGCCATCGAGGAAAAAAGATGGGGTTTATATCATATTGCGTGAGTTTATCCCTCTACATCATGTCATCTTGCCTAATGCATTACTCTGTTCTTATGAACTTAATACTCTAGATGCATGCTGGATAGAGGTCGATGTGTGGAGTAATAGTAGTAGATGCAGAATCGTTTCGGTCTACTTGTCGCGGACGTGATGCCTATATACATGATCATGCCTAGATATTCTCATAATTATTCACTTTTCTATCAATTGCTCCACAATAATTTGTTCAACCACCGTAATACTTATGCTGTCTTGAGAGAAGCCACTAGTGAAACCTATGGCCCCCGGGTCTATTCTCCTTTATATTAATCTCCCGTCAACAAGCTATTTCTATTACTATTTATTTTGTAATTTACTTTCAATCTATATCATAAAAATACAAAAAATATTTATCATATTATTATTATCTCTATCAGATCTCACTCTCGCAAATGACCGTGAAGGGATTGACAACCCCTTTATCGCGTTGATTGCGAGGTTCTTATTTGCTTGTGTAGGTACGAGGGACTTGCGAGTAGTCTCCTACTAGATTGATACCTTGGTTCTTAAAAACTGAGGGAAATACTTACGCTACTTTGCTGCATCAGCCTTTCCTCTTCAAGGGAAAGCCAATGCATTGCTCAAGAGGTAGCACTCTTATATTGACTCTTTCCGATGTTATCATAAATTGCAATACCTTCAATGACTGAGATTATAGTTTGCTAGTTTTTCAATGAAGTTTATGATTCATACTTGACATTGTGAATAGATTGTTACTTTAGCATAAGAAATCATATGACAATATATATATGTGTGTGTGTGTGTGTGTGTTCCTATTCTAAGAATGATCACGACACCCTCATGTCCGTATTTTATTTTATCGACACCTCTATCTCTAAACATGTGGACATATTTTTCGATATCGGCTTCCGCTTGAGGACAAGCGAGGTCTAAGCTTGGGCGAGTTGATACATCCATTTTGCGTCATGCTTTTATATCAATATTTATTGCATTATGGGTTGTTATTACACATTATGTCACAACACTTATGCCTTTTCTCTCTTATTTTACAAGGTTTACATGATGAGGGAGAATGCCGGCAGCCGGAATTCTGGGCTGGAAAAGGAGCAAATATTAGAGACCTATTTTGCACAACTCCAAAAGTCTTGAAACTCAACGAAAGTCAGTTTTGGAATATATAAAAAATATTGGGCGAAGGAAGCACCAGAGGGGGGCCACCCACCATCCACGAGGGTGGAGGGAGCGCCCCCTGCCTCGTGGGCTACCTGGAAGCCTCCCAATGGCCATCTTCTTGTATAAGGTGTCTTTTGCCCGGAAAAAATTAGAAGGAAGTTTTGGGGACGAAGCGTCGCCGTCTCGGGGCGGAACCTTGGCGGAACCAATCTAGGGCTCCGGTGGAGCTGTTTTGCCGTGGAAACATCCCTCCATGAGGGGGAAATCGTCAACATTGTCATCACCATCGATCCTCTCATCGGGAGGGGGTCAATCTCCATCAACATCTTCACCAGCAGTATCTCCTCTCAAACCCTACTTCATCTCTTGTATCCGATCTTTGTCTCAAAACCTCAGATTGGTACCTGTGGGTTGCTAGTAGTGTTGATTACTCCTTGTAGTTGATGCTAATTGGTTTATTCGGTGGAAGATTATATGTTCAGATCCTTTATGCATATTAATACCCCTCTTATTATGAACATGAATATGATTTGTGAGTAGTTATGTTTGTTCCTGAGGACATGGGAGAAGTCTTGCTATAAGTAGTCATGTGAATTTGGTATTCGTTCGATATTTTGATGAGATGTATGTTGTCTTTCCTCTAGTGGTGTTATGTGAACGTCGACTACATGACACTTCACCATTGTTTGGGCCTAGGGGAAGGCATTGGGAAGTAATAAGTAGATGATTTCGGTCTCAGTTATCTGAGGCCATATCTGCATATGCTAGGCTCATCAAGTTTAACCTGAGTATGATGCATATGAAAAACTGGCTTGCACCCGTTGTATGTGAACGTAGAGCTTATCACACCCGATCATCACATGGTGTCTCAGCACGACGAACTGTAGCAATGGTGCATACTCAGGGAAACACTTATACCTTAAAATTTAGTGAGGGATCATCTTATAATGCTACCACCGTACTAAGCAAAATAAGATGCATAAAGGATAAACATCACATGCAATCAAAATAAGTGATATGATATGGTCATCATCATCTTGTGCCTTTGATCTCAATCTCCAAAGCATCGTCATGATCACCATCGTTACCGGCTTGACACCTTGATCTCCATCGTAGCATCATTGTCGTTTCGCCAACTATTGCTTCTACGACTATCGCTACCGCTTAGTGGTAAAGTAAAGCAATTACATGGCGATTGCATTCATACAATAAAGCGACAACCATAAGGCTCCTGCCAGTTGCCGATAACTTTTACAAAACATGATCATCTCATACAACAATTTATATCTCATCACGTCCTGGCCATATCACATCACAACATGCCCTGCAAAAACAAGTTGGACGTCCTCTACTTTATTATTGCAAGTTTTACGTGGCTGCTACGGGCTTCTAGCAAGAACCGTTCTTACGTATGCATCAAAACCACAATGATTTTTCGTCAAGTGTGCTATTTTAACCTTCAACTTGGACCAGCTGTAGTCAAACTCGATTCAACTAAAGTTCGAGAAACAGACACCCGCTAGCCACCTGTGTGCGAAGCACGTCGGTAGAACCAGTCTCATGAACGCGGTCATGTAATGTCGGTCCGGGCTGCTTAATCCAACAATACCGCTGAATCGAAGTAAGATGTTGGTGGTAAGCAGTATGACTATTATCGCCAACAACTCTTTGTGTTCTACTCGTGCATATCATCTACGCATAGACCTGGCTCATATGCCACTGTTGGGGAACACATTATTTCAAAATTTTACCTACGATCACGCAAGATCTATCTAGGAGAAGCATAGCAACGAGCGGGGAGAGTGTGTCCACGTACCCTCGTAGACCGAAAGCGAAAGCATTTAGTGATGTCTACTACGCAATTTTATTCTTGTAGACACATGTTGGGCCTCCAAGCACAGAGTTCTGTAGCGTAGTAGCAATTTTCCCTCAAGTGGATGACCTAAGGTTTATCAATCCATGAGAGGTGTAGGACGAAGATGGTCTCTCTCAAACGACCCTTCAACCAAATACAAAAATCTCTTATATCCCCAACACACCCAATACAATGGCAAACTATATAGGTGCACTAGTTCGGCGAAGAGATGGTGATAAAATTATAATATGGATGGTAGAAATGTATTTTTATAATTTGAATAAATAAAAACAGCAAGGTAGAAAATATTAAACGGGCACAAAAACGGTATTGCAATGCTTAAAAATGAGGCCTAGGGTCCGTACTTTCGCTAGTGCAATTTCTCAACAGTGCTAACATAGTTGGATTATATGATTATCCCTCAAAGTGCCACAAAGAATCACTCTCGAGTTCCTATTAGCGGAGACCAAAAGATAGGAATTGTTTGTAGGGTATGAAACCACCTCAAAGCTATTCTTTCTGTTCGATCTATTCAAGAGTCCGTACTAAAATAACACAAAGCTATTTTTTCCGTTCAATCTATCCTAGAGTCCGTACTAGAATATCACCAAAGCAAATTCATATTCATAATACTCAATCCACACAAGGAACTACAAGGGGACCCCAAAGTTTCTATCGGAGAAAAGATAATAAAAACGTCCATCAACCCCTATGCATAGATTACCCCAATATCACCGCGGGAATCCGTGAGTTGAATGCCATAACATATATCAAGTGAATCAATATGATACCTCATTGTCACCTCAAGTATTCACACCGCAAGACATATATATCATGTATTCTCATATCTGAATATTCAATTCGACAAGACAAAACTTCAACGGGTAAAGACTCAATTCATCACAACAAGAGTATAGAGGGGAGAAACATCATATGATCCGACTATACTAACAAAGCCCACGATATAGATAACGAGAGAGAGAGTGAGAGATTAAACACATAGCTACTGGTACAAACCCTCAGCCCCGAGCGTGGACTACTCCCTCCTCATTGTGGTGGCCGCCGGGATGATGAAGATAGCCATCGGAGATGATTTCCCCCTCCGGCAGGGTGCCGGAACGGGTCTAGATTGGTTTTCGATGGCTACGGAGCCCTGCGGCGGCGGAACTTCTGATCTAGGCTAACCCCGAGGGGTTTCGGAATATTTGGGAATTTATAGTGCAAAGAAGTGGTACAGGAGGCCACCGAGGTGGGCACAACCCACCTGGGAGCGCCAGGGGGCCTGGCGCGCCCTGGTGGGTTGTGCCCCCCTGAGGGCACCCCTCAGGTGCTGCTCTGGCCCACCAGGAGTCTCCTGGTCCATAAAAAATCCACAAAAAGTTTCGCGGTGTTTGGACTCCGTTTGATATTGATTTTCTGCGATGTAGAAAACAAGCAAAAAACAGCAACTGGCACTGGGCACTAGGTCAATAGGTTAGTCCTAAAAAATGATATAAAGTTGCTATAAAATGATTGTAAAACATCAAAGAATGATAAAATAATAGCATGAATACTTCATAAATTATAGATACATTGGAGACGTATCAGCATCCCCAAGCTTAATTCCTACTCGTCCTCGAGTAGGTAAATGACTAAAGAAATAATTTATGAAGTGTGAATGCTAGCAAAGTGCACAAGTTTGATCAATGATAATTTCAATCACTTTTCCTAGCATCATAACGGCAATTCTTTCTTATAAAACTTATCATGTTATAGTGGCAACCCATTCACATGTGAAGGTTCAAATAATGAATTCTCTTGAAACCCAACAACCTATGTTCTCAGTCATCAAGCAATTGCAATTCAACTTATTCAATAGAGTTTAAGTAAGAGATCCACATACTCAACCATCGTATAGTCTTCTATGATTGCTAACACTCACCTTGTACACATGAGCAAAAAGTTTCAACTGGACACATAGAAAGATAGGGGCTTATTATTTTGCCTCCCAACGAATACACCTCAAGGGTGATGTCAACAATAATAACTCATGCTACCGTATTCAACTGGACATATGTGCCTAGATCTTTCCTCACCACATGATACTTGCCAAAAGAGAAAAATAAAAAGGGAATAGGGAGAAAAACTTTGACTCTTTGCATAAAAGTAAATACTGAAAAGTAAAAGATAGGCCCTTCACAGAGGGAAGCAGAGGTTGCCATGCACTTATTTGTTTGTATGCTCAATCCCTTAGTGAAAAAGAACGTCACGCTATATTGCCCCTTATGATAGCAACCTTTATTATGCAGTCTGTCACTTTTATTCTTTGACATCACAAGTTCGTACAACACTCAATTTTCACTTATACTAAATGATCTCACACTTTTAGAAGCAATTTTTATTACCTTATTGCACCGATGACAACTTACTTGAAGGATCTTGCTCAATCCTTAGGTAGGTATGGTGGACTCTTGAAAGTAAGATTAGGGTTTAAGGGTTTTTTGGATCCACAAGTAGTATCTCTACTTGGTGCGGAATTTCTGGCTAGCAAAGATGGGGGGCAAGCACCACTTGTTGAAGGATCTATGACAATATAACTTCTATGCGAATATGAACAAACATAAACCATTATGATGTCTTCCTTGTCCAACGTCAACAATTTTGGCATATAATATTTTGATGGGGGCTCACAATCACAAAACATTTCTATGATAGTGTATTTATATGTGAAAGTTCTCTTCCTTATACTAATTATTCGTGAATTGCTTGTGTGACCAATATTGTGATTGTCAAGCCTCAAATGTTTTACTTTCTAAACCCAATGTGAAGCTACCACTAGGCATGATATAATTTCAACTTCATGATATTCAATTCATTCAACAATTTACTAATAGGATATAAGTGAAGCACTAGAGTAATTCCATAGAAAAGAGCTTCGTTGACGGGATGTGAATGCCGCTTACTTAGCCTCCCTCGCAACTATTTGAGGACTCTATTTTATTTAAAAACTTTCAGATCAATGTATTTTATTAAAACATCAAGCAAAATGAAAATAAAATGACATTCTAAGAATAGCACAACTCATGTGAAGAAGCAAAAACTTAGGCTCAGCCGATACTAACCGATAATTGTTGAAGAAGAAAGGTGGGATGCCTACCGGGGCATCCCCAAGCTTAGATGCTTGAGACTTCTTGAAATATTAGCTTGGGGTGCCTTGGGCATCCCCAAGCTTAGATGCTTGAGACTTCTAGAAATATTATCTTGGGGTGCCTTGGGCATCCCCAAGCTTGAGCTTTTGTGTCTCCTTAATTCCTCTCATGTCGGGGGAATGACCCCCGGGTATGCCCAACACGGCGAAACGATGCTTAAAAACATTGCCAGTGGAGTGCCCTCGGGCTGGCTAGAACTTGGCTGGCTCGAGTCCGGCCAGGTTGACTTTGGCCGGGTTGACTTGTCCGGGTTGACCTTGGCCGGGTTGACCTATCCGGGTTGATCTTGGCCCGGTTGACCTGTCCGGGTTGACCTATCTGGGTTGACCCTGGCCAGGTTGACGTGTTCGGGGTGACCCTGGCCGGGTTGAGCTATCTGAGTTGAGCTGGCTGGGTTGAGCCAATCCGGGTTGACCCTGTCCGGGTTCTGCTTGTCCGGATTGAGCTGTCTGGGTTGAGCCCCGTCCGGGCTGAGGCCTGCACTACAAAAAAAGACACATCCGTGACATTTTGGGCCGAATGAATTTTTTTCTGTCATACATATGACACTTCTATGACGATAATTGTGACAAAACCCGGTATCATCATAGATGTGGTGGGCTCCTAGTTCTATGACAAAAAATGATGACAAAAAATGGGCTTTTCGTCCTGGGTGGGCCGGAGACGCAGCTGCATGATATTCTTTGGGCCGTCCATGACGGAAAAAACCATGGTAGAAGCGAGGGGGAGGAAAATTTTGGGGAGTTCCCGGTTACGGTGGGAGGTCGGGGGCCGAGCGATGCGCGTTTCTCTCGTACACGTATGCGCGTGTGTGCGAGGCATTGGCCTAACTGAACCCGAGCGAGGCGTTGGGCTCTAACTGAACCCGAGCGATTGCACTGCAGGCTACGCGTTACTGAACCCGAGCGATCAATCGACGGCTGTTAACTGAACCTGATCGAGCGATTCCTTTGCTACTACTGCTAACTGAAGCTGATCGATTGGATGAACAGTGAGCGTTGCGGGGGGGAGGGGGGTTGGATGAACACTAAGCGGTGGCGTTGCCTCTGGATGAACAGGACCCCGCGGTGTGGAGGGCTGGATGAACAGTAGACGGTGGAGGGGTGCCCGTGGAGGGGTGGTTGAACAGGACCCCGTGGTGTGGAGGGCTGGATGAACAGTAGACGGTGGAGGGGTGGTTGAACAGTAGCCGGTGGAGTAGCGCGCGGTGGAGGCTGGATGAACAGGAGCCCGTGGAGGCTGGAGGAGGTCGACGGTAGCCCGTGGAGGCTGGAGGAGGTCGATGGTGGAGATGAACAATATCCCTTGGAGTCCCGTTTTGCAGTACGCCACACCCCTCCCGATGAACAGGACCCCCGTTTCGACCGTAGGAGGTTCGTTTCGTCCATTTTGCGCTACGCCACACCCCTCCCGATCAACAGGACCCCCGTTTCGACCGCAGGAGGTCCGTTTCGTCCGTTTTGCGGTACGCCACACGCCTCCCGATCAACAGGACCCCCGTTTCGACCATAGGAGGTCCGTTTCCTCCGTTTTGCGGTACGCCAGGTCTTGTTTCCATCGCCTGTTCCATCCAAGCCCTCCCGATGAACACGACCACGCCTTCCGTTCTGACCCAGCCGGTTGGCTCCCACGCGTTCTGTTGCCTCCCGATGAACATGACGCATTCCGTTGCCTCCCCATGAACACGACGCATTCCATTGCCTCCCCATGAACACGACGCATTCCGTTTCCTCCCCATGAACACGAAGCATTTTGTTACCTCCCCATGAACACAACGACGACGCTGTTTCTTCGTTCCAACCGAGCCATGTACCCAAGCCATGGTCGTACGTATGCGCGAGTAGGCGTTCGAGACCCCGCCCGTATGTACACATACGTGGCCGTATTTTCTTTCTTGCACCCTGGCCGCTGTACATACGTGTACATGCTACGTGCGCACCTCTACTACGACACGTGCGCGCCTCTACATCCACCAGTATATATGTACGTACACATTCGCGACAAGAATGACAACGCTACGTATGCTTCGACCAGGTGGGTCCTGACTGTCAGGCACTTCCTTGCATGCGAAGATGTAGCTGGTGGGTCCAGCAGTCAGGGGGGAACGTTTTTTCACGAAATACGGTGGCCCGTCCGGTGGGTCCCCGCTGTCAGGTGGAGGAATAATTATTTTGCACGTAATAAGGAGGCAGTTCCTTGCTGCGGCTGTGGACCCAGCTGTCAGCCTCTCCACGTACAGTCCATGTCCAATGGAAGCCGTTCCTTGACCACGTTGACCACACCGCGCCGAGAGCACCAGGGCGGTGGACGACGGCGAGGCCTAGGAAGGGGACGATGCGGAGCCGGGGAAGACGTGGCAGTGGATGCCCACGCGTAGAGGAGTACGAGGGGGTGTGGGTGAGTAGAGGGATGGCCTGGCCAGCGGTGGGAGTAGTAGGGGGCGGTGAGGCGTCCGCCGCATCGCAGCCGGCCACGGGAGGCAGGAGCACGAGGCACGACCGATGCTGGTTTCGGCGGCTGGAGCAAGAAGACCAGAGGTTGAAGAAGCACTACGGCCGTTGGATGGACATCGTACGGTCACTGGAGCTAGAATCATGCATATTGACTAAGTTGACAAAGCCCTCCGTCCCCGTCAACTTAGTAGGCCCACAAGTCAGCCTGCCACTATACTGGATCCCAGCTAACAGGGGGAGTATTCATTTTTTTGTGCGTAATAAGGAGGCACTTCCTTGCGTGCGAAGATATAGCTGGTGGGTCCGAGCTGTCAGCGGCGGTAACATTTTTTTCACGAGATACAGAGGCCCTTTCGGTGGGTCCCTGATATCAGGTGGAGGAATCATTATTTTGTGCGTAATAAGGAGACATTTCCTTGCGTGCGGCCGTGGACCCAGCTGTCGGCCTCTCCACGTACAGTCCACTTCAGATGCATGTCGGTCATTGACCACGTTGACCAGGCCGCGCCGAGAGCACCAGGGCGGTGGACGACGGCAAGGCCTAGGAAGGGAACGACACGGAGGCAGGGTAGACTCGGCAGTTGTTTCCCACGCAGAGGGGAGTACGACCGTACGAGGGTTTACTGGTTCGTCTGCCGTCACCGGAGAATAACAGCGGGTGTGGGTGAGTAAAGGGATGGCTAGGCCAGCGATGCGAGTATGGTGGGGCGGTGAGGTCTGCGCGGCAGCAGAGCCGGCCGTGGGGAGGAGGGAGCAGGCAGTCCCGCCGGCGCTTGTTTGAGCGGCTGGAGCAGGAAGAGCAGAGATTGAAGAAGCACGACGGCCGTTGGATGGCCATCCAACAGTCACTGCTTGTGCGTCAACCTTTTTTAAGGAAAGCCTCAAACGTGTGGAAAACAGCATACAACCCATCTGCCATTATTTCTAATAATTTACAGCCCATTTGCTAATTATTAAGGGTTTTTTGGGGCTCATATTCTTTTTGTTAGCATTACAGCCCATATTGTGGCCACGGTTAAAAAATTATACGAAATTTTGCATGTTTCAATGCGGTCCGAACTGTTTTGAATCCCGAAATTTTGACTCGCATTCAAACTGATTTTAAAAATAAATGTATATCAATATAAAATCCAACAAATTCTCCACGCATAAAAATTAATGCAATTTCAAATCTCGAAATGAAAAAAAAAGATATTTGAAACTAATTACCGGTTTGATGTGTTTTAAAAATGTACAGGCCATTTCTCATTACTGATAGGACATTTTCTCGGCAAGCCGAATGAAAGCTCTCCTCGTCTTGAAAGATTTGCAGCCCAGCAGGCCTGACAAAGCGACTTACTTGGCAAATCACAAAAAAACTGGGTTGTGGCTGTGAACCCAGCTGTCAGCCTCTCCACGTACAATACTCTTCTGACAGAATGCCGTTGACCATGTTGACCACGCCGCGCCGAGAGCACCAAGGCGGTGGACGACGGCGAGGCCTAGGAAGGGGACAACACGGAGCCGGGGAAGACACGGCAGTGGATGCCCACGCGGAGAGGAGTACGAGGGTTCACTAGTTCGGCTGCGGTGTGAGGCTTCCGTCGCCGCAGGGCCTGGCTAGCGGTGGGAGTAGTAGGGGGCGATGAGGCCTCAACGGCAGCACAGCCGGCCACTAGAGGCAGGAGCAGGCGGTCTCCCCGGCGCTGGTTTGGGCGGCTGGTGCAAGAAGAGCAGCAATTAAAGAAGCAGCCGGACCGTTCGATTCAAATCCAATGGTTACTGCTGCTAGAATCATTTGTTGACTAAGTTGATAAGCCCTGCGTACGCGTCAAGTCAGTAGGCCCACAGGTCAGCCTCCCAACCGGTGCGCCCCAGATGTCAGTGGGAGGAATCATTTTTTCGCGTAATAAGGAGGCAGTTGATTGCGTGCGGCCAGGCCAGCGGAGGGAGTAGGGTGGGCCAGGGAAGCCTGCGTGGCATCACAACGGGCCACAAGAAGAGGGAGCAGGCAGTCCCGCCGGCACTAGTTTAGGCGGCTGGAGCAGGAAGATCAGAGATTGAAGAAGCACGTCGGCCGTTGGATGGACATCCAACAGTCACTACTGCTAGAATCGTGTGTTCACTGACAAAGCCTTGCGTAAACAAGTCAGCCTCAAAATCCGTGGCGTGTACAGCCCATTTGCTATTATTTTTATAATTTTTACTCATTTTCTAAGTCATATGGAATTTATTGCAGCTCGTTTTCCATTTTTAGAATTGCTGGCCATTTTCTGGTCAGTACCAGGGTCAAAAAATTAACTACATATGTGGGAAATTTTGAAAAAATCGCAATTTTTTGTTGGGGAACGAAATATTCTTAATCCAAAAATTAATAGCCATACTAAAACAAATTTAAAAATAAATTAGTACTATGTCATGTTAAATCCAATGAAATACGTATAAGATATCAGTGATGAACAAAAACAAAGAAAGAAACTTATATCCCATTTGCTATAAATTTTTTTTGGAAATTTCAACCCCTTTTGATATTACTTTTAACAGACATTGACCATACTCTTAAGCCAGGCCGGAATGCATCCCTCCTCGACTTGAAAGATTTGCAGCCCAGTAATTCGGAGAAAACAAATAGGCCTAGCCTGGGTATTCTTCAAAAAGAAATACTGGGCTACCTATTTTCCCAAAGAACTGGTGCATGAGCATTTAGCTTTATTTATTTATTTACTTATTTATGTTTAGGGGACCATGAGCATGTACCTGGGCCGGATTCATGTGAGAGCCTCCCTTCCAGTTAATTACGGGCTTCTCTATTGGGCCTTCATCAGTGGGCTGCATGTTCTCAACAAGTGGAAAATGTGTTCCGTATGAAAAATAGTATGCGCTACATACGGTACAGGGCACTAAAGGATCGAACCGTGCATTGACTTCCAAAACATTGTGTTTGTAGTTCTAACAACACATTTATTCAACCAACAGACAAAATATACTACTGATTGTACATTGAAAACAGCAGCAGCAGCAACCAGGGCCGGGGGTGCAACAGAAGCAGCAAGCAGTCCAGAAGAGTGAAGACCTCCACGAGCATCCAGCTGCCGTGACCATCGACAAGCACCATCCAAGACGTGTTCATGCCGACCCAGTACATACCGTTAATGTAGTTGAGGCTGAAAGGGATCAGATCGCAGTCAAGGGGGTTGATGCTCACCACCCTACGATCGTTATGCTGCGTGACACGCCGTTTCTGAAGATCAGGCGGCATCATAAAGCAAGGAGCTGTCTTAAAAAGCTCCGGCCTGAGGGCTTTGAGTAAACGGTACAGCCCCGACGAGCACGCGGCGAGCGGCATGGTAGTGAGATTGTCCACACGCGAAACAATGAGCTTGATTACCTCTGTGGGGAGCAAATTCCAGCCACTCTTTCGGTGGACGCTGCTCGGTTCTGCCATTGTTAGTGCTTGGGTTTCGGATGAGGGGGGAGGCGCCTTAGCGTGGATGGAAGATTGGACGAGATTATGTGCGGACAAAGATGGAGAAGCGAATATGTGCTGCGGGAAGTGGACAGGTGATGATGACTACAGCACGCCGCTTGACTTACGAGAGACATACCAGCAGCGTAGGGTCATGTCGATGCCAGACAACTTGCTTGAGTGATCACAGTACTGGTACTCCCTACAGTGCTATGCCCTAACTTGCTTGAGTAGAGTAGGACTCTGCTCTACTACTAGCACCGGAGGAGTAGTATATTCTAATCTAAAATAGTTACAAACTTCAATGCCCGAGCATGGAACGACTACAAACCATGCTCAAAGACCGTGTCTACGTGGTGTTTGGACATGGGCGACAACCTCAACGCCAACGGTGCTGCTCCCGTTGCACCGTATGTGTTTCTGTCCTTCCTGTTCGAAATCGTGGTAGAATTCATGATTTATTTTTTGCTTATTCGAATTAAATCTCGTAGTAACTTGCTCATATATTCAACTGGCGCAACGTCCCCTACAGCCACTCCCGTTTCATGGACGGCCTAGTCGATGCCTCCAAGGAGCCCTTCGTCCACTGCTATGAGTGCCCGATGTCGTTTTGTGGCTCGCCGGCGGACATGGTGCATCACCTCACGGATGCGTGCATCGGTCACTGCTGGCCCTTGGCGGAGAACATCAAGTACGCGACGTGCTACCCGTTCACCATGCCAGAGTCGCTGGAGGATCACCGCCGCTTGCTAGTCTCGGAGGAGGACGGCAGCATCTTCCTCTTGATCGTGGGCACCGGCGAGGCCCACACAGGCCGCCGCCCCGTCTCTGTAATGTGCGTCAGGGGGACACCGCTGACGCTGACAGTGACACGAGGCCGATGTACGGGTGCGTGGTCAGTGTTACTACCCCTCTGGGTCGCGTGGGCGGCGACACCGGCCTCATCGAATGTACTTGGACTCTGGGGAGCTGGGACTATCCCGCCAATGTGGACTTGGAAAACCCATGGCATCCTTTACCCGCCGACGCGGTGCACGGGGACTCCAAGGAGGTTCACCTAGACATACGCATTATCAAGTTAAATGTTGATCATCAGTCTTCGCTCAATGTAATGCGCTGTCTAAGCATGTGGAGACTTCCATGCAGGATCTTTCTCTATTGGAGTATCGTGCATGAATAAAAGTGTATCCGTTTATGGTTTAGTCTAGAATCTTCCATGTATGATTTTTTACTACAGTACTGGTGAAAGACTTACGATGAACCATTTCTTACATCTCCTCTGCCCGCTTGCAAGTCATCCGGATTTAATCCCTCTGTCTAGGTGTATAAGGGCATGGTTAATATTACTTAATAGTATAGCCAACTATTGACTATAAGAAAGTGCCATGTCATCTGTAGCCAACATGTATAACAATCGATACTCAAAAACTAATTCTTAAAGATCATTTCTTGCAAAGCACAATAAGTGTTATTTCTTCACAAGTTTTGGATGCAAGTTTTGGGCACCTTACTACTATAGATTAGTACGACCAAAAATTGAACTAACATTATATATAGTACGATAAATGTTGATGCATGTCACCTAAAATTATATCATTCAAAACTATGTTCAAATACGAATCCAACGATATAGTTTTTGTTGACATGCACTAACATTTTGTCAGTTAAATCTTCACTCAAATTCAATGGGGGACTAATAAATCACGACCGATGTAGTAGAAGTGTAGAGGGCGGCGCTACACGGGAGTCTTACCTCTCACCCCGCTCGTGGCGCGGTAGTAAAGCCGTCATATCACAAAACCCAACCACTCCCAGTAATAAGTGGCCTGGTAAAATAAACGGACAAGCAACCATCACATCCCTCTGTCTTTTTTACATTTTATCTCTCTGCATTTACTTTCTCCGGTTCATCTCGCACACTCGGTCCCTAGCTACTACTCCTAGGGCCAGTTCTTTTGGCGGCGGCCCCAGCTTTTCCCACAAGACTAGTCACAGTGGAGAGTACTACTCATTTATTTGGGCTTCTAAACTACTACTTCGTCCTAGTTTATTCCTCACCATTGTAATTTGTGCTAAATTTTGACCAAAGATTTAACTGGTTTATTCCTCACCATTGTAATCCCTCCGTCTAGGTGTGTAAGTCATCTTACGAAAACCAAATAATCCCAAAACACTTAGGCGCGGTGCATTAACTTTTACCTCGTTTCTTGTTTCTTGACATATCAACCAATAAGAGATAAAGAGTGTGCATGCTTTTATTGACTTGAGATATCAAACACGACATCCAGTGGTTAGTTCATTGCATGCAATACTATTAATTAGCAAATAAACATTAACGTTTCTCGTTTTCTCCTCCTCCTTGGTCACAGTGCATAGCCTAAGATGACTTACTCACCTAGATGGATGGAGTAGTGCATGTGACATGCACTAACATTTCATTAGTTAAATTTATGATCAAAATTTGACACAGATTACAATGGGGACCAATAAACCAGGACGGACGTAGTAGTTATGGGATTACTAATCTAGAAGCCTAAAAGAACTGGCCCCTGGTACTCCTACTAGTAGTAGTACTCAAGTTGGAATTCCAATTGCACGGCACAACTTGTTAGGCAAAAAATTCGATACATGAGCGGTTTGGGAAGTTGCATGCCTTTCCAACCAGTGAGATACTCCGTATAAAGTACGACAGAGAAATAACCACAGAGAAGGAAGCTAAAAGTAAACAATCAAACGAGCATTTTTGCATTTTTTTTGGATTGAATCATTTCACAAGCTTGACTAGTGTTGTTTTTCTACTTTTACAAAAACCGCATCGTAATGTTAAAACGTGCATTTGCACGTACTCCCTCCGTCCGGGTTTATTAGGCCTAAAGACAACTTCTCTTAGACAAAGACACATAGTAATTTGCTCACATTAATTCTTCCATTCCACTCCCAATGCACTCTCTCACATGCATGCAGCCAATGAAAAAGCACACATGAAGTGTATTAACTTTTCAGCCATGGCACCAACAACAATAGCTTTCAATACAACCAATGAAATGGTTGCATGCATGCACCTTTCCAACGCGGGGCCTTATAAAAGGGGACATGCTTGTGATGCTGAGAGGCCTAATAAACTCGGACGGAGGGAGTACATAAGTAATAGTAGTACTCCCTCCATCTAGGTGTATAAGTCTTCCCTCCATCTTGGTCACGGTGCACAACCAAAGATGACTTATTGACCTGGACGGAGGGAGTAGCACAGTCTGCAAGCACATATCGAGAGAGACGTGTAGTGCGATAGTATATAGTAAAGTTTGTGCTATATGCACATACTTGCAAAATGCGTACGAATACACAAGGTTTCCAAACTTTCCCTTTTACATACTTAATTAAGGACACTAAAAATTCCTGAACGTTCGGGATTTATCATTTGCGTCCCAAAACTAATGAGATCGCCTTACGAAACAAAAATTATACTCCTCCTAAAAGCCACGTCGCTCGCAGGAGTGCTTGCGGCGCGCCACGAGTGCCCTGGTGCACGGCCGTTTCCAAGTGCGCCGACACAACGCCTCTTCCTCAGCCTCGCAACTCGCGAGGTGCTGATTGGCGGCTTGCCGGCCGGCGAGCGCGATCTCACCGGTGTGGTGATCCGGCGCCAACATGTACTCCTCCTCGCTGGAAGCGTGCATCCGGTCCACGTACCGCCAAGCGTAGATGAGGCGCTTGGGCCCGACTGCACTCAGGGCGTCGGCACGGGCGTCCTCCGCCACCCTCACGGCCCTCGCACAAGCCTTTTGCCAAAGAGCCAATTGCCTGACTCTCTCGGACGCGACATAGGCCTCCCAGGCAGCTTGTTCCGCGGTGCGCTTCTCTTCCTCGGCCTTCTTCTCCGCCTCTATTTTGGCGCGCTCTGCTGGACGCAAAGCCTCCCACAAGGCGACATCCATTTCTTTCCAAAGCTCCTCAAGGCTGGGGGGGCTTGGCGGGCAGCGCGGCGTTCTCCTCGTAGCAGGGAGCCGACGCATCCTCCGGCGTGCGTGCTGGCGAGATTGGGAACACCGACGCGTCCACCTCGACGCGTCGCGGCGAGGAGCGGAACACCGATGCGTCCTCCTCGACTAGTGGCGGCGAGGAACGGAATGGCGACGCGTCGCGTCGCGGCGAGGAGCGAACCACCGACACGTCCTCCTCGACTAGTGGTGGCGAGGAACGGAACGGTGACGTGTCACGTAGCGACTAGGAGCGGAACACCGACGCGTCCTCCTCGAGTAGTGGCGGCGAGGAACGGAACGGCGATGCATGACCGTCCGCGCGGTGCAGCGAGGGGCTCCTAGGGCTTGGGAGGGCGATGCCATGGTGGTCGACGTGAGAGGGAGGGGGAGGAGATAGAGATGAACGTGAACGTGAGGGGGAGGAGATAGCGATGCCGTGGGAGGCACAGTATTTATAGCGAGCAATGGCACACCTATGTAAGATATGGACTGAGCTGCACTGACTTAACTGCAGGTCCAGTTGCATCACTGACATGTGGGCCAGACCCCTGTTTGGCCCATATGTCAGTGACCCAATGCACCTGCAGTTAAGTAACAGCTACGTGGGCATATTTGTTGGAGTAAATTACGGGGGAGCGAAGGGGTGGAAATATTGCTGGTCACAACGGATTGGACGAGCGTGGGGGGAGGAGAGTCATGCATGCAGATTAAATTAACCCCGCTAACAAATGATATTTTAAACGTGGCTACTCGATCTGTGGCAACTCGCGAGCCACCCCGCTCCAAGTCGTTCACCTGTGGTCCCGACCATCAACTCCTATGGATCAAATTATCATGCGAGCTGACTATTCATACAAAGGTGCTCCACCACGTACCCGGTACCCGCGAATGCAGCAATCGTGCACCTAGGGTTTTAGGGTTTATTTGTTAACATCGCCTTTACGTAACACTCATGTGTGCGAGACAGCGAGAGGCCGACTGCGTGCGTGCACCTCTTCTCTTCGTATATGTACTCCACCGTTTGTCTGGTGTCCAAAAAATTATAATAACTACTAGCAATGTGCCAATGTGTTGCCACACGATCAAAGTAGATTAATACATATTCACCGATTTGATAGAAAAAAAGTCTAGTTTTGAAATACATATATCACTAAAAATATGTTATGTTTCACTCAAAATATATTCCTTTGGCGGTTTTGATGAGATAAGGGAGGAATGTTGTTGGTTTCAAGATTCGAGAAGTGGTATATGTCTAATTTCTACTCTTACTAGCAAGATGCCCGTGCGTTGCACGGAACATCGATCTTGTGGGAGAAAAGGATGGATGAGGGAAGGCCTTATCTGCAAATGTGGTGAAGAGTGTGGGTAAATTGCCATATTTTCCTTCCTATCCGTCAGATATAAATTGGATGACCTACATTGCAGGATGGCAGGCCCACCATCATCACCAACTCTATATTTTATCCCTACTCTTATAAAAAGCATTGTCGGTGATGATCGTGTGACTGCCATCCTGCAATATAGGTCGTCCGATCTATATCTGACGGATAGGAAGGAAACTATGGCAATTTTGCAAAAAGATACCCACACCCCTCTCCACATTTGCAAATAAGGCCTTCCCTCGTTCATCCTTTTCCCCCACAAGATAAACTACTCATACAAATGCATCTTGATGTTCCGTGCAACGCATGGGCATCTTGCTAGTTGTTGCAAAAAGCCCATGTCTGTGAGAGAGAGGGAGAGTGGAGGAGGACGGAGTGCATGTGTGACAAAGACACAAGGAGTGTGTGTGCGATAGGTATCAGCTTAAAATGATACGATAGTGTGTGTGTGCACGATCGAGAGGGCGTGTCTCAAGAAGGGAAGAAAAATCTACATAGATACAAGGAGCGGGAGAGAGACATGTATGCGATGGTGGAAGCACGAGTGTGCAGGTGTATAAACCTATCTAGAGGCTAGCTAGTCGATAAATGTTTGTGAGAGAAATACGAGTCGGGGTGCGAAAGTGAGAGTTTTGTGTGTGTGAGAGAGAGACGGTAGTCGCGAAGGGGAGTGGAAGCAGGAGTTGTGTGTGTGTGTCTGTGAGAGAGAGGAGATGGTAGTCGGGGTTGTCTGATCGGTAAACAAATGAATAATGTCAGTCTGGGATGCAGACGAAAAGGAGACCGCAACAAATGTTGTGTCTACAGGAGAGAGAGAGTAATTTTAGTGGTATGAGTCATATGTAGAGACATATAGGGTGTGTGAGAGAATCCCATAGAGAGAAAGACAAAGTGAAAGACGAGTGGAGACTGTGTGTGTGGCGGTGAAAAAGAAAGCTTAGGTACCGAGTGATAACAGAGAACAGTAGAGACGTGAGAGATAATGAAAACCGTGTAATGTATAATGATAGGGAGAGTGTGACACTTCTCAAGGGAGACGTCGAGAGACCTTGTTTGCGAGGATAGGAGAAACATGAAGTGAGCGTGCGGGTGAGCTGGAGAAAAGAGAGTGATAGCTACCTGAAGGAGCATGCATGTGAGATAGATGGGCGTGAAAGGAGTGAACAAAAAAGGGATTCAAATATTTGAATTTGAGATGATGATACATGTAATCCATACTCGAACCAAAATTGATCTATCAAACATGCATACTCATATGAATTCACGCACATCTATTTTATTTAATATGTAGATATTACTGATCCATACATTTTAGTAGAACATAATTTGGTTAAAAAAATTTGAATTCAACATTAAGATTTCGAGATCGTTGTATTTGTAAATCATATTATACATATAAAGGAGCAGAATTCTTTGTTGTGCTTTTGAAAGTATATATAAAAAAATGATGTATATAGAATGTAATTCCAATTGAAAATGGATCCCGCCCGAAAAAAAATAGAATACAAACGGGATTCGAATTGAGTTGGCACGGTAAACTGGCACTCTGTAAAATTTGAACGAAGCAGGGAAAGTCGCAGTAACCGCCCGAAACCAAAATCTGTGAGATGGAAATCACTACTGCCTATCCCTGCCACACAAAGCCTATTTGCTGGATTTCTATAGGTTTCGATAGGGGTAGGTTTGTAATTTCACCCAAACGTGACGTAACCGCCTCTCACCCGGATTCATACATGGTGGGCACCAAAACACAGTGTGTCCTCGGCCGAAAAAGACTCCCTCCCCGATTCATATTCATACACGGTGGGCGCCAAAAACAAACTCTTGTCGGCAAATATTTGGTGTATGCGAGATTACCGTCCTATCCCCAACCGACTAATGTTGCTATGATGTAGTAGAAATTTGACTAAGTTTGTAAATTTCCTCGCATTTGAGACAAGCGCGCCCTGAATACATGGTTCCCCCCTTCCTCTCTACCTCCCTTTTCCCCATTCGTACTCCGTGGGCGCCAAAACACCCTCTCCACCCCACCCTCCTCCGTCCGCCACACCATCCACCGCCGTCCTCCTCCACCATGTTGGAGCTGATACCCCGACGCCGCCGTCCATTAAAAGAGACCGACCTCTCTCATCCACAGCTTCCGACTGGGATCCTTGCATCCCGTCCTCTCGCTTCATACCCGTCGTCGTCCACCTTGCCGGCGTCGCTCCTACGACCGTCTCGTCCACCGCGCCCCGCCACCACCGTCTACCCTCCTAGATCTGCTTCCACACCGCCGACAGCTATCGCTACCGCAGCACCGTCAAATTCTCAGCAGATGCGTACACGGCGCCGCACCAGAGGCGGTACTCTTTCGTATCTGCTCAACTTATTTATCGCAGCAAGAAAATAGATCGCCACTGCTTTACTCTGATTTCTTGTCTTCGTTGCGAAGTTGCCTTTGTCCGGTTTGCACCTTCAGATCCGCCATGGCACGCTCAACATTATACTCCCAATGCTTATGGTTTTCCCCTTTTATATTCCACACTAGTTAAATCACAGTAGACTAAATTTCAAAATTGGGTCAGTCGATTTTTCAGAGCTCGCCGGAGTTCGCCGGTGCGATCGAAGGGGCTCGGGTGGTTGTGGGGCCTTGCCAAACGAAGAAAACTCGACGCGGGTGGGGGTTGGGGCGGGGGTGGGGGCGCGGGTGTGGGTGGGGGTGGCAGAGGAACACAGGCGGTGGGGGCCGGTGGTCCGGCCGGCGGCCCGTGCGGTGTTCTGTATGGGAAGAATCAAAGACGAGGAAGAAGAAGGGTTAGCAGACGTAGGATCTTCATCCAACCGCCTGAAATGGTCGAGAGACAGCTGGGAGTTGCATTCTTAATGCGCTCTGGTTCATCATGTGTGGGCACTGCGCAACCAACATTTTTTTATCCAAAATTTGCTTGCTCTTCTTTACCATGTTCCTCTTCCGTTCTTCTTTAATATGTACTCTCTCTGTTCCTAAATACAAGTCTTTGTATAAATTCCACCATGGACTACATATGGAGCAAAATGAGTGAATCTACACTCTAAAATGTATCTGGATACATCTGTATGTGATCCATAGTGGAAATCTCTACCAAGACTTATATTTTGGAACGGAGGGAGTATGATAGTAGTACAGTATGTTCCTTGTACTGAAGATGAGCAGGGACATTTGCAGTGTAGAGGTCTATACGGTCGGTTGTGATGGACACTTTGAGCCTCTTTGATTTGTAGGATCTTGTAAACATAGGAATAGGATTTGTAGTGGCCTGCCTACTTGAATCCTATAAGAATAACAAGGAAATGTGTGGAGCTGTGTCGCCTTTGAGAGTTACACTGATATTAACAGTACCGCACCTTCACTTGAAGAGAGCTGGTATCCGAAGCCTTTCTAGCCGTACCGGCAATACTAGCACATATATTCCAGGAAGTTCCACTTTGCTGATTTTACTCTGATGCTTAAGGTTTTCCCATTATATCTACACTATGATCTGTGTAGCTGCTTTATGTCGCACTAGCAGCAGTCCACTCTTGAAGCTAAACACTGCAATGACTTACAAAATTGGCACCAAGGCATTGAGTGCCATTCTGGATGCAATGAAACTCATACGCTCCCCACCTGTTGATTCTTGTTCAGAATATGATCCTAATGACTATTCTAACCTCGAGGAGTCAAAGGAAGATGGCCTGTCTTGTTCACCCATCAAGGTGCCTGTTCTAATTTGGCAATGTTTTATTGATTGCGGGTATCTTGCATATGTTGTCTTGCATTTCTTCTACTTTGTTGCACCGCCATCTGCTTAGTTTACTCATCATATATGTCGAGATGCCATGCCCATCCATTATCAATACATATTCCATCTGTAATCATACTATGTTTTTCCACTCAAATGTTGTTCTTGTGCATCAGACATCAAAAAGGAAGAGGGTGATTGCCGAACCTGAAGGAGCACCAGCAAAGTCCTTGAAAAACGTGGTGGTGACGGAGAAATCAGACAGCACCCCACTTCTATTGGTTGTACAACCAGTGACACAAAACATAGGACCGACTCCAGCAGACTGTAACCATACTTCACTGGCCTCACCACTAGCCCCACCACACAGGACCTGGACTCCAGCAAAAGGTATACCGATTTCATTTTCCATAGCACCAGCTGTACCACAGAAAAATCCCACTCCAGCAAAAAGTACAGCAAGTCCACCAACCGAAGACCTATCCCAACTACAGAGACGGCCAATTCCTGCAGATTGGAACCCCATTCCATTTATTCCCAGTTTAAAAGACAATGCTTTCCATGTTTTTAGGGACTACGTGCATATATTCCCATCATGGGAAGATTATTGTGAAGACAAACACCATTTTCACATCTTCCTGTCCAACTTACGTGTAAGTGCTATTATTCATGGTTATTATTTTCCTGTTTTCTGCTGATTCAACACATCAATGATTTACATTACATTGTTGTAACTAGGCGAGGGTCAATCTGGATAGTCATGACGAGCAAAGCTTGCTTGTGCTTTTCAAGGAAGCATTGCAGCAGTATCGGTGTTACCTGAGGAAATCACACTTTGATGACAAGTCTATAAACGAATTTCCGGTGAAGTCTCCTGTGCTAAATTTAGAAGACATTGAATGGAAAAACCTTGTTATGCACTGGTCTCGTTCCCGGGATGAGGTACTGCCTATGAAATCACATGACAATTCGAACTTCTACTTTTCTGCATGTGCCTTACAGATCTTTTTTGCAGGAAATCTTCTCGAAGAAGAATTCCGGTTTGACAAGAACGACAGGATATCGCAAATATGCTGCCCGCTACTTTGCTCTTGTTAGTACATGTTGTCCTGTATCCCTGTACTTGCATACATGTCTGGTTCATTATGTGACAGCAGTATGCATGATAGCTTGCTTATCAATTGTTCACGCGAAATTATCTGATCTGTATGAATTGTTACATTAGTGTAGAATATATCCAATGCCAATGTTTTTTTAGCTCTGCATTGTTCTTGTAAGTAAATGCTGTCCTTTATCAGTGTACTTATAATGATAGGTAGTTGTTCATGTACCATCACTTTGCAACTTATTTTCCTTTGCCCTCCATTTTCTACACACTAGATCTATATTTACTCTTACCATAAGGTTGTTACTAAAGAAGTTTAGCTATGCATTGCTCTTGGCTGTACCTTTTGCCTGTATCGCTGCACTTACATTTATAGCTACTTGGTTATGTAGCATCACTCTTCATCTTATCTTAAATATTCTCCATTTTTTCGTATATTATCACATCTATATTTACTCTTAACAAAATGTAGAATAAAGGCAATGCTTTTGAAGAAGATTCTATGGTAAACTTCTTGAATTGCCCCCCCCCCCATCAGCATGGACAAGGCCTTTATAGAGCATGTCTTCACCAATAATTTAAGTTTGTCCATTTCAAGCCTTCAAACTTTGTTGTATATATTTGGTTAGGCATGATTGCAACAGCTGTTTATTTTCGGTGTTTGCATCAAATTGCTTGTTTACAGTTTATTATGTAGTTCATAAACAAAAGTTTGTCCTTTCTCAATTTAAGTTTTCAGTTGTACAACCAAGTTCCTTCTTCATACCATGTTAATTTAACTATACAGAGCAAGTGATCTTCTTTTGCACTGCAGTATGCTTCTATTTTTCATCCGTAATCCAGTGGTGTGGTGAACCTACCCACTACAGCACAATGTCATATTCTGCAATGTCTTAACTATGAACAATGTCATATCATTCTACTATTATTTAAACCGCCTCTTTATTTGCCAATCTGAAATGGTATAAATTGACAGCACACTAACCATTAATACTTATGAGTCCTTGATCTGTAATCAAGTGGTGTCATGAAGCTGCCAACGCCTTCACAATGTCATTTCCTGCCATGTCTTGACCTGAACAATACCATATTGTGTTAATGCAATTTTAAACTGTGTCACTTTATTCGCCAGTAAGAAATGTGATGAATTGTCAGCACTGATACTTTTATGTGCAAAACTTGTCATCTGTCTGCTTGTTTATCTTTTAGAGTGAGGAAGATATAACTGTTGGACAAGCGCAATCTCATCATCTTGCTCAGCTGCTTGCGCTGCAGCTCCCCAACAGGGCTAACCTTTCTTGAACTCTACTAAAGTGCTGTCGGTTTTGTATATTATTTTGTCGGCGTGTTTATTTGCATTGGTGGCGATCTTTGATGCCCAGTGTATGTAATCTGCTGTCTCCTTGTGCTTTATTATCATAGTGGTGAACTTTGATGCCCAGTGGATGTAATATGCCATAATTTTTTTATTGTATAGTATAGGTTTTTTCTTATTCACGATGCTGCAGTTATTTTACTGTATATATATCCTGTCTTCGCAGTAAACCGGCCAAACCGTAAAATTACGGTACATAATCGGGCCGTCATGCAATCACGATGTAGGTTGGGCCTAAAACGTGCCGAACAGCTCACGGGCCAGCAGCAGCCCGACATGAACCCCGGCCCATGATTGTGTGAATCAAATCATGGGCTTTTAACAGGCCAAAATTGTCTCGGTCCTTGTTTGTCCCAATCTGATATCGGCTGCGAGCAGGCCGGATGCAAACCGGGCCGTACTTAGGCCTAACTATATGACGAGCTTTTAACAGGCCGAAATGTTAAACGGGCCCTTAAGAGGCCAAACCTAATATCAGGCCGAATTACTAAGTGGGCCTTTAGGAAGTGGGCCCAAAAGCATAGTGTCCAGTTGACGGGCTGAATGTGATATGGCCCACAAAATCTTGTGGGCCTTTAGCTGGGCCAGCCCATTATGGTCCAAAAAATCTCATGGGCCTTTAGCTGGGCCGGCCCATTATGGTTCGCAAAATCTTGTGGGCCTTCAGTTGGGCCGGCCCATTTAAACTTGATGGGCCGGTCCACGTGTCAACATATCATAGGCGCGTCTCGCCCATTGGATGAGTGACACCTGTGCCAACATGGACCTGACACGTGTCTCCTACAGCCAATGATGATTTTACACGTGGAAAATCCCCATTGGTCGGGGCTGTTAACGGGTTATCGGATCCAAAACCCGACCCGATAGCTTAACGGCGTTCCGTTACGGTGGATGCCACGTGTCGGTCACCCTTGACGAAAGCACTTCTGTGATGCGCGATTTATCGTCATCGAAGTGGACACTTCTGTGATGATAATTTTGGTAATGTCATGGAACACTTCTACGACAGCACAAGTATGACTATCTTGATTCTGTCATAAAATCGTCATGGATGTACATGCATGACAGAAAACGTGACCTACTGTGACAAACACGTATCATCACGGAAGTGTATTTTTTTTGTAGTGCTGTTCGGGTTGAGCCCGTCCAGCTGGAATCTGGCCAAGTCAACTAAGACGTCCCGTCGGACCTGTGTAGACTTGACGGCCATACTCTACAGTGGAGCACTTTAGATGAGCAGCCAGCACTGTTCCTGCATCATGTGACACTTCACTACGCTCCAATAGTGGTGCACTATAGCCTGCATCATCACATGACATCTCAATAGTGTAGTGGGTGTGTGGTCCACCCCTTGTCCCTGGGCACTAGTATATAAAGTGACCCAGGGGAGGCCTCACACACCCAACCTCATTTGGCCATGCTCACACGTCCATCCATGGACTCACACACCATGTCACACTCATTCGGCCACTAGAGCATGCTTGCTCACTTCGGACACACACTCATACACGAGGCTAGTATCATATAGCATTCATTTGAATACATCTCTAGGACCAACTCTCTACTGCTACATATACACTGCATATATCATCAGACATGCAGGAGTAGGGGTATTTTCTCTCCGGAGAGCCCCGAACCTGGGTAAATCACCGTGTGCTGTTTGCCCAATCCCGTCCCTTGACCTCCAGAGCAGTCTTGACCTCACCTCAAGCCACCCCATGGCATCTTTCGTCTCACAAACCCGCCCGCAAGATAACCATGACATCTCATATCACGGTTTTCCTAAATCTCAAAAACTTCATCCACACAAAACACAACAAGAACTCGTGAGATAAGTTAGTATAAACCAATGCAAAAACCATATCATTCTCTACTGTAGCAAATCACTAAAATTATTATTCAACATTGCATACTAAATGCCTCTTCATATTTAATTCTCCTATCCTCAAATAGAATCATTAAACAAGCAAACATATGCAAACATAACAGCAATCTGCCAAAAGAATACAGTCTGTAAAGAATGCAAGAGTATCAATAATTCTTTAACTCCAAAATTTATGAAAATTTACCACACTTTAGAAAAATTATCAGATCGCATCTTGCAAAAAGTTTCAACATTTTATCACATTCTGACTTTTCTAGGGAATTTTTTGCAACAGCGGTAAACTTCTTGTTTTCAAACAGCAACATGTATACTTGCAAAATAAGCATGACAAAGGCTATCATTGCCACTTTTATTGAAATAAAACATGAAAAAAATTATTCTGAATAATAGAAAGCAAATCTTAAAAAAAATGATGCTCCAAGTAAAACTCATATCATGTGACGAATGAAAACATAGCTCCTAGTGAGTTTACCGATAATGTTGGAGACGAAAGAGGGGATGCCTTCCGAGGCATCCCCAAGCTTAGTTGCTTGGATATTCCTTAGATATTAACTTGGGGTGCCTTGGGCATCCCCAAGCATAGGGTCTTGTCACTCTTTATTCTCCTCATATCGACATCTCACCCAAAACATGAAAACTTCAATCACACAAAACTTAACGGAACTTTGTGAGATAGGTTAGTATGATAAAGAGCAAACCATTTCACTTTGGTACTGTCAAAGAGAAGATTCATAATTGTTCTCACACAATGCCTACTGTATCATATCATTTCCACAATTTATATTGAGCAATATAAGCCATAGAAACTAGGAAACAAGCAAACTATGCATAGAAAACAGAATCTGTCAAAAGCAGAATAGTCTGTAGTAATTTGTACTCCAACCATACTTCTACTACTCAAAAATTCTGAAAAATAGGAAAACATGGGAAATTTGTCTATTAATCTTCTTCAAAAAGAATCAACATTTTATCATGCTTCTGTTAGAAATGAAAATTGTTTTCGTAAGCGCAAAAGTTTCTGTTTTTCAGCAAGATCAAATCAACTATCACCGTAAGCCATCCCAAAGGTCTTACTTGGCACTTTATTGAAACAAAATCAATAAAACATGATTACTACAGTAGCATAATCATGTTAACACACAAAAACAATAGGTAAAAGTGTTGGGTAGATAAGAATTGAAACATGAAGAGAGCATCATGAAGCATAAGACTAGCACATTTAGGTCTAACCCACTTCCTATGCATAGGGATTTGGTGAGCAAACAACTTATAGGAACAAGAATCAACTAGGATAGGAGGGCAAAACAAGTGCAACTTCAAAGCAATCAACACATAGAGAAGAAACTTGATATTATTGAGATACGTAGAAGCATGTGTTCCTCTCTCATAATAATTTCAGTAGCATCATGAAGAAATTCAACTATATAGCTATCGCATAAAGCATTCTTTTCATGACACAAAAGCATAGAAAACTTATTACTGTCCACATAAGCAAATTTCTTCTCATAAATAGTAGTGGGAGCAAACTCAACAAAATAACTATCAATGAGAGTGAAAATTAAAATCATGATGACAACTTTCATGGTTATCATTATTTTTTATAGCATACATGTCATCACCATAATCATCATAGATAACAACTTTGTTATCATAATCAATTGCAACCTCATCCAAAATAGTGGATTCATCATTGAATAAAATCATGACCTCTCCAAATCCACTTTCATCAATATAATCATCATAAATAGGAGGCATGCAATCATCATAATAAATTTTCTCATGAAAACTTGTGGGGCTAAAAATATCATATTCATCAAATATAGCATCCCCAAGCTTATGGATATTCAAAGAATTCATACTAACAACATTGCAATCATGCTCATCATTCAAATATTGTGTGCCAAAATTTTTATTGACTTCTTCTAACAATTGAGCACAATTTTCTGATCCATCATTTTCAAGAAATATATTATAAAGATGATCAATAATATGATGCAACCTCAATTCCATTTTTATGTAGTTCTCTGTTATAAACCAAACTAGGGATAAAACAAGAAACTAAAAGATTCAATTGCAAGATCTAAAGATAAACCTTCAAGCACTCACCTCCCCGGCAACGGCGCCAGAAAATAGCTTGATGTCTAGTACACAACTTTATTCTTGCAGACACGTGTTGGGCCTCCAAGCGCAGAGTTTTGTAGGACAGTAGCAATTTTCCCTCAAGTCGATGACCTAAGGTTTATCAATCCATGAGAGGTGTAGGATGAAGATGGTCTCTCTCAAAAGGCCCTGCAACCAAATACAAAAATCTCTTGTGTCCCCAACACACCAAATACAATGGAAAACTGTTTAGGTGCACTAGTTCGGCGACGAGATGGTGATAAAAGTGTAATATGGATGGTAGAAATGTATTTTTATAGTCTGAATAAATAAAAACAGCAAGGTAACAAATATTAAACAGGCACAAAAATGGTATTGCAATGCTTAAAAATGAGGCCTAGGGTCCCTACTTTCGCTAGTGCAATTTCTCAACAGTGCTAACATAGTTGGATCATATGATTATCCCTCAAAGTGCAACGAAGAATCACTCCCGAGTTCCTATTAGCGAAGAACAAAAGATAGGAATTGTTTGTAGGGTACGAAGCCACCTCAAAGATATTCTTTCCGTTCAATCTATTCAAGAGTTCGTACTAAAATAACACAAAGCTATTTTTCGTTCGATCTATCCTAGAGTCCGTACTAGAATATCACCAAAGCAAATTCATATTCATAATACTCAATCCACACAAGGAACTACAAGGGGACCCCAAAGTTGATAATAAAAATGTGCATCAACCCCTATGCATAGATTACCCCAATATCATCGCGGGAATCCGTGAGTTGAATGCCATAACATATATCAAGTGAATCAATATGATACCTCATTGTCACCTCAAGTATTCACACCGCAAGACATATATATCTTATGTTATCATATCTGAATATTCAATCCGACAAGACAAAACTTCAAAGGGTAAAGACTCAATTCATCACAACAAGAGTATGGAGGGGAGAAACATCATATGATCCGACTATACTAACAAAGCCCATGATATAGATCACGAGAGAGAGATTAAACACATAGCTACTGGTACAAACCCTCAGCCCCGAGGGTGGACTACTCCATCCTCATCGTGGCGGCCGCCGGGATGATGAAGATGGCCACCGGAGATGATTCCCCCCTCCGGCAAGGTGCTGGAACGGGTCTAGATTGGTTTTCAGTGGCTACGGAGCCCTACGGCGACGGAACTTCTGATTTAGGTTAACCCGAGGGGTTTCGGAATATTTGGGAATTTATAGTGCAAAAATGGGTACGGGAGGCCACCGAGGTGGGCACAACCCACCTGGGCACGTCAGGGGGCCCTGGCGCCCTGGTGGGTTGTGCCCCCCTCGGGGCACCCCCCAGGTGCTGCTCTGGCCCATCGGGAGTCTCCTGGTCCATAAAAAATCCACAAAAAGTTTCGCGGTGTTTGGACTACGTTTAATATTGATTTTCTACGATGTAAAAAACAAGGAAAAACAGCAACTGGCACTGGGTCATTAGGTTAGTCCCAAAAAATGATATAAAGTTGCTATAAAATGATTGTAAAACATCCAAGAATGATAAAATAACAACATGAATACTTCATAAATTATAGATACGTTGGAGACGTATCATTTAGTAACGTGGTTGATGTAGTCGAACGTCTTCGCGATCCAACCGATCCAAGCACTGAAAGTACGGCACCTCCGCGTTCAACGCACGTTGAGCTCGATGACGTCCCTCGATCTCTTGATCCAGTTGAGGACGAGGGAGAGTTTTGTAGGAAATATGCCCTAGAGGCAATAATAAAGTTGTTATTTATATTGCCTTATATCATGATAAATGTTTATTAATCATGCTAGAATTGTATTAACCGGAAACTTAGTACATGTGTGAATACATAGACAAACAGAATAAATATTCTCATAGAGGAGATGCAAAGCTTAGCTGATACCTATGATAGAGAGATTTTATTTGCTCGTTGTAGCCGCTCACAGAATAATATTAGTCATGAGTTTGCCGCTTACGGTCGTCGCACCCCTCGTACTGCGGTGTGGCTTTCTGTTGGGTTGGACTCTGTTGTAATCCTGGCTATGGCTGAGAAGCCTCCTTGAGTTATGAGATATTATTTTTTCCCGCAAAAAAACATAGACAAACAGAGTGTCCCTAGTATGCCTCTAGTAGACTGGCTCGTTAATCAAAGATGGTTAAGTTTCCTAGCCATATGCATGTGTTGTCATTTGATGGACGGGATCACATCATTAGAGAATGATGTGATGGACAAGACCCATCCCTTAGCTTAGCACTATGATCGTTTAGTTTATTGCTATTGCTTTCTTCATGACTTATACATGTTCCTCTGACTATGAGATTATGCAACTCCCGAATACCAGAGGAACACTTAGTGTGCTATCAAACGTCACAACGTAACTGGGTGACTATAAAGATGCTCTACAGGTGTCTTCGATGGCGTTTTTTGAGTTGGCATAGATCGAGAATAGGATTTGTCACTCTGATTGTTGGAGAGGTATCTCTGGGCCCACTCGGTAATGCACATCACTATAAGCCTTGCAAGCAATGTGACTAATGATTTAGTTGCGGGATGATGCATTACAGAACGAGTAAAGAGACTTGTCGGTAATGATATTGAACTAGGTATAATGATACCAACGACCGAATCTCGGGCAAGTAACGTTTGACCAATAAAGATCTTTGTAGAATATGTAGGAGCCAATATGAGCATCCAGGTTCCGCTATTGGTTATTGAAAGGAGATGTGTCTCGGTCATGTCTACATAGTTCTCGAACCCGTAGGGTCCGCACGCTTAACGTTCGATGACGATTTGTATTATGAGTTTTTATGATTTCATGACCGAATGTTGTTCGGAGTCTCTGATGAGATCACGGACATGACAAGGAGTCTCAAAATGGTAGAGACATAAAGATTGATATATTGGACCATGTTATTCGGACACCGGAAGTGTTCCGGATAGTTTCGGATAAAACCGGAGTGCCAGAGGGGTTACCAGAACCCTCTGGGGAAGTAATGGGCCTTAGTGGGCCTTAGGGGACAGAGAGGGCAGCAGCCAGGAGGTGGCGCCCCCAGGGGAGTCCGAATAGGACTAGAGGAGGGGGCACAGCCCCTCTTTCCCTCTCCCTCTCCCTCTCCCTCTCCTTCCTCCTTCTCCTACTTGGACTAGGAAAGGGGGGAGCCGGTTCCTACTTGGAGTAGGACTCCCCCCTTAGGCACGCCCTCTCGGGCCTGCTGGCCTCATCCTCCCCTCCTTTATATATGGGGGAGGGGCACTCCATAGATACACAAGTTGATCTTTAGCCGTGTGCGGTGCCCCCTGCACAGTTTTCCACCTCGGTCATATTGTCGTAGTGCTTAGGCGAAGCCCTGTGTTGGTAACTTCATCATCACCGTCACCACGCCGTTGTGCTGATGAAACTCTCCCTCGGCCTCAACTGGATCAAGAGTTCGAGGGACGTCACCAAGCTAAATATGTGCAGATCACAGAGGTGCCGTGCGTTCGGTACTTGATGGGTTGGATCGCGAAGACGTTCGACTACATCAACCGCATTACTAAACACTTCTGCTTTCGGTCTACGAGGTGGCATCCGAGCTAGGTCTATGTGTAGGATCGAACGTATGTCTAGAGGGGGTGATTAGACTACTTGACCAAATAAAAATCTAGCCTTTTCCTAATTTTAAGTCTTGGCAAATTTTAACAACTTAGCACAAACAAGTAAACAAGCTACACATGCAATTCTAAGAGTATAGTAGCGGAATGTGAAACAGTTGCATATGAAGGTAAAGGGAGGAGTTTGGAGGGAGCAAACGCAATGTAGACACGGAGATTTTTGGCGTGGTTCCGATAGGTGGTGCTATCGTACATCCACGTTGATGGAGACTTCAACCCACGAAGGGTAACAGTTACGCGAGTCCAGGGAGGGCTCCACCCATGAAGGGTCCACAAATAAGCAACCTTCTCTATCCCACCATGGCCATCACCCACGAAGGACTTGCCTCACTAGGGTAGATCTTCACGAAGTAGGCGATCTCCTTGCCCGTATGAACTCCTTGGTTCAACTCCACAATCTTGACGGAGACTCCCAAGTGACACCTAACCAATCTAGGAGACACCACTCTCCAAAAGGTAATAGATGGTGTGTTGATGATGAACTCTTTGCTCTTGTGCTTGAAGTGATAGTCTCCTCAACACTCAACTCTCTCTCATAGGATTTGATTTGGTAGAAAGATGATTTGAGTGGAAAGCAACTTGAGGAAGGCTAGAGATCAAGATTTATGTGGTTGGAATGGAATATCTTGACCTCAACACAAGTGTAGGTGGTTCTCTCTCAGAAAATGTATGTTGGAAGTGTAGGCATGTTCTGATGGCTCTCTCCATGAATGAAGAGTGGGTGGAGGGGTATATATAGCCTCCACACAAAATCTAACTGTTACACACAAATCACCAAACTCGGTGGGACCGAATCATATAACTCGGTCAGACCAATTTAGTTCAAAATGTGAACGTTAGGATTTTTGGTGGGACCGATATGTCAATTCAGTGGGACTGATTCCATTAGGGTTAGGGCATAACGTAATCTCGGTGAGACCGATTACACACACTTGGTGGGACCGATTTTGGTAATAGGCAAACAGAGAGTTGGCCAGGCACACTCGGTGGGACCGATTCGCTCATGTCGGTTAGACCAAAACGTTATGTAGGGGAAACAGAGAGTTTGCATTGCAATCTCGGTGGGACCGATCGCTCATCTCAGTTGGACCGAAACGTTACGAAGGGAAATAGAGAGTTTGCAATCCCATCTCGGTGAGACCGAGATCCCTATCGGTAAGACCGAAGTGACTAGGGTTTCTGGCAGTAGCTATGTCAAGTGAACTCGGTGGCGCCGGTAGAAGATTTCGGTGGGGCCGAGTTTGACTTTTGGTTTGGGACATATGAGGATATGAAAAAGTGGTTGAGGGTTTTTGGAGCATATCACTAAGCATTTTGAGCAAGCAACTCATTAAGCAACACCTCACCCCCTTTTAATAGTATTGGCTTTTCCTATGGACTTAATGTGATCTTGGATCACTAAAAGTAAAATGTAGAGTCTTGTGCTTTGAGCTTGATCCAATCTTTTGTCCTTAGGATTTTGACAGGTCCACTTTATAATCCATGCCATGCCAATCATTGAGATTTTCCTGAAATACTTATCTTCAAGCAGCATTAGCTCACTGAGCTATATGTTGTTAGGAATTACCAAAACCACCCAGGGATAGTTGCACTTTCACTATGCGTAGATGTTATATGCATGAGTAGAACACAAAGAGTTGTGGGCGATAATAGTCATACTGCTTACCAGCATGTCATACTTTGATTCGGCGGTATTGTTTGATGAAGCGGCCCAGACCGACATTACATGGACGCATTCATGAGACTGGTTCTACCTCCGTGCTTCACACACAGGCGGCTAGTGGGTGTCTGTTTCTCCAACTTTAGTTGAATCAAGTGTGACTACGCCTGATCCTTGTTGAAGGTTAAAACAACACACTTTATGAAAAATCGTTGTGGTCTTGATGCGTAGGTAAGAATAGTTCTTTCTAGAAGCCCGTAGCAGCCACGTAAAACTTGCAAAAACAAAGTAGAGGATGTATAACTTGTTTTTACAAGGCTTGCTGTGATGTGATATGGTCAAGACATGATGATATATAATTTGTTGTATGATATGATCATGTTTTGTAACAGCTATCGACAACTGGCAGGAGCCATATGGTTGTCGCTTTATTGTATGAAATGCAATCGCCATGTAATTGCTTTACTTTATCACTAAGCGGTAGTGATAGTCGTAGAAGCAATAGTTGGAGAGACAACAACGATGCTTCGATGGAGATCAAGGTGTCAAGCCGGTGACGATGGTGATCATGACGGTGCTTTGGACATGGAGATCAAAGGCACAAGATGACGATGGCCATATCATATTACTTATTTGATTCCATGTGATGTTTATCTTTTTATGCATCTTATTTTGCTTAGTACGGCGGTAGCATTATAAGATGATCTCTCACTAAATTTCAAGGTACAAGTGTTCTCCCTGAGTATGCACCGTTGCTACAGTTCGTCGTGCCAAGACACCACGTGATGATCGGGTGTGATAAGCTCTAAGTTCACATACAATGGGTGCAAGCCAGTTTTGCACACACAGAATACTCGGGTTAAACTTGACGAGCCTAGCATATGTAGATATGGCCTCGGAACACTGAGACCGAAAGGTCGAGCGTGAATCATATAGTAGATATGATCAACATAGTGATGTTCACCATTGAAAACTACTCCATCTAACGTGATAATTGGACATGGTTTAGTTGATGTGGATCACATGATCACTTAGATGATTAGAGGGATGTCTATCTAAGTGGGAGTTCTTAAGTAATATGATTAATTGAACTCTAATTTATCATGAACTTAGTACCTGATAGTATTTTGCATGTCTATGCACTACAAAAAAAATACACTTCCGCGATGATACGTGTTTGTCATAGTAGGTCATGTTTTTTGTCATGCATGTACATCCATGACGATTTTATGACAGAATTAAGATAGTCATACCTGTGCTGTCGTAGAAGTGTTCCATGACATTACCAAAATTATGATCACGGAAGTGTCCACTTCCATGACGATAAATTGCGCGTCATAGAAGTGCTTTCGTCAAGGGTGACCGACACGTGGCATCCACCGTAATGGGTCGCCATTAAGCTATCAGGTCCGGTTTTGGATCCGATAACCCGTTAACAGCCCCGACCAATGAGGATTTTCCACGTGTAAAATTGTCATCGGCCGGAGGAAACATGTGTTGGCTCACCGTTGGGACAGATGTCATCCATTCATTGGACAGGAGGTGCCTATGATACGTCGACACATGGCATGGCCCAACAGAGGCCCATTCCAGCGAAAAGGTCAGCCCATTTGACTTGGTCAAATGGTAATGGGCCAGCCCACGGAAAGCATGTTAATGGCTTGTTCGTATATAGCCCATTTACGACCCGCTACCCATTACGGCCTACCGGAATTAAGCCCAGTAGTTTCATCTGGGCCGTCCAATATGATTCCAGCCCATTGTAACTTCTGGCCCATGTATGGCCCATGATGTCTTTTGGCCCATACGAGGCCATTTGCAACTCTTGGCCCATTAACGGCCCGTGGTGAATCTGGCCCACAATGAACAATGTACCGCTTTATACCCATTAATGGCCCATTATTCCATTGGGCCGTTTCCAACCCGTGTTATCTTTCGGCCTTCTAAGGGCCCATTTATTCTTGGGCTTATTTTCAGCATTTGGTTACTTACGGCCCGTTACTGGCCTTTTCCGCTTGTGGGCCAAATTCAGCCCGTGGTTACAATCGGCCCGTTAATCTGTTGGGTCGTTTTCGTAGCGTCATCAAATATGAAAGATTAAGATGGCCTGTTATGGTTGGCCCATGAACGGACGATTCCAAATCTAGCCCGTTTATGGCCCATAATGCGGTCTGTTATTGGCCCATGTTTGGCTGATCGAGCAAACGGTTCGTAGAAGACCCATTGATCGGCTTGTAGAAGGCCCATCGTTTCTACGGCCCTTAGAAGGCCCATTGTTTCTACGGCTCGTAGGAGGCCCATGGTAACTACAGTAAATATGTAGCCCAGGGTTATTGTGGACTAGTTTAAAAAATAGGTTATTGCGGCCACTAGCAAACCGCGGAAAAAGAACTGCACTGACTACAAACAAACAAATAAACAAGACAACAAGGAAATAAATAAGCAAGCAACTTACGCTAGGCTATCCCGGCGATTACACATATTACATCCACTGGGCATCAAAGTTCGCCACCAGTGCAAATATAGGAAACAAAGCCGCATATCATATACACTGGTTGTCAAACTTGGTGACCAGTGCAAATAAACGCCGCAGCAAAACAAGTCCAGAACTGAAACCACTTCAGAAGAGCTCAATAAACAATATCCTGGGTACCCATAATGCTGGCAAGATGCTTAGCAAGCTTATTAACTTTCTCTTGTTTGGCGCTTAAATCCTCCAGCACTTGTTGTTGCACGAGAAAGTATGCATCTGAATTCTGCAGGGACTTCCTCAGTCCTTCGGCTTCTTGCCGCAACACAACTAACTGATGCCTTTCATCTTGTAGCTGAGACTGAAGAAGCCGAAGTGATTTAGGCAGCGAGTTCGAAGAGCTTGTGCTAGCGGTACTGGCCAGTAACTCGAACACTACATCAACGCAGGACTGTGGGGTTTTCTCACTGTCTACAAGATCTTTTTTATCACCTTTCTTGGAGACCAACAGGGTTGTCTCACTATCTTGAACCTGATCTGCATTACTTTCTCTACCATTGCATAGTGGGGTGCTCTTCTCCAATATTCTGTTCGCATACTACAAGAGAAACAAGCAGACACATCACAGGTTTAGCATGTAGTATACGAAACTCATTTTGGTAAACTGGTTCAGTAGTAAGGTGGACAGGATAATAGCATGAAACAAACATATATCTAGGTACTGTGGTCACTGTATTGTCCATATCATTCTAGTTTATGTTGCCAAATCAAGATAGAGACACAGTTCAACTCATATATTTTTAAGACACAACAGCATAGACATAATATAAGTGTGAGAAACTACACAACATTGGCAACACTTGTAATGTGCATCACATGAGAACATAACTATTTATACTGAAATTAAAATCAACATAGAGCAAGAAGTTAGAACAGCAATCCAGTTAAAGAAATAGGTTTAAAACATACCTGTTGCGCCATTGGAGTTTCAATTGGAAGCTTCAAATTCGAAAGTAGTTGGTATGAGTAAATACAGTGATGCAACAACAAAGGAGTATGGACCATAGCTGCGGAATCTGACCTGAGAACAGTTGCTCTTCTGCTTTAAACATGGAGTTTGGGTTTGCTGTGGTGGTCTTCGTGCTTTGGGCACTGCAATTGCTTTATAAACTACTCATGTGGGGGTACTCTGTGGTGGACATGGTGCTTTGTCAACTAGAAGTGGGTTACTATCCGCTGGGGTTGGGGTTAGATGGGTTGTAGCTGGTTCTCTGCCCAAGGGTGTAAGTGTGCAATCTGGAAGAGTCTCGATTATGTGTGGTGGGGCTAGTTTGTGGGCTAGTACAACCATGGTTCTATCTGCATCGACAGGTAGCACTATCTCTTGTGAAGAACGGGTTTTTGCTCCCTTAGATACTGCCATCACCCCCTCCAATTCAAATGGCTGATAAACAAGAAAAGAAATGTAACATACAAACATTGTATGATAGACAGATGTGGTAATTCACATATATGTTGTCTAACCAAACAGGACAGCATGACACAATTTCACATATATGATGCCTAACTAAACAGGATAGCATGACACAGTTTCAGATATATGATGGATGACTTAACAGGATATCTTATATTTACTAATTGGAGGCACCTTTTAAGTCATCTCATTAACCCACATCATTAAAATTAATTACACCGTTGGATTGTAGAATATACGTTCAGGATAAAAGGAAAACTTGCGTAACATGTTTGGTCCTGTATGGCCCATAAAAAAACCATCTGACACGTCTAATGTTATTTTTTGTGAAACAAAACAAAGTTAAAAAAATAAGCCACCATCCGTTCCCTCAAAAACAAATCTGCCATCCTTAAAAACTCCAACAAGAGAAGGAAAAAAAATCCCAAGATTGATTGCCCGTAAAAGACTCAAGTAATAATATTCCGCTAGTTAAAATATCCATGGAATCCTCACACATGCATGGCCGCTGCCTTCTCCTCCATGAAGGAAAGAAAATCCTGAATCGCCAAGTATGGCAAGAGGGGTTTCGCAAGTAATATGGAAACTCTATTGCCTGAAGTTTAAAATGTGTGAGACCGGATCACCCTAAGAGTCCATAGGTATTACAATTGGAAGGAAACGTGGAATGTCAAAAGAAGGAAGGAATCGCGCTACTATTTCAGAAAGAGGAAACATGCAAATGGAAGTCAGCTACATAACGATCTATCATGTTTTATTCCCTAAAAATCCATGCACACTGCGTAAATCTAATTTGCTTAGTAAAAAATCACCATCCACAAAACCTTCATGTAGTATATATTCTATTCACATAGATAAATCTCACGTAGGTATAAATTCCCAAATTTATATGAGACATGCACATAGTGTTTTCTAGAAATATAAAGGAATGAGTACAGAAAATTGCTAAATCTGTTTCTTAAATATATGTAATAAACAAATCCCAGATTATATTTAAATATAGAAATTTTGGATTATATTTAAAGAATATGAAATTCCTATTAAAATTTGGAAACCGACTTAATTCGGAAGTTCAGACATAGGGGACAAGTTTCACTTACACTACGGATCCCGTCCATAAATCACACTTTGCATATATTCCCAAATTTGTACGTAGCACATGGTATTTTTTTGAAAATACTGATAACCCACTATAAAAAAAGTTCTAAATCTATGTCGCAAATATATTTAATAAATAAATCTGAGATTGTATATAAAAATTCCAAAATTACTAAACTGCACGACTGCATAAATGGACTGATTTCGGATGTTCGGACAGAGGGTGTAAGTTTCATATTTATAAGATGTTCAAGGAATAAGCGCGCAATGAGAGAGTGCTTATACTTGGTAAAATTACAATTTAATAGCAATAAAAAGGAGATATGCACTCCAAATAAATTGATGGCGTAATCGTCGGCTGGACACATCTGTATATCATTGACTAGGATACAAACTTTTGCAGAACAAATGGACTAGGATACAGGGTTCTTGCAAAAGCAAATTGATTAGTATATGAGCTAGCGGCCAAGGCATAAAGAAAATCATCATTATTATTTTTCCCGGTGTCTCAGTTAGGATGTCAAAAGTATCAACTTTAACACATGTAAAATAATTTTACAAATAGTTAGGGTAATTCTTAGACAAAACAAAAGGGTGAGCTCCTAGACATATACGTGCTAATTTAAATATATTCAAGCCTACTTTCTAATTTTCATGTTGAAATTTTAAATATCTAATTATGGATTAAAGAACATTACACTCCAATTTTAAAAAATGACCTGATTCGAAAACCAAAAATATATTGAGTTATGAAAAAGTCATAGAAGGCTTCCATGGATTTAAAATCGAACATCAACAAGTTGAACGATCTTCCATACATTTAAAAGTACAAGGATACGCTTGAACTGAGTCGCGGCCTATATAGAGGCGTGCAGGTCATCAGCATGTTGAACTGATGAGTAGTTGACTAGTGGGTGCTATGACGAGTTACATAGGGATATGTGTGCCCGCGCATCTGCGTGTGTAACACACATAGACATAGCACACATGGACGAGGCTAAGAGTGACAGGCGTACCAAACTAATGATAGAATGGTTGTTAGTGATGCATCATTTTGGGAAATATTGAGATCATATGTATGGATGCACAAGCATGGAGTAACATGGTCAATAGTTAGTGGTAGAGAGCGAAATCATAGATCATATATGTATGATAATGTTTAAAACATAAGACATCTTTGTATGCATTTAGTCATTGCTAAATTTAGGAACTCTTAAATATGTACAATGGTGCCATCATATTTTGTTGTGACACAATTAGTACGACCATTTCAAAGATATGGGATGATCTACTATGTTTTAAGTATAGACGTGTGGAAATATAATATTTTATGCACTATAAAGATAAGTAGTATGGGTAATTATAATTATATCATACTTCAAATTTGTATGAAATTTAACGTAAATAATTATTGAAAAATTTGTAGTACAAAATTATAAAATTGAAAAAATTCCTAGCCCGTGCTGTAGCATAATTCAACATATGGTGAGTATCTAAACAGGATGACATGACAAAACTATATGATGTCTTTCTAAAATAGGTTGGGATGAAATAATTCACATACATGTTGTCTAAGTATACAGGATGGCATGATACAATTGACATAATTGATTCATATACTAAGCAGCTGGCACTCACATGTATGATCTCTAAACTAAGCAGATGAAATTCAATATTGTGCATATGATGTCTAAACTAAGCAATGCAAGACACCATATGCATGATATGAGAAATATAAACATTGCAACTTAGAGCATACACCTCAGGTGGGATATAGGACTGGTCATCTGTATCTGAATCCTCCTCCGAGGAGCTCCCTGTAACCATCGAGATATATGCTTCAACAGGTACCATTGTCTGCTCTGAAGACCTTGTTTTCACTCCTGATTTTTCCATAACCGGCTCAAATGGCTGATACACATGAAGAGTAGTTCAATATACACAGATTGTCGACAAATGGAATACGTGATGAAAAAAAGATGGCATGAGATAATTCACATATAACTGGCTGAAAAACATGGCATTGCATAATTCACATATCTGATATAGAAAGCAAACAGGAGGCATTCACACAAAGCATGTCTAATCTAAGCAAATGGCATGGCAATGCAAGACACCATATGCATGATATGAGCAATATAACCCTGCCAAGTTAGAGCATGCACCTCAGGGGGAATACGACTGGTCATTTGTCTCTGAATCCTCCTCTAAGGAGCTATCTGTAACCAGCAACAAATCTGCATCGACAGGTAGCACTAACTGCTCAGAAGACCTTGTTTTCACTAGATTTTCCCATGACCGACTCAAATGGCTGATGCACAGGAAGAGTAAATGAATGTATAAACATTGTTGACAAATGGAATACATTATGAAAAAAAATATGACACGAGACAATTCACATATACGATGACTGGCTAAACAGGATGGCCTTGCACGATTCACGTATATGATGCCTGGCTAAAGAAGATGGCATTGCATAATTCCCATATACTCCCTCTGTTCCTAAATATTCGTCTTTTTATAGATTTCAAATGGACTACCACATACGGATGTATATAGACATATTTTAGAGTGTAGATTCACTCATTTTGCTCGATATTTAGTCACTTGTTGAAATCTCTAAAAAGACAAAAATTTAGGAACGGTGGGAGTATGGTATAGAAACCAAACAGGTGGCATTCATACAAAGCAAATCTAAAGTTGATGACATATAAGATGTATAATATAAGCAATATGAGGCGCCATATGCATGATATGACCAACATCAGCATGCCAGGTTAGAGAAAACACCTCAGGTGGTAAATAGGAGTGGTCGGCTCCCTCTGAATCCCCATATGAACAGTTATCTTCCTCTAGAATACAATCTGGAATGGCGACAGGGGGGCCCACTTCGCCCACCATGGAGCGCCGTCTGCATGACATTATATTCCCACGCAATGGTCTTTTGTTTTTCTCTACATGTTCAGTACGATTGTGTACAATAACTGAGATGCATAATAAAAAATAGTTAGATTTTGCAAGGCCTAAGGGGTGCATGCAGAAATCAAGATTGATGGTAGCAAACGAGTGGATAGATCCAAAACTAATAATAGCATGTAGATTATAGCTTCAGTTTTAAAAAGATGGAGAATGGATCATCTACTGTTTGTTGCCCACCCAACATGAACCACATACAAGACCCCAGATGAACCAGATAGTAGAAATATACTATTCGTTGTTGCCTCAATATGAGACCGACGGGCATTTTAAAACTCAAGTTTGAACGATAAAGTAGCAAGTAATAATAACCGATGTATAACATAAGCAAACACAAAAGACCGTGACCTCCCTTTCGAAACTGTGTAGTCCTCAGGTTCATGTGCTCATTCGATGATGGTAATGCAGTTGGTGTGGCTGCCGGCAACGGGGAAGATGATCTGAGGCGGCGAAAGAAAGTCTGCAGGGGGAATCTCTGCTGCAGTGAACGCTTCTGTCAATGGTGCACCTCAGGTGTGGTGGATGACTGATGTCTACTACACAACCTTCTTCTTGTAGACGTTGTTGGGCCTCCAAGTGCAGAGGTTTGTAGGACAGTAGCAAATTTCCCTCAAGTGGATGACCTAAGGTTTAATAATCCATAGGAGGCGTAGGATGAAGATGGTCTCTCTCAAGCAACCCTGCAACCAAATAACAAAGAGTCTCTTGTGTCCCCAACACACCCAATACAATGGTAAATTGTATAGGTGAACTAGTTCGGCGAAGAGATGGTGAAACAAGTGGTATATGGATAGTAGATAAAGGTATTTGTAATCTGAAATAATAAAAACAGCAAGGTAACTAATGATAAAAGTGAGCGTAAACGGTATTGCAATGTGTTAAAAGAAGGCCTAGGGTTCATACTTTCACTAGTGTAAGTCCTCTCAACAATAATAACATAATTGGATCACATAACTATCCCTCAACATGCAACAAAGAGTCACTCCAAAGTCACTAATAGCGGAGAACGAACAAAGAGATTATGGTAGGGTACGAAACCACCTCAAAGTTATTCTTTCCAATCAATCCGTTGGGCTATTCCTATAAGTGTCACAAACAGCCCTAGAGTTCGTACTAGAATAACACCTTAAGACACAAATCAACCAAAACCCTAATGTCACCTAGATACTCCAATGTCACCTCAAGTATCCGTGGGAATGATTATACGATATGCATCACACAATATCAGATTCATCTATTCAACCAACACAAAGGACCTCAAAGAGTGCCCCAAAGTTCTACCGGAGAATCACGACAAAAACGTGTGTCAACCCCTATGCATAGGTTCATGGGCGGAACCCGCAAGTTGGTCACCAAAACATACATCAAGTGAATCACGTGATATCCCATTGTCACCACAGATATCCACGGCAAGACATACATCAAGTGTTCTCAAATCTTTAAAGACTCAATCCGATAAGATAACTTCAAAGGGGAAACTCAGTTCATTACAAGAGAGAATAGGGGGAGGGGAAACATAAGATCCAACTATAATAGCAAAGCTCGCGATACATAAGATTGTGCCAAATCAAGAACACGAGAGAGAGAGAGAGATCAAACACATAGCTACTGGTACATACCCTCAGCCCCGAGGGAGAACTACTCCCTCCTCGTCATGGAGAGCACCGGGATGATGAAGATGGCCACCGGAGAAGGATTGCCCCCTCTGGCAGGGTGCCGGAACGGGTCTAGATTGGTTTTCGGTGTCTACGGAGGCTTCTAGCGGCGGAACTCCTGATCTAATCTCTGTTCTGGAAGTTTTAGGATACGTGGGTATATATGGGTGAAAGGAGTACGTCGGTGGACCGAAGGGGGGGCACGAGGAAGGGGGGCGCGCCCCAGGGGGGTGGGCGCGCCCCTACCCTCGTGAGCTCCTCCTTCATCTTCTGACGTAGGGTCCAAGTCTATCCGGTAGGTTTCCTTCCAAAAATAACTTCTCCAGTTGATTTCATTCCGTTTCGACTCCGTTTGATATTCCTTTTCTTCGAAACACTGAAACAAGCATAAAACAGCAAATCTGGGCTGGGCCTCCGGTTAATAGGTTAGTCCCAAAAATAATATAAAAGTGGAAAATAAAGCCCAATATTGCCCAAAACAGTAGATAATATAGCATGGAGCAATCAAAAATTATAGATACGTTGCAGACGTATCGATGACGGCATGGCAGGAGCAGGACATAACACACAGAGTTTTCTTTGATGCCTATCTGAAAATAAAGTAAATCTGTAAGGGCTCCTTAGAATTGGAGGATTCTATAAACGCGGGGACAGGAAAAACACAGGAGTAGGATAGGAATGCACGTGCAAAAGAGAGCATTTGGAAATATAGGATTTTTGTGAACTTGGGTGTTTGGTTCACATGAATTGGAAGAACACAGGAATGGAGAAACATGGTCAAATTAAAGAAAAACCATGTGAAAATGAAAAAAATAAGAATCTTATCATGCCAGTAATGCAATTAGTCATGTTCTTCATGCGTATTAATTTGAAAAGGACGTCCAAGTGGACATTAAAATTCATACATGTTTTCTTTGAAAGAGACACCAAAGGAAAAAAATCCTCCAATTTTGATTTGCTCTACTCCTTCTAACCAAATGCATGAATAGTAGTACCATAGTAGTTCCATAGCAAAGGATCCCTGAGGGATCGACATGAATGCAAAGTAACAAAGTGATGCAACAAGTGTACAACCCCTTTGGCATAACCTTATCGACCTTAGCACCATTGGGTTGGACGTGGAGGATGGTGATGCTGGGGTGACTATCGGAGGCAGGGAAGAAGATCCGAGGCTTCTGGAAACAGCGCCAAGGGTACTACTCCACTGTGATGGACGGTTCCGTCGTTGGAGCAGGTCCAGTGAGGTGTACGGCGGCAAGGCTGAAGTAGGACAAGACAGACAACGTTAATCTGAAGTGGGACTCTAATATCATCTGCAATAGATGATGTAAAATACATCATCAAAAAGTGCTAGATGTAAAACGCATCAGCGGCCCCACGGCCGCTCCGACAGATGCTGTAAATTATGTTCACATTAAACTTAACTAAAGAAACTGAAATTTACAATCAAAACTGAATTTTACTGCCGAAACTGATTGAACTAGTAGCAGAGCATTGTAATAGATGTTTAGGGCGTTCGAGCACTAGTAGCAGAGAGGCAGTGATCTAAATTAGCAGACGCTCTAGCAGGGAACGCACTAGCAGAAAGCAAGTCATGCAGCAGCATCGCGAGCGAGTGCTAAAGCAGCAACTCCTGTAGTTGCCGGAGGTCGTGCAGCAGCAGCAGCGCGAGCGAGAGCAAGAGCAGGGCAGCAGCACGAATGAGAGGAAGAGTGGAGCAGTAGCGCGACCGACAACAATAGCAGAGAAGAGCAGCAGCACGAACGAAAGCAAGAGCAGTGCAGCAGTGCGACCGACAGCAAGAAAAGAGCCGCAACGTGAGCGAGAGCCGGAGCAACTGTAGCTAGTGCCGGTGTGGAAGTCGCCGCCGAGGAAGCAACGACATGGAGGAGAGATGTCGTGGATGAAGTGGCCAACGACGGCGCCGTCGATGGAGACCCGCCATGGATGCTCGGTATCGAGCACCGGTAGCCCCGTGAGATCGAGTAAAAGATAAAATGCAGCGGTGAGTGCAGAACCTCCTTGGTGGCGTCGAGTGGGCCTCGGCTTCATCAGAGGAATTGGTGAGGGTGATGCGGTTCTGGTGGGGCAGGTCAAGACGGCGCTGTGGGGATGGAGGCGGCGCGATAGACGAGGCGAACATCAGGGCAGCTCCTTGGAAGTGGAGGACAGGGCAGCTGATCTGGCGGGATGACGAGATCGACGACGGATCCTCATCCGGTGTGGTCGATGAGGGACGACGAGATGTTGTGGTGAACGACGTCGTCGGGGAAGAGTCTCCGACTGGGCGGCGGTCGAGAGGCCGACGGAGGAGCGTGGGGTTTCGCGGGTTTTGGCGGCCTCGGTGTACGAATGGGGGGAAAAAGGGGAAGGTAGGGGAGCCATGGCTTAGGGACGCGCTTGTCCGAAATGTAGGGTAAGTTACCAGCATACCCCCATCGGTTTTGACACAGCGACGTCGAGCCGACATTTTCGGCTGAGGGTAGAAGGGGGGTTTCGCGTGTCTGGGCTACGGGACAGATTTCGGATGAGGAGGGAGTTTTCGCGCAGGTCGAAATTTTGAGATAACAAGGCGCGGAGCGGGTTGAATAGGTGGGAGTTTCAAAGCAGATGAGACAAAAGATATTCGAGCTTGAAAATTTTAGGATAACAAGACAAGGATTCCTTGTTCGGCAGAACAAACTTAACGTGTACAAAAAAACAATTCATACAAGACACAAGAGAGTCATGTCCCCTTTTACTATATTGCTATAGATGTCATTGAAAAAACTACAAGAAAAATGTAAAAAATCGGGAGAACAAGATTACCCTGTACAGTACCAAATAGATTCGCACTTCCCTCAACAACAACAAAACACAGATTAATTCCCACCAAAAGAAAGAGTCATGTCCCTTTTTATATGATTACAAATGCCAGGATCTCGAATTTCAATTTTTGAATCCACGTTATGTTGAATTCGAATATATCGTTAGGTGACCTTGCGGTTTATAATGGATGTAGTCCTACATTTTGATCTTCCATCATATATGAACATTTTACTCCACCCTATGAACATATATATTGTCATCTACCATATGGACTAAATTTGAATCAATTTTCCTTATTTGAATACGATTGTTGTCAAGTTATACAATAAATTAAATATTATCTTGATAACAAAAAATATGCCTATAGCAGTAATCATATTTCACTATGAACTACATGTACCATACGATCTCCAATTCAAATATGCGTATCCATTTTATGTTGAATTCAAGTCAGAGTACATTGGTCTAGGTAGCGAGATGTTCAGGATAATCTAAACCCTGTTTTCATATGTATAATTTTTGGCTGAATTGGGACAAGTTTTGGTATAAGCTTCTTGCAAAACCGGAGATTCTTTCAACAAGCCTCGTGGTTCTGAGAGGGAACGTGTCACCTTTGTGTGCGAAACGATATACGATGCCTCCCCCTTATTTTCTTTATAGAGGCAACATAGAACTATATAAGTGCCCTGTTAAATTTTGGAATTATTCTGGGTTCGTTTGGCCTTTTTATACATTAATTGAGTTTTTGGACATTTAATGTACATAATCCAAATTTTAAATGCAAGCACATGCTCCGGTGCACCAAAGTTGGTTGAAAAATCACATGTGTGTCCTTCGGTGAATTTCTAGGTCCCATGCAACAAATGGGAATCAAATTCAAACATCTTGGCATCGTGACTCGGCCAAGAACATCGAGAAACTTGGTTTTAAGATTCATGTAAATCCAAAATTCGCCTGGAAATCATGAAACTTGGCATGGTGTCATGTCATGGCACTAACATGACGTGGTAAAAAATTGGGCCAATTTGGAATAAGTTTTGGTATAAGCTTCTTGCTAACCGGAGCTTCTCTCAAGAAGGCTCGTGATTCTGAGAGGGAACGTGTCACCTTTGAGTGTGAAACGGTATATGCTGCCCCCCTTGAGTTTCTTTACAGAGGCAACATAGAACTACATGGGTGCCTATTAAATTTTGGAATTATTCCGGGTTCTTTTGCCCTTTTTATACATTAATTGAGTTTTTGGCCATTTAATATGCATAATTCAAATTTGAACTACAAGCACATGCTCCCATGCACCAAAGTTGGTTGAAAAATCACATGCGTGTCCTCGGGTGAATTTCTAGGTCCCATGCAAGAAATGGGAATGAAATTCAAACATCTGGGCATCGTGGCTCAGCCGAGAACGTTGAGAAACATCGTTTAGATTCTTGTAAATCCAAAACACGTTTGAAAATCATGAAACTTGGCATGGTTTCATGTCATGGTACTACCATGCTGTGGTAAAAAAATTGGCCGAATAGGAACAAGTTTTGGTATAAGCTTCTTGCAAACTGGAGCTTCTCTCAAGAAGGCTCGTGGTTCTGAGAGGGAACGTGTCACCTTTGAGTGCGGAACGATATACGCTGCCCCTCCTTGAGTTTCTTTACAGAGGCAACATAGAACTACATGAGTGCCCTATTAAATTTTGGAATTATTCTGGGTTCGTTTGGCCTTTTTTATACATTAATTGAGTTTCTCGTCATTTAATGTGCATAATTCAAATTTAAACTATAATCACATCCTCCCGTGCACCAAAGTTGGTTGAAAAATCACATGTGTGTCCTCGAGGAATTTCTAGGTCCCATGCAAGAAATGGGAATGGAATTCAAACATCTGGGCATCGTGGCTTAGCCGAGAACATTGAGAAACTTGGTTTTAAAATTCTTGTAAATCCAAAACATGCCTGAATATCATAAAACTCGGCATGGTGTCATGTCATGGTACTACCATGTTGTGGTAAAAAAATTGGCCGAATAGGAGCAAGTTTTGGTATAAGCTTCTTGCAAACTGGAGCTTCTCTCAAGAAGGCTCGCGGTTCTGAGAGGGAACGTGTCACCATTGTGTGCATAATTCAAATTTGAAATACAAGCACATGCTCCAGTGCACGAAAGTTGGTTGAAAAATCACATGTGTGTCCTCGGGTAAATTTCTAGGTCCCATGCAAGAAATGGGAATGAAATTCAAACATCTAGGCGTCATGGCTCCGCTAGAAACATTGAGAAACTTGGTTTTTTTAATTCCTATAAATCCAAAACATGCATGAAAATCATGAAACTTGGCTTGGTGTCATGACATGGCACCAACATGCTGTGGTAATTTTGCTATCCGATTTGCGAAGGCGCACACATTAACAATCAACAAAGTCATTTTGGAACAAGTGTTGTCATGTTACAATCGGAAACACAAATATTATTGAAACCGTGGGCGTTCTATTTACCATTTACGTGCAGCCACGCGTCCCCTTTTTATTAGCTAGGAGGCGCCATGCAGGGTAGCTATTTGAGTACGGGAGGCGTGTGATCAGACCCCTACGCGTGCTTATCGGGAGGAGAGCCCTTTGACCTCCATTTGCCGTCCACCTCTCTCCCAAGGTCTCCATTAATGGCGCCCGAGCCTTTGTTTAATGGCGTGGCTATGTCTCCCTCGAATGAGATTTAAGAGAGAAAAAGGAAAATCTGAAAAGAAATTTTTGCACGGATCTTGATGTAAGAGCCGACGGACCTATATAGCATCTACTGCGACTTATAGCAAGACTGATCAATATATAAGGACGATAGTGGATAATAATTGTCTTACATAATTAGGAAGATAATTTAAAAAGACACATGTGGCTACGCCCGAAATACACAATGGCAAAAGAAGAAGGAAGACAACGATCTGGCTCACTGATCTCTACTTTCTTGATGCGTTGCTGCAGGCCGCGGGAACTAGTCTCCGTGGCGAGCGGCGATGAGCTTTGTCGTGTCCTCAAGCCACTGCTTGAGAGCATCCACGGATTCCTCCACCAGCCTTTGGCACTCGATGCGGAGCATGTCATTCTCATCCAGAAGTTTCTTAACGATGACGTCGATCCTCTTTAACAAGGCACTGGTCTCCTCCTGCTGCTCTGCATTTCGGACGATCTTCGCCCTCAGCAGGTCGCGCTCGGCCCGGAGCCTCTCATTACCCTCCCTTAGTTGTTGGATGACGCCGATAGCCTGTTCAAACAAGGCTTTCATGTCATCCTGCAACCTCGCCTAGCCGGAGATCTAATCCATCTGGCTATGGATGATCGCATGCATGCGCATGTAAGAGTCGTCGCCTGCCCGTGAGACATTTTCCCAGGCCTCCGCGGCGCGGCGGGGCATCTCTGCTGCATTCGTAGCACAACAGGACATCTCTGTTGCTTCCGCGGTGCGGCCGGAGCAGTCTGCTGCATCCATGGGGCGACGGGACCTCTGTGCTGCTTCGGCGGCGCGGCAGGACCTCTGTGCTGCTACTTCCGCGCGGCGGGACATGTCGGCTGCTTTCGAGGCGAGGCGGGACATCTCTCGTGCTTCTGCTTCCATGCTCGCCTCTCCCTAGTGGTAATCTCTCGACCCAGAACTCATGCTGGCCATGGCAGACGCAAGGGAAGGATGCTAAATGACTTGTTTGTTTTTGTGGATGAGGAGTTGAGGAGGAATGTGCTGTCATCTTGGCATAGTAGTGTTTATAACCGAGTACTAATACGCTCCTAAGTGGGAAACCATTTAGTCCCTCCGTCTAGGTGTGTAAGTCATCTTACGAAAACCAAATAATCCCAAAACATTTAGGCGCGGTGCATTCACTTCTACCTCGTTTCTTGTTTCTTGACATATCAACCAATAAGAGATGTGGGTGTGCATGCTTTTAATGACTTGAGACTACCAAACACGACATGCAGTGGTTAGTTCATTGCATGCAATGCTATTAATTAGCAAATAAACATTAAGTTCTCTCGCTTTTCCCTCCTCCTTGGTCACGGTGCACAACCTAAGATGACGACGGAGGGAGTAGGTTGTGATCGGTGTGAATAGGTTTGCAATTAAATATAGCGTGGCAGTAGTAGTAATTTGGAATGTGACGAGACGCGCTCAAAATTTATTGACGGTTCTAGTTTTGAAGTGCGGCACTATTCCCGGATGGAATAACGTAGGCATGTGTTCTTGGCCGTGGTGTAGCATATGCCATGGTACTAGTTCTTTTTCTACTGCGGTGTACATGCAATAACACCGTCAGATACATATCTTACGCTTATTGGGGTGTTCGACAGGAATAGCCCCGTGGCGAGCTATAGACTAGTCTTTTTTTCAGACGCATTACACCTATCTCTCGGGACTTCTCGCACGCACCATCTCTAGCTCCCTAGGTCGATGCCACCCACATACACTTGTACTTTGAGTTTAGTTCGTTATACAGGAAGAGAAGAGGTGCATGCATGCACTCGTCCTCTCTCACACATGCATCTGTAGCTACGAATTGTAGTGTTCTCCACCATCCGATTGGCTCTATCATAGGTTTCACGTTGCTCCTTGGCCTTGAGATTGAGAAGTTTAAAACGCGGAGGCTAAGATGGAGGCACGAGGTTTTGGTTAATGTGCGGGACCACACGGCACCAACACGACACAAGCTTCGTCTGCCTGGTGCGCATGCAGTCGGGTGAGTTGTCCAAGTATAGACACAACCAGGCCCTCCTTGGTATCCGCGCCTCGACTTAGGCTGGTCATAGTGGAGAGTAACATAGACCAGTTACTAGTCTATGTTACTACCTTCATAGTGGGTAGTGTCATATATATGATAACATAGTACTAGATGTCTTCATTTATTTCTTTGTAAACTCATTTTGCATTGGAAAGCGCTATGTGATGGTAACATATTATGTTACTCTATTTGCCTCTCTCCTCATTAATTACTTGCCACCTCATCATTTTTGCTTATGTGGCATCTATGTTACTACCTATGTTACTCCCACTATGACCAACCTTATGCGCAGAGAAATTAGGATCGGAGGGAGTACTACTAGTAGTAGTAGTACTTTGATGTGTCGCGTCAACTCTCACAAGTATGCAACACTTCCTGAACAAACAAGCATATAAGTTGTTATACTTAATTATTATTATAAGCTGTTATACTTCTTACCCAAAGGATCTTTATATCCAACACACACAAAATATCCGTTCGACTATTGAAAATTACTTTAATTGTTGATCTGATGTCGAAGTAATTGCTGCATCGCCACCAAAGGCCACCATTTCTTAAGCTAAAGTAGACCGAGCTAACCCCTATATTAGCATATTACTAAGACAAACAGAAGGCACTGTAGAAACATTTAGGATTTGAGCTTGTCAATATGAATGTGGGCCACACCAGCTTCTCCCCGACCAGCAGCTTGGGTGGAACTATGAAGAAGGTCAGCTCATGCACGGCGACGTTGCCGGGATCCTTGATGCTTGTCACCTCCATTTCCACCTTGACGGTGTCGGTCTTGCCTTTGGGCTCCCCCGGTGGGCCGTTCGCCCACAGCTTGGCCACATAGTGCGGCAGTGGGGGCGGCCCCGCTCTGATGCAGACGACCGACACGGCAATAGGCGCGTCGATGTCGAGCACGCCATCGACCAAAAAAACGCGTGGCCGTCCTCCTCCGCGAACAGCAAGAGCCGTGGCTCCAACAGTGGAACTTGCAGCTAGAGCACCTTGCCGTACTGGATCCTATACACGGGCATGGGATGCACGGTGCTGATGTGGTGGGAGAGCGCCAACGGCGGGCCTTCGTAGCCGCAGACGGGCACGGGGCATTTGCAGGGCGTGAGCGGACACACACTCTGGTGATCGGTGAGCTTGTGGTAAGTGACGTAGAGCCCACATCCTTCATGCAGGCACTCCACCCCCACCGATACTAAAAAAAGACACATCCGTGACATTTTGGGCCGAACGAATTTTTTTGTCTGTCATACATATGACACTTCTATGACGATAATTGTGACAAAACCCGGTATCATCATAGATGTGGTGGGATCCTACTTCTATGACAAAAAATCATGACAGAAAATGGGCTTTTTGTCCTGGGCGGGCTGGAGACGCAGCTGCATGACATTCTTTGGGCCGTCCATGACGGAAAAAACCGTGGTAGAAGCGAGGGGGGGGGGGAATTTCGGGGAGTTCCCGGTTACGGTGGGAGGTCGGGGGCCAAGCGATGCGTGTTTCTCTCATACACGCATGTGCGTGTGTGCGAGGCGTTGGCTCTAACTGAACCCAAGTGAGGCGTTGGGCTCTAACTGAACCCGAGCGATTGCACTGCAGGCTACGCATTACTGAACCCGAGCGATCGATCGATGGCTGTTAACTGAACCCGATCGACCGATTCCTTCGCTACTGCTGCTAACTGAAGTCGATAGATGGGATGAACAGTGAGCGTTGCAGGGGGGTTTGGCTGAATAGTGAGCGGTGGCGTTGCTCTGGATGAACAGGACCCCGTGGTGTGGTGGAGGGCTCGATGAACCGTAGACGGTGGAGGGGTGGTTGAACAGGACCCCGTGGAGTGGAGGGCTGGATGAACAGTAGATGGTGGAGGGGTGCCCATGGAGGGGTGGTTGAACAGGACCCCGTGGTGTGGAGGGCTGGATGAACAGTAGACGGTGGAGGGGTGGTTGAACAGTAGCCGGTGGAGTAGCGCGCGGTGGAGGCTGGATGAACAGGAGCCCGTGGAGGCTGGAGGAGGTCGACAGTGGAGATGAACAGTATCCCGTGGATTCCCGTTTTGCAGTTCGCCACACCCCTCCCGATGAACAAGACCCCCGTTTCGACCATAGCGCTCCAACACAAGTCTGTTTCCTCCGTTTTGCGGTACGCCACACCCCTCCCGATCAACAGGACCCCCGTTTCGACCGTAGGAGGTCCATTTCTCCGTTTTGCGGTACGCCACACCCCTCCCGATCAACAGGACCCCCGTTTCGACCGTAGGAGGTCTGTTGCCTCCATTTTGCGGCACGCCACACCCCTCCCGATGAACAGGATCCTGTTTCGAATGTGGCCGGTCGAACACAAGGCCGTTTCCTCCGTTCTGCGGTACGCCAGGCCTCGTTTCCATCGCCTATTCCGTCCAAGCCCTCCCGATGAACACGACGCATTCTGTTGCCTCCCCATGAACACGACGCATTCCGTTGCCTCCCCATGAACACGATGACGACGCTGTTTCTCCGTTCTGACCCAACCATGTACACGAGCCCTCGCCGTACGTATGCGCGAGTAGGCATTCGAGACCCCGCCCGTATGTACACATACATGGCCGTATTTTCTTTCTTGCACCCTGACTGCTGTACGTACGTGTACATGCTACGTGCGCGCCTCTACTACGACACGTGTGCACCTCTACATCGACTAGTATATATATGTACGTACACGTTCGTGACCAGAATGACAATGCTACGTACCCTTCGACCAGGTGGGTCCCGACTGTCAGGCACTTCCTTGCATGCGAAGATGTAGCTGGTGGGTCCCAGCAGTCGGGGGGAATCATTTTGTTTTTTTGCCCGGACGCACTTCCTTGCATGCAAAGGTGTAGCTGGTGGGTCCCAGCAGTCAGGGGGGAAACATTTTTTCACGAATAAGGTGGCCCGTCCGGTGGGTCCCCGCTGTCAGGTGGAGGAATAATTATTTTGCACGTAATAAGGAGGCACTTCCTTGCTGCGGTCGTGGACCCAGCTGTCAGCCTCTCCACGTACAGTCCACGTACGATGGAAGTCGTTCCTTGACCACGTTGACCACGCCGCGCTGAGAGCACCAGGGCGGTGGACGATGGCGAGGCCTAGGAAGGGGACAATGGGGAGCCGGGGAAGACGCGGCAGTGGAAGCCAGCGCAGAGAGGAGTACGAGGGTTCACTGGTTCGGCTGCGGTGTGAGGCTGCCGTCGCCGCAGGGCCTGACCAGCGGTGGGAATAGTAGGGGCGGTGAGGCCTCCACGGTAGCACAGCCGGCCACAGGAGGCAGGAGCATGCAGCACGCCCCGCGCTGCTTTGGGAGGCTGGAGCAAGAAGACCAGAGGTTGAAGAAGCACTATGGCTGTTGGATGGACATCGTACGGTCACTGGAGCTAGAATCGTTCATATTGACTAAAGTTCACAAAGGCCCCAATCCCAGTCAACTTAGTAGGCCCACAAGTCAGCCTCCCACCATGGTGGGTCCCAGCTAGCAGGGGGAGTATTCATTTTTTTTGTGCGTAATAAGGAGGCACTTCCGGTGGGTCCGAGCTGACAGCGGGGGGAACGTTTTTTTTTGCGAAATACGCTGGTCCGTCCGGTGGGTCCGAGCAGTCAGGGGGGAAACGTTTTATTCGCGAAATAAGGTTGCCCGTCCGGTGGGTCCCTGCTGTAAGGTGGAGGAATAATTATTTTGCGCGTAATAAGGAGGCACTTCCTTGCGGTTGCCTGGACCCAGCTGTCAGCCTCTCCACGTACAGTACTCTTCCAATGGAAGTCGGTCGTTGACCATGTTGACCACGCCGCGTCGAGAGCACCAGGGCGGTGGTCTGGACGACGGTGAGGCCTAGGAAGGGGACGACGCGGAGCCGGGGAAGACGCAGTAATGGAAGCCCGCGCGGAGAGGAGTACGAGGGTTCACTGGTTTGGCTGCGGTGTGAGGCTGTCGTCGCCGCAGAATAACAGGGGGTGTGGGTGAGTGGAGGGATGGTCTGGCCAGCGGTGGGAGTAGTATGGGGGCGGTGAGGCCTCCGCGACAGCACAGCTGACCACGGGAGGCAGGAGCAGGCGGCATGACCGGCGCTGCTTTGGGCGGCTGGACCAAGAATACCAGAGGTTGAAGAAGCACTACGGCCGTTGGATGGACATCGTATGGTCACTGAAGTTAGAAACATTTATTATTGACTAAGTTGACAAAGCCCTTGGTACGCTCCAACTTAGTAGGCCCACAGGTCAGCCTCCGAAACGGTGCGCCCCAGATGTCAGGGGGAGGAATCATTTTTTGGGCGGCCGAAGCTAAGAATATCCGAGATTGAAGAAGAAGCACGACATCCGTTGGATAGACATCCAACGGCCACTGCTGCTAGAACCGTGTGTTGACTATAATAAGTTGGCAAAGCCTTGCATACGCGTCAACTTATTTTTTTTAGGGGACGCGTCACTTAGTAGGCCCACAAGTGTGTGACAGAGAACTTATAGCCCATTTGCGTTTTGTGAGAATGTACAGCCCATTTTGGAATTCTAATGGAATTTACAACAGCCCATTTACAGTTTCTTAAAAGTACAACCCATTTTCTAGCTAGGACAATGATTAATAATTTCAACCAACCATTGAAGACAGAATTCAATAAATTTTCCCACATTTTGATGGGCTCCGAAATATTTTTATCCCAAAATTTCTAGTCAGATTAAATATAAATTTGTATTACATAAAAATCCAATGAAACATTGCGCGCGCAAGAATGAAAATTTAAGATTTTCAAAATCCATAAATAATATTTTATAAACTAATTTCGTGTTTGGTGCATTTTTTATAGTTATTGCCCAGTTTTTATAATTACATCCCATTTATTATTTTAAAGCCCATTTTCCTGTTAAGCCTAATGCATCCCTCCTAGGAAAGATTTGCAGCCCAGCGGGGCGGAGAATAACAAGTTGACCTTGCCTGGGTATTCCTCAAAAAGACGTATAGCTGGGCTAGCCATTTTCATCTCGAAAAAATTAGTATCTGGGCTGGATATCTGGCCTGGGCTAGACGGGCCACATCCCGCCCAATTAATACCATGCTCTCCTCTGAACAACAATGAAATCATCGCCAAGAAAAACTCTGAAGTGCTCACGCCTCAAAAACACAAATACTGCTCGAGCTGCTTGGTCCCACCTGTCGGCCGCTCCTTGTGCAATTCTCTCGTTTATATTGACTACATAGGTTAACAATGGTGTGGGTCCATGATGTTAGGAAACCAGGAGAAAGCAAAAAAAAATATAGTTGTACATAATAAGGAGGCACTTGCGTACATACGGCTATGGCCCTAGTGGGTCCCTAGTGTCATCCAGTAAAAATAAAGTCATCTCCTGAATCCTCATGTTCGTTGACGATGTTAACAATGCTCGGCGCCACAGTGAGCGCAACAACTCGAAGGACAACGGGGAGGGCCTCGCGGGCCCTACGGATGGTCTGATACAGCACCCGCTACTCATTCACGAAACCAGGATCATCGGACACCTATGAACACCTTCGAGAAACTGAGACGGCATGAAATGGTAACGCCGCACTTGGGGGCTCTGGTTTATTTAAAACCTGTATTAACATACAAGTGTAATTTACTCGTCATCGAAAACAACGCGTAAAATACAGGCGTAATGAAACCGAGGGCCCGAGGTCTGTAAGTAAAACCGGTGGGTTACGCGTGTAATTTGAGAGACTAGTGTATATTTTTCGAGCACTACTATATGGACGACATTACCAGACGATACATGCACGATGTGCATATCATGACATCCATGGGCAAGGCTGAAACAATAGCTAACGGCTAGATTAGCAATCGCCCGAGTGTCGTTCAGCGTTTTTATCGTGTGTCAAGTACTTCTGATATTTTACTAGTCGAAATCGACCAACCAAGCGCCTTCGCCCGAGACCATCTGCTTTAATTTACAAGCGTCAGTTTTACAAGCGGTTTTGGTTGGAAAACGATGATCCAATCACGGCCTAATATCATGAGTTGGTCGGAAGATCATATGGTTTCACGTCTAACCTACCCGACTTGTCGTATAGGCTATGAATGAAACATCAGACGATGAACTTCTTAAGCACGGAAACAACAGAAGAGGATGATCTTCTTAACAAGCAAATCACTGGCATTAGATCGACATGCAAAACAATACGAAGCATTATTCTCAGGAGGCACGGTGAATAGCTCGTGATGCCGCATGCCACAACATTCCAAGCTCAAGTTTGCAATCAAACACAAGGCCTGGCATTACATAGACAATATTCAGAACAAACTCTTAACATAGGAATATCTCAGCAGAGTAACTATTTACTTCTAAACTGAACACAGGAATAGGAAAACACTCGACGCTGCTCACAGCAAGGGCGTCCCACTCAAAAATATCAAATGCATGTCTTCTGGCTAACATCAATGAGCAAATTTTGACAAGGTTTTCCAATTCCAATATATTAAACTAACATCTTCTTGCTAACATCAATGATTAAACTTTGACAAGCTTTTCCCATTCAGAATATGTAATGCCTATGATTGTGGAGTCCCGTCGTAGCTTTTGTACTTGTTTGGGCACTTTTTGCCCAGGGCACTCCACGTGTTATTAAATTGCCAATGGTCTCTGCAGACTAGTCATGTCACCGGTGTCTAATAATACTCTGTAAAGCTTCTTGGTCATTCCTTCTGTAATGTAGCGCAAACAGTGACTGCTTCTTTCTGCAAAGTGGAATGACCAACTAGACCCAGTAATGCAGCAGTTTGCCTTACACATTGGCTCCTTTTGTCCAGTTCAACTAAAATCGAAGTCGGAATAAAACCGAGCTTTAATTTTGATATCCCTGTAAGCAACAATAGGTATAAGGGAAACAGTTACTAAGAAATAACGGTTGATGACTTGTACTCCCAGAAGAAAAGCATCTACTGATCTACTTTATCTTAATGGGAAACAAAGCAGGAGAGTAGCAATTCTCCATCAGTGTGATTCATTCATATTGACTGAGACATTATATTAACAATGCCTTGTTTCAACATGTATAAAGAACGACAAAGCTTATAAAGGGGGTGATGTTGAATTTTTTGTAACAAAGCAACAAGCATCATGTCTGGGTTGGTCCCATTTTTGTTCACTACATAATGGGAAAAGACAGCAATACAATAGCTTCAATTCATCATTTATTTAAAACAGTACCAATACAAGTAACACAGCATCTCAAAACACACTGCACGATCATGTGGATGAAGGCAAGTACCAACCTGTCATGACGCACACAAGATCACGTACGAATTTGCCAACAGGAATAGGAAATCCAATCTCGTTTTGTGCAGTTGCACTGAAATCAAGAAAAGTGTTTCGCGTAGCGATGCAAAACGTCACAATAGCAACAAGTTGAATAGATATCCCTGTATAAATAGAGGCAAAATAGGAATCAATTACTGGCTAATAAAGGAGGATGAAACATGCGGCCACAAAAATGGTAATCCCGCCAATCCCTAACAAGTGTTGCAGTTTTGAAATAAGATTCAGTAGTTAATTCTGAGAGTGGCATCAATTACTGGCTTATAAAGGGGAGATGCTGAATTTCTTGTAACAAAGCAACAAGCATCATGTCTGGGTTGGTCCCATTTTTTTCACTACTTAATGGGAAAAGACAGCAATACAATAGATTCAATTCATCATTTATTTAAAACAATACCAATACAAGTAGCACAACATCTCAAAGCACACTGCACAATCATGTGGATGAATGCTTGTACTGACCTTTCATGAGACGACCAACATAAAATACGAATCTACCAACACGAATAGGAAATCCAATCAAGTTTTGTGCAGTTGCACTTAAATCAAGCAAAGTTGCCGGTGTGACATTTAAGTTTTCTATAGCAACAAGTTGAATAGATATCCCTGTTTTAAGAGGCAAAAAAGAAAACAATTACTGGCCAATAAAGGAGGATGAAACATGCGGCCACAAAAAGAAGCATCTACCTTATCTTGATGGAAAACAAAGTATAGGACAGTAGCATTTCTAAAACGGTTGCATTGATTCATATTAACAGAGAAATTCTTTTAAAACAGGTCAGTTGTTAATTCTGAGATTAACAACAGCAAAATAGCTGCATGGGACATGACAGCACCATGTGCGTCCACACATATAAATGGGTGATGTAGAGTATGTAGCCAAGCAGCATATATGCGCTGGTCCCATATTTATTCTCTTTGAACCTTCTTCCTATGTGAGGGCAGCAAATCTAGTCGTGCACAAACTACCCGACCCCCCAGTTTCTTTCCCTTTTCAACAAAGAGATCAGTTCCTTACAGATGTGTGTACTGGGTTACCCCCTTTTCCCCTTTTCGACCTACAAAGCAGCTGGATAGCCAGTCTATAGTACTTTCCTAGATTCTTGCTCCAGCCCACCGCACCCTTCTTTCCTCTTTGAACCAAGACCTAGATTCGACTACAGATCGAAAAAGATCCACATGCAGCTAGAGCAACGACGGTTTCAAATAAACTTATACCTTAGGGTCGTCGGGATGTGGCAAGGCGTGCGGCGGGAGGCCGAATCTGCCCACACTACGTACGGCAGCGAGGAAGAAGGGGTCAGTGGCCCTCCTGCACAGGCGCTGGGTGAAAGAGAACAGCGCAGCCAGCATTGGATTGCCTCCCTCGCCGAAGGCGATAGAGTGAACGCTGCACCTCCTCCCCTTCCCGGTGCGACGGGATACGGACGCCTCCTTCACCAGCTGTGAGGGGGGAGAGAGAGACAAGAGGCCAACGCAGTCTTGTTTAGATCTGGTGAAGAGAGGGTGAGAGACTGAATATAGCAAACCCTAGCAAATGAACGCTGAGCCTCCAGCGTGTAACATATATGTAGTGCGGCGAGCGTGTGGAGAGTGCAAACCCTAGCGAACAAGCGTTGAGGCTCCCGCTTATATATATACTACTGTAGTACGGACTGAGCTCCGGTGCCTTCACTGCACCTGCTTTTGGCTGTATGACAGGTGAGCCAGCCACATTTTGGGCCCACCTGTCGTAAAACCCTAGCGAAAATTGCACCAATGTGAAAGACGACTGCGTCTCCAATGCAACCAAGGTGAACTGACGAAGGATATCATCTTTGTGCGTAACAAGCAAAGAACACTGATGGAAGACAACTTGTTTTTTGTTGAAAATCGATCAGCTTCACCAGCCGACGCAACCATGAGGCGCAACCATGAGCATCGATAGGTCATCATGGTGATGCATCATCCATTTGGCATCAAGTTTGGGTGACGCACCTAAGAAGTTCGACAAATCCTCACTGTGGTCTGTTTCTTCTCAGTAATCAAGCTGGAGGAAGGAAGAACCACGTGGCAGAGGACAGTGAGGCGGAACAACAATGGCCATCCAATTTTGTGCAGTTCTACTAAAATTGAGGAAGACATGCCCGGGTATGGAGACACTGTCACAGCCCTAGAATTTGATTGCAATTAGTTTCATAAGCATCCATGGATCATGTCTATATTGTTTGAAATTTGAAATGGGGATGATCAAACCCTAGCACCACATGAAATTCAAATAGGTTCAAATAAAATCTTTTTCAATGAACCCAAAATGCTCTAAGAAAAGTTCATGATTTCTGGTTAAGGTGCAAACCTCTGCTAAAAATGATGAATATATTTTTAGGTCATTTTTGGATTCTTGAATTAACACAAAAGTATTTGAGTTGGAGCCATTTAAATGCTATATATATTTTAAATGGTCCAAATTTTCTGAAGTTATTTGTGGAGCTCTGGAATAGTTTATCTAACATCCACAATAATTTTTAGAATTTATTAAAATGATTTAGTGCCTAAACTAAATCAAAACGAACAGAACAAAATAAAAAAAAACAGAAAAGAGGGAAACCTTACCTGGCGCTTTCCTATAGCCCAGCGGCCCAGCTGTGCTGCCCAGCCCACCTGGCACGTGCCAGTCATCACCTACCTCTGCCAGTAGGCAGAGGAGGGAGACAGCGCACGCGCGCCCGCGGCGCCACGCACCTCCCTGCTCGCCTGCGTCATCGAGGCCACCGCGACACCTCGGGCCTTCTCTTCGGCGCCGCCCCGAACCCCTGGACGTTTCACTCTCCCCCTCTGCCCTCTCTTTCGCCCTCTCCTCGCCATGGCCGCAACCGTCAAGCGCTCGCCGCCGTGGAACCCGTAGCCACCGTGCACCCTAGGCCCCGCGCCGTGTCCAGCCGCAGAGAGAAGCTCGTCCTCGTCTGAACGCTAAAGATCAAAAGCCCGGGCGCATTGCAGCGCCGTCAGCATCATCGTCTTCCTCGCTGGCAACCCGTGGATCGCTGCCGTCGATTCGCACCAAAGAGGGCCTCCTCGAGCCGTCTGAGCTGCTAAAAACTTCGCTGTGAGGACTCTTTTGTTTCCCCCTCCTCCCCTGCTCGTTCTCGTGCCGTAGCTGCCATCCCCGCAAGCACCGAGCTCCGGCCATCGCCATGGCCGGCGACCCTCGCGCCCCGGAGCTCTTCCGCTCGCTCTAGTAGCCCCCGTGTGCTCTCCAGGTCCCCAGGATCCCGACGCGCTCCTCTGCTCTCTGGCTAATGCGCTGCAGCCACCGCGCCCGTGCTGGCCCGAGCTCTGGTCGCCGCCAAAGCCGCTGTGGTCGTCATTCCCGGCCACCCCACCGCCTCCCGAGGCCTCCCCTAGTCGCGCACGAGCGTGAGCTCTCCACCGGTACCCTCGGCGCATCGAACCGCTACCGGAGCAGCGATTCCGACATGCCTCCGACGTCGGATGAGGTCGCCGGCGGCGAAACCAAGTTTAGCCGACGTGGCAACAATTAGTTTAGGCTCTAATTAACCAACACCCACTGACACCGGGCCCCACCCGCTAAACTAACCCCTGGTTAATTTAGTTTAACAAAAAAAGTAACTCTCTGTTAGTACAGAGCCTATGACATGCGGGCCCCAGAGTCAGGTTTGACCTGGACCCGTCCTGTTGACTGGATGACATCATAGTGACACAGTGATGAGGTCATAAATGCTTTTATGGATTTTAAATAAATAAGAAATGATTTTTTTAATTCAGAAAATATCCAAAACTTTGAAAAAACATAGAAATTCAACCGTAACTCCAAATAAGATAAATTATATATGAAAAATGATCAGAAAAATCTAATCTATCCATCTGTACCATTTTCATGCATGTTTGAACAACTTAAAGTTTCTGTATAAGACAATTTGAATTAATGGCATTTGAAATGTCTTACATGGAGTTTGAATTTGAACCTTGGGTTCAAACCAACTTCATTTAAATTGTTGCTAGCTGCATTAGCTCAACTCACAGCATATTGTAATGTCATGATCATGCATCATATTGTTGCATTGCATTGATTGTATTCTTTCTGTGTTTGCCGGTGATTGTTCCCCCCGATAGACATGGTTCCAACGATGTGATCGATGGCACCGATGAAGAACTATATTATCTTCAGAAGTGCCAGGCAAGCAAAACCCCCTTGTTCATTCCGATACAATCCCACTCTCTCACTCCTGCTCTCTTTTACTGCATTAGGACAACACCGTTTCAATTGTTACATGCTGCGGTAGCATAACCCCTTTCCTCTGCATGACCTGTCATTGCCACAGTAAATAGATGAAACCCACTAGCATGAGTAGGAGTTGTTTGAGCCCTGATGTGCCTACTCATTCATGCTTGTTTGTCATGCCTGCTACTGCTTAGAGTTGAGTCAGGTCTGATTCATCGGAGATGAATTGGAATGGTGTTGAACATGTCCTATTGTGTGTGAGCTAAGTGTGTGAACACAATTTGGTAAAGGTAGCAGTGAGAGGCCATGTAGGAGTACATGGTGGGTTGTCTCATTGCAGCAGTCCTCAGGAACTGAGTTCCGTGTTTGTGATCCATGAACAGTTACTACCACACATTGGGTTCCGGTAACTCGACCCCTCTCGGCTTATTAATCAACTCGATCTCTCTCCAGGAGTTGCAATTAGTTTCTGGTGTTTGTAGGTAGTGTTAGTAGTCTACCAAGTGGCACCCGGTACAGGTGGGCTTGGGACAGACTAGGCATAGTGGCACGGTGTACCAAGTGGCACCCGGATGGTGGGCTTGGGAACCCTGCTCACATCATTTGGGGCCGTGAGCGACACCATGGCCGGATCTCCATGCGGATGGAACCCGAATAGGCGATAAACCTGGACTAGATACTTGTTGGTTAGTCGGGTTGTGGCCGACTCCCTCGCCCGGCTTCCGCTTGAAGGTTGCCGAGGTACATGACGTGTACAGGGCGATAAGTGGCGAGAGCGTGTGTGAAGAAGTACACCCCTGCAGGGTTATCATTATCTATTCGAATAGCCGGATTCCTCGGATATGGAAACTTGGACCCCTTGCATAGTTCATAGACAAGTGAAAGTGGATACTCTAAAAATGTGCAAGATAAGCGTGAGTGCTATGGATGGCGTTCTCACAGGGAGACGGGAGCGGATCCATAGTGGTGTATTGGTATGGTGAATTTGTGGACTCGTGTGCGCCACCTCAAAAGATTTACTTGTAGTCGTAGTTCAGGATAGCCACCGAGTCAAAGCTGGCTTGCTGCAGTTAAACTCCACCACCCCTTTGTTGATAACAATGCATATGTAGATAGTTCTGATGTAAGTCTTGGTGGGTACATTTGTACTCACGTTTGCTTAATTTATGTTTTTGCAGAGAGACTTCAGTCTGGCTAGTAGTTCCGTGTGGACTTCGACGTTTAGCTTGATACCTCAGCTACGATCTTGTGCCCTCGGCAGGGTCTGGTAGATAGTCAGGCTTCTCAGCCTTCTTCATTTGTAGTTGTCTGTACTCAGACAAGTTAAGCTTCCGCATGTGCTTGTTGCTTGTATGCTCTGTATGTTGGGTCATGAGACCCATGTTTGTAATATCTCGCTCCTCGGAGCCTAATGAATAAATACTTGAGTCGTAGAGTTATGTTGTGATGCCATGTTGTATTTACACATATCGAGCATATTGTGTGTATGATTGAAATACTTGGTATGTGTGGGATCCGACACCCTAGTTGTTTATCCTTGGTAGCCTCTCTTATGGGGAAATGTAGTCTTGTGCTTCCATGAGCCATAGTAGTCTGCTACAACCCGGTTCACCGGAGTCCTGCTAGCCCAGCACTACTGCTCCGGAGCACTTCACTGGCCGGCATGTGATTCACTTCGTTCCTGTGTCTGTCCCTTCGGGGAAATGTCACGCGGTGACATCCGGAGTCCTGCCTAGCCTTCTACAGCCCGGGTTACCGGAGTCCTGTTAGCCCAGTGCTACAGCCCGGATTCACACGCTGCTGACCGACATGCTCGATGTTGATTCATGTATGCCTGTTCCCGTAAGTTAGTGCCACTTTGGGTTCACGACTAGTCATGTCGCCCCGGGTTCTCTGTCATATCGATGCTAGCGACACTATCATATACGTGAGCCAAAAGGCGCAAACGGTCCCGGGCCATGGTAAGGCGACACCCGTGGGAATACCGTGCGTGAGGCCGCAAAGTAATATGAGGTGTTACAGGCTAGATCGGTGTGACTTAGAATCGGGGTCCTAACAGCTTTGGTATCAAAGCCTGACTGCCTGTAGGATTACCATGCCAACCGATCGAAGTTGAGTCTAGAAATTCTTTAGTTATGTAAGGGAATTGATTGTGGAAGGGAACGTAAGGCTCTTTTTACTTCTTATACCTTATGCCTTCTGATCTGAGTCACCCTCTTCTTTCTACGGGAATTAAGAACTAGGCTTTCTCTTCTATCTCTCAAGATGACGTGTTACTAAACCGTAGTTGCCTAGGATTGTTTAGTTTAAGCCTCAGTTAAGTTCCTACTACTTCCATATGTTCATAGCTGGCCTCAGAACCTTGATATTGTGATGTTGAGAGGTTATGCCACCATCTTTGCAGGATGTCTCAAATAATTTCGAGCATTTACAGTCATTATGCTGTCCGAGTCATCCCAGGTTTCTAAGATAGTCTGATGCATTTGCAAATCCCTTCTTTCCGTTCCCGATGTTTCTTTGGGCCAGTTTAACCACACTAATTGCTGAGTTGAGGTATTCTATTGCCTCGACATATATGTTGGAATTATTATTATGACCCTAGGTGTCCTAGGGGATCATCTAGTAACCTAGCCATGTTTTGTATTTCCAGTGTGATGATTCTGGCCATTATTCCCGAAAGCATCCCGTGATGCCATCTAGTAGTAGGTATTCCACTCCTGGGTTCCTGACCCAAGATCCACTCTACTTACCTCGTGTTGATAATGTTGCTCGTACCTTTAGGATATTAGTAACCTTTGCGATAGTCCTCAAGGTCTGTGGTATTTCCTTCTTCCAAATACCATGAACCATTATGGCAGAAGATCTTTGAACCAATGATCACAACAAGAGTGCTCTTGATGAGGTCTCCATTCTATGTTGTGACTCTGCCAGTTGTACCTTTCTGCATGGATTTTCCGGAAGAAATATGTTGAGCTTTATTCGACATACTAATCTATGCATCCACAACTCAGGAAATTATATGTTCCTTGAGTTGTCCCTCTTTAGTTGTATTTTGGTCTTTGTCTATCAGTTGATAGTCAGGAATAGCTATGCATTCGTGTTATCGATGCCTTTTATTCTTGTGGTCCGTCAGGCCATTCTATTCGGAATGACTAGGAGAAACAAACTCCAGTACCTCATCCATATCCAGGATTGGGTCAAAGCAGTTGTATTCCGCAGATCAAAATGCAACCCAGCTTTTGACTCTGTTCTACCTTGGAGTGTTGCTCTCTTTATGTCAGGATCGTCATGAGAATTGCACCACCTCTTATGAATTCTTGATGCAGTGATACTTCCCACCATTATCATTCATTCCTCGGTTTCCGTGTTATTGTAACCGGGATGCTGACAAGTGAATCGTGGTGTGTGAAATCTATGCTCCTAGCAATTCCGTAGCTTGGTAGTTAATTGGACAACAACCTCATTCTTAGTGTGTTGATTATTGAATCATCACCCTAAGGTTGATTGTGCTACATAGTCCTTATTTTCGGTGCACTCTACGATCAATGAGTTAGGATTGTGTCAATCCCTTGCTCGTTTGACCATATCGTCTTGCCCTGAAAAGCAAGATTGTTCCCGAGCTCAGTAACATATCGGTGGTTCGTGATTTTTCAAAAATCTTCTCGGAAGTGTTACCAGGTTGTCACCTGACCGCTATCTTGAGCTCATGATCGAGTTGGTTTCTTGTAAACCAGCCATTCTCCAAGAAATCTATGTTGGTTACCCCCTGAGCTAGTTGGTTAAGCTAAACAATAACTTGGAGAGTTGGAAAATAAAAGCTTGCCAGCTTAGCTCATTTCAAGGGATATATTTGCGTGTGTTGAAGATAGGTGATATCTTCATCGATTGATCCTCGTGATCAGTTGATCTATTACCTTGTCAAAACTTTGACTTGAGTATGGGCTATCGTCAAGTCAAATCAGAACCAACGATGTTCATAATGTTGTCTTACTCGTGGTTGATCCCTCGAGCATGCACCATTATATCTTTTGGGTCTGACCAATGCTATCACTTGTTCACATAATTATGGAATTCCATCTATATGGAAACCTGGATGAATTGTTGTTGAGCCCATCGACAACATCCTTGTCTCCTCCTTGTTTCATGTTGAACATCAAGCTAGTGTTGGAAACTTTTGTAAGCATTCTCTTCATGTCCCGTTTATGAAATACCTGTTTGGTGTAAGAAGTGACTTTCTCCAAGTTCACGTGCATTAGGTGTAAGTTGTCGCCATGAATTTGAGAAAGGTTTGTTTTGTTTCCTCTGGAATCATCCCAAGTTAGTCATGCATATGTGCGAAGTACATCATGGTTTGATAGGTTGGCCGCCTCCACTCCATATGTGTCCCTAGCACACCAAGCCACTGACTGATTTGTTCTACGAAAAGGAGTTAAGTGCTAATCCATGGCAATGCACAAGACTTCGATATCCCCGATGATGGTTCCCCACTTGAACACGGTAGTGTTTTATTATAAGACTACTACGTGGTCATGCTTGTCTTGGATAGCGTGTTCACAAGTTTGTAGCAGAACCAGCTCGTGTTTTGGAGCTTGCTATCATAGTTCATTTCCCGAGAATCTCGCAACGTCATCTCGTCAAATTGTGTTGCAAACTTTCATTTTTCTTTCTAGACTTGATGAGTCTGGAATATCTTGACACCAACCAGATCTGAATCTCAGGCATATGTGATGGTTGGAACGTTTCTCAAGAACTATAATATTGGTCCCTCTGTAACCCGGTAAAGTGGATGTCGTGGCCAACACACCCGGCCGGAGGACTTATTATTGTAGTATCTTGATTGAGAAAGTTGGCCACCTCCCCATAAGGATTTCGTAGGATTATTCCAATAGTTGTTCCTTATGGATTTTCGTGTTCCCGAAGTCCGACCTTTTACTTGATGTCCTAGATATCAAACCATATCTATGAATGGATTATGCTAGCACATCAAGGAGAACATTAGAAGCGGAGTGCTAAATGTCTCTCGGTCGATCATCCAGATTCTGTTTCCTTAGCCTCGCTAAGGGGAAGCCTGAGAAGGTGTTATCTTCCTTTGTATCTGCATTGTCCATCACTATTCATCATGGTAGTAAGATTTGATGCCAGGATCCTCGACACGGATGTTGGTAGAACCTTGATGAATATGGAAATGCTCAAGTTCTTGAGAGCACGCGCAAGCAAAATCATCCCTTGCATTGTCTTCAACAAGGTAGTTCACATCATCCATTCTAGACCGAGTGTGTCGTTCTCCCGAACTCCGTAAAACTATTGTTCGTAAATTGCCTTAGGCCGGTATAAGGAGTTTCAATGATCTCTGAATCAAAAGTAATTCTTTTTGCCACTTAAGGAATAATTCTACGAGTCACCTTCCCTGAGGAGCCCCATTATGGTATCATGGCAACTCAACTCCTCGCTACATTGACAACCGTTCACCACCCTCTTAGGTGTGGAATTGTTGCCTACCTAGTGAACCCTCGTCAATTGTTTCTTCCGTCCTTTTAAGGTGTGTTTTGCTTCTTAGCTCAAGAGATGTTCAACATCTCATTCTGTGAGTTGATCATCCTTTGCTTGATCTTCGTGAAGATCGAACCCTGTAGAGCTTCCCTATCTTTCCCTTGTCGTGTTGGGTGAAGATCTCGAAAGCAAAGATGTTATGCTTAGTATGATGCAATCAATCAACATCTTCGAGAAGAGCAATTGGATCGAGAAGATGGTGTTAGCTTTGTGCCCCCCTGTCTTCTTACCTCACGCCTTGAATCTCGGGACGAGATTCTTGTTTAGTGGGGGTGAGTTGTCACAGCCCTAGAATTTGATTGCAATTAGTTTCATAAGCATCCATGGATCATGTCTATATTGTTTGAAATTTGAAATGGGGATGATCAAACCCTAGCACCACATGAAATTCAAATAGGTTCAAATAAAATCTTTTTCAATGAACCCAAAATGCTCTAAGAAAAGTTCATGATTTCTGGTTAAGGTGCAAACCTCTGCTAAAAATGATGAATATATTTTTAGGTCATTTTTGGATTCTTGAATTAACACAAAAGTATTTGAGTTGGAGCCATTTAAATGCTATATATATTTTAAATGGTCCAAATATTCTGAAGTTATTTGTGGAGCTCTGGAATAGTTTATCTAACATCCACAATAATTTTCATAATTTATTAAAATGATTTAGTGCCTAAACTAAATCAAAACAAACAGAACAAAATAAAAAAAATAGAAAAGAGGGAAACCTTAGCTGCCGTCCCCGCAAGCACCGAGCTCCGGCCATCGCCATGGCCGGCAAACCTCGCGCCCTGGAGCTCTTCCGCTTGCTCTAGTAGCCCCCGTGTGCTCTCCAGGTCCCCAGGATCCCGACGCGCTCCTCCGCTCTCTGGCTAACGCGCTGCAGCCACCGCGCCCGTGTTGGCCCGAGCTCCGGCCGCCGCCAAAGCCGCCGTGGTCATCGTTCCCGGCCACCCCACCGCCTCCCGAGGCCTCCCCTAGTCGCGCACGAGCGTGAGCTCTCCACCGGTACCCTCAGTGCATTGAACCGCTACCGGAGCAGCGATTCTGACATGCCTCCGCCGTCGGATGAGGTCGCCGGCGGCGAAACCCTGTTTAGCCGACGTGGCAACAATTAGTTTAGGCTCTAATTAACCCACACCCACCGACACCGGGCCCCACCCGCTAAACTAACCCCTAGTTAATTTAGTTTAACAAAAAAAGTAACTCTCTGTTAGTACAGAGCCTATGACATGCGGGCCCCAGAGTCAGGTTTGACCTGGACCCGTCCTGTTGACTGGATGACGTCACAGTGACGAAGTGATGAGGTCATAAATGCTTTTTTGGATTTTAAATAAATCAGAAATGATTTTTTTAATTCAGAAAATATCCAAAACTTTGAAAAATCATAGAAATTCAACCGGAACTCCAAATAAGATAAATCATATATGAAAAAATGATCAGAAAAATATAAACTATCCATCTGTACCATTTTCATGCATGTTTGAACAACTTAAAGTTGTTGTATAAGACAATTTGAATTAATGGCATTTGAAATGTCTTACATGGAGTTTGAATTTGAACCTTGGGTTCAAACTAACTTCATTTAAATCGTTGCTAGCTGCATTAGCTCAACTCAAAGCATATTGCCATGTCATGATCATGCATCATATTGTTGCATTGCATTGATTGTATTCTTTCTGTGTTTGCCAGTGATTGTTCCCCCGATAGACGTGGTTCCAACAATGTGATCGATGACACCGATGAAGAACTATATTATCTTCAGAAGTGCCAGGCAAGCAAAACCCCCTTGTTCATTCCGATACAATCCCACTCTCTCGCTCCTGCTCTCTTTTACTGCATTAGGACAACACCGTTTCAATTGTTACATGTTGCGGTAGCTGAACCCCTTTCCTCTACATGACCTGGCATTGCCACAGTAAATAGATGAAACCCACTAGCATGAGTAGGAGTTGTTTGAGCCCTGATGTGCGTACTCATTCATGCTTGCTTGTCATGCCTGCTACTACTTAGAGTTGAGTCAGGTCCGATTCATCGGGGGTGAATTGGAATGGTGTTGAACATGTCCTACTGTGTGTGAGCTAAGTGTGTGAACACGATTTGGTAAAGGTAGCGGTGAGAGGCCATGTAGGAGTACATGGTGGGTTGTCTCATTGCAGCCGTCCTCAGGAACTGAGTTCTGTGTTTGTGATCCATGAACAGTTACTACCACACATTGGGTTCCGGTAACTCGGCCCCTCTCGGCTTATTAATCAACTCGATCTCTGTCCAAGAGTTGCAATTAGTTTCTGGTGTTTATAGGTAGTGTTAGTAGTCTACCAAGTGGCACCCGGTACAGGTGGGCTTGGGACAGACTAGGCACAGTGGCACGGTGTACCAAGTGGCACCCAGATGGTGGGCTTGGGAACCCTGCTCACATCGTTTGGGGCCGTGAGCGACACCCCGGCCAGATCTCCTTGTGGATGGAACCCGAATAGGCGATAAACCTGGACTAGAGACTTGTTGGTTAGTCGGGTTGTGGCCGACTCCCTCGCCCGGCTTCCGCTTGAAGGTTGCCGAGGTACATGACGTGTACAGGGCGATAAGTGGCGAGAGCGTGTGTGAAGAAGTACACCCCTGTAGGGTTATCATTATCTATTCGAATAGCCGGATTCCTCGGATATGGAAACTTGGACCCCTTGCATAGTTCATAGACAAGTGAAAGTGGATACTCTAAAAATGCGCAAGATAAGCGTGAGTGCTATGGATGGCATTCTCGCAGGGAGACGGGAGCGGATCCATAGTGGTGTATTGGTATGGTGAATTTGTGGACTCGTGTGCGCCACCTCAAAAGAGTTACTTGTAGTCGTAGTTCAGGATAGCCACCGAGTCAAAGCTGGCTTGCTGCAGTTAAACTCCACCACCCCCTTTGTTGATACCGATGCATATGTAGATAGTTCTGATGTAAGTCTTGGTGGGTACATTTGTACTCACGTTTGCTTAATTTATGTTTTTGCAGAGAGACTTCAGTCTGGCTAGTAGTTCCATGTGGACTTCGACGTTTAGCTTGATACCTCAGCTACGATCTTGTGCCCTCGGCAGGGTCTGGTAGATAGTCAGGCTTCTCAGCCTTCTTCATTTGTAGTTGTCTGTACTCAGACAAGTTAAGCTTCCGCATGTGCTTGTTGCTTGTATGCTCTGTATGTTGGGTCATGAGACCCATGTTTGTAATATCTCGCTCCTCGGAGCCTAATGAATAAATACTTGAGTCGTAGAGTTATGTTGTGATGCCATGTTGTATTTACACATATCGAGCATATTGTGTGTATGATTGAAATACTTGGTATGTGTGGGATCCGACACCCTAGTTGTTTATCCTTGGTAGCCTCTCTTATGGGGAAATGTAGTCTTGTGCTTCCATGAGCCATAGTAGTCTGCTACAACCCGGTTCACCGGAGTCCTGCTAGCCCAGCACTACTGCTCCGGAGCACTTCACTGGCCGGCATGTGATTCACTTCGTTCCTGTGTCTGTCCCTTCGGGGAAATGTCACGCGGTGACATCCGGAGTCCTGCCTAGCCTTCTACAGCCCGGGTTACCGGAGTCCTGTTAGCCCAGTGCTACAGCCCGGATTCACACGCTGCTGACCGACATGCTCGATGTTGATTCATGTATGCCTGTTCCCGTAAGTTAGTGCCACTTTGGGTTCACGACTAGTCATGTCGCCCCGGGTTCTCTGTCATATCGATGCTAGCGACACTATCATATACGTGAGCCAAAAGGCGCAAACGGTCCCGGGCCATGGTAAGGCGACACCCGTGGGAATACCGTGCGTGAGGCCGCAAAGTAATATGAGGTGTTACAGGCTAGATCGGTGTGACTTAGAATCGGGGTCCTGACAGACACGCATCGCTGTTTCCAAAAATATAAAAAAGGGTTAGCAACGACATCTCAATTGTCAATAAGAATTAATGAAAAGTACACCAACAAACAGAAGCATCATTATTATCTTGATGGGAACTAAACCAGGATACCTGAGGAAAAAAAGCATTTCTTCATTTAACCAGTGATAGTACTACCACCATATGGACAATGACCGCACAACCACCATGTACTTTTTGTTGAAACAACATGTATACCTCCACCGAGGCATAAATCAGGACAACTTTTTGAGTGGCATTTCCTCTATAATAGTACTATTAGGTGATGTTGGACCAGCCGACGAACCCTAGCTACTATGCATTGGGAGCTGGGGAGTAGTCGCATAGAAGAAAACCCGCACGCAGCGACCTGGGGAGCTGGACCAGTACAAGAAGTTATACCTCAGGTGGGCGAGATGTCGTTTAGGCGGGCGGGCGGGATCTACCCGCACGACGGCAGCGAACAAGGGCGCGGAGGATCTTCGTCCGTGCCAGCGCCGGCTCCGAGAGGACGGTGCGCATCGGCTTCCTCCGTCACCGATGGCGACAACGTCAAGGCTGCACCTCCTCACCTCCCGCAGCGGACGGGATTCGGCCGGATCTGTGACCACCGGTGAGGAGAGAGATAGAGTGGACACTGTCATCTTGTTTTGATATGGAGAGGGTGAGAGAGCGAGACGCGAGAAGCTCTATCAAACAAGAGGCTATAATGGAGTAAAAAAATCTCTCCATAGCAGTGGTTTTAAATAGAATACGCGCGTTCCCGGAAAAAAGAAACGAAAATTGGCAGACAATTTTTTAAGGGTCTGTCTAGGACACATCTAGATGTGACATAGTTATGTCACATATAAGTTGATGTCCACTCTGTTTTGTGGTCTTTTCCTAGTTTTTTTGTTTCTTGTTGCTACATTATATACTTGTGGGAGCTTAGATGTGATATCCTTAAATAACATCTAGATGTGAATTAGACAAACTGATTTTCTAACGTACCAAGAAAGAAAACTCGATCAAAAACACGCCCCCGCTTCCAGGTCGCGAGAGTCGTCGCGCACACACACATAGACATAGACATGCATATCCGTGTTTACGTAAAATTCCATTTCCATCTCCATCTCCAATCATATTTTTCCAACTGGCACATTATTTACGTTGTTAATTATATACGCAGCAATATTAACGTACATCATCTCTTGTTTGCGCACGTCCGGACCGTTGCCACGGCCGGTCCTAACCAACCCGAACCCTCTTCATCACCCGCGTGTGCTTCCCGCCTGAAACGGTCAGTGCCGCATTCATGCCCGGCCAGAGCGGACGCGACCTCTCACTAGCGCCGACATTGATTGCGGTGCGCCGGCCGAGAGAGCATCGCCCCCGCCGCTTTCGGGTGCACGCGGCTGCTCCATGTTCAACGGTCGCAATAGCCGGCTACAACATGCGCGATCTCTTCCAGTAGTAAGTTCTTGGGAGTCCGTGCTACAGCTAGCTGTCCTCCCCCAACTCGTCAATCTCTTCTAGTAGTGCTAGTACTCCATGGCACGATCCATCGACAAGCAGACGGGAAAGTTATGGTATACTACTCGGTTTGCGGTGAGTGGCATGCCGAACGACCGTGTGGGGTCGAGCCGTGGAGGAGGGTGAGACACGAATACGACAGACGTGATTTAAACGTTGGTTTTGCTCGATGGCGCGATCCAAAGAAATGAAACCTTGCTTTCTCTCCGTTTCCATTTTTTCTCCGGAAAAACGGAAACTTTTCCACTCCATTTTCATTCCTATTCCAAGGTTGCCCCGTTACAACATTCCATCAAATACAAAGGGAAACTAACACGCATGCTGATGCATCTCAATGATTCACAGATCATAGCCAATATTTACTTCACAACTAAAGAAAAAAGTTATGAGAGAGTGTACGATAGAAAAACTACTGATGGGGTCACTACGACTTAAACCCTAAACCCTAAACATGATTTAATTTCCTGGCCAGGTAGAACCTGTCGAAGGAATGTGATAAAGGGAGATTCTTTAGTGAGAATGTCAGCAACAATAGAAGCAGCACTCTTTGGTTCTCCACCTTCTGGTACCTCTTGTTCCATAGCACTTTCCATGTCGGGAAGGAAAGACGGCTGGCACCCTCGGATCATACGATGCTTTTGTGCAGTTCCACTAAAATCGTCCTGAGCATCCCTGATGGCAAAGATATTTAAGAAGTGTGATTAGAATAATAGTACTGGCACTAGTTCATGAGACATAAACTCATCACAAATAGAAGCCGGTAGAAGTAGAGAAAGATCGACATGGAGATGGAGCTACGGCAGTGGAGCAAGCCGGTTCCAAAAGGAAGATGGACTACCTGGGACGTCGGGCTGTAGCTAGAAGGGCGGTTGGGACGCGGCATCGGCCCATACCACGGTGACCCCCGATTGGGACGCACCGACTGTGGGTTTTCTCCCTCGCCGATGTTGACCGTGTCTACGCAGAACATTGTTCCCTTCCCCCAGCTGCGGGATCAGGCCCGTCGTTCTATGCTTGTGAAGAGAGCAACCTAAGCAAGCAGGCTTGTAGCTTAGGCTCCTGCTAGTGTATATATAGTGGTTTTCTTTTTCTCTCCATATCAACCATTTTATATTGCATACATGTCATTCAAGAGTGAAATGATGGTTGCTTCTTCCGACTAACTTACTGTGTGATTTGACCGCACCTTAGTGGCCCCTACACGTACTCCCCCTACGTGTATGCAACAGTCACACGTACACATGGACGTAAAAATGCGCGCGACGCCCTAATGCATGCATGTCCGAGCACACGACGGAACACACACGGTCACGCTCAAGTGCTCAACCTACATGTGCATGCACACACATACTCAGTCAGGGTGAGCTAGTGACCGTATGAACACCAGAAAATATATACATTGAGCGCAATGAGCATATTATGAAGTCCACTGACCGTATTTTTGCAAATATACAATGACAGACATTGTATTTATATCGTTTGAAATTAAGCCATATTAACCGGAGAGGAGGCAGCATGGACTAGCATTACTTTGTTGTGTCCCGTCAACTTGCCGAACGAGGAGAAGGTTGCAGGATGGGAGAAGCTTGCGCGCGGTGGCTCGCGGGACAAGGAGAAACTTTTGAATAATGCAAGCTCTCCCTCGCTCAGGCGGTGGATGTGCAACAGTTAATTCGGTGTCAGATTGCCAGAAGCATACACTATACTACTAGTGCTATTATTGTTCGACTTCCCGAACAGCCAAGTGCAAAGTTTACTAGTACTACTACTATAGTCCATAAAGGTACGTACTATACTAGTACTAGGAACCGGATGGAGGAGCGTCTGCACTCTTATTATAATTTTAAAATGTGATAAAGCAATCTTCAACACATTTGGTTCTTTTCAAGGGTTCTCGCATGTGATAATGGAAGATTGCATGGAACACTCGCCACAATTCTCGCTTAATTCTGGCTCATATCCTGTTACAGATAGTAGCGCTCAGTAACATTTCCTCTTTTTTTGTTATTCAGCATGTAAACAGGTCAGCAAACCTTGCGGCGCATCTTCGTGCGAACCGTGCTTGCTGCACTTTGAATGTGGCCGAGAGCTGGCTTGATGAAACACCTCGCTTCCTACTTCTTTTTTGCAGGGTACCTCACTTCCTAGTGACCAGTGTCTTGGCTGATCTGTTGGAAATATGCCCTAGAGGCAATAATAAATTAGTTATTATTATATTTCCTTGTTCATGATAATCGTTTATTATCCATGCTAGAATTGTATTGATAGGAAACTCAGATACATGTGTGGATACATAGACAACACCATGTCCCTAGTAAGCCTCTAGTTGACTAGCTCGTTGATCAATAGATGGTTACGGTTTCCTAACCATGGACATTGGATGTCATTGATAACGGGATCACATCATTAGGAGAATGATGTGATGGACAAAGACCCAATCCTAAGCCTAGCACAAGATCATGTAGTTCGTATGCTAAAGCTTTTCTAATGTCAAGTATCATTTCCTTAGACCATGAGATTGTGCAACTCCCGGATACCGTAGGAGTGCTTTGGGTGTACCAAACGTCACAACGTAACTGGGTGGCTATAAAGGTACACTACAGGTATCTCCGAAAGTGTCTGTTGGGTTGGCACGAATCGAGACTAGGATTTGTCACTCCGTGTGACGGAGAGGTATCTCTGGGCCCACTCGGTTGGACATCATCATAATGTGCACAATGTGATCAAGGAGTTGATCACGGGATGATGTGTTACGGGACGAGTAAAGAGACTTGCCGGTAACGAGATTGAACAAGGTATCGGGATACCGACGATCGAATCTCGGGCAAGTATCGTACCGATAGACAAAGGGAATTGTATACGGGATTGATTAAGTCCTTGACATCATGGTTCATCCGATGAGATCATCGTTGAACATGTGGGAACCAACATGGGTATCCAGATCCCGCTGTTGGTTATTGACCGGAGAGTCATCTCGGTCATGTCTGCATGTCTCCCGAACCCGTAGGGTCTACACACTTAAGGTTCGGTGACGCTAGGGTTATAGAGATATTAGTGTGTGGTAACCCGAAAGTTGTTCGGAGTCTCGGATGAGATCCCGGACGTCACGAGGATTTTCGGAATGGTCCGGAGGTAAAGAATTATATATAGGAAGTGCTATTTCGGCCATCGGGACAAGTTTCGGGGTCACCGGTATTGTACCGGGACCACCGGAAGGGTCCCGGGGGTCCACCGGGTGGGGCCACCTGCCCCGGGGGGCCACATGGGCTGTAGTGGGTGCGCCTTGGCCTATATGGGCCAAGGGCACCAGCCCCAAGAGGCCCATGCGCCAAGAGAAGAGGGAAAGGAAGAGTCCTAAAGGGGGAAGGCACCTCCGAGGTGCCTTGGGGAGGAGGGACTCCTCCCTTGGCCGCACCCTTCCTTGGAGGAAGGGCCAAGGCTGCGCCCCCCCCCCCTCTCCCTTGGCCCTATATATAGTGGGTGGGAAGGGAGGGCAGCACAACCTAAGCCCTGGCGCCTCCCTCTCCCTCCCATGACACATCTCCCTCCTCCCGCAGCGCTTGGCGAAGCCCTGTTGGAATCCCGCTACTTCCACCACCACACCGTCGTGCTGCTGGATCTCCATCAACCTCTCCTTCCCCCTTGCTGTATCAAGAAGGAGGAGACGTCGCTGCTCCGTACGTGTGTTGAACGCGGAGGTGCCGTCCGTTCGGCGCTAGGATCATCGGTGATTTGGATCACGACGAGTACGACTCCATAAACCCCGTTCTCTTGAACGCTTCCGCGTGCGATCTACAAGGGTATGTAGATCCACTCCTCCCTCATTGCTAGATGACTCCATAGATTGATCTTGGTGACACGTAGGAAAATTTTGAATTATTGCTACGTTCCCAACAGTGGTATCAGAGCTAGGTCTATGCGTAGTTTCTATGCACGAGTAGAACACAAAGTAGTTGTGGGCGTTGATTTTGTTCAATATGCTTACCGTTACTAGTCCAATCTTGATTCGGCGGCATTGTGGGATGAAGCGGCCCGGACCGACCTTACACGTACTCTTACGTGAGACTGGTTCCACCGACTGACATGCACTAGTTGCATAAGGTGGCCAGCGGGTGTCTGTCTCTCCCACTTTAGTCGGATCGGATTCGATGAAAAGGGTCCTTATGAAGGGTAAATAGCAATTGGCATATCACGTTTTGGTCTTTGCGTAGGTAAGAAACGTTCTTGCTGGAAACCCAAAGCAGCCACGTAAAACATGCAAACAACAATTAGAGGACGTCTAACTTGTTTTTGCAGGGTATGCTATGTGATGTGATATGGCCAAAGGATGTGATGAATGATATATGTGATGTATGAGATGATCATGTTCTTGTAATAGGAATCACGACTTGCATGTCGATGAGTATGACAACCGGCAGGAGCCATAGGAGTTGTCTTTATTTATTTATGACCTGCGTGTCAACATAAACGTCATGTAATTACTTTACTTTATTGCTAACCGGTAGCCATAGAAGTAGAAGTAATAGTTGGCGAGACAACTTCATGGAGACACGATGATGGAGATCATGATGATGGAGATCATGGTGTCATGCCGGTGACGATGATGATCATGGATCCCCGAAGATGGAGATCAAAAGGAGCAATATGATATTGGCCATATCATGTCACTATTTGATTGCATGTGATGTTTATCATGTTTATGCATCTTGTTTACTTAGAACGGCGGTAGTAAATAAGATGATCCCTCATTAAAATTTCAAGAAAGTGTTCCCCCTAACTGTGCACCGTTGCGAAAGTTCGTCGTTTTGAAGCACCACGTGATGATCGGGTGTGATAGATTCTTACGTTCGAATACAACGGGTGTTGACGAGCCTAGCATGTACAGACATGGCCTCGGAACACATGCAAAACACTTAGATTGACTTGACGAGCCTAGCATGTACAGACATGGCCTCGGAACACAACAGACCGAAAGGTCGAGCATGAGTCGTATAGAAGATACGATCAACATGAAGATGTTCACCGATGTTGACTAGTCCGTCTCACGTGATGATCGGACACGGCCTAGTTGACTCGGATCATGTAATCACTTAGATGACTAGAGGGATGTCTATCTGAGTGGGAGTTCACAAGATGAACTTAATTATCCTGAACATAGTCAAAAGGTCTTCGCAAATTATGTCGTAGCTCGCGCTTCAGTTCTACTGTTTAGATATGTTCCTAGAGAAAATTAGTTGAAAGTTGATAGTAGTAATTATGCGGACTAGGTACGTAAACTGAGGTTTGTCCTCATTGCTTCATAGAAGGCTTATGTCCTTAATGCACCGCTCAGTGTGCTGAACCTCGAACGTTGTCTATGGATGTTGCGAACATCTGACATACACATTTTGATAACTACGTGATAGTTCAGTTAAACGGCTTAGAGTTGAGGCACCGAAGACGTTTTGAAACGTCACGAAACATATGAGATGTTTCGAGGGCTGAAATTGGGATTTCAGGCTCGTGCCCACGTCAAGAGGTATAAGACCTCCGACGATTTTCTTAGCCTGCAAACTAAGGGAGAAAAGCTCAATTGTTGAGCTTGTGCTCAGATTGTCTGAGTACAACAATCATTTGAATCAAGTGGGAGTTGATCTTCCAGATGAGATAGTGATGTTTCTCCGAAGTCATTACCACCAAGCTGCTAGAGCTTCGTGATGAACTATAATATATCAGGGACATATATGATGATCCTTGAGATATTCGCGATGTTTGACACCACAAAAGTAGAAATCAAGAAGGAGCATCAATTGTTGATGGTTAGTGAAACCACTAGTTTCAAGAAGGGCAAGGGTAAGAAGGGATACTTCATGAAACGGCAATTCAGCTGCTGCTCTAGTGAAGAAACCCAAGGTTGAACCCAAACCCGAGACTAAGTGCTTCTGTAATAAGAGGAACAGCCACTGGAGTAGAATTACCCTAGATACTTGGTTGATGAGAAGGCTGGCAAAGTCGATAGAAGTATATTGGATATACATTGTGTTAAGGTGTACTTTACTAGTACTCCTAGTAGCACTATGGTATTAGTTACCGGTTCGGTTGCTAAATGTTAGTAAACTCGAAATAAAAGGCTGCGGAGTAAACGGAGACTAGCTAAAGGTGAGCTGGCAATATGTGTTGGAAGTTTTTCCAAGCTTGATGTAACCAAGCATCGCACGCTCCCTCTACCATCGAGATTGGTGTTTGCGTTGAGCATAGACATGATTGGATTATGTCTATCGCAATACGGTTATTCATTTAAGGAGAATAATGGTTACTCTGTTTATTTGAATAATACTTTCAATGGTCACACCTAAAATGAATGGTTTATTGAATCTCGATCATAGTGATACACATGTTCATGCCAAAAGATAGTAATGATAGTACTACCTACTTGTGGCACTGCCACGTAAGTCATATCGGTATAAAACACATGAAGAAGCTCCATGTTGATGGATCTTTGGGCTCACTCGTTTTTGAAAAGTTTGAGGCATGCAAACCATGTCTATTGGTGTATATGCATGAAGAAACTCCATGCAAATGGACCGTTTGGACTCACTTGATTTTGAATCACTTGAGACATGCAAACCATACCACATGGGCAAGATGACTGAAAGCCTCGTTTTCAGTAAAATGGAACTAGAAAGCAACTTGTTGGAAGTAATACATTTTGATGTGTGCAGTCCAATGAGTGCTGAGGCATGTAGTGGATATCGTTATGTTCTTACTTCACAGATGATTTGAGTAGATATTGAGTATATTTACTTGATGAATCACGAGTCTGAATTATTGAAAGGTTCAAGTAATTTCAGGGTGAAGTTGAAAGATCATCGTGACAAGAGCATAAAATGTCTATGATTTGATCGTAGAGATGAATATCTGAATTACGAGTTTGGCACAGAATTAAGACATTGTGGAAGTTGTTTCACAACCAATACAGCCAGGAACACCATGGTGTGATGGTGTGTCCATACATCATAACTGCACCCTATCGGACATGATGCATACCATGATGTCTCTTATCGAATTACCACGATAGTTTATGGGTTAGGCATTAGAGACAACCACATTCACTTTAAATAGGGCACCACGTAATTCTGATGAGATGACACCGTATGAACTATGGTTTAGAGAAACCTAAGCTGTCATTTCTTAAAAGTTTGGGGCTGCGACGCTTATGTGAAAAAGTTTCAGGCTGATAAGCTCGAACCCAAAGCGGATAAATGCATCTTCATAGGACACCCAAAACAGTTGGGTATACCTCCTGTCTCAGATCCGAAAGCAATAAGGGATTGTTTCTAGAATCGGGTCCTTTCTCGAGGAAAAGTTTCTCTCGAAAGAATTGAGTGGGAGGATGGTGGAGACTTGATGAGGTTATTGAACCGTCTCTTCAACTAGTGTGTGGCAGGGCACAGGAAGTTGTTCCTATGGCACCTACACCATTTGAAGTGGAAGCTTATGATAGTGATCATGAAACTTCAGATCAAGTCACTATCAAACCTCGTAGGATGACAAGGATGCGTACTACTTCAGAGTGGTACGTAATCCTGTCTTGGAAGTCATGTTGCTAGACAACAATGAACCTACGAGCCATGGAGAAGCGATGGTGGGCCCGGATTCCGATAAATGGCTCGAGGCCATAAAATCCGAGAGAGGATCCATGCGTGAAAACAAAGTGTAGACTTTGGCAGAACGGCTCGATGGTCGTAAGGCTACTGAGTACAAATGGATTTTAAAAGGAAGACGGACAATGATGGTAAATGTCACCATTAAGAAAGCTCGACTTGTCGTTAAGATGTTTTCCGACAAGTTCAAGGAGTTGACTACGATGAGACTTTCTCACTCGTAGCGATGCTAAGAGTCTGTTGGAATTATATTAGCGATTACTGCATTATTTATGAAATCTTGTAGATAGGATGTCAAAACATTGTTTCCTCGACGTTTTTTTGAGGAAAGGTTGTATGTGATACAAACCGGAAGGTTTTGTCAATCCTGAAAGATGCTAATAAGTATGCAAAGCTCCAGCAATCCTTCTAGGGACTGGAGTAAGCATCTCGGAGTTGGAATGTATGCTTTGATGATGATCAAAGATTTTGGGTGTATACAAAGTTTATCAGAAACTTGTATTTCCAAAGAAGTGAGTGGGAGCACTATAGGATTTCTAATGAATATATGTTGTTGACATATTGTTGATCAGAAATGACGTAGAATTTCTGGAAAGCATATATGGTTATTTGGAAAGTATTTTTCAATGGAAAGCCTGGATTAAGCTACTTGAACATTGAGCATCAAGATCTATAAGGATAGATCAAAATTCTTAATGGTACTTTCAAATGAGCACATACCTTGACATGACCTTGAAGGTGTTCAAGATGGATCAGTCAAAGAAGGAGTTCTTGCCTGAGTTGTAAGGTATGAAGTTAAGACTTAAAGCTCGACCACGGCATAAGAAAGAGGAAGGACGAAGGTCGTCCCCTATGCTTTTATCATAGGCTCTCTACAATATGCTATGCTGTGTACCGCACCTGAAGTGTGCCTTGCCATGAGTCAGTCAAGGGGTACAAGAGTGATCCAAGAATGGATCACAGGACAGCGGTCAAAGTTATCCTTAGTAACTAGTGGACTAAGGAATTTTCTCGATTATGGAGGTGGTAAAAGAGTTCGTCGTAAAGGGTTACGCCGATGCAAACTTTGACACTAATCTAGATTATTCTGAGTAGTAAACTGGATTCGTATAGTAGAACAGTTGTTTGGAATAGCTCCAAATGTAGCGTAGTAGTTGCATCTACAAGATGACATAGAGATTTGCGAAGTACATACAGATCTGAAAGATTCAGACCCGTTGACTATAACATCTCTCACAAGCATAACATGATCAAACCCAGAACTCATCGAGTGTTAATCACATGGTAATGTTAACTAGATTATTGACTCTAGTAAACTCTTTGGGTGTTAGTCACATGGGGATGTGACCTTGAGTGTTAATCACATATCGATGTGAACTGGATTATTGACTCTAGTGCAAGTGGGAGACTGTTGGAAATATGCCCTAGAGGCAATAATAAATTAGTTATTATTATATTTCCTTGTTCATGATAATCGTTTATTATCCATGCTAGAATTGTATTGATAAGAAACTCAGATACATGTGTGGATACATAGACAACACCATGTCCCTAGTAAGCCTCTAGTTGACTAGCTCGTTGATCAATAGATGGTTACGGTTTCCTGACCATGGACATTGGATGTCGTTGATAACGTGATCACATCATTAGGAGAATGATGTGATGGACAAGACCCAATCCTAAGCATAGCACTAGATCGTGTAGTTCGTATGCTAAAGCTTTTCTAGTGTCAAGTATCATTTCCTTAGACCATGAGATTGTGCAACTCCCGGATACCGTAGGAGTTCTTTGGGTGTGCCAAACGTCACAACGTAACTGGGTGGCTATAAAGGTACACTACGGGTATCTCCGAAAGTGTCTGTTGGGTTGGCACGAATCGAGACTGGGATTTGTCACTCCGTGTGACGGAGAGGTATCTCTGGGCCCACTCGGTAGGACATCATCATAATGTGCACAATGTGATCAAGGAGTTGATCACGGGATGATGTGTTACGGGACGAGTAAAGAGACTTGCCGGTAACGAGATTGAACAAGGTATCGGGATACCGGCGATCGAATCTCGGGAAAGTATCGTACCGATAGACAAAGGGAATTGTATACGGGATTGATTAAGTCCTTGACATCGTGGTTCATCCGATGAGATCATCGTGGAACATGAGGGAACCAACATGGGTATCCAGATCCCGCTGTTGGTTATTGACCGGAGAGTCATCTCGGTCATGTCTGCATGTCTCCCGAACCCGTAGGGTCTACACACTTAAGGTTCGGTGACGCTAGGGTTATAGAGATATTAGTATGCGGTAACCCGAAAGTTGTTCGGAGTCCCAGATGAGATCCCGGACGTCATGAGGAGTTCCGGAATGGTCCGGAGGTAAAGAATTATATATAGGAAGTGCTATTTCGGCCATCGAGACAAGTTTCGGGGTCACCGGTATTGTACCGGGACCACCGGAAGGGTCCCGGGGGTCCACCGAGTGGGGCCACCTGCCCCGGGGGGGCACATGGGCTGTAGGGGGTGCGCCTTGGCCTATATGGGCCAAGGGAACCAGCCCCAAGAGGCCCATGCGCCAAGAGAAGAGGGAAAGGAAGAGTCCTAAAGGGGGAAGGTACCTCCGAGGTGCCTTGGGGAGGAGGGACTCCTCCCTTGGCCGCACCCTTCCTTGGAGGAAGGGCCAAGGCTGCCCCCCCCCCCCGCCCTCTCCCTTGGCCCTATATATAGTGGGGGGGAGGGAGGGCAGCACAACCTAAGCCCTGGCGTCTCCCTCTCCCTCCCATGACACATCTCCCTCCTCCCGCAGCGCTTGGCGAAGCCCTGTTGGAATCCCGCTACTTCCACCACCACGCCGTCGTGCTGCTGGATCTCCATCAACCTCTCCTTCCCCCTTGCTGGATCAAGAAGGAGGAGACGTCGCTGCTCCGTACGTGTGTTGAACGCGGAGGTGCCGTCCGTTCGGCACTAGGATCATCGGTGATTTGGATCACGACGAGTACGACTCCATCAACCCCGTTCTCTTGAACGCTTCCGTGCGCGATCTACAAGGGTATGTAGATCCACTCCTCCCTCGTTGCTAGATGACTCCATAGATTGATCTTGGTGACACGTAGGAAAATTTTGAATTATTGCTACGTTCCCCAACATGATCGTCCTAAGAATGCTTATATATGAATAAAGCTCTCTCATTTACGCGCCAAAAAGATTAAGCCATATTAACCGGAAAGGAGGGAGTATGGACTAGCACTACTTTTTGGTGTGTCCCGTCAACTGGCAGAACAAGGAGAAGCTTGCAGGACAAGGTGAAGCTCGCTTACGCCTTTTGACTAATGCTACCTACCCTCGGTGGACATGCATCAGTCCATTCGGTGTCAGATTGTCAGAGGCAAAGTCCTACACTGTAGTACCCAACATGCGGAGTACCATCATTGTTTGACTTCACGAAGGTGTGAAGAGCCAAGCGCAGTAGTATGCGTACTTGGTTTTGCACCTTCATACCACTCCACCCTCCGTCACAGTTTACAGGGCGTGCTTCATTATGATGCATTTCTCTCAATGCATTTCCACCATCAGAGAAACTTTAGACGCGTTTGGTTTAATGCTTAATTAATTAGGGTGTGGTAACCGCAATCAAGTCCACAATTTTCTCTCCATGTACTGTACTACTACGGAGTGCATGCATGTGTGTACCCAGGGTGGAAGCACTGCATGCATGTGTGTGCGCATTATTCCCTCTAGTAATAGACGCCGTGCTATAACTACCAATGCTATTTTTCAGGCCGATCGCTAGTCGCCTTGGTCCCACAGATTTTTTTTCTTTTTTCTGAAGCGCGCTGTATAAACAGTGACGGATGGAGTAGTATGAGCGGATTCAAAGAAGAGCGTATTGATGGTTGCTTCTTCAGAGCAACTTACAGTGGGAAAGGTGGGGCTTATGATTTGACTGCTCATTACTCATTATTAATGCGGTGCAACGACCGGGCTGAGTCTCCCATGCGGTTGTGCACTACCCCCTCGGTTCTTAAATATACTCTGGAGTATTTGTCTTTCTAGAGATTTCAACGAGTGACTACTCAAATATTTGTCTTTTTAGAGATTTCAAGTGGACTGGCACATACAGATGTATATAGACATATTTTAGAGTGTAGATTCACTCATTTTGCTCCATATGTAGTCACTTGTTGAAATCTCTGTTAAGACGAATAGAATATTTAGGAACGGAGGGAGTACACATATGAAGCAAAATGAGTGAATCTACACTCTAAAATATGCCCGTTTGAAATTTGTAAAAAGACAAATATTTAGGAATGAAGGAGTATAATTTAGTGCATGGCACATGGACCCGGATGATGAAGAGGCTTCTGGCAATGCTATCAAGCTTCCATCATTTGTTTACATAATTGACATACTATACAAATAATTTTCCAGCGACATGAAATTGTACAATGGTGTGAGCTTTCAGCTTTTGTTTCGCGTGTCTTGCCATCGATGCTCTTTCGGAAACAATAAAAAACTAACTTCCTTGCTAATGCATGTTAATTATTAGCAGATCAGAGCTAATAATTACGTCATAACTGAAGAGAAAGTTGTGAGAAGGTGTTAAATTAAAATTGATCCATGCTTTCATTGGCAGCAACGTCCCCCCAGCTCTGTCTAAATCAACAATGCATGTTGGGAAAAAAAGTAGCTGTCTGGAGCATGCAACATTCTGATCATTTTGTGCAGTTCCACTAAAATAGAGCTGAGCGCCCCTGTTCCAAAGATATCAAGTGTGATTACGATAATAGAGGACTGCTGATGAAACAATAAACAGACAAATAGAAGCCGCTCACCTTTGCAGTCTCTCTTAAGACTAACTAGTTGGAGAAGATTAGGCTCGGAGTTGGATGAGGAGGATAGAGCAAAACCAATCTCCCTTTGTGCAGTCGCACTGAAATATAGAGACGTTGCCCGTATGACATTTTAGTGCAACTGCACAAAACACTCTTAAGAAAAAAGTGATTTGTGCAGTTCACCAAAAGGTCGCAATAGCAACGACGTGAAATGGATAGCTCTATTTGCAAAAAAGAGGTGGAAAGGAAACAATTACTGGCCAATAACAGTTGATGACACATGCGACAACAAAAAAGAAGAATATTCCTTGTCCTAAGGGAAGATAACAACACGGTTGTGTTTGTCTAAAACGGTGTGAGGACGAGAATGCAATATGGAAAGTACGCCGGACGAGCTACATTTTGGGCAAAGAACTATGGAAGATCCACATGCAGCGACGTGGGAAAACGGGCAGTGGAGCAAGGCCGGAGGGGATACCTAGAGGTCGTCGGGATGTAACTAGATGAGCGGCGGCGGGCGGAATCTGCGAGCAGGTGGCGTAGGCCCTGCCACGCCGGAGCTTGGTCAGAGAGAACGACGTGTACCGTATATCGGGACATGCTGCCTTGGCGCCATCGAACGGAGAAACGATGCACTTCCTCCCTTTCCCCCGGCGGACGGGATGCGGCCGGATCAGTGACCAACGGTGAGTGAGAGAGGCCACCGCACTCCCTTTCCCCCGGCCGACGGGATGCGGCCGGATCAGTGACCAACGGTGAGAGAGAGAGAGAGGCCACCGCACTCCCTTTCCCCGGCGGACGGGATGCGGCCGGATCAGTGACCAACAGTGAGAGAGAGAGGCCACCGGAGCCTTGTGTGAGATACTCTGAAGAGCGGACTACCTTTTCCTCCATAAAAATCATTTTATATTCTGTGTATGTGCCATTGAGCGCTATAACTTTATTTAAAAATAATGCGGCAATGCGTCAAGTAGAACTTTGTTTCGTGCACGCGTGGTACACGACCTCCCTAGGTAAACAACCGCTACAGGCGTTCAAATTAGCACGTGTGCTGCCATTTCGTAAAGAAATAAGGTCCACCGTGTACCCGCGCGGGTGTGGCTGGGCACGAAGCGTGACTACGTGCACGGTGCACCTATTCTCTTTTTGTATATGTACACCACCTACATGGGGTTGTGTGAGAGAGATACAAACCTAGAGAGATACAGTGTGTGGGTTCTTGAGAGTTTTTTTGTGCGGGGGGGGGGGGGGGGGGGGGTCAATCAAAAAATTTAACATATGCAATGTGTGTGAAATAGAGTCCTGGATATAACATATATATAGAGGGGGCGATCCATGAGAAGAGAGTGGAGGTATCATCGGCTTGAGGTGTCCATAGAATCGAAGAGAGGGATGATGTGTGTGTGCGCGCGCGATCGATAAAGAGTGCCATCGAATTTGTGTGTGCCCACATCAAAGATGTAGAGTTGTTGGCCTACTGGAACGTGAGATGGGACATGTGCAGTTTCTCTCTGTGGCATGGATCCCTACCTGCAGCGCTCGACTATCGGTGTGTGGTGGGGGAAGAGGGAGGCCCAATTAACTATAGAGGTACAATGGCTGGTATATGTGTGGAGGAGGAGAGAGGCCTACCTCATGTATTAAGGAGATCGATCCGCCTCATGTATTAAGGGAGATCGATCGGCATCCATGCATATGTGCAGGAGATGAATAAGGTTGGGAGAGAGACAGAGCTAGAGTGTTGGATGGGGTGGTAGTGGAGTTGCTTCTAACAAATGGTGGTATAGGCTTGCTAGACAAACGGAGGGCACGCCCGCAATATCAATAAGAGAGGAGATGGTTGCTTGTTGTCTGTGCACGTGCGTGTGAGAGACGGGTCAGGAGGCATGCACGAATGATGAGGGGGGACGATGTGGCTGTGGTAAGCAGACGTAACTACATAGGAAGATCAATCGCCCTTTGTAAGAGAAAGGAGAGACATAACTTGTGAGGTACGTCGATCGATGGGGGGTAGTTAAAGTCGATCTAGGTATATGTTGGGAGATCGATCGGTATACATGCATGTGTGTGTTAGAAGCAAATGAGGCACGAGGAGAAGGATAGAGAGAGAGGGATGCATGTAGGAGGTGGTATGAGAGGCCTACTATATCGAGGGGGAGGAGTGTGCGAGTACGAGAACGATGAAAAGAGTGGTGGGAGTGAGGCATGGAGTTGGGGGGCCTACACACACCATGGGTGAATGACCTAAAGTGAAAAGACGAATTTGCGCGATGGAGCTAGAGAATGCTGAGGGAGGGTGAGAGGGATGCGGGCGTGTGCATGCACAAGAGAAAGTTAGCGCTAGCAACAAAGATAAGAGGGTTGTGTGGGTGTAAAAGACGAATAGAGATCATATATACTTCATTATAAAAAGCGAATTCGGATATTTGAAGAATTTATCATAGTGTTTCAAACCGACAGATGTGTGAATATATATAACTGTGATACACATGGTGTGGTTATGAACATGGTATACTACATTTAATATATTTTATCTCTACTCTTATAAAAACGGAGTTTTTGATGATGGTGTGCCTGCCATCCTGCATTATAGGTCGTCTAATTTATATCTGACGGATAGCAAGGAAACTATGATGGTTGAAGTTGGCAACAATCATGATTGTAGATTCTTATTGAACTAGAGAAACGAATTCAAATCTAGTTCGAATTGCAGCGGTAGTATAGACATTTGGAATGCACTAAAATGTTGGTATGAGTAGGTTACATGCATTATACAGCAAGCAAAAAAATTAATCGGACATAACATGGATTCATAGTCCCTCCTTCCATCTATATAGGGCGTAATGAGATTTTTAAGACTGCCTTTGACTATTGACAAGATTCATAGTACATGACACGCACAACGTGAAAATTATATCATTGAAAGAACCTTTCATAGACGAATTTAGCGGTGTGCTTTGTGTAAGTTGCATGTCATATATCATTGCTCTAATATTTGGTCAAAGTTAGCATCAAAAAATGCATTAGGCCCTATATAGATGGAAGGAGGGAGTAGCTTTGAATAGCATTTGTATAGTAAAACGGGGCAAGACTCTCTCTTTTTGTGGTGTGAATAGTTTTATTTTTTTTCGTTTTCTTTTTGGTTGAGGGAAGTGCGAATTGATTTGGTACGTACAAGTACAATATTACTACACATTAGGCTTGTCCCTAAAATTCAACCCGCGTCTTGTTATATCCCGAAAATTCAGATATCGTGCTCCCAAAACTGGCGCCTTCACAACCCGTGCCTTGCTATCCCGAAATTACAACGCACGCGAAAACTCCCTCCAGCTGCCAAATCCCGACACACGAAACCCCCCTTGTCGGTGTCAAAACCGGCGGATCTCGGGTAGGGGGTCCCGAACTGTGCGTCTAGGCCGGATGGTAACAGGAGGCAAGGAACACGAAGTTTTGCCCAGGTTCGGGCCTTCTCGATGGAGGTAAAACCCTACGTCCTACTTGATTAATATTGATGATATGGGTAGTACAAGAGTAGATCTACCACGAGATCAGAGAGGCTAAACCCTAGAAGCTAGCCTATGGTATGATTGTTGTTGTGTATGTTGTCCTACGGACTAAAACCCTACGGTTTATATAGACACGGAGAGGGTTAAGGTTACACAAAGTCGGTTACAATGGTAGGAGATCTGTATATCCGTATCGCCAAGCTTGCCTTCCATGCCAAGGAAAGTCCCTTCCGGATACGGGACGAAGTCTTCAATCTTGTATCTTCATAGTCCAGGAGTCCGGCTGAAGGTATAGTCCAGCCATCCGGGCACCCCCTAATCCAGGACTCCCTCAGTAGCCCCTGAACCAGGCTTCAATGACGACGACTCCGACGCGCAGATTGTCTTCGGCATTGCAAGGCGGGTTCCTCCTCCAAGTACTTCATAGAAGATTTTGAACACAAAGATAGTGTCCGGCTCTGCAAAATAAGTTTCCACATATTGCCATAGAGAGAATAATATTTACACAAATCTAATCTGCTGACGTATTCTGTAGTGTGACACACCACGGCCAAGCCTTTATCCGAGTCATTTCATTATCCCACCTCAACGCGTCATGCGAGGCGGTTTCCTTGGCACGTCTTGTTAAAGCAGAGATCGTGTCCCCTTATTCCGGGATTCTCATCAATACGGGCGTGGGTAACCCAACCGCGCATTGATTACGGCGCTTGGAGATAAGCGAGTTTTACCAGGCTGGTGGGGACACGTAGTTGCGTCCACCCATATAAGGGGATAAGGATCCACCTTTTCACCTATGCCTTCTTCCTCCCTTGCTTATCCATTCTCGCGCACTCGAGCTCCAGCGCCCAAGTCCGCACTCCCCACCTCAACCTTCTCCAGCCATGTCCGGAGCGGGAGGCAAGTGGATGGTCTCCTCCGTCACGGAGGGACACATCAAAAAACAGAGGAAGGCCGGATACTTGTCTAACGACATTGCATACTGGCTTCCTGAAAAGGGGCGGCTCATCCCCACCCCTAGGCCCCGTGAGAGGGTGGTGTTCCTCCCCCATTTCCTCCGCGGACTGGGCTTCCCTCTTCACCCATTTGTCCGGGGGCTCATGTTCTACTATGGCCTAGATTTCCACGATCTGGCCCCGAACTTTGTCCTCAACATCTCGGCGTTTATCATTGTGTGCGAGGCTTTTCTCTGCATCCTCCCCCATTTCGGCCTATGGCTCAAGACTTTCAATGTCAAGCCGAAGGTGGTGCGCGGAAACCAGGTGGAGTGCGGAGGCGCCATGGTGGGCAAGATGGCCAATGTCTTATGGCTCGAGGGCTCCTTTGTGGAGACCCTGAAGGGGTGGCAATCGGGGTGGTTTTACATCACCGAGCCGTGCAACCCCGAATGGGTCGCAGCCCCCGAGTTTCAATCCGGACCCCCTACGCGGCTCACCTCCTAGAAGGAGACGGGCCTGTTGTGGGGTAAAAAAGGAGAGCTGACCAGACTCCAAACATGCGTCCAAACCCTGGTGGACAAGAAGCTCAAACTTGTCAACGTAGTCCAGGTTATGCTCATCCGCCTGATCCTCTTGTGTCAACAACGGGCTTTCAACCTGTGGGAGTTCGACCCGGCGCGGCACCAAACTCTGAGCAGGCTCTTCGACATGACGTACGAAGATGCCTGGAAGGTGCTTTTCAAGGGCGCCGAGGCCCCCGCATCCGCTACCGAGGATCGCGGATTCAGTATGCAGCATCACGCTCATGCGGTAAGCTGTTTTTTCCTTTTACAGGGTATCAGTTTTCATAGTTTGACTCCATGCGGGAGCTAAGCTCCCTTACCTTTGACAGGATTGGCAAGTGACGTCCGGACAGATCAACTGTCCAGCTCCTTTGCCCGAAGGCCCAGCGGACGCTCGCTTGGCGAAGCTGCTGGTTCCGGCACCCTATGTGGTGCCGGAGAAGAAGGCCGCGAAAAAGGCCACGGGGACTCGAAAGAGTGCCCGGCGCCAGGAGGTGTCGGATCCATCATCCGACAGTTCCGAGGCGCATTCCTCCCGTGAAGACGAGGAGGAAGAAGAAGAGACCTCTCCCTCTCCAGCGGGAGGAGAGAAGAAAAGGAAGGCCGCCCTCTCTGGGGAGGCCGGAGGGTCCAAGAAGGGGAAAACCCTTCCTCCGGACTACTCCACCGACGTTGATGACGGCGGAGAGGAGTGGCCGCCCAGGGCCAAGCCCCTGGCAAAATTGTAAGTATCCGGATACCAGAGTAATTCATAGTATTTGTTTATTGCACAGCTTTCCCTTATGTCGAATATGTTTATGCAGGCCACCCAAAGACCGGCTCGACGCGTCGTCGAGCGGCTCACTGGACTCGTCGGATGTGAACTCGCTTCCGACGGCTTCCTCCCCCTGCCCTATGGACGACACCGAAGTGTTTCCCAACAGGTTCCAAGCCGGGAGGAGGTGGTCATGGAGGCGCCGCAAGGCGACCTCCCGGACTCCAGGAGTAAAGGGGATGAAACCCCCCAGGGCTCCAAGTCCGGCTCTAGGACGGACACCGCTCCGGAACCTTCAAAGGTTCCAGAGTCCGGTGGGGGACCTCCTTCCAAGAGGAGCAAGCCCACTATGCCAGTGACCCCCGTCCAACTGGAGGCGCCGGACAATCTGTTGGAGGCGCTCCAAGGCGCCTCCATCGACGAGGAGCACCGCACCATTATGAGTGCGGTGATCCAGAAGGTTCAGTCCGCCAAGAGCGGACTGACTGAAGCTTGTACTAGCCTTTTAACATGATTTGAGGTAAGTAAAGAATGTGTAAATAATATTACCGCATAGACAGTAGCCCCTGATGCTCTGTTTGGCGTTCGGGAAGAAAAGCCGAATAGAGGATCAAATAAAATTCACAGGAGTCTAACAAAAATGAGTCAATATGCGTATGCAGGCTTCTCTGCTTGCGTCCGCCGCACTGACTGCAGAAGTGGACACGCTAAAGCAGAACCTCGAGCGGTCCGAGCAAGAGCTCGAGCGTGCCAAGAAGTAGATCGAGGACAATGAAGGTAAGAAATACCTTATTTAAATATATATATATATATAAAGGTGCAATTACAAAAAATGACAGGATTATCGTGGCTATTGTAGGGGCCACGCCTGAGGTGGCGACCCTTAAGCAAGCGCTGCTCGAGGCCGAGAAGAAGGCGGCCACAGAGCGCACCGAGCGGGAGAAGTATGAGGCCCAGGTTGGCAAGGTGTGGCAAGAGCTCCAGGTTCTCATGAAAAAACATGAGAGTTTGGAGCTTGACTCAAAGACGCGAGCGTCCGAGCTCGCGGCGGCTATTGAAAATGCCAAGTCTGCCAAGGTCTAATCCCAGAAGACCTTCCAGGAGTAGGATGAGGTGAAGAAGATAGCGGCGGGTAAGGCATTCTTTATGCAAAGCAAACACATAAACATGAGTTACTTGTTACTTACCTGAATCCGGAGCTCTCCAGGAGCGTTCGCAGATCTTCCCCAGAGTGTGTTCGATGCCACCGCATTCTATCGAGCCGAGGAGGGCAGCTCGACAGAGAAGGTGTTCTGGTCTCAGTATGCTGAGGCCGGACACCCCGTGCCCCTGAGCGACCAGCTGAAGCAACTGGTCGAGCTCCACAAGGCGGCCGAACAGGCCATGAAGGGCCTCCTAGTTCGGCTGTGGCCTGGAGAGGCTCTGCCTGGGAGCTATTTCGGGCTGGTGCGGCGGCTGGTGGAGGCCTCTCCAAGGCTCGAAGTCATCAAGTGCTCCGTCTGCATTGAAGGTGCCCGTAGGGCCCTTACCCGTGCTAAGGTGCACTGGGGCAAGCTGGATGCTGAGAAGCTTGTGAAGGACGAGCCACCGCCGGGGAAAGAGCATCGCAAGCCCAAGAATTACTATAAGGATGTTCTGAAGGGTGCCTGCCTTGTGGCGGATGAATGTTCCAAGGATGTATTTTTTGAGTAAAACTCGCTCGTTTTGTCCTGTGCGCTGAAAACTTGTTCATATGCGCTAAGCAATGCTGTTGGAATTTAAAATATTACCTTCTATGCAGCTGTTTATCAATTCTGAGAGATGGCAAGTCGTCGGCTTCTGCCCCCGTGCCGCTAGTGCTGGGGTGTTCGGGGATAAACCTGAGCGCTCTTTTTCCCATGTTTGGGTCCTTCGAGGGAGGCGCTCAGCCCAACGAACAAGGCAATCGGATTCTATAATTTTAAATTTTGGCGAAGCCCCTGGTATTCGGAAGACCGAGTTCGGGGCGCTTTCCACGCCTTGGCCGGACAGAGCCGGCTCCTCGCTCTAAGCGGCATAATTCGTTAGGGACTCGAAAAACCTCTCGAACAGCGACCAGCTCTCGCTTCATCATGACAGTCAGTTTTAGCCTTCTCCACTGAGGTGCTCGACCCAGCTCAACTGGGGCACAATCATAGTGGTTCTCATAGTGCTACCTTAGCCGATATAGCAGAACGTAAGGCACCAAAACATAGGAGCCGGGCAAACCCAACTATTGACCCAAGACATGATTCGGAGCCGATGCATATAATGCTATAAGTTCGGGGTGCCGCACTTGTTAAAGTGTTCGGACTTCTCACACCATATTGAGGGGTACTAAAGCCCCTGGCGTAGGCCGTACCAGAGTGTATGGGTGCAATATGTCGTTAAGGAACATATATATATATATATATATATATATATAAGAGTAATGCAAAAATAGACAAAAGCTATGCACTGTTTATTAAAGAGGGCTGTGATCAAAGCAGAACGATACAAATAATGCGATAAGCAAAAGGTTGGACTATGTAACATGTCCGTTCCAGGGGCAAGCTGCGGAATAGTATGCAAAACAGGTATACTACTCGTGATAGAGACCACCTGTGAGTTCCGTAATGCGGCGCGGCTTGTCTGCTTCCCTGGTTCTTGCATCGTTTGTGCGGCAATTGAACTGCCGAACGGGCCTTCCGAAATGTGGAGTCCTGAAAGTAAGAGAAAATTAAAAAATTGGCAGCCCCTGGTGCGGTTTAAGCCGTGTTTCGGGCGTGCCGTGATGGTTCCCCTTCCCCTGTACCCATGGTATTTCTAGAGCGTAGTTATGTACGCGAAGTACTGGTGTCGCATTTTTGCGAGGGCCGGGGTTGGGGCTGCATTGCTACGCCTGCTCGTATCGTGCCAGGCGGTCTTGTTGTAGGTTACTCCGGGCGGCTTGACGGTGTCCGGTCGTTTAATGGCCGGACTGGAGAACTGCCTGGAGAGGCTGCTTTGTACTTCCGCTGCAAGGCCCGCCGTGTGCTCCTCCGTTCGGAGGGAGCGTTCGGTGTTTCCATTGACCGTAATTACTCCTTGAGGGCTTGGCATCTTGAGTTTAAGGTATGCGTAGTGTGGTACCGCATTGAACTTGGCGAATGCGGTTCGCCCGAGCAGTGCATGATAGCCACTGCGGAATGGGACTATGTCGAAGATTAACTCCTCGCTTCGGAAATTATCCGGAGATCCGAAGACCACTTCAAGTGTGACTGAGCCTGTACAGTTGGCCTCTACACCTGGTATTACGCCTTTAAAGGTCGTTTTGGTGGGCTTAATCCTTGAGGGATCTATGCCCATTTTCCGCACTTTATCTTGGTAAAGCAGGTTCAGGCTACTGCCGCCGTCCATAAGGACTCTAGTGAGATGAAATCCGTCAATAATTGTGTCTAGAACCAATGCGGCGAATCCGCCATGACGGATGCTAGTGGGATGGTCCCTTCGATCAAAGGTGATCGGGCAGGAGGAACATGGGTTAAACTTTGGGGCGACTGGCTCTACCGCGTATACATCCCTTAACGCGCGCTTCCGCTCCCTTTTGGGGACGTGGGTTGCGTATATCATGTTCACCGTCCGCACTTGTGGGGGAAAACCCTTCTGTCCACTATTGTTCGGCAGCCGGGGCTCCTCGTCGTCATCGCTATGCAGCCCCTTGTCTTCATTTTCGGCGTTTAACTTGCCTGCCTGCTTGAACACCCAACAATCCTTGTTAGTGTGGTTGGCCGGCTTTTCGGGGGTGCCATGTATCTGGCACAAGCGGTTGAGTATTCGGTCCAAACTGGACGGTCCCCTAGGATTCCTTTTGAATGGCTTTTTCCGCTGACCGGATTTAGAGCCTCTGAATCCGGCATTAACTGCCGTATCCTCGGCATTGTCGCCGTTAATGCGGCGCTTCTGCTTGTTGTGACACGACCTGCCACTACTGTCCCTAGTATCCGAATTACCAGGGTTCTTGGTCATATTGTTGCTTCGAGCGAGCCAACTATCTTCTCCCGCGCAAAAGCAGGTCATGAGTGTCGTGAGTGCTGCCATAGACTTCGGCTTTTCCTGTCCAAGGTGCCGGGCAAGCCACTCGTCATGGATATTGTGCTTGAAGGCTGCAAGGGCCTCAGCGTCTAGACAGTCGACTATTTGATTTTTCTTTGTTAGGAACCATGTCCAGAATTGCCTGGCCGATTCCTCTGGCTGCTGAATTACGTGACTTAGGTCATCGGCGTCTGGGGGTCGCACATAAGTGCCCTAGAAATTGTCGAGGAATGCAGCTTCCAGGTCCTCCCAACAACTGATTGATCATGTTGGCAAGCTGTTAAGCCAATGCCGAGGTGGTCCTTTAAGCTTGAGTTGGAGGTATTTGATGGCGTGGAAATCATCGCCGCGGGCCATGTGGACATGAAGGAGATAATCCTCGATCCATACTGCAGGATCTGTTGTGCCATCATATGATTCGATATTTACGGGTTTAAAACCCTCGGGGATTTGATGATCCATTATTTCGTCTGTGAAGCATAGTGGGTGTGCGGCGCCTCTGTACTAGGCTATATCACGACGTAGCTCCAATGAGCTTTGTCTACTATGTTCGGCCCTGCCGAATTTGTGGCCGGCATGACAGTTACCGTCTCGAGCCGTGGGGCGTCCACGCGATCCATAGATCGATCTTGTTTGTCTTGCCTTGTCCTCCAACATATCTCGTAAGTCCGGCGCATATTACCGTGCCTTGGTATGGGGTGCGGCTTGAGTGGAGGGCCGAGAGGCCTCTCTGTCGCGGCCACGAGGTGGCCGGTCGGCCGCATCGAGTGCTTCCTCCTCTAATCGGGGTAGCAACCTGTGCTTTGGGTAGCTCTTGGAGGGGCATTCGAGTTTATGCTCTTCGGCCGCAAGGACTTCAGTCCATCTGTCGACTAGCAAATCTTGATCAGCTCTAAGCTATTGCTGTTTTTTCTGGAGGCTTCTTGCCGTGGCCATAAGCCTGCGTTGAAAACGCTCTTGCTCGATGGGATCCTCTGGCACGACGAATTCGTCGTCGTTGAGGCTTGCCTCGTCTTCGGAGGGAGGCATATAGTTATCGTCCTTGACCTCTCTGTCTGCCGCTCTCTCATGAGGGCTAGTTTCTCCATCCTCCTGTGCTAAATCTTGCTAGAGGGGGTTTTCTTCGGCACTTTCCGGAGTATTATTATCTCCCGTGCTGGAATCACCGTTTTTGTTTTGGCGGGATTTTGAGCGGCGCCGCTGACGCCGGCGCTTAGGCTGTTTCTTGGAGGGGTCATCCTCCGCTTTTCCATCACCATCTCCTTCTTTTGGGGTGTCCACCATGTATATGTCATATGACGAGGTGGCCTTCCAGGGCCTGATAGGCGCTGGTTCTTCATCGTCTCCTTCATCGGCGTCCATGCCGTGATGTCCTCGGAGTCGAAGTCGAGCATGTCGGTTAAGTCGTCGACAGTGGCTGCAAAGTGGGTGGTGGGTGGGCTTTGAATTTCTTCATCGTCTGAATCCCAACCTTGCTGACCATAGTCCGGTCAGGGCTCTCCTGGTAAAGAGAGAGACTTTAGTGTCTTCAGAATATCACCGAAAGGCGAGTGCTGAAAGATGTCCACGGCAGTAAACCCCATAATCGGCGTCCAATCGGATTCGATCGGCAGGGGCGCGGAGGGTTCAGAGTCCGGAGAGGAGTCCGGCTCCTTGGAGTCACGAGTCTCACAGAGTGCGGGGCTGGTGTTCGGCTCGATCGCCGTTGGGATCGCAGCCCCCGAGGCGGCGTCCAACCACCCATCCTCGATCGACGCAGTTGGCTCCGAATTAAGGGTCGAAGCCGATGCGGGTGCGGCCTCCAGGGCACTGTTCGGCGGCAGAGCTAGATCATGCTCATCGTGACAGTGCGGCGCGCTCGGCAGTGGCTCGAATCCGTCGAAGATCAAGTCCCCGCGGATGTCAGCCATGTAGTTTAAACTTCCAAATCTAACCTGACGGCCAGGGGCATAGCTTTCGATCTGCTCCAGATGGCCAAGTGAATTGGCCCGCAGTGCGAAGCCGCCGAAGACGAAGATCTGTCTGGGAAGGAAGGTCTCACCCTGGACTGCATCGCCATTGATGATCGTAGGAGCCATCAAGCCTGACGGCGACGACACAGAGGAACTCTCAATGAAAGCACCAATGTCGGTGTCAAAACTGGTGGATCTCGGGTAGGGGGTCCCGAACTGTGCATCTAGGCCGGATGGTAACAGGAGGCAAGGAACACGAAGTTTTACCCAGGTTCGGGCCCTCTCGATGGAGGTAAAACCCTACGTCCTGCTTGATTAATATTGATGATATGGGTAGTACAAGAGTAGATCTACCACGAGATCAGAGAGGCTAAACCCTAGAAGCTAGCCTATGGTATGATTGTTGTTGTGTATGTTGTCCTACGGACTAAAACCCTCCGGTTTATATAGACACCGGAGAGGGTTAGCGTTACACAAAGTCAGTTACAATGGTAGGAGATCTGTATATCCGTATCGCCAAGCTTGCCTTCCACGCCAAGGAAAGTCCCTTCCGGACACGAGACGAAGTCTTCAATCTTGTATCTTCATAGTCCAGGAGTCCGGCTGAAGGTATAGTCCGGCCATCCGGACACCCCCTAATCCAGGACTCCCTCACCCCTTCTAACCCTGAGCCGAAAGGGCCGCTAGTTCAAATTGGTGGGGGGTACTTTTGTAACACACCCTACATTTTGGACAAGCACGTTCCTAAGTCATGCTTCACCCCCTCCCATCGCCCCCTTTTAGCCATTCCAAATCCCAGGCCGCCATAACCTCTCCGCTCCAGCCGCGAAACCCCACCCTCCTCCGTCCGCCACGTCACCGCTGCCCAGCTGGAGCCTCTTCCCCAACGACGTCGTCCACCACAACAGCTCGACGTCCCTCGTCCACCTCCCCGAATGAGGATCTGTCGTCCATCTCGCCGTCCCGCCGGTTCAGCCACCCCGTCCTCCACCTCCAAGGAGCTGCTCCGACGATCGCCTCGTCTATCGCGGCTGCTCCATCCCCACAGCGCCACCTTAACCTGCTCCACCGGAACCGCAGCATCCTCACCGACTCCTCGGACGAAGTCGAGGCCTACTCGGCGCCACCAAAGAGGTTGTACACTCATCGCACCCCCATGGAGCGGCTACCTTGAAGCCGGCGCCGCGGGCGACATCTCCATGGCGGCTCTCCCCCAGTGCAAGGCCCCTTCGGCGGCGGTGTCCATACCAGCCGGATCTGCTGCTGCTGCTCCGGCTCTCGCTCGATCGCTCGCTCGCCCAGCTGCTGCTCTCCCCCTTGTTCGTGCTGCTGCTCTGCTCCGATTAAGCCACACTTCAGTCGACTGAATCGACTTTTGGGTCAGTCGATTTTCAGGGGTTGGGGGGCTCGCCGGAGTTAAGGAAGAACTACCCGCAGCGGGGACGGGGGCTCGCCGGAGAGGTACCCCACTATCTATCTTAGGGTTCCGGGTGGGGGGCCTAGAGGGCTGGCCGGGGCGGCGGTGGCGAGTTGTTTTGGGGCGGCGAGGCGGCGCTGGAGCCGGCAGTTCGGCCGGTGGTGGCTGGCGGCTCAGGGGGGTGCAGGTTGAAGATGAACTGCAGGCCCTCCCTAAACTACATGTCAAGTGCCTCTCTGCTACCATTGCGTTCAGTTTCGACAGTAGCATACAGATTCCACAGTAAATTTCAGTTTCGACAGTTAAGTTCAGAGTCAACAGTTTTTACCTCATCTGTTGTAGTCAGGTGGTTTTTGGTGATGTTAATTTTACATCCATTTTACATCATCTATTGGAGATGCTATTAGAATCCCACTTGAGATTGACGATGTCTGTCTTGTGCTACTTCAGCCTTGACATCTTACAGCTCACCGGAGCTGCTCCAACGACAGAACAATCCATCACAACAGAGCAGTGCCCTGGACGCCATCTACAGATTCCTCAGATCTTCCTCCACACCTCCGACAGCCACCTCTACCTCAACTGCTTCAGCGACCAACCCAATGATGCTGAGGTCGACACGGCTACGGCAAAGAGGTTGTGCACTTGTTGCATCACTTATTACTATACATTCATGTCGATCCATTAGGGCTATTTTGGTTCAACGGAAAAACATCGATCCACTGGTTGTTACCAACACTCTAAATTTCTGCATGCTCTCCTTACATAATCTCACCATATTTTTTTCGTATGCATGTCAGATATTGTACACAGTCATGCTGAACATGTATAGAAAAAGAGAAGAGTTTTGTGCGGCAATACAATGTCATGCAGACATCGCTCCATGGTGGGTTCAATGGCAAACCCTCCCCACCCCTCTCCAGATTGTAATCCAGAGGAAGATATCTGTTCTGAGGCGGATTCGGACGCCGCTGACCACTCCTATTTACCCCCCAAGGTGTTTGCTCTACCTTGGCATGATGATGTTAGTCATATCATGCATATGTTGCCTTGCAGTGCCTACTTTTGACATCATATATGTCATCTGCTTAGTTTAGACATGTTCTATAATGCCACATGTTTAGTTTCTATATCATATATGGGAATTATGCAGTCTCATGTCTTTTAGCCAGCCATAATATATGTGAAATGTGCAATGCCATCATGTTTAATGAGGCATCATATATTTGAATGATATCTTGCCCATCCTTTTCTTCATTACATTTCCATTTGTCGACAATGTTTGTACATTAAACTACTCTTCCTGTGAATCAGCCATTTGGGTGGGAGATGGAAAAATCTGGAGTGAAAACAAGGCCTTCAGAGCAGAAAGTGCTACCTATTGAAGCAGATCTCTTGTTGGGTCCCGATAGCTCCTCAGAGATGGATTCAGAGACAGATGACCAGTCCTATTCCCCCACTGAGGTGTATGCTCTAACTTGGCACGGTTATACTGCTCATATCATGCATACGGTGTCTTGCATTGCATAGTTTAGACATCATATACACAATATTCAACACCATGTTCTTAGTTCAGACTCATATTGAATGCCCCCTGTTTAGCATAAAAATCACATATGTGAATATGATGCGATCCTGATTACTTACATAACATGTAGGTGAATTATGTCATGTGATCCTGTTTATTTGTTCATCATATCTTTGAATTATGATATGCTATGCTATCCAGTTTAGATAGACATCATATATGTGAAATTATGTCATGCTATCCGTTTTAGTTAAACAATATACATGTCAACTATTTCATGCCCTCTTTTTTCCACACTATCTATTGCATCTGTCTCTCATACAATGTCTGTACATTCAACTATGTTTCCTGTTTATCAGCCATTTGAATTGGAGCGGGTGATGCCAGTATCTAGCGGACTAAGAACACAATCTTCAAATAAAACAGTGGTACCTCTTGGTGGAGATAGCACCCCGGTTGTACATGCACAGGAACCAGCCCTACCACACATAACCCAAACTCTCGCAGATTGTACCCCTACTACGATGGACAGAGAACCAGCTTCACCCAATCTAACCCCAACCCCAGCCGATAGTAACCTAGTTCCTGTTGACACAGCACCATCTCCACCACAGAGCTCCCAAACAAGAGCAGTTAGTAAGGCAGCTCCAGTGCCCAAAGGGCCAGTACTATCACGGCAAACCCCAACTCCACCAGTTAGTACGCCTATTCCTGTGGAGGAAGCACAACCAGCTAGTCGTAGTTTAGCATCTATCGCATTTGATGTTATTAAATCGTATGTGCATATCTTCCCATCTTGGAAATATTATACTGAAGATAAAGGAAAATGCCAGTTGCAGGTGTTTGTCCAGGAGTTATGTGTAAGTAATGTTATTCATGGCAATTACTTTGCTTCGTACCATACATCCTACCTCCATGATGGTTATAATACAGCAAATTTTCCCATTTTTCTCTATAGAGAAGGACCGATTTGGAAACTCAGGATGAGGTAACATGTGCTAATACCTCTGCTATCTTCAAGAATGCTTGGTGGCAGTATCGGAATTACCTGAAGAAAACGTACTTCACTAGCAAAGAAACTCATCAAATTCCCTTACGTTCTCGTGAGACGCATTTACTGGACGAGGACTGGGAACGCCTTGTTCTGTACTGGTCCCGAACCAAGAATGTGGTAAGGTCTATGAGCTCATTTTCTATTTTTAAGTATTATATTCTTGCATCTTACTGTACTCTGTTCATGTAGAACAAGTGCCTAAACCTGAAGAACAATTGTTCTAATTTAAGATTCCATTGCTACCATAGGACATAAATATATGTTTGTTTGGTGCTTTTATTATGTACTAGTACTTGTCAATAGAAGACTTGGTAGTTTAATCCTGTCCACCTTACTAATGAACTGGTTCACCGAAATGAGTTTCATATACTAGTACATGCTAAACTTGTTATGTGTCTGCTTGTTTCTTCTTTTAGAATGCTGACAGAATATTGGGGAAGAGTGCCTTATTAAGCAAAGGTAAAGGAAGTAATGCAGATAAGGTTCAGGATAGTGACACATCATGTCTTGGTTTAGTTTAGGAGTTACTGGCCACTACCGCTTGCACAAGCTATTCAAACTCACTGTCTGAATCAGTTCGGTTTCTTGAGTCTCAACTACAAGCTGAAAGACATCGCTCAGCTGTGCTGCGACAAGAAGCGGAAGGACTGCGGAAGTCCCTGGAGCATTCAGATGCATACTTTCTGGTGCAACAGCAAGCGTTGGAGGATTTTAGCGCCAAACAGGACAAAGCTAATGAGCTTGCTAAGCTTATTGCCAGCATGGTGGATACCCAGGATAACGTTTCTTGAGCTCTTCTGAAGTTGTTTCAGTTATGCTCTTGTTTTGCTGCCGCGTTTATTTGCACCGGTGGCCAATTTTGACGGCCAGTGTATATGATATGCTGTTTTGTTCCCTATATTTGCACTGGTGGAGAACTTTGATGCCCAGTGGATGTAATATGTGTAATAGCCGTGATAGCCTAGCGTTAGTTGCTTGCTTATTTATTTCCTTCTTGTCTTGTTTATTTGTTTGCTTGTAGTCATTGCAGTTCTTTTTCTGCGGTTAACTACTGGCTGCAATAACCTATTTTTTTAAAACTAGGCCACAATAACCATGGGCTAATATTTACTGTAGTGACATTGGGCCTCCTACAGGCCGTAGAAACAGTGGGCCTTCTACGGGCCGTAGAAACAATGGGCCTTCTACGGGCCATATCATCAATGGGCCTTATACGGGCCGTATGATCGATTGGCCAAACATGGGCCAATAACATGCCGCATTATGGCCGTAAACAGGCTAGAGTTGGAATCGTCCGTTCATGGGCCAACCGTAATGGGCCATTGTTAATAGGTCGTATTTGATGACACTATGAAAACGGCCCAACGTATTAACGGACCACAAACGGGCCGACTGTAACCACGGGCTGAATTTGGCCCACAAGCAGAAAATGACAGTAACGAGTCGTAAGTAAATGAATGCTGGAAATGAGCCCAAGAATAAATGGGCTCTGAGAAGGCCGAAAGATAACATGGGCTGGAAACGGCCCAACGGAATAACGGGCCGTTAATGGGTATAAAGTGATACACTGTTCATTACGGGCCAGTTTCACCACGGGCCGTTAATAGGCCAAGAGTTACATAGGGCCTCATATGGGCCGGAAGACGTCATGGGCCATACATGGGCCAGAAGTGAAAATGGGCTGGAATCATATTAGATGGCCCAGATGACGCTACTGGGCCTAATTCGGATAGGGCGTAACGGGCCTTGGGTTAGCGGGCTGTAAATGGGCTATATGCGAACATACCGTTAACAGGCTTTCCATGGGCCGGCCCACTACCTTTTGACCAAGTCAAATGGGCCGGCCTTTTGAAAGCACAAGTGCTCCCTGGGTGATTTTGATAATTAATGACAACATATCTCTTATTGGACTAATACTTTTACCTAGTATGTTTCCGACAAGTTCGACAAATTAAGTGGCATGGACTAAAGGATGTGGAACCCCTTCAAGATGCTAAGGACAAAGGATTAGCTCAAGCTTCAAGATCAAGACTCTACATTTTCTATTTTAGTGATCCAAGATCACATTGAGTCTATAGGAAAAGCCAATACTATCAAGAGGGGATGAGGTGTTGCGTAATGGCTTGCTTGCCCAAAGTGCTTAGTGATATGCTCCAAAACCCTCAACTACCTTACCCACATCCACATATGACCTAAACCAAAAGTCAAACTCGGCCCCACCGATTCTTTCTATCCGGCGCCACCAAGTTCAGATGTCATAGCCACTGCCACAAACCCTAGGCAAATCGGTTTCACCGATAGGGGTCTCGGTATCACCGAGATGGGATTGTAATCTCTCTGTGTATGTCCATTACCCAAATCGGTCCCACCGAGATTGAGCAATCGGTACTATCGAGATTACAATGCAAACTTTCTGGTTAGCTTATTACCAAAATCAGTCCCACCGAGTTTGTGTAGTCGGTCTCACCGAGATTACGTTATGCCCTAACCCTAACCATATCGGTCCTACCGAGTTGCATCTCAGTCCCACCGAAAATCCTAACGGTCACTAGGTTTGCTAAATCAGCCCGACCGAGTTTCTCAATTCGGTCTCACCGAGATTGGTAAATTGTGTGTAACAGTTAGTTTTTGTGTGGAGGCTATATATACCCCTCCACCCACTCTTCATTTGTGGAGAGAGCCATCAGAACATACCTACACTTCCAATACACATTTTCTAAGAGAGAACCACCTACTCATGTGTTAAGGCCAAGATATTCCATTCTCACCATATGAATCTTGATCTCTAGCCTTCCCCAAGTTGCTTTCCACTCAAATCTTCTTTCCACCAAATCCATATCCTGTGAGAGAGAGTTGAGTGTTGGGGAGACTATCATTTGAAGCACAAGAGCAAGGAGTTCATCATCAACACACCATTTGTTACTTCTTGGAGAGTGGTGTCTCCTAGATTGGCTAGGTGTCAGTTGGGAGCCTCCGACAAGATTGTGGAGTTGAACCAAGGAGTTTGTAAGGGCAAGGAGATCGCCTACTTCGTGAAGATCTACCGCTAGTGAGTCAAGTCCTTCGTGGGCAATGGCCATGATGGGATAGACAAGGTTGCTTCTTCGTGGACCCTTCACGGGTGGAGCCCTCTGTGGACTCGCGCAACCGTTACCCTTCGTGGGTTGAAGTCTCCATCAACGTAGATGTACGATAGCAACACCTATCGGAACCACGACAAAAACATCGATGTCTCCAATTGCGTTTGAATTCTCCAAACCCTTCCCTTTACATTCTTGCAAGTTGCATGCATTACTTTCCGCTGCTCATATACTCTTTGCATGCTTGCTTGAAATGTATTGTGTTCGTTAAACTTGTGCCAAAACTCCACTTCAACTTAAAGAAATTGAAAAAACTGTAACTTTTGGTACTTAGTGTCTAATCACCCCCCCCCCTCTAGACACCTCTTCTCGACCCTTTCAATTGGTATCAGAGCCTTGGTCTCCATTACCTTGGTTTAAACACCTTTGGAGGAAGATGGATGTGTCTACTTTGGGGAGTCTTAGACATAGAGTGCCTATTCTTGATGGAGAATATTTTCATGAGTGGAAAAATGAAATGCTTGAGATTTTCAATGAATATCACTTGAACAAGTACATTGCTAGCCCTTGTGCACCTCATATTGATCCCTTGCATCCCACACCCGAAGAGGATCTTGACATGATTCGCAATCTTAGAACCATCAATCTTATCATAAGAGGATTGCCCAAAAATTTGATTGCTAGTTTGCCTACTCTTGATTGTGCCTATAGTATATGGAAATTTCTTGAGGAATGATTTCCAAATTATTCCTTGAAAAATTTAGAAGAAATTCTCCATAAGTCTATTGCTTTGAGTAAGATGAATTCTAGTGATCCTAGCGTTGGTGATTGTCTATTTGAGCTTACCAATCTCATGTGTGCCGTAGGAAATGTTGGGATCATTAGCGATATCATATCCGAAGCTATTAGAATTCATAAAGGTGACCATTGTGATGATCATTTGTCTAATGAATTACCCTCTCTAGGAATTGATCAATCACAAAATGATGTTGAACATGGATACTATGATGAGGATGATGATAGTGACTATGATCTCGATGATGCGATGAGACACGTTGGTCTTATGGCAAATCTTCTTGGCTACATGGCTGGAGGAAAGGAATGGGTCCTTGATAGTGGATGTACTGATCATATGACCGGAGATAAAGACATGTTCCGTGAGCTTGCTGGAAACGACGGCCCTCGAAAGTATGTCACTTTTGGTGATAATCCAAAGGGTAAGGTGGTTGGCCTTGGTAAGGTGGCCATCTCACATGATAGCTCCATACAAAATGTCATGCTCGTTGAATCTCTTGGCTACAACTTACTTTCAGTATCTAGACTTGCTGATTTCGGTTTCAATGTCCTATTTACTGAAGTAGACTGCCAAGTGTTTCATAGAGATAATCATAAAATGGTCTTTACCGGTATACGTACAGGAGATCTCTACATTGTTGATTTCACTAAAAAGGCTCAACCTAGAACTTGCTTAATTGCTAAATCTTCTGAAGGCTGGTTGTGGCATAGAAGGCTAGGCCATGTGGGCATGCGAAACCTTGACAAACTCATTAAAGGAAATCATATCCTTGACGTTAACGATGTCATATTTGACAAGGATAGACTTTGTAGTGCTTGTCAAGCAGGGAAACAAGTTGGAGGAAGTCATCGCGCTAAGAACATCATGACCACAAGAAGACCACTCGAGCTACTTCACATGGATCTCTTTGGTCCAAATGCCTACAAGAGTCTCGGTGGTAACTCATTTGGTCTAGTCATAGTTGATGATTTTTCAAGATTTACATGGGTGTTCTTTCTTGATGACAAATCACAGGTCCAAAAGATCTTCAAAAACTTTGCTAGGAAGGCCCAAAATCAATTTGACGTGAAGATCAAGAAGGTTTGGAGCGACAACGGAATGGAGCGACAACGGAATGGAGTTCAATAATGCAAATGTGGACACCTTTCTTGATGAAGAAGGGATTACACATGAGTTCTCGGCTACGTACACACCTCAACAAAATGGAGTCGTTGAGAGGAAGAACCGGACTCTTATCGAGATGGCAATAACGATGCTTGATGAGTACAAGACGCCAAAACACTTTGGCGGAAGCGGTTGAGACAGCTTGTCATGCAACAAATCGCTTGTATCTTCACAAGCTACTCGGCAAGACGGCATACGAGCTCCTCACCGGTAACAAACCCCAAGTTGGATACTTTTGAGTATTCGGCTCAAAGTGCTACATTCTTGATAAGCATCGTCGTTCTAAATTTGCTCCTAAGTCTCATGAAGGTTTCCTACTTGGTTATGGCTCCAACTCTCACACATACCGTGTCTACAACAATTTCACCCGAAAGGTTGAAGAAACAGTAGATGTGAAGTTTGATGAATCTAACGGCTCGCAAGTAGAGCAATTTCCAATTGATGTAGGAGACAAAGATCCCTCGGAAGCAATCCAAGACTTGTCTATTGGCAAGATTCATCCAACGGAGATAAAGGAGAGTACCTCGTCCGTCCGAGTGGAAGCTTCTACCTCATGACAAGGTGAACCAAGAGTTGATACGGAAGCATCCACGAGTGGGACACACCAAGATGAAGAAAACGAGGAAGTGCACCAAGACAAACGTCAACAACCTCCTTCTCCACCACAACAAGAGAACGACAACGCTAACAATGAAGAAGGCCAAGAAGAAGAACAAGATGAAGAAGATGTTCAACCAAGACCCAAGCAAAAGCTTTCACGAGTTCGAGCAAGAATTGCTAAAGATCATCCCGTGGAGCAAATCTACAATGATATCCAAACCGGGAGAATCACTCGCTCTAAAACTTGTTTGGCTAACTTTTGTGAACATTACTCATTCATCTCTAGCATTGAACCTATGAAGGTTGAAGAAGCATTGGAGGATCCGGACTGGATAAACGCTATGCATGAAGAGCTACACAACTTTGAGAGAAATGAAGTGTGGACATTGGTCGAGAAGCCCGACAACAACCACAACATCATCGGTACCAAATGGGTGTTTTGCAACAATCAAGATGAAGATGGACAAGTGGTTCGCAACACAACACATATCGTCGCCCAAGGCTACACACAAGTCGAAGGTATGGACTATGGTGAGACATATACTCCAGTTGCTAGACTTGAGTCCATTCGCATCTTACTTGCTTATGCTAATCACCATGATATCACTTTGTACCAAATGGACATTAAAAGTGCTTTTCTAAATGGTGAAATTGAGGAGGAAGTTTATGTTAAGCAACCTAATCATGTCTACAAACTTCACAAAGCCCTTTATGGTCTTAAAAAAGCTCCTAGAGCATGGTATAAATGCTTGACCAAGTTCCTTATTGAAAAAGGCTTTGAAATTGGAAAAATAGATTCTACTCTTTTTACTAAAAGGGTTAATGGAGAACTATTTGTATGCCAAATTTATGTCGATGATATTATATTTGGATCAACTAACCCTCATTTTAGTGAAAAGTTTGGGAAGCTAATGTCGGAGAAGTTTGAGATGTCTATGATGAGTGAACTCAAATTCTTTCTTGGTTTGCAAATCAAGCAAACTAAGGAAGGCACCTTTGTCTCTCAAACTAAGTACGCCAAGGACTTATTCAAGAAGTTCAATATGCAAGAATGCAAAGGTATGACTACACCCATGCCTACTAGTGGACATCTTGATTTAACCAAAGATGGTGAACCGTTTGATCAAAAAGTTTACCGCTCTATGATTGTTTCATTGTTATATCTATGTGCTTCACGTCCCGATATCATGCTAAGTGTGTGCATGTGTGCACGATATCAAGCTGCTCCTAAGGAATGTCATCTTAAGGCCGTGAAGAGGATAGTGAGATACTTAATACATACACCAAATTTTGGCATTTGGCATCCAAAGGGGGCTTCCTTTGATCTTGTTGGCTACTCCGACTCGGACTATGCCGGTGACAAGGTTGATAGAAAGTCCACTTCGGGTACTTGTAAATTCCTTGGTAGATCTCTTGTGTCTTGGTCTTCCAAGAAACAAAACTCAGTATCCTTATCCACCGCCGAAGCGAAATACATTGCCGCTGGTTCATGTTGTGCTCAATTACTATGGATGACCCAAACTCTTAAAGATTATGGGATATATGTGAAACATGTTCCATTACTTTGTGACAATGAAAGTGCTACCAAGATTGCTCACAATCCCGTGCAACACTCTTGAACTAAGCTGAAGTTTGTCATCATTTCATTCGAGATCACATTGCTAAGGGTGACATAAACCTTAAGCATGTTCGCATCGATAAGCAATTAGTGAATATATTCACTAAACCACTTGATGAGAAAGTGTTTTGCAGGTTAAGAGGTGAATAACATCATTGATGCTTCAAACTTGGAGTAGGAACTCCATTGGATACATGCAAGACTTGAGCTTATGACTAATCACTTGATATTTCTCCTATGATGATTATCTTATGTCTTGAAAATTTGCATCTTGCATGTTATCTAACCCTTGTAGGTACTTGGATGAATCTAATTCTATGAGATTGCAACTCACTCACATCTTGAGCAACCTCTACATCACCAAGTCTCTACACAATGGTGGTTGATGACAAGGAAGCATGAAACCTTTCAAACATATCCTTTGACAAATTCTATGTTGAGCTTCATGATTGTCATGTTGGATACACAAGTGCTCTTCCTTGCGAAAACTAACCCATGTAGGTAGATGAACTCAAAATCCAAAGGGTGCTCCCAACTCTTGATGGGCTACATCAACCTTGAGCAACCCACACAAGTTCAACTACATGATCAAGATCAACACCGCCACCCAAGGTATGTTATTCCATCTTAGAGTAGCTTTACTCCAAGTCATGAGTCAAAGCAACTCGACAAGATGTGAATACATCAAGATACTTAAACAAAAAATGGTAACCCCATTTTGAGCTTAAACGATGAGTACGACCTATGATCAAGTGATCTCACTTGACTCCTAAGTCAATATACTCTAACATAGGTGACTTTGTCACCGCCCAACTCTAGATGAAGTTATCTTGTGTTCTTGCATTTGTCTCATGCATATTTGTTTCCCCTTTCAAAAAAACTTCATCTAGATCTTTTAGTTTCTTTTCTTTGCTTTTTGTTCTGCATTTTCTGCATCCAATTCATTGCAAATCTTTGTGAATCTTATTTGTCCAGTGAGCTGAGGTGACGAGTGTTTTCTCTGTGATGAATTCGGTTCCACCGGTTTCATGTCTCCGGTCTAGCCGAAGATTTTCAGAGAAACAGAAGCATACAACTCGGTGACATCGATTTCACTACAGGAAAAACATTTTGCCATGTATTCCTGCTTTATTCTTGATCCAGCTCCACTCAATGAATCTTGTCCTCTGCAAGCATCACATTTACCTTAATGCTTTGTACTGTGATTCAAGGACCGAACCCATTCACAACAAATTCCAGAAGACCCTTCTTGGAGATTGATGTCAAAGGGGGAGAGAGAGAGATCACATCAAAGCTTAATCATATCTCTAGGGGGAGGGAATACTCTAGGAAAGAGTAATCTTCAAGGATCCCAGATGCTTGATGTTCAAGAGGAGAGATGCCACATGTCTTCTTGGGGGAAAGACATGTTCATATGTGCTTATTTGCATTAGCTCTATTCATTTGTTTCTTTGAGCTCTGTTTTTCTGTTCCCTATCTTCTCCTAGTATCCCATGCTAGATTCAGGGGAGCAAGACATCCAAGGGAAAGAAATTTATTAAATTCATTGCATATCTTTATCTTTGGGGACATGTCAATATCTATCGTGGTACTCTATACTCACTCTACATGTCATCCCAGTCTTGGTACTCTTGTGGTTTATTTTGTTTGCTCTAGCTAGTGGGTGCATCTGTGTTATCTAACCTTGTTTACGCAGGCTCATCCCATCCTAGCCAAATCAAGACCACAAGGTAAGTATATGCATCATAGTCATGTGTATGAGAAATTCTTGTTGATGTACATACTATTCGCAAGAAGGACTCATGGGCATGAAGGTAAATTTCCCATATTCATGTCTTTTGCCCTGATGCATATAGCCAAGATACATGTAACACATTGCTACTCTGTCATGGTTATGCTCTCACATGCTTCTATATTCCATATTCACATGATTGCATACATGTAGGGGGAGCCTATGCTTGTTACATGTCTTTCCAAAGCTTTACTTGCTATTCTCTATATCTTTATCTAAAGCTTTGATGTATGTTGCCATCAATTACCAAAAAGGGGGAGATTGAAAGCACAAGTGCACCCTGGGTGATTTTGATAATTAATGACAACATATCTCTTGTTGGACTAATACTTTTACCTAGTATGTTTCAGACAAGTTCGACAAATTAAGTGGCATGGACTAAAGGATGCGGAACCCCTTCAAGATGCTAAGGACAAAGGATTAGCTCAAGCTTCAAGATCAAGACTCTACATTTTCTATTTTAGTGATCCAAAATCACATTGAGCCTATAGGAAAAGCCAATACTATCAAGAAGGGATGAGGTGTTGCGTAGTGGCTTGCTTGCTCAAAGTGCTTAGTGATATGCTCCAAAACCCTCAACTACCTTACCCACATCCACATATGACCTAAACCAAAAGTTAAACTCGGCCCCACCGATTCTTTCTATCCGACGCCACCAAGTTCAGATGTCATAGCCACTGCCACAAACCCTAGGCAAATCGGTTTCACCGATAGGGGTCTCGGTCTCACCGAGATGGGATTGTAATCTCTCTGTGTATGTCCATTACCCAAATCGGTCCCACCGAGATTGAGCAATCGGTACTACCGAGATTACAATGCAAACTTTCTGGTTAGCTTATTACCAAAATCGGTCCCACCGAGTTTGTGTAATCGGTCTCATCGAGATTACGTTATGCCCTAATCCTAACCATATCGGTCCTACCGAGTTGCATCTCAGTCCCACCGAAAATCCTAACGGTCACTAGGTTTGCTAAATCGGTCCGACCGAGTTTCTCAATTCGGTCTCACCGAGATTGGTAAATTGTGTGTAACGGTTAGTTTTTGTGTGGAGGCTATATATACCCATCCACCCACTCTTCATTTGTGGAGAGAGCCATCAGAACATACCTACACTTCCAATACACATTTTCTGAGAGAGAACCACCTACTCATGTGTTGAGGCCAAGATATTCCATTCTCACCATATGAATCTTGATCTCTAGCCTTCCCCAAGTTGCTTTCCACTCAAATCTTCTTTCCACAAAATCCATATCCTGTGAGAGAGAGTTGAGTGTTGGGGAGACTATCATTTGAAGCACAAGAGCAAGGAGTTCATCATCAACACACCATTTGTTACTTCTTGGAGAGTGGTGTCTCCTAGATTGTCTAGGTGTCACTTGGGAGCCTCCGACAAGATTGTGGAGTTGAACCAAGGAGTTTGTAAGGGCAAGGAGATCGCCTACTTCGTGAAGATCTACCGCTAGTGAGTCAAGTCCTTCGTGGGCAATGGCCATGATGGGATAGACAAGGTTGCTTCTTCGTGGACCCTTCGTGGGTGGAGCCCTCCGTGGACTCGCGCAACCGTTACCCTTCGTGGGTTGAAGTCTCCATCAACATAGATGTACGATAGCAACACCTATCGGAACCACGACAAAAACATCTGTGTCTCCAATTGCGTTTGAATTCTCCAAACCCTTCCCTTTACATTCTTGCAAGTTGCATGCATTACTTTCCGCTGCTCATATACTCTTTGCATGCTTGCTTGAAATGTATTGTGTTCGTTAAACTTGTGCCAAAACTCCACTTCAACTTAAAGAAATTGAAAAAACTGCAACTTTTGGTACTTAGTGTCTAATCACCCCCCCTATAGACACCTCTTCTCGATCCTTTCACCTTTTCACATGAATGGGCCTCTGTTGGGCCGTGCCACGTGTCGACGTATCATAGGCGCCTATCTGACCCACTGACGAGCTGACACGTGTTTCGTCCGGCCAATAAGAATTATACACGTGGAAATTTCCCATTGGTCGGGGTTGTTAACGGGTTATCGGATCCAAAACCCGACCCGATAGCTTAACGTTGTTCCGTTATGGTGGATGCCACGTGTCGGTCACCCTTGACGAAAGCACTTCTGTGATGCGCGATTTATTGTCATGGAAGTGGACACTTCCGTGATGATAATTTTGGTAATGTTATGGAACACTTCTACGACAGCACATGTATGACTATCTTAATTCTATCATAAATTTGTCATGGATGTACATGCATGACAAAAAAAGCGACCTACTATGGCAAACACGTATCATTACGGAAGTGTATTTTTTTGTAGTGCGAGGAGTGGACGGCGTCCACCGCCGTGTTCCGCACGTCAAAGCCACCGCCACGCTCGCACTTCTAGCACTGCTGCTGGTTCCCAGGGCGCTCGACGCGGCAGTTCGCGCAGGCCAGGTGCCCTCCCTTGTACTGCATAAAGCAATCAAATAGCACATCAATCAAGAAACTTGCGCCTTGCTCGATCAGCCGAACGGACGAGGTGTATTCGAACCTCATACACTAGAGGCTTCAAGGGGCGGAGGCACAAGGGGCAGTTGAGCAAGGTGAGGTCCATCGAGACCATAGAGAGCTCCATCGTCGGGTCCTCTTCCGTCTACATGATCTCGCCCTCCTCGTGCACAACCATCTCTCACTTTATTAGGGCCGGGGCATTACAAAGCTTTACCATCACATATTCATACTACTTCAAGGTGCATTAAATCAACACATGCAAGTACCAAAAGGTGAGTCACGGCATGCATGCATGCATGCGTTGTAATTAATGCATCGGTAAACGCAAATTATTGAAAGATATCGAGTGCAGTGCTTTGATGTGTCGCGTCAACTCGTACAAGATCGAGAAGTTTGATTACTACAAAGCCCTCTCCCTCACGGACTGAGCTTCGGTGGCTTAACCGCACCTGCCTTTGGCTGCATGACAGATGGGCCACCCACTTGTTGGGCCCACCTGTCATACACGCAAAGGCAGGAGCAGTAAGTCAATGAAGTTGCGTCGATCCCTCGCCCATGAGCGTGGTGGCTGGAAGGACTAGGAGAAGCTTTCCTTCTCTACACGCTCTCCCTCCCGCATGCGGTGGCCATGCAGCAGTTCAATCGGTGTCAGATGGCCAGAAACATACTGTAGTACTCCTCCACTATAGTAGTACTCCATCATTGTTCGACTTCCCGAAGAGGTGAAGAGCCAAGCGCAACCCGGACGCTCGTGTGGCAGTTTCATGTGTAGAGTAGTCTAGGATAACGTGTACCGTGCCTGTAAGCTTAAAATCGTTGGGGTCGACTCCATGCTTTTTTTATTAAAATAATCTTCTGGCCCTACCTGTCATCCTGGTGATTGTGGTTTGCACGCTCATCTGGTCAAGACAGGAATATATATTTTAGTTTGTGCTGGGGTAAATGTTAGAGGCTGCAGCAAATGGAGTATTGTACACTACGGGTCTTTCAGTCAAGTTTAGAGGCAGCCATGTGGGGCCACTGCTATGATGTGTCGCATCAACTCGTACAACAAGGAGAAGCTTGATTTTACTACTACACGCCTTCTCCCTCGCCCATGCGCGCGGTGGCTCGCAGACGAGGACAGGCTTTTGCTTATAGTACTACAACAAGCTATCCCTCCTGCTCGCGGTGGACGGACATGCAGCAGTGGATTCGATACTATAGAAGTAGTAGTAGTAACATCATTGTTTGTCTTCCCGAAGAGGCGAAGAGCCAAGCGCAACCCGAACGTGGTAGTTGCGAACCTTGGAGCACACATATAGCCAGGCTCTTGCATGAGAAAAATTTGCTATGTGAGCCCACTATTGTAGTACTTGCTAGTATAGACCTGTGAACCAGAAAGGAGTATGTTCCTTTCTAGAGGTTTCAACATGCAACAGAGTTTGGATTCTCATATAAAGACGCCCCACCACTCCAATCCATCTACTCCTAGTCTCTGCGCAACACTGCTCACTCCAATCCAAGACCAAGTGACCAGAAGCCACAAGCACCTATGGAGGCGATGGACGCGAGCGGCAGTCGGCCATGCCAAATCATAAAAGACGCCGGCCTGCGGCCCTGCACCGTGCAGCGTTTCCAGACGGTGCTAGCAACTACCGGCGTCATAGCCCTCGCCGATGCCGGCTTCGCCTCTCGCATGGACGACATGATGGTCAACTCCATCCGCAAGTTCACCGCCGTCAAGAAGCGCGCGGACGACCTTGCCGTACTGCTCTAGCCCACGCGCCTAGGCTCCTCATTGCCTGCCTCCCTCATCGGCCTCCATGGTGACGAACTCTTTCAAGCCCTGGTGGCCCTGCAGGTGCCGGAGGTTGCGACAAAGTATGTGCACCTCGAGGCCGCGCTCGTCGCGCAGTGCCTCGCCATGCATGAAACCGTCGACTTGCACATCCACATCTATGATGAAATCGTCTACATAGGCCACTACAAGGCCAACGAGGATAGAAAGACGTTGGCCTTCTTCCAGCGGCTGGAATCTTTGGACACCATTGTTCAGAAGCACGCCGACCTGGCCACGAAAGCCGCTGCTACTTAGCCACCGTTCGGTGGGCCGGCACCCTGAGTCGAGGAAGTGGACGTCGTCGATGGATGCATATCTTATTCTTGCCTCCTGTAACCAGCACTGCATCACCTCATGGCCTTAATGTTTTATTAGTATAGTACTCCCTCCGTTCCCAAATATAAGTCTTTCTAGAGATTCCAGCAAGTGACTACATACGGAGCAAAATGAGTGAATCTACACTCTACAAAATATGTCTACATACATCCGTATGTTGTATCCCATTTGAAATATCTAAAAAGGCTTACATTTAGGAACGGAGTGTTTATATGGCATTTTTATTCCAGTCGTAATGTTTTCACTGTGAGGTGGGGCCGCAGTTGAGCAAACCGACCATCGGCAAATCCCCACCCCTCCCACCGGGCGTCGGCTGAGTTTAGAATTAGAAGAGAGAAACGAGGGAGAACAGCTAGCTGTAGCACGGACGTTGTTGTCAGATGGGCCTCGTGTTGATAGAATAGGAGTACTGAGCACTCGTACCTCTTTTTTTGAGGGAAAAAGTAACCGTATGTCTAGTACTACCACTAGTTGGGTGCGTGCGACCTATACCTGTCATCACTTTAGGTCTCCTTTTCGAACCGCGGCTACGCTTCACCGTACATATTTTTTTCACACATTTATCCTCCTATAGCTATATGTACGCCAAGGCTATTTCCACGTGCTCCCTTTCGCCGACATGTGGGACATAGAGCATCTGGGTCATAGTGCATGCACGACTCGGAGCATATGCCGGGGTACTCTACATTTCAGACCTCACGAATTACATGCAAACCCCCCGCAGAAGAATAAATAAATGAATGAATTGCTACATGAAACCAAATTATTTTTGTAGAAACCGGAGCACGTTCATTAAATTTTGGACATAACACGTTTATAAAAAACTACCGGACCTAAACCAGTCTAAGGGCCTCTTTGATTCGCAGGATACTGAAAACACATGAATGGGGAAAGTATGATGGTGATGAAACGAGATGAGAACTATAACTCAGTTAGAGGTTAGAGTTAGATTCTAACCCTGAACTAACTCTAAACCAAAGAGGTGTATGGATGGCAGGGTTAGATTGACAATAAATGTTCTTTCTCAGTCATTTGACTACTTTGGACCCTATTTCCTACCGGATTTGGTGTGCCCGGCTCTTGTGTGGCCTCCTCCCGCTCACAATTGACATAAATGAACCATCTTTACAAATCAAGCATGCAAAACATGATAAATTTTACTTTGTCCATACAAATGAGATATCCCACTTAAACATACAAGTCTGCAATCAAGCTTCACAAAAAACAATACACTCCATGAAACAAAGCATGAGCTAACTCATCACGGAAGTCATTCACGATAGGGACGGAGCCCGGAGCCCCTCATGCACCCAGGAAGGAGCTCGTCATCGTCACTCTGGAGGAAGGCTCTGTAGAGCCCAAGCCCTGGGAACCCCTCCGACGCCGGCGCTTGCGAGTTGAGGTCGACACCGGCATGGGTAGCAGGGCCACTTGCCGATGACTGCGAACCGAATCTTTGGGCCTCTAGAAATAATGCAATCCTGGAACTGAAATACCTAGAAAGGTGAACTGAATCTTTGGGCCTCTAGAAGTAATGCAAGCCTGAAACTGAAATACCTAAAAAGGTGAACTAAATCTTTGTGCCTCTAGAAATAATGCAAGCCTGGAACTAGAATACCTAGAAAGGTGAACTGATTCTTTGGGCCTCTAGAAATAATACAAGCCTGAAACTGAAATACCTAGAAAGGTGAACTGAATCTTTGGGCCTCTAGAAATATTTATTACCTCCTTAAGCAGCATCAAACAATTCCATGCGGGCACCACAAATCTATACCAAGTTTAATCAGGATCTACTTTTCCAAATCAGAATTAGCACTAGAGCGAGCAAGATCAATGATATGGTTGTGAGACAGAGAAGGAACAAACAAACTCACCCCTCTCGCGACCTCCCTGGTAGATGCGCTGCGTCCGCGCACGACAGAGGGAGAAAAACGACCGGTGAAGGGGGGCGGGGTGAGCTTTGAAGGCCAGAGGGAGAGGGCGGCCAGAGGAGGGCGGTGGAGGCCGGAGGGAGAGGGCGGCCGGAGGAGAGAGAGGGCGAGCGGCAGAGCAGCGCTTGGGCGGGCGGCCAGATGGGGAACAGAAAGGAGTCGTGCGAGGGGGGCGGAGGGAGCGATCTGGTGTGGGTAGGGGAGATTTTTTAGTTCTCTTTTAGTGGGCCCGAGGAGAACTAACCCAATTAGAACCTCTCCACCGGGCTAGTTTTTTTAGCTGGGTTAGAGCAAACTAGCTCAAATTAACCCCTCCTGTTTGGATAATTTGAGGCTATTTCAACACAAACTAGCTCTAACTCAGGGATCCAAACAAAGAGGAGTAGTATTTTACATGCTACAGTCTGGACCGTAGCACATTGTTTTTTATGGCCATATCAGCACATTGTTTTCTGCAGCTAGTTCACTGGGCTGCCGTGGTTCGCACTCCTCCGACGTGAGTAGTAGTAGTAGTAGTAGTAGTAGTAGTAGTAGTAGTAGTAGTAGTAGTAGTAGTAGTATATACCACATGATTCTTTGCTCCTTCTTACTACTACGTACTTCGCCGACATGTGGGAGAGCCAGCATCCGGTCGACGTGTCATGCACCAGATTAGAGTGCGGAATGGAAGGGGGGCATCACCCCGGTCGTACCGCCAGTAATTCATGACTATAGTGAGTAGTCATATCACAAGTCTTTCTAGCATTAAAGCGTCGTCAAATCGCATAGCCCGACCTTTCCAGTAGTAAGTAAGTTGAATCTGCTACTCCCTCACCCTCCTCGCCTCTCTGTCAAACCACCTACGCGAAAACTGCCGCATGTACTACCCGGGAAAAGCCCGACCCTCAACTTTTAACTACACGAAAATAGTTCAAGCTTGTTCGCTCTATATAAATACTAGTACTGTATGTTTATTCACTCGTGGGGTTGTTCAATGAATGGAGGGCCGGGGAGCACAAGTGAACAATACTACTACTAGTAGTAGTAAGTAGGAGTCGTACAATTAGTCACCTTAAATAGAGAGTTTCTTTTTGAAACTCATATTCTGAGCTCGACCTCAGATGTCCCCTTTATCTCAGCCGTTGTGTAGCGCTAAGATTCGGACCACTGCCAGTATTTTACTCTGTATTTGGAGGAGTATGATGGGATTTTTTGCAGGTTGTGGCCCACTCAACAACCGCATTAAATGCAACGGCCGTCATTGTCACAGCCACGGCTCAGATGGAGAGTTGCCTCGTGGGCCACGACTCAGTCGTCAGCCACCAAATGGACGTCACCCCACCGCACCCATTAATTCAGCTCCTCCCGCATCCTTCCACTGCAAGATTCCTCTGTTGCCACTGCTCGCCATCATGGCCATGAGTCAGCAGAAATGATAGCAGTTGGATCGTGCTCGCCAGTCCCCTCCACTCCACCTGCTTCTGGTTCCATAGCAGCCTCCAGATCAACATGAAGCTTATCATCGATGGAGACAGCAGCCACAAGCGAGTGGCCGTGAACTAATGAGCTCTGTTGAGAAACAAAAAGGTAGGAAAATGTTCTAGCTCCCAGTTTTCTTCAAGGAAAAATAGTTGATGCAAAACAATTCAAAAACTTGAGCCACGCACCTCAGCGCCGCAGCCGATGCCTGCACCCAGTGTGACCCCTATCAAAACAGAGTCTTATGGAACACCAATGGATCACTCCATCTCCTAGTATGCCTGAGATCTGTGTGCTCAAACCTTACCCCTGAGATTAGTTCAAAACTAGGTTGAAGCTAGCTCCATCTCTCTCCTTGGGCGTACGAGTTGCCACTGCTACATCTAATTACATGACGTCAATACCAAAGCATTTTTACCTACATGCAAAAAAATTATAAACAATAATGGCACCACCACCACAAAGAAGCTCTTCTGATCAATCAACAAATTTTAAGGCGACGATATATATAAGTAGCGACAGCATGCAGGGCTGAACAGAAAACAGTCTAAAGCTCATGGAAGGCAACATGCAAGTATGAAACAGAGGACATCGAAGTGTGAAATCCCCCTCCCCACCAAAGGTTAACAGCACTGATGTATCATAGCTATGAATGAACCTGAAAACAGACATAACGTAAAAGAGTTGAATCCCTTAGTTCAGATCCTAACTGACAACATCAGCGAGAATGTTACATAGTACAGACCCTAACAAACAAGTTACTTTGCTTAACTTCCATTCCTATTTGGCTTCTACATTCCTCCTGGCATCCTAAGTTCCATTGCCTTAGTGTAGTTGCTTCGTCGATCGCCCTCGACACCATAGTTTTTGCATCTACTAGGCTTCTCAGGCTGCTTTGGATGTTGCCATGGTCTGGACAAGATGTTCTCTTGTGTGCTTGCCTACGGCATATGGTGCAAAATTTGGTCCTCTTGCTAAGTCCTTCATATGGAGATTTTTCCCTACTCGCCGATGGCTGACCCATCTCCTTCATTTTCGGTGGTGACAGAAGCCCGTCCAAGCAGTTGCTTGTCCTTGACATCAAGACAGTCTCTCCAAAATCAGCCATAGCTTGCTGCCCACTGTGGTTCTGTTCTCTTACTACTAATAGTGGGTTTGATTGGTTCACCACAGCTCCCTTGTCTGCAAGCCTATCCTCCAGACCAAGACCATCTCTAATTTCTGCGTACGACAACATTACTAACAAATTCGACTTGAAGAGGTCCATCAACCGATTGTACACTTCCACACTGGTGTCACCAAGCCTGACCAGCTCCATCGCATGCATGTACATGGTGAAGTGCATGTACACGTACGGGTTGTTCTGCATACCATCTTTCTGATATTGTGCTAAGTGTGCAACAGTATGTCCCGAGCATCCTTCATCCACCTCTTCACGATGCTTCGCTGGTATTTCTTTGGCCCAAATGAAATCTAGCACATGTGACAGAAAAGCCACAACTCAGCACTGAATCAGGAAATCCATCATTCAACCATAAATGAATCAAAATGAACAACCGGCAATCAATAAGCACAAACTTTCAACACATGGCTGCAAAGTAGGCCCATGTGTGCATATTGTCTGCACTCACAGTCGAATTCATTTCCTCCGTCAAGCATAGTTACCTTGTATGGTACTCTACACCGCTTCTCCCTCTTTTTTGCTTCGCTATGGATTGCAACATATGTCTTGTGTTTCTCGATCTCTTCCACCTGATAAGCTTCACATTCGTACAATATATGACCATACTGCTCAAACATGGCCCTTGTATATATCTTGCTAGCATGCCTCTCCGCTGCCAGGTTTTCTCTCATGAGTAGCCTTCCCTGTATTTCTCATCAGCCAACATCGCTCTAAAGTAAACTTTTATATGCAACGAGTGGCACAAATATACAAAATAGATTTTCAAGATAACACTTACAATTTGTGTTCTTTTTGTTGGGGGTCGTAGCAGAAATTTAAAATTTTCTACGCATCACCAAGATCAATCTATGGAGTAATATAGCAACGAGGGGAAGGGGAGTGCATCTACATACCCTTCTAGATCGCTAAGCGGAAGCATTGCAAGAACGCGGATGAAGGAGTCGTACTCGCAGCGATTCAGATCGCGGTTGATTCCGATCTAAGCGCCGAACAACAGCACCTCCGCGTTCAACACATGTGCAGCCCGGTGACGTCTCCCACGCCTTGATCCAGCAAGGGGAGAAGGAGAGGTTGGGGAAGACTCCATCCAGCAGCAGCACGACGGCGTGGTGGTGAAGGAGGAGCGTGGCAATCCTGCAGGGCTTCGCCAAGCACGCCGGGAGAGGAGGACTTGGGAGAGGGGGAGGGCTGCACCAGAACTTGGGTGCGGCTGCCCTTCCACCCCCCACTTATATATAGGGGCAAGGGAGAGGGGGGGCCGGCCCCCTCAGATCTAATCTGAGGAGGGGGCGGCGGCCAGGGGGGTTGCCTTGCCCCCCAAGGCAAGGGGGGCACCCCCCTTTTAGGGTTCCCCCAAACCCTAGGCGCATGGGCCCTAGGGGGGAGGCACCCAGCCCACTAAGGGGCTGGTCCCTCTCCACACACGGAGCATCGGGCCCTCCGGGGCAGGTGGACCCTCCCGGTGGACCCCCGAAACCCCTTCGGTGGTCCCGGTACAATACCGGTAACCCCCCGAATTATTCCGATGACCGTATGATGACTTCCCATATATAAATCTTTACCTCCGGACCATTCCGGAACTCCTCGTGACGTCCGGGGTCTCATCCGGGACTCTGAATAACATTCGGTAACCGCGTACATCTATTCCCTATAACCCTAGCATCATCGAACCTTAAGTGTGTAGACCCTACGGGCTCGGGAGTCATGCAGACATGGCCGAGACAACTCTCCGGTTAATAACCAACAGCGGGATCTGGATACCCATGTTGGATCCCACATGCTCCATGATGATCTCATCGGATGAACCACGATGTCAAGGATTCAATCAATCCCGTATATAATTCCCTTTGTCTATCGGTACGATACTTGCCCGAGATTCGATCGTCGGTATCCCGATACCTTGTTCAATCTCGTTACCGGCAAGTCTCTTTACTCGTTCCATAACACATCATCCCATTATCAACTCCTTGGTCACATTGTGCACATTATGATGATGTCCTACCGAGTGGGCCCAGAGATACCTCTTCGTTACACGGAGTGACAAATCCCAGTATCGATTCGTGCCAACCCAACAGACACTTTCGGAGATACCCGTAGTGCACCTTTATAGCCAGCCAGTTACGTTGTGACGTTTGGCACACCCAAAGCACTCCTACGGTATCCAGGAGTTGCACAATCTCATGGTCTAAGGAAATGATACTTGACATTAGAAAAGCTTTAGCATACGAACTACACGATCTTGTGTTAGGCTTAGGATTGGGTCGTGTCCATCACATCATTCTCCTAATGATGTGATCCCGTTATCAACGACATCCAATGTCCATGGTCAGGAAACCGTAACCATCTATTGATCAACGAGCTAGTCAACTAGAGGCTTACTAGGGACATGGTGTTGTCTATGTATCCACACATGTATCTGAGTTTCCTATCAATACAATTCTAGCATGGATAATAAACGATTATCATGAACTTATTGCCTCTAGGGCATATTTCCAACAGTCTCCCACTTGCACTAGAGTCAATAATCTAGTTCACATTGCCATGTGATTAACACTCACAGGTCACATCGCCATGTGACCAACATCCAAAGAGTTTACTAGACTCAATAATCTAGTTCACACCACTATGTGATTAACACTCAATGAGTTCTGGGTTTGATCATGTTATGCTTGTGAGAGAGGTTGTAGTCAACGGGTCTGCAATATTCAGATCCCTATGTATTTCACAAAACTTTATGTCATATCGTAGATGCTGCTACCACGTTCCACTTGGAGCTATTCCAAATTGTTGCTCCATTCTACGTATTCGGTATCTCTACTCAGAGCTATCCGGATAGGTGTTAAGCTTGCATCGACGTAACTCTTTACGTCGAACTCTTTATCACCTCCATAACCGAGAAACATTTCCTTATTCCTCTAAGGATAATTTTGACCGCTATCTGGTGATCTATTCCTAGATCACCTTTGTACCCTCTTGCCAGACATGTGGCAAGGCACACATCTGGTGCGGTACTCAGCATGGCATACCGTATAGAGCCTATGACAAAAGCATAGGGGACGACCTTCGTCCTTCCTCTTTCTTCTGCCGTGGTCAGTCTTTGAGTCTTACTCAACTTCACACCTTATAACTCAGGTAAGAATCCCTTCATTGACTGATCTATTTTGAACTCCTTCAAAATCATGTCAAGGTGTGCGTTCTTTGAAAGTATCATCAGGCGTCTTGATCTATCTCTATAGATCTTGATGCCCAATATGTAAGCAGCTTTATCCAGGTCTTCCTTTGAAAATCACTCTTCAAACAACCGTTTATGCTTTCCAGAAATTCTACATTATTTTGGATCAACAATATGTCATCCACATATACTTATCAGAAATGTTGTAGTGCTCCCACTCACTTTCTTGTAAATACAAGTTTCTAGCAAACATTGTATAAACCTAAAAGCTTTGATCACTCCATCAAAGCATACATTCTGACTCCGAGATGCTTGCTCTAGTCCATAGAAGGATTGCTGGAGCCAGCATACCTTTTAGCATCCTTTGGATCGACAAAACTTTGATTGTATCACATACAACTCTTTCTTACAAAAACTGGTAAGAAAACTTGTTTTTGACATCCATCTGTCAGATTTCATAATCAAAAAATACAGCTAATGCTAACATGATTCCGACGGACTTAAGCATCGCTACAGGTGAGAAATTCTCATCGTAGTCAACTCCTTGAACTTGTGAAAAGACTCTTTCCCACAAGTCGAGCTTTATAGACGGTAACATTACCGCCCACGTCCGTCTTCTTCTTAAAGATCCATTTATCTCAATGGCTTGCCGATCATCGGGCAAGTCCACCAAAGTCCATACTTTGTTCTGATACATGGATCCTATCTCGGATTTCATGGCTTCTAACCATTTGTCAGAATACGGGCCCACCATCGCTTCTCCATAGCTCGTAGGTTCATTGTTGTCTAACAACATGATATTTAAGACAGGATCACCGTACCACTCAGGAGTAGTACATATCCTTGTCGACCTACGAGGTTCGATAGCAACTTGATCTGAAGCTTCATGATCACTATCATTAACTTCCTCTTCAACCGACATAGGCGCCACAGAAACATCTTTCTGTGTTGCACCACTTTCTGGTTGAAGTAGAGGTTCAACAACCTCATCAAGTTCTATCTTCCTCCCACTCAATTCTTTCAAGAGAAACTCCTTCTCGAGAAAGGACCCGTTCTTAGCGACAAACAATTTGCCCTCGGATCTGAGATAGAAGGTATACCCAACTGTCACCTTTGGGTATCCTATGAAGATGTGTTTGTCCGCTTTTGGGTTCGAGCTTCTCCGGCTGAAGCCTTAAGCATCGCAGCCCCAAACATTAAGAAACGACAACTTTGGTTTCTTGCCAAACCAATGTTTATACGACGTCGTATCAATGGACTTATATGGTGTCCCATCTAAAGTGAATGCTGCTGTCTCTAATGCATAACCTCAAAATAATAGCGGTAGATCGGTAAGAGACATCATAGATCGCACCATATCTCATAAGGTTCGATTATGACGTCCGGACACACCATTACCCTGTGGTGTTCCAGGTGGCTTCAACTGTGAAACAATTCCACAATGTCTTAAGTGATTGCCAAACTCATAACTCAGAAATTCTCATCGATCAGATCGTAGGAATTTGATCTTCTTGTTATGATGGTTCTTAACTTCACTCTGAAATCGCTTGAACTTTTCAAATGTTTCAGACTTGTGCTTCATTAAGTAAATATACCTATATCTACTCAAATCGTCAGTGAAGATGAGAAAATAGTGATATCCACCGCATGCTTCAATTCTCATTGGATCACACGCATCAGCATGTATGATTTCCAACAAGTCACTTGCCCGTTTCATTGTACCTGAAAACGGGGTCTTAGTCATCCTGCCCATGAGGCATGGCTCGCATGTGTCAAGCGATTCAAAATCAAGTGACTCCAAACATCCATCGACACGGAGTTTCTTCATGCATCTTACGCCAATATGACCTAAGCGGCAGTGCCACAAGAAAGTGGTACTATCTACATTTTTGGCGTGAACATGTGTATTACCACGACCGAGATTCACTGAACCATTCACATAGGGTGCATGACCATGAAAGGTATTATTCATGTAAATAGAATAACCATTATTCGCTAACTTAAATGAATAACCGTATTGCAATGGACATGATCTAATCATATTCATGCTCAACGTAGACACCTGATAACATTTATCTAGGTTCAATACTAATCCTGAAGGCAGATGGTGCGTGCGATGGTGATCTCATCAACTTTGGAAACACTTCCAACACACATCGTCACCTCGCCCTTAGCCAGTCTCCGTTTAGTCCGTAGCTTTTGCTTCAAGTCACCAATAATAGCAACTGAACCGGTATCCAATACCCAGGTGCTACCAGGAGTACTAGTGAGGTACACATTAATAACACGTATATACTTTGTTGAAGTTGCCAGCCTTCTTATCTACCATGCATTTGGGTTATTCCGCTACCAGTGACCGTTCCCCTTACAATAGAAGCACTTAGTCTCGGGTTTGGGTTCAACCTTGGGATCCTTCACTGGAGCGGCAACTGGTTTGCCATCCATGAAGTTTCCCTTCTAGCCCTTGTCATTCTTGAAACCAGTGGTCTTGTTAAACCATCAACACTTCATGCTCCTTCTTGATTTCTACCTTTTGCGCTCTTAAGCACCGCGAACAGCTCCGGGATCAACTCCATCCCTTGCATGTCATAGTTCATCACGAAGATCTAGTAGCTTAGTGATAGTGGCTAGAGAACTCTATCAATCACTATCTTATCTGGAAGTTTAACTCCCACTTGATTTAAGTGATTGTAGCACCCAGACATTCTGAGCACATGCTCACTAGCTGAGCTATTCTCCTCCATCTTGTTGGCAAAAGAACTTGTCAGGGGTCTCATACCTCTCAACACGGGCATGAGCCTGAAATCCCAATTTCAGCTCTTGGAACATCTCATATGTCTTATGGCGTTCAAAACGTCATTGGAATCCCGATTCTAAGCCGTAAAGTATGGTGCACTAAACTATCAAGTAGTCATCAGGATGTGTCTGTCAGGTGTTCACAACATCCACAGACGATGTTGTAGGGGTTTGCACATCGAGCGGTGCATCAAAGACGTAAGCCTTCTGTGTAGCAGTGAGGACACTCCTCGGACTACGGACCCAGTCCACATCATTGCTTACAATATCTTTCAACTTAATCTTTCTCTAGGAACGTATTGAAACAGGGAGCTACAACGTGAGCTATTTATCTACAACATATTTGCAAAGACAATTTAGACTATGTTCATGATAATCAAGTTCATCTAATCAAATTATTTAATGAACTCCCACTCAGATAGACATCCCTGTAGTCATCTAAGTGATACATGATCCGTGTCAACTAGGCCATGTCCGATCATCACGTGAGAAGGACTAGTCATCATCGGTGAACATCTTCATGTTGATCATATCTTCTATACGACTCATGTTCGACCTTTCGGTCTTCCGTGTTCTGAGGCCATGTCTATACATGCTAGGCTCGTCAAGTTAACCTAAGTGTATTGCGTGTGTAAATCTGGCTTACACCCGTTGTATTCGAACGTTAGAATCTATCACACCCGATCATCACGTGGTGCTTCGAAACAACGAACCTTTGCAACGGTGCACAATTAGGGGGAACACTTTCTTGAAATTATTGTGAGGGATCATCTTATTTAAGCTACCATCGTTCTAAGCAAATAAGATGTAAAACATGGTAAACATCACATGCAATCAAATAGTGACATGATATGGCCAATATCATTTTGCTCCTTTTTGATCTCCATCTTCGGGGCGCCATGATCATCATCGTCACCGACATGACACCATGATCTCCATCATCGTGTCTTCATGAAGTCATCTCGTCAACTATTACTTCTACTACTATGGCTAACGGTTTAGCAATAAAGTAATGTAATTACATGACGTTTAAGTTGACACGCATGTCATAAATAAATTAAGACAACTCCTATGGCTCCTGCCGGTTGTCATACTCATCGACATGCAAGTCGTGATTCCTATTACAAGAACATGATCAATCTCATACATCACATATATCATTCATCACATCCTTTTGGCCATATCACATCACAAGGCATATGCTGCAAAAACAAGTTAGACATCCTCTAATTGTTGTTGCAAATTTTTATGTGGCTGCTATAGGTTTCTAGCAAGAACGTTTCTTACCTACGCCAAAACCACAACGTGATATGCAAATTTCTATTTACCCTTCATAAGGACCCTTTTCATCGAATCCGATCCGACTAAAGTGGGAGAGATAGAGACCCGCTAGCCACCTTATGCAACTAGTGCATGTCAGTCGGCGGAACCTGTCTCACGTAAGAGTACGTGTAAGGTCGGTCCGGGCCGCTTCATCCCACGATGCCGCCGAATCAAGATAAGACTAGTAACGACAAGTAAATTGACAAAATCGACGCCCACAACAACTTGTGTTCTACTCATGCATAGAAACTACGCATAGACCTAGCTCTCATACCACTATTGGGGATCGTAGCAGAAATTTAAAATTTTCTACGCATCACCAAGATCAATCTATGGAGTAATCTAGCAACAAGGGGAAGGGGAGTGCATCTACATACCCTTGTAGATCGCTAAGCGGAAGCGTTGCAAGAACGCAGATGAAGGAGTTGTACTCGCAGCGATTCAGATCACGGTTGATTCCGATCTAAGCGCCGAACAACGGCACCTCCGCGTTCAACACACGTGTAGCCCGGTGACGTCTCCCACGCCTTGATCCAGCAAGGGGATAAGGAGAGGTTGGGGAAGACTCCATCCAGCAACAGCACAACGGCGTGGTGGTGAAGGAGGAGCGTGGCAATCCTGCAGGGCTTCGCCAAGCACTGCGGGAGAGGAGGAGGACTTGGGAGAGGGGGAGGGCTGTGCCAGAACTTGGGTGCGGCTACCCTCCCACCCCCCACATATATATAGGGGCAAGGGAGAGGGGGCCCGGCCCCCTCAGATCTAATCTGAGGAGGGGGCGACGGCCAGGGGGGTTGCCTTGCCCCCCAAGGCAAGGGGGGCGCCCCCCTTTTAGGGTTCCCCCAAACCCTAGGTGCATGGGCCCTAGGGGGGAGGGGCCCAGCCCACTAAGGGGCTGGTCCCTCTCCACACACAGCCCATAGGGCCCTCCAGGGCAGGTGGACCCTCCCGGTGGACCCCCGGAACCCCTTCGGTGGTCCCGGTACAATACCGGTAACCCCCCAAATTATTCCGGTGACCGTATGATGACTTCCCATATATAAATCTTTACCTCCGGACCATTCTGGAACTCCTCATGACGTCCGGGATCTCATCCGGGACTCTGAATAACATTCGGTAACCACGCACATCTATTCCCTATAACCCTAGCGTCATCGAACCTTAAGTGTGTAGACCCTACGGGCTCGGGAGTCATGCAGACATGGCCGAGACAACTCTCCGGTCAATAACCAACAACGGGATCTGGATACCCATGTTGGCTCCCACATGCTCCACGATGATCTCATCGGATGAACCACGATGCCAAGGATTCAATCAATCCCATATACAATTCCCTTTGTCTATCGGTATGATAATTGCCCGAGATTCGATCGTCGGTATCCCGATACCTTGTTCAATCTCGTTACCGGCAAGTCTCTTTACTCGTTCCGTAACACATCATCCCGTGATCAACTCCTTGGTCACATTGTGCACATTATGATGAAGTCCTACCGAGTGGGCCTAGAGATACCTCTCCGTTACACGGAGTGACAAATCCCAGTCTCGATTCGTCCCAACCCAACAGACACTTTAGGAGATACCCGTAGTGCACCTTTGTAGCCACCCAGTTACGTTGTGACGTTTGGCACACCCAAAGCACTCCTACGGTATTCGGGAGTTGCACAATCTCATGGTCAAAGGAAATGATACTTGACATTAGAAAAGCTTTAGCATACGAACTACACGATCTTGTGCTAGGCTTAGGATTGGGTCTTGTCCATCACATCATTCTCCTAATGATGTGATCCCGTTATCAACGACATCCAATGTCCATGGTCAGGAAACCGTAACCATCTATTGATCAACGAGCTAGTCAACTAGAGGCTTACTAGGGACATGGTGTTGTCTATGTATCCACACATGTATCTGAGTTTCCTATCAATACAATTCTAGCATGGATAATAAATGATTATCATGAACAAGGAAATATAATAATAAGCAATTTATTATTGCCTCTAGGGCATATTTCCAACACTTTTCTCTTCATAATTCTCCGCTGATTCATGATCTGTCGAATGTTATGACATCCCCAAAGAAGGAGTACTGCAGCCTGCTGCGCCCACTTGGCCACATCAGATTCTTGATCCTACCATCACTGTACGCTTGGACCCTGTATGTGAAGTGTGGATCTTTAGCTCAATCTCCACAAACACGTCCATCGTCTTCTTTACATCATCATCCACTTGGTCATTGTTTATCTTGCCACACAGATTACCCAAAGACCTCTTTGTGAATGGAACGTTTTCCCTCGACCCAGAGAAGCCTCCTATGATACTGTACTCCTTAGGGAGGTTGACATTTTTCTGCCTTAACTGCTTCACAAGATCCCTGGTGTAAACATCTATGTGCTTGTGTGATGGCCAGTGGGTTATCTCACCAAAGTTAGGGGAAAGAGACTAGTTGTGCGTATCTCTATGCTCCGCAATATACCAACCATTGTCTTCTCTGCTCGCAGAAGCCTTATAAGAGCAGGACATTCGCATCGGCAAGACCTTGTTTTCTCAACACCAGCTTTCCCCTGCAAAAAATTTACCAAATTTCGTCGGTTAGTAATTCTTGACAACCTTATCAACTCAATTGATTCATTGAAGTAGTACCTAGAAGCAAAAACTCGTACTCACAGTGCACCCACAAACTATTTCCTGCATGCATTTTGTCCTCTCCATGTTCAGCTAGCTCTTATCGTATCGAATGCCAAAAGGCCTCCTCCCATGAGTACAAATTCTAGAAGTCATATGCCTCACCCACCGAGTCAAATGTAGAGCCAATAACTAATGTAATCACATTATCAGCTGGGTTCCCAACAAAGCTCCCGACAGCCTTCTCAAATGCATTGACGCGGGTTTGGGCAAGGTGCTCTGCTAGGTGCTGCAGCTCCAATCGTCAACCTTGCCAAAGCAGGCAACTATGAAATTAGTTTCCAAGGTTTCAACCATCATATCATGCTAACTAAGTGCATCTTATGCCCTAGTTCTTCTAATCCAGCGGTCAATTTTTTTAAACTCACCCTAAATTTTTTAATTCCTGCAGAAATATGATTTTCTTTCCTATTCTGTCATAATACATACACTAATTGAGCAAAACAATGACTCATTTTATCCTGCTCCAAATTGAATGCATGACCAAATACATCACTAACCTTTTGTTCCACCCAGGGGCTCGGGGATTCATCTTTCCAGTTGACAGCTCTGAAGCCGGGGGAGAGCTCTCCCTCCTTTCCGCCGCCACGTCAGCGACCGCTAAGATCTGGGTGCTCGCGCTGCCATCCGCTGGTGCCAGCTCCCCCGCACCCTGTTCCGCCACAGTCCATCTCTCATCGTTGGTGCCTGCTCCACCACACCCTGCTCCGGCAGTTGCTGCTCCGGCACAGGAGGTGGCACCATACTGTCGCCTACCTCCTCCAGGAAAGTGGATCTGTTCGCTGAGGAACCAAATCCATCTCAACCACTAAATCCAGATCACTAATCCAGGGACTAAACCACGTGAAAAAGAAGGATTTACATACTCGCGTATGGACTACATCAAGAACTCCAAGGCCGGTCGCCACTTGCTGGCCTTCTCTGATGGCCTGGCTTATTAGGGATGATAGACTACTCATATCAATAAGGAATTCCTTCTTTTCTGGGAGCCCATTCGGACAGAACTCCAAAGTTAAGCGTGCTCAGCTTGGAGTAGTGTCAGGATGGGTGACCGACTGGGAAGTTGCTCCCGGGTGCGCATGAGTGAGGACAAAGTGCACAGAAAAGACTAGTATTGATCTGTGGGGCCAGTCTAGATCCCGCCAGGAGTAACGATCACCGGCGGGTGTGTCCAGGGCGTTACAAGTTGGTATCAGAGCCGACCCTCGCGGTTACACGAATGGTTGCGGACAGGTGCGCAGTCATGTTGTTCATGACGTTTGTGACCCATCGTGGCACACGGCATGGCACATGTACTAGACTGGAAGCACAGACGTATGTGCCAAGAGGGAACGTTCCTGTGGCCCAACGAGGACGTCGGTTCCTCTAAGTGGGACAGAACTACAAAGTTAAGTGTGCTCAGCTTGGAGTAGTTTCAGGATGGGTGACCGACCGGCAATTTGCTCCCGGGTGCGCATGAGTGAGGACAAAGTGCGCAGAAAAGACTAGTATTGATCTGTGGGGCCAGTCTAGATCCCACCAGGAGTAACGACCAATGGCGGGTGTGTCCGGGGCATTACATGCACTTTGCCATGCCATGCATATTTAAACCGGACATGCATCATACTTGATTGTGCATCATGCCATGTTTATGTGATGGTTGTTTACTATGTTGCTTGCTTCTTTCCGGGTTGCTTCTCTCGTTAGCTTCGGTTTCGTTCCGGAGTTGTGAGGATCCGTTTGACTCCGTCCGTTTGTCTTCTTCATGGACTCGTTCTTCTTCCTTATGGGATTTCAGGCAAGATGGCCATACCCTCGAAATCACTTCTATCTTTGCTTGCTAGTTGTTCGTTTTATCGCTATATCGCGCTACCTACCACTTGTTATATCATGCCTCACATATTGCCATGTCAAGCCTCTAACCCACCTTCCTAGCAAACCGTTGTTTGGCTATGTTATCGCTTTTGCTCAGCCCCTCTTATAGCGTTGCTAGTTGCAGGTGAAGCTGAAGTTTGTTCCATGTTGGAACATGGATATGTTCGGATATCACAATATCACTTATTTAATTAATGCATCTATATACTTGGTAAAGGGTGGAAGGCTCGGCCTTATGCCTGGTGTTTTGTTCCACTCTTGCCGCCTTAGTTTCCTTCATACCGGTGTTATGTTCCTTGATTTTGCGTTCCTTACGCGGTTGGGTGTTATGGGAACCCCTTGACAGTTCGCTTTGAATAAAACTCCTCTAGCAAGGCCCAACCTTGGTTTTAACATTTGCCACCTAAGCCTTTTTCCCTTGGGTTCTGCAGACTCAAGGGTCATCTTTATTTTAACCACCGGGCCAGTGCTCCTATGAGTGGTTGTCCAAACTAGGCGATGTCCGTCGCCCCCTGGGCAACCAGGCTCTATGCCAACCCGACGTCTTGCCCATCCGGTGTGCCCTGAGAACGAGATATGTGCAGCTCCTATCAGGATTTGTCGGCACATTCGGGCGGCCTTGCTGGTCTTGTTTTACCATTGTCGAAATGTCTTGTAACCGGCATTCCGAGACTGATCGGGTGTTCCCGAGAGAAGGAATATCCTTCGTTGACCGTGAGAGCTTGTGATGGGTTAAGTTGGGACACCCCTGCAGGGTTTGAACTTTCGAAAGTTGTGCCCGCGGTTATGGGCAGATGGGAATTTGTTAATGTCTGGTTGTAGAGAACTTGACACTTGACTTAATTAAAATGCATCAACCGCGTGTGTAGCCGTGATGGTCTCTTTTCGGCGGAGTCTGAGAAGTGAACACGGTTCTTGTGTTATGGTTTTGCATAAGTAGTTTCAGGATCACTTCTTGATCACTTCTAGTTTCACGACCGTTGTGTTGCTTCTCTTCCCGCTCTTATTTGCGTATGTTAGCCACCATATATGATTAGTCTTGCTGCAGCTCCACCTCATTACCCTATCCTACCCTTAAGCTTAAATAGTCTTGATCTCGCGGGTGTGAGATTACTGAGTCCTCATGGCTCACAGATACTTCCAAATAGTTACAGGTGTCGAGGATATGAGTGCAGGTGACGCAACCCAGCTCAAGTGGGAGCTCGATTAAGATCTTGTTCGTTGTTTTGTTTCGTTTCCTGTTGATCAGTAGTGGAGCCCAGTTGGGACAATCGGGGATCTAGCATTTGGGGTTGTCTTTCTTTTATTTTGGTTCCATAGTCGGACCTTGATTGTACTCTGGATGATGTATGTTTAACTTATATTTGTGTGAAGTGGCGATTGTAAGCCAACTCTTTATCCCTTTCTTATTCAGTACATGGGATTGTGTGAAGATTACCCCTCTTGCGACAAACCTACCATGCGACTATGCCTCTAAGTCGTGCCCCGACACGTGGGAGATATAGCCGCATTGTGGGTGTTACAAGTTGGTAATCAGAGCCTTCTCCGACTTAGGAGCCCCCTGCTTGATCGAATCACTGATGTTGTTGAGTCTAGAACAAAATGTTTTGAGTCTTAGGATTATATATATATATCAGACAGTAGGATTCTTTTTACTCCTCAGTCCCTTCGTCGCTCTGGTGAGGCCTCCTAACATAGAAGTTTTGACTCTTCTCTCCTCAAATTTCACGAAAAAAATTATGATCACGGGGTATCTTGGAATCGTTCCGATGGTTTTGTGACGAGAACATTGTTCTTGGTGCCTCCTGACATTTAGGGGTTGTGGCAGTGTCCCGGGGAGTTGAGCTCCAAGGTGTTTTTGTCACAATTTTATCGTTGCAGTTCTGGAATACCTGAGCGCGCCGACATCGAAAATCTCTTTTATGAAGTTGTTGGTGAGATAACCTCGACGCCACCCAGTACTGGGCGGGAGTTCGGGAGTACTGCCATAACTCGTATAATGGATGCTTTTCGAAGGTTGAGGTACACGATTTCCGAAGGTTTCTTGGTTATGTGTTGAAGAATGGATACAGCTGGATGTAGGAATTGTTAGTTTGGGTGAGATATTATGCTTCCCTGTATCCCCAACACCTGATTGCATAACCAGAAAGTTTCGGGAGTTTTATAGGTGGGAATTCAAGTATCACATAGGATATCCTTCCAACAAACACATGATACGATGGGGTCTCTCATATTTGTCGGGTGGTAGGTGCGACATATGCCAACGGGTGGCTTATCATTGTGGGAGCCAGTAAGACGTTGCCGGTGCCTGGAAGCGGGATGAGGCGAAGACATGCACGCCGGCGAATCTTACCCAGCTTCGGGGCTCTCCGAGGAGATAACACCCCTACTGCTGCTCTGCGGGGTCTCCGCATGATCACTAGATGAACGAGTGGCTACAAGATGCTCCTTGAGCTGTTTTGCGAGAGGAAGAAGAAGGGCACGGCTTGCTCTCCTCTCCTCTCTATGTGGTGTCTAAAACTAGCTCTGATCAACCCTTTGCATGGGTGCCCCGGGGGGTTTATATAGGCTCACCCCCCGGGGGTACAATGGTAATCCGGCTGGGCATGGGCCCCAGCCGTCTGTGTCTACGCTCACCGGCTTCTGCGCCGGCTGCTGGGGCCCTCCGGCTGGTGGGTCCTGCCGGCTGCGGCTCCTTGGTCGACAGGCAGACCCCACTGTCCAGGGCCTTGTCAGTGGCTGGTTACTGTTGCCTCAACCTGGTGACGAGGGCTTCGCCGAGGTGGGCGTGGCTACAGTGCCGCCGCCCAGCGGGCGATCGCTGTAGCCTCACCGCGTCTTGTCTCCTTAATGGGGCGTCTCCTTCGAGGGAGGAGGCAAGCCGGCCGTGGGGAGCCAGCCCCGTCTCGGGCCGACTGGGGGAGGCCTGGCCGCCTTCGGGTGTCTCTCTGCCTGAAGGGGCCCACCACCCATGGGCCGCGCTGGCAGCCCGTCGTGGGTGACATCAGGGTCAACATGGCAACAGTGCCGCGCCGTACGGGTCATGGCCACCCCGTACGGTGCACTGTGCCAGGCGTGCTCCGGGATTCGGGGGTGGCAGGCTTTACTGTAGCCACGCCCCGTCACATCGCCGTCATGTGGATGTAGACTTCGAGGGTACGATCTTGACCACTTTGTGGGAGCCGGCCTCTTGGAGTCGGCCTTCTCGTGGCCGGCTTCTTGGATCCGGCCCTCCCGCGGCTTTCTTCATGAGGGCTAAAGCCAGGCCGCCTTCCGATAGTCGGCCTGGGAGACAGCCGGCAAGGGGAAGGCGGCCCCACGTCTTGGATTCTTGAGGGCCGGATCAACTCATAATTTTTTCAGAAGGGCCAGGGGGAGCCGGCTAGGCTACCCATGGTCATTTACTCCGACAGTAGTCCCCGAAGCTGATCGAGCTTCGAGGCTGGCAAAGGGATGAGAAGCTTGGTCAGCTTCCTATCCTGAGGAGCCGGCTTTGCTTATGCGCGCCGTCTTCGGAAAGCTCCGTTTCTTGTAGGCAGGAACGTGGGTTGGCTTGCGAGCTGACCGCGCGCCATCCCGCGGGCCACGTGGCAAGGAAAACCTGCCAATGCACACGCACGATGGGACGCCACCGCAGGCTCGGGCCCGCCACTCCTAGGCCTCGGCCCGAGCGCGGATCTCCTGCGGCCCACAACGGACCGCTCGCCTTCTCGTGGCGGTTTTATTACGCCATCAAGGCACAATAATCGTGGGACGTGGGGGAGTGGGCGCAGTTGATCCCACGTTCCCCCACACCATGCCTCCTCGGCTCCGCCACGCGGGTCTATAAATAGGGGGAGGAGGGGGAGCGGCAGAGGCTCGCATGCTCTCCCTCGCTCTGCCCCTTCTCGCCTTCCTTCTTCTTCTTCGCCGCCGCAGCGACCCATTGCCGCGCCGCGCCGCCGTCGGACCTCTCGGTTCCTTTGGTCCCGCCGTAGCGGGGTCGTGTGCGTCTCCGCCGTCGCATCGTCTTGTTCCTCGCCGCGTCGTTCCCATGGCGTTGTCGAGCTCGTGGGATGGCTCCAACGTCCATGAGGACCACGTTGAGTTGCTCCGCCGGACGCGGCGTTTGCCAGGCGAGAACTACGTGCGGGTTCGTCAGGCGCCGGTGAGGGAGATTTCGCCGACACCGTAGGTGGGCGAGCGGGTAATCTTCCGCTCGCACTGCCTGCGCGGCTTCGGCCTCCCGGCGAGCGGATTCCTTTGAGCTTTTCTTGAATTTTACCACCTCCAGCCGCATCACCTCACGCCCAACGCGGTGATGCTGCTGTCGGCTTTCGTCACCTTGTGCGAGGGCTTTCTTGGGGTTCTCCCCACTCTCGAGCTCTGGGGAGAATTCTTCCAGAGCAAGCTCGGCACCGTTGTCGCGGGCGTGCCCGCCCCCTGCGGAGCCTTCATTGCCATGAGGCGGACGGGCGAGAACAATCCGTTCCCGCCCATCCCGCTGATCCAGTTGGTGAAGCTCTGGCAGATGTCCTATTTTTACGTGAAGAACGTCGCCCAGCAAGGCAACTACGTCAACCTGCCGGCTTATGTAGCCGGCCCGCCGGCTGGGAGGCAACCCTCGTGGAGCTACCGGGCCAGGTCGTTGTCTTAGGCCGGGAACGCAGCCGTCTCCCGGCTCCGGGTGATGATCCAGTCTGAGGGCCTGACCGGAGCCGACCTGGTGGCCGCCTTCGTGGAGCGCCGAGTACTTCCGCTCCAAGGCCGGCCTAACATGATTTGCCAGATGAGCGGCCGCTTCGACCCGTGCCGGCTGAGCACCAGGGAGATGCCTCATGCCGAGGTGTCTTACATGGTGAACTACATCTCCAACTGCAAGCTCGCCGAGGATTGGCGATACGGCAAGGGGCCGTATTCTCGCGCCAACCCTCCGCCTGCCGTAAGTTTTTCTTCTTTTTTCGTAGCCAGCCTCATGATGGCCGACTTCTGATCAATTTGTTTGCCCTTAGCAGAACCCTCTTCTTCCGCCGACGGCCGGGGCCGCAGGAGTAGAGCGCCAGCTCCTCCCCGACCGCACGGTGGACGAAGGCAATGATCCGGACCTGGGAGCGGCTGCCATGGAAGATGCCATCATGGGGAAAGGCGACGAGGCAAGAGGCGCGGGGCTCGGGGCCGGCCTCGAGGACTGGGCGGATGATGACGAGGTCGAAGCCGCCCCGCACCGCCAGCCGGCGCTTGATCATCAAGGCGCGGGCCCGTTTCTGCACGCCGGCTGCCCGCCGCGTCGACCTTCTTCGGCAGCCGGCCGAAGAAATCCAAGGGTTCCACGGCGGCGACCAAGCGGGATGAGGCGGCCGTGAAGGCGGCCCGCTTCCGCAAGGCGGTGAAACAGCCGCAGGCGATCTCGGCGTAAGTCGTCAAATGTCTTGTATATTTTTTTGTTGTCCTTTTCGATTGAGGCTCTTCTAAACCTTTCTTTGCTCGCCGGGCAGGGCACCACTTTCCCTCGAGCGAGGTCCTGGCGGCTCCGTAGTCGGGCCGACTGGAGGGTCCTCAGGCTCCCGCCGCGTGGATCCCCGCGCCGACCTCATGGAAGCCACGGAGCGGAACGCACGGGAGGAGCGGGAGGCGGCGGAGCGAAGGACCACCCAGGCGGCAAAGGAGCAGGCCGACGCGGCGGCCAAGGCCCGGGCGGAGGCGGCAGCCGCGGAGATGGAGGCGGAGGCCTCGCACAACCAGCCTCCGCTGCTCGTCTTTCCCCTCCGCGCCGTGGCCCCCGACATCCCCGTGCCCCCGTCGGAGGAGGTTGACCAAGACCCGCCGGTGATGGAGAGGAGGGAGGACCACGTGGTCTTCGTGGAGGAGGCGCCGCAGACGGCGCCGACTGGAACGGTCCAAAGAGGCCAACCAGCCGCGGCGCCAGAGCAGCCGGCCGGGGGCAAGCCAGAGGCAGGGGCCGGCCTCGAGGTGCAGCCGGCATTTCTCCGGCACGCAGGGGAGCTACCTCCGCGTCGGAAACGCACAGAGCTGCGGGCGCCAGCCAGACGGCGGAGGCCCTGGAGGCGGCCAGCGCCAGCATGTCCGAGTGGACGCCCAGCGGGGGGACGGCCGAGGTGAACACGGCGGCCCAGGAGGTCCGGAGCCGGCTTCAAGCCCAGGCCGCCTCGCTGCAGCGGTATACCCAAGAGTTCCTCGCGACGCGGGCCGTCATCCGGGTGAGCCCTCTTCCTTGGTTGTTTTGCTTTTTTGATTTCTTCCATGGGGGCGCGTCAGCGCACCCACTGGGTGTAGTCCCCGAGTTCCGAGTCGGCTGCTGAGCAGGCGGCTTGGAACTTACTAGGTCCTGACAGCTATCTTATTCTTGCATCCTGTCTGATCTTCCAGGAATACCATAACCTCCACGCTACTGCCTTCAACTCCCAGGCTCAGGAGCTGGGTCGGAAAACCGAGGACCTGACCAACAGCCGAGTGCGTGCTTTGTCTCGTTCATCTCCTGTGGGGGCGCGTCAGCGCACCCACTGGGTGTAGTCCCCGAGATTCGGGCCGACTGCTGAGCAGTCGGGTTGGATCTTCCCTAACGACTTCTTCCTTATTGATTTTTCCTTTGTCTTCATGCTTGCAGGAGCCAACGCCGACTTGAGGGGGTAGCTCAGCAGGGCCCAGGCCGCCCTTCGCGCCAAAGAAGCCGAGTACAACGCCTTGGTCCTGGAGCGTGACCGCCTGGCCAAGAAGTTGACCGACCAGGAGGAGAGCCACAAGGCGGCCCTGAAGAAGGCGCAGGACAGCGAGGACGCCCTCAAAGCTGAGTTCGAGACCGAAGCGGCGGGCTGGGCTGAGGCAAAACAAGCGCTGAGCGAGGGCTTCGGCCAGATTGAGGATCTGATCGATGGTAAGCCGCCTTTCTCACTCCTTGCTTGCCCCTTGCCCCCTGATTTGTGTTCTGACTTGTGCTGCTTTTTGTTCTTTGTGCAGACTACTTCCCCGGCTACTCCGTCTTCGCCACCCAGACCATCGAGGCCCACCGCAAGGCGCGCCGGCAGGCGGGGGCTGAAATCGCGCCGGACGCGAGCCAGACGCTTGAGGAGCAACTCTTGGCGGTCCAAGCCCGGCTGCAGCTGGCTCACCGCATGCTCCGCCACCTCCAGCGCGCCGGGGCGCAGGTGTTGGCCGCCCTCTGGCCAGGCGAAACGATTCCCCGCACCCCGAGTCGGACTGCCGATTGGCTGGAGGTTGCGGTTGGCCGCTTCGAGGCCTGGAAGGCATCAGCGGCCCGGCTTGGAGCTGGGCGGGCGCTGGAGTTCGTCCGAGCCTGGTATCCCGGGCTGAACCTGGACCAGCTGCGCACCTGGCGGCTGGAGGCCGACGAGGAGATGGAGGAGGTGCGGCCGGCTATCACTCAGCGTGCCTCGACGATCGCCGAGTGCACTGACATCAGCGTCTTTGCTCCTGAAATAAATGACGACGGCGTTGCCCAGCCGGAGGAATGGTTTGGGCTGGACCCGGCAGCGGGTGAGGACTCGGCGGAGGAGATCGCTTCCAGCGATGAAGGTGAAGACGACGAAGGAGAGGAAGGCAAAGACGTCGAGCCGGCCGGTGAAGCGGCCAGCCAGCCCCAGCCTGACCGTGCCTCCAGCAACGAGGCGCGTGCTAGCGCGCCCTCTGCGGGAGGTGGTGATCATGCCGAGGTTCGCCAGCCGGCCACTCCTCCAGCCAGCACTGCCGTCTCTACCGACCTTCCCGACTCGCCAGTCGCTCCCTTGGCTTAGTCTGCCGTCCTTGCTTTTCCTGCTTGTTACTCTTTGAACAATTTTTGTTAAACTTGCGCAGTTCCACCCACTGGGGGTGTATTCAAACTATGTTGAATGCTGGCCTTTCGAAGGCCTTTTGTGTAAATATGATCGTGTGTGTGTTTGGCTTCCATTCGTGTATGCTTTTTATCTTTAGGTTGTTTCCTTTGCCGCCTTCCCCTAGCTGCTGCCTTACCAACCGGCAGCTGCTCTGCAGCCTGTGGCTAAGGAAGAACTTGGCTATATTTATTATTATTTTTGGGGAAGGCGATTACTCGAGCTTTCTTAGATTGAAGCGAGGTGAATGGAAGCCGGCCGGCCAGCTACTCTAGTAGTCGGTCGGTGGTGGGAGAAAAACCAGCTTTTGTTATATTAGTCAGTTAGTCCCTAGCCGTTTTTCGTGTGGGTGTCCTTTCCTGCCTTTAACTCTTGCCAGCCGGACAGCCGGTTCTTCAAACTGCGACTTTTGGCAAGAGAAGGACTGGGTGCCGGCACACTACTTGTCTGACCGCGGGTGGGACTTCTAATATAACTCAAGGCGGCCAGTCCCCGGGCCGACTAGTCGAACCCGGTGCCGGACGAAAAAAGTGAATGTACTGACATGATCATAAGCATGATACTCTTCATTTATAGATAAAAGATGGCAGTCCCCGAGCTCTCCTCGGGGGGCCTATTGTCTCGTACTTAGTACAAAAGTTAGCGTGATACATACTGCATTTCAACTATAAAATCTTCGGAGGAGGTTGGCGTTCCATGGTCGTTCCGACTCTTTGCTGGAGTCGTCTCTCTTTCGTGCCTTCGGCTTCTATGCATCGATCAGGTAGTAGGAGTCATTTCCCAGCGCTCTGCTGATGATGAAGGGGCCTTCCCAAGGGGCCGAGAGCTTGTGCTGGCCGGCTGTTCGCTGGATCAGCCGGAGCACGAGGTCGCCTTCCTGGAAAGATCTTGGTTTGACCTTCCGGCTGTGGTAGCGGCGCAAGCTCTGCTGGTAGAAGGCGGACCGGCTGAGGGCTAACAGCCGGCTTTCTTCTAGCAGGTCGACGCCGTCTTCTCGTGCTTCCTTGGCCTCCGCCTCTGTGTACATGGTTACCCGAGGCGAGTCGAACTCGATGTCGGTTGGGATGACCGCCTCGGCACCATACACGAGGAAGAAAGGAGTGAAGCCGATTGACTTGTTTGGGGTAGTGCGCAGACTCTAGAGGACGGCCGGCAGCTCATCGAGCCAACAGCCGGCCGAACGTTCCAGTGGTACGACCAGTAGGGGCTTGATGCCGGAAAGGATGAGGCCGTTGGATCGCTCGACTTGGCCATTTGACTGCGGGTGGGCAACGGACGCTAAGTCCAACCGGATGCCCTGCGTCGCACAAAAACGTGCCAATGCTCCCTTGGCGAAATTCGTGCCGTTGTCGGTGATGATGCTATGTGGCACGCCATAGCGAGTTGTTATATCTGCGATGAATGTCACGGCAGTCGGCCCATTCAGCTTCTTGATCGGCTTGGCCTCAATCCATTTGGTGAATTTGTCCACGGCGACAAGCAGGTGTGTCATGCCGCCGCGCGCTGTCTTGAATGGGCCCACCATGTCCAGTCCCCAAACAGCGAAGGGCCAAGTGAGAGGAATGGTCTTGAGTGCCGAAGCCAGCATGTGTTGCCTGGAGCTGAAGACTTGGCACCCTTTGCAATGTTTAACTAACTCCTTGGCGTCATCCAAAGCAGTCGGCCAAAAGAACCCATGGCGGAAAGCTTTGGCGATGAGCGATCTTGAGGCCGCATGGTGGCCGCATTCTCCTTGGTGGATGTATCTGAGGATTGCAATGCCCTTCTCTTGCTCGACGCATCGCTGGAAGACTCCAGTGACACTGCGCCTGACGAGCTCTCTGTTGACGATTGTGTATGCTCCGGCTCGGCGTTGGACTTGTCTTGCCTCTGTTTTGTCAGCCGGTAGATCTTGGTTTATTAGGAAGTTGAGGATGGACTGAGCCCATGATGGAGCTGCGACTTCTTCTATTGCCAACACGGCTACTGCGACCAGGCGGGCGGGCTGGGTGGTGAAATGCTGGAGTCGGCCGCCGCCTGTTGCGTTGGTGCAGTCCCCGGGCCGACTACCGCAGTCCCCGAGCCGGGTGTGGCAGTCCCCGGGTCGGGCGTAACTACGGAAGTCCCCGAGCCGCTTACTGACGTCCCCGGGCCGACTATCGAGGTCCCCGGGTCACCTGCTTGGTTCTTCGAGCTGGACCCGACCGCGTCGGGGTCAGGCGGCACGAAGATGGAATCGGATTCTGGAGACGTCTTGATAGACGGCTTGAGGAGGCGTTGCAGAGAGACACCGGTTGGTATTGCCTGCCGAGTGGAGCCTATTCGGGCCAGGGTATCAGCTGGCTCGTTGTCGGCTCGCGGTACGTGGAGGAACTCGCATCCTTCAAAGTACCCGTTGATCTGCTGAACAAGGAAGCGGTAGCTTGCCATATTTGCGTCCTTGGCATCCCAGTCGCTGGATGATTGCTGGACTACCAAGTCCGAGTCGCCGTAACATAGGATCCGGCGTATGCCGAGCTCTTTGGCAAGCCGGAGCCCGTGTATGAGCGCCTCGTACTCGGCCACGTTGTTGGAGGCGGCAAAGTGAATTTGCAGCGTGTATCTGAGCTTGTCGCCTTTGGGAGAGGTGAGGATGACGCCAGCTCCCAAGCCGGTGCGCATCTTGGACCCGTCGAAGTGCATGCGCCAATGAGTGGAGTCGGGAGCTGGCGGTAGGTACTGGGTCTCGGCCTAGTCGACGAGGAAGTCGGCCAATGCTTGGGACTTGATGGCGGTGCGAGGCTGGTAGAAGATCGTGTAGGGGGCCAGCTCGATGGCCCATTTCGCCACCCGGCCGGATGCATCCCGGCTGCCTATGATCTCGGCAAGCGGGGCGGTGCATACAACCGTGATGGGGTGCTCTCGGAAGTAGGGCTTCAGCTTCTTGGCGGCGAAGTACACACCATAGCACATCTTCTGGTAGTGCGGGTAGTTCTGCTTCGAGGTAGACAGCACCTCGCTCAAATAGTACACCGGCCTCTGGACCGGCTGGGCTCGGCCCTCTTCTGGGCGCTGGACTAGGATAACGGTGCTGACCACCTGGCTGGTTGCAGCAATGTAGAGGAGCATGGGCTCTTTCTCAGTCGGCGCCGCCAGGACAGGAGGCATGGCCAGCATCTTCTTCAGCTCGTGAAAAGCTTGGTCGGCTTGGTCATTCCACTCGAAGTGAGTGGTCTTCTTCATGAGGCGGTAGAGGGGGAGAGCTTTCTCTCCGAGCCGGCTGATGAAGCGGTTCAGGGAGGCCAAGCACCCGGTGAACTTCTGGACGTCTCGAAGTTTGGTAGGAATCGCCATTCTCTCAATGGCCTTGATCTTTACTGGGTTGCATTCGATGCCGCGTTCAGAGACCAGGAAGCCTAGGAGCTGGCCGGCTGGCACTCCGAACACGCATTTCTCGGGGTTGAGCTTGATCTGGAACCGGCGCAGGTTCTCAAATGTTTCCTTGAGGTCCTCCAACAAGGTGTCGCGCTTCTCCGCCTTCACCACAATGTCGTCTACGTAGACGTGGGCATTACTGCCGAGCTGCCTGAGGAGGAATTTCTGCATGCAACGCTGAAAAGTGGCACCGGCATTTCTTAAGCCGAATGTCATGGTCAGGTAGCAGAATGCTCCGAATGGCGTGATGAAGGCAGTCTTCAGGCGGTCAGTCGGATCTAGCTTTATCTGGTGGTATCCTGAGTAAGCATCCAAGAAACTCAATAGCTCGCATCCGGCCGTGGATCTATCACTTGATCAATCCTTGGCAGGGCAAAGGGATCTTTGGGGCAGGCCTTGTTGAGGCTCGTGTAGTCTATGCACATGCGCCACTTGTTGTTTTTCTTTAGCACAAGGACCGGGTTGGCGAGCCACTCTGGAAAGAAAACCTCCATAATGAAGCCGGCTGCCAGAAGCCGGGCTATCTCCTCTCCCACAATCCTTCTTTTCTCCTCCGAAAGTCGGCGGAGGGGTTGTTTGACTGGTTTTGCGCCTTCTCGGACATGCAGCTTGTGCTCGGCGAATTCCTTCGGAACACCCGACATGTCCTTAGGGGACCATGCAAAGATATCCCGATTCTCACGGAGGAAGTCGGCGAGCTCGCCTTCCTATTTGCTGTTTAGGTTTGCCCCGATGATGGCAAACCTTTCTGGATGCTCGGGGTCAAGAGGTATCTTCTTCGTCTCCTTGGCCGGCTGGAAAGATCCTTGGGCATCACACTCCTTGGGATCGAGGGACAGGGCCGGCTATTTGCTGGCCATGGCCACGACTGGGTCCAACATCTTCTTTTCTTTGGCAATCACAAGGGACTCGGCCAGCCGGCTGCTGGCTGCAGCACACTCGGAGGATTTCTTGTAATCGCCGGTTACGGTGAGGATGCCCTTGGCGCTCGACATCTTCATTTTGAGGTAAGCATAGTGGGGAACAGCCATGAACCTGGCCAAGGCAGGACGGCCAAGCAATGCATGGTAGGGGCTCTCCAAGTCCACCACTTCAAACCAGATCGCTTCTCGGCGGAAATGATCCTTGTCCCCAAAGAGTACATCAATCTTGATCTTGCCAATGGGGGCGCAGGATAGGCCAGGTACAATGTCATGGAACACAGTCCGAGTAGGCATGAGTTGCTTCGTCTTGATGTTCAGCTTCTCCAGGGTGTCACGGTACAGGATGTTGATGCTGCTCCCGCCGTCTATCAGCACTCGGGAGAAACGGGTGGCGCGTCTGTCCATTGCAAGGGTGGCATCCAAAACCAACGCATAAGAGCCGGGTGATGGCATCACCTTTGGGTGGTCGGCCCGGCTCCAGCCGATAGGCTTTTCTGACCAGTGCATGTGCTCGGCGGGGTTGGCAGCGACCACGTTGCCTTCTTGGTGCTCTCCGCGTCTGCTACGCCGGCCATCGGGCTGGCTTGTAAAGACGACGTAGGCGGCATGCTCGTCGGGGAACTCATCGTGCACAGCTCCGACTGCTGGCCGAGCGGTCGGCAGCTGCGGAGCCGGAGGCGGCAGACCAGCAGGCGGAGGTGGCGCGAGCCCTTCGCCTTTGGAGATTCGGGTGAGCCAGTGGCATTTCCGGGTTGTGTGGTTGGACGGCTTCGCGCCGCTGTGGAACTTGCACGGGGCGTCGAGAGTTTGCTCATAGGAGAAGGCCGGCTGCCAAGCCGGCCTGCCGCCCTTCTATTTCTTGGGCGCGGGCCGCCCTTCGGGCCGCTCGTCTTCGACTATGGCCACCTGCTGACTGGTGGAGAGTGGCACGGGGCCCTTGCGCTTGTGGTCGTTCTGGTACGGGCGTCGGCCGGAGTCCCCAGCCGGCGTCTTGGGCGCCGGGTTGACTACCTTCCCGGATGCGTCTACCCGGAGCTTAGTCTTCATTGAGGAGTCGACGGTGGCGTACTTGTCCACTATGACCAGAAGCTCGTCGAGGGTAGTCGGCTCGTCGCAGAGGAGCTTGTGCTTGAGGAGGGTGCCTTCTCGGCACCCGGCAGTGAAGTAGTCTATGGCTTGCACCTCGTGCACCCCTTCACAAGAGTTGCGGAGCTCGGCCCAATGCGTGAGGTCGTCGCGAGTGGACTCGGCAGGGCCTTGTACGCACAAGGAGAGCTGTCTGGGCTTGGGAGCCCGCTTGTAGGTGCTGGTGAAGTTGCGGACGAAGGCTTCTGTGAAGTCTAGCCAGCTGTTGATGCTGTAGGGCCTGAGGCTATTGAGCCAGGTCCGCGCCGTGCCTTGCAGCATGAGGGGCACGTACTTCACGGCAACGCGCCTGTTGCCGTTTGCTATGCAAACCGCTGTGGAGTAGTCGATCAACCAATCTTCTGGCTTCACGGAGCCGTTGTACTTGGGCGTGTCTCTTGGGAGCGAGAACCCTTTGGGGAAAGGCTCGTCGCGGATGCGGGGGCCGAAGCAAGGCGGGCCGACATCATCTTCTTCTTCTAGCGCCAGGGATCGCGCTAGGCGGTCGATCCGATGGCGGGCGTCGTTCTCGCCGACTCCTTCACAGAGACCTGGTCGGCCGCTGAGAGTCGGATGTGTGACAGGCGGTGGGGTGGGATATCTCTCCCCGCGAGGCGGAGGCGGAGGCGGATTGCCCCGCCGCTCCACGACCCAGGGACAGCCTTCTGCGTCTCGCTCGATGGAGGTCCGGGTTCGGCCTCGGCTGGCAGCCGGCTCCTTCTCGTGTCGCGCGCGGGTTTTACCCGCAGTCGGCGTCCGGGACGTCGCGCCGAGCTCTCGGCGTGGGGGAGGGCTTTCCGCGCGGGCATCGGCTTCGTGCCGCTGTGCGGCTGCATCGATTAGTTGCTGGATGCGCCTGGTCATGTGGGGGAGTTCTTCGGCCCCCAGTCCATCTAGCTCGTCTACGGCCGCCTGGGCGGCGCGCAGGTTCTCGAGTGGAGTGGCGTAGACTGGGCGGTCGACTCCTAGCGTGTCGGCGAGGGTAGCGCCGTGCTGTCTGACAACGCCGGCTCGGCTTGGCCCGCCTGGGGGCGGCGTGCCAAAGGCGGCGCGGTTGGCTTCGCGCTGGTGGGCCTCGGTGAGACGTCTCATGGAAGCCAACTTCCGGCCCTCCGCGAGGAGGGCGAGGCAGCGAGCCTCCAGTGCTTCGGTGTCGGCATCGGCCGGGAGGGGGATGGACAAGTCATGGACCGCTGCCTGCGGGGCGTCGATGGCGTTTTCTCCAGAAGCGCCGCCGTGGCCGATGACCATCACCTCGGTGGTGGCGCCGTCGCAGCCATCGGCCCGGGGAAGAGGGTCGTTGTAGATAGCGACGTCGGTGGGGAAAGTGTCGAGCGAGGCCGTGTCGGAGTCGACAGGCATCGGATCGGTGGAGCCAACAGACTCCAAGTCCACAACAAGCTCGCCGGAGACGTGGAGCTGGCCGAGGAGGTTGAGGAGGTGGTCGGTGCCCGCGTCAGAGGCGAGCTCGTCGGAGATGAGGGCCTTGTCAAGGAGATCGGCGAGGCTGCTCGCTGCACAGACGTTGGCGACGCCTTGCAGCGCGTCGTGGCAAGCGCCATCGGGCGTGCCGGGCTGGCTACGCTCGCTGGGGAGGAAGAGGGTTCCCGTCCAGAACAGGTCTCCGGACGACGGTGCACCTGGCCCCACGATGGGCGCCGGCGAATCTTACCCAGCTTCGGGGCTCTCCGAGGAGATAACACCCCTACTGCTGCTCTGCGGGGTCTCCGCATGATCACTAGATGAACGAGTGGCTACAAGATGCTCCTTGAGCTGTTTTGCGAGAGGAAGAAGAAGGGCACGGCTTGCTCTCCTCTCCTCTCTATGTGGTGTCTAAAACTAGCTCTGATCAACCCTTTGCATGGGTGCCCCGGGGGGTTTATATAGGCTCACCCCCCGAGGGTACAATGGTAATCCGGCTGGGCGTGGGCCCCAGCCATCTGTGTCTACGCTTGCCAGCTTCTGTGCCGGCTGCTGGGGCCCGCCGGCTGGTGGGTCCCGCCGGCTGCCGGCTCCTTGGTCGACAGGCAGACCCCACTGTCCAGGGCCTTGTCAGTGGCTGGTTACTGTTGCCTCAACCTGGTGATGAGGGCTTCGCCGAGGTGGGCGTGGCTACAGTGCCGCCGCCCGGCGGGCGATCGCTGTAGCCTCACCACGTCTTTTTCTCCTTAATGGGCGTCTCCTTCGAGGGAGGAGGCAAGCCAGCCGTGGGGAGCCGGCCCCGTCTCGGGCCGACTGGGGGAGGCCTGGCCGCCTTCGGGTGTCTCTCTGCCTGAAGGGGCCCACCGCCCGTGGGCCACGCTGGCAGCCCGTCGTGGGTGACATCAGGGTCAACATGGCAACAGTGCCGCGCCGGACGGGTCATGGCCACCCCGTACGGCGCACTGTGCCAGGCGTGCTCCGGGATTCGGGGGTGACAGGCTTTACTGTAGCCACGCCCCGTCACATCGCCGTCATGTGGATGCAGACTTCGAGGGTACGATCTTGACCACTTTGTGGGAGCCGGCCTCTTGGAGTCGGCCTTCTCGTGGCCGGCTTCTTGGAGCCGGCCCTCCCGCGGCTTTCTTCATGAGGGCTAAAGCCGGGCCGCCTTCTGATAGTCGGCCTGGGAGACAACCGGCAAGGGGAAGGCGGCCCCACATCTTGGATTCTTGAGGGCCGGATCGGCTCATAATTTTTTCAGAAGGGTCAAGGGGAGCCGGCTAGGCTACCCGTGGTCATTTACTCCGACAATATGTTTGTTTTTGGCTTATTCTGCAAGCCAATCCTTTGTTTTTGTTTCTGTTGTGGTATTCGAGTTGCTTCAATGTCAAGTGTTGATTCCATACCTTTCCTAAGTGGTGTTTTCATATTTCTATGTGAACACCAATCTCTCTTGATCATCGAGGTTGTCATGTCAATTCTTTCCAACCGGTGTGATTCTCTTCTAGCTGATCCTATCATTTTTCCCATCCGCAAGATCAACTCAAAGTCTTCTCAACGTTGTTTGTTTCATTCGTCCCAAGTTGCCTTTGTTTTTCCCGCCCTCCTACCCTTTTATTCAAGGACTCATATATCTTAATCAAGTATCCATCTTATTGATGGGAAGCCTCTTCATTCTTTTCCGTCAATGTTCTTATCCGGTGATTCTCAGGAAGATACTAACGGAGCTTCAAGCTATCATTCTTCGCTCTCTTTTCTTTTCCGATGGATTCAATTCAAGCTTTGGTTTTGAGCATAGTCCTTTCATTTGTCCAATGCTTTCTCATGCCGGTGCACCTCTTAATCATCCACTTCTCGCTTTTCATTTGTTCCGGAGTGCTGAAGATATCTCAGAAGATTCGTGTTTCCACTCTGCATTCTTTCAAGCTCTTTCGAGGATGTTATCTCATTGAAGCCATTTAATTCAACCGGTGCAATCTCCCTTTCAAGTAATATTTTCAACAGAGTTTCTTTTGAGTGGGCCCTAACCCACAGGTCTTTTCCCAGGATCTTACGTGACTCTTCTAATTTTCTCGGAGCTATTCTCAAATCTTCTAAAGTTTAACGTAAGAATGAGTTATCATCAGTCAAATGTCTTTCTCCCAGATCTTTCAAATTCTTGTCATCATTGGTTCATCATTTCTAGTCTTCATTGTTCCGGAGTGGCTCATCAATTGTCATGGTGGTTTCTCATCGTCATTCTCAACATTTGAAGACTGAAGAAGAGTTTTCCCTCCAAATCTTATCCGTTCTCTCAAGACTCATGGTTCTAGCTTCATGCCAACCTCTCATAATTGTTTAAGATTGTGAGAATTGTTTTCACCCATTCGGAGCAATTCAGGTGTCTTTTCAGTTTGATTATGCGGAGCCCATCATCTCATAATTATTCATTCCAGCTTTTAGTTATTGTTCTTCAAATCTTACTGGTGCATCATTCAAATATTCTCTAATCAGTTCGTGATCTCTTTGTTCTCTTGTATCAAATTCCCTCAAGTATCTTCGTTCATTTTCTATTTATCCCAGGTGTTCCTTTGTCTTTTCTTCATTCATTTTCAATTCTCATGGTGGTTCGTTCAAGATTTCTCTTCCTTCGTTATAGTATCAACTCTTTCGTTCTTTCAAATCCTACCGACGATTCATTGAAGACCTTCCCAAGTTTGCACTATATCTCTCTTAATCTTTTCTATGGGAATAAGTAGTATGCCAAATCCATTGTGTGTCATCAATTTAATTGATGAAGGATAAGCATAATGGAATTCTTATTCTTGTTTCATCGAGTAAATTCAATTCCTATTCCAGAGGTTCATAAAAATTCTTGGTTCAAGTGCTTCATACTTTTCCCGGAGTTCCAAGATCTCTCAACTATATCACCATGAAGATTCATATAATCATTGCAAGGCTTCAATCTTATTCTTTTCATCCTTCAATTCTTTTGGATCATCCTTTTATTACCGGAGTTCTTCATGGAGGCTCTACATGGTTGTTCGTCAAGGATTCATTTCATTCTTCAATTGTTCTTCAAGATTTCTCTCGGAGTTATGATCTGCCAAGCTATACTCTCAAATAAACATGGTGCTCAACACATGTCTTGTTTTGAGGAGTTCAAGCATTCTTCATATTGCATTCTGAAGTGCAATTCTTTCTACCTTATCTTTTGAGATGGTGTTATGTCATTGTTGACAATTTCACTTCATGTTTCATGATTCATAATTTGTCCGTAATGACATATTTTAAACTCATCATTTTCAATTCGTTCATGAGTTCCTTTGCAACCCATCAATCTCTTCATTGGAGTTATATTGGGTCATATTTCACCTAAAGCTTTCCCTAGGGATTGTTGCTATTATGGTGCTCATAAATTACCCAAGATCTGCATCTATCCTCCCGATGAAATAAGTTTCTCCTATCCTTGTTCATATCAATCCAATTTATTGTTTTCGTTAGTGGAAGAATTTCGCCTCAATTTTGAGATGCTATTCATAAGCCCACTATAAGCTTATTCATTTCGTTGTTGGTTTTCCAACAACTCTGTATAACCTTCTTGGAAGGGTACTTTCCAAGCTCAATTGTGGTAGAAGCTGGCATTTTCTTCTCCATTCTGTTATTCCAATGATCTATCTTCTATTCTTTCTTCCGGAGGCTTTGTGATGTTGCTCCCTTCACTCATCATCTCGAATTGTGAGGACCGTGTTCTTTTCATGCTTGTCCATTTAACCGGAGTGACATGCCCTCTTTTCAAGTTCTTCCCACTCTGTCAAGTTTTTGCCTCCCTTCTCAACCGGAGTGCTGTCTGAAATCTTTCTTACCCATTGTGCCATTCTTTAAATAGTTCTAGAGGAAGTGTGTTGTTGATTTCATCAAGTATCATCCAATCTTACCAAGTTCATATTCAATTCCTTTCATTTACAGTCGGAGTGCTGTCCAAATTATATCATTCTTATTCCTTCTCTATCTTGTTTTAACCGGAGTGTTGTGTCTATCATTCCTCTTCTAACCGGACTCTCATCCAAGTGCTTTCATTTTGCCAAGCTCATATTCTTTACCTTTCATTTTCCAACTGGAGTGTTGTCGTAATTGATCTTTATTGTTCATTGTACATCTCGTTTCAACCGGAGTGCTTGCATATACTTCTTGTCCATTGCAACCTTTTTTCTTATGTCTATCAACCTATAAGGTTCTAGTAAGGTTCCTTGTTCCTCTTTTCTAACGGAGTGTTTTCAACCTTGTTCACCATCATTGTATTCTTTCTTTCAAGTTTTCTACCTCTCAAGGTTCTTTGGTTTCACTCATTTGTCAAAGAAGCAACTTAGTTTTACCTTTTCCCCTTCCTCTTCTGTTTCCCCCGGTGCCATCCTAGATCTCGGGACGAGATCCTCTTGTAGTGGTGGAGTGTTGTGACGCCCCGAGACCGGCGGCCCAGATGCCTTCCATGTTTTCCGTGATTCGTCGTGTGAATTGTTTGGTTCGTTGCTTTCATTTTTGTATCATGTGCATTGCATCATGTCTTCTTGTACCTCTTCTTAAAACTCAACTAAATAAATTGCATGGATCTTCGGTCCATTTAAATTGAGGGAACTCACATGGTGATTTCTCTATATAACATATACTCCCAATATTTTAGGGAGCTATAAAAATTATATTCCAATAATTTGGAATCACCTATAAACACACTTGCAAATAATCACATGCCTTTTTCCGCTTCAAGTTTGGTCTCCAAACTTTGCCCTAAAATTCTTTCTTCACTTTCCGGAGCTCCACCAAAATTCTCAACATTTTTAGACACTTCTAAATCCTACTCTTTGTTCATATCTTTGAATTCAATTCTTGCAATTTTGCCACTCCATTTTTTCTGGAATCATACCCATTTTTGCGACTTCGGAAAAATAATCCGCGTGCCCAAATCCTTCCTCTAACCCTTTCTTTTCTCTCCTTTATTTCTTTGCAATTTTCTGTTTTTGAAAAGGTTTTTTTTAACTTAAGGGAGAGAGAGCCCAACAGCTAGTCCGACCTCTTGGACCTCCCAGGCCCAGCCTCCAGTGGCCCAAGGCCCAACCGCACCTAACCCTAGCCGCTCCCTAGCCCGATCCCTCGCTCTCCTCGATCTCTCTCTCGTGCCGCCAGAGCCTCTGGCCCGATCCCCATCTCTCTCCCTCTCCTCGCTCGCCCACAGGAACCACACCCAGGGCCTCCAAGGGAGACGCCCGATCCCCTCATCCCCCTCCTGGCGCCGCTGCCAGGGCACCTCGCCTGACCCTACGCCACCTCGTCCCCGCCACCAACTCTTCTCGTCGAAGGAGCAGCAGAAGGAGTGGAACACCACGTCGCCGCCCGCCTCCAAGTCTGCCGCCGCCGAGCGCCGCCCTGAACCTACCGCGGACACCTATCCTTCCCCGCTCGTGCTCGAGGACCGAGCACCTCCACCTTGCTCCAGCCAGCGTCGTCGCCAGCGCCTGCTCTACTCCGCCGCTCCTCTAATCTGCCTCCATCATGCTGGGGCCCTGCCTCTGTTTCCGGCCGCCCCCAGCGAGCAGCTCCGCCGGAGCCACGTCCGCTCACCGCCCCTCCCGGTCACCTTTTTCTTCTCTTCTCCTGCTGCTACGAGTACCATGTCCGTGCGGAACCCCGCTGCTCTCTTCTTCGCGACGGTTCCAAGCTCTCAGATCCTCCCATGGACACGACCTTTCTGCTCGGGAGCCGCACATTTGTTGCCTCCTCACGGGATCTCCTCTACCCCGCTGCTCTCCTCCTTGCCGAGGCTTCCTTCGGCCTTGTCCGAGTCCAGCGTCATGATCATGTTCATGTGGCTATAACAGCCGCATCTCGGTAACACTTACATGATCGAGACCACCGATGCACCTATACCCCACAACGTTGCTCGCTGCACACCAAGTACCCTGGACCACAAAATTCGTCTACTGTCGTCTCCGGAATCGTCAAGTCCAGTGAAACGCCAAGTACTCCTACGCGCGAAGACGCCAAGACCGTTTTGGGTTTCACCAAGTACCATTCGGATGCGCCAAGTTCCTCCACCGATGACTCGAACGGCTACAAAATGTGAACCACTACCGTTGACCCGTAAAGACCCCGTGGGTGTCAAGTTCCGTGTCGTGACCCCAAACCTCTACGAAAACGTTGTACGACGACTTCCGTGGCTGAAGACCCATGTACAAATACCGTCGCCGTGTACCACTACTCCACTACCATCGCGAGAACGACTACTTCCCTCTACGAACTTGACCCACTTCGAGAATACACCCTTGGAAGGTATAACCGCCGGAACGAAGTCGTGGTCCGTATGCATATGATGTGTTGTATGAGATGCTCATGGTTGCACCGTGTTCGAATTGATCCTTGCACGTTCCTCGTTTCCTTTCCATCATCATGTGGGACACCCGGATACCGGGATCACTCCCCACCATCTCATGCTTGTTCCACACATCCGCACACTTCTCTTTTGCATCGGTATCTCAATCGAATTACCGGTACCGACATGTTGCTGTGGCATCATTTTCGGATTCGTTACCGTGGCACCATTCCCGTTTCGCCGTTGTGCCCCCCTTTTGTTCCGCCATGGCGACAAATGCTTCATAATATGCTCATGTCAACTTTTAACAAAAATTGCATAAAACTTGCACATGTCATCCGCATCATGATAACGACATTTAAAATGTTTTAAATTGTTGTTTGCATTAATTTGCTAAATGCATATGGGGATTTACCGGATTTGTTGTTTGTTATGTCCGGCTCCATTTAAATTGTTTAGATAGTATAATTTTGTTATGCTTCACCTCTTGCCATGTTAATCAACATTAATATTGTTGAGTACCTAACCGGGAGTGAACTAAATAATTGATGTGGTGTTCCGTCAATATGCAACTCGTCGCATATTGGGCTCCACTTAACTTGTAGTTTTGTTTGTGCACTTTGCCATGCCATGCATATTTAAACCGGACATGCATCATACTTGATTGTGCATCATGCCATGTTTATGTGATGGTTGTTTACTGTGTTGCTTGCTTCTTTCCGGGTTGCTTCTCTCGTTAGCTTCGGTTTCGTTCCGGAATTGTGAGGATCTGTTCGACTTCGTCCGTTTGTCTTCTTCATGGACTCGTTCTTCTTCCTTGCGGGATTTCAGGCAAGATAACCATACCCTCGAAATCACTTCTATTTTTGCTTGCTAGTTGTTCGTTCTATCGCTATGTCGCGCTACCTACCACTTGTTATATCATGCCTGCCATATTGCCATGTCAAGCCTCTAACCCACCTTCCTAGCGAACCGTTGTTTGGCTATGTTATCGCTTTTGCTCAGCCCCTCTTATAGCGTTGCTATTTGCAGGTGAAGCTGAAGTTTGTTCCATGTTGGAACATGGATATGTTGGGATATCACAATATCTCTTATTTAATTAATGCATCTATATACTTGGTAAAGGGTGGAAAGCTCGGCCTTATGCCTGGTGTTTTGTTCCACTCTTGCCGCCTTAGTTTCCGTCATACCGGTGTTATGTTCCTTGATTTTGCATTCCTTACGCGGTTGGGTGTTATGGGAACCCCTTGACAGTTCGCTTTGAATAAAACTCCTCCAGCAAGGCCCAACCTTGGTTTTAACATTTGCCACCTAAGCCTTTTTCCCTTGGGTTCTGCAGACTCAAGGGTCATCTTTATTTTAACCACCGGGCCAGTGCTCCTCTGAGTGTTGGTCCAAACTAGGCGATGTCCGGCGCCCCCTGGGCAACCAGGGTCTATGCCAACCCGTCGTCTTGCCCATCCGGTGTGCCCTGAGAACGAGATATGTGCAGCTCCTATCAGGATTTGTCGGCACATTCGGGCGGCCTTGCTGGTTTTGTTTTACCATTGTCGAAATGTCTTGTAACCAGGAATCCGAGACTGATCGGGTGTTCCCGGGAGAAGGAATATCCTTCGTTGACCGTGAGAGCTTGTGATGGGTTAAGTTGGGACACCCCTGCAGGGTTTGAACTTTTGAAAGTTGTGCCCACGGTTATGGGCAGATGGGAATTTGTTAATGTCCAATAGTAGAGAACTTGACACTTCACTTAATTAAAATGCATCAACCGCGTGTGTAGCCGTGATGGTCTCTTTTCGCCGGAGTCCGGGAAGTGAACACGGTTCTTTTGTTATGGTTGTGCGTAAGTAGTTTCAGGATCACTTCTTGATCACTTCTAGTTTCACGACCGTTGCATTGCTTCTCTTCTCGCTCTTATTTGCGTATGTTAGCCACCATATATGCTTAGTGCTTACTGCAGCTCCACCTCATTACCCTATCATACCCTTAAGCTTAAATAGTCTTGATCTCGCGGGTGTGAGATTGCTGAGTCCTCGTGGCTCACTGATACTTCCAAACAGTTGCAAGTACCGAGGATGCCAGTGCAGGTGACGCAACCCAGCTCAAGTGGGAGCTCAATGAAGATCTTGTTCGTTGTTTTGTTTCGTTTTCTGTTGATCAGTAGTGGAGCCCAGTTGGGACGATCGGGGATCTAGCATTTGGGGTTGTCTTTCTTTTATTTTGGTTCCGTAGTCGGACCTTGATTATACTCTGGATGATGTATGTTTAACTTGTATTTGTGTGAAGTGGCGATTGTAAGCAAACTCTTTATCCCTTTCTTATTCAGTACATGGGATTGTGTGAAGATTACCCCTCTTGCGACAAACATACCATGCGGCTATGCCTCTAAGTCGTGCCCTGACACGTGGGAGATATAGCCGCATTGTGGGTGTTACATGTTCATCGGGAGGGGTGTGGCGTACCACAAAACGGGACTCCGCGGGATATTGTTCATCTCCACCATCGACTGCCTCCACGGGCTACTATTCATCCACCGTCGACTTCCTCCACGGGCTCCTGTTCATCCACCGTCGACCTCCTCCAGCCTCCACCTACGACTGTTCATCCATGGGCTCCTGTTCATCCAGCCTCCACCGCTCCTCTACCGGTTACTGTTCAACCAGCCCTCTCCACGGGGTCCTGTTCAACCACCCCTCCATGGGCTACTATTCATCTAGCCCTCCACCGGCTACTGTTCAACCAGCCCTCCATGGGTCCTGTTCATCCAGCCCTCCACCAGCTCGATCAATCGAGGTACTGTTCATCCAGCGGCAATGGCCTCTACTACCACGGGGTCCTGTTCATCCAACCCCCCATCGAGAACTATTCATCCAAACCCCCCAACAACGCTCACTGTTCATCAAGGGAAGGAGGCAGTAGTGTTCGATCGGCTTTAGTTAGCAGCTGTAGCGAAGGAATCCCTTGATCGGGTTCAGTTAACAGCCATCGATCGATCGCTCGGGTTTAGTAACGTGTAGGCTGCAGTGCAATCGCTCGGGTTCAGTTAGAGCCCAACGCCTCGCACCCACGCGCCTACGTGTATAAGAGAAACGCGCATCGCTCGGTCCCCGACCACCCACCGTAACCGGGAACTCCCCGATATTTTCCTTGCCCTCGCTTCTACCACGGCTTTCTCCGTCATGGACGGCCCAAAGAATGTCATGCAGCTGCGTCTGCGGCCCACCCAGGACGAAAAACCGATTTTCTGTCATGATTTTTTTGTCATAGAAGTAGGAGCCCACCACATCTATGATGATACCGGGTTTTGTCACAATTATCGTCATAGAAGTGTCATAAGCATGACAAAAAAATTCTTTCGGCCCAAAATGTCACGGATGTGTCTTTTTTTGTAGTGATGTTGTAGATAAATGGCCCGTGCTACTGTTCTGTTGAATTTTAATGTGTTCCTAGAGAAAGCTAAGTTGAAAGATGATGCTAGAAACTACACGGAGTGGGTCCGTAACTTGAGGATTATCCTCATTGATGCACAGAAGAATTACGTCCTGGAAGCACCGCTAGGTGCAAGACCCGCTGCAGGAGCAATGCCGGACATTATGAACGCCTGGCAGAGCAAAGCTGATGACTACTCGATAGTTCAGTGTGCCATGCTTTATGGCTTAGAACCGGGACTTCAACGACATTTTGAACGTCATGGAGCATATGAGATGTTCCAGGAGTTGAAGCTAATATTTCAAGCAAATGCTTGGATTGAGAGATATGAAGTCTCCAATAAGTTCTACAACTGCAAAATGGAGGAGAATAGTTGTGTCAGTGAACATATACTCAGAATGTCTGGGAACCACAATCACTTGACTCAGCTGGGAGTTAATCTTCTGGTTGATAGTGTCATTGACAGAGTTCTTCAATCACTGCCACCAAGCTACAAAAGCTTCATGATGAACTATAATATGTAAGGGATGGATAAGACAATTCCCGAGCTCTTCGCGATGCTAAAGGCTGCGGAGCTAGAAATCAAGAAGGAGCATCAAGTGTTGATGGTCAACAAGACCACTAGTTTCAAGAAAAAGGGCAAAGGGAAGAAGGGGAACTTCAAGAAGAACGGCAAGCAAGTTGCTGCTCAAGTAAAGAACCCCAAGTCTAGACCTAAGCCTGAGACTGAGTGCTTCTACTGCAAAGGGACTGGTCACAGGAAACGGAACTGTCCCAAGTATTTGGCGGATAAGAAGGATGACAAAGTGAAAGGTATATTTGATATACATGTTATTGATGTGTACCTTACTAATGCTCGTAGTAGCGCGTGGGTATTTCATACTGGTTCTATTGCTCATATTTGCAACTCGAAACAGGGGCTACAGATTAAACGAAGATTGGTTAAGGACGAGGTGACGATGCGCGTGGGAAATGGTTCCAAAGTCGATGTGATTGTCGTCGGCACGCTACCTCTACATCTACCATCAGGATTAGTTTTAGACCTGATTAATTGTCATTTGGTGACAGCGTTAATCATGAACATTATATCTGGATCTTGTTTGATGCGACACGGTTATTCATTTAAATCAGAGAATAATGGTTGTTCTATTTATATGAGTAATATCTTTTATGGTCATGCACCCTTGGTGAGTGGTCTATATTTGTTGAATCTCGATTGTAGTGATACACATATTCATAATATTGAAGCCAAAAGATGCAAGGTTAATAATGATAGTGCAACTTATTTGTGGCACTCCCGTTTAGGTCATATTGATGTAAAGCGCATGAACAAACTCCATGCTGATGGGCTTTTGGAATCACTTGATGCTTGAGAACCATGACTCATGGGCAAGATGACTAAGACTCCGTTCCCCGGAACAATGAAGTGAGCAACAGACTTGCTGGAAATAATACATATTGATGTATGTGGTCCAATGAGTGTTGATGCTTGCGGCGGGTATCGTTATTTTCTGACCTTCACAGATGATTTAAGCAGATATGGGTATATCTACTTGATGAAATTTCAGAGTGAAGTGGAAAATCATTGTAACAAGAAAATAAGGTTTCTACAATCTAATCGTGGAGGTGAATATTTGAGTTACGAGTTTGGTCTTCATTTGAAACAATGTGGAATAGTTTCGCAACTCACGCTACCCGGAACACCATAGAGTAATGGTGTGTCCGAGCGTCGTAACCTCACTTTATTAGATATGGTGCGATCTATGATGTCTCTTACTGATTCACCGCTATCGTTTTGGGGTTATGCTTTAGAGACGGGTGCATTCACGTTAAATAGGGCACCATCTAAATATGTTGAGACGACACCATATCACTGTGGTTTGGCAAGAAACCCAAGTTGCCGTTTCTTAAAGTTTGGGGTTACGATGCTTATGTGAAAAATCTTCAACCTGGTAAGCTCGAACCCAAATCGAAGAAATGTGTCTTCATAGGATACCCAAAGGAGACTGTTGGGTACACCTTCTATCACAAATTCGAAGGCAATATATTCGTTGCTAAGAATGGATCCTTTCTAGAGAAGGAGTTTCTCTCGAAAGAAGTGGGTGGGAGGAAAGTACAACTTTATGAGGTAATTGAACCTGATCCCTTATTGGAAAGTAGTTCATCACATAAATCAATTCCAGTGATTCCTACACCAATTAGTGAGGAAGCTAATGATGATGATCATGAAACTTCTGATCAAGTTACTACCGAACCTCGTAGAACAACCAGAGTAAGATCTGAACCAGAGTGGTACGGTAATCCTGTTCTGGAAGTCATGTTACTTGACCATGACGAACCTACGAACTATGAGGAAGAGATGATGAGCCCGAATTCCACGAAATGGCTTGAGGCCATGAAATCTGAGATGGGATCCATGAATGAGAACAACGTGTGGACTTTGGTTGACTTGCACGATGATCGGCAAGCCATAGAGAATAAATGGATCTTCAAGAAGACTGATGCTGACGGTAATGTTACTGTCTACAAAGCTCCACTTGTTGCGAAAGGTTTTCGACAAGTTCAAGGAGTTGACTACGATGAGACCTTCTCACCCGTAGCGATGCTTAAGTCCGTTCGAATCATGTTAGCAATTGCCGCATTTTATGATTATGAAATTTGGCAAATGGATGTCAAAATTGCATTCCTTAATGGATATCTTAAAGAAGAGTTGTATATGATGCAACCAGAAGGTTTTGTCGATCCAAAAGGGTGCTAAGAAAGTGTGCAAGCTCCAGCGATCCATTTATGGACTGGTGCAAGCATCTCAGAGTTGGAATATATGCTTTGATAGTGTGATCAAAGCATATGGTTTTATATAGACTTTTGGAGAAGCCTGTGTTTACAAGAAAGTGAGTGGGAGCTCTGTAGCATTTCTGATATTATATGTAGATGACATATTGTTGATCAGAAATGATACTGAATTTCTGAATAGCATAAAAGGATACTTGAATAAGAATTTTTCAATGAAAGACCTCGGTGAAGCTGCTTATATATTGGGCATCAAGATCTATAGAGATAGATCAAGACGCTTAATTGGACTTTCACAAAGCACATACCTTGATAAAGTTTTGAAGAAGTTCAAAATGGATCAAGCAAAGAAAGGGTTCTTGCCTGTGTTACAAGGTGTGAAATTGAGTCAGACTCAATGCCCAACCACTGCTGAAGATAGAGAGAAAATGAAAGGCATTCCCTATGCATCAGCCATAGGTTCTATCATGTATGCAATGTTGTGTACCAGACCTGATGTGTGCCTTGCTATTAGTTTAGTAGGGAGGTACCAAAGTAATCCAGGAGTGGATCACTGGACAAGAGTCAAGAACATCTTGAAATACTTGAAAAGGACTAAGGATATGTTTCTCATTTATGGAGGTGACAAACACTACAAAAAAAGACACTTCCGTTATGATATGTGTTTGTCACAGTAGGTCACGTTTTTTGTCATGCATGTACATCCATGACGATTTTATGACAGAATCAAGATAGTCATACATGTGCTGTCGTAGAAGTGTTCCATGACATTACTAAAATTATCATCACAGAAGTGTCCACTTCCATGACGATAAATCGCGAGCTTTCATCAAGGGTGACCAACACGTGGCATCCACCATAACGGGACGCTGTTAAGCTATTGGGTCCGGTTTTGGATCCGATAACCCGCTAACAGGCACGACCAATGCCGATTTTCCACGTGTAAAATTCTCATTGGCTGACGGAACCATGTGTCGGCTCCGCGTTGGCACAGGTGTCACTCATCCAATGGGCGAGATGTGCCTATGATACATTGACACGTGGACCTACCCAAAAGTGGCCCATAAAGATTAAATGGGCCGGCCCAACTAAAGGCCCACAAATTTTAGCGGGCCATAATGGGTCGGCCCAACTAAAGGCCCACCAGATTTAGTGGGCCATAATGGGCCGGCCCAACTAAAGGCCCACAAGATTTTGCAGACCATAATGGGCCGGTGTAGTGACCCGACCTCAAACGGCCAAGCCTCTGTGTATCCGTGCCATCCCTGGATCAGTATGCTGGCACACACAGTACATCAATGTATATATCAAAGTTCAATCACATGTACAAATAACGTAAAACTGATATATACCTCATAAATCTCAGTGGAAACAGTTGAACGGGTGTGGAGTCCCATCAACGCCAACGGCAAGTTGAGTGTAGACCGTAACCCTACAACGTAACTCTTACTCGTCGTAGAAAATTCCTGCAACATAAGACGTTGCAGACCTGTAGGTCAGTACATTGAATGTACTGGCAAGTCACATCATAAGAATAATGAACCTATTTGTACATGCAATTTTGCTGCTGGAAAGCTCTAAGTTTAGTTTTTGCATAAAGCTAGTTTTTCCCTAGAATAAAAGATATTATTATACCACTATTGTATAGCATAGGATGAGTTGGCAAACCCAACTCAATCCATTCCCAAAGTTTCATTTAAAACCCAATTGTTTAATTAAGAGTGATGAGATCTCCCAACATTTCCACTACTAGATGCTCAAGTTGTCCGTAACCGGGGACACGGCTAATAGATTAGGTTTTAACACTCTGTAGAGGTTTGCACACTTTTTCCCACAAGACTCGATTGCCTCCCTTGAAGTTCTTGCACTGCCTAGCGTTTGAGAACAGGATGACCGAGACAAAGTCTTTTGAAAGTATTTCCCCTTAACCCACGGATAGGCCGGTACACCTACTCATTCTACATCTGCTAGCCCATCCCGGAAGGGGTCACACTAACTACTCAACTAAGTCAGAGCCCATATTGGCTTGTGGCTGCACACGTAAGCTTCTAGACATGAAAATACGTTAGATCCCTTTGAGCCTGGGCGGCCGACCACTAGTGGTGCACCACCATGGATTAACCATGCATGCTCCCACTGTACTTCGCCACCATTCAAACCAAATACCGCCCAGGTAGTTCATTTACAAGTCTTGGTCCTGATCACTACTTTGTCACTCAGGTCTCACCATGAACACTTCCCAATTCCACGTCTACATTTGTGAGGCAGAAATAAACTTACACGGTGGTGACAAGGTTGTATAGATCAGACCTACCTCAAATGAACTACTAGGTAACGACATAGCCATCTGGCAACAATAAATCCAACCATGCAATCCTACCACAAAAGGACTAATGCATAATATAAAACATAGGTAATTGGAAGAATGGTCAAATGTGAACTTGCCTGGTAATAGTTGACGAAGATAATATCGCTCTCAGAAATTTACTTAATGGAACTATTCGTCACTCTCTGATGAAAATCTATAAAGTCAAACATTGCACTCACATAAGCAATCATTTCAGAGAACCAAGAAGAACATGCAAAGGAAAAAGTCTTGGAAAAACCAAATGAACATTCAACACACTTAACTAGCATGGAAATATCCTAAGTGCAAAACAACATGTGACATAGGCTGCAAAGATGTGATGTGTACTAAAGTGCATTCATGGCATAATAGTAAAACTATCATAGACAGACCATTTTTGTGTGGAAAATGTGTGACAATGATCCAAGTGGTAGGGTTTGGCTACGGTGACATGGTGCAAAAAGAATCACATCAATCGGAGCTACGGTTTAGGAGATATGGCCAGTTGAAGTTTGAACTCAAACCTGAATAAATTCAAATTTGAAATTTGCCAAAAGTTTTCAAAGTTGGTTCTCCGGATAAAGCTATTCGAGACGAACATTTTGCCGCTGGTTTCATCGAATTTGGAGTTACGGTTAAAAATATACAACCATTCGAAGTTCAGGGACTAATCTAAAAACTCAGGGACTTAACTGTGAAAATTTTATTTGCGACCAGGGCCCTAGCCACGTGGCAGCTCGTGGTTGGCCGAGGAGCGTTCGCTGCAGAAGCTATGTGGCAAACGGCCGTAACTTAGGCAAAACAGTGGCGACGGCTAGAAAAATAATTAAACTGGAGATCCGTTTGACTAAACCAAACGGTTTACTAAAGCCCGTGGTTAACCGATCTAATTCAAATATTAAAAAAACCTAAACTAAGCAAACGGGGCAGTGGCTCACGGTGGAGACGATGACGAATAGGAGACGACGGCGTGGGCGTTGGGCGGTGGACGGGGCGGCGGCTCCGGCGCTCCTCGGCGATGGGGAAGGAGGCGTCGGGGTCCGGCGCGGCGTGGGCAATCCAGTGGTGGAGGCGGCGATCCTCGGGGTGGCCGAGACGAGCGAGGCGAGAGTGGCGGCTCCGTGCTCCGGTGAGGACGCAGGTCGTCGGGGCGGCATGACCGGCGGTCCTAGGGGCACAAGAAGATGTCAACAGGATGCGCATGGACTCGGGCAGTATCTTGGTGAAGAAGAACATGGTCGAGGCGGCCTTACGGATGACGGCAAACTCCGGCGACGGAGCTTCGGTCGGCGAGATCCACACGGCGATGGCAAGCGCCGCGAGGGGCAAGGGGGTGTGCGAGTTGACTGAATGGAGAGAGGAGGTCGAGGGCTCTTTATAGGCGAGCTTAGGGCGTCGGGGAGCAGTGGGATAAGCCTCATCCCGAGAACTTGGCCCAGTGGTTGCAGCGTGCGCGCACGGTGTTGCGTGTTTATCCGAGCGGGAGGTTAGGGACGATGGGCGGGCCCCATGCGTCAGCGGCAGCAGAAGGTAGCGAGCGAAGGGAGGAGCGGGCGGCTCGTGCGTGCGGCGCTGGGACGCTGGCCTCCTGATGCTTGCGTGGGCTGGCTGCCCTAGCGCTGCGGCTGGGCCTTGGCCTCGTCGGCCTGTGGCTGGGCCAGTGGGCTCGCGCGCGCGTGCGTTTAAAAAAACAGAAAGAAAACTCCAACATAAGTAAATTAAATAAAAAATATACATAGGCATATCATATACCAAAATGTTCAGAAAAATACCCCGAATAAGATGAACTATTTTTCAAGTTCAACTAAATTCCATAAAAAATCATAAAAGTCAAACAGTGCTACTGTTGCATTTAAAATCAATAAAAATCATTTTTAAATAGCAAAGTAATTTCAAATTTATTTTCTCCTAATTTTCTATTGAAGGGAATCATTTTACCCTTATTTCCATTTATTTATTTTTAGGAGAAAAATATTTTGAATAGAAACTCAAATAACTCCCAATTGGATTTGAATTTGGAATTTCAAACAACTTCAAATGGAAAATGAGTTTCAAATAACTTCAAAGTGACTTCCAATTTATTTCTTTGAAACTTCCAACTCTCTTTCTTCAAATATGAAGAAGTCATTTTATCTTCCCTCATGAACTCATTGAGTTGCTTAAAGTTTCTAAATTTAAAAATATTTCAAATGGAAATTCAAATAATTTTCGAACCCCTTTTCATTTCTTTAAATGGAAGAAGTCATATTATCTTCACTCTAGGGTTTTGTAATGAACTGAATTTTGAACTCAGGGAGATCAAAATGCAAGATGAAAAGTTTTGGAGAAGTCCTTTTATTCCCTCTCATTCAACTTTCAAAAAGTTTTCAATTTCTAATCATTTTCACACAATCAATCACACAACAATCAAACAAACAATCATAATAATTTATTTAATATAACATTCCAAAATTTAGAATTTTGGGATGTTACAGCCGGCCCAGCTAAAGGCCCAACATTCTCAGTTAAGGCCCATACGACTAGTGTCAAATCGGCCCGTCAACGGCCCGTCCTAAACTTGTCATCATCGCGGCCCATGGTCACTTCTGGCCCATTAACAGTCCGCTAAGAATTTGGGCCGAATTACGGCCCAGTGTGTTTCCAGCCTATTAAAGGTCCTGCTTCATTTGGGCCCATTTATAGGCCATTGAAACTTTCGGCACATAAACGACCGTGAAGGATATGGGTCATATTCAGCCATGTCTGACATTCGGCCTGTTAGAGGCCCACTACAGATTTGGGCCACTTTCAGCCTGTTGTGACTTTCGGCCTGTTAACGTTGGACGAAATCCATGGGCCATATGTGCCCCGACGCCACATCGGGCCTACTAACGGCCCATATAAAAATGACACTAATCAAGCCCGACCGAACTTCCGGCCTAATAAAGGCTCGTGTGGTAGGTCGGCGCATTTACGGCCCGTTTGAATTTCGGCCTATGGACGATCCGCATTGTAAATGGGCCACCATTTCGGCCTGCTAAGACCAGTGGGTTATTTGGCACAATCAGGGCCCAATCTTACTTTCGGCCTATTAAAGGCTCATGTTTTTTATGGGCTCGAGATATTTACACATGTAAATGGCCTATTATTACTGAGGGCCCAAATTATATTTAGGCATGTTAAAGGCCCACTATGGGCACAGGCCTACCAGAAAAATATGAAATCTTATGCTGATTTAGGCCCAGATATTTTTAGTGGGCTACATGCAAATTTCGGCCTAGAATCGTTTTTAGCCCAATTGGAATGGGCCCGACGAATGTTGGCATGTTGGGCTCCTACGAAGCTTTCGGCCGAATACATTACTAAGATAAACCTACACTATACAAAAATAGCGTCGTAATTACTGTTGCCTTTGGCAGCATCATGGATGTATCACAACAAAATAAATTCCAACCATACAACAAAAGGGCTGTTGGCATAAAGTTTACAGTCCTTGCAGATAAAAGCACCATCAGATGTATAGAAGCATAGATCATTTGACCTGAGTGCTTATGTTTCAGGCTGTAGAATCTGATGGAGCAGCACGATCTTCCCCTTTTTCCGCCATTGCTCTTGAACAATGAAGCAAATGTCTGATAGTCTGGTTTCAAAACCATTCATATCTTCACGACATTTGTCAACCACTATTTTTGTTTCCGACACAACGTCCATTAGGGATTGGACTTGTGTCTAGAGCACAGATATATCACTCTGTCTAGCTGGAAGATTTTGTTCAGTAGGCGATTTGGACGAGGTTACCTTGACAACCAACCCACAATTATACAGGAAGGTGCTTTTTGCACCGTTAGTGGAGAGATACTAATGCATTGCAGCAAGAGGTGACATTGTGCCTGTGGTAGCCTCGTCACCTTTAGGTGGTTGTGGCTGTTCAATCATTTGTTCCATAGCTTGCTGAAAGTTTGAACTTGTAGATTAGTGTACCAGATAAGTTACTAATGAGACGAAAACGAACAAAGTAGGTTTCACGTTTATACATAACTTATTTTGGTGAACTACTGTAATACATTATCATGTATTGTAGTGCCAACTACATAATAAAATCACTTTCGGAACATATGTCCATGTAGAATGCCTACTGTATTGTCTATTTCCTCACATTTGTTGACATCTAAGGATAAAGAGACATGGTTTAAAGTAGGATGAACATAGTATGACACCATTCATATCATGGGAAAATAGATATAAAACAAACAGACTATTCTATCATTGTGTGCGCACGTGAACATCACAACTAGATTACAGATCAAGACCAAAAGAATATCCTTCATCTCTTTTAAACCATGTAAGGTGAAATGATACGTTAAGACAACTGTGTACAAAAGTGAACAGAGTAACTGACATTGGTTGCAAACCAAGCAGTTAAATGAACACATCATAGTACCAATCAGTTCAAAGGCAGGAGGAGTAAGGACTTACAAGAGCGGCCTGAACTGGTGTGCTCATGCCCTTCATCTTGCTGGTGTGGCAATCCTCACTACTAGGAAAAGGCCTACTAGTGGCGCACCTGTTTTCGCTACTAATGGCGCACTACAGGTGCGCCACTAGTACCACGCCATTAGTATTTTTTACTAATGGCGCACCACAGATGCGCCACTAGTATACCAGATACTAATGGCGCATGCGCCATTAGTATCCCACAGGTGCGCCATTAGTATCTGGTATACTAATGGCGCACTTCTATGGTGCGCCATTAGTAACAATTTTTTTTGAAATTTTTTTTGAAAAATAATTTCAATTTTTTTTCACTTTTTTCTTAATCTCGGGACACTATGGCTTAACCTCGGGTCAATATGCTTAATCTCAAGTCAAATCGCACTCTGTGGTTAAACTTCCTGAAAGGTCACCTATCCTCACACTACTCCAGCCCGAGCATGCTTAACTTTGCAGTTCTATCCAACCCCAGCACCAGCTCACTTCACAGGCACTTGTTGACATATCTATCATATCAATCCTATTAAACCTTGTTGATGTCTAGGACTTTGTTCATGTTCATGAGTATGATGAAATTTTGAAAAAATATTTCAAACTTCCCGGTCATATTATGTATCATATTTTGAAAAAAACATCCAATTTTTTTAAACCAATTTTTTTCTGTTACTAGTGGCGCACCTAGCAAATGGTGCGCCACTAGTAAGTTTGAATTTTTTTTCATTTCCCCCTTCTAGATCTTAAAAGCCCCGTATCTTTCGTTCTGTTAGGTTTTTGGGGATTTTGAAGATGTTGAACGGGGTACCCTCGTTCAATTCGGGTGTAACATTTCGAGTAGATGATTTTTCATATAAAAAACTTTTTAATCCGAGTTCGTATGCAAAAGTTATGCCCATTTTACAAATTCCAGAGAGATTTTGCAAATAAAGTCGAAATTCATATTTGTAAATTTTTCCAACAAGTAGACCACATATCACATGGGAAACTTATTTTATTGACATTTCCATCATTTTCTTTTTTTAACTGAAAAGGCGGTCCACCGGGGGGGGTGCATTCGGTGGAATTTTTGGGCCAAGTTAGTAATGGCGCACCGTGGGAGTGGTGCGCCATTACTAGTTTTGAAAAAAATTGAATTTTTTTGAAAACAGTGCGCCATTACTAGTTAAAACTAGTAATGGCGCACTATCCACTGGTGCGCCATTACTAACAATTTTTTTTATTTTTTTTCAAAACTACTAATGGCGCACGGTAGGTGTGGTGCGCCATTACTATGTCAACTAGTAACGGCGCACTATCCCACGGTGCGTCATTAGTAACAAATTTTTTTTTTCAAAACTACTAATGGTGCACCACACACCAGGTGCGCCATTAGTAATATATTACTAATGGCGCACCTCTATGTGGTGCGCCATTGCTATATAGCAATGGTGCACCACATACATGGTGCGCCATTAGTGTCCATATTATTTATAGCCCTTTTCCTAGTAGTGCCTTGAAGATTTTCACTGCATTCGGTTCAGGTGCTTTTTTGTCCGCATGGGTTTTCCTCTGTATTTGGAACAAGTCAATATAGATACGATAATTTGGCACAGAAAAAAGAAGGAAGTAGCAACTATTTACAAGAGCCTCGCAGTGTGCAATATAGCTATGAGATCCTGTTGTCTGTTGGAATTTCACTTTAGAACGGTTGGTCTTGTTCTTCAAACAGTTAGCCTAGAAGAAGATACACTTGTAAGGCACATACATAAATACAAGTTCAATATGTGGTCTGATCAAATACATATACCCTACCTGATACTTTGGATCAGACCAGTGTTTAACAAGGGTTGTCCAGTCTTCATCTGTAATATATTCCACTAGAGATGTTTGGGCGATTTCATTGTTAACTTTGCCTTCAAAGTGAGATTTTCTAAGGTGGCACCGATACTGTCGCAGAGCAGACTGAAAAACATGAGTGCATGCTTGTTTAGTTGCATCATCTTTCGGATCCAACTTGGACCTCGTCTGCTGAAAAAAGAATGTGAGTCTTATTAGGAGGAAGCTAGAAAGTATGGCACAGAGCAAGACAATATTACAAATTGCGATGAATAACATTACTTACGTATAAATGGTCAGGGAAGGTGTTAAACTGGGTATTGTCTTTCTCATTCCTGTACTGGATCCACGTTGGGAGGATACGTGCATGACACCTAACGGCAATGGCTGCCTCTAATACTAACTTGGCTGACTCTGTAGCATCACGTGACCTTTTTAAACCTGCCTCAAAATGGATCTCCATTCTTCCTCCTTTAGATTTTGTTAATCTGTCAAGCATTATCCCTGATGTCTTTTTCCACTTGCGCCATGGTGCTAGTTCAACAACGAATATGGAAAGTGTTAGTGCACATCAAACTATGAGAGTACATATAAAGGAGCATGCAACTGCAACTTGACTCAGTCAGGTACCGTCTTGGTGTTGATGCTCATGAGGTTCATCCGATCTTGCCAAGTCATGTTGTGTCAGCAGTGCTTCAGAAGTAGTGTTAGTTGTGAATGCAGATTGGGAACTGGCCAGTTCCAGAACAAACGAACGAGTAACTCGTTGAGATGCTGATACAGTTGAAGCAGTTGTTGCAGCTGGTGGAGCAGGTGATACTATGTTTGTAGATTTAGCCGGTGGACTTGGACCTTCTGCTGCACTATAAGTACCAGCAAAATCTCTAGGGCATGTACTTTTCTGTTTCACCCGACAAGTAACACAATTCCCTACTATATTCTTTTCCTTGCTCTTTTTTGACTTTGCCATGTCAAGGCATACCCACAACACAAAAGAATAAAATCGCTCTTCAGAACTCATTGATGCATGATACAGACAAGCAATACTTTGATGTAAGACAACCATATGAGGATGGAATATGTAAGAAAAACAAGACGACGTGACATATTGACAGCTACGATGTGTAAACTAAGCAGAAGGATTTTCAATAAAATAGAAGTAATGCAAGCTAGACACCATATGAAAGATCCAACCAATATCACTCTGCCTAGTTAAAAGTGTCTTGTCATAAGTGGCATTTCGAAAAATTAGAAGCAGTGCAGCATAGAAATCAATGCAAGATGCAACCACCATCAAACTACCATGTTAAACGCGTCCAATCATGAGTGACTGATGCGGGATACACAATAGCAATACTTTGATGTAAGAATGTGGTATGATTGATAGATGTAGTGTATTCTAGACACAAAAAGGCATATCATATGCACATGTATAACGTATAAACTCAGCAGGTGCAATTTAATCAAAATATAAGAAATACAGGCTAGACAACATATGCAACATGAAACCAATTATCACACTGTCAACTTAGAGCAAGCACCTGCGATGGTGGAGTATGGGAGATGAAGTCATCATGTATACTTGGGACTTCAACTTCATTAGCAGTAGCAGTGGCAAATCTAGAGAGTCTCTGTTTGCGTCGGTCCAGAGGACCACCAACATCCCCTAACTTACTCTTTTCCTTCCTATTTTCTGATATTGCCTTATGAAGTCAAAACCAAAACAAGATGAATAAAATTAGCTCTGCATAACTGGTTGATGCATGATACAGACGAACACTACTTTGATGTAAGGCAAGCGCAGGATAGGAGGATGGAATATATACAAAAAGAAGACATCATTGCATATTCAGGTGTACGATAGGCGGAGGGCATATGTATGAAAAACAGTAAGCAGAAGGCATTTCAACGAAATTAGAAGAAATGAAAGCTAGGCGCATATGAACATGCAACCAATATCACTCTATCAGGTAAAAAGTGTCTCATCATAAGTGCCATTTCAAGAAATTAGAAGCAGTACAAGCTAGAAGACAATGCAAGATGCAACCTACATCACACTCCCAAGTTAAATGTGTCTTATGGGTAAGTGATTGTTGTAGGTATAAGTTGTAAGCTACGCAGATGCAATTCAAAAAAATCAGAAGCAATACAAACTAGACATCATATGGAATACGCAACCACATATAACAGTTCCAAGTTAGAGCAAGCACATGTGATGGTGGAGTAGGTGAGATGTGCTCATCATCTACACGTATGTTCTAGAAACAGGAACATGTGTCATATTCACAGGCATTATGTGTAAAGTAAGCAGATGCAATTCAACAAAGTTATAAGCAATACAAGCTAGACATCATACGCAACACGCAACCACATATAATAGTGCCAAGTTAGATCAAGCACCTATGATGGTGGAGTAGGGGAGATATGCTCATCATCTACACAGCTACGTTGACTGTCCAGCCTTGTGTTGTCTTGCGAATCTTGTTGGTAGGATGGCGGAGTAGAATCTGTAGAGACCCTTTGTTCGAGTTGCTCCGGAGGACCACCATCATCCACTGCCGGACTAATTTCCTTTAGTTGTATTGATTTTGCATTGTGAAGTCAAACCGATAAGAAAAAGGAATAAAATTCGCTCTTTAGAACTCATTCATGCATGATACTAATGAACACTACTTGGATGAAAGGCAAACACATGATATGAGGATGGAATATGTACGAAAAACAGGATGGCATGACATGTTCACACCTATGATGTGGTAACTAAGCAGAAGGCATTTCAAAAAATTAGAAGCACTACAAGCTAGACACCATATGAAAGGTGCAACTAATATCACTCTGCCAAGTTCAAACTGTCTGGCGTTTCAACAAATTAGAAGCAGTACATGCTAGAAATCATATGCAAGACACAACCAATATCAAAGTGGGGACTTAAAGGTGCCTTATCATAAGTGACTGATGCGGGATATGCAAGAACAATAGTCTGATGTAAGAACATGGTGTGATCAGATATAATATGTTCTAGAAACAGGAACAGGTGTCATATTCACAGGCGTTATGTGCAAAGTAAGTAGATGCAATTCAACAAAGTTAGAAGCAATACAAGCTAGACATCATACGCAACATGCAACCACATATAATAGTGCCAAGTTAGAGCAAGCACCTATGATGGTGGAGTAGGGGATATGTGCTCATCATCTACACAGCTACGTTGACTGTCTAGCCTTGCATTGTCTTGCGAATCTTGTTGGGAGGATGCCGGAGTAGAATCTGGAGAGACCCTGCATTTCAGTTGCTCGGAAGGACCACCATCATCAAATGACTTACCAATTTCCTTATTGATTTTGCATTGTGAGGTCAAACCGACAAGAAAAGGGAATAAAATTCGCTCTACATAACTCATTCATGCATGATACTGACGAACACTACTCTGATGAAAGGCAAAGTCATGATACGAGGATGGAATATGTATGAAAAACTGGACGGCTTGACATATTCACACCTATGATGTGGTAACTAAGCAGGAGACACTTCAACAAATTAGAAGCACTGCAAGCTAGACACCATATGGAAGGTGCAATCAATATCACTCTGCCAAGTTAGAACTGTCTCGTCATAGGTGGAGTTCATCAAACTAGAAGCACTACATGCTAGAAATCATATTCAAGAAGAGTAGTTTCATGTAAGAACATGGTGTGATAGACAGATATAGTATGTACCAAAAACAGGAAAGCGTGTCATATTCACACGTATCATGTGTAACTAAGCAGATGCAGTTTGCACTAATTAGGAGCAATGCAAGCTAGAAATCATATGCAACATGCAACCAGATATCACACTGCCAAGTTAGAGCAAGCACCTTGGATGGTGGAGTAGGGGAGCGGAGACTTGGAACTTGTAATGCACTAGTAGTACAAGGAGAATCCGTACATATGATCCATTTACATTGTTGTAGAGGACCACCATCATCGCCTTTCTTACTATTTTCCTTCCTCTTTTTTGATTTTGCCTTGTCAAGTCAAACCCACAAGAAAAAGGAATAAAATTTGCTCTTCAGAACTCATTGATGCATGATACTGATGAGCACTACTTTCATGTAAGACAGCCGCATAATGGGAGGATGGAATATGTATGAAAAACAGGACGACATGACATATTAACATGTATGATGTATAAAGTGTAAACTAAGCACAAGTTGTTTGAACTAGTTAGAAGCAATGCAAGCTAGAAACCATATGAAATATGAAACCAATATCACTCGTCCAAACTAAAAGGGTGGCCTAACAAATGTGTTTGATCAAATTAGAAGCAATACATCGCAATAGGCTAGAAATAATATGCAATATGCAACGAATAAAGTTGTCTCATCGTAAGTGATTGATGTAGGATACAGAAGAGAGGTGGTTTCATGTAAGAACATGGTTAACGCATAGATGTAGTGTGTACCAAAAATAGGAAGGCATGTCATATCCACAGGTATAATGTGTAAACTAAGGAGATGCAATTTACCCTAATTAGAAGCATTACAAGCTACACACCATATGCAACATGCAACCACATATCACACTGCGAAGTTAGAGCAAGCACCTGCGATGGTGGTGTAGGGGAACTGCGGTCTTCAAGTACAGAGCTACGTTCAATATATTCAATTAGGCTTGTTGTTTCTTGAGAATCATGTGGAGAGGATGAAACTGCACTCTTTATAAGAGTACCGCATCTCATACTAACCCACGGGCGTGACTATCTCATCATAAGCGATAGATGCAGGATACACAAGAACAGTAGTTTGATGTAAGAACATGGTGTGATAGACAGATGTAGTATGTACCAAAAATAGGAAGGCGTGTCATATTCACATGTATAATGTGTAAGCTAATGAGATGCAATTTAACAAATTAGGAGCAATACAAGGAGGCACCATATGCAACATGCAACCAGATATCACACTGCCATGTTAGAGCAATCACCTGGGGTTGTGGAGTAGGGGAGATGAGATTTGGAACTTGCACTATAGTAGGAGTAGCAGGAGAATCTGCAGAGATCATCTGTTTCGATTGCTCTAGAGGACCACCATCATTCGTGCCTTCGTCCTTTTAGATTTTGCCTTGTCAAGTAAACACACAAGAAAAAGGAATGAAATTCGCACTTCCAAATTCGTTGATGCATGATACCGATGAACACAACTTTTATGTATGGCAACCACATTGTAGGAGGATGTAATATGTATGAAAAATGCTAAGAAGAAGGCATTTCAACAAATTGGAAGCAATGCAATCTAGACACCATATGAAAGATCCAACAAAAATCACTCTACCAAGTTAGATGTGTCTCATTATAAGTGACACTTCAACAAATTAGAGGCAATACTTGTTTGAAATGATATGCAAGATGCAACAAATATTACATTGTCAACTTGAAGGTGTCTCGTCAGAAGTGATTGATGAGGGATACACAAGAAAAGTAGTTTGATTAAGAACATGGTTAATACAAAGACGTAATATGTACCAAAAACAGGAACGCATGTCATATTCACAGGTATAATGTGTTAACTAAGCAGATGCAATTTACCATAATTAGAAGCATTACAAGGTAGACACCATATGCAACATGCAACCACATATCACACTGCCAAGTAAGAGCAAGCACCTGCGATGGTGGTGTGGGGGAATTGCGTTCATCAACTAGAGAGCTACGTTGACTATCTTCATTTAGCCTTGATGTTTCTTGAGAATCATGTGGGGAGGATGACACTGCACTCTTTAAACGAGTAGCGCATCTCACAGTAACCCACTTGAGTGACTGTTTCATCATAAGTGATTGATGAGGGATACAAAAGAGCATTAGTTTGATGTACGAACATGGTTAATAGACATATGTAGTATGTATGAAAAACAGGAAGGCATGTCATTATCAAAGGTATGATGTGTAAAGTAAGTTGATGCAATTTAACCAAATTGGAAGCAATACAAGCTAGACACCATATGCAACATGCAACCACATTCGACAGCGCGAAGTTAAAGCAAGCACCTGGGATGGTTGTGTGTGGCAATTGAGATCATCAACTACAGAGCTACGTTTACTGTCTCCATCTGCTGGCACTGCACCCTTTAGAGCGCTGAGACACTTAGTGCTTATCTTCGAATTAAACTGGAGTGACTTCTGCCTTTTCTTTTTTGTATTCATCAACACTGCGTCAGAGTCTGAAATACCCATGCATAAAAAAACAATAGTGTGAGTATGGGTGAAGTGTGTGCACAAGTAGTACAGTGTAAAGGTAGCAGATAGCAGGTCGGTGAGAAATAAATGACGGTAGACATATGATAGCTCTACAACATGCATGGCACACAAAATTACTAGACTCTAGGATTTTGAAATATGAGCACAGGGATGGCTGGGAAATGCAGATGCTCCTCCAGCACACCACAAGGTGTGGTCCTATGAAAATAACAGTCGACTGAAAACAAATAGGTCAATCCATTTATTCTGCACCGTCCTATGTACAAAGAGTGGGCAGATCGCCTTCATCTACCTCCAGCCAGCTAGTGTTACGATCTTCCTCGAAACACCAGCGACCACCGGCCCAGTCCCCTACCTCTGCCCTCCCCTCGACCTCACCGCACCGCCGTATTTGGCACCGCCCCGGCCATCCCTTCAAGCCCCGCCAACCTCTAGATCGGGCGCAAGCAGCTCCTGTGCCCCACACTCCTATGATAGACACCGATGAGCGCTTCCCCAGCGAATAGGCGAACTAGGTGCTCCACGCGCCTAAGCCGGTGCTTCTTCTTTTAATTGCGATTTGACTGACCCTGAATTGAAATCCAGGCAGGCTACTGACCTCTAGCAAAGGTGAAATAGTAAATGGGAGGAAACCTTGTGCATTTAGTATCACAAAGAAGATGCAGTACGAAGCGCTCAACTAGTTTCTTTCGTGGGATGAATACGGTGTGAGCAGAGACGTAAGATTTGCACGAATAAGGGAGGAGGAGTACCTCTTTCTGCTGGCAGTGATGTGTCCTCCTTCTATTTTTCCAACGATCTTCTTGTGGTTCGCTGGAAATGAGAAGTTGTGGAGGATGGTGGAGCCTTGGACGAACCCATGGCCAAGTTGTTGGGTATGGTGCGGTGGCCGTCTGTCGGCGGCGGGGAACCAGATCTGAGGCGGTGAACGATGGCGTAGCGGGAACAGCTCTGGTGCGGTGGATGGTTGCGACAGTGGAGCGGCAGCGGTGAGGTGCAGGATGGCGTGGTCGAAGTGGTTCTGGTACGGCGCACGTCGGCGTGGGCGTCATGGAGGCAGCTCTACCTCGCCTTCAGCTGCTAAGTCCTTGAGGGTGTTGCGGTTGCGGTTGTGTTGGATGACGGCGTTAGGGTACCAGCTCCGGCGTGATGGAGGAGGGCGGCGGTGGATTGGGCGAGATGGGGTGAAGGACGAAGGAGGCTGGGGTTTTGCGGCTGGTGGAGAGGGCGTTTTGGCACCCACAGAGTATGAATGGGGAAACGGAGGGAGGGGAACTAATAGTGAACAATGTTTCCGTCTGGGACGCGCTTGTTTGAAATTTGGGGAAAGTTACAAACTTTGCCCCCATCTAAAATTTCAGACATATTGCGGGTTGGGGGTAGGACAGTAATCTCAGGTGTCCCAAATGGTGGGCTGGATAGATTTCGGCCGAGCGCATGGGTGTTTAGGTGCCCACAACGTATGAATGCTTCTAGGAGGCGGTTGAGACTGGCATGTTGGTGAAGTTACAAACCTACCCAGGTTTAGACCTTTGGACATCGGGCCGATAGGCTACAGGTGCCAGAGTCAGGACAGTAATTTCCTACCACCAAACATTAGTCTCGCGCGGTTTCGGGTGACCAGAGGCTTATTTGGCGCTTTGTTCAATATTTGGGAGCAGAAGCATTAACGTTTTCGGTTCTCTTGAATTGAACTTACATGATTTGTCAAACTTCACAAAACTTTACTCTTTAAATTCCTAAACCTACGATTATTTTCGAATGGATGGGGTACATTTGAATATACATGGTACATGAGTATATATTAGAAAATATGCAACTTACCTCAGTTCATGCATGGTTCCACATATAATCTCCTTGGTTGCAAAAAATAGTTACACATGCGTATGAATATATAGCATGTTCAAACGCACAACAAAGATTGATGCCCCCTTTTAGATCTGATTTACAAATGCCATTATCTCGGGTTCAAATAGATGAATGCACTTCCTATGAATTCGAATCTTCAAAAACCCCTTTATGATGAATTCAACATGTATTCTATTTCATAGCTAGCAACTTGGAATGTATCCATGTAAGTGACAAATATATAAAGTGATTCACACTAACAACATGGAGTGCACTAATTAATGTTTATATATATTTTTTGCGGGTGAATTAATGTTTATATATGAATTGCAAAAGCAATGCATTGCCTGTATTTCAAACCGCTCACACTCTATGGATCGATAATATGAAATAAACACATGCACATGTTAGAATTCAATAGAGTATGGGTGTCTGATAGACCAATTTTCGTTCATACGCAAATTCCAAATTCATGATCTCATCCAAAAATAATAATGCCATTTATATTTTAATTTAATGCGTAGAACCGCCTTTTACACGTAGATGCACTATGCCTCGGCCCGTTCTCACAAACGTGTTGTATATATCTCTATCTAACGCATAAGTGCACACACTTTATATACATCGGCATTTCTCTTTCACAACTGCTCACAATCTCTTCCGGGGTGTCGGGGTGTCTCACGCACACACTCTCTCTGTATCTCTCTCTCTCCCTCTCTCTCTCTTTCTGACTACTATGTACCACTCTTTTCACTAATCTCAGTTGGAAAACACTATTTCTCTCACATGCATATATACACACGCACAGTCTCTACTAGCCCTCTATACGCACATATATGTGCCTACGTGTCTCCCGCACACACATTATCTTTAGGCCTCTCTCGCACACCCCCCCCCCCCCACAGACACACCTCTCTCTTAGTAGTTGGCAGATATGATTCCATCAGATCATTCGGTAGGATATCCCTGACTGTTAGGCTGGATGGTAATACGAGGCAAGGTTTTACCCAAGTTCGGAGTATACTATCAACTCCTGGTACTGTATATTAGTGATAGGGGTGTGTACAAAGTACACATGAGTACCAGGCATTGTGTGTGTGTGTATACTATCAACGAGCTAGCCCCCAGGCTTCTATAATATACTCGGGGCCTAGGGTTACAAATTATATATAGTCAGCTTATCACCAGTGGGGATAGAGTCCTCCACGACTCTGGTAGCTTCGTGTTGTACACCGAGTCCTCCACATGGGTCTTCGTATAATGCATCTCGGTCCAACCTATGTGGCGCAGGATGGAACCGACCCATGAGTCCTCATGTTGACCCACCACAACTAGAAATGATGTGCCCACCCCAACTAGAAAATGATGTGCCCACCACACCACACACGCAATCGGCCACTAATACATGAAAGTTAATTGCATGGTGCATCCAAAAATATTTGTTCTACATTGTGAATTTTTATATTTTCTCCTAAAATATTAGTCACGGGAAAGAGAAACGAAGGGCATATCTCTCCTTGTCTCCACCGGACACCCCCTCTTTCTACACCACTTTCACGTACGCACACAAACTATCTCTCGGCCCTCTAAAAGTATGCATGCCAATGACACATTCATGCGTGACGGTCACTATATTTCAAGCAAAAGCACTATACAGTCGGTGGACTTCAGAATATGCTCATTTCGGTCACCGTATATATTCTCGTGGTGATCATACGGTATCTAGCTCACGATACGTCTGCGTATTTTGTTGATGACACTGACAGACATTGTATTTGATGCGTGCTCCGTATTTTGTTGACGACACTTACGGTCATTGTATTTGAAGCGAAAGCACAATATGGTCACTGAACTTCAGAATAAGCTCATCACGGTCAGCACATACATTTTGTGGTGCTGACCAACCTGTGGTTGGATGGTTAGGAGGACAGTGGTTTCTCGAGCCCACCAGGGTTAAAGTCCTGGTGCTCACATTTATCCTGAGTTAATTTTAGTATTTTTCCGGCGATATGCATTCAATGGGAGGAGATGTTCGACTCAACTACGAGGCACCTATGGTGACTTCGTAAAATTTCAAGATCATATACTAGCTCACTCTCTCGAAGGTGCTCATAGGGGTAGGGCCTGCGTGTGTGCGCTCATAGCGGTGAGTGCTTGCGCCTATATATGAGCGCTTGCGTCTATACCGTGTTAAAAAATACATGTCGTGATTATACGGTCAATGGTTCACCTGTACAACTCCGTATTTTGTTGATGACACAATCAATTGACCAGTCAAACATTCCACGTGGCGCAACTAGTGTTGCACCATCGGGGCGCATAACCGTGGGGCCCACCTGTCAGCGCGTATATGAAAGAAAGAAATGGTAGTTTGAGTCTGTACTGTGTTAATAAAATACATTTGGGGGTGATCATACAGTCACTGGCTCACCATACATCTCCGTAATTTGTTGATGACATGATCAATTGACCAGTCAAATGGTGCACATTCAGCAGCGCACATTACCATAGGGCCCACCCGTCAGCGCGTATATGAAGGACAGAAATGGTAATAAATTAGTGGTCGGTGGGGATTCGAAGTCGTGATACCTCTGGTTGGCAGTCGCCGACGGTGGGGGCGTGGTGATTGGGCGGTGGCGTGGGGATCACCGGAGAAAAAGCTCAGCGAGGGGGGCTAGAGGGATGGCCGGGACGGCGGCGGACCGGCGGTGGGGAGTGGTTTTGGGGCGGCCGGGGCGGCGTGGCCGCGGGGGCCGGCTTCGGGTGGCGGCGGCCAGCGGTTCGGCCGGCGGTGGCTGGCGGCTCAGGGGGTGGAGGTTGAAGATAAACTGCAGGCCCTTGATTTCGTATCCAATGGCTGGAAAATCTACTGACCAGAGATGAAAAAGTCAGTTGACTAACGTGTAGCCTCACCCCACACTTACACATGCACGCACGCAACACTCGCACGAACACACGCACGCATGCAGATGTGCAACACTGACATGTACACATAACGAACACATGCACGCATGCAGGCGTGCAACACTGACACGTAGACATGCACTCACGAACACACGCACGTACGCATACATGCATGCAACACTGAAACATACACATGCACGCATGCAATACTCACACACTTGCATGCACACGGCGACACCGCACACGATGCAAGACACACGCTCAACCTATACGTGCGCATACATGCATGCAACACTGAAACATACACATGCACGCATGCAATACTCACACACTTGCATGCACACGGCGACACCGCACACGATGCAAGACACACGCTCAACCTATACGTGCATGCACCCTTTGTTAAGGGCATGGATTGTTACGGGTATTAATCAATCTTATCTTTTTTTGCAAGGTTTAATCAACCTTGTCTTTGATAAGTAGAACATTGATGTTTGCAGCGGTCTTTATGAATCATAACATATCGAACGGGCTATCAAGGTATATATGAAAATTTAAAAATTCTCTTGCATTATATAGTAGGCTTATCTAGATGAAATAGATGACATCACACTCAATGAACAATCATCGGTTTATGAAATTCCCGCTTCTGACCGCCCTGGCCCATCAAAAGTTCCTCTGCCGTGCGCTGCCTGCGTTGGGTCACTGACATGCAGGCCATGTACCCAAAGAGCCCACATGTCAGTGGAAGAACGGCACGGTGTCGTACGACAGAGTCGAGGGCGCCACTTGATGCACGCCCGGCTGAACACGCCTCCTTGCCGCATTCAAATGCCTCCATGAAACCCGTGTGGAAGCTGAGAAACCCACTCTGGACACATGTTCGTTCATCACCGGGCCGGCATTAAACGCAATGCCGGCCGAACTCCTCCCGTCCGCCTTCTATTCAATCTCCTATTTAAATGAGGCCAAACACCGGCCAAGAATCGCACCCCTATCTCCTCCTTCACCATTTTGTCCACTCTTACAATGGCTTATGAAGAACAATATCTGCAGCAAATTATTTAGTAGCAAAGTAATACGATAGTAGTGGTAACGGTAGCAAAAGGTAACAGTAGTAAAAGTAATGTTTTGGTATTTTGTAGTGATGATAGCAATAGCAACGGAAAAGTAAATAAGTGAAGAACAATATATGGAAAGCTCGTAGGCAATGGATCGGTGATGGAGAATTATGCCGGATGCGGTTCATCATGTAACAGTCATAACCTAGGGTGACACAGAACTAGCTCCAGTTCATCAATGTAATGTAGGCATGTATTCCGAATATAGTCATACATGCTTATGGAAAAGAACTTGCATGACATCTTTTGTCCTACCCTCCCGTGGCAGCGGGGTCCTTACGGAAACTAAGGGATATTAAGGCCTCCTTTTAATAGAGTACCGGAACAAAGCACTAACACATAGTGAATACATGAACTCCTCAAACTACGGTCATCACCGGTAAGTATCCCGATTATTGTCACTTCGGGGTTAACGGATCATAACACATAATAGGTGACTGTAGACTTGCAAGATAGGATCAAGAACACTCATATATTGATGAAAACATAATAGGTTCAGATCTGAAATCATGGCACTCGGGCCCTAGTGACAAGCATTAAGCATAGAAAAGTCATAGCAACATCAATCTCAGAACATAGTGGATACTAGGGATCAAACCCTAACAAAACTAACTTGATTACATGATAGATCCCATCCAACCCATCACCGTCCAGCAAGCCTACGATGGAATTACTCACGCACGGCAGTGAGCATCATGAAATTGGTGATGGAGGATGGTTGATGATGACGATGGCGACGGATTCCCCTTTCCGGAGCCCCGAACGGACTCCAAATCAGCCCTCCTGAGAGGTTTTAGGGCTTGGCGGCGGCTCCGTATCGTAAAATGTGATGAATCCTTCTCTCTGATTTTTTTCTCCCCGAAACACAATATATAGAGTTGGAGTTGGAGTCGGAGAGGCACCAGGGGGCCCACGAGGTAGGGGGCGCCCTAGGGGGGCAGGCGCGCCCCCCACCCTCGTGGACAGGTGGTGGGCCCCCTGGCCATCATCTTTTGCAGGTATTTTTTTATATTTTCCAAAAAGTTGCTTCGTGAAGTTTCAGGTCGTTCCGAGAACATTTGTTTCTTCACATAAATAACAGCATGGTAATTCTGCTGAAAACAACGTCAGTCTGGGTTAGTTCCATTCAAATCATGTAAGTTAGAGTCCAAAACAAGGGCAAAAGTGTTTCGAAAAGTAGATACGATGGAGACGTATCAACTCCCCCAAGCTTAAACCTTTGCTTGTCCTCAAGCAATTCAGTTGACAAACTGAAAGTGATAAAGAAAAACTTTTACAAACTTTGTTAACTCTTGTTGTTGTAAATATGTAAAGCCAACATTCAAGTTTTCAGCAAAGATTATAACTAACCACATTCGCAATAACGCTTAGTTCTCAAGTTTACTCATATCAATAGCATAATCAACTAGCGAGCAATAATAATAAATCTCAGATGATAACACTTTCTCAATACAATCATAATATAATATAACAAGGTGGTATCTCGCTAGCCCTTTCTGAGACCGCAAAACATAAATGCAGAGCACCTTTAAAGATCAAGGACTGACTAGACATTGTAATTCATGGTAAAAGAGATCCAGTCAAGTCATACTCAATGTAAGTTAACAGTAATGAATGCAAATGACAGCGGTGCTCTCCAACTGGTGCTTTTTAATAAGAGGATGATGACTCAGCATAAAACTAAATAGATAGGCCCTTCGCAGAGGGAAGCAGGGATTTGTAGAGGTGCCAGAGCTCGGTTTTGAAATAGAGATGAATAATATTTTGAGCGGTATACTTTCATTGTCAACATAACAACCAAGAGATGGCGGTATCTTCCATGCTACACACATTATAGGCGGTTCCCAAACAGAATGGTAAAGTTTATACTCCCCCTTCCACCAACAAGCATCAATCCATGGCTTGCTCGAAACAACGAGTGCCTCCAACAAACAAGAGTCCCAGGGGGAGTTTTGTTTGCAATTATTTTGATTTAGTTTGCATAAAGCATGGGACTGGGCATCCCGGTGACCAGCCATTTATCTCGTGAGTGAGGAGCGGAGTCCACTCCTCTTGAGAATAACCTGCCTAACATGGAAGATACGGACAGCCCTAGTTCATACATGAGCTATTCAAGCATACAAAACAGGATATTTATTTGAAGGTTTAGAGTTTGGCACATACAAATTTACTTGGAACGGCAGGTAGATATCGTATATAGGTAGGTATGGTGGACTCATATGGAATAACTTTGGGGTTTATGGGATTGGATGCACAAGCAGTATTCCTGCTTAGTACAAGTGAAGGCTAGCAAAAGACTGGGAAGCGATCAGCTAGAGAGCGGCAACAGTCATGAACATGCATTAAAATTAATCAACACCGAATGCAAGCATGAGTAGGATATAATCGACCATGAACATAAATATCGTGAAGGCTATGTTCATTTTGTTTCAACTACATGCGTGAACATGCGCCAAGTCAAGTCACTTAAATCATTCAGAGGAGGATACCACCCTATCATACCACATCACAACCATTTTAATACCATGTTGGCATGCAAGGTAAACCATTATAACCTCCTAGCTAATCAAGCATGGCACAAGAACTATGATCTCTAGTTGTCATTGCAAACATGTTTATTCATAATAGGCTGAATCAGGAACGATGAACTAATCATATTTACAAAAACAAGAGAGGTCGAGTTCATACTAGCTTTTCTCATCTCAATAAGTTCATCATATAATCATCATTATTGTGTTTCACTTGCACGGCCGAACGATGTGGATAATAATAATAGTGCACGTGCATTGGAATAAGCTGGAATCTGCAAGCATTCAATAAACAGGAGAAGACAAGGCAATATGGGCTCTTTTGTTAGATCAACAATTATGCATATAAGAGCCACTTCAACAATTTAATTATGGTCTTCTCCGATCGACCCCCAAAGAAAAGAAAAGAAAGCTATTTACACGGGAGAGCTCCCAACAAGTAAAAGAAGAACAGGGAATATTTTTGGGTTTTGTTTTTAATTACTACTTCAAGCATGGAAAGTAAACTAATTAAAAGCTACAACTAATTTTTTTGGTTTTTCTTAAGGTTTATCAAACACACAAGAGAGCATAAAAAGGAAATTAAACTAGCATGGATGATACAATGAAAAAGTATGAGCACCGACATCTAGCAATGAGTGTGTGAACATAAATGTAATGTCGGTGAGAAATACGTACTCCCCCAAGCTTAGGCTTTTGGCCTAAGTTGGTCTATGGCCACGACTAGCCTGGAGGATATCCATAATAATAGCTGGGGTCGTACTGAGATGCAGCGGCTATCGCCTCCTGAGCTGCAGCGTGGCGACGAGCGGCCTCCGCTCTCCTCTCGTACTCATCTGCCTCCTCTCTGGTAATAACATATCTTCCTTTTGCCTGGTGATCAAAGAAGGCAGGAGCAGGGAGAGTAATATGGACAACACGGCGTCTGTCAAAGATTAGTCGATACTGGAGAGGTGATTCATTCCTCTCGACAAACCGGTGGTGAACCATAGCATTAAAGTCTAGGTAAGCCGGTGGTAATTCAATATCATCTTCGCGTATGGCTACACCAAGAAAATTAGCTATGTGGGTTGCATAAATTCCTCCAAAGAAATCTCCATTAAATCTATTAAGATGCAACCTACGTGCAACAATGGCTCCCAAATTATAAGATTGGTCTCCTAACACAGCACTCCTAAGAATACTGAGGTCAGGGACACACATGTGACATGCCTCATCTTTACCATTAATGCATCTACCTATGAAGAGAGCAAAATAATGTATAGCAGGAAAGTGAATGCTCCCTATGGTAGCTTGTGTTATATCTCTAGATTCTCCCACAGTTATGCTAGCAAGAAAATCTCTATATTCATATTTGCGAGGATCCCTTATACTACCCCATTGTGGAAGTTTGCAAGAAGTGGTAAAATCCTCTAAGTCCATAGAATAAGAATTTTCATAAAGATCAAACAAGACAGTTGGAGAATTACGTGAAGATGAAAATTCAAACCTCCTCACAAAGGTACTAGTGAGATTGTGATACTGGCTGCACTTCTCTTCCTCGAAGCTCACAAGATTGGTGTTACGCAAATATGCGTTGAATTCTTCCTTAATTCCTGCTCGATCCATAAAATTTTCAGAAGGCCACTCACAAGGATGCACTGGAGCGTCTCTTGGTGGCTCTTCATCAGCATCACGCATTGCAAGCCTGGGTCCTTGCTTCCTTGAGGAACCACCTTGGAACATTTTCCTAAGCATTTTTCTTCCTCTGAAAAAATTCTGAAATTTTTTAGTAGCTTCAAAATAAAAGTAAACCAAACTCAATAATATTGATAGCAACTACTCCTACAAGTGCCTAGGGCCTATATCATGCATCAAAACTACTTTTGACCATATAAATTTGACATGCAAGCTCAAGAACAGGGTCACCTAAGCAGCAAAAATTTGCAATGAATAAAGCACTAGAACAAAAAACTAATTGGACCAATGGAGGAGTCACATGCCAAGGAACAATCTCCCCAAGCAGTTTTGTGAGAGGTGCTTTGAGCAAGGAGATCGAAAATGGCAGCAAGATGAGCTAGAACTCGTGCTTGAGCTGGATATTCGTGTTTGTGGGAGGAAGAAGAAGTGTGTGGGTGCAGGAATAAGTGGAGGAGGGCCACCGTGGGCCCACGAGGCAGAGGGCGCGCCCAGGGGGTAGGGCGCGCCCTCCACCCTCGTGGGTAGGTGGTTGACCCCCCCCCTGCTGTGTTCTCAGTGGCAAATATTCTCAAATATTCTAGGAAAAATCATATTTAAATTTCAGGGCATTTGGAGAACTTTTATTTTCAGGGTATTTTTATATTGCACGGGTAATCAGATAACAGACAGAAAAATACTATTTTTATTTTATTTAATATAAATAACAGAAAGTAAAAGGAGGGCACAGAAGGTTGTGCCTTCTAGTTTCATCCATCTCATGATCATCAAAAGGAATCCACTAACAAGGTTGATCAAGTCTTGTTAACGAACTCATTCCGAATAAGATGGAAATGGAGAAATTTCAAATAACACTATGTTACCTCAATGGGGATATGCACATCCCCAATAATAAGAATATCATATTTCTTCTTGACAGTAGGTAGAGGAAATTCAAAACCTCCAAATATAATCGATGGACTTTTTCCAATAGAGTTGATACTATGAACTTGAGATTGTTTCCTCGGAAAGTGTAGCGTATGCTCATTACCATTAACATGAAAAGTGACATTGCCTTTAGTGCAATCAATAAAAGCCCCTGTAGTATTCAAAAAGGGACTTCCAAGAATAATAGACATACTATCGTCCTCGGGAATATCAAGAATAACAAAGTCCGTTAAAATAGTAACGTTTGCAACTACAACAGGCACATCCTCACAAATACCGACAGGTATAGTAGTTGATTTATCAGCCATTTACAAAGATATTTCAGTAGGTGTCAACTTATTCAAATAAAGTCTACGATATAAAGAGAGAGGCATAACACTAACACCGGCTCCAAGATCACATAAAGCAGTTTTAACATAGTTTCTTTTAATGGAGCATGGTATAGTTGGTACACCGAGATCTCCAAGTTTCTTTGGTATTCCACCTTTAAAAGTATAATTAGCAAGCATGGTGGAAATTTCAGCTTCCGCTATATTTCTTTTATTTGTAACAATATCTTTCATATACTTAGCATAAGGATTCATTTTGAGCATATCAGTTAATTGCATACGCAAAAAGATAGGTCTAATCATTTCAGCAAAGCGCTCAAAATCCTCATCATCCTTTTCTTGGATGGTTTGGGAGGAAAAGGCATGGATTTCTGAACCCATGGTTCTCTTTCTTTACCATGTTTCCTACCAACAAAGTCTTTCTTATCATAATGTTGATTCTTTGATTGTGGGTTATCGAGATCAACAACAGGTTCAATTTCTATATCATTATCATTACTAGGTTGAGCATCATCATGAACATTCACTACAAAAAAATACACTTCCGTGATGATACGTGTTTGTCACAGTAGGTCGCTTTTTTTGTCATGCATGTACATCCATGAAAAATTTATGACAGAATCAAGATAGTCATACCTGTGCTGTCGTAGAAGTGTTCCATTACATTACCAAAATTATCATCACGGAAGTGTCCACTTCCATGACGATAAATCGCGCGTCACAGAAGTGCTTTCGTCAAGGGTGATCGACATGTGGCATCCACCGTAACGAAACACCGTTAAGCTATCGGGTCGGGTTTTGGATCCGATAACCCGTTAACAGCCCCGACCAATGGGGATTTTCCACGTGTAAAATCATCATTGGCTGGAGGAAACACGTGTCAGCTCATTGTTGGGACAGATGTCAACCACTCATTGGACGGAAGGCGCCTATGATACGTCGACACGTGGCACGGCCCAACAGAGGCCCATTCCTATGAAAAGGCCGGCCCGTTTGACTTGGTCAAAAGCTGGCAGGCCGGCCCATGGAAAGCCTGTTAACGGCCTGTTCGAATATAGCCCATTTACAGCCCGCTAACCCAAGGCCCGTTACGCCCTATCCGAATTAGGCCCAGTAGCATCATCTGGGCCATCCAATATGATTCCAGCCCGTTTTCATTTCTGGCCCATGTATGGCCCATGACGTCTTTCGGCCCATATGAGGCCCTATGTAACTCTTGGCCTACTAACGACCCGTGGTGAAACTGGCCCGTAATGAACAGTGTATCACTTTACACCCATTAACGGCCCGTGGTGAAACTGGCCTGTAATGAATAGTGTATCACTTTATACCCATTAACGGCCCGTTATTCCGTTGGGCTGTTTCCAGCCCATGTTATCTTTCGGCCTTCTCAGATCCCATTTATTCTTGGGCTCATTTCCAGCATTCGTTTACTTATGGCCCGTTACTGTCATTTTTTGCTTGTGGGCCAAATTCAGCCCGTGGTTACAGTCGGCCCGTTTGTGGTCCGTTAATACGTTGGGCCGTTTTCATAGCGTCATCAAATACGGCCTATTAATGATGGCCCGTTATGGTCGGCCCATGAACGGACAATTCCAACTCTAGCCCGTTTACGGCCATAATGCGGCCTGTTATTGGCCATGTTTGGCCATCGATCGTACTGCCCGTATAAGGCCCATTGATGATACGACCCATAGAAGGCCCATTGATTCTACAGCCCATAGAAGGCCCACTGTTTCTACGGCCCGTAGGAGGCCCAGTGTCACTACAGTAAATATTAGTCTATGGTTATTGTGGCCTAGTTTTAAAAAATAGGTTATTGCAGCCACTAGCAAACCACAGAAAAAGAATTGCAATGACTAGAAGCAAACAAATAAACAAGACAACAAGGAAATAAATAAGCAAGCAACTTACGCTAGGCTATCACGGCTATCACACATATTACATCCACTGGGCATCAAAGTTCGCCACTAGTGCAAATAAACGCGCCGACAAAAGAATATACAAAACTGAGAGCACTTCAGAAGGCACTAGGCCTGGCCAGGTCGCCCCCCCAAACAGCTGAAGAAGCTGAGTAGACCTCAGTTGTGTCAACGATAGATGCATCAACACTAGATTTAAGGAATGATGGTGCACACGGCAGTCCTCTGACATCTTCATTGCATCTTTGACTTCAAGTCGGAGTTGAGCTAAAGCAAGCCTTTCCGCTTTAAGTCGAGACTGAAGAAGTCGAACTGATTGAGGCAGCGACTGCACAGAGGTTGTCTCACACCTGCTGGTGAGTAGTTTCAACTCACTGTCTTCATCAAGACAGGACCTTGGGGTCATCTCGCTGTCCTCAAGATGGTTTGGCTCACTATCTTCCCTAAAGTTCTACCTGGCGTAAGAGATACGAGTCTGAAAGAGAAACAAGGAGACACGTAACAGGTTTCACAATTATATAAGCAAATAAATGGATCTGTTCTGCATAAGGAACATGTTTTTACAACTACAATTTGAAACTGGTAGTTGTTGCAAACATCCAATCAGATGTAAACAGCAAAGCAAACAACAGTGGAGGAAATGATGCCTATCCAAATCTATACTAGAACAAAGTTTGAAGGCTTGAGAAGGACGAACTTAAATTACATGTTAACACGGGCTGGACAAAGCCCTTCTCCATGTTGATGGAAGGATAATTCAATAAATTACCCAAAGAAAATTCTTTATAAGCGTTGCCATTATTCTACATTTTGCAAAGAGTAAATATAGATCAAATAATATTGGAAGAAACAGAGGATAATGAAGCTCGGGTGCAGACTGATGATACATAATCAAATAGCAATTAATTAAGTACAGCGTTACAAGGCAAAAGGGAGAGAGGTACTGACAAGAGCAATGCAGAGCCCATTATTGTTTTGAGATCGTATGATCCTTTGAGCAAGGAGATTCATCTGAAATTAGTTTTCAGACAAGAGAGAAGGTAAGGCACAAGCAGAAATTTAGGAGTTCAAATTTTGAATTGATATCATAGACAATACCTGATGCTGGGCTCCCAGCAGTTCTAATAGGGGTTTGGCCACTGGAGTAGGGGTAAAGTGTGGTACAGTTGGGCCTGTGTTTCCTGTGGCTGCTGATCTATCTGATTTAACAGGTATCACTACCTTTTCCAAATACCTAGTTTGTACTCCTTGATGACCTGCACTCACCCTCTTCCTTTTGGACACCTATTACGAAAGAACAACATTTGACTAGAAAAACATAGTGTGACGACACATGGAATAGGTACAGAAAATGGATAGGTATGGCATATACTCATATATGATGCTTAAACTAAGCAGATGGTGTAACAAAGTAGAAGTAATGCAAGAGGTCAGAAGCAAAATATGTGCGACCGATACAACTTTGCAAAGTTAGAGCAAGCACCTTGATGGGTGAATAAGATAGGCCATCCTCCACCATGCCAAGTTTGTTAGGCAGTGGATCATTCCGCAATATTCCTCTCGTGCGCCCATTCTCATATTCATTTTGATAATGTTCAATATCTGACATGCATGAAAACATAAAAACAAGTGATATTTTCTTTGTAATGCAGAAGTGATTCTAATCCAATACTGCCTCCCTGTAAACCCTTTGTGCTATCTCTGCAATTCTTTTAAAAGATGCCATGCATGCTGTAATTTGTTGTGTGCATTAATATAATGTGGCCTACTACTCAAAATATGAGAGCTCTAGAAGTGATGACACTTCGCAGATGATAGCTTCAACATATAGTAAAGAAGAACAAGTCGACCTGACCTAACAGATTCAAAATATACTAAGGGAGAACAACTCGACCTGATTAGTCGACTGCAAGAGAAGAGTATCATCTTAAAGAAGAGCAGAAGAGCAAGCAGATTGAAGATATTACAAGTCTTTTAATACAATATCGGTTGGCCACCCATGATGAACCAGAGCGCACAGAGAAATACTATTCTTTCCGATCTCTCCATATGTGGCTCACATGCATTTCGAAACTAAAGTAGGAACATTTAGCTAACCAATTAAACATCTCTCAGTTTTACTAAAATCAGCAATAATATCAGATATGAATTTGTACAACTAAGCTTGTTTAGCTCGATGGGTGGAGCAGTGCTATTACGACATGAACCACGTAGGCTGATTGTGGTCATCATAAAATGGGGAAAACATAAGCATGATGAGTACAGTGTTGACCGTGGCAGTGGGATGGCAGATCTGAAGCTGCAAACCGCGCAAAGGGTAGTTAGCAACCGATGTTTGCTTTGAAATAACAACTAAGATTTGGTATGGACAAGAAAGTACGGTCAACAAGTGACAAAGAAATGCAATTATGTTGTCTCTCTATATGTCGCGATATGCATTTGGAAACTCAAGTGGGACCTTTAGCTAACCAATTAAATGTGTCGGTTAACTAATATCAGTATCATATCACAATCATATTTGAACAACTAAGCTTTCGAATTCTGGGTGTTGTGTTGTTTAGCTTGAAGGGTGGAGTAATGCTAGTACGACAGAAAGCACCTACGTAGATCATAATAGAGTAGATAAAAGGGGAAAACCCTAAGCATCAAGAGAAAAATCAGGAAAGTGAAACTAGCTGGACCAGTGGGTGGCACACATGCTTTTCAAAACGAATATAGGAACATTAGGTGACCAATTAAACGTTCTCTGTTTTAGTGATATGAGCATCATATCAGATTCGTATTTCAACATGTAAGCTTTGGGTTGAGGTCTTGAGGAGTTGTGCTAGCACGACATGAAGCACCTACGATAATGGTAGTGAATATAAAGGGGGGAAACCATAAGCTTTACGAGTATAGTGCCCGTGCCATGGCAGATCTGAAGGTGCAAACCGGACAAAGCTACTTCGCAACCAATGTTTGCTTTCAACTAGCCACCACGATTTGGTACGGACAAGAAAAGTACAGTAAACAAATTACGATCTATTTTCCATGTGAGATCAATAACTTAAGCACATATGGAAGAGTACCACCTCTCTTGCGACGCCGTGTAGGCCTATGCTGATACGTTGAGGGTGCTGCGGGTGCGATGGCTGTCGGTAGCGGGGAAGAAGACTTTAGACGGCAGACGGCCGGGTCGGGGGATATATCTTGTTGCCGTGGATGAGGCGGTCGTAGGAGCGGCAACGGCAAGGTGGACAACGGCGTCGATGAAGCGAGAGGAGGCGAAGAAAGGATGCTGGTCCAGCGCCGTGGATGAGAGACATCCATCTCTTAAAGTGGACGACGGGGTAGGGGTAGCGGCTCCGGCAAGGTGGAGGATGGGGTGGCGGACGGAGGAGGCTGGCCGCAGTGCAGAGGTTGTCGTGCCGCCGACGGTGTATGAATGGGGAAATGAAGGGGAGGGGCGATCTCAAACTTTGGGACGCGCTTCTCTGAAATGGGGGAAAGTTACGAACTTATCCCCCGTTTAAAATTTCGGACATCGCGTCGGTTGGGGATAGGGCAGTAATCTCGCATCTCCCAAATATTTGCCGGTAACTATTTCGGGCGAGGAGAGGGTGTTTTGCCGCCCATGGTGTATCAATGGGGCTGACAGGTAGGGCGGTTGTGTCACGTCTGATGGAAGTTACACATCTGCCCCTATTTAAAATATAAGCCTACATCGATTTCAGACGAGGAGAGTTTGTTTTGCCGCCCACCGTGTATGAATGGGGAAATGGAGGAAGAGACACATGTCTTTCGGACGAGCTTGAATCAAATGTGTTTTGCCGCCCACGTTTGGCGCCCACCATGTCTGAATGGGCTCAGAGGCTGTCGTGTCACGTCTGATTGAAGTTACTAGTCTACCCCTATCGACAGCAGTGTAAATCCTGTCGATAAGGATATCAAGTGTCAGGGGTAGACAGTAATTTCCATCTCGCAAACACTTGCTTCGAGCAGCCCACAAATTATAGTGGGTGTTTAGCCACTTCGCTCAAAACTTGGGAGAATTAGCATTCATGTTTGCCCTGGGACCTGGCAAACTAAATTCAAATCCAATTTGTATTCGATTATGAATATCCACAGATAGTTATAAGTTTTGTTATTTATTTCTTAAAAACCACAACAAAGATTTATTCCACCTTTATATATGATTATGATTTAGAAATGTCGTGATCTTCGAATTCAGTAGGTTGGATACACTCTGAGTCAAACAGTTATTTCATCCAATACAATATGCTCACACGACAAACAGTTCACCTTATGTCAATCATACAAGTTCTGAGGATTACCTCGCCTAAAAAATTCGGATCATTACAACACATGGACAACATAGGGGGTCTTGCAACATAATCCATTCAGAGACATGACACAACATGCAAGTACAATAATCTAATGAAAATTTGAACTGGTATCTAAAGAAGAACCGGGATTATCTTGGGCTTCAGATAGCAGAAATAGCAGGACCTCATCCGTCTTCAAATGCAACATTCTTACTTCCTCGAATTCTTGGGTTGCTTGCATAATGCGTGCCGCTAATTCCGTAATTTCCAGCCTCAAGATAAATATTACCTCATACATAGCAGCCACACCATCTCTTTCTGCCTCTAGTAGAGCCTCAAGCACTATAATATCTGTGCTCAGACTGCTCTCCGGCAGTGTTGCCTCTGAACTGCTACCATCTGGTAACATGGATGGCACACTGCTTCCACAAATAGATTCTGGGGTTGTACATTGTGTCCTAGTGTGAACGGCATCCTGAAAGGTTTCCGCTGGACATCAGTAAGAGATAGTTATCGTATGATCCAGGCAGTAAGCTTACATGGTAAATGACGGACAAATTATTGCCGAGCATGGCAAACTATATTTAAATGGTTCAAAGCAGCATCAGTCGAAAAGAAATTAAAATGGTAAGATGAAACTAGGGATGTAAGTGGCAAATAAACGAAATCCGCCAGTCCCATCTAGTTAGTTTTTGCTACCTCCCTAGTTCATTTTCCTCAAAAAAACAAAAACTCTTTTGAACTATCATACCACTAGTGGACTTTAATCGGGATTAAACCGGACCCAGTTGGCATCCCTAGTTGAAAGGGAGTGTACAACCGCTATATTTAAGTTGCCAAGGCATCTAAGCAATTGAAATAATCTGAGAAAGCACTTAACAGTGTGGCCTCATATAAACTACGAAGACAGTCTTGTGATGAAGTTGAGAGGGAAAGTTAAGGACTCAAATGAAATAGGCATGCATTTCTTTACGATAGTACAGCAGGCACTACTGACATATTGGCCAACTCAGGTATAGCGTAACAACAAATAAGCATTCGAATCAAGCAAAACTGCAAAGCAGACAACTAAACTATTTGTAATTCGGTAGGATTACACGTTGAGGGCACAAGCCAAGAAAGCAGCCCACTCGCACTACATTTCACATGTACTAAAACACACTGGCTTACCATATGTTGCTGTGAAGCCTAGCTGCTGTTGCAATGTTCTTTGAAGATATCGTCAGCATCCCGTGGTTGCAAATCTAGTTGTTGTAGTTTATTCTACACCATCTATTTAGGTAAAATTAATTTTAATCGCATGCACTGGTCCGAATTGATCATCAATGGTTCATCTAAACTAATGAAAGAAGGGTGTGTGCATACACGACAATACTCCCTCTGATTCTTTTTACTTTGCGTATAACTTTTTCTCAGTTTTCTCGTATTAGTCTGCGCGTTGCCGATTCCTAGCGCTGGTTTCCTTTTGTACCCCGCCTCATCCGCCTCAGCCCTAATTAATTGGAAAATTAGTCCAGAAAAATTAAACCAGTGCCCTCCTTGGTATGCGGGTCAAGAGTTATGGGCAGAGTAAATAGAATCGGAGGGAGTATATCTGCTTCCCTCTATTTTTATGCTTGTTTGAGGTGCCGGCCCCAAAAGAACAAATATTTTGCTTGATGGGGTTGGCAGCTCCATAATTAATAGAAGCATCAACATGTCCGTGCATCAACAAACGCCATCAGAAAATTAGTCAACTCAACAAACGATCAGCTGAGGCCAGCAGCATCCGGCCCGTCCGGCGGAGCGGCGGCCAACTCGCTCATCACCGGCGCCACCGACGAACATGCATCAGTACTGTTTGAAGTAATGTTTAGGAAAAATAATGATTTGAGGGGGAATAACAGGATAGAAGGTCAGATGTGGGTCCCTCGTGTCAACGGCCAAACAAAATGTGTTGGTTTAAGCTGCCTCGTCAGCACGGACATGTGGGCCAACCCTATCATAAATGGGTTTAAACGAACCTAATCGGTAGGAGTACTAGGTAGTTTTTGGCATGGATTAAGAAATTTTGGGTATGTTTTTGCTATTTTTGATGGCGTTTGTTGATGTGTAAATGGGTTGGCATCAAATTAGTCATGCAACTTGGGAAGATCAAGAACACACAAACAAGTAATGAACAGAGGCTCGGAGCAGTGATGTAATAGCTAGCATCAGAAAATTTAGGGTAAAACGAACAAAAAGCAGCGGAACCACATGCTAGTTTGCTGATGTGTAATTAAGCATAGAGAATATTAAGCAGTCTGATGGAACCAATACGTGGCATTAGAACAAAACTAAAGCATATTAACTATATGTGCACTGGTATGTAATTTAGCACATGTAACATGTTCACTGCCAGAAGTATGGCCCTACAGGTGCAAGCAGAATAACGCGTCTCATGAAAAATTGAATGATGCCCTGAAGAAATTCAAAGGTGCGGTGCTTATGCTAGGAAAGTGAACGTAGGCGCCGGCCGTTGGATAATAGTACCTGATTCTCGGTGGCGTATGGGTATCGTTGTCATACTTGATAGCTAAGGATCGTCGATGGTGCTCGTGTTGCGGTTGAGTTTGGGCCGGCTGTCGCCGTCGCTGAAGCGGCTCCGGTGCTACGGTTGCGGCGCCTGTCGACATACAAGAAAGCTCATCTGTGGTAAGTGAATAGTTGCACGATAAAGAGAAAAACCGAAGGAGTACAAATCGAAATAACCTGATGAGACTGCGGCGTCGGTAAAGCAGGGCCGGTGGAGTTGAATATGGCGTCCGTGGAGCGGGTCCGGTGCAGTGGACGAAGGCTTCGGCGGGCGCGTTGTACAGTGCTTTCGGTGAGGCGGATCTGTTGCGGCGGACGAGGGCTTGTATGAAGGGCCAGCGAAGGGGCGGACGAGGGAGTCAGTGAAGGGCCTATGCTGTGGTCGACAAGGGCGCCGGTTAAGCAGATCCGGTGCGGTGGACCATGATGGCGGTCAAGGAGATCTGGAGCGGTGGACAAGCCAGTCGCTGAAGCGGCTCCGGTGAAGTGGTGAGTTGGCGGTTGGGGGTTCCAAGGTGTGGAAGGTAGATCCGGCAGGGTGCGAGGTCCACCGCTGTGGCGGAGGACTAGATTCGGCGGCTTGCCGTGGTTGGGGGGTCGGGGAGGGGAAGGGGAGGGGCTCTGGGGAAGAATGTTGGGGGCAAAGAGGGGAAAACAATGGAGTTGCCAAAGCAGCCCTTTTCCATTCATGTGGCAGGGGTAAAACAGGAATATCGCAGGGCTAAACTTTCGGGCGCGTGATATTTTGATGTGAGCGGGAAGTTTGAAAGCTTTTGGCACCTAAAATTATAAGTATTCTGCTCTCGTACGGCCGACTATGATATCATGGCCGACAATTTGTTTGTTTTGCATGCAAAAAAATGTGCAAGTTCTGAAAATCAATGTCTCCAACTCGAAACTTAGATTGTCCATTCAATTCAAATATGGATCATTGAGCTACTACAAGCAAATACCATCATACGGTCCAATTCAAATGAAATTCCAAATGTGTTTATCCTAAATATGATGACAAAAGCAAAAATGTGTATGTGTATGAATAAAGTGGATGATTATAAATTTTGAACATGCCCATATGTGTATATCTCTAGGTTTGATATATGAATTTGAAATCACGAAATCCCGGCTTAAAAAATGTACCTCTGTTTAAATGAATTACAAAAGCTAATGATGGAGTCGAATTCCAAAATTCCAATCTTAGGTTTGTAATTCTGGTACATCAAGGTATATCACGCATGTTCAAAACTATCGTTATCTCATAGTACAAACTGTGAAACAAATTGATCAACCATCAGTGCACAATATCTCAATTACGCTAAAGTCCCTCAAATATAGACACCTCACTCTTTATCTGAAGTCAACCCCCCACCACACACACACACAGAGAAGTCGTTCTCTCCCCCAAACACCAACACACGAGCACATTAACACCCCTCTCTCTTGTAAAGTCTGGACCCCAACATAGGTCTCTATCACTTTGTCTCTCGGGCATGCACACATCTCTTCCCTCACTCTCTAGGTCTCCCGCTATCTCTCTTACCAAGCACACGCACTATGTAGAGTGTATATTTCCCATACACACAAAACGTCGCCCCCAAACGTCTATCTCCCTAGTTATGTGGTTCTCGCGCACTCACCTCACACACCACCCCCACTGCAAACAAGCACACTTTGTCTCCTTGTGCACCACTCTCCTCTTTCTATCTCTCCCACATGCGGACCCGCCCTAGCTCCTTCCCTGTATACATATATGTCATGACTCTTTGCATAGCTCCCTAATGTATAATCGTTCTCGATTTCGCACACTGTTCTCTACACCATCTATTCTAGCTCTCTCATGAAGTCCCTGTCACACACACGATAACTCGCTTCCCTTGCGTCTCCGTTCATAGGCCAATTTCGGACAACATCAACATTGTCTCCCTATCTATACGCCATTTATGGACACAAACGACCCCTCTCGCCCCCTCTCTTCCTCTCTCTCTCTCTCTCTCTCTCTCCGGTGCTAGCTCTCTCTTTCTCTCGCTCTCACACCCCTCTACCCCATGCACACTCGATGTCTCTTCCAAATAGTCTGCTCCCCCCGCCCACACCCGTGCTATCTCGCTACTACACATGTCACACCATTCCCCCTTCCCTTATACTAGGTTTACATCATCAGTGGTCTCTCTACTCCACATACACTCTCTCCCTCTCACACACAAACGCATGCGCAAACACACACAGACACGCACAAACACCCATTTACCTGGATCCTCATCTCTCCTCATGTCTGCATGTGTATCTCACACACTCACTCTCTACTTATGTATATGTGTCTCCATGTTACACAACACAAAGCCCCATGTACATGTCTCTCTCTATCCTCCACACACATAGACACAAAGAATCTGTTATTATTGCCTCAGTCTCTAACATATCACACACGCACACACTCTCTCTCTCGCAAACACGCTCAACAAGGGTTTCCCCGTGAATAACTTACCGTCTATTCATGAACAGTCGTGGCAGTACGGCGAACACGAGACATGAAAAAGAATAAATCTACACATGCTTAGACCACCTAGTATGACTACAAGGACTAGAGCAAGCCAAAAAGCGCGCCGCCGTCACCCCCTCCTTGTCGGCGACGGGGAAATCTTCGTTTTACACAGTCGAGAAGTCATTGTGCTAAGGGCCCACATGCCGAGGCATTGAATAGAATGTAGATGCTAGTTTACGGAAGCAAGTATCGATAATACATTTGTATCTCCATACTTATATTTCTTCTCTTATAAAAAACCGAGTTGGTGATGATGGTACGTGTGCCATCTTGCAATATAGACCGTCCGATCTATATCTGACGGATGGAAATTAAACTAAAAGATACCCGCACCCCTCTCCACATTTGCAGACAAGGCCTTCCCTCGTTCATCCTTATCTCCAACAAACCTCATTGTTGAGCAATTAAGAAAGGTAGCCTCTCGAACAAACTGGCCTGGTGGCTGCTGCCGGCGTCATCAATCCCCATGCCTCCGCTCAGTTCGACCACCAACCACCACCACACCCCACTCATCTTCACCTTATCTCATATTTCTCGAGATATCAGTAGTTTTTACACATGGGATTACTCCCGCAAGGGTCAATCACAACAAGTGTTTTTATAAAAAATGCATCTTGATGTTCCGTGCAATGCACGGATCTTGCTAGTACTCCTACACAAGACTAAGTTGGTGATGCTGGTGTGTCTGCCATCCGTCGTTTCTGACCATTAGATCTACATCTAACGATTGTGAGGTAAGTTGTTGCCTTTTCTCACCAACATCCCACTTGTCTACCAATTTGCAGAAAAACCCATAATTAGTATCTTAAAACCAACCACATCCCTCCCTGACCTCACCAAAACAGCCCAAGGAATATATTCTAATTGAAACATAATATATCTCTAGTGACATATGTATATCAAAATTAGAGTGTTTTGTACCAAGTTTGTGAATAAGTATTATTCTAATTATGATTCGTTACAACGGACATGAACATTGCTAGTATTTCCAACCATGCATTTCTTTTCCTAGTATTCCATAGTTTCAAGTTTTCCATCAAGATATTAGTCACTCATGGTTGATATTTACTTTCAATCATGTACACATATGCACTATGTAACTAGCCTTGCTTATTGGCTTCCAAAGCCTAACTTTCACTCCTACTTACAATATGTAGAGTATTTAACAAAAAACTACCACTTTCAACCAGCCCTAGGAGGAATCTATTGTACAAAAAATAGCAAAAACATACCCAAAATTTCTTAATCCACGCCAAAAACTACCTAGTACTCCTACCGATTAGGTTCGTTTAAACCCATTTATGACAGGGTTGGCCCACATGTCCGTGCTGACGAGGCAGCTTAAACCAACACATTTTGTTCGACCGTAGACATGAGGGACCCACATTTGACCTTCTATCCTGTTATTCCCCCTCAAATCATTATTTTTCCTGAACATTACTTCAAACAGTACTGTTGCGTGTTCGTCGGTGGCGCCGGTGATGAGCGAGTTGGCCGCCGCTCCGCCGGACGGGCCGGACGCCGCTGGCCTCCGCACGGGTTGGCAGGCTGGCCCAAGCGTGACTCACGAGCGAGCAAGCCGCCGTGCTGGCCTTCGCTCGAGCCAGATGGCTGGCCTTAGCGCGGCGCGCACGAGCAAGCCACCGCGCTGCCTTGCCAATCTAGCTAGCAAACCCTGCAGACAAGCAGCTGGACGGAGCTATCTTGCCTAGCTAGTGGCCGTGAGCGCCGGACGGAGCTGGCATCCGGGCTGCCGCAACATGGGCTCCGCACCGCCGGCGGTTTTGACCTCGCCTTCTGCCGGCAACGGTAGCTGCGTCCCATGGCCGAGGATGACTAGGTGGACGGGCCGGAGGTAGGAGGTCACTCGAGGATTTTTGTTGGTAAGAGCATGTACAATGGTTGATAAGGTAGTCTTATCTTAAGTCTGCCACGTATGCAAGTGGTAGTAGTTTCTTGGCATTTTAGTGGTTTCTTGCATTATTAGAGCAAGTACAATAGAGCTGAGTCAGCGGGCTATAAGAAATAAACTACTACTACATGTTGGCTATAAGATGCGCTGTAGATGACATGGCACTGGCTTATAGCCAGCAGCTGGATATACTATTAACCATGCTCTTAGGGGTTTCTTGTAAGGAACAATGTACGTACTACTAGCGACAAAAGGCGATTCTAGGTTGCGTTGTACTCCAACGAGTACTACTAGTGGTCGCAGGAGTGTATACCTTGTTTTGTGGGTTCGATCCCGGCTGAACGCACGGCGGCCTTTTAAACAAAATAGTACTACTACACTTCACTGCGAGCCAATATTTTACACGGGTAGTTTGAGTTTTGAAGTCAAACGGACGTGCGAACCCACAATCTGGGTGCACTGGACAGCCTAGCCACGTGAACGGGTTTTCCATCCCAGCATCCCGTGGCTCGCGTGCTCGCCCTAGCCGCACCTCGCTTGCAGCTTCCAGCTAGTAGCATATTTAAACTAGTGCCTCCCAATTAAGCCCGAGGAGCCGAAAAAGCCTGGCGGGGCATTGGGAACTATGCAATATGGCTCTGTACGTAAAGTTCTCTACTACTACTCTGTAGCTTGTGGCGTTGCATGCATGGACTTCACTCAATTATCGCCTCTACTATAGAAGAAATTCCTCTTGCCGTGTTTTTTTGAAACGGAGGCAAAAGCTTTGCTTCATATCATTCATAAAGAAGGAACTACTAACAAAGTTCGACGAGATCCATTACACCTCCTCAAATGGAAGCGAAAAGCCTATTCTCGATGTATCAAATAACTCAAATGTTCTGCCCCCGCAGTAACCATCGCTGATAAACAGGCTGCTAGTGTGTGTGAGAGAGGAGCGGCTGAGTAGGCCAGCTACGTGAGAGGAGCGGCTGAATAGAGCACCGAGAGTACCCACTAGGCCACTACGCAGGTGTACTTCCCCTGCATTGATAGTATAGCGATGGTTCTAGAGAACAGTAGTACCCTCCACTTCCAACTGTAGCTCCTTGGCCCTGAGATTCAAGAGTTCAAAACTGGTGCACTATACTAGACTAGACTAGAAGTATAGTACATCACACTACTAGTTGAGAAAAGTAGTACTAGTACTGCTACAGTACAAGTACGTACTCCTCCGTCACATAATGTAAGACATTTTTTGACACTAGTTGGTGTGTACAAAAAATGGCAAAAACATACCCAAAATTTCTTAATCCACGCCAAAAACTACTACCTAGTGCCAAATTTTTTTTACTAGTGCTATTATTTACAGTATAATGCAATCCCATAACGTTCCATAATCCCTTTCTTTCAAAAAAAATCACTTCTGGAGAGAAGATTGCTATCTCCACGCGAGCTTCTCATAGGCCAGCGCCACCGCATGCAGTCATGTAGCATGCAGAGAGAGGAGGACGCGGGCGGACAGCCAATGGGCTACATGGGGCATTTATAGCTGCTAACTCCTCCCATCCATGCGCCAGGGGTATTTCCGTCCAGAAAGCATGTAGCGAGTCCCTGCCTTGGTATCCGGGTCTGATCTTATGTGCAGAGTAAAAAGAATCGGAGGGAGTACTAGTAGTAAATAATAGCCTCACCCCTTCGCTGAGGAACAATCTACAGTTGGAAGGGACGAGGCCCTGTGGTTACTACGCTCTTATCTCCTCCTCTTCAGTTCCCCTCCCCCCGAAGAGAAGGCAGTTCGTCGCTGCTCCCATGGATTCTCCAGGCGGTTCTCCTCCTCGTCGGGGCTGGGAGACCTTGGACGATGATCCTGTGGGAGAAATTGCACGCCGCTCCGACGTCCTCACCGCCGCAAGACTCGGTGCTTCCTGCACCAACTTTTTCAAGACGCTGCTTAAATAGGCCATGCTTGTTGGTCTTCCATGCATCCTCGAGGAGAAGGTTCTTCTATGGGACAATCCTTCGAACAGTCCACCGCTCCCTGGCCATGGTTGCACGTTGACTCCGCTAGAGTTGCCGACGTTGAGAGGTAGTCGGATTTTGTCCGATGAGCAGGTCAGTAATGGAGTTTGATCATGTAGTACATAGTTATTCCATTTCCACCCCGTAATTTCTCCGCTGCCCACTGTCTTATATATAGGTCTGGGTCAGTGCCAACGAAGATTGGCTTGCATACCTCTGGCCGGATACCACCATCATTTTGCACAACATCCACAGCAGTGCGGCTGTTCCGGTAGACCCCTTCTACACCATTGGGATCGGCCTTCCGGACTGGTTGGGCAAGAATACGTATGATGATGCCTACATGAGATTGACGAAGATAGCAATTGCGACCCGCCGACAAAGCGACGCGGCAACGACGATTACTATCTCATCACGGTGTTCGACATAAGGATTGCCATCAATGTAGGAGGCAGTAACGGTAGAGGCTGCACATGTTGGCGGCGGCAGATTTGTACCCCTACACGTTCGAAGACGCCGTGCGCCATCCAGGCCGCATCTTCGCGGTGACAAGCAAGGGGACTTGTTTCATCTGGTTGACATCCTATGGTACGGGAGATTACAAACAGAATGCACAAACCATCATTTGCATCCCTAACGGTACTCCATTATTTTGCAGGGACCAGTCATCCCCCGATCAAAATAAGATCGCCGATCCTGGATGTGCATTTGCATCCGCGATTCGGTCTAACCTGGAACCTTGTAGCTGACTTTGGCATATTGGGATCAACTATCTTAGCAGTCGTTACCCATGTTACCACCGATGTGCAACATGGTCACATAATCTACCACGATCGGACCGTCACCATCTACCCAGGTATTCCATTTTTAACCCTCTCGCCTTCTCTTTCATTGTTGTACTAGTAGTATACTTTGTAGTACTAGTAGGAGTACTTTTTACCTTGGAGGACGCATATAGCTAGCTAGGCCCTTGAAGACTTGAACCCACTAGCTGCCACCATTTTTGTTTTTCCATGTCTTACTATCTCATCCATGTAGCCAAGAGTGGCTATATATAATAAGCCGGTTATTTTACTTCCTCTATATCGGAGTAGTACTATTTGCTGCACAGTATTACTGACCGCCACATTTGAGCACAACATTATTATGCATGGACCTTGACTATGTACGTCACCATGTGTCCAGATCTGGGATGCCGTATGTACCAGATGAACGGCGCCGAGTTCGACCCCCGTGATGCTACGTGGGTGCCGAGGAACACTCTTGGAGAGTACTCGCTTTTCATCGGGGACAGCTACCCCATTGTGAAGCGGATGCCACTTTCCGTGCACGACACGGAAGGCCTGCCGTTCATGAAGCATGGTTGTGTCTTCAGTGCGCACCGCCGGATGAACGACATGCTGGGACACGCTAACCCTGATTTATGCCGCTTCAGCTTGGATGAGTCTCCATCGTGTGGAACCAGACTAGAAAGCTGCGACAATGATTCCCGTTGCCCACCGCTATGGATCGTGCCATCCATGAAGAACACCTGGGACTGGAACCTGGAGGAGGACATGTAGCCCATCTATAACGTGTAAGTGGAGTACGGTAATTGTGAACGGTGGTGCTATGAATATATGTAGACTAGTCGTGCACAAATTTATCACATGAGTTGGAGATGAACTTGTGTGGCATACTGGCATTTGTCCTTTAGAATTTATTCTAGTAAATGTGTTATGTGTACGTGCAACTTGTGTGGTTGTTGCACGGGCTCCAACACGCTCTTTGAGAAAAAAGGTGGCACAGCTTTGGATATATGTGACGTGGCGGCATCATACAGTAGCATCGTTCGCTATAGTTGTACTAGTACACTCCTACTAGGACAACAACTCCTATAAAACCTTGCGCTTGGCTCTTTGCCTCTTCAGGAGGTTCAACAGTTCGTACTCGTGTGAACCATGCACTTGGCTCTTCGCCTCTTTGGAAGGTCCAACAATGATGATACTACAGTACAATATGCTTCTGGCAATCTGACACTGATTGAACTGCCGCACGTCCATCGTGAGGGCGAGGGCGAGGGAGAGGGAGAGGGAGAGAGAGAGGGCGTTGTAGTCAAAACCCTCTCCTCGTCCCGCGAACCACCACGCGCGTGGGCGAGGGAGAGGCGTAGTAAGCAAGCTTCTCCTTGTTCGGCGAGTTGACGGGACACATCAAAGCAGTACTAGTACTAGTAGTGGTAGTCCATACTGCATCCTTTCCGATTAATATGGCTTAAATTTAAACGAGAAAAATACACTGGCGGTCAACGTATGTAGCAGTACGCTCTTTATGGTCACTATATATAGTTTTGCGGCGATTATGCGATCACTAGCTCATCGTAGAGCACCGTATTGCACCCTACTGACCGGCCACATAGTCGACGTGGCACTTTGTTGACTGGTTAAATTGTCACCTGGTTTCTGGGTCCCACTTGTCAGTTGGCAAAGCAAAGAAATCAGATAAACAAACTTTACGCAGGCGCGACACGAGTCCAACCCTTGCGCGCAAACCGCCTTGGCTGTGTATGTGAGTGCATGCACGTGTCCTCCCTCGGGCCTCCAACAAAGAATGTACTACATGATGTACATCTACACTTCCAATGTGTTTAGCCTTTAATCTAAATCGATATTGATTGACTAATGCACCAACTTGTGTTGTAGGTATAGGCTACATGTCTATCCTTAATTACAGCATGCAACGGCCTTCATTTAATCTTCTTGTCTCAATGGTCGCATGCACACATAAGTCTGCTACTTTTGGGTGTTAATTATGCCCTGGTCAATGTGTAAATCTCTAAATGTACAGTCTTTCACAGACGTAGGGAGTAGGTTGAGCACTTGAGCGTGAGCGTGTGTGTTGCGTCGTGTGCTGTGTGCCGCATGGGTGCGTGAGTGTTGCGTGCGTCCATATGTACGTGTGAGTGTTGCATGTTGCATGCATGCATGGGGCTTACTCCCTCCCATTGACATGTCCATTTGGCTATAGATTTCAACAAGTGACTAGGTACGGAGCAAAATGAGTGAAGTGAGCGTAGAGGCATAGGGATACTGTAGAAAGGAAGTCCTCGCGATCCATTTATTCCCCATCTCGGTTAGAGAGAACTATTCAACTAGTCTTCGTAGTGAAGTGACAATACACAGTGCAGCAGATGGGACACGTAATTAATAAGCTGAACCAGCGTGTTGGTGTTACTAAATCAGTCGGTTATGTTTGGTAGTCTCAAGTCATTGAAAGCATGCACAGCCCACATATCTTATTGGTTGATATGCCACAAAACAAAAAACGAAAAGGGAGTTAATGTACGGTGCCTAAGTGTTTTGGGATTATTTGGTTTTCGTAAGGTGACTTACACACCTAGACGGAGGGAGTAGTAGAATTGAGATTGAATGCACTTTCTTCCCCGTCTTCCACTCTTCTTCCTCCTCTCTTCTTCTTCCTCCTCTCTTCCCCATCGTCGGCCGCACACCATTTACCCCCGCTCACTGCTCGCCCGCCCGCGCCATCTTCCTTGGTAGCTCGCGCGTACCATATCCCCCCGCTCATTGCTCGGCCACATGAGGAGAGGCTTCTTCGCTCGCCCGCCCGAATCTACTTCCCCTCTAGCTCGCAGGCACCGAAAACCCCAATGGCAGAACCGACTGACACGCAGAGCCGCGATTGGAATTCCCTCCCCGATGTTATCTTGGAGCAGATCTGTAGTCGTATGGACCAACTCAGCACCGTCCGTCTGGCCGCATGCTCGGTGTCTTTGTACCGTCTACTCATCTGCAACCGGCCGACTCTTTTCAAGACACCCTGCTTGTTGATGGCCAATCCTCGCAGGTGGCCCAGACACCGACTTGACGATCCTACGGAGGTTGCCGTGGTGCCCCTCGACATGCTACCACTACCCGTCCACCTGTCCTTCATGCGCGGCCACTACTGGGCGGGCATGAAGGCCAACTGGATTGTCCTCATCCACCACACCGGTAGTCTGTGGCGTCTCATGGATATCTACACCCAGCGAGAGATCACCCTTCCATCGTTGGATACCGCCGCCATCAAGGTTCGCGGCCCGCCGGACACTCCTGCCTACTACGCACGAGACGCGTCAAGCTTTTGGCTCGACCTCTGTTTGCAGAAAGTTGTAATCTGCGAAGTGCCCACACCATCAAAAGACTACATGGATTACAAGCTCATTGCATTGTTCAACAAGGGATTAGTCTATCTGGAATCCGGTCGCCATACATGGTTATGGCTCATCATCAATCCTGATGAGGAAACATTTCTGTCTGATGCTATAGTGCATGATGGCATTGTTTACGCGGTCGACGCACAGACTGGCTACCTATATTGGTGGAATCTATCGTCGTGTAATTGTTCTATCTCATCTCATCTTTACCTTATGAATACGACTGCCTGTTCATTTGTTACAAATTTAGAATGCATAGCATGTCTATAACCACATCATTGCTATATGTTCCTCTCATTTCCTAGATTTTTATGACCACACATGTTATTGTTAGAGTTGATATGAGAACAATTGGCATCTAATGATTGTTAGAATACATATTATGAGCATAACATCATGATTGCTATATGTTACTCTCGTTTACAAGATTTTTATAACAACACATGTTATTGCTTAGAGTTGATATGAGAACAGTAGTAGTAAGTGCTATGGTAGAATATGAGTAGGTGCCGTCATAGCTGTTTTCCTCTCATTGTTACATGATGTTTGAACCATGACATATTGCTAGAAATTGAAAGCCATTGGCTTATTTTTTTAACTTGAGGTATGATTATGACCACGGCATTACAATTCTCTGTCTATGATATGTGTCACTGTTATAATAATCTTAATTCCACACATACTCTGAACATGATTGTTTATTTTTGTCCTTTTGGTCTCCAATTTGAATTGTTGCAGCAGACGCAAATGCGATGGCCTTCATGATTCCAGGACCTGGAATCATACCAGCCTATGGGTGGTGGTTTATCGCTCGTTCAGCTGACGGAGGTCATTTGATGCTCATTCGCACGTACCAAATTGACCAAACCATTACATCAAACCACATGCAGTACAATGCATGGGGCATTTGTGACATTGATGGCTATGGCTGCTTCATGTTCGAGAAAGATCCCAGCTCCGTTGGGCCAGGCGTATTCAACTGGAGGCGGGTTTACAGCCTCGGAAACCACTCCTTGTTCCTCGGGCTCAATTATCCGATCATCCAACCAATCATCGTTCATATCACCGGTGATGATTACTGTGCTATGCAACTTCCATTCGCGAGGGGGGCTGTGTTTACACATCATACCATGGGTTTCATGAATCACCATATCCAGAGATTCGTCGACACAGCTTGTTGCCAGATAATCTTCAGTGTGTGAAATGCATCAAGCTTCCATGCGATGGATGGCTTTTGCAAACCCGACATGCGGCGATGTGGTTCATGCCAACAGCAATATGCACAACTTGATTCGTGCTGATATCCAGACTGAGCCATGTATTCTGCTGCTGTAGCACGACCCTCTTTTGTTGGATATTATGTACTGTTGTTAGTTTGAAGCACTCCTCTAGTTTGAAGGATAGATACCTTCCTGGGATCAAGTGCATCCTAACTCACATGCGTAGGATGTACTGATAATGATGATGGAGATGCTATGCAGAAGCCATACATATCAGTTAGGCTTCAAGTGCGTACTTGTTAGTTAAACCTATGTATAAATCGTGGCACTAAATACGACTAGTAAGTAGTACAGTAGCAGTACTAGTATACGTCGGTCAAATTATTCATCATGTCCACACATTGAATTGACGTGACAACACGCTGCGCGTGAGGTGACACAAGAATCCCGGTGGCATGTTTGGGTATTCTGGACTTCAAATTTGGAGTACCACTTATCTGTCGAAATCTTTCATCATTCACTTAAAACAGTCGATTGATCATACATTGAATACCATATAACTGGAGTTACCGATGCAAGTCGAAGAAGGATTGGCCCGTGCTGCCGGCTGGCGTCAAGTTCGATCCCACGGATCAGGAGCTAATCGAGCACCTTGAGGCCAAAGTGAGTGCTGACAGTGCGAGATTTCAGTCTCTCATCGATTTGTTCATACCAACCATCGACAGCGAGCACGGCATATGTTACACCCAACCTGAGAAACTTCCAGGTAAGACACCGATCGGCCGTCTACTTGCACAAACATATTCCTTTGTTTATAGCTCTATTTTTCTTTTTAGACGCAGACCTGGTGAAGCAATTACAATTTGACAGTTAATAAAAAGTGAAACAAGTGACTGCAACATGCCAAAGATGTTATGAAAATGCCAACTAGGTACACTAAAACCTGTATTCCACAATACTGCAGGTATCACACTGAGTGGCCTAAGGAAGCATTTCTTCCAGCGCAATTCTAGGGCATTCAAAAGGGGCGTGTGGATGCGTCGCAAGATACAGTCGGAGTGCGGCATGCATGCGATGTGGCACAAGACCGGCAATACCTTGCCGGTGATGGTCAACGGCTAGCAGACGTGCAGCAAAAAAGGTTCTGGTGCTGCACACCAACAAGAACTTCGACCAGCAGAGGACCAACTGGGTGATGCACCAGTACCACCTCGGGGACCTGGAGCAAGGGAAGGAGCGGGAGCTCGTCCTCTGCAAGATTTTCTACCAGACGAACACTAGGGCCAGGAGTAAAAAGATTATAAGTTAGTTTGGTATTGGTAGTTGTACTACCTTGTCGTCCGCAAGTTGGTATTGTTGTTAACGATCTTTTGGTATGAACTTGCATTTGCTTCCAACCATCATGCCGAGGGTCGACGTGGATATAAAGCTGAATCATTTGTTTTGAAACGAATTTTTAGGCACCTGATTTTTGTTTGATGGGTAGCATAAGCACCCGCCATTTGAATTCCCAGTTCTCCAATTTTTTCGAAACAAGTGCATGGACTTATTACCACGATAAAAAAACAATATCCGTGCTGCATCCCAGTTATCAGTCTGTACTTGCAGAATTCTCTCGTTTATTGAGCACGTATATTGTTTTTTTAGGTCGAGCAAGTTTCAACTGGGCTGTAGATTGCCTAGGGTTGTTTTGTTTTTAACAGGCCCAACCCATGACGACAACGGGGCACAAAGATCCAACAGGTATCTACTGGCCTCTGGCCCGCCAGTGTTAGTTATATTTTGTCTTACAACATCCGCAGGCAGTTTTTTTACTGAATCAAACACACAGCCTAGTTCTATTTTCCTCTTGAAACGCATGTCCTACAACCGTTTTCTAATCTCTACCTATAGTTTTACTAGTTCATATACACGTATCATTATATTGAAAACACATAAAATTCCCTTATCATATTTACATCCTTATTTTTGTTGTTTTTTCCCACCCAGCGCTGATTTTTTTACCACTGGTTTTCCCTTAAACCAACTAAATTGTCCCACATCTTATTTGCTTACAAAAACAAAACGATTTTTTTGGCAAATCAATAAGTTCTTAAAAAATGTTTATCATTTCGGGATTACAATAGTTCGGACTCCACCGAAATATGCAAAATAAGGTTGGACTTTTTGACCGTGGTCCTGGGCAGAAAATGGGTTGTAATAAATTACTTAAGAATTAGCAAATGGGCTGCAAATTATAAAAAATAACAAATGGGATTTATGTGGTCTGCCACAGATTTGGAGGCTGACTTGTGGGCCTACTAAGTTCATGAGTACACAAGGTTTCTCAAAAAAGAAACTTAGTCAACAATCGACTCTACCAGCATCAGACCGTTAGATGTCAATCTAACGGCAATCGTGCTTCTTTAGTCTCTGATCTTCCTGTCCCAGCCGCCCAAACCAGCGCCGTCGGAACCGCCTGCTCCTGCCTCCCGTGGCCGGCAGTGCTGCCGGGAAGGCCTCACGGCCCCATCATACTCGCATCCCTGGCCTGTCTATCCCTCTACTCACCCACACCTCCTGTTATTCTCCGGCGACGGCAGCCGAAGCAGTCAACCCTCGTACTCTCCACCGCATGGGCAGCCACTACCGTGTCTTCCCCGGCTCCGTGTCATTCCCTTCATAGGCCTCGCCGTCGTCCACCACCCTGGTGCTCTCGGCGCGGCGTGGTCAATGATGTCCGTCCAACGGCCGTAGTGCTTCTTCAACCTTTGGTCTTCTTGCCCCAGCCGCCCAAAGCAGCGCCGGTTGTGCCGCATGCTCCTGACTCCCGTGGCCGGCTGTGCTGCCGCGGAGGCCTCACCGTCCCCATACTACTCCCACCGCTGGCCAGGCCATCCCTCCACTCACCCACTCCCCCTGTTATTCTGCGGCGACGGCAGCCTCACACCGCAACCTAACCAATGAACCCTTGTACTCCTCTCCGCTTGGGCATCCACTGCCGCGTCTTCCCCAGCTCCGTGTCGTCCCCTTCCTAGGCCTCGTCATCGTCCACCGCCGTGGTGCTCTCGGCGCGGTGTGGTCAATGTGGTCAATGACCGACTTCCATCGTAAGAGTATTGTACGTGGAGAGGCTGACAGCTGGGTCCACGGCAGCCGCAAGGAAGTGCCTCCTTATTACGCGCAAAATAATTATTCCTCCACCTAACAGCAGGGACCCACCGGACAGGCCACCAGTATTTCGCGGAAAAAATGTTTCCCCCCTGACTGCTGGGACCCACCGGACAGGCCACCGTATTTCGCGGAAAAAACGTTTTCCCCTGACTGCTGGGACCCACCGGACGGACCACCGTATTTCATGAAAAAACCGTCCCCCCCCCCCCCCCGCTGTCAGCTCGGACCCACCGGAAGTGCCTCCTTATTACGCACCGAAAAATGAATACTCCCCCTGCTAGCTGGGACCCAACCTGGTGGGAGGCTGACTTGTGGGCCTACTAAGTTGACGAGGATGGAGGGCTTTGTCAACTTAGTCAATATGAACGATTCTAGCTCCAGTGACCGTACGATGTCCATCCAACGGCCGTAGTGCTTCTTCAACCTCTTGTCTTCTTGCTCCAGCCGCCCAAAGCTGCGTCGGTCGTGCCGCGTGCTCCTGCCTCTCGTGGCCGGCTGTGATGCCGCGGAGGCCTCACCGCCCCCTACTACTCCCACCGCTAGCCCATGCTATCCCACTACTCACCCACACCCCCTGTTATTCTGCGGCGACGGCAGCCTCACACCGCAGCTGAACCAGTGAACCCCCGTACTCCTCTCCGCGTGGGCATCCACTGCCGCGTCTTCCCCGGATCCGCGTCGTCCCCTTCCTAGGCCTCACCGTCGTCCACCGCCTTGGTGCTCTCGGTGCGGCATGGTCAATGTGGTTAACGACCGACTTCCATCGAAAGAGTACTGTACGTGGAGAGGCTGACAGCTGGGTCCACGGCCACAGCCCAGTTTTTTTGTGATTTGCCAAGTAAGTCGCTTTGTTAGGCCTGTTGGGCTGCAAATCTTTCAAGACGAGGAGAGCTTCATTCGGCTGGCCGAGAAAATGGCCCATCAGTAAGGAGAAATGGGCTGTACATTTTTAAAACACATCAAACCGGCAATTAGTTTAAAATATCTTTTTTTTCATTTCGAGATTTTAAATTACATTAATTTTTATGTGTGGAGAATTTGTTGGATTTTATATTGATATACATTTATTTTTAAAATCAGTTTGAATGTGAGTTGAAATTTCGGGATTAAAAACAGTTCGGACCGCACCAAAATATGCAAAATTTTGTTAATTATTTAATCGTGGCCACAATATGGGCTGTAATGCTAACAAAAAGAATATGGGCTCCAAAAAAACCTTAAGAATTAGCAAATGCGTTGTAAATTATTAGAAATAATGGCAGATGGGTTGTATGCTATTTTCCACAGATTTGAGGCTTTCTTAAAAAAAGGTTGACGCACAAGCACTGACTGTTGGATGTCCATCGAACGGTCGTCGTGCTTCTTCAATCTCTGCTCTTCCTGCTCCAGCCGCTCAAACAAGCGCCGGCGGGACTGCCTGCTCCCTCCTCCCCGCGGCCGGCTGTGCTGTCGCGCAGGCCTCACCGCCCCATCGTACTCCCATCGCTGGCCTAGCCATCCCTCTACTCACCCACACCTGCTGTTATTCTCCGGCGACGGCATACGAACTAGTAAACCCTCATACAGTTGTACTCCCCTCCGCATGGGAAACAACTGTCGAGTCTTCCCTGCCTCCGTGTTGTTCCATTCCTAGGCCTCGCCGTCGTCCACCGCCCTAGTGCTCTCGGCGCGGCCTGGTCAACGTGGTCAACGACCTGCATCTGAAGTGGATTGTATGTGGAGAGGCCGACAGCTGGGTCCACGGCCGCACGCAAGGAAATGCCTCCTTATTACACGCAAAATAATGATTCCTTCACCTGACATCAGGGACCCACCGAAAGGGCCTCTGTATTTCGGGGGGAAAATGTTACCGCCGCTGATAGCTCGGACCCACCAGCTATATCTTCGCACGCAAGGAAGTGCCTCCTTATTACGCTCAAAAAATGAATACCCCCTGCTAGCTGGGACCCACCTTGGTGGGAGGCTGACTTGTGGGCCTACTAAGTTGACAGGGATGGAGGGCTTTGTCAACTTAGTCAATATGCACGATTCTAGCTCCAGTGACCATACGATGTCCATCCGACGGCCGTAGTGCTTCTTCAACCTCTGTTCTTCTTGATCCAGCCGCCCAAACCAGCGCCGGTCGTGCCTCGTGCTCCTGCCTCCCGTGGCTGGCTGCGATGCGGCGGAGGCCTCACCGCCCCCTACTACTCCCACCGCTGGCCAGGCCATCCCTCTACTCACCCACACCCCCTGTTATTCTGCGGCGACGGCAGCCTCACACCGCAGCGAACCAGTGAACCCTCGTACTCCTCTACGCGTGGGCATCCACTGTCGCGTCTTCCCCGGCTCCGCATCGTCCCCTTCCTAGGCCTCATCGTCGTCCACTGCCCTGGTGCTCTCGGCGCGGCATGGTCAATGTGGTCAAGGAACGGCTTCCATCGGACATGGACTGTACGTGGAGAGGCTGACAGCTGGGTCCACGGCCGCAGCAAGGAAGTGCCTCCTTATTACGTGCAGAATAATTATTCCTCCACCTGACAGCGGGACCCACCGGACGGTCCACTGTATTTCGCAAAAAAAACATTTCCCTCTGACTGCTGGGACCCACCAGCTACATCTTCGCATGCAAGGAAGTGCGTCTGGGCAAAAAAAAATGATTCGCCCCCCGACTGCTGGGACCGACCAGCTACATCTTCGCAGGCAAGGAAGTGCCTGACAGTCGGGACCCACCTGGTCGAAGCGTACGTAACGTTTCGAACGGCTTCCATCGGACGTGGACTGTACGTGGAGAGGCTGACAGCTGGGTCCACGGCCGCAGCAAGGAAGTGCCTCCTTATTACGTGCAAAATAATTATTCCTCCACCTGACAGCGGGGACCCACCGGACGGGCCACCGTATGTCGCAAAAAAATGATTCGCCCCCTGACTGCTGGGACCCATGAGCTACATCTTCGCACGCAAGGAAGTGCGTCCGAAAAAAAACGATTTGCCCCCTGACTGCTGGGACCCACCATGCCCCCGACTGCTGGGACCCACCAGCTACATCTTCACACGCAAGGAAGTGTGTCCGGGCAAAAAAACAAAACAATTCGCCCCCTGACTGCTGGGACCCACCAGCTACATCTTCGCAGGCAAGGAAGTGCCTGACAGTCGGGACCCACCTGGTCGAAGCGTACGTAGTGTTGTCATTTTGGTCGCAAACGTGTACGTACATACTGGTCGATGTAGAGGCGCGCACGTGTCGTAGTAGAGGCGCGCACGTAGCATGTACACGTACGTACAGTGGCCAGGGTGTAAGAAACAAAATGCGACCACGTATGTGTACATACGGGCGGGGTCTCGAACGCCTACTCACGCGTACGTACGGCCAGGGCTCATGTACATGGCTGGGTCAGAACGGAGAAACAACGTCGTCGTCGTGTTCATGGGGAGGCAATGGAATGTGTCATGTTCATGGGGAGGCAACGGAATGCGTCGTGTTCATGGGGAGGCAACGGAATGTGTCGTGTTCATTGGGAGGCAACGGAATGCGTGGGAGCCAACTGACTGGGTTAGAAAGAAATGCGTGGTCGTGTTCATCGGGAGGGCTTGGACGGAACATGCGATGGAAACGAGGCCTGGCGTACCGCAAAACGGAGGAAACGGCCTTGTGTTCGACCGGCCACATTCGAAACGGGATCCTATTGATCGGGAGGGGTCCGGCGTACCGCAAAACGGAGGAAACAGACCTCCTACGGTCGAAACGGGGGTCCTGTTGATCGGGAGGGCTGTGGCGTACCGCAAAACGGACGAAACGGACTTGTGTTGGAGCGCTACGGTCGAAACGGGGGTCCTGTTCATCGGGGGGTGTGGCATACCGCAAAACGGGACTCCACGGGATACTGTTCATCTCCACCGTCGACCTCCTCCAGCCTCCACGGGCTCCTGTTCATCCAGCCTCCACCGCGCGCTACTCCACCGGCTACTGTTCAACCACCCCTCCACCGTCTATTGTTCATCCAGCCCTCCACACCACGGGGTCCTGTTCAGCCACCCCTCCACGGGCACCCCTCCACCTTCTACTGTTGATCCAGCCCTCCACACCACGGGTCCTATTCAACCACCCCTCCACCGTCTACTGTTCATCCAGCCCTCCACACCACGGGGTCCTGTTCATCCACCTCTCCACGGGCACCCCTCCACCGTCTATTGTTCATCCAGCCCTCCACCACACCACGGGGTCCTGTTCATCCAGAGGCATCGCCACCGCTCACTGTTCATCCAACCCCCCCACCCCCCGCAACGCTCACTATTCATCCCATCGATCGGCTTCATTTAGCAGCAGTAGCGAAGGAATCGCTCGATCGGGTTCAGTTAACAGCCATCGATCGATCGCTCGGGTTTAGTAACGTGTAGCCTGCAGTGCAATCGCTCGGGTTCAGTTAGAGCCCAACGCCTCACTCAGGTTCAGTTAGAGCCAACGCCTCGCACACACGCGCGTACGTGTACGAGAGAAACGCGCATCGCTCGGCCCCCGACCTCCCACCGTAACCGGGAACTCCCCAAAATTTTCCTCCCCCCTCGCTTCTACCACGGTTTTTTCCGTCAGGGATGGCCCAAAGAATGTCATGCAGCTGCGTCTCCGGCCCGCCCAAGACGAAAAGCCCATTTTTTGTCATGATTTTTTGTCATAGAAGTAGGAGCCCACCACATCTATGATGATATCGGGTTTTGTCACAATTATCGCCATAGAAGTGTCATATGTATGACAGAAAAAAAAATTCATTCGGCCCAAAATGTCACGGATGTGTCTTTTTTTGTAGTGATTATCATTAACATTATCACTAGTTTCAGGTTCATTACCAGATTGTGTTTCAGCATTAGAAATAGAAATATCATTTGGATTCTCAGGTGTTTCAGTAATATGTTCACTAGAAGCATGCAAAGTCCTATCATTTTTCTTTTTCTTCCTTTTAGAAGGACTAGGTGCATCTATATTATTTCTCTGAGAGTCTTGCTCAATTCTCTTAGGATGGCCTTCAGGATACAAAGGTTCCTGAGTCATCTTACCACCTCTAGTCATAACTCTAATAGCATTATCATTATCCTTACTATTCAATTCAATGAGCAAATCATTTTGAGCTTTAAGTACTTGTTCTACTTGAGTGGTAACCATAGAAGCATGTTTACTAATAAGTTTAAGTTCACCTTTGACATTAGCCATATAATCACCCAAGTGTTCAAGCATATTTGAGTTGTATTTCAATTGTCTACCAAAATAAGCATTAAAATCTTCTTGCTTAGCCATAAATTTATAAAACTCATCTAAGCATGGGCTAACAAACTTAGTAAATGGGATTTCAGCTTTATCATATCTATAGAGAGAATTTACCTTTACTACCTGTGTCGGGTTATCAAGACCATGAGTTTCTTCAATAGGTGAAGGATTAAGATCATATGTTTCTTCAACAGGCGGTAAATTAAGACCATGTATTTCTTCAATAGGAGGTAAATTCTTAACATCTTCAGCTTTAATACCTTTTTCTTTCATAGATTTCTTTGTCTCTTGCATATCTTCAGGACTGAGAAATAGAATACCCCTCTTCTTCGGAGTTGGTTTGGGAATAGGCTCGGGAATTGGCTCCGGAGGTGTCCAATTATTTTCATTCGTCAACATCTTATTCAATAGAATTTCAGCTTCATCCAGTGTTCTTTCCCTGAAAACGGAACCAGCACAACTATCCAGGTAATCTCTGGAGGCATCGGTTAGTCCATTATAAAAGATATCAAGTATTTCATTTTTCTTAAGAGGATGATCAGGCAAAGCATTAAGTAATTGGAGAAGCCTCCCCCAAGCTTGTGGGAGACTCTCTTCTTCAATTTGCACAAAATTATATATATCCCTTAAAGCAGCTTGTTTCTTATGAGCAGGGAAATATTTAGCAGAGAAGTAATAAATCATATCCTGGGGACTACGCACACAACCAGGATCAAGAGAATTAAACCATATCTTAGCATCACCCCTTAATGAGAACGGAAATATTTTAAGGATATAAAAGTAACGAGTTCTCTCATCAGTCGTGAACAGGGTGGCTATATCATTCAATTTAGTAAGATGTGCCACAACAGTTTCAGATTCATAGCCATGAAAAGGATTAGATTCAACCAAAGTAATTATATCAGGATCAACAGAGAATTCATAATCCTTATCGGTAACACAGATAGGTGAAGTAGCAAAAGCAGGGTCAGGTTTCATTCTAGCATTTAGAGATTGCTTGTTCCATTTAGCTAATAACCTCTTAAGTTCGTATCTATCTTTGCAAGCTAAAATAGCTAAAGAAGCTTCTTGATCAAAAACATAACCCTCAGGAATAACAAGTGATTCTTCATCATCACTTTCATCAATATTATCAAATTCAATATTTTCAATCTTTCTAGCCCTAGCAAGTTGTTCATCAAGAAATTCACCAAGTGGCATAGTAGTATCAAGCATAGAAGTAGTTTCATCATAAGTATCATGTATAGCATAAGTAGCATCATCAATAACATGCGACATATCAGAACGAATAGCAGAAGCAGTTTTAGGTGTCGCAAGCTTACTCATAACAGAAGGTGAATCAAGTGCAGAGCTAGATGGCAGTTCCTTACCTCTCCTCGTAGTTGAGGGATAAATCTTGGTTTTTGGATCTCTCAAGTTCTTCATAATGATAAGCAGATATAAATCCCAAGTGACTCAAAGAATAGAGCTATGCTCCCCGGCAACGGCGCCACAAAATAGTCTTAATAACCCACAAGTATAGGGGATCGCAACAGTTTTCGAGGGTAAATTATTCAACCCAAATTTATTGATTCGGCACAAGGGGAGCCAAAGAATATTCTCAAGTATTAGCAGCTAAGTTGTCAATTCAACCACACCTGGAAACTTAGTATCTGCAGCAAATTATTTAGTAGCAAAGTAATATGATAGTAGTGGTAACGGTAGCAAAAGGTAACAGTAGTAAAAGTAATGTTTTTGGTATTTTGTAGTGATGATAGCAATAGCAACGGAAAAGTAAATAAGCGAAGAACAATATATGGAAAGCTCGTAGGCAATGGATCGGTGATGGAGAATTATGTCGGATGCGGTTCATCATGCAACAGTCATAACCTAGGGTGACACAGAACTAGCTCCATTTCATCAATGTAATGTAGGCATGTATTCCGAATATAGTCATACGTGCTTATGGAAAAGAACTTTCATGACATCTTTTGTCCTAACCTTCCGTGGTAGCAGGGTCCTTACAGAAACTAAGGGATATTAAGGCCTCCTTTTAATAGAGTACCGGAACAAAGCATTAACACATAGTGAATAATGAACTCCTCAAACTACGGTCATCACCGGTAAGTATCCCGATTATTGTCACTTCGGGGTTAACGGATCATAACACATAATAGGTGACTATAGACTTGCAAGATAGGATCAAGAACACCCATGTATTGATGAAAACATAATAGGTTCAGATCTGAAATCATGGCACTCGGGCCCTAGTGACAAGCATTAAGCATAGCAAAGTCATAGCAACATCAATCTCAGAACATAGTGGATACTAGGGATCAAACCCTAACAAAACTAACTCGATTACATGATAGATCCCATCCAACCCATCACTGTCCAGCAAGCCTACGATGGAATTACTCACGCATGGCGGTGGGCATCATGAAATTGGTGATGGAGGATGGTTGATGATGACGATGGCGATGGGTTCCCCTTTTCGGAGCCCAGAACGGACTCCAGATCAGCCCTCCCGAGTGGTTTTAGGGCTTGGCGGCAGCTCCGTATCGTAAAACGTGATGAATCCTTCTCTCTGATTTTTTCTCTCCCTGAAACACAATATATAGAGTTGGAGTTGGAGTCGGAGAGGCACCAGGGGGCCCACGAGGTAGGGGGCGCGCCCCCCACCCTCGTGGACAGGTGGTGGGCCCCTGGCCTTTATCTTTTGCAAGTATTTTTTATATTTTCCAAAAAGTTGCTCCGTGAAGTTTCAGGTCATTCCAAGAACGTTTGTTTCTGCACATAAATAACACCATGGTAATTCTGCTGAAAACAGCGTCAGTCCGGGTTAGTTCCATTCAAATCATGCAAGTTAGAGTCCAAAACAAGGGAAAAAGTGTTTAGAAAAGTAGATATGATCGAGAGGTATCACCTTCCACGCTGCCGTGTCGTACTGTGTCTCCCATTTCTATGGTCGAGACTCCCATGCCGGCGGCCGCGCCATGCAAGCAGAGATAGAAGCCGGGTGCACGAAGAGCGACGAGTCGGTGGCCAGCGCCTCCGCGTCCGCCGCCATCATCGAGGAGAAGTAGAACACGGGAGGCCGCCGCCACTTTGGTCCCATGAAGGCCACCGCGGAGGCAACACCGGCGTACACAGCAGGTGTCTTGCCGGTTCCTTTTGTTGCGAGGACCTTCGTCGACCCCGCATGGGCTCCACGGAAGCGGAGAAGCCCCCTTCCACCATCATCTTGGGCATCAGCCAACCATATCAGTTGGGCAGCGGCGAAGCGAGCCGTCCTTCGCGCTGAAGCATAGACCTCCGGGGCTCCCGGCAGTCCGGTGATCGTGCTGTCGGACATGAGGAACACAAATGGATCGGTGGGTGACCATTTAGGCCAGGTATTATATACCTGTGCTGTCCAGAACTAGCACCGCTTAGTTGATTTGAATGTAATGAAATCCGTCATGTTTGTATGAAAATCTGGTATTTTATATGAATTCCATCATTATTTATGAGAAATATCGCTGTGTTTGCATGAATTTCGTCCGGTTGGTTGAGTTGCTATCAGAATGTGTGCGGCTATGGTTGGATGGCGTAATATGCGGGTCGCCGGTCGGTCTGCGGCCGACTTGGGCGGCATGGTGGGACAAAAAAAGCACAGCTCTTGCGAGCTCATCTCCAACGTGCGCGCTGGAGGATGCATGAGCACTCGAGCCATTCCTCATTCATCGGTGGCAAAGGCACCGGTGGACAAAAGGGTCGCTAATATTTTGGCTACCTCGGGCAAAATCCAAACAGCCCCTCCCAGCAGATTCAAATCTCTCGTTCGCCGTGAAATTTTGCCATGTGTTGTTTTCATAGACTAGCAAGATGCTTGTGCATTGCAGGGAACATCAAGATGCATTTTTTCTACAAAACACCTGTTGTGATTGACCCATGCAGGAGTAACCCCATGTGTAAAAACTAATGATATCTCAAGAATTTTACCGGAAAAACGGTATCTCAAGAATTTCATCGAAAAAATGATATATATATATATATATACTCCTATAAAAGACTTAGTTGGTGATGATGGTGTGTCTGCCATCTGTCATTTCTGACCATTAGATCTACATCTAATGGCTGCGAGGTAAGTTGTGGCATTTTTGTAACAATAGCCCACTTCTCCGCTCCAATTTGAAGAAACCCACTTATTATCTTGAAAGCAACCACATCCCTCCCTCGCCTCATCAAAACAACCTGAGAAATATATTTTGAGTGAAACGTAATATATTTTTAGTGGTATATATGTATATCAAAACAAGAGTGTTTTCTTTCAAGTTTGTGAACAAGTACTATTCTACTTTGGATCCGTTGCAACGCACGGGCATATTGCTAGTATTGAGAAAGATGAGAGATAAGGTGAGGAGGAGTGGGGCGTGGTGGTGACTGGTGGTCGGACTGGGCGGAGGCATCTGGATGGACGACGCATTATGTCTAGGTTTGTATCTCTCTCTCACACACCCACGTAGGTGGGGGACGTGCACGAAGAGAAGAGGTGCACGCACGGCGCACGTACTCCCGTCTCTTTCCCAACCACACCTGCGCGGGTACACGGTGGAGCTCATTTCTGCACGAAAAGGCAGCCCACGTGGTAATTTGACACGTGTACTGGTTGTCCACTTGATGGAGGATCGTCTACCACGGGTAAACAAACAAATTGCGACTTGACGCGTTATGTTAAAAAAGAGGCAAACCATGTGGGGCCTACCTTAGAGGCAAGGTTCTATACACTCGAGATGCTCTGTACGTATTACTTTTGATGTGTCCTGTCAACTCGCAGAACGAGGAGAAGCTTGCTTACTACGCTGTCTCCCCCGCCCACGGCGCGGTGGCTCGCAGGACGAGGTGAAGCTTGCTTACTACTCCTCATTGTATATTGGTTTATTGGTCCCTGAGGGAGTCCTGGATTAGGGGGTGTCCGGATAGCCGGACTATAACCTTTGGTCGGACTCTTGGACTATGAAGATACAAGATTGAAGACTTCGTCTCGTGTCCGGATGGGACTTTCCTTGGCGTGGAAGGCAAGCTTGGCAGTACGGATATGTAGATCTCCTCCCATTGTAACTGACTCTGTGTAACCCTAGCCCTCTCCGGTGTCTATATAAACCGGAGGGTTTTAGTCCATAGGACAAACAACAATCATACCATAGGCTAGCTTCTAGGGTTTAGCCTCTCTGATCTTGTGGTAGATCTACTCTTGTACTACCCATATCATCAATATTAATCAAGCAGGACGTAGGGTTTTACCTCCATCAAGAGGGCCCGAACCTGGGTAAAACATTGTGTCCCCTGCCTCCTGTTACCATCCGGCCTAGACGCACAGTTCGGGACCCCCTACCCGAGATCCGCCGGTTTTGACATCGACATTGGTGCTTTCATTGAGAGTTCCTCTGTGTCGTCACCTTTAGGCCCGATGGCTCCTTCGGTCATCAACAACGATGCGGTCCAGGATGAGACCTTTCTCCCCGGACAGATCTTCGTGTTCGGCGGCTTTGCACTGCGGGCTAATTCGCTTGGCCATCTGGAGCAGATTGAAAGCTACGCCCCTGGCCGTCAGGTCAGACTTGGAAGTTTGAACTACAAGGCTGACATCCGCGAAGACTTGATCTTCGATGGATCTGAGCCACAACCAAGCGTGCCGCACTGTCACGATGGGAACGACTTAGCTCTACCGCCGAACAGTGCCCTGGAGGCCGTGCCCGCAACAGCTCCGACCCTTAGCTCGGAGCCAACTGCGCTGATCGAGGGCGGGTGGCTAGACACCGCCTCGGGGGCTGCAGTCTCAATGGCGATCGAGCCAAACACCGGCTTTATCCTCTGCGAAGCCCATGACTCCAAGGTGCCAGAACCTGCTCCAGACTCCGAACCCTCCGCGCCCTTGCCAATCGAATCCGATTGGGCGCCGATTATGGAATTCACCTCCGCAGATATCTTTCAGCACTCGCCCTTCGGCGACATTCTGAATTCACTAAGGTCTCTCTCTTTTTCAGGAGAGCCCTGGCCGGATTACGACCAATAGGATTGGGATGCGGACAATGAAGAAATTTGACTCCCACCCACCACCCACTTCGTAGCCAATGTCGACGATTTAACCGACATGCTTGACTTCGACTCCGAAGACATCGACGGCATGGACGACGATGTAGGAGGCAAACAGGAACCAGCGCCCACAAGGCACTGGACAGCCACCCCATCCTATGATGTATACATGGTGGACAAACCCAAAGGAAACGACGAGGACGAACGGGAGGACGCAACGAAGGGTCGTTCCTCCGAAAAGCAGTCAAAGCGGCGGCTTAAGCGCCGCTCCAAGCCCCGCCTCGACAGTGACAGCGGTCATACAGACCCAGCCATAGAGCAGGGTGAGCCGGCGAACGATGAACATGGCATCGAGCAACCATCCGAACAAGGCAACTTGGATAAACAAACCGCACAACCCGTCCCCGGCGAAGATAACAGTCCGGACGACCTCACGCCGGACAAGTTCCTCGAGCAGAAGAACCTCCACAAAAGGCTCATTGCCACTGCACGTAGCCTGAAAAAGCAGAAGCGGAAGCTCAAAACTGCGGAAGATGCACTCAGAATCAGGTGGAGCAAAGTACTCAACACCGCAGACAAATACGGCGACAGTCGCCACACAAAAAGCTACCCGAAGCAAAAGCTCCTGCCTGAATTTGATGAGGAGGCCTTAGAACCTCCGCAATCAACAAATAAGGAAGCCACCCGGTCGGATAAACGACCCCATGGCCAATATAGAGCGGCAAGAGGCACCGCACACAAGCCAGCACGCGACCCACTCAAGGATTCGCATCCAAAAGATGGCCCAGCCAGATCTATCTACGGGCCAAGAAAGCAAGCTTTAGTAAGTAATGCAACACAACAAACATCCGAACACTACGGCACACCCAAATACAGGGGTGCCGCACACCCCCTATGTTTCACCGATGAGGTGCTGGACCATGAAATTCCAGCGGGATTCAAGCCCGTAAACATAGAGGCGTACGACAGAACGACAGACCCTGGAGTCTGGATTGAGGACTATATCCTCCATATCCATATGGCCAGAGGAGACGACCTCCACGCCATAAAATACTTACCCCTCAAGCTCAAAGGGCCAGCCCGGCATTGGCTTAAAGGCCTTCCCGAAAACACCATTGGAAGTTGGGAAGAGCTCGAGGATGCTTTTCGGGCAAATTTTCAAGGGACCTATGTCCGGCCTCTGGATGCAGACGATTTAAGTCATATAACTCAACAGCCCGGAGAGTCAGTCCGGAAACTCTGGAACATATTTCTTACTAAAAAGAACCAGATAGTCGACTGTCCGGATGCTGAAGCCTTTGCAGCTTTCAAACACAGCGTTCGAGACGAATGGCTCGCCGGACACCTCGGCCAAGAAAAGCCAAGAACAATGGCCGCATTAACAAGCCTCATGACCCGCTTTTGCATGGGAGAGGACAGCTGGTTGGCAAGATGCACCACCAGCGACCCGAGTACATCCAAAGTCAGGGACGGAAACGGGAAACCGCTCGCAGCAAGGACCAGCGCCGAAATAAGGGAAACAGCCCGAAGAGCACGACAGTCAACACCGGATTCAAAAGCTTTCGGCAGGGTCAGAAAAAGCTGCCCCTCAAGGATAACAGGGACGAGCTATCTAGCCTAAAGAAAATCTTGGACAAAATATGTCAAATCCACAGCACTCCCAGGAAGCCTGCAACCCATACCCACGGAGAATGTTGGGTCTTCAAGCAATCCAGCAAACTCAATGCCGAACACAAGGGGCTCGATACACCAAGTGAGGACGATGACGAACCCCACAAGCAGAGCACCGGGAAACAAAATAATTTCCCACAAGAAGTCAAAATATTAAACTTACTCCGCGTGACAAAAGGGAAAAACAAAGTGGTGCCTATAGAGATACACGCCATGCGGCCTATCACAAATGAGTCTCGCCACTGGTTGTTAAAACCGATCACCTTTGACCATCAGGATTACTCCGGAAGTATCCGGAATGCAGGTTGGACCGCCTTGGTATTAGATCCGATAATCGATGGATTCCACTTTACACAAGCCCTGATGGACGGCGGCAGTGGTCTAAACTTGCTATATCAGGACACAGTCCGCAAAATGGGGATGGACCCAACAAAAATTCGCCATAGCAACACTTCCTTCAAAGGAGTAACGCCAGGCCCGGATGCCCATTGCATGGGTTCTCTCCTGCTAGAAGTAATGTTCGCTTCCCCCGATAACTTCCGCCGTGAAAAGCTAACCTTCCACATTGCCCCATTTTCAAGTGGCTATCAAGCACTACTGGGACGCGAAACTTTCGCCCGCTTTAATGCAATACCACATTATGCATATCTCATGCTTAAGATGCCTGGCCCACGAGGCATCATCTCACTAAAGGGAAATATTGAATGTTCCTCGCGCGCAGAAGACTATACGGCTGCCTTGACAGGCACACATTAAAACAGCTTCACCAACAAAAGCATCTAACAGGTCATTAATACCACGGACACGGCTAGGCGAGTCCGGAGCAAACTTATAATTGATAAAGGTTTTTGTAGCCATACACCCCTATACAAGGGGCTCCGCATATGTAAAATAAGCGACAATAAGGCTCAATTTTCCCCATCTTGAATTATACTTCGTTTACTTAGTACAACATATATTTCGCATGGCTATTCTTCTTTCAACTAAGTTCCTCTCTTTTACAGATGAACACCATGCTACACCCGTCCAGGACACGGCGCAACGGAGACACAGGCGCAGACGTGCAGCAGGGACCCGTCCCAAGGATTCTCTTTAGATTAAGACCCTGCGTAAACCTTTTTCACTGTCTCTTGTTGATGCACATCCGCCGGATTCACAGTATAACCGAGGAGGAGGCTGGCATCTTGGCATGTGGCCACGTCAGAATTTCACACGTACCTGGACACCAGGGGCTTATTATCATGGGCACTGCTCAGCCAGTTTTTATAAAGACATAATACCTTAGGGAGTGTTCGGCGTCGCGAGTTTGGCCTTATATGCATCAGCTCCGAATCATGTCTTCGGTCAAATGTTGGGTTTGCCCGGCTCCTGTGTTTTGCTGCCTTACGTTCCGCTCTATCGGCTAAGGCGGCACCAGGAGAACTACTGCGATTGTGCCCCGGTTCAGCCAGGCAAGCATCTCAGTAGAGAAAGCCGAAAACTGACTGTCATGATATAGCATGAGACTGGTCAACCACTCGACGACCTATCGGAGTCTTCGGTATTCCTCCGCATTAACGAAGGGCTGTTTCCTGGCCAGGCACACACGCGCCCCGAGTTCGGGCGAGCACGGCGCCACCAGGGGCTATATAGTAGCCCCCTGTCAAACTCCTATGGCTAAGTGAAAGTGATAAAGCATTATAGTCCGATTTCCTAGTTCGCTGCGCTATCACCTCCTTCATGGACCAAGACGTTGGATTAAGTGTGAGAATGCGCCTTCTGCGAACACCCCCACATTATATGCGTGGGGGCTGAAGCCGATGACTGCCATCTTTTAGATTATATACACATATACCTCAATGGTTGCACATGAGGCATTATAATACTTGCAGGCACAAGTATAAAAAGCTTCTACAATACATCAAAATATTGTTTTACAATAATACATGTTATTCGAACATAATATCCTTCGAGCACTGCGTCTCTATTAAACGAGCGCCTTGCAGAACTTCCTGAAAATAGTGCTCAGCAGGTATTCGGCCTCCGTCCGAATCTTGGGATGCAACAGCGGTGGCCTCCATCTCCGCCTAGTATGTCTTGACACGGGCAAGGGCCATCCGTGCACCCTCTATGCATGCTGACCTCTTCATTGCATTGATATGCGGCACGGCACCAAGGAACTGCTGCACCAAGCTAAAATAATTGTTCGGCTTTGGCCTTTCCGGCCACAGATGATTAACGACATCCTTCATGGCGAGTCCGGACAACCTATTCAGTTCGGCCCATTCGGCCAAACGATCGGTCAACGAAAGCGGATGCTCCGGATTGTTGAATTATGACCAGAAGAGCTTCTCCACTTCGCTATCTTTCTGATCTCGGAAATGTTCGGCCGCGTCAGCGGCACTCGCAGCTAAATCCAGATATGCGTCCACCGAACTCCACATCCGGTCCAACGGAGCGTATTTTGGATCTCTGAACTTCATCGGCAGCATAAAGGGCTTTCCAGCCGTGATATCTCCGGCCTGACGCAGCTCCTCCTTCATCGCTCTCATTGCAGAACAAGCATCCTTGGCCGCTGTAGTGGCCTTCTCCAGGTCTATCCGCTCCGTCCGATCTTCTTTTTCAAGAAGCTTGCAGCGGTCAGCAGCGTTCTTTAATTTCGCAGCCATTTCGGCCATTTCCTTCTTGCTTCGGCAGTGAGCAGCCTGTTCGGCTTTTAGCTCTTCAATTGCCTATACGGCAGCCGCATCACTTCTCCTGGCTTGCTCCTTGGCTCGGGCAAGTTTCGCCCAAAGGTTCTCCATGGCAGCGGCCCGATCTGCATCAAGCGCACACGCTGTAAGATACTGGCATCAAGCTCCTCTTACCATGTGTCTCTGGAGAAATTACATACCTTGTGCCTCGCCAAGCCGCTTGTTGACAAGCGCGATGTCGGCATCTGCCACGTCAAGTTGCCGCGTTAGCTCGGCAAATTCATCAGTCCGGCTGGCCACCGGACACTTCGCCACCTACATAGGAAGGCGGCAAAATTACACCTGGGACTATGATCCTCTGCGTGCTGTCGTCTTCGACAACACACAGAGTCTCAGGGGCTACTATGTACACAAGGCGCATCTTATATGCGGAACTGTCAAAAGGTACATCACCTCGCGTACCTCAAAGCTTGTCAGTAAACTCCTGACGGCCTTGTGCAACCCGCTTTCAGCGGAGGAAATCCTTTCAATTACCGTACCCATCAACGTACGGTGTTCCTCTGAGATAGACACTCGCCCTAACAGATCCTTCAGTTCATCCGACCGAGCACCGGGCGGTGCCGGACTCGTTCGATGGCCTTTTTCAAAGACCGGACACAGATGGCCTTGGGGGGCCATATGACTGCCTTCCGGCCCTGCCAGATTTGGAGAAACCCTCCGCGACGATACCTCAGGATCGCCCGCTTCATAAGGCGGTATGGCAGGGGGAGGCGTTCCGCTCTCCACCATCTTCGGAAGAAGATCCCCCGAAGATGAGCTCTGCTGAGAAGGGCTGAGATCCGAACTACAAGGTAAAATTTCAGTTATTTTCCTTAGAAATAAAACAAGGATTTCTCTCATTTTAAACCTCCCCTCTCTACTTACGGCTCGGTGGAGGGCTGATCCCCTTGAGGGCATAGTACGGCCGAGGCATCCCCTGGCACAGGACCCTCTGGCGAAGATTTCTTCCCCCGCTTTGAGACCATGGACTTCGGGTGTTCAGAGGCAGTCCTCTTCCTCCCCTGAGTAGAGGAATTTTCGATTCCTCCTTTCCAAACAGCCTCCTTCAGGGAGGCAGCAGCTTCTTTGTCCCCCCCTCGCTTTCTTCCGAAGGCACGATCTCCAGCATCCTGGTTAGCACGGGATCTGGCGAGGTCTCGGGAAGGGGGGCTGGACACCTGATTAACTTCGCCTTCGCTACCCACTCCTGTTTCAAAGACAACCCTTTTAAGGGTGATGTTGTGATAAATGAACGGATGGTGTGTCCGGGCACAGGGCTACTTACTTGAGTATCTGGACGATTGTAGCTCAGACCTGCGTCCTCCGTAGAATCCGGACACACTACTTGTGGTCCAAAGAACAATTTGTACATTTCCACGGGCGTCATGCCAAGAAAATGTTGGAGAACTCGTGGTCCCTCCAGGTTGAACTCCCACAGGCGGAGGGGGCGGCGTTTGCAAGGCAGAACTCGGCGAATTAACATAACCTGCGTCACCACGACCATACTGATGTCTCTTTCTAGGAGATCTCAGATGCGGCCCTGCAACAGGGGCACGTCCTTTGCCGACCCCCAGTCCAGCCCCTTATTGACCCATGACGCTAGTCGTGGCGGGGGACTCGAGCGGAAAGCAGGCAGCGCCACCCACTTGGTGCTCCTGGGAGCTGTGATATAAAACCACTCTTGTTGCCATAAGCTGAACTCCTCTTGAAAAGAGCCCTCGGGCCATGGAGCGTCGGCATTCTTGCTTATAACAGCGCCTCTGCACTCCGCGTGTTGTCCCTCAATCATCCTCGGCTCTACTTTAAAGGTCTTAAGCCACAGTCCGAAGTGAGGAGTAATACGGAGGAAGGCTTCGCACATGACAATGAACGATGAGATGTGGAGGATGGACTCCGGGGCTAAGTCGTGAAATTCCAGCCCATAATAAAACATGAGCCCCCTCACAAAGGGATCCGTCGCGAAGCCTAGCCCTTGGAGGAAGTGAGACACGAACACCACGCTCTCAACAGGCTTGGGAGTAGGAATAACCTGCCCGTGAGCAGGCAGCCTATGCGAGATTTCGCCGGTCAAAAACCTGGCTTCTCTCAGCTTTAGCACGTCGTCCTCCGTGACGGAGGAAGGCGTCCATCAGCCTCGAAGGTCGGAGCCGGACATCGTTGAAGGTCCGAAGCGCCTGAAATCTAGGGCCTTGGGTGTTGGAACTCGAGGCGAAGGGTGAATTCGATTGAGATCAAAAGAAAGGAGTAAGGCCTTGGTCTCTTTATAAGAGGTTGAATACCAAGAGCCCTCCCCGTGACCATTTGGGACTCACCTTTGATCGAGGAGACACACCAACGAGCACGATTGGGTTACCCACGTCCGTATTGATGAGAATCCCGTAAATAAAAGGGACACGATCTCTGCTTCGACAAGATGTGTCAAGGAAACCGCCTCGCAAAACACGCTGAGGTGGGACAGTAAAAACGGTTCAAATAAAGGCTTGGCTGTGGCGTGAAGACATGCCACGGAATACATCAGCAGATTAGACTTGTGTAAATATTATTCTCTCTATGGCAGTATGTGGAACTTATTTTGCAGAGTCGGACACTATCCTTGTGTTCAAAATCTTCTATGAAGTATTCGGAGGAGGAACCCGCCTTGCAATTCCGAAGACAATCTGTGCGCCGGACTCGTCATCATTGAAGCCTGGTTCAGGGGCTACTGAGGGAGTCCTGGATTAGGGGGTGTCCGGATAGCTGAACTATAACCTTTGGCTGGACTCTTGGACTATGAAGGTACAAGATTGAAGACTTTGTCCCGTGTCCGGATGGGACTTTCCTTGGCATGGAAGGCAAGCTTGGCAATACGGATATGTAGATCTCCTCCCATTATAACCGACTCTGTGTAACCCTAGCCCTCTCCGGTGTCTATATAAACCGGAGGGTTTTAGTCCATAGGACGAACAACAATCATACCATAGGCTAGCTTCTATGGTTTAGCCTCTCTGATCTCGTGGTAGATCTACTCTTGTACTACCCATATCATCAATATTAATCAACCAGGACGTAGGGTTTTACCTCCATCAAGAGGGCCCGAACCTGGGTAAAGCATTGTGTCCCCTGCCTCATGTTACCATCCGGCCTAGACGCACAGTTCGGGACCCCCTACCCGAGATCCGCCGGTTTTGACACTGACATTGGTGCTTTCATTGAGAGTTCCTCTGTGTCGTCACCTTTAGGCCCAATGGCTCCTCCGGTCATCAACAACGATGCGGTCCAGGGTGAGACCTTTCTCCCCGGACAGATCTTCGTGTTCGGCGGCTTTGCACTGCGGGCTAATTCGCTTGGCCATCTGGAGCAGATTGAAAGCTACGCCCCTGGCCGTCAGGTCAGATTTGGCAGTTTGAAATACACAGCTGACATCCGCGAAGACTTGATCTTCGACGGATCCGGGCCACAACCAAGCGTGCCGCACTGTCACGATGGGCACGACTTAGCTCTACCGCCGAACAGTGCCCTGGAGGCCGCGCCCGCAACAGCTCCTACCCTTAGCTCGAAGCCAACTGCGCCGATCAAGGGCGGGTGGCTAGACACCGCCTCGGGGGCTGCAGTCTCAACGGCGATCGAGCCAAACACCAGCTTTATCCTCTGCGAAGCCCGTGACTCCAAGGTGCCGGACACTGCTCCGGACTCCGAACCCTCCGCGCCCTGTGATGGTACTACTACTAGTAGTAGAATTGAGACTTAATATGGAAAAATGATTTTTTTAGACGAGCCTTATAAACCGGAAAGGAGGGAGTAGTAAGTAGTATACTACCTCCATAGTGGGTACGTACTCAGTAAAATCAGATTTTCCCAAAACTAAGTCGCTCAACCTTTATTTTCTTGTTTCCCTTCCTGCCTCATTGCATCGAACAAACTATGCCAAACTCCCCTGCCTGCCGCGCGAGAAAAGACTCGCCCTCGCCTTTTTTTAGTCTGGGTTTGTATCGATGGATCGCGCGAAGCAGCAAAAACCAAGCCGTGTCTTGTACTCCTCCATCGATGCTCGCTTTCATGAATTCTATACTTCCTATTGCCAACATGTGGGACATATAGCAACCGGGTCAATGTGTCATGCACCAACTAACAGTGCAGAACAGCTGGGGGGACGCACCCCAGTCGTTCCGCCCCAGTAGTAGTAATGAGCAATGAGACGTCAAATCACAATGTCGCACCTTCCCAGACGAACGAAGCAACCATTATTTCACAATTCGCTTCGCCATCATATACTTCAAGCAAACCACATATAGTATTGCTTCTGCCATTGTTCTGCCTCAAGAGGGCCACGCGCATTGATGTCTACTACACAACCTTCTTCTTGTAGACTTTGTTGGTCCTCCAAGTGCAGAGGTCTGTAGGACAGTAACAAATTTCCCTCAAGTGGATGACCTAAGGTTTATCAATCCGTGGGAGGCATAGGATGAAGATGGTCTCTCTCAAACAACCCTGCAACCAAATAACAAAGAGTCTCTTGTGTCCCCAACACACCCAATACAATGGTAAATTGTATAGGTGCACTAGTTCGGCGAAGAGATGGTGATACAAGTGCAATATGGATGGTAGATATAGGTTTTTGTAATCTGAAAAAATAAAAAACAGCAAGGTAACTAATGATAAAAGTGAGAGAAATTCATACTTTCACTAGTGCAAGTTCTCTCGACAATAATAACATAATTGGATCATATAACTATCCCTCAACATGCAACAAAGAGTCACTCCAAAGTCACTAATAGCGGAGAACAAATGAAGAGATTATGGTAGGGTACGAAACCACCTCAAAGTTATTCTTTCTGATTGATCTATTCAAGAGTCCATAGTAAAATAACACGAAGCTATTCTTTCCATTCGATCTATCCTATAGTTCGTACTAGAATAACACCTTAAGACACAAATCAACCAAAACCCTAATGTCACCTAGATACTCCAATGTCACCTCAAGTATCCGTGGGTATGATTATACGATATGCATCACACAATCTCATATTCATCTATTCAACGAACACAAAGAACTTCAAAGAGTGCCCCAAAGTTTCTACCGGAGAGTCAAGATGAAAACGTGTGCCAACCCCTATGCATAAGTTCACAAGGTCACGGAACTCGCAAGTTGATCACCAAAACATACATCAAGTGGATCACATGATATCCCATTGTCACCACAGATAAGCACATGCAAGACATACATCAAGTGTTCTCAAATCCTTAAAGACTCAATCCGATAAGATAACTTCAAAGGAAAAACTCAATCCATCACAAGAGAGTAGATGGGGAGAAACATCATAAGATCCAACTATAATAGCAAAGCTCGCGATACATCAAGATTCTGCCGAATCAAGAACACGAGAGAGAGAGAGAGAGAGAGAGAGAGAAATCAAACACATAGCTACTGGTACATACCCTCAGCCCCGAGGGTGAACTACTCCCTCCTCGTCATGGAGAGCGCCGGGATGATGAAGATGGCCACCGGAGAGGGATTCCCCCCTCCGGCAGGGTGCCGGAACAGGTCTAGATTGGTTTTCGGTGGCTACGGAGGCTTTTGGCAGTGCAACTCTCGATCTAGGTTATGTTCTGGAGGTTTCAGTATATATAAGAGGCTTTGGCGTCGAGAACAAGTTAGGGGGTCTCCGGGCTGTCCACGAGGTAGGGAGGCGCGCCCAGGGGTGGGCGCGCCCCCCACCCTCGTGGGCAGCCCGAGACTCTTTTGGCCCAACTCTTTTACTCCATGTCCTTCTTCTGCTCCAAAAATAAGGTCCGTGAAGTTTCAGGTCAATTGGCTTCCGTTTGGTTTTCCTTTTCTGCGAAACTCAAAAACAAGGGAAAAACAGAAACTGGCACTGGACTCTAGGTTAACAGGTTAGTCCCAAAAATCATATAAAATGGCATATAAATGCATATAAAACATCCAAGGTTGATAATATAATAGCATGGAACAATCAAAAATTATAGATATGTTGGAGACGTATCAAGCATCCCTAAGCTTAATTCCTGCTCGTCCTTGAGTAGGTAAATGATAAAAATAGAATTTTTGATGTGGAATGCTACCTAACATATTTATCCATGTTATTCTCTTTATTGTGGCAAGAATATTCAGATCCATAAGATTCAAGACAAAAGTTAATATTGACATAAAAATAATAATACTTCAAGCATACTAACTAAGCAATCATGTCTTCTCAAAATAACATGGCCAAAGAAAGTTCATCCCTACAAAATCATATAATTTGGTCATGCTCCATTTTCATCACACAAGAATGCTCTCATCATGCACAACCTCGATGACAAGCCAAGCAATTGTTTCATACTTTAGTAATCTCAAACTTTTTTCAACTTTCACGCAATACATGAGCGTGAGCCATGGATATAGCACTATGGGTGGAATAGAATAATATGATGGGGGTTATGTGGAGAAGACAAAAAAGGAGAAAGTGTCACATTGACGCGGCTAATCAATGGGCTATGGAGATGTCCATCAATTGATGTCAATGCAAGGAGTAGGGATTGCCATGCAACGGATGCACTAGAGCTATAAATGTATGAAAGCTAAACAAAATAAACCAAGTGGGTGTGCATCCAACTTTCTTGCTCACGAAGACCTGGGGCATTTCAGGAAGTCCATTGTTGGAATATACAAGCCAAGTTCTATAATGAAAAATTCCCACTCAGTATATAAAAGTGACAACATAAGAGACTCTCTATCATAAAGATCATGGTGCTACTTTGAAGCACAAGTGTGGAAAAAAGGGTAGTAGCATTGTCCCCTTTTATTTCTCTTTTTTTGGGACAATGCTCTACTAATGATGATCATCACACTTCTATTTATTTACAACTCAAAGATTACAACTCGATACCAGAACAAAGTATGACTCTATATGAATGCCTTCGGCGGTGTACCGGGATGGGCAATGAATCAAGAGTGACATGTATGAAAAATTATGTATGGTGTCCTTGTCACAAATACGATGTCAACTACATGATCATGCAAGGCAATATGACAATGATGATATGTGTCATGATGAACGGAACGGTGGAAAGTTGCATGGCAATACATCTCGGAATGGCTATGGAAATGCCATAAAAGGTAGGTATGGTGGTTGTTTTGAGGAAGATATAAGGAGGTTTATGTGTGATAGAGCGTATCATATCACGGAGTCTGGATGCACCGGCGAAGTTTGCACCAACTCTCGAGGTGAGAAAGGGCAATGCACGGTACCGAAGAGGCTAGCAATGATGGAAGGGTGAGAGTGCGTATAATCCATGGACTCAACATTAGTCATAAAGAACTCACATACTTATTGCAAAAATCTACAAGTCATCAAAAACCAAGCACTACACGCATGCTCCTAGGGGGATAGATTGGTAGGAAAAGACCATCGCTCATCCCCAACCGCCACTCATAAGGAAGGCAATCAAAGAAACACCTCATGCTTCAAATTTGTCACACAACAGTTACCATACGTGCATGCTACGGGACTTGCAAACCACAACACAAGTATTTCTCAAATTCACAATTAGTCAACTAGAACTACTCTAATATTACCATATTCATATCTCAAAACAATTATCAAGTATCAAACTTCTCATAGTATTCAATGCACTTTATATGAAAGTTTTTATTATACCCCTCTTGGATGCCTATAATATTAGAACTAGTTTCATAACCATAGAAAATTATCATGTTGTTTAGAGACTCTCAAAATAATATAAGTGAATCATGAGAGTTCATCTATTTCTTCAAAATAAAACCACCGCTATGCTCTAAAAGGATATAGGTGAAGCACTAGAGCAAACGACAAACTACTTCAAAAGATATAAGTGAAGATCAATCAGTAGTCGAATAATTGTGTAACTATGTGAAGAATCTCTAACATTTAATAATTTCAGATCTTGGTATTTTATTCAAACAGCAAGCAAAAAAAAGAAAATAAAATGACACTCCAAGCAAAACACATATCATGTGGTGAATAAAAATGTAGCTCCAAGTAAAGTTACCGATGAACGAAGACGAAAGAGGGGATGCCATCCGGGGCATCCCCAAGCTTAGGCTCTTGGTTGTCCTTGAATATTACCTTGGGGTGACTTGGGCATCCCCATGCTTATGCAATTGCCAGTCCTTATTCCATAGTCCATTGGATCTTTACCCAAAACTTGAAAACTTCACAACACAGAACTTAACAGATAACTCGTAAGCTCTGTTAGTATAAGAAGACAAATCACCACTTAGGGACTGTTGTGAAGTCATTATAAATTCACATTGGTGTAATATCTACTGTATTCCAACTTCTCTATGGTTCATGGCCTCCGATACTACTTATAGATTCATCAAAATAAGCAAACAACACACGAAATACAGAATCTGTCAAAAACAGAACAGTATGTAGTAATCTGTAGGTTCCGAATACTTCTGTAACCCCAAAAATTCTGAAATAAATTGGTGGACCTGAGGAATTTGTCTATTAATCATCTTCAAAAAGAATCAACCTAACCGCACTCTCCAGTAAAAAATGGAAGCTAATCTCGTGAGCGCTAAAGTTTCTGTTTTTTAAACGGTTCTACTTGACACAAACACTAATTAAAAGCATAAAACCACATATAAACAGAGGCCATATGAATTATTTATTACTAAACAGAACCAAAAAGCAAGAAACAAAAATAAAATTGGGTTGCCTCCCAACAAGCGCTATCGTTTAACGCCCCTGGCTAGGCATGATGATTTCAATGATGCTCACATAGAAGATAAGAATTGAAACATAAAGAGAGCATCATGAAGAATATGACTAGAACATTTAAGTCTAACCCACTTCCTATGCATAGGGATTTTGTGAGCAAACAACTTACGGGAACAAGAATCAACTTGCATACGAAGGTAAAACAAGCATAGCTTCAAGATTTTCAACACATAGAGAGGAAACTTGATATTATTGCAATTCCTAAAAGCATATGTTCCTCCCTCACAATAATTTTCAGTAGCATCATGAATGAATTCAGCAATATAACCATCACATGAAGCATTCTTTTCATGATCTACAAGTATAGAAAAGTTACTACTCACCACATAAGCAAAATTCTTCTCATTCATAATAGTGGGAGCAAACTCAACAAAATAACTATCATGTGAGGCATAATCCAATTGAAAACTAAAATCATGATGAAAAGTTTCATGGTTATCATTATTATTTATAGCATACATGTCATCACAATAATCATCATCGATAGCAACTTTGTTCTGATAGTCAATTGGGACCTCTTCCAAAATAGTGGATTCATCACTAAATAAAGTCATGACCTCTCCAAATCCACTTTCATCAATATAATCATCATAAATAGGAGGCATGCTTTCATCATAATAAATTTTCTTATCAAAACTTGGGAGACAAAAAATATCATCTTCATCAAACATAGCTTCCCCAAGCTTGTGGCTTTGCATATCATTAGCATCATGGGTATTCAAAGAATTCATACTAACAACATTGCAATCATGCTCATCATACAAATATTTAGTGCCAAAAGTTTTATAGATTTCTTCTTCTTGCACTTGAGCACAATTATAAGAATCCTTATTCTCATGAAAGACATCAAAAATATGAAGCATATGAGGCAACCTTAATTCCATTTTTTGTAGTTTTCTTTTATAGACTAAACTAGTGATAAAACAAGAAACTAAAAGATTCGATTGCTAGATCTAAAGATATACCTTCAAGCGCTAACCTCCCTGGCAACGGCGCCAGAAAAGAGCTTGATGTCTACTACACAACCTTCTTTTGTAGACGTTGTTGGGCCTCCAAGTGTAGAGGTTTGTAGGACAGTAGCAAATTTCCCTCAAGTGGATGACCTAAGGTTTATCAATCCGTGGGAGGCGTAGGATGAAGATGGTCTCTCTCAAACAACCCTGCAACCAAATAACAAAGAGTCTCTTATCTCCCCAACACACCCAACACAATGGTAAATTGTATAGGTGCACTAGTTGGATGAAGAGATGGTGATACAAGCGCAATATGGATGGTAGATATATGTTTTTGTAATCTGAAAAATATATAAACAGCAAGGTAACTAATGATAAAAGTGAGCGAAAACGGTATTGCAATGCTAGGAAACAAGGCCTAGGGTTCATACTTTCACTAGTGCAAGTTCTCTCAACAATAAAAACATAATTGGGTCATATAACTATCCCTCAACATGCAACAAAGAGTCACTCCAAATTCACTAATAGCGGAGAACAAACGAAGAGATTATGGTAGGGTACGAAACCACCTCAAAGTTATTATTTCTAATCGATCTATTCAAGAGTCCGTAGTAAAATAACACGAAGCTATTCTTTCCATTCGATCTATCCTAGAGTTCGTACTAGAATAACACCTTAAGACACAAATCAACCAAAACCCTAATGTCACCTAGATACTCCAATGTCACCTCAAGTATCCGTGGGTATGATTATACGATATGCATCACATAATCTCAGATTCATCTATTCAACCAACACAAAGAACTTCAAAGAGTGCCCCAAAGTTTCTACCGGAGAGTCAAGATGAAAACGTGTGCCAACCCCTATGCATAAGTTCACGAGGTCATGGAACTCGCAAGTTGATCACCAAAACATACATCAAGTGGATCACGTGATATCCCATTGTCACCACAGATAAGCACATGCAAGACATACATCAAGTGTTCTCAAATCCTTAATGACTCAATCCGATAAGATAACTTCAAAGGGAAAACTCAATCCATCACAAGAGAGTAGAGGGGGAGAAACATCATAAGATCCAACTATAATAGCAAAGCTCGCGATACATCAAGATCGTGCCGAATCAAGAACATGAGAGAGAGAGATCAAACACATAGCTACTAGTACATACCCTCGGCCACGAGGGTGAACTACTCCCTCCTCGTCATGGAGAGCGCCGGGGTGATGAAGATGGCCACCGGAGAGGGATTCCCCCCTCCGACAGGGTGCCGGAACGGGTCTAGATTGGTTTTTGGTGGTTAATGAGGCTTCTGGTGGCGGAACTCCCGATCTAGGTTATGTTCTGGAGGTTTCAGTATATATAAGAGGTTTTGGCGTCGAGAACAAGTTAGGGGGGTCTCCGGGCTGTCCACAAGGTAGGGAGGCGCGCCCAGGGGGGTGGGCACGCCCCCCACCCTCATGGACAGCTCGGTACTCTTCTGGCCCAACTCTTTTACTCCTTGTCCTTCTTCTGGTCCAAAAATAAGTTCCGTGAAGTTTCAGGTCAATTAGACTCCATTTGGTTTTCCTTTTATGCGAAACTCAAAAACAAGGAAAAAAAGAGAAACTGGCACTGGGCTCTAGGTTAATAGGTTAGTCCCAAAAATCATATAAAATAGCATATAAATGCATATAAAACATCCAAGGTTGATAATATAATAGCATGGAACAATCAAAAATTATAGATATGTTGGAGACGTATCACACATCGCCTTGATACATCATGACACATGGGAGCGCATGACAGGCCATGCTCCCCCGCCCATCGCTCGGTAAAATCACCTCATTTTTACTAGTACTTCGTCTGTATCGGTTTACAGGGCATGCACGTCGTTCTAGGTTGAGAATTTAACTGGCTATATATGTGATGAACAATATATGTTTAGAAACTACATCCGCTTGAGAATCGAATGATATACTTTTTGTGACATAGTAACTCATATTTAGTTAGTCAAATGGATGATCGAGAACTACGTGCGCGCCCTATAAACCGAGACGGGGAGGGTAGTACAATAAGTATCTTTTTAGATCAATATAGTCGAGATTCACCGAGGATCAAAACCAAGTGGTAGGCTGCTCCTGTCGTGTTGGTGTAGCAACTCAAGTAGGGTCAGTCCGCACACGAAATGGTGACACACTTAACAGGACCCCTTTGGCCAACATGTGGCTCATCCACCGTCTTGTTCCACGGGCGATGCACTAAATTACAGTTCGGAGCAGCGGTTGGACTTGGAGGCACCCCAGTCGTAGCGCCGCAGTAGTAGTAACTGAGGGATGAGGGGTCAAATCACAAAGCCCCACCTTTCCCGCATTAAGATGGACGGACGAAGCAACCATCATTTCACTCTAGGGCGCAAGAGGATAAAGAAAAGAGAAAACCAATGATGTGTGCGGCAGCTACCTAGGGTACCCTAGGGTAGGGGCCCCCACTACAAATCCTTTTTTTGAAAGCGCCTCCACTACAAATCCGCTTCTCCCTCGTACTCTTGAAGAAAACCAATGATGCGTGCGGCGGTAGGGTTTGTAGGAGTACTACGGCGTGCGAGGCCACATGGTAGTAAACGGGAGAGCGAGTCTGTCGGATTTCGGGTTCCGGCAGACCCTTGAGGTTCAAACACTGGGGTGCGCGCGGAGATTTCGCCTCCTACCTACCTGCACCCCTCCGCCTCGCTAAGATCTAAGCTATGGAAAGAACAACACAAGAGACACAGGGTTTATACTGGTTCGGGCCACCGTTGTGGTGTAATACCCTACTCCAGTGTGTGGTGTGGTGGATTGCCTCTTGGGCTGATGATGAGGAACAATACAAGGAAGAACAGCCTCGCGAGGGTCTGTTCTTGGCTGGGGCGATGAACTGCTGGGAGGAGTTTAGTCACCCTTCTCTCTCTCTCTCTCTTCTATCGTTGGTCTCGATCCCCCTAAAACTCTCCCTCTTTCTGTCTTATTGTTTTTCTCGATCTCCCTTCACCTCTCTCTTTCCCCTGTGGGTGGCTGGTCCTATTTATAGAGGCCCTGGTCCTCTTCCCAAATATCGAGCGGGAAGGGAGCCAACAATGGCGGGCTAATTTGAAGGGGGACAGCTAGTACTAGCTATCCTGACAAAAGTAGTCTTTGCCTGCACAAAGCTCTGGTGGTGACGCCGTCTTGGGCTCCACAATGACCTCCGTCTTGCAATCATCCTGGTCTTGGTCTTGTTGCACCGAAATGGCAACCTTTGCCTAATGCCTCGGTACTCTGCGGCTGCGCTTGCTCCCTTTGCACCAAAGAGGAAAGGAGGACACTGCGTGGGCTGGCGCCCGCCTGGCGCCCTTGGTCGTCATGGCTTGCGTCACGGGCACCTCATGAGGTACCCCGCCTTGATCTCTCCGCCTCCTCGCGAGCCAGCCTGGTGAGGCCGTGCCTGAGGAAGCTCCGCGTCGTCCGCCCCACGAGGCTTGGCCCCTCGCGAGGGTCTTGGGTCTGTGTTGGTGAAGATGGGCCGTGCTGGGCCCCCCTTTGAGCCATGCTGCAGGCCGCAGGCAGGCAAGTCTGGGGACCCCCGTTCCCAGAACGCCGATAGTAGCCCCCGGGCCCAAGGCGCGCCCGGACTTGGCCGTGCAGGGAGGCGGAAGGGCAAGAGCGAAGCGCCGCGGGCCCTAACAGCCTGCGGCCTTGGGCGCCACGTGGCGGTTGATTGGATGTGAGCGCCTTAGCAACCGCGCGAGTTGATAAAGGAGCGGCATCTGCCTAGGCTTTGCTTTTTGCTTTCTCCGGTTGCTGCTCAGATCCCCTTTCTTGCGCCTCTCCTTCCTTCCTCCAAAATTTCCAGATCTACTCCGACCACGTGACCTAGGAAGCCATGGCGCCTCGTCAGCCCCCGGCCGTAGCTTGGTACTCGTCTGCCCTGGACTCGCCGAACGTGTCCGAGGCGAGCCTCGCCCGGTTGCGCCGGATGGCGGCGGTGCGGGGCATCGACGGGGCGAAGGTGTTCAAGGTCGGCTCCGCCACCCCTGAGGGTCAAGGGAGCACCTTCTGTCCGTTCTTCGTAAGTTCCATTGCCGCTGGCCTGGTGCCTCCCTTCTCCGAGTTCTTCTTCTCTGTCCTCCGCCATTACAAGCTACAGGCTCTGCATCTCCACCCCAACTCCGTCCTTCTCCTGGCAATCTTCGTCTATTACTGCGAGGCTCACGTAGGGGTGCAGCCCTCAGTGGCCTTGCTGCGCCACTACTTCTACCTCCGGACCTCTCGCGGTCCTGCTTTCGCGTGCACGAGCTTCATCGCGTACGGTGGCGCCATTGCCATCTCGAACCCCGGGAAAAGGATTGAGGGCTTCAGGAGCAAGTGGGTCTTGGCGGATGCTGGGCACATCCACCCTCGGCTGATCTTGCCCACGGAGCAGCCCACGAGCTCCAGCGATTGGGGTCGAGCGGAGCTCGCGGACCCCCGCGCGAAGCTAGTGTTGGAGAAGATGGACGCGGATCTGAGGCCGGCCAACATGGCGGCGACGAAGCTGACCGGCGCGTCGCTGCTGAGGGAATTCCTAGAGCACCAGCTGGCTCCGCTTCGGCAGTACTCACTTTCGATGTGGAGGCCCCATCCGAGCCCCGCGGCCTTGGCCGACGGAGATCTGGCTGCGGTCCTCCAATCTCTGGTCGGGGGCGATGTGGCGAGGTCGGAGGGCGCTCCTACTCCCTTGTTCCTCCGCGACGACTGGGAGCAGGTAGTGGAGTCCATGCCCGTCTTCAATGGGGATGGGCCCGTGCCCATGGAAACTCCCGAGGAACTGGTGGACGTGCCCTCCGACGACTCTAGCGAAGAGGAGGAAGGAGGGGAGCGGGAAAGAGGGCCTGACTCTGAGGCGACTGACGGAGAGTCGAGGGCTCCCCTCCCCCGGCGCAGGTCCCGCGTTCTCCGCCTCTCTCCGAGCGATGACGACGAGGATGACAACGAGCAGGACGGCGGGAGCTTGCCCCCGATCCCGAAGAAGGACAGGACCGGGCTGATCTCCCGCGGGTCTGCCCCGGCCCCGAGGCGGACCGCAGACGCACCTTCCGCTTCCAAGCTTCCCGAGGTTGACCCTTCCAGCCGGCTTTCAGGCTTCAAATTTGGCCGGAGGCCGCTCGAGCTCACCGGCGATGACCCGTAAGCGTTTGATTCTTGTTTTTATTTCTTGTTCTGCTTCTGAGGCTTGACGTCCGCATATTTTGGATAGGCTGGCGCCCGCAGCAAAGAAGCCGAAGGGAGCTCCTGAGGTTCCATCTGTGGCAGCGCCTCTGCCCGCGAAGGAGGGTGACCGCGACGCACGGGCTTCTCCTGCCCGGTCGTCCTCGCGAGGCCTGGCTGAGCCGGCTGGGGCGAGCTCGGCCCCCACGGCCCAAGTGACTCCCGAGGTTTCCTTGCCTGCCGCCGCCACTACAGCCGTTGGGGCGTAGCAGACTCCGCCTCAGGATGCGCAGCCGCCTTCTCCTCCTACTCCACCGGCTGCTGTCTCTCTGACTCCTTCTGCCGTTCTGGATCGTGCTGTTGCTGAGCTGGACCGACTGCGGCAGGATCTTCTTGGCGCCGACCCTCTCTTGGTGGCCGGGCGCTTGGAGCTGGCTTCAGGATGGGTTCGCTCCGACGCTTCGATTCGGGCGGCGCTGGTCCAGGCCTCGACGGCTTGCGACAAGGAGAAGAAGGCCGTTCTTGAGGCGAAGGCTGCTCGTGACGCAGCCCTGGGGGAGGTGGTCGACGTCCATGGTCACTGCAAGGCGCTGGAGGACGACCTGCAAGGCTTGCGGGACCAGCTCGCGAAAGAGGCCCGCCTTCGCCAAGAGCAGGAAGAAGGCGTGAAGGCTCGCGAGGCGGCCGTCAAGGAGAGGGAGGTCAAGCTCAGGAAGCGCCGCGACCGCCTAGGCGCGCTGGAGTAGGAGTTGGGGGCGAGGAAGGCCGAGCTGGACGACAAGGCCCTGGTTCTTGCCGAGGACCGCGTGGCCTTCACGGAGATGGAGGTGAAGGCTCGCTCCTCGCTGAGGACGCTTTATGACAGCGGCCTGGAGAGCCCGCTGGCTGGCGCCGAGGACGGCCCTGCCAAGCTGCTTCCCTTCCTGGTTCGTGCTCTTGAAGATGTCGCCCTTGGCCTTGGCCCCACGGCTGAGGCCGAGGCGCATGTCCTGTCTTCTGTAGCACTGACGCAGGTGCTCACCCACATCTACCTTCGCGATCCCGACGTCGACCTCGACGGCCTGCTGGAGCCAGTAAGCGGCGAGCGTGCCGCTGCCGCTGCCGAGGCCGTGAAGGGTCACGCAGAGGCTCTGCTAGGGAAGTTCTGGGCCTTCAGCACCAAGCCGAAGCAAGGCGCTGCCGACCCCACTACTCCATGAGGCGAACCCACTCCGCGCTGCTCCACCGCCGACAAGTGACTCCATTGTGGCTCCTGTCCTGCCTTTAATTCCTGCACATGTATCATGCCTTGGGGAGGCATTTAAACTTGCGTTTGGCATTGAGACAACAGTGTGGACTGTGATATTTGCTTTTGAATTCCTTGAAATTTGCGCTTTTCCTTCCTACTTGCTTATGTTCTACGCCGGCAGAGCCCGGCCCCGCGCATACCTCACCCAGCGTTAGTCCCGACTGGAAACCAGGACGGGGCCAAGGAGTGAGGGGCTACGTGACAAGTTAGGATCCTGAGTCGCGATGCTTAGGAGTCCCCCTTAGCGCACGAACAGCAAGTAGGGAGGTGTGATGTGGGTGGATCTACCGTTCTATGTCTGCAGAGCCCGGCCGCGCGCATACCACAACCATCGTTAGCCTTTCGGAACTAAGGAGTGAGGGGCTACGTGACCAGTTAGGCTCCTGAGTCGTGATGCTCAGGAGTCCCCCTTGACGCTCAAACGGCCTTCGTACCTTGGATCCGCTCGGGGAGAGGCGCGCGACGAACCAGGCCCGGGGGGACCTGGCTGGGCGGCGTGCGTCTGGGTGTGACCCAGGCGCAGCCCCCGTGCCCAGCCCCCTCGCGCGGCACTCCCGAGGGGAGGCGTTACGATGAGGCTAGACACTGAGCTCTGGGCTCCCTGAGGTTGATGCGGCCCGGGGGCCACCCTCAGTTGTTTATCACCAGCGCGGAGCATAGCGCTTCCGTATGTGTATGGGCATAGCCGCTCCTCGGCAGTGTCGTCAGCCAGCGCGGAGCATGGTGCTTCCACTGGTACGTGGGAGGGGGCCCCCCTCCGGGAGGAGCCCCCGGGGCGTGTATAGCCCCGCCCTGACACGTGGCTGGCACGGTAGGGCCTGGCGAGGTGTATCTGGGCACCCGTGAGCCAGCGCAAGACTCACAGGGCCCTACCTCTAGGCTGGTTGCGCCTGGCACTGGGCCTTATCGTGTGATGTGTCCCTGCAAATTCGGTTAGATGTCGGCACTCTACGTCCTCGGGTCCCGGCCCTCGAGCTGGTCTCAGCCGTCGCTGGTATGCCAGGTCGCGATGCCGTGGACAAGGCCAGAGGGTGAGGGCTGGAGAGCCAGTAAGAGCCCTGAGTCGCGATGCTCAGGTACCCCCCCCCTTTAAAGTGCAAGTGGTCAGCATGAAGAAGAAGAGGTGCCGCGGACCGGCATCAAATAATCAAGCATGGTGGGTTGAACGCACAACCGGAAATAAACGCAAATGGGATACATGCCACTGGGTCTGGCCCGAGCGACTTGGGGATCATCCAGCCCGAGGGGCGCCCCCAACAAGGTAAGCTAACAACATGAAATAAAAGGGATACATGCCGCAGGGACGGACCCACGCGGCCTGGGAATAATGCAGCCCTGGGGGCGTTCCCAGCTGGAAGTGAAAACTTGAAAGATGTCACCTGATGACGTTGAGGACGAAGGGGTGTTGGTGTAGCAGACTCGGTGGGCTGCGGGAGCCGATCCTCACGAGCCCCCAGGCCCAGGGGCCTTGGGAGGCTCCGGAGGCGCTAGTGGCTCCTCGCGGACCATCTCCATCTCCGCCAAGGCCGCGGAGCGCCTGGCCTCTTGTGCCTCCATGATGCCCCTCATGAGGCGCTGATACGTGGCAGCCGCGTTCGGCAAGCTGTAAGGCATGCGAACGTAGCTGTGGGGTGGACCTCCGCAGCGCCCCACTCGTGAGGGCCAGAGGCGCTCCAGAGAGGCGACTCGGTTGAGCCCTGGTATGTCGATGCAGACGCGCAGCCCACCATCCTCACCTGGATGGGGAGCCACTGCTGGTAGGCGGCGGCCGCCTTTCATGACTCTTGACTCCTATAGCTCCTGAATGGCCTTGCTGACGAACTCCTGAGGGTCTGGCTCTCCTTGCCTTACTCCTTCTTGAGGGAAACGTGCTTCGAAACATGCCTCCATGTGGTGCCCAAGCGCCTCCCTCGTGACCCTAGCCAGGTCGGTGGCCCTCCAGGGAGAGCTCTCGAGCCCTGCCTGAGGAGGGCGCCGGGCGCGCTTTCCTATGCGATGGAAGGAGGTTCCCCCTTGGGCAGGCACGGGCCCAGAGGGGCCTGCCTCCTGAGGGGCCGGGCCGGACAATGTCTTCTTCTTCTTGGGGGCGGTCTCGAGAAGCCTCTTGCTTCCGCGATCCGGGTCTTCTAGTGACGCGGCCTGAAAGGCTCGTTCCAGGGAACACACCGTGTCCTTCTCTTCACAAGGCACCGTGATGACTTCGCCAGTTCCTGGCATCTTGAGGACGTTGTAGCCGTGGTGAGTTACGACCATGAACTTGGCCAGTGCTGGGTACCCAAGGATGGCGTTGTACAGCAGGCGAATGTGAGCGACGTTGAAGTCGATGAGCTTGGTGCGGTAGTTGTCGCGTGCCCCAAAGGTGACAGGGAGGCGGACCTGCCCAATCGGGACCGTGGAGCCGTCGGTGATTCCGGAGAAAGGCTTGGTTGGCTGAAGCTGGCTGTAGGGCACTTGGAGATTGTTGAATGTTTCCACGGATAGGACGTTGAGCCCTGCCCTGCCATCGATGAGGGTCCTGGTGACCACCACGTTGCTGATGATTGGGGAACAAAGCATCGGGAGGACTCCGGCTGTAGCCGCACACTTGAGCTGATCTGCTGAGCTGAACGTGATGGCGCACGTCGACCACCTGAGAGGGCGCGTGGCTTCGAGCTTGGGGAGGGCTGCATTCACTTCGCGGGCGAACTGCTTGAAGATGCGTTGAGAGGCTGGGGCTTGAGCCCCGCCTAGGATGCAGGCGATCGCGCGCGGCTCCTGGAAGCCCCCAGCCCCCTCGTCCTGGTGGCAGTCCTCGTTTCTCCTTGGCTGCGGCGGCAGCGGAGGGAGGCCTGCGTTGCCTTGCGGGCGATCCTCACGAGGCTGATCCCTCCAGTCTCCCTCGCGAGGCGGGTCTTGCCAGCGATCCTCGCGAGGTTGATCGCGCCACCCTTGGCGCGGGCCACGGTCTTCCCAGCGTCCTGCGTTCCTTCCTCCTCCTCGACCGTAGCCCCGGTCACCGCGGTCGGGGCGACGGCCGATCCTTCCTTCTCGCACGGCTCGGAGCTCTTGACATTCGTTGGTGTTGTGGGTGTGGAGGTCGTGGTACACACAGTACCGACTGCCCTTGGAAGGTTCGGGCTGATCTCTGCCCCGCTTGGTGTCTGGCTCTGCCGCGAGCACGGCAGCCCCCTTGCGCTTCACATCCTTGGCCTTGGGCTTCTTCTGTTCTGGGTCTGCGGCGGGCAGCTCGAGGAGGGAGAGACGCCCTTCCTCAGCCCTGGCGCACTTGGTTGCCAAGTTGAACAGCTCCAAGGAAGTGCACAGGTCTTCATGCATCGCCAGCTCCTCCTTCATCTTGACATCACGCACGCCGTTGGAGAAGGCTGAGATGATGGCCTCCTCAGTCACCTTGGAAATCTTCAGGCATGCGTTGTTGAAGCGCTGGATGTACTTCTACAGGGTCTCCCCGGGTTGTTGCTTGATGCGGCGCATGTCGCTCATGGCGGGTGGCCGGTCGCGAGTACCTTGGAAGTTGGCGATGAAGCGGGTGCGCATCTCGTCCCAGGAGGAGATCGTGCCTGGAGCCAGGTTCAGGAGCCAGGTGCGGGCCCCGTCCTTGAGCGCCATAGGGAACCAGTTCGCCATGACCTTCTCGTCTCCGTTGGCAGCTTCGATGCTCAGCTCGTAGAGCTGGAGGAACTCCGCAGGGTCAGCCGTGCCATCGTAATGAGGAGGCAGGTCTGGCTTGAACTTGCCGGGCCACGCGACGCTGCGTAGCTCGGTGGTGAAGGCACGGAAGCCTGCTGTGGCCACGGGAGGCCTTGGGTGACGGAGAGCTTGGTCTTGCATGTCCCCACGCGCTGCAGCTGGGTCTTGACGTGCGGGAGCAGGAGCATGGTCGCAACGTGCTGGAGCAGGGAGCGCCCAGGCAGCTTCTTGCGGGCGAGGGACTTCCTGGCAGCTCTGCTCTTGCTGCGCTGGCACCTGACGGAGCGAGTTCCGCCCAGGGGCCACGCGCCTTGGAGCCATGGCGCCTTCTTGAGGAGGAGGCGGCCGGGGCGCCGCCGGAGCTTCATCGCCCGCGCGGGGCGGGGTGCGGTGCAGCGGAACGGACGGCGCAGGAGAGCCCCCTGCGGCGCGGACGAGCTCGGCAATGCGGTCGAGCCATTCTTCATAGACGTCGTCGATGGGATGGTAGCGCAAGAGCTCGTTTGCCGCGATGAGCGTAGCTCGAGCCTCCATGGGTGCGCGGAGCGCGCGGGACGAAGAACCAGCTGGGGTGAGCAAGGGAGTTGCGGTGCGGCCGTCTTGCCGCACGGACAGATGCTGAGACGATGCTTGCTGCTCGTCCCCCATCGGGCCGGTGGCGGCGTTGACGGCAGGTGACGGGGAACGGCGAGGACGCCCGCCGAGAGGAGCCGTCTGGGCGACGCGGGAAGCGAGAGCGGCCCTGCGCTCGGCACGGGCCCGACGAGCGTCAGACATGGGCGCGATGGTCGGAGGAGAACGGGGTGGTGGAAGATGAATTCCGGCGCACCCCTACCTGGCGCGCCAAATGTCGGATTTCGGGTTCCGGCAGACCCTTGAGGTTCAAACACTGGGGTGCGCGCGGAGATTTCGCCTCCTACCTACCTGCACCCCTCCGCCTCGCTAAGATCTAAGCTATGGAAAGAACAACACAAGAGACACAGGGTTTATACTGGTTCGGGCCACCGTTGTGGTGTAATACCCTACTCCAGTGTGTGGTGTGGTGGATTGCCTCTTGGGCTGATGATGAGGAACAATACAAGGAAGAACAGCCTCGTGAGGGTCTGTTCTTGGCTGGGGCGATGAACTGTTGGGAGGAGTTCAGTCACCCTTCTCTCTCTCTCTCTTCTATCGTTGGTCTCGATCCCCCTAAAACTCTCCCTCTTTCTGTCTTATTGTTTTTCTCGATCTCCCTTCACCTCTCTCTTTCCCCTGTGGGTGGCTGGTCCTATTTATAGAGGCCCTGGTCCTCTTCCCAAATATCGAGCGGGAAGGGAGCCAACAATGGCGGGCTAATTTGAAGGGGGACAGCTAGTACTAGCTATCCTGACAAAAGTAGTCTTCGCCTGAACAAAGCTCTGGTGGTGACGCCGTCTTGGGCTCCACAATGACCTCCGTCTTGCAGTCATCCTGGTCTTGGTCTTGTTGCACCGAAATGGCAATCTTTGCCTGATGCCTCGGTACTCCGCGGCTGCGCTTGCTCCCTTTGCACCAAAGAGGAAAGGAGGACACTGCGCGGGCTGGCGCCCGCCTGGCGCCCTTGGTCGTCATGGCTTGCGTCACTGGCACCTCATGAGGTACCCCGCCTTGATCTCTCCGCCACCTCACGAGCCAGCCTGGTGAGGCCGTGCCTGAGGAAGCTCCGTGTCATCCGCCCCGCGAGGCTTGGCCCCTCGCGAGGGTCTTGGGTCTGTGTTGGTGAAGATGGGCCGTGTTGGGCCCCCCTTTGAGCCACGCCGCAGGCCGCAGGCAGGCAAGTCTGGGGACCCCCGTTCCAGAACACCGACAGAGTCGACGCCTTAATATGTGTGGACCGCTTGGTTTTACAGGAACGAGGAAGCATTTTGGGTTCGTGGACCAGTGGAGATATACGTACAAACAATTGTGGACATAGGTTCGACCGAAAGGCAATGATGCATGGGCCCTGCATGTTGATATACCCGCAGCCGCGTGAAATTTGCTACTCTACTCAAAACTAGTAAGGTACATGCATTTAACGCATGAGATTTGGAAACCAAATTATGAATAAATACACACTATAGCATGTAAAGCTTTGAGTCATATATGCATGATGTAGATGTTTGTTTAGTTCTTATAGTTAATCTCATTCAAAATCAATTAGTTTTATTAAAAGGTTAAGATTCATGGGACTGTGCATTGTAAAGCATTAAGTAAAAACAAATAATGGCAATTCATTTAGAAAAAATGTTTGTGCAATTATGATACGGAAGATTCTAGAACAAAGGAGCAGTGCTTGTGTTTTGGGAAAGCATGCACGACCCACATCTCTTATTGGTTGATATGTCATGAAACAAGAAACAAGGAGGGAGTTAATGTACCGTGCCAAAGTGTTTTGGTATTATTTGGTTTTCGGAAGATGACTTACACACCTAGACGGAGGGAGTACAGAGAGAAAAAATGAACTTCTGTTAAAAGAATGGCATTTCTAACAAAAATGTGAATGTGAACTACATATGTGTGCACGTGACCAGCACATACATTGTCAATGCAAAATTTAATGCAAGAAATAACTTATGAGTAACATGCACGAATTGATGATGTGGTGGTTGCATGCATAGAGTAGAAAAAACAATGTGATTTATGACTTTCATGCATGACGTGTTCTTGTGCCATAGTTGCATGTCTAGGAAAAAAGCTACTAGTCGGTTGTACTGGCTATTTAGGAATAGAAGAAGTATACATGGAAGTTGTAGGGAAAGAGATGACATGTATCTCAATTCCCATGAGTAGGGATTGGAAAAGAGATGTCATTTGGTTCACCTCATAGGAACTTCTCTATTGAATCTAGAGATGGCATGTATCTCAATTCCTATGAGGAGGGATTAGAAAAGAGATGTCATTTGGTTCACATCATAGGAACTTTTCTATTGAATATACGCTAATGTTTATTTTCCTTTGAAATTATGGGAGTATAGGAATCCATTCATATGAACCAAGTGGCTCTAAAGCTATAAAAATGATATCATGTTTATTTCCTTTGAAATGTTGAGTATATGAATCTATTCCTATAAACCAATTGGCTCTAAAGGAAAAAATCCTATAAAAATCATATCATATAGAGTTCCTATGATATTCCTCCACACCAAAGGATGGTTGAAATTGTTGCAGGTGATATGGCGGTCTTTCTTTGTAGACTCCTCCTCCATCTTTATAGTTACCTCTCGAAGATGAATGAAATGATATATACTAGGTATTCTATATGTGCATTTTGCTACACGAAAACTCGGTAAAAGTTTGCGAGGTTTGAATTTTCAATAAAGCTATATGGACTGCATTTTGGAATGGAGGGAGGAGCATACGACACTTGCTAACGCTCATGTGGAAGATTTGTGTGTAGGAGGAGTGGCTACTCTGTTAAATGACATGCCAAAACTGACACTGTCGGATGCCGATCTAATGGTTATTACGGCGTTCATCAAGAAACGGCTTGTGGCGAACGTTTGTAGGATAATGATTTATGGACACATGCATTGCATTGATAGGTGCCCCCTCTCTCTCACGCACACACGCACCCTCACGAGTCACGACTCTCCCGAGTCCTCTCGCACCCACCGCCTATCTGCAGGTAGACGTCACACACATATGTGCTCTTCACACCCTACCCTCAGAACTTCTAAAAACAAAATACGTCGCGCACCTTTTATTTTAGCTCACACGTCACACACTTATACTATTACTCTTGTGGCGAACGTTCTTTGGGCATAGTATATTGTACTCTCACGAAAAGAAGCGGTGCACGCACGCACTAGTTCTCTCACACCCACTCGCGAGTACACATAGGAGCGCATTTTTTTGAAGACGTTACAACAAAATCACTCCACTATATATATAAGCAGGAGCCTTAGGTTCCTCTCGTTCACTCTCTCATGCTCTCTGGATCTAAGCAAAACATAGGTGGCCACACTATCTCTCTCTACTCACGGCTGGTCACAAATCCGGCCGGACCACCTCCACCGGGGCAGGGGTGTAGGTGCATCATCCACGCTGTCGTCAGCGGCGAGGGAGGAGACTAACGGCTGCCCGCGGGTCCCGATCGGCGGCCACACCTGCTCGGGAGGGCCTCTGACCCCTTCTTCCTCCCTGCGGTATTGTGGCCAAGATGCGGCCTCCCGACGCCGTCTTTGCCACATGCCGAAGACCCTCAGGTATATATTCCTTCGAAATCTTCCTTGCTCTACTACCCCAGCTCCCCACGTGGCTGTGTGTGGATCTTTTTCTACTTCTGTCAGCTGTTCCAAAGCCACCTAGACTTTTACTATTATTAGAGGTAAAGCTAGTTCATACAGTCGAATCTAAGAGTTGGTTCAAATAGGAAAGAAACTGGGAAAGCTGTAGCATGAATCTAGGACTTGGTTCTAAGAGGAAACGGGGAAAAGTAGTAGATACTGGCTACCCAACCGGTCTATTAGTTGAAAAGTCAAAGAAAGCATGGTGGATGGAGAAGAGTGGGGGGAAGTGGACCTGTCTCTTGGTTGAAAAAGGAAAGAAAGTGAGGGGTGTTGGGGGACAACGCAAATGAGAATGAGCGGGTCTGGATTTCCTGTGCTCACATAGGAAAATGTCGTCGAGGAGATAAAAAATGGGACAAATGCAGACATGTTGCCTGAGTGTTTGCCGCTCTCGGCAGCCACATCTACCTCATGTTGGGGAACGTTGCAGAAAACAAAAAATTTCCTACGGTTTCACCAAGATCCATCTATGAGTTCATCTAGCAACGAGTGATTGGATTGCATCTACATACCTTTGTAAATCACGCGCGGAAGCGTTCAAAGAACGGGGATGAGGAAGTCGTACTCGACGTGATCCAAATCACCGGAGATCCTAGCGCCGAACGGACGGCACCTCCGCGTTCAACACACGTACGGTCAGCGTAACGTCTCCTTCTTGATCCAGCAAGGGGGAAGGAGAGGTTGAGGGAGATGGCTCCAGCAGCAGCACGACGGCGTGGTGGTGATGGAGCTGCAGTACTCCGACAGGGCTTCGCCAAGCGCTATGGAGGAGGAGGATGTGTTGGAGAGGGAGAGGGAGGCACCAAAGGCGTGTTGTGAGAGGCCCTCCTTTCCCCACTATATATAGGGAGTCCAAGGGGGGGGCGCCGGCCCTAGGAGATCCAATCTCCTAGGGGGGGTGCGGCCAAGGGAGGAATCCCTCCTCCCCAAGGCACCTAGGAGGTGCCTTCCCCCTTTGGGACTCTTCCCTTCCTTGAACCCTAGGCGCATGGGCCTCTTGGGGCTGGTGCCCTTGGCCCATATAGGCCAAGGCGCACCCCCTACAGCCCATGTGGCCCCCCGGGGCAGGTGGCCCCACCCGGTGGACCCCCGGGACCCTTCCGGTGGTCCCGGTACAATACCGGTGACCCCGAAACTTGTCCCGATGCCCGAAATAGCACTTCCTATATATAATTCTTTACCTCCGGACCATTCCGGAACTCCTCGTGACGTTCGGGATCTCATCCGGGACTCCGAACAACATTCGGGTTACTGCATATACATATCCCTACAACCCTAGCGTCACCGAACCTTAAGTGTGTAGACCCTAGGGGTTCGGGAGACATGTAGACATGACCGAGATGACTCTCCGGCCAATAATCAACAGCGGGATCTGGATACCCATGTTGGCTCCCACATGCTCCTCGATGATCTCATCGGATGAACCACGATGTCGAGGATTCAAGCAACCCCCCTTCGTCAATCGGTATGTTACTTGCCCGAGATCCGATCGTCGGTATCCCAATACCTCGTTCAATCTCGTTACCGGCAAGTCACTTTACTCGTACCGTAATGCATGATCCCGTGACCAGACACTTGGTCACTTTGAGCTCATTATGATGATGCATTACCGAGTGGGCCCAGTGATACCTCTCCGTCATACGGAGTGACAAATCCCAGTCTTGATCCATGTCAACCCAACAGACACTTTCAGAGATACCCGTAGTATACCTTTATAGTCACCCAGTTACGTTGTGACGTTTGGCACACCCAAAGCATTCCTACGGTATCCGGGAGTTACACGATCTCATGGTCTAAGGAAAAGATACTTGACATTGGAAAACTCTAGCAAACGAACTATACGATCTTATGCTATGTTTAGGATTGGGTCTTGTCCATCACATCATTCTCCTAATGATGTGATCTCGTTATCAATGACATCCAATGTCCATAGTCAGGAAACCATGACTATCTGTTGATCAACGAGCTAGTCAACTAGAGGCTTACTAGGGACATGTTGGTGTCTATTATTCACACATGTATTACGATTTCCGGATAACACAATTATAGCATGAATAAAGACAATTATCATGAACAAGGAAATATAATAATAATGCTTTTATTATTGCCTCTAGGGCATATTTCCAACACCTCACCACTTTATGCCCCTGTTGTCCCTATGCCCATATCGCTACCATTAATGTAAAATCACATGAAGCATTAAGCAATGCCACCTAATGTCACTATAAGTAATGGTCTAGTGCCGTCGATAAATTGAAGCAATGCCACCACCATTTATGAAGTGCTTCCGTCTTGCTTTATTTCCCATGAATTGTGTTTTTGCAGTTACACTTAAATCTCACACCGCTAACATTGCTTCATCCCAATGGAACTACACAAATTTGATTGCACATTACTGACCATGTGCTACTCTCAGGACAGTAATACTAATGCTATTGTTCTGCATGTTAATCTAGTGGCAGTGTTGATGTGATGTGATGCTACTTACTTAAGGGCACTTTCATACTGTCAATCTAGTGCCAATTATAACACAATAGATGCTGCTCTTAATCATACGCCACTGCAAATATCTGTCACTGTTTAAATAACCGTATTTCGTATTTGCGCAAACAGGGATGTCTGTCTCCATATCGTTTCTATCTGCGCAATCAAAAGTACACACCTCAGTTTTACTACAACTGCACAAAATGAGATGGCTATTGCTAGCTGTCGTCCTCTAACCACCAGTGTTCCAGGTATTCCTACATTGGTAGTAACTAGGTAGAATGACCAACGCAATCTAAAAGAAGCTGATTCATACGTTCTACTTCCTGATTGCAGTGCAAGGACGAGCGAAAATGACTGCATCCTAGTCCGGAATGCACTTTCTATGAGTTGATCCATGGACCAAGGACTAGCTGGCACGGCTGCACAGAGGTTTTTGGGACAGGTGCACGAACAAGAGATTGTGGTCTACTTATTTCTGCAAATAGCGGTGCTTAAATTTAGTGGAATGCACAAGAATTTCAGCTGGTCAGTACACTACATGGTTCAGTTCGGCATTCCAGTTGAGAACACAATTATAATTGGTTATTCTGGAATGAGAGAACCTAACCCTGGATGGTGGCAACAAGAAAAAACCAGAGTGAAGTCCAAGAAATTTAAGCCTGCCGAGAGGCCCTTTGCTTAGAGAAGCCTTGCTTGTTTTTTCCTGATTTGTAAACCTTCTCATAACTTTGTCTTTTGATGTGAACTAGTATATGTTTGTTATGTTCTATGAATCATTGAGATGTATAAAGTTGCTTAACTTATGCTTTTCAAGTTTTTTATGAAGCCGAGTTTAATGTGAGTGTTCCACATGAACGCTCGACTAGCGTGTGAACGTTTGGAATTTACATTGTGGCCTCAGTTAACTGCATGAACCACTTTAACAAGATACATAGTTGCTTATATGTTAGACAGTATATTATTGATTGTTAGTTGGTCGATATCGTAATGTTGAAGCGAGTTGAGCCAATTTGTTGTGTTTTGCACAACTACTTACAAGTGGGGTAGCACCAACAGTGTTTACAAGTACTTATGTATACGTCGGCGCATAGTTCTCGAACGAGTAGTCTATTTCATCAAACACACACTGCTCGTATGATAAACTGTGACAACTTATGTCTTACCATGCCATATTCATGAAAAATCTAGTGAGGACGCATCTGTTTCGGCAACAATTACGATGGTTCTCACATGATTCACGGGCACACAAAAGTAGCATCAGTTCCCATAGACGGATTCAAACAGAGTACTAGCCCTAGAAGCTTGATAATAGGCAAGGTTCGGATAAGTAGACACAATCCAAACTAGTATTAAACACTAGTTGGGGCAACTATTTCATGCCTCGATCTAATTTGGGCTGGACACAAGACGGACCATGCCATGAACATCATCAAGGACGTCCGACAGCGGCTCAATCATGTGAACCTTCATGAAGATAACCTTGTGGCCTTGCCACTCATAAACTTGTTTGTGGAGGCATGCCACGTCATCTTCCTGCGTAAGCTTGACAAGAACAGTATGCCTCACAAACAAAGGAGTAGCTTTGAACTTCTGGTGCTTCAATACACCCTGGAAAACACGCCTGACAACAGTGAGGCTGGAATACAACTCGACATCAGTATAAGCGCAAATGGCTTCCATGATCCAATAGCCTAAGAACTTTGTTTTCCTAGTGCGTATATTCAGGTCATCCGCCTCATAGCGAGTGACATGTACAACCACACAATCCTTGTCTGCATCAAGGCTCTAATTGAAATAGAAACAAATTCTGAATTACTTCCCAGTATAAGAAACACAAGTTATTTAAACCACTATGTATAGCATGGCATCGAAGCTAATAAAATTTTGCATTATTCATCACCACATACTTAGATGAAAAACCACAATCGAGATCGGCAAAGAAGAAAATCACCTTGGGCAGCTCAGCGGGGAGGGGGGATACATCCTCGAAGGGGGGAAACTGCTCCTGTAGTGCCAAGGGGGTTGTAACCTCAAACGGGGCATTGACCATCTCAGTAGTGGCCGTGAGCGTATCTGGGGTCGGCTCGGTGGCTGCCTCCATCTTCTTGGAGCTCTCTGTCTCGTGGGGATCAGCCTCCTGCGTCTGCTCCAATATCGGCAGATCTTTGCCTGGTTCTTCTTGGTCCATCATGAAACTGATGAATACTAGGAGACCACTGAAAGGAAAACACAATCGCAATGATAATGAAACAAAAAAAGAGAGTGAGGATCGGTTACTGCTTTGCAAAGCTCTTTTTTTTCTCTGAACGAAAATATACCAATATCATGGATCCGCTTACCTTCCCTTCGTTGGGAGAGAAGAACAGTGGCAGATGCGAGTGTTGGCTTTCTTGAAGACGGTGAGGGATAAGGGGATTCAGCAAAGAGTGAAATGATGGTTGCTTCGTCCGTCAAACTTAGACTACGGGGAGGTGGGGTTTTGTGATACGACGGCTCGTTACTGTCGCGCTACGACTAGGGTGACTCTCCGCCTGCATATTGCTGTCACACCCTAGCTAGCTCATGCATTAGAGTGATGGCATCATGTTTAATTTTCCCAGAAAGATGAAATGGGGACAACAGAACCCCCAACACCCTCTTAAACCAACTAGGGTTTACTAAAAACTTTTTCAATGAACCTGAAATGCCCTTCTAAAAAGTCCACCCTTTTTGTTTTGGGTTAAAACCTTTGACAAAAATGGTGCACATTTTTCTAGGACATCTTAAGGTCATTGGCTTAATCCATATAGTATTTGCATTTGGGCATTTAAATGCTATAAATATTTTAAATGCTCAAATAATTCTGGAAATAAGTGTGGGTTGTTAGGAATAATCCCAATAGAGCCCACAATTATTTTCAGGATTTCTAGAAACGTTTTAGTATTTTTAATAAAGCCCAACAGTTGCAGAAAATTAGAAAATAGAACAAATCAAAAGAGAGAGAGAGAGAGAGAGAGAGAGAAAGGCCAGAGGCCACTTACCTGGCTGGCCCAGCCCATCTGGCCTATGCCAGTCATCATCTACCTCTGCCAGTAGGCAGAGGAGGGACACCGCGATGCCGCCGCACTCGCCACGCCACCTCCTTGCCTGCCTGCCGTCGCCCGCGCCAGCGCGACGCCTCGAAGCGCCTCTGCGGCACCGCCCTGACCCCGTGGACACCTCACACGTGCCCATGCCTCTCTCCCTCGCTCTCTCCCATGATGGCCGACGCTGTCGTAGCCGCACCATCGCCATAGCCGTGCTCTCCATCGTCTCCGTGCCACGCCACCGTGTCCAGGAGCTTCGCCGCCCTCCTCCCCATCGAGCAGACCGAGCCCCGAGCGCTCGCTCGCCCTGGAGTTACCGCCTCGTCCTCGTCTTCGCTGATCGCCGCCGGAGATCCCTTTCGCCGTCACCACTGCTCCAGCTCATCCCCGACCTCGCCGTTTAGATCGTCGCAACCGCTGTGAGCACAGCTACATTCCCATCCTCTCTGTTCTCGCTGTCATCCCCTGCATCGACTGCACGAAGCTCACCCGCACACGCCGCCACCCGCGTCGTCGCCGGTCATGCTCCGGTGACCATATGGTCCCGAGCTTCTGTCCAACGCACTCCCCGCATCGCGTAGGAGCCGTAGATGCTAGCGCCGCCCCGCCTAGGCCACTCCAGCAACGAGCCCGACCTCGCCCGAACTCCGGCGACCGCCAAGGTCGTCGCCGGCGTCGTTCCCGGCCTCCCCGAGCTCCACTTCCACCACCAAACGACGCGGCTCGCTTCCAGCTCCCCGTAGATGGTCTCGGCCGCCCGTTTGGTCGCCGGAGACGCAAACCCGAGCCCCTCCGCCGCGTCTGTCGTCGCCGGCGTCAAACCGCCGGTGAGTTGACCTCGTCTGACCAGGGGTTTAACTCCCCTGGTTCAATGACAGGTGGGCCCAGAGCCCTGCTAATTTTAGTTTAGCACTAATTAACTTTTAGTTAACACAATAGGTCACTGACATGTGGGCCCAGGCCCCACTGACAGTTTAGTTAGTGTTAATTTAACCCTGTTAATTAGATGTTTCACTGACGTGTGGGTCCCAGCCGTCAGGTTTGACCTGGGCTGGCGCCTTTGACTCGCTGACGTCACAGTGACGCAGTGCTGACACAATTATTTATTTTCTGGATTTATTCTTATATAGGAAATTCCAGAAAATAGCCTAAACTTCTAAAAATCATAGAAAATCAACCATAGCTCCAAATCAAACAAATTATATATGAAAAATGATCAGAAAAATACAATCTTTCCATATGTAATGGTTTCATGCATGACAAACACTTTAACCTTGCTGTTTAGGTGAAACAAGCTAATACACTTATTATGCATAAGAACTTAAGATTCCATTTGAATCTTTGATTCAAATGGACCCATTTCAACTTGTTTCACATTGCATTAGGCAGGACACATCATCTTGCCATGTCATAGCATGCATCATATTGTTGCATATTGTCATGTGTTGATTATATACTGTGGTGTCTTTCGTGGTAGGTTCTGCCTTCGAGGATATCTCCGAGTATCCAGCTGAAGGGCAGTACCCTACTACCACTCCATCAGGAAAACAGCCCCATTGATCATATCGATACAATCCCATGTTCTTGCCTCTGCTCTCATTTACTGCATTAAGACAACAACGTTTCAAAACTGCTGTGTGCTGCGGTAGTTGAACCCTTATCCTCTGCATGACCTGTCATTGCCACAGTAACTAGATGAAACCCACTAGCATGTGTAGGAGTTGATTGAGCCATGTATGTGTTTCCTACCTTGCTATGCCTGCTATGCTTAGAGTTGTGTCAGGTCTGGTTCATTTGGGTGATGGGCTAGAGTGAAATGATTATGTCGGTAGTGTGAGGGATGTGTTGAACATGTTTTGGTAAAGGTATCGATGAGAGGCCATGTAGGAGCACATGGTGGGTTGTTTCATTGAGGCCGTCCCTAAGAACTGAGATTTGTATGTGTGATTTAAGAATCAGCTACTACCATACATTGGGCCCGAAACCAATGGACCCTCTCGTCTTCTTAATCACCCTAGTACTCTATCCAGGAGTTGCAACTAGTTTCTGGTGTTTGTAGGTTATGTGTTGGTGGTCGTGCGTAGCGCTGACCCTAGGGGTGGGCTATGATGTGGTAGATACACCGTGGCACGGTGTACCGAGTCACCCGTTTGGTGTCTCGGGAACCCTGTTCACATCGTTCGGGGCCGTATGTGGAAACCTCGGCCGGACTCCCTGCGGATGGAACCTGGATAGGCGATAAACCTGGACTAGAGACTTGAGTGTTTAGGTAGGCCGTGGCCGACACCCTCATTGGGCTTTTGCTTGAAGGTTGCCGAGTACATGTCGTGTAAACGACGGTAAGTGGTGAGAGCGTGTATGAAGAAGTACACCCCTGCAGGGTTAACATCATTTATTCGAATAGCTGCGTCCGCGGTAAAGGACTACTTGGTAGCCTATACAGTTCATAGACAAGTTAATGGTTACTACTAAAAGACTCAAGATAAGTGTGAGTACCGAGGATGGCCCTCTCGTAGGATGACGAGGGAGGATCCCCGGTGGAGTATTGTGTTGGTGATTAGTGGACTCGTGTGCAAAAACTATTTTACTAGTGGTGTCTCGTAGGATAGCTTAGCCAAGATTCAAAGCTGGCTTGCTGCAATAACTCCACCACCTTCTTGAGAATGAGCATGTATAGTAGGTTCTGTTGTAAGACTTGCTGAGTACCTTTGTACTCATGTTTGCCTTAATTACTGTTTTCAGACGACAACACCACCCCCTCCGATGGGTTTTATGTAGACCTCGACGTCGATGAGTAACTTGCCACCCAGGTGGTGATCCTGGCCATGGATGGCCCTTTGTAGATAGACAGGCTTCGACAAGCCTTCTTTCTTTCTAGTGTCTGTACTCAGACTATTTGCTTCCGCATGTGCTTGTATGCTTGTATGACTTGAGTGTCGGGTCATGTGACCCCTACCTGTATGAACATGTTATGTATGGCTCTTTGGAGCCTTTAAATAAAGTACTTGAGTTGTAGAGTTTTGTTGTGATGCCATGTTGTATTTGCACATATCGAGCATATTGTGTGTACGATTGAAATGCTTGGTATGTGTGGGATCCGACAATCTAGTTGTTTATCCTTGGCAGCCTATCTTATGGGGAAATGTAGTCTAGTGCTCCTCGAGTCATAGTAGTCCGCTACAGCCCGGTTCACCGGAGTCCTGCTAGCCCAGCACTACTGGTCAGGACACTTGACTGGCCGGCATGTGTTTCACTTCGTTCCTATGTCTGTCCCTTCGGGGAAATGTCACGCGGTGACATCCGGAGTCCTGCCTAGCCTGCTATAGCCCGGGTTCCCCGGAGTCCTGTTAGCCCAGTGCTACAGCTCGGATTCACACGCTGTTGACCGACATGCTCGATGTGATTCATGTATGCCTGTCTCCATAGGTCTGTGCCGTTTTGGGTTCACGACTAGCCATGTCGGCACGGGTTCTCTGTCATATGGATGCTAGCGACACTATCATATACGTGAACCAAAAGGCGCAAACGGTCCCGGGCCATGGTAAGGCGACACCCGTGGGGATACCGTGCGTGAGGCAGCAATGTGATATGAGGTGTTACCGGCTAGATCGATGTGACTTGGAATCGGGGTCCTGACAATTGCCTTCTAATTTGGTGGATGGCATTTGGGCCCGCACGCGGCATAGCCCGCATGTCGATGAACAAAAGTAAAATGGCATTCAGTAGTGGGAGACGTTTCGATGACCTAGGAGGAGCCAGAAGCGATAGTGTACCCACTGTACTAGTAGTATAAGTAATTCTTTTTCTGGTAGCTGTAGAGTGTCTCCACTGTACTAGTAGTAATTGTTTCTATTTAGGCAACCGGACGGGGTAAGAAAGTTATAACCAAGCAGTGCATTCGTAAGCACCGGGATTTTCTCACTTCTCATGACATTCGATTGAAGACAATAACGCTAGAACGATATGTAGCCAACCATGCAAACACTAGGTTTGTCACATTCTTCTTGCTGAATGCGAGGTTACTATTGTCCATCAGGCTTAAGTTTATCAGCAGCATGGTTTTGTCGGATGGGTATGTCGAAGCGCAAAAAGGAGTTTCAGGTGGGCAAACGAGCTTTTGAACATGTTGGGCTTCTATTTACAACATATTATGGTCATAATCCAGTAAATTTTACAACCAGGATGTTCATTCTATGGACCTGACCGATCCATTTGACTGTGTCGGCGTTCTGGGAACGGGGGTCCCCAGACTTGCCTTCCTGCGGCCTACGGCGTGGCTCAGGTGGGGGCCCAGCGCGGCCCATCTTCATCAGCCCAAGCTCAAGACCCTCGCGAGGGGCCAAGCCTCGCGAGGCGGACGACAGGAAGCTTCCTCAAGAGCGGCCTCATCAGGCAGGCTCGCGAGGAGGCGGAGAGATCAATGCAAGGGTACCTCGCGAGGATCCCATGATGCAAGCCATGACGATCAAGGCCAGGCGGGCGCGAGGCGGGCGCCGGCCTGCGCAGGGTCCTTGTTTCCCCTTTGGTGCAAAGGGGGCAAGCACAGGCCAAGGTATCAGGCAAAGGTTACCATTCCGGTGCAACGAGACCAAGACCGGCCGGACGGCCGGACAGAGGTCACCGTGGAGCCCAAGACGGAGTCATCACCGGTGCTTTTGGCAGCCGAAGACCACCTTTGGTCAGGATAACTTGTACTAGATGTTCCCCTTCAAAATGGCCAATTGTTGGCGCCCTTCCCGCTCAATTATTCGGGGAGAGGACCAGGGCCTCAATAAATAGAACTAGCCTCCACAAAAGGAAGAGAGGAGAAGAGAGGAGAAGAGAAGAGGAGAGAAGAGAGAGAGAGAAGGGGGAAAACCCAGTAGAGACTAAGTAGAACACACCGCATCAGCTCAAGAACACCCCTCGCGAGGTTGTTCTTCCCTTGTACTGTCCATCATCAGCCCCAGAGGCAATCCACCACACCACACACTTGAGTAGGGTATTACACCACAACGGTGGCCCGAAGCAGTATAAACCTCGTGTCTCTTGTGTTGTTCATCATTTTCATCTTAGTTCGCACGAGAGGATCGGACGTAGATCGGTAGGGAGAGATTTCCGCGCGCACCCCAGTGTTCGAACCTCAAGGGTCTACCGGAACCCGAAATCCAACATTTGGCGCGCCAGGTAGGGGTGCGTCGGAGTCCTTCCACTGTTCGCGTGTGATCTTCTATCGTGTCCATGGCTGACGCTCATCGGGCTCGCGCCGAGCGCCGGGCTGCTCGCGCCACTCGCGTCGCCCAGACGACGCCCGTCGGAGCCCCCCTCGTCATTCCCCATTGCCCGCCGCTAACGCTGCCACCAGCTCGGCGGGGAATGAGCAGCAGGCCTCGTCCCAGCATCCTTCAGTGCGGCGGGATGGCCGCACTGCCACCCCGTCGCTGACTCCAGCTGGCTCGTCGTCCCATGCCCGTCGCGCACCCATGGATGCGCATGCCTCACTGCTCTTGGCGCGGGAGCTCCTGCACTATCGCCCCGTCGACGACCTCTATGAGGACTGGCTCGCCCGCATCACCGAGCTCGTCAGTGCCGCAGGGGGCTCCCCCTTGCGGTCCCTCTCGCTGCCTCGCCCTCCGTCCCGTGCAGGGGCGAGGATCAGGAGGCGCCTCCGCCGCCTCCTCCCCAAGAAGGTGCCTTGGCTCCATGGCGCGCAGCCCCAGGGCGGGACCCTCCACGTCTGGCGCCTGCACAGCAAGAAGGGAGCTGCCAAGAGATCCCACGTCCCCGGGATGGTGCTCGCGCGCTCCCAGCGCCGGTGCGCCAAGGTCGCGCCCCAGCGCCTCCACGACAAGACCCTGCGCTGCTCCCAGTGGAGGCGCATGGTGACCCGCAAGAACAAGTCCAGCACCAGCAAAGGGCGCCGGTGGCCACGGCAGGCTGCCTCGCCTTCACCCCCGAGCTGCGCGGCGTCACATGGCCAGGCAAGTTCAAGCCTGACCTCCCTCCCCACTACGATGGCACAACGGACCCCGCGGAGTTCCTGCAACTCTATGAGCTGGGCATCGTAGCCGCCAACGGAGACGAAAAGGTCATGGCGAATTGGTTCCCCATGGCGCTCAAGGACGGCGCCCGCACCTGGCTCCTAAACCTGGCTCCCGGCACGATCTCCTCCTGGAGCGAGATGCACACCCGCTTCATCGCCAACTTCCAGGGCACTCGCGACCGACCCCCGGCCGTGAGCGACCTGCGCCGCATCAAGCAACAGCCAGGAGAAACCCTGCACAAGTACATCCAGCGCTTCAACTACGCTCGCCTCAAGATCCCCAAGGTAACTGAAGAAGCTATCATCTCAGCCTTCTCCGACGGCGTGCGCGACGTCAAGATGAAGGAAGAGCTAGCAATCCATGAAGACCTGTGCACATCCCTGGAGCTGTTCAACTTCGCGACCAAGTGCGCCAGGGCTGAGGAAGGGCGTATCTCCCTCCTCGAGCTCTAGGCAGCCGACCCGGAAGAAAAGAAGCTCAAGGCCAAAGACGTGAAGCGCAAGGGGGCTGCCGTGATAGCAGCGGAACCGGACACCAAGCGAGGCAGGGATCAGCCTAAGTCATCCAAGGTCGGACGGTACTGCGTGTACCACGACCTCCACACCCACAACACCAATGAATGTCAAGAGCTCAGAGTCGTGCAAGATGGGCGAATCGGCCGACGCCCAGAGCACAACGACAGGGGCTATGGCCGAGGAGGAGGAAGAGGTGGCGGACGATGGGAAGACCGTGGCCTTCGCCAGGGATGGCGTGACCGCCCTCGCGAGGACCGCTGGCAGGACCAGCCTCGCGAGGGAGGCTGGAGGGACCAGCCTCGTAAGGGCCACCCGCACGGCAACGCAGGCCTCCCTCTTCTGCCGCCTCCACCAAGGAGGAACGAAGATCAACACCAAGACGATGGGGCTGGGGGCTTCCAAGAGCCGTGTGCAATTGCTTGCATCTTGGGTGGCGCCCAGGCCCCAGCCTCATAGTGCATCTTCAAGCAGTTTGCTCGCGAGGTGAATGCAGCCCTTCCCAAGATTGAGGCCACGCGCCCTCTCAGGTGGTCTATGTGCGCGATCACATTCAGTTCCGCAGACCAGCTCAAGTGTACGGCAACGGCCGGAATCCTCCCGATGCTTTGCTCCTCGGTCATCAGCAACGTGCAGGTCACCAGGACCCTCATCGATGGCGGGGCAGGACTCAACATCCTGTCCGTCGAGACGTTCGACAATCTCCAAGTGCCGTACGACCAGCTTCAGCTGACCAAGCCTTTCTCAGGAGTCACCGATGGTTCCACTTTTCCAATTGGGCAGGTTCGCCTTCCGGTCACCTTCGGGCAATGCGACAACTACCGCACCGAGCTCATCGACTTCGACGTCGCTCACATCCGCCTGTCGTACAATGCCATCCTCGGGTACCCAGCCCTAGCCAAGTTTATGGCAGTGACTCACCATGGTTACAATGTCCTCAAGATGCCAGGAAGCGGTGGAGTCATCACCGTACCCTATGAAGAAAGGGACGCAGTGTGCTCGCTTGAGCGTGCGTTCCAAGCCGCAGCAATCGAAGACCCAAATCATAGGAGCGGGAGTCCTCCCGAGGCGACCCTCAAGAAGAAGAAGACCTCACCTGGCCCGAGCCACAAGGAGGCAGGCACCTCCGGAGGTATTGCGTCGGGATTCGCGCCCGATCAGGGAGCGCCACCCTCTCATGCATAGGAAGGCGTGCCTGGCGCCCTCCTCAGGCAGGGCTCGGGGGCTCTCTCTTGGAGAGCCGCCGACCTTGCCAAGGTCGCGGGGGAGGCGCTCGGGCACCACTTGGAGGGGTGCTTTCAAGTACGCTTCCCTCAGGAAGGTACACGTCAAAGGAGACCAAACCCTCAGGAGTTCATCGCAAGGAACACCCATGAGCTACAAGAGTCCAGAGTCATGCGCGGCAGCCACCGCTTACCTGCCGTGGCCCCACATCCAGGCGAGGATGGAGGACTGCGCGTCTGCGTCAACGTACCAGGGCTCAACCGAGCTGCGTCCCAGGAGCGCCTATGGCCTTCGGCCGTAGGGCGCTGCGAGGGACCACCTCACAGCTACGTCCGCATGCCCTTCGGCCTGCCGAGCGCGGTCGCCACACATCAGCGCCTGTTGAGGAGCATTCTGGAGGCTCAGGAGGTCAGGCATCACGCGGTCCTGGCGGAGGTGGCGATGGTCCCCGAAGACCTGCACGTGCCACCGGAGCCTCCCGAGGCCCCTGGGCCTGGGGGCTCATGAGGGCTGACGTCTTCACCGTGCATCGCTCACTTCCTCAGCATCACTTCATCTTCAACAGCACCAGGTGACATCTTTTAGAGTTCTACTTTCAACTGGGAGCGCCCACAGGGCCGCACCATTCCCAGGCCGCGTGGGTCCGTCCCCGCGGCATGTATCCATTTTGTTTATGCTCTTTACTTACCTTGTTGGGGGCGCCCCTTGGGCTGCATCATCCCCACGCCGCTCGGGCCCGACCCAGCGGCGGTTGCTTTTACCCGCGCTTGCTTGAAATTGGATTTCCTCCTATGTGCTTAACATACCTGACCTAATCACCTGCTCGATCGACGCCTATGTGAAGAGCCGCTCGCTTTGGCACGGCGCGTGCGCACGGGTCCGTCCCTACAGCGTTGATAAACTTGAGTGGTCGAGCTCTGGTCACGGCAGCCCCGCACGGCGCCACCTCACCAGGCCCTCAGTGCCCTAACCGCTCCCTCGGAGTGACCATAGGTTGGCCGGCGACCGTAACGACAAGCCTTGTTTCCCCTCATGATTGGTGTGCAGGACCTACTCCAGGAGAAACGTTGGGGGCATCGTGAGCTCTCTCTCCCCCTCTTCGGCACGGACCGCTTGCACGTTAAAGGGGGGTACCTGAGCATCGCGACTCATGGGCTCCTACTGGCTCTCCAGCCCTCACCCCCTGGCCTTGACCCACGGCATCGCGACCTGTCATACTAGCAGCGGCTGAGCTCGCTCGAGGGCCGGGACCCGAGGACGTAGAGTGTTAAGGAAAGTGCGAGGGAGTGGGAAGAAGCTCGCGAGGGCCTAACCCAGCAGTACCTCGACCACCGCCTCTCGGGCCGGGCACCTCTCCGAGGAACTACGTCAGACGAACAAGATAAGTCGCGCCCTCGCAAGAGCTAGACCAACGCAGCGCTAAATCCCCGCCCAGTGCAACTCTGTCACGGCGACGCTACCTTCCTTTCTCGCCCAACAAGGATTGCTTTAGCGCTAAAGGGGACCTCCCGAGCATCGCGACTCGGGGGGCTCTTACCGGACCTCGGGCCGCACACCTCCTGGCCTTGACCACGGCATTGCGACCTGGCATACCAGTGACGGCTGAAGCTTGCCTGGGGACTGGGACCTGTCAGCGTAGAGCGCCAAGTCCTCGTGAGGATAGAAAGGGGGAGCTTAGCCGGAACAGAACAAACACCCCACGCCAATTCATATTAAGGATATAGTATTTACAAAAGGCATGACAGACACCTTACATACCCCCGCGGGGTGTTGCTTTAATTCCTCGCATGAAACAAAAGGTGCTAACCCTAAGGGACGCTACTTGCTAGCACCTCCCCAAGCGACGCCATCATCAACAGTGGGCTGCCCAGTGATGGCGCCAATCCCATCCAGATCAGTGGCGTCAGCGGCCCGATGCAGCTGCCCCACTCCGAGCGCGGCGCGAGCTCGGAGGCTCGTAGCTATCGTCGCTCGTCTCCGGGGTCGCGAGGAGTTCGGGGGAGCCGCTGAAGCCCTCAGTCCCTTCGCTGCTGCCTGAGGAGCTGCGGGAGGACCAACGGGCGGGGCTGGTCCTCGCCAGTTCGTCACCCCTGCCGCTTCCCTTAGGGCAGCATTCCAGCCGGCGTCCTTTTGCATCAAAGACCTTGAAGAACATCCATCAAGGAGGCGCCATCGTATTCAAGATGGATCACCAAGGTGCCGTCCGCGCGACAGACCCGGGCAATCTCACCCCAGCCCCGGGTCATGAAGACCTTGCCCGGAGCGACGACAGCGACCTTCGCTCCGGTTGCAGGGGTGCCACAGTCGGCGTGCTGCAGCCAGAGCTCCACGGCCCCGCTCGGCGGCATCTCGAAGGCGAAGGAGGGAGGAAGGCGGATCCATGAAATTGGAGGCATGGCGGCGTGGAGCACAAGCTCGCGAGAGGAGCGCTCCGCGTGGACTCCAGGGGGGACGACGCGCACCACTGTGACTCGCCGGCGTCGGCGGCGACGCTGTTAGTGTTGCTCGGCGCCCTCCCCCCTGGGGCCTATGATGCGGGCGTACAAGGGCAGCGGAAACCCAGGCGACGGCCGCTCATACCACGGCCTCGACACCTCCAGCCAGGCGCCTTCGTCCTAGTGACAGAGGATTGGCCACTTCTTCGGCGGGAGGGGGTCAGGACCCTCTCTGGGGGCCTTTCCCTTCTCCTCAGCTGAAAACCGGTGGAACAGTGCCATTGGTGCAAGAGGAAGCAAGGATGAGGAAGAAGAAGAGGAGGAGTAACGAAAAGGGGTGAACTGGCGGAGCTCACGCAGCCCCATACTTATAGTCGGGGAAGGCCAACCGCCGAGCACCATGACCTCAGGTAATCATGACCCATATCTCTGCATGAAGGGACTTGTTAAGTCATGCGGTTGCCGAGGCGTCGTGGGAAGTGCAGACGCCCACGTCCAATCAACCACCACGCGGTGCCCAAGGCCGCAGGCTGTTAGGGCCCGCGGCGCTTCACGCTTGCCCCTTCGCTTCTCTGCTAAGCCAAGCCCGCGCGTGCCTTGGGCCCGGGGGCTACTGTCGGCGTTCTAGGAACGGGGGTGAGGGAGTCCTGGATTAGGGGGTGTTTGGATAGCCGAACTATACCTTCAAGCCGGACTCCTGGACTATGAAGATACAAGATTGAAGACTATGTCCCGTGTCCGGAAGGGACTTTCCTTGGCGTGGAAGGCAAGCTTGGCGATACGGATGTTCAGATCTCCTACCATTGTAACCGACTCTATGTAACCCTAACCCTATCCGGTGTCTATATAAAACGGAGGGTTTTAGTCCGTAGGACATCATACACATCAACAATCATACCATAGGCTAGCTTCTAGGGTTTAGCCTCTCTGATCTCGTGGTAGATCAACTCTTGTAATACCCATTCCATCAATATTAATCAAGCAGGACGTAGGGTTTTACCTCCATCGAGAGGGCCCGAACCTGGGTAAAACTTCGTGTCCCTGCCTCCTGTTACCATCCGGCCTAGACGCACAGTTCGGGACCCCCTACCCGAGATCCGCCGGTTTTGACACTGACATTGGTGCTTTCATTGAGAGTTCCTCTGTGCCGTCGCCGTCAGGCCCGATGGCTCCTACGATCATCAATGGTGATGCAGTCCAGGGTGAGACCTTCCTCCCCAGACAGATCTTCGTCTTTGGCGGCTTTGCACTGCGGGCTGATTCACTTGGCCATCTAGAGCAGATCGAAAGCTACGCCCCTGGCCGTCAGGTCAGATTCGGAAGTTTAAACTACACGGCCGACATCCGGGGGGACTTGATCTTCGACGGATTCGAACCACTGCCGAGCGCGCCGCACTATCACGACGAGCATGATCTAGCTCTGCCACCGAACAGTGCCCCTGAGGCCACACCTGCATCGGCTCCGGCCCCTGGTTCGGAGCCGACCGCGCCGATCAAGGATGGGCGGTTGGACGCTGCCTCGAAGGCTGCGATCCCAATGGCGGTTGAGCCGAACACTAGCCCCGTACTCTGCAAGACTCGTGACTCCATGGAGTCGGATTCTTCTCCGGACTCCGAACCCTCCGCACCCCTGCTGAGCGAATCCGATTGGCACCGATCATGGAGTTCACGGTCACGGACGTCTTTCAGCACTCGCCTTTCGGTGATATCCTGAAGTCACTAAAATCTCTCTCTTTATCAGGAGAACCCTGGCTGGACTATGGTCAGCAAGGTTGGGATTCGGACGATGAAGAAATTCAAAACCCACCCACCACCCACTTGGTAGCCACCGTCGACGATTTAACCGACATGTTCGACTTCAACTCCGACGACATCGACGGTATGGATGCCGATGAAGGAGACGATGAAGAATCAGCGCCTATCGAGCCTTGGAACGCCACCTCGTCATATGACGTATACATGGTGGATGCACCCAAAGATGACGGCGAGGAACGGAAGGACACACCGAAGGATTGTTCCCTCGAAAAGCAGTCAAAGCGGCGACGCAAGCGCCGCCCCAAATCCCGCCTCGACAGAAATAGTGATCACACTGATCCAGCGCTGGAGCAGGGCGAACTGCTGCCAGACAACGGCAATCCGGATAATCAAACCGAACAAACAAACCCTATCAATGATATTGGTCCGGACGACACAACGCCGGACAGGCACTTGGAGCAGTAGAATGCCCGTAAAAGGCTCGTCGCCACCGCAAGGAGCCTCAAAAAGCAGAAGCGGAGGCTCAAGGCCGCGCAAAACACGCTCCAGTTCAGATGGAGCAAAATACTCAACACTGCAGCAAGGTACGGCGACAATCATCCCTCCAAGAGCTACCCAAAGCGGAAGCTGCTACCCGAATTCGATGAGGAGGCCTCAGACCCCCCACAACCAAATATCAAAGCAGCCACCTGGTCGGATAGACGACCCCTCTACCACCACAGAACGGCATTCAACGCCGCTCACAATACAACACGCGACCCATGCGAGGGCTCGCACCCAAAGGACGGCGCAACAAGATCCATCTATGGACCATGCAAGCGTGCCCCAGCATACAATGCAACACAACAAGCATCCGAACAACACGGCACACCTAGCTACAGGGGTGCCGCACACCCCCTATGTTTCACCGATGAGGTGCTGGACCACGAATTCCCAGAGGGATTCAAGCCCGTAAACATAGAGGCATACGACGGAACAACAGACCCTGGGGTCTGGATTGAGGACTATATCCTTCATATACATATGGCTCGAGGGGATGATCTCCATGCCATCAAGTACTTACCTCTCAAACTCAAAGGGCCAGCTCGTCACTGGCTCCAAGGCCTCCCCGAAAGCTCCATTGGAAGTTGGGAAGAGCTCGAAGACGCCTTTCGGGCAAACTTTCAAGGGACTTATGTCCGACCTCCGGATGCGGACGACTTGAGTCATATAACTCAACAGCCCGGAGAGTCAGCCCGAAAACTTTGGAACAGGTTCCTTACTAAAAAGAACCAGATTGTCGATTGTCCGGACACCGAAGCCTTAGCAGCTTTCAAGCACAGCGTCCACGACGAATGGCTCGCTAGGCACCTCGGCCAAAATAAGCCGAGAACAATGGCCGCATTAACAAACCTCATGACCCGCTTCTGCGCGGGTGAGGACAGCTGGCTAGCCAGATGCAGCACCAGCGACCCCAGCACATCTGAAGTTAGAGCTGGAAACGGGAAATCACGGCGCAACAGCAATAACAAACGTCGGAATAAAGAAGACAGCACGAAGGGCATGGTAGTAAATGCCGGATTCAAAGTCCCTCGGCCAAACCAAAAGCCGCCCTCCAAAGGCACCAGAGATGAACTGTCCAGCCTCAACAAAATTCTGGACCAAGTATGTTAGATCCATAGTACCCCTAGCAAACCTGCTAATCATACCCATAGAGAATGTTGGGTCTTCAAGCAGTCCGGCAAGCTTAACGCCATGCACAAAGGGGAAGATACACCAAGTGAAGACGAGGACGAGCCTCCCAATCAAGACAAGGGAGAACAAAAGAAATTTCCACCCGACGTCAAAACAGCAAACGTGTTACATGTGATCAAGAGGAAAAACAATGCGGCACTCCCCGAAAAATATACCCAAGTGCCCATCACCCCGAAGTCCCGCCACTGGTCGTCTCAACCGATCACCTTCGACCACCGTGATTATGCATCAAGTATCCGGCACGTAGGATGGGCTGCACTGGTATTAGACCCAGTAATTAGCGGATACCACTTCACACGAGTCCTGATGGATGGCGGTAGTAGCCTAAACCTAATATATCAGGATACAATCCACGGGATGGGGTTAGACCCAACACAAATTCGCCATAGCAATACTACCTTTAAAGGAGTAACGCCAGGCCCAGGGGCTCGTTGTACGGGCTCCCTCCTACTACAAGTTATATTCGGCTCCCCCGATAACTTCCGTCGCGAGCATTTAACTTTTCACATCGCTCCGTTTAAAAGTGGCTATCAAGCACTACTCGGACGCGAAGCTTTCACTTGCTTTAATGCAATACCACACTACGCCTCCCTAACACTCAAGACGCCCGGTCCATGAGGCATCATTTCAGTGCACGGAAGTATCAAGCGATCTCTGCGCACCGAAGAGAGTGAGGCCGCCTTAGCAGCCGCACACTAAAGGCGCCTGGACCAGCAAAAGCATCCAATAGGTCGTCAAGACCTCAGAGACAACTAACCAAATCCGGCGTCGTTGCTCATATCAAATAAACGGTCACACCCCTATCTTTCAAAAGTACAAGGGGCTCAACGCACGCGGACGAGTGGCGATTTCTTCTTATCTTGAATTATACATGGTTTCTTTAGAAAACTATCCTTTTGCACGACAACCTTTTTACCTAAATTCCTCTCTTTTACAGATAATCATCGTGCTACACCCGTCCAGGACACGGCACAACGGAGACATAGGCGCAGACGTGCAGCAGTGTAACACCCATGAGTTACTTAAGGATAATTAAAATGCATCGATTGTCATTTAGAATTAAATTTTGCTTAACTATCATTTTTCTAATAACTCAGGCATGCTAGTATTTATAAATAATGTTGGAGATAAATATCTTAAGACCAATAGGTGCATCCCAATCATTAGTACATTTTCTTTGTATTAGAAGATGGTGGAGTATTGCATTTGCTTGAGCAATCCACGTACACTTACATGCATGCATCAATGCATGGCATGCACCACATCCATGGTCTGTACTCAATGCACTGCATGCATCCATCTAGTCACCGTTGCCGTAATGCATGTACGTAGCCTGCCGACTAGCTCAGTAAGGTTAGCTGTATTTTCTTCTCACAGGCCAGCTAGCTCTTGGATTACACTGTACCACCGTCTAGGGCAGTAGATATTTTTGCATGCAGCGATGAGAAGGCTTGTTGCATGGCTACGTGTCTTTTCCTTGAGAGATAGAATGTACGTGTCATTGCTCTGGTTAGAAACATATGCATGCATGAGCTAGTAGGTGCATCGAACCAGCCATTAGGTGAAGCAAAGGGGCACTAGCTTATCCTTTGGAGCAAGCAGGAGTTACGGCGGCAGCTGGACGACGATTAATGTGTTCACAAGGAGCTACTCACTTGTTACCAGTATATAAGGCGACCAGGTGCTGTAGCGTAGGACCATTGACACACTAGTCAGAGTCGTCTGCTGAAAGAAGAAGTTGGAGCTCTCGGTGGTGTTGTTCCTAGCGACCGCGTGGTAGACGGGTACTGCTGTCAGGCAAGTAGCAGTTCCTCTGTTCATATTCCGTTGCTGTGCTTGGTCCTACGACTTGCACACTGTTACACTGATCTAGAGATATACTGCTGCTAGTATTTCTTTTGCTAGCCACTGTACCGTGATATATGAGTTCTTCTGCAACTGTCCTCTGTTCATTGGCCACGGTACTGTTGAAGAGAAATATGTTCCGGTGAGCAAGTAATCGTCATGATTATTTGGGCTTACGTGGAGACGTGAGGATTACTACATAAGTTTCATCATACCACTGACCTCCTTATTTCCATATTCACATATTGTCTATATTGGTGTCACGACCGCAAACATATTGTACCGGTCATGGTTCAGGTATGGGACTATCTGAGTTCTCCGCTGGGGGCGACACTTGTTCCGAACAGGGTATCGGTGATGGATCCTTGGGAACGACCCATACTAGTAAGTCAAGTTGTCGTGCCTCAGGGGGTCGAAGGGCTCTGCTCTTCTAGAACCCACGTAGTTCTGGTCGAGACTGTCGATGTCGGAGTACCCCTCTTAAGAGTGTAAAAGTGTGAATATTCACCCCTGTGAGTCCCGGGTAGGGAACCTTGCTGGTCACGTGTGATACCAATATTTTCCCTATACACCGCTATAAATATTTTCAGTATTTCCGTTGAACTCTGTTTAATATTATCTTTTAATTCAGCCTTTTGCACTACTTTATTTTCCGCCGCTAAATCTGTCCATTGTTGTCGTATCATTTCCTTGAAACTGAATTACACCGTTATGATATCCATAACACTTTCTCCTTTTGTACCCTTGAATAAATGCTACTTGTTGGGTGTGAATCATCATACTCACCCTTGCTTAATTTCTATTTTTGCAGCCCAAAGTGGTAATGATCCTGAGCTTGGCTTTGAGCAGTAGGCGTAGCACGCGCCGGGAGGGAATAAATTGAAGTACTTTAGAAGTTTATTTTCAGCAAGAACTATGTATCCCCAGAATAAAGAATACATGCTTATTATGTGTATTATTGTGAAAAGTTTTAGTTTAGGCCTCACACGTTTATAATCTTTTGTTTATAAATGCGTGGCAGCTATTACGTCCGAACCATGTTTTGGGGCGTGACAGCTTAAGTGGTATCAGAGCCAGGTTTAAATAAAATTAAAAACTGTTGCAACTAATGGGGAATAACCAGGGTATTATTTTGTGCGTGTAAGTTAGAAATGCTCTTTTTTGTGCTTATTTTATGTGAAGCTAACATTTACGTGGCTCATTTGATTATATGTCATGTCATGAAATTTAGTATTTCACTTCTTATGCATGCATTTTGTTAGTGCTAATATGTGTGGTTGGAATCAGGGATGGATGGCCCAACCATCTTCCATCTTAACTTTGTGCAAATCCTCGAGGAGGTAGCCGATCATTTTCACCTAGAGCCACCAGTGATCTCTACTAGTGCTCTTTCGGATGGAGGAAGCCAGGGAGCTGTGCACGTGCAGGTCACTCCACATGACCCTGGTGCATACACTACCTTCTATGGCTATGGCGAGGATGATCATGAAGCTGGGTGCTCGGCGGCTCGTGAAGCGCTTAAATCACTCTACTTTAGTCTGAACTTTGGCCTAGTGGACTTGCACAGCTATGAGTACTGGGAGACTTTGTTGGACTTGGCACGTTCTGAGCAGCAACACCAGGAGGAGATTGCACAACTCCAGCAGTACCATGAGGTTCGTAGGAAGCAAGAACTAGATGAGTTAGAGCAGGAGCATCAGGCCCAACTTTATGAAATAAAGCATGACCATGAAATAGAGGTGGAGGACTGCGATCGCTGGATCGAGGAGGAGGGACACAAGACCAAGAAGCTGAAGCAAGAAAGAGATGAGCTGGAAGACGTCAACAACAAATAGGAGAGTGAGATGATGGATTTGAAGGCAGAGAACTGGTGCCTCCGTCAGCAGCTTGTAGCAATGAAGGATGAGAAAGGAAAGAACTAAGGGCATGCAACGTACTAGCTAGCAGGCGATAGTACAACTTGAGTGGTCGTACATACTAGCTTAAATAAATGAAGTGGCAGAGCTACTAGTATCTAGTGTGTAATGGTGTGACCTATCCAGTTCGCATGTGATGTCTGCCTCCTGTAGCAACCCTAGTAGTAGTAGGTTGCTTCCACTTTTACTAGCCTTTGCATGTAGCTTGATGTTGACACTAGCACTCCTGTCAGGTGAGGCTGTGCAAATTTTGGTTGTACATGTCAATCCCTCTTATATAGTAAAATCAACTTTTATGTACTGATGCATGCTATGAAGAGTGGCAGTTTATTTATTTATTTTTCTCTCCATCCTTCATGATTGTATAGATGGCTAACCACGATCATGGAGATTTTTCTACTACCCACGCTGGTGGTAGCGATGGATCTCAAAGGACCGCAGAAGATCAACTTCCTCCAAGTAATTTGCTCTTGGAGATTTTGAACCGCCAGGAACAAACTCAAATGCGACAGACTGTAATCTTGGAGCAGTTAGTACAACAGTCACCCCGAGGAGAGAACTCTCATGAGGGTGGGACACAGGACAGCTTGCGCCAATTCATGCGACTGAAGCCGCCTGCCTTTCTTGACAGTGCTAATCCTATGGACACAGATGACTGGTTAACTGAGATAGAAAAAATATTTGAAGCAAGGCACTGTCCAGAGCAAGAGAAGGTGACACTAGCTACGTTTATGTTACAAGGTGGAGCTTTTGACTGGTGGAATGTGCACAAAAAGAAATATCCAGAAAATTATTTGGTTACTTGGGCGATATTTAGGCAAGAATTTCAAAGAAAATATTTTCCTGAAAGTGTTCAGAGGAAAATGGAGCTTGAATTTCTACAGCTAAAGCAAGGTGATAAAAGCGTGGCAGAATATGAAATTAATTTTTCTAGACTTGCCCGTTATGCGATGGCGTACGTTGAAAATGATGAAGTAAAGGCGCGAAGGTTCGCTCAAGGCTTACGTCAACCCATCAAGGCGCGCGTGGAGGTATTTGAATTAAAATCATTTCGTGACATAGCTAACAAGGCTCTTACAGTGGAACAAGCATACCTTGAAGAACGTGCTGAAGTTGAGAAACCAAACAAAAAGATGAGGTTCGACGACCGTGGTCAAGGAAACATGCAAAGGAAGGCACATCAAAATTGGCGCCCAAATAATCGAGCAACATATCAGCCCATAGTTAATAAATGTGTTATTTGTCATGGAGATCATATGGCTTCCCAGTGTGAGCAGCGACAGGGAAAATGCTTCGGATGCGGCAAGGAGGGACATGTTATCAGTCAATGCCGGAACAAGAATTTTACTCATAATCAGTCATTTGCTTTGCCTGCACCAAAAACACCATTGTACCTACCTGCACCGCCTCCTAAGGCGAATATTGCTCCTCGGTACATGAACAATCCTGGAAGGAAGCAACAGCCTGTTCGTGCTAAAGTAAATCATTTGACCCAAAATGAGGTGGACAATGATAGCAATGTGGTTACAGGTACGTTCCGAGTATGTTCTCATAATGCAGTTGTTTTGTTTGACTCTGGTGCTACCCACTCTTTTATATCTTCTAAATTTATTGGTACCCATGGAATAGAAAGTACACCTATAAAGAAGAAAATCATGGTAGAGTCTCCAATGGCTGAGATGATAACTCGAAGGGTATGCACTAATTGTCCGGTTATTATAAGGGGACATGAACTTCGGGCAGATTTGATAGTACTAGATATGCATGATTTTGATATAATACTAGGCATGGATTGGTTGATTGAAAATCATGCAACTATTCATTGCCATGGGAAGAAAGTGATACTTCAAGTACCTGGTCAACAGAAAATAGTGTACCAAGGGAGCCACAAGAAAACAAGGTACGCACAAGTTAGGAACTTGGAAATAAAGGAGAAACGTATAGAGGATATTCCTGTGGTTAGAGAATTTGCTGATGTATTTCCTAAAGAGTTACTTGGAATTCCACCGGACCGAGAGATTGAGTTCAGCATAAACCTGGTCCCTGGTACTAATCCTATTTCAAAGACCCCATACAGAATGGCTCCAGCAGAACTAAAAGAACTCAAGCAACAGATCAAAGAGTTAGAAGAAAAGGGATTTATTCGTCCAAGCATGTCACCATGGGGCGCTCCGGTATTATTTGTAAAGAAGAAAGATGGCAGTTGGCGATTATGTATTGATTATCGGGAGCTGAATAAGGTAACTATTAAGAATAAATATCCCTTGCCTAGGATCGATGATTTATTTGATCAGCTACAAGGCTCGCGGGTATTTTCAAAGATAGATTTGCAATCGGGGTATCACCAGCTAAAAATTAAAGAAGGAGATATTCCAAAGACAGCTTTTCGCACCAGATACGGACACTATGAATATATAGTCATGCCGTTTGGATTAACAAATGCACCCGCAGCTTTTATGGATTTAATGAATCGTGTATTCAGACCATTCATGGACCAGTTTGTTGTGGTATTTATTGATGATATTTTAATATATTCAAAGACAGAAGAGGAACACGCCGAACATTTGAGTGCAGTACTTCAAACATTGAGGAAACACCGGTTATACGCTAAACTCAAGAAGTGCGACTTTTGGTTAGACAAAGTATCATTCCTAGGCCACATTATTTCTGGAGAGGGTATATCTGCAGACCCAACAAAAGTTCAGGCAGTGTTGGACTGGAACAGACCAACCACGATTACTGAGATAAGAAGTTTTCTTGGGTTAGCCGGATATTACCGGAGATTTATTGAAGGTTTTGCTCAGCTTGCAGCGCCACTGACACAGCTCACTGGCAAAGGAGTAAAGTTCGACTGGACCGAGAAGTGCGAAGAAAGTTTTCAAGAATTAAAACGTCGACTAGTGTCTGCCCCAGCTCTCGCAGTACCAATAAATGGGATTGGATTTACTATTTTCCGTGATGCTTCAAAAATTGGTTTCGGTTGTGTCCTCATGCAGAACAACAAGGTAATCGCATATGCCTCTCGACAACTTAGACCATATGAGAAAAATTATCCAACACACGATCTGGAATTAGGTGCTATAATCTTTGCTCTAAAAATATGGAGACATTATTTGTATGGAGAACACTGTGAGATTTTTACTGACCACAAGAGTTTAAAATATATCTTCACACAAAAGGAATTAAATATGCGGCAGAGAAGATGGATCGAGCTATTTAAAGACTACGATGTCAATATCAATTACCATCCGGGTAAAGCAAACGCATTAGCTGACGCGCTAAGCAGAAAAGCTGATTGCAATGTGGCATCTTTAATCACCTCACAAAGGAAGATTTTGGAGGACTTAGACAAGATGGGAATAGAGGTGCATGTACGTGACCCATCGATCACTATTATGGCACTACAGGTCAAACCTGATCTTCAAGAAAGAATTAGGATAAAGCAACTGGAAGATCCTTTTCTTGTCAGTCTCCGAGAAAGCATAGAGCAAGGAAAGCCATCAGAATTTCACATACGGATGGATGGATCTATATGGTTGAGAGAACGTATTTGTGTACCTAAAAATGCAGAGTTGAAATTGGAGATCATGCAAGAAGCTCACACCACTCCATACACTGTACATCCTGGTAGCACAAAGATGTATCGGGATATTAAAGGAAATTTTTGGTCGCCAAATATGAAGAGAGAAATAGCAAGATTCGTCCTGGAATGTCCAATATGTCAGCAGGTAAAGGTGGACCATCAAAAAGCACCAGGCCTCCTGCAACCGCTAAGAATTCCTAGTTGGAAATGGGAGGATATCAGTATGGATTTTGTTACCGGATTGCCGAAAACTTCCGCAGGATATGATTCTATATGGGTTATAGTAGACAGATTGACCAAGGTGGCACAATTCATACCAGTCAAGAAAACAATGACCCTTGAAAAATTAACAAGGTTATATATTAGGGAGATAGTTACGAACTATGGCGTCCCTGTAAATATTGCTTCAGATCGAGATCCAAGGTTTGTTTCAAGATTTTGGAGAAGTTTACATAAGACCTTGGGGACCAAACTGAATTTTAGTACAACCTATCATCCCCAGTCTGATGGACAAACAGAGCGAGTCATACAAATACTGGAAGATATGCTTCGAGCAAGCATGTTGGACTTCAAAGAAAAGTGGGATGAGTCCCTTCCTCTAGTCAAATTTGCATACAACAACAGTTATCAATCCAGTATAAAGATGGCTCCGTATGAAGCTTTGTATGGTAAGAGATGTCGTTCTCCTATATGCTGGGAAGAAATTGGTGAGAGGAAGTATATAGGCCCAGAATTAGTTCAACAAGCAGAGGAAAAACTACGAGTAGTTCGGGAGCATTTAACGGCGGCACAGAACCGTCAAAAGAAACAAGCAGACACCAAACGGAGGGAAGTTGAATTTCAAGAGGGAGATCTAGTATACCTAAAGGTTTCACCTCGAAAAGGTACGAGACGTTTTGGTTTGAAAGGAAAGTTGAGTCCAAGGTATGTAGGACCTTTTCAAATTATTGGCAGAGTTGGACCAGTAGCCTACCAATTAGAGCTGCCTCCAAACTTGTCAGGGGTACATAATGTTTTTCATGTATCCACACTGAAGAAATGCGAGACACTGCCAGAAGCAACACAACTACCAATCATGGAACTGAGACCAGACCTATCATACGAGGAGTACCCCCTGAGAATACTAGATGTCAAAGATCGAGTAATGAGAAAAAGGACTATCCGATTTGTCAAAGTCCAGTGGAGTAACCACAATGAGGACGAGGCGACATGGGAAAAAGAAGACGAACTTCACAAAAACTTTCCGCATCTTCTATCGACCGGTAATTGAATTTCGAGGATGAAATTTTTATAAGGCGGGGAGGATGTAACACCCGTGTGTTACTTAAGGATAATTAAAATGCATCGATTGTCATTTAGAATTAAATTTTGCTTAACTATCATTTTTCTAATAACTCAGGCATGCTAGTATTTATAAATAATGTTGGAGATAAATATCTTAAGACCAATAGGTGCATCCCAATCATTAGTAGATTTTCTTTGTATTAGAAGATGGTGGAGTATTGCATTTGCTTGAGCAATCCACGTACACTTACATGAATGCATCAATGCATGGCATGCACCACATCCATGGTCTGTACTCAACGCACTGCATGCATCCATCTAGTCACCGTTGCCGTAATGCATGTACGTAGCCTCCCGACTAGCTCAGTAAGGTTAGTTGTATTTTCTTCTCACAGGCCAGCTAGCTCTTGGATTACACTGTACCACCGTCTAGGGCAGTAGATATTTTTGCATGCAGCGATGAGAAGGCTTGTTGCATGGCTACGTGTCTTTTCCTTGAGAGATAGAATGTACGTGTCATTGCTCTGGTTAGAAACATATGCATGCATGAGCTAGTAGGTGCATCAAACCAGCCATTAGGTGAAGCAAAGGGGCACTAGCTTATCCTTTGGAGCAAGCAGGAGTTACGGCGGCAGCTGGACGACGATTAATGTGTTCACAAGGAGCTACTCACTTGTTACCAGTATATAAGGCGACCAGGTGCTGTAGTGTAGGACCATTGACACACTAGTCAGAGTCGTCTGCTGGAAGAAGAAGTTGGAGCTCTCGGTGGTGTTGTTCCTAGCGACCGCGTGGTAGACGGGTACTGCTGTCAGGCAAGTAGCAGTTCCTCTGTTCATATTCCGTTGTTGTGCTTGGTCCTACGACTTGCACACTGTTACACTGATCTAGAGATATACTGCTGCTAGTATTTCTTTTGCTAGCCACTGTACCGTGATATATGAGTTCTTCTGCAACTGTCCTCTGTTCATTGGCCACGGTACTGTTGAAGAGAAATATGTTCCGGTGAGCAAGTAATCGTCATGATTATTTGGGCTTACGTGGAGACGTGAGGATTACTACATAAAAGTTTCATCATACCACTGGCCTCCTTATTTCCATATTCACATATTGTCTATATTGGTGTCACGACCGCAAACATATTGTACCGGTCATGGTTCAGGTATGGGACTATCTGAGTTCTCCGCTGGGGGCGACACTTGTTCCGAACAGGGTATCGGTGATGGATCCTTGGGAACGACCCATACTAGTAAGTCAAGTTGTCGTGCCTCAGGGGGTCGAAGGGCTCTGCTCTTCTAGAACCCACGTAGTTCTGGTCGAGACTGTCGATGTCGGAGTACCCCTCTTAAGAGTGTAAAAGTGTGAATATTCACCCCTGTGAGTCCCGGGTAGGGAACCTTGCTGGTCACGTGTGATACCAATATTTTCCCTATACACCGCTATAAATATTTTCAGTATTTCCGTTGAACTCTGTTTAATATTATCTTCTAATTCAGCCTTTTGCACTACTTTATTTTCCGCCGCTAAATCTGTCCATTGTTGTCGTATCATTTCCTTGAAACTGAATTACACCGTTGTGATATCCATAACACTTTCTCCTTTTGTACCCTTGAATAAATGCTACTTGCTGGGTGTGAATCATCATACTCACCCTTGCTTAATTTCTATTTTTGCAGCCCAAAGTGGTAATGATCCTGAGCTTGGCTTTGAGCAGTAGGCGTAGCACGCGCCGGGAGGGAATAAATTGAAGTACTTTAGAAGTTTATTTTCAGCAAGAACTATGTATCCCCAGAATAAAGAATACATGCTTATTATGTGTATTATTGTGAAAAGTTTTAGTTTAGGCCTCACACGTTTATAATCTTTTGTTTATAAACGTGTGGCAGCTGTTACGTCCGAACCATGTTTTGGGGCGTGACAGCTTAAGTGGTATCAGAGCCAGGTTTAAATAAAATTAAAAACTGTTGCAACTAATGGGGAATAACCAGGGTATTATATTGTGCGTGTAAGTTAGAAATGCTCTTTTTTGTGCTTATTTTATGTGAAGCTAACATTTACGTGGCTCATTTGATTATATGTCCTGTCATGAAATTTAGTATTTCACTTCTTATGCATGCATTTTGTTAGTGCTAATATGTGTGGTTGGAATCAGGGATGGATGGCCCAACCATCTTCCATCTTAACTTTGTGCAAATCCTCGAGGAGGTAGCCGATCATTTTCACCTAGAGCCACCAGTGATCTCTACTAGTGCTCTTTCGGATGGAGGAATCCAGGGAGCTGTGCACGTGCAGGTCACTCCACATGACCCTGGTGCATACACTACCTTCTATGGCTATGGCGAGGATGATCATGAAGCTGGGTGCTCGGCGGCTCATGAAGCGCTTAAATCACTCTACTTTAGTCTGAACTTTGGCCTAGTGGACTTGCACAGCTATGAGTACTGGGAGACTTTGCTGGACTTGGCACGTTCTGAGCAGCAACACCAGGAGGAGATTGCACAACTCCAGCAGTACCATGAGGTTCGTAGGAAGCAAGAACTAGACGAGTTAGAGCAGGAGCATCAGGCCCAACTTTATGAAATAAAGCATGACCATGAAATAGAGGTGGAGGACCGCGATCGCTGGATCGAAGAGGAGGGACACAAGACCAAGAAGCTGAAGCAAGAAAGAGATGAGCTGGAAGACGTCAACAACAAACAGGAGAGTGAGATGATGGATTTGAAGGCAGAGAACTGGTGCCTCCGTCAGCAGCTTGTAGCAATGAAGGATGAGAAAGGAAAGAACTAAGGGCGTGCAACGTACTAGCTAGCAGGCGATAGTACAACTTGAGTGGTCGTACGTACTAGCTTAAATAAATGAAGTGGCAGAGCTACTAGTATCTAGTGTGTAATGGTGTGACCAATCCAGTTCGCATGTGATGTCTGCCTCCTGTAGCAACCCTAGTAGTAGTAGGTTGCTTCCACTTTTACTAGCCTTTGCATGTAGCTTGATGTTGACACTAGCACTCCTGTCAGGTGAGGCTGTGCAAATTTTGGTTGTACATGTCAACCCCTCTTATATAGTAAAATCAACTTTTATGTACTGATGCATGCTATGAAGAGTGACAGTTTATTTATTTATTTTGCTCTCCATCCTTCATGATTGTATAGATGGCTAACCACGATCATGGAGATTTTTCTACTACCCACGCTGGAGGTAGCGATGGATCTCAAAGGACCGCAGAAGATCAACTTCCTCCAAGTAATTTGCTCTTGGAGATTTTGAACCACCAGGAACAAACTCAAATGCGACAGACTGTAATCTTGGAGCAGTTAGTACAACAGTCACCCCGAGGAGAGAACTCTCATGAGGGTGGGACACAGGACAGCTTGCGCCAATTCATGCGACTGAAGCCGCCTGCCTTTCTTGACAGTGCTAATCCTATGGACGCAGATGACTGGTTAACTGAGATAGAAAAAATATTTGAAGCAAGGCACTGTCCAGAGCAAGAGAAGGTGACACTAGCTACGTTTATGTTACAAGGTGGAGCTTTTGACTGGTGGAATGTGCACAAAAAGAAATATCCAGAAAATTATTTGGTTACTTGGGCGATATTTAGGCAAGAATTTCAAAGAAAATATTTTCCTGAAAGTGTTCAGAGGAAAATGGAGCTTGAATTTCTACAGCTAAAGCAAGGTGATAAAAGCGTGGCAGAATATGAAATTAATTTTTCTAGACTTGCCCGTTATGCGATGGCGTACGTTGAAAATGATGAAGTAAAGGCGCGAAGGTTCGCTCAAGGCTTACGTCAACCCATCAAGGCGCGCGTGGAGGTATTTGAATTAAAATCATTTCGTGACATAGCTAACAAGGCTCTTACAGTGGAACAAGCATACCTTGAAGAACGTGCTGAAGTTGAGAAACCAAACAAAAAGATGAGGTTCGACGACTGTGGTCAAGGAAACATGCAAAGGAAGGCACATCAAAATTGGCGCCCAAATAATCGAGCAACATATCAGCCCATAGTTAATAAATGTGTTATTTGTCATGGAGATCATATGGCTTCCCAGTGTGAGCAGCGACAGGGAAAATGCTTCGGATGCGGCAAGGAGGGACATGTTATCAGTCAGTGCCGGAACAAGAATTTTACTCATAATCAGTCATTTGCTTTGCCTGCACCAAAAACACCATTGTACCTACCTGCACCGCCTCCTAAGGCGAATATTGCTCCTCGGTACACGAACAATCCTGGAAGGAAGCAACAGCCTGTTCGTGCTAAAGTAAATCATTTGACCCAAAATGAGGTGGACAATGATAGCAATGTGGTTACAGGTACGTTCCGAGTATGTTCTCATAATGCGGTTGTTTTGTTTGACTCTGGTGCTACCCACTCTTTTATATCTTCTAAATTTATTGGTACCCATGGAATAGAAAGTACACCTATAAAGAAAAAATCATGGTAGAGTCTCCAATGGCTGAGATAATAACTCGAAGGGTATGCACTAATTGTCCGGTTATTATAAGGGGACATGAACTTCGGGCAGATTTGATAGTACTAGATATGCATGATTTTGATATAATACTAGTTATGGATTGGTTGATTGAAAATCATGCAACTATTGATTGCCATGGGAAGAAAGTGATACTTCAAGTACCTGGTCAACAGAAAATAGTGTACCAAGGGAGTCACAAGAAAACAAGGTACGCACAAGTTAGGAACTTGGAAATAAAGGAGAAACGTATAGAGGATATTCCTGTGGTTAGAGAATTTGCTGATGTATTTCCTAAAGAGTTACCTGGAATTCCACCGGACCGAGAGATTGAGTTCAGCATAAACCTGGTCCCTGGTACTAATCCTATTTCAAAGACCCCATACAGAATGGCTCCAGCAGAACTAAAAGAACTCAAGCAACAGATCAAAGAGTTAGAAGAAAAGGGATTTATTCGTCCAAGCATGTCACCATGGGGCGCTCCGGTATTATTTGTAAAGAAGAAAGATGGCAGTTGGCGATTATGTATTGATTATCGGGAGCTGAATAAGGTAACTATTAAGAATAAATATCCCTTGCCTAGGATCGATGATTTATTTGATCAGCTACAAGGCTCGCGGGTATTTTCAAAGATAGATTTGCAATCGGGGTATCACCAGCTAAAAATTAAAGAAGGAGATATTCCAAAGACAGCTTTTCGCACCAGATACGGACACTACGAATATATAGTCATGCCGTTTGGATTAACAAATGCACCCGCAGCTTTTATGGATTTAATGAATCGTGTATTCAGACCATTCATGGACCAGTTTGTTGTGGTATTTATTGATGATATTTTAATATATTCAAAGACAGAAGAGGAACACGCCGAACATTTGAGTGCAGTACTTCAAACATTGAGGAAACACCGGTTATACGCTAAACTCAAGAAGTGCGACTTTTGGTTAGACAAAGTATCATTCCTAGGCCACATTATTTCTGGAGAGGGTATATCTGCAGGCCCAACAAAAGTTCAGGCAGTGTTGGACTGGAACAGACCAACCACGATTACTGAGATAAGAAGTTTTCTTGGGTTAGCCGGATATTAACTGAGATTTATTGAAGGTTTTGCTCAGCTTGCAGCGCCACTGACACAGCTCACTCGCAAAGGAGTAAAGTTCGATTGGACCGAGAAGTGCGAAGAAAGTTTTCAAGAATTAAAACGTCGACTAGTGTCTGCCCCAGTTCTCGCAGTACCAATAAATGGGATTGGATTTACTATTTTCTGTGATGCTTCAAAAATTGGTTTCGGTTGTGTCCTCATGCAGAACAACAAGGTAATCGCATATGCCTCTCGACAACTTAGACCATATGAGAAAAATTATCCAACACACGATCTGGAATTAGGTGCTATAATCTTTGCTCTAAAAATATGGAGACATTATTTGTATGGAGAACACTGTGAGATTTTTACTGACCACAAGAGTTTAAAATATATCTTCACACAAAAGGAATTAAATATGCGGCAGAGAAGATGGATCGAGCTATTTAAAGACTACGATGTCAATATCAATTACCATCCGGGTAAAGCAAATGCAGTAGCTGACGCGCTAAGCAGAAAAGCTGATTGCAATGTGGCATCTTTAATCACCTCACAAAGGAAGATTTTGGAGGACTTGGACAAGATGGGAATAGGGGTGCATGTACGTGACCCATCAATCACTATTATGGCACTACAGGTCAAACCTGATCTTCAAGAAAGAATTAGGATAAAGCAACTGGAAGATCCTTTTCTTGTCAGTCTCCGAGAAAGCATAGAGCAAGGAAAGCCATCAGAATTTCACATACGGATGGATGGATCTATATGGTTGAGAGAACGTATTTGTGTACCTAAAAATGCAGAGTTGAAATTGGAGATCATGCAAGAAGCTCACACCACTCCATACACTGTACATCCTGGTAGCACAAAGATGTATCGAGATATTAAAGGAAATTTTTGGTGGCCAAATATGAAGAGAGAATTAGCAAGAATCGTCCTGGAATGTCCAATATGTCAGCAGGTAAAGGTGGACCACAAAAAGCACCAGGCCTCCTGCAACCGCTAAGAATTCCTAGTTGGAAATGGGAGGATATCAGTATGGATTTTGTTACCGGATTGCCGAAAACTTCCGCAGGATATGATTCTATATGGGTTATAGTAGACAGATTGACCAAGGTGGCACAATTCATACCAGTCAAGAAAACAATGACCCTTGAAAAATTAACAAGGTTATATATTAGGGAGATAGTTACGAACTATGGCGTCCCTGTAAATATTGCTTCAGATCGAGATCCAAGGTTCGTTTCAAGATTTTGGAGAAGTTTACATAAGACCTTGGGGACCAAACTGAATTTTAGTACAACCTATCATCCCCAGTCTGATGGACAAACAGAGCGAGTCATACAAATACTGGAAGATATGCTTCGAGCAAGCATGTTGGACTTCAAAGAAAAGTGGGATGAGTCCCTTCCTCTAGTCAAATTTGCATACAACAACAGTTATCAATCCAGTATAAAGATGGCTCCGTATGAAGCTTTGTATGGTAAGAGATGTCGTTCTCCTATATGCTGGGAAGAAATTGGTGAGAGGAAGTATATAGGCCCAGAATTAGTTCAACAGGCAAAGGAAAAACTACGAGTAGTTCGGGAGCATTTAATGGCGGCACAGAACCGTCAAAAGAAACAAGCAGACACCAAACGGAGGGAAGTTGAATTTCAAGAGGGAGATCTAGTATACCTAAAGGTTTCACCTCGAAAAGGTACGAGACGTTTTGGTTTGAAAGGAAAGTTGAGTCCAAGGTATGTAGGACCTTTTCAAATTATTGGCAGAGTTGGACCAGTAGCCTACCAATTAGAGCTGCCTCCAAACTTGTCAGGGGTACATAATGTTTTTCATGTATCCACACTGAAGAAATGCGAGACACTGCCAGAAGCAACACAACTACCAATCGTGGAACTGAGACCAGACCTATCATACGAGGAGTACCCCCTGAGAATACTAGATGTCAAAGATCGAGTAATGAGAAAAAGGACTATCCGATTTGTCAAAGTCCAGTGGAGTAACCACAATGAGGACGAGGCGACAAGGGAAAAAGAAGACGAACTTCACAAAAACTTTCTGCATCTTCTATCGACCGGTAATTGAATTTCGAGGACGAAATTTTTATAAGGCGGGGAGGATGTAACACCCGTGTGTTACTTAAGGATAATTAAAATGCATCGATTGTCATCTAGAATTAAATTTTGCTTAACTATCATTTTTCTAATAACTCAGGCATGCTAGTATTTATAAATAATGTTGGAGATAAATATCTTAAGACCAATAGGTGCATCCCAATCATTAGTAGATTTTCTTTGTATTAGAAGATGGTGGAGTATTGCATTTGCTTGAGCAATCCACGTACACTTACATGCATGCATCAATGCATGGCATGCACCACATCCATGGTCTGTACTCAACGCACTGCATGCATCCATCTAGTCACCGTTGCCGTAATGCATGTACGTAGCCTCCCGACTAGCTCAGTAAGGTTAGTTGTATTTTCTTCTCACAGGCCAGCTAGCTCTTGGATTACACTGTACCACCGTCTAGGGCAGTAGATATTTTTGCATGCAGCGATGAGAAGGCTTGTTGCATGGCTACGTGTCTTTTCCTTGAGAGATAGAATGTACGTGTCATTGCTCTGGTTAGAAACATATGCATGCATGAGCTAGTAGGTGCATCGAACCAGCCATTAGGTGAAGCAAAGGGGCACTAGCTTATCCTTTGGACCAAGCAGGAGTTACGGCGGCAGCTGGACGACGATTAATGTGTTCACAAGGAGCTACTCACTTGTTACCAGTATATAAGGCGACCAGGTGTTGTAGCGTAGGACCATTGACACACTAGTCAGAGTCGTCTGCTGGAAGAAGAAGTTGGAGCTCTCGGTGGTGTTGTTCCTAGCGACCGCGTGGTAGACGGGTACTGCTGTCAGGCAAGTAGCAGTTCCTCTGTTCATATTCCGTTGCTGTGCTTGGTCCTAGGACTTGCACACTGTTACACTGATCTAGAGATATACTGCTGCTAGTATTTCTTTTGCTAGCCACTGTACCGTGATATATGAGTTCTTCTGCAACTGTCCTCTGTTCATTGGCCACGGTACTGTTGAAGAGAAATATGTTCCGGTGAGCAAGTAATCGTCATGATTATTTGGGCTTACGTGGAGACGTGAGGATTACTACATAAGTTTCATCATACCACTGACCTCCTTATTTCCATATTCACATATTGTCTATATTGGTGTCACAACTGCAAACATATTGTACCGGTCATGGTTCAGGTATGGGACTATCTGAGTTCTCCGCTGGGGCGACACTTGTTCCGAACAGGGTATCGGTGATGGATCATTGGGAACGACCCATACTAGTAAGTCAAGTTGTCGTGCCTCAGGGGGTCGAAGGGCTCTGCTCTTCTAGAACCCACGTAGTTCTGGTCGAGACTGTCGATGTCGGAGTACCCCTCTTAAGAGTGTAAAAGTGTGAATATTCACCCCTGTGAGTCCCGGGTAGGGAACCTTGCTGGTCACGTGTGATACCAATATTTTCCCTATACACCGCTATAAATATTTTCAGTATTTCCCTTGAACTCTGTTTAATATTATCTTTTAATTCAGCCTTTTGCACTACTTTATTTTCCGCCGCTAAATCTGTCCATTGTTGTCGTATCATTTCCTTGAAACTGAATTACACCGTTGTGATATCCATAACACTTTCTCCTTTTGTACCCTTGAATAAATGCTACTTGCTGGGTGTGAATCATCATACTCACCCTTGCTTAATTTCTATTTTTGCAGCCCAAAGTGGTAATGATCCTGAGCTTGGCTTTGAGCAGTAGGCGTAGCACGCGCCGGGAGGGAATAAATTGAAGTACTTTAGAAGTTTATTTTCAGCAAGAACTATGTATCCCCAGAATAAAGAATACATGCTTATTATGTGTATTATTGTGAAAATTTTTAGTTTAGGCCTCACACGTTTATAATCTTTTGTTTATAAACGCGTGGCGGCTGTTACGTCCGAACCAAGTTTTGGGGCGTGACAAGCAGGGACACGACCCAAGGATTCTTTTTAGATTAAGACCCTGCGTAAACCTTTTTTACAGTCTCTTGTTGATACATATCCACCGTTGAGAAGGATGCTGACGTTTTGGCATGTGGCCACGCCAGAACAATGCATGTACCTGGACACAAGGGGCTTCTTACAAAGGCCATTCTTCAGGCCCGGTTTATACCACAAAGACCGAATACCTTAGGGAGTATTCGGCGTCGCGAGTTTGGCCCTATATGCATCAACTCTGAATCATTGTCTTTGGTCAAATGTTGGGTTTGCCCGGCTCCTATGTTTTGGTGCCTTACGTTCTGCTTTACTGGCTAAGGTAGCACCAGGAGAACTACTGCGATTGTGCCCTGGTTCATCCGGACGAGCGCCTCAGTAGAGAAAGCCGAAAACTGACTGTCATGATCTAGCGTGAGACTGGTCAACCACTCGATGACCCATGGGAATGTTAGAATTCCTCTGCCTTAACGAAGGGCCGCTTTTCGGCCAGGCATATACGCACCCCGGGATCAGGAGAGTGCGGAGCCACCAGGGGCTATCTAGTAGCCCCACTATCAAACTCCTATGGCTAAGTGAAAGTGTTAAAGCATTATAGTCTGGTTGCCTCGCTCGCTCCGCTATCACCTCCTTAATAGGACCAAGACGTTGGGTTAAGTGTGAACGTGTGTTTCTGCGAACACCTCCGCATTATATGCATGGGGGTTGAAGCCGACGACTGCAATCTTTCAGGTTATACACATGTATACATAAACGGCCACCCAGGAGGTATCACATTACTTTCAAGCAAAAGTATAAAAGTAGCCTCATAAAAATTTAAAAAGCATTTCGCTTACAATGAGATTACATGTCAATCAAACATAATATTTTTTGAGCACTGGGTCTCTATCAAACGAGCACCCTCAAGAACTTCCTCAAAGTAGTGCTCAGCAGCCCTTCGACCTACGGCCGAATCCTGCGCTGCAATAGTGGTAGCATCCATCTCTGCCTAGTATGCTTTAGCACGGGCAAAGGCCATCCGTGCGCCTTCTATACACGCCGACCTCTTCATCGCATTTATGCGCGGCACCACATCGAGGACCTGCTGCACCAAGTTGAAATAGCTGCTCGGTCTTGACCTTCCGGGCCATGGTTGATCCACAACAGACCTCATGGAGAGTCCGGACAACCTATTTAGTTCGGCCCATCCGGCTAATTGGTCCGTCAACGAAAGCGGACGCTCGGGAGAAAGGAATTGCTTCCAAAACAGCTAGTCTACTTCACGGTCCGTCTGACTCTGGAAGTACTTGGCCGCATCGGCAGTGCTCGCCGCCAAATCCATATACGCATCCTACGAACTCCACAGCCGATCCAGAGGCGCATACCGTGGATCTCCGTACTTCCTCTGCAGCATAAAGGACTTCCCGGCTACAATATCTCCGGCTTCCCGCAGCTCCTCCTTCTTTGCCCTCATAGCAGAGCGGAGGTCTTTTCCTGTTACAGCAGCCTTCTCAAGGTCCGATGCCTTCGCCTGGTTTTCCTTTTCAAGAGCCCGGCAACGGTCTACGGCGGCTTTTAATTCTACAGCCATATTAGCCATCTTCTTCCGGCTCTCGCCATGTGCGTCCTTCTCGGCTCGCAACTCTTCGGCCGCCTTCAAAGCAGCCGCATTACCCAATCTTGCTTGTTCCTTGGCTCGGGCAAGTTCCGCCCGCAAGGCTTCAACAGTGGCAGCTCCATCTGCAGTCATAACATGTTAAAAACACTGGCATCATACTCTTCCTATTTGGCGTTTACCAGACAAGGATCCTTACCCTGCGCCTCGTCAAGCCTTCTGTTAACAAGCTTGATGTCGGCATCTGCCGCATCCAACCGCCATTCTAAACGGGCAAACTGGCTAGTCCGACTGGCCACCGGAGCTTCCATCTCCTGCACATAAAGGCAGTATGGTTATTACCTGGGAATATGATCCTCCGTTCGTCATCGTTTCCGACGACAACCAGAGTCTCAGGGGCTATTATCTACATAGGGCACACCTAGCATGTGCAGGACTATTACACATCCCTTTTCACGTACCTCAAAGCCTGTCAGTAGACTCATAAAAGCTTCATGCAATCCACTTTCGGCGGACGATATCCTCTCCATCACCATATTCATCAGCACACGGTGATCATCTGAGATGGCCGCTCGCCCCACCAACTCCCTCAGAACATCCGATCGCACACTAGACGGCGCCGGACTCTTTTGTCTACCCTCTTCGGGAGCCGGACACTGGGAGCCTCGGGGATTGATTGGATCACCTTCTGGCCTCTCCGCACTCGGAGAGGCCCTCCGCGACGACACTTCAGGGTCGCCCGCTTCCGGAGCGGAGGAGTCTGGAGGAGGCGTTTCGCTCTCCATCATCTCTGGAAGAAGATCCCCCGAAGACGAACTCATTTGAGAGGGGCTAAGGCCCGAACTGCACAAATACAGGCGGTGGTTATTTTCTCAGAAGAAAAAATATGGCATATCTGTACCACTAAAGTTTTCAGGTCACTTACGACTCCCGAGAGAATTGATCCCCCCGCGGACTTTGTGCGGCAGCACCGCCCCCCGAGGTAGGGCCCCGGTAGAAGATTTCTTCTCCCGTTTGGAAGCTTCGGCTTCCGAATTCCCGGGCGCAGTCCTTTTCCTTTTCCGGTCGCCTTCCTTCGTGGAGATGCTTGCTCCCTCGGTTAGAATAGGCAGCATTGGGGGCCCGCGTCCACCCGCGTTACCCTCCACAGTATCTTCCTTCAAGGGATCCGGGAAAGGTGCGGTCTGGAGCATCTTTTCCAATACCGGATTCTCCAAGCCTTCAGGGAGGGGGCCGAACACCGAATCAATTTTGCCTTTGTTAGCCAGTCCTGGTCGAAAAAGCAAACTCTCAATAACTTCGCAACGAAGGAACGATAATGTGTTTGGCCGGAAGATTCTTTACTTGTTCGGTGGTGCGGTTACTGCTCAGGCCCACGTCCTCGGTGATTTCCGGACACTCTACTTGATGTCCGAAGAATGACTTATACATATCCTCATGCGTCAGGCCAAGAAAAATTTGAATGGCACGCGGACCCTCGGGATTGAACTCCCACAAGCGAAGGGGCTGACGTTTGCAGGGCTGGACTTGACGAACCAGCATAACTTGTATTACCGCGACCAAGCTGAGGTCTCCGTTGAACAGATCTCGAATGCGGCTTTGCAGTAAAGGCACGTCCTTGGCTGGACCCCAGCCTAGTCCTCTGCCGATCCATGACATCAGTCGTGGTGGAGGGCCCGAGTGAAAAACGGGGGCGGCCGCCCACTTGGCACTTCTAGGAGTCGTGACGTAGAACCACTTCTGTTGCCACAATGCAGACACCTCTGGGATGGAACCTTTGGGCCACGGAGCTCCCGTCATCTTGCGTATTGAGGCGCCTCCACACTCTGCATGTTGCCCTTCGATCACCGTCGGCTTTACTTCAAAGGTCTTGAGCCATAAGCCGAAGTGGGGGGTAACCCGGAGGAAGGCCTCGCATACGACAACAAAAGTCGTGATATGCAGGAAGGAGTCCGGAGCTAGATCATGGAAATCTAGCCCGTAATAAAACATCAAGCCCCTGACGAAAGGATCCAGTGCAAAACCTAGACCCCGGAGGAAGTGGGGGACGAACACAACGCTCTCGTTGGGTTTGGGAGAGGGGACGGCCTGCCCCGGAGAGGCAGCTGATGCGATATTTCGACGGTTAGATACCTGGCCTCCCTCAACTTTTTGATGTCTTCTTCCGTTACGGAGGAGGGCATCCATCGGCCTTGAAGGCTGGATCCGGACATGACTGAAGGTTCGGAGCACCTGACCAGAGCTTTGGGCGTTTGAGCTTGAGGCGGAGGAAGGATTCGATTGAGCACGGGAGGGAAAAGTAAAAGCTTTGCCCCTTTATAGAGAGGGTGGATATCAAGCGTCCTCCCTGTGTCCGTTTGGACTTGCCTATGATCTAAAAATCCTAGAAGCGGTTGGGTTACCCACGCCCATATTGATGAGAATCCCATAATGAGGGGACACGATCTCTGCTTTGACAAGACGTGCCAAGGAAACCGCCTCGCATAACAGGCTGAGGTGGGATAGTGAAACGATTTGGATAAAGGATTGGCCGTGGCGTGTCGCACCACGGAATACGTCAGCAGATTAGATTTGTGTTAATATTATTATTCTCTCTATGGCAATATGTGGAAACTTATTTTGCAGAGCCGGACACCATCTTTGTGTTCAAGATCTTCTATGAAGTATTTGGAGGAGGAACCCGCCTTGCAATGCCGAAGACAATTTGCGCGTCAGACTCATCGTCATTGAAGCCTGGTTCAGGGGCTACTGAGGGAGTCCTGGATTAGGGGGTGTTCGGATAGCCGAACTATACCTTCAAGCCGGACTCCTGGACTATGAAGATACAAGATTGAAGACTCCGTCCCGTGTCCAGAAGGGACTTTCCTTGGCGTGGAAGGCAAGCTTGGCGATACGGATGTTCAGATCTCCTACCATTGTAACCGACTCTATGTAACCCTAACCCTATCCGGTGTCTATATAAACCGGAGGGTTTTAGTCCGTAGGACATCATACACATCAACAATCATAGCATAGGCTAGCTTCTAGAGTTTAGCCTCTCTGATCTCGTGGTAGATCAACTCTTGTAATACCCATTCCATCAATATTAATCAAGCAGGACGTAGGGTTTTACCTCCATCGAGAGGGCCCGAACCTGGGTAAAACTTCGTGTCCCCTGCCTCCTGTTACCATCCGGCCTAGACACACAGTTCGGGACCCCCTACCCGAGATCCGCCGGTTTTGACACCGACAGGGGGTCCCCAGACTTGCCTGCCTGCGGCCTACGGCGTGGCTCAGGTGGGGGCCCAGCGCGGCCCATCTTCATCAGCCCAAGCTCAAGACCCTCGCGAGGGGCCAATCCTCGCAGGGCGAACGACATGAAGCTTCCTCAAGAGCGGCCTCATCAGGCAGGCTCACGAGGAGGCGGAGAGATCAATGCAAGGGTACCTCGCGAGGATCCCATGACGCAAGCCATGACGATCAAGGCCAGGCAAGCGCCAGGCGGGCGCCGGCCTGCGCAGGGTCCTTGTTTCCCCTTTGGTGCAAAGAGGGCAAGCACAGGCCAAGGTATCAGGCAAAGGTTACCATTCCAGTGCAACGAGACCAAGACCAGCCGGACAGCCGGACGGAGGTCACCGTGGAGCCCAAGATGGCGTCATCACCAGTGCTTTTGGCAGCCGAAGACCACCTTTGGTCAGGATAACTTGTACTAGATGTTCCCCTTCAAAATGGACAATTGTTGGTGCCCTTCCCGCTCAATTATTCGGGGAGAGGCCCAGGGCCTCTATAAATAGAGCTAGCCTCCACAAAAGGAAGAGAGGAGAAGAGAAGAGAAGAGAGGAGAAGAGAAGAGGAGAGAGGAGAGAGAGAGAGAAGGGGGGAAAACCCTGTAGAGACTAAGTAGAACACACCGCATAAGCTCAAGAACATCCCTCGCGAGGTTGTTCTTCCCTTGTACTGTCCATCATCAGCACCAGAGGCAATCCACCACACCACACACTGGAGTAGGGTATTACACCACAACGGTGGCCCGAACCTGTATACACCTCGTGTCTCTTGTGTTGTTCATCATTTTCATCTTAGTTCACATGAGAGGATCGGACGTAGATCGGTAGGGGAGAGATCTCCGCGCGCACCCCAGTGTTCGAACCTCAAGGGTCTGCCGGAACTCGAAATCCGACAGACTGTGACTGCCAAAAACAGTGCTGGAGTTAGATGTCGTTGCCCTTTTCAACCTGGGTTTTGTCTAAACCTGATGAACAATTAACCCTCGTGCTTTTTTACAGTTTGTAAGCTGGAGTTAGATGTTCTTGCCCTTTTCAACTCGGCTGTGACTGTTATATTTTCTTTGAAACAAGGAAAATGGCTTGCCATTCGTTTAATTTAGAGTGAAATATTGTAACAAATCCCAACCAAGGGAAATAACATCACTCTCACCGACTGCTTGAGCTCACTGTGCATTACAGAAGCCAAGTGATTAGCCCCCACCAGCACCCACAAACTTACAGATTTGGATTCTGACATTTGGGACTGTAAGTGCATCTAGTGCCACCCCTAGTTGGTTTTGGAATATTGACGACAAACCTAGTTGAGGGACTAATGTGTTTGTGAGAATTGCAGGAAAACACAGGTAGAAGTCCCTCATTGATTCGGTTTTACTACCAGAGATGACCCCTAAAAATGTACGAAGACATTGAAGACAATGGTGGTTTATGAAGATATTCATATTGAAGACAATGACATGAGAAGACTCCCTATGAAGCTTTTGAAACTCGAAGACCTAGATCCTTCGTAGTTTTATTTCATTCATGTTGTGTCATAGGAACCACCGTACTGTTAAGTGGGGTCGAAGAGAACCAGTCAGAATGACTGAAGTGATGCCTAATTCAAATCCTATGTCTTCGAGCGAGGCCTATGAGAGAAAATCTTGTCCAGAGTCAGACAAGTCAGCTTTACTTGTAGCCCAAGTAAAGTTGCCGTGTGAGTTCGAAATCCGACCGTTGGTACACGTGTCAGTTCCTTAGTGACCCAGGGTCATTTCGGACAGATCAGGTCGGGTTGCCAAGTGGCTATAAATAGTCCACCCCCCACAACCTTAAACGGTTGGCTGCTCAGATTTCAGTGCACGGCTTTTGTCGTTTGAGAGCAACCCACCTCGAAGCCTTTGAAAGAAAAATTCCCAGTGAGGAGAAAAGCCCTAACCACCCAGAGCCAGAGTAAATTGGGCATCACTTAAGTCTTCGTGTCTGTGTGATTTGAAGACTTATTACACTTGAGGACTGTGCATCCTCCAGATGGTTAGGCATCGCGTTCTGAGCATCCAAGAGAAATTGTGGATTATCAGTGAACAAAGTCTGTGAAGGTTTGGGAGTCTACCTTGAAGACTTACCTAAGTGATTGGGCGAGGTCTGTGTGACCTTAGCTCAAGGAGAAAACGGTGAGGACTGGGTGTCTTGGACTAAGTGTCCTTGACTGGGTGTCCGGGACTGTGTGTCCTTTGGTTTAAATACCTAGCCGCTCCAACCAGACGTACAGTTGTCACAGCAACTGGAACTGGTCCAACAAATCATTGTCTTCAACGTGTCACTGGTTTCATCTTCACTTCCTTTCGCTTACAGTTATTCATTGTGAAGCCATTGCATGCTTGCTTTATCTTTTGTCTTCACAACATGAATGTATGATTTGTTTGGCTTCATAACTTCTTCCTACCTGATCCTTATTACACTGAAGCTGTTTGTCACTGCGCTTTCACTCTATTGAATACATGACCATGGCTGGACTAGTGTAATCTAACTTCCACTGCATAGTAATAGGCATAATCTTCACTGTTTGTCTTCATAACTCTCACGTTTTGAAGACTTTCATAAAAATCGCCTATTCACCCCCCCTCTAGTCGATATAACGCACTTTCAATTGGTATCAGAGCAAGGTGCTCCCTTGTTCTGTGTGATTCGGTTTAACCACTTGGAGTTTTAGCTATGTCGACTGCAGGGATAATCAAAGTCTCCGCTGCTTGTCCCGTCTTCGATGGAACTGAATATCCCTACTGGAAGAATAAGATGCGCATGCATCTTGAAGCCATTGACGTCGACCTATGGTATGTCGTCGAAAACGGCGTTCCCAAGGCTGGAGAAGGTGTCACTGCTGCTGATGTCAAGAAGTTCGTTCAACTGGACTCTACTGCCAAGAATATCATCTGTGGTCATCTGACCAAAGGACAGTATGGCCGTGTGAGTGCCTTGAAGACATCCAAACTGGTCTGGGATTGGCTCTCCAAAGTTAATGAAGGCATATCAACCCAGAGAGATCAAAGAATCAGTGTGCTTCACAATCTCTTCAACCGCTTCAAACGAAATGACAATGAGAATGTCCAGCACACCTTTGATCGGCTCACTGGCATCACAAATGAGCTTCAAGCCCTCGGCGCTACTGAGATCACCAAACATGAAATCGTCAAGACGCTGCTGAGATCACTTGATAGTTCGTTTGACATTCTGGCCCTGATGATTCAAGAACGTCCTGATTTCAAGACACTCGATCCGTCTGACATACTTGAGAGGCTCAACACACATGAGTTTCAGCTTTCTGAGAAAAGAGATATCTACGGTCCAAACTATGGGCGAACTCGCGCCTTGAAGGCAAAAGCTGTCTCCTCATCTGAAGAAGAATCTGACTGCAGTTCTGATGATCCTGAAGACATTGGAAGAGAACTTGCAATGCTAGTGAAGAAGTTTCAAAAATTCACCAAGAAGAAAGGCTTCAGAAAATCTTCACGATCAAGCTCAAGGAATGATGAAGCTTCTGCTCATGACTACAAGAAGAAAACATGTCACAAGTGCAAGAAAATTGGGCACTTCATCTCTGAGTGTCCACAGTGGGACAATGAGAACAGACGAAAGAAGAAGAGCAAGGAATATGATTCTGACGACAAGAAGAAGAAGAAACACTCAAAGTCTTCTTCCAAGTCTTCATCAAAGTCTTCATCACACAAGAAGAGCTCATCTGGCAAGGCGCGTGCGTTTGTAGGCAAGGAGATGGATTCAGAGGAGGAATCCGCATCTGAGGAGGCAGAGGTGGAGTCTGAGGAGGAGTCTGATTCTGGCATTGCGAGTCTGGCTACAGCATACATCGCCAAGTCCATCTTCAATACTGAAGACAATGACTGCATCACCGACACCGACGCAAATGACAAGAACGACTCCACTCCTACCTACTGCTTCATGGCACGCGGTGCCAAGGTAAACACACGCACAACTCGCTATGAAACATCTAGTGACGATGACTCTGAATGTGATTCAAAACCTAGCTACAAAACACTTGCTAAAATTGCAACTGAACAACAGAAAGCTATGGAACATATTCAAAAATTGTTAGACAGAAGCGATGATCTGTTGGGTGCTGAAATGACTCGATCTGAATCCTTAATTGAAGACATAAAAAACCTTCACGTTAAGTATCAGGAACTTGAAGATCGTCATGATACTCTCTCAACAACTCATGAAAAGCTTTCCTATGATTATCTTCAAAGGAAGCAAGAACTTGAGAAATTGAGGGTGGCTCATGAAGATCTTCAAAAGGAAAACGAGTCACTTCGTGCTGAACAGATCAGTCCCACTCAGGAAGGATTTGAACCACCATGTCTTAAATGCATTGAGCGTGATAATGCTGCTTCTGTTGCTGAATGTTCCACTGCTACTACTGTTTCAATATCTTCAACTGTTGATGTGGTAACTAACCCATCTGCTGAGGATACCACTGCTATTGCTGATGAGAATGCTAGGTTGAAGACATTGCTTGAAACAGGGATGTACAAAAGTCTAAAAGGGCATCAGACATTATGTGATGTCCTTAAGAAGCAGATTCTGAACCGAAACCCTAGGAAAGAGGGTGTTGGGTTCGTGAGGAAAATTAATGCAGATGGGTCTTACTGGAAACCTGAGCAGTACCCCAAAACCACATGGGTTGCTGCAAAGGAATCCTCAACAGATCCATCCAATCTGTCTGGCTTCACTTGTGCTAACCCAATTATCATTGATGAATCCTTTGATGCAAACTATAAACTGTTTAAGAATCAGAATGATGAAGTGTTTTCCAGGTACATTGGTACTAACTGCAGGAATGGACCGCCTATGAAGAAGATCTGGGTTCCGAAAACATGTCTGGAAAATCTTCCTGTGAATGTATTCATGACACCTCACTTGAAGAAGACAAACCTCAGACCAAAGGCTTCATATGGTCCAAATGCTTCATACAAACAGGGGACTCACCTGAGTCGCACTAACGCAAATGTTTTGCAGGGGAACCATACTCAGGCATATGAATATGAGAGTGGTTCATCGAACCGTCATGTTCATATGACCAAAAATTATTCTGCTTATTCCTATGAGTATTATTGTCCACCTGCTAGACTGTTTGCTAAGGTTTCAAAGCCAAAATTCTCAGATGCTGCACTTAGACTTATAGCTTCTAAGCCACCCTTGAAGATGTGGGTGGTTAAGAAAGCTTAACTCTCCTTTGCAGGGAAAGGTCTCCAGCACAAAAACAAAATCTTCCGATGCTATTGCTGGGGACCATAGAAATCTTGTGGGGCGCAAGATAAAATGCCCAAATGGCATCATTATGTACTTCGTTCCTGAATCGCATGCTACTCTCCCCATTAGTCCTAATCTGGATCTAAGTTTTCATAACCCACTGGTTCGTCAAATGTTTATGCTTCACAACACTCTTCGTGAAGCCTATCCCCCTAACTGCACTGTAGGGTACGATACCAGCGACTTCAAAGTCTTCAGAATGGATTATTGACAGTGGGTGTACAAATCACATGACTGGCAGAAGAAGCCTTCTTATGGACTCAACTTTACGTCCATCCGACAAGAGCCACATTACATTCGCTGACACTGGTAAAAGTAAGGTATTGGGTCTAGGTAGAGTTGCAATCTCAAAGGATCAACACATGGATAAAGTCATGCTTGTTGAATCCCTTGGCTTCAACTTAATGTCTGTCTCAATGCTTTGCGATTTGAATATGATTGTAATGTTTGGCAAATATCGCTGCCTGGTGCTAATGGAATCTGACAAATCTCTAGTGTTTGAAGGGTATAGGAAAGGTGATTTGTATGTGGTAGATTTCTCAGCAGGACCACAACTTGCAGTATGTCTTCTTGCAAAAGCTTCAGAATGCTGGCTTTGGCATCAAAGGCTTGGGCATGCTGGCATTCGGAACCTCCACACCCTTGCGAAGAAAAAGCACGTCATAGGCATCGAAGGCATCAAGTTCAAGAAAGATCACTTATGCGGTGCCTATGAAGCAGGGAAGATGACAAGGGCAAAACATCCTTCGAAGACAGTCATGACTACTACACAACCCTTTGAACTGCTTCACATGGATCTTTTCGGTCCCACTCACTACTCAATTTTTACTACTTCTGCATGCCTCTATGGCTTCGTAATTGTTGATGATTATTCTAGATATACTTGGGTGCACATAATCCTTTACAAGACTGAAGTGCAGGATGTCTTCAGACGCTTCGCAAATCGAGCTATGAACAATTTTGGCGCCAAGATAAAGCACATCAGAAGTGACAATGGCACTGAATTCAAGAACACTGGCCTTGATACATAGCTGGATACCTTGGGCATCACACATGAATTCTCAGCTCCATACACGCCACAGCAGAATGGCGTCGTCGAACGCAAGAACAGAACACTCATTGAGATGGCCAGAACAATGCTAGATGAATACAAGACTCCAAGAAAATTCTGGACTGAAGCCATTGATACTGCATGCCATATAATCAATCGTGTTTATCTTCACAAGCTTCTGAACAAGACATCCTATGAACTCCTAACTGGCAAGAAGCCAAATGTCAGTTATTTCAGAGTATTTGGCGCAAAATGCTGGATCAAGGACCCACACCACACCTCAAAGTTTGCACCAAAAGCACATGAAGGCTTCATGCTTGGATATGGAAAGGATTCACACTCCTACAGAGTCTTCAATCTCTTCCACTACAAAGTGGTTGAAACAATGGATGTGCGATTTGATGAAACCAATGGATCACAAAGAGAGCAATTGCCAAATGTGCTAGATGAAGTTCCAGCAAATGAATCAATCAAGCTTATGGGAACTGGAGAAATTGTACCTTCTGAAGCTCAACCTGAAGAAGAACTTATCATCTCAGCACCTGATCCACATGAAGACAATGCTCAAACTGAAGATATACCTTCAAATGACCACATAGATCAGCAAGAGCAAAGTCTTTGCCCCACACACCCTCGTGTTGCAAATGAAGTACAAATTGACAAAATACTGGACAGCATCAATGCACCTGGTCCACTCACTCGTTCAAGGGCAACTCAGCTAACAAACTTCTGTGGGCATTTCGCATTCGTCTCAATATCAGAACCCAAGAAAGTTGAAGAAGCCTTCATGGAACCTGAATGGATTCAAGCTATGCAAGAAGAGCTTCAACAGTTTGAGCTGAATAATGTATGGGAACTGGTTAAGCGTCCTGATCCACGGAAGCACAACATAATAGGCACCAAATGGATATACCGCAACAAGAAAGATGAGCATGGTCAAGTTGTCAGAAACAAAGCTCGTCTAGTTGCTCAAGGATATACTCAAGTGGAGGGCATTGACTTCGATGAAACATTTGCTCCTGTGGCTAGGCTTGAAGCCATACGCATACTGCTGGCCTATGCAAATCATCATAACATACTTCTCTATCAGATGGATGTGAAAAGTGCCTTTCTCAATGGCAAGATTGAAGAAGAAGTGTATGTTGCACAACCACCTGGCTTTGAAAATCCAAAACATCCTGATATGGTATACAAGCTCAACAAGGCACTGTATGGCCTCAAACAAGCCCCTAGGGCCTGGTATGATACACTCAAGTACTTTCTGAAAAGCAAAGGCTTCATACCTGGTTCCCTGGATCCCACTCTTTTCACGAAGACATATGATGGTGAACTGTTTGTGTGCCAAATATATGTGGATGACATTATCTTCGGCTGCACCAATCAGAAGTATAGTGAAGAGTTTGGATACATGATGCAAGAGCAATATCAAATGTCCATGATGGGGGAGCTGAAGTTCTTTCTCGGTCTTCAAATACGGCAACAACGCAACGGCATCTTCATATCACAAGAGAAATATCTTAAAGAGTGCCTGAAGAAGTTCGGTATGCAAGACTGCAAAGGCTTCACAACACCAATGCCAGCCAAGCATCATCTGGGTCCCGACGACAATGGTAAAGAGTTCGATCAAAAGGTATACCGCTCCATGATTGGGTCTTTGCTTTATTTATGTGCATCTAGGCCAGATATCATGCTTAGTGTTTGCATGTGTGCTCGATTTCAAGCGACACCAAAGGAGTCGCATCACTTAGCTGTGAAGCGAATTCTTCGATATTTGGCTCACACCCCAACTCTAGGATTATGGTATCCAAAGGGCTCAGAGTTTGATTTAGTTGGATTTTCGGATGCTGATTATGCTGGTGACAAAGTTGATCGCAAATCTACATCAGGCACATGTCATTTTCTGGGACGATCACTTGTATGTTGGTCTTCAAAGAAGCAGAACTGTGTATCTCTCTCCACTGCTGAATCTGAATACATTGCTGCTGGATCTTGCTGCGCTCAGCTTCTGTGGATGAAGCAAACACTCAAGGATTATGGCATTCATCTGAAGCAAGTGCCACTTTACTGCGACAACGAAAGCGCCATCAAGATTGCCAACAACCCAGTTCAGCACTCGAAGACAAAGTACATTGAAATTCGTCATCACTTTCTCAGAGATCATGTTGTGAAGGAAGACATTGATATCATACACGTCAACACTGAAGAGCAATTGGCAGATATCTTCACAAAGCCCTTGGATGAGAAGAGATTTTGCAAGTTACGGTGTGAGCTAAATATCTTGGAATCCTCAAATGTCCTGTGATCAGGCACACATCCTAACACTTAAGCATATTGATGACTTAGATGTGCAACACACGAAGTAGCGTATATCTTCAAACAATGAAGACATACATTCTAAGTGTGAATACATTAATGTGGAATTTGACTTCGGAGCGCCACGATAATTGTGCGCCGTGTCTGGGTCTAATACTTCCTATACGGTGGGTAACGCCACCACCAAACGTTCCATTTTGAAGTATTTCTCTCATGGCGTTACCTCTCAATGTCTTCACAATTGGTTTGATTTCATTCTCAATATGTCTTCATGATTATCTTCACTGCGTTGATTATATGGATATATATGTACTGATGTTCTGTCCTCTACAGCATTCACTTATAGCTATGTCTTCTTGGTTGAATCTTTTGAACTAAGTGAATGTGATCGGACCCTAACCTCTCTATGCTTTCTATCTCAAACTCTATCTCTCCAAGTCATATGCATTCTGTTGAAACTGTCAAATGTCTTCACTGTGTCCTTGTCAGCTGAAGACATAGTGACAACCATAAAAGTCCGTTTTTAAAGCTCATTCCTCCACATAAGATCCGGAGAAGAAGGAACGACCGCCCGACAATTTAGGCGTGCGTGGGACATGGAACAAATCCCAATCTTCCTCTAACTGGCCACGCGTGCCCCAAATGCAAACCGCCAGGGGTACCTGCGCAATAGCGCAGTGCCGCCTCTATCCCTATAAATACACGATTCACTGCGGTCGTTATCTCCTTCTTCCACCCTCGCACGAACCCTAGCGCCACCGCTAGCACTCGACGATGCCAGCGATGAAGCGCTTCACTGCCGCAACCTCTCCGACGCCGTTTTCACGCCGACAGCGGACATCGCTCTCTCCGCCGTCGCCGTAGGTGTCTTCCGTTGCCAAGTTAGGGCACGGAGGATCGAACTGCTGGGCCTCAACTCTCACTTCGTCTAGCAGTTCCAAGTGTGGTAAATAAAACCTCTTTTTACAGCCTCTTTTGATCCTACAGTTCAGTCACTTTCTGCCATAAGAAGTTTCTCTTCACACCAGTTAAATCTCTCGCTGCATCTCATAACATGCCTAGTATATTCACTTGTGCTTCATAAAGTAGTTAGATTCCTCACTTGTACTGATCTATGGGTTCGTACAAATCTGGAACCAACTTCTTATCTATAAGTGAATGTCTTCGCATAATGAGGTCAATGTCTTCTAAACCGATTTATCTTCAAAATCTTCTGAGAATGCATATGACCTCTTCCCCTTCCCTCGCACCTTAATGCTGTCACAGGTACATGTCCGTGGGAGAATCCTTTGGTTCTCATAGTCTGCATTCATTTGCAGAGTACTTGCAGCATCACATCAACTCGCCTGAAGCCAGTTCTTGCAAAAGGAAGCCTTTGAAGCCTTTGAACATCTTGAAGCCTTCCAAGTTATTCATGGCTTCAGAAACAGCAGCAAGGAAGGGAGGCAGACATCGACGTGGTGAAACGTCCAAAGATCTGCCTGATGAATTGGCAGAGATGTACAAAAGTGATCCTGAAGAAAGCTATGGTCAGCGCAAGACACGAATCCAATGGATTCGAAGATATTGGGCAGAGCAATGGTTCCACTACCGCTTCGTCACTCAGGAATATGCGGAGAAGTGCGCCATCAAGAGACCGTGGGGAGATGTATTATACAAAAATCTCGTACCCAGGTCCAGAGACGAAGCCATTGCTCAAGGCTTCTATCCATGCATGGTGAGAGGACCACAGCCAGCTGAGGCACATCCGTCATCACTTCTCTGGTGCCACGATGATAATCTCTTCAAGCGCAACTTTCAGTTTGCACAACAGTCAGCGAAGATAAACAAGAAGAAATTTGGGCTTGACTTCAACCCTGGTCCCTCCTCACCAAGGGCAGATGGCACACGCAACGCCGATCCCAATATCATCGGGCCGTATGCCAATCTTGCAGGCCTCATCACTCGCATCCTAGTCCAAGGGACTGCTGTGAATGACCCTCCAGCAGGTACTGAGTCAGATGACGCCCCTGCTGCTCTGAAGCCAAAGCAGAAGAAGCCAAAAGCTCCAAAAGCTTCAAAGCCAGCCGCTTCTCCCAAGATCGCAAGAGTGAAGCCTTTAGCAACTGCAGCTCCTGAAGCCAGTGTGCAGTCAGAAGGCTTATCACGAGTGTCCAAGCCCCAAGAAGCCAAGAAGCCTCAGCCACACACAGGCAAAGAGCTCACAGCTACTGACATTCTGCGCTGCGAAGCCATTGATCTCTCAAGCGATGAAGATCTTGGAGATGATGCTCTTGAGCAGCTCATCAAGAGCAAGGAGGAGGCTGAAATCTTCAACAATCTGCCTCTGTTTGATGTCGCCATCATCCACAACTTCATCAATGAATGGTTTGACACACCAGACATAAGCTTCAATGATCTGCAGCTACCCATAGGCCTCAGCGTTGCCTTTCAAGGTGCAATCGCTTCAGAACTTGCAATAGCCCAGCGAATTGTAGAACTGAAGCAGAAAATTGATCATGAAAAGACTCAGTTCAAGAAGCACGTGGCCAAGCTCAGTGTGCAAGAAGTGAAAAACTTCAAGATCATGTTGCACGAGCTGAAAGAAAACTTCCTGAAGACGCGTGCCGAAGCTCAAGGCTCGCGAGAACGCATGAAGACTTTGGCTGATCGCTGCGTGCAAGCCTACAATGAGGCAGAAAAGCGCAAGGCACTTGGGCGTCCCGGCATTGACCCCAGGATGGCCGCGAAGAAGAAAAAGAAGGCGGCTGTGCCCGAACCTGAAGTGCCAAGGTCAGAACCTGATGCTCCGATTGTCTTCCCCGCTGCAACGACTGGCTCGAAGCCAAAGAGTCGATCAACCGCCTCACAGCACAAGAAGACACGGACTGCAGAGGCTGAAGCTAAGAAGAGAAAACATTTTGAAGCCTCTCCTTCTGAACCCATCATCAAGAAGCGCAAGACCAAGAAATCTCGGGCTGCTCCCACAGAGCCCCTGATAGTTGAACCACTCTGCGTCCGCTATCCTGACGCAGATCGTCAGTTGACAGTGCATGAGCCTGCTTACATAGAGGCTCCGCACGCTGAAGACATTCCAGCAGCCAACCCCAATGCTGCTGAAGACATTGGTCCCCAAGACAATGTGCAAGGTGATGCAGCCCTTCCTCAGCTTGAGACAAGCGAACAGATCAGTATTGGTCGTCCATTGACGCCAATCACACAAAATGCGTCGTGGGCAGATCGCCCACAGGAGGAAGATGAGCCCCAACCCACTGCAACTCCACCAGCGCCTACACTCCATAGGCTTCGCAAAGGGCCAAGGGCTCAGGCTGCTGAAGACATTCCGGCTGCATCAGCCGAAGAGCAAGCAGAAATACCACAAGCTCCAACTCCCCCGCACCAACAAGAAGCAGTTCTCAAGGAGAACGTGCCTGAAGCTAAAAATGTTGAGGCTGCCACAAACAACGCCGAAGCAAATGTGGAGCCCTCCCCAACAACAGCTTCAGAAGACACCGAAGCTACTGCTCCTGAACATTCTGTGCCTGAGTCTGCTGCCGGACCACAATTCAACTATCATATTGCGCACAGGCCCCAGGTCCAGAAGCCGATCCCACGACTACCAAGGTTCCCAGGTCCTGCATCAGCTCCTGGTTCCTTCAACATCAACGGCTTCAGGGCAGATAACACGTTTTTCGACCGCTCCAAGAACCCTTATTCAAGGGAACGGATTGTATCAGATAGGTTCTGGAGCCATCAACAGCGCAGCTATTATTCATGCATCCTCTACAACCAAGGCCGCATCTTTCCTCACAAGCGCCTTGAGGTTGAAGCTGTTGCAGGTCTGCCTGGTCTGGAAGAAGCACTGGATTGCTTCAAGCAAGTGGGTTTGCTGCCATTTATCACTAACGAAGAGCACTGGAACGAAGAGCTTCTGCTCCAGTTCTATGCCACTTTGCATATCAAAGGCTATAACAGAGATCCGAAGACATGGATCCTGGAGTGGATGACAGGCAATATCCATCATGAAGCCAATGCTTTCGACCTAATTGAGCTTACCGGCCTTCCCACTCCTGGCGAATTCTTTGAAGAAGGGTGCCAACTCCATGCTGAAGCAATTGAGAGCATATTTCAGCGTCCTGAGCCAGATATGAGTCAGATGCTCTCAATGATGAAGCCATTTCCTCCAAATGCACCCTATCCAACTAGGTTCTTCGTTGAAGACTTAGAGTACCTGCCCAGAACAATATATCACATCATAAGGCGGACTCTCTGGCCAGTCAAGGGACACTCTCGATATGCAACGATTGATGGTGCAATGAAGACTCTCATCTTCTGCATTCTTCACGGCAAATGCTTCAATACACAGGATCTCTTCATCCGTCAATTTGCAGCGTCTGCTTCAGAAATGTTTGGATTAAAGTTTTATCCTCCTTGGGTTATGAGGCTAATCAAGCTTCACTCTGCAATCTCCTATCAACCCTCAGCCCGCAATCATAGGATATTTTTGCCAGATATGGACACATCTGCTGAAGCAATATATCCAGAGCCGGCCAAGCAACCACTAAGTCTTCAGAATGCAGAACACCAGAGCTTCACTCAAAATATTGAAGGTGTTGAAGCTCTCTCCCGAGTGTATCCAATGGCTGGCACCACACGTGCCCCTGCATCAACTGAAGCCACCAACAGCACAGCTGCAAAGAGACCCAAGAAGCGCGCTCGTGCACTCAATAACAGAGAGCTTCTTGTGGCTCTTCACCAAAAGCAAGATAGGCATCACGACTGGCTCAAGAGGCAGATGAGAAGCATCATGCAAGACGTCAATCGCATCAGAAATATGGCAACCAAGAATGCATTTGTCACACACGAGACCTGTCGCCGCACTTGGAAGGGCCTCACCATGATGTGCCCTGAAGCTGAACTGCATCAGGATGGCTTCACAGAGCACTTCAAATTTGACTCCACGCCTCCAAGAAGAGCGGTGATGCGCAGCACACCATCACTTGAAGAGTCAGAGTTCTCTTCTTCTGCTGCCACCGTGTCTGCCCGGATTATTGAAGAAGAAGACGACACGACATCATCTCCACCTGCTTCAACGCGCGTCGAATCTGCACCAAGCTCGTCTGCACCACCGCCAAACAACTCCACCGACCCTGCTGCGCCTGGGAACGCGTAGAAACCTCTATGTCTTCAAACCTTTTTGGTCATCACTGACAAAAGGGGGAGAAGCATATGATGGTTATAGTCTTCAAGCGGGTCACTATGGGCGGGTGCCTTCATATTTTGCTACATTTTGCTTCGTCCTTACAACTCCCGTTTTTTTGCTACATTTGCTTCATTGAGTTGTAACACTTAGCCTTGATGGTCGTCTGCTACCTGTTTGTCACTCCGGTTTGCGAAGATAAATTCCGCACTCATCTCATTCTGCAGACGTCCATTTTCCATTATGCATGTCATTATCTTCATATACTTTCACATGCATAGTGGATTGTCATAAGTTGAAGTGGATCTCCACAAGTACAACCTGCCATGTGCATTTGCATTCAAGAAGCAAATTACTTATATGCACATCTTCAGGGGGAGCCCTTGCAACTTATGAAGACAATTCTTTTACAATTTCACAAATTATGTTTCCCTTTGAAAACTTCAACTAGTTTGTCATCAATCACCAAAAAGGGGGAGATTGTAAGTGCATCTAGTGCCACCCCTAGTTGGTTTTGCAATATTGACGACAAACCTAGTTGAGGGACTAATGTGTTTGTGAGAATTGCAGGAAAACACAGGTAGAAGTCCCTCATTGATTCGGTTTTACTACCAGAGATGACCCCTAAAAATGTACGAAGACATTGAAGACAATGGTGGTTTATGAAGATATTCATATTGAAGACAATGACATGAGAAGACTCCCTATGAAGCTTTTGAAACTCGAAGACCTAGATCCTTCGTAGTTTTATTTCATTCATGTTGTGTCATAGGAACCACCGTACTGTTAAGTGGGGTCGAAGAGAACCAGTCAGAATGACTGAAGTGATGCCTAATTCAAATCCTATGTCTTCGAGCGAGGCCTATGAGAGAAAATCTTGTCCAGAGTCAGACAAGTCAGCTTTACTTGTAGCCCAAGTAAAGTTGTCGTGTGAGTTCGAAATCCGACCGTTGGTACACGCGTCAGTTCCTTAGTGACCCAGGGTCATTTCGGACAGATCAGGTCGGGTTGCCAAGTGGCTATAAATAGTCCACCCCCCACAACCTTAAACGGTTGGCTGCTCAGATTTCAGTGCACGGCTTTTGTCGTTTGAGAGCAACCCACCTCGAAGCCTTTGAAAGAAAAATTCCCAGTGAGGAGAAAAGCCCTAACCACCCAGAGCAAGAGTAAATTGGGCATCACTTAAGTCTTCGTGTCTGTGTGATTTGAAGACTTATTACACTTGAGGACTGTGCATCCTCCAGACGGTTAGGCGTCGCGTTCTGAGCATCCAAGAGAAATTGTGGATTATCAGTGAACGAAGTCTGTGAAGGTTTGGGAGTCTACCTTGAAGACTTACCTAAGTGATTGGGCGAGGTCTGTGTGACCTTAGCTCAAGGAGAAAACGGTGAGGACTGGGTGTCTTGGACTAAGTGTCCTTGACTGGGTGTCCGGGACTGTGTGTCCTTTGGTTTAAATACCTAGCCGCTCCAACCAGACGTACAGTTGTCACAGCAACTGGAACTGGTCCAACAAATCATTGTCTTCAACGTGTCACTGGTTTCATCTTCACTTCCTTTCGCTTACAGTTATTCATTGTGAAGCCATTGCATGCTTGCTTTATCTTTTGTCTTCACAACATGAATGTATGATTTGTTTGGCTTCATAACTTCTTCCTACCTGATCCTTATTACACTGAAGCTGTTTGTCACTGCGCTTTCACTCTATTGAATACATGACCATGGCTGGACTAGTGTAATCTAACTTCCGCTGCATAGTAATAGGCATAATCTTCACTGTTTGTCTTCATAACTCTCACGTTTTGAAGACTTTCATAAAAATCGCCTATTCACCCCCCCTCTAGTCGATATAACGCACTTTCAGGGACCCACTAGGAAATAGCCTATCCAAGGTGGTGTCGACTTACTAGCTATTCAAAAAATGTTTCTTCCTACCAGCCATTGGATTGACATCCAACATCTGTCGTGTATCTTCTATCTCTGGTCTTCTTCCTCCGCCCGCCCAAACCAAACCACCCCGTCGGCTCCGCTTGCTCCCGCCTCCCATGGCTGGTTGCGCCTCTGCCGCCCTACCGTACCCTCAAACGTTGGCCGGTCCCTCCGTCCATTCCCCCACATGTCCTGTTATTCTTCGGCGATGTCAGCCCCAACACACACCCGCACCCGAACCAGTCAACCCTCGTACTCCCCTCCGCCTGTGACTGGACCGGCGCATCTTCCACGGCTCCTGTTCGTTCCGTCCGAGGCCTCGCCGTTGTGCTCGGCCTTAGTTCGCTCGCCGTGCACGGTGCGCCACCCTCTTGCGTTGTCAACACCGTCAACAACCGAGAGGAACAAGGATATGACTGTACGTGGTGAGTATGACAGTAGGGACCCACCAGCGTCATGGCAGTACGCTGATACGTCCATTTTGCATCATGCTTTTATATCGATATTTATTGCATTATGGGTTGTTATTACACATTATGTCACAATACTTATGCCTATTCTCTCTTATTTTACAAGGTTTACATAAAGAGGGAGAATGCCGGCAGCTGGGATTCTAGGCTGGAAAAGGAGCAAATATTAGAGACCTATTCTGCACAGCTCCAAAAGTCCTGAAACTTCACAGAAGATGTTTTCCAAATATATAAAAAATACCGAGAGCAAGAACTTCACCAGGGGGGCCACACCCTGCCCACGAGGGTGGGGGCGCGCCCTACCCCCTAGGGCGCGCCCCCCTACCTCGTGGGCCCCCTGGTGGCCATCTTCTTCTATATGGAGTCTTTCGATGGGAAAAAATCATAAGCCATCTTCTCGAATGAAACTCCGCCTCCACGAGGGGGAACCTTGGCGAAACCAATCTAGGGCTCTGGCGGAGCTGTTCTGTCGGGGAAACTTCCCTCCCGGAGGGGGAAATCATCGCCATCATCATCACCAACGCTCCTCTCATCGGGAGAGGGCAATCTCCATCAACATCTTCATCAGCACCATCTCCTCTCAAAACCCTAGTTCATCTCTTGTATCCAATTCTTGTCTCCAAGTCCGGGATTGGTGCTAGTAGGTTGCTAGTAGTGTTAATTACTCCTTGCAGTTGATGCTAGTTGGTTTATTTGGTGGAAGATCATATGTTCAGATCCTATAGGCATATTAATACCCCTCTGATTATGAACATGTTTATGCTTTATGAGTAGTTACTTTTGTTCCTGAGGACATGGGAGAAGTCTTGCTATTAGTAGTCATGTGAATTTGGTATTCGTTCGATATTTTGATGAGATGTATGTTGTCTCTCCTCTAGTGGTGTTATGTGAACGTCGACTACATGACACTTCACCATTATTTGGGCCTAGAGGAAGGCACTGGGGAGTAATAAGTAGATGATGGGTTGCTAGAGTGACAGAAGCTTAAACCCTAGTTTATGCGTTGCTTCGTAAGGGGCTGATTTGGATCCATATGTTTGATGCTATGGTTAGGTTTACCTTAATACTTTTGTTGTAGTTGCGGATGCTTGCAATAGAGGTTAATCATAAGTGGGATGCTTGTCCAAGTAAGGGCAGTACCCAAGCACCGGTCCACCCACATACCAAATTATCAAAGTACCGAACGTGAATCATATGAGCGTGATGAAAACTAGCTTGACGATATTCCCATGTGTCCTCGGGAGCGCTTTACATCATATAAGAGTTTGTCCAAGCTTGTCCTTTGCTACAAAAAGGATTGGGCCACCTTGCTGCACCTTATTTACTTTTGTTACTTGTTGCTCGTTACAAATTATCTTATCACAAAACTATCTGTTACCACTTATTTCAGTACTTGCAGAGAATACCTTGCTGGAAACCGCTTATCATTTCCTTCTGCTCCTTGTTGGGTTCGACACTCTTACTTATCAAAAGTACTACGATAGATCCCCTATACTTGTGGGTCATCATACGCAAGCAAGTGCTTCGTTATTACAAGCCCCAAAAAAATGGTCCCTCCTAATGGTTGGACATCTGGGGCTCACGCCATTGTCAATGTAGTCAATAAACGAGAGAATTACACAACGAGCGGCTGACACCAGGGACCCAGCAGGTCGCGCAGTTGTTATTTACTTTTTTAGGAACAAGCAGTTGTTATTTATACTAGTTTTAGCGACAGATCAGGGTAACAATGGGGCTGTGCGGGGGCTGTGGCCCGTCTAGCCAGGGTTTTATTTATGTTTACCACATCATGAGCCCAGTTGTGTTTTTTTCTTGCTGAAAATGGCTAGCCCAGTTCTATTTTTTTAAGAAATACCTAAACGAGGCCTACTTGCTTTATTAGCCTAGCTGGGCTGCAAATCTTTCAAGACGAGGAGAGAGTTTCATTCGGTTTGCCTAGAAATGGGCTGTACATTTTTAAAACACATCAAACCGGGAATTAGTTTCATTTTTTTACTTACAAGATTTTAAATTCCATTGATTTTTATGCCTGGACAATTATTTGGATTTTATATTTATATAAATTATTTTTCAAAATAGTTTGAATGTGACTCGATATTTCAGGATTAAAAACAGTTGACCGCACTGAAATATGCAAAATTTCGTATAATTTTTAACCGTGGCCACAATATGGGGTGCAATGCTAACAAAAAGAAGATGGGCTCCAAAAAAATTCTTAAGAATTGGCAAATGGGCTTTAAATTATTAGAAATAATGGCAGATGGGTTGTATGCTGTTTTCCATAGATTTGAGGCTGACTTGTGCGCCTACTACAGGTTGACGCGTATGCTTTCCTAAAAAATAAGGTTAACCACACGCAATGACGTGTCAACTTAGTCAACACACGAGAGCAGTGACTATTGGATGTCCATCCAACGGCCGTCGTGCTTCTTCAATCTTTGCTCTTCCTGCTCCAGCTGCTCAAACAAGCGTCCGCGGGACTGCCTGCTCCCTCCTCCCGTGGCCGGCTATGCTGCCGCGCAGGCCTCACTGCCCCATCGTTCTCCCATCGCTGGCCTAGCCATCCCTCTACTCACCCACACCTATTGTTATTCTTCGGCGACGGCAGACGAACCAGTAAACCCTCGCACTCCCCTGCGCGTGGGAAACAACTGCCGAGTTTTCCATTGCTCCATGTCGTTCCCTTCCTAGGCCTCGCAGTCGCCGTCGTCCACCGCCCTGGTGCTCTCGACGCGGCATGGTCAACGTGGTCAACGAACGACATGCATCGGGAGTGGACTGTATGTGGAGAGGCTGACAGCTAGGTCCGCGGCCACACGCAAGGAAAGGCCTCCTTATTACACGCAAAATAATGATTCCTCCACCTGACAGTTGGGACCCACCGGAAGGGCCTTTGTATTTCGTGAAAAAAATGTTCCCCCGCTGACAGGTCGGACCCATCAGCTATATCTTCGCACGCAAGGAAGTGCCTCATTATTACGCACAAAAAAATGAATACCCCCTGCTAACTGGGATCCACCATAGTGGGAGGCTGACTTGTGGGCCTACTAAGATGACGGGGATGGAGGGCTTTGTCAACTTAGTCAATATGAACGATTCTAGCTCCAGTGACCGTACGATGTCCATCCAACGGCCGTAGTGCTTCTTCAACATCTGGTCTTCTTGCTCCAGCCGCCCAAACAAGCGTTGGTCGTGCCGCCTGCTCCTGCCTCCCATGTCCGGCTGTGCTGCCACCGCTGGCCATGCCATCCCTCTATACTCACCCATACCTCCTGTTATTCTCCGGCGATGGTAGCCTCACACCGCAGCCGAAGCAGTCAATCCACGTAGTCCCCTCCGCGTGGGCATCCATTGTCGCGTCTTCCCCGGCTCCGTGTCATCCCCTTCCTAGGCCTCGCCGTCGTCCACCGCCCTGGTGCTCTCAGTGCGGCATGGTCAATGTGGTCAACGAACAACTTCCGTCGGAAGAGTACTGTACGTGGAGAGGCTGACAGCTGGGTCCACGGCCGCAGCAAGGAAGTGCCTCCTTATTACGCACAAAATAATTATTCACTCACCTGACAGCAGGGACCCATCGGACGGGCCACCGTATTTCATGAAAAAAATCCCATGTGACTGCTGGGACCCACCAGCTACATCTTCGCACGCAAGGAAGTGCGTCCATATTACGGGGAAAAAATGATTCGCCCCCCCTGACTGCTGGGACCCACCAGCTACATCTTCGCACGCAAGGAAGTGCCTGACAGTCGGGACCCACCTGGTCGAAGCGTACGTAGTTTTGTCATTCTGGTCGCGAACGAGTACGTACATACTGGTCGATGTAGAGGCGCGCACGTGTCGTAGTAGAGGCGCGCACGTGTCGTAGTAGAGGCGCGCACGTGTCGTAGTAGAGGCGCGCACATAGCATGTACACGTACGTACAGTGGCCAGGGTGCAAGAAAGAAAATACGGCCACGTACCTACATACGGACGGGGTCTCGAATGCCTACTCGCGCATACGTACGGCCAGGGCTCGTGTACATGGCCGGGTCGGAACGGAGAAGTTGCACCGTCGTCGTGTTCATGGGGAGGCAACGGAATGCGTCTTGTTCATCGGGAGGCAACGGAACGCGTGCTGTTCATCGGGAGCCAACCGGCTTGGACGGAACAGCCGATGGAAACGAGGCATGGCGTATGATGTGTACTACACAATCTTCTTCTTGTAGACGTTGTTGGGCCTCCAAGTGCAGATGTTTGTAGGACAGTAGCAAATTTCCCTCAGGTGGATGACCTAAGGTTTATCAATCCGTAGGAGGCGTAGGATGAAGATGGTCTCTCTCAAACAACCCTGTAACCAAATAACAAATAGTCTCTTATGTCCCCAATACACCCAATACAATGGTAAATTGTATAGGTGCACTAGTTCGGCGAAGAGATGGTGATACAAGTGCAATATGGATAGTAGATAATAGTTTTTGTAATCTGAAAATATAAAAACAGCAAGGTAACTAATGATAAAAGTGAGACTAAACGGTATTGCAGTGTGTTGAAATAAGGCCTAGGGTTCATACTTTCACTAGTGCAAGTTCTCTCAATAATAATAACATAATTGGATCACATAACTATCCCTCAACATGCAACAAAGAGTCACTCCAAAGTCACTAATAGCGGAGAACAAACGAAGATATTATGGTAGGGTATGAAACCACCTCAAAGTTATTCTTTCCAATCAATCTGTTGGGCTATTCCTATAAGTGTCACAAACAGCCCTAGAGTTCGTACTAGAATAACACCTTAAGACACAAATCAACCAAAACCCTAATGTCACCTAGATACTCCAATGTCACCTCAAGTATCCGCGGGTATGATTATACGATATGCATCACACAATCTCAGATTCATCTATTCAAACCAACACAAATTACATCAAAGAGTGCCCCAAAGTTTCTACCAGAGAGTCAAGACGAAAACGTGTGCCAACCCCTATGCATAGATTCCCAAGGTCACGGAACCCGCAAGTTGATCACCAAAACATACATCAAGTGGATCAATAGAATACCCCATTGTCACCACAGGTATCCCACACAAGACATACATCAAGTGTTCTCAAATCCTTAAAGACTCAATCCGATAAGATAACTTCAAAGGGAAAACTCAATCCATTACAAGAGAGTAGAGGGGGAGAAACATCATAAGATCCAACTATAATAGCAAAGCTTGCGATACATCAAGATCGTACCACCTCAAGAACACGAGAGAGAGAGAGATAGATCAAACACATAGCTACTGGTACATACCCTCTGCCTCGAGGGAGAACTACTCCCTCCTCGTCATGGAGAGCGCCTGGATGATGAAGATGGCCACTGGAGAGGGCCCCCCTCCGACAGGGTGCCGGAACGGGTCTAGATTGGTTTTCGGTGGCTACGGAGGCTTCTGGCGGTGGAACTCCTGATCTATTGTGCTCCCCGAAGTTTTTAGGGTATATGGGTATATATATGGGAGGAAGAAGTACGTCGGTGGACCTCCGGGCTGTCCACGAGGCAGGGGGCGCGCCCAGGGGGTGGGCGCGCCCCCCCACCCTCGTGGGCAGCCCGGGACTCTCCTGGTCCAACTCCGATACTCCGTGGGCTTCTTCTGGTCCAAAAATAAGTTCTGTGAAGTTTCAGGTCAATTGGACTCCGTTTGATTTTCCTTTTCTGCGATACTCTAAAACAAGGAAAAAACAGAAACTGGCACTGGGCTCTAGGTTAATAGGTTAGTCCCAAAAATCATATAAAATAGCATATAAATGCATATAAAACATCCAAGGTTGATAATATAATAGCATGGAACAATCAAAAATTATAGATACTTTGGAGACGTATCAGCATCCCCAAACTTAATTCCTGCTCTTCCTCGAGTAGGTAAATGATAAAAACAGAATTTTTGATGTGGAATGCTACCTAACATATTTATCCATGTAGTTCTCTTTATTGTGGCAAGAATATTCAGATCCATAAGATTCAAGACAAAAGTTTAATATTGACATAAAAATAATAATACTTCAAGCATACTAACGAAGCAATCATGTCTTCTCAAAATAACATGGCCAAAGAAAGCTATCCCTACAAAATCATATAGTCTGGCTATGCTCCATCTTCACCACACAAAGTATTTAAATCATGCACAACCCCGATGACAAGGCAAGCAATTGTTCCATAATTTTGGTGTTCTCAAACTTTTTCAATCTTCACGCAATATATGAGCGTGAGCCATGGATATATCACTATAGGTGGAATAGAATGGTGGTTGTGGAGAAGACAAAAAGGAGAAGATAGTCTCACATCAACTAGGCGTATCAACGGGCTATGGAGATGCCCATTAATATATATCAATGTAAGTGAGTAGGAATTGCCATGCAACGGATGCACTAGAGCTATAAATGTATGAAAGCTCAACAAAAGAAACTAAGTGGGTGTGCATCCAACTTGCTTGCTCACGAAGACCTAGGGAACTTGAGGAGGCCCATTGTTGGAATATACAAGCCAAGTTCTATAATGAAAATTTCCCAATAGTATATGAAAGTGACAAAACAAGAGACTCTCTATCATGAAGATCATGGTGCTACTTTGAAGCACAAGTGTGGAAAAAAGGATAGCAGCATTGTCCCATTTATTTTTTTTATTCTTTTTTCTCCTTTTTGCCTTTCTTTTTTATTTGGCCTTTCTCTTCTTTTTGGCCTTTTTTGGGACAATGCTCTATTAATGATGATCATCACACTTCTAGTTATTTACAACTCAAACATTACAACTCGATACTAGAACAAAGTATGACCCTATATGAATGCCTCCGGCGGTGTACTGGGATGTGCAATGACTCATGAGTGACATTTATATAATAATTATGAATGGTGGCTTTGCCACAAATACGATGTCAACTACATTATCATGCAAAGCAATATGACAATGATGGAGCGTGTCATAGTAAACGGAACGGTGGAAAGTTGCATGGCAATATATCTCGGAATGGCTATGGAAATGCCATAATAGGTAGGTATGGTGGCTGTTTTGAGGAAGGTATATGGTGGGTTTATGATACCGGCGAAAGGTGTGCGGTATTAGAGAGGCTGGCAATGGTGGAAGGGTGAGAGTGCGTATAATCCATGGACTCAACATTAGTCAGAAAGAACTCACATACTTATTGCAAAAATCTATTAGTTATCGAAGCAAAGTACTGCGTGCATGCTCCTAGGGGGATAGATTGGTAGGAAAAGACCATCGCTCGTCCCCGACCGCCACTCATAAGGAGGACAATCAATAAATACATCATGCTCCGACTTCTTAACATAACGGTTCACCATACGTGCATGCTACGGGAATCACAAACTTCAACACAAGCATTTCTAAAATTCACAACTACTCAACTAGCATGACTCTAATATCACCATCTCCATATCTCAAAACAATTATCAAGTATCAAACTTCTCTTAGTATTCAATGCAATCTATATGAAAGTTTTTATTATATCCCTCTTGGATGCCCATCATATTAGGACTAAATTCATAACCAAAGCAAATTACCATGCTGTTTAGGACTCTCAAAATAATATAAGTGACGCATGAGAGTTCATCTATTTCTATAAAATAAAAACCACCACCGTGCTCTAAAAAGATATAAGTGAAGCACTAGAGCAACAACGAACTACTCCCAAAGATATAAGTGAAGATCAATGAGTAGTCAAATAATTATGCAACTATATGAAGACTCTCTAACATTTAAGAATTTCAGATCTTGGTATTTTATTCACACAGCAAGCAAAACAAAAGAAAATAAAATGACGCTCCAAGCAAAACACATATCATGTGGTAAATAAAAATATAGCTCCAAGTAAAGTTACCGATGAACGAAGACAAAAGAGGGGATGCCTTCCAGGGCATCCCCAAGCTTAGGCTTTTGGTTGTCCTTGAATATTACCTTGGGGTGCCTTGGGCATCCCCAAGCTTAGGCTCTTGCCACTCCTTATTCCATAGTCCATCGAATCTTTACCCAAAACTTGAAAACTTCACAACACAAAACTTAAAGTAGAAAATCTCGTGAGCTCCGTTAGCGAAAGAAAACAAAACACCACTTCAAGGTACTGTAACGAAATCATTCTTTATTTATATTGGTGTTAAACCTACTGTATTCCAACTTCTCTATGGTATATAAAATATTTTACTAGCCATAGATTCATCAAAATAAGCAAACAACACACGAAAAACAGAATCTGTCAAAAACAAAACAGTCTGTAGTAATCTGTAACTAACGCAAACTTATGGAACCCCAAAAATTCTAAAATAAATAGCACTCTCCAATAAAAACTGGCAGCAATTCTCGTGAACGCTAAAGTTTCTTTTTTTTACAGCATGATCGCAAAGACTTTCCCCAAGTCTTCCCAAAGGTTCTACTTGGCACAAACACTAATTAAACACATAAAACCACATCTAAACAGAGGCTAGATGAGTTATTTATTACTAAACATGAACGAAAATAAAGTTGGGTTGCCTCCCAACAAGCGCTATCATTTAACGCCCCTAGCTAGGCATGATGATTGCAATGATGCTCACATAAAAGATAAGAATTGTAACATAAAGAGAGCATCATGAAGAATATGACTAGCACATTTAAGTCTAACCCACTTCCTATGCATAGGTATTTTGTGAGCAAACAACTTGTGGGAACAAGAATCAACTTGCATAGGAAGGTAAAACAAGCATAACTTCAAAACTTTAAGCACATAGAGAGGAAACTTGATATTATTGCAATTCCAACAAGCATATGTTCCTCCCTAATAATAATTTTCAGTAGCATCATGAATGAATTCAACAATATAACTATCACATAAAGCATTCTTTTCATGATCTACAAGCATAGAATTTTTATTACTCTCCACATAAGCAAACTTCTTCTCATGAATAGTAGTGGGAGCAAACTCAACAAAATAACTATCATGTAAGGCATAATCCAATTGAAAAACTAAAATCATGATGACAAGTTTCATGGATATCATTATTCTTTATAGCATACAAGTCATCACAATAATCATCATAGATAGCAACTTTGTTCTCATAATCAATTGGAACCTGTTCCGAAATAGTGGATTCATCACAAAATAAAGTCATGACCTCTCCAAATCCACTTTCATCAATATAATCATCATAAATAGGAGGCATGCTTTCATCATAATAATTTTGTTCATCAAAACTTGGGGGACAAAAAATATCATCTTCATCAAACATAGCTTCCCCGAGCTTGTGGCATTGCATATCATTAGCATCATGGATATTCAAGGAATTCATACTAACAACATTGCAATCATGCTCATCATTCAAAGATTTAGTGCCAAACATTTGAATGCATTATTCTTCTAACACTTTGGCACAATTTTCCTTTCCATCATACTCACGAAAGATATTAAAAAGATGAAGCGTATGAGGCAAACTTAATTCCATTTTTTGTAATTTTCTTTTATAAACTAAACTAGTGATAAAACAAGAAACTAAAAGACTCGATTGCAAGATCTAAAGACATACCTTCAAGCACTCACCTACCGGCAACAACGCCAGAAAAGAGCTTGATGTCTACTACACAACCTTCTTCTTGTAGACGTTGTTGGGCCTCCAAGTGCAGAGGTTTGTAGGACAGTAGCAAATTTCCCTCAAGTGGATGACCTAAGGTTTATCAATCTGTAGGAGGCGTAGGATGAAGATGGTCTCTCTCAAACAACCCTTTAACCAAATAACAAAGAGTCTCTTGTGTCCCCAACACACCAAATACAATGGTAAATTGTATAGGTGCACTAGTTCGGCGAAGAGATGGTGATACAAGTGCAATATGGATAGATAATAGTTTTTGTAATCTGAAAATATAAAAACAGCAAGGTAACTATTGATAAAAGTGAGCGTAAACGGTATTGCAATGTGTTGAAATAAGGCCTAGGGTTCATACTTTCACTAGTGCAAGTTCTCTCAACAATAATAACATAATTGGATCACATAACTATCCCTCAACATGCAACAAAGAGTCACTCCAAAGTCATTAATAGCGGAGAACAAACGAAGAGATTATGGTAGGGTACGAAACCACCTCAAAGTTATCCTTTCCAATCAATCCGTTGGGCTATTCCTATAAGTGTCACAAACAACCCTAGAGTTCGTACTAGAATAACACCTTAAGACACAAATCAACCAAAACCCTAATGTCACCTAGATACTCCAATGTCACCTCAAGTATCCGCGGTATGATTATACGATATGCATCACACAATCTCAGATTCATCTATTCAAACCAACACAAAGTACTTCAAAGAGTGCCCCAAAGTTTCTACCGGAGAGTCAAGACGAAAACGTGTGCCGACCCCTATGCATAGATTCCCAAGGTCACAGAACCCGCAAGTTGATCACCAAAACATACATCAAGTGGATCAATAGAATACCCCATTGTCACCAGAGGTATCCCACGCAAGACATACATCAAGTGTTCTCAAATCCTTAAAGACTCAATCCGATAAGATAACTTCAAAGGGAAAACTCAATCCATTACAAGAGAGTAGAGGGGGAGAAACATCATAAGATCCAACTATAATAGCAAATCTCGCGATACATCAAGATCGTACCACCTCAAGAACACGAGAGAGAGAGAGAGATCAAACACATAGCTACTGGTACATACCCTCATCCCCGAGGGAGAACTACTCCCTCCTCGTCATGGAGAGCGCCGGGATGATGAAGATGGCCACCGGAGATGGATTCCCCCTTCGGCAGGGTGCCGGAACGGGTCTAGATTGGTTTTCGGTGGCTACGGAGGCTTCTGGCGGTGGAACTCCCGATCTATTGTGCTCCCTGAAGTTTTTAGGGTATATGGGTATATACATGGGAGAAAGAAGTACGTCGGTTGACCTCCGGGCTGTCCACGAGGCAGGGAGCGCGCCCAGGAGGGTGGGCGTGCCCCCCACCCTCGTGGGCAGCCCGGGACTCTCCTTGTCCAACTTCGATACTCCGTGGGCTTCTTCTGGTCCAAAAATAAGTTCCGTGAAGTTTCAGGTCAATTGGACTCCGTTTGATTTTCCTTTTCTGCGATACTCTAAAACAAGGAAAAAACATAAACTGGCACTGGGCTCTAGGTTAATAGGTTAGTCCCAAAAATCATATAAAATAGCATATAAATGCATATAAAACATCCAAGGTTGATAATATAATAGCATGGAATAATAAAAAATTATAGATACGTTGGAGACGTATCAGCATACTGCAGAACGAAGGAAACAGCCTTGTGTTCGACCAGCCACGGTCGAAACGTGATCCTGTTCATCGGGAGGGGTCTGGCATACTGCAAAACGGAGGAAACGGACTTCTGTTGGACCTCCTACTGTCAAAACATGGTCCTGTTGACCGAGAGGGGTGTGGCGTATCGCAAAACGGAGGAAATGGACTTGTGTTGGAGCGCTACGGTCGAAACGGGGGTCCTATTCATCGGGAGGGGTGTGGCTTACCGCAAAACGGGACTCCACGAGATACTGCTCATCTCCACCGTCGACCTCCTCCAGCCTCCATGGGGTACTGTTCATCCACCGTCGACCTCCTCCAACCTCCACCTGCTTCTGTTCATCCACGGGCTCCTGTTCATCTAGCCTCCACCGGCTACTGTGCAACCACCCCTCTCCACAGGGTCCTGTTCAACCACCCCTCCACGGGCTACTGTTCATCCAACCCTCCACCGGCTACTGTTCAACCAGCTCTCCACCAGCTACTGTTCAACCAGCCCTCCACGGGGTCCTGTTCATCCACCGGCTCGATCGATCGGGGTACTGCTCATCCAACCCCCATCGGGAACTGTCCATCCAAACCCCCCAACAACGCTCACTGTTCATCCAGAGGCAGCATCGGTCGGCTTCAGTTAGCAGCAGTAGCGAAGGAATCGCTCGATCGGGTTCAGTTAACAACCATCGATCGATCGCTCGGGTTTAGTAACGCGTAGCCTACAGTGCAATCGCTCGGGTTCAGTTAGAGCCCAATGCCTCGCTCGGGTTCAGTTAGAGCCCAACGCCTCGCACACATGCGCGTTTGTACGAGAGAAACGCGCATCGCTCGGTGTGACGCCCCCGATTTAACCATACACTAATCATACATGCAAATGTGTATGATCAAGATCAAGGACTCACGGGAAGATATCACAACACTACTCTAGACACAAATTAAATTAATACAAGCTTTATATTAGAAGCCAGGGGCCTCGAGGGCTCGAATACATAAGCTCGAAAACACAAGAGTCAGCGGAAGCAACCATATCTGAGTACAAACATAAGTTAAACAAGATTGCCTTAAGAAGGCTAGCACAAAAGTAGCAACGATCGAACAGGCAAGGCCTCCTGCCGGGGACCTCCTAACTACTCCTCGAAGTCGAACTCCACGTAGAATCATCCTCGGGATCCTCTGGCTCCTGGACTCCATCATATGATCGCAGTATCCGGGAAAATGGGAAAAAGAAGTAGGAAAGCAACCATGAGTACTCATCCAAAGTACTCGCAAGCAAGGAGCTACACTACAAATGCATTGGTATCAAATGAAAGAGGTAGTATATGGGGACTCAACTACAGAATGCCAGAATAAGAGGGGGATAGCTAGTCTTGTCGAAGACTACGCTTCTGGCAGCCTCCATCTTGCAGCATGTAGAAGAGAGTAGATGGTAAGTTCACCAAGTAGCATCCCATAGAATAATCCTACCCGGCGATCCTCTCCTCGTCGCCCTGTTAGAGAGCGATCACCGGGTTGTATCTGGCACTTGAAAGGGTGTGTTTTATTAAGTATCCGGTTCTAGTTGTCATAAGGTCAATGTACAACTCTGGGTCGTCCTTTTACCAAGGGACATGGCTATTCGAATAGATGAACTTCCCTGCAGGGGTGCACCACATTTCCCAACACGCTCGATCCTCTTTGGCCGGACACACTTTTCTGGGTCATGTCTGGCCTCGGAAGATCAACACGTCGCAGCCCCACCTAGGAACAACAGAGAGGTCAGCACGCCGGTCTAAATCCTATGGCGCAGGGGTCTGGGCCCATCGTCCATTGCACACCTGCATGTTGCAAGGGCGGCCGAAAACAGACCTAGCCTCCCTAATACAAGAGCAGGCGTTCCAGTCCAATCTGGCGTGTGTCGCTCAGTCGCCGACGTCACAAAGGCTTCGGCTGATACCACGACGTCGAGTGCCCATAACTGTTCCCGCGTAGTTGGTTAGTGCGTATAGACCAGTGGCCAGACCCAGATCAAATACCAAGATGTCGTTAAGCGTGTTATTTTAAAGTAACCACGGACGCCGACCAGGGCCAGGCCCACCTCTCACCTAGGTGGTCTCCACCTGCCCTGTCGCTCCACCACAAAGTAACAGTCGGGGGCCGTCAGGAACCCAGGCCCACCACTACCTAGATGGAACCACCTGCCCCTTCAGCCCCCCACATTGGAATCACTTTTTGGTACTCTACGAGCCGACCCGACTTTAGTCACCACATGTATCAGGTGTAATATGTATAGTATATACCCGTGATCACCTCCCGAGTGATCACGGCCCAGTAGTATAGCATGGCAGACGGACAAGAATGTAGGGCCACTAATGAAATACTAGCATCCTATACTAAGCATTTAGGATTGCAAGTAAAGGTAACAACAGTAGTAGCAAGGATAGGCTATGCATCAGAATAGGATTAATGGAAAGCGGTAACATGCCACACTACTCTAATGCAAGCAGTAGAGAGAAGGAATAGGCAATATCTAGTGATCAAGGGGGGGGGCTTGCCTGGTTGCTCTGGCAAGAAGGAGGGGTCATCGACATCGTAGTCTAACTAGGGTCGCTGGCAGTCTCGGGGTCTACCGGAAAGAAGTAACAGAGGGGGATACAATAAATAATAGAGCAATCAAAGCATTACAAAGAATAATAAGGCAATACGCGGTGCCAGGGGTGATCTAACGCAGGGATAGGTGATACCGGCAAAAGGGGGGAAACATCCGGGAAAGTATCCCCGGTGTTTTGCGTTTTCGGACAGATGAACCGGAGGGGGAAAGTGGTGTGTTCGCTATGCTAGGGATGTGTGGCAGACGAACGGGCTATGTATCCGGATTCGTCTCGTTGTTCTGAGCAACTTTCATGTACAAAGTTTTTTTCATCCGACTTACGGTTTATTTTCTATTAATTTTCAAAGTTTTAAATGATTTTTTTGAATCTTCTGGATTATTTTTATTTCAGAAAAGATTAAATGGAAAAGGCTATGGGCACACAGCAGGGTGTACCCAACCATTGCACATAGGGGCTGACTGGTGGGACCAGGGGGCTAAGTCAGCGGTTGACCGTTGACTGGTCAAAGCTTGAATAGTAAGGTGGGACCCATATGTCATACTCTAGTTAATTATCTGGTCTAAAATTTATTTGTTTATTTAAATAGAGTTAATTAGGGAGAGAAGGGCCCAGTGTCAGTGAGGGTTTAGTGGCTAGGTTAGTGGTAACCAATTGGCTAATGACGCCACGTCACCGGCGTCAACGACGGCGAGGCCGAGCGCCGGCGTGCCCGTTCGGTCTACTCCGGCAACCGTTTGAGGTCCGGTTTGGCCCTACATGTTCAGCGCGACAAGGTGCGTCAGAGGGTGGCCGTAGGGTGGCCGGAGATGGCCAGAGTCGGCGCTGGCGATAACAAATGGCGACGGCGAGCTACAGGGGCGACGACAGCTGAAGGCAGCGCGGGGAGCGGAGAGGGCGGCCGCGTCGGACGGCGGGGCCAGAGTCAGGGCGAGTGTGGGGCGGCGGTTGTCGGCATTGAGCGCTGCGAGGAGAGGCGGAGAGGGAGGAGGCCAGGAGCGGGGGCTCGCGGTGGAGCCCGGCGCGAGAGCGGCGACAGGGTTGGGACGGTGAGCGGGCGGAGTGCATGGGCGCGCACGGGTGGGGGCCAAGCTGGGCACGAGCGAGGGAGGCCCGAGGCGCGGGCGAATGAGGCGGCAGGCGCAGCGGCAGCAACAGTGCTCGGGGGCAACATCGACGATCGGGGCGCAGCAGGCAACAGCTAGCGGCAACGCAGCAGCAGGGGTAGTAGCTAGAGCAAGCAGCAGCAGAAGTGGCCGGCAACAGCAGGCGAACCAGGCCGCGGGTGCGTGGGCGAGCGCGCAGCAACGGGTCAGTGCGGCAACGGCAACATGCACGGGAGCTTAGGCGATGGTGCGGTCTAGAGCAACGGTGACGAGGGGGAATCAACGCTGCTCACCGGGGGAGGGCCGATGGCGAGCTCGTATGAGGCCCGGGCGGATGAGGTGACGCAGATCGACGACGAAGCCGCGGCGACCAGAGGTGGAAGAAGACCTCGATCCGCCCGATGCAGAGGCTCCGGGCTTGAGTTCGTGGACGAGGAAGAAGCGACGGAGGAGGGCAGAGCTCATGGACAAGGCCCTAGGGCACGGGCACAACGGAGAGCGCGCGGGCAAAGGCGGCCATGACAACGAAGATTTGGCCGAGAGTTGCAAGGACAAACGGCGCAAGGGGGAAGAAGTGGTGGTCTAGGGTTTATCTCTAAGGCGACAGGGTGGTCTTGTAGGACGTCGGGGGTGCACAAAATGGCCGCCGCGTGGAGGATCCGCGGCACGGACGCTGCGAGTGCGGCCACAGAGCTCTCTGTGAGCAGTAGGAAGAAGAAGAGGGATAGGTAGGCTGGGATGTGTGTGCACCGAGGCCACTCGGGCCCATGTGCACAGTAGATCTCTAGGCCCATGTCCTTTTATCTCCTTCTATTTTATATTTCTGGCATCGTTTTCTATTTTCCTTTTGCATCAAACAATTTTTGGTGAACATGAAATTTGGCACATAAATAATAGGGATTATTTTGAGCTAGAACAAAAAGTTTGGGGGCAATTGGAGTTAAATAAATAATTGTTTATTTTGGAAAGGCCATTTTATTTGCTGTTGGATAATTTATTAATTTCCTAAGAATTTATTTGTGAGGTAAATGAAGTTGGTTTCAATACAAAATTAGTTAGTGAAATTTTGAAACCCAGTGAACATTTTTGTTTTATCGTTTGAGGAAAATAATAATTTGACTTGTCTTTTGAATTTCAATTGAGGTCGGTTAGGAACAAACGGATGATTAGCAAAAATTCATCACGATGACATGGCACCATTAACAGGAGTTTACTGTAGCGTGACACCCGGGATGTTACACTCGGCCCCTGACCACCCACCGTAACCGGGAACTCCCCCGATATTTTCCTCGCCCTCGCTTCTACCACAATTTTCTCCGTCATGGATGACCCAAAGAATGTCATGCAGCTGCGTCTCCGGCCCGCCCAGGATGAAAAGCCCATTTTCTGTCATGATTTTTTGCCATAGAAGTAGGAGCCCACCACATCTATGATGATATTGGGTTTTGTCCCAATTATCATCATAGAAGTGTCATAAGTATGACAGAAAAAATTTCGTTCGGCCCAAAATGTCATGGATGTGTCTTTTTTTGTAGTGAAAGAGCTCGTCGTAAATGGTTACATCGATGCAAGCTTTGACACTGATCCGGATGACTCTAAGTCACAAACCGGATACGTATTTATATTGAATGGAGGAGCTGTAAGTTGGTGTAGTTCCAAACAGAGCATCATGGCGGGATCTACATGTGAAGCGAAGTACATAGCTACTTCGGAAGCAGCAAATGAAGGAGTCTGGATGAAGGACTTCATATCCGATCTAGGTGTCATACCTAGTGCATTGGGTCCAATGAAAATCTTTTCTGACAATACTGGTGCAATTGCCTTGGCAAAAGAATCCAGATTTCACAAGAGAACCAAGCACATCAAGAGATGCTTCAATTCCATCCGCGATCAAGTTAACGAGGGAGACATAGAGATTTGCAAGATACATACGGATCTGAATGTTGCAGACCCATTGACTAAGCCTCTCTCACGAGCAAAACATGATCAGCACCAAGACTCCATGGGTGTTAGAAGCATTACTATGTAATCTAGATTATTGACTCTAGTGCAAGTGGGAGACTAAAGGAAATATGCCCTAGAGGCAATAATAAAGTTGTTATTTATACTTCCTTATATCATGATAAATGTCTATTATTCATTCTAGAATTGTATTAACAGGAAACTTAGTAGATGTGTGAATACATAGACAAACAGAGTGTCCCTGGTATGCCTCTACTAGACTAGCTCGTTAATCAAAGATGGTTAAGTTTCCTAGCCATAGGCATGTGTTGTCATTTGATGAATGGGTCACATCATTAGAGAATGATGTGATGGACAAGACCCATCTGTTAGCTTAGCACTATGATCATTTAGTTTATTGCTATTGCTTACTTCATGATTTATACATGTTCCCCTGACTATGAGATTATGCAACTCCGGAATACCGGAGGAACACCTTGTGTGCTATCAAACGTCACAACGTAACTGGGTGATTATAAAGATGCTCTACAGGTGTCTCCGATGGTGTTTGTTAAGTTCGCATAGAACGAGATTAGGATTTGTCACTCCAATTGTCGGAGAGGTATCTCTGGGCCCTCTCAGTAATGCACATCACTATAAGCCTTGCAAGAAATTTGACTAATGAGTTAGTTGCGGGATGATGCATTAGGGAACGAGTAAAGAGAATTGCTGGTAACGAGATTGAACTAGGTATAATGATACCGACGATCGAATCTCGGGCAAGTAACATACCGATGACAAAGGGAACAACGTATGTTGTTGTGCGGTTTGACCGATAAAGATCTTTGTAGAATATGTAGGAGCCAATATGAGCATCCAGGTTCCGCTATTGGTTATTGACCGGAGATGTGTCTCGGTCATGTCTACATAGTTCTCGAACCCATAGGGTCTGCATGCTTAACGTTCAATGATGATTTGTATTATGAGTTTATGTGATTTGATGACCGAATGTTGTTCGGAGTCCCGGATGAGATCACGGACATGACGAGGAGTCTCGAAATGGTTGAGACATAAAGATTGATATATTGGACCATGTTATTCGGACACCAGAAGTGTTCCGGATAGTTTCAGATAAAACCAGAGTGCCGGAGGGGTTACCAGAACCCTCCGGGGAAGTAATGGGCCTTAGTGGGCCTTAGGGGAGAGAGAGGGCAGCAGCCAGGAGGTGGCGCACGCCCCCCCCCCCCAAAGGGGAGTCCGAATAGGACTAGGGGAGGGGGTGCGGCCCCTATTTCCCTCTCCCTCTCCCTCTCCTTCCTTCTTCTCCTACTTGGACTAAGAAAGGGGGGAGCCGATTCCTACTTGGAGTAGGACTCCCCTCTTGGGCGCACCCTCTAGGGCCGGCCGGCCTCCTCCTCCCCTCCTTTATATACGAGGGAGGGCACCCCATAGACACACAAGTTGATCTTTAGCCGTGTGCGGTGCCCCCTCCACAGTTTTCCACCTCGGTCATTGATGAAGCTATGTACCTAGGGTAGGGTCATGGATCTGTCCAAGATACCCTCCCCAAGGACACCTCTAAAAGAACCAGAAACAGTCGAAGAAAAATCATCATCCACTCGACCATAAAGCTATGTTCCACTCGATAGTCTTGAAGACACTCGACGATACAAGAAACCACTCGGAGTGTAGAAGGCCTAACGTCACTCGGGATGGCAACGGTCGGTCATTCACTCTGTAACCTTAAAGATCATTTATACCTCTTTATTACTAGCGTTACCAGTAACGCCCTGCCTTAATGTACATTGAACCCTTTGTAACGTGGGATGGCTGGGGTCCTGGCGCACTCTATATAAGCCACCCCCCTCCTCCGGGACAAGGGTTCACACCCCCTGTAACACATACGTGCATAATCCAGTCGACCACCTCAGGGCTCCGAGACATAGGGCTATTACTTCCTCTGATAAGGGCCTGAACTCGTAAAACTCGCGTGAACAACTACTCCATAGCTAGGATCTTGCCTCTACATTCCTACCCCCCATTCTACTGTCATACTTAGAACCACGACAGTTGGCGCCCACCTTGGGGTAGGTGTCTTAGCGACTTTTTGGAGAAGTTGCAATTTTTCCGATCCCCTTCATCATGGTTTCAGGCGGAGGTTTGGCTGAGGGCCGCGAGATCCGTCTCGGTGCGCTCGTGTTTGTCGCGGACGACTCCGCTTGGCTTCAGGAGGCTCCACTCGACGTCGACGCACTCCCCGTCCGCAGGGCAACGCACTTTCGCGCGTGTGTCCGTGGCGTCCTCCTGCGGCAGCCGTCGACCCAGTATCGGTCGACTCCTACGGCTTCCCCCCGCCTTGCGACCCGCCGGAGCAAACGTTCCGGTCGATCGAGGCTTCAGCGATGGGTGAAGCATGCGGTGGCTCGCCAGTCGGCCACCCCTCAAGTCGCGGCAATCGAGCCCGATAAAACCCTCTACGGTATGTTCGATCTGTCGACTGGCTCCGTGGAGACTGCATCCGACTATGATAGTAGTGACCCCGCGGCAGAAGTTTTGATGGTCAATGGACCGCGCAGTCCTCCTGGCTTCACCCGTGAAGACGGAGGCGATGGGAGCGGCGATCCGTCGCGTATTCATGAAGAGTACCACCTCGAACCCCTGTCCTCGCAGCGGAGAGAAGAACTTCACCGCTGAAACATGGATGCACTTCACACTCCTATCGTTAGAGAAACCTCTGAGGCCCAGGCCTTGGAGGAGGCGCGCCTGGCCAACTTGGCTGAGCGCACTCGACTAGAGAATCTCCAGTGCGCACTCGACGAGCATGCTCGACAGCGTGCTCCTGAATCCAGTCGACGTCAACTCTTTCTGCCTCCGACTCAGGTATACCGAACTCCGATCCAGAATCTCGCAGCTGCAGCCCGGATAGCGGAGTCGATCCAACCTTCCCATTCATAAGCTGGTCGAGGTCTGGTGCAGATTCGAGCTTTGCTCCGTGCGGCAGGAGAGCAGAATACAGCAGTATCTCAGTCGCGGAATAGGATCCATAGCAGGTCCGTGGTTGCAGACACAGTTCAGTCGGCTCACAGCCCAAGATCGCCCCCGAGGCATGAGGGACGTGGAGACCAACGAGACCAGTACAGAAATCGTGGGCAGTATGACCACCGAGTCGATCGCGATGATCGTCATCGAGTGCCCACACCTCCCCCAAGGAGTGGGTCGTACGTGCCTCGGCAACATGATGACAGGCGCCCTCACAGTATGGGGCGAGGGATTCCAGTCGACCCCAGAGAGCCGGGCTTTGATGCGAGATCTATTCTCGTTCAGGGCTTGGTCGATAGAAACAGAGCTCATTGAGAAGGTCATGACAGAGATCTACCAACCAGCAGCAGAGTGCATGTCTCAGGTCCGGAGTGCTTCAGCAGAGCCATCAGGGCTGCAGTGATTCCCCCCAAGTTCAGGTTGGCGACTAGAGTTAGTAAGTTCACTGGTGAGTCCAAGCCTGATACTTGGCTTGAAGACTACCGAGTGGCTGTCCAGATTGGTGGCAGCAATGATGAAGTGGCCATGAAACACCTTCCTCTCATGCTGGAGGGCTCGGCTAGAGCATGGCTGAATCAGTTAGCACCAAGCAGTATTTATACTTGGGAAGATCTTGCCCGAGTATTTATCAGAACATTCAAAGGTACTTGCAAGCGGCCGGTAGGGCTGACCGAATTACAGTGTTGTGTTCAGAAACCGAATGAGTCTTTGAGGGATTATATCCACAGATGGATCACATTGCATCACACGGTGGAGAATGTGTCTGATCATCAGGCAATTTGTGCCTTTAAAGAAGGCGTCAAGTATCGGGAGTTGAATATGAAATTCGGTCGGACAGGAGATATGATCCTGACTCGGATGATGGAAATTGCCACCAAATATGCCAATGGTGAAGAAGAAGACCGACTCCGGAGTGGCAAGCACAAAACAGTCACCCATGAAACCGGAGGAGGAAACTCCAGTCGGAAGCAGAAGCGCAAAGCCGAGCCAGCTGCTCCTGGTGAAGCCTTAGCCGTGACTCAAGGAAAGTTCAAGGGGAAGCCCAAGGGACCGTGGAACCCCAAGAAAGTAAAAGATCAAGATGGAAATGATGTGCTGGATTTGCCATGCCACATCCACACCAAAAAAGATGAAGAGGGTAATTTCATTTACCCGAAGCATACCACTCGGCATTGTCGACTCCTAATCCAACAATTCTGAGAGAAACAACCCAAGGAAAAGGAGAAAGAAGCAGACAAGGTTGAGGATGAGGAAGAGGATGACGATGGTTATCCCCATGTGAATTCCACTCTGATGATTTTCACTGACGTTGAGAGTAAAAGTCGATTGAAAGTCATCAACAGAGAAGTGAACATGGTCGCTCCGGTGACACCCAGTTATTTGAGGTGGTCCCAGACTGCCATTACATTCGACCAGTCCGATCACCCAGCGCACATAGCCACCCCCGGGAGGCAAGCGTTGGTGGTCGACCCAGTAGTCGAAGGCACCCGACTGACTAAAGTCCTGATGGATGGTGGCAGTGGCCTGTATATACTGTATGTAGAGACGTTGAAAGGAATGGGCATTCCGATGTCCAGACTCAGTGAAAGTAATATGAGTTTCCATGGGGCCATTCCCGGCAAGAAGGTTGCATCACTCGGCCAGATTGCTCTTGATGTGGTTTTCAGTGATTCCAAGAATTATCACAGAGAAAAGTTGACATTTGAGGTTGTGGATTTCCAGAGTGCCTATCATGCTATTCTGGGCAGGCCGGCTTATGCACGTTTTATGGCTCGACCATGTTACCTGTACCTCAAATTGAAGATGCCTGGTCCCAAAGGGGTGATCACTATCACTGGCGGTCGGAAGAAGGCGGAAGAGTGCTTCCAAAAGGGCTCAAAGATCGCCGATGCACAGATGGTCGTAGTAGAATTGCAAGAATATCAAAAAAATGCAGATCCAAGTGATTTGTTGCGAGCCAAGAAGCCCGCCACGGATTCAGCGTTCTAGTCGTCTGGCGAAACAAAGTCGATTCACATTCACCCGACGGATCTCAATGCTGCTCCGACTCACATTTCAACAATGCTCGACTCCAAATAGGAAGAAGCGCTCACCCAGTTCCTCCGTGAGAACTAGGACATCTTTGCATGGAAACCTTCAGACATGCCAGGTGTTCCCAAGGGACTGGCTGAGCACCGTTTGCCAGTCGACCCAAAAGTGAAACCAGTCAAAGAACATCTTCGACGGTCCGCCGTACAGAAGAGGAAGGCAAATCGGTGAAGAGGTGGCTCGGCTTTTGGTAGCTGAGTTTATCCGTGCGATTTACCACTCCGAGTGGTTAGCCGATGTTGTGATGGTCCCAAAGAAGGACGATTCACTTCACATGTGCATCGACTTCAAACATATCAATCGGTCCTGCCCGAAAGATCACTTTCCTCTCCCTCGCATCGACCAGATAGTCGACTCGACTGCGGGGTGCCAGCGTTTGTCCTTTTTGGACGCCTACTCCAGGTACCACCAGATCCGTCTGAACGGACCCGACGAGATAAAAACAGCTTTTATCACCCCATTTGGGTGCTTCTGGTATGTCACTATGCCATTCGGTTTGAAGAACGCTGGAGCCACATTCATGCAGATGATTCAGAAGTGCCTGCTCACTCAGATCAGTCGGAATGTGGAAGCATACATGGGTGACATGGTGGTCAAGTCACGTAAAGGTTCCGACCTACTGACTGACCTTGCTGAAACCTTTGCCAACCTCAGAAGGTATGATATCAGGCTTAATCCATCAAAGTGCACGTTTGGAGTTCCAGGCAGAAAATTACTCGGTTTTCTTGTTTCCAAATGAAGGATCAATGCTAACCCAAAGAAAGTGGGTGCTATACTCCGGATGAAATGCCCTGTGCGTGTGCATGATGTCCAGAAGCTTACTGGTTGCTTGGCCGCCCTAAGTCGATTCATTTCTCGCCTCGGTGAAAAGGCACTACCTCTTTACCGACTGATGAAGAAATCAGATAAGCTCGAGTGGACTCCTGAAGCTGATGCAGCATTTGCAGAGCTGAAAGCCCTGCTCTCCACCTAGCGGGTGCTTGCTGCCTCAATCAGCAAAGAGCCTTTACTGCTTTATATAGCAGCCACTGGACAAGTCGTCAGTACAGTACTTATGGTCGAGCGGGAAGAAGAGGGAAAAGCTTATAAAGTTCAGCGCCCGATTTATTATATTTCTGAAGTCCTGACCCCATCAAAGCAGAGATATCCGCACTATCACAAGCTTGTTTATGGGATTTACATGACCATAAAGAAGGTTGCACACTATTTCTCTGATCACTCTGTTACAGTCATCAGCGACGCTCCATTGTCAGAGATTCTACACAATAGAGATGCAACTGGTCGAGTGGCAAAGTGGGCGATTGAACTCCTTCCCTTAGATATCAAGTTTGAGGCAAAGAAAGCTATTAAGTCCCAAGCAATAGCAGATTTCCTCGCCGAGTGGATTGAACAACAATTGCCGACTCAAGTCCACTCGGAGCACTGGAACATGTTCTTTGATGGTTCCAAGATGCTGAATGGGTCTGGTGCTGGGGTGGTTCTGGTATCCCCCCGAGGAGACAAGCTCAGATATGTCCTCCAGATTCACTTTGATTCCTCCAATAATGAAGCAGAATATGAAGCACTCTTGTATGGGTTGCGTATGGCCATCTCACTCGGCGTCCATCGCCTCATGGTCTATGGTGACTCAGATTTGGTAGTCAATCAAGTGATGAAGGAGTGGGACGTCAGAAGCCCAGCCATGACTGGTTATTGCAACGCGGTGAGGAAGTTGGAAAAGAAGTTTGAGGGGTTAGAGCTCCATCACATACCCCGACTAAAAAATTAGGCAGCCGATGACTTGGCAAAGATAGGTTCCAAGAGAGAAGCCATTCCTAGCAATGTGTTTTTGGAACATATTCACACACCGACAGTTCAGGAAGATCCTTTTACTGAAGAGCCCCCGCAGCCTAAGAACGCCATAGATCCGACTGAAGTCGAGGTCCCAGCCGTGGTTGACCTGGTCATGGAGGTTCTAGTCATTACTCCCGACTGGACAATGTCGTACATTGCGTACATCCTTAGGAAGGAACTCCCAGAGGACGAAGAAGAGGCTCGACAGATCGTCCGTCGATCTAAGGCCTTTACTGTGATAAGAGGACAACTGTTCAGGGAAAGTGTGACTGGAGTCGGTTAGAAATGCATAACGCCAGAAGAAGGTCGAATGATCCTCAACGACATCCACTCGGGGACCTGTGGTCACCATGCGTCCTCTCGGGCCATCGTGGCTAAAGCATACCGAGCCGGATTCTATTGGCCACGAGCAAATGAAATGGCGAAAGATATAGTCGACAGATGTGAAGGCTGCCAGTTTTACTCCGACATGTCTCACAAGCCAGCGTCCGCCCTGAAGACCATTCCCCTCATCTGGCCCTTTGCTGTTTGGGGATTGGATATGGTGGGACCATTGAGAACTGGTAGGAGCGGCTTCACTCATGTGCTCATAGCAGTCGACAAGTTTACCAAATGGATTGAAGCTAAACCTATCAAGAGTCTTGAAGCCAGCACCACTGTCAGTTTTATCAGAGAATTGACATTCAGATATGGAGTTCCACATAGCATCATCACAGACAACGGGTCGAACTTCGATTCTGATGAGTTTAGAGCTTTCTGCGCTTCTCAAGGCACACGAGTCGACTATGCTTCAGTCGCTCACCCGCAGTCAAACGGACAAGCAGAGAGAGCGAACGGCCTAATTCTCAAAGGACTGAAACCCCGACTGATGCATGATCTCAAACATGCAGCAGGTGCTTGGGTTGATGAACTTTCGTCGGTTCTTTGGGGTTTGAGGACAACTCCCAATCGATCGACTGGACGAACTCCTTTCTTTTTGGTCTATGGAGCCGAAGCTGTTCTACCAAGTGACCTGCTCCACAACGCACCCCGAGTCGAGCTCTTCTTCGAAGAGGAAGCAGAGCAGGCCCGGCAAGATTCAGTCGACCTCTTAGAGGAGGAAAGAGAGATGGCCTTGATCCGGTCGACCATTTATCAGCAAGACTTGCGTCGATTCCACGCCAGAAACGTGAGAGGTCGAACCTTTCAAGAAGGAGACCTGGTTCTCCGAGTGGATCAACAAAAACCACACAAGCTTGCCCCGGCTTGGGAAGGCCCCTTCATCGTCACCAAAGTTCTCCACAATGGAGCATACCATCTTTACAGTATTGAGCATCAGAGGGACGAGCCACGAGCCTGGAACGCGGAGCTGCTTCGCCCCTTTTATACTTAAGCACTCATTTGAATAAAATGTAATAAGAATTACCTTTGTAATTTGTTCATCAAAGACAAGAGCTTTTCAGTCTTCTCGCATGATTGTTGTTGCTTTTATTTACCTCTGAAATCCCCCAGTGGGTGGGCTTAGCCGCGAATCCGTTTCGCCTAAGTTCGAAAGAAAATCCTACCGAGTGATGGGCAAGCCTCTCACTCGGGAGGCTTAGCCGCGAATCCGTTTCGCCTAAGTTTGAAAAAATCCTACCGAGTGGAGAGCAACCCTCCCACTCGGGGGCTTAGCTGCAGTCCAGTACTCGCCTAAGTTCTCCCACTCGGGGACTTAGCTGCAGTCCAGTACTCGCCTAAGTTTGTAAAATCCTACCGAGTGGAGAGCAATCCTCCCACTCGGGGGCTTAGCTGCAGTCCAGTACTCGCCTAAGTTCTCCGCCTCGGAGGCTTAGCTGCAGTCCAGTACTCGCCTAAGTTTGTAAAATCCTACCGAGTGGAGAGCAACCCTCCCACTCGGGGGCTTAGCTGCAGTCCAGTACTCGCCTAAGTTTGTAAAATCCTACCGAGTGGAGAGCAATCCTCCCACTCGAGGGCTTAGCTGCAGTCCAGTACTCACCTAAGTTCTCCCACTCGGAGGCTTAGCTGCAGTCCAGTACTCGCCTAAGTTTGTAAAATCCTACCGAATGGAGAGCAACCCTCCCACTCGGGGGCTTAGCTGCAGTCCAGTACTCGCCTAAGTTTGTAAAATCCTACCGAGTGGAGAGCAACCCTCCCACTCGGGGGCTTAGCTGCAGTCCAGTACTCGCCTAAGTTTGTAAAATCCTACCGAGTGGAGAGCAACCCTCTCACTCGGGGGCTTAGCTGCAGTCCAGTACTCGCCTAAGTTCTCCCACTCAGGGACTTAGCTGCAGTCCAGTACTCGCCTAAGTTTGTAAAATCCTACCGAGTGGAGAGCAATCCTCCCACTCGAGGGCTTAACTACAGTCCTCTACTCGCCTAAGTTCTCCCACTCGGAGGCTTAGCTGCAGTCTAGTACTCGCCTAAGTTTGTAAAATCCTACCAAGTGGAGAGCAATCCTCCCACTCGGGGGCTTAGCTGCAGTCCAGTACTAGCCTAAGTTCTCCCACTCGGAGTCTTAACTGCAGTCCAGTACTCGCCTAAGTTTGTAAAATCCTACCGAGTGGATAGCAATCCTCCCACTCGGGGGCTTAGCTGCAGTCCAGTACTCGCCTAAGTTTGTAAAATCCTACCGAGTGGAGAGCAACCCTCCCACTCGGGGGCTTAGCTGCAGTCCAGTACTCGCCTAAGTTTAAAAAATCCTGCCAAGTGAAAGCAACCCTCCCACTCGGGGGCTTAGCTGCAGTCTATTACTTGCCTAAGTTCGAAACACGTCCCTATCCGCAAGGACGACGAGGTGCAGGTCGACTGCAACCTTCTCCTTCGGAGCTACGCCACAAGTACAATGTGCACTCCATCCCTATCCGCAAGGACGACGAGGTGCAGGTCGACTGCAACCTTCTCCTTCGGAGCTATGCCACGAGTACAATGCATGCTCCATCCCTATCCGCAAGGACGACGAGGTGCAGGTCGACTGCAACCTTCTCCTTCGGAGCTACGCCACAAGTACAATGTGCACTCCATCCCTATCTGCAAGGACGACGAGGTGCAGGTCGACTGCAACCCTCCCCTTCGGAGCTACGCCACAAGTACAATGTGCACTCCATCCCTATCCGCAAGGACGACGAAGTGCAGGTCGACTGGAGTCACCACCTCAGAGCTACATCTCAAGCACAAAGATTATTCAGAGTAAAGAACAAAGTCCACTTGAAGGCAAAACACAAGCATATTTGGAAATAAACCAAATTCGGATAAATCCTAAAGTTCCAAGTAGGAGATCAAAGTATTCGAGCATCAAGCCCGAAGGAGTTTAACGGTTACAGCAATCACTCGGCATTCCGAGGCAAATTTGAGGCAGATTCAAGTCTCATAAGTTTGTTCACTCGCCAGGAGGAGGGCTGGCAGGCTCGATGAATTCGTCCAAGTCGATCCCATCCGCGATCCGAGTGGCAGCAGCAATGAAAGTCTCCATGAAGGACTAGAAGTCATGCCTTTTGGTGTTAGCGACCTTGATCACCGCCAGCTTGTCTTCACGAGCTTCCTTGTAGTGGACTCGCACCAAGGACAGCGCCACATCAGCACCACACTGGGCGGAGGACTTCTTCCATTCTTGCACTCGGTCAGGGATCTCGTTGAGTCGAGCCATCAGGGATTCCAGGTCATTTTGAAGCGTCGCCCTTGTCTAGAGCAATGAGTCGACTCGTGAGACTGCCTCCTTCAGACGCGCGAGATAGCTTGTGACGCCGGAGACACGAGACTCCAGTCGGAGCACGTTCATTGCAGTTTCATCGCAAACTGGAGAAGCGATAGGGTCCAGACCCGTCTCAACCTTTCCAGTTTCCTCGTCAAAGTCTTGGCAGAATTCTGCAGTTAAAAAAATTAGTGAGTCGACAGGACAGGATTCATTTGCAAGCATCAACACAGTCGGTTTGAAAGGAGTACCTTCCAGCATCAAATAGAGCTTCTTGGCAAGAGTTCTCAGATAAGCTTCCGTGTCATTCCTCTTGTGGACCGCAGACTCCAGCTTTTCATTCAGGACAATTTTATCCTTCTTCATACGACTCGCTTCTCGGTTGGACTCATTGAGGCAGGACTTCAGTTTGTTCACCTCCCCTTCTAGCGCTCCGACTGAAGCCAGCTTCTAGTCTGCAAGGGCAGTTTTATCTTGGGCTTCCTTCTACGCAGCGGCGAGGTCCGAGTCCTTATTCTCCAGAGCCAACTTCATATTCTCTGCAAAAGAAGCAATCGAATCAAACAAGAGATCGAAGAAATATATTAAAAGACAGTCGGCAGGTAATTACCTTCCGTACCAGCAGCTTCATCTTGAGCTTTCTTCAGATTCTGTTGGGCCAGCTCCAAGTCGAGGTTGAGTTGCCTCTGCTTCTCTTCAAGTTCAGCAAACTTGGAAATGAGAGTACAAGATTTCTGTAGGAGGCAAAAGACGTGTCAATCGACAAGATCGAAAATTATTTACTTCCGAGTGAATAAAACCTAAAGAGTTCACTTAGACCCCAGCCGAATGCACGCAGTCGACTGCGGTCTCGGGGACTACACCCAGCGGGTGCACTTGGCGTGCCCCCGCTAATCAAGACCCCACTCGACTGGTCCGCCCGGGTTGAGTATATAAAAAAACTATTCAAACCCCGGCCGACTGCCAGCAGTCGACCGCGGTCTCGGGGACTACACCCAGTGGGTGCACTTGATGTGCCCCCACTGGTTCAGATCCCATTCGACCGGTCCACCCGGGTCGAGTGGAAGAAAAGAAAGGAAAGAGAACGGGGACTACACCCAGTGGGTGCACTCAGCGTGCCCCCACCGGTTCATACCCCACTCGCCCAGACCGAGTGGAAGAGCGCAAATACCAAAGACAACAAAACACCCAGTGGGTGTACAGATTCGACGCAAACAATAGGAGATTGTATGGAAGAAAATATTTCAGATAGCATATCCTGACGGAACAAGGTCAGTCGAAAGTTTACGTACCTGGACATTGGCCCGGAGAGCAGCCCTGGCGTCGTAAGAAACCTGGCTATTCTCGTGCACCGTCTTCATCCGCTCCATCATCACGTTAGCCTGAAGGATGGCTTCTGCAGCCGCATCCGACTGGTTTTCCGGGACAGGGTAGCTGGTGAAGAAGAGGGCAGACGACCCAGGTGCAGCAGCTTGGACCTCCGGGGCATGAGATGGGACGACGGAAGGAATCACCGGTACAGTCGACGGTGTGGGGCGTTCACTCGACAAGGGTATAGTGAAAGTTACAGAGGCCCTGCCCGCGTCTTCAGATTGATGGACGATTGGTGTTGTCATTGGTCCCTGCTGAGACGCCTTGCCAGCTGCTACCTTTTTGCTCTTTCTGGGCTTAGGAGCCACATCTTCATCGTCGTCTGGGAGATCGATGACGTTGTGTGGAGCTACAGGGAAGATCAGTCGACCCCAAATAAACCACTCGAATTCAATCGACCAAGTAATCAAGAACAAGATCATAAGAGCTTTTTACCTGGGTTGGAGGTAACTGCGTCTTCCATCTCCTCGTCTCGGTACTGGTAGGAAGAGGTTCCTGATGTAGCAGCACTGCAAACATCCGCACTCAGTCGGTCACGTTCTGTTGCTCGAGTCGACAAAAAGAACAGGTCAGAAGATTACCCGGAGATGGTGGGGACGGTCACTTTGATCCTGGGTAAAGCCTTTGGCAGTTTGGAGGAGGTGGCCTTCGGTGCTTTTGGCGCTGGAGGCGGCACGACCTTGAGCTGCTTCGGGGCCTTCTCAATCGGCGTTGGGGAAGACGTCCGAGGGCGCTTCGAAGATTGCCCAGTCGGCGCGGTCGCCAGGTCCGGGGTGCTCTCCAGATCGTGAGCGTGCTTGGATCTCCTCTCTCTGCGAGGAGGCGAGTCGACCTCTTCGTCATCAGTCGAGTCGTCGCTCTCCTCGTCCTCCTCGGCATCCGAGTGCCACTCGCCGCTCTCGCCCCCTCTCGCTCCTTCCTTGATGTCTTGCCCCTGCACTCCATTGGGCATCGAGTACATATCAATGAGAGCCTGAAAAGATAACGAGCAAAAGAAACATAGTCGACCGTCAACAAGGTGTCACACAGTGAATCGGGAAGATACTTGGCAAAGAAGAATCATACCTGTTCCGGCTGGCGCGAGTGGTTGAATAGAATCACCCTCCTAGACCCCCGGGGATTGTCTTTGTTGCTAGTGATTCCCCTCAGCCACTTCTCCAAGGTGTCTTCACTAACGTCCTCCGGGTGGATCCGAGTGGAGTCCTTGAGTCCCGAGTACATCCACATCGGATGGTCACGGGCCTGAAGCGGTTGGATGCGTCGACTGAGAAAGACCTCCAGCAGGTCCATCCCAGTCACCCCGTCGCAGACAAGTTGGACAACCCGCTCGACCAACACCTTGACCCGCGCCTTCTCTTCTGGGACCACCCTCAAGGAGGAGGGCTTCTCCACTCGAGCTAGGGAAAAGGGAGGAAGTCCAGTCGACTGGCCCGGGGTCGGCTGGTCTTATAGTAAAACCAAGTTGACTGCCAGCCTCGGACCGAGTCGGGAAGGATCATCGCTGGGAAGGTACTCTTGTTCCTCATCTGAATACCAAGGCCCCCGCACATCTGGATCACGTGCGTCCTCTCGTCACTCGGATTGGCCTTCTTGACCGACTGGGAGCGACATGTGAAGATGTGTTTGAAGAGACCCCAGTGCGGTCGACAACCCAAGAAATTTTCACACATCGACACAAAAGCAGCCAGATAGACTATGGTGTTCGGAGTGAAGTGGTGGAGTTGAGCCCCGAAGAAGTTCAGAAACCCACGAAAGAAAGGATGGGGAGGCAAAGAAAACCCGCGGTCGACATGGGTGGCGAGGAGAACACACTCACCCTCCCGCGGCTGCGGCTCGGTCTCGTTGCCCGGGAGCCGCGCCGATTTGTGGGGGATCAGTCCCCCTCCACCAGATCGTCAAGGTCGTCTTGGCTGATCGTCGAGCGGATCCAGTCGCCCTGGATCCAGCCCGGCGGCAGGCCGGATCTTGACGACGATCCACCCCGGCTGGTCCTCTTGCCCTTCGCCTTCGTGGTCGCCTTCTTTGCGCACTCCAACGCCACCGTCTTCTCTTTCCCCATGGCGGCGGATCGAGTCCGAGCGAGGTTGTGACGCCGAGAGTGGAAGCGTGCGCGGCAGAGAAGTCTGAGGAAGAAGGAAGAAAATGGGAGCGCGGTGTGCAAAGACCCGGTCCGGTGCCTTTATAAGGTCATTCCCCGAGTGACTAACTGGTAGGCCCAGACGACCTAAACAAATCCCACAACAGTTGCGCGCGCAATACGTGGCGAAAAATGTGGCGCGGGGATCGAGGCGACCTGCCTAATTCGCCCCGATTACCACGGCCCCGCCCGTCTGGCGCGCTTCCCAAAATTCGAATCCCGCGAAATCCGCAGAGAGCAGAGCAACTTGTCAGACTGAAAACATCCTCCACATATCATTCGAAACTCTACCGTGAAATTTCACTCGACAAAAACTAAGAATGGACCAAGGCGACTGAAAAAGAAGTTGATGTTATCTCCTCAGTTCATTGATCCAGAGCAAGATATACTCATAGCACGAAGAATGAGTCGGAAGTGTTCTCAACTCCTTCCTCACTCAAACCCTGATCCATTCGGGGGCTAATGACGAAGCTATGTACCTAGGGTAGGGTCATGGATCTGTCCAAGATACCCTCCCCAAGGACACCTCTAAAAGAACCAGAAATAGTCGAAGAAAAATCATCGTCCACTCGACCATAAAGCTATGTTGCACTTGACAGTCTTGAAGACACTCAAAGATACAAGAAACCACTCGGAGTGTAGAAGGCCTAACATCACTCAGGATGGCAACAGTCGGTCATTCACTCTGTAACCTTAAAGATCATTTATACCTCTTTATTACTAGCATTACCAGTAACGCCTTGCCTTAATGTACATTGAACCCATTGTAACGTGGGCTGGCTGGGGTCCTGGCGCACTCTATATAAGCCACCCCCCTCCTCCGGGACAAGGGTTCACACCCCCTGTAACACATACGCGCATAATCCAGTCGACCGCCTCAGGGCTCCGAGACGTAGGGCTATTACTTCCTCTGATAAGGGCCTGAACTCGTAAAACTCGCGTGTACAACTACTCCATAGTTAGGATCTTGCCTCTACATTCCTACCCCCATTCTACTGCCATACTTAGAACCACGACAGTCATATTGTCGTAGTGCTTAGGCGAAGCCCTGCGTCGGTAACTTTATCATCACCGTCACCACATTGTCGTGCTGACGAAACTCTCTCTCGGCCTCAACTAGATCAAGAGTTCGAGGGATGTCACCGAGCTGAACGTGTGCAGATCGCGGTGGTGCCGTGCGTTTGGTACTTGGTCGGTTGGACCGCGAAGACGTTCGACTACATCAACCGCGTTACTAAACGCTTCCGGTTTCGGTCTACGAGGGTACGTGGACACACTCTCCCCGCTCATCGCCATGCTTCTTCTAGATAGATCTTGCGCGATCGTAGGCAATTTTTTTTTGAAATACTACGTTCCCCAACAAGTTTCGTCAGCACGACGACGTGGCGACGGTGATGATGAAGTTACCGGCGCAGGGCTTCGCCTAAGCACTATGACAATATGACCGAGGTGTGTAACTGTGGAGGGGGGCACTGCACACGACTAAGAGAAGGCTTGGTGTGTCTTTGAGGTGTCCTCCTCCCACGTATATAAAGGGGGAGGAGAGGTGGCGCCCAAGGGGGGGGGCGCCATGGGGGGAGTCCTACTTGGACTCCCGGTCCAAGTAGGATTCGCCCCCCTTTCCTATTCCCACTAGGAGAAGGAGGGAAGGAGGAGGAGGAGAGAAGGAAAGCCCCCCCCCCAACCCTAGTCCAATTCGATTTTAGGCTTGGGGGCGCGCGCCTCCACCTGGCCTCCTCCTCCTCTCTCCACTAGGGCCCATGAAGGCCCATTAACTCCCCAGGGGGGAGGGTCCGGTAACCCTCGGTACTCCGGAAAATGTCCGAACCTTTCCGAAACCATCCCGGTGTCCAAACACAACCTTCCAATATATCAATCTTTATGTCTCGACCATTTCGAGACTCCTCGTCATGTCCGTGATCTCATCCGGGACTCCGAACGAACTTCGGTACATCAAATTACGTAACTCATAATACAAATCGTCATCGAACGTTAAGCATGCAGATCCTACGGGTTCGAGAACTATGTAGACATGACCGAGACACATCTCCGGTCAATAACCGATAGCGGAACCTGGATGCTCATATTGGCTCCTACATATTCTACGAAGATCTTTATCGGTCAAACCACATAACAACATACGTTGTTCCCTTTGTCATCAGTATGTTACTTGCCCGAGATTCGATCATCGGTATCATCATACCTAGTTCAATCTCATTACTAGCAAGTCTCTTTACTCGTTTCGTAATTCATCATCCCGCAACTAACTCATTAGTCACATTGCTTGCAAGGCTTATAGTGACGAGCATTAACGAGAGGGCCCAGAGATACCTATCCGATACACGGAGTGACAAATTCTAATCTTGATTTATGCCAACTCAACAAACACCATCGGAGACACCTATAGAGCATCTTTATAATCACCCAGTTACGTTGTGATGTTTGATAGAACACAAGGTGTTCCTCCGGTATTCGAGAGTTGCATAATCTCATAGTCGGAGGAACATGTATAAGTCATGATGAAAGCAATAGCAATAAAACTAAGGGATAATTGATTTTATGCCCCTAGTTGGGTCACACTCGGCAAGTTTACCCCTAGTTTCCGAAAACACTTGTTCCTGCCCAAACCATTTTGCTCCTCTTATGCTTTTGCCCTTTGACCGTTTGACCATCACTTTGAAAACTTCATAAAAAATTCATACTAACTAAGAAAAATTCAAATAAGATATCAAAATGTTCAAAAAAGCATCACCTATATGTGCATGTCATTTGCATTCATGAAAAAAAAGTGTTGGCTAGTCCCCATCTCAGTTTTAGCTCATATGATCTTAGCATGAACATTAAAATCTAAAAACATTCTAAAAATTCTAAAAAAATTGGTGGCAAACTATGAGCAATGTTTTGAGTGTTTGCCAAGTTTCATAAGGGAATGACATTCGTGGAAGTCGTGGCAAAAAAATCAATGCTCCAAAATTTCACTTTTTTACCACGACTTTCACGAATGTCATTCCCTTATGAAACTTGGCAAGCACTCAAAACATTGGTCAAAGTTTGCCACCTATTGTTTTTAGAATTTTTATATTTTTTTAGATTTTAATGTTCATGCTAAGACCATATGAGCTAAAACTGAGATGGCGACTGACCAACACTTTTTTCATGAATGCAAATGACATGCACATATAGGTGATGCTTTTCTGAACATTTTGATATCTTATTTGAAATTTTCTGAGTTAGTATGAATTTTTTATGAAGTTTTCAAAGTGATGGTCAAACGGTCAAAGGGCAAAAGTATAAGAGGAGCAAAGTGGTTTGGGCAGGAACAAGTGTTTTCGGAAACTAGGGGTAAACCTGCCTAGTGGGACACAACTAAGGGCACCAAATTAATTATCCCTAAAACTAAAGGATCATTTATGCTAAGCTAACGGATGGGTCTTGTCCATCACATCATTCTCTAATGATGTGATCCCGTTCATCAAATGACAACACATGTCTATGGTCAGAAAACTTAACCATCTTTGATTAACGAGCTAGTCAAGTAGAGGCATACTAGGGACACTCTGTTTGTTTATGTATTCCCACATGTACTGAGTTTCCGGTTAATACAATTCTAACATGAATAATAAACATTTATCATGATATAAGGAAAGGTAAATAACAACTTTATTATTGCCTCTAGGGCATATTTCCTTCAATAGGTGCACTAGTTCGACGAATAGATGGTGACACAAGTGTAGTATGGATAGTAGATAAAGGTTTTTGTAATCTGAAAATAAAAAAACAGCAAGGTGCAAGTAACAAAAGCGAGCACAAACGGTATTGTAATGCTTAGAAACAAGGCCTAGGGTTCATACTTTCGCTAGTGCAATCTCTCAATAGTGCTAACATAATTGAATCATATAACAATCCCTCAAGGTGCGATGAAGAATCACTCCAAAGTTCTTGTCTAGCGGAGAACATAAGATGAAATTGTTGTAGGGTACGAAACCACCTCAAAGTTATCCTTTCCAATCGATCTATTGAAGTATTCCTATAAGTGTCACAAAAAACCCTAGAGTCCATAATAAAATAACACCATATGATACACATTAATCAACTCCAATGTCACCTAGATACTCCAATGTCACAACAAGTATTCGTGAGTTGATTATACGATATGCATCAAACAACTTCAGATTCATAATATTCAATCCAACACAAAGAACTTCAAAGATTGCCCCAAGATTTCTACCAGAGAAAGTAGGACAAAATGTGCATCAACCTCTATGCATAGATTACCCTAATGTCACCTCGGGAATCCGCGAGTTGAGTGCCAAAACATACATCAAGTGAGTCAATATAATACCCCATTGTCACCAGGGTATTCATATGCAAGACATACATCAAGTGTTCTCAAATCCATAAAAGTATTCAATCCGATAATAGTGAAATCTCAAAGGTAAAAACTCAATTCATCATAATAAGATAGAGAGGGAAAACACCATATGATCCAACTATATTAACAAAGCTCATGGTACATCAAGATCAGGCCAAATCAAGAACGAGAGAGAGAGAGGGGGGGAGAGAGAGATCAAACACATAGCTACTTGTCATACCCCTACCCTCGAGGGTGAACTACTTCCTCCTCATCATGGTGGCCGCCGGGATGATGAAGATGGCCTTCGGTGATGATTTCCCCCTCCGGCAAGGTGCCGAAACAGGGCTCCAGATGGTATTTCCAAGGTACAGAGGCGTGCAGGGGCGGAGTCAAAGTTCTAGGGTTATTTATGGTGGTTTTTCTATTTATAGGATTTTTTTGGCGTCGGTCTCACGCTAAGATGGGTCACAGGATGCCCACTACCCACCAGCCCACGGCCAAGGCCCCTGGCATGCCCTGGTGGGTAGTGCCCGCTTCCTTCACCTTATGGCCCTCCCACGAAGATTCTTGTGCCTCTTTTGTTCCAAAAAAAACCGTCAAAAAGTTTCGCTGCATTTGGAGAACTTTTATTTCTGCACAGAAAACAACACCACAGTAGTTCTGATGAAAACAACGTCATTCCGGGTTAGTTTCATTCAAATCATACCAATACCATATAAAATTGTTGTAAACATGGCATGAATACTTCATAAATTATAGATACGCTGGAGACGTATCACTCTGTCGCTGCTGAAAGGGGGAGGGGGTGCGGGTGCGGATGCCGCTGGTGGGAAGGAGGAGGAGCTGAGGAAGTGGCAGTGGGGGATGGGTGGTGGGACGGCACGACAGGGGGTTTGCTGAGCGAGAAGGGGCAGGGGCTGGAGCCGCACGAGCCATCTCCTCATGGCCACCATTCTGACTAGCTCGAGTTGATTGTCCCCATTGTTGGGTTTTGATTTAATTGATCGATTCCTACGGGTCACGGGAGAGTGAGGGAATCGGGTTTCTTGGCGTGTTTCTACCACCAGAGTCGTGCTCAAGGATGAAGGTGTCATCATTGGCGTCTTCGAGGACCCTATTGTAATTTACATTTTGCTTTTAGGGTGTGTTATGCTTTTGTCAGGGACCTTGTTGTAAATTCAACAACTGACTAGTGGGCTCCACATCTGTGCTGAAATGATTTTTATGGGATCTATTCTACCAAAACACACATCATACCGTAAAAACTTTTTGTAGTATACCCTGGAACACTTTTGCAGTAAGAGCTTTCACGAGATCGGCTAGAGCGGTGCTTTTATAGACGAAAGTCCCTTTCTACCCTCGAGCTGATTTGAGCTCGGGATGAACAGTAAATTCTTTTGGATGCAAACTTTGAATCAGAACTCCAAAAATGCTGCCTGGCCCGAAAAAGCCCGACCCGACCCGACCCGACGCTACTCCCGGGCCAGGCTCGAACCTAGATATTGAGCCCGGTGACCTGGCCGGGCCGGGCCCGTCATTTTTGCAGTTTTCTGAAGGGGCCCGGCCCGAGGCCCGACGGGCTTTTGCATGTTCAGGCCGGGCTTGGGCCCCAAAACTAGGCCCGATGGCCGGGCCGGGCCGGGCTCGGGTCCAGGTTTTTTGGCTCGGGCTTGGCTAGGCCCGGCCCGAGGTTTGGCCAGGTATAGTCGCGAGTAGATACCCCGCGTCCTCTTATCTTTCCTAATTACTTCCCTTCTCCCCCCCTCGTAAACTCTATATTTCAGAAGGCACCTCTAAGGAAATCCCTCAAGCCGCATCGCTGAGGGGTCAGCGGCAAAACCACGCTAAAACCTAGCAATCCGCCCCAAATCGGCGACCGCACGCACGCCGTCGCAGCCATGGCGACCTCCTTCGCGTTCGGCAACTCCGGCGGCGCGGGATCCACCTCGTCCTCCCCCTTCTCCTTCTCCACCGCCCCATCCGCCTTCTCCTCCTCCCCCGCCCCCGCGTTCGGCTCGTCCCCCGCCCCGGCATTCGGCTCTTCCCCTTTCTCCGCGACCACCGCTTCATCTGCTCCGGCTTTTGGTTCGTCCCTCTTCGGATCCACCCCCGCCTCCGCTCCGGCCACCGCCACCGCTTCCTCCCCGTCCCCCTTTGGCTTCGGGGCCACTGGTTTCGGGTTCTCTCAGCCCGCGGCCACCTCGTCCGCCTCGCCCCTCTTCGGCGCACCCGCCACCTCCGCCGCGGCAACCACGCCTAGCATATTCGGGGCCGCCACGACCACGCCCAGCCCCTTCGGCGCACCGGCCACCTCGTCTGCGGCCACCACCCCGAGCCTCTTCGGCGCCGTCTCCTCCCCCGCGGCCACACCAGGTCTCTTCGGTGCGACCACCGCCGCCGCCAGCACCCCCAGTATTTTCGGTGCTTCTTCCGCTGCGTCCACTCCAGGTCTTTTCTCTGGCGCCGCCACGGGCTTCGGCTTCGGCTCATCGGCATCAGGCTCCGCCGCCGCCTCGGCACCATCATTCGGCTTCGGCGCGCCCGCCGCATCTAGCACCGCCACTACCTCGGCTTCCGCACCGTCTCTGTTTGGGCCCGCCACTGGTTCGTCCTTGTTTGGATCCACCTCCACCGCGCCGCTGTTCGGCAACGCCGCGGCATCGTCTCCAGCAACCACTGCCACGACCGCGCCATCCCTTGGCTTTTCATTAGCGCCAGCAACTACTGCCTCTGCTCCGTCGTTTGGTTTCACGCCGTCATCAGGAAGCACGACGGCGGCCAGCACCACCCCTTCCTTGTTCTCGAGTGCTCCCTCAGCCTCTGCCTTCTCGTTCTCAAACACTGCATCCGCTGCTCCCACCACGCCTGCCTCTGCGCCCGCCAGTGGTTTCTCCTTGGCCACTTCGCAGGCTGCATCTGCTCCCTCATTGTTCTCTAATACTGGTGCAGCTGCAAGGTCTTCAGCGAGCTCTCTTAGCTCCCCGTTTGGTGCATCTTTTGCTACTCCCACGCCAACATTTGCTTCTGCTTCCGCAGCGAGTGCATCGACTGCGCCATCAGCAACCTCGGGGTCATCACTGTTCTCCGCTAGCGGTTTCAGCTTTACAGTACCGCCGGCGTCATCAGCAGCAGCAGTTACAACCACTGCCACCACTATCACTACTTCTGCAGCCACGACTCCTTCTACCACAACATCTGCATTTCCTAGTTTTAGCTTGCAAGCGCCCACACCAGCTCCTGCCTCAACTCCGGCAACTCAGTCTACACTGCTTGGTGAGATACATTTCTAAATCCTCAGTACCTTTTGCAATTCGGTGTCTTCTTTTTAGATTAGCTCAGGCATACTATACACTATACCGAACAATTAGGTTTCAATGGAGAATAATATACATATCCCGAACTACTTATTGGATTCAGTACCAATTTAGTTCTTTGTAACGTCGGCAGTTTTTGTTCCACTATATCTGTTTACTAAATTCCTAAGTGACAACTTTGGCAATCTTGAGGATATTAAGTGTGTGTATTGCACAGGTGGTTCTACGACAGCCGCAAGCACACTAGCCACCATCGCCACCACAAGTCAGGCGACTTCCTCAGCTGTTCAAGCTAGTAGCACTGGGTTGTACATCCACCCTCAATTTATTTCTACTATGGCCTGTTACTGAACTTGCGTAGTAAGGTTTTAACATTTTCCACAACGTTCTTCTTGTATTCTTTCTGCAGAGCTAGTACGAGTGCCATCACTCCAGCAGCACCTCAAGCAGCTAAGCTTCCGTCAGAAATTGTTGGTAAATGTGTCGAGGAGGTATTGTACTTATCCTTTTCAAGTACTGTCGTTTGTTCCAGGCTGGACTGGTCTTCTATTGTGCTTTCTGAACATCTTTACCTTAGCTGCACAGTAAACTAGTGATGTTTTAGTATTGAAGTCTCATGGAATTACCTATTATAGATTATTAGGGACTGGAACAATGGGCTTCAAGATCGCACAGCAAAGTTCCGGAAGCATGCCACTGCCATATCTGAATGGGACAGGAGAATTCTGCAAAACAGGAATGTTCTTATAAGGCTTGAGGTATGTCTTGTCTTGTAGCCAATTTTATATGTGTTAAACTTCCATTAATGTTATGTGTTGGAGCACCAGCTCTCTTACTGAATTATAACAGGAACTGAGAACAGACAGTATTTTTCATTAAAATTCTGCTTTCTAGTTCAGTTCATGCAAGCTTTTGCTTTTAGGTCTAACCAAAGCTCTTTAAAGTATACATATGCTTCCTGATTTTTAGTTTGTCAACTAATGCGTTTGTTGAAGATAGTGGTCAACACAAAGGTAGCACATTCCATTGTTTTATGTTAAAAGCACTGCATCGAGGATGGCTAAAACGACCTACATTGAGGATGTAGGGAGTATAATGCAAGGCAATTCAGGCTTATCCAGGTTTTAGCCAGATGTTTTCCTTTTCTCCTTTTCTCCTTTTCAGTCATCTGGTCAAGTAAGTGCAGTTGGGGCAAGGCATCTCCAGATGGTAGATGGTAGATTGAACACACCGGCAAACTCTCTAGCATTACAAGAGAACTTCCCACCCCTGAGCATCCAAAACAACAGAATTTTGGACTCAGGACGTGGCTATTCCGGGGCATACTGTATATACATATCTGATAAAAAAATAGAACAGAAAAATATGGGACAAAAAAGAAATCCACTCGGTTTCAGACTTGGTACATGACTTATGAGTTATGAGGGAATCTTAAATCGTGTTAACATATTGTATATACTTTAGGAGTTGTTTGGATAGGTGGAATGTACTGCCTTTTTGGAAAAGCGACTATTAGTAGTTTTTCTACAAATGTGTTTTGCGCATACTCCATCGCTACTAATTGATCGCCCTCGTCGTCCAGCCATGGCATGGCCGCCGCCGCATCGGTGCGGCACTGCCGGATCCTCTCAGGCGTCCGACGTTGAAGGGTGACAGACCTAGCACCAACCCGGTTGCCTTTGTGCCCAGGGTCCCGCTCGCCGGCCGCCAGAGCTACTAGCACAAACAATGCTGTGTGTGTTTTACCCATCAACGACACATGCCGCGTGATGTACGTCACCGGCCGGTTGATGTATACCAAGTTCACATACAGGATGGTGCCCAGCCACGCCCTGCCGGTGATGACATCCTAGACAAGCTCCTGAAGCTCAAGGCCAGCGACTAGCGACTAGCGAGGGCATGTGCGTGTGCGTCTGCGTGCTCGTGCTGATCTCGGATAACGGCACCTTCCGTCGAGTCCCTCTGTATGAGTGGGTAAATTTCAGGTTTGGGTCCAGAGGATGCAGCCGCCGTCTACCTAGGCGCACAGGGGCAGGGGATGTAGCGGCCACCAGCCAGCGTCCGTGCGCGGAGCTGTCGAGGCCCGATGGGTGACGATAGCGGTGTGTAGGAGACGAGGGCGGAGCAGGAATTGAAATTACAACTTGTGTGTGCGATGGCCCGCTTGGGGAAAGAGATGACCGCGTTCACGGACTGGAGAATAGGAACTGATATCCTCCAAACAAGGCGATAGATAGAACTGGTTTACACTTACTAGCCCCAAACAATATATTCTATAAACTAATTCTTCATATAAACAGTAAGCAAAACCGATTTTGCTAAAACCTGGCTAAAGTTAAAAACTTGCTTTCTGTAAACCCACCGCTAATCTTTACTATCCAAACAACCACTTAGGATTGTTCCCATGTCAATGCTACCTCTGGTTCAACTTATTTGTTGTTTCAGCTCCTTGGACTTGTTTCAATACTTGCCCAGTATGCACCGTTTAGCTAAAATTTCAAATTATTGACAGATATACACATTCTCTCCAATTGGACCAATGCCAAGTAGTGATGGTCTTTCATTAACCAGGGTAAACATGGCATGCTGCCAAATTAGTAGTATCAGTTACACTATTTTGTGTTCCATGAGTTAACATAACAAGTATTTTGGAGAGACAGATGGGGCCTTAATAAGTCAACCAATTCCATCATTGAAATAAGTAATTTAAAATATTAATAGTAGTTGATTTGAAATGAAAAGGAATAGAAACCAGTACTTAATCAACCCTAATTATTTGTCTAGAGTCCATTTGATGCGTTTCAGATCAGTACATAGCAGCTCTCTTGAATCATGATGTTCACAGTAAATTTTCATAGTTATGTTTCATCCTGACTCCTTACCTCTTCCAGGCTGATGTGGCCAAAGTTGTTGAAACACAAACAAGCTTGGAGAGGCAACTTGAGTTAATAGAAACTCATCAGAAAGAGGTGGGTGGCGGTGTGAACTTTTTCTTGTCTGCTCATATATTAGTTATAACTTAGTTTTTGTTTGTGTTTGTTTAACGTCTCATTCTATTTGATCTTTGAATGGCATTGAGTTGCTTCCCTTTATATGACATACTACTATTTATAAGCTGTCCTGGACTTCTGTTGTCGGAAAAAAATGGTTTGAGATATATGTTGAGGTGTCGACCAGAGATATTTTTATGCCTGATAGCTCGAGGTCTCTTCCTATCTTGTGTGTTCAAATGTCTCATAGATTGCACCTAAGGTTTGTGGTCTATAGCTATAATAAATTGACGATACAAAATTGCCATATTGAGGTTTTATCTTTGCAAGAATTTAGTGCATTTTTCTACAAAAATCTGAGGTTTTAAAGTCACGCCAATGGTTTTTAAGTGATGTCATTGACAGAGCCACCGAGTTGAGGCTTAGATGCACATTTTTTGTGATTTTCTTTAGCATAGCTCCTATCATACAATTTAATTGCATAATCAATTAGGCCTTCTGTTAAATGTATTATTTACTTACTATGTTAGTTAGCTACCACAGTCATGTTTTTGTTTCCTTTTAATTGATTGTCCATTTGTAAAGTCATTTACCAATTGGAAATTCAGTTGAGTGAGATTGTCATGCTTGTTCAGAATTTGCATTGCAGATATTTGCTTAACATGTTGAATTGACTTATAGCTAGGTTGTCTATCAAATTATTTAATACACAATGCTCAAGAAGTACTCCATAGGCACAATATAGATAATCTGATAGAACTGATGTGAGTGCTTATGTGCTGGAATTTTCTGGTCACCAAGATTAAGCCCACACATTGGGTATTAGAACTTGATTGGCAAGCTAAATATTTTTGGATAATCAATGACGTAAAGGTCCATTACTGGAGTTCCAGTTTAATCTTTTTTGCGATTTATCCATACATAGTGAATCTGCAGAGGTTAATTATTCAGCTTTGTGCTTACAACCTACACGTTTTATATTTGCAGGTGGACAAGGCTCTGCAGAGCATGGAGGAGGAAGCCGAACGTATATTCCAGGATGAACGGGTCTTACTTCGTGAAGATGAGGCTGCCTCGGCAAGGGATATAATGTTAGTTCAATGTATTTTGGCTGTTTTAGCTTTGTTATTTCAGTCTTGGGTTTAGTTTGACTTTTTAATCTCTAGTAAACAAATCATACAACTCATTTCGGAAATGAAATCTCTAACCAAATTATTTGGCAATGCAAAGGTACGAGCAAGGTGAAGTTGTGGAGAATGAGTTGCAGCATATGACAGAACAAGTAAAATCCATCATTCAGACCATGAACTCTACTCAGGTAAATATTCAGATTATAACATTTGTCTTGTAATGAGCATTGCTTGAGTCTCCTTGTCCAATGCAGGGTGGTGAGCTTGAGGCTACAGATAACATGGCACCATTTGATGTCGCTGTCCGGATACTGGATAATCAGCTGCGCTCTCTAATGTGGATTGACGAGAAGGTCAGGGTTCCCATTTTGTGATTGTTTCTTCATTAATATTTTGAAAAAGTCCAGATTACCCCCTGAACTTTGGTGCTTGGCCTACATAACTGCTTAAACTATCTAATCAGATACCTAACCTCCTGAACATACAAAACCGATAGTTTAACCCCTCAAGGTGGTTTTGGGGTTGTTTATTAAAAAAATATGGAGCTTAGGAAGTCCAAACTGCGTTGCAAAACCATCTCAGGGGGTTGAAGTTTCATTATCTCGTGTGGAAAGTTCAGAGGTTTATCTTAATATATTTTCTTTATCCTTAATTTTTTTAGAGTAGTTCAAATGTTTTGTTTATCACGTCCACATGCTAGTTGCATTCGGGGGTAACCCCAAAAATTGTGCCACATTTCCTGTTTCTGTTCCGTAATTTCTGATGTGTTCTGAAGGTGTTACCTTGCATTGTGCCCAGCTAATATTTTTCGTTAATTCATCTATTTCTCCAGTATATACCTTCTGCATCCCTACAGTCCTACATTTTGAGAATATAGGTGCTACCAATAATGCTGATATGACACAGAATAGTTTTTTCCAGTAGTGTGCGCTATGATCTAATAAGAATCCTGCTGTTGAGCTGAGTTTAGGAACTTGATTCCTGTGCTGACACTGTTTGATGGAATGTTGCCTCTGAGCAAATCCCGGGAGCTCATCCCTGTATCTGTATGTACTGTTCTGCAGAATCCTGCTTTTTTCTCGATACCATCCTTTCATGGTTTTGGTGAAATCTTGCCTTTGAATGTAATAAGAGAAACTTGATCCCAATAATTTATTTTTCTTCACTTGTTGTTATGTTAGGTGCACATGTTATTTTAACAGTGCTTATTTGGTGGGATTAGTTGGTCGTATGGGCTATTGCAAAATCATTATTGATTCTCCTTTTCCTCAATTGTTCACAGGCAAACGAGTTCTCAAACAGAATACAGAGACTGCCCAACAATAGTACTGCGGCTGAGCGCGACTCAGGAATCCCAAGGTTTTGGTTAAGCTGATTCAGTCCTGGTTGGACATTTGGTGGTCTGCTCATGGGTATTAAAACATGCTATATATGTTGGTAGTTCTGCTGTTTCAGAGTATAAAAGTTTCATCGCTTTCCCCTTCATTCAAGTACTTCTGTGACATGTGGCTCTTAACATGATTTACCGCGTTGACACTGTTCATTGGAATTCAAACTGCTTGTTAGATGAATTGCCTTGCTTCATTATAACAGATTTTTTAAAAATGCTGCTGTTAACGACTGCGCGGTTTGTGGTCTCTCTATGTGTGGGATTGGTTCCAAGTGCGTTCAGATCAGTTGAGTCGAAGTATAGCTTTTCTATGACGAGTCAGGTGTCCTCAGTATCCGCAGTATTTGACATCCAATAAAGAAGTATCTGCAGTATTTGACCATTGAGCTGGGCACTGGCGTATGCAGCCAACTATAGGCCTATCAGATATCTTCTGAGCTTTCCCTCGCGATCTGCTACGATACTTTCGTTTGTTGTTCAAAGGCATACGAGCTTTAGGAAAGATGCATTGTTGCTATCTTAGGACGCCTTTCCCCTGTGTCGCGAGCAAAAGACGTGGACGTGTTGTAGCCGGTTCTCCATGATTATTTGCTTGGATAATTGATGCTAATGCTTGCCTATGGTGTCTCTGGTCCGTGCTTTGGAATCTTAGATTGTTTTGCACCTAAAAAGAAAGCTATCGCCTACCTTTACCCGAAATGAAAGGCCTGGTAAAAAATAGCCGGACAGCACACGCGATCGCGAGACCAGGCGCGTCAGCCACACTGGTATATGATGGCATCCAAACAGCAGTCCGCACTGAGCACAGTCCGGTAGACAGGTACAGTCGCTACGAGTATTCTTCTCCCGCCCGGGATTCCATTCAACGGATACTGGCGGGCATCAACAGGGCGAAGCAAGCACTACTATTAATTGCAGCACACCACCATATGATTATCAAGGGGAAGCCCGGGCAACTTGGCGCCAGATTAAGACATCCGCGCTGTGCGCTACTCATAGAAAGCACATGCGGAACCGAACCCCCGGTCTCGAGGGCGGTCGGAAGATACCACTGGCAAGCAAAAGGGGGAGGCAATCTGGAGCGGGGTACCAGTCAAGACGGCACATGCCACCGCCGGCCATGTGATCTCAAGGAGGCCGGCCTGATGCCCGAGGCGATTAGGGAATCCCTCCCTCCCCCCATTTGCACCTCCCACATGGCCCAATTAAAGCGCAATCTTCTCTTCTCTTCTCTTCTCTCCCCTGCAATCAAAGCCCGTCTTGATGCTCTGTGATGCACAGGCCAATAGCAACGATCCTGCGAGCTGTACGTACATGGTTCGTACCACTACAACAGGGGTCGGTACTCGGTAGTGGAGTGGAGTCCAATCCTGGGAAGAAAGCGAGGCTCACCCACCGGCGTGGTACGACGAGGGTGCGGTGCGATAAGACGGGCCGCTAATCGGTATCGTCACCGTCGTCGTCGTTGTCACGATCACAATGCAAAGCCAGCAGTGGTAGAGCACCGTCTTTACAACTCTCCAGCGCCGCGTTTCAGCCTCACGAGCAAGCATGTTTGGTCCCGGTTGTGCGCGCCATCATGCCCCGCGCCGACCCACCACCGCCACCGTATCTCGGCGCCCCTTTCAGAATTTCCGCCGGGAAGATCCGATGATCGCCCGCCGGGCCGGGGCCAAAGGCAGCGAGCGACGCAGCACGGGCCAAAAGGCGAGCCGCCAACAGCGAGGAGCCGCCACATTTACACCGATGAAGACCCCTAAACAATGGCCCCCGTGTTTTGCCTTTAGCCAGCAGGAGGAATCAACGCCGATCGACCGTCTCCGTTACAGTTCACAGTCGCTCGCTCGCTCGCCTGCGCTTACAATATACACTTCGATCCAGCGGGGGAGAGAGTGAATGAAAAAAGAAGATGAAAGAAACTGATCGAGAACCCTAGAGGATAGTAGTGCTATGTTATGTTAATAGCATCGTCAATTCAATTCATCATCGTATGGAATTGTCCCAGGAGCTGCATGCAAATCTTATAAGCCATGACGACCATCACATATATATTGGGCGGGGCAAGCCAAGCCAAACACAAACACACGGACACGTACGTACGTACTCCCAACGGGTCTTAGGGACCCGGCCACCCTCATGTTCTACTACGGTGCGGTGTGACACTGACGGACACCCTAGGAGAGGAGAGGCGAGGCTTGTATGTTACAAGGCGACCAAAACCTAGCAAGCAACAGTACTGGAGGATCCGCCGTGCCGGGAGAGGGAAGCTTCTCGGGCTTCTCCTTGCGGGCTTCCCGCCGGCCGGTGGCATGGCGGCGTCACGCTCCCGGGCGACGGCGAGGGGGCTAGTGGTGCAACGCCGAGGGGCCCGGGGCGACGGCGGCGCCGCCGGGCTTGGGGCACTGGTAGCACTTGGCGAAGAGGCCGAAGGTGTTGATCTGGCGGATGAAGTTGACCATGCTGGCCCAGCCTCCCAGCCCGAAGCCGACCACGAACACCCACACCACGATGAAGGCGTTGAGCACGAACATCCCCGTCCAGCTCGGCAGGAAGAAGGGCGGCTTCTCCGCCGCGTTCTGTTCAGTCGTTGCAAAACGATCACAAATCATCAGTAAAACACAGAGCATAATTTACTACCAACATGCACAACAAAATGGATGATGGATGCATGGAACGGAGCCACTGCGCTGCTGCACACACACAAAAAGAAACGTTGTGCGTGTTCTCTATCTATGATCTATCATCCGTACAGGAAACCACATTCGATTTCTCTCTCGCAAAGCTGGAGGAAAAGGAAGGAATCGAGCGGGAAAGAAAGGGACCCCGCAACCCACGCCACGATATCCCCATCGGTCGACGTCCGTCTCCAGCGGCGCCGCATGCTATCTATCCATCCATCACCCGTGCGAAAAGCCAGTGAGAGTCCAGACGCGCCGGGCCAACGCCGCGACGGCGACCGGCGCGCCTGGTAGCCCGGCTAGCTTCCGGGGACTCGTGCCCAAAGCAACAGGAGATCCCGACACCTCCATGTCAACGGTTGCTATCTATACCGGCCCGGCCGGCGGCGAGCCCACGATCGGCCCTCTGCTCCTGTGCGGCCGGGGAGGGACCAGCTACAGCTGCTGCATTCAGGCAGGCTCACCTACGGGATGGGCCATATGTAGGATGGTACTAAGCATGGGGGAGACCTCCTCATTCGGGGCACCAACCCTTGGAACTGACACGCACCACCGGTACGGCGATGGCTAAGCGCCATTCGCCATGCCGTAGCAGCTATCCATCCACAGCAGCGACGGCCGAACCAACGGACGGACGGAGGAGAGGGAGAGGGAGAGGGATCGAGGATCCAAATCGTTGTCGGGGCGGATTAATGTGGTCGTTGGCCGGGCTCAATGATTGGGGATTCTTCGTGGTAGGAGCAGTGCCGCTCCTAAGCAGGAGGCGGGGCCACCCTGGGGCCGTGCAGTCAACAGTGCATGCGGTACGTGCACGGATCTCCACTGTCTATTCCATTGCACGTCCCTCTGCCTCCGATGCGCGTTGCGTTGCATTCGGGGCACTGTTGATGCGCCATGCATGGACCATGGATGAATCGGGCCATGCACTGTTGATGCGCCATGGACCAGACCATGGATGTGGTACTGGGACTAGTGGTGCAGTGGTGCTACCAAGAGCAGCGAACCGGGCCATGCATGCATGCAGCTGGAGCTGGCAATGCACGGCCTCACTCATCCCATCCTTGATGATCGATCGACGATCCTACTGGCAATCATTGGTCGGATCCCTAATCTAATCTAATAAAGGAAGAAAAGGCAGTGGTACCAGTACTCTTCCTACAGTGATCTGAAAGAAATTAGGCGCACGGCAGCATCACGCATTCACTAGCAAGAACATGCTAATTAAGCTTCTTCTAAAAGCTATAGTACAGCACAGTATGATCCTCCTCGATGCAAAAAAAAGAAAAGAAAAGAAAAAGAAATGCAATGCATGTAGTATAGATAGATAGAGAAGAGTGAAGGAGTAGAGGAGGCTTACGGCGCGGGCGGATGCGGATCGGTAGGTGAGCATGTGGGCGAGGGCGGGGATGATGTAGACGGTGAAGCTGACGAGGAGGGCGCCGACGGCGGAGTTGATGGGGCCGAAGAAGGGGAAGATGATGGCGAGGAACCAGATGGGGACGACGATGGGGAGCCTGGCGAGGGCGCGGAGGCAGACGCTCTTGGTGTCGTGCATGCCGATCACCTTCTCCCACACGAAGTAGAGCGGCGTGCAGGCGAAGCCGAAGGTGATGAACTGGTGGATGAGCATGAGGATCACCGCCGCGTCCCGCCACGCCGTCTTGGGCAGCAGCGAGAAGGCGTTGGCGTGCGCCAGCAGCTCGTCCCCGTACGCCCAGTACATGGCCGACGCCGACGGCAGCGTCAGCGTGAACACGTACAGCGTCGCCAGCAGGTAGATGTACTTGAACTTGGCCGGCTTCCACATCGCGTGCATGATCTCCCTGCCCAATGCCCATGCAAACCAACATTAGCATCACCGCCATTATTGACAAACGACTGTTTATATAAATGAAATGACACAAGTAGTAGGAAATTAACGGACAAAACGGCCTCTGCACATGCATGCGTTGTTGAGTTTGTTGGTCAGATGACACGGAAAAGAAGGCTTCTTCCTTCCTAATCACGCAGTGGGCAGTTGGGCTGCAAAGAAGAAGATCGATCGTGGCGGCAGGGGGAATCTGCCGGGCGAGCTTCCGCTCACTCACTCACCAACACATGCGTGCACGCGCCAGCCGGTCAAATAATAGAGGATCCCGACAAATACGACCAAATAAGTCCGTTGCAGATTATATATACTCCTACCAATCGCCTAACAATCAATCAATTTAATCATGCCACTCCACTCCACTCCCAACAAGTTGCAGCAACCACCTAACCGGAATTCGAACTTGCCGGAGATCAGAAACGATCAGAGTGGAAAATTCACCACGGGATCTTTCTCTTTGCGACGAAACTTCTGGTTAAAGCGGCAGCAGCAGCAGCAGTAGGTCTGCGTCCCCCTCACCCCACTGGGCTAAGCAAAACGTCGAGATGATGGCAAGATGAGCGGAACGGAATCATCGCCAGCAGATGACGATGACGATGTGCCGCAACATTCACGCACGTCCCGGTCCGCCCAGGACGGGATTGCATATCTTGATGTGAGCTCCGCACTAGCTAAATTCAATTCAGTTCAGTGCAACCAGCCATGGCCCGTCCTTTTCTTTCACTCACTTCCATCAATACTACTACCACAAAGCATTCTCGTTTTTACGCCACCACTAGCTGCATAGTAGGCAACTACTCCCTCCGTTCCGTTTTAAATTACTTGTCACAGAAATGAATGTATCTAGAACTAAAATGCATCTCCTGCTACTGCTTAATAATAATAATAATAATGCTGCACGGTAGTGGCCTGGTCGCCGAAGCTGCTGCTGGTAGGAGGAGATTACTATTAATATAATAAAAACGGTTCAAATCTCCGGCCCAACGGCGGCCACTAGCGAGCAGCGACCAGGGTGTTTGAACGCCGCACTCAGTGACGAAGACGACGCTAATTATTCCCCCGCGCATGGCCTCAAATCATGGCTAAGCTAGCTAGCTACCAGGAAACACCAATGATCCAATCAAGTTTTGATTAGTAGTTAAGTAATCGCGGAGGCAGAGGAGCAATGGGAATAAAGGGCTCTAGTCTAATGCATGGTGGCCGGAGATCTAAAATACACCGCGCCCCAATTCTTTTCCCCCCTCCTCTAGACTAGACTGTATCACGTTCATGTGTGTGTGAGTGAGTGGGTGCTAGTACCGGCAGGGAGGACCTTTTGGATGCATCACCGCACATGAGCGCACCAGGACTCACTCATGGCCGCAAGCTAGCTAAGCTAAGCTAAGCTAACCCTAAACCAAAGGAGGCCGGTTCCCACCACCACGGCCTAGATGGAAGTTTTTAAGTGCCCCTGGCTGTGCATCGGGATCCGTGCCGCCCCACGGGGTGGATGGATGGGGCTGGCTAGATGCAAAGCTACAATCTTGCTCAGTAAGTTAATCAAGATTAACTTATGCTACTACTGTGGAGAGTACATTAGTGTTAGTGTGGTACTGCAGCTGCTGCGGCAAGTACCATGGACCGGGGACGGGGGACCATCGGAATGGAAGCTAGAGCCGGGTTTCCAATCCAGACATGTCCTCCCGATCGCCGGGCAAAAGCTGCGGCCCGGCGGAAAGCTCACCGCCCTTCTTCTTCTTCTTCTTCTTCTTCATCAGAGCACTACTAATTTACTTACTGAAGAGATGAGCGTATAATAATTTACTCACACGGTGACGGCGTGGCCGCCGAAGGTGTAGAGGATGTTGGTGGCGCCGGTGAAGTAGAGGACGAGCTTGTTGGGGCCGGTGTGGGTGACGCCCTCCACCTGGCCGTTGATGAGCGCGGCGATGGCCAGGTACCAGGCCGTGTAGGTGGTCATGCCCAGGCCCAGGAAGGACCAGATCCGGTAGTTGTGGAAGGACGGGATGAAGACGGTGGTGGCGCAGCAGGCGCCGAAGATGTACGTCCACGTCCGCTTGTCCAGCCGGTCGTTGATGTAGTAGATGTTACTGTATCAAGTTAAAATAAATAAATTAATTAAATCTCAGCTACTGAGCTGGGCGCACAGTGAGGGCGACGGACTGACCTGGCGCAGGCGATGAGCTGGATGACGGTGCCGAAGAGGAGGAAGGTGCAGTTGAAGGCCAGCCCGGCCGCCTTCCAGTACGGGCCCAGCAGCCCGTCCAGCACCTCGAACCACTGCGAAGGGAGGTCAACATCGCAGCTTCATGATTAGTAATTCTTCCTTTCTTCTCCATTAATCAACCACAGTTACTCCTCACCATGTTTCCAGTACATGCGTACTGTCATGCTTTAACCATTAAGCATAGTGATTACTACTTGGGGGCAAATGTGGGTCTGGTTTTGCGACTAAAAGGGGAGGATTAAGGAAGGCACTCTGCCCGCTGCATTTGCAGACTTGCAGTTCACACTTTTCATCCGACAAGCAACTTGAGGATGAGGAGACTGCATATCTAACGCGTGAGGCTAAGCAGGGACGTTTTTGATTAATTTTTTCGCTGAAAAAGGGAGAGCATTTTCGTATTTTTGCAGCCGACAGAAAGGCGTGCCCGTTTGGCGAAGCCGGCCGGGAACTGCAATCCGTTAGCGAAGAGGGCAGAGGGGAGCACGCCATGGCAGGAAGGGGCAGGGGGAGGGGAGGGGGGTACCTGGATGACGTGGTTCTTGAAGCTGACGCCCTCCTTCTCCTTGCGGGAGCGGTACTCGACGTAGAGGACGCTGATGAGGTAGGCGGTCCAGCTGCCGAGGAAGCCGTAGAAGAGCTGCAGCAGGATGCCCGAGAGCATCCCCAGCTGCGAGAAGGAGTAGGGCAGCGTCAGCAGCACCTGCGCCACCTGCAACCAACATCCCATCCCGTTCCGTTCATCATCAGTCAATCATCTTCTTCTTCTTCAACGTCATGGCGATCGACGCTCAGGAAGACAGACATGGTACATACCTGGTTGGAGGCGCAGCTGAACCAGGCGTCCCACACGGAGCCGCCGTGCCAGAGGAAGCTGGCGACGCTGAACTTGCCGCCGCCGCCGCCGTGCTGCTCCTCGTCGCCGTCCGCGCCGCCGCTGCTCACGCCCATCACCCCGACCTCCTCCTCCTTGCCGTGCCCGTCCGCCACGATGGCCTCGTCCCCATGCTCGCGCGGCACCATCCTCCCGTCCTCTCACCACGCGGCTCCGCTGCGCTGTGCTTTGCTGTGTGCTGTGTACGGACGGAGCAGAGCAGAGGGATCAAGATCCAGGAGGACAGCACAGGCAGACCCTCCGCCCAATACGAGGGCAGGAGGAGGCCAATATAAAACGAAACGGGGGGCGGCGGCAGCCTCTGAAACGCCGGCACCAAGAGAAGAGAAGAGAAGAGAGACGAACCTTTTCTCGCGAGGAGGAGGAGGAGCAGGGGAAAAGATTTGGCCGGCCGGACGGACGGACGGGGCAGTGAATGCAGGGCGCGCCGGAATTTACTGTGCGATTGATGCAGGAGTGGGCTCTCTGCTGGCTGGCTGGCTCGCTCGTAGCTACGGTAGCTAGCTAGGAGCCTAGGAGCGTGGTGGTGGTGGCCACCGCGCCGCCCGGGTGAAGGTACGGCCGCAGAATTACTCTCTGCCTGCCGGCGTGCTCTTTCCCGGCCCTTCTCCGCCTCCTCTGCTCTCTGCTTCCTCTGTTACGAGGGAGGAGTAATGGCGGGACAGAGCTGCGGGCTATCGCTCACCCGTAGCCTACTGCTCCTAGCTCGTAGGCGACGGCAGAGAGAAAGGTCAGCCGCCGGCGGGGAGGGGGGAGAGTGATGAGGGAGGGAGCGCAGGCAGATTGGGAGGGAGGGGGAAGGGAACAAGTTGCGGCTTTATAACAACGAACGAACACCTCGGCTCGGCGTTCGTTTCCAACACCCCGCTTTCCGCCCTGATTTTCTCGCCCCCTTTTGCATTTTGCTCCTCTCCTCCACTTTGTCTATTCTTTCTTAATCTTTTTTGCTCTCTCTCTTCTCTGTGTGTGTCTCTGTGGCTACGTGGAGCACGCGTCTGCGCTTCGTGGGTGCAGTGGAGAGAGAGAACAGTGGGTGTGGGTGTGGGTGGGAGTGGTAAATCTCGGCCCCCCGACGTGGGCCTTCTTTATGGCGGTGACTTGATCCGACTAAAAAATTCACCACGCCACAGGGGAAGCAGAAGGAGGAGGAGGAAGCGTTCGAAGCAACGGCAGGAGCAGAGGCCGGCCGTATTAACTGCCGGCATGTAAAAAGTCTTCGCTCCATCCATCCCTGCTGCTGGATCCCTTTCTTTTATTTTCTTCAGAGAGTGTGAGTGCCAAAGAAAGAAGAACATATCTGTGTGTGTACTGAAACTACTCATGGCTGACGCCCGGCTGGGTTGAATGTTGCCATCTCCGGGTGGGTGGGTGTGAGTCCGGGGCCCGGCCGCCGGTAGGGGAGGGGAGGGATGGTCTGCTGCTGTACGTACGAGCCTTGCTTGGCCACCACAGGCCGTACGTCCCACTGGAAAGGCCACTTCTTGGGTGCTAATACGGGGTATGAGTCTTGGATTTGGTCCATCAAATGACCATTGAATTTTAGTAGTAGATAAAACAATCATTGAGGGTGACACTATTCATCGTCTAACTGTACTCGCATACTCCTAGTTTAGTGGGGTCCGTTGTACCAAGGTACAGTCCGTCGGGATGGGAGTCGCCAAAATCTACTCTCTCTGTAAACTAACATAAGATGTTTGAGGGCTCTTGTATCTCCTAAAAGACCACACTAAGAGATGATGCATTTTAAGTGATGAATAAATAGTATGCCATTGACTCCTAGGGGTGGCGGCGGCACGACCGTGTGATGCTTGTGCCGTCGCGGCACGCGGATCCTGGATCCGGCGCAAGGTTGTGCCTTTGGGACAGCTCGTGCGCTGGTGTCTTGCGAGCGTGGTGGTGGTGGTGCATGCTCGAGGAGGGGTCGCGGCTTGCGGTAGTGGATGTGGCGTGGTGTTTCCTGTTTTGTGGCGGTGGTGGCAACCCTCATTCCTCCGGCAATGTGGCGGCCACCCGGTGGGTGCTGAAGGATGGTTCTGCGCTATGGGTTTGGGATCTCGCCCAGATGCATCGTTGGCATGCTCTGGCCAGGTCACGGGGGGGGGGGGGGGTGTATGGGGCGATGAAGAGGCGTTGGCGGTGGTTGACTCCTTGTTCGGTTTGCGTGGTCTGCCACTGGCATGCGACGCGTATTGGTAGCTGATGTTGGGGAACGTAGCATGCAAATTCAAAAAATTTCCTACTATCACGCAAGATCTATTTAGGATATGCATAGCAACGAGAGAGGGAGAGTGTGTCCACGTACCCTCGTAGACCGAAAGCGGAAGCGTTAGGTTAACGCGGTTGATGTAGTCGAACGTCTTCACGATCCAACCGATCTAAGTACCGAACGTACGGCACCTCCGTGTTCAGCACATGTTCAGCTCGATGACGTCCCTCGAACTCTTGATCCTCACAGGGTCGAGGGAGAGTTCCGTCAGCACGACGGCGCGGCGACGGTGATGGTGATGTGATCCGCGCAGGGCTTCGCCTAAGCACTACGACAATTTGACCGGAGGAGTAAACTGTGGAGGGGGGGCACCGCACACAACTAAGAAACAACTGTTGTGCCTTTGGGGTGCCCCCACCCCCGTATATAAAGGAGGGGGGAGGAGGTGGGCGGTCCAAGGGGGGCGCGCCATGGGGGGGGGGAGTCCTAATAGGACTCCGTTCCTAGTAGGATTCGGCACCCCTTTCCTTCCAACGGAGAGGGGGGAAGGGGAAAGGAGGGAGAAGGAGAAGGAAAGGGGGGGAGGGGCGCCCCTCCCCTTTTCCAATTCGGATTGGGCAAGGGGGGCGCGCGCCACCTCCCGTGGCCTGCCTCCGCTCCTCCACTATGGCCCATTAACTTTCCCGGGGGGTTCCGGTAACCTCCCAGTACTCCGAAAAATCCCCGAACCTCATCGGAACCATTCCGGTGTCTGTATATAACCTTTCAATATATGAATCCTTACCTCTCGATCATTTCGAGACTCCTCGTCATGTCTGTGATCTCATTCGGGACTTTAAACAAACTTCGGCCACCAAAACACATAACTCATAATACAAATTGTCATCGAAAGTTAAGCGTGCGGACCCTACGGGTTCGAGAACTATGTAGACATGACCGAGACACATCTCCGGTCAATAACCAATAGCGGAACCTGGATGCTCATATTGGCTCCTACATATTCTACGAAGATCTTTATCGGTCAAACCGCATAACAACATACGTCATTCCCTTTGTCGTCGGTATGTTACTTGCCCGAGATTCGATCGTCGGTATCATCATACCTAGTTCAATCTCGTTACCGGCAAGTCTCGTTACTCGTTCCGTAATGCATCATCCCGTAACTAACTCATTAGTCACATTGCTTGCAAGGCTTATAGTGGTGTGCATTACCGAGAGGGGCCAGAGATACCTCTCCGATACACGGAGTGACAAATCCTAATCTTGATCTATGCCAACTCAACAAACACCTTCGGAGACACCTATAGAGCATCTTTATAATCACCCAGTTACGTTGTGACATTTGATAGCACATAAGGTGTTCCTTCGGTATCGGGAGTTGCAAAATCTCATAGTCAGAGGAATATGTATAAGTCATGAAGAAAGCAATAGCAATAAAAGTAAACGATCATTATGCTAAGCTAACAGATGGGTCTTGTCCATCACATCATTCTCTAATGATGTGATCCCGTTCATCAAATGACAACACATGTCTATGGTGGGGAAACTTAACCATCTTTGATTAACGAGCTAGTCAAGTAGAGGCATACTAGGGACACTTTGTTTGTCTATGTATTCAGACATGTACTAAGTTTCCGGTTAATACAATTCTAGCATGAATAATAAACATTTATCATGATATAAGGAAATATAAATAACAACTTTATTATTGCATCTAGGGTATATTTCCTTCAGCTGAGCCTCCTCCCAACAGGGTCTCTGGTCTCTAGGTGAAAGCTTTGGCCAACAAGGGTCAATACCGGCGGTGATGGCGCCCACGAATGCCTTTTCTTTCTTGAAGGCTTCGTTGAAGAGTTCTTCCCAACAATAGATCATTCTTGGATGGAGCTAGGTTTCGGTCGCTTCTTGTGTGATCGGATCCCCTCCCACTGGATTCGGTGGGGCGGTGGAGTGTGGAGCTCTGGGCGAAAGCTTTGTCCCGACGGAGGTCGATGCCAGTGACGTTGGCACCCCCGGGCGTCGTTTACTTCTTGTAGGCGTTGTCAAAGAGCCTCTTCTCCCCATACTAGGTCTCTTTGGCCATCGGTTGGTGGCTTAGTCAGTTTAGCCTTGTTTAGGGAGTGCTTGTGTTTGTTTGTTCGTTTTTTTTGCATAGTTGTCCTCTAATCAACCATTTAGTTGTGTGGTTTCTGGCTAAGTTTTTCTTATAAACTGAACCAACTCTTCATCGTAATGAAATTGCAAGAGCACCATGGCCTCTGACGCGGTTCCGTAAAGAAAAAAGTTCCCGCCTGAATTATCGACCATTAAATCGACTCAATTATGATGTTTGGCATTACAGGGGAGTTACGAAATGCAAGTCCAAATATATCATGAGATGCTTGAGAGGCAACGCTTGTAGGAAGCTTGGCTACCACATGACCGCATCATTGAAGATCATCTTCCGGTGGAAGACACGGGACTGTGGTAGATTGTTGAAGACGGCTCCATTTTTATGCTTTCATGGGTCCGAGCAACATGGTGTTACATCTACCGCAAGGCCGATGACGGGTCTCGGTGGCATGGTGCAGCGGAGTGTCACCGGCCGAAACGTATGGATGGGCGTAGGCAGGATGGTGACATTGTCTGGTGTCGCGATGACGTCGATGACTGAACGGCCTGGTGAGGTGAATGTGTTGACTACTCCTGAAGATGGGATGGTGGAAGATGGCGACGACTGATTCTAGAGCGTGCGCATGCGATGCGCGAGGGTCTAGCTTGACCGGTTGGTGTTCCCGGCTTGTCGACGGACGGCTTGTTGAAGCCACTGTAATAGATGTTGTGCGTTGATAAGCGGTCTAGGCAAATCATCAAGTGTGTAAGTGCGCGACAATAGTTGTCAGCAAGGCGGCTTTGGATTGATCCATGTATCTATTTTGTTGGACTCTATTGAATAATAAAATAAAATAACTGTGTGCATCGTCAAATGCAGAGGCCAGGGGTGGTCCTCCATTTCAAAAAAACCCAGGTCCGATTAACAAAAGAGAAGAATGGTGGGCGCCAACGCCTGGAAGGGGGTCAACCACTTAAATAATTTTGGTTTGCTTTTTTCAAAGAAAATCCTTTCCTAACTTGCTATGTGCGAAATGTTTACTCGGAACATATTTACCCTTGATCTACATATGGCCAAGGTCAAAGAAAATCACTCTTTAAAAACATATACTAGTGAGAAAACAGCTGATTGTGGGTTTTAAAACGCAACACACAGCTGACACAAGACAAACACGAGACGCCTGTTTTGCTCTTGCACCGAAACGGTCCCGGCAAAAAGAATCTCGTAACGGCCACGGCTCACGAGTCCTGAGTGGTTTCCTTTCGTGCTAATGAGTTTCCATAACAGAGTTGTGTGTCATCATCTCCTACGTACCAAGGCACATGGAGACGCGATCACGCGATCATGCAGTTCGTCGCTGAAACGCTTACGTTGCTTGCTTGGCTTACACGTTTTGTGGCAGCACTCCGTACCGGCCTTTCCGTTTGTACTCGCAATGATTTTCAAATTAAGCTGGTAAAAGTAAAATATGAGCGAATGGACGCAGAGTAAGCTTAGGGGAGGAGAAGTCAGCCCGATGACGCCATCATCGAGTCATGTCATCTCCATTGCGTTTCTTGCAAGAACACCGGTGATAAATTGCTGCTGCATTGATTCACAAGGAGGTCTACTACTCTGGTGCACATCGAGCATGTCTGCCACTGTTCAACCATCAAGTGATATCATCATGCCATCCACCTGAGTGGAGCATAAATGCAAAAGCTCCTCCATACAAGCAAAAAATTCTTCTTTGCCTGCCAAGGAAGTGCTTTGGTTTGATTTGATTTTTGCACAGCCTGTCCTGCTAGAATCCTTCGTTCAGCCTGTGGGGTTCTTCCAGGGGGCGAGTGCATGTAGATAGAAAGAAAAAAAATGAAAGAAAGAAAGAAAGAAGGAGCAAACCAAATTGGTCTAAAAAAATATTAATCTGTCGTGAGCAATTCCTTTTTTAAGAGACGCGCCATGTACTACGTACTAGCGGTTGCCAAATGGAGAAATGATAGTCAAATACCACCAGGTTTGCAACCATATTTAGTGACCCATAGTTCTCTTATAATGGTTGTGTGAGAGGTAGTTGGAGAACATTTTATCTATTTTTCTTCTTCTTCTCGTTATTGAGGAATAGCTGATAGATGTCATGACATTATCATGAATTTATGGGCATGCCTCTGTAGTACAGTCTAGCAGCACGTCCTGATCAAGCACACTATTAAACTGGACCCTGATTTTGTTCAACTGTTGGAACTTGGCATCTTTGTCTATTGAGCCCTACTAATCCCTAAATCCTTAGTCGTCACCTGTTCAGGTGCTGATCAAGTTAAGAGATCAAGCCCACCACCCCCAACAAATTATTGTTGCCGTTGCACACCAAGCCCATTCTTGTTTTGTTTATTTTTCACTTGCAGCCGAGCCTCATTCTTGTCCACCAAGAACTGTACAGTAATAAACCATGCTATGTCAGCATGCATGGTGCAACAGCAAAGAGGCCACTCCTTGAAACAGAGGCAGAGACCGAGCGCGCCAGGCAGCGAGGTTGGTGGCGTCGGCCTTAACGCGATGCGACGTCGATCGGGGGAGTAAACATATCCACTCGCCGGCGGCAAAGGTCGCCATTGGCGACGCACTCGAGCGCCCCGGCTCCACTCGCCGGCGAATTTCCCAAAAGATCTCTCCCCGGCGTGGGAGGTAGATCGATCGACGGGGACGGATGCGCCGATCGACGCCAGCGGCAAGCCAAAATAATCATGATGTGATCGATCGGTGGCGGAGAGACCCCGTCCTTGTTTAATGCCCGCCGTGCGGAAAAACGGGCGGAATTGTGATAAAAAAGATCGGCGGAGGCGGAGGCGGGGCATTGGTTAGCACGCTAAGCTAATCATCTAGGCTGGCTAGGTATCATCGAGTGCATGATCGAAGTTGTTCTTTCGTACCGCCACTTTTCTTCTCCAATGAAAAGGAAATGCTTGGATCGTTTAGCTAGGCCGGCCGGGGGCTAATCCTGCTTTTGGTGAGAAAGTTAGGGGGGAGTAAATGCACTTAAGGATCTGGATGGACCCATGGCATTTGAGTATTTGGAGCTTTGGTTATGGTTAGGTGGGTGTTTCCTGCAAGCCGTGTTAGGTGCATCTCCATATGGGACATAAACTAGGATTGATATATGGCTTCATTTGGAAGGTGGAATTTCTTTTCTTGGTGAAATGTGAGTTTTCTTTTTTGAGGTTTTCGTTGCGATATGCCGTTTCGTTGCAAAATTACAATGATGGACTAACCGAGACTTGTGAATCTCGATGAGATTCCAAATGAGACGGTTTATTTCTTATGTGATTTGGGGAGCGGTATCGTGTTACACACGAAGCCTTGAATTCTAGAAAAAGTTCCTACATCCAGGGGGTGTAACAGACACTAGTAGGTAAACAAAACTCCTTTAGTACAAAATTGATTTTAGAAAATAATTAAAGGATATCATGACCCACGAGAAGCTCATATTTGCAGTGTTCGTATAGTGGTGATGCACCAGGAATTCTTTTTGTGATAGAAATTTATGAAACCGCCGAACATGGTTCGGAATCTAGTGTATTCTCTTTGCAATTTTCTCTGCAGGATATGAATGTCTTTGCTCTCCCTCCTCCCAGCTTTCAAGGGCATGTGCACTGATTGATAAGACAATAATTTTTATGCAAATGCATGCCATCCAGAGAAGATTATAATTGTTGGGGAACGTAGTAATTTCAAAAAATTTCCTACGCACACGCAAGATCATGGTGATGCATAGCAACGAGAGGGGAGAGTGTTGTCTACGTACCCTCGTAGACCGGCAACGGAAGTGTTGACACAACGTAGAGGAAGTAGTCGTACGTCTTCCCGATCCGACCGATCCAATTACCGAACGTACGGCACCTCCGAGTTCTGCACACGTTCAACTCGGTGACGTCCCTCGAGTTCCGATCCAGCAAAACGTTGAGGGAGAGTTTCGTTAGCACGACGGCATGATGACGGTGATGATGTTCTACCGACGCAGGGCTTCGTCTAAGCACCGCTACGATATGATCGAGGTGGAATATGGTGGAAGGGGGCACCGCACACGGCTAAGGAACGATCACGAGGATCAACTTGTGTGTCATGGGGTGCCCCCTTGCCTCAGTATATAAAGGAGGGAGAGGGGGAGGTGCGGTCGGCCCTATGGGTGCGCCTGGAGGAGTCCTACTCCAACCGGGAGTAGGACTCCCCCCTCTTGCCTTGTTGGAAAAGGAAGGAGGAAGGGAGAAAGAGGAAAGGGGGGCGCCCCCCTTCATTGTCCTATACGGACTAGGGAGGGAGGGGGCGCGCGGCCTGCCCTGGCCGGCCCTCCTCTTCTCCCTTATGGCCCATGTAGGCCCAATAACCCCCGGAGGGGTTCCGGTAACCCCCCGGTACTCCGGTAAAATCCCGATTTCATCCGGAACATTTTCGATATCCAAATATAGGCTTCCAATATATCAATCTTTATGTCTCGACCATTTCGAGACTCCTCGTCATGTCCGTGATCACATCCGGGACTCCGAACAACCTTCGGTACATCAAAACACAAAAACCCTAATTACGATCGTCACCGAACTTTAAGCGTGCGGACCCTACGGGTTCGAGAACTTTGTAGACATGACCGAGACACGTCTTCGGTCAATAACCAATAGCGGAACCTGGATGCTCATATTGGCTCCTACATATTCTATGAAGATCTTTATCGGTCAGACCGCATAACAACATACGTTGTTCCCTTTGTCATCGGTATGTTACTTGCCCGAGATTCGATCGTCGGTATCTCAATACCTAGTTCAATCTCGTTACAGGCAAGTCTCTTTACTCGTTCCGTAATACATCATCCTGCAACTAACTTATTAGTTACAATGCTTGCAAGGCTTAAGTGACGTGCATTACCGAGAGGGCCCAGAGATACCTCTCCGACAATCGGAGTGACAAATCCTAATCTCGAAATACGCCAACCCAACAAGTACCTTCGGAGACACCTGTAGAGCACCTTTATAATCACCCAGTTACGTTGTGACGTTTGGTAGCACACAAAGTGTTCCTCCGGTAAACGGGAGTTGCATAATTTCATAGTCATAGGAACATGTATAAGTTATGAAGAAAGCAATAGCAACGAACTAAACGATCAAGTGCTAAGCTAACGGAATGGGTCAAGTCAATCACATCATTCTTCTAATGATGTGATCTCGTTAATCAAATGACAACTCATGTCTATGGTTAGGAAACATAACCATCTTTGATTAACGAGCTAGTCAAGTAGAGGCATACTAGTGACTCTCTGTTTTTCTCTATGTATTCACACATGTATTATGTTTCCGGTTAATACAATTCTAGCATGAATAATAAACATTTATCATGATATAAGGAAATAAATAATAACTTTATTATTACCTCTAGGGCATATTTCCTTCAGTCTCGCACTTGCACTAGAGTCAATAATCTAGATTACACAGTAATGATTCTAACACCCATGGAGCCTTGGTGCTGATCATGTTTTGCTCGTGGAAGAGGCTTAGTCAGTGGGTCTGCAACATTCAGATCCGTTTGTATCTTGCAAATTTCTATGTCTCCCACTTGGACTAAATCCCGAATGGAATTGAAGCGTCTCTTGATGTGTTTGGTTCTCTTGTGAAATCTGGATTCCTTCGCCAAGGCAATTGCACCAGTATTGTCACAAAAGATTTTCATTGGACCCGGTGCACTAGGTATGACACCTAGATCGGATATGAACTCCTTCATCTAGACTCCTTCATTTGCTGCCTCCGAAGCAGCTATGTACTCCGCTTCACATGTAGATCCCGCCACGACGCTTTGTTTAGAACTGCACCAACTGACAGCTCCACCGTTCAGTAAAAACACGTATCCGGTTTGTGATTTAGAATCATCCGGATCAGTGTCAAAGCTTGCATCAACGTAACCATTTACGATGAGCTCTTTGTCACCTCCATATACGAGAAACATATCCTTAGTCCTTTTCAGGTATTTCAGGATGTTCTTGACCGCTGTCCAGTGATCCACTCCTGGATTACTTTGGTACCTCCCTGCTAGACTTATAGCAAGGCACACATCAGGTCTGGTACACAACATTGCATACATGATAGAGCCTATGGCTGAAGCATAGGGAACATCTTTCATTTTCTCTCTATCTTCTGCGGTGGTCGGACATTGAGTCTTACTCAACTTCACACCTTGTAACACAGGCAAGAACCCTTTCTTTGCTTGATCCATTTTGAACTTCTTCAAAACCTTGTCAAGGTATGTGCTTTGTGAAAGTCCAATTAAGCATCTTGATTTATATCTATAGATCTTAATGCCCAATATGTAAGCAGCTTCATCGAGGTCTTTCATTGAAAAACTCTTATTCAAGTATCCCTTTATGCTATCCAGAAATTCTATATCATTTCCAATCAATAATATGTCATCCACATATAATATCAGAAATGCTACAGAGCTCCCACTCACTTTCTTATAAATACAGGCTTCTCCAAAAGTCTGTACAAAACCAAATGCTTTGATCACACTATCAAAGCATTTATTCCAACTCCGAGAGGCTTGCACCAGTCCATAAATGGATCGCTGGAGCTTGCACACTTTGTTAGCTCCTTTTGGATCGACAAAACCTTCTGGTTGCATCATATACAACTCTTCTTCCAGAAATCCATTCAGGAATGCAGTTTTGACATCCATTTGCCAAATTTCATAATCATAAAATGCGGCAATTGCTGACATGATTCAGACAGACTTAAGCATCGCTACGGGTGAGAAGGTCTCATCGTAGTCAATCCCTTGAACTTGTCAAAAACCTTTTGCAACAAGTCGAGCTTTGTAGACAGTAACATTACCGTCAGCGTCAGTCTTCTTCTTGAAGATCCATTTATTCTCAATTGCTTGCCGATCAACGGGCAAGTCAACCAAAGTCCACACTTTGTTCTCATACATGGATCCCATCTCAGATTTCATGGCTTCTAGCCATTTTGCGGAATCTGGACTCACCATCGCTTCTTCATAGCTCGTAGGTTCATCATGATCTAGTATCATGACTTCCAGAACAGGATTACCGTACCACTCTGGTGCGGATCTTACTCTGGTTGATCTACGAGGTTCTGTAGTAACTTGATCTGAAGTTTCATGATCATTATCATTAGCTTCATCACTAATTGGTGTATGTGTCACAGAAACCGGTTTCTGTGATGTACTACTTTCCAATAAGGGAGCAGGTACATTTACCTCATCAAGTTCTATTTTTTTCCCACTCACTTCTTTCGAGAGAAACTCCTTCTCTAGAAAAACTCCGAATTTAGCAACAACAGTTTTGCCTTCGGATCTGTGATAGAAGGTGTACCCAAAAGTCTCCTTTGGGTATCCTATGAAGACACATTTCTCCGATTTGGGTTCGAGCTTATCAGGTTGAAACTTTTTCACATAAGCATCGCAGCCCCAAACTTTCAGAAACGACAACTTTGGTTTCTTGCCAAACCACAGTTCATAAGGCGTCGTCTCAATGGATTTTGATGGTGTCCTATTTAACGTGAATGCAGCCGTCTCTAAAGCATAACCCCAAAACGATAACGGTAAATCAGTAAGAGAAATCATAGATCGCACCATATCTAATAAAGTACAATTACGACGTTCGGACACACCATTACGCTGTGGTGTTCCGGGTGGCGTGAGTTGCGAAACTATTCCGCATTGTTTCAAATGCAGACCAAACTCGTAACTCCAATATTCTCCTCCACGATCAGATCGTAGAAACTTTATTTTCTTGTTACGATGATTTTCAACTTCACTCTGAAATTCTTTGAACTTTTCAAATGTTTCAGACTTATGTTTCATTAAGTAGATATACCCATATCTGCTTAAATCATATGTGAAGGTGAGAAAATAACAATATCCGCCACGAGCCTCAACATTCATTGGACCACATGCATCTATATGTATGATTTCCAACAAATCTGTTGCTCTCTCCATAGTACCGGAGAACGGTGTTTTAGTCATCTTACCCATGAGGCACGGTTCGCAAGTACCAAGTGATTCATAATCAAGTAGTTCCAAAAGTCCATCAGTATGGAGTTTCTTCATGCGCTTTACACCGATATGACCTAAATGGCAGTGCCACAAATAAGTTGCACTATCATTATCAACTCTGCATCTTTTGATTTCAACATTATGAATATGTGTATCACTACTATCGAGATTCATCAAAAATAGACCACTCTTCAAGGGTGCATGACCATAAAAGATATTACTCATATAAATAGAACAACCATTATTCTCTGATTTAAATGAATAACCGTCTCGCATCAAACAAGATCCAGATATAATGTTCATGCTCAACGCTGGCACCAAATAACAATTATTTAGGTCTAATACTAATCCCGAAGGTAGATGTAGAGGTAGCGTGCCGACCGCGATCACATCGACTTTGGAACCATTTCCCACGCGCATCATCACCTCGTCCTTAGCCAATCTTCGCTTAATCCGTAGCCCCTGTTTCGAGTTGCAAATGTTAGCAACAGAACCAGTATCAAATACCCAGGTGCTACTGCGAGCATTAGTAAGGTACACATCAATAACATGTATATCACATATACCTTTGTTCACTTTGCCATCCTTCTTATCCGCCAAATACTTGGGGCAGTTCCGCTTCCAGTGACCAGTCTGCTTGCAGTAGAAGCACTCAGTCTGAGGCTTAGGTCCAGACTTGGGTTTCTTCTCCTGAGCAGCAACTTGTTTGCTGTTCTTCTTGAAGTTCCCTTTCTTCTTACCTTTGCCCTTTTTCTTGAAACTGGTGGTCTTATTGACCATCAACACTTGATGCTCCTTCTTGATTTCTACCTCCGCGGCTTTTAGCATCGCGAAGAGCTCCGGAATAGTTTTATTCATCCCTTGCATATTATAGTTCATCACGAAGCTTTTGTAGCTTGGTGGCAGTGATTGAAGAACTCTGTCAATGACACTATCAATAGGAAGATTAACCCCCAGTTGAGTCAAGTGATTATGATACCCAGACATTTTGAGTATATGTTCACTGGCAGAACTATTCTCCTCCATCTTGCAGCTATAGAACTTATTGGAGACTTCATATCTCTCAATCCGGGCATTTGCTTGAAATATTAACTTCAACTCCTGGAACATCTCATATGCTCCATGACATTCAAAACGTCGTTGAAGACCTGGTTCTAAGCCGTAAAGCATGGCACACTGAACTATCGAGTAGTCATCAGCTTTGCTCTGCCAGACGTTCATAACATCTGGTGTCGCTCCTGCAGCAGGCTTGGCACTTAGCAATGCTTTTAGGACGTAATTCTTCTATGCAGCAATGAGGATAATCCTCAAGTTACGGACCCAGTCCATGTAATTGCTACCATCATCTTTCAACTTTGCTTTCTCAAGGAACGCATTAAAATTCAACGGAACAACAGCACGAGCCATCTACCTACAATCAAACATAGACAAGCAAGATACTATTAGGTACTAAGTTCATGATAAATTTAAGTTCAATTAATCATATTACTTAAGAACTCCCACTTAGAAAGATATCCCTCTAATCCTCTAAGTGATCACGTGATCCAAATCAACTAAACCATGTCCGATCATCATGTGAGATGGAGTAGTATCAATGGTGAACATCAATATGTTGATCATATCTACTATATGATTCACGCTCGACCTTTCGGTCTCCGTGTTCCGAGGCCATATCTGTTATATGCTAGGCTCGTCAAGTTAAACCTGAGTATTCCGCATGTGCAACTGTTTTGCACCCGTTGTATTTGAACATAGAGCCTATCACACCCGATCATCACATGGTGTCTCAGCACGAAGAACTTTCACAATGGTGCATACTCAGGGAGAACACTTATACTTTGATAATTTAGTGGGGGATCATCTTATAATGCTACCGTCAATCAAAGCAAGATAAGATGCATAAAAGATAAACATCACATGCAATCAATATAAGTGATATGATATGGCCATCATCATCTTGTGCTTGTGATCTCCATCTCTGAAGCACCTTCATGATCACCATCGTCACCGGCGCGACACCTTGATCACCATGGTATCATCGTTGTCTTCTCGCCAATCTTATGCTTCCACGACTATCGCTACCGCTTAGTGATAAAGTAAAGCATTACAGCGCAATTGCATTGCATACAATAAAGCGACAACCATATGGCTCCTGCCAGTTGCCGATAACTCGGTTACAAAAAACATTATCATCTCATACAATAAAATTTAGCATCATGTCTTGACCATATCACATCACAACATGCCCTGCAAAAACAAGTTAGACGTCCTCTATTTTGTTGTTGCAAGTTTTACGTGGATGCTACGGGCTTAGCAAGAACCGTTCTTACCTACGCATCAAAACCACAACGATAGTTTGTCAAGTTGGTGCTGTTTTAACCTTCGCAAGGGCCGGGCATAGCCACACTTGGTTCAACTAAAGTTGGACAAACTGACACCCGCCAGCCACCTGTGTGCAAAGCACATCGGTAGAACCAGTCTCACGTAAGCGTACGCGTAATGTCGGTCCGGGCCGCTTCATCCAACAATACCGCCAAACCAAAGTATGACATGCTGGTAAGCAGTATGACTTATATCGCCCACAACTCACTTGTGTTCTACTCGTGCACATAATCAACGCATAAAACCTAGGCTCGGATGCCACTGTTGGGGAACGTAGTAATTTCAAAAAAATTCCTACGCACACGCAAGATCATGGTGATGCATAGCAACGAGAGGGGAGAGTGTTGTCTACGTACCCTCGTAGACCGGCAACGGAAGTGTTGACACAATGTAGAGGAAGTAGTCGTACGTCTTCCCGATCCGACCGATCCAAGTACCAAACATACGACACCTCCGAGTTCTGCACACGTTCAACTCGGTGACGTCCCTCGAGTTCCGATCCAGCAAAACGTTGAGGGAGAGTTTCGTCAGCACGACGGCGTGATGACGGTGAAGATGTTCTACCGACGCAGGGCTTCGCCTAAGCACCGCTACGATATGACCGAGGTGGAATATGGTGGAAGGGGGCACCGCACACGGCTAAGGAACGATCACGAGGATCAACTTGTGTGTCATGGGGTGCCCCCTTGCCTCAGTATATAAAGGAGGGAGAGGGGAGGTGCGGCCGGCCCTATGGGTGCGGCTGGAGGATTCCTACTCCAACCGGGAGTAGGACTCCCCCTCTTGCCTTGTTGGAAAAGGAAGGAGGAAGGGAGAAAGAGGAAAGGGGGGCGCCGCCCCCCCTTCCTTGTCCTATTTGGACTAGGTGGGGAGGGGGTGCGCGGCCTGCCCTCCTCTTCTCCCTTATGGCCCATGTAGGCCCAATAACCCCCGGGGGGGTTCCGGTAACCCCCCGGTACTCCGGTAAAATCCCGATTTCACCCGGAACGTTTCCGATATCCAAATATAGGCTTCCAATATATCAATCTTTATGTCTCGACCATTTAGAGACTCCTCGTCATGTCCATGATCACATCTGGGACTCCGAACAACCTTCGGTACATCGAAACACAAAAACCCTAATTACGATCGTCACCGAACTTTAAGCGTGCGGACCCTACGAGTTCGAGAACTATGTATACATGACCGAGACACGTCTCCGGTCAATAACCAATAGCGGAACCTAGATGCTCATATTGGCTCCTACATATTCTACAAAGATCTTTATCAGCCAGACCGCATAACAACATACGTTGTTCCCTTTGTCATCGATATGTTACTTGCCCGAGATTCGATCATCGGTATCTCAATACCTAGTTCAATCTCGTTACTGGCAAGTCTCTTTACTCGTTTCGTAATACATCATCCTGCAACTAACTTATTAGTTGAAATGCTTGCAAGGCTTGAGTGATGTGCATTACCGAGAGGGCCCAGAGATACCTCTCCGACAATCGAAGTGACAAATCCTAATCTCGAAATACGCCAACCCAACAAGTACCTTCGGAGACACCTGTAGAGCACCTTTATAATCACCCAGTTACGTTGTGACATTTGGTAGCACACAAAGTGTTCCTCCGGTAAACGGGAGTTGCATAATCTCATAGTCATAGGAACATGTATAAGTTATGAAGAAAGCAATAGCAACGAACTAAACGATCAAGTGCTAAGCTAACGGAATGGGTCAAGTCAATCACATCATTCTCCTATTGATGTGATCTCGTTAATCAAATGACAACTCATGTCTATGGTTAGGAAACATAACCATCTTTGATTAACGAGCTAGTCAAGTAGAGGCATACTAGTGACTCTCTGTTTTTGTCTATGTATTCACACATGTATTATGTTTCCGGTTAATACAATTCTAGCATGAATAATAAACATTTATCATGATATAAGGAAATAAATAATAACTTTATTATTGCCTCTAGGGCATATTTCCTTCAATAATTACATTCGATTATGTCCTACTGCTATGTGTCAATGAATGTTCGCAAGCTCCTAAGATTATGTAGTGATTGAAATTAAACTAGAGAATCACATAATGAGAGACAACAAGTGAACAATGGAAAGAAACGTCTTATCTCCCCTACTAAGAATTCTCTCTAGCAAAGTGATACCAAATCCTTTTTACCATCTCTCTCCAGCTAGCAATCATCATACGTGGTACTACTAAGGTAGCACCGTTGTACATATCCTAACCTACCACATGACTTATTTTCTTCATGAATGGTAAAAATTCTTGAGGTTTTGTTGCAACATGTTGTTCTCTTGCATGATTACTACAATGAACTACTTTAGTGCAAATTGATTTTAGGAAAGGAAAAAAGATATTACAAGCCAAAAAGAAGTTTATAATCGTAGTGTTTGGATAGTGGTATTGCATCAAGAATTTTTTGTGATAGATAATTCCTATAGTAATTTGGAAAAAATCACCAAACACGATTTGAAATTTAATGTCTCTAATATTTACTTTGCATTCCACTTTCTTACACCAAGGGAATGAATTGTGGTTGATAATATAATATATTTTTATGCAATATGTGACATCTAGAGAAGATAAAAGACACGGACTATGTATCAGTGTCATGTCTAACGATTATTATTTGCTTCCTCCTCAAAATAAACTAGAGAGATATTTAACCAAGAGATGTGATCTTCTACAATGGAGATATTTTTATATACCCTTTACTAAGCGAAGGAAAACCTTTTTTTGTTTCTCTTTCTTCTAACTCGGCAGGTGGCATCACTGTTGTGTATACCCTAACCATTTAATGCATAATATTTAAATTCATGTATTCCCTTGTCCACTATCCAAACCTATTATGCGCAACTCATGGGGTTTGTCCTTATGTAGGACCAAGCAAACTATGCCATTTGAGTATTTGGAGCTTAAGGATCTGGATGGACCCATTCAATTTGAGTATTTGGAGCTTTGGTTATGGTTAGGTGGGTGTTTCGTACAACCGTGTTAGGTGCATGTCCATATGGGTGTAAAATAGGATAGATATATATCTTCATTTGGAAGGTCGAATCTTCTTTTCTTGCTGAAAGGTGATTTTTTAAGGTTTTGTAGCAATATGTTGTTTTGTTGCCAAATTAAAATGATGGACTGACCGAGAGTTGTGAATCTCGATGAAATTCCAAATGAGGCGGTTTATTTCTTATGTGATTTGGGGAATGTTATCATCTCAAACACGAAGCCTTGAATTCCAGAAAAAGTTCCCACATCCAATCGAAGTAACAAACACTGGTAGATAAATAAAACTCCAATAGTACAAAAAAATAATTTTAGAATATAAATAAAGGATGTTGCAACCTACAAGAAGGTCATATTTGCATTGTTCGTATAGTGGTAATGCATCAAGAATTCTTTCTGCTATAGAAATTAGGATGAAACCGCCGAACACGGTTTAGAATCTAGTGTATCTCTCTGAGATTATCTCTGCAGGATATGCATGCCTTATCACTCCCTTCTCCCACCTTTCAAGGGCATGTGCACTGATTGATAAGTCAATATTTTTTATGCAACACATGTCATTCAGAGAAGACTACAAAGTCATGCTATTCATTCGATTATGTCCTACAGTTATGTGACCAGGAATGTTTGCAAGCTCCTAAGATTATGGAGTGATTGAAATCAAACTAGAGAATTATGTAATCAGAGACGAGAGAATTGACCTATCTCCCCTACTAAGAATTATCTCTAGCAAAGATAAAGAAATCCCTTTTTTATCATCTCTCTCCAAGCTAGCAATCATCATACGTGGTACTACTAAGGTAGCACCACAATACATATCCTAACCTACCACATGATTTCTTTTCTTTATGAATGGTCACTAGTAGAAAAAACCCCATTCGTCCCGGTTGGTAAGGGCCTTTTGTCCCAGTTTGTGAACCGGGACTAAAGGGTCGTTACTAATGCCCTAACCCTTTAGTCCCGGTTCTTACACGAACCGGGATAGATGGGCCTCCACGTGGCCGGTGCGCCGAGCCCAGGCAGGAGGGCCTTTGGTCCCGGTTGGTGGCACCAACCGGGACCAATAGGCATCCACGCGTCAGCATTTCAAGGGCTGGGATTTTTGTTTTTTTTGAAAGGGGGGGTTGGGGTTTTGGGGCTTTAATTTAGGTGTTTCATATATTGTGTTAGCTAGCTAATTAATAGAGAGAAGTGTCCTCTCTTATGTCCATGCTTGGTCGATGCTATATATACGTATATATAGAGAGGACTAGACACGCTAGCTAGTAAGCAAATGAAGGAAACAGAAGATCGTCATGAACATATGCATACAGAGAGAAGTGATATCGACCACCTCTCCTTCTCCGAGAGATTGGTCGAACAACAAGTTCTCGTATATCTATCCGACACTACCGGCTACATATATACAATAATTATCTCTTACAATGTAATTAATGTCCTAATTATATATGAACACAGGGTCCACATAGTATTCTCCGTCTTCAGTGATCACGTGGTCAAGGAAGAATGCCGCCAATTCCTCTTGAATTGCTCGCATACGATCTGGTGCTAGGAGTTCATCCCGCATCCGAAACATCTAATTTGAACAAGGGGGTCAATACATATATATATATATGAATAAATGAAACTCAACACAAATGATGGTAATAAAATAAAATTGTGAATATTATTGCTTATACACTTCATATTGTTCATCAGAGTAGCCCCGTTCACAGGTCGTGTGGCGGATGGACTCGCAAACGTAGTAACCACAGAAATCATTCCCTTGTTCCTGCCACAACCACTTTACAAGAAATAAAGGTTAATCAAACTGATAAGCAAGCATGCCAAATGGTTGATGAAACTAGCGCTTGAATCACTAGGAGATGCGTGGAACATGTTACTATAGTACTTACTTTCGGGTGTCTAAATTGCAGCTTCTTCGGCAGTCCCGGAGCTTTTTTGGTGAATTTTCTCCAAACCCTGCCAGACAAAGAAAACAATTACTTGATATCAGGAAATGAACAAAGTTGCTGATATGATGGATAATGATCGATTTAACTTACTTCTCGAGTATTTGAGTCATGTCCGCATAGTCCTGGGGATCTTTTCGTCTTGAGTCTAAGACGGTTACTAGTCCCTGCTCAAGCTTAATCTCTAGGAGAATATCGTGGAACCTGCACACGCATGCATAACTCATCAATTACATTACATAACCTGGACTAATAAGGGAAACCAAATATGCACAAGACAGTAACACTCACTTGAAGTTGTAAGGAAAGATTATTATATCTTTGTTTTCATTTATTACCAACGATCGTAGCAAGTTGGCCTCGGTATCTTCGGCACGATATTTAACCTCAGTTGCATCTATGAGATTTGTGTTACTGAACCCAATATCACCGATTTGTCTTTTCTTCAATTCGGCGATCTTCAATCTGCATAATATAGTGAGGATAATTATAAATACATGCAATGAAAGAGCTAACCTATATAGAGAGACTTAATGATAGAAGTAGTGCTACTTACAGACAGTAGCAAGTGACCATTGCTTTATCGAGGGCCTTTTGATTGAAAAACTGGAAGAACTCCTCAAATGGAACATTCAACAGTTCAATTCCAACGAGGTCATGCTCCTCTCTAACTCTCAGCGTCAAAGTATTCCTCCCCCAGACTCTTTGCAGGTTTTCATGTACCAATCATGGAATCTTCGCATCATCGTTGTTAGAGATCTTTCATCTTTGACGAGAGGCTTCCCGTACTCGTATTTGTGTTCCTCCACCTCCAAGAACTCATAACGTACATCGTCGGCCAGGTAATCTGCAAGATTGCTATAACCGGGCACCATCCTCGGATCATTAGTAGGCACCTTGAGCGGGGGGCACGATTGGTTCGCTTGTTCGCCGAGCTGGGGAATTTTTTTCCCAGCTCGTCGTTCTTTTAACCTTTGATCACTGATGATAACCCACAAGTATAGGGGATCGCAAAAGTTTTCGATAAGTAAGAGTGTCGAACCCAATGAGGAGCTAAAGGTAGAACAAACATTCCCTCAAGTTCTATCGACCACCGATACAACTCTACGCACGCTTGACGTTCGCTTTACCTAGAACAAGTATGAAACTAGAAGTACTTTGTAGGTGTTGTTGGATAGATTTGCAAGATAATAAAGATTACGTAAATAAAAAGTAGGGGCTGTTTAGATAAAGAAACAATAAAGTAAATATAGCGAGTGTGGAAAAAGTGGTGGTAGGAGTTGCGAAATTGCCCCTAAGCAATTGACTACTTTACTAGACCGATAGCAAGTATTATGTGGGAGAGGCCACTGCTAGCATGTCATCCCTGACTTGGAATTCTATGCACTTATGATTGGAACTATTAGCAAGCATCCGCAACTACTAATGTTAATTAAGGTAAAACCCAACCATAGCATTAAGGTATATTGGTCCCCTTTCAATCCCGTATGCATCAATTTCTATGCTAGGTGAAGCTTCTGTCACTCTTGCCCTCCAATACAGTCCTATCAACATACAACTAACCCTAGGGTGTGATCCATGCACGCAATCATATGATGGGCACCAAAGGACATCAACATAACCACAAGCAAATTAAATCAATCATGGCAATTCATCAACCACCGATAGGACAGCGAAAATCTACTCAGACATCATAGGATGGCAACACATCATTGGATAATAATATGAAGCATAAAGCACCATGTTCAATTAGAGGGTACAGCGGGTTGCGGGAGAGTGGACCGCTGTAGATAGAGGGGGGAAGGTGATGGAGATGTTGGTGAAGATGGCAGAGGTGTTGGTGTAGATCGCGGTGATGATGATGGCCCCCGATGGCACTCCGGTGGCACCGGAAGCGAGGGGGAGAGAGCCCCCCTCCTTCTTCTTCTTCCTTGACCTCCTCCCTAGATGGGAGAAGGGTTTCCCCTCTGGTCCATGGCCTCCATGGCAAGGGAGGGGCAAGAGCCCCTCCGAGATTGGATCTGTCTCTCTGTCACTCTCTGTTTCTGTGTTCTGTTCTGACTATGTTTCACCGTTTCGTATATATATGGAGATCCGTAACTCCGATTGGCCTGAAACCTTCGCCGTGATTTTTTTCCTGAATATTAGCTTTCTTGCGGCAAAATAAGAGCGTCAACTCCCTTACGGTGGGCTCACGAGGGTAGGGGCGCGCCCTAGGGGGGCCCTGCCTCGTGACCACCTCGGGCACTGGTTCGCATTGATTTTCCTTCTGAATTTTCCATATTTTCCAAAAATAAGCTCCGTCCGTTTTTATCCCGTTTGGACCCCGTTTGATATGGATATTCTGCAAAACCAAAAACATGCAACAGACAGGAACTGGCACTGGGCACTAGATCAATATGTTAGTCCCAAAAATAATATAAAAAGTTGCCAAAAAGTATATGAAAGTTGAATAATATTGGCATGGAACAATCAAAAATTATAGATACGACGGAGACGTATCAGCATCCCCAAGCTTAATTCCTGCTCGTCCTCGAGTAGGTAAATGATAAAAATTTTTTTGATGTGGAATGCTACCTAGCATAATCTTGATCATATGTCTAATCATGGCATGAATATTAAGACACGAGTGAGTCAAAGCAATAATCTATCTTTTGACATAAAGACAATAATATTTCAAGCATACCAACCAAGCAATTATGTCTTATTGAAATAACATAGCCAAAGAAAGCTCATCCCTACAAAATCATATAGTCTGGCTATGCTCCATCTTCACCACACAAAATATTTACATCATGCACAACCCCGATGACAAGCCAAGCAATTGTTTCATACTTTTGACGTTCTCAAACCTTTTCAAGTTTCACGCAATACATTAGCGTGAGCCATGGACATAGCACTTTAGGTGGAATAGAATATGATGGTGGGGGTTATGTGGAGAAGATAAAAAAGGAGAAAGTCTCACATCAACTAGGCGTATCAACGGGCTATGGAGATGCCCATTAATAGATATCAATGTGAGGAGTAGGGATTGCCATGCAACGGATTCACTAAGATCTATAAGTGTATGAAAGCTCAAACTGAAAACTAAGTGGGTGTGCATCCAACTTGCTTGCTCATGAAGACCTCGGGCGTTTGAGGAAGCCCATCATTGGAATATACAAGCCAAGTTCTATAATGAAAATTCCCACTAGTATATGAAAGTGAAAGCATATGATACTCTCTCTATGAAGAACATGGTGCTACTCTGAAGCACAAGTGTGGTAAAAGAATAGTAACATTGCCCCTTCTCTCTTTTTCTCTCATTTTTTTATTTTATCTCATTTTTTTATTTTTTGGTGGGCTTCTTTGGCCTCTTTTATTTTTTTGTGAAGTCCGGAGTCTCATCCCGACTCTATGGGGGAATCATAGTCTCCATCATCCTTTCCTCACTGGGGCAATGCTCTAATAATGATGATCATCACACTTTTATTTACTTACAACTCAATATTACAACTCGATATACAGAACAAAGATATGACTCTATATGAATGCCTCCGGCGGTGTACCGGGATGCGCGATGATCTAGCGTAGCAATGACATCAAAAAATGGACAAGCCATGAAAATATCATGCTAGCTATCTTACGATCATGCAAAGCAATATGACAATAAATGCTCAAGTCATGTATATGATGATGATGGAAGTTGCATGGCAATATATCTCGGAATGGCTATGGAAATGCCATAATAGGTAGGTATGGTGGCTGTTTTGAGGAAGGTATATGGTGGGTTTATGGTATCGGCGAAAGTTGCGCGGTACTAGAGAGGCTAGCAATGATGGAAGGGTGAGAGTGCGTATAATCCATGGACTCAACATTAGTCATAAAGAACTCACATACTTATTGCAAAAATCTATTAGTTATCGAAACAAAGTACTACGCGCATGCTCCTAGGGGGATAGATTGGTAGGAAAAGACCAGCGCTCGTCCCCGACCGCCACTCATAAGGAAGACAATCAATAAATACCTCATGCTCCGACTTCATCATTACATAACGGTTCTCCATACGTGCATGCTATGAGAATCACAAACCTCAACACAAGTATTTCTACAATCCACAACTACCCACTAGCATGACTCTAATATCACCATCTTTATGTTGCAAAACTATTGCAAGGAATCAAACATATCATATTCAGTGATCTACAAGTTTTATGTAGGATTTTATGACTAACCATGTGAATGACCAATTCCTGTCATCTCTCTAAACAGATATAAGTGAAGCAAGAGAGTTTAATTCTTTATACAAAAGATATGCCCACGCTCTAACAAATATAAGTGAAGCAAAAGAGCATTCTACAAATGGCGGTTGTCTATGTAAAGAGAAACATGCAATCCAAACTTCAAATGATATAAGTGAAGCACATGAAGCATTCTATAAAGCCATACTCAAAGAATATAAGTGAAGTGCAAAGAGAATTTTATAAATCAACCAAGGACTATCTCATACCAGCATGGTGCAAAAAATAAAAATGAAAACTAAATGCAAAAGACGCTCCAAGATTGCACATATCACATGAACGAAACGAATCCGAAAACATACCGATACTTGTTGAAGAAAGAGGGGATGCCTCCCCAGCATCCCCAAGCTTAGATGCTTGAGTCTCCTTGAATATTTACTTGGGGTGCCTCGGGCATCCCCAAGCTTGAGCTCTTACCTCTCTTCCTTCTTCTCACATCGAGACCTTCTCGATCATCGAACACTTCATCCACACAAAACTTCAACAGAAAACTCGGCAAGATCCGTTAGTATAATAAAGCAAATCACTACTCTAAGTACTGTTGAAAACCAATTCATATTTTATTTTTGCATTGTGTCTACTGTAATATAACTTTTTCGTGGCTTAATCCACTAATATAAATTGATATTTTCATCAAAACAAGCAAACTATGCATCAAAAACAGAATCTGTCTAAAACAGAACAGTCTGTAATAATCTGAATATTCACCATACTTCTGATACTTGAAAAATTCTACAAAAATTAGGAAAAATAAAAAATTTGTATAGGAAGACAGTGCAAAAAGAATCGTAACCATTTGACGTTCCAGCTGAAAATGTAAAATCGCGCACTACAGCCAAAGTTTCTGTCCTGCACCGTACAAACCATCAAGCAAATGTAAACATCCTAAAGACAAACCTTGGCACATTATTTTTTATAATACAATGGAATTGTAAAAGGGGATAATTATTTTTATTGAAAAGTTTCTGTAATCAAGATTCACAAAGTTTCCGTGAGCATGAACAAAGTTCAAGGCTAGCTCCTACTTCAATAATGCTTGTCTTTCTCACTTTCGCTTTCCTTTTTGAAATTTTTTTGGGTTTCCCTCTTTATTTTTGTTGTTTTTAAACTATATAAAAGCACTCAACAGAAATAAATGACTCTATAAAACTTCCGGGTTGTCTCCCTGGCAGCGCTTTCTTTAAAGCCATTAAGCTAGGCATATAGTGCTCAAGTAGTGAATCCACCCGGATCCCAAGGTATATCGAAGGCAATTTTAATTAACAATGATTTGTAATTTAGTGGTGAGCACAAGGTAACATATATCATGTAATGACGAAGTCTAACTCTCTTCCTATGCATCGGCATGTCATAAAAGAACAATTCATGCACACACAGTAAAGGCCAATGCATAGTATAAACAGTTTCTTGCAATTTTACCATGTTGGAAACATAGAGATGTGGAGATATAGTTCCTCTCTCATAATAATTGCAAGTAGGAGAGGCAAGCACATGCATATTATATCTATCAAAATCACCATGTGCAACGGTAAAAGGCAACCCATCAATATATTCTTTAATAAGAGCAAACTTCTCCGATATAGTGTAGTTGGGAGAATTCAAAAAGATAATAGGACTATCATGCGTGGGTGCAATAGCAACAATTTCATGTTTAACATAAGGAACTATAGCAAGTTCATCTCCATAAGCATAATTCATATTGGCATCTTGGCCACAAGCATAGCAAGCATCATCAAAAAGGGATATTTCAAGAGAATCAACGGGATCATAGTAGTCATCATAGCAATCATCCTTCGGTAAGCTCGAAGGGAAATTAAACAATGTATGAGTTGAAGAGTTACTCTCATTAGAAGGTGGGCATGGGTAGCTAATCCGCTCCTCCTCCTTTTGTTCTTCGCTCTCCTCCTCATCTTTTTCATCCAATGGGCTCACAGTTTCATCAATTTCTTCTTCCATAGACTCCTACAAAATATTAGTCTCTTCTTGGACAGCAGAGTATTTCTCAATATATGGTTTAACATAGACATTAGAAGCATAATTAACATAGCAATATTTAAGTATGGAAAAATTTTCAGATTTGTAAAGAGTAGCATCATACTTTTCAATCAAATAAGCAATTTCGTAAGCACCCTTAAAAGCAACAAATTCTTCAATTTGTTGAATATCATAGTAACTATAAACACCCTTAGCATAAGAGGATACGATTCCATTATCACTAAACAAACATTGGTAGGGAAGGTGTTTCTTAGGGTCTTCAGAACAACAAGTATAATAATATATTTCACATAAATTCCAAGCATAGCATTGCAAACGATGAATTTGATCCAGTAAAGTTTTCCCTTTTTCAGATATTCGGTGTCGCACAAAACAAGCATGCTCATCTAAAGATTTGCCCTCAACTAAGCTAGTTGGGGTTTCAGCACGAGCACAAAGGGATCGAAGATGATCCAAGTAATAAGCTTCAACAGTGTGATAGATTTTGAGTGGTTCTTCAACCATTGGTTTAGTAGGTACAACTAATTTTTTTGGTATTTTGCGTTTCCAACCCATAACTAAAGATAGAAAACAACTAAGAACAACAAATAAAAATTACTTAGTGATAAAGCAAACAAGCACACACGAGAATATTCACCCCACGCTATTGCTCCCCGGCAACGGCGCTAGAAAAAGGTCTTGATAACCCACAAGTATAGGGGATCGCAACAGTTTTCGATAAGTAAGAGCGTCGAACCGAATGAGGAGCTAAAGGTAGAACAAATATTCCCTCAAGTTCTATTGACCACCGATACAACTCTATGCACGCTTGACGTTCGCTTTACCTAGAACAAGTATGAAACTAGAAGTACTTTGTAGGTGTTGTTGGATAGATTTGCAAGATAATAAAGATTACGTAAATAAAAAGTAGGGGCTGTTTAGATAAAGAAACAATAAAGTAAATATAGCGAGTGTGGAAAGAGTGGTGGTAGGAGTTGCGAAATTGCCACTAAGCAATTGACTACTTTACTAGACCGATAGCAAGTATTATGTGGGAGAGGCCACTGCTAGCATGTCATCACTGACTTGGAATTCTATGCACTTATGATTGGAACTATTAGCAAGCATCCGCAACTACTAATGTTCATTAAGGTAAAACCCAACCATAGCATTAAGGTATATTGGTCCCCCTTCAATCCCGTATGCATCAATTTCTATGCTACGTTGAAGCTTCTGTCACTCTTGCCCTCCAATACATAGTACTATCAACATACAACTAACCCTAGGGCGTGATCCACGCGCGCAATCATATGATGGGCACCCAAGGACAGCAACATAACCACAAGCAAATTAAATCAATCATAACAATTCATCAACCACCGATAGGACAACGAAAATCTACTCAGACATCATAGGATGGCAGCACATCATTGGATAATAATATGAAGCATAAAGCACCATGTTCAAGTAGAGGGTACAGCGGGTTGCGGGAGAGTGGACCGCTGTAGATAGAGGGGGGAAGGTGATGGAGATGTTGGTGAAGATGGCGGAGGTGTTGGTGTAGATCGCGGTGATGATGATGGCCCCCGGTGGCACTCCGGTGCCACTGGAAGCGAGGGGGAGAGAGCCCCCCTCCTTCTTCTTCTTCCTTGACCTCCTCCCTAGATGGGAGAAGGGTTTCCCCTCTGGTCCATGGCCTCCATGGCAAGGGAGGGGCGAGAGCCCCTCCGAGATTGGATCTGTCTCTCTGTCTCTCTTTGTTTCTGCGTTCTGTTCTGACTCTGTTTCACCGTTTCGTATATATATATATGGAGATCCATAACTCCGATTGGCCTGAAAGCTTCGCCGTGATTTTTTTTTCGAATATTAGCTTTCTTGCGGCAAAAGAAGAGCGTCAACTCCCTTACGGTGGGCTCACGAGGGTAGGGGGCGCGCCCTAAGGGGGGGGGATGCCCCCCTGCCTCGTGACCACCTCGGGCACTGGTTCGCATTGATTTTCCTTCCGAATTTTCCATATTTTCCAAAAATAAGCTCCATCCGTTTTTATCCCGTTTGGACTCCGTTTGATATGGATATTCTGCGAAACCAAAAACATGCAACAGACAGGACCTGGCACTGGGCACTGGATCAATATGTTAGTCCCAAAAATAATATAAAAAGTTGCCAAAAAGTATATGAAAGTTGAATAATATTGGCATGGAACAATAAAAAATTATAGATACGACGGAGACGTATCAACTGACAGTACTTCCCGACCGCTCCGCTTCGAAATGACTTTGCAATAATGCGGTCATAGTTGCCTTTCGGCGGAGACTTTGCTGGTTTTTTCAGAGCAGCCAGATGCGCTTCGCTTTCACCAGATCTACCTTCTCCTCCGGAGGTGGATGTTTCTTTGCTTTCACCCCTTCAAAGAAGTTCCTCACTTCGGCTCGCACGATCTTAGCGTTCTCCTCCGGGGTCCTCTCATATGGTAACTTCTCCCGAGTCTTCAGAGAAGGACTGAATCTGTATTGCCTCCCGCCTCTGGCTGTACTGCTAGACACCGGCAGAGCAGACGGAGCGGCTGCGGCTGTCTTCTTTCCTTGCTTACGAGGCGGAGGAGAAGGACTACGACGCGCCGGAGCAGCCGGAGCGGCGGCGGGTCTCTTCCGCCCTTACTAACGAGGCGGAGAAGGAGGAGGCTGGCTGCTCGGGCGCGCCGGCGCAGGCGGAGAAGGAGGCCGAGTGCCCTGATCGTCACTCACCAGAGGAGGAGGCGGTGGAGGAGGCGGAGTGCCCTGACTCGCCGGGGGAGGAGGAGGAAGCGGAGGCGTCCAGTTCGGAAGGTTGATGAGCTCCTTCCGCCATAGGCATGGAGTCTTCAGAGCAGAACCCAGCCGAGTCTCCCCTTCACCGGTAGGGTGGTCAAGCTGGAGGTCCTCAAATCCCTCCGTTATTTCAGCCACCATCACCCTAGCATATCCTTCTAGAATCGGACGACAGTGAAAAGTTGTGCCGAGTTCAGTAGGAAAAACAGAGCCAACAGCCGCCTTGACCTTCAAATTCATCCATTGCGTCATAAGGTGGCAATTTTGAGACTCCGTGATAGCATCCACGGGATAGCTGACAGGAGCTGTCAAGACATGCTCCGGCTAAAGTAGCTCGGTGGAAGCCACGCTGCTTCTCCGCTGAGATGGCAGGGTAGCTTCGGGGGATGCTTCGGCAGGTCGCTTGCTGCGATTTGCTTCTCGTTCCTCTATCGCTTGTACCCTTGCGTGCAGCGCCTGAATTTGGGCATGCTCCACTTTTTTCCTCCTCTCCTGGCATTTGTAACCGCCTGTGTCTGGAAAACCAGCATTCCACAGAACGGAGCCTGGCGTGCCTCGTGTCCGTCCAGGGTGCTCAGGATTCCCGAGGGCCATTGTGAGCTCATCGTTCTCTCTGTCTGGAACGAACGCTCCTTGTTGCGCTGCATCGATATAGTGCTTTAGCTTCTTGACTGGTATGTTCATTTGCTCGTCCGTCCAAACGCATTTCCCTAATAAAGAGTCCAAGGTTCCGCCAGCCCCAAAGAACCAAGTCCGGCAACGGTCTGGCCAGTTCATTGTCTCTGGTTCGATCCCTTTATCAAGCAGATCATTCTCAGCCTTGGCCCACTTAGGCCGGGCTTTGAGGTAGCCACCTGACCCAGTGCGATGGTGAAGCTTCTTCTTTGTAGCATTTTTCTTGTTTGTCGCCGACATCTTCTTACTCTTTTCCGATGTCTTGTAGGCCACAAATGCAGGCCAGTGATCTCCGATCTTCTCATATTTGCCGATGAATTCTGGTGTCTCTTCTTTGTCGACAAACGTTTTCAGCTCATTCTTCCACCTCCTGAATAGGTCTGCCATCTTCTTAAGAGCATGAGACTTGATTAATTGCTCTTTAACTGGCTTCTCCGGATCCTCCTCTGGTGGTAGGGTGAAATTTGCCTTCAGCTCAGTCCAAAGATCATCTTTCTGCATATCATTGATATAAGACACCTCAGGGTCTTCATTCTTAGGCTTACACCATTGCTGGATGCTGATCGGGATCTTGTCCCTAACAAGAACCCCGCACTGAGCAGCAAATGCTTCCTTTGTCTAGATGGGTTCAATCGGCATGCCATCACGCGCGATTTCTATGATCTCAAACCTTTCATCCAAGCACAACTTTTTCTTCGGGCCTCGTCTCTTTATCGAAGTTGTGCTCGATCCGGAGGGCTAGAAAAAAATAAGAATTAGACAAGAGTTAATTGATATGTGTACATATCAAAACAATGAATGCATCAATTAGCTAGTCATCACAGGCTTAACTAATATATTTACCTGGCCGGACTCTGTTCGGTCACCGGAGCCGTCACCACGGGCTCCGTCTTCCACCAGCATTGGGTCACCGGAGCCATCATAATCATGTCTTTCCTCCTCCATTATTCGATCACCGTAGCCTGCTTCTTCTTCACCCTGTTCTGCTTCCAGACCATCATTGTCGTTAAGATACGGCATGACATCACCTCCGGCTAAGATTATGTCCCCCAACACCTGTTCTTGTTCCTCGTCTCGTCCGAACTCCATTGTTTCTGCAAATATTACAACATGGCAATTATTACACAAACATGACACCATGTGGATATATTAGTGGCAAATGTAGACCTAGCTTATTCCGGGTTTGGGGTGGCCTTGACAACGCTTCAAGGGTAGGGGCGCGGCGGGAGGGGGTAGGAGACCGACATCGTTTTTTTCTAGGGTTTGGGTGTCCTCGAGAGTTTTGGTCGAGCGAGAGGGCCGGGGGGGGGTGCTCCCGTGGTATAAGTTATCATGGTCGAAGTTATCCGGGAGGGGGTTATATGGACAACGACGACATACATACATGGGAAAATAATGTTATCGGGGAGGGGGTAGGTCGAACCCCCCCTTGTGTTGAAGTTATCGGGACACGGGGTATATCAACAACGACATATCCGATAAAAAATAAGAAGACGAAGAAGAAATAAAAAGAGGAGAAGAAGATATTAATAGAGGAGAAGATTGAAGAAAAAAAAGAAGAAAAAAAGGGGAGAAGAAGAAATCATCTATTTCTTTCTTCTTCTCCTCTATTCCTTTCTTCTTCTGCTCTTCTTTTTCTTCTTTTTTCTTCTTCTTATTTATTTCTCCTCTTCTTCTCCTTTCTTCCTCTTCTTATTTCCCTTTTTCCCCTCCTTTTTCTTCTTCTTCCTTTCCTAGCTAGATATATAAAACTTTTCTAAAAATGTAACTTTTGCATACATACATGGGAAAATAATATTATCGGGGAGGGGGTAGGTCGAACCCCCCCCCTCGTGTTGAAGTTATCGGGACACAGGGTATATCGACAACAACATATCCGATAAAAAAATAAGAAGACGAAGAATAAATAAAAAGAGGAGAAGAAGATATTAATAGAGGAGAAGATTGAAGAAAAAAAAGAAGAAAAAAAGAGGAAAAGAAGAAAGAAATAGAGGAGAAGAAGAGAAAATAGAATAAAGAAATAGAGGAGAAGAAGAGAAAATAGAATATTCTATTTTTTTTCTTCTTCATTCTATTTTCTCTTCTTCTCCTCTATTTCTTTCTTCTTCTCCTCTTCTTTTTCTTCTTTTTTTTCTTCTTATTTATTTCTCCTCTTCTCCCTCTCCTCTTCTTCTCCTTTCTTCCTCTTCTTATTTTCCTTTTTCCTCTCATTCTTTTTCTTCTTCTCCTTTCTTCCTCTTCCTATTTTCCTTTTTCCTCTCATTCTTTTTCTTCTTCTTCCTTTCCTAGCTAGATATATAAAACATTTCTAAAAATGTAACTTTTGCATACATACATGGGAAAATAATATTATCGGGGAGGGGGTAGGTCGAACCCCCCCCTCATGTTGAAGTTATCGGGACACGGGGTATATCGACAACGACATATCCGATAAAAAATAAGAAGACGAAGAAGAAATAAAAAGAGGAGAAGAAGAAAGGAATAGAGGAGAAGATCGAAGAAAAAAAAGAAGAAGAAAAAAGAGGAGAAGAAGAAAAAAATAGAATATTCTATTTTTTTTCTTCTTCTCCTCTATTCCTTTCTTCTTCTCTTCTTTTTTTTCTTCTTTTTTCCTTTTCTTATTTATTTCTCCTCTTCTTCTCCTTTCTTCCTCTTCTTATTTCCTTTTTCCTCTCATTCTTTTTCTTCTTCGTCCTTCTTAAAAATACATGAAGTAGTATTGCTTGCTTTTTTAAAAATAATGTTCAAAAATAAAAGTAGTATTGCTTCCTTTTTCCTCTCATTCTTTTAAAATAAGGTTTTGCCTAATTCATTGTTCATATGAATATACAAACATTTGCATATTTACAATAAATAATATCACCAAAAAATTATATGAACAGAAAAAATCCTAATTTTTCTAAAAATCTATCTTTTGCATATATACATGAACATATATATATATATACACACAGAGAACATATATACATACATATATACATTTTTATAAAAATGCAAAAAACAGAAAATCTAAAAAAAGGACATATAAACAGATATACACACATACATATACTCATACATATACATACAATGAGGAAAAAAACATCTATACACATGCAAAAAAACAGGGAGGAAGAGGGGGGCGGTGCCGGCCCTGACCAAATGGATGAGTCACGGCGTGGTCGGGGCAGGGCGAGGCAGAGGCGACGACGTCGTGGTCGGGGCAGGGCGACGGCGGCGTGTGGTCGGGGCAGGGCGCGCGAGGCAGAGGCGACGGCGACGCGGGGCAGCTGGGGCGACGACAACGTGGTCGGCGCAGGGGCGCGCGGCGTGGTCGGGGCGGGCCGCCGGCGGCGTGCTCGGGGCACGGCGACGACGGCATCGATGAGGCAGCAGAGGGCGGCGACGGGGCAAGCTCGATCGGGCAGCCTGGCGGCGTCATCGGGCGAACTGATGCAGATGATGTCTGAAAAACGCCAAGTTCTTTCTTATATACTGAGAGCATTGGTCCCGGTTCGTGGAACCAACCGGGACCAATGCCACCCTTTAGTCCCGGTTGGTGGCACCAACCGGGACCAAAGGCCTCTTTTCAGCAGCCCAAAGGGCGGGAAGCGGCGGCCTTTGGTCCCGGTTGGTAGCACCAACCGGGACTAAAGGGTGGCATTGGTCCCGGTTGATGCCATGACCGGTACCAATGCACCCCTTTAGTCCCGGTTGGTGGCACCAACCGGGACCAAAGGCCTTGTGCTGGAACTGGCGCGGTGCGGTAGGATGTTTAGTCTCACCTCGCTAGCCGAGAGGCTTCGACAGTGGTTTATAAGCGCTGCTGCGCTGACCACTTCGAGCTCCTCTCAAATGCAGGCTCACGGGCCTAAAGTCACTTTATCTGCCTGTGGGCCTACTGGGCCTCCTGCGGGACTGAATCCTGGCCCATGGTAGGGTTTCTAGTCGTATTCACGCCGTGGGGGCCCAGTAGGTGGCACTTTTTTTGTTTTCTTTGTTGCTTTATTTATTTTATTTTGTTTCTACTTACAACAAAATACTTAATGTTGCTATTTTTATTTTTTTTCAGTTTTTTTGTTTTGTTTTTTGCATTATTTATTTTCTTTTGTTTCTTGCTTTATTTTTTAATTCTTATTGCTTTTAGGTCAGAAAAATTATAAACTTTCTGTTAGTGCCATTACTTTTCAAATTTGAATAGTTAAAATTTGAATTCTTTGAAATTTGTGTGAATCACAAGTTTGTGATTAACTTTACTATAAAAATAGTTTTTTCCCCAGTTTTTGTTTTGTTTTTTGCATTATTTATTTTCTTTTGTTTTTTGCTTTAATTTTTAATTCTTTTTTGCTTTTAGGTTAGCAAAATTATAAACTTTCTGTTAGTGCCATTAGATTTAGAAAAATTATAAACTTTCTGTTAGTGCCATTAGTTTTCAAATTTGAATAGTTAAAATTTGAATTCTTTGATATTTGTGTGAATTCACAAGTTTGTGATTAACTTTACTATAAAAATAGTTTTTTCCAGTTTTGTTTTGTTTTTTGCATTATTTATTTTCTTTTGTTTTTTGCTTTATTTTTTAATTCTTTTTTGCTTTTAGGTCAGAAAAATTATAAACTTTCTGTTAGTGCCATTAGTTTTAGAAAAAATTATAAACTTTCTATTAGTGCCATTAGTTTTAAAATTTGAATAGTTAAAATTTGAATAATGGTATTACGAGGGCTGAACCATAAGACATTAAAGCATTTCAAATAAACTCTGAAAAAGTTGAAAGTTGGCATGGTATCATAATTTCACCCACATAGCATGTGCATGTACAAAACGGACAATGGTATCATACTCGTCTGTTACAAAGTTGGCATGGTATCATCATAATAGTTGCGGGAGAAAGTCTTCACTTTTTCTTCGCTTGTGTCATTTGCTTATTGCGCCGTAACCATGGATAATCTTCATCGTTTATCAGGATGCTTGGATCAGCCTTGACTTTGAAGGGAGGAATTTCATGAAACTTTTCATAATCTTCAGACATGTCTGTCTTGCCCTCCACTCCCACGATGTCCCTTTTTTCTGAAAGAACTATGTGGCGCTTTGGCTCATCGTATCATGTATTCGCTTCCTTATCTTTTCTTTTTCTCGGTTTGGTAGACATGTCCTTCACATAGATAACTTGTGCCACATCATTGGCTAGGACGAACCGTTCGTCTGCATACGCAAGATTGTTGAGATCCACTGTTATCATTCCGTACTGTGGGTCTACCTGTACCCCGCCTCCTGACAAATTGACCCATTTGCACTTAAACAAAGGGACCTTAAAATCATGTCCGTAGTCAAGTTCCCATATGTCCACTATGTAACTATAATATATGTCCTTTCCCCTCTCGGTTGCTACATCAAAGCGGACACCGCTGTTTTGGTTGGTGCTCTTTTGATCTTGGGCGATCGTGTAAAATGTATTCCCATTTATCTCGTATCCTTTGTAAGTCAATACAGTCAAAGATGGTCCCCTGGATAACAAGTACAGCTCATCACAAACAGTGTTGTCACCTCTGAGATGTGTTTCCAACCAACTGCTGAAAGTCCTGATGTGTTCACATGTAATCCAGTCGTTGCACTGCTCCGGGTGTTTGGAGCGCAGACTGTTCTTGTGTTCATCGACATATGGGGTCACCAAGGTAGAGTTCTGTAGAACTGTGTAGTGTGCTTGAGACCAAGAATATCCGTCCCTGCATATTATTGAGGCCCCTCCCAGCGTGCCTTTTCCAGTCAGTCTCCCCTCATACCGCGATTTAGAGAGACCTATTTTCTTAAGGCCAGGAATGAAGTCAACACAAAACCCAATGACATCCTCTATTTGATGGCCCATGGAGATGCTTCCTTCTGGCCTAGTGCGGTTATGGACATATTTCTTTAGGACTCCCATGAACCTCTCAAAGGGGAACATATTGTGTAGAAATACGGGCCCCAGAATGACAATCTCATCGACTAGATGAACTAGGACGCGCGTCATGATATTGAAGAAGGATGGTGGGAACACCAGCTCGAAACTGACAAGACATTGCGCTACATCACTCCTTAGCCTTGGTACGATTTCTGGATCGATCACCTTCTGAGAGATTGCATTGAGGAATGCACATAGCTTCACAATGGCTAATCGGACGTTTTCCGGTAGAAGCCCCCTCAATGCAACCGGAAGCAATTGTGTCATAATCACGTGGCAGTCATGAGACTTTAGGTTCTGGAACTTTTTCTCTGGCATATTTATTATTCCATTTATATTTGACGAGAAGCCAGTCGTGACCTTCATACTAAGCAGGAATTCAAAGAAGATTTATTTCTCTTCTTTCATAAGAGCGTAGTTGGCAGGACCTTTATACTGCTTCGGAGGCATGCCGTCTTTTTCGTGCAAACATTGCAGGTCCTCCCGTGTCTTAGGTGTATCTTTTGTCTTCCCATACACGCCCAAGAAGCCTAGCAGGTTCACGCAAAGGTTATTCGTCACGTGCATCATGTCGATTGAAGAGCGGACCTCTAGGTCTTTCCAGTAGGGTAGGTCCCAAAATATAGATTTCTTCTTCCACATGGGTGCGTGTCCCTCAGCGTCATTCAGAACAGCTAGTGCGTCGGGACCCTTTCCAAAGATTACGTGTAAATCATTGACCATAGCAAGTACGTGATCACCGGTATGCATGGCGAGCTTCTTCCGGTGATCTGCCTCACCTTTGAAATGCTTGCCTTTCTTTCGACATTGATGGTTGGTCGGAAAAAATCGACAATGGCCCAGGTACACATTCTTCCTGCATTTGTCCAGGTATATACTTTCAGTTTCTTCTAAAGAGTGCGTGCATGCGTGGTATCCCTTGTTTGTCTATCCTGAAAGGTTATTGAGAGCGGGCCAATCGTTGATGGTTACAAACAGCAACGCGTGCAGGTTAAATTCCTCCTGTTTGTGCTCATCCCACGTACGTACACCGTTTCCATTCCACAACTGTAAAAGTTCTTCAACTAATGGCCATAGGAACACATCAATGTCGTTGCCGGGTTGCTTAGGTCCTTGGATGAGAATTGGCATCATAATGAACTTCCGCTTCATGCACATCAAAGGAGGAAGGTTATACATGCATAGAGTAACGAGCCAGGTGCTGTGATTGCTCCTTTGCTCCGCGAAAGGATTAATGCCATCCGCGCTTAAACCAAACCATACGTTCCTTGGGCCACTTGCAAACTCAGGCCAGTACTTTCTCTCGATTTTTCTCCACTGTGACCCGTCAGCGGGTGCTCTCAACTTCCCGTCTTTCTTATGGTCCTCACTGTGCCATCGCATCAACTTGGCATGCTCTTCGTTTCTGAACATACGTTTCAACCGCGGTATTATAGGAGCATACCACATCACCTTCGCAGGAACCCTCTTCCTGGGGGGCTCGCCGTCAACATCACCAGGGTCATCTCATCTGATCTTATACCGCAATGCACCGCATAACAGGCATGCGTTTAGATCCTTGTACGCACCGCGGTAGAGGATGCAATCATTAGGGCATGCATGTATCTTCTGCACCTCCAATCCTAGAGGGCATACGACCTTCTTTGCTGCGTATGTACTGTCGGGCAATTCGTTATCCTTTGGAAGCTTCTTCTTCAATATTTTCAGTAGCTTCTCAAATCCTTTGTCAGGCACAGCATTCTCAGCCTTTCACTGCAGCAATTCCAGTATGGTACCGAGCTTTGTGTTGCCATCTTCGCAATTGGGGTACAACCCTTTTTTGTGATCCTCTAACATGCGGTCGAACTTCAGCTTCTCCTTTTGACTTTCGCATTGCGTCCTTGCATCGACAATGACCCGGCGGAGATCATCATCATCGGGCACATCGTCTGGTTCCTCATGATCTTCAGCAGCTTCCCCCGTTGCAGCATCATTGGGCACATCGTATGGTTCCTCTTGATCTTCAGCAGCTTCCCCCGTTGCAGCATCACCGTATTCAGGGGGCACATAGTTGTCATCGTCCTCTTCTTCTTCACCGTCTTCCATCATAACCCCTATTTCTCCGTGCCTCGTCCAAACATTATAGTGTGACATGAAACCATTGTAAAGCCGGTGGGTGTGAAGGATTTTCCGGTCAGAGTAAGACTTCGTATTCCCACATTTAGGGCATGGACAACACATAAAACCATTCTGTTTGTTTGCCTCAGCCACTTCGAGAAAATCATGCACGCCCTTAATGTACTCGGAGGTGTGTCTGTCACCGTACATCCATTGCCGGTTCATCTACGTGCATTATATATAATTAAGTGTGTCAAAAACCATTACAGAACATCATGAATAGATAATTAAGTGACCAAATTAATAAAAGTTAATCATCACATTAAAACCAAAGTACATACATAGTTCTCATCTAACAACATATAGCTCTCCAGAGCATCTAATTAATTAAACCATACATTGAAACTATGTAAAACATTTCAATGTGAAAACAAATGCGATCATAATCGCAACCAAGGTAACAATTGATCCAACGACATAATGATACCAAGCCTCGGTATGAATGGAATATTTTCTAATCTTTCTCATCTTCAACCGCATTGCATCCATCTTGATCTTGTGATCATCAACGACATCCGCAACATGCAACTCCAATATCATCTTCTCCTCCTCAATTTTTTTATTTTTTCCTTCAAGTAATTGTTTTCTTCTTCAACTAAATTTAACCTCTCGACAATAGGGTCGGTTAGAATTTCCGGTTCAACTACCTCCTAGATAAATAAAATCTATGTCACGTTGGTCGACATAATTTTCATAAACAATAAATGAACCAAGTAGTTATAAAAAGATAATATATACCACATCCGAATCATAGCCAGGATGAGGGCCGACGGGGGCGGATACCAAAACCATCGCACTATATAATAACAAGCAATAATAAAAGTAAGAAAATTAGACAAGTATCTATTTAAAGTAAGATTTTTTTTCTTTCAGAAAGAAGATAAGAACAAGAGGCTCACCACAGTGGTGCCGGTGACGAGATCGGTGCGGGCGATCGACGGCGGTGAAGACGGGAGTGGGACGTGACGGGATGCTAAACCTAGACATATCTCGAGGAAAATGGAGCTTTGAGGTCGAGCTTCAAGAGGAGAAAGCTTAACTAGTGTGGCTCGGGCATTTCATCGAACACCTCATGTACATAGGAGGTGAGCTAGAGCACCACAAAGCCCTCCCCTTGCCGGCTAGGGAAAAACAGAGCACTGAGGTGCTCTGCTTGCGGGCGAGGGGTATATATAGGCACCTCATTGGTCCCGGTTCATGGCATGAACCGGGACTAAAGGGAAGCCTGTGGTCCCGGTTCAAGCCACCAACCGGGACCAATGGTGGTGGGCGAGGAGCGAGGCCCATTGGTCCCGGTTCGTCCCACCAACCGGGACCAAAGGGGCATGACGAACCGGGACCAATGCCCCCACGAGGCCCGGCAGGCCCCTGGCCTCACGAACAGGGACCAATGCCCCCAAGGGTCCCGGTTCTGGATTGAACCGGTGAAATGATTGATACGGTTGACTAGAGGGGGGTGAATAGGCAACTAACAATTTTTAGCTTTTCTTTAGCAATTTAAACTTTGCATCAAAGTAGGTTTTCTAGATATGCAACTAGATGAGCAACCTATATGATGCAACACGAATAGGAATACAAGCAAGCAAGATATATGAAACAAATAAGCTACACAAGTAAAGGCATGAGAAAACCAAGAGTGGAGACGAGGATGTGTTGCCGAAGTTCCTTCCCTTTGTGAGGAAGTACGTCTCCGTTGGAGCGGTGTGGAGGCACAATGCTCCCCAAGAAGCCACTAGGGCCACCGTAATCTCCTCACGCCCTCACACAATGCGAGATGCCGTGATTCCACTATTGGTGCCCTTGGAGGCAGCGACCGAACCTTTACAAACGAGGTTGGGGCAATCTCCACAACTCAATTGGAGGCTCCCAACGACACCATGAAGCTTCACCACAATGGACTATGGCCTCGCGGTGACCTCAACCGTCTAGGATGCTCAAACACCCAAGAGTAACAAGATCCGCAAGGGATTAGTGGGGGGAATCAAATATCTCTTGGTGGAAGTGTAGATCGGGGCCTTCTCAACCACTCCCGAGCAAATCAACAAGTTTGGTTGGCTAGGGAGTGAGATCGGGCGAAAATGGAGCTTGGAGCAATAATAGAGCTTTAATGGTGGAAGAGGTGAGTCAACGGGGAAGAAGGAGACCCTTTATGTAGTGTGTGGAAAAGATCCAACCGTTACCCACCAACCAGCCCGCGGCCAGCGGTACTACCGCGCCTGGCCAGCGGTACTACCGCAAGGCCACACGGTACTACTGCTTGCAACCAAGCGGTACTACCGCACGGCAGTGCGGTACAACCGTACCGACTCACGGTACTGCCGCGACCCCAGCACAGAAACAGACGCAAGGCTGGGGGCGGTACTTCCGCACGCGCGGTACTACCGCGCCCCGCATGCGGTACTACCGTAGGGCAAAAGTCCCAGCCAGGGGGAAGGGGAACTTCCGTGCCTACTTCCGCAAATAAACGGAAGTAGCAAAAACCCGACACAGTAGTACTGCCGAGGGGCGGTACTACTGCCTGACCGCATAGCGCGGTAGTACCGCATGGCGAAAGCGGTACTACCACGGCAGGTGCGGATGTAATTCCGCTCCTACTACCGCAAAGGGGGCGGCACTAGCCTGGTGGGCAGCGGTAGTGCGGCTCCTGGGGAGCGGTACTACCGTGGGCACCAGTGGTACTACCGCGCCACCGCACAGTACTACCGTGGGCGCCTACCGTACTACCGTTGATCCAGGAGCAGTACTACCGCAACCACAACAGCAGCCAGTCAAAGGAGGCAGGAAAACGGAGGAAGCTCCAAGGAAGTGGAAGGGGATAAAAGGAGACGTGTACGTGATGATTCCACCCAAACCTTTCCAACGCGGACCCCCTCTTAATAGTACGGCTTTCCTACGACTCAAATCCACCAAAAAGAAACATAGAAAAGACACCGTCTTCGTCAGTCTTCGAGGGGCACCCAATCGTCTTGTGCCTAGCAAAGAAGTGTCTGGAATACTCATGGCACACGATTAGTCCGCAAATGCATTGTCATCAATCACCAAAACACTTAGGGATAAACATCTAGGTGGATTGATGACAAAACGGGATTTGCACAAGGAAAATACTATTAAGTAAATGCAAACCCCTCCTCTCTATAATATAGACGGGCTCCCCGTAAATGTGTGCCACCTAGATGAGCACGAATAGGAACAGAGCTCCCCCTATATTATAGAGACAAGGCATATCTATCACTAGACAAGATAGTACAAACATAAGATAACTAAGATAGATAGAGTGCATATGTCTTAAACCATATGGAGGATAGGTCTCGAAGGCACAAACCAAACAAAAGCAAACGAGGCAAACGAGGTCCAAACGACAAAGCAAACAAACACACCAAGCACGACACAACGCAAATCCCTACACTCTCTCCCCCTTTAGCATCGAGACGCCAAAAAGGCAGAGAGGACACCTACACACACGGGGTGGCTCAGGCAGAGAAGTCGTCCCACTGCTCCTCGTGCTCCTCGTCAGACTCAGCGGCGGGGATAGTCTCCTCGAGGTCATCCTCTGAACTGGTCCACTTGTAGCCCTGCTTTGACATCCAGGCAGCCTCAGGAGTGATGACGTCCTCAGACCCGCCAGACACATCCTCTCCAAAGAGCCTCATCACCTTCTTGTCACGGCGGCGACTCTCCTTGTCAGTCACGTGAGCCCTGTACTGTCCCTTCGCCTGCATGCAGAAGAGAGTCTTCATCTTGTCCTTTAGCTTCTTGGCCCATGACGACTCAGAGGAAGAAGTGGTGGACCTAGCAGCACGGTCCTCAGCAACAGTCTCAGCAGCAGCAGCCTCCCCCTCACCAGCAGCCCTCCTAGTAGAAGATGCCTCAGCACAGGTAGTGGTGTTGGCCCAGTTGGGCTTGACGCGGAGGCTGATGGACTCATGGCGAATCCAGTCTGGAGCAAGGAACTCATCACCTGGATACGTCTTCTCCCAAGTGGTGGAGAGCAGCAGAAACAGGTACGGTCCATAGATAGGTACCTTGCGAGTGAACACCGCAAACCGAAGCTCACACCACATGATGTGTGAGACATCAAGTGGCTGAGTCTGAGAAGAACGTGCCTCTACACACAAGAGCAACATGTCCACTAGATATGCATGTACCTTGTCCTTGTCGCCAATGCGTGGGAACAGAGTGTTGTGGAAGATGCGATGCATGATATCCAGAAAGGAGTTCAACACTCAAGATGACTTGCCATTGGGGAGTACCTTCTCAACAAGGAAGGGCTGAAGCTGGTTCTTGTTGGCAGACTCAGAGTTGGCATGGGGGCGAACACCAACGGGGGTGTGAAGCCCGTAATCAGGAATGTGCAGCAGATCCATGAACTCTTTCCATGTAGCAGACAACTGATGGCCATTGGTCATCCAGGTCATCCTCCGCTCCTCCCCGGGATGAAAGTACACTGAGGCAAAGAACTGACAGATGAGCTCAGGGTCATAGTCAAGGTGAAAGGAGATCACCGGCTCAATAGCAAACTGCTCCACCAAGTCCAGAGCCTCTCCAAAATAGTCATGAAACTTGTCCTTCCGCAGGTGATGCATGTCTATCCACTTGACATCCACGAAGGTATTCTGCTTGTTCTTGATCACATCCAGATAGATGAGAGCCTGTTGCTTGGTCCAGAACAACTCGGTGCCTCTGAGGATAGCCCGAGGATTCACATAGGGATTGATCTTCCGGCGCTCGACATACTCAGCGGTTGAAATCTCGTCCATGCCCTTAGCCGGTTCCTTTTGCTTGCTGGCAGTGGACTTGACATTGCGCTTGGGGGCATTGGAGCCCTCTGGGGCTTCGTCTTGGGGGTTGCGCAGACACTTGGAGCCAGTGTCACGACTGGGATTGGAACGGCGAGAGCCACCACCTGAGACACAGAACGCAAAAACACCCACAACAGCCAAGAGAGGTTAATGCAAAGACCACAACAACGCAAGTGAAACAAGCAGAAAGCACACATGATAAATTCCTAGAGAGAGATTTGATCCCTACGGTAGTACTGCCAAGTGATGCGGAGCTAAGATAGTAGTACGACGCTTAGACGTGGTAGTACCGTGCAAGATCACGGTAGTACCGGGTGTAGGAGCGGTAGTATGACCTTAGCGCCACGGCCGGCGCGGTAGTACTGCGTCTGCAGAGCGGTAGTACCGCTTGGTACGGTAGTACCGCACCTGACGGGCGGTAGTACCGCACATCGGGCACGGTAGTACCGCACCGCGTCAGATCTGAACTGGTTCAAATCTGAAAAAGCCCGCGAAACCATGGCGGTACTACGGTTGGACAAAGCTACCACAAGACAGCATATCAAGTATGTTTCCTACGCATCACGACTCTCCTACATCCTACTCTTGCATAGATTTGGCCTAAAATCTCAAGAACGACAAGTTTCTCCCCAAAAACCTAGAAGCAAGAGAACAGCCAAGAAAAAGAGGGATTTGGGGAAAAACCTTGGTCCATGGCAAGAGGAAGTGGTGGGGAACGATCCCACCGGTCGGAATCCGAGGAGAGTGGCTGGAGACGGAGATCCGGCGAGGGCCTCCGGCGCCGTTCTCGAGAGGGAAAGACGTGGAGAGAGAGACAATGAATGGGTATGGGGAGTTGGAACTCCCCTGCCCGAGTCATAACCCCCACGCGCCCTTGACGGCGCGGTAGTACCGTGCCCAGACACGGTAGTACCGCATGGCGCAGTACTTCCGAAGTACCACACCAGAGCAGTAGTACCGTGCCGTGGCGCGGTAGTACCGTGCCTCCCAAAGAGGTAGTACCGCGCCCAGATGCGGTAGTACCGTGGGCTCAAGAAGATGCACGTTTCGAGCGCGAAAAACTGGATCTTTGCACAAACCACTCCGAGCCAACACGACACCACAAGACCACGCAACACACAAAACCAGAAAGGCACACGACAAACGAACCAACCACGAGACACCACCTCTCCAAAAGAGAGGGCGGTGGCCGTAGCCACCTATGTTTGAGTCAATTGGTATGGCACCACGAAGAATTATCCTTGGGTCCATGACCAAAACTTGTCTTTGAAGCACAAGTACCATCAAATATGGCTAATGTGAAAGACTTGATTGATTTCTGCATAATGGGGGGAGGGAGAGTTCATTGAGAGAACATCACTCCCCCTATGTCCATGCCTACATCTAAATAGGACAACACGTTGAGTATGGTGGGGTGTGCAAGGGTTCAAGCAACATTGCTCGAATCGATGATATTTAGCTCATGCCTTAACTCGCGAAATCTTGCTTCATCCAAGGGCTTCATGAAGATATCTGTACGGTTATCATGAGTGTTGACGTAGTTGAGATCGATCTCTCCTCGCCTAATGTGATCCCGGATGAAGTGATACCGGATCTCAATATGCTTCGTCTTGAAGTGTTGTACCGGGTTGAGAGAGATCTTGATGGCACTTTCATTGTCACACCAAAGAGGCACTTTGTCACAAGTGACACCGTAATCCTTTAAAGTTTGCCTCATCCATAAGAGTTGTGCACAACAACTACCGGCCGCCACATACTCCGCTTCGGTGGACGAGAGAGACACACAACTTTGCTTTTTGGAAGACCAACTTACCAAAGAGCAACCAAGGAATTGGCACCCTCCGGAAGTGGACTTCCTATCCACTTTGTCTCCCGCCGAATCGGAATCCGAGTACCCTACAAGCTTGAAGTTTGATCCTCTTGGGTACCATAAGCCAAAGTTTGGGGTATGAGCCAAATATCGAAAGATTCGTTTGACCGCCACATAGTGACTTTCCTTAGGTGCGGCTTGAAACCATGCACAAATTCCCACACTCAACATGATGTCCGGTCTAGATGCACAAAGGTAAAGCAAGGATCCAATCATGGAACGATATACCTTTTGATCCACCACTTTACCATTGGGATCTGAGTCAAGTTGGCACTTGGTGGGCATTGGAGTGGAAGCCGGCTTGACATCACTAAGCTTGAATCTCTTGAGCATGTCTTGAGTGTATTTCGGTTGATTGATGAAGGTTCCTTCTCTTCTTTGCTTCACTTTGAACCCTAGAAAGAACTTCAACTCTCCCATGGAGGACATCTCGAACTTTGAGGTCATGAGAGCGGCAAATTCCTCATTGAAAGCTTTGTTAGGAGAACCAAAGATAATATCATCAACATATAATTGGCACACAAACAACTCCCCTTTGACCTTCTTAGTAAAAAGAGTGGGGTCGATTAGCCCAACTTCAAAACCACGGTCTTGTAACAACTCGGTAAGGTGGTCATACCACGCACGTGGGGCTTGCTTAAGGCCATAGAGTGCCTTATCGAGTTGATACACATGATCAGGAAAGTAGGGATCCTCGAACCCGGGGGGTTGCTTGACGTAAACCAATTCATTAATGGGACCATTAAGAAAAGCACTCTTCACATCCATTTGATGTAACTTAAAGTTATGATGAGAAGCATATGCAATCAACATGCGAATGGATTCAAGACGAGCAACGGGAGAAAAGGTTTCACCGTAGTCGATACCCTCGACTTGGGAGTAGCCTTGTGCTACCAAACGAGCCTTGTTGCGAATGATAATCCCATGGGAATCTTGCTTGTTCTTGAATATCCACTTGGTTCCAATGACATTGTGGTTCCCCGTTGGCCTTGGCACCAATCTCCACACTTTGTTGTGCTCGAAGTTGTTGAGTTCTTCGTGCATGGCATTGAGCCAATCCGGATCTTCTAGCGCCTAATAGACCTTGTGGGGTTCCACACAAGAGACAAACGCGTGATGCTCACAATAATTTGCTAATTGTCTAAGAGTGCTTACCCCCTTTCTTAAGCTTCCAAGCACATTCGTCATGAGATGATCCTTGGTGGAGAGCTTGGAAGCAACCTTGGCGGCACGACGCTCTAATTCCTCCTCGGTGGTGAGTTGAGGAGCGGTTACTTGATCATCTTGAGCGCCGTCATGAACTTGTTCTTGATCTTGAACTTGCTCGGGGGAGAGAACTTGACCTTGGGCATCACTTGGTGTGTCAACACCGTCTTGAGTATGATCTTGCCCTTGGTCTTGTTCATGAGGTTGAGGGCCTTCACTTTGTTCTTCGGAAGCGTGTGGGCCTTCGGTTGGTGATGGCTCCACTTGAGTGGAGTATTGTCCTTCTCCTTCGGCCACAAGGGGTTCCTCAATGGGTAGGATGAAACCAACACCCATTCTTCTTATGGCTTGAGGAGGAATTTCATCACCTACATCACAAGTGCCACTTTGCTCCACTTGGGAGCCGTTATTCTCATCAAACTCCACGTTACACGTCTCCTCAATAAGTCCCGTGGATTTATTGAGGACACGGTAAGCATGAGAGTTTGTAGCATAACCAACAAATATGCCCTCATAAGCTCTAGCCTCAAATTTAGACAACCGAACACCTTTCTTGAGAATGAAACACTTACACCCGAATACCCGGAAGTACTTGAGGTTGGGCTTGTTACCGGTGAGTATCTCATATGGAGTCTTGTTCAAGCCCTTGTGGAGGTAGAGCCGATTTGATGCATGACACGCGGTGTTGATGGCTTCGGCCCAAAAGTTGTACGGAGACTTGAACTCCGCCATCATGGTTCTTGCCACATCCATCAACGTCCGGTTCTTCCTCTCTGCAACACCGTTTTGTTGAGGGGTGTAGGGTGCGGAATATTGATGCTTGATTCCCTCGTCACTAAGAAACTCATCCAAGGTGTAGTTCTTGAACTCGGTGCCGTTGTCACTTCTTATTGTCAAGATCTTTGCATTGTGTTGACGTTGTGCTTCATTTGCAAAGTCAATGACGGTTTGTTGGGTCTCGCTCTTCCTCTTGAAGAAATACACCCACATGTACCTTGAGTAGTCATCCACAATCACCAAGCAATACTTCCTACCTCCAAGACTATCAAAGGATGGAGACCAAAAGAGATCCATGTGAAGGAGCTCCAAAGGCCTCTTTGAATAAATGATAGTCGTGGGAGGGTGAGCCTTCTCATGTAGCTTTCCTTCAATACAAGCACTCCAAGCACGATCTTTAGCAAAACTAACATTTGTTAGTCCACGGACATGGTCCCCCTTGAGGAGACTTTGCAAAGATCTCATATTGACATGGGCTAAACGGCGATGCCAAAGCCATCCCACATCAACTTTAGCCATTAGGCATGTCGCGGTCTTAGTGGGTCGCTCCGAAAAGTTAATCACATATAGACCGTTCTCGACATGCCCAACAAAGGCTACTTTAAGAGTCTTGCTCCACAAGTGGGCCACGGTATCGATATCAAAGAAAGTGGCAAAGCCCATGATAGCAAGTTGACGAACGGAAAGTAAATTATATGCAAGGGACTCAACAAGCATGACCTTCTTGATCGTGAGATCATGAGAGATGACCACCTTGCCAAGTCCCAATACCTTAGAAGATGAGGCGTCACCCCACTCGACATTGGTGGGCATAGATGGAACCTTGTGCACGTCCACCACCAAGTCCTTGCTTCCGGTCATATGATTTGTAGCTCCGCTATCGAGCAACCATGATCCCCCACCGGAAGCAAACACCTACAGGAGATCAATGCTTGGTTTTAGGTACCCATTTTGTAATGGGTCCTTTGATGTTAGTAACCAGGGTTTTTGGAACCCAAATAGACCATTCAATGTATTCATGAAGAGAACCAACAAATTTGGCATAAACATGCCCATCACTAGCACGGCATAACACATAAGAAGGGTTAAAATCGCCGGCTTTGTTGAGAGGGATGGCATTGCCCTTCTTGACATTGTTCTTCTTCTTCTCCTCGGGGGCACTCTCTCCCTCCCTCACAAAGGTTTTCATGAGGGGAGGAGGTCGTTTGGTCTTGTCATTCTTCTTCTTGTTCTTGGAGTCGGGCACGTACCCAACCCCTTCCTTGGCCACACCTCCCTTTTGGTTGATCAAGAGATCGTTGAGGTTCTTCTTGCCTTGTATGCAAGTCGCAAGACCTCTCTCAAGTTGCTCCTTCAACTTCGCATTTTCCTCAACAAGATGTATATGCTCACAACACGGGTTAGTAGCATTTGCATTATCAATTAAAACCATATGAGGAAAAGTTGCTTTCTCCTTTGTTAGCTTCACTTGGAGTTGATCATGAGACTCCTTGAGACTAGCGTGAATACCCTTCAAGGCCTTGTGGGCCTTGTCAAGTATATCAAACTCCTCTTTGAGTCTAGCAAGATCAACCCCGAGTTTGGCCTTCTCAGAATTTAGCACACGAGAAACAATGAGGGCATGATCATAATCTTTCTTTAACTTAGCATGATCAACGTTGTGTGACTCCTCAAGAGCCAAACGAAGACCACGCTCTTCCTCGAGAGCATTGGAAAGATCCGAAATCTCATCGGCATAGTCATGACTATGCCCTTCCATCTTAGAAATGGTGTCTTCGTGAGCCTTGATCATGTCATTGGCCTCACCCAGTTGTTCCAAGAGAGCAACAAAGTGCTTCTTGGATTTTCCCTTGAGTTTCCCATAAAGGCCTCAAACTCATTAGCCTCCACATTAGCTCCCTCAAGTTCATTAATGCTATCCGTTGGGGAAGGATGATTAATGATGGTAGTTTTGATGTTGGAGGTTACCTTGTTGGTGGCTTTAGCCATGAGACACTTGGCGGTGATGCTCTCGTTGGGTGAGTCGAAGAGAGACACCCGTGACGTTGTTGCAATGGCAACGGAGGCCATGGAAACCGACTCATCATCTTCATCATCATCATCATCCTCATTGTACTCTTCTTGCACAACCAAAGCCTTGGGAGGAGTCTTCTTGGTGAAGTTGTTCTTGTTGGGGAACGACTTGGCCTTGTCCTTTCGGATGAGTTTGCCACCATTGTCTTCCCTCTTCTCATACGGGCATTCCGCAACGAAATGACTCACGTTGCCGCAATTGTAGCAAGTCCTTACACGTTGCTTGCCCCTTGTGCCACTCGAGTTGTTTTTGCTAAAATTGGGCCTCGAGTTTTTCTTGCTCCAAAATTGCCTTGAAGCAAGTGCCATGTGTTCATGATATGCATACTTCGTATCTTCGGGGTTGCTCTCCTCTTCTTCCTCTTCTTCTTCTTCCACGGTGAGCTTGGCCTTCAATGCAAGGTTAGGCTTCTTTGCCCATTGAGAACGGAGCACCGCATTGTCGGCGGTCTTGTCCAAAATGTTCATGGCCACAAACTCATCCAACACTTCGCTTGAAGTCAAAGTGTGGAAGTCCGGTCTTCGACGAATGGCGGAGGACATGGCCTTGTGGTAGGGCATCATTGCCTTGAGGAATTTGCGCTTGATCCAATTGTCATCCGTGTCCTTGCTCCCATGATCTCGTAGTGAGACCGCGAGTTTGGTTACTCTCCGATAAAGCTCACAAGGTTCTTCATCTTCCTTCATTGCAAACTCATCGGCCTCGTCTTGTACCACTTCATAGTTGGAGCATTGAATGCTTGCGCTTCCCCGGTAGAGAGACACGACACAATGCCATGCATCTTTGGCCAAGGCGAAGGGACGAAGATGAGGTAGGTCTTCGGGTGGAATTGCATCTTGAATGATGAAGAGAGCATTCTCATTAAATTGATTGTCCGCGGCTTCTCGAGGAGTGAAGTTGCTTGGATCATGTGGATAGAAACCTTCTTCAATGATTCTCCAAAGGTTAGTGTTCACATGATTTAAATGACGTTTAAAGCGGTAAACCCAAGAATCAAAATCCTCATTTTCACAATCTTAGGGGGAGGACCGACATGATTCAAATGAGTGGAAGGAAACGGTCCACCATAAACAAGTGGTGGTTCCACATGGACAAAGATGCAGGTGCCATTCTTGCCACTAGAAGAAGGAGCCTTTTCACTACTAGCTTCCCCCTTGTCAGGGATAGCATCCGACACCTTGTTGGCGGGATCACCCACTTTCAACGGTGCGGTGGATAGTTTAAGCCCCTCAAGAAATTTAGTAAACACGCTTTCAACTTCGGTCGTCATGGAGGTTTTCAATGTCTCCAAGGCCACATTGAACTCCTCATGAGAGACCGAAGTTCCCCCATCTCCCGTAGACGAGATCGGATTCACACCGGAGTGTTCCTCCACACCGTCTACGGTATCAACCATACTCTTTGGACGGTAAAGTCCCTAATAAAGAGACGAGGCTCTGATACCAATTGAAATGATCGATATGGTTGACTAGAGGGGTGGTGAATAGGCAACTAACAATTTTTAGCTTTTCTTTAGCAATTTAAACTTTGCATCAAAGTAGGTTGTCTAGATATGCAACTAGATGAGCAACCTATATGATGCAACACGAATAGGAACACAAGCAAGCAAGATATATGAAACAAATAAGCTACACTAGCAAAGGCATGAGAAAACCAAGAGTGTAGACGGTGGAGACGAGGATGTGTTGCCGAAGTTCCTTCCCTTTGAGAGGAAGTACGTCTCCGTTGGAGCGGTGTGGAGGCACAATGCTCCCTAAGAAGCCACTAGGGCCACCGTAATCTCCTCACGCCCTCACACAATGCGAGATGCCGTGATTCCACTATTGGTGCCCTTGGAGGCAGCGACCGAACCTTTACAAACGAGGTTGGGGCAATCTCCACAACTCAATTGGAGGCTCCCAACGACACCACGAAGCTTCACGACAATGGACTATGGCTTCGCGGTGACCTCAACCGTCTAGGATGCTCAAACACCCAAGAGTAACAAGATCCGCAAGGAATTAGTGGGGGGAATCAAATATCTCTTGGTGGAAGTGTAGATCGGGGCCTCTCAACCACTCCCGAGCAAATCAACAAGTTTGGTTGGCTAGGGAGTGAGATCGGGCGAAAATGGAGCTTGGAGCAATAATGGAGCTTTAATGGTGGAAGAGGTGAGTCAACGGGGAAGAAGGAGACCCCTTATATAGTGTGTGGAAAAGATCCAACCGTTACCCACCAACCAGCCCGCGGCCAGCGGTACTACCGCGCCTGGCCAGCGGTACTACCGCAAGGCCACGCGGTACTACTGCTTGCAACCAAGCGGTACTACCGCATGGCAGTGCGGTACAACCGTACCGACCCACGGTACTGCCGCGACCCCAGCACAGAAACAGACGCAAGGCTGGGGGCGGTACTTCCACACGCGTGGTACTACCGCGCCCTCCATGCGGTACTACCGCAGGGCAAAAGTCCCAGCCAGGGGGAAGGGGAACTTCCGTGCCTACTTCCGCAAATAAACGGAAGTAGCAAAAACCCGACACAGTAGTACTGCCAAGGGGCGGTACTACTGCCTGACCGCATAGCGCGGTACTACCGCATGGCGAAAGCGGTACTACCGCGGCAGGTGCGGATGTAAAAAATTACATTCGCTCCTACTACCGCAAAGGGGGCGGCACTAGCCTGGTGGGCAGCGGTAGTGCGGCTCCTGGGGAGCGGTACTACCGTGGGCACCAGCGGTACTACCGCGCCACCGCGCGGTACTACCGTGGGCGCCTACGGTACTACCGTTGATCCAGGAGCAGTACTACCGCAACCACAACAGCAGCCAGTCAAAGGAGGCAGGAAAACGGAGGAAGCTCCAAGGAAGTGGAAGGGGATAAAAGGAGACGTGTACGTGATGATTCCACCCAAACATTTCCAACGCGGACCCCCTCTTAATAGTACGGATTTCCTACGACTCAAATCCACCAAAAAGAAACGTAGAAAAGACGCTGTCTTCGTCAGTATTCGAGGGGCACCCAATCGTCTTGTGCCTAGCAAAGAAGTGTCTGGAATACTCATGGCACACGATTAGTCTACAAATGCGTTGTCATCAATCACCAAAACACTTAGGGATAAATATGTCCTTACAACCGGGACTAATGGGCTGACCCGGCCTGAACCAAAGCCCTCTTTTCTACTAGTGGGTAGAACTTCTTGAGGTTTTGTTGCAACATTTTTTTCCCTTGCATGATTACTATAATGGACTACTTTAGTAAAAAATGATTTTAGGAAAGCAAAAACAATATTACACCCCAAAAGAGGTCATAATCGTAGTGTTTGGATAGTGGTATTTCATCAAGATTTTTTTGTGCTAGATAATTCATATAATAATTTGGATAAAACCACCAAACATGGTTCGAAATATAATGTTTCTAAGATTTACTCAGCATTCCACCTTCTTCCCCCAAGGGAATGAATAGCGGTTGAAAATACAATATTTTTTTATGCAATACCTTATATATGTAATCTAGAGAAGACAAAGGACATGATATATCGCGGACTATGTATTAGTGTCATGTCTAATGGTTATTATTTGCTTGCTCCTGAAAATAAACTAGAGAAATATGTAACCAAGAGATGCATTCTTTTACAACTGAGAGAATTTTCATACATCCTTTACTAAGCGAAGAAAAACCTTTTTTCGTTTCTCTTTCTTCTAACTCGGCACGTGGCAACGCCGTTGTGAATATCCTCACCATTTAATGCATAATTTTTAAATTAGTGTATCCCCTTGTCCACTATCCAAATACCTGTTATGCGCAACTCATGGGGTTTGTCCTTTTGTAGGACCAAGCTGTTAGGGTAACGTAGTAATTTCAAAAAAAACTCCTACGCACACGCAAGATCATGGTGATGCATAGCAACAAGAGGGGAGAGTGTTGTCTACGTACCCTCGTAGACCGGAAGCGGAAGTGTTAGCACAACGCGGTTGATGTAGTCGTACGTCTTCACGGCCCGACCGATCAAGCACGGAAACTACGACACCTCCGAGTTCTAGCACACGTTCAGCTCGATGACGATCCCCGGACTCCGATCCAGCAAAGTGTCGGGGAAGAGTTCCGTCAGCACGACGACGTGGTGACGATTTTGATGTTCTACCGTCGCAGGGCTTCGCCTAAGCACCGCTACAATATTATCGAGGATTATGGTGGAGGGGGGCACCGCACACGGCTAAGAGAACGATCACGAAGATCAACTTGTGTCTAGAGGTGCCCCCCTGCCCCTGTATATAAAGGAGCAAGGGGGAGAGGCCGGCCGGCCCTTGAGGCGCGCCAAGGAGGGGGGAGTCCTCCTCCTAGTAGGAGTAGGAGTCCCCTTTCCTAGTCCAACTAGGAAGAGAGAAGGGGGAAGGAAAGAGAGGGAGAGGGAGAGGGAAAGAGGGGCCGCGCCCCCCCTCCCCTAGTCCAATTCGGACTCCCTATGGGAGGGGGCGCGCCACCTCCTGGGCTGCTGCCCTCTCTCTCCCCTCAGGCCCACTAAGGCCCAATACTTCCCCGGGGGGTTCCGGTAACCCTTCTAGCACTCCGGTTTTCTCCGAAATCACCCGAAACACTTCTGGTGTCCGAATATAGCCGTCCAATATATCGATCTTTATGTCTCGACCATTTCGAGACTCCTCGTCATGTCCGTGATCATATCCGGGACTCCGAACAACCTTCGATACATCAAAATATATAAACTCATAATGAAACTGTCATCGTAACGTTAAGCGTGCGGACCCTACGGGTTCGAGAACAATGTAGACATGACCGAGACACGTCTCCGGTCAATAACCAATATCGGAACCTGGATGCTCATATTGGCTCCTACATTTTCTACGAAGATCTTTTATCAGTCAGACCGCATAACAACAGACGTTGTTCCCTTTGTCATCGGTATGTTACTTGCCCGGGATTTGATCGTCGGTATCTTAATACCTAGTTCAATCTCGTTACCGGCAAGTCTCTTTACTCGTTCCGTAATACATCATCCCGCAGCTAACTTATTAGTTGCAATGCTTGCAAGGCTTATGTGATGTGCATTACCGAGAGGGCCCAGAGATACCTCTCCGACAATCGGAGTGACAAATCCTAATCTCGAAATACGCCAACCCAATAAGTACCTTCGGAGACACCTATAGAGCACCTTTATAATCACCCAGTTACGTTGTGACGTTTGGTAGCACACAAAGTGTTCCTCCGGTAAACGGGAGATGCATAATCTCATGGTCATAGGAACATGTATAAGTCATGAAGAAAGCAATAGCAACAAACTAAACGATCAAGTGCTAAGCTAACAAAATGGGTCAAGTCAATCACATCATTCTTCTAGTGATGTGATCCCGTTAATCAAATGACAACTCATGTCTATGGCTAGGAAACTTAACCATCTTCGATCAACGAGCTAGTCAAGTAGAGGCATACTAGTGACACTATGTTTGTCTATGTATTCACACATGTATTATGTTTCCAGTTAATACAATTCTAGCATGAATAATAAACATTTATCATGATATAAGGAAATAAATAATAACTTTATTATTGCCTCTAGGGCATATTTCCTTCACAAGCAAGCCATCATATTTCAATTATGCATGTTCCTTACTTTGCATTTAAAACTAGTAGGTTGCATAGTGTCCATAAAATAAATACATGAAAGAACTGGAATCTCATTGCACATCTTCAATAAGTTAGACGCAAGTGTTCTTCTTATTCAAGGACCATTGAACAAATCTTAAATTAATCGGGACGTGGTCTCAAATAGCAAAGTTAATTGTTGTTGTCATGGTAACACCCAGATTTGAACCTCACGAGGATATAGACATGTTGAATTTTTTTGTATGTGCAAGGGACACGATGTGTTTGTGTGCGCACGAGTTATGTGTCCATATAGCCTAAAACATTTTATTTAGTGTCTATATGGTCCAAGGGCCTATTTGGCCCAAAGGCATTTTATAGGAATATTAGGCCATATATAGTACAACGCAAGGTGCTCCGAGCATTGCTAGAACAATATAACCAATTTTGTTTAGGCATCAATGCTTATTAATAGAGTAAGGATGATTAATTAGGCACGTCTATTATAGAAACAAGTATAAGTGCTTAAGGAAAAACAAGACTATTACAAGCACCTCTCTTAGCACTTTGCATTGTAGATGATCATTCAAGATTTTGTTTCTTAGAAGAAGAAAAAAATCTATGAAGCTTGTTTGGTTTGTAGGATTAGGGATTCCTATGGTCTAATTTGCATGCAATTTTAAAGATATTTCCCCATTGAGTCTAGTATGCCATACACTCAATCTTTCAGATAAAAATCCCATGTTTCTCCTACGATCGAACCAAACATTATTTATTATACATTCATGTGTTTCCATTTCATGAGGGATTCAACATGTCATGTCATATACTCCGTCATAAAACATTATCTCCCTCTATAACTTTTTATAAGACATTTTTAGAGTCCATGAAAGTGTCAAAAAAGTCTTATATTAAGTTAAAGAGGGAGTAACTCATAAGTTTTTTCTATTTCCCACGTTGCTGAAAGCCTACGATCGAACCAAGGAGGCGACAAACGTTTTGTTGACAAAATATCAATTGTTGCTTGGCCAACAAGTGGAGACTCTAAGTTGACCGCTGATACCTACATCATTATATCAAATCAACGATTTTCATTGCTACCAAACTTTTATATCAAATCAGGGATTTCCATTGGTACGAGCATATCTACCCATAGTGGAATAATATTCCCAACATTCTCCATCTAGAGAGTGCATGCAACTCCACGTCGTCTTTTATTAATTTTAATTTTGCAGCAAAATTCCATATCTACTACGTAACATTATTAATCTCGCTCGTTTCCCACACCAGCAAAATTTAGTACCCCAGATTAGTAAGATCCGTATATGAGTGGAATATATAAGTCGATCAACCGTGATGAACCAAAGAGGTAGCCAGGCATCAAAGCTTTAGCTTGGAAAAAAGAGAGGAAATTTATAAGACCAAAATTATGCCTCTTGGGTGCATGGGTCCATATCCTCCCTAGTTTGAGAGGCTTTTTCCACGGAATCGGCTCAATTCCTTGATCGGATTCTCCCACACGGGGCCCTCGACACCCGACCGAAAGAGACTTGCATCACCATGTACGCCATGCGTGCGTACGTGCGCGCAGCATGTAGATGCACGATGCACGTAGCTAGCCACCGTGATCGGGGGCCGGCCGTGCGTGCATGTAGCTAGCCGGCGGCCGTCGACGTGATATGGGCATAGATATTGCAAAATATATAGTGTTTTCTTTTGATAATCTGCAAGATATGTTGTTCCTTTGGGTGTTAATTAACCAAAAGGAAGCGCTTAGATACCCTCAAAAAACGATAAACAACACTTGATTAGGCGATGAATTGACACGAGGCGGATAAGCACGAAGCCTGGAGCCTAAACCTGGGGGACGAGGCGATTGGTAGGAATCTATAGGACAGAACCAAGTCCAAAAACAACTTATGATTTTGAGGATAAGAAAAAGAGACGGTGGCCGTCGGGTCCCCGGCCCCGATACGCGAAGCCAGCCAGCCCAGCCATGCCTGGCGTCGGCCCCTCGCCCAGCCCATACGGGTTTTGTCGCCTTGGTGCGTCGTCTTTCCTCTCCTTTCAGCCCCCCGTGCGCCTACGCGCTTGCCGGTATCTCCATTCCATCTGTTTTGTTTCGAAAATGGGAAAAATGATAAACGAATGAGTACAAAGTAAAGATCGCCGGACCTCCCCAAAATCCAACAGTCACATCAACAAACGAACAGCCGAACAAACAGTGCGTGATGATCGTTGTCTATCCTATTCTAATTCGAACTGGAGCAGGACTAGATTGCGCAGTAGTTTTTTTTTTCTTTCATTTTCGTCGTTCTCGAGAAAGTTAGTTTTTTTACTGTTGTAGCAATTCATTTTTGTAAGTGCTCGCACCCACCACGAATTGGAAATTACAGTCAAACTTCTACCAGTCATTAAATACTAAACTGTACATACACGTACTAACATGTTGGCGTAAGCACATGCGATTAGCCAACTAACTGCCCTCTGATTAAACAAACATCCACTATAGTCTAGTACTAGCAGCTAGGAGGGAAATACGAGCCTAGGTAGCTACTCAGTGCCTAAATGTATCGCCAGTGGAGGCGATAAATAACGAGCTAATTGATGAAAAAGAAGTCGTTCCCTTGCTTTAGCTAGTGGACTTGATCGGATTGGATTGGATCCGGTGTTGGTAATAGTAGATTAGCGAGTGAGAGCCACCACCACACACACACCGGCCAGGTTTCGGCACTCTAATCCGGCGCCTAATGATTACGGCGATGGACTTTTGGGTTTTGGCAGTGCCAAGTCCATCCGATCGATCTCTCAAAGACCCTAATGCCATAATTAAGGAGCAAACTTAATCATCATGCCATGTGCGCACGGGTGGCCTCTCGTGTCCTTTTCTGCTTGCCACTCGGCCAGATGCACCGCACTTTGTGCAGCTCCTAGAGAGTTTGAAAAGCACATCAAGCTTGCCAAAATATTACAGAGTAGATACTTGAAAGAAACATCTGGGCCATCTTGAGAGAAATACTAGTCACATTTGTAATTTAGTTGAAACCAATATGTATAGCAAGAGCATCTATAACCTGACTTCGCAAATCTGGTCCTTCAAACGCCCGCCGATGCGACGTCTATGGACAGTTACCAGTTATGCCTCAAATTAGCCACTCTGCATTCGAGTCTTTCATATTTCAACCCCTAAATCCATACAAATCATGTAAAAGAAATCCTACGCACTACATACTACGCACTACACGAGCTAATCTTCGTCGTCGGAGATATCCACGACGTCGGTGTCGGGCGCCGGGTGGACTGGCACATAGGAGGGCTCCGGCTCCTCCTCCTCCGGCTCGACCTCATTCATGTACGCGAACATCTCCTCTTCCTCCGCTGCGTGCTGCGCCTCCATCTCCTGCCGGCGACGTCGTCTCGCTTCCGCATCCGACTTCGAGCGGAGGGAATTGAGGATGGCCTGCTGCTCTGGCTGCATATCCGCGTCCCCAGCGTCCCCCACATCCTCCTCCTCATCCGGTTCCACTGCATCCGGTGGTAGCCCCATGGCGTTCCGGGCTTCACGCCTTGCCCGGACCTGCTCAAGGAGCTGTAGCCGGCGCTCCGGCAATAGAAATGGGTGGTCTCTTATCCGGCGGCGTGGGGGCATGGCTACTAGTGGTGACGGAGGGGGAGCGAAAAGTGGCGGCGACGGCGGACGGGCGGAGGAAAATGCGGAGGGGTAGGGTTTCGATGCCGGTCGTCGGCTTAAATAGCCGAGCTAGGCACTACGCGGCCCGCCGAAGCGGCACCACGCGACGACATTGGTCCGACGGAGGAGACGAGCTTTGGACCACCGAGTTTTTGGGCGATTCTGCGTGGGTCCCCGTCGTCAGTACGACGCGGCGGGCGCGCCCGAGCACCTTCATATACGCCCATATTTGGGCTGGATATGAGGGGTGCTGGTCAATCCAGGCGTTTGATGCCCATTTGAAGCACTCAGCTGGTTCGAAATTTCGTGACCAGTCAGTGACCGAGCGGCCCGCCCGGGCGTTTGTCGTGGGTTTGGAGTGCCCGGCTGTAGATGCTCTAAGTTTTTAAAATTGCACAAAAAATCGCACGATAGAAGATGGAAGGTTTTAATCCGTCCTCTACCATACGATCTTTTGTACAATTTTTAAAACCTACATGGATTGCTTCATCTTTGAGTCGATTTTTCGAGCTTCGATCCTTCTCGAGCTCATCCATCGGGATGGATTAGACGGAACTCTGGCGTATAGTCCTGCCGGCTTCTTGGGGCGGCAAGGTTAGTGTTTCTCGCCATGCATACGCGGTGATGAGATCTAGTGCCAGGTACTTCAGATTGATTTGAGGGTTCAATGACGGCGACTATGACTCCAGGATACTGGTCCTTAGGGGCACATGCATGAAGACTTCTCGGTTGTTATTAATAAGGTCAGGCCGGTCTCGGTATATGAGCTGCGCGTCGGCAACTCGTTCTAACGGCGGAAATAGCCGTTCGGTGCTTGAGGGATCCCGTTGTAATTTTTATTATGATTAGGGTGCTTTGTACTTCCAGGAACAGAGAAAATAAGACAGGATGCACAGCAAATCCGTTAAAAATATACAGGAGCATCGAGTAAGCATGATTAAGAAGGCCATGTAGAACAATTATTAGGCGCAACTATTGTGAGCGGCCGTACGATCTGTTAGTCATGGACATGCAGCAATCTCACAGATTCGGCGCCAGCCCCCAGCAGAAGACTTTTTCGCTCCCAGCACACGATACAGTCCCGGAGTCCACTGTACCGCCTGCTTAAACTAAGTGTATATCCGCGTTGGCCATTTCACTCGAGAGAAACGATCGAAAGCTTGCATGTGTACGCGATGTGGTGGTGCGTCGTGCCTGCTTCGGAGGACGGGGAGGCGATTTCCTTTGGAACACGGGAACCCAACGCGAGATCCGATGAAATGCGGTGCGCCGAATCCGACTTCGATCCACGCAACCCGTAATCGTCATCGTGCTGCGTGATTTCCCTGCGTTCCAAGCCGTGGTGTTAGTTAGGCTCGTTACTGGTAATACTGGGTAACTTCAATTATCTAGGTGTTTTAAAAAAAAACTGCAATTAGGGCATCTCCCAACCGTAACCCGTAAATTTCCTACCACATCCGTCCGCGGACACGGATGTCAGAGACCGCCATCCAACCATAAGCCACATACCTTTTGACTACAACTCGAACCAACTAGATGCAATTCGATCAAAATGTTTGGATTTCATATAAACACGTCCGGATTTCATATAAACATGACAGATTTCATTATATTTACATCAAGCGCTGCTAGTTTGGCTCTTAAGGTATAATTAATAATACCTAGTCTAAATGGTCGTCGACGCCCGTTTCTTGTGTCCGGTCATGAGCCACGAGAATTGAAGCTTCACCGTCTCCATTTCCGCAGCGCCGCCTCAGTAACATCCGCCTCTGGAGGCTTGTGAAATGAAGTTGTCTACCTCCACATCGCCGCCAAGCGACTAACCAGCCGATGATGTTGAGCCCACCAAGCTTGGCGTCGACGGGAAGGGAGGAGCGGTGGCCTTTCTGAGACACGAGTGTCGGCGACCTACTGTGCACTATTCTTCCTCGCTGTCAGCGGCGCCAGTGGACGTGTCGGCTCGTGCTCGTCACGACGTGGCGCGGACTCGGCGATGTCCTTTCCGTCGTCGTCGGTCTCGCCGAACACCGCCTCGCCCGCGTCATCGCTCTCCTTGTAGGCGGCCGCCACCTCCGCCACCCGTTGGCGGTACCGCCAACGAGCGAGGCAAATCTCATGGGTGGAGTGATAAGACTCGAGCAGTGCCTCCTGCTCCGTCTGGTCCACGTCCGGCGTGAGAGCCCTGCTGGCGGCGAGCTGCTCCTCCGTCGGCACGTGCTCCTGCGCGAGGTGGTTGTTGTAGGTGGCGTCGGCCTGCGCCTCCCGGACCTGCTCCTCCCGCTCTTCCCGCACCATGTCCATGTAATCGGCATGGGCCTCGCCGATGGTCGTGGTGCAACGCACCGGCGAGGATGGCACGGAAGAGGAGGGTGGCGTCGGCTCATCGTCGTCCTCTGTATACCTGCCGGCTAGCCAGCCAAAAGCAATGGCAGCCATCCTCTTCTTTTGGTTTGACGTCAGCCCGTCCCATAGAGCTTTGGCGGGGCAGAGATCTATGGTGGGAGTGTTGCGGAGAGGGATCGGAGGTGGATGACTACGGCTATGGCCGAGGCAGCGGTTTATATATCAACGGTGGAGGGCAAAGGTATGGACGGGTGACAGCAAAGGAGATGCCTCTCTAACCGCATGCCATCAATGTGGGCGACAGACGAACGGACGGGTCGCCGTCGAACGCGCGGCAGTCGCCTGCACATGGAAGTGGCGCGGGCGGGGCTCACTCGGCCGGCGCCACTTGAACGCTGGTGCTAGTGAGCGGTCGCGTCCGCTTTGGTGCGGCATGAATGCGGGCGCTGACACTCTTGAGCGGCGCTAATCGAAAACGCGCGGGAGGGGGAGGGTTTTTTGGTGGGCTAGGGCGGTCGGAAGAGGGCTTGTGAGCAGTCCACACTCCTGTACCCCCCGTTTGTCTTCGGTCTGCAGGAGAAATCGCGTCTGAACCGCTATAGGCCTGCGTTGGATGGCTTCCGTTGTCTGGACAGTTGGGTCCGAACTCATGCAGGAGGTTTGCGGGTCGGCATTGTAGACGCCCTTATCAAAGAGAGTCTTTGATTATCATGCTGTGTCTTCTATGATCATAGTGCAACACTCTTGCAAATTAAAACAAGTAATGATACATAAATTGAAAATGCTGACAACGCATATGTCTTTATAGGTGGAAAGTTTCGGTGATACACAACACATATTTCACTTTCACTGAAACTTGTTTGAATTTCAAACATTGCAAGATACCCCAAACTTAGTAACCTTTCAATCACATAATTTTAAAATTATTGCTAAGATAAAGCCAAACATAGTTGAACTCCTCCCAAAATTATCGCATTGCGACACCATCTGATACAACACCTATTAATACAATCTAATATAGCTATATTGCCACTAGGTAGTTGTGGCCATGACCACGGTCACCATATAGTTCTTGCCATGACCACGGTGAACGCGTTGTTGTGGCAACATCCACGGTCATGCTCAGTTCTAGCCGCAACCATGGTCACCGCCTAGTTGCTACAGTGGCCACAACCAAAACGCCCGCCAATGCCATGGACGCCGCCATGTCCATGTCCGCCGCCACCATCGCGTTCGTCCAAGTCAATGTCGTACAATGTGGCTTGGGTGGCCTCAAATCACCGCAGAAGATCATCCGCATTAAGCGCAGGCGCAGGCACATGCAGCGGCACGGGTGCGGGCATGTCCATCTGTGTGACCTTCGCCTCCATCTACACAACCTCCTCCAGTGCCTTGTCCATCTCTGCCCACAAGGGGTCCAAAGGATCCTCTTCCTCCTCCTCAGCGATGCCAAAATAGAAGATTAGGGGTATGCCATGGACAAGGTGTTTGTGTTGGGTTGGAGATGGAAATGGTGTGAGAGAAGGGATGGCCGCTATCTTATATCCCACCGCAGGCGAGCTTGCCATTAAGGATAGGTTGTTGGATAGGCAGGCGGAGGGGTGGTCCAAGGCTGTTGCGGTCTCATCTCACTCCTTCAGTGCGCACAAACTAATAAGGCGGCGCGACGTCCGCTGGTCCTGGCTGGTAGATCGCAGATCGCGACAGCTCACCAGATCGGATAAGGGGGTGCAACAACGTTAGAGCACGGTAAAGGTGCTAACGGGTGGTGTACAACTCATGGCGAAGAGCTCGGTTAGCTCTGTCCAGCCCATCAGCATGCAAAACCAGGTTCTGATGGTAGAAGGCCTCTCGGGTGACAGTGGAGTAGGCGGCAGTGTAGTATCCCTCCGCACCAACATCGGATGCGATAGCAATGTGCCTGAAAGGGGAGGTGTCCAACTCTCGATACTCTCCACGAAGACGTGTCAGAGTAGCATAAGCAGCATCGTGGACTGCCATATCGATGGTCACTCCAACACCATGAGCAGTGTGCAGCACAGTTGAGGGAGTCCTGGATTAGGGGGTCTCCGGACAGCCGGACTATATCCTTTGGCCGGACTGTTGGACTATGAAGATACAAGATTGAAGACTTCGTCCCGTGTCCAGATGGGACTCTACTTGGCGTGGAAGGCAAGCTAGGCAATACGGATATGTGTATCTCCTCCTTTGTAACCGACCTTGTGTAACCCTAGCCCCCTCCGGTGTCTATATAAACCGGAGGGTTTTAGTCCGTAGGACAACATACAATCATACCATAGGCTAGCTTCTAGGGTTTAGCCTCTCCGATCTCGTGGTAGATCAACTCTTGTACTACTCATATTATCAAGAATAATCAAGCAGGATGTAGGGTTTTACCTCCATCAAGAGGGCCCGAACCTGGGTAAAACATCGTGTCCCCTGCCTCATGTTACCATCCGCCTTAGACGCATAGTTCGGGACCCCCTACCCGAGATCCGTCGGTTTTGACACCGACATTGGTGATTTCATTGAGAGTTCCTCTGTGTCATCGCCATTAGGCTTGATGGCTCCTTCGATCATCGATAGCGATGCAGTCTAGGGTGAGTCTTTTCTCCCCGGACAGATCTTTGTATTCGGTGGCTTCGCACTGCGGGCCAACTCGCTTGGCCATCTGGAGCAGATCGAGAGTTACGCCCCTGGCCATTAGGTCAGGTTTGGAAGCTTAAACTACACGACCGATATCCGTAGAGACTTGATCTTCGACGGATTCGAGCCCCTGCTTAGTGCGCCACGCGGTCACGATGAGCATGATTTAGCTCTGCCATCAGACAGCGTCCAGGAGATCGCGCCGGCAACCGCTCCGACCCTCAATTCGGAACCAGTTGTGCCATCCATGCACGGGTGGATAGACCCCGCCACGGAGGCCGCATCCTCAACGGCGATCGAGCCGAATATTGACCTTACCCTTCATGAGAGCCGTGATGCCACACTGCCGGATCCTTCCCCGGCCACGGACTTCGAACCGCCTGCGCCCGTGCCTATCGAATCCGACTGGGCGCCAATCATGGAGTTTACCTCCGCGGATATCTTTCAGCACTCGCCCTTCGGCGACATGCTGAACTCATTAAGGTCACTCTCCTTGTCAGGAGAGTCCTGGCCGAACTATGTCCGGCAGGATTGGGGTACGGATGACGAAGAAATTCGCCGCCCACCCACCACCCACTTAGTAGCCACTGTCGACGATTTAACCGACATGCTCGACCTCGACTCCGAAGACATCGACGGTATGGACGACGATGCAAGAGACGAATAGGAACCACTGCCCACAGGGCACTGGACGCCCACTTCATCATATGATGTATACATGGTGGACACATCCAAAGAAAGCTACGACGAGGAACGGAAGGGCGCAACGAAGGGTTGTTCCCTCGAGAAGCAGTCAAAGCGGCGGCGTAAGCGCCGCTCCAAATCCCGCCTCGGCAGAAACAACGGTCATATAGACCCAGCGATAGAGCAGGGTGAACCATCGCCCGACCAGGGCAACACGGAGAATCAAACCAAACAACCCGACTTCGTCGAAGATAACAGTCCGGACGACATCACACCGGACAGGAGCCCGGAGCAACAGAATGCCCATCAAAGGCTTGTTGCCACTGCGAGGAGTCTGAAAAAGCAGAAGCAAAGGCTCAGGGCTGCGCAAGACACACTCAGAATCAGATGGAGTGAATTACTCAACACTGCAGCGAAGTACGGCGGTAATCGCCACACCAAGAGCTACCCGAAGCAAAAGTTGCTACCCGAATTCGACGAGGAGGCCTTAGATCCCCCGCAATTAGAAAACAAAACGGCCATCCGGTCGGATTGACGACCTCGTGGCCAATATAGAGCGGCAAACGACGCCGCACATAAGCCAGTACGCGATCCACGCGAGAGCTCGCATCAAAAGGACGGCGCAACCAGATCCATATACGGGCCACGCAAGCGTGCTCCAGTATGCAATACAACACAACAAACATCCGAACACCACGGTACACCCAAATACAGGGGTGCCGCACACCCCCTATGCTTCACCGATGAGGTGCTGGACCATGAATTTCCAGAGGGATTCAAACCCGTAAATATAGAGGCGTACGACGGAACAATAGACCCCGGGGTCTGGATTGACTACTATATCCTCCATATCCACATGGCTCGAGGAGACGATCTTCACTCCATCAAGTACTTACCCCTCAAGCTCAAAGGGCCAGCTCGGCACTGGCTTAAAAGCCTCCCCGAAAACTCCATTGGAAGCTGGGAAGAGCTCGAAGACGCCTTTCGGGCAAATTTTCAAGGGACCTATGTCCGACCACCGGATGCAGACGATTTAAGTCATATAACTCAACATCCCGGAGAGTCATCCCAAAAGCTTTGGAACAGTTTCCTCACTAAGAAGAACTAAATAGTAGACTGTCCGGACGCCGAAGCCTTAGCAGCTTTCAAGCACAACGTTCGAGACGAATGGCTTGCCAGACACCTCGGCCAAGAAAAGCCGAGAACAACGGCAACATTAACAAGCCTCATGACCCTCTTTTGCGCGGGCGAGGACAGCTGGTTAGCCCGATGCAGCACCAGTGACCCAAGTACATCCGAAGTCAGGGACGGAAACGGGAAATCACGACGCAGCAAAAACAAGCACCGAAATAAAGAAGACAACCTAAAGAGCACGGCGGTAAACGCCGGATTCAGAAGCTCTCGGCCAGGTCAGCAAAAGCCGCCCTCCGAAGGCAACAGAGACGAACTGTCCAGCCTAAACAAGATTCTGGACCAAATATGTTAGATCCATAGTACGCCCGACAAACCTGGAAATCATACCCATAGAGAATTTTGGGTCTTCAAGCAGTCCGGCAAGCTCAACGCCGAACATAAGGGGCAGGATACACCAAGCGAAGACGAGGACGAGCCTCGCAAGCAAAGCACTGGGGAACAGAAGAAATTCCCACCAGAAGTCAAAACAGTCAACATGTTATACGTGATAAAGGGGAGAAACAAAGCGGCACTCCCAGAGACACATGCCCCAGGGCCTATCACCGCGGAGTTCTACCACTGGTTGTCCCAACCGATCACTTTTGACCATCGGGATTACTCAGCAAGTGTCCGGCGTGCAGGATGGGCTGCCTTGGTATTAGACCCAATAATCGACGGATACCACTTCACACGAGTCCTGATGGACGGCGGCAGCAGTCTAAACCTGATATATCAGGACACAGTCCGCAACATGGGGATAGACCCATCAAAAATTAGCCATAGCAACACTACCTTTAAAGGAGTAACGCCAGGCCCAGAATCCCATTGCACGGGCTCCCTGCTACTAGAGGTTATATTTGGCTTCCCCGATAACTTCCGTAGCGAAAATTTAACCTTCCACATCGCTCTGTTCCAAAGCGGCTATCAAGCACTACTCGGACGCGAAGCTTTCGCTCGCTTTAACGCAATACCGCATTACGCTTCCCTCATGCTTAAGATGCCCGGTCCACGCGGCATCATTATAGTAAATGGAAATATTGAGCGCTCCTTGCGCGCGGAAGACCGTGCAGCTGCCTCAGCAGCCGCACACTAAACGACTCACTAACTAAAGCATCTGACAGGTCGTTAAGACCACGGACACGGTTGGATGAGTCCGGTACAGCTATATGTAATTGATACATGTTTGATGGCTATACCCCTATTACCATACAAGGGGCTCAACGCACGCGCACAAGTGGTAATCAAGCTCAACTTTATCCATTTTGAACTATATATTGTTTATTTAGTATAACTTACCTTTTGCACGGCAACTTTTCAATTAAGTTCCTCTCTTTTTCAGATGACCATCGTGCTATACCCGTCCAGAATACGGCACAACGGAGACACAAGCGCAGACGTGCAGTAGGGACCCGTTCGAAGGATTCTTTTTAGATTAAGACCCTGCGTAAACCTTTTTTACTGTCTCTTGTTGATACACATCCCTCATATTCTCAGTACAATTGAGAAGGATGCTGACGTATTGGCATGTGGCCACGTCAGAATATTGCACGTACCTGGACACCAGGGGCTTATTACAAAGGGCACTGTTTAGGCTCAGTTTACACCATAAAGACCAAATACCTTAGGGAGTGTTCGGCGTCGCGAGTTTGGCCTTATATGCATCAGCTCCGAATCATGTCTTTGGTCAAATGTTGGGTTTGCTCGGCTCCTGTGTTTTGCTACCTTACGTTCCGCTCTATCGGCTAAGGCGACACCAGGAGAACTACTGCAATTGTGCCCTGGTTCATCCGGACGAGCACCTCAGTAGAGAAAGCCGAAAACTGACTGTCATGATATAGCATGAGACTGGTCAACCACTCGATGACCTATCGGAATCTTCGGGATTCCTCCGCCTTAACGAAGGGCTGTTTCCCGGCCAGGCATGTACGCACCCCGAATTCGGATGAGTGCGGAGCCACTAGGGGCTATATAGTAGCCCCACTGTCAAACTCCTTTGGCTAAGTGAAAGTGTTAAAGCATTATAGTCCGGTTGCCTAGTTCGCTGCGCTATCACCTCCTTAATGGACCAAGATGTTGGATCAAGTGTGAACATGCGTCTTCTGCGAACACCCCCGCATTATATGTGTGGGGGCTGAAGCCGACGACTGCAATCTTTCAGGTTATATACATATATACATAGACGGCCGCACAGGAGGCATCATAATACTTTTGGGCAAAAGTATAAATACAGCCTTGATAAACTTAATAAAGCATTGTTTTTACAATGGGAATACATGTCACGCAAACATAATATTCTTCGAGCACTGGGCCTCTATCGAACGAGCGCCTTCAAGAACTTCTTCAAAATAATGCTCGGCAGCCACTCGGCCTATGGACGAACCCTGCGCCGCAACAGTGGTGGCATCCATATCAGCCCAGTATGTTTTGACACGGGCAAGGGCCATCCGCGAGCCTTCTATGCACGCCGACCTCTTCATCGCATTAATGCGCGGCACCGCACCAAGGAACTGCTGCACCAAACTAAAATAGTTGTTCGGCTTTGGCCTTTCCGGCCATAGATGATCCACAACATACCTCATGGCAAGTCCGGACAATCTATTCAGCTCGGCCCATTCGGCAAGTCGATCAGTCAATGGAAGCGGACGCTCTGGAGCATTAAATTGTGACCAGAATAGCTTGTCCACTTCACGATCTGTTTGATCTCGGAAGTATTCGGCCGCATCGACAACACTCGCCGCCAAGTCCAGATATGCGTCCGCCGAACTCCACAGCCAGTCCAGAGGGGCATACTGAGGATCTCCAAACTTCCTCTGCAGCATGAAGGGTTTCCCAGCCACGATATCCCCGGCTTGACGCAGCTCCTCCTTCTTCGCTCTCATCGCAGAGCGGGTGTCTTTGGTCGCCATCGTGGCCTTTTCTAGGTCCGTCGCCTTCGCCCTGTTTTCTTCTTCAAGAAGTTGGCAACGGTCGGCAGTGTCTTTTAACTTTATAGCCATCTTGGCCATTCTTTCCCTGCTCTCGCTATGCGCGGCCTTTTCGGCTCTTAACTCTTTGGCCACCCTTAAAGCGGCCGCATTACTACTCCTTGCTTGCTCCTTGGCTCGGGCAAGCTCCGCCCGAAGGGTCTCCACGGTGTCAGCTCCGTCTGCAGTCACGACATATAAAAGATACTGGCATCATGCTGCTCTTACTATGTGGCATTCATCAGAAAATTCACCTACCTTGTGCCTCGTCAAGCCGCTTGTTAACAAGCACGATGTCGGCATCGGCCGCATCCAGTTGCCGCTTTAGTTCGGCAACCCCATCAGTCCAGGTAGCCAACGAAGCTTCAACCACTTGCACATAAAGGTGGTCTGGTTATTACCTGGGACTACGATCCTCTGTTTGCCGCCGTTCTCGACGACAACCAGAGTCTCAGGGGCTACTATCCACACAGGGCACACCTAAATAGGTGCGGTACTGTCAAAAATGTATATCATTTCACGTACCTTGAAATCCGTTAGTAGACTCATAAAGGCTTCATGCAACCCGCTTTCGGTGGACGAAATCCTTTCAATCACCGTACCCATCAACGTATGGTGCTCTTCTGAGATAGTCACTCACTCTAGTAGATCCTTTAATACGTCCGACCGCATACCAGATGGTGCCGGGCTCTTTTGATTGCTCTCTTCAAGAGCCGGATACTGGGGACTTCGGGTGGCCATAGGATTACCTTCTGGCCTTGCCGGATCAGGATAAACCCTCCGCGACGACACTTCAAGGTCGCCCGCTTCTTGAGCTGGGGAGTCCGGGGGAGGCGTTTCGCTCTCCATCATCTCTGGAAGAAGATCCCCTGAAGACGAGCTCTGCTGAGAAGGGCTAAGATCCGAACTGCAAGATAAATGCTTCGGTTATTTTCCTCAGAAGTAAGGTAGGATAGCTTCACTATTAAGTACTTTTTGATTACTTATAGCTCGTTAGAGGGCTGATCCTCGCGCGGACATTGTGCGGCAAGAGCACCCTCTGAGGCAGGACCCTCTGGTGGAGATTTCTTCTCCCGTTTGGAAACCTTGGTTTCCGGATCTTCAGAGGTAGTCCTCTTCCTTCCCGGGGCGAGAGAATGTCAGATTCTTCCCCTGGGTTGTCCTCCCTCACGGAGGCGCTCATTCCCTCGGTTGGAATATGTAGCGGTGGAGGCTGCTTTTGCCCTCTTTATTCCCCCTTCATCTTCCTTTGAGGGCACCAGGCAAGGTGCTGGCTCGAGCATTTTTTCCAGCACCAGATTGTCCAAGCCTTCAGGAAGGGGGGCCGAACACCGGATCATCTTCGCCTTTGTTATCCAGTCCTGGTCAAAGAGTGATTCTTCAGAATGATGTCATGATAAATAAAAGGACAGTGTGTTCGGCCATGGGATTACTTACTTGGGCCGCGGTGCGGTTGCTGCTCAAGCCCACGTCCTCGGTAGTGTCCGGACACTCTATTTGGGGTCCGAAGAACGATTTGTACATCTCCTCGTGTGTCAGGACGAGGAAATTCTGAATAGTGCGCGGTCCTTCCGGGTTGAATTCCCACATGCGGAGGGGCCGGCGTTTGCAAGGCTGGACTCGACGAACCAGCATGACTTGCATTACCATAATCAGACTGAAATCTCCCTCGAAGAGATCTTGGATGCGGCTCTGCAGTATGGGCACGTCCTTGGCTGGGCCCCAGCTCAGCCCCCTGCTGTTCCATGACATCAATTGTGGTGGAGGGCCTGAGCGAAAGGTGGGGGCGGCTACCCACTTGGCACTTCGGGGAGCTGTGACGTAAAACCACTCCCATTGCCACAATCTGGACACCTCTGGAAAGGAGCCCTTCGGCCATGGAGCACCAGCAATTTTTCTTATTAGAGCACCTCTGCACACTGCATACTGCCCTTCGACCATCTTAGGCTTCACATCAAAGGTCTTTAGCCACAGGCCGAAGTGAGGGGTAATGCGAAGGAAGGCCTCACAAACGACAATAAATGACGAGATGTGAAGGAGGGAATCTGGGGCCAGATCGTGAAAATCCAGCCCGTAATAGAACATAAGACCCCTAACAAAGGGATCCAGATCAAGGCCTAGTCCTCAGAGGAAGTGGGAGAAGAACACAATGCTCTAGTTGGGTTCGGGAGTAGGGATGACCTGCCCTCGGGCGGGCAGCCTATGCGAAATTTCGGCGGTCAGGTATCTGGCCTCCCTCAACTTCTTGATATCCTTCTCCGTGACGGAGGAAGGCATCCACCGGCCTTGAAGGCTGGGTCCGGACATGATTGAAGGTCCGAAGCACCTGACCTGTGCTTTGGGTGTTAGAACTCGAGGCAGGGGAAGGATTCGATTGAGCACGGGAGGAAAGAAGTAAAAGCCTTGTGCCTTTATAAAGAGGGTGAATATCAAGCGTCCTCCTCATAGCCGTTTGGGACTTGCCTAAAATCTAGGAGTCCTAGGCATGGTTGGGTTACCCACGTCTGTATTAATGAGAATCCCGTAATTAGGGGAACACGATCTCTGCTTTGACAAGACGTGTCAAGAAACCACCTCGCGTTATGTGCGGGACTGGTTAAGGAAAAACGGTTCGAATAATTACCGGGCCATGGCATGATGTCATGCTGCCAAAACGTGTCAGCAAATTGGATTTGTGGAAATACTATTCTCTCTATGGTGGTATGTGGAACTTATTTTGCATGGTCGGACATTATCCTTGTATTCAAACTCTTCTATGGTGTGTTCGGAGGAGGAACTTGCCTTGCAATGCCGAAGACAACACTGCGCGCCGGACTCATCGTCATTGAAGCCTGGTTCAGGGGCTACTGAGGGAGTCCTGGATTAGGGGGTCTCCGGACAGCCGGACTATATCCTTTGGCCGGACTGTTGGACTATGAAGATACAAGATTGAAGACTTCGTACCGTGTCCGGATGGGACTCTACTTGGCGTGGAAGGCAAGCTAGGCAATACGGATATGTGTATCTCCTCCTTTGTAACCGACCTTGTGTAACCCTAGCCCCCTCCGGTGTATATATAAACCGGAGGGTTTTAGTCCGTAGGACAACATACAATCATACCATAGGCTAGCTTCCAGGGTTTAGCCTCTCTGATCTCGTTGTAGATCAACTCTTGTACTACTTGTTGGAAATATGCCCTAGAGGCAATAATAAATTGATTATTATTATATTTCCTTGTTCATGATAATCGTTTATTATCCATGCTAGAATTGTATTGATAGGAAACTCAGATACATGTGTGGATACATAGACAACACCATGTCCCTAGTAAGCCTCTAGTTGACTAGCTCGTTGATCAATAGATGGTTACGGTTTCCCGACCATGGACATTGGATGTCGTTGATAACGGGATCACATCATTAGGAGAATGATGTGATGGAAAAGACCCAATCCTAAGCATAGCACTAGATCATGTAGTTCGTATGCTAAAGCTTTTCTAATGTCAAGTATCGTTTCCTTAGACCATGAGATTGTGTAACTCCCGGATACCGTAGGAGTGCTTTGGGTGTGCCAAACGTCACAACGTAACTGGGTGGCTATAAAGGTACACTATGGGTATCTCCGAAAGTGTCTGTTGGGTTGGCACGAATCGAGACTGGGATTTGTCACTCCGTGTGACGGAGAGGTATCTCTGGGCCCACTCGGTAGGACATCATCATAATGTGCACAATGTGACCAAGGAGTTGATCACGGGATGATGTGTTACAGAACGAGTAAAGAGACTTGCCGGTAACGAGATTGAACAAGGTATCGGGATACCGACGATCGAATCTCGGGCAAGTATCGTACCGATAGACAAAGGGAATTGTATACGGGATTGATTAAGTCCTTGACATCGTGGTTCATCCGATGAGATCATCGTGGAACATGTGGGAGCCAACATGGGTATCCAGATCCCGCTGTTGGTTATTGACCGGAGAACGTCTCGGTCATGTCTGCATGTCTCCCGAACCCGTAGGGTCTACACACTTAAGGTTCGATGACGCTAGGGTTATAAAGGAAGTTTGTATGTGGTTACCGAATGTTGTTCGGAGTCCCGGATGAGATCCCGGACGCCATGAGGAGTTCCGGAATGGTCCGTAGGTAAAGATTTATATATGGGAAGTCCTGTTTTGGTCACCGGACAAGTTTCGGGGTCACCGGTATTGTACCGGGACCACAGAAAGGGTCCCGGGGGTCCACCGGGTGGGGCCACCTGCCCCGGGGGGCCACATGGGCTGTAAGGGGGTGCGCCTTGGCCTATATGGGCCAAGGGCACCAGCCCCAAGAGGCCCATGCGCCAAGGGATAAGGAAAGGAAGAGTCCTAAAGGGGGAAGGCACCTCCGAGGTGCCTTGGGGAGGAGGGACTCATCCCTAGCCGCACCCTTCCTTGGAGGAAGGGCCAAGGCTGCGCCCCCCTCTCCCTTGCCCCTATATATATGTGTGGGGGTGGGAGGGCAGCCATACCTTTGCCTTTGGTGCAGCCCTCCCCTCTCCCAAGTCCTTCTCCTCTCCCGTGGTGCTTGGCGAAGCCCTGCAGGATTGCCACGCTCCTCCACCACCACCACGCCGTTGTGCTGCTGCGGGATGGAGTCTTCCTCAACCTCTCCCTCTCTCCTTGCTGGATCAAGGCATGGGAGACGTCACCGGGCTGTACGTGTGTTGAACGCGGAGGTGCCGTGCGTTCGGCACTTGGTCATCGGTGATTTGGATCACGACGAGTACGACTCCATCAACCCCGTTCACGTGAACGCTTCCGCTTAGCGATCTACAAGGGTATGTAGATGCACTCTCCTTCCCCTCGTTGCTAGTTTCTCCATAGATAGATCTTGGTGACACGTTGGAAAATTTTGAATTTCTGCTACGTTCCCCAACAGTGGCATCATGAGCTAGGTCTATTGCGTAGATTCTATGCACGAGTAGAACACAAAGTAGTTGTGGGCATTGATTTTGTTCAATATGCTTGCCGTTACTAGTCTTATCTTGATTCGGTGGCATCGTGGGATGAAGCGGCCCGGACCAACCTTACACATACGCTTACGTGAGACCGGTTCCACCGACAAACATGCACTAGTTGCATAAGGTGGCTGGCGGGTGTCTGTCTCTCCCACTTTAGTCGGATCGGATTCGATGAACAGGGTCCTTATGAAGGGTAAATAGCAATTGGCATATCACGTTGTGGTCTTTGCGTAGGTAAGAAACGTTCTTGCTAGAAACCCATAGCAGCCACGTAAAACATGCAAACAACAATTAGAGGACGTCTAACTTGTTTTTGCAGGGTATGCTATGTGATGTGATATGGCCAAAGGATGTGATGAATGATATATGTGATGTATGAGATGATCATGTTCTTGTAATAGGAATCACGACTTGCATGTCGATGAGTATGACAACCGGTAGGAGCCATAGGAGTTGTCTTAATTTATTTATGACCTGCGTGTCAACATAAACGTCATGTAATTACTTTACTTTATTGCTAACCGTTAGCTGTAGTAGTAGAAGTAATAGTTGACGAGACAACTTCAAGAAGACACGATGATGGAGATCATGGTGTCATGCCGGTGACGATGATGATCATGGAGCCCCGAAGATGGAGATCAAAAGGAGCAATATGATATTGGCCATATCATGTCACTATTTGATTGCATGTGATGTTTATCATGTTTATGCATCTTGTTTTCTTAGAACAATGGTAGTAAATAAGATGATTCCTCATTAAAATTTCAAGAAGGTGTTCCCCCTAACTGTGCACCGTTGTGACAGTTCGTTGTTTCAAAGCACCACGTGATGATCGGGTGTTTGATTCCAACGTTCACATACAACGGTTGTAAGACAGATTTACACATGCAAACACTTAGGTTGACTTGACGAGCCTAGCATGTGTACAGACATGGCTTCGGAACACAGAAGACCGAAAGGTCGAGCATGAGTCGTATGGTAGATACGATCAGCATGAAGATGTTCACCGATGTTGACTAGTCCGTCTCACGTGATGATCGGACACGGCCTAGTTGACTCGGATCATGTAATCACTTAGATGACTAGAGGGATGTCTATCTGAGTGGGAGTTCATAAGATGAACTAAATTATCCTGAACATAGTCAAAAGGTCTTCGCAAATTATGCCGTAGCTCGCGCTTTAGTTCTACTGTTTAGTTTTGTTCCTAGAGAAAAATTAGTTGAAAGTTGATAGTAGCAATTAAGCGGACTAGGTCCGTAAACGGAGGATTTTCCTCATTGCTTCATAGAAGGCTTGTCCTTAATGCACCGCTCAGTGTGCTGAACCTCGAACGTCGTCTGTGGATGTTGCGAACATCTGACATACACGTTTTGATGACTACATGATAGTTCAGTGCGTAATGCTAAACGGCTTAGAGTTGAGGCACTGAAGACGTTTTGAAACGTCGCGAAACATATGAGATGTTTCGAGGGCTGAAATTGGGATTTCAGGCTCGTGCCCACGTCAAGAGGTATAAGACCTCCGACGATTTTCTTAGCCTGCAAACTAAGGGAGAAAAGCTCAATTGTTGAACTTGTGCTCAGATTGTCTGAGTACAACAATCATTTGAATCGAGTGGGAGTTGATCTTCCAGATAAGATAGTGATGTTTCTCCGAAGTCATTACCACCAAGCTGCTAGAGCTTCGTGATGAACTATAATATATCAGGGACATATATGATGATCCTTGAGATATTCGCGATGTTTGACAGCAAAGTAGAAATCAAGAAGGAGCATCAATTGTTGATGGTTGGTGAAACCACTAGTTTCAAGAAGGGCAAGGGCAAGAAGGGATACTTCATGAAACGGCAATTCAGCTGCTGCTCTAGTGAAGAAACCCAAGGTTGAACCCAAACCCGAGACTAAGTGCTTCTGTAATAAGGGGAACAACCACTGGAGCAGAATTACCCTAGATACTTGGTAGATAAGAAGGCTGGCAAGGTCGATAGAAGTATATTGGATATACATTGTGTTGATGTGTACTTTACTAGTACTCCTAGTAGCACGAGGGTATTAGATACCGGTTCGGTTGCTAAGTGTTAGTAACTCGAAATAAAAGCTATGGAATAAACGGAGACTAGATAAAGGTGAGCTGACGATATGTGTTGGAAGTGTTTTCAATGTTGATATGATCAAGCATCGCACGCTCCCTCTACCATCGAGACTGGTGTTAAACCTAAATAATTGTTATTTGGTGTTTGCGTTGAGCATAGACGTGATTGGATTATGTCTATCGCAATACGGTTATTCATTTAAGGAGAATAATGGTTACTCTGTTTATTTGAATAATACCTTCAATGGTCTTGCACCTAAAATGAATGGTTTATTGAATCTCGATCGTAGTGATACACATGTTCATGCCAAAAGATATAAGATAGTAATGATAGTACCACCTACTTGTGGCACTGCCACTTAAGTCATATCGGTATAAAACGCATGAAGAAGCTCCATGTTGATGGATCTTTGGGCTCACTCGTTTTGAAAAGTTTGAGACATGCGAACCATGTCTATTGGTGTATATGCATGAAGAAACTCCATGCAAATGGACCGTTTGGACTCACTTGATCTTGAATCACTTGAGACATGCAAATCATACCACATGGGCAAGATGACTGAAAGCCTCGTTTTAGTAAGACGGAACAAGATAGCAACTCGTTGGAAGTAACACATTTTGATGTGTGCAGTCCAATGAGTGCTGAGGCGTATAGTGGATATCGTTATGTTCTTCACAGATGATTTGAGTAGATGTTGAGTATATTTACTTGATGAATCATGAGTCTGAATTATTGAAAGGTTCAAGTAATTTCAGGGTGAAGTTGAAAGATCGTCGTGACAAGAGGATAAAATATCTATGATATGATCATAGAGATGAATATCTGAATTACGAGTTTGGCACAGAATTAAGAAATTGGGGAAATCGTTTGACAACTAATACAGCCTGGAACACCATAGTGTGATGGTGTGTCCGTACATCATAACTGCACCCTATTGGATATGATGCATACCATGATTTCTCTTATCGAATTACCATGATAGTTCATGGGTTAGGCATTAGAGACAACCACATTCACTTTAAATAGGGCACCACGTAATTCCGATGAGATGACACCGTATGAACTATGGTTTAGAGAAACCTAAGCTGTCATTTCTTAAAAGTGTGGGGCTGCGACGCTTATGTGAAAAAGTTTCAGGCTAATAAGCTCGAACCCAAAGCGGATAAATGCATCTTCATAGGACACCCAAAAAAGTTGGGTATACCTCCTGTCTCAGATCCAAAAGCAATAAGGGATTGTTTCTAGAATCGGGTCCTTTCTCGAGAAAAAGTTTCTCTCGAAGGAATTGAGTGGGAGGATGGTGGAGACTTGATGAGGTTATTGAACCGTCACTTCAACTAGTGTATAGCAGGGCACAAAGAGTTGTTCCTGTGGCACCTACACCAATTGAAGTGGAAGCTTATGATATTGATCATGAGACTTCGGATCAAGTCACTCCCAAACCTCGTAGGATGACAAGGATGCGTACTACTTCAGAGTGGTACGTAATCCTGTCTTGGAAGTCATGTTGCTAGACAACAATGAACCTACGAGCCATGGAGAAGCGATGGTGGGCCCGGATTCCGATAAATGGCTCGAGGCCATAAAATCCGAGAGAGGATCCATGTATGAAAACAAAGTGTAGACTTTGGCGGAACAGCTCGATGGTCGTAAGGCTGTTGAGTACAGATGGATTTTAAAAGGAAGACGGACAATGATGGTAAGTATCACCATTAAGAAAGCTCGACTTGTCGTTAAGATGTTTTCCGACAAGTTCAAGGAGTTGACTACGGTGAGACTTTCTCACTCGTAGCGATGCTAAGAGTCTGTTGGAATTATATTAGCGATTACTGCATTATTTACGAAATCTTGCAGATAGGATGTCAAAACATTGTTTCCTCGACGATTTTCTTGAGGAAAGGTTGTATGTGATACAACCGGAAGGTTTTGTCAATCCTGAAAGATGCTAATAAGTATGCAAAGCTCCAGCAATCCTTCTAAGGACTGGAGTAAGCATCTCGGAGTTGGAATGTACGCTTTGATGAGATGATCAAAGATTTTGGGTTTATACAAAGTTTATGAGAAACTTGTATTTCCGAAGAAGTGAGTGGGAGCACTATAGAATTTCTGATGAGTATATGTTATTGACATATTGTTGATCAGAAATGACGTAGAATTTCTGGAAAGCATATAGGGTTATTTGAAAAGTGTTTTCAATGAAAGCCTGGATTAAGCTACTTGAACATTGAGCACCAAAATCTATAAGGATAGATCAAAACGCTTAATGGTACTTTCAAATGAGCACATATCTTGACATGATCTTGAAGGTGTTCAAGATGGATCAGTCAAAGAAGGAGTTCTTGCCTGAGTTGTAAGGTATGAAGTTAAGACTTAAAGCTCGACCATGGCAGAATAGAGAGAAAGGACGAAGGTCGTCCCCTATGCTTAAGACGTAGGCTCTACAGTATGCTATGCTGTGTACCGCACCTGAAGTGTGCCTTGCCATGAGTCAGTCAAGGGGTACAAGAGTGATCCAAGAATGGATCACAGGACAGCGGTCAAAGTTATCCTTAGTAACTAGTGGACTAAGGAATTTTCTCGATTATGGAGGTGGTAAAAGAGTTCGTCGTAAAGGGTTACGCCGATGCAAACTTTGACACTAATCCAGATTATTCTGAGTAGTAAACTGGATTCGTATAGTAGAACAGTTATTTGGAATAGCTCCAAATAGAACGTGGTAGCTGCATCTAGGAGATGACATAGAGATTTGTAAAGCACACACGGATCTGAAAGGTTCAGACCCGTTGACTATAACCTCTCTCACAAGCATAACATGATCAAACCCAGAACTCATCGAGTGTTAATCACATGGTAAATGTGAACTAGATTATTGACTCTAGTAAACTCTTTGGGTGTTAGTCGCATGGGGATGTGACCTTGAGTGTTAATCACATATCGATGTGAACTAGATTATTGACTCTAGTGCAAGTGGGAGACTATTGGAAATATGCCCTAGAGGCAATAATAAATTGATTATTATTATATTTCAGTGTTCATGATAATCGTTTATTATCCATGCTAGAATTGTATTGATAGGAAACTCAGATACATGTGTGGATACATAGACAACACCATGTCCCTAGTAAGCCTCTAGTTGACTAGCTCGTTGATCAATAGATGGTTACGGTTTCCTGACCATGGACATTGGATGTCGTTGATAACGGGATCACATCATTAGGAGAATGATGTGATGGACAAGACCCAATCCTAAGCATAGCACTAGATCGTGTAGTTCGTATGCTAAAGCTTTTCTAATGTCAAGTATCATTTCCTTAGACCATGAGATTGTGCAACTCCCGGATACCGTAGGAGTGCTTTGGGTGTGCCAAACGTCACAACGGAACTGGGTGGCTATAAAGGTACACTACGGGTATCTCCGAAAGTGTCTGTTGGGTTGGCACGAATCGAGACTGGGATTTGTCACTCCGTGTGACGGAGAGGTATCTCTGGGCCCACTCGGTAGGACATCATCATAATGTGCACAATGTGACCAAGGAGTTGATCACGGGATGATGTGTTACGGAACGAGTAAAGAGACTTGCCGGTAACGAGATTGAACAAGGTATCGGGATACCGACGATCGAATCTCGGGCAAGTATCGTACCGATAGACAAAGGGAATTGTATACGGGATTGATTAAGTCCTTGACATCGTGGTTCATCCGATGAGATCATCGTGGAACATGTGGGAGCCAACATGGGTATCCAGATCCCGCTGTTGGTTATTGACCGGAGAACGTCTCGGTCATGTCTACTTGTCTCCCGAACCCGTAGGGTCTACACACTTAAGGTTCGATGACGCTAGGGTTATAAAGGAAGTTTGTATGTGGTTACCGAATGTTTTTCGAAGTCCCGGATGAGATCCCGAACGTCACGAGGAGTTCCGGAATGGTCCGGAGGTAAAGATTTATATATGGGAAGTCCTGTTTTGGTCACCGGACAAGTTTCGGGGTCACCGGTATTGTACCGGGATCACCGGAAGGGTCCCGGGGGTCCACCGGGTGGGGCCACCTGCCCCGGGGGGCCACATGGGCTGTAAGGGGGTGCACCTTGGCCTATATGGGCCAAGGGCACCAGCCCCAAGAGGCCCATGCGCCAAGGGATAAGGAAAGGAAGAGTCCTAAAGGGGGAAGGCACCTCCGAGGTGCCTTGGGGAGGAGGGACTCCTCCCTAGCCGCACCCTTCCTTGGAGGAAGGGCCAAGGCTGCGCCCCCCTCTCCCTTGCCCCTATATATATGTGTGGGGGTGGGAGGGCAGCCATACCTTTTCCTTTGGTGCAGCCCTCCCCTCTCCCAAGTCCTTCTCCTCTCCCGTGGTGCTTGGCGAAGGCCTGCAGGATTGCCACGCTCCTCCACCACCACCACGCCGTTGTGCTGCTGCTGGATGGAGTCTTCCTCAACCTCTCCCTCTCTCCTTGCTGGATCAAGGCATGGGAGACGTCACCGGGCTGTACGTGTGTTGAACGCGGAGGTGCCGTGCGTTCGGCACTTGGTCATCGGTGATTTGGATCACGACGAGTACGACTCCATCAACCCCGTTCACTTGAACGCTTCCGCTTAGCGATCTACAAGGGTATGTAGATGCACTCTCCTTCCCCTCGTTGCTAGTTTCTCCATAGATAGATCTTGGTGACACGTAGGAAAATTTTGAATTTCTGCTACGTTCCCCAACACTACTCATATTATCAAGAATAATCAAGCAGGACGTAGGGTTTTACCTCCATCAAGAGGGCTCGAACCTGGGTAAAACATCGTGTCCCCTGCCTCCTATTACCATTCACCTTAGACGCACAGTTCGGGACCCCCTACCCGAGATCCGCCGGTTTTCACACCGACAACAGTAGTGGAGTCATACTCCCGAGAGTAGAGGTGGACGATGGCACGGTGCTGCTCCTGGTTAAATTCCTGGTACTGCTCGTACACAGTGTGCTCAGGGTGCCGGCGATAACCCAGATAGGTCATCATCTCAGCTTACATAGCAGGTGAACCTGAGACATCAATGGCCGTCATGTGGCACATGACCTGTCTCGTGGGTTCCATCTGAAAACAAAGATGTTTTAAAGAAGTCAAATGACAGTGTGGGTACTATTCAAAATACTACTCTAAGGAATAACTAGGGCTTATACAACTTTGGGGTGAATGTGGTCACGGGATCCTAATGTTAGAGTTAGCAAATTCGTTTAACCCGAGTAGAAGAGAGTTCAGAGTCCCAGAGTAAAGATCGAGGCGTAAAAGATCCTAATACCACCCAAATGGTGACGTGGGCCCGTAAGACACACATCCATGTTAGTAAAAAGTTTTGCAATGTCTAGACTCGACTTCGGCCAAGGAGTGTGGAAGGGGGATTCCTACAGGCAGTCGGCTCTGATACCAACTTGTGATGCTCCCGATTCAATCATACACTAATCATACACGCAAACATGTACGATCAAGATTAGGGACTCACGGGAAGATGTCACAGCACAACTCTACAAATAAAATAAGTCACACAAGCATCATATTACAAGCCAGGGGCCTTGAGGGCTCGAATACAAGAGCTCGGTCATAGACGAGTCAGCGGAAGCAACAATATCTAAGTACAAGCATAAGTTAAACAAGTTGCCATAAGATGGCTAGCACAAACTGGGATACATATCGAAAGAGGCGCAGGCCTCCTGCCTGGGATCCTCCTAAACTACTCCTGGTCGTCATCAGCGGCTTGCACGTAGTAGTAGGCACCTCCAGTGTAGTAGGAGTCATCGTCGACAGTGGCATCTGGCTCCTGGACTCCAACGTTTGGTCGCAACAACCGGGTATAGAAATGGGAAAAAGGGAGAGCAAAGCAACCGTGAGTACTCATCGAAAGTACTCGCAAGCAAGGAGCTACACTACATATGCATTGGTATCAATGAAAGGGGTAGTACATGTGGACTGAACTGTAGAATGCCAGAATAAGAGGGGGATAGCTAGTCCTATGGAAGACTACGCTTCTGGTAGCCTCCATCTTGAAGCACAAGAAGAGAGTAGATGGTAAGTTAACCAAGTATCATTGCATAGCATATTCCTACCCGGCGATCCTCCCCTCGTCGCCCCGTGAGAGAGCGATCACCGGATTGTATCTGGCACTTGGAATGGTGTGTTTTATTAAGTATCTGGTTCTAGTTGTCATAAGGTCGAGGTACAACTTCAGGTCGTCCTTTTACCGAGGGACACAACTATTCAAATAGATAAACTTCACTGCAGGGGTGCACCATATTTCCCAACATGCTCAATCCCCTTTGGCCGGACACACTTTCCTGGGTCATGCCCGGCCTCAGAAGATCAACACGTCGTAGCCCCACCTAGGCACAACAGAGAGGTCAGCACGCCGGTCTAAATCCTATGCGTGCAGGGGTCTGGGCCCATCACCCATTGCACACCTGCACGTTGCGTACGCAACCGGAAGCAGACCTAGCCCCCTTAATACAAGCGCAGGCTTACAGTCCAATCCGGCACGCGCCACTCAGTTGCTGACGTCACGAAGGCTTTAGCTGATACCGTGACGTCGAGTGCCCATAACTGTTCCTGCGTAGTTGGTTAGTGCGTATAGGCCAGTGGCTAGACTCAGATCAAATACCAAGATCTCGTTAAGCGTTTTATTTTGAAGTAATCACAGATGCCGACCAGGGCTAGGCCCACCTCTCTCCTAGGTGGTCTCATCCTGCTTCGTCGCTCCGCCACAAAGGTTCACTCAGAGGGCCGTCAGTACAAACGTCCTTTCGGACCCAATCCGTGAATCGCTCGCGGGTACTCTATGAGCCTACCCGACTTTAGTCACCACATGTATAATGTATTATATATATATATATATAAGTAATATACCCGTGATCATGGCCCGGTAGTATAGCATGGCAGACGGACAAGAATGTAGGGCCACTGATGGAATACTAGCATCCTATACTAAGCATTTAGGATTTCGGGTAAAGATAACAATAATAGTAGAAAGGATAGGCTATGCATCAGAATAGGATTAACGAAAAGCAGTAACATGCTACACTACTCTAATGCAAGCAGTAGAGAGAAGAATAGGCGATATCTGGTGATCAAGGGGGGCCTTGCCGGGTTGCTTTGGCAAGTAGGGGTCGTCAACAACGTAGGTGATCGGGGCACCAATAGCGACGTCAGTCTCGTAGTCTATCGGAGAGAAGAGGGGGAAGAAACAATGAATACAATGCAAACAGATGCATAATGATGCATGACATGACAATGACCGTTGCTAGGTGTGCCCTAACGCGGTAGTAGGTGATACCGGCGAAGGGGGAAAACATCCGGGAAAGTATCCCCTGTGTTTCGCGTATTCGGACAGATGAACCAGTGGGGGAAAGTTGCGTGTTCGTTATGATAGGGATGTGTGGCGGACGAACGGGGTGCGTATCCAGATTCGTCTCGTCGTTCTGAGCAACTTTCATGTACAAAGTTTTTCCATCCGAGCTATGGTTTATTTTATATTAATTTTAAAAGATTTAAACATTTTTAGAATTTACTTAATTATTTTAAATCAACATTATCCAGAATAGTGTATGCTGACATCATCATTACGTCAGCAGTCAACAAGGCATTGATTGGGTCAAACTGACGTGCGGGTCCCAGCTGTCATTGACTGTTAACTAACCTAACAGATTAATTAACTAAACTAAGTAATTAGGTTAATCTAATGAAGATTAATTAAGTCTGGGTCCAAAAGGGAGTGGGTCCCCCTTGTCATCTGGCCAGGGGCTTTAGCGGGTGAGCGGGGAAGTGGGCAGCGGGCAAAGCCGCCGCCCGCCCTGCTAGCGAGGCGAGGCCGGGCCCTGAGAGAGAGCCGGCGGTGGCTGGAGCGCAGGTTGGTAGGAGCATCGGCGAGGCTAGGCGGAGGCGATGCGCGCGGGAGGGGGAGCGGCAGGCGACGGATGCAACGGCGGCATGACGAAGTGTGGGACGCGCGCGAGGCGGGCGGGGCGCTGGCGGTCAGGGCTGCACGCCGGCGCGACGCAGTAGCAGGGCAGCCGCAGGATGGAAACGGGGCGGCGACGCGAGGAGCAACGAGCGGCCAGGGGGGAAAGCAATGGCAGCGGGCGATGCGGTGGTTGCTGAGGTCCGGCGCGGGTGGAGGTGTCCACGGACGACCGAGGCGGGGCGACGAGCACACATCGAGGCAGTGGGGCTTGCGTAGGCGCAGGTGGGCGCACGCGGTTGGGCGTCGGGCGTGGTGGGGAGCGGCGGCGGACGCGCCCTGGCTCCAGCGAGTACGGCAGCGGCGGTGGTACAGAGAGCAGTAGCAGGTGAGCAGCAACAGGGCGACCATTGGGGCAGCGCAGCTTGCAGCGGCAGCAGCAGCACACGGCGATGCAGGATGTGATGCGGGCGCGTAGCAACACGTGGCAGGTGCGGGGGCTGCGGGCCGTGCGACCAAGAGGAGAGGTGCAGCGAGCGAACAGCAGGCGGCGGGCGGTCGGTCGGTCGCATGCGCGTGCATACGGGGACAGGGGGAGAGAAGAGGCCGGGGGCCTCACCGGCGGTCGTGGGGTCAAGGGTAGCGGGGATCGGGGAGGAAGACGGAGACGACGACGTTGACGGGGAGGCAGTCCGGCGAGGGGGGCTCCGGCGACATGGCCTCCAGCGAGGTCCAGGTGGCCATGGACGGCGATGGGCCGTCGGGGGCGACGAGATCTGGTTCGATCCCGATCCATATCGGGGGGAGGAGAGAGCGAGTGGGGAGAGTGTGGGTGGTTGGGTTAGGGTTTCGGGGGGGGGGGGGGGTGAGGGGATAAGGGAGTGGGGGCGCGGCTGGTTGGGTCAGGTGGGCCGGCCAGGCCTGTGAGCTGGGCCGCCTGGTCTAATGGGGGTGCTTTCTCTTCTTTTCCTTTTTTGTTTTGTTTTCTATTTTTGTTCCTTTTCTTTTATCCATTTTCCTTTCTATTTTAATTCATCTTAAAATACTTAGACATTTTCTAAAAAAGTATTTTCTTCACAATAATTACGTATGTAATATTTGGCACTAACCGAACATTTTTGTTTTAACGTTTGAAAACTTTTGTTGTTTGCCATATTTTGAATTTGATTTTTGAACCGGTTTTGAACTAACGAGAGATTAGCAACGGTTATGGAGGTGACGTGGCATCATTATCATAGGTTCAGTTTAGCTTAATTATCCGGGCGTTACCATAGGTTATACTCATCATTCAAGAACAAATGAGGTTACCATTTTTGACATAAAGCATTAATGTGGTCACATCAATAGAGTTCCTTTAGCTCATATCTTAGAGAAAAGCTCCCCCTAGATGTGAGATTCACCCTAAGAGGGATAAGCTAACCTTGGGTATTGTCGTTGAAGACTTCAGTAGTTTTATTTGTGGAAGCTCAATGTTGATTATGATTACCAAGAGTTGGGAGCGTTCCTCAGGATTTGTAGCACTTTCAACACCTACACGAGTTAGTCCCACAAGGAAAAACGATCATATCCATAGACATAGAGTGAATTATACATATGATGATGTCCATGAATGCATTGATTTTACCTTGTCCCTTAACTTACCAATAAGAGGGTTTATGACTCCATTTGAAGTGATTTGCACTAGTTCTTGCCATGAATAAATTGATGGGAACGAACCATGAAAATCAAAAAAATCCTACGAACACCCAAGATCTATCTAGGAGAATCATAGTAACAAGAGGGGAGAGTGTGTCTACGTACCCTCATAGACTGAAAGTGGAAGCGTATAAAACGCGGTTGATGTAGTTGTAATCTTCGCGATCCGACCACGATCCAACCGATCTAGTGCCGAATGAGTGACACCTCCGAGTTTAGCACACATGCGGCTCGATGACGTCTCCTCCTCCTTGATCTAGCAAGAGAAGGCAGAGAAGTAGATCGGATCACAACTAGCACGACAGCGTGGTGGTGATGGTGGTGGAGCTAGTTCTGCAGGGCTTCACCAAGCGCTACTAGAACGAGGACGAAGAAACTACGGAGTAACGGGAGAGACAGGGGCGCCAAGGGCTTGGTGTGTACTCTTGGGGCGCCCCTCCCCTCTATATATAGGTGGAGGGGCATGGGTAATGCTACTTCTTGAGCTTGCGTTGGTTTTTCCCTTCAAAAGGGAAGGGTGATACAGCAAAGTAGAGATAAATATTTCCCTCAGTTAGAGAACCAAGGTATCAATCCAGTAGGAGGTACAAGCAAGTCCCCAATCTATGCACATGCACAAACAATTAAACACTTGCACCCAACGCGATAAAGGGGTTTTTCAATCCCTTCACAGTCAATTGCAAAGGTGAGATATGATAGAGATAGGTAAAACTAAACAAAAGATAAAATATTTTTGGGGTTTTTGGTTTATAGATCTGAAAATAAAAGATTGCAAAATAGTAGTTCGGAGACAAATATGATGAAAAATAGACCCAGGGGCCATAGGTTTCACTAGAGGCTTCTCTCATGAAGGCAAATAATACGGTGGGTGAACAAATTACTGTCGAGCAATTGATAGAAAAGCGCAAAGTTATGATGATATCCAATACAATAATTATGCATATAGGCATCATGTCCGTGTCAAGTAGACCGAAACGATTCTGCATCTACTACTATTAGTCCACACATCGACTGACTCCTGCCTGCATCTAGAGTATTAAGTTCAAGAGAACAGAGGAACACATTAAGTAAGATGACATGATGTAGAGGGATAAACTCAAGCAATATGATGAAAACCCCATCTTTTTATCCTTGATGGTAACAATACAAATACGTGCCTTGCTACACCTACTTTGTCGCTGGGTGAGGACACCGCAAGATTAAATCCAAAACTAAGCACCTCTCCCATTGCAAGAAATACCAATCTAGCTGGCCAAACCAAACCGATAATTCAAAGAGAAATACAAAGATATAAAATCATGCATATAAGAATTCAGAGAAGATTCAAATAATATTCATAGATAATCTGATCATAAATCCACAATTCATCACATCTCGACAAACACACCGCAAAAGAGGATTACATCGGATAGATCTCCAAGAACATCGAGGAGAACATGGTATTGAGAATCAAAGAGAGAGAGAATAAGCCATCTAGCTACTAGCTATGGACCCTTAGGTCTGAGGTAAACTGACACATCCATTTTGCATCATGCTTTTATATTGATATTTATTGCATTATGGGCTGTTATTACACATAATATCACAATACTTATGTCTTTTCTCTCTTATTTTATAAGGTTTACATGAAGAGGGAGAATGCCGATAGCTGGAATTCTGGACTAGAAAAGGGGAAAATATTAGAGACCTATTCTGCATAACTCCAAAAGTCTTGAAACTTCACGGAGAATATTTTTGGAATATATAAAAAATATTGGGCGAAGAAAGTACCAAAGGGGGGCCACCTGCCATCCACAAGGGTGGAGGGCGCGCCCTACCCCCTGGGCGTGCCCTCCATCCTTGTGGGCCACCTGGCAGGCCCCCGACGCCCATATTATGCTATATGGTGTGTTCTGACGTGGAAAAAAATCAGAAGGAAGGTTTCGGGACGAAGCGTCGCCGTCTCGAGGCGGAACTTGGGCAGAACCATAGGGCTCCGGGGGAGCTTTTCTGCCAGGGAAACTTCCCTCCGGGAGGGGGAAATCGAAGCCATCGTCATCACCAACGATCCTCTCATCAAGAGGGGGTCAATATCCATTAACATCTTAACCAGCACCATCTCCTCTCAAACCCTAGTTCACCTCTTGTATCCGATCATTGCCTCAAATCCTTAGATTGGTACATGTGGGTTGCTATTAGTGTTGATTACTCCTTGTAGTTGATGCTAGTTGGTTTATTCGGTGGAAGATCATATGTTCAGATCCTTAATGATAATTAATACTGCTCTGATATTAACATGAATATTCTTTGTGAGTAGTTACGTTTGTTCCCGAGGACATGAGAGAATTCTTGTTATAAGTAATCATGTGAATTTGGTATTGCTTGCTATTTTGATGAGATGTATGTTGTCTATCCTCTAGTGGTGTTATGTGAACGTCGACTACATGCCACTTCACCATTATTTGGGCCTAGGGGAAGGCATTGGTAAGTAATAAGTAGATGATGGGTTGCTAGAGTGACAGAAGCTTAAACCCTTGTTTATGCGTTTGCTTCGTAAGGGGCTGATTTGGATCCATATGTTTCATGCTATGGTTAGATTTATCTTAATTTTTATTTCATAGTTGCGGATGCTTGCGAGAGGGGTTAATCATAAGTGGGAGGCTTGTCCAAGGAAGGGCAGCACCCAAGCACCAGTCCACCCTGATACGTCTCCGTCGTATCTATAATTTTTGATTGTTCCATGCCAATATTCTACAACTTTCATATACTTTTGGCAACGTTTTATACTATTTTGGGACTAACATATTGATCCAGTGTCCAGTGCCAGTTCCTGTTTGTTGCTTGTTTTTTGTTTCGCAGGAAATCCATATCAGACGGAGTCCAAACGGGATAAAAACTTACGAAGATTATTGTCGGAATATATGTGATTTCTAGGAAAAAGAATCAATGCGAGACGATGCCCCAGGGGCCCACAAGGACGGAGGGCGTGCCCCTTGACCTTGTGGTCACCCCGTAAGGCGGTTGGTGCCCTTCTTCTGGCGCTAGAAAGCTAATATTCAGATAAAATCATGTTAAAATTTCAGCCCAATCGGAGTTACAGATCTCAGGGAATTTAAGAAATGGTGAAAGGCCAGAATCTGGGAGTGCAAAAACAGAGAGAGAGATCCAATCTCAGAGGGGCTCCCGCCCCTCTGCCGCCATGGAAGCCAAGGACCAGAGGGGAAATGTCGGTGTCAAAACCGACGGATCTCGGGTAGGGGGTCCCGAACTGTGTGTCTAAGGTCGATGGTAACAGGAGACAAGGGACACAATGTTTACACAGGTTTGGGCCCTCTCTATGGAGGTAATACCCTACGTCCTGCTTGATTGATATTGATGAATAGGAGTATTACAAGAGTTGATCTACCTCGAGATCATAATGGCTAAACACTAGAGGTCTAGCTTGTATGGCTATGATCATGAGTCTCCTATCCGGACTAAGTCCTCCGGTTTATATAGACACACCGGGAGGATCTAGGGTTACACAAGATCGGTTACAAAGAAGGGAATCTACATATCCGGTCGCCAAACTTGCCTTCCACGCCAAGGAGAGTCCCATCCGGACATGGGTGTAGTCTTCGGTCTTCGTATCTTCACAACCCATCAGTCCGGCCCATGGCTAACAGGCCGGACGCCCGAGGACCCCTTAGTCCAGAACTCCCTCAGTAGCACCTGAACCTAGCTTCAATGACAAGGTATCCGACGCGTAGTGTTGTCTTCGGCATTGCAAGGCGGGTTCCTCCTTCCGAACTCCAAAATAGTCTTCGGACGAATTGATCGTGTCCGGACCTGTAACACACATCCGTAGAGAGTATAGTATTCCACGAATCCAATCTGCTGACAACTTTAGTAATGTGACGTCACGCTTTTTGGTCATTATTTCAAACCATTTCCCGTCCCGCCGTTCTACGTTTCGGGGCATGGTTTTTATTGACACGTCTCGTCGAAGCAGAGATCGTGTCCTCTAATTGCGGGATTTTCATCAATACGAGCGCGAGTAGCCCAACCGTCCTGTCATCAATACGAGCGCGAGTAGCCCAACCGTCCTGCAGGGAAGATTCCTTAGGAATAGGCAGGTTCTTAGGCTTAGGAGGAGGCGTTCAATACCCGCCGCCTTTATAAAGGAACCAAGGACCGTCCTTTTACGCCAAACCTCTCCTTAGCCTTCCCAACCTCGAGTTCCAGCACCCAAGGTTCGACTTCATTGTTTCAAGCTTCCCATCATGTCCGGACCCAGCTCTCAACGCCGATGGGTGGCTTCCTCCGTTACAGAGGAGGATATCGCAAAGCTTCGGGTAGCCAGATATTTCACTGCGGAGGTCCACCATAGGCTTCCCACTCAAGGACAGGTTATTCCGACCCCAAATCTGGCGAGAGGGTCGTATTCATCTCCCACTTCCTACGGGTGCTAGGGTTCACTCTTCACCCCTTCGTCCGGGGCTAATGTTTTATTACGGACTAGATTTTCATGATCGAGCCCCGGACTCTATCCTCCACGTCTCGGCGTTTATCATTACATGCGAGGCCTTCCTCCGAATCCCCCCACACTCCGGCTTATGGCTCAAGACCTTCAGTGTGAAGCCAAAGGTAGTCGACGGGGAACAGGTGGAGTGCGGCGGTGCTATGATCAGCCAACTCACCGGCACTCCTTGGCCAAAAGGTTCCTTTACCGAAACTTCCAATCACTGGCAGCGGGAGTGGTTTTACGTTACGGAGCCCCGCAGCACCAAGTGGGTAGGTGCGCCCGCATTCTGTCCCGGCCCACCGTTACAGCTTGCATCATGGGTCAATAAGGGACTGGGCTGGGGATCAGTTGATGAAGTGTAGACTTTACAGAGCCGCATCTGAACCCTCCTCGAGAGAGACATCGATCTTGTCAACGTGATTCAAGTGATGTTAGTTCGCCGAATCCTGCCATGCCAGCACAGGTCTCGCCGTATGTGGGAGCTCAATCCAGAAGGACCACGAACCCTCCAACACTTCTTCGGTACCAGACACGAAGGGATGTGGAAGTTATTTTTCGGGAAGCGGAAGCATTGGCTGGACTCTACCGAGGACGCTGGCCTTAACTGCAACCGTCCGAATACCCCGGTAAACACTTGGCTCCCGAACACTTTGTAAATATGCATACCGTAATATGGTACTGAGCAACCTATCTTATTCCGGGGCTGAGTAAAGAAGGCGGAACTGATTATGTGTTCGGCTCCTCTGCCCGAGGGCCCAGCGAATCCTGTTCTAACAAGGATGTTGGCCCTGGCACCATACCAGATGCCTGTGAAGGAGGGCAAGGCGGAGAGTGAGAGGACCAAAGATGGCCCATATCCCAAGGGTACACCGGACTTTGTGTCCAGAGGAATCAAAATCCCCTCATCCAAAGACAAAAGTGAAGGGGGAGCAACAGTCTCCTTCCCTCCTAGGAAGAAAAGGGCCGCCTCCGAAAACTGGGAGAGGCAAGCTCCTAAGCGAGGCAAGATGCCTCCGGTGGGTGGCTCGGGCTTGGAGGATGTCGAAGCGCAGTCTCATGACGAGGACAAGCCTCCGGCCAAATCGTAAGGGAACAAGGCTGTTTTAAACATGTCCCGTTCCTTTCTTTATAATGCGTGGAATATATATATTTTGTAGCTCTGCACACAGTCTTCTTCAATAATCTTCTTCCTCGGGGGACCTTCTCCGAGAGATGATGGAAAGCGAGACGCCCCCACCGGCCTCTCCATCCAATAGGGCGGATGACTTCGAGGTGTCGTCGCGGAGGGTCTCCCCCGACCAACAAGTGGTGCAAGGGATGATGAAGACATTACTCGAAGGTGATACTTCGGTGCCCCAGGGTTCGGGGAACAACAATGAAGGCCTCAAACAGTCCGGTATCCAGCCGGATACGAATAAACTGACCCCTTCAAAGGGTGGCCGTGCTTCTACGACAGCCTCCGGAGACCCAGAGGCACCGGATATCTTGACGAACATGCTGCGGCAGGCGTCCGTCTCAGAGGAACATCGTACCTTGATGGGCACGTTGGTTGAAAAGGTCTTGTCCGCGAAGAGCGGATTGAATGAGGCCTTTGCGAGACTACTAAGAGGCTTCGAGGTTTGTACTGTAATATGTGCAATTGTGTTTTATTCGCAAAATACACCTGTGTATAGGTAGTAACCCCTGAGACTCGGGTTGGCTTCCCATGGGAGGCGAACAAGGATCAAGAAGAAATATTTAAGGACTAATCTGATTATCTTGAACACAGGCTGCTTCTCCCCTGGCTACTTCCCAGACTACGAATATTTCTGAGATGCAACGGAAGCTTGATGTGGCCGGGGATGACATTGCATTAATCAACATGCGTCTGGACGAATCGCAAGGTATGTATCCGGGGCAGTCCCTTTACATGCATTTTTGTGATATAAGCATGACGCTGAAAGTTATATACTGTAATATGCATGGATGCAGATGGTGCTGCCGCCTGTTCAAATTCTTCTGGCAGAGCTGGCCCGGGCCAAGGAGCAGGCCCGGTGTAGTAATGCGGCTGCCGAAAAGGCATCGACTGATTTAAAAGCCGAACGAGTTGCTCGGCGTCAAGACGAGGAGAAGATATCCACCATGGCGCTCGAACTAAAAAATACTACTAGCCGCTGTGAACTCCTTGAGAAGGAGAATGAAGCAAAAATGGCTGAAATTGACAAGGCCTTACGAGAGGCGAGAGAAGCGCGGTCTAAATCCAGAGCCGCCCGTGAGCAGATCCGGCAAGCTAGGGTGACTGCGACTGGTGAGCCATTTTTGCTACAGACTAAGTTCGACGATCCGAACTATGCTCAGCTTAACCAATTGTGGAGTTCTCCGAATGAGTTTTTAGACTTGCCAAAGAGTTCTTCCGATGTGGCGCAGTTTTACCAGGCGCGAGAGGGGTATGCAACGAAGAAGCTTTTCTGGTCACAATTCGGCGCGTCGAAGCGCCCCTGTTGCTGAATGAGCGGATGTCCCAGTGGGCCGAGCTTCATAGGATATCTGGCACTGCCATGAAGAACGTCATAATCCAGTCATGGCCAACTGAACCCGTTCCGAATAGTTACTTTGGCTTGGTGCAGTGGCTTGTTGACGCGGTGCCGCGTATCGACGCTGTGAAGCGGTCGGTGTGCATCGAGGGTGCATGGATGGCCTTTGCCCGAGTCAAGACATTCTGGGGGAAGATGAAGGCCATCGATGTTGCGGTGAAGAGTCCACCCAAGGGCAAGGACTGCCACGAACTGGCACTACAAAAAAATACACTTCCGTGATGATACATGTTTGTCATAGTAGGTCACTTTTTTTTGTCATGCATGTACATCCATGACAAATTTATGATAGAATCAAGATAGTCATACCTGTGCTGTTGTAGAAGTGTTCCATGACATTACCAAAATTATCATCACGGAAGTGTCCACTTCCATGATGATAAATCGCGCGTCACAGAAGTGCTTTCGTCAAGGGTGACTGACACGTGGCATCCACTGTAACGGAACGCCGTTAAGCTATCGGGTCGGGTTTTGGATCCGATAACCCGTTAACAGCCCCGACCAATGGGAAATTTCCACGTGTAAAATTCTTATTGGCCGGACGAAACACGTGTCAGCTCGTCAGTGGGTCAGATAGGCGCCTATGATACGTCGACACGTGGCACGGCCCAACAGTGGCCCATTCCTGTGAAAAGGCCGGCCCGTTTGACTTGGTCAAAAGCTGGCGGACCGGCCCGTTTGACTTGGTCAAAAGCTGGCGGGCCGGCCCGTTTGACTTGGTCAAAAGCTGGCGGGCCGGCCCATGGAAAGCCTGTTAATGGCCTGTTCGCATATAGCCCATTTATAGCCCGCTAACTCAAGGCCCGTTATGCCCTTTCCGAATTAGGCCCAGTAGCGTCATCTGGGCCGTCCACTATGATTCCAGTCCATTTTCACTTCTGGCCCATGTATAGCCCATGACGTCTTTTGGCCCATATGAGGCCCTTTGTAACTCTTGGCCCATTAGCGGCCCGTGCTGAAACTGGCCCATAATGAACAGTGTATTACTTTACACCCATTAACGGCCCGTGGTGAAACTGGCCCGTAATGAACAGTGTATCACTTTATACCCATTAACGGCCCATTATTCCGTTGGACCGTTTCCAGCCCAAGTTAACTTTCGGCCTTCTGAGGGCCCATTTATTCTTGGGCTCATTTGCAGCATTCGGTTACTTACGGCCCGTTACTGTCATTTTCTGCTTGTGGGCCAAATTCAGCCCGTCGTTATAGTCGGCCCGTTAGTCTGTTGGGCCATTTTCATAGCATCACCAAATACGGCCTATCAACGGCCCATTATGGTCAGCCCATAAAACGTACGATTTCTATTAAAGGCCCGTCTATGGTCCATTAAAGGCCGATACAAGACCCATAAATGTGTCGTCGGCCCATGGATCCTACTAGACGTACAAGGCCCATGGATCCTACGAGACGTAGAAGGCCCATGGAACCTACGAGACGTAGAAGGCCCATGGATCCTACGAGGCGTAGAAGGCCCATGGATCCGACGGCCCGTGAAGGGCCATGGTCGGGCGAATTGGCCCCCGTTTGAACGATATAACATATTCAAAGAATTATCCTACTCAATACTATCACCTCTAAAAAGACTACACTATTACAACAAAGAGATCAAGGCATAGAAAGGTAGAATAATCCTACACTATACAATAAAGAAATTACAGCCGATTATACCCACTGGGCATTATGGTTCGGCACAGGTGATAATAAAGATACACAAACAGCAAATTACATACACTGGGCAAATACAACTCATACATCATGGACGCGCATCAACTTAACTCCATATGAACTATAATCTCTTCAGAAAATAGGATTGGCCGGATTCAGATAGCACAAATTTCAGTCTGCAAAATCTCCAATTCCTTCATGGTTACCTCAGTGTCTTGTTTCATTTTTTTGACTCCTGCATCTAATACCTGCATGTCCAGTCTCAACTTGTTGATTATACATTGACAATCATGTACACGTTGTCTTGCCACCTCTAGTTGATGCTCGAGAACATCAGCACATTCCAATTCCAATCCATAATCATTCGGTAACGGCCATGCCGCACTGCTCGCAGATCTTTGTGTTGATGTCACTTCATCCTGAAATGTTTCTGTAAGTACACATGACTAGGGAAAAAATATAGTTACAACAGTGAAGCGAACAAGACACTATTTTGTACTACATGGCAAAACAGGACTAACAATAATGTTACATGTCACTTAAAAAAATGTTACACGTCATGAAGCATAAGCAGGTGATATTTTAAAAATTATAAGAAAGATAGTTTGTGCAACTTGCATACATAAATCCATCTTAGCTCACCAAAGGAGCATGATGTTGGGGCCCAATCGAAAACACAGACAAGTTACAAATTTAGACAACGCGTTGCGTATAAGCAAGCAGTTGGCCATTCTGTGCCTCAATTAAAGTCTTAGGGAGCATAATGAACAGCAGAGGGTTTCATACAAACATACTACAGCAGGCAAAACTATGCAATCATTAGCGTAGTATAAACTAGATTGTGAGCCTCATGCAATAATAGTTGGTTAATAGACTTCAAAGCTTCAGGCACACTTCAGCAGAGTAATTAAATGGTAAGGCCTTTAATTATGTCAACTAATAGTGATACAAGTACCGAACATCAGGCATGATTATTTGGGCATCTCATTAACTGAGGACAAATAAAGCAATTGAAAAGAGAAAATTAACTATGCCTGAAACAAAACAAGGAATTGAACTGTTGAGTTGCATACAGTGACTTACCTTAGCAGGTTGAAGAGGCTCAGTGCAGCTCCTACTTCTCTTGCAAGGCTCCTTCCTAACATCTTGTACTTGGAAATCCTCAATCTTATCTTCATTGCACCCCCTCTGCAAGGTGACACAAACTAGTTACTCGTCTCCTTGGAAGATAAATATGCATACTTTCTAGTCTGTGAACACAAAAGGATGAGATTATAACAAAACAACACCACATAATGAAACATGCCGCATCTCTTGCACTTGCACACAATGAAATGAGCATTTACTATGTCTGCACTATGTAAAAACTAGGCATACCTTTGAACTGGATCTCCAAGTACTCTTGGAGAGCCTAATGTAGTGTACAGCCAAACCTTTATGTCACCTATGAGTTAGACAAGGCCCCATTACATCAGCCCTTAGTGTTTAAATCGTTGACAAGCTCTGTTAGAGTGTTAGGTTAGGAACATCAAGTAATCAAAGCAAACAGTCCTAGTATGGCTGGCTGATGCAAACAAGCAATTGAACAGAAGTTTGAGCAAATCTTACATATCAACAAAAGAAGCAAAGAAGGAGGCTTAAAGACCATCACTTGACTGAACAGATTTAAGGGGCATTTAAACATCATGTGCAACGTATGGACTAACATAAACATTGCATATTCCAGATTCTACAATGGAATGCACATGTATTAGGTTATGCCATGTATGATGATGCCTAAATGTACAGATAGCAGGCAGGAGTGATTCATCATTGCACGCACAATTGAATTGCAGGTTAAGGGCCAGTTCGATTCCGCCTTTTCAGGGCATATTGTCAAAATAAGCCATAAAAGATGTAAAGAAGTCATTTTTGAGTTATGGGCTTGGGCTTAACTAATTTTGCTTTGGAGGGGGGGGGGTGTTTCGGGTAGAACCTCACTAAAAATTGAAGGGAAGGGGAATAGTGAAATGACTCTGTTGTCTGCCTATATTACACTCAAAATGCAACTGCTGACGCCCGTGTCACACCTGACCGTCAAGTAAAAACAAACACGCAAGCATTCATTGCCCTATCCGCTTGCATCTCCTCTCCCCTTTCCCTCTACCTCGATCCCCTGCCTGCAGCACTAGGGTTCCTCCAGCGAGCCGTCGCCACTGGTCCCATCTGGCCTTGTCCTCGACGATGCTATGTCCAGCTAGGCTACATGGCCGGCGGGTAGGGGCAAATCTCCCTGGCTTGTCCTCCCTCTGGCGCCGCCCCTCATTCTCATGGTCTCCAGCAGCCGCTCCACTGTGGTTCGTCCAACGCACTACTCCAGCGGGCGCTGCACAACTACGGCTGATGCCACACTGTGGCAGAAGGCACCTTATTCCCCCTCCCCTCCTCCTAGGCCATGGCCTTGAGGTGCTGTTGAAGGATGAGCTCATCCAACAAGGTGATGATCTCCTCTGATTTTTTGCCAAATTTTCATTCTGATCCACTATACGATGAATTGCTATGAGCTACTTCTGCTACTGCTATATGATGCATTGCTATGAGCTACTCCTCCTGCTGCTATATGATGAATTGCTATGAGCTGCTGCTGCTATATGATGAGTTGCTACAAGCTGCTCTTACTGCTGCTATACGATGAGTTGCTACAAGCTGCTCCTGTTGCTGCTATATGATGAATTCCTATGAGCTGCTCCTGCTGCTGCTATATGATGAATTGCTATGAGCTGCTCCTGCTGCTTCTATATGATGAATTGCTATGAGCTGCTGCTGGTATATGATGAATTGCAGACTGCTGCTGTTGTATGATGAGTTGCTATGAGTTGCTGCTGCTATATGATGCTTTCAGGTGGCGCTGCTATACGATAATAACCAACCACTTGGACCATCGAATTTCAATAAATAATTGTTCTTCATTTAAATGTGGGTCATGCGTTCTTCGTTTAAATTAGGCAATGGGATCTCTATGGAAAACATTGACCAAAGTAGATTGTGCCAAGTAGATGGTATCTTTGTATTTGCATTTTGAGCAAATAGTGATGGTCTGTTTTCCTATCATATTAATTACTGCACTGGGTTCAATTTGTGATGTTTGCAAGTCAAATTAATTTCCATATGGGCAGCAAAATGAAAAAATATAATGCAATCTAGACTTTTCACTGATCATACCAAAGATAAGCTGAAAACGCAATGAAAAGAACTGGTTGGCTTATTACATGGAACTTATATTCACAGGTGCTTATTTTCTTAGGATAACTCATAATAACTGTCCCTAAGAAACTTGGCTAATAGAACTGGCATACAAATAACATGTCACGATGATTGCAATGGAGGAGTGACGTACCATAGCACACTGTATAGGCTCACCGCTGCCTCTCCTTTTTTGTGATGTTCCATGAAATTGCCACATACATCTTGTACTTTTTCATTGTGTAACCCTATCTGCAAGTTGACACGGCTAATTTCAGACATCTCTACATGATACTACATTGCATATCCCTTGCGCATATTTAAACCACCAATTAACGATTGTGTGCGTACCATAAACTAGCCATGACTCTGTAAGCTGGACTAGCAGGCACTCTAAGGGAGCCTAATGTAGTGCACTAGAATTCCTACATGACACCTACAATTTTGTGTAATGTGCTGCCCCTGTTCCTAAATATATGTCTTTGTAGAGATTCCAGTATAGACCACATATAGATGTATATAGATGCATTTTTGAGTGTAGATTCACTCATTTTGCTCCGTATGTAGCCTATAGTGGAATCTCTAGAAAGACTTATATTTAGGAACGGAGGTACGAGGTAGTATCATGTATGACATCTACATATCTAATTTAGCAGCCAGTAGTAGAAATCATTGTCTGCACAAAGGGATTACTGGTCGAAAATCCCAGCAAAGCACGCTGGCAGGCATAGAACAATACAAGAGAGAGAGACGCGCTTACAAGATCATAGCAATGCCTCAGTCCAGGATCTTGGTTGGCCAAGCTGTTAGATCCAGAAGAAACATCATCCTTGTAGTTTTTGCCAGCTGCATAACAGGTAACAGCGACCGGTTAGTATATTTGAAGTACATCGGGCAGGTGATGCTGGACGAGTTTAACGGTGACAAGTACCTAGGCCGTGGCGGGTGCTTGGCATCTCTCCAAACTGTGGGAATCAGGTTAGAAACATCGAGGGTGATGACTCTGCGCTGGCTGTCGGGGTCCGGTAAGGAGATCTAGAACCGTCGAGTAGGGTGTTTGTGGAGCGGCTCCGGTAGGGTGGACTACGGTATGGGCGAAGTGGATCTATGGCCGTGGACGAGGGCGTAGGTGAAGCTGCTCCAGTGGTTGGGTTAAGGATGGTGTCAACGATGCGGATCTGCGGCCGTGGACGGGGCGTCAGAAGCTGCTCCGGTGGTTGGGTTAAGGGTGGTGTCGACGATGCGGATCTGCGGCCGTGGATGGGGCGTCAGAAGCTGCTTCGGTAGGTTGGATGAGGGTGCGAGGAAGCGGATCTGAGGCCGTGGACTTGTGACTTGGCAAAGCGTCCCTGATAGGGTTGAGAATGGTATAGGCGAAGCTACTCCGGTAGGGTTGAGGAAGGTGTCGGCGAAGCGGCTCTGGTAGGGTTGAGGAAGGTGTCGGTGAAGAGGATCAGAGGCCGTCGACGGGGGCGTCGGTGGGGCGGCTCCAGGGGGTGTGGACGAAGCGTCTCCGGTGGGGAGTACGAATGAGCCGCTGCAGATGCGCGGCGGTTGACGAGAGTACCGGCGAAGCAGATCCGGCGTCGTGGACAAGGCCGACACTGAATGGGGTGTGGTACAGTGGTGGATGAGTAGTCTACTTGTTTCTAGGGGAGGTGGGAGGGGTAGATGCGGCCGCAGAAGCTGATCCGACGAGGTGGACGCCGCTGGCAGTGAATGGGCTATGGTACGCCGGTGGATGAGCAGTCTAGGGTTTCGAGAGGGGAGGGGAGAATGGGGGATGAAGTACGGACGGCGTGCTGTGTAGTTAGTCGTTTTTGCGGGAGGGGGAGAGGAAATGGGGGTGCCGTGTAGTGGGGGAACTGGAAGTTACCAAAGCAGCCCCGACCTATCATATAGATGAGGGCGGTATTGTAACTGTTGGTCTCCGTGCACCAAGGACAAAAGAGGGATTTCGCATGCTAAAGACTAAGGTGGCAGAAATTTTCGAAGGAGGCGGGAGATTTTGCCGCCCGCGGGATCGTTCGTATCCAGTTTCAACTAATTTTGGACCGTGCTAGCGGGAAGGTCATGCTAGACTGTGTACACGGGGCACGCGTCAGCAGTTAATAACTGGTGTGAAGTCCACCCCAGAAAAAAGACAATAACTCGGAATGATGCGCCGATAACTTGGACGTTCACACGGGCGCGACCAATCATACGGGTGTAGTGGCGCGTTCACAAAAAAAGGGATCAAACGCTCAGCCTATGTATTTCTCGTGTAAATAGATAATTTAGTGCCATTGGTTATTTACTTTAAACATAATGCATTGACGTGTTAGTGTAGAGGCGCACAAAAAGAAATGGATATTGTAGTCAGCTACTTAAAAGTGTTACCTCATATGATTACATAGCCTCCATTTCATAAATTGTGTACCTGTTGAATTCATATATGAATATTACATATATTACTTCAAAATAGAAACTTAAATCATCCAAGACTAATGAATTTGAATGCAAGAGTAACAATGGTGCTTGTTCATGATAGCTACATTGGTTGTTTGAAGAAACATCACCGTAACTTTGGCATGCACAACTAAAAAGGCTTATTTAAATAGAAAAAAATGTGATATGTGAGTGTCCAATCTTTATAGCGTTGAATCGATATTGTACCTTTGGCCACGATATGAAGTAGATATTGACTTATGTTCAAGTGATGCACATCCACGATCGCTATATAGTGATACGTCAATGAATTGTGCAATCTCTCTCACACGCATACATATCTCATTTCCCTATGGGCATCGAAATCACACACGTGCACTTCGTGTATTTCTCTCCCTCCGTCAGGGTTAAATTCGTCTTTCTACCCCGTCCTACAAGTCTCTCACACAGAAAAACACACGCTCTCTATGTCTAACATGCCCACCCCTTTAATTCCGCCCACCCACAGCCTGTCTCTCACACATATGCTATCTACCTATCCCTTAATATAGCTAGATATGTGTCACACAAACTCCTTCTCCCTACTAGCAAGATGCCCATGCGTTGCACGGAACATCAAGATGCATTTGTATGAGAAGTTTATCTTGTGGGAGAAAAGGATGAACGAGGGAATGCCTTATTTGCAAATGCGGAGAGGGGTGTGGGTATCTTTTTGCAAAATTGCCATAGTTTCCTTCCTGTCCATCGGATATAAATCGGATGGCCTATATTGCAGGATGGCAGGAACACCATCATCACCAACTCTGTTTTTTATAAGAGTAGAGATATGTGAGTGTCACTGCCCCCCCCCACACACCCACACTTCCAACACCGAAGGAGTAGGGATACACCTCGATCTTGATACTAATCTATCGAGTGGCTTCTCTCTCAAACATACACACACACTACCCGACACCGAAGGAGTAGGGTGGCACATCGATCTTGATAATAATCTATCTACTCCTCTTTCAAACACACACACACACACACACACTCGCTAGTTGTGCCTCTGTGTCTACCGCACACACTCTCAATACGTCTTTTTCTCCCTCCCCCCAACAATGACAGCAGAAGGGTGACAACTCGATCTGATCATAATCTATCAATTGGTTTCTCTCTCAAACATTGTGTCTCGGTGCCTCGCTCGGTAGCCCCCTCGGTATGTAGACTTCTTGCACGCGCACAGCTGTAGTGATGATGACGCTGTACCCAGTGTGCCTTGTTTTTACCGGCCTCATGTGATAGTTTTCACCCTGTTTTCTGTTAATTAACAAGGCAACCTTTTCTTTGTTACTACTAGTGAATATGAAGTCATTCGGGGCAGACATAAAATATATCACTTCAACCCAATTATCGCAGCAACTATTTTAAAAGAAATTAGCTAGCTGCCCGTGCGTTGCACGGAACATCAAGATGCATTTGTATGAGTAGTTTATCTTGTGAGAGAAAAGGTTGAACGAGGGAAGGCCTTATTTGCGAATGTGGAGAGACGTGTGGGTATATTTTTGCAAAATTGCCATAGTTTCTTTCCTATCAGTTAGATATAAATCCGACGACCTATATTGCAGGATGGCACGCACACCATCATCACCAACTCTTTTTTCTACTCCCTCCGTCCGAAAATACTAGTCATCAAAATGGATAAAAAGAGATGTATCTAAAACTAAAATACGTCTAGATACATTTCCTTTTATCCATTTTGATGACAAGTATTTCCGGACGGAGGGAGTATTTGTATTTTTAGAGATTTCAACAAGTGACTATGACCGGACCTTACCAACATACTCAAAAAAGTAGTCCATAATTTTGATGTTACCCTCTTTTCTTGGCGGTGCAGTGCCATCTGGATACCTCATAAATAAACCAAGGACAAATCTGACCCCTTCCTGAAAAGACATACGAAGCAAAATGAGTGAATCTACACTCTAAAATATGTCTACATACACATCCGTATGTGGTAGTCCATTTGAAATCTGAAAAAGACAAATATTTAGGAACGAATGGAGTATATATAAGAGTAGACATGGAGATATATCTCCAGCATGGTCTACAACAAAAATGTGCTGGGCTGGTTAGCGCCGGATGCTCGCAACGCGATGACATGAGTTCGTATTTTGTCTTTTAACTTTATATTTTTATATTATATATTACTCTACTTATTTGATATATACTTCTTTCGCCACTGTACTGACAGTGGAACCCACAGGGTACTTAGAATACAAGATTAAGGATGGACTTGTTTCTTTTTTAACTTTCTGTATGAAGCTGTAGCCACCCTGCAAGTCACGTGTACACTGTGCATGCAATTAACTTTTTATAGAGGGACAATCATACAGGCAATTAGCTCAAATGGATTGGATGTCACTCTATTATTTCCACCATAAAGAGCATCTCCAACGGCAGCTGACAAATTTCCTCCCGCTTCCTTAAGCGGAGGACGACATTAAACGCCAGCGGCATACATTTTTACAACTCTAACCAACCAGATGAAATTCGTGCAAACACGGACTGATTTCATATAAGCATGAAGGATTTCGTATAAAAAAGCCGGATCTTCGTATAAACATCATGGATTTCATTACATTTACATGAACTAAGAGGTGCCAATCTGTCTCTCTTGTATAATTAATACTCCCTCCGTCCGGAAATACTTGTCCTAGAAATGGATGTATCTAGACTTATTTTAGTTGTAGATACATACAATTTATCCATTCTTAGAACAAAAATTCCCCGCCAGCTGGAGAGGGAGTACATAATCTAAATGGACGCCCACGGATCCCTTTGTCTTCCTCATGTCCGTCAGACACTTGCGGGGTCGACGAAGATCCTCGGAAGAGACGAAGCAGCAAAGAAACCACCTGAATCCGCGGTCGTCGCCTCGGCGGTGGCCTTCATGGGTCCCAAGTGGCGGTGGCCTCCCGTGTTCTACTTCTCCTCGATGATGGCGGCGGACACGGAGAAGCTGGTCACCGACTCATCGCTCTCCACGCACCCGGCTTCTGTCTCTGCCTGCATGGCGCTGCCGCAGGCACGGGAGGCGCGCCCACAGACACGGGAGGCGCGGCCACCGCAGACACTGGTGGCGCGGTACGATGCAGCAGCGACGGCGCCCGTACCGGCGTGCTTGCCACCATGCCGGCGTGGAGCAACTCGCCACTCCTCATCGAGCTGAACTGGAGCGGCGAGTTGCTGAACCACGCGCCTGCTTGGGGCGGCAACTGGCTCCGTCGGGCCAAGCGAGGTTGGTGAAGCACGGAGCGGCCTCGCCCGTATCCGGAGGGCTCGGTGGGCCACCCAGCCGGGTAATATGCCGGAGAACGGCTCATCGGAAGCCATCGGAGGAGTGGAGAAAATGGTGAAGGAGGAGATGGGGGAGCGGCGGAGGGGTGCGATTCTTGCCCGCTGTCTGTCTGGCCTCGTGTAAATAGAGGGCGGACGGTAGGAACTTGGCCGGCGTCTGGCCTCGTTTAAACTGAGGGCGAACGGGAGGAGCTCGGCCAGTGTTGCGTTTAATTCCGGCCCGCTCATGAACAGACGTGTGGCCGGAGTAGGATTCTCGGTTTGCATGCGGGTTTAACAGAGGGGTTTAATGGAGGCGCCGGGCGTGCAGCGGGCGGCGCCGTACTATTCGATTTGACAGCAGTAATGAGCCGTCAAATCACAAAGGCCCTCGCCTCTCGTGAAACCGACCGAGCTAGACTGCCCCGCCTCTAGCCTTTTAAAAAATGTATATACTCCACTTTTGTACACTAGTAGTATCGATGGATTGCGCCATGGAGCAAAACTTGAAAATAAGAAAAAAGGTGGTACATATAGAGAGCGCTCGTCGCCAAATTATGCATATAGTACTATTAAAAAGGCTTGTCACAATAATGGTGTCCAGCACAAGTGCACAACCCACCCCTCAAATAAAACTAAGTACCCTGTAATTCTTTGACAAAACTAAGCACCCTGAAATTCTTTGACAACTAAACTGCTAGCTATATGATGTTGGCCATATATATTGTACATATATAATGTGAAGAAACGAGTGGTAGTACTGTACCAACTAAAAGATGAAATGTAAGAAATACTTGTATGTACGTACTAAAGAGTTAAAGTAACAAGAAAAAATATAACATAGTTCTGCTGGGGGCTCAGCACAACACACCCCTCAAATTAAATTAAGCACACCTGAAATTAAACTTTGCAACTATTCCGGTAGACTATGCATTAGAACCACCATGAGCAACGACACTGCCACCTTACTCGGAGTCCTCGTCCACGTCCTCGACTTCATCCTTGTCCCTCTTCCTCTTAGCCGATACTTCTTTGCTTGAACCGCACACTTGGCTATTGCTCTTCATCCAACCCTTGTAGATATTGAAGCAAAGGTAGCCATCCATTGTAGCATACTGGATGTGGTCTATATCTAGTACATTCCGCTGCCATGCATGACGATGAAACGTGTATGGAGGTTTCTCCAGTTTACCATACGAAGGTTGAACCATGGCTCCTGCCAGGGTCAGCATTGAAGGCTGAAGAGAGGACACCAGCCGATTCTTCTGGAGTTCGAAGGTGTTGCCTACAACTTGGCCTACCCGACGCAGGACTTCTTTGTCGTTACCAAAGTCTACAGTAACGAATTTGACTAGGTTGCTCCCGAGGAAGTCCTTAAAATCCTGGCACTCAACATCGGCATGGCATATGTGGTTGACCAAGCATAAGTCATGCACGCAAACCTGGATCACGGCGGGCTTCTTCCTCTCTTCGTCCTTTAGATCCTTCTCTCGTCCCAGGACTTTGGTGTACTCAACATCTAGCCCAGCGACCCACTCATTATCTGAGTTTTCAAACATGCGTCTGAAGCGAGAAAGGCATCCTTTCACCGTCGCGGAAGAACGGGTGTAGATGACGTCGAACTCATCGCCGGTGATGGTTCTAACCTTGTACTCACCGCCGATCCTGGAGATTTGGGACACCATGGATTTGGGAGGAGGGTTAGGATTAGTGGAACTGCCGTAATGTGAATGGACGGGACGACTAGGAGCGAACCGCTGTAGTATTGAAGGACGTGCGAGGACGAGTAGGAGCGAACTGCCAGCATGCGAAGGCAGGGTAGTGGATTTCCATTCTCCCATGATACGGGCTTCCAAGAGCCCTTGGATCTGAGATCGAACGGTTGCATGGCGTGATTCTAGACCTATGGGTGAATATCCTATCCTCGCGCCTACCACGACCGTCACGTCGCTCGTGCGGTCGCACCCTTGGAGATTTAACACGGTGCGTTAGGCTATCTGATGTTTGGCATGTTATACATAGTCATCACTTAGTCACTCATACTACAACAAGGGAGTATTCAATTTGAAAGCGGGCGGGGCAGTTCCCGATACGGCTTTAATGCAGACGAGGGAGGGAGTAGCGGTTCCCGATATGTTGAACGGCCAATGCATCCTCCTCAATTAATGCATGAGGGAAGTAATGGGAGGAGGTCCGGGAAAAGAGGCTGCATGATGTGAATGCAACGCAGTTTGCCCTTATTGCCCTCATATAAAGGCGCCCCTCCATTCCAATGCATCTACCACATCGTATGCACCTAAGCATTTTCCTAAGCACCTACACTAAGTGCAAAAGAGCTCACTCCAGACCCATGGCGGCGATGCACGTGAGCGGACAGCAGCTGCGCCAGATGGTCCACGACGCCGGTCTGCGGCATGGCGCCGAGGATCGTCTCTAGACGGTGTTGGAGACCGGCTGGTGGATGGCCGCCGTCGACGCCAACTACGACTCTCAGTTGGACCAGATGATCGTTGACACCAGCAACAAGTTCACCATCATCAAGAAGCTCGTGGATGACATCGCCGTACTCCTCCAGCCCGCGCGCCCGGGCTCCTCATTGCCTGCCACCCTAATCGGCCTCCATGGCCGGAACCTCTTTCAAGCACTGGTGGCCCTGCGACTGCCCGCCGACGCCACGAAGAATGTCCACCTGGAGGTCGCGCTCGCCGCGAGGCGCCTCGCCCTGCAAGAATTCGTCGACCTACACATCCACGTGTACGAGCAAATCGTGTACATAGGTATCTACAATGCCAGTGAGGACGCTACGAGGTTGGCCTTCCTCAACCGGCTGGAAGCCTTGGATGCCTTTGCTGAGAAGCACCTCGACCTCGCCACAAAAGCCGCCGCTCCTTAGCCGCCGGTCGGTGGCCCGACACACTAAGTTGAGTAGGAGGAGGTCGTACCTTCGTGGATCCATCTTTCTTCTTGCCTTCTGTAACCACCACTGCGATCACATCATCGTGGCCTTAATTCTTATTGTGCTGTTGCATTCTCGTTCCAGTCAATACCGACATGTGCGATCCCTTTGCTTAATTATATGCATCACTGTAACTAGTACTCGATCCGTCAATTTATAAGTTGTGCTTACCTTTTCCATCAACTTCGTGCAACACGCGGGCATCTTGCTAGAAACACTAGAATATGTCTATATAATCCGTATATGATAGTCCATTTGAAATCTCAAAAAAGACAAATATTTAGGTACGGAGGGAGTAATATATTAGGAGTATACCATGCACACAAAGGCATAGGAGCGGTGGGGCCGAGAGGGATGAGGGGCACGTCGGGGGGATGAGGATCCCCTGATGCGAACAATCCTACCATTCTGTCACTAACATGTGGGACCCATAAGCGTGGGTCCCACCTGTCAGCGAAGGAAAGGCAGGGCTAGGCAGTGATAGCCACGTCAGAGGATCCATGTCCACGTCGGGGGACGTCGTGCTGTGGGTTGGAGCGGCATCGTGGGAATCGCGTGTGGGTGTGGCTGTGGTAGAAACAAGAAACGTGATGGTCGCCGTGGTTCAACTTCCATGGACAAGCTGTCATGTCTGCTGAGACATGTATATCAAAACTAGAGTGTTTATATTTCAAGCACGTGAACAAGTATTATTCTACTACTTTGGATCCATTGCAACGCACGGGCCAGCACATTGGTAGTGGTAGTGTCCATCTCTATCTCTAGAGGCCTTCCCTTGTTCATCCTTTTCTCTCACAAGATAAACTACTCATACAAATGCATCTTGATGTTCCATGGAACGCATGAGGATGTTTCCTTGTGGGTCTCTCCAGCGTGGCGTGGCCGTAGTTGCAAGTTGACGCCCCTTGAGATGCCGACGTTGAGGGGCACTCGGATTTCCTCCGATGAGCAGGTAAGATGAGTTTGATCACGTAGTAAATGCATTCTAAAGACTACTTCCGTGTCCATTTCCTAATTCTCCCCCTGCCCACTGTTTCACAGGTTAGGCTCGGTGCGAGTGGAGATTGGCTTGCATATGTACGGGAGGGTACCAACATCAATTTGCACAACATTTACAACGGTGACACCGTTCCCGTAGAACCTTTGTCCAACATTGGGATCAGCCTTGCAACGGGCCACCGCATGAATTGGTACGATGGAACCACGGTGAGATTGAATAAGAAAGCACGAACCTTGCACATGGCGGTCAAAGACTGACCATGCTGTCTGCGGCCGATTTGATGCCGTACGAGTAGGAAGACGATGTGCTCCTTTCTAACCGCATCTTCGCGGTGACAAACCAGGGGACTTATTTTGTATGGGACACATCCTATGATATACTCCCTCTCTCCCAGTTTATTTGTTTTGAATCTTTTCGTTTTGTAAGTTTCAAATTCAAATTTAGAGCTCCCCATCACATGTTGAGATTACAATGTCCATTAAATCATTGCGTGCATGTATTGTAAAGAAACAAATCTCGAGTTTGGCACAAGTTCGTGCCGTGGGAGCACCACAAGCCCTGGCGCAGGAGTTACATTTCCCTCTCAGGGCCGTCGGGACTGAGCTTCAGCGCCTTACTACACCTACCTTTGAGTCAATAACATGTGGACCTGATAGGTGACTGGTCCACATGTAATGCTCCCATAGGCAGAGGGGAAGTGGGGCCAAGAGGGGTGAGTCGCAGGTCGGGGGACGTGTGGTTTCATGGGTTCGAGCGACATCGTGGGAATCACGGGTGGCTGTGGTAGAAACTTGATGCTCGCCGCATTTTAGGTGGCCCACATGTCATGCACACAAAGGCAGAGGGGCGGTGCGGCCGAGAGGGGTGAGGCGCACGTCGGGGGGCATGGTGCCGTGGGTTGGTGAGGCGTCATGGGAATCGCGAGATGAAACGTGATGGTCGCCGTAGTTGAACTTCCATGGACAAGCTGTCATGTCTACGGACACATGCACTGCATACCGATCACTGGAAGGAGTAGCAGAGAAAGCTATATATGCGGATAAATAGTTCCTTATAGTCAAGCAGACCCATGCTACTACTCTGTTCCAAAGACATGCACACCATCAAAATAGTCCATCTATATCAATATACACCAAGAGGGAATAATTTTTTTACAAGAGAGGAAATAGTTCATCCATCCATAATGCCCTCCTACTGGTGCAGCCTTTTCTTCTTCTACTTCTTCTTCTTCTTCTTCTTCTTCTTCTTCTTCTTCTTCTTCTTCTTCTTCTTCTTCTTCTTCTTCTTCTTCTTCTTCTTCTTCTTCTTCTTCTTCTTCTTCTTCTTGTTCTTGTTCTCATTCTCTGTGGGAGACGGCTTCGCAACAAGCTCTTTGGACCTTGCAGCTATCTCGAAAATCACACGGGCATCGAGGGCAACATATTTTATCCACTCGTACGTCAAGGGATAATTCTCCCATCCAGACGACCTTAATGCCACCGTCTCGTCACCCTTCTGAAGATTTGTACCGAGCACAAAATTTGCTACGTCGAATAGGGATGGTGTTTGTTTATCACAAACTTCTACAGGAATTTTGATTCTGGTTTGTAGGTCAGCGATGCTTTTCAAATCAAGGTTGTACGACTCCAGCTTCTGTTTGTCCCCTTCGATGGCTACCCCACAGAAGTATACGTCCTCCCGAGACAAGAAATCGTGAAGCTCATCTGGTATGGAGGGCGAGTGTATGATGTGGTACACCAAAACATCATCTTCGAGGCACAGCGGAAGGACGGCGGCGCGCTGGATCTTCCCAGGGGCACGCTCCATGTACTCTGCGTCGAGACCGATGACCCTCGTCTCTACCTTTTCGAGGGAGTTGGATACATTGTTGATCCACTGCCGAACAACCCTTGGGTGGACGGTGACGGTGGCAACTATGCGCATCGAGCCTTTGACGAGGACATGTTGGACGCTAAAAACCTGCATCTCGATCTCTTTCGCCATTTGGAACCGCTGGAACGGAGGGCTATGGTTTGGAGAATTAGGATTAGATGGCTAGTCTAACTGAAGTAGTAGATGATTATTTAAAGAGGTTAAAACAATGTGAACACATTGGGGTTTGGATGCAAATGAAGACGAAGGGGAGGTGAAGAAGCCGAGGAGAATCGGTTCCCGATGGAGAAGGAGTAAATGGGAGAAGTGGCGTGCAGGCAGTTGATTAGACGGCTAGGTAGACTAAACGAAAAGGCTATGCGGGTAGACTGATGAGTCATACCTGTTCGTGTACGTGCCCATCCTTCCTGATAGGTGGGACCTATGCAAACAGATAAAAAAATGTGTCGTAGTTTTTTTTGAGCGCGTGAGTGGGAGACACAACATTCTCTGGTTAAGGAATACTCCCTCCCTTAGGCGTGGAGCATTAACTTCCTACTCGATCCCCTCCCAGCCTCGTTAGCCAGTGTTCTCTTCCTCTGCTGCCGTGTTCTACCTTTCCATTTTTCCTCTTCTCAAGTGTGGAACGATCTGCATGCCTTCCTTGATGCACCAGAGCGACCACTGCATGCATCGCGGCAGAGCGTTGATTGGGCATGCACGAGAATTTGGTTCTGCTCGCAATATGGATGATACCTGAACGATGAAGTGAACAGGCATGCTAGCATGGGAGACCTATTTACGCTATACAATACTGGAGTACTCATGTACCTACTACCACTACTAGTAGTAGTAGTAGTAGTAGTAGTAGTAGTACAACTGTGGTACACTTGATGGTCAAAATACTATTCATCCAGTCCTCACAGTGAAGTGACAACACCCTGCGCCTGACACTAGTCCAGGCAGCGTGTTCGGGTTACCAAAGTCAGCCTCACCCTGTGCACAGTGCAGTCTGTCACCGCCGCTGTACAGCACATTGGCGCCTCGCCTCGTCTCCCTCTCCGCTCCCATAGCACCACTCCATCTCCATCTCCTTCTCCGTCTCCATCTCACTGTGCCCCCGTGTACTGTCGCCTCACTCGCCTCCCTAGTACCACTATTCCCTCGCTAGCCGCTCCAGCACCGACATCCTTCTCCCCCATAAATCAAGCCCCCTTCCAAACTCCACCATGGCCGAACGTGAACCGCGCAACATCCATATGAGCCGCGATTGGAACAATCTCCCCAGTGACATCCTCGACCTCTTTTGTTCGTGTATGGATATGTTGAGCGCCCTGCGGCTGGCTGCATGCTCGAGGGACATGCACACGGCCATCGTCGAAGCGAGGCCTAAGCTTTTCAAGACACCCTACTTGCTGCTATCTGGTCTTGCGAGATTCGCTCACCCTGATATGGAGGCGTGCATGATGCCCCTCAACTTCAATCCGATCTCCATTAGCCGAAACTTCTTTGCAGGTATGTAGTGGGTCGCCGTACATCATTTCCCTCGACATCGATCCGATCACCATCGCCCGAAACTTCTTGGCAGGTATGTACTGGGTTGGCATGAACTCCCACTGGATGGCTGCCTTCAGAGAAGACGGTAAAAAGTTGGTTCTCGTGAACTTCCAGACCTCCCATGAGATTATCCTTCCTCCATTGGATTATATAGAGTATTACCATCGCGGTCCAAGTCATCGAGATTACTATGTCAGTTGGACGGACCTTGTTTCACAGAAGATTGTAATCTGCCAAGTGCCCACACGACATGCGAATTACGCAGACTTCAAGCTAATTGCCTTGTTCGACCGCGGACTCGCCTATCTTTACGCCGGTGCCTTCTTTAGCTGGAGACAACTCGGCTCGCAGTGGATCATCGTCAAAGCTGATACACACTTCTGTGATGCTATTGAACACAATGGCATCATCTACGCGATCGACAAAGCAGATGGCACCACGTATTGCTGGGACGGCGCGTGTAAGTTGTTTCCTCTCATGTTAGTTTCCTCATTTTCATGATGTAGAAACATGCACCACACTGTTGGTTTCATCTAACCATACATTAGGGAAGTAATTGTGCATATGGAGAACGCTATATTTGGAAGTAGTGAAATCCTGCAATGCTTACGATGTGTACATACCTATATTCGCCCTTCAGCAATCAATGGCTAGAATAATATCCTCACAAAATTTTTGCCCATAGAACACGAGTACATAACAATGCATGGTCTGTTAGTTACCTTGAAGAATTTGTTTGTGAGGACAGAACATGACTACATAACATGCATGACATGGTAGTTTCCTGTGAAGAATCGATTGCGAGATAACATGAGTATAACCATGCATGGCACTTCTATATTTTGGAACCCAGTATACATTTCCCTGTATTTTCCTCCCAGTTCCAACAGGGACATATCAATGATGTTTCTTGCATTATCCTACTTATACTCTGAACAATGCTGATCTTACATTAACAATGCCTGTCCTTTTTGATATGATGCAGTGTCCCTACTGTTACTGCCCTTTGTAATCACACCACCTTTGCCAAAAACAGGGAAGCACAACTGGTTCCTTGCTCGATCAGACGATGGCAAAAGACTGATGATCATTCGGACACATGAGCCGGAAAAGTTATATTGCAAAAACCCCACTGTATACAAGCACCGTGTATTACGTGAGTATCCGGACGGTGGCTGTTACGTCTATGAGCAGGATACCAGCTTGTTGGGGCCTTTAGGATTTTTTAGTTGGAGGCGGGTAAACAGCCTTGGTTCACACTCTCGGTTTCTCGGACTCAATTATCCGATTAACCAGGAGATCAGCGTTGGCAAGGACCTTGATGGCAGAGAGGCTCTGTTTGCAATGGAAAACTGTGTCTACACGGCGAGCCCTAGGAGTTCGGGAGCAAACTCCCCTGATTGTCAATGATACAGCCTGCAGCCAAAAGAAGGTGAGAATGACAAAGGCATCTGGATTAACTTTGATCCTTGGATGTCTCAATTACGACAGGCAGTGATGTGGTTCGAGCCTTCAGGTTGATAGGTAATTGGGCTGTTGCATCGAAAGGGTGGAGTACTGGTGTCTCTGGATCACTGGTCGCTGAAGCGGGGCTGCAAATTATGATGGTGTTGGATCATCTCTTCGAATGACTTTGTTGTCTTTGCTGCTGGTTCTAGATGGGTAGTTCTTTCTTTTGTTATGCATATTCCTTGTCATTTGGTCATCCTCGTCTATGTCACTCTTACTATGTAATAGTTGCTTCTGTTTAGAATGTCATTCTCGTCTGGATCACAAGAGTCTGAGCGCTGCAGATGGGTGCGTTTTGGTGGTGTAGCAAGACTTCTTATGAACTATCATGTCTTGCTGTTTATGTCAGTAGTAGTCACTAGTCAGCATTTGAATGTTGTATATATCGTTGTTTCGAACTGTTTATTGTCTCGAACTACTGGTGGGCTAAATGAGGGCATCACCATTCTCCAGTGTTCAGAGTATATCTCCTTTTTTCAAGTTATATAATTTGAGCTCAGTATCTTTTCGATGATGTACACTTGTTTGGGCCAGTGAGGTGTCGTTGAATATGGGCCGAGTAGTAACGCAATGCCAAACAGGTCAATTATGACTCTCAGGCCGGGCTCTCAAAAGATCCTGAAAAAAGACCGGGCTCTCCAAAAAAGAAAGAATAAGGACTCTTAGGCCGACATGTGGGCGCCACCGGTGTTTTCGTGCGCTTGTGCGCCAAGAGCATATTGGCGCATGCTCGAAATTCATGCTACCTTTTCATCCCCAGTCTCCCACCCCTCCCCCACCTCTGGAATCTCGATTCCTACTCCAGTTCCGCCAAATCCCCCTCCTGTACTCCCTGTACTCAAGCGCACTATCATGTCGCCGGTCAACGCGGATCTCCGAGCCGGAGATCTTGAGGCCCGTCCTGCCTTCGGTCGCTGCGTGCTGTCGCTCAACAGTGGCATGGCGGCGCTTGACGACCAGTTTGCCGGCAAAGTGCTGATGGTAACCATCAACGGTGACCGGCCTCCCGTCTCGCCGGATGACCTTGTCAAAGCTCTTGGCATTGCGCACGGCATCTAAATAAGTGACTTTCTCATCGAAGTCTGTCCGCCACTTGCTGATTTCTTCGTCAGGTTCCGGACAACTTTCGACTGCAGTCGCGTGTTCGAATCTTCCCGGTGTTTGTTCTGCATGGCGCGGTAGTGAGCTTTGATCGGTGGCACCCAGGATGGGGCTCGGTGCCCTCTGAGCTTGAGTTTTTAACAAAGCTTACCTTCCACGGCATGCCTTGACGTGCTTGGAACAACGAGTCCATGAACGAGCTTATCAATGACCTTGGAGGTGAGCTCGTAAGTATGTTTGTTCCTCCAGATAGCTGGGCTCTGACGGTTATGGCATGGATGAAGAAGCCATCCACCATACCGAAGGTGATTGGTGTTGAGATACCAGTGCAGGAACCGGGGTTGTACTATTCGTCTCCACCAAGGCCGCCGCGGACCACGTTAGGGATGTACCTGTATCGAGTGTTCGTGCATGTCGAAGAAGTGGTCAATCCATCAATCGAAGTCCTGCCGCCGCCGCTGGTGCCAGGTTCTGTCGACGACGTCCATTACAGGAGTCAACGTCAGACTTTCCCCGTGTTGCTCAGAACGATAGATGGCACAGGGCCTACTCCATCCCGCGGCGGAGGCCACTGCTTCTTTGGGAGAAGAGGCAGGGCTGGCTGCCTGGATGTGCTCTAATTTGAGGTAACAACTAAATCTTGTCAGATACTAGTTAAATCCGAGCTATGAGTGTGAAGCACTGATATGCCAGTACATTTGATTGTGACCTGTTCTAATTTTGTACCTAAACTTTTTTTAGAAAGGGCTGTACGTCAACTTAATGTGCTAGCAGAACTTATTGTGTTGTCTGTCTGTTTTCTTTGCACAACATTCAAGATATTTCTCCGTCATTGATAAAGACGATGAAACGTTATGTACGACTTTGTTGGTTTCAACATAGCCCTTCCCGTAGCGATCCACTGCTTCCATCCTGATTGTGCCGCCTGCATGAACTTTTTGTATGCAAGTTCAGTGTGCTATGATGTTCTATATGATTGTGTCAACTACATAAGTTTTTACTGAGCATTAGCAATGCATATGGCTGAAAGATGTATTTACGAGCATCGGCCGATGGGTCTCTCTCTCTATCTCTCTCTCTCACATACACACACACGCACACGCATAAGAGGGACCCGTTGAATTATTTATTTGCTCTTGACAGCTTTTAATTAGGTTCCACTGTAATCTAACTTTTTTCTTAAGTTATTAATTGAGCTCAGTGACTTCAAAAAGTTGTACAGAAGCCTTGTTTGCGCCTTTTCGGCGTCGCTGAATGTGGGCTGAGTAACCATGTTAGGTTGTACTGTACTACACATGCATTTTTTCCGCTATTTTTTTAAATAATACATTTTTTATTAATTTTCATAAATATTGCGCTGGGTAATTTTTTTTTCAAAAATAATACACTGTCGGCCTGCTGCAGGCCGACTGGGCCTAGTCGGCCCACAGTCGGCCGATTGGATTCCAGTCGGCCTACAGCTGGCGACTGGCCCCTGTCGGCCCACTGTGGGCTGATTTCAGTCCTGTCGGCTCAATGTGGGCCGACTAGAGCTAATTGGCTCGCTGTGGGCTAATTATTTTTGCAAAAGTATTAATCATGTATTTAAAAAATATGTGTATCGTGACCTCCTCCGCTCGTTGTGGGCCCACTGTTGACTAAAAAATATGTTTTAAAAAGTGTTAATCATGTATTTAAAAAATATGTGTATTGTGACCTCCTCCGCTCGCTGTGGGCCCACTGTTGACTAAAAAATATGTTTTAAAAAGTGTTAATCATGTATTTAAAAATTGTTAAATGTGTGTATAAAAATGTTCCTTATCTATACAATTTTTTTAAATGTGTGTATAAAAAATAGCTTTTTTTCAACATCAGCAATGCAACTGGGCCGACAGTTGTAGACAATATCCAGGTCGACTTGTTATTCTCCGCCCCGCTGGGCTGCAAACTTCCCTAGGAGGTATGCATTAGGATTAACAAGAAAATGGACTTTAAGAAATAATAAATGGGATGTAATTATAATAACTGGACAATTACTATGCACCAAACACGTAATTAGTGTGAAAAATATATTATTTTTGGAATTTGAAAATTTTAATTTCATTACTTGTTGCGCGCGCAATATTTCGTTGGATTTTAAAGTAATACAACTTTATTTTGAAATTATATTTAACCTGACTAGAAATTTCGGATAAAAATATTTCGGATCCCATCAAAATGTGGGAATTTTTTTGAATTCTGTTTTGAGCGGTTGTTTGAAATTATTAATTGTTGTCCTAGCTAGAAGTTCGGCTGTACTTTTAACAAACTGTAAATGGGCTGTAGTAAATTCCACTAGAATTGAAAAATGGGATGTACATTCTTACAAATCGAAAATGGGCTATATGTTCTCTGCCAAATGCGAGCTGTGGGCCTACTAAGTTGACGAGTACCAAGGGCTTTGTCAACTTAGTCAATATAAACAAATCTAGCTGTAGTGATCGTACGATGTCCATCCAACGGCCGTAGTGCTTCTTCAACCTCTGGTCTTCTTGCTCCAGCCGCCCAAAGTAGCGCCGGTCGTGTCGCGTGCTCCTGCCTCCCGTGGCCGGTTGTGATGCCGCGGAGGCCTCACCGCCCCGTACTACTCCCACCGCTGGCCAGGCCATCCCTCTACTCACTCACACCCCTTGTTATTCTGCGGCGACGGCAGCCTCACACCGCAGCCAAACCAGTGAACCCTCGTACTCCTCTCCGCATGGGCTTCGACTTCTGCGTCTTCCCCGGCTCCGCGTCGTCCCCTTCCTAGGCCTCGCCGTCGTCCACTACCCTGGTGCTCTCGGCGCGGCGTGGTCAACGTGGTCTAGGAACGAGTATCATCGGACGTGGACTGTACATGGAGAGGCTGACAGCTGGGACCACGACCGCAGCAAGGAAGTGCCTCCTTATTACTCGGAGAATAATGTTTCCTCCACCTGACAGCAGGGACCAACCGGACGGGCCACCGTATTTCGCGAAAAAAACGTTTCCCCCCTGACTGCTGGGACCCACCAGCTACACCTTCGCACGCAAGGAAGTGCGTCCAGGCAAAAAAAAACGATTCACCCCCCTGACTGCTGGGACCCACTAGCTACATCTTCGCATGCAAGGAAGTGCGTCCGGGCAAAAAAAAGAAAAAAACCAAAATGATTCGCCCACATGACTGCTGGGACCCACCGGCCCCCCGACTGCTAGGACCCACCAGCTACATCTTCGCACGCAAGGAAGTGCGTCCGGGCAAAAAAAACGATTCGCCCCCTGACTGCTGGGACCCACCAGCTACATTTTCATAGGCAAGGAAGTGCCTGACAGTCAGGACCCACCTGGTCAAAGCGTACGTAGCGTTGTCATTCTGGTCGCGAACGTGTATGTACATACCGGTCGATGTAGAGGCGCGCACGTGTCGTAGTAGAGGTGCGCACGTAGCATGTACACGTACGTACAGCGGCCAGGGTGCAAGAAAGAAAATACGGCCACGTATGTGTACATACGGGCGGGGTCTCAAACGCCTACTCGCGCATACGTACGGCGAGGGCTCGTGTACATGGATGGGTCGGAACGGAGAAACAACGTTGCCGTCGTGTTCATGGGTCGGAACGGAATGCGTGGTCGTGTTCATCGGGAGGGCTTGGATAGAAGAGGCGATGGAAACGAGGCCTGGCTTACCGTACAACGGAGGAAACGGACCTCCTACGGTCGAAACGGGGGTCCTGTTGATCGGGAGGGGTGTGGCATACCGCAAAACGGAGAAAACGGACCTCCTACGGTCGAAACGGGGTCCTGTTGATCGGGAGGGGTGTGGCGTACCGCAAAACGGAGAAAACGAACCTCCTACGGTCGAAACGGGGGTCCTGTTGATCAGGAGGGGTGTGGCATACCGCAAAACGGAGGAAACGGACTTGTGTTGGAGCGCTACGGTCGAAACGGGGGTCCTGTTCATCGGGAGGGGTGTGGCGTACCGCAAAACGGGACTCCACGGGATACTGTTTATCTCCACCATCGACCCACTCCAGCCTCCACGGGCTCCTATTCATCCAGCCTCCACCGCGCGCTACTCCACCGGCTACTGTTCAACCACCCCTCCACTGTCTACTGTTCATCCAGCCCTCCACACCACGGGGTCCTGTTCAACCACCCCTCCACGGGCACCCCTCCATCGTCTACTGTTCATCCTGCCCTCCACGGGGTGGTCCTGTTCATCCACCCCTTCACGGGGTCCTGTTCATCCAGCCCCAACCGGCTCGATCGATCGGGGTCCTGTTCATCCAGAGGCAACACCACGGGGTCCTGTTCATCCACCCCCATCGGGAACTGTTCATCCACCCCCCCCCGCAACGCTCACTGTTCATCCAGAGGCAGCATCGATCGGCTTCAGTTAGCAACAGTAGCCAAGGAATCGCTCGATCGGGTTCAGTTAACAGCCATCGATCGATCGCTCGGGTTCAGTAACATGTAGCCTGCAGTGCAATTGCTCGGGTTCAGTTAGAGCCCAACGGCTCGCTCAGGTTCAGTTAGATCCCACGCCTCGCACACACGCGCGTACGTGTACGAGAGAAACGCGCATCGCTCGGCCCCCGACCTCCCACCGTAAGCAGGAACTCCTCGAAATTTTCCTCCCCCTCGCTTCTACCATGGTTTTTTCCTTCATGGACGGCCCAAAGAATGTCATGCAGCTGCGTTTCCATCCCGCCCAGGACGAAAAGCCCATTTTTGTCATGATTTTTTGTCATAGAAGTAGGAGCCCACCACATCTATGATGATACCGGGTTTTGTCACAATTATCGTCATAGAAGTGTCATATGTATGACAGAAAAAAAATTCGTTTGGCCCAAAATGTCACGGATGTGTCTTTTTTGTGTAGTGTGGAGCATGATTTTGAAGACGTCCTGGTGGCCTCCCGCTTGATAGAGGGTCAATGCTCGAAAGACATAATGTTCGTGTGAGGTGTATGAGAATTGTACGAGACAATTTTATAGTTAATCTATTTTTTTATATTGCTCGAAAGTTTTTGTTCCTCCTGTGCGGCCGTTTTAATATAATCTGAAAGTTTTCCAGTCGTCGGCTTCAGCCCCCTCGTAGGAAGTACGGGGGTGTTCGGAAAAGCATTTGATCACTCTTAACCCAACGCCTTGGTCCGTGAAGGAGGTGTCAATGCGGCGAACCAGGCAACCAGACTATAGGGCGTTAACACTTTCACTTAGCCATATGAGTTTTATGGTGGGTCTACGACATAGCCCCTCATATGTATGCGGCTTATTCATACGATGCGTGTACATATTTGACCGAAAAGAGGTCCTTCGTGTGACACGGAGGAATCGCTAGGGATTCCGACAAGTCATCGAGTGGTTGACCAGCTCTCGCCGCATCATGACAGTCAGTTTTCGGCTTTCTCTATGGAGGTGCTGAGCCAGGTGAATCGGAAGCACAATCGCAGTAGTTCTCCCTTTAATACCCTAGCCGATAGAGTGGAACGTAGGATAGCAAGCACAGGAGCCGGGCAACCCAAATATTGACCCAAGACATGATTCGGAGCTGATGCATATAAGGTCAAACTTGCGACGCCGAAGTACGCTATAAAAGTTGTTCGGACTTTGCAGGTAATCCTTCGGGTATGATAGAGAAACTGCTAGCTAATCCTTATGCAGGAGATGGAACATTAGATCCCGATATGCACCTAATCTATGTGGATGAAGTTTGTGGATTATTTAAGCTTGCAGGTATGCCCGAGGATGTTGTCAAGAAGAAGGTCTTCCCTTTATCTTTGAAGGGAAAGACATTGACATGGTATAGGTTATGTGATGATATTGGATCATGGAACTACAACCGATTGAAATTGGAATTTCATCAAAAGTTTTATCCTATGCATCTGGTTCATCGTGATCGAAATTATATATATATATATATATATATATATATATATATATATATAATTTTTGGCCTCGTGAAGGAGAAAGTATCGCTCAAGCTTGGGGGAGGCTTAAGTCAATGTTATATCCATGCCCCAATCATTAGCTCTCAAAAGAAATTATTATTCCAAATTTTTATGCTCGGCTTTCTCATAATGATCGATCCATGCTCGATACTTCTTGTATTGGTTCTTTTACGAAGAAGGATAGTGAAGTCAAATGCGATTTATTGGAAAGAATTAAACTCAACTCTGAAGATTGGGAACTCGACGAAGGTAAGGAGTCAGGTATAAACCTTAAGTTTGATTGTGTTAAACCTTTTATGTATACCGATGCTTTTCGTGATTTTAGCACTAAATATGGACTTGACTCTGAGATAGTAGCTTCTTTCTGTGAATCTTTTGCTACTCATGTTGATCTCCCTCAGGAAAAGTGGTTTAAATATCGTCCTCCCATTGAAGTTAAAGTAGTTGAACCTATTAAAGTTGAAGAAGAAACTATTACTTATAATGTTGATCATACTGTTCCTACTGCTTATATTGAGAAACCACCTTTTCCTGTTAGAATAATGGATCATGCTAAAGCTTCAACTGTTGTTCGTAAGAGTTATACTAGAACACCTACACCCCCTGAGCAAATTAAAGTTGAACCTAGTATTGCTATGGTTAAAGATCTCTTGGTTGATAATATTGATGGGCATGTTATTTATTTCTGTGATGAAGCTGCTAGAATTGCTAAACCTGATACTAAAGATAAACATAGACCTGTTGTTGGCATGCCTGTTGTTTCTATTAAAATAGGAGATCATTGTTATCATGGCTTATGTGATGTGGGTGCTAGTGTGAGTGCAATTCCTTATACCTTATACCAAGAAATTATGAATGACATTGCACCTGCTGAGATAGAATATATTGATGTTACTATTAAGCTTGCCAATAAAGATATTATATCACCAATTGGTATTGTTAGAGATGTTGAAGTCTTGTTTGTGAAAATTAAATACCCTACTGATTTTCTTCTTCTTGGTTCTCCACAAGATGATTTTTGTCCCATTATATTTGGTAGACCTTTCTTGAATACTGTTAATGCTAAGATAGACTGCGAGAAAGATATTGTTACTGTTGGTTTAGGGGATATGTCTCATGATTTTAATTTCTCTAAATTTCATAGACAACCCCATGATAAAGAATTTCCTAGTAAGGATGAAATTATTGGTCTTGCTTCTATTGCCGTGCCTCCTACTGATCCTTTAGAACAATATTTGCTAGACCATGAAAATGATATGTTTACGAATGAAAGAAGGGAAATAGATGAAATATTCATTAATCAAGGGCCTATTTTGAAACACAATTTGCCTGTTAAAATCCCTGGGGATCCTCCTCCACCTAAGGGTGATCCCGTGTTTGAGCTTAAACAATTACCTGATACTTTGAAACATGCTTATCTCGATGAAGAGAAGATATATCCTGTTATTATTAGTGCTAACCTTTTAGAGCATGAAGAAAAAATTTATTGAAAACTCTGAAGAAGCACCGTGCTGCTATTGGATATACTCTTGATGATCTTAAGGGCATTAGTCCCACTCTATGTCAGCACAAAATTAATTTGGAACATGATGCTAAACCAGTGGTTGATCACCAACCATGGTTAAATCCTATGATGAAAGAAGTGGTAAGAAATGAAATACTAAAGCTTCTGGAGGCAGGTATAATTTATGCTATTGCTGATAGTGAATGGGTAAGTCATGTTCATTGTGTCCCTAAGAAGGGAGGTATTCCTGTTGTTCCGAATGATAATAGTGAATTGATTCCACAAAGAATTTTTACAGGTTATAGAATGGTAATTGATTTTCACAAATTAAACAAAGATACTAAGAAAGATCATTACCCTCTACCTTTTATTTCTCAAATGCTAGAAAGACAATCCAAACATGCACATTTTTGCTTTCTAGATGGTTATTCTGGTTTCTCTCAAATATCCGTGTCAAAAGATGACGAGGAAAAGACCACTTTTACTTGCCCTTTCGGTACTTTTTCTTATAGACGTATGCCTTTTGGTTTATGCAATGCACCTGCTACCTTTGAAAGATGTATGACTGCTATATTCTCTGACTTTTGTGAAAATATTGTTGAGGTTTTTCATGGATTATTTCTCCATTTACGGAACTTCTTTTGATGATTGCATAAGCAACCTTGATCGAGTTTTGCAGAGATGTGAAGAAACTAATCTTGTATTGAGTTGGAGAAGTGCCACTTTATTGTTAATGAAGGTATTGTCCTGGGGCATAAAATTTCTAAATTAGGTATTGAAGTTGATAAAACTAAAGTAGATGCTATTGAAAAGATGTCGTGTCCTAAGGATATCAAAGGTATCAACAGTTTCCTTGGTCATGCTGGTTTCTATAGGAGGTTTATTAAAGACTTCTCTAAAATTTCTGGGTTCTCACTAATCTCTTGCAAAAATATGTTACTTTTGTTTTTTTATGATGATTGTGTACAAGCATTTGAAATACTTAAGAAAGCCTTGATTTATGCTCCTACTGTTCAGCCTCCTGATTGGAATTTACCCTTTGAAATTATGTGTGATACTAGTGATTATGTTGTTGGTGCTGTTCTAGGACAAAGAGTTGATAAGAAATTGAATGTTATTCACTATGCTAGTAAAACTGTAGACAGTGCCCAGAGAAATTATGCTACTATCGAAAAAGAATTTTTAGGAGTTGTATTTGCTTGTGATAAGTTTAGATCTTATATTGTTGATTCCAAAGTAACTGTTCACACTGATCATGCTACTATTAAATATCTTATGGAAAAGAAAGATGCTAAACCTAGACTTATTAGATGGGTTCTCTTGTTACAAGATTTTGATTTGCATATTATTGATAGAAAGGGAGCTAAGAACCCTGTTGCAGACAACTTGTCTAGGTTAGTGAATGTTCTTGATGACCCACTACCTATTGATGATTGCTTTCCAGATGACCAATTAGCTATCATAAATGCTTCTCGTAATACTCCATGGTATGTTGATTATGCTAATTATATTGTTGCTAAATTTATACCACCTAGTTTCACATACCAGCAAACGAAAAAGTTTTTCTATGATTTAAGGCATTACTTTTGGGATGACCCACACCTTTGTAAAGAAGGAGCAGATGGTGTTATTAGACGTTGTGTACCCGAGCATGAACAGGAACAGATCCTACGCAAGTGCCACTCCGAGTCTTACGGAGGACACCACGCTGGAGATAGAACTGCACATAAGGTATTGCAATTCGGTTTTTATTGGCCTACTCTCTTCAAGGATGCTCGTAAGTTTGTCTTGTCTCGTGATGAATGCCAAAGAATTGGTAATATTAGTAGACGTCAGGAAATGCCTATGAATTATTCACTTGTTATTGAACCATTTGATGTTTGGGGCTTTGATTATATGGGACCTTTTCCTTCCTCTAATGGGTATACACATATTTTAGTTGTTGTTGATTACATTACTAAGTGAGTAGAAGCTATTCCAACTAGTAGTGATGATCATAATACTTCTATTAAAATGCTTAAAGAAGTTATTTTTCCGAGGTTTGGAGTCCCTAGATATTTAATGACCGATGGTGGTTCACATTTTATTCATCGCGCTTTGCTTAAAATGCTTGGTAAATGTGATGTTAACCATAGAATTGCATCTCCATATCATCCTCAGTCTAGTGGTCAAGTAGAATTGAGCAATAGAGAGATTAAATTGATTTTGCAAAAGACTGTAAATATATCTAGAAATAATTGGTCTAAGAAACTTGATGATGCATTATGGGCTTATAGAACTGCTTATAAAAACCCTATGGGTGTGTCTCCGTATAAAATGGTTTATGGAAAAGCATGTAACTTGCCTCTTGAATTAGAACATAAGGCATATTGGGATATTCAAGAGCTCAATTGTGATTTCAAACTTGCCGGTGAGAAGAGGTTATTTGACATTAGCTCACTTGATAAATGGAGAACCCAAGCCTATGAGAATGCAAAGTTGTTTAAAGAAAAGGTTAAAAGATGGCATGACAAAAGGATACAAAAGCGTGGGTTTAATGTAGGTGATCATGTTTTGGTATACAAATCTCATTTAAGATTTTTTGCAGGAAAACTTCTCTCTAAATGGGAAGGTCTTTACATTAACAAGGAGGTCTATCATTTCGGTGCCATAAAAATCAACAACGTCGAAGGCACAAATCCGAAGGTAGTAAACGGTCAACAAATCAAACATTATATCTCAGGTACTCCCATAAATGTTGAGACCAATATAACTGACACCGTAACACCGGAGGAGTACATAAGGGACACTTTCCAGAATGTTTCAGACTCCAAAAAGGAATAGGTACGTGGTATGGTAAGTAAACCGACTCCAAAACTGTTCTAATAGCAATATTTCTTTGTTTTGGAATATTTAAAAAATTAGGAAAATTAAAAGTTGTCCAAAAGATACATGAGGCGACCACAAGGGTGGAGGGCGCGCCCTACCCCCTGGGCGCGCTCCCTGCCTTGCGGCCACCTTGTGTGCCCTCCGGACTCCATTTTCTTGTACGATACTTCTTTTGGTCGGTAAAAATTCATTATATAATCTCCCGAAGGTTTTGACCACCGTACCACGACAATATCTCATGTTTTTGTTTCGAGCTATTTTTCTGACAGATCTAGATCACCATGACGTCTCCAAGTGCCCCCAAGGACAATTTTTTCGAGAAGGTCATCAACCCTTACCTCACGGAGGTGTTGCGACACCCTCAAACCATTGAGATGTGTGAGGGGGTGCTGCACATCCGCGATGTTGAGGGACCAAAGAAGACCAGAAGCGTGGAGACAAGACTCGAAGCACTGGAGCAGCAAGTTTTCAAGTGCTAAGGGATGGTGGGATGTGGACTCAACGCCAATCACATGATGATCGCGGAGTTCACCAATAACCACAAGCTTGATGCCAAGAACATTGGGGAGGCAATATTCAAGCTTCATGAGAAAATCGAGCATCTCCAAGCCCAGATCTATGACCTGCAGAACCAAAATTGTGAGTATGAGTACCGATTTAAGAGGATGAGTTTGGCTACAGATTTGAGGATCCAGGAGACTCGTTCATCTTTCTATGATGGTGAGCCTATGCCTTGGAAGATGGATGACAAGCCTACTACATCAAAAACTCCATCATCACCACCTCCGAAGAAAGAGACATAAATACATGGGTATGGGCACTCCCCTTGGCAACTGCCAAGCTTGGGGAGGTGCCCTAGTATCGTATCACCATCACACTTTTACCTTTATCGTTTTTCTTAGTTAGATCCTTTTGGTTATATCTTGATCTAGTAGAATAAAGTTTTAGTATGATCTAGCCTTGAGTTTTGCTTTATGTTCCCTCTATGTAATCGAGTCCGTGAGTTATATATAATAAAGAGTAGTTTTGAGTTGAGGGCTTTGCTTTCTTGCTATGATCTTGAAGGAATTAAATAAAAGAAAGAATAAAAAGATCATATATTGATCTTATGGAAAGTAATGACTTCACATATAAAGAGTATGATGAATAAAAGTTGTTGAGAGTTGACAAACATAGTTTGGCCATTGTTGCAATTAATAGGAACTAATAAAGAAAGAGAGGCTTCACATACAAATATACTATCTTGGACATCTTTTGTAATTGTGAGAACTCATTAAAATATGACATGCTAAAAGGTTGATGTTGGACAAGGAAGACAACATAATTTGTTATGTTTGCCATTATCTGAATAGAAGTTATATTGTCATGGATCATCCAACATGTTGAGCTTGCCTCTCCCTCTCATGCTATCCAAATCCTTTGCACCAAGTAGAGATACTGCTTGTGCTTCCATACATCCCTTGAATTAGTTTTTCCACGAGATTCCACCATACCTACCTATGGATTGAGTAAGATCCTTCAGGTAAGGTGTCATTGGTGCAAGCAATAAAATGCTCTCTAAATATGTATGATCTATAAGTGTGAAGAAAATAAGCTTTATACGAACTTGTGATATGGAAGAAATAAAAGCGACGGAATGCATCAGAAAGTTCTTTATCACAAGAGGCAATATAAAGTTACGTTCTCTTGCATTAAGATTTTGTGCATCCAACCATAAAAGCGCACGACAACCTCTGCTTCCCTCTGCGAAGGGCCTATCTTTTACTTTTATCTTTTACCCTTATACAAGAGTCATGGCGATCATCACATTTCCTTTTTACACCTTTTCCTTTGGCAAGCACTATGTTGTTGGAGAGATATGGATATATATATCCACTCGGATGTAGGTTTTCATAAAGTATTATTGTTGACATTAACCTTGAGGTAAAAGGTTGGGAGGCGAAACTATAAGCCCCTATCTTTCTCTATCTCCGACTGAAGCTTTGAACGCATAGGTATCGCATGAGTGTTAGCAATTTTGAAAGATTAGATGATAGATGAGTATGTGGACTTGCTAAAAAGCTCTTATATTGACTCTTTTCGATGTTATGATAAATTGCAATTGCTTCAATGACTGAGATCATAGTTTGTTAGTTTTCAATGAACTTTCTGATTCATACTTTATCTCGTGAACGAATTGTTACTCTAGCATAACAAATTATATGAAAATATATGTTGCTACCCTAAAGATAATCATGATTCCCTCATGTTCGTATTTTATTTTATCGACACCTCTGTCTCTAAACATGTGGACATATTTTTCGATTTCGGCTTTTGCTTGAGGTCTAAGCTTGGGGGAGTTGAAACGTCCATTTTGCATCATGCTTTTATATTGATATTTATTGCATTATGGGCTGTTATTACACATTATATCACAATACTTGTGCCTTTTCTCTCTTATTTTATAAGGTTTACATGAAGAGGGACAATGCCGGCAGCTGGAATTCTGGACTGGAAAAGGAGCAAATATTAGAGACCTATTCTGCACAACTCCAAAAGTCATGAAACTTCACGGAGAATATTTTTGGAATATATAAAAAATATTGGGCGAAGAAAGTACCAGAGGGGGGCCACGTGCCATCCACAAGGGTGGAGGGCACGCCCCTCGTCCTTGTGGGCCACCTGGCAAGCCCCCGACGCCCATCTTCTGCTAGATGGTGTGTTTTGACCTGGAAAAAATTAGAAGGAATCTTTCGGGATGAAGCGCCGCCGTCTCGAGGCGGAACTTGGGCAGAACCAATCTAGGGCTGCGGCAGAGCTGTTCTGTCGGGGAAACTTCCCTCCAGGAGGGAGAAATCGAAGCCATCGTCATCACCAACTATCCTCTCATCGAGAGGGGGGAAATATCCATCAACATATTCACCAGCACCATCTCCTCTCCAACCCTAGTTCATCTCTTGTATCCGATCTTTGTCTCAATACCTCAGATTGGTGCCTGTGGGTTGCTAGTAGTGTTGATTACCCTTGTAGTTGATGCTAGTTGGTTTATTCGGTGGAAGATCATATGTTCAGATCCTTAACGATAATTAATACTCCTCTGATTATGAACATGAATATGCTTTGTGAGTAGTTACGTTTGTTCCTGAGGACATGGGAGAAGTTTTGTTATAAGTAATCATGTGAATTTGGTATTTGTTTGATATTTTGATGAGATGTATGTTGTCTATCCTCTAGTGGTGTTATGTGAATGTCGACTACAAGACACTTCACCTTTATTTGGGCCTAGGGGAAGGCATTGGGAAGTAATAAGTAGATGATGGGTTGCTAGAGTGACAGAAGCTTAAGCCCTAGTTTATGCGTTGCTTCGTAAGGGGCTGATTTGGATCCATATGTTTCATGCTATGGTTAGATTTATCTTAATTCTTCTTTCGTAGTTGCAGATGCTTGCAAGAAGGGTTAATCATAGGTTGGAGACTTGTCAAAGGAAGGGCAGCACCCAAGCACCGGTCCACCCACATATCAAATTATCAAAGTAACGAACGTGAATCATATGAACATGATGAAAACTAGCTTGACAACAATTCCCATGTGTCCTTGGGAGCGCTTTGCCTTATATAAGACTTCGTCCAGGCTTGTCCTTTGCTACAAAAAGGATTGGGCCACCTTGCTGCACCTTGTTTACTTTTGTTACTTGTTACCCGTCATGAATTATATTATCACACAACTATCTGTTACCGATAATTTCAGTGCTTGCAGAGAATACCTTGCTGAAAACCGCTTGTCATTTTCTTCTGCTCCTCATTGGGTTCGACACTATTACTTATCGAGAGGACTACTATAGATCCCCTATACTTGTGGGTTATCATAAACAACTCACGCTTCATCGGGAGGGCAATAGAGTTGATGTAGATGCCCTCCATGATCGAATCCCCCTCCGGCAGATTGCCAGAAAAGGCCCCAAGATGGGATCTCACGGGAACAGAAGGTTGCGGCGGCGGAAAACTGTTTTTGTGGCTCTCCCTGAGGGTTTTGGAATATTGATACGTCTCCAACGTATCTATAATTTTTGATTGCTCCATGCTATTATATTATCTGTTTTGGATGTTAATGGGCTTTATTTTACACTTTTATATTATTTTTGGGAGTAACCTATTAACCGGAGGCCCAGCCCAAATTGTTGTTTTTTTGCCTATTTCAGTGTTTCATAGAAAAGGAATATCAAACGAAGTCCAAACGGAATGAAACCTTCAGGAGCGTTATTTTTGGAACAAACGTGATCCAGGGGGCTTGGAGTGTACGTCAAGAAACAATCAAGGAGGCCATGAGGCAGGGGGCGCACCTTCCCCTTGGGCGCGCCCTCCACCCTCGTGGACCCCTCGTTGCTCCACCGACCTACTTCTTGACACGTATCCAATGTATCTATAATTTTTGATTGTTCCATGCTATTATATTATTTGTTTTGGACGATAACGGGCTTTATTTTACACTTTTATATTATTTTTGGGACTAACCTATTAACCGGAGGCCCAACCCAAATTGTTGTTTTTTTTGCCTATTTCAGTGTTTCGCAGAAAACTTATCAAACGGAGTCCAAACGGAATGAAACCTTTGGGAATGTGATTTTTGGAACAAACGTGATCCAGAGGAATTGGAGTGGACATCAAGCAATCACCGAGGAGGCCACGAGGCAGGGGGCGCCCCTACCCCCTTGGGCGCACCCTCCACCCTCGTGGGCCCCTTGTTGCTCCACTGACCTACTTCTTCCTCCTATATATATTCATATACCCCGCAAACATCCAGGAGCACCACAAAACCCTATTTCCATCGCCACAACCTTCTGTACCCAAGAGATCCCATCTTGGGGCCTTTTCCGGAGCTCCGCCAGAGGGGGCATTGATCACGGAGGGCCTCTACATCAACTCCATGGACCCTCCGATGATGTGTGAGTAGTTTACCTCAGACCTTCGGGTCCATAGCTAGTAGCTAGATGGATTCTTCTCTCTCTTTGGATCTCAATACAAAGTTCTCCTCGATTCTCTTGGAGATCTATTCGATGTAATCTTCTTTTGCGATGTGTTTGTTGAGATCCGATGAATTGTGGGTTTATGATCCAGATTATCTATGAACAATATTTGAATCTTCTCTGAATTCTTTTATGTATGATTGGTTTATCTTTGCAAGTCTCTTCGAATTATCAGTTTGGTTTGGCCTACTAGATTGATCGTTCTTGCAATGGGAGCAGTGCTTAGCTTTGGGTTCAATCTTGCGGTGCTCGATCCTAGTGACAAAAAGGGAAATGACACGTATTGTATTGTTGCCATCGAGGATAACAAGATGGGGTTTATATCATATTGCATGAGTTTATCCCTCTACATCATGTCATCTTGCTTAAGGCGTTACTCTGTTCTTATGAACTTAATACTCTAGATGCATGCTGGATAGCGGTCGATGTGTGGAGTAATAGTAGTATATGCAGAATCGTTTCGGTCTACTTCTCGCGGACATGATGCCTATATACATGATCATGCCTAGATATTCTCATAATTATTCGCTTTTCTATCAATTGCTCGACAGTAATTTGTTCACCCACCGTAATACTTATGCTATCTTGAGGGAAGCCACTGGTGAAATCTATGGCCCCTGGGTCTATTTTCCATCATACAAGTTTTCAATCTATTTTATTTTGCAATCTTTACTTTCAATCTATATCATAAAAATACCAAAAATATTTATCTTATTATTATCATCTCTATCAGATCTCACTCTTGCAAGTGGCCGTGAAGGGATTGACAACCCCTTTATCGTGTTGGTTGCGAGGTTCTTATTTGTTTGTGTAGGTACGAGGTGACTTGCGCGTGGTCTCCTACTGGATTGATACCTTGGTTCTCAAAAACCGAGGGAAATACTTACGCTGCGTTACTGCATCACCCTTTCCTCTTGAAGGGAAAACCAACGCAGTGCTCAAGAGGTAGCAAATATATGTGAATATATAGGATGAAGAAGTAGGTCAGAGAGTCCCTAGGGGGCCACAAGGTAGCCCCCCCAGGGCGCGCCCTCCACCCTTGCCGCCGCATCGTGGCACTTCTGGATTGGACTCGAAGTCCCCTATGTTTATTTTGGTCCAAGAAAAACCATCATAAAGTTTATCCCATTTGGACTCCGTTTGAATTGGGCTCTAGGTTAATAAGTTAGTCCCAAAAATAATATAAAATAGCATAATAATGCATATAAAACATCCAAACCAGATAATATAATAGCATGGAATAATAAAAAATTACAGATACGTTGGAGACATATCAGGTAACAACCCCTTCAAGCCCTAGGGCGCAGCTAAGGGGGAGATGACTTGGACTTCAAGTCCAATCCTATTCCTAGTAGGACTCCCCCTTTTTCCCTTCCCTAGCCACATGGGATTTTGAGGACTTGGTGCGCCTAGCCGAATAAGGCCAGGGCACATGCCCTCAGCACATGCCAGCCCTTGGGTCATGGGGGATCCACTTGTGGACTTGTGGACCCCTCCAAAATCCTACGGAAGCTTCTAGAAGCTTCACGGTTCAATACCGAAAAAACTGCACCTTTTTCTGGAACCCAAAATATGACTTCCCAAATATAAATATTTACCTCTCGACCATTCGAAGACTCCTGGTGACGTGTGGGATCTCATCCGGGACTCCGAACAACATTCGGTTACCAATCATCAAATATCCCAATACTACTCTAGTGTCAACGAACGTTAAGCATGCGACCCCACGGGTTCGAGAATCATGTAGTCATGACTGAGACACCTCTCCCGTTAATAACCAATAGCGGGACTTGGATGCCCTTATTATTCCTACATGTCCCATGAAGATCTTTTACCGGTTGAACCATGAGGTCAAGGATTCGTTTAATCCCGTATGCATTTCCCTTTGTCCGGCGATATGTTACTTGCCCGAGATTCGATCATCGGTATCTCCATACCTAGTTCAATCTCGTTACCAGCAATTCTCTCTACTCGTTCCGTAATACAAAATCCCGTGACTAACTGATACGTCTCCAACGTATCTATAATTTTTGATTGTTCCATGCTGTTATATTATCAATCTTGGATGTTTTATAATCATTTTATAGTCAATTTATATCATTTTTGGTACTAACCTATTGACATAGTGCCAAGTGCCAGTTGCTGTTTTTTCATGTTTTTTACATCGCAGAAAATCAATATCAAACGGAGTCCAAATGCCACGAAACTTTACGGAGAATTTTTATGGGCCAAAAGGAACACAACGGGCCCTGGCTGCGCCTGGGGGGTGCCCCGAGGGGGGCACAACCCACCAGGGAGCATCGGGAGGCCTAGGCGCGCCCTGGTGGCTTGTTCCCACCTTGGGTGCCCCCCGGACCGCCTCTTTGCTCTATAAATACCCCAATATTCCAGAAACCCTGGGGAGTTGACGAAATATTCATCCAGCTGCCGCAGAGTCCAGAACCACCAGATCCAATCTAGACACCATCTCGGATGGGTTTCACCACCTCCATTGGTGCCTATCCGATGATGCGTGAGTAGTTCTTTGTAGACCTTCAGGTCCGTAGTTAGTAGCTAGATGGCTTTCTCTCTCCCGCTGAATTCTCAATACAATGGTCTCTTGGAGATCCATATGATGTAACCCTTTTGCGGTGTGCTTGTTGGGATCGATGAACTTTGAGTTTATGATCAGATCTATCTTTTTATATCCATGAAAGCATTTGAGTTTCTTTGATCTCTTTTATGCATGATCTCTTATAGCCTCATATTTCTTCTCTGATATTTGGGTTTTGTTTGGCCAACTTGATCTATTTATCTTGCAATGGGAAGAGGTGCATTGTAGTTGGTTCGATCTTACGGTGCTTGATCCTAGTGACAAAAAGGGAAACGACATGTATGTATCATTGCTACTAAGGATAAAACAATGGGGTCTATCTCTACATAGATTGATCTTGTTTACATCATGTCATCGTTCTTATTGCATTACTCCATTTCTCCATGAACTTAATACACTAGATGCATGCTGGATAGCGGTCGATGTGTGGAGTAATAGTAGTAGATGCAGGCAGGAGTCGGTCTACTAATCTTGGACGTGATGCCTATATAATGATCATTGCCTATATATCGTCATAATTATTTGAAGTTCTATCAATTGCCCAACAATAATTTGTTCACCCACCGTTTGCTATTTTTCTCGAGAGAAGCCACTAGTGAAACCTACGGCCCCCGAGTCTTTCTTCTCATATATTTTCCTTTGCGATCTACTTTTCTCTTGCATTTATTTTCAGATCTATTAAACCAAAAATACAAAAATACCTTGCTGCATTTTATTTCTATTTATTTTATTTGTGATCTATCTTTCGATCTACTACAAATTTATGTCACGTCCGTTTGCCTATCTTGAGGCACCGTACCCCGAAAGGGATCGACAACCCGTTTAACACGTCGGGTTGCCGGGATTTGTTATCTACGTGCAGGTGTTGTTTACTTTGTGTTGCTTGGTTCTCCTACTGGTTCGATAACCTTGGTTTCATATCTGAGGGAAATACCTACCGCCGCTGTGCTGCATCATCCCTTCCTCTTTGGGGAAATACCGACGTAGCTTCAAGCGACGTCAAAAGGAATTTCTAGCGCCGTTGTCCGGGAGGATCTTCAACATATACCAGGTTCCTAATCACAAATCTCATCTCCTTGCAATTTACATTTTTTGCCATTTGCTTCTCATTTTCCTCTCCCCCACTTCCCAAAAAATGGCCATTTTATTCACCCTTTTTTCTTCTTCTTTTCTCGTCGGATTTTTTATTTGCTTGTGTTGCCATGTGCCTTCTATATGCTTGCATCTTTCCTTGCTAAAAATCTATTGATATGGATCCCCATCCACTTGCTAATATTTTTAAAAGATTCAATCATGTTGAACCAATTACTAGTGAGTCGAGTGCACTAGATTATCTTTATGATGTTTTGCTTGAGATTAGTGAATCTGAAAATTGTGATGAAGAAATTTATGAAGTGATTCATGGTAGCTCCTTGAATGAAAAGCATGCTTGAAATGATTTTACTATAAATTCTATTAATGTAAATTGCGTTAATAATATGCAAAACCCCAAGCTTGGGGAGTCTATTTTTTCTATGTCTACTACTTTTTGCAATGATTACGATTGGGGTGATTCTTCTTATGATCTTGAAAATTTATTTAAGCCTCACGATGAATATGTTCGCAATAATATTGAAAGTGGGTTTGGAAGAGTGTCAACTTTAGCTAAAAATTATCCCACTTATTTGGAGACTGTTGAATCTTACGATTTTTTTGATAAAAGTGGGCTTGGAGTGGTCATGAATTTATTTGATGATAATCCCACTATTTTGTAAGAGTGTCAACTTTGCGTGCATGTGTATCATGAAGAGAATATTTTATGTGATAGTTATATTGTTGAATTTGATTATGATCCTACATATTTAGATATATTAAAACTGAGCACCCTCCTAGCTCTCTCAGGCCATCAACGCTACCAGCCATCAGATCGATACTTTTAAGTATTTTCAGCCATCAGATTTGCAATGAATCGCTCCTAATATGGCTCCTTTCGCTAATAACGATCGCTAACCATGCCGGGCCGGTGCTCCGGTAGCTTTTTTGGGCGTCTCAGGTTAATATGGGCCTAATGGGCCCCTAGCAATCTCCCTGGCAACGACGAGTGCTCCGGAGAAAAAGGTACAGATTCGATCCGTTGAAAAGGGCAACGGCGATGCTGGTCCTGTCGTGAAACCTAGGCATGTCTCCCCCGCCGCCGCCACCACCACCACCGTCACCTCCTCCGTCGATCTCCTATTTCTTTTGGCGCCGAAGCAGCTGAGAGCCACGATCTGCACACAGTGGTGTGGAGACAGCAACACAACAGACGAAAAAAATATGCCGGTGGAATTCTGTTGCGCGTATGGCTCTACCATCCTCCATGACCGCCGCGACGGGAACTCCATGGTCGACTACATCCTTGGTGTCACCGACCTCCTCCAGTGGCACTCCGACGTAGGCTAGGTACACCCAACCCTCCTTCTCTGCCCCTTTCTTGCATCCTTTGTAGCTTATCATGTCTGTCAAACTGTTCCTCTCTGTTTGTTTGATTGGATGCTATCATGGATGGGGTGCAGAACTTGGTGAGGAATCAACGCATTACGCTAGCTGGATGGCGTCATACGCTCTCATTTTCCCAAACATATCATTGATAGGAACAGTGGTTGATAGATTGTCTACAGATTCTATGTAATGTGTTCATCTCATATTTAAGTACATGACCACAAAATAACCAGGGAATGACAGTGTTCTGTATATGTTGTAGCACAATGGTAATTTCTCTGTTCTTTAGGAAGTTAAAATATGCACCCCATGAATTTATCAAGCAAATAAGACTGCGACTCGCTTTTCCAAGATCAGAAGTCATTTAGATTGATCCTTCATATACTCACTTAATTTCGGTAGCAGTTACCATTCTTAAAGAATATCTAATAGGATAAAATGAACAGTTTTATATGTTATGTATTCTGAACTGAGACTTAAGGAATATAATTTTGAACGGTGTTGTATATAGATGGATGGAGTATAATGTTATTATACTTTCATTTACTTTTTTAACTGAACCAAGTTCTAAAATTCTCGATACCCTTGCAATGGTTCACAGATGTTGGGAGGGTGAGTCGAGCTAGAAGCCTAGAACACGGTGAAGCTCTGCTTTTTTCGTCCTCGTCATGCAAGCATCCCGCTTCCCTGACCTCGACCTCGACCTCGAACAACGGCACCTCTTCTGTGACCTCCGCCACGCGCGCTGGCGGCCATCGTGGCTTTTCAACTCCGCACGATAGTTGGCCGGTTGAACCGGTGTCCCTGGCATAGTGGCATGCTGTCGTCCAAGTCATCTCATGTTGGCCATGCCTTTTTTCTGCAAGTACGTTGCCACAAAAAGAATCAGATATAGAAAGTACAGTTCATGATGTTAACTATCAGATGAATTTCTTAGTCTGAATAAAGGCAGTTTTCTGAATACATTTGCTTTAAGATTTGTAGATTAGTTTCGTAGAAAGGAAAGAATGTCTCGATAGCTTCATCATCTATTGTGTAAGATGTTATAGTTTCTAGATATTTACCATACTTACGGAAATAAGCACCTCCGATTTTATAATTCAGCTTTCAGTGTACCCTAAATGTGCAGCATTTATACATTAGCAGTTCATATTTGTGTAGTTGCATCCACTTCGCTGCTATATGACTTCTTTTTCATTTTTTAACTAACCCACTGTAATCTGCAGTATCATTTTTAGGAAGCCGTGGACGATGTGATGGAAAAAGCACCCATATGAAAGAGCTAATAGATATGAACAGTTGGTCTGATGTTATTGCTGCAAAACAACAAGAGGAGCTGCAAAGGGTTGCGACACTCACTTTATTCTCTATCTCAAGGTTTGCTTTCTTCTTATTTTTGACAGCTTAATTTTTATGAGTTAATTTAGGCAGATGAACAACAATTTGAGTAAAACAAACTTATAAAGATCCACCATTTCCATATGTTTGTATATTGGTTACGCTATGCATCCCCTTTAGTAGATTTGGATGGGAAGAATGAAAGATCACCAAGAATCATCAGAGACAGGTGAGCTAAAGATGTTTAGTTTCCTGATATGCTAAGGCGGATTATAAGACTTGTAGAATACTTGTGAGCTTCTCTTTCCTATAAGGTTTCTTACTCCAATTAAACCACTGCACCAACATCCCTCCATACGTACAAAGATTATAAACAAACAGAATAGCACTAACTATCACCTACCCTTTTCCATGGCTAGAATGTGTGATTGATGTCATCTTGGCACATGAGACATCGGTCCAAGTCTGAGAGCAATATGCATGCATGAGGAGGAGGGCGAAGACCAAGAAAGAAAAGCTAACAACTAATACCAGACCAGGGTGCCCTTTTGAACTTAACGTCAAGACCTCTTATTTGGTCTAAAGTCTAAAATGAGATTTTACATGATTATATGTTTACATGGATGAAGCAAACTATTTCTACACATAGCATGGTTGATAATCTTAGCAATCCCTGTTTTTAGTTTTCAGCATGTGTTTACTACCGCCCTCTACCATGGTGTAGATGCTCATTTCACATTATATTTATGCCTATAATAAATTCTCATACCAAATTTTGTACATTGGTCTATTATTATGAATGGTTACTAGCTATGTAAATTTTATTCTTGTGGCAACTTCAAATATAAACAGGAGATATTCGATTGTCTTTTTCCATATGGAACATTTTAGTTAATTGCTCCCTTTGTTCCATTGCTATTTTGGTACTGCCATACTCAGCGATGATTTGAATGGTGTCAGTGTAGCATGTTGATTTTTTTATTCTATACCTATAGTTTTGAAAAAGTGTATTATGGGTTGCCTGTCTACATCAAAGCAATGTATTTGAAATATTCAAAGTTTCTCAACATTTCTATTTTATTGTAAAACATCCTCTCTAGTCACTAACCAATATGTAAACTTAGCTTTCATGTTCATATATTTACAAAAATTCTTATCATTCTACATTCAAATAGACGGGCGCAGCAACGCGCGCCATCAATGATCTAGTAATTAATATGAGAGGGGAAAATATGGTTATATAAATGTTCATGTTACTAAATTACCTATCGTTATGTTGAAATCATCAATATTTTATTCATCTTCTTTGCATATGTTAGATGTTTCTTGTCTTCATGATTTTTTTGCTTATAAAATTCCTATTCATATGAAGTATGTTAGACTTAAATGTGTTTGTCATATGCTTCATGATGCTCTCTTTGTGTTTCAATTACTAGCTTTCATGTGAGCATCAATAAAATCGGAAGCCTATCTTGATGGCTATAAAGAAAGAGCTTGTTGGGAGGCATGATATGTCTCCGTCGTATCTATAATTTTTGATTGTTCCATGCCAATACTTAGGGCAACTTTTTATACTACTTTTGGGACTAACATATTGATCCAGTGCCCAGTGCCAGTTCCTGTTTGTTGCATGTTTTTTGTTTCACAGAATATCCATATCAAACGGAGTCCAAACGGGATAAAAACTGACGGAGATTTTTTTGGAATATATATCATTTTTGGGAAGAAATATCCACGCGAGACGGTGCCCGAGGTGGCCACGAGGCAGGCGGGCGCGCCTGCCCCCCTGGGCGCGCCCCTGACCCTCGTGGGCTACCCGTAAGGTGGTTGGTGCCCTTCTTTCGCCGCAAGAAAGCTAATATCTGGATAGAGATCGTGTCAAAATTTCAGCCCAATCGGAGTTACGGATCTCCGATAATATAAGAAACGGTGAAAGGGTAGAATCTGAGAACGCAGAAACAGAGAGAGACAGAGAGACAGATCCAATCTCGGAGGGCCTCTTGCCCCTCCTGTGCCATGGAGGCCATGGACCAGAGGGGAAACCCTTCTCCCATCTAGGGAGGGGGTCAAGGAAGAAGAAGAAGGAGGGGGGCTCTCTCCCCCTCGCTTCTGGTGGCACCGGAGTGCCACCGGGGGCCATCATCATCACCGCGATCTACACCAACACCTCCGCCATCTTCACCAACATCTCCATCACCTTCCCCCCTCTATCTACAGCGGTCCACTCTCCCGCAACCCGCTGTACCCTCTACTTGAACATGGTGCTTCATGCTTCATATTATTATCCAATGATGTGCTGCCATCCTATGATATCTCAGTAGATTTTCGTTGTCCTATCGGTGGTTGATGAATTGCTATGATTGATTTAATTTGCTTGTGGTTATGTTGATGTCCTTTGGTTCCCATCATATGATTGCGCGCGTGGATCAAACCCTAGGGTTAGTTGTATGTTGATAGGACTATGTATTGGAGGGCAAGAGTGACAGAAGCTTCAACCTAGCATAGAAATTGATGCATACGAGATTGAAGGGGGACCAATATTTCTTAATGCTATGGTTGGGTTTTACCTTAATGAACATTAGTAGTTGCGGATGCTTGCTAATAGTTCCAATCATAAGTGCATAGAATTCCAAGTCAGGGGCCTCTCCCACATAATACTTGCTATCGGTCTAGTAAAGTAGTCAATTGCTTAGGGGCAATTTCACAACTCCTACCACCACTTTTCCACACTTACTATATTTACTTTATTGTTTCTTTATCTAAACAGCCCCTACTTTTTATTTATGTACTCTTTATTATCTTGCAAACCTATCCAACAACACCTACAAAGTACTTCTAGCTTGATACTTGTTCCAGGTAAAGCGAACGTCAAGCGTGCGTAGAGTTGTATCGGTGGTCGATAGAACTTGAGGGAATATTTGTTCTACCTTTAGCTCCTCGTTGGGTTCGACACTCTTACTTATCGAAAACTGTTGCGATCCCCTACACTTGTGGGTTATCAAGACCTTTTCTGGCGCCGTTGTCGGGGAGCAATAGCGTGGGGTGAATATTCTCGTGTGTGCTTGTTTGCTTTATCACTAAGTAATTTTTATTTGCTGTTCTTAGTTGTTCTCTATCTTTAGTTATGGATATGGAACACGAAATACCAAAAAAAATTAGGTGTACCTGCTACTCATGGAGATGGGGAACCTCCTAAAACCCTCGATACTCAATATGTGAAAAATATTATGTACTACTTTAATAATCCTGAGAAAACCCCATTCAATTATGTAATGGGAGTAACATCGTATCAACGTGAATACTTTAGGGATTACCGCTTGACACAAAAATGGAAACTATTATGGGATCAAATACATATATTGAATTGGTATGCTAGGCAACTATGCTTGAGATATGATTATACTTGTTGCTCTAAGATGAAGGCTCCACACCTTCCCTTTTTATGCGAATTTAATGATAATAAAACCTTAGCTTCTTATGCTAGAGGTATATATGATTACTATGATGTGGAACAAATAGAAGAATTTGTTGCTTTTATGGGTGCTTATGAAATTGAATCTATGTTTAAAGAGTTTGAAGATTTTGATGATTCAGTTTATAGACCTGAAAATTTAGCTGTCCTTAAATATTGCTATGAGAATTATGAATACAATTGCAATATTAATGCGCTTATTAAGAAAGTCTCCGCTGTCCAAGAAGAGACTAATATTTTGCAGGAGTCTATGGAAGAAGAAATTGATGAAACTGTGAGCTCATTGGATGAAAAAGATGAGGAGGAGAGCGAAGAACAAAAGGAGGAAGAGCGGATTAGCTACCCGTGCCCACCTTCTAATGAGAGTAACTCTTCAACTCATACATTGTTTAATTTCCCTTCGTGCTTACCGGAGGATGATTGTTATGATCCCGTTGGTTTTTTTGAAATATGCCTTTTTGATGATGCTTGCTATGCTTGTGGCCAACATGCCAATATGAATTATGCTTATGGAGATGAACTTGCTATAGTTCCTTATGTTAAACATGAAATTGTTGCTATTGCACCCACACATGATATTCCTATTATCTTTTTGAATTCTCCCAACTACACTATATCGGAGAAGTTTGCCCTTATTAAGGATTATATTGATGGGTTGCCTTTTACCGTTACACATGATGATTTTGATGAATATAATATGCATGTGCTTGTTTCTCCTACTTGCAATTATTATGAGAGAGGAACTATATCTCCACCTCTCTATGCTTCCCACATGATAAAATTGCAAGAAACTATTTATACTATGCATCGGTCTTTACTTTGTGTGCATGAATTGTTCTTTTATGACATGCCTATGCATAGGAAGAGAGTTAGACTTCGTCATTACATGATATATGTTGCTTTGTGCTCACTACTAAATGCCAAATCATTGTTAGTTAAAATTGGCTTTGATATACCTTGGGATCCGGGTGGATCCATTACTTGAGCACTATATGCCTAGCTTAATGGCTTTAAAGAAAGCGCTGCCAGGGAGACAACCCGGAAGTTTTAGAGAGTCATTTATTTCTGTTGAGTGCATTCATATAGTTTAAAAACAACAAAAATAAAGAGGGGAACCCAAAACTTTTTCAAAAAGGAAAGCGAAAGTGAGAAAGACAAGCATTGTTGAAGTGGGAGCTAGCCTTGAACTTTGTTCATGCTCACGGAAACTTTGTGAATATTGATTACAGAAAATTTTCAATAAAAATAATTATCCCCTTGTACAATTCCTTTGTATTATAAAAATAATGTGCCAAGGTTTGCCTTTAGGTTGTTTACATTTGCTTGATGGTTTGTACGGTGCACAACAGAAACTTTGGCTGTAGTGCGCGATTTTACATTTTTTGCTGGCACGTCAAATTGTTCTGATTCTTTTTGCACTGTCTTCCTATACAAATTTTTTATTTTTCCTAATTTTGGTAGAATTTTTCAAGTATCAGAAGTATGGTGAATGTCCATATTATTACAGACTGTTCTGTTTTAGACAGATTCTGTTTTTGATGCATAGTTTGCTTGTTTTGATGAAACTATCAATTTATATCTATGGATTAAGCCATCAAAAAGTTATATTGCAGTATACACAATGCAAAAACAAAATATGAATTGGTTTGCAACAGTACTTAGAGTAGTGATTTGCTTTATTATACTAACGGATCTTACTGAGTTTCCTATTGAAGTTTTGTGTGGATGAAGTGTTCAATGATCGAGAAGGTCTCGATGTGAGAAGAAGGAAGAGAGGGAAGAGCTCAATCTTGGGGATGAACGAGGCATCCCAAGTAAATATTCAAGGAGACTCAAGCGTCTAAGCTTGGGGATGCCCCGGGCATCCCCTCTTTCTTCAACAAGTATCGGTATGTTTTCGGATTCGTTTCGTTCATGCGATATGTGCAATCTTGGAGCGTCTTTTGCATTTAGTTTTCATTTTTGTTTTATGCTCCATGCTGTTATGAGATAGTCCTTGGTTGATTTATAGAATTATCTATGCAGTTCACTTATATCTTTTGAGTATGGCTTTATAGAATGCTTCATGTGCTTCACTTATATCATTTGAAGTTTGGATTGCCTATTTCTCTTTACATAGAAAACCGTCATTTGTAGAATGCTCTTTTGCTTCACTTATATTTTTTAGAGCATGGGCATATCTTTTGTAGAAAGAACTAAACTCTCTTGCTTCACTTATATCTATTTAGAGAGATGACAGGAATTGGTCATTCACATGGTTAGTCATAAAATCCTACATCACTAGTAGAAAAAACCCCATTCGTCCCGGTTGATAAGGGCCTTTTGTCCCGGTTTGTGAATAAGGACTAAAGGGTCATTACTAATGCCCTACCCCTTTAGTCCCAGTTCTTACATGAACCGGGACAGATGGGCCTCCACGTGGCTGGTGCGCTGAGCCAGGCAGGAGGGCCTTTGGTCCCGGTTGGTGGCACCAACCGGGACCAATAGGCATCCACGCACCAGCATTTCAGGGGTTGGGGTTTTGTTTTTTTTGAAGGGGGGGGGTTGGGGTTTTTGGGGGTTTAATTTAGGTGTTTCATATATTGTGTTAGCTAGCTAATTAATAGAGAGAAGTGTCCTCTCTTATGTCCTTGCTTGGACGACGCTATATATACGTATATATAGAGGACTAGATACGCTAGCTAGTAAGCAAATAAAGGAAACATAAGATCGTCATGAACATATGCATACAGAGAGAAGTGATATCGACCACCTCTCCTTCTCCGAGAGATTGGTCGAACAACAAGTTCTCGTATATCTAGTAGACACTACCGGCTAAATATATACAATAATTATCTCTTACAAATATAATCTCCTAATTATATATGAACACAGGGTCCACATAGTATTCTCCGTCTTCAGCGATCACGTGGTCAAGGAAGAATGCCACCAATTCCTCTTGAATTGCTCGCATACGATCTGGTGCTAGGAGTTCATCCCGCATCCAAAACATCTAATTTGAACAAGGGGGTCAATACACACACACATATATATATGAATAAATGAAACTAAACACAAATGATGGTAATAAAATAAAATTGTGAATATTATTGCTTACGCACTTCATATTGTTCATCAGAGTACCCTCGTTCACAGGTCTTGTGGCGGATGGACTCGCAAACGTAGTATCCACAGAATTCATTCCCATGTTCCTGCCACAACCACTATACAAGAAATAGAGGTCAATCAAACTGATAAGCAAGCATGCCAAATGGTATTGATGAAACTAGCGCTTGAATCACTAGGAGATGCACGGAACATGTTACTATAGTACTTACTTTCGGGTGTCTAAATTGCAGCTTCTTTGGCAGTCCCGGAGCTTTTTTGGTGAATTTTCTCCAAACCCTGCCAGACAAAGAAAACAATTACTTGATATATCAGGAAATGAACAAAGTTGCTGATATGGTGGATAATGATCGATTTAACTTACTTCTCGAGCATTTGAGTCATGTCCGCATACTCCTGGGGATCTTTTCGTCTCGAGTCTAAGACAGTTACTAGTCCCTGCTCAAGCGTAATCTCTAGGAGAATATAGTGGAACCTGCGCACGCATGCATAACTCATCAATTACATTACCATAACCTGGACTAATAAGGGAAACCAAATATGCACAAGACAGTAACACTCACTTGAAGTTGTAAGGAAAGAGTATTATATCTTTGTTTTCATTTATTACCAACGATCGTAGCAAGTTTGCCTCGGTATTTTCGGCACGATATTTAACCTCAGTTGCATCTATGATATTTGTGTTAATGAACCCAATATCACCGATTTATCATTTCTTCAATTCGGCGATCTTCAATCTGCATAATATAGTGAGGATATTACAAATACATGCAATGAAAGAGCTGACCTACATAGAGAGACTTAATGACAGAAGTAGTACTACTTACAGACCGTAGCAAGTGACCGTTGCTTTATCGAGGGCCTTTTGATTGAAAAATGGGAAGAACTCCTCAAATGGAACATCCAACAATTCAATTCCAACGAGGTCATGCTCCTCTCTAACTTTCAGCGTCAAAGTATTCCTCCCCCAGACTCTCTGCAGGTTTTCATGTACCAATCATGGAATCTTCGCATCATTGTTGTTAGAGATCTATCATCTTTGACGAGAGGCTTCCCGTACTCGTATTTGTGTTCCTCCACCTCCAAGAACTCATAATGTACATTGTCGGGCAGGTAATCTCCAAGATTGCTATAACCGGGCACCATCCTCTGATCATTAGTAGGCACCTTGAGTGGGGGGCACGATTGGTTCGCTTGTTCGCCGAGCTAGGGAATTTTTTTTCCCAGCTCGTCATTCTTTTAACCTTTGATCACTGACAGTACTTCCCGACCGCTCCGCTTCAACAAATGACTTTGCAATAATGCGGTCATAGTTGCCTTTCGGCGGAGACTTTGCTGGTTTTTTCAGGGCAGCCAGAGTGCGCTTCGCTTTCACCGGATCTACCTTCTCCTCCGGAGGTGGATTTTTCTTTGCTTTCACCCCTTCAAAGAAGTTCCTCACTTCGGCTCACGCGATCTTGGCATTCTCCTCCGGGGTCCTCTCGGATGGTAACTTCTCTGGAGTCTTCAGAGAAGGAACGAATCTGTATTGCCTCCCGCCTCTGGCTGTACTGCTAGACGCCGGCAGAGCAGACGGAGCGGTTGCAGTTGTCTTCTCGCCTTGCTTACGAGGTGAAGGAGAAGGACTACGACACGCCGGAGGAGCCGGAGCGGCGGCGGGTCTCTTCCGCCCTTGCTGACGAGGCGGAGAAGGAGGAGGCTGGCTGCTCGGGCGTGCTGGCGCAGGCGGAGAAGGAGGCAGAGTGCCGCCACGCACCGGAGAAGGAGGTCGAGTGCCCTGATCGTCACTCACCGGAGGAGGAGGCGGTGGAGGAGGCGGAGTGCCCTGACTAGCCGGAGGAGGAGGTGGAGGCAGAGGCGTCCAGTTCGGAAGGTTGATGAGCTCCTTTCGCCCTGGGCATGGAGTTTTCAGAGCAGAACCCAGCCGAGTCTCCCCTTCACTGGTAGGGTGGTCAAGCTGGAGGTCCTCAAATCCCTCCGTTATTTCATCCACCATCACCCTAGCATATCCTTCTAGAATCGGCCGACAGTGAAAAGTTGTGTCGGGTTCAGTAGGAAAAACAGAGCCAACAGCCGCCTTGACCTTCAAATTCATCCATTGCGTCATAAGATAGAAATTTTGAGACTCCGTGATAGCATCCACGGGATAGCTGGCAGGAGCCGTCAAGACATGCTCCGGCTGAAGCAGCTCGGTGGAAGCCACGCTGCTTCTCCGCTGAGATGGCGGGGTAGCTTCGGGGGAAGCTTCGGCAGGTTGCTTGCTGCGATTTGCTTCTCGTTCCTCTATCGCTTGTACCCTTGCATGCAGCGCCTGAATTTGGGCATGCTCCACTTTTTTCGTCCTCTCTTGGCATTTGTAACCGCCTGCGTCCGGAAAACTAGCCTTCCACGGAACGGAGCCTGGCGTGCCTCGTGTCCGTCCAGGGTGCTCAGAATTCCCGAGGGCCATTGTGAGCTCGTCGTTCTCTCTGGCTGGAACGAACGTCCCTTGCTGCGCTGCATCGATATAGTGCTTTAGCTTCTTGACTGGTATGTTCATTTGCTCGTCCGTCCAAACACATTTCCCTGATACAGGGTCCAAGGTTCTGCCAGCCCCGAAGAACCAAGTCCGGCAACAGTCTGGCCAGTTCATTGTCTCTGGTTCGATCCCATTATCAAGCAGATCATTCTCAGTCTTGGCCCACTTAAGCCGGGCTTTGAGGTAGCCACCTGACCCCGTGCGATGGTGAAGCTTCTTCTTTGCAGCATTTTTCTTGTTTGTCGCCGACATCTTCTTACTTTTTTCTGATGTCTTGTAGGCCACAAATGCAGGCCAGTGATCTCTGATCTTCTCATATCTGCCGATGAATTCTGGTGTCTCTTCTTTGTCGACAAATGTTTTCAGCTCATTCTTCCACCTCCTGAATAGGTCTTCCATCTTCTTAAGAGCATGAGACTTGATTAATTGCTCTTTAACTGGCTTCTCCCGATCCTCCTCTGGTGGTAGGGTGAAATTTGCCTTCAACTCAGTCCAAAGATCATCTTTCTGCATATCATTGACATAAGACACCTCAGGGTCTTCGTTCTTAGGATTATACCATTGCTGGATGCTGATCGGGATCTTGTCCCTAACAAGAACCCCGCACCGAGCAGAAAATGCTTCTTTTGTCCGGATGGGTTCAATCGGTTGGCCGTCGTGCGCGATTGCTGTGATCTCAAACCTTTCATCCGAGCGCAACTTTTTCTTCGGGCCTCGTCTCTTTACCGAAGTTGTGCTCGATCCGGAGGGCTAGAAAAAATAATTAGACGAGAGTTAATTAATATGTGTACACACCAAAACAATGAATGCATCAATTAGCTAGTCATCACAGGCTTAACTAATATATTTACCTGGCCAGACTTTGTTCGATCACCGGAGCCGTCACCACGGGCTCCTTCTTGCACCAGCATTGGGTCACCGGAGCCATCATAATCATGTCTTTCCTCCTCCATTCTTCGATCACTGTAGCCTGCTTCTTCTTCACCCTGTTTTGCTTCCAGACCATCATTGTCGTTAAGATATGACATGACATCACCTCTGGCTAAGATTATGTCCCCCAACACATGTTCTTGTTCCTCGTCTCGTCCGAACTCCATTGTTTCTGCAAATATTACAACATGGCAATTATTACACAAATATGACAGCATGTGGATATATTAGTGGCAAATGTAGACCTAGCTTATTCCGGGTTTGGGGTGGCCTCGGCATCGCTTCAAGGGTAGGGGCGCGGCGGGAGGGGGTAGGAGACCGACATCTTTTTTTAGGGTTTGGGTGTCCTCGAGAGTTTTGGTCGAGCGAGAGGGCCAGGGGGTGCTCCCGTGGTATAAGTTATCACGGTCAAAGTTATCCAGGAGGGGGTTATATCGACAACGACGACATACATACATGGGAAAATAATGTTATCGGGGAGGGGGTAGGTCGAACCCCCCCCCCCCCCTCATGTTGAAGTTATCGGGACACGGGGTATATCGACAACAACATATCTGATAAAAATAAGAAGATGAAGAAGAAATAAAAAGAGGAGAAAAAGATATTAATAGAGGAGAAGATTGAAGAAAAAAAGAAGAAAAAAAGAGGAGAAGAAGAATGAAATAGAGGCAAGAAGAGAAAATAGAATATTCTATTTTTTCTTCTTCTCCTCTATTCCTTTATTCTTCTCCTCTTCTTTTTCTTATTTTTTCCTCTTCTTATTTATTTCTCCTCTTCTTCCTCTCCTCTTCTTCTCCTTTCTTCCTCTTCTTATTTTCCTTTTTCCTCTCATTCTTTTTCTTCTTCTTCCTTCTTAAAAATACATGAAGTAGTATTGCTTGCTTTTTTAAAAATAATGTTCAAAAATAAAAGTAGTATTGCTTCCTTTTTCCTCTCATTCTTTTAAAATAAGGTTTTGCCTAATTCATTGTTCATATGAATATACAAACATTTGCATATTTACAATAAATAATATCACCAAAAAATTATATGAACAGAAAAAAATCCTAATTTTTCTAAAAATCTATCTTTTGCATATATACATGAACATATATATATACACACATAGAACATATATACATTTTTATAAAAATGCAAAAAACAGAAAATCTAAAAAAAGGACATATAAACAAATATACACACATACATATACTCATACATATACATATAATCAGAAAAAAACACACATAGATATATATATGCAAAAAAACAGGGAGGAAGAGGGGGGCGGGGCAGGGCGAGGCAGAGGTGACAGCGGCGTTGTCGGGGCAGGGCGACGGCGGCGTGTGGTCCGGGCAGGGCGCGCGAGGCAGAGGCGACGGCGGCGCAGGGCAGCTGGGGCGACAACGACGTGGTCGGGGTAGGGCGCACGGCGTGGTCAGGGCGGGCCGCCGGCGGCGTGCTCGGGGCAGGGCGGCGACGGCGTCGACGGGGCGAGCTCGATCGGGCAGCCTGGCGGCGTCGTCGGGCGAACTGATGCAGATGGTGTCTGAAAAACACCAAGTGCTTTCTTATATACTGAGAGCATTGGTCCCGGTTCGTGGCACAAACCGGGACCAATGCCACCCTTTAGTCCCGGTTGGTGGCACCAACCGGGACCAAAGGCCTCTTTTCAGCAGCCCAAAGGGCGGGAAGCGGCGGCCTTTGGTCCCGGTTGGTAGCACCAGCCGGGACTAAAGGGTGGCATTGGTCCCGGTTGATGCCACGAACCGGTACCAATGCACCCCTTTAGTCCCGGTTGGTGGCACCAACCGGGACCAAAGACCTTGTGCTGGAACTGGCGCGGTGCGGTGGGATGTTTAGTCCCACCTCGCTAGCCGAGAGGCTTCGACAGTGGTTTATAAGCGCTGCTGCGCTGACCACTTTGAGCTCCTCTCAAATGCAGGCTTACGGGCCTAAAGTCACTTTATCTGCCTGTGGGCCTACTGGGCCTCCTGCGGGCCTGAATCCTGGCCCATGGTAGGGTTTCTAGCCGTATTCAGGCCGTGGGGGCCCAGTAGGTGGCACTTTTTTGGTTTTTTGTTTTCTTTGTTGCTTTATTTATTTTATTTTGTTTCTACTTACAACAAAATACTTAATGTTGCTACTTACAACAAATACAATCTCGTCGACTAGATGAACTAGGACGTGCGTCATGATATTGAAGAAGGATGGTGGGAACACCAGCTCGAAACTGACAAGACATTGCGCCACATCACTCCTTAGCCTTGGTACGATTTCTGGATCGATCACCTTCTGAGAGATTGCATTGAGGAATGCACATAGCTTCACAATGGCTAATCGGACATTTTCCGGTAGAAGCCCCCTCAATGCAACCGGAAGCAATTGCGTCATAATCACGTGGCAGTCATGAGACTTTAGGTTCTGGAACTTTTTCTCTGGCATATTTATTATTCCCTTTATATTCGATGAGAAGCCAGTCATTTCATACTGAGCAGGCATTCAAAGAAGATTTCTTTCTCTTCTTTCGTGAGAGCGTAGCTGGCAGGACCTTTATACTGCTTCGGAGGCATGCCGTCTTTTTCGTGCAAAAGTTGCAGGTCCTCCCGTGCCTCGGGTGTATCTTTTGTCTTCCCATACACGCCCAAGAAGCCTAGCAGGTTCGTGCAAAGGTTCTTCGTCACGTGCATCACGTTGATTGAAGAGCGGACCTCTAGGTCTTTCCTGTAGGGTAGGTCCCAACATATAGTTTTCTTCTTCCACATGGGTGCGTGTCCGTCAGCGTCATTCGGAACAGCTAGTCCACCGGGACCCTTTCCAAAGATTACATGTAAATCATTCACCATAGCAAGTACGTGATCACCGGTACGCGTGGCGGGCTTCTTCCGGTGATCTGCCTCGCCTTTGAAATGCTTGCATTTCTTTCGACATTGATGGTTGGTCGGAAGAAATCGACGATGGCCCAGGTACACATTCTTCTTGCATTTTTCTAGGTATATACTTTCATTTTCTTCTAAACAGTGCGTGCATGCGTGGTATCCCTTGTTTGTCTGTCCTGAAAGGTTACTGAGAGCGGGCCAATCGTTGATGGTTACGAACAGCAATGCGTGTAGGTTAAATTCCTCTTGTTTGTGCTCATCCCACTTACGTACACCGTTTCCATTCCACAGCTGTAAAAGTTCTTCAACTAATGGCCTTAGGAACACATCAATGTCGTTGCCGGGTTGCTTAGGGCCTTGGATGAGAATTGGCATCATAATGAACTTCCGCTTCATGCACATCGAAGGAGGAAGGATATACATACATAGAGTAATGGGCCAGGTGATGTGATTGCTGCTCTGCTCCCCGAAAGGATTAATGCCATCCGCACTTAAACCAAACCATACGTTCCTTGGGTCACTTACAAACTCAGGCCAGTACTTCCTCTCGATTTTTCTCCACTGCGACCTGTCAGCGGGTGCTCTCAACTTCCCGTCTTTCTTACGGTCCTCACTATGCCATCGCATCAACTTGGCATGCTCTTCGTTTCTGAACAGACGTTTCAACCGTGGTATTATAGGAGCATACCACATCACCTTTGCAGGAACCCTCTTCCCGGGGGGCTCGCCGTCAACATCACCAGGGTCATCTCGTCTGATCTTATACCGCAATGCACCGCATACCGGGCATGCGTTCAGATCCTTGTACGCACCACGGTAGAGGATGCAGTCATAGGGCATGCATGTATCTTCTGCACCTCCAATCCTAGAGGGCATATGACCTTCTTTGTTGCGTATGTACTGTCGGGCAATTCGTTATCCTTTGGAAGCTTCTTCTTCAATATTTTCAGTAGCTTCTCAAATCCTTTGTCAGGCACAGCATTCTCAGCCTTCCACTGCAGCAATTCTAGTATGGTACCGAGCTTTGTGTTGCCATCTTCGCAATTGGGGTACAACCCTTTTTTGTGATCCTCTAACATGCGATCGAACTTCAGCTTCTCCTTTTGACTTTCGCATTGCGTCCTTGCATCGACAATGACCCGGCGGAGAACATCATCATCGGGCACATCGTCTGGTTCCTCATGATCTTCAGCAGCTTCCCCCATTGCAGCATCATTGGGCACATCGTATGGTTCCTCTTGATCTTCAGCAGCTTCCCCCGTTGCAGCATCACCGTATTCAGGGGGCACATAGTTGTCATCGTCCTCTTCTTCTTCACCGTCTTCCATCATAACCCCTATTTCTCCGTGCCTCGTCCAAACATTATAGTGTGGCATGAAACCATTGTAAAGCAGGTGGGTGTGAAGGATTTTCAGGTCAGAGTAAGACTTCGTATTCCCACATTTAGGGCGTGGACAACACATAAAACCATTCTGCTTGTTTGCCTCAGCCACTTCGAGAAAATCATGCACGCCCTTAATGTACTCAGAGGTGTGTCTGTCACCGTACATCCATTGCCAGTTCATCTGCGTGCATTATATATAATTAAGTGTGTCAAAAACTATTAGAGAACATCATGAATAGATAATTAAGTGACCAAATTAATAGAAGTTCATCATCACATTAAAACCAAAGTACATACATAGTTCTCATCTAACAATATATAGCTCTCCTGAGCATCTAATTAATTAAACCATACATTGAAACTATGTAAAACATTTCAATGCGAAAACAAATGCGATCATAATCGCAACCAAGGTAACAACTGATCCAACAGCATAATGATACTAAGCCTCGATATGAATGGCATATTTTCTAATCTTTCTCATCTTCAACCGCATTGCATCCATCTTGATCTTGTGATCATCGACGACATCCGCAACATGCAACTCCAATATCATCCTCTCCTCCTCAATTTTTTTATTTTTTCCTTCACGTAATTGTTTTCTTCTTCAACTAAATTTAACCTCTCGACAATATGGTCGGTTGGAATTTCCGGTTCAACTACCTCCTAGATAAATAAAATATATGTCATGTTGGTTGGCATAATTGTCATAAACAATAAATGAACCAAATAGTTATAAAAATATAATATATACCACATCTGAATCATAGCCAGGACGAGGGCCGACGGGGGCGGATACCAAACCCATCGCACTATATAATAACAAGCAATAATAAAAGTAAGAAAATTAGACAAGTATCTATCTAAAGTAAGAAATTTTTTTCTTTTAGAAAGAAGATAGGAACAAGAGGCTCACCACGGTGGTGCCGGCGACGAGATTGGTGCGGGCAATCGACGACAGTGAAGATGGGAGTGGGACGTGACGGGCCGCTAAACCTAGACAAATCTCGAGGAAAATGGAGCTTTGAAGTCGAGCTTCGAGAGGAGAAAGCTTAACTAGTGTGGCTCGGGCATTTCATCGAACACCTCATGTGCATAGTAGGTGAGCTAGAGCACCACAAAGCCCTTCCCTGGCCGGCCAGAGAAAAACAGAGCACTGGGGTGCTCTGCTCATGGGTGAGGGAGTCCTGGATTAGGGGGTGTTCGGGTAGCCGGACTATACCTTCAGCCGGACTCCTGGACTATGAAGATACAAGATTGAAGACTTCGTCCCATGTCCGGATGGGACTTTCCTTGGCGTGGAAGGCAAGCTTGGCGATGCGGATATTCAATATCTCCTACCATTTTAACCGACTCTATGTAACCCTAACCCTATCCGGTGTCTATATAAACGAGAGGGTTGTAGTCCGTAGGCAATCAACTCCATATACAACAATCATACCATAGGCTAGCTTCTAGGGTTTAGCCTCCTTGATCTCGTGGTAGATCTACTCTTGTACTACCCATATCATCAATATTAATCAAGCAGGACGTAGGGTTTTACCTCCATCAAGAGGGCCCGAACCTGGGTAAAACATCGTGTTCCCTGCCTCCTGTTACCATCCGGCCTAGACGCACAGTTCGGGACCCCCTACCCGAGATCCGCCGGTTTTGACACCGACATTGGTGCTTTCATTGAGAGTTCCTCTGTGTCGTCGCCTTTAGGCCCGATGGCTCCTTTGATCATCAACAACGATGCGGTCCAGGGTGAGACTTTGCTCCCCGGACAGATCTTCGTCTTCGGCGGCTTCGCTCTGCGGGCCAATTCGCTCGGCCACCTGGAGCAGATCGAAAGTTACGCCCCTGGCCATCAAGTCAGGTTTGGAAGCTTAAACTACACGGCTGACATCCGCGGAGACTTGATCTTCGACGGGCTCGAGCCACGGCCAAGCGCGCCCCGGACAGTGTCCTGGAGGCCGCACACGCATCGGTTCCGACCCCTAACTCGGAGCCTATTGCGCCAATCGAGGATGAGCGGTTGGACGTCACCTCGGGGGCTGCGATCCCGAAAGCGATCGAGCCGAACGCTAGCCCCGCACTCTGCACGACCCGTGACTCCGTGGATCCGGACTCCTCCCCGGACTCCAAACCCCCCGCGCCCCTGCCAATCGAATCCGATTGGGCGCCGATAATGGAGTTCACTGCCGCAGACATCTTTCAGCATTCGCCTTTTGGCGACATCCTGAATTCTCTTAAGTTTCTCTCTTTATCAGGAGAGCCCTGGCCGGACTACGGTCAGCGAGGGTGGGATACGGACGATGAGGAAATTCAAAGCCCACCCACCACCATGGTATGGCAAACACGCCAGGGGCTTCAGTACCCCTCATAATGGTGTGAGAAGTCCGTACACTTTCACAAGTGTGGCACCCCGAACTTATAGCACTATATGCATCGGCTCCGAATCATGATTTGGGTCAATAGATGGGTTTGCCCGGCTCCTATGTTTTGGTGCCTTACGTTCCGCTCTATCGGCTAAGGTAGCACTAGGAGAACCACTGCGATTGTGCCCCGGTTCAGCAGGGTTAAGCACCTCAGTGGAGAAAGCTAAAACTGACTGTCATGATGTGCTGAGATACCGGTCGTTGTTCAAGAGGTTTTTCGAGTCCCTAAAGGCTTATGCCGCTTCGAGCGAGGAGCTGGCTTTGTCCCGCCAAGGCGTGGATAGCGCCCCGAACTCGGTCTTCCGAACTAGGGGCTTCACCGAAATTTAAAATTATAGAGTTCTATGGCTAAGTGCGAGTGTTCAAGCATTATAGTCCGATTGCCTGGTTCGTTGTGCTGAGCGCCTCCCTCGAAGGACCCAACTATGGGAAAAAGAGCGCTCAGGTTTATCCCGAACACCCCAGCACTAGTGGCACGGGGGCAGAAGCCGACGACTGGCCATCTCTCAATTTTTGATAAACGGCCGCACAGAAAGTAATATTTTAAATTCAATAAGCATTGGTTAGCGCATATGAACAAGTTTTCAGCGCACAGGATAAACACGAGCGAGTTCATTCAAATATCACATCCTTGGTACATTCATCCGCCACAAGGCGGGCACCTGCAAGAACATCCTTGTAGTAGTTCTGGGGCTTGCGATGCTCCTTCCCCGGAGGCGGCCCGTCCTTCACAAGCTTCTCACCGTCCAGCTTACCCCAGTGCACGTTTACACGGGCAAGGGCCCGACGGGCACCTTCGATGCAGACGGAGCGCTTGATGACCTCAAGCCTCGGACAGGCCTCCACCAGCCGCCGCACCAACCCGAAATAGCTCCCAGGCAGGGCCTCTCCGGACCACAGTCGAACTATGAAGCCCTTCATGGCCTGCTTGGCCGCCTTGTGGAGCTCGACCAGCTGTTTCAGCTGGTCGCTCAAGGGCACAGGGTGTCCGGCCTCAGAATACTGAGACCAGAAAACCTTCTCCGTCGAGCTACCCTCTTCAGGTCGGTAGAATGCAGCAGCGTCAGATACGCTGCGGGGAAGATCTGCGAATGCCCCTGGAGAGCTCCGGATTCGGGTAAGTAACAGGTAGTTCACTTTTATATTTCTGCTTTGCATAAAGAATGCCTTACCCGCTATTATCTTCCTCATCTCCTCCAACTCTTGGAGGGCCTTTTGGGCTTCGGCCTTGGCAGACTTGGCAGCCTCTAGGGCCGTTGCGAGCTCGGATGCTTGCGCCTTCGACTCCAGCTCCAAACTCTCATGTTTTTTCATGAGAGCCTGAAGCTCTTGCTGCACCTCGCCGACCTGAGCCCCAAGTCTGTCTCGCTCGGCGTGCTCCGCGATCGTTTTCTTTTCGGCCTCAGACAGCGCCTGCTTAAGGGTCGCCACCTCAGTCGTGGCCCCTACAATAAGCAGTACAATCCTATTACTCTTTTTGCAATCAAGCCTTTTTATAGGCACTTTTTCTGTAAGGTATTTCTTACCTTCTTCCTCCTCGAGCCGCCGCTTGGCAAGGCCGAGCTCTTGCTCGGTCCGCTTGAGGTCCTGCTTCAGGAAACCCACCTCCGCAGTCAGTGCGGTGGTGGATAGCAGTGAAGCCTGCATATGCATATTGACTCTTTTTTGTTAGACTCCTACGATATTTAATAGATCCTCTATTCGGCTTTTGTTTCCGAACGCCAAACAGAGCATCAGGGGCTACTATCTATGCGGTAATATTTTTACATATTTTTACTTACCTCGAAGCCTGTTAGAAGGCTAGCGCAAGCTTCAGTCAGTCCGCTCTTGGCAGACTGAACCTTCTGGATCACCGTACTCATAATAGTATGGTGCCCCTCATCGATGGAGGCATCGTCAAGCACCTGCAGCAGATTGTCCGGCACCTCCGGTTCGACGGAGGCCGCCGGCTTAGAAGGCTTGCTCCTCTTGGAAGGAGTTCGCCAACCGCGGTCCAGAACTGTGGAAGATTCCGTCGCGGTGTCCGGCACAAAGCCGGACAGAGAGCCCTGGGGAGCCTTATCCCCTTCACCCCTGGAGTCCGGGAGGTTGCCTTGCGGCTCCTCCGGGACCACCTCCTCCTGCCCCAGAGCTTGTCGTGATGCCACTTCGGCGTTGTCTGTAGTGCGGGGGGAGACAGCGGGCGGAACTGAGTTCACGTCCGATGAGTCCAGGGAGCCGCCCGACGATTCGCCGAATTCGGCCCGGGGCGGACTGCATAATTACATTCGACATTAGGGAAAGCTGTGCAACAAAGGAACATCATGAGTTATTCTGATATCCGAACGTACGATTTCGCCAGACGCTTGGCCCTGTTTGGCCACTCCTCTTTGCCCTCTTCGGCGTTGGGGGCGTAGTCCGGCGGAGGGGTCTTCCTTTCCCTAGACCCCTCGGCCTCCCCCGTTGGGGCGGCCTTCCTCTTCTCTCCTCCCTCCGCTGGGGGGAGAGTTTTCTTCTTCCTCCTCCTCATTTTCGCGGGAGGAGGGCGTCTCGGACTCGTCAGATGACGAGTCCGACACCACCATGTTGCGGGCACTCTTTCGAGTCCCCGTGGTCTTCTTCTTCTTGGCCTTCTTCTCCGACACCACATAAGGCGCTGGAACCAGCAGCTTCGCTAGTAGAGCTGGGGCTGGGTCTTCAAGCAGCGGAGCCGGACAGTTAATCGGTCCGGATATCGCCCGCCAAGCCTGTCAAAGGTAAGGGAGTTTAGATCCTGCATAGAGTCAAACTATGAAAAAAGTTTAACATCCTGTAAAAGGTGTAGATGGCATACCTCGCTAGCGTGACGCTGCGAGCTGTATCCGCGGTCCTCGGAAGCAGATGCGGGAGCCTCGGCGCCCTTGAATAGCATCTTCCAGGCGTCTTCGTACGTCGTGTCAAAGAGCCTGCTGAGGGTTTGATGCTGCGCCGGGTCGAACTCCCACAGATTAAAATCCCGTTGTTGGCACGGGAGGATCCAGCGGACGAGCATAACCTGGATTACATTAACAAGCCGGACTGGCTTGTTCACCAGGGACTGGATGCATGTTTGCAATCCGGTCACCTCTTTTTCGTAACCCCACGACAGGCCCGTCTCTTTCTAGGACATAAGCCGCGTGGGGGGTCCAGATCGGAACTCGGGGGCTGCGGTCCATTTCGGATCGCGCGGCTCGGTGATATAAAACCACCCGGATTGCCATCCCTTTATGGTCTCCACGAAAGAGCCCTCGAACCATAGGACGTTGGCCATCTTGCCCGCCATGGCGCCTCCACACTCCGCCTGGCTGCCGCGCACCACCTTGGGCTTGACGTTGAAGGTCTTGAGCCAGAGGCCGAAATGAGGGCGGACGCGGAGAAAAGCCTCGCACACGACGATAAACGCCGAGATGTTGAGGATGAAGTTTGGAGCCAGATCGTGGAAATCCAGGCCGTAGTAGAACATGAGCCCCCAGACAAATGGGTGGAGTGGAAAACCCAGTCCGCGGAGGAAGTGGGGGAGAAATACTACCCTCTCATGGGGCCTTGGGGTGGGGAGAAGCTGCCCCTCTTCGGGAAGCCGGTGCGCGATGTCCTTGGACAGGTATCCGGCCTTCCTTAGCTTCTTGACTTTGCCCTCCGTGGCGGAGGAGACCATCCACTTGCCTCCCGCTCCGGACATTGCAGGAGAAGGTTGAGGTGGGAAGTGCGGGCTTGGGCGCTGGAGCTCGGGTGCGCAGGAGATGGATAGGCAAAGGAGGAAGAAGACGTAGGTAAAAAGGTGGATCATTGTCCCCTTATATGGGCGGATGCGGTTATGTGTCCCCACCTGCCTAGTAAAACTCGCTTGCCTCCCAAGCGCCGTGATAAGTGGCGCGGTTGGGTTACCCACGTCCGTATTGATGAGAATCCCGTAAAAGGGGGGTACACGATCTCTGCTTTGACAAGACGTGCCAAGGAAACTGCCTCGCAAAACACGCTGAGGTGGAAAAGTGAAAACGATTCGAGTGAAGGACTTGGCTGTAGTGTGATGACGCACTACGGAATACGTCAGCAGATTTGATTTGTGTTAATATTATTCTCTCTATGGCAATATGTGGAAGCTTATTTTGCAGAGCCGGACACTACTCTTGGTGTTTACAATCTTCTATGAAGGACTTGGAGGATGAACCCGCCTTGCAATGCCGAAGACAATTTGCGCGCTGGACTCGTCGTCATTGAAGCCTGGTTCAGGGGCTACTGAGGGAGTCCTGGATTAGGGGTGTTCGGGTAGCCGGACTATACCTTCAGCCGGACTCCTGGACTATGAAGATACAAGATTGAAGACTTCGTCACGTGTCCGTATGGGACTTTCCTTGGCGTGGAAGGCAAGCTTGCGATGCGGATATTCAAGATCTCCTACCATTGTAACCGACTCTATGTAACCCTAACCCTATTTGGTGTCTATATAAACCGGAGGGTTGTAGTCCGTAGGCAACCAAATCCATATACAACAATCATACCATAGGCTAGCTTCTAGGGTTTAGCCTCCTTGATCTCGTGGTAGATCTACTCTTGTACTACCCATATCATCAATATTAATCAAGCAGGACGTAGGGTTTTACCTCCATCAAGAGGGCCCGAACCTGGGTAAAACATCATGTTCCCTGCCTCCTATTACCATCCGGCCTAGACGCACAATTCGGGACCCCCTACCCGAGATCCGCCGGTTTTGACACCGACAATGGGCGAGGGGTATATATAGGCACCTCATTGGTCCCAGTTTGTGGCATGAACCGGGACTAAAGGGAAGCCTATGGTCCCGGTTTAAGCCACCAACCGGGACCAATGGTGGTGGGCCAGGAGCGAGGCCCATTGGTCCCGGTTCGTCCCACCAACCGGGACCAAAGGGGCATGATGAACCAGGACCAGTGCCCCCACGAGGCCCGGCAGGCCCCTGGCCTCACGAACCGGGACCAATGCCCCCATGGGTCCCGGTTCTGGACTGAACCGGGACTAATGGGCTGACCCGGCCTGAACCAAAGCCCTCTTTTCTACTAGTGCATAAAACTTGTGGATCACTGAATATGGTATGTTTGATTCCTTGCAATAGTTTTGCGATATAAAGATGGTGATATTAGAGTCATGCTAGTGGGTAGTTGTGGATTAGTAGAAATACTTGTGTTGAGGTTTGTGATTCCCGTAGAATGCACGTATGGTGAACCGTTATGTAACGAAGTTGGAGCATGAGGTATTTATTGATTGTCTTCCTTATGACTGGCGGTCGGGGATGAGCGATGGTCTTTTCCTACCAATCTATTCCCCTAGGATCATGCATGTAGTACTTTGTTTCGATAACTAATAGATTTTTGCAATAAGTATGTGAGTTCTTTATGACTAATGTTGAGTCCATGGATTATACGCACTCTTACCCTTCCATCATTGCTAGCCTCTCTAGTATCGCGCAACTTTCGCCGGTACCATAAACCCTCCTTATACCTTCCTCAAAATAGCCGCCATACCTACCTATCATGGCATTTCCATAGCCATTCCGAGATATATTGCCATGCAACTTCCATCATCATCATATACATGACTTGAGCATTCATTGTCATATTGCTTTGCATGATCGTAAGATAGATAGCATGATGTTTTCATGGCTTGTCCGTTTTTTGATGTCATTGCTACGCTAGATCCTTGCACATCCCGGTACACCGCCGGAGGCATTCATATAGAGTCATATCTTTGTTCTAGATATCGAGTTGTAATATTGAGTTGTAAGTAAATAAAAGTGTGATGATCATCATTATTAGAACATTGTCCCATGTGAGGTTATCAAAATAAAAGTGGCCAAAGAAGCCCCCCAAAAAAGAGAGAGGCCAAAGAAGCCTACAAAAAAACAAAAATACAAAATAATGAGAGAAAAAGAGAGAAGGGGCAATGTTACTATCCTTTTACCACACTTGTGCTTCAGAGTAGCACCACGTTCTTCATATAGAGAGTCTCTTGAGTTATCACTTTCATATACTACTGGGAATTTTCATTATAGAACTTGGCTTGTATATTCCAACGATGGGCTTCCTCAAATGCCCTAGGTCTTCATGAGCAAGCAAGTTGGATGCACACCCACTTAGTTTCAGTTTGAGCTTTCATATACTTATAGCTCCAGTGCATCCGTTGCATGGAAATCCCTACTCACTCACATTGATATCTATTGATGGGCATCTCCATAGCCCGTTGATACGCCTAGTTGATGTGAGACTATCTTCTCCTTTTTGTCTTCTCCACAAACACCATTCTATTCCACCTATAGTGCTATGTCCATGGCTCGCGCTCATGTATTGCGTGAAAGTTGAAAAGGTTTGAGAACGTCAAAAGTATGAAACAATTGCTTGTCTTGTAATCCGGGTTGTGCATGATGTGATTATTTTGTGTGAAGAAGATGGAGCATAGCCAGACTATATGATTTTGTAGGGATAACTTTCTTTGGCCTTGTTATTTTGAAAAGACATGATTGCTTTATTAATAGGCTTGAAGTATTATTGTTTTTATGTCAAATGATAGACTATTGCTTTGAATCACTCGTATCTTAATATTCATGCCATGATTAGATATGTGATCAAGATTATGCTAGGTAGCATTCCACATCAAAAATTATCTTTTTTATCATTTACCTACTCGAGGACGAGCAGGAGTTAAGCTTGGGGATGCTGATATGTCTCCGTCGTATCTATAATTTTTTATTGTTCCATGCCAATATTCTACAACTTTCATATACTTTTGGCAACTTTTATACTATTTTTGGGACTAACATATTGATCCAGTGCCTAGTGCCAGTTCCTGTTTGTTGCATGTTTTTTGTTTCGTAGAATATCCATATCAAACGGAGTCCAAACAGGATAAAAACTGACGGAGATTTTTTGGAATATATATGATTTTGGGGAAGAAAAATCCACGCGAGACGGTGCCCGAGGTGGCCACGAGGCAGGGGGGCGCGCCTGCCCCCCTCGGCGCACCCCAGACCCTCGTGGGCCACCCGTAAGGCGGTTGGTGCCCTTCTTTCGCCGCAACAAAGCTAATATCCGGATAGAGATCGTGTCAAAATTTCAGCCCAATCGGAGATACGGATGTCCGGGAATATAAGAAACGGTGAAAGGGTAGAATCTGAGAACGCAGAAACAAAGAGAGATAGAGAGACAGATCCAATCTCGTAGGGGCTCTCGCCCCTCCTGTGCCATGTAGGCAATGGACCAGAGGGGAAAACCTTCTCCCATCTAGGGAGGAGGTCAAGGAAGAAGAAGAAGGAGGGGGCTCTCTCCCCCTCGCTTCCGGTGGCACCGAAGTGCCACCGGGGGCCATCATCATCACCGTGATCTACACCAACACCTCCACCATCTTCACCAACATCTCCATCACCTCCCCCCTCTAACTACAGTGGTCCACTCTCATGCAACCCGTTGTACCCTCTACTTGAACATGGTGCTTTATGCTTCATATTATTATCCAATGATGTGTTGCCATCCTATGATGTCTGAGTAGATTTTCGTTGTCCTATCGGTGGTTGATGAATTGCTATGATTGATTTAATGTGCTTGTGGGTTATGTTGTTGTCCTTTTGTTCCCATCATATGATTGCGCGCGTGGATCACACCCTAGGGTTAGTTGTATGTTGATAGGACTATGTATTGGAGGGCAAGAGTGACAGAAGCTTCAACCTAGCATAGAAATTGATGCATACGGGATTGAAGGGGGACCAATATATCTTAATGCTATGGTTGGGTTTTACCTTAATGAACATTAGTAGTTGCGGATGCTTGCTAATAGTTCCAATCATAAGTGCATAGAATTCCAAGTCAGGGATGACATGCTAGCAGTGGCCTCTCCCACATAATACTTGCTCTCGGTCTAGTAAAGTAGTCAATTGCTTAGGGGCAATTTCACAACTCCTACCACCACTTTTCCACACTCGCTACATTTACTTTATTGTTTCTTTATCTAAACAGCCCCTACTTTTTATTTATGTACTCTTTATTATCTTGCAAACCTATCCAACAACACCTACAAAGTACTTCTAGTTTCATACTTGTTCTAGGTAAAGCAAATGTCAAGCGTGCGTAGAGTTGTATTGGTGGTCGATAGAACTTGAAGGAATATTTGTTCTACCTTTAGCTCCTCGTTGGGTTTGACACTCTTACTTATCGAAAACTATTGCGATCCCCTACACTTGTGGGTTATCAAGGAAACCCAATGAATAAAATTTATTTTTGTTTTTTGCTTCCTGTATTTGAGTGTTAGCACAATAATGCTACTGTTATGATTGTGTTTTTTGTGTTTTAGTTAGTGTTTGTGCCAAGTAAAGCTTTTAGGATCTTCTTGGGTGATAGTTGTTTGATTTTGCTGAAAAATAGAAACGTTTGCTCTCACGAAAATAATTTTCATTTTTTACCAGAGCTTGATAAAATGCCAATTCTTTTCGCGGTAGATCAATATACAAATTTCTCATGCCTTCCTAATGTTTCAGAATTTTTGGAGTTCAAGAAGTGTTCGAAACACCCAGATTACTACAGACTGTTCTGTTTTTGACATATTCTGTTTACTTTGCGTTGTGTGCTTATTTTGATGGCTCTATGGTTTTCTCTGATGAGTTTTTGCCATAGAAAAGTTGGAATACAGTAGATATAATGAAAAAACAAAATACGAATTGGTTTTATACAACACTTATAGTAGTGATTTATTTTCTTACACTAACGGATCTCACGAAGGTTTTGTTGAGTTTTGTGTGATTGAAGTTTTCAAGTTTTTTGGGTTATCTTACGATTGATGAAGGAATAAGGAGTAGAAGAGCCTAAGCTAGGGGATGCCCCGGAATCCCAAGCTATTATCCAAAAATGAGCAACCAACTAAGCTTGGGGATGCCCCAGAGTGGCATCCCCTCTTTCTTCTAACAACCATCAGTATTTTCTCGAAACTATATTTTTATTCATCACATGATATGTGTTTTTCTTGGAGCATCTTGTATGATATGAGTCTTTGCTTGTTTTATTTTGTGTCTTAAGTCATCAATCCTTGCTGGAAACACCTATTTGAGAGAGCCAAAATTATGTCATGACTTGTTAGAATTGCTCTCTATGCTTCACTTAAATTTTTATGAGCTATGGACTTGCTCTAGTGCTTCACTTATATCTTTTTTGAGCACGATGTGCATTAGTATTTTTCAAGAAATTCTCTATTGCTTCACTTAAATTAATTTGAGAGAAATAAGAAAAAATATGCTCATGATCTTCACTTATATTTGTTTGAGCTTATGAAAATCAACACATGAAAATTAGTCCCAAAGTGAGAGATATCCAACAAGGATATAATAAACACTTTCATGAAGATCATTGGACAAAATAAACTTGATTCTTAGTAATAGTTTTGAGATATGATGATGTGATATTGGAATTATGTTGATGAGTAATTATGCTTTAGTAAGAATATTGGTGTTAAGGTTTGTGATTCCCTATGCAAGTATGAAAGTCAATAGTCATGCAATGAAATTATATCCTACTTGTGGTGCATTATTCGGTGTTATTTATGCTTAATGCTTGCTTATGAGATTATCCGTTTCTTGGTTGGTCGCTTCTCAATCTTTTGCTAGCCTTCATTTTGCACCAAGTATGATCACTACTTATGCATCCAAAATCCTTTAAACCAGTTTTGCCACATGAGTCCACTATATCTGCCTATATGCGGTATTCTTTTTCCGTTCTAAGCAAATTTGCATGTGCCATCTCTAATTTTCAAAATATACTCCTCTTTTGTGTATTTGTTTTGCTTGCGGAGCGGTGAGGGGTGGCTAATATTTTCCATGCTAGATGTGTTATTCTCACGATGAGTGTTTATTCACTTGTCATTGTATGAGAGTAAGGCAAAGGTATTAGGGATGACCAGTCCCGAAATGCAAAAAAAAAATGAATTTACTTTATGTTCTCAAATAATAAATTCCTTGGAATGTGTTCGTATGGAGGGCACCCGTGGATACGGTAAGCCATGGAAAGTGAAAGTATGGTAGAAAAAGGCATAAACTTTATTTTCTATTTGGGAACCGCCTATGATATATCTAAGCATGGAAAGTATTGGGAACTCTAAGTCGTTTTCGTTGGTGGTATGGATACACACTACAAAAAAAGACACATACGTGACATTTTGGTCCGAACGAAATTTTTTTCTGTCATACATATGACACTTCTATGACGATAATTGTGACAAAACCCGGTATCATCATAGATGTGGTGGGCTCCTACTTCTATGGCAAAAAATCATGATAGAAAATGGGCTTCTCGTCCTGGGCGGGCCGGAGATGCAGCTGCATGATATTCTTTGGGCCTTCCATGACGGAAAAAACCGTGGTAGAAGCGATGACGAGGAAAATTTCAAGGAGTTCCCAGTTACGATGGGAGGTCGGGGGCCGAGCGATGCGCGTTTCTCTCATACACGTACGCGCGTGTGTGCAAGGCGTTGGCTCTAACTGAACCCGAGCGAGGCGTTGGGCTCTAACTGAACCCGAGCGATTGCACTGCAGGCTACGCGTTACTAAACCCGAGCGATCGATCGATGGCTGTTAACTAAACCCGATCGAGCGATTCCTTCGCTACTGCTGCTAACTGAAGCCGATCGATGGGATGAATAGTGAGCGTTGCGGGGGGGTTTGGATGAATAGTGAGCGGTGGCGTTGCCTCTGGATGAACAGGACCCCGTGGTGAGGTGGAGGGCTGGATGAACAGTAGACGGTGGAGGGGTGCCCGTGGAGGGGTGGATGAACAGGACCCCGTGGTGTGGAGGGCTGGATGAACAGTAGACGGTGAAGGAGTGGTTGAACAGGACCCCGTGGTGTGGAGGGCTGGATGAATAGTAGACCGTGGAGGGGTGCCCATGGAGGGGTGGTTGAACAGGACCCCGTGGTGTGGAGGGCTGGATGAACAGTAGACGGTGGAGGGGTGGTTGAACAATAGTCGATGTAGTAGCGCGCGGTGGAGGCTGGATGAACAGGAGCCCGTGGAAGCTGGATGAACAGTAGCTCGTGTAGGCTGGAGGGGGTCGATGGTGGAGATGAACAGTATCCCGTGGAGTCCTGTTTTGCGGTACGCCACACCCCTCCCGATTAACATGACCCCCGTTTCGACCGTAGCGCTCCAACACAAGTCCGTTTCATCCGTTTTGCGGTATGCCACACCCCTCCCGATCAACAGGACCCCCGTTTCGACCGTAGGAGGTCTGTTTCCTCCATTTTGCGGTATGCCAGACACCTCCCGATCAATAGGACCCCGTTCCAGACGTAGGAGGTCCGTTTCCTCCGTTGTGCGGTACGCCAGGCCTCGATTCCATCGCATGTTCCGTCCTTGCCCTCCCGATGAACACGACCACGCATTCCATTCCGACCCTGTCGGTTGGCTCCCACGCTTTCCGTTGACTCCCCATGAACACGGCGCATTCCGTTGCCTCCCCATGAGCACGACGACGACGCTGTTTCTTCGTTCTGACCTAGCAATGTACACGAGCCCTGGCCGTACGTATGCGCAAGTAGGCGTTCGAGACCCCGCCCATATGTACACATACGTGGCCGTATTTTATTTCTTGCACCCTGGCCGCTGTACGTATGTGTACATGCTACGTGCGCGCCTGTATGAATATGTTCCATGGCTTTCTGTTGTTCAGTTGCAATTTAGCAAGTGTTTTGTAGCTAGGTTTTGAACCACAATCAGAGTCATCGTCACTAGATGTTTGATAGTGAGTGGTGCGTGTGTTTACCTTGGCACCGCGTGCCATGAAGCAGTAGGTAGAAGCGGAGTAGTCCTTGTCATTTGCATCAGTGTCGGTGATGAATTCATTGTCTTCAGTGTTGAAGATGGACTTGGCAACGTATGCTGTAGCCAGACTTGCGACGCCTGAGTCGGATTCCTCCTCAGACTCCACCTCCGCCTCCTCAGAAGCAGACTCCTCCTCTGAATCCATTTCCTTGCCAACAAACGCACGTGCCTTGCCAGATGAGCTCTTTTTGTGTGATGAAGACTTTGAGGAAGACTTGGAAGAAGACTTTGAGTATTTCTTCTTCTTCTTCTTCTTGTCGTCAGAGTCATATTCCTTGCTCTTCTTCTTCTTTTTGTTCTCATTGTCCCACTGTGGACACTCAGAGATGAAGTGGCCAAGTTTCTTGCACTCGTGACATGTTTTCTTCTTGTAGTCATGAGCAGGAGCTTCATCATTCCTTGAACTTGATCGGGAAGACTTTCTGAAGCCTTTCTTCTTGGTGAATTTTTGGAACTTCTTGACAAGCATAGCAAGTTCCCTTCCAATGTCTTCAGGATCATCAGAACTGCTGTCAGATTCTTCTTCAGATGAGGAGACAGCTTTTGCCTTCAAGGAACGAGTTCGCCCATAGTTTGGACCATAGATATCTCTTTTCTCCGAAAGCTGAAACTCATGTGTGTTGAGCCTCTCAAGTATGTCAGACGGATCGAGTGTCTTGAAATCAGGACGTTCTTGAATCATCAGGGCCAGGATGTCAAACGAACTATCAAGTGATCTTAGCAGCGTCTTGACGACTTCATGTTTGGTAATCTCAGTGGCGCCGAGGGCTTGAAGCTCATTTATGATGTCAGTGAGTCGGTCAAATGTGTGCTGGACATTCTCATTGTCATTTCGCTTGAAGCGGTTGAAGAGGTTGCGAAGGACACTGATTCTCTGATCTCTCTGGGTTGAGATGCCTTCATTGACCTTGGAGAGCCAGTCCCAGACCAGCTTGGATGTCTTCAAAGCACTCACACGGCCATACTGTCCTGTGGTCAGATGACCACAGATGATATTCTTGGCAGTAGAGTCCAGTTGAACGAATTTCTTGACATCAGCAGCAGTGACACCTTCTCCAGCCTTGGGAACGCCGTTCTCGACGACATACCATAGGTCGACGTCAATGGCTTCAAGATGCATGCGCATCTAATTCTTCCAGTAGGGATATTCAGTTCCATCGAAGACGGGGCACGCAGCGGAGACTTTAATTATCCCTGCAGTCGACATAGCTAAAACTCCAGGTGGTTAAACCGAATCATACAGAACAAGGGAGCACCTTGCTCCGATACCAATTGAAAGTGCGTTATATCGACTAGAGGGGGGGTGAATAGGCGATTTTTATGAAAGTCTTCAGAACATAGAAGTTTTGAAGACAAACGATAAAATTAAACCTATTACCATGCAGCGGAAGGTAGACTACACTAGGCAAACCATAGTCAAGTATTCAATGAAGTGAAAGCACAAAGACTAATAGCAGCTAGGTAGTGAGGATCAGGTAGGAAGATATTGTGAAGCCAAACAGAACACGCAGTCACTCAGTGAAGACAAATGATAGTGCAAACATACAATGACTTCACAAGGAGTAACAGTAAGTAAAGGGAAGTGAAGATGAAACCAGTGACTCGTTGAAGACAATGATTTGTTGGACCAGTTCCAGTTGCTGTGACAACTGTACGTCTGGTTGGAGCGGCTAGGTATTTAAACCTTAGGACACACAGTCCCGGACACGCAGTCCTCACCCTATTCTCCTTGAGCTAAGGTCACATAGACCTCGCCCAATCACTCTGGTAAGTCTTCAAGGTAGACTCCCAAACTTTCACAGACTTCGTTCACCGGCAATCCACATTGTCTCTTGGATGCTCAGAACGCGACGCCTAACCGGCTGGAGGATGCACAGTCCTCAAGTGTAACAAGTCTTCAGATCACACAGACAAGAAGACTTAAGTGATGCCCAATTCTCTCTGGCTCTGGTGGTTAGGGCTTTATCCTCGCAAGGAATTCTCTCTCAAAGGCTTCGAGGTGGGTTGCTCTCAAACGACAAAAGCCGTACTTTCAATCTGAGCAGCCAACTGTTTATGGTTGTAGGGGGTGGGCTATTTATAGCCACTTGGCAACCCGACCTGATTTGTCCGAAATGACCCTGGGTCACTAAGGAACTGACACGTGTTCCAACGGTCATATTTCAAACTCACACGGCAACTTTACTTGGGCTACAAGCAAAACTGACTTGTCCGACTCTCGACAAGATTCGCTCTCATAGTCTTCACTCGAAGACATAGGTTTTTGGTTTAGGCATCACTTCAGTCATTCTGACTGGTTCTCTTGGACCCCACTTAATAGTACGGTGGTTCCTATGAGTCAACACAAAAGAAAAAGAACTACGAAAGATCTAAGTCTTCGAGCTCCATAGGCTTCATATCGTGTCTTCTCTTGTCATAGTCTTCAATGTGAATATCTTCGTATACCACCTTTGACTTCAATGTCTTCATACATTTTAGGGGTCATCTCTGGTAGTAAAACTGAATCAATGAGGGACTTCTACCTGTGTTATCCTGCAATTCTCACAAACACATTAGTCCCTCAACTAGTTTTGTCGTCAATACTCCAAAACCAACTAGGGGTGGCACTAGATGCACTTACAAAACTGATTTTAAAAATAAATGTATATCAATATAAAATCCAACAAATTCTCCACGCATAAAAATTAATGTAATTTAAAATCTTGAAATGAAAAAAGATATTTGAAACTAATTGCCGGTTTGATGTGTTTTAAAAATGTATAACCCATTTCTCATTACTGTTGGGCCATTTTCTCGGCCAGCCGAATGAAAGCTCTCCTCGTCTTGAAAGATTTGCAGTCCAACAGGCCTGACAAAGCAACTTACTTGGCAAATCACAAAAAACTGTGTTGTGGTCGTGGACCCAGCTGTCAGCCTCTCCACGTACAGTACTCTTTCGATGGAAGTCGTTCCTTAACCATGTTGACCACGCCGCGCGGAGAGCACCACGGCGGTGGACGACGGCGAGGCCTAGGAAGGGGACGACGCGACAGTGGAAGCCCGCGCGGAGAGGACTACGAGGGTTCACTGGTTCGGCTGCGGTGTGAGGCTGCCATCGCCGCAGGGCCTGGCCAGCGGTGGGAATAGTAGGGGACAGTGAGGCCTCTGCGGCAGCACAGCCGGCCACGGGAGGCAGGAGCATGCAGCACGACCGGCGCTGCTTTGGGCGGCTGGAGCAAGAAGACCAGAGGTTGAAGAAGCACTACGGCCGTTGGATGGACATCGTATGGTCACTGGAGCTAGAATCGTTCATATTGACTAAGTTGACAAAGCCCTTTGTCCCCGTCAACTTAGTAGGCCCACAAGTCAGCCTCCCAGCAAGGTGGGTCCCAGCTAGCCGGGGGAGTATTCATTTTTTGTGCATAATAAGCAGGCCTTCCGGTGGGTCCGAGCTGACAGCGGGGGGAACGTTTTTTCACAAAATACGATGGCCTGTCCGGTGGGTCCCAGCAGTTAGGGGGAAACGATTTTTTTCACAAAATACTGGTGGCCCGTCCGGTGGGTCCCTACTGTCAGGTGGAGGAATCATTATTTTCCGCGTAATAATGAGGCACTTCCTTGCTGCCGTCGTGGACCCAGCTGTCAGCCTCTCCATGTACAGTCCACGTCCGATGGAAGTCATTCCTTCCACGTTGACCACGCCGCGCCGAGAGCACCAGGGCGGTGGACGACGACGAGGCCTAGGAAGGGGACGACGCGGAGCCGGTGAAGACGCGGCAGTGGATGCCCACGCGGAGAGGAGTATGAGGGTTCACTCGTTCGGCTGCGGTGTGAGGCTGTCATCACCGCAGGGCCTAGCCAGCGGTGGGAATAGTAGGGGGCGGTGAGGCCTCCACGACAGCACAGCCGGCCACGGAGGCAGGAGCAGGCGGCACGACCGGCACTGCTTTGGGCGGCTGGAGCAAGAAGACCAGAGGTTGAAGAAGCACTACGGCCGTTGGATGGACATCATACGGTCACTGCAGCTAGAATTGTTTATATTGACTAAGTTGATAAAGCCCTTGGTACGTCAACTTAGTAGGCCCACAGGTCAGCTTCCGAAATGGTGCGCCCCAGATGTCAGGGGGAGGGATCATTTTTTGGACGGGTGAAGCTAGAATATTCGAGATTGAAGAAGAAGCACGGCATCCGTTGGATGGACATCCAACGGCGACTGCTGCTAGAACCGTGTGTTGACTATAAGTTGACAAAGCCTTGCATACGCGTCAACTCTGTTTTTTTAGGGGACGCGTCAACTTAGTAAGGCCAGAAGTGTGTGGCAGAGAACTTATAGCCCATTTGAGATTTGTAAGAATGTGTAGCCCATTTTTGAATTCTAATGGAATTTACTACAGCCCATTTACAGTTTGTTAAAAGTAGAACCCATTTCAACCAACCGTTCAAAACAGAATTCAATAAAATTTCCCACATTTTGATGGGATCTGAAATATTTTTATCCCGAAATTTCTAGTCAGATTAAATAAAATTTCAATATAAATTTATATTACGTAAAAATCCAACGAAACATTGCACTCGCAACAATTAATGAAATTAAAATTTTCAATATCCAAAAATAATATTTTATAAAGTAATCACATGTTTGGTGCATTTTCTATAGTTACTGCCCAGTTTTTATAATTACATCCCATTTATTATTTCTCAAAGCCCATTTTCTTGTTAAGCCTAACGCATCCCTCCTAGGAAAGATTTGCAGTCCAGCGGGGCGAAGAATAACAACTTGACCTTGCCTGGGTATTCCTAAAAAAGTATAGCTGGGCTAGCCATTTTCAGCTTGAAAAAAATTAATATCTGGGCTGGATATCTGGCCTGGGCTAGACGGACCACAGCCCGCCCAGTTAATACCTGCAGCGATGTTTTCGTTGTTGTTCAGAGGAGAAAAATTAATATCTTGGCTAAACATCGAAAAACTCTGCAGTGCTCACACCTCAAAAACACAAATACTGCTCGAGCTGCTGGGTCCCAGCTGTCGGCCGCTTCTTGTGCAATTCTCTCGTTTATTGACTAGTACTACATAGGTTGACAATGGTGTGGGACTGTGATGTCAGGAAACCAGGGGGAAGCAAAATAAATAACTCCAGCGAGCGCTTCCACCTCTGCCTCGTTGTCTCCCGTGGAAACCCCTTTCCTCCCTTTTTTTGCTCGGGCAAGGACCAATGCATGCAGCACGTCCATGCGGTTATTAGGTAAGAAATAAAAGCGCTTTGCATGCCATGAATTACGATGGCCTGCATGGGTAGCTAATAAGGCATCCTCTTAACTGCTGTGATTAAATGTTGTGTTTAGAAGAGAGAAATATTCTTCTTTTCCACCAATTTGCTTGCACCTAGGTCGTGATGCACCTTCTAATACGACTTATTCACCTAGACGGATGGAGTATAGTTTTATACATATATATATATATAATAAGGAGGCACTTGCGTACGTGAGGCTATGGACCTGGTGGGTCCCCATTGTCATCCTCTCCAAGTAAAGTCATCTCCTCGCCCGCGCGCGCTTTCAGCCCGAAACAGTCAGCGCCGCCCGCCCTGCTTCCCGGTGCAGGCGATTGCTCCGCCTTCAAACGACACAAGTGCCGTCCGCCCGTCCATCTGCCGCCCACATTAATGATATGCGGTTGCCGAGGCAGCTACTCCGGCGCCACACGTTCGTCCCTCCGCCCGCCAACCATTGCTGTATAAACTGCTGCGCCGGCCATAGCCGCAGTCATCCGCACCCGTTCCCTTTCTCCTGTCCACACCACTACTGCCCACCATGGCTTCCTCGTGCTCCAGCGCTCTTCGGGACGGGCGGACGATGGACCACAAGGAGATGGCAGCCATTGCTGCCGACCGGCTGGCCGACAGGCAGCCGGAGGACGACGACGTCCCAATGGAGAACATGGTAGTCGACGATCCAGCGCCAACCCCCTCCTCTGCGCCATCCTCGCCGGTGCATTGCACCATGACCATCGGTGAGGCCCGTGCCCAATATATGGACAGTGAGAGGCAGATGCGTCAGGAGCAGTTCGGGAGGCGCAGGCCGACGCCGCCTACAACCACCATCTCCTCCAGGAGCATCTGCAGGCGGAGGAGCAGATCGCCGCAGAGCGGGCGGAGTAGGAGGCGCTGCTCGACTTGTACCACTCCGCCCGCAAGGGCCGCCTCGAGCGTTGGCGGGAGCGCATGCGGGTGGCGGAGGCTGCGGCCGCCTTCAAAGAGGCTAGAAAAGAGGGCGATGAAGCGGGCGAGGCGCTGTTTGGCGAGACCGAGGACGAGCCAGAGGATAATGTCGGCTCCGACGAGTCCCCGCTCCGCTGGCGTCGATGATGCCCTGCTCCACCGAGGCCCCATGGCGCCAAAAACGAGGCAGAGGACACCGCCAGCTCCGCCGAGGCCCCGCCCCGCCAACAACGAGGCAGAGGACATCACCGGCTCAGCCGAGGCCCCACCCTGCCGGCAACGCAGGGGAGGATTTCCACCGCTCCGCCGAGGCGCCGCCCGCCGGCAACGAGACAGAGGACATCGCCGGCTCCGCCGAGGCCCCGCCCCGCTGCCAACGAGGCCGCGCCACACAGAAAACGAGGAAGAGTAGAACACGGTAGGTCGCCGCCACTCGGGTCCAAGTCAGTGGCTTCAGTGGAAGCAGGATGTGGTGCACGTGTAGTGCCAGCCAAAGGATACACCCGAGAAACTGCTTCAACTCCTTCAACGTTCTGAGTAAAACTCTGTTGTTCTGCATTCTGAAGACTTAGAGGTTGCTTGGCAGGCTCAGAATATATGGCTTCTTTAGACATGTCCAGGTCACGCAAGAAGATCCGATGGTTGCGGGCTGAGGGCTGATACGAGATGTCGGAGTGTAGCTTGATCAGCCGCATGACCCAAGGGGCGTAGAACTTCAAACCAAACAGATCAATGCCTGATGCAGCAAGTTGGCGTATGAAGAAGTCCTGTGCATTGAAGCATTTGCCATGAAGTATATAGAAGACCAAAGTCTACATTGCACAGTGAAGCTTGGGATTTGGAGAGTGCCCTTTGATAGGCCAGAGAGTTCGCCTGATGATGTGATAGATGGTTCTTGGCAGGTACTCAAGGTCTTCAACGAAGAACTCTGTGGGATAAGCAGCATCTTGGGGCAATGGCTTCATCATGCTGAGCATCTGACTCATATCAGGTTCTGGCCGCTGAAAGATGCTCTCAATAGCTTCAGCATGCAGCTGACAGCCTTGCTCGAAGAGATCGCCAGGAGTGGGCAAGCCAGTGAGCTCAATGATGTCAAATGCATTGGCTTCGTGATGAACGTTGCCAGTCATCCACTCCAGGACCCAAGTCTTCAGATCTCTGCCGTACCCTCTGATGTGAAGTGTGGCATAGAATTGAAGTAGCAGCTCTTCATTCCAATGCTCTTCGTCAGTAATGAACGGTAGCAGTCCAACTTCCTTGAAGCAATCTAAAGCTTCTTCCAGACAGGGCAGACCAGCTATAGCTTCAACGTCAAGGCACTTGTGTGGGAAGATGCGACCTTGGTTGTAATGAATGCAAGAGTAATAGCTTCACTGAGGATTGCTCCAGAACTGATCAGATGATATCCTTTTCCTTGAGTAGGGGTTCCTGGAGCTATTGAAGAACGTATTGTCTGCCCTGAAGCCATTATGTTGAAGGAGCCAGGTGCTGATGCAGGACCTGGAAACCCTGGCAGTCTTGGGATTGGCTTCTGGACCTGAGGCCTGTGCTCAACATGATAGTTGAACTGGGAACCGGCAGCAGACTCAGGAACAGAAGTGGCGGGATCAGTGGCTTTGCTGTCTTCTGAAGCTTTTGCTGGGGAGGGCTCCACATTAGATTCATTGGTGGTTGTGGCAGCCTCACGATTTTCATCCTCCACTTGACTAGCTGGAGGGTCTGTCACAAGCACATTCTCCTGGAGAACTGCTTCTTGGTGGGACAGGGGAGTGGGATCTTGTGGGACTCCTTCTTCTGCGACTGATGCAGCCGGAATGTCTTCAGCAGAGACTTGAGGCCTTGGACCTTTGCGAAGCCTGCGGAACACAGACAACGCCTGTGGAGTTGGAGTGGGCTGGGCCTCATAGTCTTCTTCCTCTTGTGGGCGATCCACCCATGAAGCATCCTGTGCAATTGGCGTCACTGGACGACCAATGCTGATGAGTTCGCTGTTTTCATGCTGAGGAAGGACTGCACCATCTTCTACATTGTCATGTTGACCAATGTCTTCAGCAGCGATGGGATCAGCTGCTGGAATGTCTTCAGCTTCATGAGCCTCTGTGGAAGCAGGCTCAAGAATTGTCAGTTGTCGTTCAGCTTCAGGATAGACCATAGAAATGGGTTCAACTATCAAGGGCTCTGTGGAAGCAGCCCGAGCTTTCTTGGTCTTCCTCTTCTTCTTGGAGGGGGCAGTAGGAGAGGCTTCAGAGTGTTTTCTCTTCCTGGCTTCAGCCTCAGCAGTCCTTGTCTTCTTGAGCTCTGAAGCTGTTGACCGGCTTTTTGGCTTCGAGCCAGTCAGTCTAGTTGGGAAGACAATCGGAACTGCTTCTTGCCTTGGTGCATCAGATTCAGCCGTAGCAGGCTTCTTCTTCTTCTTTGCAGCCATCTTGGGGTCGATGCCAGGACGCGCAAGTGCCTTGCGCTTCTCAGCCTCATTATAGGCTTGCACACATCTGTCAGCCAGAGTCTTCATGCGCTCACGCGAACCCTGAGCTCTGCACGCTTCTTCACAAAGGCTTCCTTGAGCTCGTGCATCATTGTCTTGAAGTTCTTCACTTCTTGCATGCTGAGCTTGGCCATATGCTTCTTGAACTGAGCCTTTTCATAGTCAATCTTCTGCTTCAGTTCAACAATGCGCTGGGCAATAGCAAGTTCTGAAGCAATGGCACCTTGGAAGGCGACACTGAGGCCAATGGGTAGCTGCAGATCTTCAAAGCTGATGTTTGGCGTGTCAACCCACTCGTCAATGAAGTTGTGGATGATGGTGACATCAAAGAGAGGCAGATCATTGAAGATTTCTGCTTCTTCTTTGCTCATGATGAGTTGCTCAAGAGCGTCATCTGCAAGATCTTCATCACTTGACAGATCAATGTCGTCATTGCGTAGAATGGCAGCAGCTGTTAACTCTTTGCCAATGTGAGATAGAGGCATCTTGGCCTTCTGGGGCTTGGAGACGCGTGATAAGTCTTCAGACTGCACACTGTCTTCAGGAGGTGCAGTTGCCAATGGCTTCGCCCTTGAGATTTTTGGTGAAGGGGCCGGCTTTGAAGCTTTTGGCTTCTTCAACTGCTTTGGCTTCGGCACTGCAGGCGCGTCATCAGAATCAGTGTCAGCTGCAGGCTCATACACTGCAGTCCCTTGAACCAAGATGTAGGTGATGAGGCCTTCAAGGTTGGCGAAAGGACCGATGACATTGGGTTCTGCATGTCGTGTGCCATATGCCCTTGGAGATGAGGGACCAGGGTTGAAGTCTAACCCAAAAGTCTTCTTGTTCTGCTTCGCTGAGTTCTGAGCAAACTGGAAGTTGCGCTTGAACAGATTGTCATCACGACACCATAGCAGTGACGATGAGTGTGCATCAGCAGGCTGTGGTCCACGGACCATGCATGGATAGAAGCCTTGAGCAATGGCTTCATCTCTGGACCTGGGTAGAAGATTCTTGAATAGGATGTCTCCCCACGGTCTCTTGATGGCGTTTTCCTCAGCATACTCCTAGGTCACAAATCTGTATTTGAACCATTGTTTTGCCCAATATCTTCGAATCCATTGGATTCGGGTCTTGCGCTGACTGTAATCCTCTTCATGATCTATCTTGTACATTTCTGAGAGTTCATCTGGCAGATCTCTGGAGGTCTCACCACGATGCTTTCTGCCACCCTTCCTTGCTGCTTTCTCTGAAGCCATAAAATTTAACTTGAAAGGCTTCAAGACGTTCAAAGGCTTCAAAGGTTTTCGTTTGCTGGACCAACAGGAACTGGCTTCGGGAGAATTTATGTGATGCTGTAAGAATTCTGCAAATGAATGCAGACTATGAGAACCAAAGGATTCTCCCACGGACATGTACCTGTGACAGCATTAAGGTGCGTGGGAAGGGGAAGAGGTCATATGCATTCTCAGAAGATTTTGAAGATAAATCAGTTTAGAAGACATTGACCTCATCGTGCGAAGACATTCACTCATAGATAAGAAGTTGGTTCCATATTTGTACAAATCCATAGATCAGTACAAGTGAGGAATCTAACTACTTTGTGAAGCACAAGTGAATATACTAGGCATGTTATGAGATGCAGTATGAGAGAGATCTAGCTTGTGTGAACAGAAACTGCTTGTGGTAGAAAGTGACAAATCCATAGGATCAATGGTGCTGTAAAAAGAGGAAGTTTTATTTACCACACTAAGAACTGCTAGACGGAGTGTAAGATGAGGCCGAGCAGTTCGATCTTCCATGCCCTAACTTGGCGACGGAGGACACCTACGATGACGATGGAGAGGACGATGTCCGCGGTCGGCGTGAAGACGGCGTTGGAGAGGTTGCGACAGCGAAGCGCTTCGTCGCCGGCGTCGTCGAGGGCTAGTGGTGGCGCTAGGGTTCGTGCGAGGGTGGAAGAAGAGATAATGACCGCTGTGATTGTGTATTTATAGGTACAGGGGCGGCACTGTGCTATTACTCAGGTGCCCCTGGCGATTCGCATCTGAGGAACACGTGGCCATTATGTGGAATTTTGGGGTTTGTCCACGTCCCACGCACGCCTGGATTGTCGGGTGGTCGTTCCTACTTCTCCGGATTTCATGTGGAGGAATGAGCATTGAAAACGGACTTAATGGTTGTCTCTGTATCTTCTGCTGACAAGGACGCAGAGAAGACATTCGACAGTTTCAATAGAATGCATATGACCTGGAGAGATAGAGTTTGAGATAGAAAGCATAGAGAAGTTAGGGTCCGATCACATTCACTTAGTTCAAAAGATTCAACACGAAGACATAGCTATAAGTGAATGCTGTAGAGGACAGAACACTAGTATATATATATAATCAACATAGTGATGATAATCATGAAAATATGTTGAGATCGAAGCCAAACCAAATGTGAAGACATTGCAAGGTAACGCCATGAGTGAAACACTTCAAAATAGAACGTTTGGTGGTGGCGTTACCCACCGTATAGGAAGTATTAGACCCAGACACGGCGCACAATTATCGTGGCGCTCCGAAGTCAAATTCCACATTAATGTATTCACACTTAGAATGTATGTCTTCATTGATTGAAGATATACTTCACTTCGTGTGTTGCACATCTAAGTCATCAATAGCATAAGGGTTAGGATGTGTGCCTGATCACAGGACATTTGAGGATTCCAGGATATTTAGCTCACACCGTAACTTGCAAAACCTCTTCTCATCCAAGGGCTTGGTGAAGATATCTGCCAATTGCTCTTCAATGTTGACGTGTATGATATCAATGTCTGCCTTCACAACATGATCTCTGAGAAAGTGATGACGAATTTCAATGTGCTTTGTCTTCAAGTGCTGAACTGGGTTGTTGGCAATCTTGATGGCGCTTTCGTTGTCGCAGTAAAGTGGCACTTGCTTCAGATGAATGCCATAGTCCTTGAGTGTTTGCTTCATCCACAGAAGCTGAGCGCAGCAAGATCCAGCAGCAATGTATTCAGATTCAGCAGTGGAGAGAGATACACAGTTCTGCTTCTTTGAAGACCAACATACAAGTGATCGTCCCAGAAAGTGACATGTGCCTGATGTAGACTTGCGATCAACTTTGTCACCAGCATAATCAGCATCCGAGAATCCAACCAGATCAAACTCTGAGCCCTTTGGATACCATAATCCTAGAGTTGGGGTGTGAGCCAAATATCGAAGAATTCGCTTCACAGCTAAGTCATGCGACTCCTTTGGTGCCACTTGAAATCGAGCACACATGCAAACACTAAGCATAATATCTGGCCTAGATGCACATAGATAAAGTAAAGAACCAATCATGGAGCGGTATACCTTTTGATCGAACTCTTTACCATTGTCGTCAGGACCCAGATGATGTTTGGCTGGCATTGGTGTTGTGAAGCCTTCGTAGTCTTGCATACCGAACTTCTTCAGGCAATCTTTGAGATACTTCTCTTGAGATATGAAGATGCCATTGCGTTGTTGTCGTATTTGAAGACCAAGGAAGAACTTCAGCTCCCCCATCATGGACATCTGATATTGCTCTTGCATCATATATCCAAACTCTTCACTGTACTTCTGATTGGTGCAGCCGAAGATAATGTCATCCACATATATTTGGCACACAAACAGTTCACCATCATATGTCTTCGTGAAAAGAGTGGGATCTAGGGAACCAGTTATGAAGCCTTTGCTCTTCAGGAAGTATTTGAGTGTGTCATACCAGGCCCGAGGGGCTTGTTTGAGGCCATACAGTGCCTTGTTGAGCTTGTATACCATGTCAGGATGTTTTGGATTTTCAAAGGCAGGCGGTTGTGCAACATACACTTCTTCTTCAATCTTGCCATTGAGAAAGGCACTCTTCACATCCATTTGATATAGAAGTATGTTATGATGATTTGCATAGGCCAGCAGTATGCGTATGGCTTCAAGTCTAGCCATAGGAGCAAATGTTTCATCAAAGTCAATGCCTTCCACTTGAGTATATCCTTGAGCAACGAGACGAGCTTTGTTTCTGACAACTTGACCATGCTCATCTTGCTTGTTGCGGTATATCCATTTGGTGCCTATTATATTGTGCTTCCGTGGATCAGGACGCTTAACCAGTTCCCATACATTATTCAGCTCAAACTGTTGAAGCTCTTCTTGCATAGCTTGAATCCATTCAGGTTCCATGAAGGCTTCTTCAACTTTCTTGGGTTCTGTTATTGAGACGAATGCGAAGTGCCCACAGAAATTTGCTAGCTGAGTTGCCCTTGAACGAGTGAGTGGACCAGGTGCATTGATGCTATCAATTATTCTTTCAATCTGCACTTCATTGGCAACGCGAGGATGTATAGGGCGAAGACTTTGCTCTTGCTGTTCATTGTCGTTGTTGGAAGGAATGTCTTCAGGCTGAGCATTGTCTTCATGTTGATCAGGTGCTGAAATGATAAGTTCTTCTTCAGGATGAGCTTCAGAAGGTATAATTTCTCCAGTTCCCATTAGCTTGATTGATTCACTGGATGGAACTTCATCTAGCACATTTGGCAGCTGCTCTCTTTGTGAACCGTTGGTCTCATCGAACCGCACATCCACTGTTTCAACCACTTTGTAATGAAAGAGATTGAAGACTCTGTAGGAGTGTGAATCCTTTCCATATCCAAGCATAACACCCTCATGTGCTTTTGGTGCAATTTTGAGGTGTGATGTGGGTCCTTGATCCAGCACCTTGCGCCAAATACTCTGAAGTAACTGACATTTGGCTTTTTGCCAGTAAGGAGCTCATAAGATGTCTTGTTCAGTAGCTTGTGAAGATAAACATGATTGATTGTATGGCATGCAGTATCAATGGCTTCGGGCCAGAATTTTCTTGGGGTCTTGTATTCATCTAGCATTGTTCTGGCCATCTCAATTAGTGTTCTGTTCTTGCGTTCGACGACGCCATTCTACTGTGGCGTGTACGGGGCTGAGAATTCATGTGTGATGCCCAAGGTATCAAGATATGTATCAAGGCCAGTGTTCTTGAATTCAGTGCCATTGACACTTCTGATGTGCTTTATCTTGGAGCCAAAATTGTTCATAGCTCGACTGGCGAAGCGTCTGAAGACATCCTGCACTTCAGTCTTGTAAAGGATTATGTGCACCCAAGTATATCTAGAATAATCATCAACAATAACGAAGCCATAGAGGCAAGCAGTAGTAGTTAGAGTTGAGTAATGAGTGGGACCGAAAAGATCCATGTGAAGCAGTTCGAAGGGTCGAGTAGTAGTCATGATTGTCTTCGAGGGGTGTTTGGCCCTCGTCATCTTCCCTGCTTCACAGGCACCGCATAAGTGGTCTTTCTTGAACTTGACGCCCTTGATGCCTATGACATGCTTCTTCTTCGCAAGGGTGTGGAGGTTCCTCATGCCAGCATGTCCAAGCCTCCAATGCCAGAGCCAGCATTCTGAAGCCTTTGCTAGAAGACATACTGCAAGCTGTGGCCCTGCTGAGAAATCTACCTCGTACAAATCATCTTTTCGATACCCTTCAAACACTAGAGACTTGTCAGATTCCATTAGTACAAGGCAAGGATATTTTCCAAACATTACGATCATGTTCAAATCGCAAAGCATTCAGACAGACATTAAGTTGAAGCCAAGGGATTCAACAAGCATGACTTTATCCATGTGTTGATCCCTTGAGATTGCAACTCTACCTAGACCCAATACCTTACTTTTACCAGTGTCAGCAAATGTGATGTGGCTCTTGTCGGATGGACGTAAGGTTGAGTCCATAAGAAGACTTCTTTTGCCAGTCTTGTGATTTGTACACCCACTGTCAATAATCCATTCTGAAGACGCTGGTGTCGTACCCTACAGTGCAGTTAGGGGGATAGGCTTCACCAAGAGCGTTGTGAAGCAAAAACATTTGACGAACCAGTGGGTTATGAAAGCTTAGATCCAGGTTAGGACTAATAGGGAGAGTAGCAAGCGATTCAGGTACGAAGTACATAGTAAGACCATTTGGGCATTTGATCTTGCACCCTACAAGATGTTTAAGGTCCCCAGCAATAGCGTCAGACGATTTTGGTCTTCCGCTGGAGACCTTTCCCTGCAAAAGAGAGTTAAGCTTTCTTAGCCACCCACATCAAGGGCGTCTTAGAAGCAATTAGTCTAAGTGCAGCATCTGAGAATTTTGGCTTTGAAGCCTTAGCAAACAGTCTTGCAGGCGGACAATAGTACTCATAAGAATAAGCAGAATAGCTCTTGGTCTTATGAACATGGCGGTTTGATGAACCGCTCTCATATTCATATGCCTGAGTATGGTTTCCCTACAAAACATTTGCGTTAGTGCGACTCAGGTGAGTCCTCTGTCTGTATGAAGCCTTTGGACCGTATGAAGCCTTTGGTCTGAGGTTTGTCTTCTTCACGTGAGGTGTCATGATGACATTCACAGGAATACTCTCCATACACCTTTTCGGAACCCAGATCTTCTTCATAGGCGATCCATTCCTGCAGTTAGTACCAATGTATCTGGCAAACACTTCACCATTCTGATTCTTAAACAGTATATAGTTTTCATCAAAGGATTCATCAATGATAATGGGGTTAGCACAAGTGAAGCCAGATAGATTGGATGGATCTGCTGAAGGTTCCTTTGCAGCAACCCACATGGTTTTGGGGTACTGCTCAGGTTTCCAGTAAGAGCCATCTGCATTCATTTTCCTTACGAACCCTACACCCTCTTTCCTAGGGTTTCGGTTCAGAATCTGCTTTTTCAGGACATCACATAGCGTCTGATGCCCTTTAAGACTTCTGTACATCCCTGTTTCAAGCAATGTCTTCAACCTAGCATTCTCATCAGCAATAGCGGTGGTATCCTCAGCAGAGGGGTTAGTTACCACATCAACAGTTGAAGATATTGCAACAGCAGTAGCAGTAGAACATTCAGCAACAGAAGTAGCATTATCATGCTCAATGCATTTAAGACATGGTGGTTCAAATCCTTCCTGAGCGGGACTGATCTGTTTGGCGCGAAGTGACTCATTTTCCGTTTGAAGATCTTCATGAACCGCTCTCAATTTCTCAAGATCTTGCTTCCTTTGAAGATAATCATAGGAAAGCTTTTCATGAGTTGTTGAGAGAGTTTCATGATGACTTTCAAGTTCCTGATACTTAACGTGAAGATTTTTTATGTCTTCAATCAAGGATTCAGATCGAGTCATTTCAGCACCTAACAGATCATCGCTTCTGTCTAACAGTTTTTGAATATGTTCCATGGCTTTCTGTTGTTCAGTTGCAATTTTAGCAAGTGTTTTGTAGCTAGGTTTTGAACCACAATCAGAGTCATCGTCACTAGATGTTTGATAGTGAGTGGTGCGTGTGTTTACCTTGGCACCGCATGCCATGAAGCAGTAGGTAGAAGCGGAGTAGTCCTTGTCATTTGCATCGGTGTCGGTGATGAATTCATTGTCTTCAGTGTTGAAGATGGACTTGGCAACGTATGCTGTAGCCAGACTTGCGACGCCTGAGTCGGATTCCTCCTCAGACTCCACCTCCGCCTCCTCAGAAGAAGACTCCTCCTCTGAATCCATTTCCTTGCCAACAAACGCACATGCCTTGCCAGATGAGCTCTTTTTGTGTGATGAAGACTTTGAGGAAGACTTGGAAGAAGACTTTGAGTATTTCTTCTTCTTCTTCTTGTCGACAGAGTCATATTCCTTGCTCTTCTTCTTCTTTTTGTTCTCATTGTCCCACTGTGGACACTCAGAGATGAAGTGGCCAAGTTTCTTGCACTTGTGACATGTTTTCTTCTTGTAGTCATGAGCAGGAGCTTCATCATTCCTTGAACTTGATCGGGAAGACTTTCTGAAGCCTTTCTTCTTGGTGAATTTTTGGAACTTCTTGACAAGCATAGCAAGTTCCCTTCCAATGTCTTCAGGATCATCAGAACTGCTGTCAGATTCTTCTTCAGATGAGGAGACAGCTTTTGCCTTCAAGGCACGAGTTCGCCCATAGTTTGGACCATAGATATCTCTTTTCTCCGAAAGCTGAAACTCATGTGTGTTGAGCCTCTCAAGTATGTCAGACGGATCGAGTGTCTTGAAATCAGGACGTTCTTGAATCATCAGGGCCAGGATGTCAAACGAACTATCAAGTGATCTCAGCAGCGTCTTGACGACTTCATGTTTGGTAATCTCAGTGGCGCCGAGGGCTTGAAGCTCATTTGTGATGTCAGTGAGTCGGTCAAATGTGTGCTGGACATTCTCATTGTCATTTCGCTTGAAGCGGTTGAAGAGGTTGCGAAGGACACTGATTCTCTGATCTCTCTGGGTTGAGATGCCTTCATTGACCTTGGAGAGCCAGTCCCAGACCAGCTTGGATGTCTTCAAAGCACTCACACGGCCATACTGTCCTGTGGTCAGATGACCACAGATGATATTCTTGGCAGTAGAGTCCAGTTGAACGAATTTCTTGACATCAGCAGCAGTGACACCTTCTCCAGCCTTGGGAACGCCATTCTCGACGACATACCATAGGTCGACGTCAATGGCTTCAAGATGCATGCGCATCTTATTCTTCCAGTAGGGATATTCAGTTCCATCAAAGACGGGGCACGCAGCGGATACTTTAATTATCCCTGCAGTCGACATAGCTAAAACTCCAGGTGGTTAAACCGAATCACACAGAACAAGGGAGCACCTTGCTCTGATACCAATTGAAAGTGTGTTATATCGACTAGAGGGGGGGTGAATAGGCGATTTTTATGAAAGTCTTAAGAACATAGAAGTTTTGAAGACAAACGATAAAACTAAACCTATTACCATGCAGCGGAAGGTAGACTACACTAGGCAAACCATAGTCAAGTATTCAATGAAGTGAAAGCACAAAGACTAATAGCAGCTAGGTAGTGAGGATCAGGTAGGAAGATATTGTGAAGCCAAACAGAACACGCAGTCACTCAGTGAAGACAAATGATAGTGCAAACATACAATGACTTCACAAGGAGTAACAGTAAGTAAAGGGAAGTGAAGATGAAACCAGTGACTCGTTGAAGACAATGATTTGTTGGACCAGTTCCAGTTGCTGTGACAACTGTACGTCTGGTTGGAGCGGCTAGGTATTTAAACCTTAGGACACACAGTCCCGAACACCCAGTCCTCACCGTATTCTCCTTGAGCTAAGGTCACATAGACCTCGCCCAATCACTCTGGTAAGTCTTCAAGGTAGACTCCCAAACCTTCACAGACTTTGTTCACCGGCAATCCACATTGTCTCTTGGATGCTCAGAACGCGACGCCTAACCGGCTGGAGGATGCACAGTCCTCAAGTGTAACAAGTCTTCAGATCACACAGACAAGAAGACTTAAGTGATGCCCAATTCTCTCTGGCTCTGGTGGTTAGGGCTTTATCCTCGCAAGGAATTCTCTCTCAAAGGCTTCGAGGTGGGTTGCTCTCAAACGACAAAAGCCGTACTTTCAATCTGAGCAGCCAACTGTTTATGGTTGTAGGGGGTGGGCTATTTATAGCCACTTGGCAACCCTACCTGATTTGTCCGAAATGACCCTGGGTCACTAAGGAACTGACACGTGTTCCAACGGTCAGATTTCAAACTCACACGGCAACTTTACTTGGGCTACAAGCAAAACTGACTTGTCCGACTCTCGACAAGATTCGCTCTCATAGTCTTCACTCGAAGACATAGGTTTTTGGTTTAGGCATCACTTCAGTCATTCTGACTGGTTCTCTTGGACCCCACTTAACAGTACGGTGGTTCCTATGACTCAACACAAAAGAAAAAGAACTACGAAAGATCTAAGTCTTCGAGCTCCATAGGCTTCATATCGTGTCTTCTCTTGTCATAGTCTTCAATGTGAATATCTTCATATACCACCTTTGATTTCAATGTCTTCATACATTTTAGGGGTCATCTCTGGTAGTAAAACCGAATCAATGAGGGACTTCTACCTGTGTTATCCTGCAATTCTCACAAACACATTAGTCCCTCAACTAGGTTTGTCGTCAATACTCCAAAACCAACTAGGGGTGGCACTAGATGCACTTACAAAACTGATTTTAAAAATAAATGTATATCAATATAAAATCCAACAAATTCTCCACGCATAAAAATTAATGTAATTTAAAATCTTGAAATGAAAAAATATATTTGAAACTAATTGCTGGTTTGATGTGTTTTAAAAATGTATAACCCATTTCTCATTACTGTTGGGCCATTTTCTCGGCCAGCCGAATGAAAGCTCTCCTCGTCTTGAAAGATTTGCAGCCCAACAGGCCTGACAAAGCAACTTACTTGGCAAATCACAAAAAAACTGTGTTGTGGTCGTGGACCCAGCTGTCAGCCTCTCCACGTACAGTACTCTTTCAATGGAAGTCGTTCCTTAACCACGTTGACCACGCCGCGCGGAGAGCACCACGGCGGTGGACGACGGCGAGGCCTAGGAAGGGGACGACGCGGCAGTGGAAGCCCGCGCGGAGAGGACTACGAGGGTTCACTGGTTCGGCTGCGGTGTGAGGCTGCCGTCGCCGTAGGGCCTGGCCAGCGGTGGGAATAGTAGGGGACAGTGAGGCCTCTGCGGCAGCACAGCCGGCCACGGGAGGCAGGAGCATGCAGCACGACTGGCGCTGCTTTGGGCGGCTGGAGCAAGAAGACCAGAGGTTGAAGAAGCACTACGGCCGTTGGATGGACATCGTACGGTCACTGGAGCTAGAATCGTTCATATTGACTAAGTTGACAAAGCCCTTCATCCCCGTCAACTTAGTAGGCCCACAAGTCAGCCTCCCAGCAAGGTGGGTCCCAGCTAGCCGGGGGAGTATTCATTTTTTGTGCGTAATAAGGAGGCCTTCCGGTGGGTCCGAGCTGACAGCGGGGGGAACGTTTTTTCACGAAATACGGTGGCCTGTCCGGTGGGTCCCAGCAGTCAGGGGGAAATGATTTTTTTTGCAAAATACTGGTGGCCCGTCCGGTGGGTCCCTGCTGTCAGGTGGAGGAATCATTATTTTCCGCATAATAAGGAGGCACTTCCTTGCTGCCGTCGTGGACCCAGCTGTCAGCCTCTCCATGTACAGTCCACGTCCGATGGAAGTCGTTCCTTCCACGTTGACCACGCCGCACCGAGAGCACCAGGGCGGTGGACGACGACGAGGCCTAGGAAGGGGATGACGCGGAGCCGGTGAAGACGCGGCAGTGGATGCCCACGCGGAGAGGTGTATGAGGGTTCACTCGTTCGGCTGCGGTGTGAGGCTGTCATCGCCGCAGGGCCTGGCCAGCGGTGGGAATAGTAGGGGGCGGTGAGGCCTCCACGATAGCACAGCCGGCCACGGAGGCAGGAGCAGGCGGCACGACCGGCGCTGCTTTGGGCGGCTGGAGCAAGAAGACCAGAGGTTGAAGAAGCACTACGGCCGTTGGATGGACATCATACGGTCACTGCAACTAGAATTGTTTATATTGACTAAGTTGACAAAGCCCTTGGTACGTCAACTTAGTAGGCCCACAGGTCAGCTTTCGAAATGGTGCGCCCCAGATGTCAGGGGGAGGAATCATTTTTTGGACGGGTGAAGCTAGAATATTCGAGATTGAAGAAGAAGCACGGCATCCGTTGGATGGACATCCAACGGCCACTGCTGCTAGAACCGTGTGTTGACTATAAGTTGACAAAGCCTTGCATACGCGTCAACTCTGTTTTTTAGGGGACGCATCAACTTAGTAAGGCCAGAAGTGTGTGGCAGAGAACTTATAGCCCATTTGAGATTTGTAAGAATGTGTAGCCCATTTTTGAATTCTAATGGAATTTACTACAGCCCATTTACAGTTTATTAAAAGTACAGCCCATTTCAACCAACCGTTCAAAACAGAATTCAATAAAATTTCCCACATTTTGATGGGATCTGAAATATTTTTATCCCGAAATTTCTAGTCAGATTAAATAAAATTTCAATATAAATTTATATTACGTAAAAATCCAACGAAACATTGCGCTCGCAACAATTAATGAAATTAAAATTTTTAATATCCAAAAATAATATTTTATAAAGTAATCACGTGTTTGGTGCATTTTTTATAGTTACTGCCCAGTTTTTATAATTACATCCCATTTATTATTTCTTAAAGCCCATTTTCTTGTTAAGCCTAACGCATCCCTCCTAGGAAAGATTTGCAGTCCAGCGGGGCGAAGAATAACAAATTGACCTTGCCTGGGTATTCCTAAAAAAAGTATAGCTGGGCTAGCCATTTTCAGCTTGAAAAAAATTAATATCTGGGCTGGATATCTGGCCTGGGCTAGATGGACCACAGCCCGCCCAGTTAATACCTGCAGCGATGTTTTCTTTGTTGTTTAGAGGAGAAAAATTAATATCTGGGCTAAACATCGAAAACCTCTGCAGTGCTCACACCTCAAAAACACAAATACTGCTCGAGCTGCTTGGTCCCAGCTGTCGGCCGCTTCTTGTGCAATTCTCTCGTTTATTGACTAGTACTACATAGGTTGACAATGGTGTGGGACCGTGATGTCAGGAAACCAGGGGGAAGCAAAATAAATAACTCCAGCGAGCGCTTCCACCTCTGCCTCGTTGTCTCTCGTGGAAACCCCTTTCCTCCCTTCTTTTTGCTCGGGCAAGGACCAATGCATGCAGCACGTCCATGCGGTTATTAGGTAAGAAATAAAAGCGCTTTGCATGCTATGAATTACGATGGCCTGCATGGGTAGCTAATAAGGCATCCTCTTAACTGCTGTGATTAAATGTTGTGTTTAGAAGAGAGAAATATTCTTCTTTTCCACCAATTTGCTTGCACCTAGGTCGTGATGCACCTTCTAATACGACTTATTCACCTAGACGGATGGAGTATAGTTTTATACATATATATAATAAGGAGGCACTTGCGTACGTGAGGCTATGGACCTGGTGGGTCCCCATTGTCATCCTCTCCAAGTAAAGTCATCTCCTCGCCCGCGCGCGCTTTCCGCCCGAAACAGTCAGCGCCGCCCGCCCTGCTTCCCGGTGCAGGCGATTGCTCCGCCTTCAAACGACACAAGTGTCGTCCGCCCGTCCATCTGCCGCCCACATTAATGATATGCGGTTGCCGAGGCAGCTACTCCGGCGCCACACGTCCGTCCCTCCGCCCGCCAACCATTGCTATATAAACTGTTGCGCCGGCCATAGCTGCAGTCATCCGCATTCGTTCCCTTTCTCCTGTCCACACCACTACTGCCCACCATGGCTTCCTCGTGCTCCAGTGCTCTTCGGGACGGGCGGACGACGGACCACAAGGAGATGGCAGCCATTGCTGCCGACCGGCTGGCCGGCAGGCAGCCGGAGGACGACGACGTCCCAATGGAGAACATGGTAGTCGACGATCCAGCGCCAACCCCCTCCTCCGCGCCATCCTCGCCGGTGCATTGCACCATGACCATCGGTGAGGCCCGTGCCCAATATATGGACAGTGAGAGGCAGATGCGTCAGGAGCAGTTCCGGGAGGCGCAGGCCGACGCCGCCTACAACCACCATCTCCTCCAGGAGCATCTGTAGGCGGAGGAGCAGATCGCCGTAGAGCGGGCGGAGCAGGAGGCGCTGCTCGACTTGTACCACTCCGCCGGCAAGGGCCGCCTCGAGCGCTGGCGGGAGCGCATGCGGGTGGCGGAGGCTGCGGCCGCCTTCAAAGAGGCTAGCAAAGAGGGCGATCAAGCGGGCGAGGCGCTGTTTGGCGAGACCGAGGACGAGCCAGAGGATAATGTCGGCTCCGACAAGTCCCCGCTCTGCTGGCGTCGATGATGCCCTGCTCCGCCAAGGCCCCGTGGCACCAACAACGAGGCAGAGGACACCGCCGGCTCCGCTGAGGCCCCGCCCCGCCAACAATGAGGCAGAGGACATCGCCGGCTCAGCCGAGGCCCCACCCTGCCGGCAACGCAGGTGAGGATTTCCACCGCTCCGCTGAGGCGCCGCCCGCCGGCAACGAGACAGAGGACATCGCCGGCTCCGCCGAGGCCCCGCCCCGCTGCCAACGAGGCCACGCCACACAGAAAACGAGGAAGAGTAGAACACGGTAGGTCGCCGCCACTCGGGTCCAAGTAAGGCCACCGCTGCTACCCTCCTGTTGAAGCCAAGCGAGGCGGGTTGACCATTGACGGCCGGTTAGCTTCTTGGTGGCGACGTGGAGTCGGGGAGTTCTGCTAGAGAATAACGCTACTTCTACTTGACTGCTGGTGCAGTTGGCTGACTGACACATGGGCCCAACAGGCCACATGTCAGTTACGCAACTGCACCTGCATTTAAGTCACTGAAGCTTCTATTCGGCTCAGCGGGACACAGGTGGGTAGCTTCGGTTGATTAATTATACCTCCAGCGCACCCCTTTTTAGTTGAAGAATGTATGAAATGTAATGAAATCTGGCATGTTTATATGATATCCGACCGTGTATGAATGAATTTATTTCGATTAGTTCAAATTCCTGTATCACTGGCATTGGATGAACATGCAAAACAATATGTACTAGCATTATTCCCAGGGTGATCACCTCGTTTGCAGCAGTTTCACATGTACTCCCTCCGGTCCTTTTTAGTCTGCATACAAGTTTTGTCTGTAGTCAAAGTATCTCTACTTTGACCAATCTTATACAAAAAAGTATGCACTTTCACAATGTGTGAAGTAAAAAGGAACAGAAGGAGTACAAAGCGTTTGAGCAGGTTTTTAGCGTTTCTGTACATTGCAATCAAACACACAGGCCTGGCAATTCATAGAGAACATTCAAAACAATCGATGATTATGCATCTCAGCGACTCACATGTCAGAGGCAATATTTACTTCACAACTAAAGAATAAAGAAATAATTGATCGACGCTGCTGACAGCAAGGGCATCCCATTCGAAAATATCAAACGCATGTCTTGCTAAAATCAATTAGCAAAATTTGACAAGGTTGTCCCATTCCAAAATATCAAATGCCTACGATTGTGGAATGGGCAGGGTTTGCCATCAGTTCGGACATTGACATGGCACCTCGTGCTAAATAAACCAGCTGTTCTTTTTGTGCAGTTCCACCAAAATCAACCAAATTTGCGCGTAGCTTGTATGATTTTGCCCTTATATGTTGAAACACCTTGAACTTATCGGCACCTCCTTCCTTGTGGTAGAAATAAATGATTCGATGTATTCATGAACATTTTGTGCAGTTCCCATTGAAATCAAGTTGAGCATCCCTGTTTGCACAAATACAAAAAAGTGATTAGTATAGAGCAAACTGTACTATGAATTGACAGTTTCAACAGGCACATACATGGTCCATGTAGAGCACACTTTTAGAAAAATGGAACTCACCAGAAAGAATCCTAGAACAACATTGTACTCGCGCATCACAGCAAAAAAATGGAGATTCTGTCAGTCCTTCTGAGCTGAAGTTAGTTTGGTCTTGTGGGGAGTAATGTAACCATCCTTCAACTGCTCCTTTTGATGATAAGATAGACAGGGCTTCTTCATCCTAGCATAATCAGAACTAGTCACTTCACGTACTCCATATTCTTCTTCAGAGGAAGATGGTCCTGTTGTGCAAAGACAAGAGGACTACTAAATGCTAGCATCACTGTTTGCTCGAAAAAAAGGAAAGGAAATATTTAAAACAGCACCGATGAAGCACTTCTCAAGGACAATACCACTTTTTCATGACAACACCGGGAGTTGATTTTTGTTTTTCTTCTCCTTGTTCTTCCCCTTCATCACTTGGTTCAATAAAAAACAAGCTTCGCCTTCAATGTAAGATTTGGCATGTCAATTAGGGAGCACAAGTATAGTACTAAACTTAATTTTCTGATGAAAGTGGCAAAATACAGGCCAGCAGTTGTGAAATATCCTTATCTTACCTCAATGGGATATTATGGTGCACATACAGATTGGAAGTCTTGTCTCCATTTGTGCAGTTCACTAAAATCAAGAAACATTATCGTATAAGTAGCACCACATATGAATGCACACTGCAGAATCATGTGAAAGAAGGCTAGTACTCACCTCTCATGATGCGGAATTCAAACAACTCACAAGAAGAAGATCTGAACCAAATTCGCCTTAACGGATAGGAAGTAAGATCTCCTCTTGTGCAGTTCCACTAAGATCAAGCAATAAAGCAACGTTGTCAGTGTGACATTTTGGTTGAACTGCGCAAAATACTCTTAAAACAAAAGTGTTTTGTGCAGTGCAACAAAAGGTCACAATGGCAACGAGGTGAAGCAGATAACCCTATTTACACAGAGGTGCAAAGGAAACAATTAGTGGTCAATAACGGTGGATGACACAGAAGCCAACAAAAAGAAGCATCTACCTTATCTAAATGGGAAAGAAAGCAAGACAGTAGCATTTCTCAAACAGTGGCATTGATTAATATTAACATAGAGATTATATTAACAATAAAATTTGTTAAACATGTAATTTGCTTTTAACTATGGCATTGCATCAATTTTCCAGCGGCATTATTAGAGGGTGTTTGTTTACAGGGACATTTTGGTGTAGGGACTAAAAAAACTCCGTGTCAGTCCCATCTAAACCAAAGAGGAGGGACTTTTAGGGACTAAAACTGGGCATTTGGGACTAAAGAAAGAAGACCCCGAGGGAGTCTTTTTGGGACTTTTTCCAACAGTTGCCCCTGCCACGCATCGCACCTTGTCTCTATTAGTTCATTACTAGGGGTAACATGGTCTTTTAGCATGTCATTTAATAACCTCTAGTCCATGTTAATCCCTGGAACCCAGCAGGTAGGGACTAGGGAGTTTTTAACCAAACAGGGCCTTAGATTAACAACAGCTAATGAGTTGCACGGGACAGTGGACGCACCAGCACCATGTGCATCTACCGATGTACTGTGGTCATGCATAGTCTGTTGCAACAAAGAACAAGCAACCAAGGAGCATATTTGTGTTGGTCCCAGTTTTGTTATCTTTAGACGCCTTTCCCTATGTGAGCGCAGCAAATCTAGTCCTACTCAAACTCTACAGCCTTGTCCCTTCCTTTCCTTTTTGAACTAGTACTTTCGCCCATTCCTTTCCTCTTTGAACCACGTCCTAGATTTATGTGATACAACTTTCTCCACTACTTTCCCCCATTCCTTTCCTCTTTGAACCACGTCCTAGATTAATACTATACAACTTTCCCCCTTCATTTCCTCTTTGAACCACGTCCTAGATTCATGCTATATACAACTTTTCCCACTACTTTCCCCCACTCCTTTCCTCTTTGAACCACGTCCTAGATTCATGGTATACATGCAGCTAGAGCAATGCATGTGGAGTAAGTAAATTATACCTTAAGGTTCTTGGGGCGTGGTTCGGTGGGCGACGGGACGGCAGCGAAGAAGAAGGGGTCGAAGGCCCTCTCGCGCCGCCGCTGGGTGGAAAGTGAACAGTTGCGCCGGTAGTCCCTCGCCGACGGCGACAGCGTTAAGCCTCCTTCCCTTCCCGGCGGACGGATCCTGCCGGCTCTTTGAGCAGCAGTGAGGGGAGAGAGAGGCCAACGAAGTCTTGTTTAGATCTGGAGAGGGCGAGAGAGTGTGAAGAGAGCAACTACAAGCGCTGAGGCTCTAGCGGGAGAGGGCGAGAGCGTGAGCGAACAGGCTAACCAGCTACACAACCCTCCCGTTATGTTCAACGAGAGGGAAATAACCTTTTATACATTCCTGCATTCGTGTGACAAGCATGCCGTGTTTTTTTTCTGTGTGTGGGAGTCATTGGGATTTCAATCATAATCGTGTCATGTGGCTTTGGTGGTAAGACTATCCACAGTGGTGTAGAAATAATGCAGCCTTAGTCACCTTACCTCTCTCCACGTAGTACGTTGGGTCCCACCAGTCAGAGGGTGAAACAAACAAATTAATAAGAAAAATTAAAAGCGCCAGCGGTGTATCTTACCTCACACATCTTGCTACTGCTCGGGAACACTGTCCAATTGATCCCTCTGTTCGCTCACGTACTATTTTAAGTGAATCCTTATTATAACATGCACACAAATTTTGGCCACTTGTATTCGACTTAAGTCAGTGTGCCACCGTATCTCGTATACTTATTACTCCCTCCGTCTAGGTGTAATAAGTCACGTTAGAAGGTGCAACGGGACCAAGGTGTGCGCGCGCGCGCGCGTGTGTGTGTGTGTGTGTGTGTTTAACACCATGTGTGTGTTAGAGAGAGCGACAGATCGACCTACTCCTACAGAGAGATGTTGTGTAGTGTACGATTTTAGCCGCGAGAGTCGGTGCATCCTCTCGTTTCCGGGCGTGTCTGGTAGGGACATGCGGACAGTTGCCACGCCCGCTCCTGACCAGGCTGGCCCACCCAAAGCCCCTCCATCGCCCGCGCGCGCTTCCCGCCCGAAACGGTCAACGCCGCTCCAAAGAATCGGTGCCGCATTCATGTTCGGGCAGAGCGGACGCAACCTCTCACTGGCGCAAGAGTGATGGTTGCTTCGTCCGTCCAACTTACTACTGGGTCTATGTGATTTGACGGCTCATTGGTCTTTTTTACTGAGGTGGTAGGACTGCTGGCTGTCCCATGCTTTCGGCGAAAGGAGGTATACTACTACTACTAGATTACATTTTTCTCCATTCTTACAGCGGAGGCATGCAAGAGCAGTGAAAACACGCAGGCTCAGTGATTACATGGACCACCTCACACTACTATCATCGTGCGACACCTAACTCTTTACATAGTACTCCCTCCATTCCTAAATATTACTAGATGAGTCCCCGCGCGTTGGTGCGGAACAGCGGTATATCTCTCTGCGCAAAATTATTGATTTCATAGAACAAAAAAACTCTATAACCGCATGACAAATGTGGTAGCCAAACTAAATAAACTCCCATCATCATTTAGATCATCCCATGTAAGGAAAAAAGATCAGCCAACTCCTGAACTCCTACTGCATAATGGGATTATATTTTTCTTTTTGACATGTTAATGGGACTTAAAAGCTCACTTACATGCATGCTACCGGTGCATGCTTGCATGCAGACATGTTGATGTGATTTAAAACCCACTCACATGCATGTGGCACGGTATTTCTGCATGCTTGCATGTGGCTTAGTGCGGAGCCTCTTAACGTCAAGATCAGACAGCTATTATGGACTGATTTACTTCATCTAACGGCTACATCAATTTTGATGACGTGGCTCAATGAGAGGATAGAGAATTCCTAGTAGTGGCGGCTAGCTATTACTAGTAGATATAAGTCTTTGTAGAGATTCCACTACATAGGGAACAAAATGAATGAATCTACACTTAAAATGCATCTGTATACATCCGCATGTGGTTCATGGTGAAATCTCTACAAAGACTTATATTTAGGAACGGAGGAAGTACTAGTATAGTACGTACTGTAATTTATCAGCGAGATAAATTCGTACGATGATATGAAGCTTCCAGCTTCTGTTACATGTATCTTGCGTCCAAGGTTGCCCGTTGCAACATTTCATCAAATACAAAGGAGACTAACATGCATGCTATTGCATCTCAATGATTGACAGATCATAGCAAATATGTACTCCCTCCATTCCAAAATAAGTTTCTCAACTTTGTGCAAACTTTAGTACAAAGTTGTACTACTACTAAAGTTGACACTTATTTTGGAACAGAGGCAGCTAAATAAAAAAATGATCCATGCAGTCCCTAGCCCTTGAACCGTGAACCTTGACCAGGCTTCAATTTGCTGGCAACGTACGAGCTTCCTAATAAATGAAGTTTGCAACCTTTTGACCATCGAATCATTTTGTGCAGTTTCACCAAAATCGAGATGAGCATCCATGTGGCAAAGAAATTGAACAAGCGTGATTAGAATAAGATTACTGGGACTAGTTGATGAGACATAAAATCATCACAAATACAGTACGTAGAAGCCAGTAGAGGTATGTGCAGGGCAAAGAAGTAGAGAAATATCCACAGGGAGTGATGTGGGCAGCTGGAGCAGTGGTGCAAGCTGGCTGTAAAGGGAGTTGTACCTGAGGGACGTAGCTCAACCTTGAGGAGGGCGGCGGGAGGCGGCAACTGCCCACGTCGCGGTAGTGAGCAAGGGACGAAGGAAACCTCACCGGCTTTGTGAGAGAGAACGGCGGGGACCCCTGATCGGGATGTGCCGACAGTGGGTTTTCGCCGTCGGCGACGGCCACTGCATCTACACTAAGCATCCACCCCTTCCCCAAGCGGACGTGATCCGCCGGGATGTTAGAGATGTGGCCACAATCGTTTTATGCGAGAGAGTGTGAAGAGAGCAACCCCAGCAAGCAACCGTGTAGGCTGGCCCGTCCTGACTATGTACTCCTTTTCTCTCCATATGAACCTATCATATTGCGTATGTGCCACTGAAGAAAAAAAAACTTTATTTATAAATGACGCGGCACCTACTACTCGTTCTCCTATAACCTTGCGCTTGGCATCTCCAAAATATTGACCTTGCGATTGGCTCTTCATCTCTTCGGGAAGTCGAGCAATAATGGTAGTGCAGTATATATCGTTCTAGCTATATGAGACCGAATGAATTGCTGCACGTCCACCACGTGGGCGAGGGTCGAGGGTTGAGGGAGAGTGCTACATACGGAGAAAAATGAGTGAATCTACACTCTAAAATATGTCTATATACATCAGTGTTTGGAGTATGTACTAGTAGTTCATATTGAAATCTACTAAAGGACATATATATTCCAAACAATATGATATAATCTCTATAACCAAGGTAGTAGGGACGAGGAGCAAACGAAGGGAGTAGTAAATTTTTCTCCTCGTAAGCGGGCGTAAGGCGTAAGGCGTAGTAAGCAAGCTTCACCTCATCCTGCGAGCCACCGCGCCCGTGGGCGGGGAAGACGGCGTACTAAGCAAGCTTCTCCTCGTTCTGCAAGTTGACGGGACACATCAAAAGTACTCCAGTGTATAGAGCCTTGCCTCTAAGGTAGGCCCCACATGGTTTGCCTCTTTTTTTTAACATAACACGTCAAGTCGCAATTTGTTTGTTCACCCATGGTAGATGATCCTCCCTCCACCAAGTGGACAACCAGCACACGTGCCAAATTACCACGTGGGCTGCCTTTTTCATACAGAAATGAGCTCCACCGTGTACCCGCGCGGGTGTGGTTGGGAAAGAGACGGGAGTACATGCGCCGTGCATGCACCTCTTCTCTTCATGCACGTTCCCCACCTACGTGGGTGTGTGTGAGAGATACAAACCGCGTTCATGAGTGTTTTTTGTTTTGGGGTGGGGGTGGGGTGGGGGTGGGGTGGGGGTTGATTTCGTGAATTATTTGTGGGAATATGTGTCGATGACATCTCAAACAAAATTTTGCATGCAATGTGTGTGAAATGGAGGCCTATCCATATCATACATAGAGGGTCGGGCAATCGACGAGAGGAGAGGGAGGGGTCATAGCTATCGATAGAGTCGAGGAGAGGATCAAGTGGGTGGGTGCGAGATCGATGAAGAGAGCCATCGAAATTGTGTGTGTGTACAAGTCAAAGATATAGGCCGACTGGCCTACCAGAACGTTAGAGGGCACACGTCAAGTTTGTGTGTGGCAGGGAGACATGACTAGAGCGCTCGATGTATCGGTGTGTGTGGGGGGGGAGGGGGTGGTGGGAGGGGTAGGCAGAGGCCTAGCTATAGAGGTAGAACGACTCGTATATGTGTTGAGAAGGAGAGACCCAGCTATGTATTGAGGGAGATCGGTCGACATCCATACATAACTGAAGGACGAGAAATATGATGGGAGAGAGATAGAGGAGAGAGAGGGAGAGGGAGGGAGAGGGGTAGAGTGTTGGATGGGTGATGGAGTTGCTTCTCGAAGATGGTGGGAGAGGCCTACTAGACAAACTAAGGGTGGAACTGCAATGTTATCAATAAGAGTGGGGATGTGTTTCTGTGTGTGCCTGTGCATGATAGATCTGTCGGGACGCATCCACGGATGATGAAGGGGAACCATGTGTTTGGTAAGCAAACCTAACTAGATCAGTAGATCAATTGTAGTTTGTCGGAGGAAGGGAGATACACAACTAATGAGGTAGATCGATTGACGTGTGGGTAAAAACGAGTTATAAGGACCTAGCTAGCTATATGTATAGCAAGAGATCGGTCAGTGTATGTCCATTTGTTAGAGGCTAATAAGGCCCAGCGAGACGGATAGCCAAAGAGAATGGAGCTAGGGGGTGGTGCGAGAGGCCCAACTACTAGCTAGATAGGGGAGGAGTGTGCGGTTGTGAGAGAGCGATGAAAAGTGGGGCGAGATTTTACATGTGTGTCTGACCGTATGAGAGACACGAGGCAAGGACACGTAAAGGAGGAGATTGAAGGTGTGTTTGTATGTTGTAGGCAGGCATCGCTGGAGAGGTTTATCGATCGGCGTGTGTCGGAAAGGAGTTGTGGAGACTCTGGGAGAACGACCTAAATAAAAAAATGAATGTGCCCGGTGGATAGAATGCCGAGGGAGGGGGAGGGCGAGGAGGGCGTGTGCATGCACGAGAGAAAGTTAGTGGTAGCTACAAAGGTTAGAGGATTGTGTGGGTGTAAGAGACTAACAAAGATCATAATTTGATATGAAAGCGGATTCATATATTTGAATAGGAGATCATAGTGTTTTAAACATTGCATGCATGAATATAGCGGTGATACACGTGTTGTGCACATGTTATACCATAATGTGATAATGCATGGTGTTTGCAACTCACAACTAAATGCCGAACAATCTAAACCATACTATACATCAAACAATCTCACATTTTATTTGAATTTGTGATAATGTGTGGCGTTTGCAGCTTACAACTAAATATTGAACAATCTAAACAATACTATATATTGAACATTCTCACATTTTATTTGAATTTGTGGTAATGTGTGGTGTTTGCAACTCACATCTAAATACTTGTAGGCGTAGGGGCGGGGCACCATACATAATGTGATAAACACATTGTACATATGAGACATTGTTTAGATTATGAAGATCTAGTTAGAGCTAGAAATGTAATGTGATTTGAAATCAAAATAAAGTGGATTCAAAAAATCTAGTTCAAGTTCATATAGTACACATAGTTCATATGTAACTCGAGACTAATCATGTGGTGTGCTGTGAAGATAATACACAAACGATGGTTTAACTTGACAATAATGATGATTGTAGATCTTATTAAAACAGAGAAACAAATTCAAATGCTTTGACTTCACAACAATCATTACTGTAGATATTATTCAAATAGAGAAACGAATTCAAATTTAGTTCATATTGAAGCGGTAGTATATACGTTTGGAATGCACTAAAACGTTCATTTGAGTAGTAGGTTGCATGCATTATACATGTAGCAAAATATTTTAATTGAACATAACATGAATTCAAAGTTTTGAATGACATTTGTAGGGCGCATTGATTTGGTACAGTACACGTTAGGCTTGTCCGGAAATTTCAACCCGCACCTTGTTAGCCCGAAATATTTAAGATATATCTTTGTCTCGTTGTGCTCCGACAACTCCCTCCAGCTCAACCCGCGCCTTGCTATTCCGAAATTACAACGCGCGCGAAAACTCCCACCTCCTATGAAATCCCGACACGCGAAATGCCCGTGGTACCCCTGAACTGAAAGAACCGCCTCAAATCGGTGGGGGTATTTTCATAACTTACCCCACATTTCGGACAAGCACGTCTCTAAGCCATGGTTCCCCACTGCCATCCCATCCGCCCACCCATTCGTACACCGAGGCTGCGAAAACCCTCGACGAAACCCCACACCCTACTCCGTCCGCCACCCAGCCGGAGCCTCTTCCCCGACGATGTCGTCCACAGAAACACCTCGACGTCCCTCATCCACCGTACCGGATGAGGATCCGTCGTCGATCTCATTGTCCCACCGGTTCAGCCACCCCGTCCTCCACCTCCAAGGAGCTGCCCCGATGTTCCCCTCATCTTTCGCGCCACCTCCATTCCCACACTACCATCTTCACCTGCACCATCGGAAGAGCATCATCATCACCGTTTCCTCGGATGAAGCTGTGGCCTGATCGGTGCCACCAAAGAGGTTGTACACTAATCGCCGCATTTTCTTCTTGATTCGATCTCACGGTGCTGTCGGCGCTCGGTCCAGAGCCGACACGGCGCGGCTCCATCCACGGCGGCGTCGCCGGCCACTTCCTCCACGGCGTCGCTCCCTCGGCGGCGATTTCCACATCAGTAGGACCTGCTGATGCTTTAGCTCTCGCTCGCGCTGCTGCTCTGCTCTTGCTCTCGGTCCCCTGCCTGGTCTGCTCTTGCTATTGCTCTTGCTCGCGTTGCTGCTCTCGCTCTTGCTCTTGCTTGCGATGCTGCTCCGATTTAGCTACACTTCACTCCGATGCCGCCGGGGTGAAGGAAGAACCAGCCGCAGCGGGAAGGGGGGCTCGCCGGAGAGGTACCCCACTATCTATCTTAGGGTTCAGGATGGGGCGGTGGTCGCCGGCGGTGGCGGGGCGTTGGCGGGGCGGTGGCGTGGGGATCGCCGGAGAAAAAGCTCTGCACGGGGGGGCTAGAGGGATGGCCGGGGCAGCAGCGGACCGGCGGTGGGGAGTGTTTTCGGAGCGGGCGGCGGGGGCTGCTGTTTGGCCGGCTCAGCGGGGTGGAGGTTGAAGATGAACTGCAGGCCCTTGATTTCGTATCCAACGGCTGCAAAATCGACTGACCAGAGATGAAAAGGTGAGTCGACCGGCATGTAGCCTCACCTTGCTAGTGCGTCCAGTTTCGGCAGCAAAATTCAGTTTCGACAGCAAAGTTAAGTTTCGACAGTTAAGTTCAGTTTTGACAGTTAAGTTCAGTTTCGACGGTTAAATTCAGTTTCGACAGTTAAGTTCAGAGATGAGCGGCTGATGTATTTTACATCTAGCATTTTCTGGTTAGGTATTTTACGTCATGTATTGGAGATGCTATTAGAATTCCACTCAGGTTAACGTTGTTCGTTGTCTCTCTTGTCCTGCTTCAGCCTCGGCGTCGTACAACTCACCGAAGCTGCTCCAACGACGAAACCCTCCATCACAGCGGAGCAGTACCTCGGGCTCCATCTCTAGACGCCTAAGATCTTCTTCCCCTCCTCCGACAGCGAAGTCAGCCGGAGCATCCTCACCAGCCAACCCAATCACGCTGAGATCGACATGGCTTCGCCAAAGAGGTTGTACACTTGTTGCATCTCTTTTTTACTCTACATGTTATATATATTGTCCACTGAGCAGACGGATTTGTTCCTTTAGTGTCTCCTTGAAAGAAAAAACGTAGGAATTTTAATTTTCACTTGTCCTCCTTTTCAAATTCCTATTCATGAAGCACAAGACTAAGAGATAGTAGCATAATAGCATTATAACCGTACATTTTCTTGTGGTTTGACTTAATCTCACCATGCTTCTTTGCATCCTGTGATCTTCCAGTTGTTGTGAATCAAACACCCAGATTGACAGAAATCCTGTGTTTTTAAATTCTCTGTTTTGCACGTGCATTCCTATCCTATTCCTGTCTATTTCCTATCCCTGCATTGTTATAATCCTCCAATTCAAACGAGCCCTTACAGAATTACTTCTCTTACAGATAGTTGTCAAAGAAAACCTTGCGTGGTTTGTCCCGCTCCTGCTGCGCCATCGTCCACCCCAGCTCAGTTGCTCCAACGACAAGAGGGTCCAGCACAACAGGGATCCGGCCTCCAGACTGTCTTTCGCCGCCTCAGTTCTTCTTCCCCGCCGCTGGCAACCATGAAAACTGCACTACCATCATCAACCGAGCAGATGACCTCGAGGACTACACGGGTCCGCAAGAGAGGTCACACTCTTTCGTGTCTGCTTACGTTATGCATCGCTTAATATTACATGCTAATTTATCGTCCTATTCACCGATTAGACTCTGAGTCAGCTCCAAACTAATGGTCAAACTTGAGTTTTTAAATGGTTGTGGGGTACATATTGGGGCCGCTATCAATAGTATCTATCTACTATCTGGTTAATCTCCGGTGTCTACTATGAGTTTCATGTTGGGTGGGAAACAAACAGTAAAGAAGCCATTATCTGTATTTTTTTAACTGAAGCCATTATCTGCCTGCTATTATTGGTTTTGGGTCTATCCACAGGTTGCTACCATCACTCTGGATTTCTGCATGCACTCCTTACATAATCTCACTATGTTTTATTCCTATGTGATGTCTACTACACAACCTTCTTCTTGTAGACGTTGTTGGGCCTCCAAGTGCAGAGGTTTGTAGGACAGTAGCAAATTTCCCTCAAGTGGATGACCTAAGGTTTATCAATCTGTAGGAGGCGTAGGATGAAGATGGTCTCTCTCAAGCAACCCTACAACCAAATAACAAAGAGTCTCTTGTGTCCCCAACACACCCAATACAATGGTAAATTGTATAGGTGCACTAGTTCGGCGAAGAGATGGTGATACAAGTGGTATCTGGATGGTAGATAAAGGTATTTGTAATCTTAAAATATATAAAAACAGCAAGGTAACTAATGATAAAAGTGAGCGTAAACGGTATTGCAATGCTAGGAAACAAGGCCTAGGGTTCATACTTTCACTAGTGCAAGTCCTCTCAACAATACTAACATAATTGGATCATAAAACTATCCCTCAACATGCAACAAAGAGTCACTCCAAAGTCACTAATAGCGGAGAACGAACGAAGAGACTATGGTAGGGTACGAAACCACCTCAAAATTATTCTTTCCAATCAATCTGTTGGGCTATTCATATAAGTGTCACAAACAGCCCTAGAGTTCATACTAGAATAACACCTTAAGACACAAATCAACCAAAACCCTAATGTCACCTAGATACTCCAATGTCACCTCAAGTATCCGTGGGTATGATTATATGATACGCGTCACACAATCTCAGATTCATCTATTCAACCAACACAAAGGACCTCAAAGAGTGCCCCAAAGTTGTACCAAAGAATCACGACAAAAACGTGTGCCAACCCCTATGCATAGGTTCATTGGCAGAACCCGCAAGTTGATCACCAAAACATACATCAAGTGAATCACGTGGCATCCCATTGTCACCACAGATACGCATGGCAAGACATACATCAAGTGTTCTCAAATCTTTAAAGACTCAATCCGATAAGATAACTTCAAAGGGGAAACTCAATTCATTACATGAGAGAAGAGGGGGAGGAGAAACATAAGATCCAACTATAATAGCAAAGCTCACGATACATCAAGATTGTGCCAAATCAAGAACACGAGAGAGAGAGAGAGAGAGAGATCAAACACATAGCTACTAGTACATACCCTCAGCCCTGAGGGAGAACTACTCCCTCCTCGTCATGGAAAGCACCAGGATGATGAAGATGGCCACCGGAGAGGGATTGCCCCCTCCGGCAGGGTGCCAGAACGGGTCTAGATTGGCTTTCGGTGGCTACGGAGGCTTCTGGCGGCGGAACTCCCGATCTATTGTGCTCACGGGTGTTTTTAGGGTATATAGAGATATATAGGTGGAAGAAGTACGTCAGGGGGCCACGAGGGGCTCACGAGGGTGGAGTGTGCGCCCAGGGGGGGTGGGCACGCCCCCTGCCTCGTGGCCTCCACGTAGAGCCCCTGGCGTGCACTCCAAGTCTTCTGGGCTTCTTTCCTTCCAAAAATGAGTTCCGTGAAGTTTCAGGTCAATTGGACTCCATTTGATTTTCCTTTTCTTTGAAACCCTAAACCAGGGTAAAAACAGAAACTGGCACTGGGCTCTGGGTTAATAGGTTAGTCCCAAAAATGATATAAAAGTGTATAATGAAGCCCATAAATATTCAAAAAAGTAAATAATATAGCATGGAGCAATCAAAAATTATAGATACATTGGAGACGTATCAGCATCCCCAAGCTTAATTCTTGCTCGTCCTCGAGTAGGTAAATGATAAAAGAAAGAATTTTTGATGCGGAGTGCTACTTGGCATAATTTCAATGTAATTCTTCTTAATTGTGGCATGAATATTCAGATCCAAAAGATTCAAGACAAAAGTTCATATTGACATAAAAATGATAATACTTCAAGCATACTGACTAAGCAATTATGTCTTCTCAAAATAACATGGCCAAAGAAAGCTCATCCCTACAAAATCATATAGTTTAGTCATGTTTCATTTTCGTCACACAAGAATGCTCTCATCATGCACAACCCCGATGACAAGCCAAGCAATTGTTTCATACTTTAGTAATCTCAAACCTATAAACTTTCACGCAATACATGAGTGCGAGCAATGGATATAGCACTATGGGTGGAATAGAATATAATGAGGGGGTTATGTGGAGAAGACAAAAAGGAGAAAGTCTCACATCAACGAGGCTAATCAATGAGCTCTGGAGATGCCCACCGATTGATGTTAATGCAAGGAGTAGGGATTGCCATGCAACGGATGCACTAGAGCTATAATTGTATGAAAGCTCAACAAAAGAAACTAGTGGGTGTGCATCCAACTTGCTTGCTCACGAAGACCTAGGGCACTTGAGGAGGCCCATTGTTGGAATATACAAGCCAAGTTCTATAATGAAAATCCCCACTAGTATATGAAAGTGATAACTCAAGAGACTCTCTATATGAAGAACATGTTGCTACTTTGAAGCACAAGTGTGGAAAAAGGATAGTAGCATTGCCCCTTTTTATTTATTTTTCTCCCTTTTGGGGGCCTTCTTTTTTTTCTTTGGCCTTTCTCTTTTTTTCTTTTTTTCTTTTTTTGGGACAATGCTCCATTGAATGATGATCATCACACTTCTATTTATTAACAACTCAATGATTACAACTCGATACTAGAACAAAGTATGACTCTATATGGATGCCTCCGGCGGTGTACCGGGATATGCAATGAATCAAGAGTGACAAGTATGAAAAAATTATGAACAGTGGCTTTGCCACAAATACTATGTCCACTACATGATCATGCTAAGCAATATGACAATGATGAATGTGTCATGATAAACTGGATGGTGGAAAGTTGCATGGCAATATATCTCGGAATGGCTATGGAAATGCCATAATAGGTAGGTATGGTGGCTGTTTTGAGGAAGATATAATGAGGTTTTATGTGTGAAAGAGCGTATCATATCACGGGGTTTGGATGCACCGGCGAAGTTTGCACCAACTCTCGATGTGAGAAAGGGAAATGCACGGTACCGTAGAGGCTAGCAATGATGGAAGGGTGAGAGTGCGTATAATCCATGGACTCAACATTAGTCATAAAGAACTCATATACTTATTGCAAAAATCTACAAGCCATCAAAAACCTCGGCACTACGCGCATGCTCCTAGGGGGATAGATTGGTAGGAAAGGACCATCGCTCCTCCCCGACCGCCACTCATAAGGAGGACAATCAAATAACACCTCATGTTTCAAATTTGTTACATAAGTTTACCATACGTGCATGCTACGGGACTTGCAAACTTCAACACAAGTATTTCTCAAATTCACAACTAATCAACTAGCACGACTTTGATATTATTACCTCCATATCTCAAAACAATCATCAAGCATCAAACTTCTCTTAGTATTCAACACACTCATAAGAAAGTTTTATTATTCTTGAATACCTAGCATATTAGGATTTTAAGCAAATTACCATGCTATTAAGACTCTCAAAATAATCTAAGTGGAGCATGAGAGTTCATCTATTTCTTCAAAATAAAACTACCACCATGCCCTAAAAGATATAAGTGAAGCACTAGAGCAAATGACAAAATACTCCGAAAGATATAAGTGAAGATCAATGAGTAGTTGAGTAATTATGCAACTATGTGAAGACTCTCTAACATTTAAGAATTTCAGATCTTGGTATTTTATTCAAACAGCAAGAAAAGCAAAATAAAATGACATTCTAAGAATGGAAAACATCATGTGAAGAAGCAAAAACTTAGGATCAACCGAAACTAACCGATAGTTGTTGAAGAACAAAGGTGGGATGCCAGCCGGGGCATCCCCAAGCTTAGAAGCTTGAGACTTCTTGAAATATTATCTTCGGATGCCTTGGGCATCCCCAAGATTGAGATCTTGTGTCTCCTTAATTCCTCTCATATCACGGTCTCCCTAAATCTCAAAAGCTTCATCCACACAAAACTCAACAAGGACTCATGAGATAAGTTAGTATAAACCATTGCAAAAACCTTATCATACTCTACTGTAGAAAATCACTAAAATTATTATTCAACATTGCATAGTAAATGCCTCTGCATATTTAATAGTCCTATCCTCAAATAGAATCATTACAGAAGCAAACATATGCAAACAATGCAACCATAACAGCAATCTGCCTAAACAGGATAGTCTGTAAAGAATGCTGCAACATCCATACTTCCCTAGATCCAAAAATTATGAAAGAAAATTCGCACGGTAGTAAATTTATCAGAGCTTAATATTCAAAAGCTTTCGACATTTTATCACATTCTGACTTTTCTAGGGAATTATTGCAACAGCGGTAAACATTCTGTTTTCAAACAGCAACATGTATACTTGTAACATAGGCATAGTAAAGGCTATCAATGCCACTTTTATTGAAATAAAAGATTCATAACATTGTTCTAAATAACATCAATCAAATCCTATCAAAATAAATTGATGCTCCAAGAAAAACACATATCATGTGGTGAATAAAATTATAGCTCCAAGTAAAGTTACCGATGAATGAAGACGAAAGAGGGGATGCCTTCCGGGGCATCCCCAAGCTTAGGCTCTTGGATATCCTTCAATATTACCTTGGGGTGCCTTGGGAATCCCAAATATTAGGCTCTTTCCACTCCTTATTCCATAGTCCATCGAATCTTTACCCAAAACTTGAAAACTTCACAACACAAAACTTAAAGTAGAAAATCTCGTGAGCTCCGTTAGCGAAAGAAAACAAAACACCACTTCAAGGTACTGTAATGGACTCATTCTTGATTTATATTAGTGTTAAACCTACTGTATTCCAACTTCTCTATGGTTTATAAACTATTTTACTAGCCATAGATTCATCAAAATAAGCAAACAACACACGAAAAACAGAATCTGTCAAAAACAGAACAGTCTGTAGTAATCTGAATCAAACGTATACTTATGGAACTCATAAAATTCTCAAATAAGTTGCTGGACCTGAGTAATTTATCTATTAATCATCTTAAAAAAGAATTAACTAAATAGCACTCTCCAAATAAAAATGGCAGCAATTCTCGTGAGCGCTAAAGTTTCTGATTTTTACAGAAAGATCAACAAGACTTTCCCCAAGTCTTCCCAAATGTTCTACTTGGCACAAACACTAATTAAAAGCATAAAACCACATATAAACAGAGGCTAGATTAATTATTTATTACTAAACTGGAACAAAAAATCAAGGAACAAAAATAAAATTGGGTTGCCTCCCAACAAGCGCTATCGTTTAACGCCCCTAGCTAGGCATGATGATTTCAATGATGCTCACATAAAAGATAAGAATTGAAACATAAAGAGAGCATCATGGAGAATATGACTAGCACATTTAAGTCTAACCCACTCCCTATGCATAGGGATTTTGTGAGCAAACAACTTGTGGGAACAATAATCAACTAGCATAGGAGGGTAAAACAAGCATAACTTCAAAATTTTAAGCACATAGAGAGGAAACTTGATATTATTGAAATTCCTACAAGCATATATTCCTCCCTCGTAATAATTTTCAGTAGAATCATGAATGAATTCAACAATATAACCAGCACCTAAAGCATTCTTTTCATGATCTATAAGCATAGAAATTTTATTACTCTCCACATAAGCAAAATTCTTCTCATTCGGAATAGTGGGAGTATCATAAGAAACTCAAATACTATAAATTTTTTCCACATTAAAAGAGTAATGTTCAGAGAAGGGGTAACCATAATCATGACAAGTTTTATAAATATAATCACTACTTTTTATAGCATAAGTATCATCACAATAATCATCATAAGTAGGAGGCATGCTATCATCACTATAAATTTGCATATCAAAACTTGGGAAACTAAAAATATCATCTTCATTAATCAAAGCTTCCCCAAGCTTGGTACTAACATTAATTGCAACAAATATATTCTCAAAAACATCATCTTCATAAACATAGCATCCCCAAGCTTGGGCCTTTTCATATCATAAGCATAATCACACTCATCATTAATAGTATGGATAGCACCAATAGTATAGCAATTATCATATTCTTCCAAGCAAGTGCCAAAAAGATTTTCAAGATTATAAGAAGTATCATTATCTTCCACAATTATATTTTCATGAGGCACAATAGTAATAGGAGCAGCATTATTTGGGAGAGATATCTTTTTACCTCTCTTCCTTTTTCTTTTCTTCTTCTTCACCACATCATGTGTGGGTTCAATCCTCTTTTTGGAGCTCCTTATTAATGAGATTGGTTGAATAGGAGGCTCCTCCTTGTTACCTGACTCATCATAAGAAATAATAGGAGGATATTGGGAAGTCTCTTCCCTTTCATTAGTATTCTCTTCATCTTATATTTTTTTTCTTTTCTTTATGTAGTTGGCAATATAAGGATTTTCAATGCAATTCACCGCACAATGCATATAAATTTTCTCTAGATCAAAATGAATAACTTTATCAAGGGCAAAATTTGTAATATCCTTAGTTATACGTTTAATTTCTTCATAACCCAAGAGAAAACTAATTTCATTATGATGTGCCAGGGAAATTAGGTCATCACAATTTTTGGACACGATTAGATCATGAAACAATTTGCATCGGATAATTAAATGACCACGTTCATTACAAAGCTCGCAAGTATGGCCAAGAAAATTTAAATTTTCAGCATAATCATCTAGCTCTTCTTGGAACAATTTAGTTTCTAAATACTTATGCTTCTTGCAATATCTATCTTCTCTATTTGGTGTGTACTTACAAACCCAATGCACTCCACAAAAATTGACATGTTTATAGGAGACATTTTGATCATAACTAATGCAATCATCATTAGTGTCATGGATATTCAAAGAATTTGTACTAACAACATTTCAATCATGCTCATCATTCAAATATTTAGTGCCAAACATTTTATAGATTTCCTCTTCTAGCACTTGAGCACAATTATCCTTTCCATCATACTCACGAAAGATATTAAAAAGATGAAGCGTATGAGACAAACTTAATTCCGTTTTTTTGTAATTTTCTTTTATAAACTAAACTAGTGATAAAACAAGAAACTAAAAGACTCTATTGCAAGATCTAAAGATATACCTTCAAGAACTCACCTCCCCGGCAACGGCGCCAGAAAAGAGCTTGATGTCTACTACACAACCTTCTTCTTGTAGACGTTGTTGGGCCTCCAAGTGCAGAGGTTTGTAGGACAGTAGAAAATTTCCCTCAAGTGGATGACCTAAGGTTTATCAATCCGTACGAGGCATAGGATGAAGATGGTCTCTCTCAATCAACCCTGCAACCAAATAACAAAGAGTCTCTTGTGTCCCCAACACACCCAATACTATGGTAAATTGTATAGGTGCACTAGTTCGGCGAAGAGATGGTGATACAAGTGGTATATGGATGGTAGATAAAGGTATTTGTAATCTGAAAATATAAAAACAGCAAGGTAACTAATGATAAAAGTGAGCGTAAACGGTATTGCAATGCTAGGAAACAAGGCCTAGGGTTCATACTTTCACTAGTGCAAGTCCTCTCAACAATACTAACATAATTGGATCATAAAACTATCCCTCAACATGCAACAAAGAGTCACTCCAAAGTCACTAATAGCGGAGAACGAACGAAGAGATTATGGTAGGGTACGAAACCACCTCAAAGTTATTCTTTCCAATCAATATGTTGGGCTATTCCTATAAGTGTCACAAACAGCCCTAGAGTTCGTACTAGAATAACACCTTAAGACACAAAACAACCAAAACCCTAATGTCACCTAGATACTCCAATGTCACCTCAAGTATCCATGGGTATGATTATATGATATGCGTCACACAATCTCAGATTCATCTATTCAACCAACACAAAGGACCTCAAAGAGTGCCCCAAAGTTCTACTGGAGAATCACGACGAAAACGTGTGCCAACCCCTATGCATAGGTTCATGGGCGGAACCCGCAAGTTGATCACCAAAATATACATCAAGTGAATCACGTGGCATCCCATTGTCACCACAGATACGCATGGCAAGACATACATCAAGTGTTCTCAAATCTTTAAAGACTCAATCCGATAAGATAACTTCAAAGGGGAAACTCAATTCATTACAAGAGAGAAGAGGGGGAGGAGAAACATAAGATCCAACTATAATAGCAAAGCTCGCGATACATCAAGATCCTGCCAAATCAAGAACACGAGAGAGAGAGAGATCAAACACATAGCTACTGGTACATACCCTCAACCCTGAGGGATAACTACTCCCTCCTCATCATGGAGAGCATCGGGATGATGCAGATGGCCACCGGAGAGGGATTGCCCCCTCCGGCAGGGTGCCGGAACGGGTTTAGATTGGCTTTCGGTGGCTACGGAGGCTTCTGGCGGCGGAACTCCTGATCTATTGTGCTCATGGGTGTTTTTAGGGTATATAGAGATATATAGGCGGAAGAAGTACGTCAGTGGGGCCACGAGGGGCTCACGAGGGTGGAGGGCGCGCCCAGGGGGTGGGCGTGCCCCCTGCCTCGTGGCCTCCTCGTAGAGCCCCCGACGTGCACTCCAAGTCTTCTGGGCTTCTTTCCTTCCAAAAATGAGTTCCGTGAAGTTTCAGGTCAATTGGACTCCGTTTGATTTTCCTTTTCTTCGAAACCCTAAAACAGGGTAAAAACAGAAACTGGCACTGGGCTCTGGGTTAATAGGTTAGTTCCAAAAATGATATAAAAGTGTATAATAAGGCCCATAAACATTCAAAACAGTAAATAATATAGCATGGAGCAATCAAAAATTATAGATACGTTGGAGACGTATCACTATGCATGACAGTTATTGTAAACAATGGAACTAAACATGTAGAGCAAAAGAGACGAGCCTTGTGTGGCAATAAAATTTCATGCAGACGTCGCTCCATGGTAGGCGCAAAGGCAGCCCCCCTCCATGCATTTCGGATTGTAATCGAGAGGAAGATATCTGTTCTGAGGGGGATTCAGAAGGAGAAGACAACTCCTATTTACCCCCTGAGGTCTTCGCTCTAACTTGGCATGCTGATGTTGGTTATATCATGCATATGGTGTCTTGCATTGCTTACTTTATACATCAAATATGTCATCTGCTTAGTTTAGACATCCTTTGTGCGAATGCCATCTGTTTAGTTTATTCATCGTTTATGTGAATTATGCAACGCCATCTTGTTTAGCCAGGCGTCATATATGTGAATTTTGCAATGCCATCCTGCTTAGCTAGTCATCTTATATGTAAATTATATCAGGCCATCCTTTTTTTCGTTACATATTACATTTGTCAACAATGTTATTACATTCAACTACTCTTCGTGTGCATCAGCTATTTGACACGGTGATGGCAAATTCTGGAGTGAAAACAAGGTCTTCAGAGCAGACTATGCTATCTGACGAAGCGCATATCTCGCTGGTTATGGATAGCTCCTGAGAGGAGGATTCAGAGACAGATGACCAGTCCTATTCCCCTCCCCGAGGTGTATGCTCTAACTTGGCAGGGTTATGTTGCTCATATCGTGCGTATGGTGTCTCGCATTGCTATGTCATTTGATTAGTTTAGACATGCTTTGTGTGAATGCCACATGTTCAGTGTCTAATTACCATATATGTGAATTATGCATTGCCATCTTGTTGCAAGACATTATATATGTGAATTATACAATGCTATCTTGTTGCAAAGTCATTATATATGTGAATTATGCAATGCCATGCTGTTTAGCCAATCATCATGTATGTGAATTATATCATGCTATCATTTTTTTGTATTACGTGTTCCATTTGGCGACACCGTTTGTATATTCAACTACTCTTCCTGTGCATCAGCCATTTGAAGCGGTGATGGAAGTATCTGGAGTGAAAACAAGGTATTCAGAGCAGACAATGCTACCTGCTGAAGCAGACATCTTGCTGGTTACAGAGAGCTCCTCAAAGGAGGATTCAGAGACTGATGACTAGTCCTATTTCCCCGTGAGGTCTATGCTCAAACTTGGCAGGGTTATATTACCCATGTCATGCACGCTGTCTTGCATTGCTTAGTTTTTACATCATATATGGATTGCCATCTGCTTACTTGCTTACTATATAAATCATATATTTGAATTATATCATGACATCATGTTTACATAGTACATACACATCATCTATATGAATTATGGCATGGCAACCTATTTAATAAAGACATCACATAGTTATATCATCTCATCCTGTTTAGTGTTTACAGTCATCATATTTTGAATTATGACATTCTATCCGTGAATGTATGTGAATTATGGCATGCCAACCTATTTAATAAACACATTATATAGTTATGTCATGTCATCCTGTTTACATAGTCTCATATTTTGAACTATGTCTTTCCATCTTTTTTAGTTAGCCATCATAATGTGAAATTGTGTCATGCTATCCTGTTTAGTTAGCCATCATATATGTGAAATTGTGTCATGCTATCATGTTTGGTTAGACAACATAAATATGAATTATTTCATGCCCTCTTTTATTCCCCGCTATCCATTGCACCTGTCTATCATACAATGTCTATACTTTCAATTGCTTTTCTTGTTTATCAGCCATTTGAATTGGAGAGCGTGATGGCAGTATCTAAGGGAGTAACAACACGGTCTTCAGAAAAGATAGTGCTACCAGTTGATGCAGATAGAACCATGCTTGTACTTGCCCAAGGACCAGATCCACCACACATAACCCAGACTCTCGCAGATTGTACCCCTACCCAGTTGGATAGAGAACCAGCTACACCCCTTCTAACCCCAACCCCGGCAGATAGTAACCCAGTTCCAGTTGACACAGCACCGTATCCACCACAGAGCACCCAAACATGAGCAGTTAGTAAGGGAACTGCAGTGCCCAAAGCACGAGGACCACCACTCCAAATCCCAACTCAACGCTTAAAGGAGAAGAAGATTTGTTCTCAGGTCAGGCTCTGTAGCTATGGTTCATACTCCTTTGGTCTTTCATGACTGTATTTACTCATACCAACCATTTTCAAATTTGAAGGATGGAATTGAAACTCCAATGGCGCAACAGGTATGTTTTAAACCTATTTCTTTAACTAGTTTGCTGTTGTAACCTGCTCTATGTTGATTTCAGTTTCAATTGAATAAACAGTTATGTTCTCATGTCATGCACATTACAAGTGTTGTTATTGCTCTATAGTTACCCACACTTATATTCTGTCTATTCTGCTTTATCTTGAACAAATATTATTTGAACTGTGTCTCTATCTTGATTTGGCAACAAAAACTAGAATGGTATAGACCATAAAGTGACCATGGTACATAGATATATGTTTGTTTCATGCTGTTATCCTGTCCACTTTACTACTGAACTCATTTACCAAAATGAGTTTCTTATACAACATGGTAAACATGTGATGTGTCGGCTTGTTTCTCTTTTAGAATGCGGACAAAATATTGGAGAACAGTACCGCTTTATCCAATGGTAAAGGAAGTAATGCAGATAAGGTTCAAGATAGTGAGACATCCCTGTTGGTCTCCAAGAAAGCTGATAAAAACTATCTTGACGATAGTGAGGGAACCCAAAAGTCCTGTCTTGATGTAGTGTTCGAGTTACTGGCCACTACTGCTGGCACAAGCTCTTCGAACTCGCTGCCTGAATCAATTCGTCTTCTTGAGTCTCAACTTCAAGTTGAAAGACATCGATCAGATATGCTGCGACAGGAAGCTGAAGGACTGAGGAAGTCCCTGCAGAATTCAGATGCACATTTTCTGGTGCAACAGCAAGCGCTGGAGGATTTAAGCGCCAAACAAGAGAAAGTTAATAAGCTTGCTAAGCATCTTGCCAGCATTATGGGTACCCAGGATATTGTTTCTTGAGATCTTCTGAAGTGGTTTCAGTTCTGGATTTGCTTTGCTGCGGCGTTTATTTGCGCTGGTCGCCAACTTTGACAACTAGTGTATATGATATGCTGCTTTGTTCCCTATATTTGCACTGGTGGCGAACTTTGATGCCCAGTGGATGTAATATGTGTAATAGCTGTGATAGCCTAGCATTAGTTGCTTGCTTATTTATTTCCTTGTTGTCTTGTTTATTTGTTTGCTTGTAGTCATTGCAGTTCTTTTTCCGCGGTTAGCTAGTGGCTGTAATAACCTATTTTTTAAAAGTAGGCCACAATAACCATGGGCTAATATTTACTGTAGTGACACTGGACCTCCTACTGGCCGTAGAAACAGTGGGCCTTCTACGGGCCGTCGAAACAATGGGCCTTCTACGGGCCATAGAAACAATGGGCCTTCTGCGGGCCGTATTATCAATGGGCCTTATACAGGCCATATAATTGATTGGCCAAACATGGGCCAAACAGACCACATTATGGCCGTAAACGGGCTAGAGTTGGAATCGTCCGTTCATGGGCCGACCATAACGGGCCATCGTTAATAGGCCGTATTTGATGACGCTATGAAATCGGCCCAACATATTAACGGACCACAAACAGACCGACTGTAACCACGGGCTGAATTTGGCCCACAAGCAGAAAATGACAGTAACGGGCCGTAAGTAAACGAATGCTGGAAATGAGCCCAAGAATAAATGGGCTCTGAGAAGGCCGAAAGATAACATGGGCTGGAAACGGCCCAACGGAATAACGGGCCATTAATGGGTATAAAGTGATACACTGTTCATTACGGGCCAGTTTCACCACGGGCCGTTAATGGGTGTAAAGTGATACACTGTTCATTACGGCCCAGTTTCACCACGGGCCGTTAGTAGGCCAAGAGTTACATAAGGCCTCATATGGGCCGAAAGACGTCATGGGCCAAAAGTGAAAACGGGCTGGAATCATATTGGATGGCCCAGATGACGCTACTGGGCCTAATTCGGATAGGGTGTAACGGGCCTTGGGTTAGCGGGCTGTAAATGGGCTATATTCGAACAGGCCATTAACAGGCTTTCCATGGGCCGGCCCGCCAGCTTTTGACCAAGTCAAACGGGCCGGCCTTTTCACAGGAATGGGCCTCTGTTGGGCCGTGCCACGTGTCAACGTATCATAGGCGCCTTCCGTCCAATGAGTGGTTGACATCTGTCCCAACAATGAGCCGACACGTGTTTCCTCCAGCCAATGATGATTTTACACGTGGAAAATCCCCATTGGTCGGGGCTGTTAACGGGTTATCGGATCCAAAACCCGACCCGATAGCTTAACGGCGTTTCGTTACGGTGGATGCCACGTGTCGGTCACCCTTGACGAAAGCACTTCTGTGACGCGCGATTTATCGTCATGGAAGTGGACACTTCCGTGATGATAATTTTGGTAATGTCATGGAACACTTCTACGACAGCACAGGTATGACTATCTTGATTCTGTCATAAATTTGTCATGGATGTACATGCATGACAAAAAAAGCGACCTACTGTGACAAACACGTATCATCACAGAAGTGTATTTTTTGTAGTGACACCTCCCAAAATGTTTTATCTCTAAATTTTTCGCGTTGAGCTCTGGCACCTCTACAAATCCCTACTTACCTCTGCGAAGGGCCTTTCTTTTACTTTATGCAATTTTTATTTTTGAATTTGGGTCTCCATCTTCTCTTATAAAAGCACAACTAGGAGGCAATATGATGGTACTTAAGTATTGGGTGTTGCTAATATTCGAGTGTGTTTCATGAATGGATCAATGGTTGAGCATGATGGGCTAGGGATAACTCATTTTATCATTGATATTTTGAAAGACACGGTTGCTTGTTGATATGCTTGAGTATCTAAATTATTATGTCAAAACTAGACTATTGCTTTGAATCACAAAAAAGTCCAAATGTCCATGCTATAAAGAAAAGAAATATGATATGACATGTTAGGCAACATTCCAAATCAAAAATTCTGTTTTTATCACTTACCTACTCGAGGACGAGCATGAGTTAAGCTTGGGGATGCTGATACGTCTCCAATGTATCTATAATTTTTGATTGTTCCATGCTGTTATATTATCAATCTTGGATGTTTTATAATCATTTTATATCATTTTTTGGTACTAACCTATTGACATAGTGCCAAGTGTCAGTTGCTGTTTTTTCCATGTTTTTTACATCGCAGAAAATCAATATCAAACGGAGTCCAAATGCCACGAAACTTTACGGAGAATTTTTATGGGTCAAAAGGAACACAATGGGCCCTAGCTGCGCCTGGGGGGTGGGGGCACAACCCACCAGGGCGCGCCAGGAGGCCCAAGCACGCCCTGGTGGGTTGTGCCCACCTCGGGTGCCCCCGGACCGCCTCTTTGCACTATAAATACCCCAATATTCCGGAAACCCTAGGGGAGTCGACGAAATATTCATCCAGCCACCACAGAGTCCAGAACCACCAGATCCAATCTAGACACCATCTCGGATGGGGTTCACCACCTCAATTGGTGCCTCTCTGATGATGCGTGACTAGTTCATTGTTGACCTTCAGGTCCGTAGTTAGTAGCTAGATGGCTTTCTCTCTCCCGCTGAATTCTCAATACAATGGTCTCTTGTAGATCCATATGATGTAACTCTTTTGCGGTGTGTTTGTTGGGATCGATGAACTTTGAGTTTATGATCAGATCTATCTTTTTATATCCATGAAAGTATTTGAGTTTCTTTGATCTCTTTTATGCATGATATCTTATAGCCTCGTATTTCTTCTTCGATATTTGGGTTTGGTTTGGACAACTTGATCTATTTATCTTGCAATGGGAAGAGGTGCTTTGTAGTGGGTTCGATCTTACGGTGCTTGATCCCAGTGACAGAAAGGGAAACGACACGTATGTATCATTGCTACTAAGGACAAAACAATGGGGTCTATCTCTACATAGATAGATCATGTCTACATCATGTCATTGTTCTTATTGCATTACTCCGTTTCTCCATGAACTTAATACACCAGATGCATGTTGGATAGCAGTCGATGTTTGGAGTAATAGTAGTAGATGCAGGCAGGAGTCGGTCTACTAATCTTGGACGTGATGCCTATATAATGATCATTGCCTGGATATCGTCATAATTATTTGAAGTTCTGTCAATTGCCCAACAAAAATTTGTTCACCCACCATTTGCTATTTTTCTCCAGAGAAGCCACTAGTGAAACCTACGACCCCCGGGTCTTTCTTCTCGTATATTTGCCTTTGCGATCTACTTTTCTCTTGCAATTATTTTCAGATCTATTAAACCAAAAATACAAAAATACCTTGCTGAATTTTATTTCTATCTATTTTATTTGCGATCTATATTTCAATCTACTCCAAATTTATCTCATGTCTGTTTGCCTATCTTGAGGCGCCGTACCCCGAAAGGCATTGACAACCCCTTTAACACGTCGGGTTGCAAGGATTTGTTATCTGTGTGCAGGTGTTGTTTACGTTGTGTTGCTTGGTTCTCCTACTAGTTCGATAACCTTGGTTTCATATCTAATGGAAATACCTACCGCCGATGTGCTGCATCATCCCTTCCTCTTTGGGGAAATACCGACGTAGCTTCAAGCGACATCACTAACTCATTAGTCACACTTCTTGCAAGCTCTTTAAGATGTTGTATTACCAGGAGGGCCTAGAGATATCTCTGTCATACGGAGTGACAAATCCTAGTCTTGATACATGCCAACCCAACAGATACCTTCGGAGATACCTGTAGAGCACCTTTATGATCACCCAGTTACGAAGTGATGTTTGGATACACACTAAGTATTCCTCCGGTGTGTGCGAGTTACACGATCTCATGGTCTAAGGAACAAATACTTGACATGAAGAAAGCTATAACAAATAAACTACACGATTTGATGCTAAGCTTACGGTTGGGTCTGGTCTATCACATATTTCTCCTAATGATGTGATCCTGTTATCAAATGACAACTCATGTCTATGGTTAGGAAACCTTAACCATCTTTGGTCAATGAGCTAGTCTAGTAGAGGCTTACTAGGGACACTGTGTTGTCTATGTATTCACGCATGTATTTAAGTTTCTGGTCAATACAATTCTAGCATGAATAATAAACATTTAGCATGAACAAGGAAATATGATAATAACCAATTTATTATTGCCTCTAGGGCATATTTCCAACAGTCTCCCACTTGCACTAGAGTCAATAATCTAGTTTACATAGTTATGAATCTATCACCCATGGAGACTTGGTGTTGATCATGTTTTTCCCACGGAAGAGGTTTAGTCAATGGGTCTGCCACATTCAGATCCGTATGTACTTTGCAAAGTTCTATGTCTCCATCCTTAACATAATTACGAATGGAGTTGAAGCGACGCTTGATGTGCTTGGTTCTCTTGTGAAACCTCAGCTCCTTGGCAATGGCAATAGCTTCAGTCTTGTCACAAAAGATAGTCATTGGATCCGATGCACTAGGTGTTACACCCAGATCTGATATGAACTCCCTCATCTAGACTCCTTGCGCTGCTTCCGAAGCAGCTATATACGCCGTTTCACATGTAGATCCCGCCATGACGCTCTGCTTGGAACTGCGCCAACTAATTGCTCGACCACTTAATATAAATATGTATCCGGTTTGAGACTTAGAGTCATCCGGATCTGTGTCGAAACTAGCATCGATGTAACCCTTTACGACCAGCTCTTTGACACCTCCATAAATGAGAAACATGTCCTTAGTCCTTTTCAGGTACTTCAGGATATTCTTGACCGATGTCCAATGATCTACTTCTGGATCACTTTGGTACCTGATGTCTACTACACAACCTTCTTCTTGTAGACATTGTTGGGCCTCCAAGTGTAGAGGTTTGTAGGACAGTAGCAAATTTCCCTCAAGTGGAGGACCTAAGGTTTATCAATCCGTAGGAGGCGTAGGATGAAGATGGTCTCTCTCAAGCAACCCTGCAACCAAATAACAAAGAGTCTCTGGTGTCCCCAACACACCCAATACAATGGTAAATTGTATAGGTGCACTAGTTCGGCGAAGAGATGGTGATACAAGTGCAATATGGATGGCAGATAATGGTTTTTGTAATCTGAAAATATAAAAACAGCAAGGTAACTAATGATAAAAGTGAGTGTAAACGGTATTGCAATGCGTTGAAACAAGACCTAGGGTTCATACTTTCACTAGTGCAAGTTCCCTCAACAATAATAACATAATTGGATCATATAGCTATCCCTCAACATGCAACAACGAGTCACTCCAAAGTCACTAATAGCGGAGAACAAACGAAGATATTATGGTAGGGTACAAAACCACCTCAAAGTTATTCTTTCCAATCAATTCGTTGGGCTATTCCTATAAGTGTCACAAACAGCCCTAGAGTTTGTACTAGAATAACAACTTACGACACAAATCAACCAAAACCCTAATGTCACCTAGATACTCCAATGTCACCTAAAGTATCCGTGGGTATGATTATACGATGTGCATCACACAATCTCAGATTCATCTATGCAACCAACACAAAGTACTTCAAAGAGTGCCCCAAAGTTTCTACCGGAGATTCAAGACGAAAATGTGTGTCAACCCCTATGCATAGGTTCATGGGCGGAACCCGCAAGTTGATCACCAAAACATACATCAAGTGGATCAATAGAATACCCCATTGTCACCACGGGTATCCCATGCAAGACATACATCAAGTGTTCTCAAATCCTTAAAGACTCAATCCGATAAGATAACTTCAAAGGGAAAACTCAATCCATTACAAGAGAGTAGAGGGGGAGAAACATCATAAGATCCAACTATAATAGCAAAGCTCGCGATACATCAAGATCGTATCAGCTCAAGAACACGAGAGAGAGAGAGAGAGAGAGAGATCAAACACATAGCTACTGGTACATACCCTCAGCCCTGAGGGAGAACTACTCCCTCCTCGTCATGGAGAGCACCGGGATGATGAAGATGGCCACCGGAGAGGGATTGCCCCCTCCGGCAGGGTGCCGGAACGGGTCTAGATTGGTTTTTGGTGGCTACGGAGGCTTCTGGCGGCGGAACTCCCGATCTATTGTGCTCCCCGAAGTTTTTAGGGTATATGGATATATATGGGAGGAAGAAGTACGTCGGTGGACCTTCGGGCTGTCCATGAGGCAGGGGGTGCGCCCCCCACCCTCGTGGGCAGCCTGGGACTCTCCTGGTCCAACTTCGATACTCCGTGGGCTTCTTCTGGTCTAAAAATAAGTTCCCTAAAGTTTCAGGTCAATTGGACTCCGTTTGATTTTCCTTTTCTGCGATACTCTAAAACAAGGAAAAACAGAAACTGGCACTGGGCTCTAGGTTAATAGGTTAGTCCCAAAAATCATATAAAATAGCATATAAATGCATATAAAACATCCAAGGTTGATAATATAATAGCATGGAACAATCAAAAATTATAGATACGTTGGAGATGTATCAGCATCCCCAAGCTTAATTCCTACTCGTCCTCGAGTAGGTAAATGATAAAAACAGATTTTTTGATGTGGAATGCTACCTAACATATTTATCCATGTAGTTCTCTTTATTGTGGCAAGAATATTCAGATCCATAAGATTCAAGACAAAATTTTAATATTGACATAAAAACAATAATACTTCAAGCATACTAACAAAGCAATCATGTCTTCTCAAAATAACATGGCCAAAGAAAGCTATGCCTACAAAATCATATAGTCCGGCTATGCTCCATATTCACCACACAAAGTATTTAAATCACGCACAACCCCGATGACAAGCCAAGCAATTGTTTCATACTTTTGATGTTCTCAAACTTTTTCAATCTTCACGCAATACATGAGCGTGAGCCATGGACATAGCACTATAGGTGGAATAGAATGGTGGTTGTGGAGAAGACAAAAAGGAGAAGATAGTCTCACATCAACTAGGAGTATCAACGGGCTATGGAGATGCCCATTAATATATATCAATGTGAGTGAGTAGGGATTGCCATGCAACGGATGCACTAGAGCTATAAGTGTATGAAAGCTCAAAAAGAAATTAAGTGGGTGTGCATCCAACTTGCTTGCTCACGAAGACCTAGGGCATTTTGAGGAAACCCATCATTGGAATATACAAGCCAAGTTCTATAATGAAAGATTCCCATTAGTATATGAAAGTGACGACATAGGAGACTCTTATCATGAAGATCATGGTGCTACTTTGAAGCACAAGTGTGGTAAAAGGATAGTAGCATTGCCCCTTCTCTCTTTTTCTCTCATTTTTTTATTTTTTTATTTGGGTCTTCTCCTTTTTTATGGCCTCCTTTTTTATTTGGGCTTCTTTGGCCTCTTTTTTTCGTCCGGAGTCTCATCCCGACTTTTGGGAGAATCATAGTCTCCATCATCCTTTCCTCACTGGGACAATGTTCTAATAATGATGATCATCACACTTTTATTTTCTTACAACTCAAGAGTTACAGCTCGATACTTAGGACAAGATATGACTCTATATGAATGCCTCCGGCGGTGTACCGGGATCTGCAATGACTCATGAGTGACACGTATGGAAGAATTATGAATGGTGGCTTTGCCACAAATACGATGTCAATTACATGATCATGCAAAGCAATATGACAATGATGAAGCGTGTCATAATAACGGAACGGTGGAAAGTTGCATGGCAATATATATATCTCAGAATGGCTATGGAAATGCCATAATAGGTAGGTATGGTGGCTGTTTTGAGGAAGGTTTATGGTACCGGCGAAATTTGCGCGGTACTAGAGAGGCTAGCAATGGTGGAAGGGTGAGAGTGCGTATAATCCATGGACTCAACATTAGTCATAAAGAACTCACATACTTATTGCAAAAATCTATTAGTTATCGAAACAAAGTACTACGCGCATGCTCCTAGGGGGATAGATTGGTAGGAAAAGACCATTGCTCGTCCCCGACCGCCACTCACAAGGAAGACAATCAATAAATAAATCATGCTCCAACTTCATCACATAACGGTTCACCATACGTGCATGCTACGGGAATCACAAACTTCAACACAAGTATCTCTTAAATTCACAACTACTCAACTAGCATGACTCTAATATCACCATCTCCATATCTCAAAACAATTATCAAGTATCAAACTTCTCTTAGTATTCAATGCACTCTATATGAAAGTTTTTATTATATCCCTCTTGGATGCCCATCATAATAGGACTAATTTCATAACCAAAGCAAATTAACATGCTGTTCTAAAGACTCTCAAAATAATATAAGTGAAGCATGAGAGTTCATCTATTTCTACAAAATAAATCCACCGACGTGCTCTAAAAAGATATAAGTGAAGCACTAGAGCAACAACAAACTACTTCGAAAGATATAAGTGAAGCTCAATGAGTAGTCGAATAATTATGCAACTATGTGAAGACTCTCTAACATTTCATAATTTCAGATCTTGGTATTTTATTCAAACAGCAAGCAAAACAAAAGTAAATAAAATGACGCTCCAAGCAAAACATATATCATGTGGCGAATAAAAATATAGCTCCAAGTAAAGTTACCAATGAACGAAGACGAAAGAGGGGATGCCTTCCGGGGCATCCCCAAGCTTAGGATTTTGGCTGTCCTTGAATATTACCTTGGGGTGCCTTGGGCATCCCCAAGCTTAGGCTCTTGCCACTCCTTATTCCATAGTCCATCGAATCTTTACCCAAAACTTGAAAACTTCACAACACAAAACTTAAAGTAGAAAATCTCGTGAGCTCCATTAGCGAAAGAAAACAAAACACCACTTCAAGGTACTGTAATTAACTCATTCTTGATTTATACTAGTGTTAAACCTACTGTATTCCAACTTCTCTATGGTTTATAAACTATTTTACTAGCCATAGATTCATCAAAATAAGCAAACAACACACGAAAAACAGAATCTGTCAAAAACAGAACAGTCTGTAGTAATCTGTAGCTAACGCAAACTTATGGAACCCCAAAAATTCTAAAATAAATTGATGGACGTGCGGAATTTATCTATTAATCATATGCAAAAAGAATTAACTAAATATCACTCTCCAATAAAAAATGGCAGCAATTCTCGTGAGCGCTAAAGTTTCTGTTTTTTTACAGAAAGATCAACAAGACTTTCCCCAAGTCTTCCCAACGGTTCTACTTGGCACAAACACTAATTAAAACATAAAAACTCAATCATAACAGAGGCTAGATAAATTATTTATTACTAAACAGGATCAAAAATCAAGGAACAAAAATAAAGTTGGGTTGCCTTCCAACAAGCGCTATCGTTTAACGCCCCTAGCTAGGCATGATGATTTCAATGATGCTCACATAAAAGATAAGAATTGTAACATAAAGAGAGCATCATGAAGAATATGACTAGCACATTTAAGTCTAACCCACTTCCTATGCATAGGGATTTTGTGAGAAAACAATTTATGGGAACAATAATCAACTAGCATAGGAGGGCAAAACAAGGATAACGTCAAAACTTTAAGCACATAGAGAGGAAACTTGATATTATTGCAATTCCTACAAGCATAAGTTCCTCCCTCATAATAATTTTCAGTAGCATCATGAATGAATTCAACAGTATAACCAGAACCTAAAGCATTCTTTTCATGATCTACAAGCATATAAAATTTACTACTCTCCACATAAGCAAAATTCTTCTCATTCGGAATAGTGGGAGTATCATAAGAGACTCGAATACTATATATTGTTTCCATATTAAAGGAGTAATGTTCAGAAAAAGGGTAAACATAATCATGACAAGTTTTATAAATATAATCATCACTACTTTTTATAGCATATGTATCATCACAGTAATTATCATAAGTAGCAACTTTGTTCTCATCATAATCGATTGAAACCTCTTCCAAGATAGTGGAATCATCACTAAATAAAGTCATGACCTCTCCAAATCCACTTTCATAATTATCATAATAAGATTAAACATCCTCCAAAATAGTGGGATTACTACTTCCTAAAGTTGACACTCTTCCAAACCCACTTTCATCAATATAATCATCATAAGTAGGAGGCATGCTATCATTATAACAAATTTGCATATCAAAACTTGGGAGACTACAAATATCATTTTCATTAAACATAGCTTCCCCAAGCTTGGGACTAACATTAATTGCAGAAAATATATTCTCAAAAACATCATCTTCATCAAACATAGCACCCCCAAGCTTGGGCCTTTTCATATCATAAGCATAATCACTTTCATCATCAATAGTATGGATAGCACCAATAGTATAGCAATTATCATATTCTTCCAAGCAAGTGCCAAAAATATTTTCAAGATCATAAGAAGTATCATTATCTTCCACAATTATATTTTCATGAGTCACAATAGTAATAGGAGCAACATTATTTGGGGGAGATATCGTTTTACCTCTCTTCCTTTTTCTTTTCTTCTTCTTCACCACATCATGTGTGGGTTCAATCCTATTTTTGGAGCTCCTTATTAATGAGATTGGTTGGATAGAAGGCTCATCCTCGTTACCTGATTCATCATAAGAAATAATAGGAGGGTATTGGGAGCCTCTTCCCTTTTATTAGTATTCTCTTCATCTTCTATTTGTTTTCTTTTCTTTATGTAGTTGGCAATATAAGCATTTTCAATACAATTCACCGCACAATACATATAAATTTCCTCTAGATCAAAGCCAAGAAGTTTATCACGGGCAAATACTGGAAAATAGTTAGTTATACGTTTTATTTCTTCGTAACCCGTAAGCAAACTAAATTCATTATGGTGTGCAAGAGAAATCAAGTCATCACAATTTTTGGAAACGATTAGATCATGAAACAATTTGCATCGGATGGTTAAATGACCACGTTCATTGCAAAGCTCACAAGTATGGCCAAGAAAATATAAATTTTCAGCACAAACATCTAGCCTTTCTTGCAACCATTTAGTTTCTAAGTACTTATGCCTCTTGCAATATCTATCTTCCCTATTTGGTGTTTACTTGCAAACCCAATGCACTCCGCAAAAATTGACATGTTTATAGGAGACATTTTCATCATAAGTAGTGCAATCATCATTAGTACTATGGATATTCAAGGAGTTCATACTAACAACATTGCAATCATGCTCATCATTCAAAGATATAGTGCCAAACATTTTAATGCATTCTTCTTCAAACACTTTGGCACAATTTTCCTTTCCATCATACTCACGAAAGATATTAAAAAGATGAAGCGTATGAGGTAAACTCAATTCCATTTTTTGTAGTTTTCTTTTATAAACTAAACTAGTGCTAAAACAAGAAACAAAAAGATTCGATTGCAAGATCTAAAGATATACCTTCAAGCGCTAACCTCCCCGGCAACGGCGCCAGAAAAGAGCTTGATGTCTACTACACAACCTTCTTATTGTAGACGTTGTTGGGCCTCCAAGTGCAGAGGTTTGTAGGACAGTAGCAAATTTCCCTCAAGTGGATGACCTAAGGTTTATCAATCCGTAGGAGGCGTAGGATGAAGATGGTCTCTCTCAAGCAACCCTGCAACCAAATAACAAAGAGTCTCTTGTGTCCCCAACACACCCAATACAATGGTAAATTGTATAGGTGCACTAGTTCGGCGAAGAGATGGTGATAAAAGTGCAATATGGATGGTAGATAATGGTTTTTGTAATCCGAAAATATAAAAACAGCAAGGTAACTAATGATAAAAGTGAGTGTGAACGGTATTGCAATGCGTTGAAATAAGGCCTAGGGTTCGTACTTTCACTAGTGCAAGTTCCCTCAACAATAATAACATAATTGGATCATATAGCTATCCCTCAACATGCAACAAAGAGTCACTCCAAAGTCACTAATAGCAGAGAACAAACGAAGAGATTATGGTAGGGTACGAAACCACCTCAAAGTTATTATTTCCAATCAATCCGTTGGGCTATTCCTATAAGTGTCACAAACAGCCCTGGAGTTCATACTAGAATAACACCTTAAGACACAAATCAACCAAAACCCTAATGTCACCTAGATACTTGCTACCTCTTGAGCACTGCGTTGGATTTCCCTGAAGAGGAAGGGATGATGCAGCAAAGTAGCGTAAGTATTTCCCTCATTTTTTGAGAACCAAGGTATCAATCCAGTAGGAGGCTACGCTCGAGTCCCTCGTACCTACACAAAAACAATAGCTCAACGCAACCAATGCGCTTAGGGGTTGTCAATCCCTTCACGGTCACTTAAGAAAGTGAGATCTGATAGAGATGATAAATAATATTGTTGGTATTTTTGGTATAGAGATGCAAAGTAAAAAGTAAAAGCAAAGTAAAAGCAAAGCAATAATAAAGTGATGGAGATTGATATGATGAGAAAGAGACCCAGGGGCCATAGGTTTCACTAGTGGCTTCTCTCAAGAGCATAAGTATTCTACGGTGGGTGAACAAATTACTGTTGAGCAATTGACAGAATTGAGCATAGTTATGAGAATATCTAGGTATGATCATGTATATAGGCATCACGTCCGAGACAAGTAGACCGAAACGATTCTGCATCTACTACTATTACTCCACTCATCGACCGCTATCCAGCATGCATCTAGAGTGTTAAGTTAAAAACAAAGTAACGCCTTAAGCAAGATGACATGATGTAGAGGGATAGTTTCATGCAATATGATAAAAACCCCATCTTGTTATCCGCGATGGCAACGATACAATACGTGCCTTGCTGCCCCTTCTGTCACTGGGAAAGGACACCGCAAGATCGAACCCAAATCTAAGCACTTCTCCCATGGCAAGAACAACCAATCTAGTAGGCCAAACCAAACTGATAATTCGAAGAGACTTGCAAAGATAACTAATCATACATAAAAGAATTCAGAGAATATTCAAATATTATTCATAGATAGACTTGATCATAAACCCACAATTCATCGATCTCAACAAACACATCGCAAAAAGAAGATTACATCGAATAGATCTCCACGAGAGAGGGGGAGAACATTGTATTGAGATCCAAAAAGAGAGAAGAAGCCATCTAGCTACTAGCTATGGACCCGTAGGTCTGAAGTAAACTACTCACACTTCATCGGAGGGGCTTGGATGATGATGTAGAAGCCCTCCGTGATCGATGCCCCCTCCGGCGGAGCTCCGGAACAGGCCCCAAGATGGGATCTCGTGGATACAGAAAGTTGCGGCGGTGGAATTAGGTTTTTGGCTCCGTCCCCGATTGTTTGGGGGTACATGGATATATATATATAGGAGGAAGAAGTACGTCGGTGGAGCTTCGAGGGGCCCATGAGGCAGGGGGCACGCCCTAGGGGGGCGCCCCCTACCCTCGTGGCTTTCTTGATGGAGGGTCCAAGTCTCCTGGGTCTTATCTGATGAGAAAATCACATTTCCGAAGGTTTCATTCCGTTTGGACTCCATTTAATATTCCTTTTCTTCGAAACCCTAAAAAAGGCAAAAAAACAACAATTCTGGGTTGGGCCTCCGGTTAATAGGTTAGTCCCAAAAATAATATAAAAGTGGATAATAAAGCCCAATAATGTCTAAAACAATAGATAATATAGCATGGAGCAATCAAAAATTATAGATACGTTGGAGACGTATCAATACTCCAATGTCACCTCAAGTATCCGTGGGTATGATTATACGATATGCATCACACAATCTCAGATTCATCTATTCAACCAACACAAAGTACTTCAAAGAGTGCCCCAAAGTTTCTACCGGAGAGTCAAGATGAAAACGTGTGCCAACCCCTATGCATAGGTTCATGGCCGGAACCCGCAAGTTGATCACCAAAACATACATCAAGTGGATCAATAGAATACCCCATTGTCACCACGGGTATCCCATGCAAGACATACATCAAGTGTTCTCAAATCCTTAAAGACTCAATCCGATAAGATAACTTCAAAGGGAAAACTCAATCCATTACAAGAGAGTAGAGGGGGAGAAACATCATAAGATCCAACTATAATAGCAAAGCTCGCGATACATCAAGATCATATCATCTCAAGAACACGAGAGAGAGAGAGATCAAACACATAGCTACTGGTAGATACCCTCAGCCCCGAGGGAGAACTACTCCCTCCTTGTGATGGAGAGCACCGGGATGATGAAGATGGCCACCGGAGAGAGATTGCCCCCTCTGGCAGGGTGCCGGAACGGGTCTAGATTGGTTTTTGGTGGCTATGGAGGCTTCTGGCGGCGGAACTCCCGATCTATTGTGCTCCCCAAAGTTTTTAGGGTATATGGATATATATGGGAGGAAGAAGTACGTCGGTGGACCTCCGGGCTGTCCACGAGGCAGGGAGGCGCGCCCAGGGGGGTGGGCGCGCCCCCCACCCTCGTGGGCAGCCCAGGACTCTCCTGGTCCAACTCCGATACTCCATGGGATTCTTCTGGTCCAAAAATAAGTTCCGTGAAGTTTCAGGTCAATTGGACTCCGTTTGATTTTCCTTTTCTGCGATACTCTAAAACAAGGAAAAAACAGAAACTGGCATTGGGCTCTAGGTTAATAGGTTAGTCCCAAAAATCATATAAAATAGCATATAAATGCATATAAAACATCCAAGGTTGATAATATAATGTCATGGAACAATAAAAAATTATAGATACGTTGGAGACGTATCAGTACCTCCCTGCCAGACTTATGACAAGGCACACAACAGTTCTGGTACACAGCACGGCATACATTATAGAGCTTATGGCTGAGGCATAGGGAATGACTTTCATCCTTTCTCTTTCTTCTACCGTGGTCGGGCTTTAAGTCTTACTCAACTTCACACCTTGCAATATAGAAAAGAACCATTTCTTTGACTGATCCATCTTGAACTTCTTCAAAACTTTGTCAAGGTATGTACTTTGTGAAAGTCCAATTAGACGTCTTGATCCATCTCTATATATTTTGGAGCCCAATATGTAAGCAGCTTCACCGAGGTCTTTCATGGCACTTTCTTGTAAATACAAGCTTCTCCATAAGTTTGTATATAACCAAAAGCTTTGATCACTTCATCAAAGCGAATATTCCAACTCTGAGATGCTTGCACCAGTCCATAGATGGAATGCTAGAGCTTGCATACTTTGTTAGAATCCTTAGGATCGACGAAACCTTCTGGTTGCATCATATACAACTCTTCCTTAAGAAACCTATTAGGGAATGCTGTTTTGATGTCCATTTGCCATGTCTCATAATCATATAATACGACAATAGCTAACATAATTCTAACAGATTTAAGCATCACTACGGGTGAGAAAGTCTCATCGTAGTCAACCACTTGAACTTGTCAGAAACCTTTTGCGACAAGTCGAGCTTTATAGACGCTGACATTACCATCAGCGTATGTCTTCTTATTAAAGCTCCCTTTATTCTCAATGGCTTGCCGATCATCGGGCAAGTCCACCAATTCCATACTTTGTTCTCATACATGGATCCTATCTCGGATTTCATGGCATCAAACCATTTGTTGAAATTCGGGCTCATCATAGCTTCTTCATAGTTAGTAGGTTCGTCATTGTCTAACAACATGACTTCCAGGACTGGATTACTATACCACTCTAGTGCGACAGGTATCCTGGTCGACCTACGAAGTTCAGTAGTAACTTGATCTGAAGTTTCATGATCATCATCATTAGCTTCCTCTTCAGTTGGTGTAGGCGTCACGGGAACTACTTTCTGTGATGTGCTACTTCCCAATTCGAGCGAAGGTATGATTACCTCATCAAGTTCTACTTTCCTCCCACTCACTTCTTTCGACAGAAGCTCCTTCTCTAGAAAGGGCCCATTCTTGGCAACAAATATCTTGCCCTCAGATATGTGGTAGAAGGTATACCCAATGGTCTCTTTAGGGTATCCTTTGAAGATGCACTTCTCCTCTTTGGGTTCGAGATTATCAGTCTGAAGCCTCTTGACATAAGCGCCGCATCCCCAAACTTTAAGAAACGATAGCTTAGGTTTCTTGCCAAATCACAACTCATACGATGCCGTCTTAACGGATTTAGATAGTGCCCTATTTAAAGTGAATGAAGTTGTCTCTAATGCATAACCCCAAAATGAAAGTGGCAAATCGGTAAGAGACATCATAGAACGCACCATATCCAATCGAGTACGATTACGACGTTCGGACACACCATTACGTTGTGGTGTTCCAGGCGGCGTGAGCTATGAAACAATTCCACATTATCTTAAATGCATACCAAACTCGTAACTCAAATATTCACCTCCATGATCAGATCGTAGAAACTTTATTTTCTTGTTACAACAATTTTCCACGTCACTCTAAAATTCCTTGAACTTTTCAAATGTTTCAAACTTGTGTTTCATTAAGTAAAAATACCCATATCTACCCCTCCATCCCCTTCTCCATTTGAGAGAGAGCCATCAGAATGTGCCTACATTTCCACCATACATTTTTTGAGAGAGAACCACCTACTCATGTGTTGAGATCAAGATATTCCATTCCTACCATTTGAACCTTGATTTTTAGCCTTCCCCAAGTTGCTCTCCACTCAAATCACTCTTCCACCATAGCCAAATCTGAGAGAGGGAGTTGAGTGTTGGGGCGACTATCATTTGAAGCACAAGAGCAAGAAGTTCATCATCAACACATTGTCTATTACCTTTTGGAGAGTGGTGTCTCCTAGATTGGTTATTTGTCGCTTGGGAGCCTCCGTCATGATGTGGAGTTGAACTAAGAAGTTAGTAAGGTCAAGGAGATCGCCTAATTTGTGAACATCTACCCGAGTGAGGCAAGTCCTTCATGGGCGATGGCCATGGTGGGATAGACAAGGTTGCTTCTTCATGGACCCTTCGTGGGTGGATCCCTTCGTGGACTCGCGCAGCCGTTACCCTTTGTGGGTTCAAGTCTCCATCAACGTGGATGTACGATAGCACCACCTATTGGAACCACGCCAAAAATCTCCGTGTCTCCATTGTGTTCGCAAACTCCAAATCAATCCCTTTACTTTCTTGCAACTTGCATGCTTTATTCTTTCCGCTGCATATACTCTTTTCATGCTTGCTTGAAATGTATTGTGAGTGCTTTAACATGTGATAAACTCAACCTTAACTTGAAGAAATTATAAACTACCACTTTTGCTTGTTAAGGGTCTAATCACCCCCCTCTAGACCCCTCTTCTTGATCCTTTCAACTTGGTACCCTAGAGCTTGTTCCTCTTGTGTGCTAGGGAGCCCTAGATGGTTGGTGGTGCTACGGAGCTCAATCATTGTGGTGTGAAGCTCTGGGCGTGCGTCGGGGTCTCCAATTCGGTTGTGGAGGTTGCCTCGAGCAATTTGTACGGGTTCCGGTGACCGCCCCCAAGGGTTGCCAAGGTGTACGGGTTCGGTGACCGCCTCCAAGGGTTGCCATTTGTATGGGTTCTGTGACCGCCCTCAAGGGCCCCTTAGTGGAATCACGACATCTTGCATTGTGCAAGGGCGGGAGGAGATTACAGTGGCCCTGGTGGCTTCTTGGGGAGCATTGTGCCTCCACACCGCTTCGAACGGAGATTAGCATCTGCAAGGGTGCGATCTTTGGGATACATCATCGCCTCCGCGTGCCTCGGTTATCTCTTACTCGAGCCCTTACTTATGCGCTTTACTTTGTGATAGCCTTAGTGTTTCATGATATATATCTTGCTATCACTTAGTTTTTTTTATCTTGCTTAGCATAAGTTGTTGGTGCACATAGGTGAGCCTAGTCGATTTAGGCTTTGTGCTTGACAAATTAAATGCTAGTTTTATTCCGCATTTGTTCAAGCCTAAACCGTAATTATTTTAAAGCGCCTATTCACCCCCCTCTAGGTGACATCCATGATCTTTCACCTTGTGTTCCCTTGAAATAAGTAGGATCATAATTATTATTTGGGGGACCAAACTTCATCTTGGGGTATTGATCTTCTTCCCACTCAATTCCATTGGCATTGAACTTCCGTTCAAAACCAACACCTTGGTTATTCTGGTGCCATCCTGGATTGCGTACAATTTCATCAAATTACTTACTCCCGACAAGGCTCTTGTAGACACCCTTTTCTATATTTCCTTTTAATAAATCATTTAATTGCTCAAGTGTAACTTGTCTAAGAGAATCATTAGTGGAATCAATAGAACTATTAGAAACAACATCATGAGATTTAGCATTTTTATTGTTGCTACTAGAGGTAGAATCTTTCTTAATCTTCCTACTAGATTGCTTCGATTTGACTTATGGCATAAAGGTAGACAAAAGGAGTCATTTGGCAATGTAAGAGGCGCTCTTTTTTCGAAGATCGTCACTGATAGCTTTTAGAGACTTATGCTCTTGCTCTAAATTTAGCTTCTCGAAGCGTAGCTTCTCATGAGTTCTTAGGAGCTCTCTATGATCTTCTTGTTGAGTTTCACTAGATAACTTAAGAGTCTTTAGTTCATTAGTCAAGCGCTTAATTGCCCTCGTTGCATTGACGACCGTCTCATCTTGACTATCATGATTAGTAGCAAGTTCATTATAGCTAACATCACTAGTTTTATCATTGAGCAAGTCATCATCACCTAGCAAGTCATCCTTATCACTATTGAAGTCAATGAATTCAGGATGAGTTACCTTGGGGCCTTTAGTCATGAAGCATCTTGCCCTTCCTTTATTTGGTGAATCAAATGAATCACAAGACTTGGAGGATACAAGAGCTAGTCCGGCAACACCTTCATCTTGACTATAGTTGGAGTTGGAGTAATATCTTCTCTCGGATTGGTTGTCAAAGTCGGAGCTAGATATTGATACGTCTCCAACGTATCTATAATTTTTGATTGTTCCATGCTATTATATTATCATTCTTGGATGTTTTACAAGCATTTTATAGCAACTTTATGTCATTTTTTGGGACTAACCTATTGACATAGTGCCTAGTGCCAGTTGTTGTTTTTGCTTGTTTATTACTTCGCGGAAAATCAATACCAAATAGAGTCCAAACGCAGTGAAATTTTTTGGAGATTTTTTCTGGACCAGAAGACACACGATGGGCCAAAGAAGTACTAGAGGGGGGCTCCGAGGGGAGCACAACCCACCTGGGCGCGCTTGGGCCCCCATGCGCGCCCTGGTGGGTTGTGCCCACCTCGGCCGCCTCCCGCACCGCCTCATTGCTCTATACATACCCCGAAAATCCAAAAACCCTAGGGGAGTCGACAAAACACAATTCCAGCTGCCGCAAGTTCTAGAAACACTAGATCCAATCTAGACACCATTAGGGAGGGGTTCATCATCCTCATTGGTGCCTCTCCGATGATGCGTGAGTAGTTCATTGTAGACCTTCGGGTCCGTAGTTAGTAGCTAGATGGCTTCCTCTCTCTCTTTTGATTCTCAATACAATGGTCTCTTGGAGATCTATTTGATGTAACTCTTTTTGCGGTGTGTTTGTTGGGATCCGATGAACTTTGAGTTTATGATCAGATCTATTTTATCCATGAAAGATATTTGAGTTTTGATCTCTTATATGCATGATTGCTTATAGCCTCGTATTTCTTCTTCGAATCTTTGGTTTAGTTAGGCCAACTAGATCGATTTTTCTTGCCATGGGAACAAGAGCTTTGTGATGGGTTCGATCTTACGGTGCTCAAACCAGTGACACAAGGGGACATGACACGTATATATCGTTGCTATTAAGGATAAAAGGATGGAGTCCATTCCTACATGAATAGATGTTGTCTACATCATGTCATCGTTCTTATTGCATTACTCCATTTATCCATGAACTTAATACACTAGATGCATGCTGGATAACGGTCGATATGTGGAGTAATATTAGTAGATGCAGGTAGGAGTCGGTCTACTAATCTTGGACGTGATGCCTATATAATGATCATTGCCTGGATATTGTCATAATTATTTGAAGTTCTATCAATTGCCCAGCAGTAATTTTTTTACCCATCGTAAGCTATTTTTCTCGAGAGAAGCCACTAGTGAAATCTACGGCCCTCGGGTCTGTTCTTTATCATATTTGCTTTGAGATCTATTTTTCACTTTTAATTTCAGATCTATTATCCCAAAAAACCAAAAATACCTTGTTGCACTTTTTATTTGCATCTTTTATTTCACATTTATTCGAGATCTATTTATCCAATCTATCACAATTTTATCCCGTCAACTTGACAATTTCTCGCGCCGTTACCCGAAGAAGGGATTGACAACCCCTTATACGTGTCGGGTTGCAACTATTTGTTCTTTGTGTGCAGGTAGCGTTTACATAGTGTTGCTTGGTTCTCCTACTGGATTGATACCTTGGTTTCATGACTGAGGGAAATACCTACCGTAGTTTTGCTCCATCACCCCTTCCTCTTTGGGGAAATACCGACGTAGTTCAAGCCGCATCAAAAGGAATTTCTGGCGCCGTTGCCGGGGAGACATCATCAACATCTATCAGGTTCCTAATGAGAAATCTCATCTCCTTGCAATTTACACTTTTTGCCATTTGCCTCTCATTTTCATCTCCCCCTCTTCACAAAAATGCCGTTTTATTCGCCCTCTTTTTCGTTCTCCGTTTTCTCGTCAGATCTATTTATGAGTGCAACCTTGCTTTTCCTACTTTGTCTTTATGGCTAGCATAACTACCCCTCCTTTTTCACCAGATTTTGAAGTTCTATACTTCAAGCAAAAACAAGGAGAAAATTTGAAAGATGCTTGGTATATATTAATGGAATTTAATCATGTTAGCAATCTTAAAGGAGATGCAAGGATTTTGCTTCGAAATTCTTATATAGGATTAGCTTTGCATCATAGACAACCTTTGGATTTTGCCGCGAAAGGGAATTTTATCGAACTTGATGTTAATGCTGCTTATGAGATCGTAGAGGGAATCTTGGGAATCCCACCAACCAAAAAGGGGATTTCTATTACTCAAGAAGGGGTCCAAATTTTAGACAAGTTGAGTGATTTGCATAAAAATATGGTCGAGTTGCAAAAATATAATGAACCTCTCAAACATATTAGTGGAAACCTCAATTACATGAATACTTTGATTACTATTTGCAATAAACGATTGGATATTTTAGATCTCAAGATGGGTTCCTTTCCTCAGAATTTAGGGAAGCGTAAAGAGCCTCCCTGGTTTAAGAAAGCCCTTACAAAAAATGCCAAAAGTACAAATGACAATACTTAGATCTATGCATTATGCCTCGCTAGGGGCATAAAACGATAGCGCTTGTTGGGAGGCAACCCAATGAATAAAATTTATTTTGTCCTTTTCTTTCTGTTCTTGAGTGTTGGCACAATTATATACTATTATGGTGGTGTTTTTTATGTTTTAATTAGTGTTTGTGCCAAGCAAAGCCTTTGGGATCATGTTGGGTGATAGTTGATTCGATCTTGTTGAAAAACAGAAAAAATTTCGCCCAGTAAAACAATGTTAATTAATCACAGAAGCGCGATAAAATCCTAATATTTGTACATAAGATTGATATACAAATTTCCCATGTTTTCCCAATTCTTCAGAATTTTTGGAGTTACAGAAGTATTCGAACTTTTCAGATTGCTACAGACTGTTCTGTTTTTGACAGATTCTATTTTCTTTGTGTTGTGTGCTTATTTTGATGAATCTATGGTTTGTATTTGAGAGTATAAGCCATGGTAAAGTTGGAATACAATAGATATAATGCAAAAATAAAATATGAATGGGTTTGCAACAATACTTAGAGTAGTGATTTGCTTTGTTATACTAAGGGATCTCACGAAGGTTTTGTTGAGTTTTGTGTGATTAAAGTTTTCAAGTTTTGGGTGAGATCATGATGGATGAAGGAATAAGGAGTAAGAAGAGCCTAAGCTTGGGTATGCCCATGGCACCCCAAGTTATTATCCAAAGAGGAACAAGCAACTAAGCTTGGGGATGCCCCGAGTGGCATCCCCTCATTCTTCTAACGACCATCGGTATTTTTACTTGGAGCTATATTTGTATTCGTCACATATCATGAGTTTTGCTTGGAGCGACTTGTATTATATGAGTCTTTGCTATTTTTACTATTTGTTTGGAGTCAAGTATCCTTGCTAGACACACCTATTTGAGAGAGCCAAAATTATGCTATGATTTGTTAGAATTGCTCTATGTGCTTCACTTAAATTTTTTGAGCTATGGAATTGCTCTAGTGCTTCACTTATATCTTTTTGAGCACGGTGTGCTTTAATGATTTTGAATAAATTCTCTCATGCTTCACGTAGATTTATTTGAGAGTTAGGAAATTTTGAAGAAATTCTCTAATGCTTCACTTATATTATTTTGAGAGAAGTAAAATTTTATGCTCATGTTCTTCACTTAGATTTGTTTGAGCTATCAAAAGCAACATATGAAATAAGTCCCAAAGTGATAGATATTCAAGAGGGATATAATAAAAACTTTCATGAAGATCATTGGACAAAATAAACTTGATTCTTTGTAATAGTTTTACGATATGATGATAGTGATATGTGAGTCACGTTAATGAGTAATTATGCTTTAGTAAGAATATTGATGTTGAGGTTTGTGATTCCCTATGCAAGAATGAAAGTCAATAGATATTCAATGAAATTACATCCTACTTGTGGTGCATTATTAGGTGTTAGTTATGCTTAATGCTCACTTATGAGATTTTTCGTTTCTTGGTTGGATGCTTCTCAATCTTTTGCTATCCTTCATTTGTATTAAGTGGGAATACTACTTGTGCATCCAAAATCCTTGAACCCAGCTTTGCCATATGAGTCCACTATACCTACCTATGTGGTATTTCCGTGCCATTCTAACCAAATTTGTATGTGCCATCTCTAATTTTCGAAATAAATTTCCTTTTTGTGTGCTCGTACCGGTCATGAAACGGTAGGGGGTGGCTGATATTTTTCCATGCTAGATGTGTTACTCTCAAGATGAGTGTTTATTCACTTGTCATTGCACGAGAGTACGGCAAAGGTATTAGGGATGCCTACTCCCGAAATGAAAAATAAATTTACTTTATGTTGTCAAATAATAAATTCCTTGGTAAGTGTTGGTATGGATGACACCCGTGGATACGGTTAGCCGTGGAATGTGGAAGTATGGTGGAAAAAGGAATAAACTTTATTTTCTGTTTGGGAACCGCCTATGATATATATAGCATGGAAAGTATTGGGAACTACTCGATCGTTTTCGTTGACAGGAAAAGCATGCCACCCAAAATGTTTTATCTCTATCTTTTTCCGCTTTGAGCTCTGGCACCTCTACAAATCCCTACTTCCCTTTGTGAAGGGCCTTTCTATTTACTTTATGCAATTTTTTATTTTTATTTGAGTCTCCATCTTCTCTTATAAAGCACCAACTAAGGGGCACCATGATCGTACTTGAGCATTGGGTGTAGCTAATATGCGAGTGTGTTTCATGAATGGATCAATGATTGAGCATAATGGGCTAGGTATAAGTTGCTTTAGTGTTGATATTTTGAAAGACATGGTTCCTTGTTGATATGCTTGAGTATTGAAATCTTCATGTCAAAACAAGACTATTTCTTTGAATCATATAAAAGTCCAAATGTCCATGCTACAAAATAAAAGAATATGTGATGAACATGATAAGCAACATTCCACATCAAAAATTCTGTTTTTATCATTTACCTGCTTGAGGACTAGCAGGAATTAAGCTTGTGGATGCTGACACGTCTCCAACGTATCTATAATTTTTTATCATTCCATGTTGTTATATTATCATTCTCGGATATTTTAAATCATTTTATAGCATCTTTATATGGTTTTTTGGGACTAACCTATTGGCATAGTGCCCAGTACCAGTTGCTGTTTTTTGCTTGTTTTTTACTTCGCAGAAAATCAATACCAAACTGAGTCCAAATGGAGCGAAACTTTTGGAGATTTTTTCTGGACCAGAAGACACGCGATGGGCCAAGGAAGTACTAGAGGGGGGGCTCCGAGGGGAGCACAACCGACCTGGGCGCGCCCTGGTGGGTTGTGCCCACATCGACCGCCTCCCGCACTGCCTCTTTGCTCTATGAATACCCCGAAAATCCAAAAACCCTAGGGGCGTCGACGAAACACAATTCCAGCCGTCGCAAGTTCCAGAAACACCAGATCCAATCTAGACACCATCATGGAGGGGTTCATCGTCCTCATTGGTGCCTATCCGATGATGCGTGAGTAGTTCATTATAGACCTTCGGGTCCGTAGTTAGCAGCTAGATGGCTTCCTCTCTCTCTCTCTCTTTTGATTCTCAATACAATGGTCTCTTGGAGATCTATTTGATATAACTCTTTTTGCGATGTGTTTGTTGGGATCCGATGAACTTTGAGTTCATGATCAGATCTATTTTATCCATGAAAGTTATTTGAGTTTTGATCTCTTATACGCATGATTTCTTATAGCCTCGTATTTCTTCTACGAATCTTTGGTTTAGTTAGGCCAACTAGATCGATTTTTCTTGCCATGGGAAGAGGTGCTTTGTGATGGGTTCGATCTTATGGTGCTCAATCCCAGTGACAGAAGGGGACATGAAACGTATGTATCGTTGCTATTGAGGATAACAAGATGGGGTCAATTCCTACATGAATAGATCTTGTATACATCATGTCATCGTTCTTATTGCATTACTCTGTTTCTCCATGAACTTAATACACTAGATGCATGCTGGATAGCAGTCAATGTGTGGAGTAATAGTAGTAGATGCAGGCAAGAGTCGGTCTACTAATCTTGGATGTGATGCCTATATAATGATCATTGCCTGGACATCGTCATAATTATTTGAAATTCTATCAATTGCCCAACAGTAATTTGTTTACCCACCATATGCTATTTTTCTCGAGAGAAGCCACTAGTGAAATCTACGGCCCCCGGTCTATTCTTTATCATATTTGCTTTGAGATATATTTTTATTCACTTTTATTTTCAGATCTATTATTCCAGAAACCCAAAAATACCCACCTGCACTTTTTATTTGCATCTTTTATTTCGTGTTTATTCGAGATCAATTTATCCGATCTATCACAATTTTATCCCGTCGACTTGACAATTTTTGGCGCCATTACCCGAAGAAGGGATTGACAACCCCTTATACGCGTCGGGTTGCAAGTATTTGTTTTTTGTGTGCAGGTACTGTCGGTGTTCTAGGAATCAGGGTACCCAGAATTGCCTACATGTGGCCCACAGCGTGGCTCCATCTATGGCCTGGTATGACCCATCTACAACCCCTTAAAGATAAGACCCTCATGAGGGGCCAAGCCTCGCGAGGCGGGCGACATCAAGACCTCCGGAGGGAGCGACCTCCCCAGGGTGGCTCCCGAGGAGCGGAGATTTCTACGTAGGTTCCCACCTCATGAGGTTGAGGTGACGCAAGCCATGACGATAAAGGCCAGGCGGGCGCCAGCTGGCGCAGAGCAGCAGGTTTCCTCTTTGGTGCTAAGGAGGCAAGCACATGCGCGGGTCCCGAGGAATCGCCCAAAGGTTCCCATTCCCGTGGAACGAGACCAAGACTGCCAGGACTGATGTGATCGCCGAGCCCACCGTAGCGTCACGAACATAGGCTTTGCAGGCGAAGACCACCTTTCGTCAGGATAAGATATACTACTTGTCCCCTTTCAAACTGGCCACTGTGGAATCCCTTCACGCCTACGCTTTTGGGGAAGAGGACCAAGGCCACTATAAATATAGGCTAGCCACCACCGAGAGAGGGGATCCCCATCAAAAACCTCCTCAAATATTTCCCTCACTTGAACAGACCTCGCGAGGTTTTTCTTCCCCTGTACTAGTTCATCCTCAGCCCCTCGTGAGGCTAATCCACCCAAAAGTAGGAGTAGGGTCTTACACACAAGGTGGCCCGAACCTGGGTAAACTGTTGTGTCCATCTTCTTCCTTGTTCATCGAGCTAGGCCGCGGGGGCGACGAACTGGTTGGCTGAAGAGGTTGAGTTCTTCACACACGCCCGAAAGTTCGAACCTTCCTTGGTTCAGCGAAGCCCTGAATCCGACATTTCGTTTACATAGTGTTTCTTAGTCCTCCTACTGGATTGGTACCTTGCTTTCATAACTGAGGGGAATACCTACCGTAGTTGTGCTACATAATCCCTTCCTCTTTGGGGAAATACCGACGTATTTCAAGCCGCATCAGATATCCATTCACCAACACGATTTTGGAGTCTTCTTCTTGAGTAGCTCTTGGTGGACTTGTCTTTCCTCTCCGAATCCTTACTTCTCCGAGAAGGTCTTCGTTCATATCGATCTTCTCTACTAATTCTCTCTCTAAGAGGTGACTCATCTCTTTTCTTGAGAGGTGCCATGCACTCATTTGAGAAGTGTTTGGGTCTTTCACAATTAGCAACTTCGGTCACGACATTAAGATCTTTTCTCATAATGTCTTGAGTTGGAGTTTCCATTTATTTGCCTCTACTCTTGTAGAGTTTGTTGAAGTTCTTGACCATGAGGCTTATCTCTACACTGGACACAAGCTTGTCACTTGAAGTTGTTGGAGAATCACTTGAAGCCTTGTAAGCACCACTAGACTTGTTCTGGAGCTCCTCTTTGTTATTCAGTGGCATTTCATGCGTGGCAATCCTTCCAATGACTTCTGTGAGCTTGAGATCTTTGTAATTTGGCATCATTTGGATCAATGTGCACACTATATAATACTTTCCATCCAAGGCTCTAAGGATCTTCTTGCTGATGAATTTGTTGGTCATCCCATCACTTCCTAAGCCGACAATCTCATTTGTGATGATAGTGAGCCTAGAATACATTTCCACGACTCCTTCACCATCATTCATCTTGAACTTATCAAGTTGAATTTGAAACACATCCAACTTGAATTCCTTGCTGGACTCAGTACCTTCATGCATATCAACCTATCGCAAATTTCCTTTGCATTCTCAAGGCGATCTTGTTTGAATCACGGAGACACAAATCATTGAAGAGAATGACACATGTTTGAGCATTGTATTGCAACACAATCAATTATTTCATGGTTGCTTCATGATCTGGTTCATTTCCATCTTCAAAGAATGCACCTTGCAAGCCAAGACGAACAAAAACCCAAACAGCAGGGTTATGACCAAGGATATGCATTTTTATCTTATACTTCTAACTAGCAAAGTTTGTACCATCAAAATATGGACATCTACGGTGATAATTTACCTCACTAGATGCCATACTCTCTTTGGTGGTTAAACCAAATCAATTAAGACCAAGGCTCTGATACGACTTGTTGGATTGTCAGTAGGTCTAGAGGGGGTGATTAGACTACTTGACAAAATAAAAACCTATACTTTTCCCAATTTTAGTTCTTGGAAAGTTTTAGGAAGTCACACAAGTCAAGCAACACCCTACACATGCAAGTCTAGATAGTTGGCAGTGGAAAGTAAAGACTTTGCATATGAACAAAATGGGGGGGATAAAAAAAATCAAACGCAATGAAGACACGGTGATCTGTGACGTGGTTCCGATACGTTGCGCTATCGTACGTCTACATTGATGGAGACTTCAACCCACGAAGGCTAACAGCTGCGTCCACGAATGGTCCACGAAGAAGGAACCTTGTCTATGCCATCATGGCTTCCATGTACGAAAGACTAGCCTCACTCGGAGTAGATCTTCACGAAGTAGGCGATCTCCTTGCTCTTATAAACTCCTTGGTTCAACTCCACAAGATTTGGAGGCTCCCAAGTGACACCTAACCAATCTAGATGACAGCACTCTCCAAAAGGTAACAGATGTTTGTTGTAGATGATGAACTCCTTGCTCTTGTCCTTTGAAAGATACTGTCCTCAACACTCAATCACTCGATTTGGCATGGTATTAGGAGAAAGATTGGAATGAAAAGCAATTTGAGGGGGCTAAAAATCAAGGATCAAAGGTCAAACTGAAATCCTCTTGGTTTCAATACAAGTGTAGGTGGTTCACTCTCAGAAAATGTATATGGGAAGTGGTAGTTTCCAGCAACTCGGGTGGGGTATATATAGCCATCACCAAAAATCTATCTGTTACACACCTTTATGCGCAACTCGGCGGGGACCGGGTGAAACCACTCAGTGAGACCGACCAGTGCAAAAGGTTTGAACTTTAGGCATTTCGATGAGACCGATGGACGATGACCTAAGTACTTTCCACACTTTGGTGACACAGATTGAAACCACTCAGAAATTTCGAGGTGAAGTTGATTAGTTATAGAAGGTTGGCGCGCGCACTTCGTTGGTTCTGAATGTCATCTCGGTGAGACCGAGTCGTTGGGGTTTAGGCAGTGGCTCTGTCAAGTGTATCTCGGTGGTCCGGGAAGATGTGTAACGGTGGGACTGAGATTGACTTTAGGGTTTTGGACAGGTGGGAATGTGAGGGTGTGGTTGATTTTTTGAAGCAATATCTCTAAGCACTTGAGCAAATGAGTCATGACCAAAACATCATCCCCTTTTAATAGCATTGGTTTTTCCTATGATCGTTGATCACTTAACTAAAACGGTAGGGTCTTGAAGCTTTTGTCAATGCTTTGTCCTTTGCATTTGATGGGTCCACATTCATATCTCATTGTCATTCCTAATTGAACTTTCCTGGAATATTCCTTGAGTAGGCATTAGTTCAATGATGTATATGTTGTTAAGGATTACCAAAACTACCCGGTGATTAGTTGCACTTTCACTGTCCTTCTTCAACTTTGATGGAGGATTTAGTGATTTGGGATGTGTTCCATGATCATGGAGCCAACAAATATGAAAACTCTCAATTTTGCGTTGCCTCTTGTACCTCCATGAATTTATGGAGTGCATTCGTAATGATTATGGAGGCTGCCTTTTTATGGCTCTGCTAGGGTTGCTCTATGTAGATCTAGTCCCCAAAAATTGTCCACTTGAGATTATCAAATGTTCGTTGCTAATACAGATTGCGTCGCTCAAGTTAAACGTACACCGTACAATAATAAGTGGAAGTAGTAGTTGGCAGCTCATCATGAGTAGACAGCCATCTTATCATCAACACATGGGCATTCATAATATTCCCGTAGGTGTATTACGATTTTTTAAACCTACCGAAGACCTATATATTTTTAGTGGAAAACTGCCAAAACTGAGGGTTAGGAACATGTCTGGTGAATAAACGGAGGCCACTTGGCATTTAAATTGCCACTTGCCTACGGCTATCTTGTGCAAGCAAAGACTCAAAGAGCGACCCGTCTTCAATTTGAAAATATCTCAAGTACATGTTAGCCGGAGAATTTGCGGATGCAAGCAATGCAAAAGGGGAGGTTTTAAATGAGACTATCATACTTGGGTGAATCATTTGAGGCGGCCAGCTTCCTTAGTTTCAGGGCACTACACGGCGGCAGTAGGTGGCGAGAGATCATCGTGGTATATCATATCTTATCCAAATGCTCAGATATACTAGTATACACGTGCGGTTGCTTCACAGTTTTAGTGGATCTGCCTGCGTACATACGTAGGACCGCAAGAAGAAAATACGTGCATATTGCATTTGGCTCAGAGCCGTCCCACCAATCAGCTTAAGGGAGTTGCTTTTGGCTACTTGCGGTGTGTAGCGTGGTACCCCATGCACAACAAGTGAAGCAACAAATAATTTGATCGTATTTGAGTTTGGACCATTTTGCCTCTTCTCTGCAGTGGATTCGAAGTAATGAACGACCAAGCCAAGTGATAAAATACTACTACAGCAAATGATCGAGATTCTTTTTCTGTACAACCTGTTTGAATTTGCTTGCTCGCCAAGTTGCACGTGGAATCGGTCACTTTCCGTTGATTGTTGTGAACGTTGGAACGGATGAAGTGTAAGCAACTGGGATCTCATCTTAATCGGGGGTCAACTGGTGTCTGATGAATCCGCGGAATATATACATTCGGGCCATGCAGTTTGAAAATGTAACCAGCAAAACCCGCCAGTGCATTAATGACCAGATCAGCACTGACATATTTCGTATGGGAACTAAAGTCGGTAGACCAATATGCGATCCATAGCTAGGTTCATGACTAAAGAAAGATATGCCATGCGATTAATCCGCCGTACGTACTCTACTTGTTGACCAGATTAGTAGCCCGTTGTAAACTTGTAATCGGAATGTAGATGAGTTTGTGCTGGAGTTATTTTTTTTGTTCTTTTCCCGGGGAGTTTGAGCTGGAGTTGACCTCGCACGAGCATCTAGCCGTTGAGCAGCAGAAGTTGACTACCTGTCTACTGTCTCTGCGGTGTTGCTCATAGAAAATTGGGCGACCAAGATGTTTCAGGGAATCAGATACTTTGAGGAATACACTAGTAGTTCTTTTAAATCATCTTCTCTCTTTTCCCCCTGAACATTCATTTTAATTGGCCGGCCTCGTGGTTTTTCTTGGTTTTTTAGAATGCGCGGCATCCAGCAGCAGACTGCGTGTCACACATGCTGCGCCCATGGAATGCATGGATTCGTGTTCTTTTCTCCCAGGGGAAGGAATCGGCACTTTGCGTTGTCTACAACCCTGTTTAAACAAGGCCCGTGCCAACGACCTGAGCTGCGGCTCGGTGGGTGTGACGGACGTGCCAAGGAAGGCCAAGCAGGTCCAGGCTGGGCATGGAGGCGGCGCCCATGGTATGTACGTATTCTACAAGCCAACCAGCCGGCTGGAGTTCGCCGTGGTAAACTGCAAAGCCAAGCTTCGGTCTGCTGGCTAGTACGCCGCCCCGCAACCGACCGGGCTTCTCGCCGTACGTGCGTGCGCTTGCGAGCCGCGCGATCTTCTCGGACATAGCCACGGCACGTGCACGCGGAGGCGGAGGCGGCGACCTCGCCCGCCCGCCCGCCCTTGTCTTGGACAGCGCGCAGCCAGCGCCGCGCGCGCGCGGAAGTCGTCGCCCGCCTCTCTCTGCGGTCCATCGGCATGGCCGCGCGTCCATATGGGCGGCATGGCATGGCAGGGGCCATTGGACCAGGCTTCTTGGCCTTGGCGTGCATGCATGCATGCGCGGGTGCATGCATCCGGCATCCGGCCGAAGCAGCACGTCCTGCGCTCGCCCCGCGCTGTGCGGTGCCGGTGCGGACAGAGCGCGCCATGCATGCATGGCCCGCGCACAGTGGACGCTATCCCTGTGTTTTTCTTGTTTTGTTGCGTAACGAACGGGCCGCGCATGGTGGACTTTTGGGACGTACGTACTTCTTGTGTGTAGTACAGTCTCCCCCCGGAGCTTGTAGGGGCTAGGACTTCTACCCAAGCATATACCCTACTCTACCTAGGTCTGGCCTGATAGTAGGAGTATATCGAAAGAAAAATTACCGGGCCGAAAGTCAAGAGTCTAGTAAATTAAGTAAATTAACTAGACTCTGTTGCACGGCCGGGCTACATGGAATGACTTTCGGATGAGCGCCACCTGCATCCTGCATGCACGCCTGCTCACTGTGCATGCCTGGATGCAGCTGGCCAGTTGCCCTTGTTTTTCTCTCTAGGCCGTAGCTACACAAAAGCCCACGGGCTCGGTAGACTCAGGAGCTACTTCTGCTAGTACTCCAGCGAATCAGAAGAGAATGTGTTTTCAGGACTTGACTTTATTCAGAGAGATTTTCAGGACATGACCTGCCTGAAGAAAAGCAAAAAAAAAAAAAAGACACCCTCCGTTTCGCGCCTTTTCTACGGACGACCGTCCACCAACCTTAATTCGGAGATCCATCGACTGAACTTCACGTTCCTACCACCACGTCAGATCAAAATATTTCCAGGTGCCTCTCGCTCTCACTCTCAGAACCAGCGGCTCCGACACGCACGCGGAAGCATGAAATTACAGGCAAACGGCGACCTGTGAACATGCAACAAAAGGAAATCATGAGGAGTTGAACCATGCCATCATTCCGTGTACTCCAGAGAGGCAACCATTTTACATGGACCAGCGCCCGCGACGCAGCCATCCAAAGATCACTTTGCTCCCGGGGGACACAGCGCAGTTTATTTCCTTGAGGGAAGATCCGCATGATTCTCCTCCCAGTTCCACTTCCACCACGCACTCTCCAAAAGGCTTCTCAAGCTGGTGCCTAGATTTCCTCCCTCCCCACCCGGCCAAAAGCTTGCTCGCCGGTGCACATCGCCGCTGCCTGCCGGTACTACCACACACACACACACACACACACACACACACACACACACACACACACACACACATGCACTAGCGGCGAGGTAGTGTGGGTGTGTGTGGGTGGGGAGGTGAGGTGAGAAGACACCACAAGATTGACCGCAAACGATGGCCATGCGTGAAGCTACCTATCTACACTACACCACACCGCACGCTTGCAGCATGCAAGTTGCACCCTGCATGCAGCGGCAGCGCCAATGCCGACGGCGATCCAAACAAAACAAATACTACTAGTACTACACGCACAGCGCAGCGCAGCACACCATCCGCTCCAGCTCCAGCTCCACTACGATAGCCTGTCTCCCTCCTGTCTGCCCCTGGGGGATCCCGATGCCGCCATGGCTTGGACGACGGACCATCATTGCTTGCACTCACCGGACAAGAACATGTCACCCCCACTGGCCTGGCGCAGCGCACTCTACCTACATCCAGCGGAGTCTAGTATCCATCTGGGATCGTCTTTCTTTGGTCCGTAGTGCCCGGTAGGGCACGCTACAGGCTAAGCCAAAGCAGCAAAGCGCGCGGTGAGACGGGTCGATACGTGCGCGGCTTACGAACACACCGCCCTACCCAGTGGCTCCACAGGCTCGGGGGTTGGGTGGATAAAGTCGTGTAAATGGCCAATCAGGCTGCGTTAGCCCGGTGGATGTACGTGTTTTAGGGCGCACCGGCGCACCGAAACGGGAGGCGATGGGCCGGTCCACGACCCCGTGCTGCTCGCTGCGCCGGCGATCGAGGATATGCGGTGGTGGTGGCCGTCATGCCGGCGTCATAGTGCGGGTGTGTGGTGTGTGCCGGCTCATCTTTCTTAGTTTCGTTAACCGCAACCGGAGCCGATCTGGTGGACGGCCGAGATTGACACACGTGCATTACATGCACTCATAACTACTCCGACGTTCAATACGTAGTACTTGAGGAGGCCCATGGTAGCGCGAAAAGGCGTTTGTTTTCGTGAGGAATATATGTGCGGAAAAGGACAAGGAAAATGAGAGGAAATGCCGGCCAAATATGCCGAATATGTACTGCCATCCCTGAGAGGAACTCCAAATATTCCGATGCAAATCCGACGGAAGATAACCCCGCTTTTGATGTGGAACTTCACCATCCGCGTAAAAAGCTCTACTGTTTCTGTACGAAGAGGCCTACTTCCACGCCAGGATAGCCATACAGTGGCCGTCACATAATTCCTCGAAACCACAGACATAACATCCTCCAAGCTAGCCCAAGGTATCTGATGCCATCGGGTGAGTGATGGTGAAAACGTTTATGCCCACTGAGGCAAGAAAGCGCGCGCGTAGTGGAAATGCACCAGACCTGCGTCGTCATTCCTCTGCAAGCATGCCATGCATACAAGCAAGCGGCAGCAGGATTTGATTGAGGGGATGTGAGAACTCAATCCTACCGTGGAAACCAACCCTCCGGGAAGCAAGAGCTAATGGTGGATCTAGTAAAGTGACGGTAACTGGAGCCCGGTGCACATGTAGATGTAGAGATGATCAGGCTTTGGGACTTGGATTTTGGTTGACAGCAATCCAAAACTTGACGTTTAACAGCCGCTGTCAGTTCAGTCTCTGCCTACTAGAGGATGTCTTGAGCTTTTGGTGCAAGAACCACATGGGCCCGGCTGTTTTTGCCCCTCGATCGTGGTTTTTTTACTAGTTTTTTTTCCTCTTAACTGGGGACGACAAGTTGGATTATTGGGCCGTCCTACCTCACTCACAACGTGGCCCATTTCTCGTGTGTGAAATTATTGTTAGTACAAGCATCAGTCCGGCCATGTCATCATGTCGAGTGATGGATGCAATAAATTGATTCACAAGCATGACACATATTGCTTGGCTTCTTCTTTGATTCTTTTCACGTCAGCCATCACCTTCAGTGTTCTTCTACCAAGAAGAAGCAAACAGGCTTGGCTATTGCCCAGCGGGTAAAGGTTCTATTGTCCCTAGAAGGGATGTGTCTAGTTTTCCTATTAGTGCTAGTCCAATTCTTCAGTCTGAAACTGTGTGCACATTGCCAAGAGCAACTGTAGCAGAGTTGTCAAATAGCCTCAATTGACATAATAATCGCCGATATGGTCATTTTGGTGTTGGCAGCTATGAAGAAGGTCATGGTGGCTAAGATCAGATGATCGGTTAGACGGACAGGGCCTTGGTGGCGATGGTGTCAGCCAGGTGTCAGATAACTCTCAGAAGCAGCAGTGAATTTGATCGTCCCGAGAAAAATTTTGTGGGATCCCGGATCTGTCGGCTCATTACCTTCATATTTACGGGATTACCCTTATTTTTGCCGACTCCCCTTTCCCTTGGCGCGAACCAACTTCCGGACGCTTCACTTCTCGCCTCCCGCGCCGCCGCCGCCACCACCACCGCCGCCCCTCCGTCCACCCATGGCTCCCATGGCCGATCATGCTGGCACCGCCCCAACTCCTTCCGCCGCCGCCAACAAGAGGAAGCGGAGGGGAAGCCACCTCGTCCAAGGGAGGCAGCCGGCGCGGCACCACCCTTTTTTGGCCCCGCCCCAGTTCCACCATCAAGGCCGCAGGCGGGAGGAACAAGACCCCTTCCACCGACCCGTCTGGTGTGCGGGCGAAGACCGCGAGGAAGAAGGCGATTTGCGGGATGGGTTTACGGGATCTGTTCCGCTGGAGGGTTCCCGGTGCCGTAAAAAAGTTTTCTAGACGCCTTTAAACGGTTTTTGAAGGACGAGCGTATACCTGATTTGCTAGAGATACTCTTAGTTGCAACTTTAAGTGGGGAATCGGGGAAGAAACGTTGTAGGCAATGATAAGCGGGACCGGCCTGCAAGAAATTTTGAAGACTACTTTATGAGAATTCTTAGTTGGTGCAGTGCCTCGACAACATTCATAATAGTATGATGCGCTTTTCGTAACTTATATAGTGATCGCACACATGACAACTCTGCTAGAGTTGCTCCAGGAACGAAAGGACAAACAAGAGGAGGATTTGTGGAATGGCCGCATGGTCGTCCGAACTTAGAAATGAGTAGAGTCCATGCCGCTTGCTAAGCTATTCAATTGCTTATGACGCAATGGCTAATAGTCTTATACCGATCAAGATAGGATGACTAATTTAACAGCTAGCTACGGAACAAAGTTGAGCATGTTCTCAGCCAGAAAAAAAAATTGCACGCTGGATTGCCCTACGGGCACTCACTACTAAATCCCCCTCATCTTGACGGCTTGGCCACGAAAACACTTTTTGACCACCGCAACCTTCTGTTTCTGTGAGATCCCATCTAGGAGGCTTTTCCAACATCCCGCCGGAGGGGGATTCGATCACGGAGGGCTTCTACATCAATTCTATTGTCCTTCCGATGAAGCGTGAGTAGTTTACCTCAGACCTACGGGTCCATAGCTAGTAGCTAGATGGCTTCTTCTTTCTCTCTCTCTCTCTCTCTCTCTCTCTCTCTCTCTCTCTTTGATTTTCAATACCATGTTCTCCTCGATGTTCTTGGAGATATATCCGATGTAATTTTCTTTTGCAGTGTGTTTGTCGAGATCCGATGAATTGTGGATTTATGATCAGCTTATCTATGAATATTATTTGAATCTTCTCTGAATTCTTTTATGCATAATTTAATATCTTTGTAATTCTCTTCGAATTATCAGTTTGGTTTGGCCAACTAGATTGGTTTTTCTTACAATGGGAGAAGTGCTTAGTTTTGGGTTCAATCTTGCGGTGTCCTTTCTCAGTGACAGTAGGGGCAGCAAGGCACGTATTGTATTGTTGACATCAAGGATAAAAAGATTTACATCATATTGCTTGAATTTATTCCTCTACATCATGTCATCTTACTTAATGTGTTTACTCTGTTCTTCATGAACTTAATACTCTATATGCAGGCAGGAGTTGGTCGATGTGTGAAGTAATAGTAGTACATGAAGAATGGTTTCGGTCTACTTGACACGGACGTGATGCCTATATTTCATAATCATTGTCTTAAATATTGTCATAACTTGTCGATTTTCTATCAATTGCTCGACAGTAATTAGTTCACCCACCGTATTATTTGCTATCTTGAGAGAAGCCTCTAGTGAAACCTATGGCCCCCGGGGTATAATTTCCATCATATAAGTTTCCGGTCTACTATTTTCCATCTTATTAGTTTCCAATCTACTATTTTGCAATCTTTTACTTTCTGATCTATTAACCAAAAAATCCTAAAAATATTTACTTTATCGTTTGTTTAGTTTCATCTATCTCTATCAGATCTCACTTTTGCAAGTGACCGTGAAGGTATTGAGAACCCCTTTATCGTGTTGGGTGCAAATTGTTTGATTGTTTGTGCATGTATTGGTGATTTGTGCGTTGTCTCCTACTGGATTGATACCTTGGTTCTCTAACCGAGGGAAAAAATTATCTCTACTTTGCTGCATCACCCTTTCCTCTTCAAGGGAAAACCAACGCAAACTCAAGAAGTACCAGTAGGTCAAAGCTATGGAAATTATTGGCAAAGAATCAAGAACAAATATCACCAAATGATGTCATTCCTTCCAGGCGAACCTTGAAGTCACTTGGGATATCATCAACAAAAATTGTGGCCGTTGGAGTGGGTGCTTGGAGCAACTGCGGAATGCACCTCCAATTGGTGTCACTATTGATGATTATGTGAGTATTTCTTCATCTTGATGTCTTTGGCCGTGTTGATATGAAGAGTATGAGCTCATACTTATCTCAATGTTTGTGTGTAGGATCGCATCGCCAATGAGTACTACAAGCAAACTCCGGGCATCAACGGTCGGTCGTTCAATCTTCATCATTGTTGGCGATAGCTCCGGGATAGTAAGAAGTGGAGGTTGAGAGGCAAAGAATGTCCCCCAAAGAAAGGCATCAAATTCAAAGATAAGGATGATGATGATAATGATGATGCACCAAGAGGAGGAAGAATCAAAGACAAACTGGATGGAAACAAGAAGGAGAAAGCAAGAGTCAAGAGGACAGCCAAGGCAATCACTTTGAGGGATCAAATTGGTGAGATGGTGAAGATGAAAGTGAAGGAAATATTCCCTAGAGGCAATAATAAAGTTATTATTTATTTCCTTATATCATGATAAATGTTTATTATTCATGCTAGAATTGTATTAACCGGAAACATAATACATGTGTGAATACATAGACAAACAGAGTGTCACTAGTATGCCTCTACTTGACTAGCTCGTTAATCAAAAATGGTTATGTTTCCTAACCATGAACAAGGAGTTGTTATTTGATTAACGAGATCACATCATTAGGTGAATGATCTGATTGACATGACCCATTCCATTAGCTTAGCACCTGATCGTTTAGTATGTTGCTATTGCTTTCTTCATGACTTATACATGTTCCTATGACTATGAGATTATGCAACTCCCGTTTGCCGGAGGAACACTTTGTGTGCTACCAAACGTCACAACGTAAATGGGTGATTATAAAGGTGCTCTACAGGTGTCTCCAAAGGTACATGTTGGGTTGGCGTATTTCGAGATTAGGATTTGTCACTCCGATTGTCGGAGAGGTATCTCTGGGCCCTCTCGGTAATGCACATCACATAAGCCTTGCAAGCATTGCAACTAATGAGTTAGTTGTGAGATGATGTATTACGAAATGAGTAAAGAGACTTGCCGGTAACGAGATTGAACTAGGTATTGAGATACCGACGATCGAATCTCGGGCAAGTAACATACCGATGACAAAGGGAACAACGTATGTTGTTTTGCGGTCTGACCGATAAAGATCTTCGTAGAATATGTAGGAGCCAATATGAGCATCCAGGTTCCGCTATTGGTTATTGACCGGAGACGTGTCTCGGTCATGTCTACATTGTTCTCGAACCCGTAGGGTCCGCACGCTTAAGGTTTCGATGACAGTTATATTATGAGTTTATGAGTTTTGATGTACCGAAGTTAGTTCGGAGTCCCGGATGTGATCACGGACATGACGAGGAGTCTCGAAATGGTCGAGACATAAAGATTGATATATTGGACGGCTATATTCGGACACCGGAAGTGTTCCGGGTGATTTCGGAGAAAACCGGAGAGCCGGAGGGTTACCGGAACCCCCCCCCCCCCGGGAGAAGTAATGGGCCATATGGGCCTTAGTGGAGAGAGAGAGAGAGGGGCAGCCAGAGGTGGGCTGCGCGCCTCCTCCCCCTGGTCCGAATTGGACTAGGAGAGGGGGGCGGCGCCCCCCCCCCCTTTCCCTCTCCCTCCCCACTTCTTTCCCCCTCCTAGTAGGAGTCCTACTCCTACTAGGAGGAGGACTCCTCCTGGCGCGCCTATAGGGGCCGGCCGGCCTCCTCCCCTTGCTCCTTTATATACGGGGGCAGGGGGGCACCCCTAGACACACAAGTTGATCTTCGTGATCGTTCCTTAGCCGTGTGCGGTGCCCCCCTCCACCATATTTCACCTCGGTCATATTGTAGCGGTGCTTAGGTGAAGCCCTGCGACGGTAGAACATCAAGATCGTCACCACGCCGTCGTGCTGACGGAACTCCTCCCCGACGCTTTGCTGGATCGGAACCCGGGGATCGTCATCGAGCTGAACGTGTGCTAGAACTTGGAGGTGCTGTAGTTTCGGTGCTTGATCGGTCGGGCCGTGGAGACGTACGACTACATCAACCAAACGCTTCCGTTGTCGATCTACAAGGGTACGTAGATCACACTCTCCCCCCTCGTTGCTATGCATCACCATGATCTTGCGTGTGCGTAGGAAAATTTTGAAATTACTACGTTCCCCAACAGAAAGAGGCATTGTTATCCATGCATTGGGATGCTAAAGTGGCCATGGCCACGAAGAAAGAGAAGCACGAGGAGGAGAAGTGGGAGAAGTTGTGTGCCTTCGAGGAGTGCAAGATCGCCCTAGGGGAGCAAAAGAGGAAGGACGAGAGGACCGTCGAGGAGGACCGGTTAATGATGATGAAACCGAAGGGTATGGATGCAAAGACAAGAGAATTTTAGGAGATGAAAAGAACGAAGATCATGTGCCGGAGGAAGATGGAGCTTCAAAATCTTATGGCCGTTGGTGGTGTTTGGTTTGGAGAGAGTTTTGCTTTCGACAATGTTGGTGGAGGTGGCTTTGGCATGGTGGTGGTGTTGGGTTTGGGGGTGGTGAAGGGTGTGGAGGGCTCAGCATTGGGGGTGTTGGTGCCAAGGGTGGTGGTGTTGGGTTTGGAGGTGGTGGAGGGGGTGGTGGCTTCGGCAATGATGGTGGAGGTGCGTTTGGAGGTGGTGTTGGTTTCGGCCATGATGGTGGAGGTGGGGTTGATGCTTCGGTAAACCATGTGGATGACGGCGGCGGCGGTGGTGCTCGTTCTCTGGTCCAAGTTGAAGATGGTTGTGGTGGTGCTCGTTCTCCGGTCCAAGTTCATGAAGATGATGGTGCTATGGGCGGTGGTGACGATCTTCACAACAATGTGGATGTTGCTTGATTTATCCATGACCGATGATCATTTGAGCATCTTTTGTTTTGTTTGATCATATATTCGTAAGATTAAACTTGCTATCTCGTATGTTGTGCATGATTTTGGATGTGATGAACTGGTGATGTATATATAATCATTTTCATCTATTCAAATGCAAACACTTGTCAAAATTTGTGCTATGGTTCTTTTTTTGCGGTACCGCGGGCCCCTGACGCGGAACAGAATTCGTAAACACGTCCCTCAAAACATTTGCTAGACAAGTTTACTGGACCTGTTCCACCGGAGGGTTCACAGTACCGCAAAAAAGTTTTACATGCGCCCTTATACTGTTTTTGAAGGACGGGTGCATACCGGATTTGCTAGAGATGCTCTTAGTTGCAACTTTAGGTGAGGAATTGGGGAAGAAACGTTGTAATCAATGATAAGCGGGGCTGGCCTGCAAGAAATTTTGGAAAGTACTCTATGGGAACTCTTAGTTGGTGCAGTGCCTCGGCAACATTCGTATTATTACTAGCAAGATGTCCGTGCATTGCACGGAACATCAAGGTGCATTTATATGAGTAGTTTATCTTGTGGGAGATAAGGATGAACGAGGAAATGTCTTATCTACAAATGTGGAGAGGGGTGCGGCTATCTTTTTACAAACTTTGCCATAATTTTTCTTCCTATGCGTTAGATATATCTCGGACGATCTATATTGCAGGATGGCAGGCACACCATCATCATCAACTCTATTTTTTTATAAGAGTAGAGATGATGCACTCTTCGTAACTTATATAGCGATTGCACACATGACGACTCTCCAAGAACGGAAGGACAAAGGAGAGGAAGATTTGTGGAATGGCCGCATGGTCGTCCGACTTAGAAATGAGTAGAGCCCATGCAGCTTGCCAAGTTATTCAATGGCTTATGACGCAATGGCCAATAGTCTTAGGCCTACCGATCAAGATAGGACGACTAATTTAACAGCTAGCTACAGACCAAAGTCGAGCATGTTCTCAGCCAAAAAAGAAAAATCAGTAGGCTAGATTGCCCTACGGGGACTCACCATTAAAAATCCCCATCACCTTGGCGGCTTGGCCTCTAACTACAATCGGCCCGCGTCACTGTCTGCCCTCTCAAGAGCGACCGGCAACCACGCCGCGAATCTTTTGACAAACTGTTCACAAATCACCGCATATACAATGAAAGATTTTGAACGCTATCTCAGACGCTTCTGCGGGCTGCGACGACCGACCGACTGCCATGTGTGCTCTGTCGGGGTGGGCATAATTACACGAGAGAAGGCTTGCAGGTGATGAAAATCTTGTACCGCATGCAGTGCGGCAGAAGCAAGCGGCGGAAAATCGATGCGGTCTCGAGTGCTTGGACTCCATGGGTTGAGCGTCCGTTTTCTCTTGATGTCCAATGATGGTGCCGGTGGAGAAGAGAGGCCGGGGGTCGCTCGAGCGGACGGCTCCAACGGGCAAAGCACCAAGCAGACGACTGATGGGGGCCTTGGCGCGCGGCGTGATGGGAGTCTCCGCGCCAGACGACCCGAGCGTGCACATGGGCCGATCGGTGTCTGTCGAGCGTCGCGGTCTGGGATCAAACGGCCAGGATGCGCGGCTCATGCGGACGTGCGGTGTGCTACAGGCGGACCGTGACAGAGCATCGCGCGTGTGGACGAACATCCGTGCGGTGGGCGCCCGCCCTCGTGCCCATCGTCGTCCCGCCGGCGACGTCACTGTTGCTGCGGATCAGCGATGGGGTGTCACCGTGGAGCCGGCGACCGGGCGTCCATCTCCCGCTGTTCCGCGATGGCCGGCTTCCCGGAAGGAACGAACGAGCGCCAGCCTCGCCGCGGCGGGCCCAAACGAGCGCTGGTCGCATGGGCGACGGGATGCCCCGGCCCAGACGCTGTCTCGCCCGCCAGGCGCCAGGCAGCGGGTAGAGTAGAGTAGAGTACGACGGCAGCGGCACAGTGCGAGGCGGATACGGCATGGGGAGCCTGAGAGCCACTGTTGGCCTGCGAAAGCAAGGCGCACGAGCAGCACAAGCAGCAGCAGCAGCGACGACGGATCGGTCGACCGATCTGGGCAATCATGGCGCCCATTATTAACGGGGTTTTGGACGGGCACCGGCGGATTCTGCCGCTCAACCATCCCCATCCGGCCCACCCACAGCAAGCTCTTCCCCCATCTCTGACTGAAGACTCTCTCCGACGATGCGTCTCGCAGCTCTCAGGAACAGGCTGGTGCGGCGTGGCGCACGGCCTGCCTGCCTGTCACGAGTAAACAAACCACAAGTGCGGCGCTTTGACCTTCGGGCTCCCGGAGGGGGGTTTTCACCGTTTTCTAGGGTTTTGGACTTGGAAAAACCTGGAAAAAGGTCTGGGGCGGGGCTAGAAAGCGCGCCTTTGTCCTTTTGGAAACTTTTGGAAAAGCGCCGCGTTTCTGTGCTTTCTGATGTGCAGCTGTGGAGTCGGGAGTGGGGCTCCGGATTCAGGTGGCAGTGGAAGAGGCACGCACGGTGTGGTAGCAGTAGGGGTACCGAGGAACATGATCGGGATGACAACAGTGGCCGTCGTTTCCAGTCGAAGCCGTCGATCCGTCCTAGGAGTGCTTCTAGGGGGCATCGGGCGGGTGAATCTGAGCTGTGATCATGGAGGCGATGATGGCCTCGGCCAATCCAACCCGGTGGCGGGGCTCGTCGGGACTTGCGGGCGGCAGACACTGCGTCCTGACGTCGACCGGCATCTATTCCCGTCCATCCGCACCGCACCTAACCTAACCTGAGCCGGCGGGCGTAGCGGTAGCGGTGGCTACTTCTCACTAATTGATCCCCTGCCTTTCATTCGCCTTATCTCTTCTCTTTACTCTTTATTACCGCCCATGTTTCCTACTGGTGCTACGCTAGCTCTTCAGCTAACGTGAAGGAAACAGCTGGCTTTCTACTTTCTAGTAGATGGGTATATATATCAGCAACTACCTAGAGTAATGTTCTGCTTCGAGGTCTCTTCGATGCAACATATGCCATATTGCCTTTCTTGCCAGGATAGCGTTGCCTTTCACTAAGTCTGGTTTGGCATGATGTTATGTTATGATGTTAAGACAAAGGTTTAGGCACTGTTCGGCAACCCTCCACTCCCCCACTGCGGAGCGGAGCGCGTGGAGCGCCATTCTAGCCACTCCTCAGATTATAGCTGCATGCCACTCCGCTCCGGAGCGGAGTTGGGGAGTGGGAGGGAATCCGAACGGGGCTTAGTACGGCAGCGCGAGGCCAATCCTTGGGATACATGAGGTGTAGTCATTAAATTTTAATGTGAACATACTACAGTCTACCTTCAGAGTCAAGAGAGTACTGTTCTTCCTTTTTCTTTTTTGAGGTGATTTAGTACTGAGGCTACGGATGTGCTATTCTAAATGGGCTCACATCTTAGCCCATTTGTTACCGGCCTGTTTTTACAACAAAATGGCCAGCACAAAACGGGTACGTGATCGCCTGAAAAAAGGTAATAGTGGGCCACCATATCAGCTCTTCGCTGCATTCGCTCGTTCGCTACAGTTGCTTGTCATTCTTTTTTTCTTCTTTTTCTCGTTCTAAAAATTTTATTTTTATTTTTGAACTGAAAAATATCATACTTACTTCAAGGAAAATGGAGAACTCAAAAAAACTTAATGGGGTGTATTTTTTTTGCTAGCATAACTTAAAAAATGTTGATAGCTTTAAAAAAATGTCTGTGTCATTTTAAAAATGTTCACCCACTTAAAAAAAATCTAAAATATGTTTATACTATGTACAACATGTTCATGTAATTCAATAAAAATGTTAAACGTGTTTAATATTTTTTCCTGATGCATATAAAAAGTAGACATCGAAACTTATATTTAGAAAAATGTTAATCATGTATATGAAATATGTTAAACATGTATAAAAATATATTTTAGAAATATACCACACATGTAAAATGCGTATGAAAACAATTGGCATCAAAACATATATTTGAAAACAAAATGTTATTAATGTATTTGAAAAATGTTAAAATGTGTATAAAAATGTTTGGTTTGTATACAAAAAATTTACAATGTGTACGAAAAAAGCAGACATAAAAATTATAGTTAAAAATGTAATCATGTATATGAAAAATGATAAATATGTATAAAAATATTTTTAAAATACATACAAAATATGTAAAATATGTATGAAAGCAATAGGCATCAAAACATATAATTAAAACTAAATGTTAATAATGTATTTGTAAAATGTTAAAATGTGTAAAAATATCGTTTCATATGTATACCAAAAATGTACAATGTGTACGAAAAAAGTAGAGATCAAAACATATATTTTAAAAATGTTAATCATGTGTATTAAAAATATTTAGATGTATACCAAAAATGTGCAGTGTGTATGAAAACAATATATTTGACAACAATAGACATCAAAACATATATTTAAAAAATATTAATCATGTATTTAGAAAATTATTAAACATGTATTTAAATAATGTTCTTGATGTATACGAAAAATGTACATGGTGTAAGAAAAATGTAGACATGCGTTTAAAAAAGGAAAAAAATTATAAAACAAAGAAAAGGAAAAAAAGAATAAAACAAAGAAAAGGAAAAAAGAAACAAAGAAAACAAGAAAACCGGAGAAAACCAAGAAAGAAATAAAAAACCAAAGGAAATAAAGAAAAAAATCGGTGAAAACCATGAAAGTAAGGAAGAAAACGAGTGAAAAAAAAGATGAAAAAGAAAGGAAAAGGTAAAAAAATCCTTAAAAAACTAGAGCAGAGCAAACTATAGCGACACGAACAAGTTGCACTAAGGGGCCATATGCCCGCACTTTTCAGGCGAGATGGCTGCTATACTCGCGGTAAGCGAGATATAGTATTCGCGGCACAAAATGTCACCAAACTGGAATCCTCGTGAAGAAAATCCGATGGCACAAAAGGATCGCCCTAAAATGGTTCAGGCCTGTTACTTTTTGTGGATGCATGATTCATACCGTTTTGCCTCTATTCTTCGGTATGAAGAATTGGATATTCAAAATGCACAACTCCTATTCTACCGTTTTGATTCATACTTGGTAGTTTTGTTGCATGCCTCTAAGTTTCTCTATTTCACGTACGACTAAAATTCCTCAGAACTGCTTTATAGCCATCATTATTTTTCAGTATACCTAAGTATTTCATATTTTTGAAGAATTTGTTAAAATCTCTCATTCACCCCCTTTGTCGATAACTTTGATCCTACAGGAAGAGCAACACGAGAGAAATATCAATGTCAAGAGCCCAAGACAATCGTTACAACTAGATTGACACAGGAGAGAGTTAGCGGCATGATTAACACAACAACCTGCACCTGTTATTCTTGTACTAGCTGAAAACATTTTGAGAATGCCAATACCACTGACAGCCTTGAATGTTTTAAATTTCTCTAAGCTTCTCCATGGATAACGATATATCTCCATCTTCTTCCTTCAGCAGCCAGATCAATTAGAGTGGTATTTTTCGAGGCCAATTGCAAATGCAAAAAAATTAAATGGTAGATTGGGATTACACATGAGAAATGGCAAAGTGCAACAAACTTTGCAAGATTTATAACTGGCGCCGAGCAATCCAGCAGCGGTGTTCCTTCTCGTACACTGCTTCAGGCTGAGGGGTCAAAGCTTCCTACATTGCATGGAATATGTAGGGATTTTGTTACTAGTCGGATGCAGATATCAATGTATTTTTCAGGTACCCAGTGATCTTTCGTACTAGAAGAACGGTGTGGGAACATATAGGCTGGAGTATATAAGCTAGTGACTAGAGTCGCGAGGTGAAAATAATCCTGCCAGGAGCTACAGACTACAATGGAACCAAAGATCGTCTATATCAATCTCACCTTCCTCTTCATGTCATCTTTCTTCTGCCTTTTCATCACCTTTGTTGGCCATTCAGCGGCAAGCTTTTGGAGTTCTTCTTTCACGAATGGTTTCTTCTGATCAGGCAGGTGCTACATGCACTCAAAAGTTGTCATCGGGCAAATGGGCGATTGCATAAGAACTGACTAACAGCTCTTTTGGCATCAAGATTTCCTAGAGTTGTGAAAATATTTGTACAAACTCAAAAAATGCCAATAATAGCATGAGATAGAAAGGCTTCAGGAACCACCAAAGATGGTAGGGAATTAAGAGTGACGAAGAGCCAACAAATATCTAGCAATTGGAATTATGCAACCAACCCTGTGAAGGAGTTAATGGTGGCAGAGGCATTCTCTGGCTTGCGTTCGAACAGAGACCCCTGCAATAAGACAACTCATAATGGGTCTCATACAGTCATACTATAAGTAATTAATACAGTTTTATGTTAAACATGATGGGAGTGTAACATTAATGTGAAATATTAAAAGTTACAGAAGTGAACAAAATCCAGAAGTAATTAATACAGTTTTATGTTAAACATGATGGTAGGAGCAATTACCTTTGCACATGCATAACCTGTTGTAAGAGTATAGTGTTTCATAGATTTGCCTCTCAGACTATTTTTCTCTCGAAACGGAGGTATAGATTGAGTCTCCTGCAGAAGCACAAATATATTAGTAAAGCATTTTTCACAGAACAAAACCTTGTACTAACTACAAAATGCGAATGTTTAGTTTAAAAGTTTAAACAGCGACAGCAAATCTACAATTTGACTGCTAAACAACCAAAAATGGTTATTATCAGAGACAACATCAAAACCCAAAACTAATAGAAACATTTATCTAACTGTTGTGGTGGACATTTTCTCATGCATGTGCATGCTGAATGCTTACATGTTGAGAGAAATGGAAGGTTAATGGGTGCTAGCTATTTAGATATAGAAGATTTTTTGCTGCTTTTAGGCCCAGAACAACAAGGCATCTCCAACACAGCTAGGTTTAGGCTTAGGTTGACTGTTACACTATAATTTTCATAAGAGTAAAACTGCTATCTGCAGAAACAAATTAAAACTTTGCGCTCTCCGCAACAACAAATTAAATCTCTGCTCTCAGCAAAGAGAAAATTATGTGTTGATATCTGCATCAAAAACCATAGAAATTCCTGACGATGAACACATCTGAGGGAGGAGAAAACAAGGAAAACCCTGAACACGTCCAAGGGAGGAGAAAGCAAGGAAGCACGCTGCCGCCATCTTCTCCGAACCGTTGCGCTGCCTCCACCCCTCCCACCTGAGCCACCGCTGCCTCATATTCATGAGCAAGAGGGTTAGGAGAAGTGCCTTGGTTTTTTCTTTTGGCACAACATTCAGGTAGAATTCACAAGATGTAGGGGAGAGGATTTTACCCCGGTGGAACCCGATGGTTTGGGAGGGAATATGCGAGGTGTAAACCCAGCCAGATTTGTAATGCTGACAGAAATTGAAGAGGTTGTTCGACCAAGTTTCGGGCCCGGTCCAAACCAAGGCAGGGCTAACCAAACAGGGCAAAGGGGGAAATCCCACCGGGAGGGATGCCGCGGCACGGGTAGCGAAAGGTGCACACCTATGCGCCTTAGATTTTCCAAGCATGCAATATATGGTACTCCCTCTATTCCATATTAGTTGCCTCTGATATAGTACAAACTAATATGGAACGGAGGGAGTATATTTTTGCATTAACCCCCTTTCCTTGACATGTCAAATAGTAGAATAATAAAATGTATATGCAAACTAAGACTACCAGCTATTTCATCAACAAGAAAATTACAAGCTTTACAAAGGAGCGGCAAGCCACACTGGCATAGCACAAGCCACGGGCATTGTGCCTGCAACCTAAAGTATGCTATGGGTCCTCTTTGCATAAATTTGGCAAGATAAGCTACATTTTCCACTGAACCAAGCAAGCGGCACTTCAGTAACTTGTCCTAGATGACCCCACTGCAGCATCATATATAAATCGGCTTCACATCATTGGCCCCAAAGCTTAATCCACAGGAAGGACATCTTCGCTGGCGGTTTCGAAGCAACTTCTGTATACAGTCATTGCAGAAAAGATGGTAGCACTTGGTGATCACGACCTAAACGGCACCGAAGAACGAGTTGTCAGATTTGATATGGTGGCCAAGGTTATACTCCCTCCGTTCCGAATTACTTGTCGCGGGTATGATGCATCTAGATGTATTTTAGTTCTAGATACATTCATTTATGCGACGAGTAATTTGGAACGGAGGGAGTAGAAATGAAGGCAGCACTATTCACCTCTTTCTGTCGGTCGCGGCAGACACCGCACTTCAATATTCCCCTGTACTCATTGACCTCCTGATGAACCTTTTCCAACAACGACGAGGCTTCTGTCTTCACTCTAAGAGAACTAGCTTTCCTTGACATCGATTCCAAGTCATCCTCAATTCTCCTCTTACTAAACCTGGAAAACATCATTCAACTTGTGACACGAAGAAACTTGGAAGTCACATGGAGTATGGAGAGAATAAATCTCTGTAAACAATTACCTATCCTTCTCTAGTTCTACAAGCAACCCAGCAACTTCTAGTCGATTCCTCCCAACCTTGGCTTGTACTTCATCCATTGACGGTCTCAATTGTTGAGCCTCTCCCTGTAGATCCACCAGCTTTCGTTGAGCATTGCCTGAAGATACAGAATGTCGCCGTCCATCCTCTGAAAGTCTCCCTATCTGCTCTGACCAAACTTTTAACTGCAAATGGGCAAGGAAAAACATGCGTTCAGCACTCCCTAAAATATGATGTTCTCCCTTTTATGCGTTAAAATTTACCTTGTCGTCTAACTGGGCAACTTTATCTTTGTAGAGATTCATCAAGCTCTTTGCCTGCCGTAAATTCCTGTTCAGGTTGCATACCCCTAAATGCAAAGTATCCTGTGCCTGTTTCACCTTAACGCCTTCCATAAAGATCTGTAGTACCATGTAATCATAAGATGGTGCAGTACAGGTCACTGTTCAAAAAGATTCTTATATTTCTATCTCCGACAAATAAAGATAAACATGACTCTAGAATGACCATGGTCGGTTTTTCTTGTGAAAGCTATGCTGATTAATCAGCCAAATATGCGCACACATTAATAATTTGAAGTTTTCTACACAACTTCAGTATGTAGCAGTAGCACCACACCTTCTCTCTGTTGTATAACCGTAGCTGTCATTTGTTGCTGAACAGAAGTTGGGAATGTAGGCAGACTGACTACAACAAAAACATTACTTATTTTCAAGATATTGCTCCATCCAACTTGAGCATGTGTTCACCATTTAGACAGACCATCATGCCAGTTCGACTATTCAAGCAAAGACCATCATACCAGTCAGTAAAAATAAAGTGATAAAATAGTATGTTGCAGAATAGTCGAACTGACTAGCTGGCAACAAAATGACATGGAAGATGATGTTGCCAAAGAAAATGGAACAGATTCTTGTGCTTTTGCGCAAAGTATGCCAGTTTCTGCTCCCTGCACGACCAAATCAAGAGTCATCATTGACCTTTGCTTGTGTTATCCATCTACTCCCTCCGTTCCGATTTACTCGTCGTGGTTTTAGTTCAAATTTGAACTAAAACCACGACAAGTAAACCGGAACGGAGGGAGTATTACCATACCAGTTTGTCACATCAACAAGAGATCAGCACTAATCCCACAGTCGCAGCATTGGCATGTTACTTCCATAAAAGACGATTGGCACAGGAAGGATCAGTTCCTTAGAAATAGATATAGAAAATAGCCAATTGTATTGGAGACTTGGACTCACGGCCTTGTCTCAGTCAACCCCCTCATCTTGCCTTTTATTTCTCCAGCCACCTAGATTTATCTCAGTCTGGATCAAAACCCACTGCCGAAGTGGCCTGGAACTGTCTGGGTGCCACTGGTTATTGGCTCAAAGTATATATATCGTTTGCATCTCCTCTTTTCTCCCATCTTCCTCCCTCCTCTATCCTCTTCTCTTTCTTGTCTGCCTTCCTCTCCAAGCAGTATGGGAATGCTTTGGATGCCATCCTAGCGCGTCTTCTCCCTTACAGCTGCTGCAGATCAGAAGGAAGCGGCATGGAGAAGGGTAGGCTATACAGATGGAGAGGCAGGCAATGTCCTAAATTTTCAAGCAGAAGGAAGGTGAGCATGGTGATTCACGGCAAGGCATCAACTCAAGTAGTGATGCTGACAGCTTTGGTTAGGGCGGGGTCAATGGCCTCGAGGAATTGACGAGGATACAAGATGGTTATTGTGTTGTCCTGGTTCAAAAAGCAAAGAGGAAGGATGCCACACTAATTCTGCCACACACACAGGGTCCACATGGCTGGCATTGGGGTGGTGCATATCTATACCAAACCGAAAAACCAAACCAGAAAAAACCATGCTGAACCAAAACAAAAGGTTTGGTTAGTCCAGTTTTGTAAACACAAAGGAGTTAGCGGACTGGGCCAGCGAGCTTGTATTCAGCTTGTAAGTGGTCGTGCGTGCTCATGAAATCAAGCCTAAGTTGATACTCGCAGAAGGGAACTTGAAGCCTGCTATTTGGTTATGTGTCTTGAAAGTCTGCTAATTTGTGTTACAAATCATCTGGCATGTAGAGCACAATTTGAGTAATTATCCATGCTCAAAACAGAATTCTGTTGAAGTTTAGTACCAATATGTCTGGTTTCAACAAATAAACCAGGGGTTTAATCCGCCATGCTCAAAAGAAAAATATGATGCTCCAGCTCTACTTTTTTGTTAATCTGATGTCAGGAGATTATAATGCTCTGGTGGGTATCATGACAAAATTACCATTACCGACATGAAACCTGGATAAGATCATGGTGGCAATCTAAACCTTCTAGTTGCATATTTAAGTTACTGTTGGCATGTAGTTATGGGAACTGAAGTAAAAAACAAGCTTTAAGTGAAACCAAAGTCATCGTGAACATAAGTGGGTGGTTTAAGATTACACTAATTAATGTTGAAGACAAGGATACATCAACATGAACACAGAACAGCAACTGAGTCCATAAAATTACCTTTGTATTGTGGTCATCTCTCTCAATAATTTGCTGTAGCAATTGTTGATTTTGTGTTTGTATATCTTCATATGCTTGCCCAATACTCTGAAACGTCAAAAATAAGCATTTCTAGAATGCTGATTTTCTGTATTTTTACGAAGATGTAGAGATGAAACATACCTCAATCTCTGACAGGTACGCTTCACCTTCTTCATGTTTTGATTTCAATAATTCAGATAAACTACCAATATCCCTGTAACGCACAGGAAATTCACCAGTAAGCACCTTTTTCACCAGTAAAAATAGATGACGTATCCAGCTTCTGCCTACTTCAACACATGTGATGTCATATCACAGCAAAGTGTAGAGATTCCAAATATCCAGTAGAGAAACTACATCGGATAAGTATAAATAAAATGTACCTTCTGGCACTCTCCATCTTCCCCCTTAATTCAGCAATCTCAGCTTCACCACTTGCTAGTCTCTGCTGAGACATTGCTTCAGCTTCAATGGCTGCCTTAACACGCCGTTCTAGCCTACTCTCATCAAGAGAAGATTTGAGGCTATGGACATGAGCCCATTCACAATATTCTCTATCTTTGGACTCCAGCAAATCTCTGTCACAAAACAATAAGGGGTGGACATCAGAACAGTAGAAGTTTGTTTTAGTAGGACAACTGAATTTGGTACGTACTCCCTCTGTAAAGAAATATAAGAGTGTTTAGATCACTAAAGTAGTAATCTAAACACTCTTATATTTCTTTACGGAGTGAGTAATAAACAACGTTTAAAAGCTCAATACATTTTTTCGGATGATCTGGTCTCTAGACTAAATAGGAGAACAAACATAGTGGAACACGATAAATTTTAGAAGTAGTTTCATGAAAGATTTCTGCTGTAATAAAACCACCTTGAATCAGTAGAATCGCGTTTATACATTTCCACAAAGAGCTTCAACTCGCAATTCGTTTGCCTTAGTTCACAAATCTACACAGCATGTGAATTCAATGGTTCAAGAATTCATAAAAACAACATGAACGGAAATTAAAGAAACTAACTAAAACAAGCCATTTCCTGATGGCTGGTGAAGACAATGGAATCCAAAAAAAAAAATCTAGTTAAATCAGCAATTTTTTAGTATCGGTACCCTGGATCGTAGATCCCTTATCTCAGATCCAGCATGAGCAGATCTACATAATGATTCGTTGATAGTGTGCTCCTGTAAAGCACAAAATGAATAGCTTGAATTTAACTGAAACAGTCACAAAACACTCATAAACTTCTTCAACAAGCTCGTAAAAAGAAATTTACCTTTCTAGCCAGAATATCAGAAACAGAGTGAACTTCGGCTCGCAAAGAATGCAATTCTGAAGCATCATCCTTGTACTTGGATAATTCAGTTTGCATGGCACCCATTTCTCCTGGCAGTGATGACACCAGCGCTTTAAATTCTGATATGATTTGGTTCCGACCTGAACATTGAAAGTGTTTACTTATTTATATTTGGATATGGCCAGAAGAGAATAACTCAATGCTGTTAGCAAAGTCAAATAAGAATCATCATACCAGGTTCTCTCGAAGATTCTTCAAGTTTCAGCGCAAGCATATTCTTTTCATCAACTACTTTCTGCCGATTCTGTTCTAAAACTGCAATGCTTGACTCACAATTCAGAGATACCCTATGAGGAATTCCAGACAGATCAACTTTTACATTAACTTCCCTTTCTTGCCATATCATTTTATCCTTATTGACCTGAAAAGGCAAGTAGAAGCTTAGCCAAACATTACATAGCTGAGGCTCTTTGCTACATGACATGTAAATTATGCTGAGCAGTGACTACCTGTAATTTCTCTAATAGTGTTCGGCAGTGGTCCAACTCTGCTTGTGACTTTTGGAGTTGATCCTTCAGAACTTGGAAAGCTTTTGAAGAAGAAATGCTCTTAAAATCCATCAAAGTGTTCTGGTCATAAATAATAAATTACGAAGGTGAGGCTTGCAAGAATATTTTATAAAACACATCTTTCTTTACTCTAAGATTGACTCCAACGTGGAATCTCAATTAAGCCATGTTATCATTGAAATAGTAGCCAATAGATCAAACTCAAAGAAAATATTAACCTCAGATAAAATAATTAAACAATGCTTGATTAGGCATCTTTTAGTTGAGAGGATGGAAAATCAAAAATATAGATTTTGTAAAAAAAACATCTCTTTTTGAACGTCTGTATGTCACCCTCTGGAGACTACAGATAATCTAGGGTTACTTTCGTTAGTGTTGGTACTTGGCAGGAAAGCAAATCCAAAAAAGCTGCAGCAAAGCACGGGTGGAAAATACTAGTACTACATATCACCCCTGGAACAACACTAAAAAAATGTGGAACAGCATTACTTCACTTGGTATTGGCACACCTAAACAAGCCGCGTGCAAACCTGGAAGGTAGACAACTTGTTCAAAATTTCAATTCTGTCTTCGTGAAGTCTCCTTATTTCCACCAAACGTTGTGAAATCAGATCCTGATCCAAATAACAGAGCAAGCTACATTAGGTTCAGAGCAAACATAGGCAACACTGGAAGGTAAAAAAAAACTTAATATTTACCATAAACTCCTTGTGACATGCCTCTAGATCCTGCAATTCCTTTTGTTTGTCTCTGACATTATCCTCAGGCAAGCTTTTATTTCCTAAAGTTGGAAATAAGATTGGAGTACCATGTGTAGGGTCTCCCTGTGCTTTGAGGACTGCCAATTTGTGGTTGCTTTCTTCCAACTCAGCAACAGCACTTGCCAACTCCTCTTGAAAAGTTAAAAACATCTCAGTCAAGTCGATTTGACGATCCTTAACACTAGTTGCAAATAACATCATAGGAACATATATACTGTGCAAACATTGTCTAAATAGTTCCTCACGTCTTATCAGTCTGAAGGGCCACTGTGTGACTAGGTTGGTCTAGTATGCAATACGGTTGAAGTGATCCGATAATCCTCAAAAACAAGGATCAGCGTATTATTGTTGCATAAGTACAGAAATCTTAGCAGAACAAAATAAACATTCCTACCTAGCCAGTACATCTCATCCTGGCTCAGTCCAGCATGCAGTGTGCTTCCAGTGAGGGAACCCCCGGCTCTGCCTCTCTTGCATATCCAGACCTCTTTTCCAGTCGCCTCTTTGTCCCAATCCAGCTGAGATCTCTCCATTCCTTCTGATCTCTCTCCAACTCTCTCCTGTCTATTATATATCCTCTCTCGACCCCTCTCGTCCCTCTCATCTCCATCATCCTCTCTAAACCTTCCTATGTCAATGTCTGACCAGAGGTAGGAAGCGGTAGCAACTACGTGAGGCAAGAACAGCAGACAGGTGAAGAACGTTATGGTGGTAGGAACACGTCGAGGGATTGTCGGTGGGAAGGGATTTAAGGAGAGTGGGTGGTTAGATATTGATAGATTTGGTGGAAAGCATGATGCAGCGGCATATCAGAAGGGTATTGGCAGGTATGAAAGATGTCAAAATAATATATATAATAAGACATTAACAATCTGTCGTATGTAGCCATATCTATGTACGTAAAGCATCTCGTGTTTAAGCAAAGATACCTTTAAGGCGTTTCTGTTCAGCTTTGCTTCGAGCGTTTAAAAATCTCTCTTCGTGGTGCTTCTCTGTTAACCGCCTGTGCTTCAAGTGGAGATCACTAAGTTCTTGTATGGCATCATTAAGCTGTAGTGACAGCTCAGTACCAGTAGTTCGCAGTTCCCTACTACGCTCTGCAGTGAAGAAACAAAGAAAGGTAATGTTACCAAAGGGGTATGGAATTTTCAGTCCTTTAGCTGTAATTAATAAATAAATATTACCAAGGAAATGTGAAGAACAAACCATTTTCAGGTAATGCCGCAAAGAGATCTAACAGCGACTTCTTATTTGCATGCCATGAATCATTTGATGAGAACAATATATTCTGCAGCACATCAGTAGTTGACGAGTGTACATGGTTTTCCAAATGGCAACCTGAACTTTCTGTGGCACCTGTCTCAACAAGTCTGCTAAGGAAGTCCTTGTCTTTTGGGATGCATGCGCCATCTGAATAAGAAATTAGAAACTAAATCTTGTAATATTTGGCACAATATCTAAGTTTAGGATATTTCACAACCACCAACATAAATCAAATACAATAAAGTGCAAGCTTCATAGATTGCAAAAAAAAAAACTTCATGCAGATCCTAACAAGAGTGGAGAAGACACATACACTGCTTCCATTACAACTTTTTATACATGAAGAAAAAAATAATTATTAGCTGACAATCAAATCAATTCAGGTAAGAAGAAAGTCATACCTGTAGACACGTTGCTAGGACCTGCACTGCAAGAAGGATTTTGAAATCCACTTTTGCAAACAGAAGTAGCCTTCAAATCTCTCACAAGCTGTTCAAGTATAGCATTTACCGTAAAGAAAAGGAAGCCTTGTGGTATTTTGCAGCAACAACAAGGTTGGTTTTAGCTTACATGCTCCCAAGACTTGTTAGCTAGATCTTGGGTCTCATGGTGAGCCTTCTGTTTCTGCTTGAGATCGTCAAATTTACCCTCGAGGGCATGGTACTCAAACTTATGGACTGCTAGCTGTTCTGAAAGCTTTTGGTTTCTGTATTTAAGTACAGCGAAATCAAGCTGCCAACCAGGAAGAAAGTTACAAGTTAACACCAAATATAGAAATATAGAGAATAATTAATGAAAATTGCAGTGTAGAAAAGGCACAAAGGAAATCCGGTTTATGAGCACGGCTTGGCAATACTGCTGTAATGAACGATGCAAGAACAAAATCTGCAGAAGAAAGTATGGCAAATAATAGAAGTGCATTAATGATCATATATCTGTTTTGTGCATCCATATGCACGGTGGTCTAAACATCGCAACATACACCAAATAGCAATTTATATCCAATTTTTTGCAAAGGTACATGTTATTGTATCCTCAATCGTCTCTCTAAATGCATGCTAGATTTGCTTCCATGGCGACACGGCTTTTACCATATATATAACACCAACCATGTGTTGAACAATTTCAGCAGGACTTTTTAGGTCTAACTAAGGGAGGCAACATGTAAAGTTGCACAGTACACTTTGCAGTGAGATAAAGTTACGATTGACAAATGCAGATTTGACAACTGTTCATGCATATGTCAGTAGGCTGCCCATGCAACGCTCCAAGGTAAACCCTGAATGCAAGCAGGCTGGCTAATCCAGTAAAACCAGATATGCCCAAGGTAAAATAACTTATATTGCGATCTGAGAAGCTCCTGAACTAACCTGGCAATGTCGCTGACCCCAGCTACCTAATGTCCTGGCGACACGGCTTTTACTATATAACACCAATCATGCCCTGAACAATTTCAGCAAGACTTTTTAGGTCTAACTAAGGGAGACAACATGTAAAGTTGTACAGCACACTTTGCAGTTAGATAAAGTTACGACTGGACAAATGCGGATTTGACAACCATTCATGCGTATGTCAGTACGCTGCACATGCAACACTCCAAGGTAAATCCTGCACGCAAGCAGGCTGACCAATCCGGTAAAATCGGATATGCCAGGTAAAAGAGCTTATATTACGATCTGAGAAGCTCCTGAACTAACCTGGCAATGTCGCTGAACTCAGCTACCTAATAAAGGATACAAATAAAATTGAAGTAGCAAGCCTTTACAAACCAGCCTACTGCAAGCAAGCGTGAACTACTTGACAACTTGAAATGAGGAGTGTACCTTCTCGTCGTGAACAATAGCGGACTGCCTGAAGACTCTAAATGAGGTGTATATCTAACAGCGAGACAATTAGGTCTAACTAAGGCAAGAAAAGAAGTTGTGCATCAAACCTTACAGTGAGGTAAAACTGCGGCTGAAAAAGTATGGACATGCAAACCGCTAGTGGGACACGCATGCAAGGCGCAACTGGATTGCCAAAAACCGGCTTAAACAGACATGTAGCCCTAGGTAAAATGACTGACGTAATAACTGTTATTGAGATTTCAGAAGCTCCTATAGATTCATGAACTACCCTGGCAACAGTGGCGGATCTAGGGGTGGGTGGTGGGGGCCATGCCCCCCACAATTTTTTTTTGCAAATTTACTTTTACTAGTGCATATTTATATACATTTATGCCCATTTTTGTGCCGTTCAACCATGATATCCCATCCTTGCCCTCACATTGGCAAGATTCTAGATCCACCACTGCCTAGCAAGGTCGTTGACCTGGACTACCTTATGCACGATCAAAACAGTTGAAGTAACAAGTCAACACACAGTTGCCTACCTTAACAATAGTTAACTACTTAGAGACTTCAAATGAGGCGTATACCTTCTTGTCGTCGGAGGAAGGCGGAAGCGCTGGGCGCTTGGCGGGAGATACAAAGGAGTCAGAGAGCCGCCGCTTCCGATCGGGCTCACCAGTGCTGCCCATAGGTCCAAGCCTGACCAGCTGTCCCGCCTCGTCCAATCCGCCGCATGCGGAGTACACTAAACTCAGAAAAACCCGAACCAATCCTCGGGACAACACTAGTCCAACCCGACGCCACAACCCAAACCCTACCCGACCATGCGATCAATCAGAAGCAGCAAATTTGTGAGGGTTTGCTCGCGGAACGGAGCCGAGGGGAATTGATAACTGTACTGTGCGGCTTAATTTGGGATTACAGGGGGTCAGATCGGATCGAGGAGATGAGAGGGTAAGAATTAGCGGTAGTTTGGTGTGCAGTGCGTATGCGTGTACTGTGTGAAGAGTCTAGGCTCTGGGGATTGGAGAGGAAGAGGGAGGGGAGGAGGAAGAGACGGCGAGCGAAAAAAGAGTCATTTTACCTAGGGCTATAAGTCTGTTTAAGTCGGTTTTGGCAATCCAGTTGCGCCTTGCATGCGTGTCCCACTATAATGGTTGGCATGCCCATACTTGTTCAGCTGCAATTTTATCTCACTGCAAAGTTTGGTGCACAACTTCTCTTCTTGCCTTAGTTAGACCTAAAGGGTGAAATTGCATACAACTCAGCAATGTGTGAAAGTGCATACGAGTCAGCAATGCTGGTCAATAGTACAAACGCCACCAAGTTTCCAAAAAGATTAAAATCTATTATGAACAAAAAGGGAAATCTTCTAAAAGCGGATCACTAGCCAGTTAGTTCTAATTGCAGATGACTCCTGACTACTAATTCTTGACTGCAATCATGTCATTTTCTACAGCATCTTCTTTTTTTCCTTCATAGGAACAAATACTCTAATTAAGAATAGTGCAAAATAACAGGCAGTATGTAGTGGCATAAGCTTCGCCATGTACCTTTCACCATGAGAATCTATCTACCTAACTATATATGCTTCATATCATTTCCAGAGAGAAAAAATGAGATGTGGCACATTATTTAGCTCTGGCATCAGTCGGAAGATAATTCAAGCAATCTTGTAAAAAAAACTTGTTTCACTCACCATGGGAAAAGCAAACTTCAGGAGGGGATGCAGAGGTGAGCTTCAGGTGGACAGGGAGCACCGAGGCGGATGCAGGGCATTAGGGGAGCGGCGAGACGAAGAGCGCCGTGAGATGGACGGTGCGGAGAGATGCAGGGCGCGGCGAGGCGGCGCCGGGTGGCAGTAGCTGCAGGGGGTGAGGAGAGGCGTGATGAGCTGGTGGAGGGGTTTCTGAAGAGGGGGGGAGAGGCGGGATGAGCTGGTGGTGGGGTGGGGGGTTGCTGGAGAGGGGGAGGCCGGCGATGGGCGGCGGCGCTGGGTGAGGAGAGGCGGGGTTGCTGCAGGGGGGGCGGGGGAGGGGGAGGCCGGCGACGGGTGGCGGCGCTAGGTGAAGAGAGGCGGGTTGCTGCAGGGGAGCAGGGGAGGGGGGAGGTCGATGGCGGGTGGCGCCGGCGGCGGAGCTGGGTGAGGAGGCGCAGGCCGCGCTCGGGGCGAGAAAAGCAGGCTGGTGGATTAGGTTTTTTTTTTAGTGTCTATACTATATTCATCAGCTAGCTCATTTCATTCGGGCATCAGTCAGATTCTCATTTTACTACCCAGCAGCGTGGACCCACATATCTCATACCAATGTGAATTCTCTAACTTGGAGGAGCCAAGTAGGAGACTAGACAACTAGCAATCCCTCCCTTCTTCTCTCGAAGTGACACAACCTAAGCAGTTTTGTTTTCGCCCCTTGCGTGGTGGTTGGTTCTGTGGCGATTTCTTAGGCAACTATGTCTGCGCCCTAGGATTTCTTCGTCGGAGATTCAACTGCCGCTGGAGATTGGTGTTCCTAGCTGCGCCAACTGTCGTCCTCGTGATTGTGTGGGTTCTAAAGGTTGAAGACACATTCGCTAGTTCCGTTGGTTTTAGACTCCACATCCACAAACCCTAGTCACCATAAACCTTTTGTTTAGCAAATTCAAAATTCACATAAACCTTTTGTACGATCTAGAGGCGTACAGTCGTAATACACTTGTTCCTCACTAGACAGGTGATTGGGGGTAAGAAGGAAGATGGCGTGCATGGACAAGGTAGAGGGGCCGATGAAGAAACTCAAGTTGTCGGGGGCGAAGAAGAAAAGAGTCGAGATTGGATGGAGGAGGAAATGGAGGAGCGCTGGAACCACAAGCACTCGGCAAACTACTCTCCGAGAAGCCAGCGTTTGCGGGCGGAATTGTTGCAGCGTTGGGACAAGCTTGGTGGCCGATGCGGGGAGTTGACTGTAAGAGTCTCGGTGATAACATCTTTTTGTTCACATTCTGTCGTGGAATTGTCATGGCAGATGTCCTAGCAAAAGGACTTAGTCGTAGGGCCATCGCAACTAGGAAGCTTAAAGGGGTTAATCGGGACAAGGAACGCGAGAGGTTTTATACTAGTTCGGCCCCTTACGATGAAGGTAAAAGCCTACGTCTAGTTGTGTTTGTAATTACTGAGGTTTCGATCACCAAGAGGCTAATCCGCCGGCTTGGCTATCGATCTCTTGTTTCTTGCCCTAAGCCGCCACCGGGTCATCCCCTTATATACATGGGTTGATGCTTGGCGGCCTACGGAGTCCCGGCCGGCTCATAAAGCATGTCCGGCTCGGTGACTTCTTTTATATGCCTTTCCTTACAAGTCTTTCCTTACATGCGACGGTTTACAATATTGGGCCTTAAGCCGCCTCTGGGCTTAGGCCTTCTATAAGCCTTAATAAACTACCGCCTTGAATCTTTACTGGGCTTTCTTTGTGACCCGCCATTAGGGCTGACCTGGCCCCTCCTCGGCGGGTCATACCTGGTAGCTATATCCCCAACATTAGGCCCCAGGTTGACTCTGAACTTTGTTCTTTGTCAATCTTCAATACTTAGACAAGATCCATTTTCCTTTCTTCGTAGAGATTTTTGTAACCCGCCATGACGTCATTTCTTGAAAACACGAAAAACTATTATGACATCATCTCTCAACGGATCTTTATTCTTTAATGCCTTCCGAGAATCGAGGCGTCCGTTTAGTTGGATAATCATTATTCGAGTCTTCCTCGATTTTTGCGCCCGCCTGTTCGCTTATCCCCTTATAAATAGGCATGCCCCGGTCTTTCTCATTCTTCTCTCTTCTTCGTCTTCTTCCTCTCGCAACCCCCGCTGCTGCTCGAGCTCCGCCACCGTCAGAGAGCACCTCACCTCCGTCGACTTTGGCCGCTGCATCGACCGGAATCAGTCGAGAGAACGGCGGCGACTCTTCGCGGAAGATCTGTGGCTGTAAGCGTTTCCCTTCTTGCTCATCAGATCTGCATTAGGGCTTTCTAGGTTTCTGCATGTTCTTCGCAGTTCATCGCAATTTCTTCGTAGTTCTTCCCCTGCAGCCTCTTCTTGATCCAAAAAGAGATATATGCTTGTGCGGTAGTTGTTTTGTGCTTACTCTTGATACTAGTAGATCCCTTTTCCCAGTATAAAGGCCTCATTAGGACTCACAAACTCATTTGCGCTAGACTTTTAGGTCTAGAATTTTTTCCATTTTGAATAGCCATTTGATCTAGAATAATATCAAGCAGTTAGAAAACTTGTTTGTCTCAACACTTAGCCGAATCTGCTTTCTCAAATATCTGTAGTCATGGCTGTTGGAAATATGCCCTAGAGGCAATAATAAATTGGTTATTATTATATTTCCTTGTTCACGATAATCGTTTATTATCCATGCTAGAATTGTATTGATAGGAAACTCAGATACATGTGTGGATACATAGACAACACCATGTCCCTAGTAAGCCTCTAGTTGACTAGCTCGTTGATCAATAGATGGTTACGGTTTCCTGACCATGGACATTGGATGTCGTTGATAACGGGATCACATCATTAGGAGAATGATGTGATGGACAAGACCCAATCCTAAGCCTAGCACAAAGATCGTGTAGTTCGTATGCTAAAGCTTTTCTAATGTCAAGTATCATTTCCTTAGACCATGAGATTGTGCAACTCCCGGATACCGTAGGAGTGCTTTGGGTGTGCCAAACGTCACAACGTAACTGGGTGGCTATAAAGGTACACTACAGGTATCTCCGAAAGTGTCTGTTGGGTTGGCACGAATCGAGACTGGGATTTGTCACTCCTGTAAACGGAGAGGTATCTCTGGGCCCATTCGGTAGGACATCATCATAATGTGCACAATGTGACCAAGGAGTTGATCACGGGATGATGTGTTACGGAATGAGTAAAGAGACTTGCCGGTAACGAGATTGAACAAGGTATCGAGATACCGACGATCGAATCTCGGGCAAGTACAATACCGCTGGACAAAGGGAATTGAATACGGGATTGATTGAATCCTCGACATCGTGGTTCATCCGATGAGATCATCGTGGAACATGTGGGAGCCAACATGGGTATCCAGATCCCGCTGTTGGTTATTGACCGGAGAGTCGTCTCGGTCATGTCTGCGTGTCTCCCGAACCCGTAGGGTCTACACACTTAAGGTTCGGTGACGCTAGGGTTGTAGAGATATTAGTATGCGGTAACCCGAAAGTTGTTCGGAGTCCCGGATGAGATCCCGGACGTCATGAGGAGTTCCGGAATGGTCCGGAGGTAAAGATTTATATATGGGAAATCCTATTTTGGCCACCGAAAAATGTTCGGGATTTTTCGGTATTGTACCGGGAAGGTTTCGGAGTGGGGCCCACCTGCATGGGGGGACCCACATGAACGTGGGTAGTGGGGGCAAGGCCCCACACCCCTGGTCAAGGCGCACCAAGATCCCCCCTTAGAAGGAATAAGATCATATCCCGAAGGGATAAGATCAAGATCCCTAAAAAGGGGGGATAACAATCGGTGTGGAAGGGAAATGATGGGATTTCTTTCCCCCACCTTTGCCAACGCCCCAATGGACTTGGAGGGCAAGAAACCAGCCCCTCCACCCCTATATATAGTGGGGAGGCACATGGGGGCAGCACCCAAGCCCCTGGCGCCTCCCTCTCCCCTCGTAACACCTCTCCCTCTCGCTGAGCTTGGCGAAGCCCTGCCGAGATCCCCGCTGCTTCCACCACCACGTCGTCGTGCTGCTGGATCTCCATCAACCTCTCCTTCCCCCTTGCTGGATCAAGAAGGACGAGACGTCTTCCCCAACCGTACGTGTGTTGAACGCGGAGGTGCCGTCCGTTCGGCGCTCGGTCATCGGTGATTTGGATCACGACGAGTACGACTCCATCAACCCCATTCTCTTGAATGCTTCCGCTCGCGATCTACAAGGGTATGTAGATGCACTCCTCTCTCTCGTTGCTAGATGACTCTATAGATTGATCTTGGTGATGCGTAGAAAATTTTAAAATTCTGCTACGTTCCCCAACAGTGGCATCATGAGCTAGGTCTATGCGTAGTTACTATGCACGAGTAGAACACAAAGTAGTTGTGGGCGTCGATATTGTCAATTTGCTTGCCGTTACTAGTCTTATCTTGATTCGGCGGCATCGTGGGATGAAGCGGCCCGGACCAACCTTACACGTACGCTTACGTGAGACCGGTTCCACCGACTGACATGCACTAGTTGCATAAGGTGGCTGGCGGGTGTCTGTCTCTCCCACTTTAGCCGGATCGGATTCGATGAACAGGGTCCTTATGAAGGGTAAATAGAAATTGGCAATTCATGTTGTGGTTTTGGCGTAGGTAAGAAACGTTCTTGCTAGGAACCTGTAGCAGCCACGTAAAAAAAACTTGCAACAACAATTAGAGGACGTCTAACTTGTTTTTGCAGCAAGTGTTTTGTGATGTGATATGGCCAAAGGTTGTGATGAATGATGAATGATATATGTGATGTATGAGATTGATCATGTTCTTGTAATAGGAATCACGACTTGCATGTCGATGAGTATGACAACCGGCAGGAGCCATAGGAGTTGTCTTTATTTATTTATGACCTGCGTGTCAACATAAACGTCATGTAATTACTTTACTTTATTGCTAAAGCGTTAGCCATAGTAGTAGAAGTAATAGATGACGAGACAACTTCAAGAAGACACGATGATGGAGATCATGGTGTCATGCCGGTGACAACGATGATCATGGAGCCCCGAAGATGGAGATCAAAAGGAGCAAAATGATATTGGCCATATCATGTCACTATTTGATTGCATGTGATGTTTATCATGTTTTACATCTTATTTGCTTAGAACGACGGTAGCTTAAATAAGATGATCCCTCACTAAAATTTCAAGAAAAGTGTTCCCCCCTAACTGTGCACCGTTGCGAAGGTTCGTCGTTTCGAAGCACCATGTGATGATCGGGTGTGATAGATTCTAACGTTCGAATACAACGGGTGTAAGCCAGATTTACACAGCAAAAACACTTAGGTTGACTTGACGAGCCTAGCATGTACAGACATGGCCTCGGAACACGGAAGACCGAAAGGTCGAGCATGAGTCGTATAGAAGATACGATCAACATGAAGATGTTCACCGATGTTGACTAGTCCGTCTCACGTGATGATCGGACATGGCCTAGTTGACTCGGATCATGTTTCACTTAGATGACTAGAGGGATGTCTATCTGAGTGGGAGTTCATTAAATGAACTTAATTATCATGAACATAGTCTAAATTGTCTTTGCAAATATGTTGTAGATAAATAGCTCACGTTGTAGCTCCCTGTTTCAATACGTTCCTAGAGAAAGACCAAGTTGAAAGATATTGTAAGCAATGATGCGGACTAGGTCCGTAGTCCGAGGAGTGTCCTCACTGCTACACAGAAGGCTTACGTCTTTGATGCACCGCTCGATATGTAAACCCCTACAACGTCGTCTGTGGATGTTGTGAACACCTGACAGACACATCCTGATGACTACTTGATAGTTTAGTGCACCATACTTTACAGCTTAGAATCGGGATTCCAATGACGTTTTGAACGCCACAGAACATATGAGATGTTCCAAGAGCTGAAATTGGGATTTCAGGCTCATGCCCGTGTTGAGAGGTGTGAGACCTCTGACAAGTTCTTTTGCCAACAATATGGAGGAGAATAGCTCAGCTAGTGAGCATGTGCTCAGAATGTCTGGGTGCTACAATCACTTAAATCAAGTGGGAGTTAAATTTCCAGATAAGATAGTGATTGATAGAGTTCTCTAGCCACTATCACTAAGCTACTAGATCTTTGTGATGAACTATGACATGCAAGGGATGGAGTTGATCCCGGAGCTGTTCGCGGTGCTTAAGACCATAAAGGGTAGAAATCAAGAAGGAGCATCAAGTGTTGATGGTTTAACAAGACCACTGGTTTCAAGAAGGGCAAGGGCTAGAAGGGAAACTTCATGGATGGTAAACCAGTTGCCGCTCCAGTGAAGGAACCCAAGGTTGAACCCAAACCCGAGACTAAGTGCTTCTATTGTAAGGGGAACGGTCACTGGTAGCGGAATTACCCCAAATGCATGGTAGATAATAAGGCTGGCAACTTCAAAGTTTATACGTGTCATTAATGTGTACCTCACTAGTACTCCTGGTAGCACTTGGGTATTGGATACCGGTTCAGTTACTATTATTGGTGACTTGAAGCAAAAGCTATGGACTAAACGGAGACTGGCTGAGGGCGAGGTGACGATGTGTGTTGGAAGTGTTTCCAAAGTTGATGAGATCACCATCGCACGCTCCATCTGCCTTCGGGATTAGTATTGAACCTAGATAAATGTTATCAGGTGTCTACGTTGAGCATGAATATGATTAGATCATGTTCATTGCAATACGATTATTCATTTAAGTTAGAGAATAATGGTTATTCTGTTTACATGAATAATACCTTTCATGGTCATGCACCCTATGTGAATGGTTCATTGAATCTCGATCATGGTAATACACATGTTCACGCCAAAAGATGTAGAGTTAATAATGATAGTACCACTTTCTTGTGGCATTGCCGCTTAGGTCATATTGGCATAAAGATGCATGAAGAAACTCCATGTCGATGGATGTTTGGAGTCACTTGATTTTGAATCGCTTGACACATGCGAGCCAGGCCTCATGGGCAGGATGACTAAGACCCCGTTTTCAGGTACAATGAAACGGGCAAGTGACTTGTTGGAAATCATACATGCTGATGCGTGTGATCCAATGAGAATTGAAGCGTGCGGTGGATATCGCTATTTTCTCATCTTCACTGACGATTTGAGTAGATATAGGTATATTTACTTAATGAAGCACAAGTCTGAAACGTTTGAAAAGTTCAGGCGATTTCAAAGTGAAGTTAAGAATCATCATAACAAAAAGATCATGTTCCTACGATCTGATCAAAAGGGAATTTTTTGAGTTATGAGTTTGGCAATCACTTAAGACATTGTGGAATTGTTTCACAGTTGAAGCCACCTGGAACACCACAAGGTAATGGTGTGTCCGGACGTCGTAATCGAACCCTATGAGATATGGTGCGATCTGTGATGTCTCATACCAATCTACCGTTTCCATTTTGAGGTTATGCGTTAGAGACAACTGCATTCACTTTAGATAGGACACCATCTAAGTCCGTTGAGACGACGTCGTATGAACATTGGTTTGGCAAGAAACCAAAGTTGTCGTTTCTTAATGTTTGGGGCTGCGATGCTTAAGGCTTCACCCGGAGAAGCTTGAACCCAAAGCGGACAAACACATCTTCATAGGATACCCAAAGGTGACAGTTGGGTATACCTTCTATCTCAGATCCGAGGGCAAATTGTTTGTCGCTAAGAACGGGTCCTTTCTCGAGAAGGAGTTTCTCTCGAAAGAATTGAGTGGGAGGAAGATAGAACTTGATGAGGTTGTCGAACCTTTATTTCAACCAGAGAATGATGCAACACAGAAAGATGTTTTCTGTGGCACCTACGTCTGTTGAATAGGAAGTTAATGATAGTGATCATGAAGCTTCGGATCAAGTTGCTATCGAACCTCGTAGGTCGACAAGGATATGTACTACTCCTAAGTGGTACGGTAATCCTGTCTTAGACATCATGTTGTTAGACAACAATGAACCTACGATCTATGGAGAAGCGATGGTGGGCCCGTATTCTGACAAATGGTTAGAAGCCATGAAATCCGAGATAGGATTCATATATCAGAACAAAGTATGGACTTTGGTGGACTTGCCCGATGATCGGCAAGCCATTGAGATAAATGGATCTTTAAGAAGAAGACGGACGTGGGCGGTAATGTTACCATCTATGAAGCTCGACTTGTGGGAAAGAGTCTTTTCACAAGTTCAAGGAGTTGACTACGATGAGAATTTCTCACCCGTAGCAATGCTTGAGTCCGTCGGAATTATGATAGCATTAGCTGTATTTTTTGATTATGAAATCTTACAGATGGATGTCAAAACAAGTTTTCTTACCAGTTTTTCGTAAGAAAAGTTGTATGTGATACAATAAAGGGTTTTGTCGATCCTAAGGATGCTAAAAGGTATGCTGGCTCCAGCGATCCTTCTATGGACTAGAGCAAGCATCTCGGAATCGGAATATATGCTTTGATGGAGTGATCAAAGCTTTTAGGTTTATACAATGTTTGCTAGAAACTTGTATTTACAAGAAAGTGAGTGGGAGCACTACAACATTTCTGATAAGTATATGTGGATGACATATTGTTGATTCAAAATGATGTAGAATTTCTGGAAAGCATAAACGGTTGTTTGAAGAGTGTTTTTCAAAGGAAGACCTGGATAAAGTTGCTTACATATTGGGCATCAAGATCTATAGAGATAGATCAAGACGCCTGATGATACTTTCAAAGAACGCACACCTTGACATGTTTTTGAAGGAGTTCAAAATAGATCAGTCAAAGAAGGGGTTCTTACCTGAGTTGTAAGGTGTGAAGTTGAGTAAGACTCAAAGCTTGACCACGACAGAAGAAAGAGGAAGGACGAAGGTCGTCCCCTATGCTTTTGTCATAGGCTCTATACGGTATGCCATGCTGAAGTACCGCACCTGATGTGTGCCTTGCCACATGTCTGGAAAGAGGGTACAAAGGTGATCTAGGAGTAGATCACCAGATAGCGGTCAAAATTATCCTTAGAGGAATAAGGAAATGTTTCTCGGTTATGGAGGTGATAAAGAGTTCGACGTAAAGAGTTACGTCGATGCAAGATTAACACCTATCCGGATAGCTCTGAGTAGAGATACTGGATACGTATAATGGAGCAACAATTTGGAATAGCTCCAAGTGGAACGTGGTAGCAGCATCTACGATATGACATAAAGTTTTGCAAAATACATAGGGATCTGAATATGGCAAGACCCGTTGACTACAACCTCTCTCACAAGCATAACATGATCAAACCCAGAACTCTTTGAGTGTTTATCACATAGTGATGTGAACTAGATCATTGAGTCTAGTAGACTCTTGGATGTTGGTCACATGGCGATGTGACCTGTAAGTGTTAATCACATGGCGATGTGACCTAGATTATTGACTCTAGTGCAAGTGGGAGACTGTTGGAAATATGCCCTAGAGGCAATAATAAATTGGTTATTATTATATTTCCTTGTTCATGATAATCGTTTATTATAGGAAACTCAGATACATGTGTGGATACATAGACAACACCATGTCCCTAGTAAGCCTCTAGTTGACTAGCTCGTTGATCAATAGATGGTTACGGTTTCCTGACCATGGACATTGGATGTCGTTGATAACGGGATCACATCATTAGGAGAATGATGTGATGGACAAGACCCAATCCTAAGCCTAGCACAAAGATCGTGTAGTTCGTATGCTAAAGCTTTTCTAATGTCAAGTATCATTTCCTTAGACCATGAGATTGTGCAACTCTCGGATACCGTAGGAGTGCTTTGGGTGTGCCAAACGTCACAACGTAACTGGGTGGCTATAAAGGTACACTACAGGTATCTCCGAAAGTGTCTGTTGGGTTGGCACGAATCGAGACTGGGATTTGTCACTCCGTGTAAACGGAGAGGTATCTCTGGGCCCACTCGGTAGGACATCATCATAATGTGCACAATGTGACCAAGGAGTTGATCACGGGATGATGTGTTACGGAACGAGTAAAGAGACTTGCCGGTAACGAGATTGAACAAGGTATCGGGATACCGACGATCGAATCTCGGGCAAGTACAATACCGCTGGACAAAGGGAATTGAATACGGGATTGATTGAATCCTCAACATCGTGGTTCATCCGATGAGATCATCGTGGAACATGTGGGAGCCAACATGGGTATCCAGATCCCGCTGTTGGTTATTGACCGGAGAGTCGTCTCGGTCATGTCTGCGTGTCTCCCGAACCCGTAGGGTCTACACACTTAAGGTTCGGTGACGCTAGGGTTGTAGAGATATTAGTATGCGGTAACCCGAAAGTTGTTCGGAGTCCCGGATGAGATCCCGGACGTCATGAGGAGTTCCGGAATGGTCCGGAGGTAAAGATTTATATATGGGAAGTCCTATTTTGGCCATCGGAAAATGTTCGGGATTTTTCGGTATTGTACCGGGAAGGTTCTAGAAGGTTTCGGAGTGGGGCCCACCTGCATGGGGGGACCCACATGAACGTGGGTTGTGGGGGCAAGGCCCCACACCCCTGGTCAAGGCGCACCAAGATCCCCCCTTAGAAGGAATAAGATCATATCCCGAAGGGATAAGATCAAGATCCCTAAAAAGGGGGGATAACAATCGGTGGGGAAGGGAAATGATGGGATTTCTTTCCCCCACCTTTGCCAACGCCCCAATGGACTTGGAAGGCAAGAAACCAGCCCCTCCACCCCTATATATAGTGGGGAGGCGCATGGGGGCAGCACCCAAGCCCCTGGCGCCTCCCTCTCCCCTCGTAACACCTCTCCCTCTCGCTGAGCTTGGCGAAGCCCTGCCGAGATCCCCGCTGCTTCCACCACCACGTCGTCGTGCTGCTGGATCTCCATCAACCTCTCCTTCCCCCTTGCTGGATCAAGGAGGAGACGTTTTCCCCAACCATACGTGTGTTGAACGCGGAGGTGCCATCCGTTCGGCGCTCGGTCATCGATGATTTGGATCACGACGAGTACGACTCCATCAACCCCGTTCTCTTGAACGCTTCCGCTCGCGATCTACAAGGGTGTGTAGATGCACTCCTCTCTCTCGTTGCTAGATGACTCCATAGATTGATCTTGGTGATGCGTAGAAAATTTTAAAATTCTGCTACGTTCCCCAACAATGGCGGCTTATTGCGTCGGCTTACTTTTCCTTATATGGCATTAGCCCTTACTTAAGCCGCCATTACTCCCCTATACCATCATCACTTAATTTCACCATTATCATTGAATTGAACCGGCGTGTTGCTTTCTTTTCAGTTCGTCTTTTGAACATCATGCCGTCCAAAGCACCGACTATCTGCAACTGGGTTCCCTCAACAGTGACTGAGGATAATTTGAAGGACTTCTTCTCCATAGGATTTTTGCCAGGGAAGAATGTTATGTCTTACCGTGTACCTGACCCGGACGAGGAACGGCCCAATCCAAAAGATGGTGAAGTCATTGCCTTTTCTGACCACATGAACCGTGGCTTTTCCCCACCCAGCTCAAAGTTCTTGAGAGATGTCCTCCACTTTTTCAAACTCCACCCTCAAGATATCGGCCCCAATTCCATATCCAACATCTGCAACTTCCAAGTTCTCTGTGAGGTGTACCTTCAAGAAGAACCGACTGTGGAACTCTTTAGAGAGTATTTTTATCTGAACCGCCAGAACGAGTGCACCAATGGCCCTAGCTTGGAACTTGGAGGTATCTCAATTCAGCGTCGACAGGGTGACGTCTTCCCCCCTAATAGTCTTGCCGAGTCATCCCAAGGACTAGAATCAGACTTGGTTCTATTGTCAAGACACTTCACCAGCAAATGAGAAGCCACTGCCGGGTTATCGCGCAGAGCGTCTCGACTCCAAGTTTGCACTCCCTGACAAACTCACTGCCACCGAACGCAAGAAGTTGATTCCATCCATTAAAAGGATTAATGCTTTGTTGGGGAACGGCTTAACCGGAGTTGACTTGACCCGTTGCTGGGTTGCGTGGCGGGTCATCCCTCTAAGTCGCCGATCCAAATTGATGTATGAATATGGTGGAGGCTCAGACGACTGTCTTCGTCACAGCTCCGTTCAATTAACTGAAGAAGATATTGTTTCAATGTCAACCCTTCTGGTGAATGGCAAATATGAAGACTACAGTAAAGTCGTGTTAAACCCCTTCTGCAAACTTAACCCGGCGCCAGAGGTAAAGAACCTCTGATCTCTTTCTCTTTGTATTTTTCTCAGCCGTTTTAAATACATGCATGACCTTTCATCTTGTTTATTTGTTTATAGGCCAAATCTGATTTCTGGAAAGCCAAGTATGACCACGAAGCCACCAAGAAAGCTAGAGTCGCCGCCATAACCGCCAAGAAGACGACCCGGAGGTCTAAGAAGAAGAAGAAGAGCACCACTGAGGACCTGTTGAAGCTTGACGATGATACTTCTGAGTCGGAGGTAGCCCTTGACTCCCTTGGCCAGCTTTTTAATAACCTTATTAACACTGATCATTGCCAGCACGACACGGGGGCTAGTCAGGCCGTGGAAGAAGAGGTAACTATTTCCTCCGACTCATCCCATTTGCCAAGACAGAAACTTCGAGTCGTAACCCGGAAAGTAAGGTTTTCACACCCTTTGGCTTATTTGGACCCTCATTTTCTTTTGAAAAAGCAGCAACATGAAAGCCGCCGTTAGGCCTGGAACGACGATGAACCGCCTTCCGTTCTTCAACAAACTCCTCAAAAACGCCAGAATGAGGTTTATTTCTTCGTCTTTTACTTTCCATTAATGGATCTTCTCCCTTGCATTACTAACTTTATTTTATCTTTGCAGGAGGTGTCTCGCTCTTCTGGCGACTCGCCTTAGACTCAATTCCCGGCCTTTAAGACTGCCCCTGGGTAAGGAAAAAATCATCTTTCCTCCGTGTCTTTCAAACTGCATCTTTATACTAACTGTTTCATAACATCTTCCTTAGTGGCCAAGCCAAGTCCAAGAAGGCCAAGGTGACTAGGCCGGCGGAAGACCCGTCAGTCCTTGCACCTGAACCGGCCATGCCACCTTCTCCCCCTCAAACTGAAGCACCAGAAGACCCGGCTGCTAATGCTCAATTAGATCCTCCTGAGCCGTCATCTGACGATACCATCTTTAACCCTTCTACTACCGGACCATCCAGCTCAGCCAACCCGCCATCATCGTCTGTCCAGGACGTTCTGATCACTGGAAGTTGCTTTGTTGAGTCAGGGAATCCCACCGTGTTGGCTCGTCACCCCGCTAAACAAGAGGCCCTGGAGAGAGTGAAAGTGTGTTTTGATATTTCTCATTACAGCCATCTAAACGCCAATGACATATTGTCCAGCTATCTCAGCCATGTGCACTCCAACCGTGACTCGGAAATCGAAATGGTCAAGCAGTTGCAGCTGAAGTATGAGGTATGCTCTTCCGGCTTACTTATATTCTGCCAGCCCCCAAGTCTTTAGATTATGATAATACCTGAATGATCTGTAGACTTATAATATAGACTAAAGCTTTACCTTTAGATTTTTCTGAAGTCCAATAGAGTAGAATAAACTTCACCTGTAGTCCCCAAGGGCCGGTTCACTTGATCATAAATGAGCCGGTACTTTAATTTCATAACTGTCTTATGTCGAACCCAACAAATATTGTAATCCGGCTTAATCTTGAGAGACTTTCTGAATATCATGCATTAGCCCCCAAGTGTCAAGTGTTGTTACTTTGTAAGGTACTTGGGACTTGAAATATATTAGAGTCATAAAAAATTGTTTTGGCATACATTAGCCCCCAAGTGTCAAGTGGGTTTGCAGTACAAAGTACTTGAGACTTGAATCTTGAACTTTTTAGTTTAAACCTTGACACACCTGTGTATGTTTTGTAGAACGCCTTAGCTGAATTGGGTTCCCAATTGACTGACGCCAAGACCCGACTGATAGATCAAGAGGAAGAAATCAAGTCTGCTGACTCTAAACTTCAGTTAAGTCTTGCTGAGACAGAAAAACTGAAGACCAACTTGACAGCCAAAAAGAAATCCCGGGCGGAAGAAAAGATACTGCTGACCCAACATGCTGAAAAAGTTGAAGCGGCTCTTGAGGAGGTTACCACTGAACTGACCGGTTTAAAGAACCGTGTGTCTCAAATGGTTTCCGCCATCTTTGGTAAGCCATCTATACTGATCTTTTTATACCTTCTTTTGACCCGTAAGATAAACCACCAGCTGACCCCTTGTTTAAAAAATATACACAGGCCCACGAAGCAAGAATCTGAGCCAAGATAATGTGACTAAACTGAAGGCGGTCTATACCTTAGTGGAGCAGTTGTACACTGGCGCTCAGCGAGCACTGGCTGCTATCTCTCCTGCCAATCAAGGACCCAACCGGCTCAGTGATGTCTTGAAAAAATTGTCAATCTTACCCGCCAGGTCCCAAGAAGTCAAACGATCTTGTGCCAGAGCCTTGACTGCACCGAGCCGCTCCAAAGCCTGGGTGCCAGATCTAGACCCGGTGGATGTAGCTAGGGGGTACCCGACTATAAAGGAAGACGGGTCTCTATTCGAGTAAGATGACTTAATTGCTTGCGTGAGGGGAGTTCGACCTCAGGCTACCATTCTTGGAGATGAAACCAATATTGACAAATATCAGCCGGGTTTTGATTTGGAGAACAAGAAGATGGCGACTCCTTCTTACAAGGTGCAGACCTTATCCCGCCCGTTCGTCAACACAAGTTTGCTCCAGAAGTTGATCCGGCTGGCTTGATTGATGATGAATCGGAGTTCATTGCCGTGAACGGCTTTGACTGGTCCAATCCTAGCTTTCAATTGACAGAAGGAGGTGAACCGGCGAGGGAAGAGTGAGAACCATCTTTGTGGGATTTTAAAAGCCTTGTAATAGAATTAGCTTTGAAACACTGCATATTTTTCCTATGCCATCGTGCATAAGACGCCGTGTGTGACTCTTTGCTTCCTGATGTCAACATATGCGTCATATTTATGGTTATCTCTATAATATTTCGGCTCTGTTCCTGTAGAAAAGATGAAAAAACTGGCTTGGCGGTTTAGTACCGAACGGGTCAGAACACCCGGTTTACAACCAATAGTTTATCATAGTAGAAGAAACAGAAAATAGATGCAAAAATAAACAAGGTTGAAACAACCTTCGATTAATACAAAAAACAATTGTTCCTAAATAACAGTCATACCTATATTTTTTACCTCTGGACCACCGGTTTATATGACCCGGGTGATGAGGTTGATGACCCAGTCCTTTTGAGAAGTCAATGCTTCTGTATGCCTGATGACTATCATGTCTTGGCGGCTTATTGTCAAATAGTCAAGCTGGTGAAAAGACCGTGCTGATTGTTTAAAATTGAGACAAATAAAGACCAATAAGACAAATAAGACAAATAACAGTTGGTGAACAATATAAATTAACCTTGTAATTAAAGGTTGGGGGTTTCTGATTCGAATACGATCAGTAAACCGGACCAAAGGGGTTAAGCTAAGATTCGAATACGATCATATAGCCCCCAGTGGCTTTGGCGTTGCGTCGATCAAGAGGGTACCGACAGCTATGTTCTCTTTGGTTCGAATACGACCTATGTTTAAACAGGAAGCCCCCAAATGACCTTGAGAGGTTTTTAACGACCCTGATTCGAATACGATCCAAGTCGGACCCCAAAAGGGGTTAAGATATGATTCGAATACGATCAAGAAGCCCCCTAGTGAGTTTGGCTTTTGAGCCGATCAAGAGGGTTACGACAGCTATGTTCTCTTTGGTTCGAATATGACCTATGTTTGAACAGGAAGCCCCCAAGTGATCATGAGATTTACAGCTAGATTCGAATACGATCATAAGCCGGACCAAAAAGGTTAGACTTGATTCAGATATGATCAGCTCCTTAATAGTCATTTTAAACAATGAAAAAGAGTAAAGATATATAATCTTTGAAAAGGAAAAGGACAGAGGTCCTGCTTTATTACTTATCATAGTATATACAACGTCAAAGTATGTACATGATGAGAGCCGATGGCTCAGGTGTAGTAGGGCCGAAGTTGAGCAATGTTCCATGGCCGGCGGGTCTCCCCCTTCGACTTACGTGAGTCTTTGTGCTCTCAAACGTCAATGAGGTAATATGACTCGTTGTTTAAGTTCTTGCTAACCACAAAGGGTCCTTCCCAAGGCGGGGATAGCTTGTGTGCATCTGACAGATCCTGGATGAGCCGGAGCACCATGTCACCTTCTTGAAAAGCCCTGGACTTAACCCGGCGGCTGTGATAGCGGCGTAGGTCATGTTGATAAATTGCTAATCGAGCCGCTGCTAAGTCTCTTTCCTCATCTAACAAGTCAAGCGCATCCTGTCTGGCTTGTTCATTATTAGCTTCAACATAAGCCGCCACACGAGGCGAGTCATGACGAATGTCACTAGGCAGCACTGCTTCCGCTCCATAAACCATGAAGAAGGGTGTATAACCCGTAAATCTGTTAGGGTGGTGTTAATACTCCACAATACCGAGGGTAACTCCTCTACCCAGCAACCCGGCGTCCATTATAAGGGAACCATGAGCCGGGGATTGAGACCTTTTAAGATTTCCTGATTTGCTCTCTTAGCCTACCCATTAGATTGAGGGTGAGCTACAGAAGAAACATCAAGCCGGATATGCTCACGTTGACAGAATTCCTCCATAGCCCCTTGGGATAAATTAGTGCCATTGTCAGTGATAATGCTGTGTGGAAAACCAAAGCGAAAGATCACCTTTTTCATGAACTGAACCGATGTGACTACATCACACGTACTCACTGGCTCCGCCTCAACCCACTTTGTGAATTTGTCAACTGCTACTAAAAGATGTGTCTTTTTATCCTTAGACCTTTTGAAAGGTCCAACCATGTCAAGCCCCCAGACCGCAAACGGCCAGGTGATTGGAATCATCCGCAACTCTTGAGCCGACACATGTGCTCGCAGTGCAAATTTTTGACATCCATCACACCTACTGACCAGATCCTCTGCATCAGCGTGAGCCGTCAACCAGTAAAAACCATGACGAAAAGCTTTGGCCACAAGAGACTTTGACCCAGCGTGATGACCACAATCCCCTTCATGGATCTCACGAAGTATTTCTTGGCCTTCTTCAGGAGAAACACACCGCTGAAACGCTCCAGAGACGCTGCGATGGTATAACTCTCCGTCAGAAATCATCATTGATTTGGACCGCCGGGTTATCTGTCGGGCCAGGGTCTCATCCTCTGGCAACTCGCCCCGGTCATGTAAGCCAAGAACGGTACTGTCCAATCTGGGATGACGTGAAGAGCCGCCACCAACTGTGCCTCCGGGTCAGGAACGGCCAAATCTTCCTCTGTAGGTAACTTAACAGACGGGTTATGCAAAACATCCAAAAAGGTATTAGGTGGCACCGGCTTACGCTGAGACCCCAACCGGCTTAGATCATCTGCCGCTTCGTTCTTCCTACGGTCAATGTGTTCCACCTGATAACCTTTAAAATGTCATGCAACAGCATCGACTTCACGGCGATAAGCCGCCATGAGAGGGTCCTTGGAATCCCACTTGCCTGACACCTGTTAAGCCACCAAATCTGAATCGCCAAGACACCGGACCCGGCTCAGGCTCATCTCTTTGGCCATTCGAAGACCATGGAGCAAGGCTTCATACTCTGTTGCGTTGTTAGTACAAGGAAACATCAGTCGCAACACATAACAAAACTTGTCACCTCGAGGGGAAGTTAAAACAACTCCAGCCCCCGATCCTTCCAATTGTCTGGACCCATCAAAGTGAATCGTCCAATACGTGTTGTCTGGTTTCTCTTCTGGCATCTGCATCTCTGTCCAGTCATTAATAAAGTCAACCAGCGCTTGAGATTTGATCGCAGTACGTGGCACATACTTCAACCCATGAGACCCAAGTTCAATGGCCCACTTGGCGACTCATCCAGTAGCTTCTCTATTTTGGATGATGTCTCCCAAAGGAGCAGAGCTAACCACAGTGACTGGGTGACCCTGAAAGTAATGTTTGGGCTTCTGGCTTGCCATGAACACCCCATACATGAGCTTCTGCCACTGTGGATATCTCTTTTAGATTCAATTAGCACCTCACTGACGTAGTAAACCGGCCGCTGAACCGGATGTTCCTTACCAGCCTCCTTGTGTTCCACCACAATTGCCACACTAACAGCTTGTGAGTTAGCGGCTACGTATAACAATAGCGGCTCTTTCTCAACTGGAGCAGCAAGAACCGGCGGCTCAGCAAGCTGTTTCTTTAGATTCTCAAAAGCAGAGTTTGCAGCATCGCTCCAAACGAAATCATCCGTATTTTTCATCATCTGATACAAAGGCATCGCCTTCTCCCCTAACCGGCTTATGAACCGGCTCAAAGCAGCGATGCGACCCGCCAGCCGTTGAACGTCATTGATGCACACCGGTTTGGCTAGGGAGGTGATTGCCTTAATTTTCTCCGGGTTAGCTTCAATACCCCTGTTAGATACCAAAAAACCCAAGAGTTTGCCAGCGGGGACTCCAAAAATACACTTAGCCAGGTTAAGCATCATCTTGTAGACCCGGAGGTTATCAAAGGTCTCCTTCAGATCCGTTACTAAGGTTTCCTCTTTTCTGGACTTCACCACTATATCATCCACATAAGCATGAACATTGCGCCCAATCTGATTGTGAAGGCAATTCTGCATACACTGTTGATAATTCGCCTGGGCACTCTTAAGCCCAAAAGGCATAGACACATAGCAGAAGGCTCCAAACGGAGTGATGAAGGTTGTCTTCTCCTGGTCCTTAACTGCCATCTTGATCTGATGATAACCTGAATAAGCATCCAGAAAACTCAAACGCGCGCAACCCGCCGTAGCATCAATGATCTGATCAATACGAGGGAGAGCAAAAGGGTCATCTGGACAAGCTTTGTTTAAATCGGTATAATCCACACACATACGCCAGGTGCCGTTCTTCTTGAGTACAAGCACCGGGTTGGCCAACCACTCTGGGTGAAAAACTTCCACAATGAACCCGTCCGCCAAGAGCCGGGCCACCTCTTCTCCAATGGCCTTGCGCCTTTCCTCGTTAAACCGTCGGAGAAACTGCCTGACCAGCTTAAACTTCAGATCAATATTGAGAGTGTGCTTAGCGAGTTCTCTCAGGACACCCGGCATGTCAGAAGGTTTCCATGTAAAGATGTCTTGGTTCTCACGGATGAACTCGATGAGCGCGCTTTCCTATTTTCGATCCAAGTTGGCACTGATGATGAACTGCTTGGATGAGTCGCCGGGCACAAAATCAACCATCTTGGTGTCATCAGCTGACTTGAATTTCAACACCGGTTCATGCTTCGTTGTTGGCTTTTTTAAAGACGTCATGTCTGCCGGGTCAACGTTATCTTTATAAAACTTTAACTCCTCTGTTGCGCAAACAGACTGAGCATATGCAGTGAAAGTGCGTTATATCGACTAGAGGGGGGTGAATAGGCGATTTTTATGAAAATCTTCAAAACGTGAGAGTTATGAAGACAAACAGTGAAGATTATGCCTATTACTATGCAGCGGAAGTTAGATTACACTAGGCCAGCCATGGTCATGTATTCAATAGAGTGAAAGCGCAATGACAAACAGCTTCAGTGTAATAAGGATCAGGTAGGAAGAAGTTATGAAGCCAAACAGATCATACATTCATGTTGTGAAGACAAAAGATAAAGCAAGCACGCAATGGCTTCACAATGAATAACTGTAAGTAAAAAGGAAGTGTAGATGAAACCAGTGACACGTCGAAGACAATGATTTGTTGGACCAGATCCAGTTGCTGTGACAACTGTACGTCTGGTTGGAGCGGCTAGGTATTTAAACCGAAGGACACACAGTCCCGGACACCCAGTCAAGGACACTTAGTCCAAGACACCCAGTCCTCACCGTTTTCTCCTTGAGCTAAGGTCACACAGACCTCGCCCAATCACTCTGGTAAGTCTTCAAGGTAGACTCCCAAACCTTCACAGACTTCGTTCACCGGCAATCCACAATTTCTCTTGGATGCTCAGAACGCGACGCCTAACCGTCTGGAGGATGCACAGTCCTCAAGTGTAATAAGTCTTCAGATCACACAGACACGAAGACTTAAGTGATGCCCAATTTACTCTGGCTCTGGGTGGTTAGGGCTTTTCTCCTCACTAGGAATTTTTCTCTCAAAGGCTTCGAGGTGGGTTGCTCTCAAACGACAAAAGCCGTGCACTGAAATTTAAGCAGCCAACCGTTTATGGTTGTGGGGGGTGGACTATTTATAGCCACTTGGCAACCCGACCTGATCTGTCCGAAATGACCCTGGGTCACTAAGGAACTGACACGTGTACCAACGGTCGAATTTTGAACTCACACGGCAACTTTACTTGGGCTACAAGTAAAGCTGACTTGTCTGACTCTGGACAAGATTTTCTCTCAAAGTCTTCGCTCGAAGACATAGGATTTGAATTAGGCATCACTTCAGTCATTCTGACTGGTTCTCTTGGACCCCACTTAACAGTACGGTGATTCCTATGACACAACATAAATGAAATAAAACTACGAAGGATCTAAGTCTTCGAGTTCCGTAAGCTTCATAGAGAGTCTTCTCATGTCATTGTCTTCAATATGAATATCTTCATAAACCACCATTGTCTTCAATGTCTTCGTACATTTTTAGGGGTCATCTCTGGTAATAAAACCGAATCAATGAGGGACTTCTACCTGTGTTTTCCTGCAATTCTCACAAACACATTAGTCCCTCAACTAGGTTTGCCATCAATACTCCAAAACCAACTAGGGGTGGCACTAGATGCACTTACAATCTCCCCCTTTTTGGTGATTGATGACAAACTAGTTGAAGTTTTCAACGGGGAACATAATTTGTGAAATTGTAAAGGAATTGTCTTCATAAGTTGCAAGGACTCCCCCTGAAGATGTGCATATAAGTAATTTGCTTCTTGAATGCAAATGCACATGGCAGGTTGTACTTGTGGAGATCCACTTCAACTTATGATGACAATCCACCATGCATGTGAAAGTGTATGAAGATAATGACATGCATAATGGAAAATGGATGTCTGCAGAATGAGATGAGTGCAGAATTTATCGTCGCACATGCGGAATTTATCTTCGCAAAACGGAGTGACAAACAGGTAGCAGACGGCCATCAAGGCTAAGTGTTACAACTCAAAGAAGCAAATGTAGCAAAAACGGGAGTTGTAAGCACGAAGCAAAATGTAGCAAGATATAAAGGCACCCGCCCAAAGTGACCCGCTTGAAGACTATAAACATCATGCTTCTCCCCCTTTTGTCAGTGATGACCAAAAAGGTTTGAAGACATAGAGTTTTCTACGCGTTCCCAGGCGCAGCAGGATCGGTGGAGTTGTTTGGTGGCGGTGCAGATGAGCTTGGTGCAGATTCGACGTGTGTTGAAGCAGGTGGAGATGATGTCGCGTCGTCATCTTCTTCAATAATCCGGGCAGACACGGTGGCAGCAGAAGAAGAGAATTCTGACTCTTCAAGTGATGGTGTACTTCGCATCACAGCTCTTCTTGGAGGCGTGGAGTCAAATTGGAATCTCTCTCTGAAGCCATCCTCTTGCAGTTCAGCTTCATTGCTCATCATGGTGAGGCCTTTCCAAGTGCGGCGACAGGTCTCGTGTGCGACAAACGCATTCTTGGTTGCCAGATTTCTGATGCGATTGACGTCTTGCATGATGCTTCTCATCTGCCGTTTGAGCCAGTCGTGATGCCTATCTTGCTTTTGGTGAAGAGCCACAAGAAGCTCTCGGTCATTGAGTGCTCGAGCGCGCTTCTTGGGTCTCTTGGCAGCTGTGCTGTCAGTGGCTTCAGTTGATGCAGGGGCACGTGTGGTGCCAGCCATTGGATACACTCGGGAGAGAGCTTCAACACCTTCAATGTTTTGAGTGAAGCTCTGGTGTTCTGCATTTTGAAGACTTAATGGTTGCTTGCTAGGCTCTGGATATATTGCTTCAGCAGATGTGTCCACATCTGGCAAAAATATCCTATGGTTGCGGGCTGAGGGTTGATAGGAGATTGCAGAGTGAAGCTTGATCAGCCTCATAACCCAAGGAGCATAGAACTTTAATCCAAACAGTTCTGAGGCAGACGCTGCAAAGTGACGGATGAAGAGATCCTGTGCATTGAAGCATTTGCCATGAAGAATGCAGAAGATGAGAGTCTTCATTGCACCATCAATTGTTGCATATCGAGAGTGTCCCTTTACAGGCCATAGAGTCCGCCTTATGATGTGATATATTGTTCTGGGCAGGTACTCTAAGTCTTCAACGAAGAACCTAGTTGGATAGGGTGCATTAGGAGGCAGTGGCTTCATTATTGAGAGCATCTGACTCATATCTGGCTCAGGACGCTGAAATATGCTCTCAATTGCTTCAGCATGGAGTTGGCACCCTTCTTCAAAGAATTCGCCAGGAGTGGGAAGGCCGGTAAGCTCAATTAGGTCGAAAGCATTGGCTTCATGATGGATATTGCCTGTCATCCACTCCAGAATCCATGTCTTCGGATCTCTGTTATAGCCTTTGATATGCAAAGTTGCATACAACTGGAGCAGAAGCTCTTCGTTCCAGTGCTCTTCATCAGTGATAAATGGCAGCAAACCCACTTGCTTGAAGCAATCTAGTGCTTCTTCCAGACCAGGCAGACCAGCAACAGCTTCAACCTCAAGGCGCTTGTGAGGAAAAATGCGGCCTTGGTTGTATAGGATGCATGAATAATAGCTGCGCTGTTGATGGCTCCAAAACCTATCTGATACAATACATTCCCTTGAATAAGGGTTCTTGGAGCGGTCGAAAAACGTGTTATCTGCCCTGAAGCCGTTGATGTTGAAGGAACCAGGAGTTGATGCAGGACCTGGGAACCTTGGCAGTCGTGGGATCGGCTTCTGGACCTGGGGTCTGTACGCAATATGATAGTTTAATTGTGGTCCGGCAGTAGACTCAGGCACAGAATGTTCAGGAGCAGTAGCTTCATTGTCTTCTGAAGCTATTGTTGGGGTGGGCTCCACATTTGCTTCGGCGTTGTTTGTGGCAGCCTCAACATTTGCAGACTCAGGCACGTTCTCCTGGAGAACTGCTTCTTGTTGGTGTGGGGGAGTTGGAGCTTGTGGTATCTCTGCATGCTCTCCGGCTGATGCAGCCGGAATGTTGTCAGCAGCCTGAGCCCTTGGCCCTTTGCGAAGCCTACGGAATGTAGGCGCCGGTGGAGTTGTAGTGGGTTGGGGCTCATCTTCCTCCTGTGGGCGATCTGCCCACAATGCATCTTGTGTGATTGGCGTCAATGGACGACCAATACTGATCAGTTCGCTTGTCTCAAGCTGAGGAAGGGCTGCATCATCTTGCACATTGTCTTGGAGACCAATGTCTTCAGCAGCGTTGGGTTCGTCTGCTGGAATGTCTTCAGCGTTGGGTTCATGCACAGTCAACTGACGATCTGCGTCAGGATAGCGGACGGAGAGGGGTTCAACTGTCAAGGGCTCTGTGGGAGCAGCCCGAGATTTCTTGGTCTTGCACTTCTTGATGATGGGTTCAGAAGGAGAGGCTTCAGAGTGTTTTCTCTTCTTAGCTTCAGCCTCTGCAGTCCGTGTCTTCTTGAGCTGTGAGGCGGTTGATCGACTCTTTGGCTTCGAGCCAGTCGTTGCAGCGGGGAAGACAATCGGAGCAGTTTCTGACCTTGGCGCTTCAGGTTCAGGCACATCAGCCTTCTTTTTCTTCTTCGCGGCCATCCTGGGGTCAATGCCGGGACGCCCAAGTGCCTTGCGCTTCTCTACCTCATTGTAGGCCTGTACGCAGCGATCAGCCAAAGTCTTCATGCGCTCTCGCGAGCCTTGAGCTTCAGCACGCGTCTTCAGAAATTTCTCTTTCAGCTCGTGCAACATGATCTTGAAGTTTTTCACTTCTTGCACGCTGAGCTTGGCCACGTGCTTCTTGAACTGAGCCTTTTCATAATCAATTTTCTGCTTCAGTTCTACAATTCGCTGGGCTATTGCAAGTTCTGAAGCAATTGCACCTTGAAAGGCAACGCTGAGGCCTATGGGCAGCTGCAGATCATCGAAGCTTATGTCTGGTGTGTCAAACCATTCATCAATGAATCTGTGGATGACGGTGACATCAAACAGAGGCAGATTGTTGAAGATTTCAGCATCCTCCTTGCTCTTGATGAGCTGCTCAAGTGCGTCATCTCCAAGATCTTCATCGCTTGATAGATCAATGTTTTCGCAGCGCAGAACGGTAGCAGCTGTGAGCTCTTTGCCTGTGTGTGGCTGAGGCTTCTTGGCTTCTTGTGGCTTGGAGACTCGTGATATGTCTTCAGACTGCACACTGGCTTCAGGAGGTGCAGTTGCCAATGGCTTCGCTCGTGAGATTTTGGGAGAAGCGGCTGGCTTTGAAGCTTTTGGAGCTTTTGGCTTCTTCTGCTTTGGCTTCGGAGCAGCAGGGGCGTCATCTGACTCAGTATCTGCTGGAGGGTCATTCACAGCAGTCCCTCGGACTAGGATGCGAGTGATGAGGCCTGCAAGATTGGCATACGGCCCGATGATATTGGGATCGGCGTCGCGTGAGCCATCTGCCCTTGGTGAGGAGGGACCAGGGTTGAAGTCAAGCCCAAATTTCTTCTTGTTTATCTTCGCTGACTGTTGTGCAAACTGAAAATTGCGCTTGAAGAGATTATCATCGCGGCACCAGAGAAGTGATGACGGATGTGCTTCAGCTGGCTTTGGTCCTCTCACCATGCATGGATAGAAGCCTTGAGCAATGGCTTCGACTTTGGACCTGGGTACGAGATTTTTGTATAGTACGTCTCCCCACGGTCTCTTGATGGCGCACTTCTCCGCATATTCCTGAGTGACGAAGCGGTAGTGGAACCATTGCTCTGCCCAATATCTTCGAATCCATTGGATTCGTGTCTTGCGCTGACCATAGCTTTCTTCAGGATTAGTTTTGTACATCTCTGCCAATTCATCAGGCAGATCTTTGGACGTTTCACCACATCGCTGTCTGCCTCCCTTCCTTGCTGCTGTTTCTGAAGCCATGAATAACTTGGAAGGCTTCAAGATGTTCAAAGGCTTCAAAGGCTTCCTTTTGCAAGAACTGGCTTCAGGAGAGTTGATGTGATGCTGCAAGTACTCTGCAAATGAATGCAGACTATGAGAACCAAAGGATTCTCCCACGGACATGTACCTGTGACAGCATTAAGGTGCGAGGGAAGGGGAAGAGGTCATATGCATTCTCAGAAGATTTTGAAGATAAATCGGTTTAGAAGACATAGACCTCATTGTGCGAAGACATTCACTCATAGATAAGAAGTTGGTTCCAGATTTGTACGAACCCACAGATTAGTACAAGTGAGGAATCTAACTACCTTATGAAGCACAAGTGAATATACTAGGCATGTCATGAGATGTAGCGAGATAACTAACTGATGTGAAGAGAAACTCCTTATGGCAGAAAGTGACTGAACTATGGGATCAAAAGAGGCTGTAAAAAGAGGTTTTATTTACCACACTTGGAACTGCTAGACGAAGTGAGAGTTGAGGTCGAGCAGTTCGATCCTCCGTGCCCTAACTTGGCGACGGAAGACACCTACGGCGACGGTGGAGAGAGCGATGTCCGCTGTCGGCGTGAAAACGGCGTCGGAGAGGTTGCGACAGTGAAGCGCTTCGTCGCCGGCGTCGTCGAGTGCTAGCGGTGGCGCTAGGGTTCGTGCGAGGGTGGAAGAAGCAGATAATGACCGCAGTGAATCGTATATTTATAGGGATAGAGGCGGCACTGTGCTATTACGTAGGTACCCCTGGCGGTTCGCATTTGAGGCACGCGTGGCCAGTTAGAGGAAGATTGGGATTTGTTCCACGTCCCACGCACGCCTAAATTGTCGGGCGGTCGTTCCTGCTTCTCCGGATCTTATGTGGAGGAATGAGCATTAAAAACGGACTTTTATGGTTGTCACTATGTCTTCAGCTGACAAGGACGCAGTGAAGACATTTGACAGTTTCAACAGAATGCATATGACTTGGAGAGATAGAGTTTGAGATAGAAAGCATAGAGAGGTTAGGGTCCGATCACATTCACTTAGTTCAAAAGATTCAACCAAGAAGACATAGCTATAAGTGAATGCTGTAGAGGATAGAACATCAGTACATATATATCCATATAATCAACGCAGTGAAGATAATCATGAAGACATATTGAGAATGAAGCCAAACCAAATGTGAAGACATTGAGAGGTAACGCCATGAGAGAAACACTTCAAAATGGAACGTTTGGTGGTGGCGTTACCCACCGTATAGGAAGTATTAGACCCAGACACGGCGCACAATTATCGTGGCGCTCCGAAGTCAAATTCCACATTAATGTATTCACACTTAGAATGTATGTCTTCATTGTTTGAAGATATACGCTACTTCGTGTGTTGCACATCTAAGTCATCAATATGCATAAGTGTTAGGATGTGTGCCTGATCACAGGACATTTGAGGATTCCAAGATATTTAGCTCACACCGTAACTTGCAAAATCTCTTCTCATCCAAGGGCTTGGTGAAGATATCTGCCAATTGCTCTTCAGTGTTGACGTGTATGATATCAATGTCTTCCTTCACAACATGATCTCTGAGAAAGTGATGACGAATTTCAATGTGCTTTGTCTTCGAGTGCTGAACTGGGTTGTTGGCAATCTTGATGGCGCTTTCGTTGTCGCAGTAAAGTGGCACTTGCTTCAGATGAATGCCATAATCCTTGAGTGTTTGCTTCATCCACAGAAGCTGAGCACAGCAAGATCCAGCAGCAATGTATTCAGATTCAGCAGTGGAGAGTGATACACAGTTCTGCTTCTTTGAAGACCAACATACAAGTGATCGTCCCAGAAAGTGACATGTGCCTGATGTAGACTTGCGATCAACTTTGTCACCAGCATAATCAGCATCCGAAAATCCAACCAAATCAAACTCTGAGCCCTTTGGATACCATAATCCTAGAGTTGGGGTGTGAGCCAAATATCGAAGAATTCGCTTCACAGCTAAGTGATGCGACTCCTTTGGTGTCGCTTGAAATCGAGCACACATGCAAACACTAAGCATGATATCTGGCCTAGATGCACATAAATAAAGCAAAGACCCAATCATGGAGCGGTATACCTTTTGATCGAACTCTTTACCATTGTCGTCGGGACCCAGATGATGCTTGGCTGGCATTGGTGTTGTGAAGCCTTTGCAGTCTTGCATACCGAACTTCTTCAGGCACTCTTTAAGATATTTCTCTTGAGATATGAAGATGCCGTTGCGTTGTTGCCGTATTTGAAGATCGAGGAAGAACTTCAGCTCCCCCATCATGGACATCTGATATTGCTCTTGCATCATATATCCAAACTCTTCACTATACTTCTGATTGGTGCAGCCGAAGATAATGTCATCCACATATATTTGGCACACAAACAGTTCACCATCATATGTCTTCGTGAAAAGAGTGGGATCCAGGGAACCAGGTATGAAGCCTTTGCTTTTCAGAAAGTACTTGAGTGTATAATACCAGGCCCTAGGGGCTTGTTTGAGGCCATACAGTGCCTTGTTGAGCTTGTATACCATATCAGGATGTTTTGGATTTTCAAAGCCAGGTGGTTGTGCAACATACACTTCTTCTTCAATCTTGCCATTGAGAAAGGCACTTTTCACATCCATCTGATAGAGAAGTATGTTATGATGATTTGCATAGGCCAGCAGTATGCGTATGGCTTCAAGCCTAGCCACAGGAGCAAATGTTTCATCGAAGTCAATGCCCTCCACTTGAGTATATCCTTGAGCAACGAGACGAGCTTTGTTTCTGACAACTTGACCATGCTCATCTTGTTTGTTGCGGTATATCCATTTGGTGCCTATTATGTTGTGCTTCCGTGGATCAGGACGCTTAACCAGTTCCCATACATTATTCAGCTCAAACTATTGAAGCTCTTCTTGCATAGCTTGAATCCATTCAGGTTCCATGAAGGCTTCTTCAACTTTCTTGGGTTCTGATATTGAGACGAATGCGAAATTCCCACAGAAGTTTGTTAGCTGAGTTGCCCTTGAACGAGTGAGTGGACCAGGTGCATTGATGCTGTCAAGTATTTTGTCAATTTGTACTTCATTTGCAACACGAGGGTGTGTAGGGCGAAGACTTTGCTCTTGCTGATCTATGTGGTCATTTGAAGGTATATCTTCAGGCTGAGCATTGTCTTCATGTGGATCAGGTGCTGAGATGATAAGTTCTTCTTCAGGATGAGCTTCAGAAGGTACAATCTCTCCAGTTCCCATAAGCTTGATTGATTCATTAGCTGGAACTTCATCTAGCACATTTGGCAATTGCTCTCTTTATGATCCATTGGTTTCATCAAACCGCACATCCACTGTTTCAACCACTTTGTAGTGGAAGAGATTGAAGACTCTGTAGGAGTGTGAATCCTTTCCATATCCAAGCATGAAGCCTTCATGTGCTTTTGGTGCAAACTTTGAGGTGTGGTGTGGGTCCTTGATCCAGCATTTTGCGCCAAATACTCTGAAGTAACTGACATTTGGCTTCTTGCCAGTTAGGAGTTCATAAGATGTCTTGTTCAGAAGCTTGTGAAGATAAACACGATTGATTGTATGACATGCAGTATCAATGGCTTCAGTCCAGAATTTTCTTGGAGTCTTGTATTCATCTAGCATTGTTCTGGCCATCTCAATGAGTGTTCTGTTCTTGCGTTCGACAACGCCATTCTGCTGTGGCGTGTATGGAGCTGAGAATTCATGTGTGATCCCCAAGGTATCCAGATATGTATCAAGGCCAGTGTTCTTGAATTCAGTGCCATTGTCACTTCTGATGTGCTTTATCTTGGCGCCAAAATTGTTCATAGCTCGATTTGCGAAGCGTCTGAAGACATCCTGCACTTCAGTCTTGTAAAGGATTATGTGCATCCAAGTATATCTAGAATAATCATCAACAATTACGAAGCCATAGAGGCATGCAGAAGTAGTAAAAGTTGAGTAGTGAGTGGGACCGAAAAGATCCATGTGAAGCAGTTCGAAGGATTGTGTAGTAGTCATGATTGTCTTTGAAGGATGTTTTGCCCTTGTCATCTTCCCTGCTTCACAGGCACCGCATAAATGATCTTTCTTGAACTTGACGCCTTCGATGCCTATGACATGCTTCTTCTTTGCAAGGGTGTGGAGGTTCCTCATGCCAGCATGCCCAAGCCTTCGATGCCAAAGCCAGCATTCTGAAGCTTTTGCAAGAAGACATACTGCAAGTTGTGGTCCTGCTGAGAAATCTACCACGTACAAATCATCTTTCCGATACCCTTCAAACACTAGAGATTTGTCAGATTCCATAAGCACCAGGCAGCGATATTTGCCAAACATTACAATCATATTCAAATCGCAAAGCATTGAGACAGACATTAATTTGAAGCCAAGGGATTCAACAAGCATGACTTTATCCATGTGTTGATCCCTTGAGATTGCAACTCTACCTAGACCCAATACCTTACTTTTACCAGTGTCAGCAAATGTAATGTGGCTCTTGTCGGATGGACGTAAAGTTGAGTCCATGAGAAGGCTTCTTTTGCCAGTCATGTGATTTGTACACCCACTGTCAATAATCCATTCTGAAGACTTTGAAGTCACTGGTGTCGTACCCTACAGTGCAGTTAGGGGGATAGGCTTCACGAAGGGTATTGTGAAGCATAAACATTTGACGAACCAGTGGATTATGAAAACTTAAATCCAGATTAGGACTAATAGGGAGAGTAGCATGCGATTCAGGAACGAAGTACATAATGATGCCATTTGGGCATTTTATCTTGCGCCCTACAAGATTTTTAAGGTCCCCAGCAATAGCATCAGAAGATTTTGTTTTTCTGCTGGAGACCTTTCCCTACAAAAGAGAGTTAAGCTTTCTTAACCACCCACATCTTCAAGGGTGGCTTAGAAGCAATAAGTCTAAGTGCAGCATCTGAGAATTTTGGCTTTGAAGCCTTAGCAAACAGTCTAGCAGGTGGACAATAATACTCATAAGAATAAGCAGAATAATTTTTGGTCATATGAACATGACGGTTCGAAGAACCGCTCTCATATTCGTATGCCTGAGTATGGTTTCCCTGCAAAACATCAGCGTTAGTGCGACTCAGGTGAGTCCTCTGTTCATATGAAGCCTTTGGACCGTATGAAGCCTTTGGTCTGAGGTTTGTCTTCTTCAAGTGAGGTGTCATGAAGACATTCACAGGAAGATTTTCCAGACACTTTTTCGGAACCCAGATCTTTTTCATAGGCGGTCCATTCCTGCAGTTAGTACCAATGTACCTGGCAAACACTTCACCATTCTGATTCTTAAACAGTTTATAGTTTGCATCAAAGGATTCATCAATGATAATAGGGTTAGCACAAGTGAAGCCAGATAAATTGGATGGATCTGCTGAAAGTTCCTTTGCAGCAACCCATGTAGTTTTGGGGTACTGCTCAGGTTTCCAGTAAGAGCCATCTGCATTGATTTTCCTCACAAATCCAACACCCTCTTTCCTAGGGTTACGATTCAGGATCTTCTTTTTGAGGACATCACATAATGTCTGATGCCCTTGAAGACTTTTGTACATCCCTGTTTCAAGCAATGTCTTCAACCTAGCATTCTCATCAGCAATAGCAGTGGTGTCCTCAGCAGAGGGGTTAGTTACCACATCAACATTTGAAGATATTCGAACAGCAGTAGCAGTGGAACATTCAGCAACAGAATTAGCATTATCGCGCTCAATGCATTTAAGACATGGTGGTTCAAATCCTTCCTGAGCGGGACTGATCTGTTCGGAGCAAAGTGACTCGTTTTCCTTTTGAAGGTCTTCATGAGCCACCCTCAATTTCTCAAGTTCTTGCTTCCTTTGAAGATAATCATAGGCAAGCTTTTCATGAGTTGTTGAGAGAGTATCATGACGATCTTCAAGTTCCTGATACTTAACGTGAAGGTTTTTTATGCCTTCAATTAAGGATTCAGATCGAGTCATTTCAGCACCCAACAGATCATAGCTTCTGTCTAACAGTTTTTGAATATGTTCCATAGCTTTCTGTTGTTCAGTTGCAATTTTAGCAAGCATTTTGTAGCTAGGTTTTGAGTCACATTCAGAGTCATCGTCACTGGATGTTTCATAGCGAGTAGTGCGTGTGTTTACCTTGGCACCGCGGGCCATGAAGCAGTAGGTAGGAGTGGAGTCGCTCTTGTTATTTGTGTCGGTGTCGGTGATGCAGTCATTGTCTTCAGTGTTGAAGATGGACTTGGCGACGTATGCTGTAGCCAGACTCGCAATGCCAGAATCAGACTCCTCCTCAGACTCCACCTCTGCCTCCTCAGATGCGGACTCTTCCTCTGAATCCATCTCCTTTCCAACAAACGCACGTGCCTTGCCAGATGAGCTCTTCTTGTGTGATGAAGACTTTGATGAAGACTTGGAAGAAGACTTTGAGAATTTCTTCTTCTTCTTGTCGTCAGAATCATATTCCTTGCTCTTCTTCTTCCTTCTGTTCTCATTGTCCCACTGTGGACACTCAGAGATGAAGTGTCCAGTTTTCTTGCACTTGTGACATGTTTTCTTCTTGTAGTTATGAGCAGAAGCTTCATCATTCCTTGAGCTTGATCGTGAAGATTTCCTGAAGCCTTTCTTCTTAGTGAATTTTTGGAACTTCTTCACTAGCATTGCAAGTTCTCTTCCAATGTCTTCAGGATCATCAGAACTGCAGTCAGATTCTTCTTCAGATGAGGAGACAGCTTTTGCCTTCAAGGCACGAGTTCGCCCATAGTTTGGACCGTAGATATCTCTTTTCTCAGAAAGCTGAAACTCATGTGTGTTGAGCCTCTCAAGTATGTCAGACGGATCAAGTGTCTTAAAATTAGGACGTTCTTGAATCATCAGGGCCAGGATGTCAAACGAACTATCAAGTGATCTCAGCAGCGTCTTGACGATTTCATGTTTGGTGATCTCAGTGGCGCCGAGGGCTTGAAGCTCATTTGTGATGTCAGTGAGCCGGTCAAATGTGTGCTGGACATTCTCATTGTCATTTCGCTTGAAGCGGTTGAAGAGGTTGCGAAGAACACTGATTCTTTGATCTCTCTGGGTTGAGATGCCTTCATTGACCTTGGAGAGCCAGTCCCAGACAAGCTTTGATGTCTTCAAGGCACTCACACGGCCATACTGTCCTTTGGTCAGATGACCACAGATGATATTCTTGGCAGTAGAATCCAGTTGAATGAACTTCTTGACATCAGCAGCAGTGACACCTTCTCCAGCCTTGGGAACGCCGTTTTCGACGACATACCATAGGTCGACGTCAATGGCTTCAAGATGCATGCGCATCTTATTCTTCCAGTAGGGATATTCAGTTCCATCGAAGACGGGGCAAGCAGCGGAGACTTTGATTATCCCTGCAGTCGACATAGCTAAAACTCCAAGTGGTTAAACCGAATCACACAGAACAAGGGAGCACCTTGCTCTGATACCAATTGAAAGTGCGTTATATCGACTAGAGGGGGGTGAATAGGCGATTTTTATGAAAATCTTCAAAATGTGAGAGTTATGAAGACAAACAGTGAAGATTATGCCTATTACTATGCAGCGGAAGTTAGATTACACTAGGCCAGCCATGGTCATGTATTCAATAGAGTGAAAGCGCAATGACAAACAGCTTCAGTGTAATAAGGATCAGGTAGGAAGAAGTTATGAAGCCAAACAGATCATACATTCATGTTGTGAAGACAAAAGATAAAGCAAGCACGCAATGGCTTCACAATGAATAACTGTAAGTAAAAAGGAAGTGTAGATGAAACCAGTGACACGTCGAAGACAATGATTTGTTGGACCAGTTCCAGTTGCTGTGACAACTGTACGTCTGGTTGGAGCGGCTAGGTATTTAAACCGAAGGACACACAGTCCCGGACACCCAGTCAAGGACACTTAGTCCAAGACACCCAGTCCTCACCGTTTTCTCCTTGAGCTAAGATCACACAGACCTCGCCCAATCACTCTGGTAAGTCTTCAAGGTAGACTCCCAAACCTTCACAGACTTCGTTCACCGGCAATCCACAATTTCTCTTGGATGCTCAGAACGCGACGCCTAACCGTCTGGAGGATGCACAGTCCTCAAGTTTAATAAGTCTTCAGATCACACAGACACGAAGACTTAAGTGATGCCCAATTTACTCTGGCTCTGGGTGGTTAGGGCTTTTCTCCTCACTAGGAATTTTTCTCTCAAAGGCTTCGAGGTGGGTTGCTCTCAAACGACAAAAGCCGTGCACTGAAATCTGAGCAGCCAACCGTTTATGGTTGTGGGGGGTGGACTATTTATAGCCACTTGGCAACCCGACCTGATCTGTCCGAAATGACCCTGGGTCACTAAGGAACTGACACGTGTACCAACGGTCGAATTTTGAACTCACACGGCAACTTTACTTGGGCTACAAGTAAAGCTGACTTGTCTGACTCTGGACAAGATTTTCTCTCAAAGTCTTCGCTCGAAGACATAGGATTTGAATTAGGCATCACTTCAGTCATTCTGACTGGTTTTCTTGGACCCCACTTAACAGTACGGTGATTCCTATGACACAACATAAATGAAATAAAACTACGAAGGATCTAAGTCTTCGAGTTCCGTAAGCTTCATAGGGAGTCTTCTCATGTCATTGTCTTCAATATGAATATCTTCATAAACCACCATTGTCTTCAATGTCTTCGTACATTTTTAGGGGTCATCTCTGGTAATAAAACCGAATCAATGAGGGACTTCTACCTGTGTTTTCCTGCAATTCTCACAAACACATTAGTCCCTCAACTAGGTTTGCCGTCAATACTCCAAAACCAACTAGGGGTGGCACTAGATGCACTTACATGCAGCATCTCCTTCTTCACACTCCAGGGCTATTTTCCGGCTTCCATGTATTGTAATGGTGCCCTTATAACCCGGCATCTTGAGCTGCAGATATACATAACACGGCCGAGCCATGAACTTGGCGTAAGCCGTCCGTCCAAACAGAGCATGATATGGGCTTTTGATCTTAACCACCTCAAAAGTTAACTTCTCCGCTCTGGAATCATATTCATCCCCAAAGGCTACTTCCAGTTCAATCTTACCAACTGGGTATGCCAACTTGCCAGGTACAACACCGTGAAAAACAGTGTTGGATTGCTTAAGACTCTTATCAGTCAATCCCATCCGACGGAATGTCTCATAGTAGAGGATGTTGATGCTTGATACGTCTCCAACATATCTATAATTTTTGATTGCTCCATGCTATATTATCTACTGTTTTGGACATTATTGGGCTTTATTATCCACTTTTATATTATTTTTGGGACTAACCTATTAACCGGAGGCCCAGCCCAGAATTGCTGTTTTTTTGCCTGTTTTAGGGTTTCGAAGAAAAGGAATATCAAACGGAGTCCAAACGAAATGAAACCTTCGGGAACGTGATTTACTCATCGAATACAACTCAGGAGACTTGGACCCTACGTCAAGCCAACTAACAGGAGGCCACGAGGGGTAGGGGGCGCGCTTGCCCCCCCCCCCCCCCCAGGCGCGCCCTCCACCCTCGTGGCCCCCCTGTTGCTCCACCGACATACTTCTTCCTCCTATATATATCCACGTACCCCCAAACGGTTAGAATAGGAGCCAAAACCCTAATTCCACCGCCGTAACTTTCTGTATCCACGAGATCCCATCTTGGGGCCTGTTCTGGACCTCCACCGGAGGGGGCATCGATCACGGAGGGCTTCTACATCAACACCATAGCCTCTCCGATGAAGTGTGAGTAGTTTACTTCAGACCTACGGGTCCATAGTTAGTAGCTAGATGGCTTCTTCTCTCTTTTTGGATCTCAATACAATGTTCTCCCCCTCTCTTGTGGAGATCTATTCGATGTAATCTTCTTTTTGCGGTTTGTTTGTTGAGACCGATGAATTGTGGGTTTATGATCAAGTCTATCTATGAATAATATTTGAATCTTCTCTGAATTCTTTTATGTATGATTGGTTATCTTTGCAAGTCTCTTCGAATTATCCGTTTGGTTTGGCCTACTAGATTGATCTTTCTTGCAATGGGAGAAGTGCTTAGCTTTGGGTTCAATCTTGCGGTGTCCTTTCCCGGTGACAGTAAGGGCAGCAAGGCACGTATTGTATTGTTGCCATCGAGGATAACAAGATGGGGTTTTCTTCATATTGCATGAGTCTATCCCTCTACATCATGTCATCTTGCTTAAAGCGTTACTCTGTTTTTAACTTAATACTCTAGATGCATGCTGGATAGCGGTCGATGAGTGGAGTAAGAGTAGTAGATGCAGGCAGGAGTCGGTCTACTTGTCACGGACGTGATGCCTATATACATGATCATACCTAGATATTCTCATAACTATGCTCAATTCTGTCAATTGCTCAACAGTAATTTGTTCACCCACCGTAGAATACTTATGCTCTCGAGAGAAGCCACTAGTGAAACCTATGGCCCCCGGGTCTATCTTTATCATATCAATCTCCTACTACTTAGTTATTTACTTTGCTATTTACTTTGCCTTTAGTTTACTTTGCATCTTTATCATAAAAATACCAAAAATATTATCTTATCATATCTATCAGATCTCACTCTCGTAAGTGGCCCTATAGGGATTGACAACCCATATTTGCGTTGGTTGCGAGGATTTATTTGTTTTATGCAGGTATGAGGGACTCGCGCGTAGCCTCCTACTGGATTGATACCTTGGTTCTCAAAAACTGAGGGAAATACTTACGCTACTTTGCTGCATCATCCCTTCCTCTTCGGGGAAAACCAACGCAGTGCTAAAAGAGGTAGCAATGCTACTGCCTCCATCCATGAGCACTTTAGTGAATTTATATCCACCAACCTGAGGTGCCACTACCAAGGCTAAGTGACCCAGATTGTCAACCCGGGGAGGATGATCTTCTCTGCTCCACATAATAGGCTGTTCAGACCACCTCAAATAACGTGGAATCGCCGGCTCAACAGCATTGACAATTCTCTTATGAAGCTTCTGGTCCCTCTTGCATAAACTAGTGGTAAATACATTGTATCGCCCACTATTCAACTGTTTTAGGTTGCTCTGATGTCCGGACTGTTGCTGCTGATTTTCTTGGTCGGGTTGTGGATTAGAACCTCCCTGGTTACCCGTATGGCCCTGACCGTGAAAACCGCCCCCACCTGAACCGGCGCCCTGGCCATGAAAACCACCACCGCCTGAACCGCCACCAGGCCCGTGACTTCCATCAAACATGTTTGAATTTTTGAATGCCTTCATGATTGTACAGTCCTTCCACAGATGGGTGGCTGGCTTCTCCCGAGTGCCGTGTCTTGGACAAGGTTCATTCAATAGTTGCTCGAGGGTGGGACCTGACCCGCCTGACCGAGGGGGTTGCCTACCCTTGCGCCGTTGATTGTTGCCCTGTGCATTGCTGTTAGCCACAAATTCGTCAGCCTTACGTTTATTACCTCCTTGATTTGTCGGGTTATGCTGGTGACCCTTATCGTTGCCGTTCTTCTTTCCCTTCCCTGTTTTCTCTTCATCAGACACGGGGTCCTTGGTACTATCAGAATCAGCATACTTGGCCAGAGCCGCCATCAACTGGCCCATGTCATTGCAGTCTCACTTGAGCCGCCCCAGCTTCTGCTTCAGAGGTTCAAAATGGCATTTTTTCTCCAACATTAAGACTGCCGAGCCGGCATCCATCTTATCAGATGAATGTATTATCTCCTTGACCCGGCGCATCCAATGGGTTGTGGATTCACCTTCCTCTTTCTTACAATTAGTCAGGTCCACTATTGACATAGGTTGTTTGCATGTGTCCTTGAAGTTCTGAATGAACCGGGCTTTTAATTCCGCCCATGAGCCGACGGAATTGGGGGGTAATCCTTTCAACCAAGTGCGAGCCGTTCCATCCAACATCATAGTGAAATACTTAGCCATTGTTGCATCGCTGACCTCCAACAGCTCCATCGCCATCTCATAACTCTCAATCCAGGCCCCAAGCTGCAAATCGTTCATGTAATTAGGCACCTTATGAGGCCCCTTAAAGTCTTTTGGCAAGCGCTCATTACGTATAGCTGGCACCAGGCAAGGGACACCTCCTGTTCTTGTGGCTACTCCTGCCTCAACAGAGGTTGCTGGATAAGCCGTAAAAGTTTGATGAGCCGCTTGCTCAGCTGCCAGTTGAACCGCCCGCTCAGCCTCTTGTCGGAGCCTCTCCCGATCCGCTAAATTAAGGGCTCCAGCCTGTACCGGCTCATGCCTGCGTGGTTGATTGCGGCGTTGAGCGTTACTTGACATATCAGCTGAGTCCATATGCCTGCTATAGCTCGGGCTCCGGCTCGGGCGAGGGGTTGAATGGATTCTGTCTCGACTGTAAGAGTACGCATCCTACTGCACCAGAGCCGTCTAAAGAAGTTCTCTCACCCTTCGTGTTTCAATTGCTGTCGGAGAGTCACCTTCCATCGGGAGAGCCGCCAAACGAGCCGACGCAGCAATGAGGTTTTTCAAAGGATTGGAGAAGTGACCCGGTGGTGTTGGCGCATAATGAGGCGGAGCGGTATATGCGAGGTGGGTCCATGACCAGCGACTGAACCGGTGCTCCGGGTGTCATGATCCGATTTGCCTCCGGCGGGTTACTTGGACCGGCCCTGGGTGTATGGAAAAGGTTCTTAGGATCGAGCGTCAGAGGTAGATGTGACTGGGTTTTCTGATGCCTTCTCCTCATGACCTCGTTTAACGCGTTCAGATCCACCAAGAGCCGGAAAGTCTCCGCTTGAAGCTGCTAAGCCCGAGCGTCCAAAGCCGCCCACTCCGCGGCCATCCTGAGCTCTTTTGCTGCTAAATTTTCCTTGGCCTGTGCCATCTCTTCGCGTACCCGTACCACCTCCACGTCATGCTGAACCTTATCCGCCGGCTCCACCACGGCAGTCAACAGAGCCGTCAGCTTATCCGTGAGATCCATTAGTATCTGAGCCGGGAGGCGCGCGAGGTCTCCTGACCCGGCCGCTGCCGACCCGGTGGTTGTTGCTGCTGCAGCCATGGAGTTCTGCCCGGGCTGAGTGCCTGCCATGAAGACTCCGGCTCGATTCAGCAGCTCAGAGGGGTCCAGAATACTGCTGCCATCGGAACAGCCCCCAAGCATGCCATCCTGTAGCTGATACAAGGAAACCGTCTCGCCTGTTGATGACGTAGCATCAGAACACATGGCCGTCTCACCGCCATCCACTGACTCGTCCGAGTATTCACCTCCATGGATGCAACCCACAAAGGCACGCATTACGGCGGGTCGAGTCCGTGCGGGTCTTGTGCGCTGAGCCGTCTCGATGATGTTGGTGCAGACGTCCGACACAGGGCCCGATTTGCCAATCCAGCCGATGAAGACATGAATTCCGCCGAAGGGGACCCAATAGCCGTACTCAATTGAGCCGGCCTCGGGGCCCCAGCCTTCATCGTCGGTGTAGAGCTTGCCGCGATGACTCTTGGTCATCCGGCCCACATCGTATCCCTTGAGCCCTTCGAAGTTTCCCTTCAAGAACTCAAATCCACCGTGCGCTGGCCCCATGGTGGGCGCCAACTGTCATGGAATTGTCACGGCAGATGTCCTAGCAAAAGGACTTAGTCGTAGGGCCATCACAACTAAGAAGCTTAAAGGGGTTAATCGGGACAAGGGACACGAGAGGTTTTATACTAGTTCGGCCCCTTACGATGAAGGTAAAAGTCTACGTCTAGTTGTGTTTGTAATTACTGAGGTTTCGATCACCAAGAGGCTACTCGGCCGGCTTGGCTATCGATCTCTTGTTTCTTGCCCTAAGCCGCCACCGGGTCGTCCCCTTATATACATGGGTTGACGCCTGGCGGCCTACGGAGTCCCGGCCGGCTCATAAAGCGTGTCCGGCTCGGTGACTTCTTTTATATGCCTTTCCTTACAAGTCTTTCCTTACATACGGCAGTTTACAATATTGGGCCTTAAGCCGCCTCTGGGCTTAGGCCTTCTATAAGCCTTAATAAACTATTGCCTTGAATTTTTACTGGGCTTCCTTTTGTTACCCGCCATTAGGGATGACCCGACCCCTCCTGGGCGGGTCATACCTGATAGCTATATCCCCAACACATTCCATAGTTCGGGGAAGAGGGAGGACTTGGAGGAGGGATCATGGCTGTTCAATAATGATGCATTGGTTATGGAAGATTTTGACGCCCGCAAACGGACCGAGGAATATGAATTTGACACCATTCTTATATGCGTGAGGTTGTTTGATATACCCCTAGGACTATCCTTCCCTTAACCAGCAGGCGAGGATGCAGGAGCAGAGACGAGGCCAGCCAACCACAGGGCGGCTCAAAGCAGGTGATTTTGTAACAGTAGAAGACGCGCCGGCTGTGGACGCGGAGATGCTGAAGACGCCGGCCTCCATCTCCTTGATTTTTGGCCAGCGCATGCGTTCGTTGGTATATACTGTATAAAGGCACGTAGGGGAGTAGTGTATTCCTTGGAGCTAGCACGTGAAGGACTCAATGAAGCTTGCATGTATGTTGACTTGGTGCTCTCATGTTTGACCGATTGTACAAGTTCCGTCGTAGCCAGTCATGGGGTCACACCACAGGATCCAAAGGGATCAAACAAGCAACGGTGACTCTGAATGAAGCCATCTCGCCGCAGTGGCTTGACAATGGTGGCCTGGCGAAACTGCAATTGCCGAGGCAAGCTGCCGCAGCTGCAGTATTTGGAGGCAACTTTGATGCGAAGTGGCTTCAAGGCAGGGCGGCTCGTCCGCGGCGGGCCACAGCGTTTGATTTGATCGGCATGGGCCGCAACGAGAGGTGGAGCGAGGTCAAAGCAGCGACTCAGTTGCCGTACAGACCGGCCCGAAGGCTTCAGACAACGACAGAGGCGGAGAGTAGCGGCGGCTCAACGGGACCTCCGGCGGATTACAGCCTCGGCGGCTTTAAGTGAAAGGCGGCTTGGCAACGTGTAGGGCCGGCGCCGGCGAAGCACCCGACGAAGCAAGGCAAAGACTCTCAACGGCACCAGCGGCTCAAGACGGCGATCTGCAACACGTCGCATTGGAGGTGGAGGCACCTTGGCGGCTCACAGCAAACCCACGACAGTAACTTGGCAGCAGCAGAGGCGGCTTGCCGTCGTTCGACGAGGCTGCGGCAGCAGCGACCTGTGGTAGGGACAGAGAGATGGCGAGCCGGCGGAGGAGACGGCGCTGCAACGCGGCTTGGAGCAAAGGAGCCGTAGCGGCCGAGGCAGAAAAGGAGGAGGCCGTCGACGGCGGCTTGAAGCAGTGGCTCAATGGCAGAAGCCTTGCAGGGCAATGAACTCGGTGGTCGGGAGGAGGCGCCCGCAGGCGAGCATGAAGACACACGCGCGGTGTTTTGAGGCCGCGGCGACTCCGTGGCGGCTCAGAGGAAGACCACGGCGGCTCAGGGTGTGGTCATGGCCACAGCAGAAGCAGACGCGCCATGAAGGCGACCGGCGGCTCAGGACGGAGGTGGCGCGATGACGGCTCGGACGCGGTCAAGGATGAACGAGTCCGAAGCGACAGCGGTCGGGGCGACTCGTAGTCTGGGTCAGAGTGCGTACGGCCGGCGGATCCGAGGCGAAAAAGGCACATTGAGGCGGAGACGGCGGCTACGGCGACGATGAGGTCCGGGTTGCGGTCGTCTCAGAGCGCGGCGTCTAGCGTTAGAAGGAAAGCCAGTCTGTAGTCTGAATCCAATTCATCTTAGTCTGCCAAACCTATTTATAGAGACTTTTTGGATGGCTTCTGACTTTGATCCAGAAGACCAATAGTAGTATTATGATCGATTTGACGTGCCAGCTTTGGTCAGGCCCTGTACGACTGCTTGTTCCCAGATTGGAAAAGCTGTCACCGCCGCTGAACTATTGCACGGCGGCTTGCGTGAGGCAGCGAGGACAACGGCTGCTGTAGTAGATATCAAATCGGATTCGACGGATTGCAGGTTCGAGAGCATATCAGGTGATACGGCTAATACGGTGATATGATGCACTGGTCTATTCTGGATCACTAGATCACGTTCAGTGGGACAGGATGCATCAGGTGATACGGCTAATATGGTGATATGATGCACTGCTCTATTCTGGATCACTAGATCACGTTCAGTGGGACAGGATGCATCAGGTGATACGGCTAATATGGTGATATGATGCACTGGTCTATTCTGGACCACTAGATCACGTTCAGTGGGACAGGATGCATGCACATGAGTTGGCCAGCAACCCCACTCTGAAATTGCCGGTTCGAGAGCATATCAGGTGATACGGCTAATATGGTGATATGATGCACTGGTCTATTCTGGACCACTAGATCACGTTCAGTGGGACAGGATGCATGCACATGAGTTGGCCAGCAACCCCACTCTGAAATATGCAAAATACACCCTGTTGGGGATATAGCTATCAGTTATGACCCGTCCAAGAGGGGCCGGGTCAGCCCCAATGGCGGGTTACACAAGAAGCCCAGTAAACATTAAGATGATAATTTATCAAATCTTATAGAATGCTCAAAGGCCTAGAGGCGGCTTAAGGCCCAATATTGCAACCGCCGTATGTAAGGAAAGACTTGTAAAGAAAGGCATGTAAAGGAAGTCACCGAGTCAGACATGATTATGAGCCGGCCGGGACTCTGTAGGCCGCCAGGCGTCAATCCGTGTATATAAGGGGACAACCCGGTGGCGGCTTAGGGCAAGAAACAAGAGATCGATAACCAAGCCGGCGAGTTAAGCCTCTTGGTGATCGAAACCCCAGCAATACCAACATAACTAGATGTAGGCTTTTACCTTCATCGTAAGGGGCCGAACTAGTATAAAAACTCTCGTGTCCTTTGTCCCGATTAATCCCTTTAAACTTCCTAGTTGCGATGGCCCTACGACTAAGTCCTTCCACTAGGACATCTGTCGTGACAATTCCACGACAGTTGGCGCCCACCGTGGGGCCAGCGCACAGTGGATTTGAGTTCTTGAAGGGCAACTTCGAAGGGCTCAAGGGATACGTTGTGGGCCGGATGACCAAGAGTTATCGCGACAAGCTCTACATCGACGACGAAGGCTGGGCCCCCGAGGCCGGCTCAATTGAGTACGGGTGCCGGGTCCCCTTCGGCGGAATTCACGTCTTCATCGGCCGGATCGGCGAGTCAGGCCCTGAGCCAGACGTCCACACCAACCTCGTCGAAACGGCTCAGCGCGCGAGGACCACCCGTGTTCAATCTGTCGTGAAGCATGCCTTCGTAGGCTGCATCCACGGCGGTGAATACTCTGAAGGATCGGTGGAGGGCGGTGAGACGGCCGTCTGTTCTGACACTGCATCATCAACGGGCGAGACTGACTCTTTGTACCAGCTGTAGGATGGCATGCTCGGGGGCTGTTCAGATGGCAGCAGTATTCCGGACCCCCTTGAGCCGCCGAATTGGGCCGGAGTCTTCATGGCAGGGACACAGCCCAGGCAGAACTCCACAGCAGCAGCGACAACAGCTACCGGGTCGGCCACAGCCGGGTCAGGAGACCCCGCGCGCCCCCAGCTCAGATTCTAATGGACCTCATGGATAAACTGACGACTCTGTTGACTGCCGTGGTAGAGCCGGCGGATAAAGCCCAGCATGACGCAGAGGTGGCACGCGTACGTGAAGAGATGGTGCAAGCTAAAGAAAATCTGGCCGCAGAGGAAGTCAGGATGGCAGTGGAGCGAGCGGCTTTGGACGTTCGTGCTCAACAGCTTCAAGCGGAGACCTTCCGGCTCTCGGTGGATCTGAACGCGGCAAACGAGGTCATGAGGAGAAGGCATCAGAAAACTCAGTCACGTCTACCTCTGACGCTCGATCCTAGGAACCTTTTTCATACGCCCGGAGCTGGGGGAAGCAACCCGCCAAAGGCAAACCGGATCACGACACCCGGCGTGCCGGTCCAATCGCGTGCCATGGAACCACCTCATGTAATTACCGCTCCACCTCATTACGTACCAACGCCGCCGGGTCACTTCTCCAATCCCTTGGAAAACCTCATTGCAGCGTCGGCTCGTTTGGCGACTCTCCCGATGGTAGGTGACTCACCGGCGGCAGTCGAAACACGAAGGGTGAGAGAAATCCTTCAAACAGCTCTGGCACAGCAGGATGCATACTCCTACAGTCGAGACAGTATCCATTCAACTCCTCGCCCGAGCCAGAGCCCAAGCTACAATAGGCATATGGAGTTAGCTGACATGTCAAGCAATGCTCAACGCCGCAACCGGCCGCACAGGTATGAGCTGGTGCAGGCTGGAGCCATTAACTTGGCGGATCAGGAGAGGATCCGGCAAGAGGCGGAGCGAGCGGTTCAACTGGCAGCAGAGCAGGCGGCTCATCAGACCTTTCCGGCTTATCCGGCAACCTTAGTTGAGGCAGGGGTGGCCACAAGAACCGGAGGTGTCCCTTGCATGGTGCCGGCCATACGTAATGAGCGTTTACCAAAAGACTTCAAGGGGCCCCGTAAGGTGCCTAATTACACGGCCGACTTACAGCCTGGGGCTTGGATTGAGAGTTATGAGATGGCTATGGAGTTGTTGGAGGTCAGCGACACAGCAATGGCCAAGTATTTCACTATGATGTTGGATGGAACAGCTCGTACTTGGTTGAAGGGGTTGCCACCCAATTCTATCGGCTCATGGGCGGAGTTGAAGGCCCGGTTCATCCAGAACTTCAAAGACACGTGTAAGCAGCCTATGTCGATTGTGGACCTGACTAATTGTAAGCAAGAGGACGGTGAGTCTACAACCCATTGGGTGCGCCGGGTCAAGGAGATAATACATTCGTCCGATAAGATGGATGTCGGCTCAGCAGTCTTGATGTTGGAGAAAAATTGCCGTTTTGAACCTCTGAAGCAGAAGTTGGGGAGGCTCAAGCGTGACTGCAATGACATGGGCCAGTTGATGGCGGCTCTCGTCAAGTATGTTGATTCTGATAGTACCAAAGACCCGGTGTCTGACGAAGAAAATACAGCGAAGGGAAAGAAGAACGGCAACGGCAAGGGTCACCAGCATAACCCGGCAAATCAAGGAGGTAATAAACGTAAGGCTGATGAGTTTGCCGCTAACACCAATGCGCAGGGCGGAAATCAAAGGCGCAAGGGCAGGCAACCCCCTCGGTCGGGCGGGTCAGGTCCCACCCTTGAGCAACTATTGAATGAGCCTTGTCCAAGGCACAGCACCCGGGAGAAGCCAGCCACCTGGAAAGATTGTACAATCATGAAGGCGTTTAAAAATTCAAACGCGTTTGATGGAGGTCACGGCCCAGGTGGCGGTTTAGGTGGAGGCGGTTTCCATGGCCCGGGTGCCGGTTCAGGTGGAGGAGGATTTCACGGTCAGGGCCATCCTGGTAACCAATGAGGATATAATCCGCAACCCGGCCAAGGTAATCAGCAGCAATAGTCCGGATATCAGAGCAACCCAAAACAGCTGAATAGTGGGAAATACCATGTGTTCACCACTAGTTTATGTAAGAGGGACCAGAAGCTTCACAAGAGGGCCGTCAATGCCGTTGAGACGGTTCATAAGCCGGTTAGGGGAGAAGGCGATGCCTTTGTATCAAATGATGAAGAAAACAGATGATTTTGTTTGGAGCGATGCTGCAAACTCTACCTTTGAAGATCTGAAGACACAGCTTGCTAAGCCGCCGATCCTTGCTGCTCCAGTTGAGAAAGAGCCGCTGTTGTTATACGTAGCCGCCAACTCACGAGCTGTTAGTGTGGTGATTGTGGTGGAGGGCAAGGAGGTTGGCAAGGAGCATCCGGTTCAACGGCCGGTTTACTATGTCAGTGAGGTGTTAATTGAATCCAAACAACGATATCCACATTGGCAGAAGCTCGTATATGGGGTGTTCATGGCGAGCCGAAAGCTTAAACATTATTTTCAGGGTCACCCAATCACTGTGGTTAGCTCTACTCCTTTGGGAGACATCATTCAAAACAGAGAAGCCACTGGACGAGTCGCCAAGTGGGCCATTGAGCTTGGGTCTCATGGGTTGAAGTATGTACCACGTACTGCGATCAAGTCTCAAGCACTGGTTGATTTTATTAATGATTGGACAGAGATGCAGATGCCGGAAGAGAAATCAGACAACACATATTGGACTATTCACTTTGATGGGTCCAGACAACTGGAAGGCTCGGGGGCTGGAGTTGTTTTAACCTCCCCTCGGGGTGACAAATTTTGTTATGCGTTGCGGCTGATGTTTCCGTGTACTAACAACGCAGCGGAATATGAAGCCTTGCTCCATGGTCTTCGAGTCGCCACAGAGATGAGCCTGAGCCGGGTCCGGTGTCTTGGCGACTCAGATTTAGTGGCTCAACAAGTATCAGACAAGTGGGATTCCAAAGATCCTCTCATGGCGGCTTATCGCCGTGAAGTTGATGTTGTTGCAGGGCATTTTAAAGGTTATCAGGTGGAGCACATTGACCGTAGGAAGAACGAAGCGGCTGATGCTTTAAGCCGGTTGGGATCTCAGCGTAAGCCGGTGCCACCTAACACCTTTTTGGATGTTTTGCATAACCCGTCTGTTAAGTTACCCACAGAAGAAGATCTAGCCGTTCCTGACCCGGAGGCATAGTTGGTGGCGGCTCTTCATGTCATCCCAGATTGGACAGTGTCGTTCTTGGCTTACATGACCCGGGGAGAGTTGCCAGCGGATGAGACCCTAGCTCGACAGATAACCCGGCGGTCTAAGTCAATGACGATTTCTGATGGAGAACTATACCATCGCAGCGTCTCTAAAGCGTTTCAGCGGTGTGTTTCCCCTGAAGAAGGCCAAGAAATACTTCGTGGGATCCATGAAGGCGATTGTGGTCATCACGCCGGGTCAAAATCTCTGGTGGCCAAGGCTTTTCGTCACGGTTTTTACTGGTTGACGGCTCACGCCGATGCAGAGGATCTGGTCAGCAGATGTGATGGATGTCAAAAGTTCGCACGAAGAGCACATGTACCGGCTCAAGAGCTCCGGATGATTCCAATCACTTGGCCATTTGCGGTCTGGGGGCTTGACATGGTGGGACCTTTTAAAAGGTCTAAGGATAAAAATACACATCTTTTAGTGGCAGCTGATAAATTCACAAAGTGGGTTGAGGCAGAGCCGGTGAGTAAGTGTGATGCGGCCATGGCGGTTCCGTTCATGAAAAAAGTGATCTTCCGTTTTGGCTTTCCACACAGCATTATCACTGGCAATGGCACTAATCTATCCCAAGGGGCTATAGAGGAGTTTTGTCAACATAAGCATATTCGACTTGATGTTTCTTCTGTAGCTCCTCTTCAATCCAATGGTCAAGATGAGAGAGCAAATCAGGAAATTTTAAAAGGTCTCAAACCCCGGCTTATGGTTTCTTTGCAGCGAACGCCGGGTTGTTGGGTAGAGGAATTACCCTCGGTACTGTGGAGTATCAACACCACACCTAACAGGTCTACAGGTTACACACCTTTCTTCATGGTGTATGAAGCAGAAGCAGTGTTGCCTAGTGACATCCGTCATGACTCGCGCCGTGTGGCGACTTATGTTGAAGCTAATAATGAACAAGCCAGACAGGATGCACTTGACTTGTTAGATGAGGAAAGAGACTTAGCAGCGGCTCGATCAGCAATTTATCAACAGGACCTGCGCCGTTATCACAGCCGTCGGGTTAAGTCCAGGACTTTTCAGGAAGGTGACCTGGTGCTCCGGCTCATCCAGGATCTGTCAGATGCACACAAGTTATCCCCACCTTGGGAAGGATCCTTTGTGGTCAGCAAGAACTTAAACAACGGGTCATATTACCTCATTAACATTCGAGAGCACAAAGACTCAAGTCGGAAGAGGAGACCCGCCAGCCGTGGAACATTGCTCAACTTTGGCCATACTACACCTGAGCCACCGGCTCTCATCATGTACATACTTTAACATTGTATATACCATGATAAGTAATAAAGCATGACCATCGGTCTCCTTTCTTTTCAAAGATTACGCATCTTTGTTATTTCTTATTTTCAAATGACTATTAAGGAGATGATCATATTTGAATCAAGTCTAACCTTTTTTCGGTCCGGCTTATGATCGTATTCGAATCTAGCTGCAACTATCATGGTCACTTGGGGGCTTCCTGTTCAAACATAGGTCGTATTCGAACCAAAGAGAACATAGCTGTCGTAACCCTCTTAATCGGCTCAAGGCCAAACTCACTAGGGGGCTTCTTGATCGTATCCGAATCATAGCTTAACCCCTTTTGGGTCCGACTTGGATCGTATTCGAATCAGGGTCGTTAAAAACCTCTCAAGGTCATTTGGGGGCTTCCTGTTCAAACATAGGTCGTATTCGAACCAAAGAGAACATAGCTGTCGGTACCCTCTTGATCGGCGCAACGCCAAAGCCACCGGGGGCTATATGGTCGTATTCAAACCTTAGCTTAACCCCTTTGGTCCAGTTTACTGATCGTATTCGAATCAGAAACCCCCAACCTTCAAATACAAGGTTAAATCATATTTATTACCTGTTATTTGCCTTTTAGTTATTTGTTGTCTCAATTTCACAAATAATTAGCATGGTCTTTTTCGCCGGCTGGACTATTTGACAACGAAGCCACCAAGGTATGATGATCATTAAGTATTCAGAAGTATTGACTTCTCAAAAAGATGGAGTTATCAACTTCATTACCCGGGTTATTTAAACCGGTGGTCTAAGGATCAAAGGTAAAAGTATGGCTATTGTTTATACACAATTCCCTGTTGCATTAACCAAAGGGTTAGTTTCAGCCTTGTTCTCTTTTTATATCTATTTTCGTTTTCTATTATGGTAAACATATTGGCTATAAGCTGGGTGTTTTAACCCGTTCGGTACTAAGCTGCCAAGCCAGTTTTTTCTCTTGTATTTACAGGAACAGAGCTGAAGTATTATAGGGACAACCATAAATATGATGCATATATTGACATCAGGAAACACAAAATCACATACAAGTGTTTTATGCGCGATGGCATAAGCAAATCATGCAGTGTTTTCACAGCTAAACTATTACAAGGCTTTTATAAGCCCATGAAGATGGTTATTGCTCCTCCCTCGCCGGTTCACCACCCTCTATTGACTGGAAGCTGGGTTTTGACCAGTCAAAACCATTCACGGTGACAAATTCTGCTTCTTCGTCAATCAGGCCGCCCGGGGCAACTTCCGGGGCAAATGTATTTTCACGAACAGTCGGGATTAAATCTGTCACCTTGTATGAGGGAGTTGCCATCTTCTTATTTTCAACATCAAAACCCGGCTGATACTTGTCGATGTTGGTTTCATCTCCAAGAATAGTCGCCTGAGGCCGGACTCTGCGCACGCAAGCCATGAAGTCATCTTGCTCAAAGGGAGATCTGTCTTCCTTAACGGTAGGATATCCTCTGGCCACGTCCGCCGGGTCTAGATCTGGCACCCAAGCCTTGGAGCGGCTCAGGGCAGTCAAAGCTCCGGCTCTCGCACAAGAGCGCTTCACTTCTTGAAACCTGGCGGGTAGGATTGACAGTTTCTTTAAGACGTCGTTGAGCCGGTTGGGTCCTTGATTGGTAGGAGAGATGGCGGCAAGTGCCCGTTGTGCGCCAATATACAGTTGCTCCACTAAGGTATACACTGCCTTTTGTTTAATCATATGATCTTGGCTCAGATTCCTGCTTCGTGGGCCTGCACATATTTTATAAACAAAGTCAGCTGGCGGCTTATATTCCGGATCAGAAAAAAGTACACAAGATCTAAGACAGACGGCTTACCAAAGATGGCGGCCACCATTTGAGACACCCGGCCCTTTAAACCATTCAGCTCTGTTGAAACCTCTTCAAGGGCTGCTTCGGCCTTCTCGGCGCGTTGTGTCAGAAGCGTTTTTTCCTCTGCCCAGGTTTTCTTCTTGGCAGTGAAGCTGGTCTTTAAATTTTCTGTCTCAGAGAGACTTATTTGCAATTTGGAGTTAGCAGACTTAATTTCTGCCTCCTGACCTGCTAGCCGAGTCTTCGCATCAGTCAATTGTGAGTTCAGTTCAGATAAGGCATTCTGCAACAAACGTACTCAGATGAGTCAAGATTTCGCTTAAGGTTCAAAAATCAAGATTCAAGTCTCAAGTACTTTACAAAAAACCACTTGACACTTGGGGGCTAATGTATGCTAAAACAATTTCTTATGACTCTAAAGACATACTTTAAGTCCCAAGTACTTTACAAAGTAACAGCAATTGGCACTTGGGGGCTAATGTATGCTATTCAGCAAGTTTCTCAAGGTTAAGCTGGATTATGAAGTTCTTTGAATATGGTACAAGACAATTTTAAAAGTACCGGCTCGTTTATGATCAAAATGAACCGGCCCTTGGGGACTACAGGTGAAGCTTTGTTCTATTTTATTAAATTCAAGAAAAGTTTCAAAGGTAAAAGTCTTGGTCTATATTATAAAGTCTACAGATCATTCCGGTTCTCTCATAATCTGAAGACTTGGGGGCTGGCGGAATATAGATAAGCCAGAAGAATATACCTCATATTTCAGCTGCAACTGTTTGACCATTTCGATCTCTGAGTCACAACTGGAGTGCACATGGCTGAGATTGCCGGATAAAATATCATTGGCATTCAGATGATCATAATGTGCAACATCAAAGCGCACTTTCTGTCTCTCCAATGCCTCTTGTTTCACCGTGTGGCGAGCCAACACGGTTGGATTCCCCGGCTCAACAAAGCGGCTCCCGGTGATCAAAACGTCTTGCGCAGACAATGATGGCGGGTTGGTTGAGCTTGATGGTCCAGTTGCGGAAGGATTCACGATGGTGTCATCAAACGACGGCTCAGGAGGATTTGCTTCTGCATTGACAGGCGGGTCTTCTGGAGTTTCAATTGATGGAGGAGAAGGTGGCCTTGCCGGTTCAGGAGCAAGGACTGGCGGGTCTTCCGCCGGTTTAGTCACCTTGGCCTTCTTAGACTTAGCTTGGCCACTAAGTGAAAGATTATAGGACTGTCAGTATAAAGAGACAATTTAAAAAACATGGAAGCCAAAGGATTTTTTTCTTACCCAGGGGCAGTCTTGAAGGCCGGAAACTGGGTTTGAGACGAGTCGCCAGAAGAGCGAGATACCTCCTGCAAAGATAAGACAAAGTAAGTAATACAAGGAAGGACATCCATTAACAGAAAGTCGAAGACAAAGAAATAAACCTCATTCTGGCGTTTTTGGGGAGTTTGTTGAAGAACAATAGCCGGTTCGTCTTCGGTCCGGGCTTGACGGCGGCTCTCATGTTGCTGCTTTTTCAAAAGAAAGTGAGGGTCCAGATAAGCCAAAGGGTGTGAAAACCTTACTTTCCGGGTTACGACTCGAAGTTTCTGTCTTGGCAAATGGGCTGAGTCGGAGGAAATAGTTACCTCTTCTTCCATGTCCTGACTGGCCCCGATGTTGTCCTGGTAATGATCAGTGTTAATAAGATTATTAAAAAGTTGGCCAAGGGAGTCAAGGGCTACCTCCGACTTAGAAGTATCATCGAGTTTCATCATATCTTCAGCGGTGCTCTTCTTCTTTTTGGACCTCCGGGTCATTTTCTTGGCGTTTATGGCGACGGCTCTTGCTTTCTTGGTAGCTTCGTGGTCATATTTAACTTTCCAGAAATCAGATCTGGCATGTAGACAGGTAAAAACAAGATGAAAGGTCATACAAGTATTAAACAATACGGCTGGAAAAAATACAAAGGAGAGAGATCAGAGTGTCCTTACTTTTGGCGTCGGGTTAAGCTTGCAGAAGGGGTTTAACCCGACGATACTCCAGTCTTCGTATTTTCCGTTCACCAGAAGGGTTGACATTGAAACAATATCTTCTTCCGTTAACTGAACGAAGCTGTGACGAAGAGAGTCATCTGGGCCTCCACCATACTCGTACATCAATTTTGATCGACGGCTTAGAGGGATAACCCACCATGAGATCCGGCAGCGGGTCAGATCAACTCCGGTTAACCCGTTCCCCAACAAAGCATTAATCCTTTTGATGGATGGTATCAACTTCTTGCATTCAGCAATAGTGAGTTTTTCAGGAAGTGCAAATTTGGAGTCAAGACGCTCTGAGCGATAACCCGGCAGGGGATGTTCGTTTGCTGGTGAGGTGTCTTGACAATAAAACCAAGTCTGATTCCAGTCTTTGGGATGACTTGGCAAGACTATGAGGGGGAAGACAGCGCCCTGCCGACGCTGAATTGAGATGCCTCCAAGCTCCAAGCTAAGGCCATTGGTGCACTCATTCTGCCGGTTCAGATAAAAATATTCTCTAAACAGCTCCACGGTCGGCTCTTCCTGAAGGTACACCTCACAGAGCACTTGGAAATTGCAGATATTAGATATGGAGTTGGGCCCGATATCTTGAGGGTGGAGTTTGAAAAGGTGGAGGACATCTCTGAAGAACTTTGAGTCGGGCGGTGAAAAGCCACGGTTCATATGGTCAGTAAAAACAACCACTTCGCCGTCTCTTGGATTGGGCTGTTCTTCCTCCGGGTCAGGGGCACGGTAAGACATGACGGTTTTCCTTGGCAAAAACCCTATGGAAAAGAACTCCTTCAAACGTTCCTCGGTTACGGTTGAGGGAACCTAGTTGCAGCTGGTTGGCGCTTTGGACGGCATGATGTTCAAAAACGAACTGAAAGAAAGGCAACATGCCGGTTCAATTCAATGGTGAAATTAACAGTTAAATGATGATAATACAGGGAAGTAATGGCGGCTTAGTTAAGGGCTAATGTCATATAAGGAAAAGTAAGCCGGCACAGTAAGCCGCCATGACTACAGATATTTGAGAAAAACAAATCCAGCTAAGTGTTGAGACAAACAAGTTTACTAACTGTTTGGTATTATTCCAGATCAAATGGCTATTCAAAATGGGAAAAATTCTAGACCTAAAAAGTTTAGCGCAGATGAGTCTGTGAGTTCTAATGAGATCTTTGAACCAGAGAAAGGGATCTGTGGGCATCAAGAGTAGGCACAAAAACACTACCGCACAAGCATATATATCTTTTTGGATCAAGAGGTCTGCGGTGGAAGAACCACAAAGAACTACGATGAACTATGAAGAACACGAAGAAGTCTGGAAACCCTAATGCGGATCTGAGAAGTGAAAATGAGAACACTTACAACCACGGATCTTCTGCGCCGTTCTCTGGACCGTTTCGGGTCGATGCAGCGGCCAAGGTCGATGGAGACGGAGGAGAAGCACGACGGCGGTGAGGCTCGAGCAGCAGGAGGGTTGCGAGAGGAAGAAGACGGAGAGAGAGAGAGAGAAGGATGAGGAAGGCTGAGGCGTGCCTATTTATAAGGAAAAATGTGAACAGACGGGCGCGAAAATTGAGGAAGAGCCGAATAATGGTTATCCAACTACACAGATGCCTCGATTCTCGGAAGACATTAAAGGTGAAGATCCGTTGGGAGATGACGTCATAAAAGTTTTTTTCGTTTTCAAGAGATGACGTCATGGCGGGTTACAAAAACTTCTGCGAGGATAAGAAGATGGATTTTGTCTAAGTGTTGAAGATTGACAAAGAACGAAGTTCAAAGTCAACCTGGGACCTAATGTTGGGGATATAGCTATCAGTTATGACCCGCCCAGGAGGGGACGGGTCAGCCCCAATGGCGGGTTACACAAGAAGCCCAGTAAACATTAAGATGATAGTTTATCAAATCTTATAGAAGGCACAAAGGCCTAGAGGCGTCTTAAGGCCCAATATTGCAAACCGACGTATGTAAGGAAAGACTTGTAAAGAAAGGCATGTAAAGGAAGTCACCGAGCCGGACACGATTATGAGCCGGCCGGGACTCTGTAGGCCGCCAGGCGTCAACCCGTGTATATAAGGGGACGACCCGGCGGCGGCTTAGGGCAAGAAACAAGAGATCGATAACCAAGCCGGCGAGTTAAGCCTCTTGGTGATCGAAACCCCAGCAATACCAACACAACTAGACGTAGGCTTTTACCTTCATCGTAAGGGGTCGAACTAGTATAAAAACTCTCGTGTCCTTTGTCCCGATTAACCCCTTTAAGCTTCCTAGTTGCGATGGCCTTACGACTAAGTCTTTCCACTAGGACATCTGCCGTGATAATTCCATGACACACCCCAAATTATGTTCTTAATTGAACGTGAGCCATTTTCCTGTACTAGTCTACCAGCTGCACTTCCATTGATCGTTCAAAAAGTGCCTAGTTTCAATGTGAGAACACACACACACACACACACACAAACCCAGAGTTCCTCTCAAGTCTTGTTATATTGATAAAAGTTAAACAAAATAAATTATCTTATATTGTGCCATCTCCACATTGTTGTTATATTGTCCGACAAAGTAACCAAAAAATTCAGTGTATGCTTATCAATATAAGAGTATTTATTTTGTTGAACTTTATCAATAATTGAAAAATAGTACTTTTATAGATTATCATAACTGAAAGTAATATAAAAAAATCAAAAAATACAAGAGAATAAGTTGAAAATTAACAGACTAATCATACCAAAGTAGTCTGTTATTGTTCATGGACATTTTTTTATTTGGGACATTTACATCTATGCCCTTAACTCGAACCCACTACTCAGTTTTGCCCCTAATTTTTAGGTATGCTCAGTTTTGCCCCTCCGCCGTTAGTTTCACTTATAGAAATGCCCTTCTTTGCCGTTACCGTCCGGTCAAAGGTCTTTGACCGTCCTGAAAAAATAGCAAAAAAAATCAAAAAAATATGAAATTTGGTGGGATCGAAGATAGTCATGTCCGCAAGGCGCGTGCACATTTTCATGCCGTTCGGACACTCCGGGAGCTCGTGTCAAAGGAAAACATAAATTTTGTACGCATGCGAGCAGTAAATTCAAAAAAAATAGAAAAAAAATCAAAAAAATATGAAATTTCGTGGGACTCAAGATATTCAGGTGCGCAAGATGTGTGCACGTTTTTGTTGTGTTTGGACATTGTAGGAGCTCGTGGAGAAAAAAAACAAATTTTAGCTCAAAAAAACTTTGAAAAAATGCACTATTTTGTTTTTTTTTCTCTAGAGCGCCCCGTACGTCATTTGATCACCAAAACTTGCAAGCACTTTGTGCACTCAAGCCTCTTTGACGCCAAATAAATTCAAATTTTTTTGAACTTTTTTGCTATTTTTTTCGAATTTACTGTTCATAGGCATAAATTATTTTTGTTTTCCTTTGCCACGAGCTCCCGGAGTGTCCAACCAACACAAAAATGTGCACGCGCCTTGCGGACATGACTATCTTCGATCCCACCAAATTTCATATTTTTTTGATTTTTTTTGCTATTTTTTTCTGGATGGTCAAAGTACTTTGACCGGACGGTAACGGCGCAAAAGGGCATTTCTATAAGTGACACTAACGGCGGAGGGGCAAAACTGAGCATACCTGAAAATTAGGGGCAAAACTGAGTAGTGGGTTCGAGTTAGGGGCAGAACTGGAATTGGCCCTTTTTATTTTTATTATATTACTTTCAATGATGAAAATCTATAAAAGTACTAATTTTAATTTGTGTGGTTGGTGTTCACAAATTCCATGTTTGTTCTAGTCCGTACAATTTAAAAAAACTGATGCAGCTAGACAAACGACCCATATATGTTTCTTGGTTCCACTAAAGCTAATTGAGTTTTTTAGAGAACATGCGAACAAGCATTTGCATTGTCTTTTTTTTGCTGGTAACATTTGCATTATCTTTTTTTTTGCTGGTAACATTTGCATTTATCTTGAAGAGGAGTGGAATCTATTTGAGTGAATATTTTGTTTCAATAAAATGCACCATCTCACAGAGAGGAGCGTTTTGGCATCCGAAAGCATATGCTCCTATTTTTTTTAAAATTAAACGTATTTTGAAATGTCACAAAATTTGGATAACATGTTTCGCATGCACATCTCGAAATTCTACGTTCTTGCAAAGTTGTTTTGCGAAAAACCTATTTTTGTGTCACGTGTGAAAATAGACAAAATTAAGTGTTTTAAAAGGGCTTTTCACAAGGCATCCTTGTATTTTTTACACAAGCCATAAAAATTGTCGGTTTTCCGTGAAACTTGGCATGCACACATAGAATATCGAGATGTACGGGTCAAATTTTCTTCCGAATTTTTTGACATCTTTTTTTAGGAAAAGCATATGCTCCAATGTGCCAAAGTGGATTTCTGCATCTCACATATGTTGTTAAATAAATAATGGACAAGTGTGAGGAAATCTAGACATCTTTTCTTCTTATTGCTTCAAGCCTCACACTCAGTTAAGAGTAAATCAAGGGTGTTGCTTGAATATTTCGCAATGGAGGAGCTGGGCATCACATGCACATTCATCCTGTCCCTCCGAGCATGATCTAATGGTGCATGATAGAGTGGAGCACCGTATCACCTAACTGGCCGTATCAACCTGATACTTTCTCTCGCCGGTTCATGTTTGCAATACATAACCCTTAACTTCTTTTCCAATTCTTCTTCATCTGATCAATCGCGAGCTTCTCGATCCAAAAGTGTGCCCTCCAAGAACTCAACATCACCGTGCGCAGGCCCCACGATGGGCACCAACTGTCGTGGAATTGTCACGGCAGATGTCCTAGTGTGAGGACTTAGTCGTGAGGCTAACACATTTATGTGATATCTTGAGAGGGGTTGATCGGAATCGAGAGACACAACACAAGACAAGGATTTAGACAGCTTTGGGCCCCGGGAAACATCATCCGATAAAAACCCTACATGCTGTTTGTGGCTAGGTCTTATTATCATCACGAGGGAATCGTCGTATCTCTGGCTCTCCTAGTTGTGTCTAGTCTTAACCCTTATTTCTTGTCCCTCTTGGGGTGCCCTGCCCCTCCTTATATATGTTGAAGGTGCGGGTTACATGACTAGTCCTAGTAGGCTCTATTACAAGTGGAGTCATAGTCTTGCTTCCATTGTAGAGGAATATTCCTTGTGCCTTTCCTCATAAGCCGGCCCACCATAACATGAGCCGGCCTTCCGGGCCTTGGGCTTTGTCGTCCGTATGACCTGCCCGCCGGGTTACTAATGAGTCGCCAAGATCGGGTGGGTTACTCGTGAGTCTCCCAGCTCCGGGCAGGTCACAAGTGAGTCGCCACGCTCCAGCCGGGTCATACATCCGGCGGGTTACACCACGGGGTATATCCCCGACAACACCCATTGAATCTTTGTTAGCAATATAAAACTTGATGAAAGGGGGACTGAAGATGAGTCAACTTTATCTAGAAGGTGTCCCCATTGTTCGGAGGGTGATGATCTTAATGATTTTTTTTTGATAAAAGTGGGTTTGGAGAGGTAAAAACTTTAAATAGTGATGTGCACACTACTTTGGATTTCAAGGCATATAATTATGATAGTTGTTCTTTAATTGAGTGTATCTCCTTGTTGCAATCCATGATAAATTCACCCAATGCTTGTGAACAAAATAAGGCTTTTACTAAACATATTGTAGAAGCTATGATGAAAGCTTTAGAAGAAAATCTAGAATTGGAGGTTTCAATACCTAGGAAATTATATGATGAATGGGAACCTACCATGAAAATAAAGATACAGAATTATGAGGGCAATGCTTTATGTGATTTGGGTGCTAGCGTTTTCACTATACCTAAATCTTTATGTGATGTGACTTGGAAGAGACATTTGAAAATTTGCGCAAGATCAACTTGAAGCTCAATCCTGAGAAGTGTGTGTTTGGCGTTCCATCCGGCAAGCTTCTCGGGTTCTTTGTTTCTCAACGTGGAATTGAAGCCAATCCTGACAAGATCAAAGCTATTGAGTAGCTTGAAGCACCCAAGCGCGTCAAGGATGTGCGATGTCTTGCCGGCTACGTGGCTGCACTAAGCAGGGTCATCTCCAAGTCTGCTGAGTGCGTCCTGCCATTTTTCAATTTTTTGAAAAAGGCAGGTCAAGTGAAATGGACTCCAAAAGCGGAGGCCGCGCTGCAAGAGTTCAAGAAGTACCTCTCCTCTCCGCCGACACTAGTTGCGCCTAGGCCACAAGAGCTGTTGCTACGATACTTAGCGACAACAAATCAAGTGGTTAGTGCTGCATTAGTGGTAGAGAGAGAAGCTGATGAAGAAGAAGCAACAGCTACAGAGCCGTCAAGCGACAAGCCTAAATCTTCTCTGGCAAGGTCTGGTGCCGACAAATCAAATTCAGTGAAGCAAATGAAGCAAGTTAACAAGTAGTGCCGAAGAAAAAAATGGTGAAGTGCCCAGTTTACTTTATCAGTTCCCTTTTGCATGGGGCTAGGTCAAGGTACTCTGGTGTGCAAAAGTTTCTCTTTGGCCTTCTCATGGCCTCAAGGAAGCTGCACCACTACCTCCAAGCACATCAGATCACCGTCGTCACTCGCTTTCCATTACAACGCATTTTGGGAAATCCAGATGCCACCGGCAGGATAGTGGAGTGGGTGTAAGAGCTGTCAAGTTTGAAAGTACATCAATTGTTCAGAGGAGAGCTTTGGCGGAGTTCATTGCAGAATGGACGCCAATGAAAGACAAAGAAATTCAAGAGACATCTACTCCCAGCAAAGAAACAACTCAAGATCGGATGATGTACTTTGATGGTGCCTTCTCGCTGCAAGGCACCGGTGCTGGCGTGCTGCTTATCGCACCCACCGGAGAGCTCCTCAAGTATGTGGTACAGATGCACTTTCCCAGGGAGAAAGCTACAAACAACACTTTTGAGTACAAATGGTTGCTTGCCGGTCTCAGGGTCGCAGCGGACCTTGGAATCAGAAAATTGATCATCAGAGGAGACTCGCAACTTGTTGTGAAGCAGGTCAACAAAGACTACAAAAGCCCGTTGATGGAAGCTTATGTGGATGAAGTGAGAAAATTTGAAGAGCACTTTGACGGATTAAAACAAAGCACATCCCTCGTGCAGAAAGCAACATTGCTGATGATTTGTCAAAGCGTGTCGCCCAGAAGCTACCTGTGGAACCAGAAACTTTTGTACTTCATTTGAATCAACCATCTGTTACACCATCAATGCGACCAGACAAAAGAAGAAAGTTGAACACCGGTGAGTACTTTACGACAGGAGACTTCGCCTGCGGAGATCAAAGAGCACAAAGAGCAGAATCAACAATCTGCGTGGGATTTACCCAGGTTAGGCCGCTGTGAAGCGTAAAACCCTACTCCTACTTTGTTTGTATTGGATGTGTTGAGTTCAAGTATAGGGAGCGCTACTTGCCGGCAAGGTGCGCGGGAAGTGCAGCTGTAACACCCCGGATATGACTTTCCCAATTTGTACTCCAACTCTTGACGTTTTCGGCGTTAAGTTATTTTATTTTCTAGGGTTCGGGTTTTTGTCTCCGTGTGTTGTTATCGTTGTCATGCATCTCATATCATGCCATCATGCGCATTGCATTTGCATTCGTGTTCATCTCATGCATTCGAGCATTTTCCCCGTTGTCCGTTTTGCATTCCGGCGCTTCGTTCTCCTCCGGTGGTCATTTCTAGCTTTCTTTCGTGTGTGGGGATTAAATATTTCCGGATTGGACCAAGACTTGCCAAGCGGCCTTGGTTTACTACCCGTAGACCGCCTGTCAAGTTTCGTATCATTTGGACTTCGTTTGATACTACAACGGTTAACCGAGGGACCGAAAAGGCCTCGTGTGTGTTGCAGCCCAACACCCCTCCAATTTGGCCCAAAACCCACCTAAACCTGCTCCATCATCTAGAACGTTCGATCACGATCGCGTGGCCGAAAACCATGCTCAATTTGGAGCTCCCTAGCTCCTCCTACCTCTATAAATAGACCCCCTCCCGAAATTCGCGGATCTTCTCTCACCCCAACCCTAAAAATTTTCTCCTCCGCCGCCGCCGGACACGTCCAGACGGACCGGACGCGTCCGCCCCGCCGCCTCGGCCACTCCCGCGGCGCCAAGTGTCACCGCCGCCGTCTCCCCCGCGCCGGCCCGCGCGGCCCAGGGAAGGCCCTCCCGGCCCGCGCGCCGCCGCCGCCCGGCTCCCTCGCCCGCGCCGCCCGCGCCTTGACCCTGCCGCCTTCGCTCGCCGCGCTGCCGCCATCTTCGCCGCCGCCGGCGACCGGAGCCGCGCCGGCCGCCGCCTTCGCCCACCGCCGCAAGCCCCGGAGGCGCCGCCCCGCTGCCGCAGTTCGCCGGCGTCCGCGGCCACCATCGCCGCCCCGGCCCCGCGCACCTCGCCGGCCTCCTTCCGTCGTCCTCCCCGTCGAGCTCCGGCCATCCTCGTTATCTGCGCCGCCGCCACAGTGTTTTCGCCGAGATCCAGATCCGGTGAACAGTAAACCCTAGGTGGTTTTTCTTCTAAGTCCTCGAAATCGCAGATCCATGTGCTCATGTTCATAGCATCGTATCTCCTCATCCATAGCTCCGATTTGTGCATATAGCATATCAAAATGTTCATCTCAGAGTGTACATCATTCCATTCCATTGCATCATTTTCATTTGAGTTCATCTTGATGCCCGAAATGCTGTTAGAAGAGGGCTACTTGAGATAATTGTCAGATCTGCTACTCCATTTGCATATTTGTCATTTTTTCCATGATTATTGTGTGCATGATATGCCCATGAGCTCTACATATGTTTTGTTAAGGGTTTTGTCATCTCTCCAGAGGTGTAACCCATGTATTTTTTTGATATGTGTGGTGACTAGCACAAGCTTGCAAAGTGAGGCACTTGGTAGTGCTGATTTCAGGGACTTAGTAATTCCACCAAGTCCTTGGGCTGTTTATTTCATATGGCCATATGTTCATGCTGTTTCCTAGTGATCCGTGCCTCTTTTGAGGATGATCAGTAAGGATGTTTTGTTAATCTTGTAGTGCTCTATCCATCCATGTATTTGTTTGCAATTATGGAGCACCCTAGCTTGAGTCAATCGAGCTCTACTTTTGCTACTTTGTGAATCTGGGCAGATTGTCAACTTGTTTGCAATTTTGCCGATGATGTTGTAGTTGATCCGTGCATGCTATGCTATTGTTCTTGCCATGTCTAGCTTGCATTTTGTGTGTTCTTGATAGATATATGCCTAGTTTATCATGACTTGCTCCGTGGTGAGTGCATCGAGCTCGTAAACATGCCTACTTGATATCTGTTTTCAGCATGCTCCAGTTTTCACTAAGTCTGTGATCTGATTATGTTTTTGCCATGTTCACATGCTTGCAATTGTATTTTCTGATCCCTTTTGGCTCAAGGTCACTAAGGGACTTTTGTTAAGCTCTTTGAGTAGCTCCATGCCATGCTTTACTTTGCCATGTTCAGGTCCTGTAGCATGTAGTTTTGTTGCTCCGAAGAGGGCTACCTGATCTGAAATTCCAGACAAGTGTTAATTTCACTAAGTCTGAGATCTGTTTACCATATGCATTTTTGTCATGCTTGTTTGAACCTGTTAATGGATGAATTGGCCGTAGCTCAGTGCTAGACTTTTGTTAAGCATCTTGAATGCATCCCTGCCATGTATTTTGTTGTCATGTTTGGGTGCTGTAGCATGTTCATCTCATTGCATTTAGATGGCTACTTGCTGTAAATCGCAGACCGGTGCCATATTTGTTTTGCTTGCCATTTCCAAACCGTAACTCCGATTCCGGCGTTCTTTATATCGTTTTCAAGCGATTTCATCTCATCTTTCCAGTGACACACTTGAATTCCCAAGTTGAGGCCAGATTCATGCATTCCTTGTCAAATCTTGCATATGCATCCCGCATCGCATCCCGCATAGCATATCATCTTTGCATCATGTTGTTTGAGCTTTGCACGTGGTTGATTGTGTCCTTGTTGCTTGTTTGTCTTGTTGGGTAGAGCCGGGAGACGAGTTCGCTAACGAGGAGCCCATTGAGTTTGCTTTCGAGGATCCAGTCAACTCTGACAACTGTGCAGGCAAGATGATCATACCCTCGAAATCACTACTATCTTTGCTATACTAGTTTGCTCGCTCTTTTGCTATGCCAATGCTACGATGCCTACCACTTGCTTTCAATCCTCCCAAATTGCCATGTCAAACCTCTAACCCACCTGGTCCTAGCAAACCGTTGATTGGCTATGTTACCGCTTTGCTCAGCCCCTCTTATAGCCTTGCTAGTTGCAGGTGAAGATTGGAGGCCGTTCCTTGTTGGAACATCTATTTACTTGTTGGGATATCATTGTATTGCTATGTTATCTTAATGCATCTATATACTTGGTAAAGGGTGGAAGGCTCGGCCTCTCGCCTAGTGTTTTGTTCCACTCTTGCCGCCCTAGTTTCCGTCATATCGGTGTTATGTTCCCGGATTTTGCGTTCCTTACGCGGTTGGGTTATAATGGGAACCCCTTGATAGTTTGCCTTGATTAAAGCTTTTCCAGCAATGCCCAACCTTGGTCTTACCATTTTCCACCTAGCCTCTTCTTCCCTTGGGTTTCCGGAGCCCGAGGGTCATCTTATTTAACCCCCCCCCCCCCCGGGGCCAGTGCTCCTCTGAGTGTTGGTCCGAATCAAGTAGACTGCGGGGCCACCTCAGGGCAACTTGAGGGTTGGTTTTACTCGTAGGATGTCTCATCTGAGTGTGCCCTGAGAACGAGATATGTGTAGCTCCTATCGGGATTTGTCGGCACATTCGGGCGGTGTTGCTGGTCTTGTTTTAACCCGTCGAAGTGTCTTGAAGAACCGAGGTACCGAGTCTGATCGGAACGTCTTGGGAGGAGGTCTATTCCTTCGTTGACCGTGAGAGCTTGTCATGGGCTAAGTTGGGACTCTCCTGCAGGGATTTGAACTTTCGAAAGCCGTGCCCGCGGTTATGGGCAGATGGGAATTTGTTAATGTCCGGTTGTAGATAACTTGAACCTTAACTTAATTAAAATGAATCAACTGAGTGTGTTACCGTGATGGCCTCTTCTCGGCGGAGTCCGGGAAGTGGACACGGTGTTGGAGTAATGCTTGCGCAGGTTGTCCTTTAGTTTCTCACTCGCGCTTTGCCTCCTCTTCTCGCTCTCTTTTGCGAACAGGATAGCCACCATATTTGCTAGTCGCTTGCTGCAGCTCCACTTATTTTTACCTTGCGTTACCTATAAGCTTAAATAGTCTTGATCGCGAGGGTGCGAGATTGCTGAGTCCCCTGTGGCTCACATATTACTATTACACCAGATGCAGGGCCTGATGATTCCGCTCCAGGTGACGCGCTCGAGCTCAAGTGGGAGTTCGACGAGGACTCTCAGCGTTACTATGTTTCCTTTCCTGATGATCAGTAGTGGTGCCCAGTTGGGGGTGATCGGGACCGTGTCGCTTGTTGGGTTATCTTTTATTTTGGCGCCATAGTCGGGCCATGAGTGTTTGAATGATGTAATATTATTTATGTACCTTGATTGACGTGGCGAGTGTAAGCCAACTATGTTACCTCCCCTTTATTATTATATCACATGGGATGTGTAAAGATTACCTTACTTGCGACATATGCCTTCAATGTGATTATGTCTCTAAGTCGTGCCTCGACACGTGGGAGCTATAGTCGCATCGAGGGTGTTACAAGTTGGCATCAGAGCCTTCTCCGACCTTAGGAGCCCCATTGCTTGATCGTTTTTAGCAGCCGAGTTGTGTCTAGAAAAATGTTTTGAGTCATTTAGGAATTATATATCGGAGAGTTTAGGAATTCTTTTTACTTCCCAGTCTCCTCATCGCTCTGGTAAGGCATCCTGACGTAGAGTTTTGACTCTTCTCTTCTCAAATTTCACTAAAAAAATTTAGGATCACGCGGGTATCTTGGAACCGTTCCGATGGTTTTATGATGAGAACATTGTCTTGGTGCCTCCTGTCAGGGGTTTTGTGGAAGTGTCCCGGGGAGTTGAGCTCTGAGGTGTTCTCGTCATAATTTTATCGTTGCAATTCTGGAATACCTGAGTTTAGTACGCCGACATCGAAAATCTCTTTTATGCAGTTCGTTGGTGAGATAACCTCGACGCCACCCAGTACTGGGGCGGGAGTTCGGGAGTATCGCCATAACTTGTATAACAGATGCTTTTCGAAGGTTGAGGTAGATGGTTTTCGAAGTTTTTCTCGGTTATGTGTTGAAGGATGGATACAGCTGGATGTAGGATTTGCTAGATTTGGGTGAGATATTATGCTTCCCCTGTATCCCCAACACCTGATTGCATAACCGGAAAGGTTCGGGAGTTTCAGAGGTGGGAATTCTAGTAGCTCTAGTTCTTCTTCCACGGATATTGGTTTGAGATTGGGATTTCTTACCAATTATTCGTTCTTGATCCGTACCTTGTTGATTTATTTCTCTACCTTAATTCTAAGTGGCTTCTCAATTTATGGATATGTGACCATTTCAAGAGGAATGCATTCATTCATTTTGTTCGGATGTGAAGACTATATGTTGCAATTTTCATTCCGTTGGATTCAGCTTCAATATTTGTCTGTCTATGTGCTAATGGATGTCAACCTCTTCAGGATGGCTCCTCCAACGCGCACGACTCTGAATCCTGATCCGCCAGCACCTCCCCCTCCTCTGGAGGCATGGCAAGCTGTGATGGCCGCAACCAATGCAAACACACAGTTGATCATGCAAATTCTTCAAGAGCGCAATCAAGGCAACCAAGGGAACCGAGGCAACAATCAAAATCACTCTACTACACTCAACCAGTTCCTTGCTAACGGGCCAAAGACTTTCAGCAATTGTGTTGAGGCAACCAATGCTGACGATTGGCTTGTGGATCTGTGCAAGCATTTCGAGTGTAGTAACGTCAAGCCTGAGGACTTTGTCAAGTTCGCTTCCTTCCAACTCAAAGATCAAGCTGCAGAATGGTTCCAGCAGTACAAGGATTCCAGAGGTGGACGTGTTATCACTTGGGATGAATTCTGTCAAGATTTCAGAGCTCACCATATCCCTCAGAGCGTGGTTGAAAGCAAGCGTGAGGAATTCCGCAATCTGAAACAAGGCTCTTTGTCTGTCTATGACTACAACAAGTTGTTCCAGAAGCTCGCCCGCTTTGCTAAGCAGGACGTACCTGATGAGAAGAGCATGATATACCAGTTCAGGGGTGGTCTCAGAGAAGAAATCCAGCTAGCTCTTGTTCTTTTTGAGCCCTTGAGGTACAATGAGTTCTACAACATGGCACTGAAGCAAGAGGCTGCTCAGTTGAGGTGTGATGCTTCCAAGAAGTGAGTCAGAGATGTTACTCCTTCTTCCTCTACTCAAGTGGCCAAGCAGCAGAAGTATTGGCTTCCTCCTCCTCCGTTCCGTCAGCCGTATCAGCAGAAGAGCAAAGGTGGCAGTGGATCTTCCCACCCACCCAACCCTGGTTTTCAGAACAAGGCTTCGTCTCAAGCTCCAAGATCGAGTGCTCCGTATCACCGTCCGCTTTCAGAGGTCACGTGCAACAAGTGCCAACAGAAGGGTCACTATGCCAACAAGTGCTTCAATCAGAGGCGTCTTCCTCCTCCTCCTCCTGTCAGATCGGCAAGTACAGCTGTGGTCAAGCATAACCCCAAGCATGCCAAGGTCAACTTGATGAACGCAGCTCAGGCAGAGGATTCGTCAGATGTCATCATGGGTAACCTTCCTGTTAACAATGCTCCCGCAAAAGTACTTTTTGATACTGGTGCATCGCATTCTTTCTTGTCATGCCCATTTGCATCGAAGCACAATGTTGTTACTGAGATCATGCCCAAAGTCATGCAAGTTGTTTCTCCCGGCAAGCTTTTGACTTCTAGTTTGGTTGCTCCCGATATCTCTATCACGTTGGGCGATTACAAGTTTCTTTCTTCTCCGGTGGTTCTTGGTAATTCGGATATTGATCTTATTCTCGGGATGGATTGGCTTTCTAAGCACAAGGCGCATCTTGATTGTGCAGCCAGGCAGATTCAATTGACTCATTCGTCTGTGGATGTAATTATCTTTCCCGCTCATGATGATACCATCCGTCTGTTTTCTCTCAATGAGAAGGGTGAACTGGATGCTATCTCGCAAATTCCAGTCGTTTGCGAATATCAAGACGTCTTCCCAGAAGAGCTTCCAGGAATGCCTCCGCACCGGCCAGTTGAATTCGTTATTGATCTTGAGCCCGGCACGGAACCTGTGTGCAAGCATCCTTACAAGCTCGGACCTGAAGAGTTGAAGGAGCTGAAGAAGCAACTCGATATTCAAGAGAAAATGGGTCTCATCCGGCCTAGTTCTTCTCCGTGGGGTTGTGGTGTTCTTTTTGTGAAGAAGAAGGATGGAACGGACCGACTTTGTGTTGATTACCGTCCATTGAACAAGAAGACCATCAAGAACAAATACCCACTTCCCAACATCAATGAGCTATTCGAACAACTCAAAGGTGCCCAAGTATTCTCCAAGCTTGATCTCCGTATGGGTTATCATCAGATTCGAATCCGTAAGCAAGATATTCCCAAGACGGCTTTCAGGACAAGCTATGGTTCATACGAATACACTGTCATGTCTTTTGGCCTCGTCAACGCTCCTCCAACTTTCTCTCGCATGATGAACTTCATCTTCAACGCCTACACCAATGACTTCGTTTTGGTCTATCTCGACGACATTCTGGTTTTCTCGAAGAACAAGGAAGATCATGCCAAACACTTGCGTTTGGTTCTTGATAAGCTCAGAGAACATCAGTTCTACGCCAAGTTCTCCAAGTGTGAATTTTGGCTCGATGAGGTTCTTTATCTTGGTCATATCATCTCTGCCAAGGGCATTGCCGTGAATCCTGAGAAGGTGTCTGCAATTGTGAATTGGGAACCTCCTCAGAACGTGAAGCAACTCCGTAGCTTCCTCGGTCTCGCAAGCTACTGTCGAAGATTCGTTGAAAACTTTTCTAAGATCGCGAAGCCTCTCTCTAATCTTCTCCAGAAGCACGTCAAGTACGTTTGGTCTCCGGAGTGTGACATTGCTTTCAACACTTTGAAAGAGAAATTGATCACTGCTCCAGTTCTGACTCCGCCTGATGAATCCAAACCGTACGAGGTCTTTTGTGATGCCTCTCTCCAAGGTCTTGGCGCAGTATTGATGCAAGAGAAGAAAGTTGTTGCTTATACCTCTCGCCAGTTGAAGCCTAATGAGAAGAACTACCCCACTCATGTTCTCGAGTTGGCGGCAGTGGTGCATGCTCTTTTGACTTGGAGACATCTCTTATTGGGAAGAAAAGTGGACATCTTCACTGACCACAAGAGTCTCAAGTACATCTTCACTCAGCCTAATCTCAACCTCAGGCAAACTCGATGGGTCGAAATGATTCAAGAGTATAATCCGAGTATCGAGTATACTCCAGGCAAGGCCAATGTGATTGCTGACGCATTGAGCAGAAAGGCTTACTGCAACAGTCTGATTCTCAAGCATTATCAACCCGAGCTTTGTGAAGCTTTCCGCAAACTTAATCTGCAAGTTGTTCCTCAAGGTTTTCTCGCCAACCTTCAAGTCTCTCCTACCTTAGAAGATCAGATTCGCCAAGCCCAGCTTCTTGATGCTATGGTGAAAAAGGTGAAGTTTGGGATTGCCAAGAGTCAACCCAAGTACAAGTGCTACCGCCTTGATGACAAGGACACTCTCTTCTTCAAGGATCGTATTGTTGTACCCAAAGGTGATCTCCGTAAGGTGATCATGAACGAGGCTCACAATTCTCTCCTCTCCATCCACCCTGGGAGCACGAAGATGTATCAGGACCTCAAACAGGCTTATTGGTGGACTCGAATGAAGCGCGAGATTGCTCAGTTCATGAATGAATGTGATGTCTGCAGAAGAGTGAAGGCAGAACACCAAAGGCCAGCTGGTCGCCTCCAACCTCTTGCCATTCCAGAATGGAAGTTTGACCACATTGAGATGGACTTCGTGACTGGGTTTCCTAAGTCCAAGCGTGGCAATGATGCTATATTCGTTGTCATCGACAAACTCACCAAAGTGGCTCACTTTCTGCCTATCAAAGAGTCAATCACTGCAGCTCAATTGGCGGAACTCTATACCTCTCGGATTTTCTCTCTCCATGGTATTCCACAAGTGATCTCTTCAGACCGTGGCAGCATCTTTACCTCCAAGTTTTGGGATTCTTTTCAGAAGGCCATGGGCACCAACATCCGCTTCAGCACAGCTTTCCATCCTCAAACTAGCGGTCAAGTCGAGCATGTGAACCAGATTCTTGAAGATATGCTCAGGGCTTGTGTGATCTCCTTCGGCTTGAAGTGGGAGGATTGTCTTCCTTATGCTGAATTCTCCTACAACAACAGTTTTCAAGCAAGTTCGGGTAAGGCCCCATTTGAAATTCTGTATGGCAGGAAGTGTCGTACCCCTCTCAACTGGTCTGAAACCGGTGAACGTCAGCTTTTGGGAAATGACTTAATCACAGAGGCAGAGTAAATGTGCAAAGTCATTCGAGATAACCTCAAAGCAGCCCAATCACGTCAGAAGAGCTACTATGATAGTAAGCACCGCGATTTGGCTTTCGAGATCGGAGATCATGTTTACCTCCGTGTCTCTCCTATGAAAGGTACTCGTCGCTTCGGTATCAAAGGGAAGCTTGCCCCTAGATATGTGGGACCTTTCAAGATTGTCAGCAAGAAAGGCGATCTCGCCTATCAACTCGAGCTTCCTTCAAACTTTGCAAATGTTCATGACGTGTTCCATGTCTCTCAGCTTCGAAAGTGCTTCAAGACTCCTGACCGCACCGTCAACTTCGAGGACATTGAGCTCCAAGAAGATCTCTCCTATCGTGAGCACCCCGTTGCTATTCTTGAAGAGACTGAACGCAAGACTCGCAATAAATCAATCAAATTCCTCAAAATCAAGTGGTCACACCATTCCGACCATGAAGCTACCTGGGAACGCGAGGATCACCTCCGTTCTGAGTACCCGGCGTTCTTTCAGTCCTAGATCTCGGGACGAGATCCTTTCGTAGTGGTGGAGTGTTGTAACACCCCGGATATGACTTTCCCAATTTGTACTCCAACTCTTGACGTTTCCGACGTTAAGTTATTTTATTTTCTCGGGTTCGGGTTTTTGTCTCCGTGTGTTGTTATCATTGTCATGCATCTCATATCATGTCGTCATGCGCATTGCATTTGCATACGTGTTCATCTCATGCATTCGAGCATTTTCCCTATTGTCCGTTTTCCATTTCGGCGCTTCGTTCTCCTCCGGTGGTCATTTCTAGCTTTCTTTCGTGTGTGGGGATTAAACATTTCCGGATTGGCCCGAGACTTTCCAAGCGGCCTTGGTTTACTACCGGTAGACCGCCTGTCAAGTTCCATATCATTTGGACTTCGTTTGATACTACAACGGTTAACCGAGGGACCGAAAAGGCCTCGTGTGTGTTGCAGCCCAACACCCCTCCAATTTGGCCCAAAACCCACCTAAACCTTCTCCATCATCTAGAGCGTTCGATCACAATCGCGTGGCCGAAAACCGTGCTCAATTTGGAGCTCCCTAGCTCCTCCTACCTCTATAAATAGACCCCCTCTCGAAATTCGCGGATCTTCTCTCACCCTAACCCTAAAAATTTTCTCCTCCGCCGACGTCGGACATGTCCGGACGGAACGGACGCGTCCGCCCTGCCGCCTCGGCCACTCCCGTGGCGCCAAGTGTCACCGCTGCCATTTCCTCCGTGCCGGCCCGCGCGGCCCAGGGAAGGCCCTCCCGGCCCGCGCGCCGCCGCCGCCCGGCTCCCTCGCCCGCGCCGCCCGCGCCTCGACCCCGCCGCCTTCGCTCGCCGCGCCGCCGCCATCTTCGCCGCCGCCGGCGACCGGAGCCGCGTCGGCCGCCGCCTTCGCCCACCGCCGCAAGCCCCGGAGGCGCCGCCCCGCTGCCGCAGTTCGCCGGCGTCCGCGGCCACCATCGCCGCCCCGGCCCCGCGCACCTCGCCGGCCTCCTTTCGGCGTCCTCCCCGTCGAGCTCCGGCCATCCTCGTTATCCGCGCCACCGCTACAGTGTTTTCGCCGAGATCCAGATCCAGTGAACAGTAAACCCTAGGTGGTTTTTCTTCTAAGTCCTCGAAATCGCAGATCCATGTGCTCATGTTCATAGCATCGTATCTCCTCATCCATAGCTCCGATTTGTGCATATAGCATATCAAAATGTTCATCTCAGAGTGTACATCATTTCGTTCCATTGCATCATTTTCATTTGAGTTCATCTTGATGCCCGAAATGCTGTTAGAAGAGGGCTACTTGAGATAATTGTCAGATCTGCTACTCCATTTGCATATTTGTCATTTTTGCCATGATTATTGTGTGCATGATATGCCCATGAGCTCTACATATGTTTTGTTAAGGGTTTTGTCATCTCTCCAGAGGTGCAACCCATGTATTTTTGTGATGTGTGTGGTGACTAGCACAAGCTTGCAAAGTGAGGCACTTGGTAGTGCTGATTTCAGGGACTTAGTAATTCCACCAAGTCCTTGGGCTATTTATTTCATATGGCCATATGTTCATGTTGTTTCCTAGTGATCCGTGCCTCTTTTGAGGATGATCAGTAAGGATGTTTTGTTAATCTTGTAGTGCTCTATCCATCCATGTATTTGTTTGCAATTATGGAGCACCCTAGCTTGAGTCAATCGAGCTCTACTATTGCTACTTTGTGAATCTGGGCAGATTGTCAACTTGTTTGCAATTTTGCCGATGATGTTGTAGTTGATCCGTGCATGCTATGCTATTGTTCTTGCCATGTCTAGCTTGCATTTTGTGTGTTCTTGATAGATATATGCCTAGTTTATCATGACTTGCTCCGTGGTGAGTGCATCGAGCTCGTAAACATGCCTACTTGATATCTGTTTTCAGCATGCTCCAGTTTTCACTAAGTCTGTGATCTGATTATGTTTTTGCCATGTTCACATGCTTGCAATTGTATTTTCTGATCCCTTTTGGCTCAAGGTCACTAAGGGACTTTTGTTAAGCTCTTTGAGTAGCTCCATGCCATGCTTTACTTTGCCATGTTCAGGTCCTGTAGCATGTAGTTTTGTTGCTCCGAAGAGGGCTACCTGATCTGAAATTCCAGACAAGTGTTAATTTCACTAAGTCTGAGATCTGTTTACCATATGCATTTTTGTCATGCTTGTTTGAACCTGTTAATGGATGAATTGGCCGTAGCTCAGTGCTAGACTTTTGTTAAGCATCTTGAATGCATCCCTGCCATGTATTTTGTTGTCATGTTTGGGTGCTGTAGCATGTTCATCTCATTGCATTTAGATGGCTACTTGCTGTAAATCGCAGACCGGTGCCATATTTGTCTTGCTTGCCATTTCCAAACCGTAACTCCGATTCCGGCGTTCTTTATATCGTTTTCAAGCGATTTCATCTCATCTTTCCAGTGGCACACTTGAATTCCCAAGTTGAGGCTAGATTCATGCATTCCTTGTCAAATCTTGCATATGCATCCCGCATCGCATCCCGCATAGCATATCATATTTGCATCATGTTGTTTGAGCTTTGCACGTGGTTGATTGTGTCCTTGTTGCTTGTTTGTCTTGTTGGGTAGAGCCGGGAGACGAGTTCGCTAACGAGGAGCCCGTTGAGTTTGCTTTCGAGGATCCAGTCAACTCTGACAACTGTGCAGGCAAGATGATCATACCCTCGAAATCACTACTATCTTTGCTATGCTAGTTTGCTCGCTCTTTTGCTATGCCAATGCTACGATGCCTACCACTTGCTTTCAAGACTCCCAAATTGCCATGTCAAATCTCTAACCCACCTTGTCCTAGCAAACCATTGATTGGCTATGTTACCGCTTTGCTCAGCCCCTCTTATAGCGTTGCTAGTTGCAGGTGAAGATTGGAGGCCGTTCCTTGTTGGAACATCTATTTACTTGTTGGGATATCATTATATTGCTATGTTATCTTAACGCATCTATATACTTGGTAAAGGGTGGAAGGCTCGGCCTCTCGCCTTGTGTTTTGTTCCACTCTTGCCGCCTAGTTTCCGTCATATCGGTGTTATGTTCCCGGATTTTGCGTTCCTTACGCGGTTGGGTTATAATGGAAACCCCTTGATAGTTCGCCTTGATTAAAGCTTTTCCAGCAATGCCCAACCTTGGTCTTACCATTTGCCACCTAGCCTCTTTTTCCCTTGGGTTTCCGGAGCCCGAGGGTCATCTTATTTAAACCCCCCCCCCCCCGGGGCCAGTGCTCCTCTGAGTGTTGGTCCGAATCGAGTAGACTGCGGGGCCACCTCAGGGCAACTTGAGGGTTGGTTTTACTCGTAGGATGTCTCATCTGAGTGTGCCCTGAGAACGAGATATGTGCAGCTCCTATCAGGATTTGTCGCCACATTTGGGCGGTGTTGCTGGTCTTGTTTTAACCTGTCGAAGTGTCTTGAAGAACCGAGGTACCGAGTCTGATTGGAACGTCTTGGGAGGAGGTCTATTCCTTCGTTGACCGTGAGAGCTTGTCATGGGCTAAGTTGGGACTCTCCTACAGGGATTTGAACTTTCGAAAGCCGTGCCCGCGGTTATGGGCAGATGGGAATTTGTTAATGTCTGATTGTAGATAACTTGAACCTTAACTTAATTAAAATGAATCAACTAAGTGTGTTACCGTGATGGCCTCTTCTCGGCGGAGTCCGGGAAGTGGACACGGTGTTGGAGTAATGCTTGCGCAGGTTGTCCTTTAGTTTCTCGCTCGCGCTTTGCCTCCTCTTCTCGCTCTCTTTTGCGAACAGGATAGCCACCATATTTGCTAGTCGCTTGCTGCAGCTCCACTTATTTTTACCTTGCCTTACCTATAAGCTTAAATAGTCTTGATCGTGAGGGTGCGAGATTGCTGAGTCCCCTGTGGCTCACAGATTACTATTACACCAGATGCAGGGCCTAATGATTCCGCTCCAGGTGACGCGCTCGAGCTCAAGTGGGAGTTCGATGAGGACTCTCAGCGTTACTATGTTTCCTTTCCTGATGATCAGTAGTGGTGCCCAGTTGGGGGTGATCGGGACCGTGTCGCTTGTTGGGTTATCTTTTATTTTGGCGCCGTAGTCGGGCCATGAGTGTTTGAATGATGTAATGTTATTTATGTACCTTGATTGACGTGGCGAGTGTAAGCCAACTATGTTACCTCCCTTTTATTATTATATTACATGGGATGTGTAAAGATTACCTTACTTGCGACATATGCCTTCAATGCGATTATGTCTCTAAGTCGTGCCTCGACACGTGGGAGCTATAGTCGCATTGAGGGTGTTACAGCAGCTACGTGTGTAAATGAACAAAGAGTCGACCTTTGTAAAGGTAGCCACATGCCTCGTTTATAGATGAAGGGGTCACCATAGTGGCAAAACAGTCTTTACATAAGGTAAACAGTGGCTACAGTGTTAAATACCTAACTCTGACGAGTTAGGACAAATGCATTAAATACGCGGTGAGGTGTCGCGTTGTGATGCCTCTACTTGCCGGCAAGGGTTGTCTCTTCTTCCGCGTCGTTCGCCCATCTACCTCTTATTAACTTGACATGCCTCTAGGATGGGTGTCATTAAAGTCGTGTCTTCGGCGGTGAGCTGACACGTTACCAGACAAAGCTCGCCAAATAGCCTGCCCGCTCGACACCTACTTGATAGGCGATTGAAGGCCGCGCCGGCGCGAGGAAGAGCGGAGGCGGCGGCGTGGCAGGAGTGCACGGGCGCATGGTTAGGGTTTGTAGAGGAGATCGAGAGAGGAGAAGGTGAGATGCGCGAGTGCGGGTGGAGCGGCGACTAGGTTTAGTCCACGGGAGATGCGTCTTTCTTATAGCCTACATGTGAAATGACGGAAGTGCCCTCGATTGCCACCAAAAAATACAGGCGGTGGCACGAGCCCCACACGTGTCAACAAAAGCACTGGCCACACCCGCCTCCGTGGTCATTGACACAACGATCCACCCCACCTGGGCCCCGCCTTCCATGATGCGTGAGGGCGGTAGCATGTGTGCAAAACAAAGGGCACCATTCATTGGTTGTCACATCATACTCGATCGAACGGTCTAGATTGTTTCACCTAAAGATCCAACGGCCTGCATTTGTTTGCACAACCAATCAGACTGTCTAGAGAAGCCTTCATTTTGCTCCACGATCTAAGAGCATCTCTAGCAGACCCCGCATCCCGCCCCGACCCGCAAAATAACCGCCAAAATGCGGGCCGGGGCGGGAAAACCTACCCGATCAGACACCGCATTCGCGGCCGACCCGAATTTTTTTTGCGGGGCGCGACAAAAGATCTCCCCCGACCTCTAGATTCACGGGCTGGGAGGACGACCCGAGCTCAGGCCCCATCCGCAGTGAGATTTGGCGGGAGGGACCGCGCGGCTGTTCCCGCTCCCCCACCCTCCGCCACCATTGCCCCGCCACCTCACGCTCCGGTGCATCTTCCCCGGCCGTCCTTCATCACCATGGATGACTCCCTATTGTCCCCCGTCACCGTCGAGGTCGCGCACGCTCAATCCCCTCGGCCGGATCTCGTCGCCGGCCATGTTGGCCCCGCCGTCGCCCAAGGTACAGCGCGCCTGCCCACAAGCGGCAGGGCAACGTGGTCGTGCAAGGCGGGAATTGATACATCTCTGTCGTATCTACTTTTCCAAACACTTTTGCCCTTGTTTTGGACTCTAACTTGCATGATTTGAATGGAACTAACCCGGGGCCCCCCACCTATCCACGAGGGTGGGGGGCGCACCCCCCTACCTCGTGGGCCCCCTGGAGCTCCTCCGACCTCAACCCCAACTCTATATATTTGCTTTCGGGGAGAAAAAAACCAGAGAGAAGAAATCATCGTGTTTTACGATATGGAGCCGCTGCCAAGCCCTAAAACCTCTCGGGAGGGCTGATCTGGAGTCCGTTCGGGGCTCCGGAGAGGGGAATCCGTCGCCATCGTCATCATCAACCATCCTCCATCACCAATTTCATGATGCTCACCGCCATGCGGGAGTAATTCCATCGTAGGCTTGCTGGACGGTGATGGGTTGGATGAGATCTATCATGTAATCGAGTTAGTTTTGTTAGGGTTTGATCCCTAGTATCCACTATGTTCTGAGATTGATGTTGCTATGACTTTGCTATGCTTAATGCTTGTCACTAGGGCCCGAGTGCCATGATTTAATATCTGAACCTATTATGTTTTCATCAATATATGAGAGCTCTTGATCCTATCTTGCAAGTCTATAGTCACCTATTATGTGTTATGATCCGTTAACCCCGAAGTGACAATAATCGGGATACTTACCGGTGATGACCGTAGTTTGAGGAGTTCATGTATTCACTATGTGCTAATGCTTTGTTCCAGTACTCTATTAAAAGGAGGCCTTAATATCCCTTAGTTTCCGCTAGGACCCCGCTGCCACGGGAGGGTGGGACAAAAGATGTCATGCAAGTTCTTTTCCATAAGCATGTATGACTATATTCGGAATACATGCCTACATTACATCGATGAATTGGAGCTAGTTCTGTGTCAACCTAGGTTATGATTGTTACATGATGAACCGCATCCAGCATAATTCTCCATCACTGATCCATTGCCTACGAGCTTTCCATATATTGTTCTTCGCTTATTTACTTTTCCGTTACTATTGCTATCATCACTACAAAATACCAAAAACATTACTTTTGCTACTGTTACCTTTTGTTACCGTTACCACTACTATCATATTACTTTGCTACTAAACACTTTGCTGCAGATATTAAGTTTCCAGGTGTGGTTGAATTGACAACTCGACTGCTAATACTTGAGAATATTCTTTGGCTCCCCTTATGTCGAATCAATAAATTTGGGTTGAATACTCTACCCTCGAAAACTGTTGCGATCCCCTATACTTGTGGGTTATCAAGATTATTTTCTGGCGCCGTTGCCGGGGAGCATAGCTCTATTCTTTGAGTCACTTGGGATTTATATCTACTTATCATTATGAAAAACTTGAGAGATCCAAAAACCAAGATTTATCCCTCAACTACGAGGGGGGGTAAGGAACTGCCATCTAGCTCTGCACTTGATTCACCTTCTATTTTGAGTAAGCTTGCAACACCTAAACCTGCTTCTGCTATTCGTTCTGATATGTCGCATGTTATTGATGATGCCACTTCTGCTATGCATGATACTTATGATGAAACTACTTCTATGCTTGATACTACTGTGCCACTTGGTGAATTTCTTGATGAACAACTTGCTAGGGTTAGAGAGAGTGAAAATATTGAATCTGATAATACTGATGAAAGTGATGATGAAGACTTGTCTGTTATTCCTAAGGGTTATGTTTTTGATAAAGAAGCTTCTTTAGCTATTTTAGCTTGCAAAGATAGATACGAACTCAAGAGGTTATTAGCTAAATGGAAGCAGCAATCTCTAAGTGCTAGAATGAAACCTGACTCTGCTTTTTCTACTTCACCTATCTGTGTTACTGATAAGGATTATGAATTCTCTATTGATCCTGATATAATTACTTTGGTTGAATCTGATCATTTTCATGGCTATGAATCTGAAACTATTGTGGCACATCTTACTAAATTAAATGATACAGCTACTCTGTTCACTAATGATGAGAGAACTCGTTACTTTTATATCCTTAAAATATTTCCGTTCTCATTAAAGGGTGATGCTAAGATATGGTTTAATTCTCTTGATCCTGGTTGTGTGCGTAGTCCCCAGGATATGATTTATTACTTCTCTGCTAAATATTTCCCTGCTCATAAGAAACAAGCTGATTTAAGGGATATATATAATTTTGTGCAAATTGAAGAAGAGAGTCTCCCACAAGCTTGGGGGAGGCTTCTCAAGTTACTTAATGCTTTGCCTGATCATCCTCTTAAGAAAAATGAAATACTTGATATCTTTTATAATGGACTAACCGATGCCTCCAGAGATTACCTGGATAGTTGTGCTGGTTCTGTTTTCAGGGAAGAACGCTGGATGAAGCTGAAATTCTATTGAATAATATGCTGACAAATGAAAATAGTTGGACACCTCCTGAGCCAGTTCCTGAGCCTATTCCTAAACCAACTCCGAAGAAGAGAGGTATTCTATTTCTCAGTCCTGAAGATATGCAAGAGGCAAATAAATCTATGAAAGAAAAAGATATTAAAGCTGAGGATGTTAAGAATTTACCTCCTATTGAAGAAATACATGGTCTTAATTTACCGCCTGTTGAAGAAACATATGATCTTGATCCATCACCTAATGAAGAAACTCATGGTCTTGATAACCCGACACAGGTAGTAAAGGTAAATTCTCTCTATAGATATGATAAAGCTGAAATCCTATTTACTAAGTTTGCTAGCCCATGCTTAGATGAGTTTGATAAATTTATGGCTAAGCAAGAAAATTTTAATGATTATTTTGGTAGACAATTGAAATACAATTCAAATATGCTTGAACACTTGGGTGATTATATGGCTAAAGTTAAAGGTGAACTTAAACTTATTAGTAAACATGCTTCTATGGTTACCACTCAAGTAGAACAAGTACTTAAAGCTCAAAATGATTTGCTTAATGAATTGAATAGTAAGAATAATGATAATGCTGTTAGAGTTATGACTAGAGATGGTAAAATGACTCAGGAACCTTTGTATCCTGAAGGCCACCCTAAGAGAATTGAGCAAGATTCTCAGACAAATAATGTAGATGCACCTAGTCCTTCTAATAGGAAGAAAAAGAAAAATGATAGGACTTTGCATGCTTCTAGTGAACCTATTACTGAAACACCTGAGAATCCAAATGATATTTCTATTTCTGATGCTGAAACACAATCTGGTAATGAACCTGAAACTAGTGAAAATGTTAATGATAATGTTCATGATGATGCTCAACCTAGTAATGATAATGATATAGAAATTGAACCTGTTGTTGATCTTGATAACCCACAATCAAAGAATCAACATTATGATAAGAAAGACTTTGTTGCTAGGAAACATGGTAAAGAAAGAGAACCATGGGTTCAAAAACCCATGCCTTTCCCTCCCAAACCATCCAAGAAAAAGGATGATGAGGATTTTGAGCGCTTTGCTGAAATGATTAGACCTATCTTTTTGCGTATGCGATTAAATGATATGCTTAAAATGAATCCTTATGCTAAGTATATGAAAGATATTGTTACTAATAAAATAAAGATACCGGAAGCTGAAATTTCCACCATGCTTGCTAATTATACTTTTAAGGGTGGAATACCAAAGAAACTTGGAGATCTAGGAGTACCCACTATACCATGCTCTATTAAAAGAAACTATGTTAAAACCGCTTTATGTGATCTTGGAGCCGGTGTTAGTGTTATGCCTCTCTCTTTATATCGTAGACTTGATTTGAATAAGTTGACACCTACTGAAATATCTTTGCAAATGGCTGATAAATCAACTGCTATACCTGTCGGTATTTGTGAGGATGTGCATGTTGTAGTTGCAAACGTTACTATTTTAACGGACTTTGTTATTCTTAATATTCCCGAGGACGATAGTATGTCTATTATTCTTGGAAGACCCTTTTTGAATACTGCAGGGGCTGTTATTGATTGCACTAAAGGCAATGTCACTTTTCATGTTAATGGTAATGAGCATACGGTACACTTTCCGAGGAAACAACCTCAAGTTCACAGTATCAATTCTATTGGAAAAATTCCATCAATTATATTTGGAGGTTTTGAATTTCCTCTTCCTACTATGAAGAAGAAATATGATATTCTTATTATTGGGGATGTGCATATCCCTGTTGAGGTAACATAGTGTTATTCGAAATTTCTCCAGTTCCATGTTATTCGGAATGAGTTCGTTAACAAGACTTGATCAACCTTGTTAGTGGATTCCTTTTGATGAGCATGCGATGGATGAAACTAGAAGGCATGACCTTCTGTACCCCACTATTACTTTCTGTTATTTATATTAAATAAAATAAAAAATAGTATTTTCTGTCTGTTATCTGAATTATCCGTGCAATATAAAAATATCCCAAAAATAAAAGTTCTCCAAATGCCCTGAAATTTAAATATGTTTTTTTCTAGAATATTTGAGAATATTTGGCACTGAAAACACAACAGGAGGAGCTGGCACCTGGCCACGAGGGTCAGGGGCGCGCCCTACCCCCTGGGCGCGCCCCCTACCTCGTGGGCCCATGGTGGCCCTCCTCCACTTATCCTTTCACCCACACACTCCTTCTTCCTCCCACAAACACGAATATCCAGCTCAAGCACAAGTTCTAGCTCATTTAGCTGCCATTTTCGATCTCCTTGCTCAAAGCACCTCTCACAAAACTGCTTGGGGAGATTGTTCCTTGGTATGTGACTCCTCCATTGGTCCAATTAGTTTTTGTTCTAGTGCTTTATTCATTGCAAATTTGTGCTGCCTAGGTGACCATGTTCTTGAGCTTGCATGTCAAATTTATATGGTTCCAAGTAGTTTTGATGCATGATATAGGCTCTAGGCACTTGTAGGAGTAGTTGCTATCAATATTATTGAGTTTGGCTTACTGATATGTCCATTTTGCATCATGCTTTTATATCAATATTTATTGCATTATGGGCTGTTATTACACATTATGTCACAATACTTATGCCTATTCTCTCTTATTTTACAAGGTTTACATAAAGAGGGAGAATGCCGGCAGCTGGGATTCTGGGCTGGAAAAGGAGCAAATATTAGAGACCTATTCTGCACAACTCCAAAAGTCCCGAAACTTCACGGAAGCTGTTTTCCAAATATATAAAACATACTGAGAGCAAGAACTTCACCAGGGGGGCACACCCTTCCCACGAGGGTGGGGGGCATGCCGTACCCCCCAGGGCGCGCCCCCTACCTCGTGGCCCCCCTAGTGGCCCTCCGGTGACCATCTTCCGCTATATGGAGTCTTTTGATGGGAAAAAATCATAAGCCATCTTCTCGGATGAAACTCCGCCGCCACGAGGCGGAACCTTGGCGGAACCAATCGAGGGCTCTGGCGGAGCTGTTCTGCCGGGGAAACTTCCCTCCCGGAGGGGGAAATCATCGCCATCGTCATCACCAACGCTCCTCTCATCAGGAGAGGGCAATCTTCATCAACATCTTCATCAGCACCATCTCATCTCAAAACCCTAGTTCATCTCTTGTATCCAATTCTTGTCTCCAAGTCTGGGATTGGTGCTAGTAGGTTGCTAGTAGTGTTAATTACTCCTTGTAGTTGATGCTAGTTGGTTTAATTGGTGGAAGATCATATTTTCAGATCCTATATGCATATTAATACCCCTCTAATTATGAACATGTTTATGCTTTGTGAGAAGTTACTTCTGTTCCTGAGGACATGGGAGAAGTCTTGCTATTAGTAGTCATGTGAATTTGGTATTCGTTTGATATTTTGATGAGATGTATGTTGTCTCTCCTCTAGTGGTGTTATGTGAACGTCGACTACATGACACTTCACCATTATTTGGGCCTAGAGGAAGGCATTGGGGAGTAATAAGTAGATGATGTGTTGCTAGAGTGACAGAAGCTTAAACCCTAGTTTATGCGTTGCTTCGTAAGGGGCTGATTTGGATCCATATGTTTCATGCTATGGTTAGGTTTACCTCAATACTTTTGTTGTAGTTGCGGATGCTTGCAATAGAGGTTAATCATAAGTGGGATGCTTGTCCAAGTAAGGGCAGTACCCAAGCACCGGTCCACCCACATACCAAATTATCAAAGTACCGAACGTGAATCATATGAGCGTGATGAAAACTAGCTTGACGATATTCCCATGTGTCCTCGGGAGCATTTTACATTTTATAGGAGTTTGTCCAGGCTTGTCCTTTGCTACAAAAAAGATTGGGCCACCTTGCTGCACCTTACTTTTGTTACTTGTTGCTCGTTACAAATTATCTTATCACAAAACTATCTGTTACCACTTATTTCAGTACTTGCAGAGAATACCTTGCTGGAAACCGCTTATCATTTCCTTCTGCTCCTTGTTGGGTTCGATACTCTTACTTATCGAAAGGACTATGATAGATCCCCTATACTTGTGGGTCATCAAGACTCTTTTCTGGCGCCATTGCCGGGGAGTGAAACGCCTTTGGTAGGTGGAATTTGGTAAGGAAAGATTTATATAGTGTGCTGAAATTTACTGTCACTTGTTATCATGGAAAGTAATCCTCTGAGGGGCTTGTTCGGGGTATCTTCACCCCGACCAGTAGAGCAAAGAGTTGCTCCTCAACCTACTGAACCTACTGAAAATGAAAATGAAAATGAAAATGCTTGCTTTGAAGTTCCTTCGGGTATGATAGAAAAACTGCTAGCTAATCCTTTTCTAGGAGATGGAACAAAACATCCTGATGAACATCTGATATATGTGGATCAAGTTTGTGGATTATTTAAGCTTGCAGGTGTACCCGGAGATGTTGTTAATAAGAAGGTATTCCCCTTATCTTTTAGGGGAGATGCATCGACATGGTATAGGCTATGTGATGATATGAGGTCTTGGAATTACAAACGATTGAAATTGGAATTTCATCAGAAGTTTTATCATATGCATCTTGTTCATCGTGATCACAATTGTATATATAATTTTTGGCCTCGCGAAGGAGAAAGCATCGCTCAAGCTTGGGGGAGGCTTAAATCAATGTTATATTCATGCCCCAATCATGAGCTCTCAAGAGAAATGATTATTCAAAAAATTTATGCTCGGCTTTCTGGTAACAACCGCACCATGCTTGATACTTCTTGTGCTGGCTCTTTTATGATGAAGACTATTGAATTCAAATGGGATTTATTGGAAAGAATTAAACGCAACTCTGAAGATTGGGACCTCGACAATGGTAAGGAGTTAGGTATGACACCTAGTTTTGATTGTGTTAAATCTTTTATGGATACCGATATTTTTCATAAATTTAGCACTAAATATGGACTTGACTCTGAGATAGTAGCTTCTTTCTGTGAATATTTTGCTGCTTATGTTGATCTCCCCAAGGAGAAGTGGTTTAAATATCATCCTCCCATAGAAGTAAAAGTAGCTGCACCTATTAAATTTGAAGAAAAGACTATCACTTATAATGATCCTATTGTCCCTACTTCTTATGTTGAGAAACCACCTTTCCCTGTTAGAATAAAGGATCATGCTAAAGCTTCAATTGTAGTTCGTAAAACCAATATTAAAACATATACACCTCCTGAGCAAGTTAAAGTTGAACCTAATATTGCTATTGTTAAAGATCTCTTGTCTGATAATATAGATGGGCATGTTATTTATTTCTGTAATGAAACTGCTAGAATTGCTAAACCCCGTGATAAAGATAAACCTAGACCTGTGGTAGGCATGCCTGTTATTTCTGTTAAAATAGAAGATCATTATTATCATGGCTTATGTGATATGGGTGCTAGTGCTAGTGCAATACCTTATTCTTTATACCAAGAAGTTACGCATGATATTGCACCTGCTGAGATGGAAGGTATTGATGTCACAATTAAACTTTCCAATAGAGATACTATTTCACCGATGGGAATTGTTAGAGATGTTGAAGTCTTGTGTGGGAAAACTAAATATCCTGATGATTTTCTTATTCTTGGTTCCCCACAAGATAGCTTTTGTCCCATTATATTTGGTAGATCCTTCTTAAACACTGTTAATGCTACCATAGATTGCAAAAGAGATGTTGTTACTATCGGTTTAGATGATATGACTCATGAACTTAATTTCTCTAAATTTAGTAGACAACACCGTGAAGAAGAATTACCTAGCAAGGATGAAATTATTGGTCTTGCTTCTATTGCCGTACCTCCTAGTGATCCTTTAGAACAATATTTGCTAGACCATGAAAATGATATGTTTAGGAATGAAAGAAGGGAATTAGATGAAGTATTGTTTAAACAGGAGCCTATTCTGAAAAACAATTTACCTGTTGAAATCCTAGGGGATCCTCCTCCACCCAAGGGTGATCCCGTGTTTGAGCTTAAACCGTTACCTGATACTCTTAAATATGCTTATCTTGACGAGAAAAAAAAATATCCTGTTATTATTAGTGCTAACCTTTCAGAACATGAAGAAGAGAGATTATTGAAAACTCTGAAGAAGCACCGTGCTATTATTGGGTATACTCTTGATGATCTTAAGGGCATTAGTCCCACTCTATGTCAACATAAAATTAATTTGGAAGAAGATGCTAAACCACGTGATCATCAATGTCGGCTGAATCCTAAAATGAAAGAAGTGGTAAGAAAGGAGATACTAAAGCTACTTGAGGCAGGTATAATTTATCCCGTTGCTGATAGTCAATGGGTAAGACATGTCCATTGTGTCCCTAAGAAGGGAGGTATTACTGTTGTTCCTAATGATAAAGATGAATTGATTCCTCAAAGAATTATTACAGGTTATAGGATGGTAATTGATTTCCGCAAATTAAATAAGGCTACTAAAAAGGATCATTACCCCTTACCTTTTATCGATCAAATGCTAGAAAGATTATCCAAACATACACATTTTTTCTTTCTAGATGGTTATTCTGGTTTCTCTCAAATACCTATGTCAGTCAAAGATCAATCAAAGACTACTTTTACATGCCCTTTTGGTACTTTTGCTTATAGACGTATGCCTTTTGGTTTATGTAATGCACCTGCTACCTTTCAAAGATGCATGATGGCTATATTCTCTGACTTTTGTGAAAAGATTTGTGAGGTTTTCATGGACTACTTTTCCGTCTATGGATCTTCTTTTGATGATTGCTTAAGCAACCTTGATCGAGTTTTGCAGAGATGCAAAGAAACTAATCTTGTCTTGAATTGGGAAAAGTGCCACTTTATGGTTAATGAAGGTATTGTCTTGGGGCATAAAGTTTCTGAAAGAGGTATTGAAGTTGACAAAGCCAAGGTTGATGCTATTGAAAAGATGCCATGTCCCAAGGACATCAAAGGTATAAGAAGTTTCCTTGGTCATGACGGGTTTTTATAGGAGGTTCATTAAGGACTTCTCAAAAATCTCTCGGCCTCTGACTAATTTATTACAAAAAGATATACCATTTGTCTTTGATGATGATTGTGTAGAAGCATTTGAAATACTTAAGAAAGCATTGATCTCTGCACCTATTGTTCAGCCACCTGATTGGAATTTACCCGTTGAAATTATGTGTGATGCTAGTGATTATGCTGTAGGTGCTGTTCTAGGACAAATAATTGATAAGAAACTAAATGTTATTCAATATGCTAGTAAAACTTGTTGGAAATATGCCCTAGAGGCAATAATAAAATGATTATTATATTTCCTTGTTTATGATAATTGTCTATTGTTCATGCTCTAATTGTATTATCCGGAAATCGTAACACATGTGTGAATACATAGACCACAATGTGTCCCTAGTGAGCCTCTAGTTGACTAGCTCGTTGATCAACAGATAGTCATGGTTTCCTGGCTATGGACATAAGGATGTCATTGATAACGGGATCACATCATTAGGAGAATGATGTGATGGACAAGACCCAATCCTAAACATAGCACAAGATCGTATAGTTCATTTGCTAGAGTTTTTCCAATGTCAAGTATCTTTTCCTTAGACCATGAGATCGTGTAACTCCCGGATACCGTAGGAGTGCTCTGGGTATACCAAACGTCACAACGTAACTGGGTGACTATAAAGGTATGCTACGGGTATCTCCGAAAGTGTCTGTTGGGTTGACACGGATCAAGACTGGGATTTGTCACTCCGTATGACGGAGAGGTATCTCTGGGCCCACTCGGTAATGCATCATCATAATGAGCTCAAAGTGACCAAGTGTCTGGTCACGGGATCATGCATTACGGTACGAGTAAAGTGACTTGCCGGTAACGAGATTGAACGAGGTATTGGGATACCGACGATCGAATCTCGGGCAAGTAACGTACCGATTGACAAAGGGAATTGTATACGGGGTTGCTTGAATCCTCGACATCGTGGTTCATCCGATGAGATCATCGAGGAGCATGTGGGAGCCAACATGGGTATCCAGATCCCGCTGTTGGTTATTGACCGGAGAGCCGTCTCGGTCATGTCTACATGTCTCCCGAACCCATAGGGTCTACACACTTAAGGTTCGGTGATGCTAGGGTTGTAGAGATATGAATATGCAGTAACCCGAAAGTTGTTTGGAGTCCCGGATGAGATCCTGGACGTCATGAGGAGTTCCGGAATGGTCCGGAGGTGAAGAATTATATATAGGAAGTGCAGTTTCGGCCATCGGGAGAGTTTTGGGGGTCACCGGTATTGTACCGGGACCACCGGAAGGGTCCCGGGGGTCCACCGGGTGGGGCCACCCATCCCGGAGGGCCCCATGGGCCAAAGTGGGGAGGGGAACCAGCCCATAGTGGGCTAGTGCGCCCCCCTTGGCCCACCCCATGCGCCTAGGGTTGGGAACCCTAGGGTGGGGGCGCCCCACCTGGCTTGGGGGCACTCCACCCCTTGGTCGCCCCCCCTAGGAGATCCCATCTCCTAGGGCCGGCGCACCCCCCTAGGGGGCCTATATAAAGGGGGGAGGGAGGGGGCAGCCGCACCCTTGAGTCCTGGCGCCTCCCTCTCCGCTGCTACACCTCTCCCTCTCGCAGTATAACGGCGAAGCCCTGCTGCGGTGACGCCCTGCATTCACCACCACACCGTCGTGCTACTGGATCTTCATCAACCTCTCCTCCCCCCTTGCTGGATCAAGAAGGAGGAGACGTCACGCTGACCGTACGTGTGTTGAACATGGAGGTGCCGTCCGTTCGGCGCTAGGATCTCCGGTGATTTGGATCACGTCAAGTACGACTTCCTCATCCCCGTTCTTTGAACGCTTCCGCGCGTGATCTACAAAGGTATGTAGATGCAATCCGATCACTCGTTGCTAGATGAACTCATAGATGGATCTTGGTGAAACCGTAGGAAATTTTTTGTTTTCTGCAACGTTCCCCAACAGTGGCATCATGAGCTAGGTCTATGCGTAGTTCTCCTTGCACGAGTAGAACACAATTTGTTGTGGGCGTAGATGTTGTCAACTTTCTTGCCGCTACTAGTCTTATCTTGCTTCAGCGGTATTGTGGGATGAAGCGGCCCGGACCGACCTTACACGTACGCTTACGTGAGACTGGTTCCACCGACTGACATGCACTAGTTGCATAAGGTGGCTAGCGGGTGTCTGTCTCTCCCACTTTAGTTGGAGCGGATTCGATGAAAAGGGTCCTTATGAAGGGTAAATAGAAGTTGACAAATCACGTTGTGGCTATTACGTAGGTAAGAAAATGTTCTTGCTAGAACCCTTTTGAAGCCACGTAAAACTTGCAACAACAATTAGAGGACGTCTAACTTGTTTTTGCAGCAAGTGCTTTGTGATGTGATATGACCAAAGTTGTGATGAATGATGAATGATATATATGTGATGTATGAGATCATGTTCTTGTAATAGTAATCACGACTTGCATGTCGATGAGTATGACAGCCGGCAGGAGCCATAGGAGTTGTCTTTATTTTTTGTATGACATGCGTGTCATTGAGAAACGCCATGTAAATTACTTTACTTTATTGCTAAACGTGTTAGCCTTAGTAGTAGAAGTAATAGTTGGCAAGCAACTTCATGGAGACACGATGATGGAGATCATGGTGTCATGCCGGTGACAAGATGATCATGGAGCCCCAAGATGGAGATCAAAGGAGCTATGTGATATTGGCCATATCATGTCACTATTATTATTTGATTGCATGTGATGTTTATCATGTTTTTGCATCTTGTTTACTTAGAACGGCGGTAGTAAATAAGATGATCCCTCATAATAATTTCAAGAAAGTGTTCCCCCTAACTGTGCACCGTTGCGACAGTTCGTTGTTTCGAAGCACCACGTGATGATCGGGTGTGATAGATTCCAACGTTCACATACAACGGGTGTAAGACAGATTTACACATGCAAACACTTAGGTTGACTTGACGAGCCTAGCATGTAAAGACATGGCCTCGGAACACAGAAGACCAAAAGGTCGAGCATGAGTCGTATAGAAGATACGATCAACATGAAGATGTTCACCGATGTTGACTAGTCTGTCTCACGTGATGATTGGACACGGCCTAGTTAACTCGGATCATGTTATACTTAGATGACTGGAGGGATGTCTATCTAAGTGGGAGTTCATTATATAATTTGATTAGATGAACTTAGTCTAAAATCTTTACAATATGTCTTGTAGATCAAATGGCCAACGTTGTCCTCAACTTCAACGCGTTCCTAGAGAAACCCAAGCTGAAAGACGATGGCAGCAACTATACGGACTGGGTCCAGAACCTAAGGATCATCCTCATAGCTGCCAAGAAATATTATGTCCTACTAGCACCGCTAGGTGATGCACCCGTCCCACAGAACCAAGACGTTATGAACGCTTGGCAGACACGTGCTGATGATTACTCCCTCGTTCAGTGCGGCATGCTTTACAGCTTAGAACCGGGGCTCCAAAAGCGTTTTGAGCGACACGGAGCATATGAGATGTTCGAAGAGCTGAAAATGGTTTTCCAAGCTCATGCCCGGGTCGAGAGATATGAAGTCTCCAACAAGTTCTTCAGCTGTAAGATGGAGGAAAATAGTTATGTCAGTGAGCACATACTCACTATGTCTGGATTACATAACCGCTTAACTCAGCTGGGAGTTAATCTCCCGGATGACGCGGTCATTGACAGAATCCTTCAGTCGCTTCCACCGAGCTACAAGAGCTTTGTGATGATCTTCAATATGCAGGGGATGGAAAAGACCATTCCTGAAGTATTTGCAATGCTGAAATCAGCAGAGGTAGAAGTCAAAAAGGACCATCAAGTGTTGATGGTGAATAAAACCACTAAGTTCAAGAAAGGCAAGGGTAAGAAGAACTTCAAGAAGGACGGCAAGGGAGTTGTCGCGCCCGGTAAGCAAGCTGCCGGGAAGAAGCCAAAGAATGGACCCAAGCCCGAGACTGAGTGTTTTTATTGCAAGGGAAGTGGTCACTGGAAGCGGAACTGCCCCAAATACTTAGCGGACAAGAAGGCCGGCAAAACGAAAGGTATATGTGATATACATGTAATTGATGTGTACCTTACCAGTACTCGTAGTAGCTCCTGGGTATTTGATACCGGTGCAGTTTCTCACATTTGTAACTCAAAGCAGGAGCTGCGGAATAAACGGAGACTGGCGAAGGACGAGGTGACGATGCGCGTCGGGAATGGTTCCAAGGTCGATGTGATCGCCATCGGCACGCTACCTCTACATTTACCTACGAGATTAGTTTTAAACCTCAATAATTGTTATTTAGTACCAGCTTTGAGCATGAACATTGTATCAGGATCTCGTTTAATTCGAGATGGCTACTCATTTAAATCCGAGAATAATGGTTGTTCTATTTATATGAGAGATATGTTTTATGGTCATGCTCCTATGGTGAATGGTTTATTCTTAATGAATCTCGAGCGTAATGCTACACATATTCATAGTGTGAATACCAAAAGATGTAAGGTTGATAATGATAGTCCCACATACTTGTGGCACTGCCGCCTTGGTCACATAGGTGTCAAACGCATGAAGAACCTCCATGTAGATGGACTTTTAGAGTCTCTTGATTACGAACCATTTGACACGTGCGAACCATGCCTCATGGGTAAGATGACCAAGACTCCGTTCTCAGGAACAATGGAGCGAGCAACCAACCTATTGGAAATCATACATACTGATGTGTGCGGTCCAATGAGTGTTGAGGCTCGTGGTGGCTATCATTATGTTCTCACCCTCACTGATGACTTGAGTAGATATGGGTATATCTACTTAATGAAACACAAGTCTGAAACCTTTAAAAAGTTCAAGGAATTTCAGAGTGAGGTTGAGAATCAACGTGACAGAAAAATCAAGTTTTTGCGATCAGATCGTGGAGGAGAATACTTGAGTCACGAATTTGGTACACACTTAAGAAAATGTGGAATAGTTTCACAACTCACGCCGCCTGGAACACCTCAGCGTAATGGTGTGTCCGAACGTCGTAATCGCACTCTATTGGATATGGTGCGATCTATGATGTCTCTTACCGATTTACCGCTGTCATTTTGGGGCTATGCTTTAGAGACTGCCGCATTCACTTTAAATAGGGCTCCGTCGAAATCCATTGAGACGACACCGTATGAATTATGGTTTGGGAAGAAGCCTAAGCTGTCGTTTCTAAAATTTTGGGGATGCGATGCTTATGTCAAGAAACTTCAACCTGAAAAGCTCGAACCCAAGTCGGAAAAAAATGCGTCTTCATAGGATACCCTAAAGAAACTATTGGGTATACCTTCTACCTCAGATCCGAAGGCAAGATCTTTGTTGCCAAGAATGGATCCTTTCTAGAGAAGGAGTTTCTCTCGAAAGAAGTAAGTGGGAGGAAAGTAGAACTTGATGAAGTATTACCTCTTGAACCGGAAAGTGGCGCAACTCAGGAAAATGTTCCTGTGGTGCCTGCACCAATTAGAGAGGAAGTTAATGATGATGATCAAGATACTTCTGATCAAGCTCCTACTGAACTTCGAAGGTCCACAAGGACACGTTCCGCACCAGAGTGGTACGGCAACCCTGTCTTGGAAATCATGTTGTTAGACAACGGTGAACCTTCGAACTATGAAGAAGCGATGGCGGGCCCGGATTCCGACAAATGGCTGGAAGCCATGAAATCTGAGATAGGATCCATGTATGAAAACGAAGTATGGACTTTGACTGACTTTCCTGACGATCGGCGAGCCATAGAAAATAAATGGATCTTTAAGAAGAAGACAGACGCGGATGGTAATGTGACCATCTATAAAGCTAGGCTTGTCGCTAAGGGTTATCGACAAGTTCAAGGGGTTGACTACGATGAGACATTCTCTCCCGTAGCAAAGCTGAAGTCCGTCCGAATCATGTTAGCAATTGCCGCATACTATGATTATGAGATATGGCAAATGGACGTCAAAACGGCATTCCTTAACGGTTATCTTAAGGAAGAACTGTATATGATGCAGCCGGAAGGTTTTGTCGATCCTAAGAATGCTGACAAAGTGTGCAAGCTCCAACGCTCGATTTATGGGCTGGTGCAAGCATCTCGGAGTTGGAACATTCGCTTTGATGAGATGATCAAAGCGTTTGGGTTTATGCAGACTTATGGAGAAGCCTGCGTTTACAAGAAAGTGAGTGGGAGCTCTGTAGCATTTCTCATATTATATGTAGATGACATACTTTTGATGGGAAATGATATAGAGCTTTTGGACAGCATTAAGGCCTACTTGAATAAGAGTTTTTCAATGAAGGACCTTGGAGAAGCTGCTTATATATTAGGCATCAAGATCTATAGAGATAGATCAAGATGCCTCATAGGTCTTTCACAAAGCACATACCTTGATAAGATATTGAAGAAGTTCAATATGGATCAGTCTAAGAAGGGGTTCTTGCCTGTGTTGCAAGGTGTGAAATTGAGCTCAGCTCAATGTCCGACCACGGCAGAAGATATAGAAGAGATGAGTGTCATCCCCTATGCCTCAGCCATAGGTTCTATTATGTATGCCATGCTGTGTACCAGACCTGATGTAAACCTTGCCGTAAGTTTGGTAGGTAGGTACCAAAGTAATCCCGGCAAGGAACACTGGACAGCGGTCAAGAATATCCTGAAGTACCTGAAGAGGACTAAGGAAATGTTTCTTGTTTATGGAGGTGACAAAGAGCTCGTCGTAAAGGGTTACGTCGACGCTAGCTTCGACACAGATCTGGATGACTCTAAGTCACAAACCGGATACGTGTATATTTTGAATGGTGGGGCAGTAAGCTGGTGCAGTTGCAAGCAAAGCGTTGTGGCGGGATCTACATGTGAAGCGGAGTACATGGCAGCCTCGGAGACAGCACATGAAGCAGTCTGGGTGAAGGAGTTCATTACCGACCTAGGAGTCATACCCAATGCGCCGGGCCCGATGACTCTCTTCTGTGACAACACTGGAGATATTACCCTTGCCAAGGAGCCCAGGTTTCACAGGAAGACCAGGCATATCAAGCGTCGCTTCAACTCCATTTGTGAAAGTGTTCAAAATGGAGACATAGAGATTTGTAAAGTACATATGGACCTGAATGTAGCAGATCCGTTGACTAAACCTCTCCCTAGAGCAAAACATGATCAACACCAGAATTCCATGGGTGTTCGATTCATCACAATGTAACTAGATGATTGACTCTAGTGCAAGTGGGAGACTATTGGAAATATGCCCTAGAGGCAATAATAAAATGATTATTATATTTCCTTGTTTATGATAATTGTCTATTGTTCATGCTTTAATTGTATTATCCGGAAATCGTAATACATGTGTGAATACATAGACCACAATGTGTCCCTAGTGAGCCTCTAGTTGACTAGCTCGTTGATCAACAGATAGTCATGGTTTCCTGGCTATGGACATAAGGATGTCATTGATAGCGGGATCACATCATTAGGAGAATGATGTGATGGACAAGACCCAATCCTAAACATAGCACAAGATCGTATAGTTCGTTTGCTAGAGTTTTTCCAATGTCAAGTATCTTTTCCTTAGACCATGAGATCGTGTAACTCCCGGATACCGTAGGAGTGCTCTGGGTATACAAACGTCACAACGTAACTGGGTGACTATAAAGGTATGCTACGGGTATCTCCGAAAGTGTCTGTTGGGTTGACACGGATCAAGACTGGGATTTGTCACTCCGTATGACGGAGAGGTATCTCTGGGCCCACTCGGTAATGCATCATCATAATGAGCTCAAAGTGACCAAGTGTGTGGTCACGGGATCATGCATTACGGTACGAGTAAAGTGACTTGCCGGTAACGAGATTGAACGAGGTATTGGGATACCGACGATCGAATCTCGGGCAAGTAACGTACCGATTGACAAAGGGAATTGTATACGGGGTTGCTTGAATCCTCGACATTATGGTTCATCCAATGAGATCATCGAGGAGCATGTGGGAGCCAACATGGGTATCCAGATCCCGCTGTTGGTTATTGACCGGAGAGCCGTCTCGGTCATGTCTACATGTCTCCCGAACCCGTAGGGTCTACACACTTAAGGTTCGGTGACGCTAGGGTTGTAGAGATATGAATATGCAGTAACCCGAAAGTTGTTCGGAGTCCCGGATGAGATCCTTGACGTCACGAGGAGTTCCGGAATGGTCCGGAGGTGAAGAATTATATATAGGAAGTGCAGTTTCGGCCATCGGGAGAGTTTCGGGGGTCACCGGTATTGTACCGGGACCACCGGAAGGGTCCCGGGGGTCCACCGGGTGGGGCCACCCACCCCGGAGGGCCCCATGGGCCAAAGTGGGGAGGGGAACCAGCCCGTAGTGGGCTGGTGCGCCCCCCTTGGTCCACCCCATGCGCCTAGGGTTGGGAACCCTAGGGTGGGGGGGCGCCCCACCTGGCTTGGGGGGCACTCCACCCCTTGGCCGCCGCCCCCCCTAGGAGATCCCATCTCCTAGGGCCGGCGCACCCCCCTAGGGGGCCTATATAAAGGGGGGAGGGAGGGGGCAGCCGCACCCTTGAGTCCTGGCGCCTCCCTCTCCGCTGCTACACCTCTCCCTCTCGCAGTATAACGGCGAAGCCCTGCTGCGGTGACGCCCTGCATTCACCACCACACCGTCGTGCTGCTAGATCTTCATCAACCTCTCCTCCCCCCTTGCTGGATCAAGAAGGAGGAGACGTCACGCTGACCGTACGTGTGTTGAACACGGAGGTGCCGTCCGTTCGGCGCTAGGATCTCCGGTGATTTGGATCACGTCGAGTACAACTTCCTCATCCCCGTTCTTTGAACGCTTCCGCGCGTGATCTACAAAGGTATGTAGATGCAATCCGATCACTCATTGCTAGATGAACTCATAGATGGATCTTGGTGAAACCGTAGGAAATTTTTTGTTTTCTGCAACGTTCTCCAACAAAACTCTAGACAATGCTCAAAGAAATTATGCTACTACTGAAAAAGAATTCTTAGCAGTTGTATTTGCTTGTGATAAGTTTAGACCTTATATTGTTGATTCTAAAGTAACTATTCACACTGATCATGCTGCTATTAAATATCTCATGGAAAAGAAAGATGCTAAACCTAGACTTATTAGATGGGTTCTCTTGCTACAAGAATTTGATTTGCATATTGTTGATAGAAAAGGAGCTGAGAACCCCGTTGCAGACAACTTGTCTAGGTTAGAAAATGTGCCTGATGACCCACTACATATTTATGATAGCTTTCCTGATGAGCACTTAAATGTCATAAATGCTTCTCATACTGCTCCATGGTATGCTGATTATGCTAATTACATTGTTGCTAAGTTTATACCACCTAGTTTCACATACCAGCAAAAGAAAAAGTTCTTCTATGACTTGAGGCATTACTTTTGGGATGACCCACATCTTTATAAAGAATGAGTAGATGGTGTTATTAGACATTGTGTACCTGAGCGTGAACAGGAACAGATCCTACGCAAGTGTCACTCCAAAGCTTATGGAGGACACCATGCTGGAGATAGAACTGCACATAAGGTACCGCAATCTGGTTTTTATTGGCCTACTCTCTTCAAGGATGCCCGTAAGTTTGTCTTATCTTGTGATGAATGTCAAATAATCGGTAATATTAGTAGACGTCAAGAAATGCCTATGAATTATTCACTTGTTATTGAACCATTTGATGTTTGGGGCTTTGACTATATGGGACCTTTTCCTTCCTCTAATGGTTATACACATATTTTAGTTGCTGTTGATTACGTTACTAAGTGGGTAGAAGCTATTCCAACTAGTAGTGCTGATCATAACACCTCTATTAAAATGCTTAAAGAAGTTATTTTTCCAAGATTTGGAGTCCCTGGATATTTAATGACTGATGGTGGTTCACATTTTATTCATGGTGCTTTCCGTAAAATGCTTGCTAAATATGATGTTAATCATAGAATTGCATCTCCTTATCACCCTCAGTCTAGTGGCCAAGTAGAATTGAGTAATAGAGAACTCAAATTAATTTTGCAAAAGACCGTTAATAGGTCTAGAAAGAATTGGTCCAAGAAACTTGATGATGCATTATGGGCCTATAGAACTGCATATAAAAATCCTATGGGTATGTCTCCGTATAAAATGGTCTATGGAAAAGCATGTCACTTACCTCTCGAACTAGAACACAAGGCTTATTGGGCTATTAAAGAACTTAACTATGATTTTAAACTTGCCGGTGAAAAGAGGTTATTTGATATTAGCTCACTTGATGAATGGAGAACCCAAGCCTACAAAAATGCCAAGTTGTTTAAAGAAAAAGTTAAAAGATGGCATGACAAAAGGATACAAAAGCGTGAGTTTAATGTAGGTGATTATGTATTGCTATACAACTCTCGTTTAAGACCTTTTGCAGGAAAACTTCTCTCTAAATGGGAAGGTCCTTACGTTATCGAGGAGGTCTACCGTTCCGGTGCCATAAAAATCAACAACTTCGAAGGCACCAATCCGAAGGTGGTGAACGGTCAAAGAATTAAACATTATATCTCAGGTAATCCCATAAATGTTGAAACCAATGTTATTGAAACCGTAACCTCGGAGGAATACATAAGGGACACTTTCCAGAACGTTCCAGACTCTGAAAAGGAATAGGTATGTGGTACGGTAAGTAAACCGACTCCAAAACAGTTTTTAAGGCAATATTTCTCCGTTTTGGAATATTTAGAAAAATAGAAAAATAAGCAGCAGTCCGGGAAGGACACGAGGGCTCCACGAGGGTGGAGGGCGCGCCCTACCCCCCTGGGCGCGCCCCCTACCTCGTGGGCACCTCGTGTGCTCTCCGGACTCCATTTTCGTACACGACACGTATTTTGGTCGGTAAAAATTCATTATATAATCTCCCGGAGGTTTTGACTCCCGTAACACGCAAAAATCTCATGTCTTTGTTTCGAGCTGTTTTTCTGACAGATCTAGATTATCATGGCGTCTCCAAGTGCTCCCAAGGACAAGTTCTTTGAGAAGGTCATCGACCCTTGCCTCGCAGAGGTGCAGCGACACCCTCAAACCATTGAGATGCGTGATGGGTTGCTGCACATCCGTGATGCTAAGGGACCCAAGGGGACCGAAAGCGTGGAGACGAGGCTCGAAGCAATGAAGCAACAAGTTTTCAAGTGTTAGGGGATGGTGGAGCGTGGACTCAACTCCAACCACATGATGAACGCAGAATTCACCAACAAATACAAGCTGGATGCCGACAACATCGGGGAGACCATCTTCAAGCTTCACGAGAAAAATGAGCACCTTCAAGCTCAAATCTATGACCTGCAAAATCAAAACTGTGAGTATGAATATAGATTCAAAAGGATTAGTTTCGCTGCAGATTTGAGGATCCCTGAGACTCGGTCATCTTTCTATGATGGTGAGCCTATGCCTTGGAAGAAGGACGACAAGCCTACGCCATCAACAAAATCACCACCATCTCCACCAACAAAGAAGAATTGAGTATCTGGTATGGGCACTCCACTTGGCAACTGCCGAGCTTGGGGGAGTGCCCCGGTATCGTATCACCATCACTTTTATCTTTACCATTTTTCTTAGTTTGATCCTTTTGGTAATATCTTGATCTAGTAGAATAAAAGTTTTTAGTATGATCTAGTTGTGAGTTTTGCTTTATTATCCTTCTATGTAATCGAGTCCGTGAGCTTGATTATTCTGCCATGATCTTAAGTGAATAAAAGAAAAAGAGAAAGGAATAAAAAGAAACAAAGAGATCATGTGAGTCTTATGGAGAGTAATGAGCTCGCATAGAAAGAGTATGATGAATAAAAGTTGTTGAGGGTTGACAAACACAGTTTTGGTCATCGTTGCAATTAATAGGAAGTAATAAAGAAAGAGAGGTCTTCACATATAAATATACTATCTTGGACATCTTTTATGATTGTGAGCACTCATTAAAATATGACATGCTAAAGAGTTGACATTGGACAAGGAAGATAACATAATGGGTTATGTTTTCTTACATCTGAGATGAATTATATTGTCTTGGATCTTCCAACATGATGAGCTTGCCTTTCCCCCTCATGCTATCCAAATTCATTGCACCAAGTAGAGATACTACTTGTGCTTCCAAATACCCTTAAACCAGTCTTGCCATAAGAGTCCACCATATCTACCTATGGATCGAGTAAGATCCATCAAGTAAGTTGTCATCGGTGCAAGCAATAAAAATTGCTCTCTAAATATGTGTGATTGATTGGTGTGGATGAAATAAGCTTTATACGATCGTTTGATATGGAAGTAATAAAAGCGACAGACTGCATAATAAAGGTCCATATCACAAGTGGCAATATAAAGTGATGTTCTTTCGCATTAAGATTTTGTGCATCCAACCATAAAAGCGCATGACAACCTCTACTTCCCTCTACGAAGGGCCTATCTTTTACTTTTGTCTCCTACCTTGCATAAGAGTCATGGTGATTTTCACCCTTCCCTTTTTACACTTTATCCTTTGGCAAGCACAGCATGTTGGAAAGATCCTGGTATATATGGCTAATTGGATGTGAGTTTTCATGAACTATTATTGTTGACATTACCATTGAGGTAAAACGTTGGGAGGCAAAACTATAAGCCCCTATCTTTCTCTGTGTCCGATTAAAACTCCATACCCATAAGTATTGCGTGAGTGTCAGTAATTGTGGAAGATTATATGATAGTTGAGTATGTGGACTTGCTGAAAAGCTCTTATACATTGACTCTTTCCTATGTTATGATAAATTGCAATTGCTTCAATGACTGAGATTGTAGTTTGTTAGTTTTCAATAAAGTTTACATTGAATTATTGCTCTAGCATTAGAGATCATATGACAAGAATTATATAAGTTGATGTTCTAAGAATGATCATGATGCCCTCATGTCCGTATTTTATTTTTATCGACACCTCTATCTCTAAACATGTGGACATATTTTTTGATTTCGGCTTTTCGCTTGAGGACAAGCGAGGTCTAAGCTTGGGGGAGTTGATACGTCCATTTTGCATCATGCTTTTATATCAATATTTATTTCATTATGGGCTGTTATTACACAATATGTCACAATACTTATGCCTATTCTCTCTTATTTTACAAGGTTTACATAAAGAGGGAGAATGCCGACAGCTGGGATTCTGGGCCGGAAAATGAGCAAATAGTAGAGACCTATTCTGCACAACTCCAAAAGTCCTGAAACTTCACGGAAGATGTTTTCCAAATATATAAAAAATATTGAGAGCAAGAACTTCACCAGGGGGCCACACCCTTCCCACGAGGATGGGGGCGCGCCCTACCCCCCAGGGCGCGCCCCCTACCTCGTGGGCCCCCTGGTGGCCCTCCGGTGACCATATTCTGCTATATGGAGTCTTTCGATGGGAAAAAAATCATAAGCCATCTTCTCGGACGAAATTCCGCCGCCACGAGGTGGAACCTTGGCGGAACCAATCTAGGGCTCTGGCGGAGCTGTTCTGCCGGGGAAACTTCCCTCCCAGAGGGGGAAATCATCACCATCGTCATCACCAACGCTCCTCTCATCGGGAGAGGGCAATCTTCATCAACATCTTCATCAGCACCATCTCATCTCAAAACCCTAGTTCATCTCTTGTATCCAATTATTGTCTCCAAGTCCGGGATTGGTGCTAGTAGGTTGCTAGTAGTGTTAATTACTCCTTGTAGTTGATGCTAGTTGGTTTAATTGGTGGAAGATCATATGTTCAGATCCTATATGCATATTAATACCCCTCTGATTATGAACATGTTTATGCTTTGTGAGTAGTTATTTTTGTTCCCGAGGACATGGGACAAGTCTTACTATTAGTAGTCATGTGAATTTGGTATTTGTTCGATATTTTGATGAGATGTATGTTGTCTCTCCTCTAGTGGTGTTATGTGAACGTCGACTACATGAAACTTCACCATTATTTGGGCCTAGAGGAAGGCATTGGGGAGTAATAAGTAGATGATGGGTTGCTAGAGTGACAGAAGCTTAAACCCTAGTTTATGCATTGCTTCGTAAGGGGCTGATTTGGATCCATATGTTTCATGTTATGGTTAGGTTTACCTTAATACTTTTGTTGTAGTTGCGGATGCTTGCAATAGAGGTTAATCATAAGTGGGATGCTTGTCCAAGTAAGGGCAGTACCCAAGCACCGGTCCACCCACATACCAAATTATCAAAGTACCGAATGCGGATCATATGAGCGTGATGAAAACTAGCTTGACGATATTCCCATGTGTCCTCGGGAGCACTTTACATTTTATAAGAGTTTGTCCAGGCTTGTCCTTTGCTACAAAAAGGATTGGGCCACCTTGCTGCACCTTATTTACTTTTGTTACTTGTTGCTCGTTACAAATTATTTTATCGCAAAACTATCTATTACCACTTATTTCAGTACTTGCAGAGAATACCTTGCTGGAAACCGCTTATCATTTCCTTCTACTCCTTGTTGGGTTCGACACTCTTACTTATCGAAAGGACTACGATAGATCCCCTATACTTGTGGGTCATCACTTACTTTTATTTTTGAAGTTACTAAAAATTTCAAAAAAATTCAGAAAATAATGAAGAGATTTTTGAGGGGCTCATCGAGCCGAAGCTCAAGGAAAAAGCAAAATGAAGAGGCACGGAAGCCCAAATATAATTTGCCTCGCACCGCGGAGGTTAGGCCGTGTGAATGGCCCTCCGATGATTTCTTGAGAGCCACCGTGATTTATGAGGAATTTTATGAATTGGCTAAGAATGCAGGCCTCACCGACTTCCTCCACGACCAACGTGAACAGTATCTCTTACTCACCAATACTTTTGTGTAAAACTTCTACTATTATCCTAGGGAATCACCTCCTTCAGTAGAGTTTCATTTATATGATGTGGTTAAGAAGATGTCACTTTATGATTTTTGTCGGGTTTGTTTGATCCCTTTCGAGGGCAAAATAGAGGAACCACATCGTGACGATGTGGATGGGTTTATTGATACCATCACTGTAGGGGAAACGAGGAAGGTTTCCGATGCACGAATCACTAGCATACATTTTCCTGTTTTACGCTACTTTGCAATATTTGCTAGTCGTTGCTTAATTGGTCGCGGAAACTGTGGAAACCTTAGTGTTCCTGGTATTATTATTTTGTTCCATGGTTTATTCTGTGATAACTCTGTGAGTATGGGCGGTATTATTGCTAAACGGTTGAGTCTGAACCGTACAAAGGGCCCCATCTTTGGTGGTATCTATACTTCACGTCTAGCTGCACATTTTAACATACCTATTAGGCATTATGAGAAGGAAGGAAAATTGCTGCCTCATGTTTATTTAGATTATAAGAGTATGATAGCACATGATTTCATTATAAAGAATAGGGAAGGGAAGCTTAAATACAAATTGTTTTTTGATAAACATCATCCGGAGACGATTACCTTGCCTGCTCCTTACTTGTTTGATTTATCTGCAGGCCAGTACCTCGTCTCGTCGGAGGACATTCACGCCTACCAGAACCCTGCACCACCCACAGAGCCAGAGTCGGAGCCACAAGTTGATCCTCCACGACAGTCTAATTACCATTGGGATCCGGAGATGATTGCCAACCAGTGGCAGTCAGAATCTTCTTCATTGCAGTACGACCCCAACTATTATTATGGATATCCGCCAGGCCAGTTGTGGCCATAGACCAACTCAGGCCAAAAGCCTAAGCTTGGGGGAGTACGTATTTCCCACCGATATTACATTTATGTTCACACACTCATTGCTAGATGTCGGTGCTCATACTTTTTCATTGTATCATCCATGCTAGTTTATTTTTCCTTTTATGCTTTCTTCTTGTGTGTTTGATAAACCTTAAGAAAAACAAAAAAAAAATTAGTTGTAGTTTTTAATTAGTTTACTTTCCATGCTTGTAGTAGTAATTAAAAAGAAAACCCAAAAAGATTTCCTGTTCTTCTTTTGCTTGTTGGGAGCTTTCCCGTATAAATAGTTTTATTTCTTTTCTTTGGGGGTCGATAGGAGAAGACCATGATTAAATTGTTGAAGTGGCTCTTATATGCATAATTGTTGATCTGACAAAAAGCCCATATTGCCTTGTCTTCTCCTGTTTATTGAATGCTTGCAGATTCCAGCTTAGTCCAATGCACGCGCACTATTATTATTATTCACATCATTCAGTCGTGCAAGTGAAAGCCAATTATGACGATATATGATGGACTAACTGAGATGAGAAAAGCTGGTATGAACTCGACCTCTTTTGTTTTTGTAAATATGATTAGTTCATCGTTCCCGATTCAGCCTCTTATGGGTAAACATGTTTGCAATGACAACTAGAGATCATAGTTTCTTGTACCATGCTTGATTAGCTATGAGCTTATAATGGTTTACCTTGCGTGCCAACATGCTATTAAAATGGTTATGATGTGGTATGATAGGGTGGTATCCTCCTCTGAATGATTTAAGTGACTTGACTTGGCGCATGTTCACACATGTAGTTGAAACAAAATCAACATAGCCTTCATGATATTTATGTTCATGGTGGATTATATCCTACTCATGCTTGCATTCGGTGTTGATTAATTTTAATGCATGTTCATGACTGTTGTCGCTCTCTAGCTGGTCGCTTCCCAGTCTTTTGCTAGCCTTCACCTGTACTAAGCGGGAATACTGCTTGTGCATCAAATCCCTTAAACCCCAAAGTTATTCCATATGAGTCCAACATACCTACCTATATACGGTATCTACCTGCCATTCCAAGCAAATTTGTATGTGCCAAACTCTAAACCTTCAAATAAATATCCTGTTTTGTATGCTCGAATAGCTAATGTATCAACTAGGGTTGTCCGTATCTTCCATGTTAGGCGGGTTATTCTCAAGAGGAGTGGACTCCGCTCCTCACTCATGAGAAAAATGGCTGGTCACCGGGATGCCCAGTCCCATGCTTTATGCAAACTAAATCAAAATAATTGCAAACAAAACTCCCCCTGAGACTCTTGTTAGTTGGAGGTACTCATTGTTTCGAGCAAGCCATGGATTAATACTTGTTGGTGGAAGGGGGAGTATAAACTTTACCATTCTGTTTGGGAACCGCCTATAATGTGTGTAGCATGGAAGATATCGCCATCTCTTGGTTGTTATGTTGACAATGAAAGTATACCGCCCAAAATATTATTCATCTCTATTTCAAAACCGAGCTCTGGCACCTCTACAAATCACTGCTTCCCTCTGCGAAGGGCCTATCTATTTACTTTTATGCTGAGTCATCATCCTCTCATTAAAAAGCACCAGTTGGAGAGCACCGCTGTCATTTGCATTCATTACTGTTAGTTTACATTGAGTATGACTTGACTGGATCTCTTTTACCATGAATTACAATGTCTAGTCAGTCCTTGATCTTTAAAGGTGCTCTGCATTTATGTTTTGCGGTCTCAGAAAGGGCTAGCGAGATACCATCTTATTATATCATATTATGATTGTTTTGAGAAAGTGTTGTCATCCGAGATTTATTATTATTGCTCGCTAGTTGATTATGCCATTGATATGAGTAAACTTGAGACCTAAGCGTTAGTATGAATGTGGTTAGTCATAATCTTTGCTGAAAACTTGAATGCTGGCTTTACATATTTACAACAACAATAGCAAACAGAGTTTGTAAAAGTTTTTCTTTATCACTTTCAGTTTATCAACTAAATTGCTTGAGGACAAGCAAAGGTTTAAGCTTGGGGGAGTTGATATGTCTCCATCATATCTACTTTTCCAAACACTTTCGCCCTTGTTTTGGATTCTAACTTGCATGATTTGAATGGAACTAACCCGGACCGACGCTGTTTTCAGCAGAATTACCATGGTGTTATTTATGTGCAGAAACAAAAGTTCTCGAAATGACCTGAAACTTCACGGAACATCTATTCAGAAAATATAAAAAATACGTGCAAAAGATAGACCAGGAGGCCCACCACCTGTCCACGAGGGTGGGGGCGCGCCTGCCCCCCTACCTCGTGGGCCCCCTAGAGCTCCTCCGACCTCAACCCCAACTCTATATATTTGCTTTCAGGGAGAAAAAATCAGAGAGAAGAAATCATCGCGTTTTACGATACGGAGCCGCCGCCAAGCCCTAAAACCTCTCAGGAGGGCTGATCTGGAGTCCATTCGGGGCTCCGGAGAGGGGAATCCGTCGCCATCGTCATCATCAACCATCCTCCATCACCAATTTCATGATGCTCACCGCCGTGCGTGAGTAATTCCATCGTAGGCTTGCTGGACGGTGATGGGTTGGATGAGATCTATCATGTAATCGAGTTAGTTTTGTTAGGGTTTGATCCCTAGTATCCACTATGTTCTGAGATTGATGTTGCTATGACTTTCCTATGCTTAATGCTTGTCACTAGGGCCCGAGTGCCATGATTTCATATCTGAACCTATTATATTTTCATCAATATATGAGAGTTCTTGACTCTATCTTGCAAGTCTATAGTCACCTATTATGTGTTATGACCCGTTAACCCCGAAGTGACAATAATCGGGATACTTACCGGTGATGACCGTAGTTTGAGGAGTTCATGTATTCACTATGTGCTAATGCTTTGTTCCGGCACTCTATTAAAAGGAGACCTTAATATCCCTTAGTTTCCGCTAGGACCCCGCTGCCACGGGAGGGTGGGACAAAATATGTCATGCAAGTTCTTTTCCATAAGCACATATGACTATATTCGAAATACATGCCTACATTACATCGATGAATTGGAGCTAGTTCTGTGTCACCCTAGGTTATGATTGTTACATGATGAACCGCATCCAGCATAATTCTCCATCACTGATCCATTGCCTACGAGCTTTCCATATATTGTTCTTCACTTATTTACTTTTCCGTCGCTATTGCTATCATCACTACAAAATACCAAAAACATTACTTTTGCTACTGTTACCTTTTGTTACCGTTACCACTACTATCATATTACTTTGCTACTAAACACTTTACTACAAATATTAAGTTTCCAGGTGTGGTTGAATTGACAACTCAGCTGCTAATACTTGAGAATATTCTTTGGCCCCCCTTGTGTCGAATCAATAAATTTGGGTTGAATACTCTACCCTCGGAAACTGTTGCGATCCTCTATACTTGTGGGTTATCAGGAATCCGGTTGCCCCCGCTGCGAAGGCACGCGCTCCGGGCGCCAAAGCCGCTGCGCGATCCCGACCGACGGCGGAGAAGGTCGCCAAGGCCGCCGATGTAAAGAGGAAGAGGATTCCGGCTACAAAGAAGCCGCCTCCTTCATCCACTCCCTCCGCCCCGGAAAGAGGTTCCCCAGCGATGCCGCTCAACGGTGCTGCTCCCACCGCAAGCGAGGAATTTGACGAAATGGCCGGAAGGTATGCGTCTTCGGTCAGGGCAATTTTATTTGCTTTTCGCCATTTGCGATAGCTCGTGACTTGTTGTCGTTCATTATAGCGGTGGTTCGAACAATGCAACTGCCGAGTTCATGAACTTGTTGGACACCAACGCCATTGACATCGATCAGGCCCCGTTCGCCGCATTCAACTACAATGAAACAGAGGGAGGCGTGGATGATCATGGTGGTGAGGAAGAATTGGAGGAGATCGATGAGGTAACGTATGAGCAATCGCAAACAAAAACTAGGAAAAGCCAGAGATCGAAGAACTACACGATCTTGGAAGATCAAATTCTGATCAGGGCATGGAGTGCGGTGTCTCTTGATGCATGCACGGGTACTTCTCAAACTGGCAAGAGGTATTGGCAAAGGATCGAAGATCAATACTTCCGCATGATGGCAAAGTACCCCAATAGGACTCCACGCACATTTCGGTCGCTTCAAGGGCGTTGGGATGTGATCAAGCCATGTGCAGCCGTTGGGCAGCTTGCTTGGAGCAAGTACGCAATGCACCTCCAAGTGGAACCGTGAAATCCGACTATGTGAGTTTGTTTTGCCTTTGTTCAAGTTGCGCATCATCATATTGCATCATTTCACTTTGTTTAAATTGTGTAGGACAAAATTGCCCAACATAGATACAAAGACATGGAAGCTTCGGAAAGCAAATTCTTCAAATTAGAGCATTGTTGGGACTTGCTTAAAAAGTGCGAGAAGTGGAAGTTGATCGACAAAGAATCCCCACCGAAGAGAGTTTCACTTACAAATATGGATGAAGATGAGGATGATGATGGCTCAAGAAATTTGAACAAGCCCGATGGCGACAAGAAGACTAAGGAGAGGATGAAGAGAGAGCACGAAGCATCGAGCTTGTGGGAGAAGATTGATTCCATGGTGCAATCAAATGAGTTGATGTTGTTGAAGTCGTTGGAGATCAAGATAGAGTTGGCCGAGAAGAAGGCAAATGAGAAGTAAGAAAAGTGGCAATTGCTCAAGGAAGAGGGACTGCGCAAAGCAGCCATTGAGGAGAAAAGAGCACGTGCCATTGAAAACAAAGCCATGTCCAAGTTGCTCGCCGAAGAGAATAAGATCATGACAATGCACCGCAATGACATGGAGGACCTCACCAAAGAATGACATGATATGGCAAGGAGAGAAATCTTGAAAAGGAGAATGGTTGCATCAGCCAGTGCGTGTTATAGTGCCGGAAATGTTTTCTCTGCTCCATATGGTGCAATGTCGATGATTTCGGTGCGGGAGTTGGAACAAGCGCCGGAGGTGGATTCGATGGTGGCGATGAATTTCAAGATGTACTCGACGGTGCGAAGTGAAGATCAACCAAGATGATGCCGAACGTGGTCGTCACTTTTGTAAGACCCTCTTTTGCGTTTGTCCTATTAAATTGAAGCTTTTATTTGTGCGTAAAATGTGTTATATTGTTTGAATTTGAACTTATTTGCGAGAACGTATGTCAAATTCGAGAATTGAGCGTCTTTGGTTTGCGGATCGACGCGGCGGTGTTCGAATAGACCCCGCAAAAAGCCGACCCGTAAAAAATGTATATTTCATGAATATTCTTTTTTACGAGTCCGTTTGGGGTGTGCATCTGCGGCTGTTCGAGCTAGACCGTAAAGGCTGTTTTCCGCGAATTGTAAACGCGTTTTGCGGGCCGGCCGGATGTAGGGTCTGCTAAAGATGCCCTAACAATGGGATAGGCGTTGATCATTTTCGAAAAAAAAAAAACACCAATCGAGAGGCCTCAACCAAAAGCCGAACACACCCTCCGGAGGTTGGCGAGGGAGGACGGCTAGAATGGAGAGCAACAAGGTGGTGGTGTGCGACAACGGCACCGGGGTAAGACTCCATCCCGCCGCCGCCGCCGCGCCCCCCCCCCCCCCCCCCCCCCCCCCCCCGCGAGCATGCTCACCGTAGATCTGCCTCTCCCCACCGGCTCTTGTCCTTGTTTCTAGAATACTTCGTACGAAATCCCACCGGCCTCCGGCTGCCGGTGATTGATCGAGGCGGATGAGTCATGGTTAGGCTTGGGGAATAGGGTAGCCAGGTTCGAACGGAATCATCTGAGGGTATTCCAAATCTGTATCGAGTCACCGCTGTGGAGTGCGGAGTTGGTGCCCGAGTTGTAGGGGAATAGAAATGTTCGAGAACGTTCTGCCCCCTTTGTTTATCGTATTTCTGCTGGGATTGCTTTCCGAGTTGCATTTGGATCTGGCATGTAAATTTTATCTTTAGGTTCAGATCAGCCTTTTCTGCTTTGAGCGGATATGACATAACAGGGCGCTAAATTGTTATGTGGAAATCAGTAGGCACATCTTTGGTTTCACTGAGCTATTATTGATTTTTTTAGTGAGCAGAAATAATATTCAAATTGTAAATTGTGTTCGTGAAACCTCTAGCTGACCTGTTGCCAGTTTCTTGATTTTGATTATCTTTTCCATGACAGAGAAACGTGAAATACTCTCTGTTATGGTCGGGTGGTTTTGCTGTTCTAATTTGGCACCTACGTTGCAGTATGTAAAGTGCGGCTTTGCGGGAGAAAACTTCCCTACATCTGTCTTTCCTTGTGTCGTTGGACGGCCATTGCTTCGCTATGAGGAGTCACTCCAGGAGCAAGAATTGACAGTTTGGATTCCATCATTTATTTTGTCTCTTAATGTTGAGTACACCTCGTAATTAGTGTTTATGTTCAACACAGGATATTGTGGTAGGAGCTGCTTGCGCTGATTTGAGACATCAGCTTGATGTATCATATCCTGTCACAAATGGGATTGTTCAAAATTGGGATGATATGGGCCATATATGGGATCATGCATTTTATAGCGAGCTGAAGGTATGCATATTGATATTCTTTACTTTGCTTGTGGTGTGAATCCTTTTGAAAGATACTTTCTCAATACCTTTGATTATAATCCTTAATTCTCTTAGATCCATGTAAAGCATTACATTTCTCTTCTTTCATATAGGTTGATCCATCCGAGTGTAAAATTTTACTGACAGATCCGCCACTCAATCCTGTGAAAAACCGTGAGCAAATGGTAGGTTATTTTAATTTCTCAGGCTATTTTATATTGCAAATTGAGCTTCTACATAATGACTAGTAAATTGAACCCCACGATCAACAGATCGAGACAATGTTTGAGAAATACAACTTTTCTGGGGTCTTCATCCAGATCCAAGCAGTTCTTTCGCTATATGCTCAAGGTACTTACTTTACCTCTTTAAACAGAATCAAGGACATAGAAATGCACACAAAATTGTACTAGTACTCATTTTACACGTATGTTTACTTCCCAGGCTTGCTGACTGGACTTGTCATAGATTCTGGTGATGGTGTCACCCATGTGGTATGAACAGATTCTATCTCTAGCATTCTCTGTGATAGCTATAGAAATACTATCTGACTATCTAGCACATTTGTATAATGTTTGCCGGTGTACCTGTAATTGCATTGAGCCAACCAAAGGAGTTACCCTTCTAATTTTGGGATCAGGATATACCTGACTTTTTGGAGGTCCTATGAGAAAACTACACTAAAATCACTACTTAAAACTCCACCATTTAAAATTTGTATTTTGGTTTCAAACATGGATTAAGAAAAGTCATGGTGTTCAGTCATAGATATTGAAGATAGAGGGAAGATAAATGAGAACAAAATGGAGAAAATCTCATGAAAATTGCATGCAAGTCTTATAATTTTGAATAAGATTATCTAAATTTATAAACCTTATCCTCTATTCTTAAATAGTTGCAACCCACTACCTATTTTTCCTCTTCATGCAACTATGCCACGTCATCAAGTCATGCATGTGGTCATAAGTTACAATTTGTGCACTCATCTATCCATGCAATCATGTCACCTCAGCAATCACGCATGTCAATTTGTTTCACTAATTTTTGTGTGGGCTTTCATTTTGTTGCTGTCTGTAGCTTTCATTTTGATTCACAGCCCCTGTTTCATTTAAGGTTCCTTGTTTCTTTGTAGAGATCACAGATTCACAGCCCTTATGAATTTCCTAATTGTCCTTGTTTTTACTACTTACTTTCTGTCCGTAGCTTTCATTTTGTTGCTGTTGTTTTATTTACACACGCAGGTGCCCGTGGTTGATGGATATTCTTATCCACATCTAACGAAAAGAATGAATGTAGCTGGAAGGCATATCACATCCTATCTTGTTGATCTACTCTCAAGAAGAGGGTATTCCCTTACCAGTTACCATCTTAAGATGTTAAAGTTGCTGTGATGATGCAGTCTTCAGCTTTCTTGTATTTTCCTCATCCTCTTTATTGTTCTATTTCAAAAGGTATGCTATGAACAAATCTGCTGATTTTGAGACAGTAAGAGAAATAAAAGAGAAGCTATGCTATATAAGGTGAGTTGTTTTGTTGTTCTTATTTCTTGGCTACAGATTGCTGTTATATGTCATAGGCATGACATTAAAAGATGTACAGCTATGACTACAAACGTGAATACCAGCTAGGACTTGAAACTACAATTCTTGTTAAAAGTTACACTGTAAGTATATTATCCTACTTTGTTTTATTGTTTTTTTTATTTTGAGCTAAATTCTTTGTGATCAGCTTCCAGATGGAAGAGTAATTAAAGTGGGTACTGAACGGTTTCAGGCTCCTGAGGCTCTTTTTACTCCTGTAAGTTTGTTTTCCTTCCATTCTTGCCGAAAGTCTTCCGGTGATAGATAGCTATGCAGTTCTCTGCAAAAATATTAAGTATCATCAGTGTGGTAATCTTGGTAAAAATATTTACTGAACAGGAACTCATAGATGTTGAAGGTGATGGGTTGGCAGATATGGCATTCCATTGCATTCAGGAAATGGACATTGACAACCGCATGACGGTATACAAACCTTACAGTAGTCCCAGTACAATATAGTAAATTTTGCCTGTCCATTCTTTCTGTTATTTTTATTGCTTGAAGTATTTAGATGGAACAAGTATACGAATAACTGATTGATTATATTGTACAACTGCAGTTCTTCCGGACTACATTTATCTAGAGATATGCATTACTTGTGATTATCTATGTAAATATACTCATAGAAAATGCATCATGAGGTGCACTTGCTATTGGTGGAGACTTAATCGAGTGTCTGACATTGCATCTTGAGTTTTATAAGCTTTATGTATGTACGTTATCCCCTTAGACTAGCATATACCCACTTCCTTTTTTTCTTAATTTGAATTCTGTTAATGCCTTGTAAGGGAACAAATACTACTAAATTTTCAGTTTGATATATATTAACTAAAGAAGAACCTGAGAACATATTGAAGTTTTAGTCTTCATACATTTAGAGTGTCTACTTCCCTAGATATATCACTGCATGCTGGCTTTTTTTTTTTAATTCGATGTTCAATAATATTTGCAGCTTTACCAACATATCGTTCTTAGTGGAGGAAGTACCATGTATCCTGGTCTGCCAAGTCGGTAAGATGTTAATTCTTGCATAGTTCCTTGTATAGTTCATTTCTTGCATTTTGTGCTATTTACTACAGTACATTCTGAGTCACCTGTTTCCAATATCATCACTTACACACCACACTGTTTTTTTCTCCCTTCTTGGCTGTTTGCTGTTGTTCTGGTTCTTTCTCCCTGTTGACCAGTCATTGTTTTTCTTTTGCGCTGATCTATACAAGGATCTAGGTTTCGTATGACTAACAAACTGCCACCTTTCTGAAGGCTGGAGAAGGAAATTCTTGATCGCTACCTCGACGTGGTTTTGAAGGGAAACAAGGATGGACTTAAGGTAATTTTGTTTAATTCTCCTCTGATGGACTACACAGTTGATATTATTATTTTTGTACAACTACATTTCCAATTTGTACCATTTTTCTTTTAAGCTGGCAAACTCTAATGAGCAGTACAACTCATTCAGCCCTTATCTATCAAGTCTTGTTGCCTCACCTTTCCATCAATGAGAATATAGCTTAGGGTTTGCAAATACAGGCAATCTGATCGCATTATTAGCTTATTAAAATTGGTAACAGTCAAAGGAGAATCTGAACGCATGTACCAGAATACCACATTTTATATTCAGTAATAATGTTTGTTCCCGCTCTCCTTTCATAACCTGTCTGTTCTTGAGTATGTACAGAAATTACGCCTGCGTATAGAGGATCCTCCACGGAGAAAGCATATGGTCTATCTAGGAGGTGCAGTACTTGCTGGAATTATGAAGGTAATAACTTCTAGAAATTTTTTAGCTTTATTTGCCTGAAGTATTGTAGTTTAGTTCACCTCTTAAATTTAAAGTGGTTTGTACCGACAAATTCTAAATACAAAATGACACATATTTTTTATGTTTATCCAAGAGCAGCGAAGTTAGACAGAAAACCAAGAGGAGAAAATTATAAGGATGCAGCGCCAATACTATCTAGTTTTAATATGAGAAATGACTGTTTAGGGGGTGCCAAATCCACAAATCTTAAGCTTGCAATATAGTCTTAAGGCTATGCTCACACTATGTTACTTTATGGTAATCCAGCTTTTCCAACCAGCTTTTGCTTATTTTAGCATTTTGTGGCTATATTTTCGTAGCAGAATATAAAATAAGTTCAACACAGCAGAGCCTAAGTAGATGACTTACTACCGAAAGTATTGCCTAGGAAGTCTTGGCCAAATTTGAATTTTGAACTACTAAATATCCAGCCTGGGTTTAAGTCTTCACTTAACTTCCAAAGAAAGCATGTGATAGTGCCATGGAAGGGGGGGGGGGGCACATCGGCAGGCCGGGAGTCGGCCCATCAGCCACGTACAACCCAGGCCACTACCTGGCGGACCATCAGCTTGGCGATCAAAGCAAAGCATCTCAGGTATCTCGGAGGATCCTACCCGTGCGTAACCGAGACGGACATCCTGTAAACCCCAGGCCTTGTCCCCTATATAAGGCAAGGCTAGGGTTAGACTATAGATCATCTAATCTCACACACACCTATGTGATCCTAGCGATCTCCATTGTACACCATATTCAAGCTCTCGCATGAGGCTCACCGCCATAAATATAATCATAGTAGGAGTAGGGTTTTACCTCCACCGTGAGGGCTTGAACCTGGGTAATTGCCTTGTGTGAATCCCGTCTGGTCTTCCTGCTACGTGTGACATCCCATTGAGATTAGTACCGGTATAATGAACCGACAGTTGGCGCGCCAAGCATGGACCAAAGATCAAATCCATCTGGGATCCCGTGTTATCGCCAACGTCTACGTTCCGAGCCAAACTTTTACTTTTGGTGCCTCGCGCTCACCACCATCCTATGTGAGGGCGAGGTTCTCACCTTTTGGAGCCTGGAATTCATTACCGTTCATTTCAGCGGAACCTGTCTTCAAAACCCGGCGCTTTGCCGAGCAGAGGAGCGAGCATCCAGCAACCCCTGGGATCTCCAGCAACAAGCAACAATCCACTAGGCTGAGTAGGCTTCCTAGCTCATTGCAATGGTGGAATCACTTGTCCCCATCTGGAATGAATCCAAGTCTGATGGGGGATGCGAGCAGGCACAACTGCCCTATCGCAGAGGTCCTCATGGCCAACACCATAATGTTGCAACCGACATCGGAGCCAGACCGCCAACACCGACAACAACGTTGACGTTGAGGACGAGGCCGACCCTGAGGCGGCGGTAGCCGAGCAACTAGCTTTGCGTATGTTGATCCTTAGCAACACCAATACCGCTGCAAGCAATCGACAATTGAGCCGTGGCCACTAGCACCGGCAACAACGTTGACGTTGAGGATGAGGCCAACCTCGAGGCGGCGACATCCGATCAACTAGCTTTGCATACGCCAATCTCGGCGAGGATGTGACCACTAAGGCCTTGGAAGCTCAACACAAGGCCCTTGCGCAGGCACAACTCCACCTTCAGAAGGAGTGCGACTCCCTTGCAGCTAGACATGATAGGTGGGTAATCACCATAGAGCTCAATCGAAGCCGGTGACTGGCTCTGGCCGACAACATCCAGCTCAAGCCAGATCACCCGACGGCTAAGCAGTTCAATCGCGCTAAGCCATGATCAAGGCGATGATTGTGGAACATGGTGTGACTAGTAAATCATGCAACCAGTTGTTAACCACCTCAGATGCGCACCGACACCAACATGGTTGGATATTCATGTCCTAGTCACATTCCAAGCCACCAAATTGACCGGGTAGAAGCCGACCGTCGCCCTCGCCGGCCTCGCGTGGCCTATGACCGGCTTGGGAACCAGTCAGATGTGCACCAGAACAAATGTCCTCTGCCGTCCAAAAGAAGGCACGTCGAATTGCATCTATTGTTTTGAGAACCTTTTTGGGAATGAGGAAGACCGACATGTAGTAGGTTAGGATTGAATCTAGGACTGCTATGATGAGAACTAAACATTCCCCAAGAATGTAAAGAATGTGAACGTGGTCTTCCGTGTCCTCGAGTCCAAGCCGGCCCGAAAGATCGCATTGCGTGAGGTTAAGAAAAGAGAGAATAAAGGAAGCCTAAGCTAATATGATTCGAACTTTCAGAAGGCGTAGGTACCGACATGCCCCAGTGGCTTGACGGGTCCGACTCAGTGATCTCTTTGGACCGGGTCGTTCACCCAGACTATATTCCCCACCTAGGGAGATCTGCCTTGGTTCTCGACCCGATAATTGGGGCTACCAGTTGTCCAAAGTCCTGATGGATGGTGGCATCGTCATAAACATACTCTACACTAAGACGATGGAGAAGATGGGCATCTCGCTCTTACGCCTTTGGCCAAACTCCACTGCTTTCCGCGACATTGTGCACGAGAATTATGCCCAACCTTTGGTTAGATCTCCTTGGATGTTATTTCTAGCACCCTCGGAAACTTCTGAGTTGAAATGCTTTCCATCGAGGTCGTCCCTTCGAGGGCGCTTATCATGCTCTTCTCGGTTGCCATGCGTACACAAAGTTCATGGCGATCCCATGTTACGTGTACTTAAAACTCAAGATATGTTGCGTTCCAACAAGATAATCATGGTCATCGACGACTTCAAACACTTGCATGATTGCGAGGTGGCCAATGTTGACCTAGCTAAATCTGAGCTCGTCGCCGTCGAGTGTGTCGAAAGCAACAATGGATCCATAGGGCTATTCTCTGAGCTAGAAGGCCAAATCAGCCTTCGCTTTCCAGTCGGGCCAGGACACCAAGAAATTTAAGGTGCACCTGATCGACACCATGACGAGCGCTGAGATCATCATCGACCTTGTAGTGCATAGGAAAGCGTGCTTGTAGATTTCCGTGAGAACTGGGACATCTCCGCATGACATGCCTGGTATACCAGCGTACGTCGCCGAGCACTCCCTAAACGTCATGAAGGGCATGCAGACCGTGAAGCGATCCCTACGCCAATTCGATGAAGAACGATGTAAGGTTATCGAAGAAGAGCTAGCCCGGCTTCTGGCGGCTGGGTTCATCCATGGAGAAGAACTACACTTGGCTCATGTGCATTGACTACATCAGTCTCGACAAAGCCTGCCCCAAAGATCCTTTCCCGCTCCCTTGCATCCTACTCGCTATCACCAGATTAGGATGAAGGGATCGGATCAGGAGATGACCTCCTTCATCACCCCTTCTGAAGCTTTCTGTTACATCATGATGCCCTTCCGGCTCAAGAATGCTGTCACAACATATCAGCGCATCATGCAAAAATGCCTCCACGACCAAATTGGCATCAATGTCTAGGCCTACGTCGACGACGTTGTGGTCAACACGAAGAAACAGGTTGACCTCCTAGCAGATCTAGCGTAGACGTTTGCTAACCCGCGTCGATTCGAAATGAAGCTAAACACAGACAAATGTGTGTTCGTGGCCCTTGGGAAGACTGCTCGACTTCATCGTTTCTTAGCACGACATTGAGTCCAACCCCGACAAGATAGTGTGATCTCCAAACTCGGCAAGCCCGGGAACCTGAAGGAGGTCCAAAAGCTAGCTCGCTCCGTCGCCACCCTGAGTCTTTTCATCTCCCGACTCAATGAGAAGGCTTTGCCGCTGTATCGACTCCTCAAGAAGTCATACAAACTCGTCTAGACCAATGAAGGCCCGATTGGCCCTAGACAACCTCAAGCTGATGTTGTCTAGTAACCTAGTCCTAGTCATTCCAAAATAGAACGAATCGATGCTTTTGTATATCTGGTTGATCCTTCACAGGCAATCCGGCAGCGTCACAACGATGTCCTCATTGAGGTAGTCAAATCAGAAGGTGTTGAAAGTGCAGTGATGCTTACCTCGCCTCCTCCAGATCTAGGTACAAGGCTAAGTAATGGTTACTAAGCAAAAGAGCCGAGTAGAGGTAGAAAACCAAAACAATAAATTTGGGAAGTCTTTAACACTTACATGACACGACCAGTTGGGTTGCCTGGAGCTTGTCTGGCACCAACCTCACTCAGTGTCGGCCTTCTTGGAGGTCTCCTTCAGGCCCTTGATCTCTGGCTCCTGCGCCTTCTGTCGATCCATCCGATCTGCAATTTGGTGCTTTGATCTTGGCCTTAAGGGTGCCCTGTGCCTCCTCTTTTGCCTGAGCAAGCCCTTGCAGCTCCAGGATCATCGTATGGCTAGCTTCGCTTTGCTTCTTCAGCAGCTCGGCCGTGCAATGTACTCAGAGTCGTTGCTAGTGATGATTATGTCATCAACGTATAAAAGAAGAGTCCGACCACGAGGAGAAAGGTGGGCAAACAACGTAGGATCATCAACGCTCCCCAAAAATCCATCGACAGTAACCACAGAGGCGAAACTCTCAAACCAGGCACGCGAGGCTTTCTTAAGGCATAGAGAGAGCGATAAAGACGACATGCGATGCCACCGGGAACAGAATATCCAGGTGGTGTCTGGCATGTAAACCTCCTCACACAACTCACCATTAAGAAAGGCATTCTTAACATCAAGCTGAGATATGGACCAATGGTGAACAGATGCCACAGCAAGAAGTGTGCGGACAGGGTCATATGGGCCATAGGAGGAAAAGTCTCACCATAATCACAACCATGCTCTTGCTGAAAGCCACGAGCCACAAGACGAGCTTTATAGCGCTCAGGAGAACCATCGGAGTGAGTCTTAACCCTGTAGACCCACTTACAAGTGATGGGATGAACACGAGGAGGAAAAGAAACAAGATCCCACGTGCCGGTGCGCTCAAGAGAAGCAATCTCCTTTGCCATAGCAAGCTGCCATTCGGGATGAACAACATCGCCATAAAAAGTCACTCAAGAACAACATGCTAGCGCTATAAAAACCATAGCGGTCAATAGGTAGAAGCGGGCGATGACATAAGCCATAAGTAGGCTGAGACAAGGAGGATGGCACATCAGAGGTAGATGGCTCAGTAGTAGACTCATCCACAACATGCAGATGATGAATATAATAGTGAGAAAAAGAGGGAAGAATACTAAGAGGAATCACCGGGATAGACTCGGGTGATGGGGACACGGACGGGGAAGCCACCGGGCATGAAAGGGCAGAATCCTGTGTCAAGCGAGATGAGGAAACCATAGGAGATGGCGGCGGCGGATTTGCAATAGTCGAATAAATAGGAGCAGTTGGATGCGTGAACAGGGGCTCAATAGGAGTGATAAGCGTGTCGGGAAAAGTGAGGAAAGGGATATCCTCCACTAAAAAGGTCGAAGAAGATGGATGCTGATAGAAGGGACAAGTCACAATCCTGCTCTGTCAAGGCGATGGCTGAGGGTGTCAGAGTGGAAGCACGGTTCCAGAAGATGTGTGCACCTTGTTACCCGGGTGAACAGAGCCTGGCAACACTGGCAAGTACCACAACTAGCTGTGCGAAGAGAGTCAAGCTGATGCCAAATAGCCAAACTACTCTGTGCGTAGAAATCATCAACATCGGAGTCACCCTGGTGAAGAGCATGCTCCTGGCGGACCACAGACAGGTATAAGGCATCACTAGAGGACTGATAGCGCTGGCGAAGACAGGTCCACATCTCAAAGACGGTAGTAAGGCCCATAAACTCAGAGGCAAACTGAGGCAGAAAACTGAAGTAAGAACAACCGCAACATGAGCATCATCATTAAACCAATGAGTGTAAGCAGACATAACATCATATAAGTGGGAAGAGCCTCCTCATATGCCAAGGCCTACTGGTCATAAGCATGAACCGCAACATCATCAACAACCTTAGTTGCATTCTTAGCAGCCTGAGAAGCATCCGCAGCAAGAGCCGGTGGCATTGACGGGGTAGGAGCCACAAGAGGAGCTGGCCGGGGCGGGCAAGGGATCACGCCGGAATAAAAGCCCCATAGACAGATGCCACACATATGAATGCGCATAAGGCAACGAACTCGGTGTAGTTAGTACCATAAAAAATCATCGGGCATAGAGGGATGGCGACATAGCCTAACGATGGAGACATAGTACCTGTTTTTTTGTTGCTTTTTTTGGAAGCCGATCTAGAAGGCAGTGGCTTGAGTCAACGCCCAATTGAAACAGGTGCCGCGACTGAACAAACCGTGCGGGAGGCGCGGGCGACACAGACTGAGAGGCCAGCGGCTGTTGTCCACACTTCCTTGACTCGACTTAGTCTGAGCTCTCTCCAACTTTAGTGTGAGTTGAGCTGAGATTAGTCAAATACGCTTGAACTCAATTTGTTTGCAACCCTGCGAGGAGAGGAGAGGAAGGATCGGTGGATAGTGGAGAAGAGCTACAGGCAGTTTTCAGATGATAAACGAGGTGGGGGTTGGGGTGTGCGGCTTTTAGGAAGGAAATCGTGAAAACTGGGTGGGAGGATGGGTTGGGTGGGAGAGGACGAGAGGGGGAATGTGGAGGTCATGCCCACTGCACACCGTACCCTTGAGAGCACTTTTGAGAGACTGAGTAACACCTTTGATGCGGGTCACATTTCCCTTGTGATGCTTGTTTTGAATCCTTCCGATGTAATTCTCTTACGTGATGTTGAGAGCTGACCAATCCCTCTAGCCGTTCTGTTCATGGTTGCTTCCTCGCCTGCTTCATGTACATGGGCTTTAGCCGTATAGTTGTATTCTGTTTTTCCGTTCTCTCTATCTATCAATGCAATGATACGCAAGCTCTTGCGTATTCGTGAAAAAAAAGAGTAAGCTGTGCTTAGTTCACTGTTTTTCTTTTCGCTAACCAATCATGGTGGTGCATTCAAATATGTAAGCTACTAACAATAGGAATATATTGAACCGCAGCTTAGCATAAAAAAGAAACCATGGGCTTGTTATCATGTCTGGGTCTGCTGGTATATTTTGCTGACTTGTCTGTCTCGAACAAACAGGATGCGCCGGAATTCTGGATCACAAAGCAAGAGTATCAGGAAGAAGGTGTTGCCTGCCTAAGGAAGTGTGGACAAGCATAACCATGTACAATGTGACAATCGTGCCACCCTTGTTATTACTGAATGCATACTATTACTTTAATTGGTAGAAATAATAGGACAAATAGTAATTACCTTGCCCAGGGAAGTTTTGTTATTTGTCCTTCTGATCCTCGTGATTAATATGTGTACCATATAATTCCTGTCGCACAAATAGTAGGAACGGTACATCTCGGTTGACCGCACCAATCGACAGATACTGCACATTTTGTTAATTTTTTATTGGATACTTTTTTTGTGGGGTAATTTTTTACCGGATACCTGACGTTAAAAGAATGTGATATGTGGAAAGCTTTGATGGTAAGTTGGCAACAAAACTGAATGAATGCGTGCATGTGAGTGCGGCCATGCACGTGTTATTCTTAGGCATTTTTAACCAGAATTTTTGTTGACATCATCAATTTTGTTTTATATATATGCCTGCCCTCAGTTGGTCATGGCAGCGTATGCTCCGTAGCGCCCACCATCTTGTCCCCCGGCTGGCGCGACGAGGAATGAGGAGACGTGCCAGCAGACACGAGGTCGTACAAGTAGCGGCGAATGGCGAACCACAGTGTCAGGTGGCACCACCCTGGGAGGTTGTTAGAATCATGATTTTGTTATACGATTTTACGACTTTACGATCTAAATTTACCCATCTGATTCTACGATTTTAGTTTATAAAATCTACATTTCTATGATTCTGGTAGTGAAGATTCTATGATTTACGATTCTACCATCAGAGCTCCGATCCGATTCAAAATCACGATTGTGACAACCTAGCCACCCTGGGTTCGACTTCGACGGTGTAATGAAGGGATTGCAGCCTGGCACAAAGTACTTCTACAAGGTGAATTGTGGCTACTGAAAATAATTTGGTGCTAACTTTGTGATGTGAGAGTTTGATTTCCTGATAAACAGAGATAAGGTTTCAATTCAAACACTGTTTTACATTTGTGCTTTTAAGAAAGGGATGAAACTGTAAGATGATTTTACTATTGGACTGAGCAAAAATAGTTTTTTACATGGAAAATGATTAATTTAAATAGACACCTGATCAGAATATGCTCTGTTTATGTATATTTTGCAACTCTGCATTTATATTTAGGGTTACTCGGTTAATATTTTTTAAACATGCAAATTATATCACAGCTCATTCTTTATTCTTCAGCAAGGCATACAGGGGGACTACATGGAGCAACAACGCCAGAATTTAGTTAGGCATTTGCTTTAGCCAAGATAAATGAATCCCAGCCGACTTTCGAACATGCAAATTATGTTACGGTTCATGTTGCAATGCACGGACAATTCGTTTATTAGGGATAGTGAGATGGGGAACAGGAAGAGAGACAATGCGTGCAGTTCGCCTCGCAGCGACAACGTCTTTTTTTTAGAGCGTGTGTGGATTTGTGTAGGCAAGTCCTTATGTTTGGGCCAAACTCAAATAGTGCAAAAAACAATTACAAATAAAATATGATTTAAAAAAACAGAACATTCTTATAAAAACATATGTTAAAAAATGTTCCTTCTTAGAGAAATGTTCCGGTTTAGTAAAAACGTTAACTATTCTTAAAAAGGTGCTCCAATTTTTATGTAAACATTAACTTTTATTAAAATAAGAAAAGTTCCATGTTTTACCTTATCATCGACGTTTATTAAAAATGGATATAGAAAATGATGCACAATGGCACATGAAGTAGGTTTTTTTCTAAGCTAACCACAAACTTTATTTATTGCGCAATAATGTTTTGAGGAATACACTTTTTTTGGCACATGAAACAGGTTGTGCCCCCTTTTTTTGCCCGGTGTAACGCACATGCATTTGTACTAGTACATAGTTCATACAAAAGAAAAAAGTTTCAGCCCAAATCTCTGTGCCAAATCTGACGAGAAGGACTTAGACTTTGTTAAAACTCAGTCTACCGAGACTTTGTTAAATCTCAGTCAGCTGAGATTTAGCACAACCATAAGGGACTTGGATTCCAGCTTACTTTGATGTTTATATAACACTTTAATGATTTTTTCAGTTGAAGTTATCTACTCCCTGCGTCCAGAATTAGTTTATGCTCAAACGGATGTGCTTCCTCCTGTCCTTTCTACTCCGTATATAAGATTGTTTGAAGTCAAACTTCGTAAACTTGACCAACTTTTTATAGAACAAAATATCCACGTTCACAATATGAAATCAACATCATTACATACGTCATGAATTAAAAATTTCATATTGTATAACTATAGCATATATTATAGATGTTGCTATTTTTTTCATATAAATATGGTCAAATTTTATGAAGTTTGAGTTCAGACAAATTTATATGCGGAGTAAAAATGACCAAAGAGAGTATCTAGATGTATTTTGGTGCAAGGTACATCAGTTTGAGCGTCAACTAATGCCGGATGAAGGTAAGCAATATTTTCTGATTTTTTTAGCCAATGAAATCAGATGACGTTTCTCACAGTGAGGATACACATTGTGTGTTGTCCATTGTTTCTTCATAACACACGCTACATATCAGATTATCTTCATTGCATAGCTAATCCTTCTGCCCTCTGTATTAGGCGAAGGCATAAGTCTAGGTTCAGAATATATTATTATATGTTGGACAATTTAGCATGTACCATCTTTCTAGATTCTTCTATTAATTTTAATACTGTAGAATGTATAATTGTTTCTTAATTAGAAATAAGAAATCTTTCCTACCAAAATAATTAAGCATGTATGAAGTACTTGAGTTGTACAAGAACTGAATTACATTATTTTTGTTTAATGCAACAACAAGGACCCAGACTAGCGATTTTTATATGTAAACAAAACATATGAAAATTTTCATGTAACTGTTACCGTGTAACTAATCTTTATTTCTAACAAAATACGTATACTCCGATCTTCAGAAATTCGCTTTGGCACATGGGAGCTCGCGCTCCTGCCATCAAAAAAAAACTCAAAGTGTGAAAAAATTTCAAACAAAAATTTGGCACATACATCTCGACATTGTATGTGTGCACGTTAAGTTTCGAGAAATCAACAATTTTTGTGACTTGTGTAAAAAAGACAAAAGAATGTCTTGTGAAAAGCATATTTTAACACTAGATTTTGTCTTTTTCACACGCGAAAAGATTCAATACAAAGTCACATTAGACGAGATAAATGCCTTCCAGAGGCAAGGTGAACGAGGAGAGACGCCCCGACTCGCTCTTTGTCTTTGTCTTTTTTTATTTTTTTATTTTTTTGCGATGATTGAAACTGTTGTCGGCGTCCTTCTATACCCATGCCGATGCCGATACAGACCAGCTCGGTTGTACAGCACACAGTCCGACTCCGGCCCGGCCCGTTCCGTTAAAAGCAGGGCCCAGGGGGGAAACCCAACCTAACGAACGAGCTGTCCCCAATAAATCTCCCGACGCGCTCGACCGGATCCCCAGATCCCACCACAACTCATGGCGGCGAGCCTGTGGCGAGAGGCGATGGGCGCCGGCGCCCCGGCCGCGGACGCGGAGTTCCTGGACTACATCGAGTTCTGGCACCAGCCCGAGTGCGCGGGGTGGCTGGACCAGCAGGGGGAGCACAGCAAGGCGTGGCGCCGGCGCTGGTTCGTGCTCAAGCAGGGGATGCTCTTCTGGTTCAAGGACTCGGACGTCGACCACGCGTCGGTGCCCCGCGGCGTCATCTTCCTCGCCTCCTGCCTCGCCGTCAAGGGCGCCGAGGGCGTGCCCGACCGCAAGTTCTCCTTCGAGCTCTCCACCCCGGGCGAGACCATGTACTTCGCCGCCGACTCCGAGGAGCAGAAGGAGGAGTGGATCAACTCCATTGTTCTCCCACTCGCCGCTCCTGCAGGAACCACATGGGATGAAATTTTTCACACGGTGGACATGCTGCGCGCGGGGTTTGGAGCAGGAGGTTTAGATCCTTTCGTGGGAGAGTAGGCCATGTGTAGTGTGTTGGTGTCGGCGTGTCGCCGTGTATGTTCGCATTGTTAATGGTTTCTTGTAATTATAACTCGCCTTCTACTATAGAAAATATGATACGTCATTGATGTATTCTTCAAAATAAATTTACAATAAATTTTACTAAGTCATTTTTGTGATGTGTAGAGATGTGAAAAAGTAGGATGAATGTGACAAAGATGATGAGCAAATTTAAATGAAACCCTGTCCTTTTAATCCTTTATTTAATAGCACGAGATGGTATAACTTAAGATTTAAATAATGCCAAGGGAATTAATATCATATGTATACACTTAATCATGTAAGTAGTATATTGTCATCATCATCTAGCATCGTCAGAGTGCGTGTGAAGGTATGTTTTTGACAGATCATGTGGGATTGATGTGTGTATCCACTTGATCCAGTCTTTGTTCGTCGATGTTTGTGTGTTTATAAGTTGGATCCTTCTGATCTAGTGCAGTGGTTTTAGGACCTTAGCATGACGACTTCTCGATTGCCTAGGTTTGTCCGACTCTGATGAGGGAGGGTCAACGATGACGACACGTCTTTGGCTCATCGCTTCTTGTGTTCTTTTATGTTGTCATGATGTTTGATAAATATTGGAAGTTTTTCTCTAGTTTTTTTTCAACAACAACTACCAGTAGATGTAAAAAAATACTCCCAGTAGACAAGTCAATGCCTTGGATAGAAAGAGTGGATAAGGCATCTCCAACATTGACCTGCAAATCGGACACCATATCCGTTCGCGAACCGAGGGAGGGAGCGGTCTGCGGACATGGATGTGGGAGACGGTCATCCAATGCTATCCACTTTCATTTCAAAACAAATTTAACAAACCAAATGAAATTTATCAAACAAGTCGGATTTCATTAAAGATCAGACATAATTTACACAAAATCAGTCGATATTTTGACCATTTAACTAAAAACTAGAAGAAAAAACCCTAGACCCTATACCGGACGATCGACCACCTTATACACATGGTCGTCCTGCCTATCACAGCATTGTCGCCATTCATGCTTTCGCTGTCGTCCCTCCAGCGGCGGAAGGGCGCTGGAGGGCCGCAACAGTTGTGTCCGGTAGCTGCCTGCCGCTCACGGAGGAGCCGCTGGGCCTCCTCCTGCATGGTGCGGAGGATCGCCGCGGCCAATGCAGACGGCGCCCGCAGAGCTCTGACAGATGCCTTGCCCCTGCCAGAGTTAGCGGAGGAGTCGCTAAGCGACCACTCCTCGCCGTAAAGTCGGCGCCGGCGCTTGGCGGCCGTCTCCGTGGTGGTGATGGAGCGGTCGAAGGCCCATGCGAGGCGAGGTCCGGATCATTGTGGACCGATTCCGGTGCCACGTCAAACTTAGCGAACGTAGAGCGGTTAGCGGCGTTGCACCAGTCATACTGCGCCTATTGCCTCACCACACACTCCTCCTCGGACACGATGGCCCTCGAACCCGAGGGACCGCCATAACCGCCTCCTCCTTCGAGGTAGTGGAGGATGCAGTCTCGTGCCTTCGTGATCACGGGCGGCAGCTCCTCCGTGATGGGGCGACGGTGGCGGATGCGCGGGCCCGTCAATGCGGGCATACCTGTTGTGTGCCGGCGGCGACACGAGCTCCTCCTTGATGTGGCGTCCGATCTGGACGTCACGGTTGCACGTGAGGGCGTGGATGGGACAAGGGCTCATTGACGTGACATGCGATGTGGACGCCGCGGTTGCACGGGGTAACACAGGCTCCACCTTGATCCAAGTGGGGATGTCGGCTCCTGCTTCACATGGACCCACAGCAGGGAGGGTGGCTCCTCCTTGACATGCACCGGCGATGGTGGCGCCAGCCCCATCCGACAGACAAATTCTTCGTCCGATAGAGCTGCCTCTGGGAGGAGACGGGACCACCGTTGCTGCCGTTGGTCCTCCTCCTTGCCGAAGGAGCTGGCCGCGTGGATGCCGAGGGGCCCAGAGAGCGAGGATGGCGGTGCCAGGAACCGCCTGATGAAGAGATGCCACCGCCAACGCCTACTTGCATGGAGAACCAAGACTTCGACATCGCTGTTGGAGTTGGAGGGGCTCCGAGAGGACGGAGAGGAGGAGGGGCTCGAAGAGGACGAAGTGTGGATGTGCATCGCCGGCGCACGGCTTAAATAGTCATGACCAGTCCAGTCGAATGGGCATTCAGCCCGCTTCAATGCGGCACAACTGTTGGAGTTGGTTTGCTAAGGACGCGGCGTCCACATTGAAGCGACGACGCCCGAGAAGTCGCGTCTATCAGCGCTGCCCTCACGCCCGGTCACATCGCACGGCATCACTGCCGGCCGTTTGCATACTCTGGGCCGGCATGAATATGACGCGGCAAGCGGCGCATGCATTCGATGGAAAAGCGCGAGTGCAGCGACCCGCATGCCCGCAAAGGCCTCATTTCATTTCGGATTTGCGGAAAAAACACGTTCAGACTGGTCAGTAAACCGATGTATATCCGCTTTGAATGGCAAAACACATCTCGACATCGCACGGCCGCGACGGCTGCGGATGTTTAAGGGTCCGTGTTGAAGATGCTACAAGGCAGAAAAAGAAAACCTGGAGACTCTCTCTCTGCGATGACTCTCTTTAAATTTTCTTGAGTTGCCTTTTAAGTTGTTTCTATCCACGTGAGCAACGCAGATACACCGATACAAATCATCAGTTCGGTACACAGTCCGACCCCCAGCCCGTCCCGTTCCGTCAAAACCAGGGGAAAAAACCAACCGAACGAACTCTCCCGATCCGCCCGACCCGATCCCCAAATCCCTCCGCATCTCATGGCGGCGAGCCTGTGGCGAGCGGTGATGGGCACCGGCGCCCCGCCCGCGGACGCCACGGACGGCATCGAGTTCTGGCGCGAGCCGGAGCGCGGCGGGTGGCTGGACAAGCAGGGCGAGTACATCAAGACGTGGCGGCGGCGGTGGTTCGTGCTCAAGCAGGGGAAGATCTTCTGGTTCAAGGACTCGTCCGTCACGCGCGCGTCCGTGCCCCGCGGCGTCATCGCCGTCGCCTCCTGCCTCACCGTCAAGGGCGCCGAGGACGTGCTCAACCGCAAGTTCGCCTTCGAGCTCTCCACCCCGGGCGAGACCATGTACTTCGTCGCCGACTCCGACAAGGAGAAGGAGGACTGGATCAACTCCATCGGCCGCTCCATTGTCCAGCACTCCCGATCCATGACCGACGACGAGATCGTCGACTACGACAGCGGCCGCCCCGCGGCCGGCGGCAAATCATAGATTCGTCGATTGATTCGGTGAGCAAAAGGACCGGTGAGGCGGTGGCACCTGTAACTCTACTATTCTACATGTCTTTGTCATAGATTCTTTTAGTTCATATTTTCCACAGATATGGTGTGTGCACATGTATATTATTAGAGATTTTTATTGGTGATTTTAGGTGTCTTTATTTATACTATGGATCGGTTTTGTTCTTATAACTTTCTTTAAGTATACTGTTCGATTTGTATTTGGTCCTTAAATGTTCTTATTATCCAAGTGTATATCTCAAGCCGTAGCAAATTGAACAAGGGGATATTTCTCGGTGTTTTTGACTTCTGTGTATCTAATTGTCTGATAATATTTGGCCTGTTATGACTGGATATGTAGTGGGCTGCTAACCGTAAAATCATGCAATGCATTGTATCTTGTTCGTTCAACATCTTGGTTTGCCTACTCCAGCGTTTCGTTGACCATTATGAACTCAAAGCAGTGCTTGTGCACAGAAAAAAAAATGGTAACCCTCCGTTGCCTTCAGTCAGTATCAACAGACAGAAGCGATTGCATGATTGCGTTCCACATTAACATGGATAGACATGTAGTGCTTGTGTTTTATAAGCTTATCACTTAAAATAGCTTTTGTGCCAATCGCTTAACCATGTTGAGAACATCTGCAAAGCTGCAAGTAGCAGTATTTAAGTACATCAATATGGTTATAAGCAAATCATGTGAAAACAGCTGTAAACAGTGATGTCATGAGTAATGATACCTCCAATTATATTCCTCCACCTCATTACTGAAGATGCCAGGTCCCCATCTCATCATTGGAAATGGCTAAGCTGAAGAGCTGAATGCTAACATCATTCCTAACATTATTGTGCCGTCCACGTGGTAGATACATGTGGTTAGTATTGTACTTATGTTCCTGCAAAAAAAAAACATTGCACTTATGGAGATAATAGTTTCACAGTACATCCTGATAAGATAACTCTGTCTTACGCAGGCTAGCTGCGTAGATGTGATTTTTCTGTTTCTGTTTCTCTAATTATTTCGTGACTTATGAATGTTATATGCGTATCTCTGATTCAAGGATACTTGCTTTGCATGCCCAGCAAGATAATGTTCTGTAGAGACATTTATCTGTTAAATGTACCAAAGTATTGAAGTGGGATAAAGTTCACATATTTTTATATGCCAACTTGGCAACTTAGATGTATGGAGCTTGGAGACAACACTCTGCGTCAATTTTAAACAGGTATATGAATGTAAGTTCGGTTGGGAATGCAGACTCCTGGTTGAGGTTGAGCAGCTAGGTTCTGGTGCATGACCTATGAAATATGACGCCTATACTAGTTTGACTTGTTAAGAGTACATTCTTGTTTAACGCAGGGATCTTTGCAGCTCTGATGGTAGTTTTCTGACAAAAATCAACGCACTTTGAATTTCCAGCATTACATTTCGTAGGCTTCTGTTTTACCAAGTCAGTGTCGTTGTACCTGTGACATGCTCTTCAATATCTTGACTACATGCCAGATTTGTAAATGTGGTATAGCCATTTGTGATGTAACTGCAGCTTTTGAGCTTGCCGTATTTGACTGTCCACTATAATCGCATTACCATACAGTTGATTTGGCTTACCAGGATTTGTATGCCGCTTCTCCTACATCAGACAATCCTATTTTAATCATGATCACTAATTTGATCTGAGGGGATTCATTTGGAGAACAAGTTGGCAATAGAGCTGACTTATAATTTTGTAAACGTCCTCACTTCTTATTTTGTTCAGATTCAGGCCCCAGTATTTCAAGCGCACACAAAGCAAACTCACGATGCTCGTCGCAGACCGACCAAATCCTTTTACCCCTTGAAACGGGTTTTTGCCTCACTTTATATACTCTCTCCATAGAGAAATATAAGAGCGTTTAGATCACTAGAGTTTAAGTGCACAAAGAAAAATAGAAGAATTGCTGAAGCAACAGCACAGACATGCCAAAAAAATGATACAAGGCTCCACGGAGTAGACGACACGCAGGCTAGGAGCCTAAGCAAGGACTAGACGACACGCAGGCTAGGAGCCTAAGCAAGGCGGCGTTCGACCGTAATGAGAGCATTGATCACACCCCTTAGCCACTCCATGTCCCGCTGCCTAGCAAGCGGGTGCCAATGCTGCAAAAAGGCTGGAAACTTGAACACAGAGCAAAGCAAAGCAACATTTCTGGACTTCCATAAAGGTCCAGCAACCTACAGGCAGCCCAAGAAACTAAACATATTAAAATAGCCACAAGCTTACATTTCCAAGGGAATAGGTTGCCCAGAGTTCTAACTCATGTTCTTATACTGCGATCAGGCAAATAATTTCTTCTTATTGCCGTGTTTTGGAAAAGCTTCACCGGCATCCTCGCTTGAACGACAATCAGTAATTATTTGCATACAGTTTGTCTGATTGCATCTGCTTGTCTGCAGATACCCATCTACTAAAATGAAAGGAAAGATCCTACACCCACATTAACTGGCCTATAAACTCAAATACACTGAATTGCTGGCCTTTCATTCCATGGAATTTTCTGGTAGAGAAAGATGAGTATCTTATCTTGAAGTGGAGCTAAGCTCGACAAGGGAAGCGTAGGCTCCATCCTTGATCCGCAGCTCCTACACCAACATTAACTGGCCTATAAACTCAAATACACTGAATTGCTGGCCTTTCATTCCATGGAATTTTCTGGTAGAGAAAGATGAGTATCTTATCTTGAAGTGGAGCTAAGCTCGACAAGGGAAGCGTAGGCTCCATCCTTGATCCGCAGCTCCTACACCCACATTAACTGGCCTATAAACTCAAATACACTGAATTGCTGGCCTTTCATTCCATGGAATTTTCTGGTAGAGAAAGATGAGTATCTTATCTTGAAGTGGAGCTAAGCTCGACAAGGGAAGCGTAGGCTCCATCCTTGATCCGCAGCTCCTACACCCACATTAACTGGCCTATAAACTCAAATACACTGAATTGCTGGCCTTTCATTCCATGGAATTTTCTGGTAGAGAAAGATGAGTATCTTATCTTGAAGTGGAGCTAAGCTCGACAAGGGAAGCGTAGGCTCCATCCTTGATCCGCAGCAGTTCTTCATGCCTTCCTTTCTCCACTATCGTCCCGTTCTTCACCACGCTGATAATGTCGGCGCCTCTCACAGTCGACAGGCGATGCGCCACCACCACAGTCGTCCTCCCGACCATCACCTGGTCCAGTGCCTCCTGCACCACACGCTCTGACTCCGCGTCTAGAGCGCTCGTTGCCTCGTCCAGCAGGAGCACCTTGGGGTCCTTGACGACGGCCCTCGCGATGGCTACCCGCTGCTTCTGCCCGCCGGACAGCTGGATTCCCCTCTCGCCGACGACGGTGTTGTAGCCGTCGGGCAGCCCGGAGATGAACTGGTGCGCGTTGGCTGCTTCGGCTGCAGCCACGATCTCTTCTTCGGAGGCCTCCCCTTGCTTTCCGTAGGCTATGTTGGCGCGGATGGTGTCCTTGAACAGCACTGGCTCCTGCCCCACGAGCCCAATCTGCAGCCGAAGCCAACTGACCTTGAGGGCCGGAAGCTCAATGCCATCAAAAAGGATCCTGCCTGAACTCGGGTCGTAGAACCTCTCGAGCAGCGCAATGGCAGTGGACTTTCCACTTCCACTCTCTCCAACAAGGGCAGCCGTCTGTAAAGATAGTGTCACCAGATTAACCTTCGTACTAGCTAGCATACTTATTAGTTAACATAGAAAGAAGGTTGTCAAAAAAAAGTTGACATAGAAAGAAAGTAACCTTTCCAGAAGGAATGCTCAAGGACAGATCAGTGAATATTTGAACATTTGGGCGTAAGGGGTAGCTGAAGCACACATTCTGGAACTCAATGTCACCCCTGAGATTTGCAACCACCATGCCCTCCTCGCTGCTGGAATCTATCTTGGACTTACGGTCAAGAATTTCGAACACGGAGATGGCCGATTCACTAGCCTTGGTGCTATCTGCACCTACTGCGCTTGTTCGTGAGATCCCACTAGCCGCCAAAACTAATACGAAGAAGACCTGAGAATCGGTGGATTAGTTAACAAAAATACGAGGTTAGAACAATCAACACTCAAGTTCTGAATAAGAATAATGTGCTCGTACCTGAAACACTTCAGGAAATGTTGCCGTTCCTCCATGAACAAACTTTGCACCGACGTAGAAGCAGAGAGCATAAGTAAGGTAGAACACAAGGAACGAGAACCCAAATCCCAAGCCACCAACAACACCTTCCCTCACTCCCTGCCTTGTTGGAGATTCACATTTCTTTTCATAGGCATCCATCACCTTCTGCTCTGCGCAAAACGACGCCACAGTTCTGATTCCTCCAACGGCGTCGGTTGCTACTTGACTTGCTTCCTCGTACTTTAACTGCATCCCACCAAACTATTAGACAAAACAACTCTCCATCTGACGAATACGTGTATGAACATTGGTCATTTTGTTGGTGTTGTTTTTGAGGAAAAATGAATAAAAGTAATTGCTAATTCACAGCATGCACCTTTGCGTTTTTATTGAGACCTTTCAGGAACTTCATTTGAGCATAGGCTTGGAAACCCACCAATGGAACCACCACTGTGATAATCAATGCCAGCTTCCAGTTTGCCACCATAGCTATTGTGAAACCTACTATGATGGTTGATATAGTCTGGACATTAAGTGCTAAATTTTCTCCTACAAGCCGCTTCACGTTCAGAGCATCAGTCGATAGCCTTGCACCTATTGCTCCACTAGAACAAAAGTTGAAACTTGTCTAAGTTAATCTGTAGAATATTGCACTAGTTGACAAGTATAACTCTTCACAATTTTTTATTTGAAAATGCCAGATGGATTAATCTTAGTATTGATAAAAATTGTAAGAAGACTGCTCAAGCTAGTTAGCATGAATGAATATTCTTAAAAAAATCTGTATACTAACTGTTAGGGCAAAAGGAAGATTTGTGACAACACATCATGATGCGAAAAAGACTAAACACAGACCTAGAGTGTTCAGGTTTATCAAACCAGTTGATGTCCTGGTGCATGACACTTCGGAATGTCAGCGACCGTATGCGCTCCACAAGCTTCCCACCTGCTAATCCAAACAAGAAGTACTCTATTGGAATCAGAACAAGTGCACAAGCACCCAGCATGGCAAACATGCTTGCCCAGAACCTCGAGTCCTTGAGTAGTTCTGCTGGCGGCTCATAAAACGTCTTTATTGCACTTGAAATCAATATGCCATATACAGGCAAAATAACCCCGTGCATTGCAGCAGCAATCGAACCAAGAGCAAGAACAGGAGCCTCTGGTTTGTTCAGATAAAAGAGTCGGCCGATTGGAGCTTTCTTTCTGTCACTAGATATTTTATCTGCACTCTCCTCTAGGTCTTGATCATTGTTGAATTCCATGGGATCACATGGATCAGGGTAAGGATGTGTACCACTGTGCCCAAAAGAGGAGCCTTTACTGGTTGATCTCCTAAAGGAGCTGCCTTGGCTTCTTGGTTTCCTTGTGAACGACCTAGAGCCAAAACTGTTTTCCATTATTATCGCATCAGGATCGGCGTTAGGGGCTTCTGCTACCTGCAGAGTCTCTTGCAGATGAATCAGCTGAGAGTATGCACCTTCAGGTTTGTTCACCAGTTGTACATGTGAACCTGCTCCAAATTCACAGATCAAGTAGCAAGTCAGGACATCTATTTTGAAACGGAGTATGTACATCCAATACAGAAGTTGTCAATTCTCATATGACATACCTTGTTCCACAATCTTCCCGTGTTGTAGGACGGATATGACATCAGCGTTCTTTACTGTGCTTAGGCGATGCGCAACAATAATTGTAGTCCTTTCTAACATTACCCTATCCAAAGCTTCTTGAACTACCCTCTCAGATTCCATATCCAGCGCGCTGGTTGCTTCATCAAGTAGCAATATCCTAGGGTTTTTTATAATCGCTCTAGCAATTGCTATTCTTTGCTTCTGCCCTCCAGACAGCTGAATCCCACGTTCCCCAACCATTGTCTCAAGACCCTGCAATGTTTCACAAAATATACATACTTTTAATTAATCATGAGTGAGTTAGCAACAGAATTAACATTATGTACATCTTAATTTCGCACTGTACATTTGGCAGTTTATCAATGAAGTTTGCTGCATTTGCAAGCTCGATTGCTCTTCTGATCTCTTCGAGATTAAGACCATCCTTCCCATAGGAAATATTTTCTCTGATCGTACTCGAGAACAACACTGGTTCTTGGCTGACGAGACCGATTTTTCCTCTTATCCACCCAAGAGTCATTCTTCTAATGTCAACTCCATCTATCAAGACTTCCCCAGACTGTGGATCGTAGAATCTCTCCACCAAACTGACCACAGTTGACTTTCCACTACCGCTCACTCCAACTAGTGCCATTGTAGTTCCACTTGGTACCCGTAAGGAGAATCCATCAAATACCAAATGTTCAGGCCTGGTAGGATAGCTGAAGTAGACATCCTTCAGTTCAACATCACCCTTGATGTCTTCCAATATGATACCTGTGGTGTTATATACATCAATACATGGTTGCCTTTCAATTGTCTTGAACATTCTATATGCTGCTCCTTGACCTTGTGCAAAAGCTGTTATTGATGGTGCTGCCTGACCTAAGGACCTGCAGAAGAGACGCAACTCGAGTCAGAAACCAGAAGATCTCGAAAACAGACATGGAAGACCCTATTTGACATACTATGTTTGAAAGTTTGACTGCTGCTTTACGGATCCCACATCCTTATCAGAAACAAATTAGCAAGCATGATGTTACATCCTTCGGAGAACTGTGGGCTGGTCTGGTGCGGCAGCCGTGACCTTCTAGCATCATATGTCATATGCCCACATGACACACGGAGAGGCACGTCCATGGGGAAACGTGGCACAGTAATCATCTATTAATCTAACTATGTCTAAATTGCCACTTATCAGATATAATGTTCTTTGAAGTCATTCTTAACCACATATAATTCAAGAATAAAATGACCCAGTACTCAAGAAAGTTCATTCAAAAATCTAAAGCCCACCAATAATGCTCTCAACATTGCACCCCTAGATTCAAAGAGGAGCTCAAATGGATTATCTTCAGAGCTCACAGAAAGAAGTATATTGATTTTGAGGCCTGGGTCAACTCTTTTAGATAGCTTGCTCCCCAGGATATTTGTTGTTGGTGTATTGTGTAGTTCTTTTCTTTTATCTTTTTGAACTATTTTTCTGTATACATTATTTTGAAAAATCAATAAAATGCATGCAGCAGAGTCCTGCTTTTTCCTCTAAAAAAATGCACCCCTAGCTATAATCTCCGCCCTTCAACAACATCTGAAACAAGTTTTAAGTATGTACTCAGAATATTAAAGTGGTAAGGACTAATGTACGGAACTTACATTGCGCCAACCATGACGGCCATTATAATAGTAATAACTATGCCACCATTATATCCTCGGTCAACTATCAATTTAGATCCATACCAAACTGCCAACCCATAGCTGCAAAACAAGATTGCCATTATTGAACCCACTCCAAGGCCACTGACAGCACCTTCTTGACGAGCAGACTCATATGCTTTTCTTATGAACTTGTTATATGTTGTTATAGCTTGCTTCTCACCATTGAATGAGACAACCTTCAAAGCATAAGCATAAGAAGAGAATAGTGACCACAAGAATCAATACCAAAAATAAAGCATAATTTCTATTTGGTTTGGGCCACAAATCAAAGAACAGGAAAACAGAAGGCAAACATAGACTTCCACAAAATATTGGCGTCCAAATTGGCCAGATGAGTTGTTCTAACTTTGGCTAAAAATGGCTTAGAAAGCCCCCCAAAAATGGAACCTTCATAAAATTTTGTCATCACACCTTATAAGGGCCAAATGTGTAAAACTTTGACTCGCATGGTCATGGGCATCAAACGAAGTAGACCATGTATCCACTAGCACTCACCGTTCGAATGGTCCCAATAGTTTGCTCAACAATGTCTCCAGCATCACCATATTTTGCTTGCATTTTAGTGGACAACGTTGTCATCATCCTTGACACAATAGCACCAGCCACGGCTACTGGAGGGATGCTTGAGAGCATAACAAGTGTCAAGAGCCATCCTCTCACAAATGCAACAATGAAGCCTCCAAAAAAGGTAGAAAGGAGCTGTATGATCTTGCCAACCTATGAGAAAAATGTATAGCAAAGTGTTAAAATAAAATGGAATCCTAGTTATTATTAGATACTTATACAGAAGGTTAATGGACTAAGCTTTGCAATGTCTGGTAGCAAGTTCATGTTATATATCCAATTGACTGAGTGGGTCTTCATTTCTGCAAGTCTATCAAACTGGTATTTCGTTGCTTATTATTAATATGGATCCATGTGAATGCAGTGTGCACCCATTACTTGTCGACTGAAGACAGGTGCAAAATTATGTGTTGTCCGTATAACAGAGCTGAGCCCAGACTCATATCATAGGTTCATTTTGAGTAAAAAAATACGACAATTTATTTTCTCTATGACTTTCAGCTACCAATCTTTTCTAAAGAGCTAGCTTCTAGTTCGTGAACATACTGTTAGGTTAGCACATAAAAGAATGTAAAATCATTATACCACCTTCAATGTCAGGAAATACACACACTTTCCCATATTGGTCAAAGAGATCGGTCATCTACAGTGACAAAATGAATGACAAGAGCTTTTTTATATACAAGCTTATGCATATTGGCTGTAAGATTATAGCATCTAACAATGCTTTGAATAATGTGTCACAAGCACTCCTTGTGATAAAACAGCCTACCTTTTCTCCAATGGCATCTTGAATGAGGAATGTGTCCCCAGACATCCTCTCAACAACTTGTCCAGTGCTCATTTCCTTGTCAAAGAAAGCAATGTCCTGTCTGAGAATCGCCTTGAGATACATAGCTCTGATTCGTGCTGCCTGTCTTTCTCCAGTAATTGTCCAGCATGATACCTCTATCAAAACATCAAACTGATCAATCAAATGAAGGATGCTTTGAGTAATACCCTTAAAGTTGCTCTAGATGATCTAACTCTTAGGCTCGTATTCTGAACCATCTCATTCATAGCAGTACATTGAGAGTTTAAGACACAAAGCATCTGCGTTTTCTCAAAAATAAAATTTACTCTGGACAACAGTATTGCAACATTTGTTTTTTCAGGAACAAGCAGCCAGGGAGTCAGAGCATCTCCAACCACAAACCTCAAATTTGTCCCCCCATTTTTCTGCGGACATTGCCCGGACATGTCCGCCCCTCTCCCCCATTTATCCGGGTAGACAATGGCACTCCCCATTTTTTCAGACATTTCACCGAACACGTTGCGTGCACAGCCCCGGAAGTAGCGGAGCGCCCCAGATACAGAATGCACACACGCGGCGGCAGGACGGCAGCGCTCTCCGTCCAGCGACGAGCAACACCACCCTCGCATGCAACAGCAGCAGCAGCACACAGCTCACGCGCTCGTGCAGCAGCATCAGGCACGCATCAGCAGCAGCACACTATTAGCAGGTAGCAGCAGCCTACATCACAAGCTCAAGCACGCACTGCGCAAGAGCCCGCGCTAGCAGCCGCCCGGGCGCGGCGAGCTCCGGTTCATGGTGCGGCTGCTGGAGAGCTCGGGGCTCGGGGACGTGCGTCCGCTCGCTGCGCCGGCGGGCGGAGGGCGGGCGGCTGGCTCGGTGGACCGCGCGGGGAGATCGACGTGCGCGCGTGCTCGGGGAGCTCGAACCGAGCCACCGGCCGCTGTGCTTCTGCCTCAGCACCGGAGCAGTGCCTCCCCCCCGCCGTGGTGCCGGCGTCGTTGCGGGCGGCCTGGCCCGCCTTGAGAGGCTCGCGATTCCGTTAATTCGGTAAATACGATTTTAATACATTTGTAAAGACGCTATAAACCCCTCTGGTCCTTTTTACTCTGCATATTAGGTTTGTCCGAAGTCAATCTCATTCAACTTTAACCAAGTTTATATAAAAAATATAGACATTCACATAACAACACCAATATCATTAGATTCATCTTGAAATATATTTTCGTATTATATTTATTAGATATTATAGATGCTAATAATTTTTAATATAAATTTGGTCAAACTTAGCAAAGTTTGACTTTCGGCAAATCCAATGTACAGAGTAAAAAGGACCGGAGGGGGTACAATAGTCCTTCTCAGCAGGCTGCAAGGCATCCCACATCAGCAAAAATTTGAGCTGGAGGAGAGTAAGGGCTTGTTCTGAAACTGCCTAACTTCTCCAAAACTTCCTAAATTCAGCTTCTCGCACGACTCGCTTCTGGTGGCGACTTGGAAAACGTTCGGCAACTCAGCTTCCGCTTTCGGTCGATACGCACGAGGCTGCCAGCCCATTTGACGGGATTGGCAGGCCAGGTTGGGGCCCAGTACAAATTGCCAACGCATGCGAGAGGGAGTTCGGCAAGGAAACTTGAACCGGTACGCTGAGAGTCACTTGGCGGTAGCAACCCAGCGTAATTTGTCCTCAACTCCAACTTCTTTCTTTCACGGATCTGAAAAAGAGCTGCTTCTCCATCTTCTCCTTTTTTACACTGAGCCTGTTCTGAAACCATCTAGCTTCTTCAAAACTTTCCATATCCAGCTTCTTGGGTCGCTTCTTGCTTCAGGTGGCGAACAAAAAAACGTTCTGGAGCTACAGCAGCTTCTCCCAGCGCTTGGATGAGCTGGCAGCCCAGCTGGGGGCTGAAGGCCTGCTGGTTGGCACGTTGGGCTGGCTGAAGGAGCCCATCTCGGGCGGAACTGCAGACAGGCGGCGGCTCGGCAGGCTTCACGGCAGCTCTTGGCTCGGGAAGAAGAGAAGGGAAGGGGAAGAAGAGAAGGGGCGCGGTCGTCTTGGTGCTGCTCCTGACTCTGAGGTTCTCTCGGGTGTCAATGGCGTCGGGGCTCCGAGCCATGGGGTCGCAGTTCCTTGTAGCAGGCGCGACGGGCGGCGGCGACGACGGGATCCGCCGGGAAACAGCCTTGGATGTCCGGATCTGTAGTCGGAGGCGAGGATCGGGCCGGCGACGGGGGCAGCCGGGCGTGGCGGCGGTAACGGCGGCGGCGAGGGTTCAAGAGGAGGGACGAGGGAGAGGGGAGATGTGACGAGTGGGTGCGTGCGGGATCAAGGGAGGAGGAGCTGATTGAAACGTTTTTTTGGGCAGTGGCATTACGGCCGTAAATAACCCGAACTCCAGATTCACCAAAACGTGGAGCTAGGAATGTCTCGCTTCAGAAAAATGAACTACAGCCCACGATAGCTTCTTGGATTTCAGCTTCACGGAGCTACGGCGTTCGGGCTTGCTTCAGGCTGGGAATTAGAGAAGTTTGGAGTTGGAGGAGTTCAGAATAGGCTCTGACAGATCGCTAGCTTCTCAATTCCAGCTTTCAGAAGTCAGAGCGTTCGCCTCAGCTTTATTTATGAAGTTGAGGAAGCTTAGAGCTGGAGCATTGCAGAATGGACCCTAAATACGAGAGAGAAGGAAGTGGGCGCTTGGTCAGTCGCCTAGCTGCACCACGTGACGCAAGAAATAGCAGCTCACTTGCAGCCCAAAGCCAGCGCTAGCCCTGCTGTTCACAGTCTCCTAGGTCTCACAATCCAATCAATTGTATTTTACTTTCTCCCCATGCATGCAAGCAGATTACTTTGATCATGCAACAGCTGGTATAGAGCTGGCCTATTACATGAGCCTACTTTTATAAAGGCTATTGTTGACATGGCACATGTATACAACCGGTAGCCGGCGTTTCTATTAACCATGCTCTAAACAATTACTCAATCCATTCATGAATGTAAGATTTTTGAATATTCTCTCAAAAGAAAAAGGGAAACGTTTGGGCTTGGTCGGCCGACGCCTTGTCCACGCACGTGCCACACGGTCAATAGCGCGTCTCCCCCTCTCCTTCTCTCTCCTTTTTCTCAGGGACCCCGCCGCCATGGTCAACCGTCACCGCCTGGAGGCTTCCCAGGGTGCCGCTGCCATGGGAATCAGCCGGTCCGGCCGTCCTCGGTCAGATCCGCACCACCGGAGCTCTGCCTGCCACGCTGGAGCTGCAACCGGCCACGCTGAGAGCTACAGCCGATGGACGGAGGAGTTGCGAGGGTGCCATGCTAGAATCGTGTTCTGGCGATGTTGGAACTGTGTCCGAGAGATGTTGAAACTGTGTTCTTGTAATGTTGGAACGGGAGGCGTAGAAGTTGGAACCCCTGACAATAGCATTTTTGGCTATGGCTGTGGTCGAGAAAGCTGCAACGGGCATCCGTGGAAGCTGCAACCAGTCGCCGGCAGAGCTGCAACTAGCGTTTAGAAAAACTACAACCGTTGTCGATTTTTTGCTATTACCAAAGAAGCCCCGAGCTGGACCAGAAGTTGTTTTTGCTGCAATCGGCAATCACAAAAGCTACAACTGCTGATCTATTTTGCTTCAATGGCGACGGGGTGGCGGCACCGATGAGCTTTTATTGCTGGAACCAGCACAATTTTTTGCTACTACTCGCTGATATTTTTGTTGCCACCAACAAACCCAAAGGAGATCACCTTTTCATGAGCTCGTCGCCGGGGGTGCTGCGACCGGCAACCAGTGCTACCGGAGCTGCCACCGCCAACGAGGAAGCTACAACCGCGGGTGAAAGTTGCTGCATGCGTGGATCCGACGAGAAAGACATGAGACAATGCCGAGGTCGTCAACCGACGACTAGTGCTACGACGGACGAGCGTGCAAGGTGGTGCTTCGAGGCCCGCTGTGTGCTCGCTCATGGAGGTGCGAGCGTGGGGGAAGAAGAAGACACTGGGAAGGAGACCCAATCGAACGGCTGAGCGCGTCTGAATCGGGTGGATGGGCAGCGATCGGCCCAAATTTGTGCCGGCGCATCGGCGCCTATCATCGCCCAAAGAAAAAAGGTGTTTTAGATATTTTGATATATGCTACTCCCTCCTCACATAATATAAGAGCATTTTTACACCGTCTCATAATATAAGAGTGTTTTTTACACTAGTATAGTGTCAAAACACTCTTATATTATAGAGGGAGTACTATGGATTGAAATGAGCAACAGACAGACTAAGATGCGTTTATGTACCTTCAAATCAGAAATATATTTGTGAATGGAGTGAGTAGCACACTAGCGACAGTTTGGTTTGAGACTAAATTTGTCAAAGGTTGCCACACCTAAGATTAGGCAAGTCTGATCAACTGAGGTGGGTGTTTGATTCAAGTCACACTTAAAGCAAGCCACACTAGGGCCACACATTACATACAGACAAAATGTGTGGCATGATTCCCTTAGACTTGCCAACTTGTGGCTCTTATTTTGCTAAACTAATCTTAGGCAAATTAGCAAAAATGTGTGACAAAGTGTGGCAATCCAAAGCATAGAACCAAAAAGACCTTAAAATACTCCACGAGGTTTCAATAAAAGGAAACACTTGAAAAAAGTTGGTTGATAACTCTTCGCGCATCGACAACATTCACGGTTGCTGGATCATAGTTTGATCACACGGCCCACAACAAACCCATCCAATATGCTTCTGTTGCATCTGTATGGTGGGTCCGCTCTGCAATTTGGACGAGCCCACCGAGGGAAAGGATGGGAGGGGTGAGGCGAGGAAGACGTGCAACATGGTGTCGTCTTCGATGAGGATAGATAGGAGACAAAGAAATGAGAGGTGAAAGTGGCTACAGCTGGGGTCACGTGTGGTCTGGAGCTCACATGGAGTGCATGTCCGGATCGCCCTTTATCTACTCCATATTTAGGCTGACTTTATGGTGGTATGGACATTTAGAAACGATTTGGAAGCTTTCATGGGCCAGGGATATTTTTCTGGGCATATTTGTGTGTGTGTGTGTGGGGGGGGGGGGGGGGGGGGGGCATTTTCACTATTCCTAATTAAAAAGATAAAGCAATTTCTGTCCAGACATATGTCTATTTTTTTAACACACATATTTCTCAATTTTATTGCATGCAAAAGGCACTCACGAAGTGTTGAAGCAAGTCCTGCTCCAATACCAAGATAAACAAAGTTAATGATCACCTGAAAACAAGAAAATTTTGATTAGAAATTAGATAAAAGGACAAAGAACACTATCCCAACTACAAGTGTTGATAGCACAATGCTTGTGCCTTGCTATGAAGTCGGCTTAGGAGATTGAAAGACGTTGGTGTCCTGTAATTCGTTGGGTGATTCAAAATTAAAAAAGAGAGAGAAAATACAATGAGAGATTTCCATGCGACAGGGTTGGAGAATCTTAAACGGTCATATTAGGTCCTTTGCTAGATTTATAGTGAAACACCATGTCGTATATTGAAACACAAGAGGGTGTACATTAGTTAGGAGACCGTACATGGTCATGGATCCATTAGAAGGATGAGGTCTACAGTAGCATTGGAATTACAATTTTTTCGCTCTCTTATGCTATGATAAAGAAATGAAAGTATTGATTGGGAAGACAAACTAAAACTAAGTATTTGTCATTTGTGTCTTCTACAAGTATTGGCCTCAGAAAGTAATATTGTATTTGTTATTTGTGTTACGCTCACTTTATGTCATACATTTCAATAACATAGTTACCAGATGCATTTCAATTACTAAATCACTTTGTTACCGGATACTTTTCAACTTTATATATAATATATTTCAATAATAAGGTCCCTATAAATTTCAAAAAATGCCATATATTTCAGTAATGAGGTGCATTTTAATACCATATCACTTTGTTAGCGGATGCATTTCAATACCGGATGCTTCACTACCAAATAATTTTTTAAACATATGAATTCAAATACCAGATTAATTTCAATTACCAAACCATTTTCAATACCACGCCCATTTCAATAACATACACATATTTCAATTTCAGTACAGTTTTAAATATACATTTCAATAAAATTTAGTATCACATCCATTTCAATGACATAAAAGTGAAATACAGATGATAAATTTCAGTGCAAGCTGCGTTTCGATATGAGATGTATTCCAATACCAGATCACTTTCTTACAAGATGCATTTCACTACCAGATCACTTTGTAAGCATATGAATTTCAATTACCAGACCATTTTTTTGAAATACGAAATCACTTCAGTAACACATACATTTCAGTAACATGCACATATTTCAGTTTCAGTACAATTTTAACAATAAAATTTATTTTTGGATGTTGTAAATATATATTTCAAAACATTTATTTTAGTTACTTATGAGTATATTTTCAGTTAATGTGAGACCGAAATATATATCAATGTCAAATTGAAATAGTGAAAATTAAACAACTTTGAAATGTATCCAAATTTATCTTGTCTCTGGGAATTCAAATATATAAAGAAATGTAAAACATATTTTTGGTTTTAAATATATGACTGGTTTAAAATGTCACTTAGAAATATAAAAGGCTGCTCTTGTTATATTAGGGCATCTCCAAGGCGGACCCGCAAACCGCCTGCATCCGTCTGGACCGCGGAAGCCATCCAACGCCGCTCTGTATCGATCCGTGACACGGCCGTACTTTCTCCCGCAAACCGGAGACAAACATGGGGGAGCATTGGGGGACTCGGGACACCAGACACATAGGACTCCGACACCTCCGGCCCACCCAAAACCCTTCACGGACCCCACGCCTCCATCCTCCCTATTTTCTCTCCTTCCATCTTTCTATCTTGCCTTCACCGCCGCTCCACACCCTGCCCGCCATGCCATACCACACCCCTAACGGAATTCTACGTCTCCGTCTCTAGTATTCCAGTCGGGCTTCACCCCGCTTCTCTTCCGTCGCCATTCAACCTTGTCCTCCGATTACCCTGTCAGGTACCATCCGCTAATGCTATACTCACCATGCCCGACAACTGTTCGATGAATTGACGGAGCTAAAAACTATGTTCGCTTCTTCTTTCTAGCTATGGATTCCGATTTGGAGTACATATACGAGCACTATGTTGAGTCGACCGATGGATCGTCCAACGAGAAGGAGTACTCTGATGAGACAACGATGATGCAAGTGGTCCTTAAAGACGCGGAGCATGCGGAGGAGCATGTTCTCAATTTTACGGGCTCGATCAAGGGTCATCGAGTGCTCAACCGCAACAGTGTGCGGGACCATCTGACACTGATGGCCGACTACTTTGCCTCGGATGCACTCTTCGCTGACCATTTTCGCCGACGTTTTCGGATGCGCAAGACTGTCTTCGATTGTTTGTACCATGGAGTTCGGTCCTATGATGACTACTTTATCTTGAAGAAGGACGCAATGGGAACAATTGGCTTCTCTGGTTACCAGAAGTGCACGACCGCACTACGGATGCTTGCATATGGCACGACCGCTGATTCATGGGACGAGTACCTACGAATGTCTAAAAGCACATGCAGAGATGCCATGATCAGGTTTGCAACTGTTGTGGTCAAGGTGTTCGGACCTCAGTACCCGAGAGAACCAACTGTGGCAGACACTGAGAGGTTCTTGGCAATCTCAGAAGCAAGAGGGTGGCCATGTTTGCTTGGATCTCTTGACCGCATGTATTGGAAATGGAAGAACTACCCGAAGGCTTTACAAGGACAATATCAGGGTCATGTTAAGAAGCCCACCATCATTCTTGAAGCAGTTGCATCACATGATCTTTGGATTTGACACGCTTTCTTTGGTATGCCTGGGTCTCACAATGACATCAATGTGCTGTAGTGATCACCGTTGTTTGCGAGGCTGACTGAAGGAAAAGCCCCTCCTTGCCACGAACTATACACTGTCAATGGACATGGGTACAACATGCGCTACTATCTGGTTGACGGTACCTATCCTTCATGGACTACCTTTGTCAGCACCATCTCTAATCCAGTTGGCCAGAAAAAGGCTCACTTTGCCCAAAGACAAGAAGCAGCTAGAAAGGATGTTGAGAGGGCATTTGGAGTTCCCCGGGCCTGTTTTGCAGTTGTTCGTGGACCTACTAAACAATGAGATCCAGGGACCTTATGGGAGGTGATGACATGTTGTGTGATCATGCACAACATGATCATCGAGGATGAGGGTGACGATGATGTTGCAGCTCTAGAATTTGAGAACATGGGTGATCCTATCAAACTTTCGGACCAGAATCCGGTCACATTTGAGGAGTTTATTCAAATGCATCAACAAATTTGGCATCGACCAACTCACAAGCAACTGAAGGGAGATCGTATTGAGCATCAATGAGCGGTTAAAGGGGACAACAATATTGGGATGTAATATCTGAACTTTTTTAAATTTAAACTAGTGCTGCATGCAGCTATTTGAACGTATGAACTCTATGTGTGCGGCTATTTGATCGTACGGATTAAAAAAGAAGAGGAAGGCCAGAAGTATGTGGCTATGGTTGGATGTCGGCCCCACGCATTCGTGTTTGCAGACTGGTTCCTCCTGTCCGTGGACAGGTGTGGGAGAAAATTTACGGGTTACCATTGGAGATGCCCTTATGGGGAGAGATTGAACAGAAAGCATAGATAGATGAGAGTGACGTTTTGGCACATGGGAGCGCGTGCTCCTGATTTTTTAAATGTGTTTAAAACATAATTTAAAATGTCAAATTAATTCAAACAAAAATTTAGCACGTACATCTCGATATTGTACATGCTCACAAAGTCGTTTCACGAAAAACCGACAACTTATGTGCCACGTGTGAAAAAGACAAAAAATTGGTGTTAAAAAATGCTTTTCGCAAGACATCTTTTTGTCTTTTTACACAAGCCACAAAAATGTCGGTTTTCTTTGAAACTTGACGTGCACACATATAATATCAAGATGTATGTGCCAAATTTTTGTTTATTTTTTTCACACTTTAAAATATTCTTTTCGCGTGCAGGAGCGCGTGCTCTTGGGAGCACCAACGGATTTCTGTAGATGCGAGAGTGACGTTTTGGCACATGGGAGCGCGCTCCTGATTTTTTAAATGTGTTTTAAACATAATTTAAAATGTCAAATTAATTCAAACAAAAATTTAGCACGTACATCTCGATATTGTACATGTTCACAAAGTCGTTTCGCGAAAAACCGATAACTTATGTGCCGCGTGTGAAAAAGACAAAAATTTGGTGTTAAAAATGCTTTCCGCAAGACATCTTTTTGTTTTTTTACACAAGCCACAAAAAATATCGGTTTTTCTTTGAAACTTGACGTGCACACATATAATATCGAGATGTATGCGCCAAATTTTTGTTTAATTTTTTCACACTTTAAAATATTTTTTTCGCGTGCAGGAGCGCGTGCTCTCGGGAGCACCAACGGATTTCCGGTGACATGCACCATTACTATTCTCTTGTATTGCTTCTTGTACCACACTACATCAATATACATCCAAAAGTTTGCATGGATCTTTAAGAAGTGTTGAATGGTAGATCTTTTCCCGGTACATACTTTCGTGTTTAGATTTTGAAATTCCAGGGTGAGGGATGTAACTGCAAGTGCGGAGCTCGAAGTTGAATATATAGCAAAGCAAAAAAGTCAATGGTCACAAAAGAATAGACTAGCCCACTCTCTTGACGCAAGTCCTAAGATACCATTCATTGAAGAAGAACTAATAGCGCTCCTAATTGGCCGTATGTGGAATATTATCTGCTTGCGAGCTAAGATGCTCCTTGACGAACAGTAAAATAAAAAAAAATAAAAACTTTGACAAATGTTTTATGTGTCTGCAAAATTTACCAAGAATATTGGTGGAAGTCGTGGAAAAAAACAATGCTCCAAAAATGTTATTTTGAAAGTAATTTGAAGTGCTCATTTTTCTGTCATGACTTCCATGAATGTCATTTCGTGATGAAATTTGTCACGCATACAAAACATTTGTCAAACTTTGGTAAAAAATCAGAATTTTGTTTCAATTTTTTTTATTTTACTGTTCATCCCGAGCTCATTGGACAAAATTCAAAAAAAATCTGATTTCTTTTAACCAAACTTTGAGCACGGAAGCAAAATAGGACTCCCGCTCCTAATTGATGCTATTGTTACTTGTTTCTCTCCTGAGATGCCAACGTCTGGCCATACAAAATCTCAGAATTTGTGACTACCACCAAACCATGCATCAATACACCATCTCATAACACTAGTGCGTCTAACTGAAATATTACTAGAACTCACAACTTTGAAGCTGTTGATGAATGGAATCAAAATCAAACCTTCTCAGGACTCTCAATTCTCCTACGCCTCTTCGCTCGCTCTACGGTTGTCATATCATACAAACATGAAAAATACGGTCGCGCATACACGCGCACGCACGCACCTTGGTGACCCTGTGCAGGACGTCCCGCGACGAGGCGGCGGAGCCGAAGGCGTCGATGACGTCGCCGAAGATGAAGGTCATGAGCGGCTGCGCCATCCCGTTGGCCACCGCCGTGGCCGCGCCCACCGCCATGAGCGCCGCGTCCGTCCTGTCCGCGAAGGCGAACATCCGGTAGAGCGGCACGCGCGGCGCCGCGGGCCTCCTCCCATGTCCGTCGTCAGCTCCGTCCTCTCGTCCGCCGTCGACGTCGCTCCTCTCCCCGCCTTGCTCCCTCCCCCTCCCTCCCATGCCTCCGATCGGCCTCTTAATTAGGTTCTCCCTATGGCTTTGAATTGCCTTCTATATGTTCCGTGGATATATGTCGCCTGCTAGCTAGCTGGTAGCTGTTGCTACTTGACATGTGCGGCCTCGCGAATCATGACACGATCGATCGCGGCGGCGCATAGAAAAGGAAGAACATGCGAGTCACAAGCTTGGGCAGCAAGGAAATTGAGATAATAAAAAAAAAGTCGTACCAGCAGTATGACACTACTATCGGATTATATATGGATTCATCGGGATGTAGTAGTCCCTGATTTGTTAGTAGTACGTAGTGATCATTCAAACTGCCGCCCCATCCGTAATTCCTAATAATAGCGTGATGCACCTTCATTCCTTCCTTCCAGTTGACCTCACCTCACCGCGTGTCCGCATCTATACGGCAGGGGATCTTGGCGTGGCGATCGACCGCTGACCTTCTGGAAGCTATGTGATTGAATAGCTGCCTGTCCATTTTTGTGCTTACTCCGTCCGAGCTCGTCTAGCTACATGTGCACCTACCCCCCCTCCTCGAATACGTGATCCAACCGCCCACCCCGTTCGAATCCGGCCACGACTGCCATGTCCATGTCCAAGGCGGAGCTCGGGCCGGTTCTATGCTGTGAAGGCTAGGGTTCAGATTATACCATTGATTTCAAAATCTCGAGCTACAAAGGGGTGATCACAAGGGAGGAGAGAGTCGTCTTCCTCAGGAGGTAGAGCACACACGCAACACACGCCAGCCACTAGCCGTTTCTTCCTTCCTACCCTCTCACCAACCCTCCACACATATAAGTACTACGTCCTACTTGGCCCACTCCGGTCCAGCCAGCCGAGCGGGCAAGCGAGGCTGTCGCTTAGGCCGGCCCAATGCTTGAAACCCGTTTTCGCGCTTCTCCTGCTCGCTGACAATCCCACCCGACTTAGAAGCGGCTTGACCCCAAGCCGGCACACGTGGAAACTTCTGGCGTAGTGTCACTTTGTCTTCCCAAGTGGCCACCTCTCCAAGTGCATCGTTCCATTTGACGAGTACTTGGATCAGGGAATCAGCGCCCCGACAAACAATTCGTTGCTGAAGGATTTGCTTTGGATACTGGAACTGATCATCAGGAGCAGGAAGTAAAGGAAGCACTTGACATCCGGTGCAAGGGCCTTGCGCAATAGTGAAACATGGAAGACTGGGTGCACACGGCCGGTAGGTGGTAGGGCTAGTCTGTAAGCCACTTCACCCACACGTCCACCACTTCAAAGGGGCCATAAAATTTGAAAGCAAGCTTGTGGTTGGCGCGCGACTCCACTGAAGACTGTAAATATGGCCGAGTTTCAGAAAAACTGTGTTGCCCACATTAAACACAAGTTCAATGCGGTGCTTATCAGCTTGGGTTTTCATACGCTGCTGAGCCTCAATAAATGCTGACAGACAGAATCAAACACAACTTTGCGATTATCCAACCATTGTTGCACGTCCACAGACTGAATCACCGCACCGGGGAGATACCAAAGTGACGAGGTGCATGCCCATACACAATCTCAAAGCATCGTAAGAAGCACTCCACCCGCTGATTAACTCGTTCAGTCTACCCATCAGACTGTGGATGGCGAGCAGAGCTCATTCGAAGTAGAGTACCAAACTTAGAAAATAATTCTTGCCAAAAGACACTAGTGAAGATACGATCTCTGTCTGAGGCAATAAATTGAGGCATACCATGCAGGCGATATACTGAATTGAGAAAGGTTTCGGCGAATGTTTCTGCGGTGAATGGATGGCGCATATGGGAACGAAATGACCATACTTGGAAAATTTATCGATGACCACAAACAGGCAATTGTACTGACCAGATGGTGGCAACCCCTCGACGAAATCCATTGTCACCATGTCCCAAGGAAGTTTGGGAACAGGTAATGGCTGCAACAGACCAGGATAGGATACATGTTCTAGCTTTGCTTGCTGACAAATCAGACAATGTTGTACATACTGTTTGATAAATCCCCTCATGTGTTTCCAATGAAATAGTCGCCTGATACGACGATAAGTAACCGGGAAGTCCGAGTGCCCTCCAATGGGACTATCATGGAAAGCAGATACAATTTGCTTGTGCAACTCTGGAACATCATCTACCCAAACACAATTCTCAGTACGAAGAATGCCAGTTGTCAAAGTAAACTTACTATCAGAAGAGGAACTCGTGGATAATTTTTGAAGTAACTCAGTGAAAAATTTATCACCCACATAGCTCTGCATAATATCTTCAAGCCAAGCAGGTTGCGCTGAAGAGATAAGGTGCATTTCGGGTAACATACCAGAGGAACTGTGTGGTTTTCTGGAAAGTGAATCAGCAACACTGTTGTCAACCCCCCTTTTGTAACAAATCCTGTACTAAAGGCCCAATAGCTTTGTAAGAGCTTTCCGTTGCCACTTGGTGTGCAAACGCTGTTCAGATAAACTAGCCAAACTTCATTGGTTGATACGTCTCGAACGTATCTATAATTTTTGATTGTCCCATGCTATTATATTATCTGTTTTGGATGTTTTATATGCATCAATATGCTATTTTATATTATTTTTGGGACTAACCTATTAACCTAGAGCCCTTTCTGTTTTTCCTTGTTTTTGAGTTTTACAGAAAAGGAATACCAAACGGAGTCCAGACGGAATAAAACTTTCGTGATGATTTTTCTTGGACTAGAAGACACCCGTAGGACTTGGAGAGGGGGTCAGAGGACTCCCGAGGGGCTCACAAGCCATCAGGGCACGCCCTAGGCCCCCTGGCTTGTGTACACCTCGGGAGTCCCCCAACCCCAATCATTGCACAATAAATTCCCAAATATTCCCAAACCATCGGAGGCATCCACCAAAATACTTTTTCGCCGTTGCAACCATCTGTTCCCATGATATCCCATCTTGGGGCCTTTTATGGCACCCTGCTGGAGGGGGATTCAATCACGGAGGACATCTACATCAACCTTGCTGCCCTTTCGATGAAGCGTGAGTAGTTTACCATAGACCTATGGGTCCATAGCTAGTAGCTAGATGGCTTCTTCTCTCTCTATGATCTTCAATACCATGTTCTCCTCGATGTTCTTGGAGTACTATCCGATGTTATATTCTTTTGCGGTGTGTTTGTCGAGATCTAACGAATTGTGGATTTATGATCAGATTATCTATGAATATTATTTGAGTCTTTTCTGTACTCTTTTATGCATGATCAAATATCTTCGTATTTTTCTTCGAAATATCAGTTTGGTTTGGCCAACTAGATTAGTTTTTCTTGCAATGGGAGAGATGCTTAGTTTTGGGTTCAATCTTGCGGTGTCCTCACCGAGTGACATAGTAGGGCTAGCGACGCACGTATTGTATTGTTGCCATCAAGGGTAAAAAGATGGGGTTTTCATCATATTGCTTGACCTTATCCCTCTACATCATGTCATATTACTTAAGGCGTTACTCCGTTCTTATGAACTTAATACTCTAGATGCATGCTGGATAGCGGTCGATATGTGGAGTAATAGTAGTAGATGCAGAATCATTTTGGTGTACTTGACGCGGACGTGATGCCTATATTCATGATCATTGCCTTGGATATCGTCATAACTTTGCGCTTTTCTATCAATTGCTCGACAGTAATTTGTTTACCCACCGTATGCTTTCTTTCAAGAGAGAAGCCTCTAGTGAAACCTATGGCCCCCGGGTCTGTTTTCCATCATATATTTTCAGATCTATAAACCAAAAAAACCAAAAAAAACCTTGCTACAATTTATTTATATTTACTTTAGTTTGCTCTTTTACTTATCTTTTATATCTATCTTTATTAGATCTCACTCTTGTTCGTGACCGTGAAGGGATTGACAACCCCTTTCTCGCGTTGTGTGCAAGTGGTTGTTAGTTTCTGCAGGTGTGTAGATCGGAGGCTTGCTTGTGCCTCCTACTGGATTGATACATTGGTTCTTAACTAAGGGAAATACTTATCTCTATTTTGCTGCATCACCCTTTCCTCTTCAAGGAAAAAATCAACGCAAGTTCAAGAAGTAGCATTAGTCAGTTCAAATTAGAAGCTCTGAAACCTGCAAATACTGTCTCCAGTGGTCAACAGCCAACAGGATTGCTAAGTATTATTTTTCATACACATAAAGAGTCTGATTCCTGGGGCCTAGAGCTTTGCTAACATAAGCCGATGGATGCCCATTCTGCATAAGTACTGCCCCAATACCCACATCACAAGCATCTGTTTCTATCACAAAAGTTGAAGAGAAATTAGGAAGAGCGAAAACAAGAGTTGTTACTAGGGCATGCTTAAGTAGTGCAAAAGCTTGTTGTTCATTTGCTGTCAAGTGGAATGACACCCCTTTTTTCAACAGATTTGGCAATGGCTTGCTCACAATCCCATAATGACGAATACACTTTCTGTAATAGCCAGCCAAACCCAGAAAACCCCTAACCTCTTTAGCAGATACATGAGTAGGCCAATCCTGAATAACAGAGATTTTTGCTGGATCAGTAGAAACACCTTGTCCATTAATGATGTTCCCCAAATAAGCAATTTGTGTTTGAGAAAAAGAGCTTCAGACAGTTTCACCTGCCATTGATGTTGCATTAATAATTTTAGTACTTCTACAAAGTGTTGCAAATGTAGAGCATAAGAAGCGCCGAAGACCAATATATCATAAAAGAAGAAAACTGCATATTTCCTTCAACAAGGGGATAAGGTGTCACTCATAGAAAACTGAAACGTGTTAGGTCCACCAGTTAGTATTTGTGAAAGGACCAGAAACTCAAAATGTCCAAAATGAGTCTGAAATGCAGTTTTATGCTCTTCTCCAGGGGCTAATCTGATTTGATGATATCCAGATCTCAAGTCAAGTTTGGAAAACCAACAAGAGCCTGCAAGTTCATCCAAGAGCTCATCAATAACTGGGATAGGGAACTTGCTTTTGACAGTAATGAAGGAAATATGCCCTAGAGGCAATAATAAAGTTGTTATTTTGTATTTCCTTATTCATGATAAAGGTTTATTATTCATGCTAGAATTGTATTGATCGGAAACCTAAATACATGTGTGAATACATAGACAAACAATGTGTCCCTAGTGAGCCTCTACTTGACTAGCTCATTGATCAAAGATGGTTAAGGTTTCCTGACCACAGACATGAGTTCTCATTTGATAACGGGATCACATCATTAGGAGAATGATGTGATGGACAAGACCCATCTGTTAGCTTAGCATATTGATCATTCAATTTTATTGCTATTGCTTTCTTCATGTCAAATACATATTCCCTCGACTATGAGATTATGCAACTCCTGGATACCGGAGGAATGCCTTGTGTGCTATCAAACATCACAATGTAGCTGAGTGATTATAAAGATGCTATACATGTATCTCCGAAGGTGTTTGTTGAGTTGGCATAGATCGAGATTAGGATTTGTCACTCCGAGTATTGAAGAGGTATCTCTGGGCCTCTCAGTAATACACATCATAAGCTTGTAAGCAAACGACTAAGGAGTTAGTCATGAGGTGATGTATTATGGAATGAGTAAAGAGACTTTCTGGTAACGAGATTGAACTAGGTATGAAGATACCGACGATCAAATCTCGGGCAAGTAACATATCAATGGACAAAGGGAATTGTGTATATTGTCATAATAGTTCGACAGATAAAGATCTTCGTAGAATATGTAGGAGCCAATATGAGCATCCAGGTTCCGCTATTGGTTATTGATCGAAAATGTGTCTCGGTCATGTCTACCTAGTTCTCGAACCCGTAGGGTCCGCATGCTTAACGTTCGATGACGATATTGTATTATATGAGTTATGTGATTTGGTGACCGAATGTTTTTTGGAGTCTCAGATGAGATCACGAACATGATGAGGAATCTCAAAATGGTCGAGAGGTAAATATTTGTATATATATATATAGAACGATAGTATTCAGACACCGGAAGTGTTCCGGAGTGTATCGGGTATTTATCGGAGTATCGGAGGGGTTACGAGAACCCCCGGGGGGATATATGGGCCATATGGGCCATGAGAGGGGAGCACACCAGCCCACAAGGGGTGGCACGCCCCCCTATGGCAGGAGGCCGAATTGGGAGAAGGAAAAAGGGGGTTCGGACCCCCTTTCCTTTCTCTCTTCCCCTTCCCTTTCTTCTCCGGTGAAATAAGGCAGGGACGCCACTTGGGGAAACCCCAAGTCGGATTCGGATCCTACTTGGGGAGCACCCTGGCTGCCTCCCCTCTCCCTCCCACCTATATATATATATATATATAGGGTGACACTATTCTAATCCTGTGATTAGAATAACTATTTGGATCACACCGGCCCTATAAGGGCTCGATCATAGGTTCCCGAACTCCCAAACCGCGCTGGAACGAAGTAAAAATATACTATGACCATCCATCCCGCATCTCCCGCACTCCCTCGATCCCACCTCCTGCACTCCGACCCATCGTCCCCCACCATCAGCCCCCAGAACCGCCGCCGCCGTCGCATCTAACCCGCGCGCCACTCCGCGGGCCGAGATCCAGCCCCCGCGCCTCCCCACTCCTGGATCCGGCCGCCTCGCTGCTCCCGCGCCTGAGCCGGCCCCCACGCTGCCCCACTCCTGGATCTGGCCGCCTTCCCACCTTGCTCCCCCGGCAGCACCCGCCTCAGACCGACGGCGCGAGGAGGCCGAGCTCGGCCGTGCTCGCCACCTCGGCGGCTCACCCCGTCCCAGCCACCTCCGCCCTTGCCTCCAACCACCGCCCCGACCACCTCCACCACCGCCCTCTGCCCCGACCACCTCCCTTCCACCCGCCCCCAACTTCCCCTCCGGCATGACCATCCTAGCACTCCGCCGCGACCTTCCCTCCCCTCCGACGCGGCCTGCCCTCCGCCCATGTTTCTTGGACCGTGCTGTCGTCCCCACTCGCAAATCGAGCCATGGCCGGCGAGATCCATCATGGCTCCCCTGCAGCAGCTATTTTTCCATATGTAGTGGTTGCAAAATATCTACTATCCCCAGTTTACCAACTAGTGCTATTGGCCTCTGCAGCAAAACCTGAACCATCTTCTCTTGAATTCCTCCAGCCTAACACACCCGTGAGATCGCCTGACTACGACAACGATGTGCAAGGGACCCTCACCATGGGTGTCGCGGACGAGTACGTGGGCGCCGTCATCGGCTATGCCGGGAGGACCATATGTGAGATCGAACGGGTACGTACATATCTCCCGCACCACCGAAGCGCAGCCAAAAATGGTTAACCGACAAGGCTATGGTTTGGACTAATGGTTCGTCGTCAGAGTGTAGGTTACGGGCGTGCAGATCAGTATCTCTAAGGGGGAGCTCAAAGCTGGGACGAGCGAGAGGTAGGTACTACAACAGGTCTCAACCGGGTTTGCATGTTCTTTACCCACGAAATCAGTCCTGCCTGTATGTCATTTTGACCTGCAGCGTGTGTGTGGTGCAGGGAGGTGGTGACCAGTGGGACATGGGAGGCGGTCGATGCGGCGAAGGTGATGATCGTGCAGCGGGTCTTGGACGCCGCCAATAGTTGCCGTCGGTAGCAGGGTGGCGGTGGTGTTAACAGGCGGCCTGTCAAGGAAGTGGAGTAGCAGCAGCAGTAGCAGTGATACAACAGAGCAAAGCGGAGCAGAGCATAGTACTGAATTACTACTGATGGTGGTAGTAGGGCAGGAGATGTCCCAAGTTTTTTGGTCCCTTGCGTGCATCGCCGGAGCAATTTATTAGCAAGAATTGCTTACTTGGGAGGGGAAGGCATGGTGCAATTACTGATGGCTACACTGTTAGTTTTGGTTTTGGTCAATGTTGCTTCCATGTTTGACTACTAGTGTATCCGTACCTTGTGTTTCGGTGAGAGGATGGATGGATGATTCCTCTGGGTTTGATTGATCCAACCCAAGAGGAGAGGACTTCTGAAATGGAAGGCCGAAGCACAGTTGTTTTTTACTGCACACAAACTTGGATCATCTGATCAGATGAGATCAGACTTCCACTGTGGAGCATGCTGCAACTTTTGTTTAGTTCTGAGACTCTAATTTTGTCAGTTTAGTCCTTGTATTGTTCTTTTACGAAAAAAATTGAAGAGTCAAAGAAAATGGAAAAAGAATGCATCAGTATAGCTACTTAGCAGAAAATGGTCAAAGAGTATGTTGCTTCGGTGATTTTTTGTGTGCTTGTATTTGAAAAATTACATCAAAGAAAATTCAGCAACTTGTGTACTTATGTGGATAACGTGGGAACAATATTCGGCCCACCATCTATTTTTGCTAATGATTTTGTTTGTCTTCCATTTTACATGTTAGGAAAATTGACGCCGGAACTTTTTGTCTTGAAAATAAGTTCAAATAAATAGACAGGAGAAGGTCACATATGTGTACCAGGAAAAAGTTTGCGGTTTGAAGGAGGACTGAAGTTCAGAGTGATGTGGATGTGAAGGTTCAGAGATGTTTTTTTAGTATATTCAAACATGTTTTTCCTCTCTTGTTCTTCATTTCTTAACTTCTTCATAATTGATTAGATAACTTCTAAGGCAACATGTTGTTGTCTGAAAAGCTTATGTACTCTTGTGTGTACGTAAAACACTTAGATCAATATACTCTTTAGTTTATGATTCTTTCTTTCCACTATCACTCAAGCTTGGTGTTCCTAAAAAATATGGTGCACCTCCCGTTTGCGAGTCTGTGTGCCCACAATCTTGTGGTTAAATGACCTTTGTGAAATGTGATGATTCTTCGTAAAGTAGTTTGTGCAAAAGGAAAAAAGTATTCAAGTGTCCGCAGCAAAACTCCAGTGCATAAAACATATGTTTTGTGTTTATCTATCTGAAAAATTGGCCACCATTGCAGCTTTGCCTGGTGTATCAGTTCAACTGCAAAAAAAAGTTTTTGCCTAGTTTAGTCAGTTGTTGGAACAAAAAAAGGGGCTGAAAGGTCAAAATGTTTTATTCGTGAAGGTCAAAAGTATGTTAAGTATATTTTTCTGGAACACTGGCACTCTTTGTACATCATGTTGTCAAGTTATTCACACTTGCATTCTGCAGAACAGAAAAAGAAAAGTTAGGGTGTTTAACTTAGTAACCCGCCCAGTGACGATGACGACACGACACTCTTCCTTGTGTGGCGACGACTTGGTGCTCCTATGGATCAACAACAACTTGTGACCTTCTAGCGACGGCCGACTTGACCTTCCTAACGAATCGGTTCAAAAATTTTGCTACAAAAAACAAGGGTATTTCTGTTACTAACAGAAAATAAACCAAGAAGTCCAAATTAGAAAAATAGAGGAGTTCAATATTTATAAAAAGTCAAAATTTCCTTGTTACCAAAGAATAAAATGACAAAGATCAAATTAAAATAATGGAGTAGTTTGATGTATATGAAAAACTTAAATTATTTTCGTTTGTAGGAAAAATAAAAGTATGAAGTTTAATTTTAAAAATTTGATGCTTATTTAAAAATATATTTTTAAGAATAGGATTAAAGAAGTTCAATTTAAAATAATAGAGAAGATCGTAGTATATAAAAACCTCAATTTTTATGCTAAACTATTAATTTTTGTTTTTATGCCTATGTAAACTATTAATTTCGTTCATCTCAATTTGGTCATAGCATGGCTGCAATTAATTACAAACAGAATCAAGAAAAGCATTATAGAGTAGAAAAAAAGAATATGTTCGAGAATTTCCACTTCATCTTCTGCGATAGTTCAAAGGCGGACGTCCGAGGAATTCAAAGGGTTTGTTCATTCGAAATGGTGAAGTGCGTGAAAAAAATAGCCAAAATTATTTCAAAACTAAGTTTTTCCCGTATAAAAATTGAATACAATTCTTTACTCAAAATATAAAAATGTGAAGTTCAAATTGAAATAATAGAGAAGTTCGGAGTTCATTAAAACCTAGGATTTACTTGTTCAAAAAATAAAAACACAACGCCATTTTTTGCACTTTTAAAAATAATCTCATAAATGAAAAAAAAATGGTTGCTAGAAGTTCAAGTGCTCGGCGAGGAAAAGTTAAAAAATTCTTGTGAGAGGTTCACCGTGTATTTAGATGTCCAAAATACATAAAAAATATGTTGTTTTTTGTGTTTTAAAATAACTCTCTCAAAGCAGAGAGAAGTTCAACGTGATAACAACCGAAAGTTCACGTACTACATGGTGTGTGTTTCATATAAGAAAAATACAATAAAGTGAAACAGAGTGAAGTTCAAACAGACTTGCCCCAGAAGTTCAACTACTTCACGCAGTGCAAAAAATAGCACGTCAAAAACAGAGTGAAGTTCAATCAAACATGCCCGAGAAGTTCAACTACTTCACGCAGTGCATTTCCATTCGCGATGAAGGCAGAAATCATGATCTCATCATTTTCTAATTTATTTAAAAACGGCAAGAAATTAAAAAAAATATTGTGAGAGGGGTTTGTACAAAAGGAGTATCATTTGTGTAACACTTGACGGATGGATGAGAAAATTACAAATGAAAAATACGTCACAGAAGTTCAACGTGAAAACACCAGGAAGTTCACCTACTACATTGAATGAATATCAGATGAAAAACTTTTAAAATCATCGCGAGTATGAAAAGATGATCAACACGGGAAACTTGCATGTTTACAGCAGCTTTCCATCTGTATATCACCTGCTCAATTCCGGTGAGTGGACGGAGAGTTACGAGCAGTGGATGAAGAGCTACGAGCAAAAAAAGAACATGAAAAAACAGAGTGAAGTTCAGGTACACGCGTCGAGAAGTTCAGGTTCTTCACGCGGTGCATTTTCGAAGAATCTGTTTCGCGATAAAGGCAGAACGCATGATCCCGCTGTTTTAGAAATTACTTGAAAACGGCTAGGAATCAGAGAAAACCATCAACATGAAAAAAGTTTCACATTTTTTGTAGCTTTTCAGCGATATATTATTTGCCCCATTCCGATAAAGTTTGTAGAAATTATAGCGAAAATACGTTTTTTGCCATTTTCAAAACTGACTTAAAACCGTAAAGAATTGGAAGAAACAATACATACAAAAAAGTTTCGCATTTGTTCAAGCTTTCCAACGCCATATCACTTACTGCATTCGGACATACGGTTAAAAAATTAGCTCGAAAATACGAACTCGGTAGGACTTGGATCATTTTCTAAATTACTCTTAAACCATTCAAAATTAGAAAAAAACTTTCAAGATGAAAAAGTAGCGCATTTTCATAAGCTTTCCAATGTCGTATCATATGCCTCCATTGGATTAGCCGTTTAGAAATGACATCGAAAAAACGAACTCAGCTGTTCGGTTCACGAAATTTTATGTTTTTTCAAATTACTCTTTAACCATAGGGAATTAGAGAAAACTTTCAACATGTGGAAGGAGCGGTTTTGCAGCAGATTTCCAACGCCATATTGTATGCCTCATTCCGATAAACGGTTTAGAAATGCAATCGAAAATACGATTCATGTTTTTTGTGCGAAGAAAAAACGGTTTTCAAAACTGCCCTTAAACCGCTTGCATTTTGCCAAAAATTTAAGTTGGGTCATGATACTGGTGTCCATAGCTTTCCAACGATATATCGCAAGCCCCATTTGGGCAATGTTGGCGGAAGTTCAACCTTGCACTGAAGGAAGTTCAGGTCAAACAAATCAGGCAGTAAAATTGCAAAAACGCAAGTTCATCACGACCCAAGAGCAAAAACTGCCAATGAGCGAGTGACAGAAGTTCAAGGGAAAAACAACGGGGAGTTCAACTACTACGCGAAATGCGTTTCAGGTGAGGATAAAAGAATGTAAAACTAAAAGCCTAAAACGTTTGTTGCAAGAAGTTCACGTGCTTCTCCGAGTGAAGTTCGAGAACTCTAGTGCTAGACGTCCGACCTTCAATTACATGTAAAAAACAGAGTGAAGTTCAAACAAGCATGCCCCTGAAGTTCAACTACTTCACGCAGTTCATATCCATTCGCGATGAACGCAAAAATCATGATCTCGCCATTGAGGTTTGTTAAAAAAATATTGTGAGAGAGGTTTGTACAAAAGGAATATCATTTGTGTAACACCGATGAATGGATGAGAAAATTACAAACAAAAATATGTCACAAAAGTTCAACGTGAAAACAGCAAGAAGTTCAACTACTACGCTAAATGAATTTTGGATGAAAATGTTTTAAACCGTCGCGAGTATGAAAAAATGATCAACACGGAAAAGTTGCGTGTTTACAGCAGCTTTCCATCGGTATATCACTTGCTCAATTCCGGTGAGTGGATGAAGAGCTACGAGCAGTGGATGGAGAGCTACGAGCAAAAAAAACACTTGAAAAACAGAGTGAAGTTCAGGTGCGCACGCCGAGAAGTTCAGGTTCTTCACGCGATGCATTTTTGACAATCTGTTTCGCGAAAAGGGCAGAACGAATGATCTCGCCGTTTTCGAAATTACTTGAAAACGGCTAAGAATCAAAGAAAACCATCAACATAAAAAAGTTTCGCATTTTCCGTAGCTTTTCAGCGGTATATTATTTGCATCATTCCGATAAAGTTTGTAGAAATTACGGCAAAAATACGTTTTTAACCATTTTCAAAACTGACATAAAACCGTAATGAATTAGGAGAAATAATATATACAAAAAAAATTCGCATTTCTTTGAGCTTTCCAACGCCATATCATTTGCTGCATTTGGACGTACGGTTAAAAAATTAGCTCGAAAATATGAACTCGGTGGAACTTGTACCATTTTCTAAATTACTTTTAAACCATTCAAAATTAGAAAAAACTTTTAACATAAAAAAGTAGCGCATTTTCATAAGCTTTCCAACGTCATATTATTTGCCTCAATTGGATTAGCCGTTTAGAAATGGCATCGAAAATACGAACTCGGGTGTTCGGTTTGCGAAATTTTACGATTTTCTGAATTACTCTTTAACCGTAGGGAATTAGAGAAAACTTTCAACCATTCAAAATTAGAAACAATATATACAAAAAAATTAGCTCGAAAACTTTCAACCATTCAAAATTAGGAGAAACAATATATACAAAAAAAATCGCATTTCTTTGAGCTTTTCAACGCCATATCATTTGCTGCATTTGGACGTACGGTTAAAAAATTAGCTCGAAAATATGAACTCGGTGGAACTTGTACCATTTTCTAAATTACTTTTAAACCATTCAAAATTAGAAAAAACTTTTAACATAAAAAAGTAGCGAATTTTCATAAGCTTTCCAACGTCATATTATTTGCCTCAATTGGATTAGCCGTTTAGAAATGGCGTCGAAAATACGAACTCGGGTGTTCGGTTTGCGAAATTTTACGATTTTCTGAATTACTCTTTAACCGTAGGGAATTAGAGAAAACTTTCAACATATGGAAGGAGCGGTTTTGCAGCAGCTTTCCAATGCCATATTATTTGCCTCATTCTGATAAACGGTTTAAAAATGCGATCGAAAATACGATTCACGTTTTTTTTGTGAAGAAGTAACGGTTTTCAAAACTGCTCTTAAACCGCTTACATTTTGCCAAAAATTTAACTTGGGTCATGATACTGATGTCCATAGCTATCCAACGGTATATCGCAAGCCCCATTTGGACACCTTTTAGCGGAAGTTCAACCTAGTACTCGGGGAAGGTCAGGCGCGTTACTCGGGAAGTTCATGTTGTGATCAGAATATTATTCTGATCCCGTGATCAGAATAGTGTTTATGTATATATATATATGTGGGGGGGTAGCACACCTCAGACAATTGCCTAGCCGTGTGCGGCACCCCTCTCCACCGTTTACTCCCACGGTCATATCTTCGTAGTGCTTAGGCGAAGCCCTGCGCGGATCACTTCACCATCACCATCACCAGCCATCGTGCTGACAGAACTCATCTACTAGCTCGATGTCTTATTGGATCAAGAAGGCAAGGGACGCCACCAAGCTGAACATGTGCAGAACTCAGAGGTGTTGTACGTTCGGTACTTGATCGGTCGGAGCTAGAAGAAGTTTGACTACATCAACCGCGTTGTCAAACGCTTCCCCTTACGGTCTACGAGGGTATGTAGACACACTCTCCCCCTTGTTGCTATGCATCTTGATATGTCTCCAACGTATCTATAATTTATCAAGTATTCATGTTGTTATATTATCATTCTTAGATGTTTTACAATCATTTTATAGCAACTTTATATCATTTTTTGGGACTAACCTATTGACATTGTGCCCAGTGCCAGTTAATGTTATATTACCATTGATCAAACTTATGCACTTTGCTAGCGAGGGAGTCCTGGATTAGGGGGTCTCCGGACAGCCGGATTATATCCTTTGGCCGGACTGTTGGACTATGAAGATACAAGATTGAAGACTTCGTCCCGTGTCCGGATGGGATTCTCCTTGGCATGGAAGGCAAGCTAGGCAATACGGATATGTAGATATCCTCCCTTTTAACCGACTCTGTGTAACCCTAGCCCCCTCCGGTCTCTATATAAACCGAAGGGTTTAGTCCATAGGACAACATACAATCATACCATAGGCTAGCTTCTAGAGTTTAGCCTCTACGATCTCGTGGTAGATCAACTCTTGTAATACTTATATCATCAAGAACAATCAAGCAGGACGTAGGGTATTACCTCCATCAAGAGGGCCCGAACCTGGGTAAACATCGTGTCCCCTACCTCCTGTTACCATCCGCCTTAGACGCACAGTTCGGGACCCCCTACCCGAGATCCGCCGGTTTTGACACCGACATTGGTGCTTTCATTGAGAGTTCCACTGTGTCATCACCATAAGGCTTGATGGCTCCCTCGATCATCGATAGCGATGCGGTCTAGGGTGAGGTTTTCCTCCCCGGACAGATCTTTGTATTCGGCGGCTTCGCACTGCGGGCCAATTCGCTTGGCCATCTGGACCAGATCGAGAGCTACACCCCTGGCCATCAGGTCAGATTTGGAAATTTAAACTACACTGCCGACATCCGCGGAGACTTGATCTTCGACGGATTCGAGCCCGTGTCAGGTGTGCCGCATAGTCACTACGAGCACGACGTAACTCTGCCGTCGGACAGTGTTCGGGAGATCGCATCTACAACTACTCCGGCCGTCAATCCGGAGCAAATCACGTCATCCGAGAGTGGAGGGATAGACCCCGCCATGGAGGCCACACTCTCAGTGGCGATAGAGCCGAATACTGACTTCACCTCTTACGAGAGCCATGTCGCCGAACCACTGGATTCACCTACGGCCACGGACTCCGAGCTGCTTACATCCGTGCCCATCGAATCCGACTGGGCGCCGATCATGGAGTTCACCTCCGCGGATATCTTTCAGCACTCGCCCTTCGGCGATGTGCTAAATTCATTGAGGTCCCTCTCCCTGTCAGGAGAACCTTGGCCGAACTAAGTCCGGCTAGAATGGGATGCGGACGACGAAGAAATTCGCTGCCCACCCACCACCCACTTAGTAGCCAATGTCGACGATTTAACCGACATGCTCGACTTTGACTCCGGAGACATCGACGGTATGGACGACGATGTAGGAGACGAGCAGGAACCACCGCCCACAGGGCGCTGGACCGCTACATCATCATACGACATATATATGGTAGACACCCCTAACGAAGGCAATGGCGACGAGACAGCGAAGGATGACCCCTTCAAGAAGCAACCCAAGCGCCGACGTCAGCGGCGCCACTCTAAGTCCCGCCACAGCAAAAGTAGTGATATCGGCACAGGAGATAATAACACTCCGGATAGTGCCGAAGACAACCACAATCCTCCCCAGCACAATATAGAGCCAGAGGATGAACAAGCCAGCCCTCCAGAGCAGGCAGCAGATGGAGAACCAGAGGAGGACAATTACATGCCTCTCTTCGAAGACGAGGCGAGCCTCGGCGACGAAGAATTTATCATGCCTGAGGACCCCGTCGAACAGGAGCGCTTCAAGCGCCGGCTTATGGCCACAGCAAATAGCGTGAAGAAAAAGCAACAACAGCTTCAAGCAGACCAAGACTTGCTAGCAGACAGATGGACCGAAGTCCTTGCGGCCGAGGAATTCAAACTCGAGCGCCCCTCCAAGAGTTACCCAAAACGCAGGTTGCTACCTCACCTCGAGGAGGAAGCATTAAAACCTCATGCACCAGTGTACGATGTGGCTGACCGGCCACTGCGTGGCCGAGCTAAACAGGCTTTCCAGCCTGAAGTTCAGCCTGCACCCCGCCTCCACTCAATCCAAAATACCAAGGCTCGGGGCAACACACGGGACCTGCGAGACGTATTGGACAGTAAGGCAAAACTTGCAAGGTCAATATACGAGTCACGGGCACGTGCACCAACACGGGACGATGATCGTCGCGCCAGATACACCAAAAGAAAATCCGGCCGGGCCGAATACAGCAGGCAAGACTCATATGAACTGCGTCGGGATATAGCCCGGCACAGAGGCGCCGCACACACCCTATGCTTCACTGATGAAGTTATGGATCACGAATTCCCGGAGGGTTTCAAACCCGTAAACATCGAATCATATGACGTTACAACGGATCCCGCGGTATGGATTGAGGATTTCCTCCTTCACATCCACATGGCTCGCGGTGATGATCTACACACCATCAAGTACCTCACACTAAAACTCAAAGGACCAGCTCGGCATTGGCTGAATAGCTTGCCAGCAGACTCCGTCGGCAGTTGGGAGGATCTGGAAGACGCATTCCTTGACAACTTCCAGGGCACTTATGTGCGACCACCGAATGCTGATGACTTGAGCCATATAACTCAGCAGCCAGGGGAATCGGCCAGACAATTCTGGACTCGGTTCCTGACCAAGAAAAACCAAATTGTCGACTGTCCGGATGCAGAGGCCTTAGCGGCATTCAAGCATAACATCTGTGACGAGTGGCTTGCCCGACACCTCGGCCAGGAGAAGCCGAAGTCCATGGCAGCCCTCACGACACTCATGACCCGCTTTAGCGCGGGCGAGGATAGCTGGCTGGCTCGCAGCAACAACACATCCAGGAATCCGGGCACTCCGGATAACAAAGATGACAACGACAAATCACGACGCAACAAACACAAGCGCCGCAAATATGGTGATAAAACCAATAATATGGCAGTTAATCCGGGTTCAGAGTCTCAAAGCCCGGTCAGTGGAAAGGGCCCCACAAAAATACAAATCCGGGTCCATCCAGTCTGGACCGCATACTCGCTCGCCAATGCCAAATTCATGGCACCCCAGAAACACCAGCCACCCATACCAACAGAGAATGCTGGGTCTTCAAACAAGCCGGCAAGGCAGGCGCCAAACACGAAGAGGGGTCTCAAAGCGGCGATAGCAACGAAGAGCCCAGTTTCCGAACACAGGAGGGCAAAAGAAATCCCCCCCATACTCAATCGGTGAATGTGGTAAATACCACCCAACCGGCCCACTTGATGTAAGCTAGGGCCGGTCACCTTCAACCGCACGGATCGTCCGGTTAAAGCCAATTGGGGCAATCCAGCCACACTAATCCTCGACCCAATAGTAGACGGGTTCCACCTCACTTGAGTCCTTATGGACGGAGGTAGCAGCTTAAACCTGCTTTACCAGGATACAGTGCGCAAGATGGGCATCGATCAGTTAGCGATCCAGGCCACTAAATCCACTTTTAGAGACTGTCGGATTTCGGGTTCCGGCAGACCCTTGAGGTTCGAACACTGGGGTGCGCGCGGAGATTTCGCCTTCTACCTACCTGCACCCCTCCGCCTCGCTAAGATCTAAGCTATGGAAAGAACAGCACAAGAGACACAGGGTTTATACTGGTTCGGGCCACCGTTGTGGTGTAATACCCTACTCCAGTGTGTGGTGTGGTGGATTGCCTCTTGGGCTGATGATAATGGGCAATACAAGGAAGAACAGCCTCGCGAGGGTCTGTTCTTGGCTGGGGGGATGAGCTGCTAGGAGGAGTTCAGTCGCCCTTCTCTCTCTGTGTGTGTGTGATGCTACTCGATCCGATCCTAGCTAGTTTCTCTCTTGGCTTCTAGATTCTCCCTTCTTGATTGCCCCCTCTACCCTGGGGGTGGCTAGTCCTATTTACAGGCAAAGGCCCTGGGCCTCTTCCCAAATATTGAGCGGGAAGGGCGCCAACAATTGGCCATTTTAAAGGGGAACATCTGGTACACTTATCCTGACTAAAGTTGGTCCTCGCCTGCCAAAGGCTCTGGTGGTGACGCTGGCTTGGGCTCCACAATGACTTCCTCCCTGCCGTTGGACCGGTCTTGGTCTCGTTGCACCGAAATGGGTGCCTTTGCTTGATGCCCTCGCCTGCGCTTGCTCCCTTTGCACCAAAGAGGAAAGGAGGACACTGCGCGGCTGGCGCCCGCCTGGCGCCTTTGGTCGTCATGGCTTGCGTCACGGGCACCTCGTGAGGTACCCCGCCTTGATCTCTCCGCCTCCTCGCGAGACAGCCTGATGAGGCCGTGCCTAAGGAAGCTCCGTGTCGTCCGCCCCGCGAGGCTTGGCCCCTCGCGAGGGTCTTGGGTCTATGTTGATGAAGATGGGCCGCGCTGGGCCCCCTTTTGAGCCACGCCGCAGGCCGCAGGCAGGCAAGTCTGGGGACCCCCGTTCCCAGAACGCCGACAGTAGCCCCCGGGCCCAAGGCGCGTTCGGACTTGGCCGTGCAGGGAGGCGAAAGGGCAAGAGCGAAGCGCCGCGGGCCCTAACAGCCTGCGGCCTTGGGCGCCGCGTGGCGGTTGATTGGACGTGGGCGCCTCCACTTCCCCACGGCGCCTCGGCAATTGCACGGATTGGACAAGTCCCTACATGCAAAGCGGGTCATGATTACCTGCGATCGTGGAGGTCGGCGGTTGGCCTTCGCCGGCCATAAGTACGGAAGGGCGCGCGCCCTTCCAGTCCATCCCTTCTTGCTTCTCCTTCTTCCCGGTCCTTGCTCCGTCTTGCTGCGATGGCTCCGATCCGCCGGTTCTCGGCGGCAGAGAAGGGAAAGGCTCCCCGAGAGGAACCAGACCCGCTCCCGCCGAAGAAACGGCTCGCCCTCCGTGGCCGGGACGAGGGGGCCCATCAGGTGGTGTCCAGGCCCTGGTGCGAGCGGCCACCGCCGGGGTTCCCGCTTCCCTTGTACGCCCACATCGAGGGCTCTGAAGGAGTCGATGCCGATCACCACGGGCGGCGCCGCCGTCGGTGCCGACGGGTCACGGAGGTGTGGGTCATCCCCTCTGGGGTCCAGAGTTCGTGCTCCACGCCGCCATGCCTCCTCAGTCTTGGATTTGCCTTCCTCCCTTCTTCGCCTCCATCATCCCGCAGGGAGAACTCCTGGAGCTTTGGCTGCAGCACACCGGCTGCAGCACCCTCGCGACCGAGGCAGAGGTCGCGGTCGTTGCCCTGGGCGAGGTCTTCATGACTCGAGGCTGGAGCGAAATCGCCCGGGTTTGCAGGACAAGAGGCGCCTTCGCGATCCACTTGGAGTACGACGGTGCTTCGGTGATGTTCTTCAAGGTCTTCGATGCGAACGGCGCCGGCTGGAGTGCTGCCCCAGGAGAGGTGGTCGGGACCCTACTACAGCGAGGACTGGGCCCGCCGACCGCTCCCTTGGCGGCTGCTCAGGCGGCGGAGGCGGCGGAGGGTCCAGCGACTCCGGCGAGCTCTTCGCGACTCCGGAGACGAGCGACGACAGCTACGAGCCCCCGAGCCGGTGCCGCTCCTGGAGCAGGGCGGGCTCGTCAGGCCATCACCGACTCTGATCTGGATGGGGTTGGTGCCGGTGCTTGATGGCCCGCTATTGACGATGGCGTCTTTTGCAGGGGCGCGTGTAGTTAGCGTCCTTTTAGGATCTGTTCCCTGCAAGGAATCAAAGACACGTCCCGTGGGGGCTTGTAAGGTGCATGTGATCCTGTTTGTTAATATAACCCTTGTCGTAGAATTGTGCGAGTTGCTCATTCCGTCTTAGCTCAGTTCTCCCTTTCGAACCTCACGAGGGCTTGGTGCTCTGCGCCAACAGGTCCCAGACCCAAGGCGGCTTCAGTCGTCGCTGGTATGCCAGGTCGCGGTGTCGTGGTCAAGGCCAGGAGGTGAGCGACCCGGGGTCCGGTAAGAGCCCCTGAGTCGCGATGCTCAGGAGGTCCCCTTTGGCGCTCAAGCAGTCGTTGTTCGGTGAGAAAGGAGAGCGGCGTCGCTAACACGGGATTGCATTAGGTGCGGGGATGGTGCCACGGTAGCTGGTGCTTCCGGGTGGTGACTTATCTCGAGAATCAGGGACCGCTCTCTGGTGTGTCGCCGGGTCCGTGCATCGGCAGGCGTGAGGTTGCTCGGTGAGGTCCTCGCGTGTCCCTCCCCTCTCGCCTTTGCTCCCCTTTCTGCTCTACGTCCTCGGGTCCCGGCCCTCGAGCGAGTCTCAGCCGTCGCTGGTATGCCAGGTCGCGATGCCGTGGACAAGGCCAGAGGGTGAGGGCTGGAGAGCCAGTAGGAGCCCTGAGTCGCGATGCTCAGGCACCCCCCCTTTAACGTGCAAGCGGTTCGCGCGGATGAGAGTGAAGGAGACACCGCAAGGGCCTCGCCTGACACAGCTCCTTTAGGAGATCCTGTAGACCCATCATAGAAAGAACGAGGGGTTGCCATGACAATTGACAGTCAGCCGTTGGTTGCTTCTGAGGGGCGATGAGGCACTGAAGGCTTGAGGAGGTGGCGCCATGCGGGGCTGCCGCGGCCAGAGCTCAGCCATTCAGGTTTGTCGGTGTTGCAGGGACGGACCCATGCGCAAGCGTCGTGCCGTTTCGGAGCAGCTCCGTCAGTTGGCGTCAGTTGAGCGGGCAACTAGGTCAAACACATTAGCCGCGAAGGAGTGGATTCATTCAAGTAGATGCTCGGAAGGCGGACATCATTGGGTCAGGCCCGAGCGACTTGGGGATGATGCAGCCCGTGGGGCGCCCCCAACAAAGTAAGCTAACAACATGAAATAAAAGGGATACATGCCGCAGGGACGGACCCGCGCGGCCTGGGAATAATGCAGCCCTGGGGGCGCTCCCAGCTGGAAATGAAACTTGAAAGATGTCACCTGATGATGTTGAGGACGAAGGAGTGTTGGTGTAGCAGACTCGGTGGGCTGCAAAAGCCGATCCTCACGAGCCCCCAGGCCCAGGGGCCTCGGGAGGCTCCGGAGGCGCTGGTGGCTCCTCGCGGACCATCTCCATCTTCGCCAGGGCTGCGGAACGCCTGGCCTCTTGAGCCTCCATGATGCCCCTCATGAGGCGCTGGTACATGGCAGCCGCGTTCGGCAAGCCATAAGGCATGCGAACGTAGCTGCGGGGTGGACCTTCGCAGCGCCCCACTCGCGAGGGCCAGAGGTGCTCCAGAGAGGCGACTCGATTGAGCCCTGGTATGTCGATGCAGACGCACAGCCCACCATCCTCGCCTGGATGGGGAGCCACAGTTGGTAGGCGGCGGCCGCCTTTCATGACTCTTGACTCCTGTAGCTCCTAAATGGCCTTGCTGACGAACTCCTGAGGGTCTGGCTCTCCTTGCCTTACTCCTTCTTGAGGGAAACGTGTTTCGAAACATGCCTCCATGTGGTGCCCAAGCGCCTCCCTCGTGACCTTAGCCAGGTCGGTGGCCCTCCAGGGGAGAGCCCCCGAGCCCTTCCTGAGGAGGGCGTCGGGCGCGCTTTCCTATGCGATGGAAGGAGGTTCCCCCTGGGCAGGCGCGGGCCCTGAGGGGCCTGCCTCCTGAGGGGCCGGGCCGGACGATGTCTTCTTCTTCTTGGGGGCGGTCTCGGGAAGCCTCCTGCTTCCGCGATCCGGGTCTTCCAGTGATGCAGCCTGAAATGCTCGTTCCAGGGAACACACCGCGTCCTTCTCTTCACAGGGCACCATGATGACTCCGCCACTTCCTGGCATCTTGAGGACGTTGTAGCCGTGGTGAGTTACGGCCATGAACTTGGCCAGCGCTGGGTACCCAAGGATGGCGTTGTACGGCAGGCGGATGTGAGCGACGTCGAAGTCGATGAGCTCGGTGCGGTAGTTGTCGCGTGTCCCAAAGGTGACAGGGAGGCGGACCTGCCCAATCGGGACCGTGGAGCCGTCAGTGACTCCGGAGAAAGGCTTGGTTGGCTGAAGCTGGTTGTAGGGCACTTGGAGATTATTGAATGTTTCCACAGACAGGACGTTGAGCCCTGCCCCGCCATCGATGAGGGTCCTGGTGACCACCACGTTGCTGATGATTGGGGAACAAAGCATCGGGAGGACTCCGGCTGTGGCCGCACACTTGAGTCGATCTGCTGAGCTGAACGTGATGGCGCACGTCGACCACCTGAGAGGGCGCGTGGCTTCGAGCTTGGGGATGACTGCATTCACTTCGCGGGCGAACTGCTTGAAGATGCGTTGAGAGGCTGGGGCTTGAGCCCCGCCCAGGATGCAGGCGATCGCGCGCGGCTCCTGGAAGCCCCCAGCCCCCTCGTCCTGATGGCGGTCCTCGTTTCTCCTTGGCTGCGGCGGCAGCGGAGGGAGGCCTGCGTTACCTTGCGGGCGATCCTCGCGAGGCTGATCCCTCCAGTCTCCCTCGCGAGGTGGGTCTTGCCAGCGATCCTCGCGAGATCGATCGCGCCACCCTTGGCGCGGGCAGCGGTCTTCCCAGCGTCATGCGTTCCTTCCTCCTCCTTGACCGTAGCCCCGGTCACCATGGTCGAGGCGACGGCCAATCCTTCCTTCTTGCATGGCTCGGAGCTCTTGACATTCGTTGGTGTTGTGGGTGTGGAGGTCGTGGTACACACAGTACCGACTGCCCTTGGAAGATTCGGGCTGATCTCTGCCCCGCTTGGTGTCTGGTTCTGCCACGAGCACGGCAGCCCCCTTGCGCTTCACATCCTTGGCCTTGGGCTTCTTCTCTTCTGGGTCCGCGGCAGGCAGCTCGAGGAGGGAGAGACGCCCTTCCTCAGCCCTGGCGCACTTGGTTGCCAAGTTGAACAACTCCAAGGAAGTGCACAGGTCTTCATGCATCGCCAGCTCCTCCTTCATCTTGACATCGTGCACGCCGTCGGAGAAGGCTGAGATGATGGCCTCCTCGGTCACCTTGGGAATCTTGAGGCGTGCGTTGTTGAAGCGCTGGATGTACTTCTGCAGGGTCTCTCCGGGTTGTTGCTTGATGCGGCGCATGTCGCTCACGGCGGGTGGCCGGTCGCGAGTACCTTGGAAGTTGGCGATGAAGCGGGTGCGCATCTCGTCCCAAGAGGAGATCATGCCTGGAGCCAGGTTCAGGAGCCAGGTGCGGGCCCCGTCCTTGAGCGCCATGGGAAACCAGTTCGCCGTGACCTTCTCGTCTCCGTTGGCAGCTTCGATGCCCAGCTCATAGAGCTGGAGAAACTCCGCAGGGTCGGCCGTGCCGTCGTAACGAGGAGGCAGGTCTGGCTTGAACTTGCCGGGCCACGCGACGCTGCGTAGCTCGGTGGTGAAGGCACGGCAGCCTGTTGTGGCCACGGGAGGCCTTGGGTGACGGAGAGCTTGGTCTTGCATGTCCCCACGCGCTACAGCTGGGAGCAGCGCGGGGTCTTGACATGCGGGAGCAGGAGCATGGTCGCGACGTGCTGGAGCAGGGAGCGCCCGGGCAGCTTCTTGCGGGAGAGGGACTTCTTGGCAGCTCTGCTCTTGCCGCGCTGGCACCTGACGGAGCGGGTTCCGCCCAGGGGCCACACGCCTTGGAGCCATGGCGCCTTCTTGAGGAGGAGGCGGCTGGGGCGCCCCCGGAGCTTCGTCGCCCGCGCGGGGCGGGGTGCGGTGCAGCGGAACGGACGGCGCAGGAGAGCCCCCTGCGGCGCGGACGAGCTCGACGACGCGGTCAAGCCATTCTTCGTAGACGTCATCGACGGGACGGTAGCGCAGGAGTTCGTTTGCTGCGATGAGCACAGCTCGAGCCTCCATGGGTGCGTGCAGCGCGCGGGACGAAGAACCAGCTGGGGTGAGCGAGGAAGTAGCGGTGCGGCCGTCTTGCCGCACGGACGGATGCTGAGACGACGCTTGCTGCTCGTTCCCCGCCGGGCCGGTGGCGGCGTTGACGGCAGGTGACGGGGAACGGCGAGGACGCCCGCCGACAGGAGCCGTCTGGGCGACGCGGGAAGTGAGAGCGGCCCGGCGCTCGGCGTGGGCCCCACGAGCGTCAGACATGGACGCGATGGTCGGAGGAGAACGGGGTCGTGGAAGACGAATTCCGGCGCACCCCTACCTGGCGCGCCAAATGTCGGATTTCGGGTTCCGGCAGACCCTTGAGGTTCGAACACTGGGGTGCGCGCGGAGATTTCGCCTTCTACCTACCTGCACCCCTCTGCCTCGCTAAGATCTAAGCTATGGAAAGAACAGCACAAGAGACACAGGATTTATACTAGTTCGGGCCACCGTTGTGGTGTAATACCCTACTCCAGTGTGTAGTGTGGTGGATTGCCTCTTGGGCTGATGATAATGAGCAATACAAGGAAGAACAGCCTCGCGAGGGTCTGTTCTTGGCTGGGGGGATGAGCTGCTAGGAGGAGTTCAGTCGCCCTTCTCTCTCTCTGTGTGTGTGATGCTACTCGATCCGATCCTACCTAGTTTCTCTCTTGGCTTCTAGATTCTCCCTTCTTGATTGCCCCCTCTACCCTGGGGGTGGCTAGTCCTATTTATAGGCAAAGGCCCTGGGCCTCTTCCCAAATATTGAGCGGGAAGGGCGCCAACAATTGGCCATTTTGAAGGGGAACATCTGGTACACTTATCCTGACTAAAGTTGGTCCTCGCCTGCCAAAGGCTCTGATGGTGACGCTGGCTTGGGATCCACAATGACTTCCTCCCTGCCGTTGGACTGGTCTTGGTCTCATTGCACCGAAACGGGTGCCTTTGCTTGATGCCCTCGCCTGCGCTTGCTCCATTTGCACCAAAGAGGAAAGGAGGACACTGCGCGGCTGGCGCCCGCCTGGCGCCTTTGGTCGTCATGGCTTGCGTCACGGGCACCTCGTGAGGTACCCCGCCTTGATCTCTCCGCCTCCTCGCGAGCCAGCCTGATGAGGCCGTGCCTGAGGAAGTTCCGTGTCGTCCGCCCCGCGAGGCTTGGCCCCTCGCGAGGGTCTTGGGTCTGTGTTGATGAAGATGAGCCGCGCTGGGCCCCCTTTTGAGCCACGCCACAGGCCGCAGGCAGGCAAGTCTGGGGACCCCCGTTCCCAGAACACCGACAGAGACATCATACCAGATATGGAGTAAGTATCAAGCACTGCTCGGGCGACCGCTTTCGCTCGATTCAACGTGGTACCACATGGTGCCTACCGTAAGCTCACAATGCCCGGTCCACGCGGCGTCATCACGGATCATGGCAAGGCCGAATTTTCTTTTGACGCCAACAAATACATCACTGCCTTAGCAGCAGGAACACCGGGCAGCACCTCGCAGCCGAACCTCGAATCGACACCTAGGCTCCCGGACACCGTCAAGGGGCTCCGAACTACTTCACAGAAGGATACTCTGGCTCGTCCAGGGTTCAATTAAACACTCCGGCGAAGGCCACGACAGGCCGAACTCCGCGGCTTAACCAGCCTCCGGCACGCAAACATTTCTTATATTTCCTTTGCAGGTCCACCTTCGCACCGACCAGGACGAACTCCATAGAGGCAACTCGAACACGCCTGGGGATCCTTAGACATCTCCCGCAGCGACTGTCCGGGCACAATACAAACCCGCACTCAACCTTTTCCCCTAGTCACAGCAGGTTCTGCTATCACAACTCTTTTTTTATTATTTATCACATTACTTGTACCATACGCATAGACATATTATTCATACAACATGTGGATTCATATGATGTTTACCTGCTGGTCATTTCTTATTGAAATCATTCCGTCAAATGGCATCCGTACACAGCGGTATGCCCCATGTATGCCAGGGGCTTCGTCTTCCCCGTAACACGGCAATAAAAGTCCGAACACCTTCACGGAAGTTCGGCACCCCGAACTTATAGCATTATATGCATCAGCTCCGAATCATGCCTTAGGTCAATAGTTCGGTTTGCCCGGCTCCTATGTTTTGGTACCTTAAGTTCCGCTATATCAGCTAAGGTAGCACTGGGAGAACTACTGCGATTGTGTCCCGGTTCTTCCGGACGAGCACCTCAGTAGAGAAAGCCGAAAACTGACTGTCATGATATGGCGAGAGCTGGTCAGTTGTTCGAGCGGTCACCAAATCTTTAAGGATTTCTCCCACACAATGCCATAACCAATGCAGCGTGCGACGGATCGGCTTTTTTTTCCCGATCAGGCGCTTATAGAGCCCCTAGTACGGTCTTCCAAACACAAGGGGCTGCGCCGACCATACTAAAGCTCCTCTGGCTAAGTGAGAGTGATAAAGCCCTATAGTCCGATTGCCTGGTTCATTGCGCTGAGCACCTCCCTTGGAGGACCCAAAACTAGGATAAAGAGTGCTCACGTTTATCCCGAACACCCCCGTACTCCTTACGTGGGGGCAGAAGCCGACGACTGGCCAACTCTCAACCTTAATATACAAACGACCGCACAGGAGGGTAAACTTTTATATAACAGTCGACATATCAACGACCTTGTTTAAACATTACAACGGACAATATGATCCGCATTCAGGGAAATACAATGTCCTTGGTACATAGCTCCGCCGCAAGGTAGGATCCTTTCAGGAGACTCTTATAATATGATTCAGGCTTGCGGTGCTCCTTCCCCTCCGGCGGTCCTTCAGTCACCAGCTTTTCGGCATCCATCTTCCCCCAGTGCAGCTTTGCAAGGGCGAAGGCCATTCACGCTCCTTCTATACAGACCGACCGCTTGATGACATCAAGTCGAGGGCAAGCGCTTATAAGCCGCCTTATGAGCCCAAAGTAGCTACTTGGAATCGGTTCGGTACGCCATAGCCGGATAACCACATCTTTCAAGGCTAGTTCTGCCGCCTTATGCAGTTCGATCAGCTGTTTCAGTTGATCGGCAAAAGGCACCGAGTAATTCGGTGCCAAATACTGAGACCAAAAAAGCTTGTCGGCAGTGCTCCTTCCTTCGGCTCGGTAGAAGTGAGCGGCATCTGATATATTGTGCGGCAGCTCGGTAAATGCACCTGAGAAGTCCAGATTCGCAATCAGTAACATAGTTTTCCCTTCAAATATTTTCTTTACATGGGAAAAACTTACCTACCGCGATCTACCTTGCCTCTTGGATCCCCTGCAGCGCGCTTTGGGTTTCCCCCTGGGCGTCGCTTGTGGCTTGGCGCGCCTTGGTGAGTTCGGACTCTTTCTCCGTTAAACTCTGCTCCAAGGCCTCGCATTTACTTACGGCCTCTTGCAGCTCCTGCTCAGCTTTAATAACTCTGGCCTCGTGTTTCTCACGAAGAGTCCACTCCGTGGCCGCCTTTTTCTCGGCCTCGGCAACGGCCCTTTTAAGGGTCTCGACTTCGGTCATAACTCCTAGCACAAATTATGGGGCTCACTTCATACCGAAGATTTATCTCGCAATAAATACACATAATACCGGTGCATACCTTGCTTATCCCTCAACTGCATTCGCAATTGGCCAGACTTTGATTCAGTCCGGCGATCTCCGTAGTATGAGAGGCAGCAGCCGCTACAAGTATCTGCTCGAAACAGGAGAGAAATCAATGTCATTTAGTAAGTCTTCCTGAGATCATGAATTCGATCCCCTGTCTGGTTCTTTCTTTCACCGAACAGTGTATCAGGGGCTACTATCTATACTATGGCACTCTTCGATAACTCATATAACATACGTCAAAGCCTTTTATAAGGCTGATACAGGCTTCGTTCAGTCCATTCTCGGTCGACTGAATTTTCTTAATCACCGCGCCCATCAGGGCACGGTGTTCATCAACAATGGAGGCATCTCGTAGCGCCACCAGCAAAGCATCCGGCACTTCTAGATGGACAGAGGTCGCCGGTGGGATTTTTTTCCCCATGTCTCCGGCCCCTGCAGTTCGACCTCCAGGCGCCACCTTCACGGTTTTTTCCTTTTCTCCTTGGCCGGGGTCCTGTCGGGACAAGGCCTCGATGTTTGGCACCTGTTTGGAGGAAGGATCCTTCGGGGGCGTCCCGCTCTCCACAGCGTTTGAGCTTAGCAAGTCCTCTGATGAGGATTGTTCGATACGGGACCTCGTCAGACTACAAGAAATATACGGCTTAGGTTAAAATACTAAGCCACGATGAGTCCGGACGCTTAAACGTATTCAGATACTCACGAGTTCACCAGGGGTTGGGCCCTGGGATCCCATGCCGTGCCGCTGTCGGCGGCGGCAGGAGACTCCTCTTGACGAGGAATCTTTCCTCTTTTGGGTAGTTCGGCCTCCAAGGATGCGGAGGCCGTCCTCTTCCTTCTTCCCTCCGCAGGGGATTCATCCCCCTCCTCCTTTTTGTCCTCTTCGAAGGCGGAATGGGCTTCAGAGCCTTCGGGTATTGTGCCCAAAGTGCCGCAACACGAAGGGCGCCCCGGGTCTTTTTAGCCCCCTTCTCGGCCGTCTTCTTCGGCACCTTGTAGGGCGTCGGGACCAGCATCTTCATTAGAAGTGGGATGGCCGGGTCTTCGGGCAGCGGGGCCGGATAATGGATCCGCTCCGCCTTCTTCGTCCAGCTCTGGGAAAGTTGAATAAACACGCGTCAAGCGCGTCCATTGGGTCATGCGGATGGAAAAGTTTGATAAACTCACTGAACTTGCAGGGCAGGATAGTTGGTACCCGCAGTCTTTGGCGGAGTCCGGCCACGATTTGCTGGACTTAAAAAGGACCTTCCAAATATCCTCGTGCGACGAGCCGAAGAGCCTTCGCAAGGTTTGGTGCCTGGCCGGATCAAACTCCCATAGATTGCGAGTCCGGTGTTGACAAGGCAGTATCCGGCGGACTAACATCACGTGGACTACATCGACGAGTTCAATGTTCTTATCCCCCATATCCTTAACGCGCGTCTGGAGCACCGACAGTTCGTCAGACGAGGACCAATCCAGTCCTTTCTTGACCCAGGACGTAAGCCGAAGAGGGGCGCCAGATCGAAACTCGGGAGAAGCGGCCCGCTCCTTGCCGCTCGGCTCAGTGATGTAAAACCACTGTTGTTGCCACTCCTTGACAGAATCATTAAAGGTTCATGTTGGCCATATGACGTTGGGCATCTTGCTCACCATAGCGCCCCCACACTCGGCGTGCTCACCGCCCACCACCTTGGGCTTCACATTAAAGACCTTCAGCCATAGACCGAAGTGTGGCGAAACGTGGAGAAAAGCCTCGCACACGACAATGAATGTCGAGATGTTGAGGAAGGAATTAGGGGGCAGATCATGAAGATCGACCCCATAATAGCACATGATACCGTGAACGAATGGGTGAAGGGGAAATCCCAGCCCACGAACACAGTGAGGGAGGAATACAACCCTCTCGTGGGGTTCCGTAGTGGGGACGATCTGTCCCACCGTCGGGAGACGATGGCCGATTTTCTTGGCCAGATACCCGGCCTCCCGAAGCTTTTTGATATCCTTCTCTCGGACAGTAGAGGCCATCCATTTGCCTCCTGCTCCAGATCCAGACATCTTTGGAAGACCTCTTGTGGGTAGAGGAGGAGAATGCTCGCGCGTTGGAGCATGAGCAGAATGGAATGAGTTGGGAAGAAGGTATGGGTGAAGAGGGTGAATTATTGTCCCTTTATAAGGGTGGAAGAGGCGATGCGCCCCCCTCGCTTGGTAAAACCTCTTATTCCCCAAGCGCCATAAGTAATGGCACGGTTGGGTTACCCACGTCCGTATTGATGAGAATCCCGTAATAAGGGGAACACGATCTCTGCTTTGACAGGACGTGTCAAGAAAACCGCCCCATGTGATGTGCGGTGCTGGTTGAGAAAAACGGTTCGAATAATGACCGGGCCAGGACGTAATGTTGTGCTATCTAAAAACGTCAGCAGATTAGATTTGTGGAAATATTATTCTCTCTACGGTGGTATGTGGAAATTATTTTGCAGAGTCGGACACTATTCTGGTGTTCAAAAACTTCTATGGAGTATTCGGAGGAAGAACCCGCCTTGCAATGCCGAAGACAATACTGCGCGCCGGACTCATCGTCATTGAAGCCTGGTTCAGGGGCTACTGAGGGAGTCCTGGATTAGGGGTCTCCGGACAGCCAGATTATATCCTTTGGCTGGACTGTTGGACTACGAAGATACAAGATTGAAGACTTCGTCCCGTGTCCGGATGGGTTTCTCTTTGGCGTGGAAGGGCAAGCTAGGCAATACGGATATGTAGATCTCCTCCCTTGTAACCGACTCTGTGTAACCCTAGCCCCCTCCGGTGTCTATATAAATCGGAGGGTTTAGTCCGTAGGACAACATACAATCATACCATAGGCTAGCTTCTAGGGTTTAGCCTCTACGATCTCGTGGTAGATCAACTCTTGTAATACTCATATCATCAAGAACAATCAAGCAGGACATAGGGTATTACCTCCATCAAGAGGGCTCGAACCTGGGTAAACATCGTACCATGTTACCATCCGCCTTAGAGGCACAGTTCGGGACCCCCTACCCGAGATCCGCCGGTTTTGACACTGACAGCTAGCATTCACACTTCATAAATTATTATTTTTATCATTACCTACTCGAGGACGAGTAGGAATTAAGCTTGGGGATGTTGATACGTCACCAATGTATCTATAATTTATGAAGTATTCATGCTGTTATATTATCATTCTTAGATGTTTTACAATCATTTTATAGCAACTTTATATCATTTTTTGGGACTAACCTATTGACATAGTGCCCAGTGCCAGTTGCTGTTTTTTGCTTGCTTTTTTACATCACAAAAAATCAATACCAAACAGAGTCCAAATGCAGCAAAACTTTTTGGAGATTTTTTCTAGACCAGAAGACACCCGGTGGGCCAAAGAAGTACCCGAGGGGAGCTCCAAAGAGAGCACAACCCACCAGGGCACGCATGGGAGCTCCAAAGAGAGCACAACCCACCAGGGCGCGCCTGGGGGCCCAGGCGCGCCCAAGTGGGTTGTGCCCACCTCGATGTCCTCCCCACCGCCTTTTCACCCTATAAATTGCCAAATATTCCAAAACCATTGGTGGTAAGCCTAGATCAGAAGTTCTGCCACTGCAAGCCTCTGTAGCCACGAAAAACCAATCTAGACCCCGTTCCGGCACCCTGACGGAGGGGGAAATCATCACCAGTGGCCATCTTCATCATTCCGGCGGCCACCATGATGAGGAGGGAGTAATCCACCCTTGGGGCTGAGGGTTTGTACCAGTAGATATGTGTTTAATCTCTCTTTGTCGTGTTCTTGAGATGTCACGATCTTGATGTATCACGGGCTTTGTTAATATAGTCGGATCATATGGTGTTTTCCCCTCTCTATCTTGTGATGAATTGAGTTTTCCCTTTGATATTTCTTTTTTCAGATTGAATACTTTTATGGATTTGAGAGCACTTGATATATGTACTGCATATGAATACCTATGGTGAGAATGGGGTATTATTTTGATTCACTTGATATATGTTTTGGCACTCAACTCACGGATCCCGAAGTGACATTGGGGTAATCTACGCATAGGGGTTGATGCACGTTCTTGTCTTTGTTTCTCTGGTAGAAATCTTGGAGCACTCTTTGAGGTTCTTTGTGTTGGATTGAGTATTATGAATCTGAAATTATTTGGTGTTCACTACAAGAAATATGTCAACTTGTGACCCTCACTATTGGTCTCTGAAAAGTCATAGTTTTTCATTTGCAACCTTTCTGTGACCAAAACCAGAAGGTCAAAAGCTGGCGGTCATAAACTAAAATTAGTGACCTTCTGTAAAAGGTCGTTGGTTCCACGACCAAATTTTTGGTCACTAGCAACCTCCACAGACCTCGTAGGCATCCAGCGTGGCAAGCTGATGTGGCACAAGAATCAGCCCGGTCCGATTTGGTTTTCTACATGGGCCTAGCCCAACAATCCAAGCTTTTTTCCAAGTTAATTCTTGTGGGCTACATGGGCCAAGCCCAAGATTTCAGCTTCTTTATTTTTTGGCCTTGGCCTTCTTACAATCATTTATTTTCTATTTTCAATAATTATATTTTGGCGCTGGTCCCACTAGTCATAATGCCATACATCAGTCACACATGTCAGAAATTTCAAAATTGCTCAGATTATATTCATAACTGGGTCCCACTGGTCAAGTTTCCATTTCACATATTTTCAACATACATAATCATTATTTCAAATAGGACAGAACAGATATAATTCATTAACACTACATTAGACTTTTACAATATTACAATTTACACTTGGCTTCACACTTCAGAACCAAAAACTCTTTGCTAAGTACAGAACCAAAAACTCTTTGCTAAGTACTGCTTCACACTTGGCTTCACATCTTTCACACTTGGCTTCACGGCTTCACACTCCAAAAAAATAGGCCTGGAGCTCCTGTAAAAGAATGAACATAAAGGCCACCAAAATTAGAGTGTACTGCTGCTGAGGCTAGAACCAAACAACTTCAATATTACAATAAAAAGAATTCTCAGGTTTATCAAGCACAGCAAAACAGCAGTGTGGCCATCAGTCAGATCTGAATATAGAACAAAACAGGTCTCAGGTTTAGACTGAAAAGGAAGAGCTAGTAATGCATGATGTCTCAGGTTTAAACAAAAGATCAAGACCACAATTTTAACAAGAGATATATAGTCAGTCCAATTGAACAAAACCTAGACAGTTGCATTATGAGTATTTAAGTGGAGATGTAGCAGGCAATCAAATGAATATATTCTGGAGATGATGAATAAAATTAGGCAATCAACAGCTTAAGCATCACAAGAATGAGCAGAACAAGAATGTGTTAGCAGCACAAGAATTAGCAGCACATACATGTCTGCATGATCCAACAAGAATGATTATATTCAATTTTGTTAGCAGCACAAGAATGAGCAGTAGCAGCACAAGCAGCACCACCACCAGCACAAGTGCACACCTATTCAAGCAAGCAGCTAGCAGTAGAAGCATTCAAACAGCAGCAGCACTGTCACATGTCATATCTTATAAACTTAGGCATGTGTTCTCAGGTTATCCTTAACATCACGCACTAACTTGGGTAATTAGCAGCAAACAATACATATCAGTACAAGGCTAGGCAAGATAATAAAGACTTGGGAAAAGATAGCAGAGTTTAAAAAATGATACATGCCCTTGAAGAGAGGGCAGTGGCAAGCGCGACCACGAACATATGCATTAGCCACACCCACGACCCCTGGACGCTCTCACGACTGAAAAGGAGGTGCCTTGCATATGGTCTCCTTCGGGTCTGCGAGAGAAAGAACGAGGTGAGGGCCAGATCAGCTTAAGCATACAAGCACACTATAGCCTACAAATGTATCAGTATACAGGCAGCAATAGTATCCTCGAGCACAGCAAAACAGCAGCTTGACCCATATAAGTCATAACTCTGAAGAAAGAAAGAAAGAACAGGTTCAGCTAGCTAAGTATTCAGAGTTGAGAGCTAAGTAATTTGTTTGTTTATGCTGTAACTGACAGACCTAGTACGAGAAACAAGCAAAGTAAAACAGTATTGATTCGATGGCAAAACAAGCTAAGCTACTTAGCTAGTAGGTGACCATCCAATCCATGATGCAGCAGCAGGTGCAAATATAATATGATGTGAAGAAGACGCTAGCTGGAGTGGTGGGGGATGAAACCAAAATTACAAAGCATAGTCGGACGCTGGAACCAAAAAAACTAGATGAATCTCACTAACAGGAGCACTAGGTGATTAATGGAAGAAGTAATCTGCAAATTACAAAGTGAACAAGTGAAGGATTCATATCTCTCTGTGTGGAACAACTAAGTTGATGAAGACATGCAGCATCAACAGCGAAGCCTTGCATCATTTGTTTGGTCGGGTCGACGCTGGAAAGAGCGCCGCTGTACATGATCAGCACCCGAGTGGCTCAACCTCTCTATCCCCTACCTCAACTTGCCCGTGTGGTTGCTGCAGTTCGATACAAGTGTGTAAATACAACATACTTTGCATCATATATCTAGACTACAACATCTTATTCTCACCAGCATTTATGCATCAAAATCACTACTGAAAGTAAAAAGATGGCATGTAGTAAACTAGTAATAGTAACAGGCTGTTGTAGTAGTATATATTTATGGTAGGTCAATGGCAGAGCATGAAGGTTCCATGAGGTTGCATGTAGTACTACTTCGAAGGTACAAATTTTGTAGCTAGTGTATGTGCCATACTATATCATGCTAATGCATGGGCATACAAGATGCAGTAAAGAGAGCTCATATAGTTCATTGAGCACAAATTAACAAGCAAGAGTAGCATATGACAATTATGCGCCAAGTTTGTTGTCATTGCACTGGTAACCAACAAGGTTAAGTTTCAGTAACTACAAACATGCATTGTCACGTGAGTATATGACCGCTAGCAATAACACAGCAAGCATGTTTTAGAGAGATAGTACTAGCAAGCATAGTTCTGTCTGAACCCTTTTTTCACATATGGATGTGTTAGCGCTACAACTAACATTAAAGCTGAATATATATCCATGTTATAGCAGTAAATAAATATACATAGAGCACAGCGATGAAGTCAAGCTCAGGGCTTCACCTTGCTTAGTAATTTTGTTTCCAGACCACAAAATGTACACCAGATCATCTACTCATCATCTACAACAACTCAAAGTGGCAGTAGCTCAAAAACAAGCAAAACAACTACTTAGTTCTCGGTCTCGAAGCTCATAGGGCAGTCTGATAAGCATGGACAAAAATAAGTGGATGCGTATCAGATGGAAACAAGCAAAACAACTACTTAGTCCTGAACATGGTGCGAAGTATACTCTCTAAAAAATACTCCCTGCGTCCGGAAATGCTTGAAATAAGGGTGCACATTTGCATGATAGCTATCTGGACATACAGAATCCAAGTTTCCTCCTAATAGCTATCTGATGTCCAAGTTTCCTACTGATGTACTACTGAATGATACTCTGTAATTTCCTTTGGTAGTTCACCATTGAACTCTATTTTATTAAGCCCAGGAACTCCACACCAGCCCTGTCAATCCTAACAGTGTGAGTTCGTCAAGCAGGTTGCAGAACAAGAGGCTATATTCAGTTAACAAGCATGTGAATTCAGTACCTTCAATGCGTGCCCTGCACCGTCAAATCCAAGCTGCCGTCTACCTATTTCGAAGTCAGGTAACACAGGAATGCTATCCAACACCATCACTTCAAACTAAAAAAAGGCATGGAATACGCAGCAAGCTCCTCCTCCCCGTCGATGTCGATCCGGTGCTGGCCTGGAATATGCTGTCTGCTCAAGCACCAATAGAAGAGAAAGAACCCATCAGAATCCGCTTCAAGAAGCAAAATACTAGTACAGCGCAGTAGTTGGGACTGGGAGCACTGGAGCACGCACCAGACACAGACAGGGAGGGCGACGCGGAGGCGAGCCCGGCCAGGACGGCGGCAGGGAAGAGGAGCCGGAACCGGTGGGTCAGAGCCATCGCTCGCCGCTGCAGATTCATCTTCAGCGGAAAGGTGGGGGAATGGACGGAGCCCGGAAGCTTCTTGGCTCTCGGGCGAAGATGGAACGGGATGCGAAGCGAGGTGGGAGGGAGGGAGTTCCTGCCAGATCTGGCCACGACATGAGCAGCTCGAGTCGATCTAGGAGGAAAGGGGAGGGGCTGCCGGCGATGAGGTTGGAGGTCGCCGGTGCGACTGGAGAAGAGGACGACGGCGGATTGGGTCTGGCGTTAGGGCGAGAGGCGGATAAGGAGACGACCGACCGCGGCCTCCGTCGTCGCCGTGGACGCAGCCGCCCGCGAGGGCGGCCGGCAGGTGACACGGTGGGCGCTGCTGCGGGACGGGGAGGAGGTGGCGGCGGCGAGGAGCCGAGGAAGGAGGGGTGCGGGTGCGGGTTAGGGTTTGGGAGGGATGGGATCGGGGGTGGGTGGGTCTGTGGGGTTTCCCCTTTTCATTTTATTTTTTATTTTTTGTTCTCTATAGATAAATGGATGGATGGATGTGGGATGATGGATGGATGGATGGGTGCCATGTCATCAATCCGTGTCAAACCAACTCCATCAATGGGAATAGAGTATATGTTGTGTATTTTCTTTTGTTTTTCTTCTACTTTTACACATGAAAAATTAAAAAAATGGTCTCACATTGTGCACAAGTTTGTATCTTGAATGACAAACAATGTTGACTAAGGAATTTTTCATTTTCTTTGCATGAAAAAATCATTTTCCATTTTTCGAATGCCCAAAATACTGTTTTTTTGTGAAGAACCTACCAAATAATTCTTGCAAAATTGCACCAAAACAATTTTCTAAAAACTAGACCATATTTAATTCACAATTGACCAAATGGTAGGGTGTCAAAAGGTTTTATCCACCTCTCGTGAAAAAGACAAATTTCTGCCGATTGAGGTGGAAGCGGGTCAAATTTGAACTGGAGCTGCCTCATAGTTTGCTCTTTATTTTTTCCAAAAATCATTTCTAGGTACATAAGTATCTATTTAATCACAGAAACATTAAAAGTTTTGCAAGATTCAACCACTAGCTAGGAACGGTCAAGCCCGCCGTTTTGATCGCATTTTGAAACGGGCATAAAAAATTCAAAAAAATAAAAAAATTAGGAAACCTTCGCATTGTGCCATTATATGTGACCAAGTTTTCAGGAAAAATAATAAACTTTCAATACGGCAATTATTTTAAAAAAGTGTTCTCAGAAATGAGCTATCACGCGTGAAGATTCAGGGTTTTCAAGCCAAATGATCAATCTTATGGCCACATTCATGGCATAGTTTGTTCAAATGATCTCATATTGTGCACAAGGGTGCATCTTGGAATTTCAAACAATGTTGCCTAAGGGAGTTTTCATTTTCTTTGCACGGAAAATTCATTTTCCATTTTCTGAGTGCCCAAAATGCGGTTTTTGTGAAGAACCTACCAAATAATTGGTGCAAAATTGGACCAAAACAATTTTCTAAAATACTAGACCATATTTAATTCACAATTGACCAAATGGTAGGGTGTCAAAAGCTTTTATCCACCTCTCATGAAAAAGACAAATTTCTGCCGATTGAGGTGGAAGCGGGTCAAATTTGAACTGGAGCTGCCTCATAGTTTGCTCTTTATTTTTTCCAAAAATAATTTCTAGGTACATAAGTATCTATTTAATCAGAGAAACATCAAAAGTTTTGCAAGATTCAACCACTAGCTAGGAACGGTCATGCCCGTTGTTTTGACCGCATTTTGAAACGGGCATAAAAAATTCAAAAAAAATCAAAACATTGGGAAACCTTCGCATTGTGTCATTATATGTGACCAAGTTTCCAAAAAAAAAACTTGTAATACAACAATTATTTTAAAAAGTGTTCTCAAAAATGAGCTATCACGCGTGAAGATTCAGGGTTTTCAAGCCAAATGAACAATCTTATGGCCACATTCATGGCATAGTTTGTTCAAATGATCGCATATTGTGCACAAGGGTGCATCTTGGAATTCCAAACAATGTTGCCTAAGGGAGTTTTCATTTTCTTTGCACGGAAAATTCATTTTCCATTTTCCGAGTGCCCAAAATGAGTTTTTTTTTGTGAAGGACCTACCATATATTTGTTGCAGAATTGGACCAAATTAATTTTATAAAATACTAGGCCATATTTAATGCACAATTGACAAAATGGTTGGGTGTCAAAAGTTTTGATCCACCTCTGGTGAAAAAGACAAATTCCTGCTCATTCAGTAGGAAGCGGGTCAAATTTGAACTGCAGCTGCCTTATTGTTTGGTCTTTATTTTTTCCAAAAAACATTTTTAGTTACATAAGTATCTATTTAAGCATAAATACATGGTTTGGTAGCGATACGTCGATGTTTGGATGGTGGCCCAGGGCCCCAACTCCAAAGCGCGTGAACTAGCATGCCTAGTGCGTGGTCACCGCGTGACCTTGGCGTTGACATGCGTTCTGGGAGGCCTAGGCATGTCTAGTGGGTTGGGCACTCCCGAGGTAGGTGCTAGGAAGAAAATTACAACAGAAGAATCTCACGAGGAGACCGACCTATGCTCAAAGATGAATTAGTAGCCAAGTGTTTGATTGGCAGTACGGGAAATGTACATGGACAATGGGCGTGAGTTTTGGATGAGGATGATCATCTACTAAGAAGAATGTCTTCGCAAATTTTCAGATCAAAAGGAGGATCCTAGGTGGTACTTGCTTTGCAAAGTACCACACTGGACAAAAATATGAATGTTGAAGCTGGGCTCAAAATAATGAATGGATTTAGCTGAAATTTGGTGGAGGATGGTTATTTGGGCATTGGAAAGCACCGTAGAAAATTGATACCATTTGGACATGCGCAAAGTGGTACTTTCTTCACAATGCTCTTCTATGGACAGGAACTTGGGAAAACTAGTGAGAGAAATTGGATGAATGAAATGAGCTCAAATTTGGTGTAGGTAAGTTACATAGGTATGGTCATGCCTTGGTAGATTTTCAGATCATTTGGGTAAGCCTAGCTAGTACTTACTTCACAAAGCTTCTCTCGAGGTAGAAACTTTGGAAATTTCATGAGAAAGATTTACTAGGAAAATGGAGCTGAATATTATCATGTGGCAATGATTTGGGTATGGAAGAGTGCCCAAAGAGTTTGAGGGTAATAGGAGGGGTCTAGATAACACTTGCTTTGCAACGTGCCAATCTGGCCATAAAATATAAATTGAATCTGGGCTCACATAGATGATTTAACTGAGCTACAATTTGGAGGAGGGTGATAATTTGGGCATATGAAGGAACTGTATAAATTTCATGTCATTTGGATATATAAAAAGGTACTTCCATCACAATGCTTCTAGGTGGACAAAAACTTTGGAAATTTACCGAGGAAGATTTGCTAGGCAAATGGAGCTGAATTTTTTCATGCGGCAATGATTTGGATAGGAAAGAGTGCCCAAGAATTCCGAGGGCAATCAAGAATATATAAATAGTACTTCCTTCATAAAGTGCTGTTGTGAACATAATAGGAAAATGAATATTGTTGAATTATTTTTGAACTAGGAAAGGAAGGATTTTTACATATTTGACGAAGATATGACCCAAAGAATTTATGAGATTTTTTTGGGAATTTTCGGAATGACAGAAATATATGTTGCTTCACAACCTAGGGCAAAAGTTGACACATGGACATGACACATAGGCAAAATTGATGAGGTGGCGCCAAGTCATACCAATCCACCACAGTTTACAAGGTTATGACCATCTATATTGGGCATGATCAGCTAGAAATAAGGCAGCAGACTAGTGTTGTCTGCTTTATGACCATTTCGTGTAAGGAAATTACGACCTTTCTGACCAAAATGGTCGCAATGGTTTAGGGTTTGGAGCCCCCCGAACAACTTTTGACCAATTGGTCTAAAATGGTCATAGATTTATGACCAATTCTTTCAGGGTCACTGACAGAAGGTCATAAGTTGACATATTTCTTGTAGTGGTTATTTTAGTACGAACTCTTGGATAGATCGATTGGAAAGGATATCTTCGAGGTGGTTTTGTACCCTACAAATGATTTCTTCTTATGTTCTTCGCTAGATAGGAACTTTGGAGTGATTCTTCATCGCACGTTGAGGAATGGTTATATGATCCATTTATATTAGCATTGTTGGGAGATTGCACTAGCGAAAGTACGGACCCTGGGCCTCATTTTCAGGCATTGCAATACCGTTTGTGCTCCGTTTTATCAATTGCTACCTTGCTATTTTTTATTGTTCTTATTACAAAACTCAATATCTACTATCCATATTACACTTGTATCACCATCTCTTCGCCGAACTAGTGCACCTATACAAATTACCATTGTATTTGGTGTGTTGGGGACACAAGAGACTTTTTATTATTGGATTGCAGGGTTGTTAGAGAGAGACCATCTTCATCCTATGCCTCCCACGGATTGATAAACCTTAGGTCATCCACTTGAGGGAAAATTGCTACTGTCCTACAAAACTCTGCGCTTGGAGGCCCACCACATGTCTACAAGAATAAATTTGCGTAGTAGACATCACATCTCCATGGATAGATCACTGTGTGTGCGTATAATTTCTTTTGTTTTTCATGCAACATTTCCCAACAAGTAATTGCATTCGAATGCATGTAATCAAACACTGGTCTCCATGTTTTATATTTCTTCTAAACTGAAAGCTTGGGAGAAGAAAAAGCACCGTTGCTATGTCTGATGATACCAGTTTGCAACATTTCAGTCACTTGCTTCTCCATCTCATCCTTCAAAGCCGGGGCAAGTCTGTATGGTCGAATAGACACTGGTTGTGCACCAGGTATGAGAGGAATAGTATGGTCATATTTCCTTCTTGGGGGAAGACCTTTTGGAGCTTCAAACATAGGAACAAACTAGTTCAATATTTCTCTGATTTCAGTAGGGAGGTCAGGCTACTCTGAAACTTCAGATACTAGTCATGCAGAGACATCTATTACAACACAAATTTGAGGAGCAACATCTTGTCCCAACAAGGTGACAATGGTATCATCCAACTAGAAAGATAGTCAATGTTCTGCCCAATCAACCTACATAGGACTATGAGCAGCTAACCAATCAAGCCCCAAAATGCCATCATAAGATCCTAGGGGAAAGACTTTGAAACTGGTCATAAAAGTATGTTCATCATAACTCCAACAGCCTTTCTACAATTGATGTGTACAAGGAATTAAACTTCCATTAGCCACCTTAACCATGTGAAGTGGGGTTTGAGAAATTCCTTGAAGCTCAGAAGCAGTAGCACATTCCACAAAGGAATGAGTACTGCCAGAGTCAACTAAGAAAACCAAAGACAGACCCTGCATCTTAACCTTTAATTTCATTATAGTAACTGCTGGAGCTGATGTATCTCCCATTGCCGCAGCTGACAAACAAATAGCATTAGCTTCACCAACTACTTCTTCTTCAGTATCACTGAAGTCAGATGGCATATTCTGAACATAATCCAACATCTATTGGACTACATGAAGCTGCACTTCCTGCTTGCACTTATGCTCCCGAGCCCATCATTCACCACGGATAAAACAAAGCCCCTTGGATTTCCTGTAAGCACGCAAAGCTGCCCAACGATAATCAGCAGGAGCAGATGTCTGAATCACATCATTACTCTCCCTATCGTCAGATGTTTTGAAACCCGAACTAGTGTTAGACACCTCGGGAGAAAATTGATGCAACATAACGCTTGGTACTAGCAGGAATAGTATTATGGAGCAAGGAGGGGTCACCCAATTATTCAGACAAAAGTGCAAGCGCGTATGCCGAATCCAGGTCAGTGGGTTGTTGAATCCCAACCAGTAAACGAACTGATGGCACCAGTCCTTCCATAAATCTTGTAACATAATGAACAACACTAGGATTTGATTCATATGTTGTCAACTGATCATACAACTCAAAGAACCGATCAACATAATCTTCAACAGAACTGGTCAGGCGTATGTGAAACATCTGACGAACCAAATTCTAGTGGTTGTTCCGTCCAAAACGAGACTGCAACAGGGAGCAAAATTTAGACAAATTGACATTGGGGGCACGACGTTGGACAAACTCAAGCCAACGTGTTGTAGGGCCTTCAGATTGAGCAGAAGCAAACGAAATTCATTGATTTGATGGGATACTCCACAACTTAAAGTAGTCTTCACAACGTGATTGCCATAGCTTAGGATTAGAACCATCAAAACGCGGTAACTCCATACGAGGACCAAAATTCAGAACATCAGGCAACAGTGGACAAAAATTTTCAGGGGCTGGAATGAACTACCTCGACTGAACTACCTCCGTCTGCACACCTCTGGCTGGGGTGGAACATACCTCGGGCCGAAATTCCTCTGCTCCAGATCTAGCCGAAATCCTACCATCCCGTTCGAACCCCCGTTAGTCTGCGCTGGTTGAGGCCCTGGCTGCGGCTCTCTCGGAGACATCGGAGCCGGTGGGAGAGACGAAGTAGCTCCAATCTCACCACGAAGCTCGTCGACGTCGACGCCGATGGCGAGCTTGACATCATCAATGCACCCTGACAGCTGGTCTAACTTGCTGTCCAACTTGGTGAAGGCGGTGATCATCTCCGCTTTGCGCTTCGATGAGGACTTGGCGAGGGTGGCGTGATACGTCTCCAACGTATCTATAATTTTTTTATTGTTCCATGCTATTATATTATCTATCTTGGATGTTTTATATGCATTTATATGCTATTTTATATGATTTTTGGGACTAACCTATTAACTTAGAGTCCAGTGCCAGTTTCTATTTTTCCTTGTTTTTGAGTTTCGCAGGAAAGGAATATCAAACGGAGTCCAATTACCTGAAACTTTACGACGATTGTTTTTGGACCAAAAGAAGCCCACGGAGTACCGGAGATGCACAAGAGGAGACCCGAGGCCTCCACAAGGGTGGAGGGCGCGCCCTCCGACCTTGTGGGCCCCTCATGGACTCCCCTGACTTGTTCTCGACGCCAACACCTCTTATATATCCCCAAACCTCCAGAACATAACCTAGATCGGGAGTTCCGCCACCGCAAGCCTCTGTACCACCAAAAACCAATCGGGACCCTATTCCGGCACCCTGTCGGAGGGGGGAATCATCACTGGTGGCCATCTTCATCATCCCGGCACTCTCCATGACGAGGAAGGAGTAGTTCACCCTCGAGGCTGAGGGTATGTACCAGTAGCTATGTGTTTGATCTCTCTCTCTCTCTCTCTCTGGTGTTCTTGATTTGGCACGATCTTGATGTACCGCGAGCTTTTCTATTATAGTTGGATCTTATGATGCTTCTCTCCCTCTACCTTCTTGTAATGGATTGAGTTTTCCCTTTGAAGTTATCTTATCAGATTGAGTCTTTAAGGATTTGAGAACACTTGATGTATGTCTTGCATGTGCTTATCTGTGCTGACAATGGGATATTCACGTGATCTACTTGATGTATGTTTTGGTGATCAACTTGATGTATGTTTTGGTGATCAACTTGCGGGTTCTGTGACCTTGTGAACTTATGCATAGGGGTTGGCACACGTTTTTGTCTTGACTCTCCGGTAGAAAATTTAGGGCACTCTTTGAAGTTCTTTGTGTTGGTTTGAATAGATTATGTGATGCATATCATATAATCAAACCCATGGATACTTGTGGTGACATTGGAGTATCTAGGTGACATTAGGGTTTTGGTAGATATGTATCTTAAGGTGTTATTTTAGTAGAAACTTTAGGGTTTTTTGTGACACTTATAGGAATAGCCCAATAGATCGATCAGAAAGAATAGCTTTGAGGTGGTTTCGTACCCTACAATAATCTCTTCGTTTGTTCTCCTCTATTAGTGACTTTGGAGTGACTCTTTGTTGCACGTTGAGGGATTGTTATATGATCTAATCATGTTATCATTGTTGAGAGAACTTGCACTAGTGAAAGTATGAACGCTAGGCCTTGTTTCGAAGCATTGCAATACCGTTTTCGCTCACTTTTACCACTTGCTACATTGCTGTTTTTATATTTTCAGATTACAAAAACCTATATCTACCATCCAAATTGCACTTGTATCACCATCTCTTCGCCGAACTAGTGCACCTATACAATTTACCATTGTATTGGGTGTGTTGCGGACACAAGAGACTCTTTGTTATTTGGTTGCAGGGTTGTTTGAGAGAGACCATCTTCATCCTACGCCTCCCACAGATTGATAAACCTTAGATTATCCACTTGAGGGAAAATTGTTATTGTCCTACAAACCTCTGCACTTGGAGGCCCAACAACGTCTACAAGAAGAAGGTTGCGTAGTAGACATCATGGCGTCGAAATCTACGCGAAGGAGCTCATAGATCGCACGAGTTTTCGCCGGAATTTTGTCGATGGCCTTTGCTCGTCGACGGACTGCTAGGTGAGTATGGCGGGAGTGGGTGGGGAACTCTAGGATTTAGGGGCTCTGGTACCAGATTGTGAAGGCTAGGGTTCAGATTATGCCATTGATTTCAAAATCTCGAGCTACAAGGGAGGAGAGAGTCATCTTCCTCGGGAGGTAGAGCACACATGCAACACACTGCAACCACCTGTTGTTTCTTCCTTCCTACCTTCTCACCAACCCTCCACACACATAAGTACTACATGCTACCTGTCCCACTCCGGTTCAGCCAGTCGAGCGAGCAAGCGAGGGTGCTTGGGCCAGCCCAATGCTTGAAACCCGTCTTCGCGCTTCTCCTGCTCGCTGACATATGCGTGCCCGCCTGTTTTTTCTTCCAATGAAAAATGTTTAGAATGATATGTGAATGGATATATCAAGAGCTAAAAACTCTTTAATCAAATAATTTAAGAATGTGTCCATGATGCATTTGACATTGATTCCTTTTCATAAATGTGCCTTGTATTATTTCCTCATTTTCGGTTTACAGAGCTCATTCCAAAAAGTTTTTTTCCGTCTTATAAGCCTCAGCACTACTGCAGGATGCTACTAACACGACACTACAATCAGAGACCCTTTGACGAAATTGTGTGTGATGCAATAATCGCAAACGGTGGTGTAAAAAACCGTTAAAAGGTGCAAAACATTTGAGATGGAGGATGCATCAAACACGGTTCAGATTTTAGTTGCGTGTGTGATGCAGGGCATATGGTTCAGTTCAGTTAACTGTTTGTGGTGAGGAGGAACAAAAGAAGCGGGCAGCCGGATGAAGGTGTGTGTGATATATAGCATGAAGGAAATATGCCCTAGAGGCAATAATAAAGTTATTATTTATTTCCTTATAATCATGATAAATGTTTATTATTCATGCTAGAATTGTATTAACCGGAAACATAATACATGTGTGAATACATAGACAAACAAAGTGTCACTAGTATGCCTCTACTTGACTAGCTCGTTAATCAAAGATGGTTATGTTTCCTGACCATGAACAATGAGTTGTTATTTGATTAACGAGGTCACATCATTAGTTGAATGATCTGATTGACATGACCCATTCCATTAGCTTAGCACCCGATCGTTTAGTATGTTGCTATTGCTTTCTTCATGACATATACATGTTCCTATGACTATGAGATTATGCAACTCCCGTTTGTCGGAGGAACACTTTGGGTGCTACCAAACGTCACAACGTAACTGGGTGATTATAAAGGAGCATTACAGGTGTCTCCAAAGGTAGATGTTGGGTTGGCGTATTTCGAGATTAGGATTTGTCACTCCGATTGTCGGAGAGGTATCTCTGGGCCCTCTCGGTAATACACATCACATAAGCCTTGCAAGCATTACAACTAATATGTTAGTTGTGAGATGATGTATTATGGAACGAGTAAAGAGACTTGCCGGTAACGAGATTGAACTAGGTATTGGATACCGACGATCGAATCTCGGGCAAGTAACATACCGATGACAAAGGGAACAACGTATGTTGTTATGCGGTCTGACCGATAAAGATCTTCGTAGAATATGTAGGAGCCAATATGGGCATCCAGGTCCCGCTATTGGTTATTGACCGGAGACGTGTCTCGGTCATGTCTACATTGTTCTCGAACCCGTAGGGTCCGCACGCTTAAGGTTACGATGACAGTTATATTATGAGTTTATGCATTTTGATGTACCGAAGGTTGTTCGGAGTCCCGGATGTGATCACAGACATGACGAGGAGTCTCGAAATGGTCGAGACGTAAAGATTGATATATTGGAAGCCTATATTTGGATATCGGAAGTGTTCCGGGTGAAATCGGGATTTTACCGGGTTACCGGGAGGTTACCGGAACCCCCCGGGAATCATATGGGCCTTAGTGGGCCTTAGTGGAAAGATGAAAGGGCTGCCCATAAGGGCTGCGCGCCTCCCCCCTCCCCTAGTCCTATTAGGACTAGGAGAGGTGGCCGGCCACCCCTCTCCCTCTTTCCCCCTTGGGAATCCTAGTTGGAATAGGATTGGGGGGGGGAGTCCTACTCCCGGAAGGAGTAGGACTCCTCCTGCGCCCTCCTCCTGGCCGGCGCCCCCTCCCCCTTGGCTCCTTTATATACTGAGGCAAAGGCACCCCAGAAACACACAAGTTGATCCACGTGATCTATTCCTTAGCCGTGTGCGGTGCCCCCTGCCACCATATTCCTCGATAATAATGTAGCAGAGTTTAGGCGAAGCCCTGCTACTGTAGTTTCATCAAGATCGTCACCACGCCGTCGTGCTGACGGAACTCTTCCCCGACACTTTGCTGGATCGGAGTTCGGGGATCGTCATCGAGCTGAACGTGTGCTCGAACTCGGAGGTGCCGTAGTTTCGGTGCTTGATCGGTTGGATCGTGAAGACGTACGACTACTTCCTCTACGTCGTGTCAGCGCTTCTGCAGTCGGTCTGCGTTGGGTACGTAGACAACACTCTCCCCTCTCGTTGCTATGCATCCCATGATCTTGCGTGTGCGTAGGAATTTTTTTGAAATTACTATGTGATGCAGGGCATATGGTTCAGTTCAATTAACTGTTTGTGGTGAGGAGGAACAAAAGAAGCGGGCAGCCGGATGAAGGTGTGTGTGATATATAGCATACGGTTCACTCGGATGAACTATTTGTGATTACGCAACACAAAGGTCAGCCAGATCAAGGTGTGTGCAATATATGGCATGCGGTTCACTTGGATGAACTGTTTGCATTGAGACAAGAGAACAGCAACGGTTCAACTTAACAAGATGTGTGTGATACGCGACAAACAGGTCTGCAATCGGAAACGTGTGCGAAGACCGATAATAACACAGATGGTTGTTGCTAATAAGACATGTGTGTTGTGCGATGGGACTGCATACAAAACAACAACATGTATATACACACACTTGTAAGGACATGGTTGCATAACCAAATTAAACATCCACTTACTTAGGTGGCTACTACAACCATGGCATTTCTGTTAGGGAACGCAGTAACTTCAAAAATTTCCTACGCACACGCAACATCATGGTGATGCATAGCAATGAGAGGGAAGAGTGTTGTCTACGTACCCTCGTAGACCGTAAGCGGAAGCGTTATGACAACGCGGTTGATGTAGTTGTACGTCTTCACGATCGACCGATCCTAGCACCGAAGATATGGCACCTCCGCGATCTACACACGTTCGGCTCGGTGACGTCCCACGAACTCATGATCCAGTAGAGCTTCGAGGGAGAGCTTCGTCAGCACGACAGCGTGGTGACGGTGATGATGATGCTACCGGAACAGGGCTTCGCCTAAGCACCGCTATGATATGACCGAGGTGGATTATGGTGGAGGGGGCACCGCACATGGCTGGAAACAATCAACTTGTGTGTTCTAGGGTGCCCCCTGCCACCGTATATAAAGGAGCAAGGGGGGGTCGGCCGTCCTTGGGGCGCACCAAGGAGGGGGGGAGTCCTCCTAATAAGAGTAGGACTCCCCTTTTCCTATTCCAACTAGGAAGGGGGAAGGGGGAAGGAAGGAGAGGGAGAGAGGGAGGAGAGAGGGGGCGCCGCCCCCCTCCTTGTCCAATTCGGACTCCCAAGGGGGGTGCGGCCAGCCCTACGCCCTCTCCTCTATCCCACAAGGCCCATGCTGGCCCATTAGTTCCCCCGGGGGTTCCGATAACCCCCGACACTCTGATAAATATCCGATGACCCCTGGAACTCATTCGGTGTCCGAATATAGTCGTCCAATATATCAATCTTTATGTCTCGACCATTCCGAGACTCCTTGTCATGTCCATGATCACATCCGGGACTCCAAACTATCTTTGGCACATCAAAACACATAAACTCATAGTACTGATCGTCACCGAACGTTAAGCATGCGGACCCTACGGGTTCGAGAACTATGTAGACATGACCGAGACATGTCTCCGGTCAATAACCAATAGCAGAACCTGGATGCCCATATTGGCTCCTACATATTCTATGAATATATTTATCGGTCAAACTGCATAACAACATACGTTGTTCCCTTTGTCATCGGTATGTTACTTGCCCGAGATTCGATAGTCGGTATCTCAATACCTAGTTCAATCTCGTTACCGGAAAGTATCTTTACTCGTTCTGTAATGCTACATCTTGTAACTAACTCATTAGCTACATTTCTTGCAAGGATTATAGTGATGTACATTACCGAGAGGGCCCAGAGATACCTCTCCGACAATCGGAGTGACAAATTCTAATCTTGATCTATGCCAACTCAACAAACACCATCGGAGACACCTGTAGAGCACCTTTATAATCACTCAGTTACGGTGTGACGTTTGGTAGCACACAAAGTGTTCCTCTGGTATTCGGGAGTTGCATGATCTCATAGTCACAGGAACATGTATAAGTTATGGAGAAAGCAATAGAAACAAACTAAACGATCATCGTGCTAAGCTAACGGATGGGTCAAGTCAATCACATCATTCTCTCATGATGTGATCCCATTAATCAAATGACAACTCGTGTCTATGGTTAGGAAACATAACCATCATTGATTCAACGAGCTAGTCAAGTAGAGGCAAACTAGTGACACTCTGTTCGTCTATGTATTCACACATGTACTAAGTTTCCAGTTAATACAATCCTAGCATGAATAATAAGCATTTATCATGATATAAGGAAATATAAATAACAACTTTATTATTGCCTCTAGGGCATATTTCCTTCAGTCTCCCACTTGCACTAGAGTCAATAATCTAGATTACATTGTAATGATTCTTACACCCATGGAGTCTTGGTGCTGATCATGTTTTGCTCGTGAGAAAGGCTTAGTCAATGGGTCTGCAACATTCAGATCCATATGTATCTTGCAAATCTCTATGTCTCCCTCCTTGACTTGATCGCGGATGGAATTGAAGCGTCTCTTGATGTGCATGGTTCTCTTGTGAAATATGGATTCCTTTGCCAAGGCAATTGCACCAGTATTGTCACAAAAGATTTTCATTGGACCCGATGCACTAGGTATGGCACCTAGATCGGATATGAACTCCTTCATTTGCTGCTTCCGAAGCAGCTATGTATTCCGCTTCACACGTAGATCCCGCCATGACGCTCTGCTTGGAACTGCACCAATTGATAGCTCCACCATTTAATAAAAACATGTATCCTGTTTGTGACTTATAGTCATCTGGATCAGTGTCAAAGCTTGCATCGACGTAACCATTTACGATGAGCTCTTTGTCACCTCCATATACGAGAAACATATCCTTAGTCCTTTTCAGGTATTTCAGGATATTCTTGACCGTTGTCCAGTGATCCACTCCTGGATTACTTTGGTACCTCCTTGCTAAACTAATATCAAGGCACACATCAGGTCTGGTACACAGCATTGCATACATGATAGAGCCTATGGCTGAAGCATAGGGAACACCTTTCATTTTCTCTCTATCTTCTGCAGTGGTCGGGCATTGAGTCTGACTCAACTTCACACCTTGTAATACAGGCAAGAACCCTTTCTTTGCCTGATCCATTTTGAGCTTCTTCAAAACTTTATCAAGGTATGTGCTTTGTGAAAGTCCAATTAAGCGTCTTGATCTATCTCTATAGATCTTGATGCCCAATATATAAGCAGCTTCACTGAGGTATTTCATTGAAAAATTCTTATTCAAGTATCGTTTTATGCTATTCAGAAATTCAGTGTCATTTCCAATCAACAATATGTCATCTACATATAATATCAGAAATGCTACGGGGCTCCCACTCACTTTCTTGTAAATACAGGCTTCTCCAAAAGTCTGTATAAAACCATATGCTTTGATCACACTATCAAAGCGTATATTCCAACTCCGAGAGGCTTGCACCGGTCCATAAATGGATCGCTGGAGCTTGCACACTTTGTTAGCACCTTTTGGATCAACAAAACCTTCTGGTTGCATCATATAGAACTCTTCTTTAAGATATCCATTAAGGAATGCAGTTTTGACATCCATTTGCCAAATTTCATAATCATAAAATGCGGCAATTGCTAACATGATTCGGATGGACTTAAGCATTGCTACGGGTGAGAAGATCTCATCGTAGTAAACTCCTTGAATTTGTCGAAAACCTTTTGCAACAAGTCGAGCTTTGTAGACAGTAACATTACCGTCAGGGTCAGTCTTCTTCTTGAAGATCCATTTATTCTCTATGGCCCGCCGATCATCGGGCAAGTCAACCAAAGTCCATACTTTGTTCTCATACATGGATCCCATCTCAGATTTCATGGCCTCAAGCCATTTTGCAGAATCTGGGCTCATCATCGCTTCCTCATAGTTCGTAGGTTCGTCATGGTCAAGTAACATGACTTCCAGAACAGGATTACCGTACCACTCTGGTATGGATCTTATTCTAGTTAACCTATGAGGTTCGGTAGTAACTTGATCAGAAGTTTCATGATCATCATCATTAGCTTCCTCACTTACTGGTGTAGGAATCACTGGAACTGATTTCAGTGATGAACTATTTTTCAATAAGGGAGAAGGTACAATTACCTCGTCAAGTTCTACTTTCCTCCCACTCACTTATTTCGAGAGAAACTCCTTCTCTAGAAAGGATCCTTGTCGGTGTCAAAACTGGCGGATCTCGGGTAGGGGGTCCCGAACTGTGCGTCAAGGCCGGATGGTAACAGGAGACAATGGACACGATGATTTTTACCCAGGTGCGGGCCCTCTCGATGGAGGTAATACCCTACTCCTGCTTGATTAATATTGATGATATGGGTAGTACAAGAGTAGATCTACCACGAGATCAAGGAGGCTAAACCCTAGAAGCTAGCCTATTGGTATGATTGTTGTGTATGGAGTTTATTGCCTACGGACTACAACCCTCCGGTTTATATAGACACCGGATAGGGTTAGGGTTACATAAAGTCGGTTACAATGGTAGGAGATCTTGAATATCCGCATCGCCAAGCTTGCCTTCCACGCCAAGGAAAGTCCCATCCGGACACGGGATGAAGTCTTCAATCTTGTGTCTTCATAGTCCAGGAGTCCGACTGAAGGTATAGTCCGGCTACCCGAACACCCCCTAATCCAGGACTCCCTCAGTAGCCCCTGAACCAGGCTTCAATGACGACAAGTCCGGCGCGCAAATTGTCTTCGGCATTGCAAGGCGGGTTCCTCCTCCAAGTCCTTTGTAGAAGATTGTAAACACCAAGAGTAGTGTCCGGCTCTGCAAAATAAGTTTCCACATATTGCCATAGAGAGAATAATATTGACACAAATCAAATCTGCCGACGTATTCCGCAGTGCGTCATCACACTACGACCAAGTCCTTTACTCGAATCGTTTTTACTTTTCCACCTCAGCATGTTTTGCGCGGCGGTTTCCTTGGCACGTCTTGTCAAAGCAGAGGTCGTGTGCCCCCTTTACAGGATTCTCATCAATACGGACGTGGGTAACCCAACCGCGCCATTCATCACGGCGCTTGGGAGGCAAGCGAGTTTTACTAGGCTGGTGGGGACGCACAACCGCATCCGCCCATATAAGGGGATAAGGTTCCACCCTTTTACCTATGCCTTCTTCCTCTTTTGCCTATCCATCTCCTGCGCACTCGAGCTCCAGCGCCCAAGCCCGCACTTCCCACCTCAACCTTCTCCAGCAATGTCCGGAGCGGGAGGCAAGTGGATGGTCTCGTCCGTCACGGAGGGCCATGTCAAAAAGCTAAGGAAGGCCGGATACTTGTCCAAAGACATCGCGCACCGGCTTCCCGAGGAGGGTCAGCTTCTCCCCACCCCAAGGCCCCATGAGAGGGTAGTATTCCTTCCCCACTTCCTCCGCGGACTGGGTTTTCCACTCCACCCATTTGTCCGGGGGCTCATGTTTTACTATGGCCTGGATTTCCACGATCTGGCCCCGAACTTCGTCCTCAACATCTCGGCGTTTATCGTCGTGTGCGAGGCCTTCCTCCGCATCCGCCCCCATTTCGGCCTCTGGCTCAAGACCTTCAACGTCAAGCCCAAGGTGGTGCGCGGCCGCCAGGCGGAATGCGGAGGCGCCATGGCGGGCAAGATGGCCAACATCCTATGGCTCGAGGGCTCCTTCATGGAGACCCTGAAGGGGTGGCAATCGTGGTGGTTTTACATCACCGATCCGCGCGATCCGAAATGGATCGCAACCCCCGAGTTCCGATCCGGACCCCCCACGCGGCTTATGTCCTGGAAAGAGATGGGCCTGTCATGGGGCGACGAAAAAGAGGTGACCGGACTGCAGACATGCATCCAGTCCCTGGTGAGCAAGCCGATCAAGCTCGTCAATGTAGTCCAGGTTATGCTCGTCCGCCGGATCCTCCCGTGTCAACAATGGGGCTTTAATCTGTGGGAGTTCAACCCGGCGCAACACCAAACCCTTAACAGGCTCTTCGACACGACGTATGAAGACGTCTGGAAGGTGCTAACCAAAGGCACCGAGGCTCCCACATCCGCTTCCAAGGACCGCGGATACAACTCGCAGCGTCACGCTAGCGAGGTAAGCTATTTTCACCTTTTACAGGATGTTAAGTTTTTTCATAGTTTGACTCTATGCGGGATCTAAGCTCCCTTACCTTTGACAGGCTTGGCGGGCGAAGTCCGGATCGATTAACTGTCCGGCTCCCTTGGCCGAAGACCCAGCCCCCGCTCTACTAGCGAAGCTGCTGGTTCCGGCACCTTATGTGGTGCCGGAGAAGAAGGCCAAGAAGAAGAAGGCCACGGGGACTCGAAAGAGTTCCCGGCATATGGTGGTGTCGGACTCGTCGTCCGACGAGTCCGAGACGCACTCCCCCCGTGAAGACGAGGAGGAGGAAGAAGAAACCTCTCCCCCCCAACAGGGGGAGGAGAGAAGAGGAAGGCCGCCCCAACGGGGGAGGCTGAGGGGTCTAGGAAAAGGAAGACCCCTCCACCGGACTACGCCCCCAACGCCGGGCAAAGAGGAGTGGCCAAGCAGGGCCAAGCGTCCGGCGAAATCGTAAGTTCGGATATCAGAATAACTCATGATGTTCCTTTGTTGCACAGCTTTCCCTAATGTCGAACATAATTATGCAGCCCGCCCCGGGCCGAACTCAACGAGTCGTCGAGCGGCTCCCTGGATTCATCGGACATGAACTCAGTTCCACCCGCTGTCTCCCCCCGCACTGCGGACGACGCCGAAGTGGCGTCGCAACGAGCTCTGGGGCAGGAGGAGGTGGTCCTGGAGGAGCCGCAGGGTGACCTCCCGGATCCCAGGAGTAAAGGGGACAAGACCCCCCGGGGCTCCAAGTCCGGCTTTGTGCCGGACACCGCACCGGAATCTTCAACAGTTCCGGACTGCGGTAGGCGAACTCCTTCCAAGAGGAGCAAGCCTTCTGAGCCGGCGGCCTCCGTCCAACCGGAGGTGCCGGACAATCTGCTCGAGGTGCTTGACGGCGCCTCCATCGACGAGGAGCACCGTACTATTTATGAATACGGTGATCCAGAAGGTTCAGTCCGCCAAGAGCGGACTGGGTGAAGCTTGCGCTAGCCTCCTAACGGGCTTCGAGGTAAGTAAAAATATGTAAAAATATAACCACACAGACAGTAGCCCCTGATGCTGTGTTTGGCATTCGGAAAGAAAAGCCGAATAGAGGATCTAGTAAATTTCGCAGGAGTCTAACAATAAAGAGTCAATATGCGTGTGCAGGCTTCGCTGCTATCCACCGTCGCACTGACTGCGGAGGTGGGTGTCCTGAAACAGGACCTCAAGCGGACTGAGCAAGAGCTCGGCCTTGCCAAGCGGCAGCTCGAGGAAAAAGAAGGTAGGAAATACCTTACAGAAAAAGTGCCTATAGAGAGGCGTGATTGCAAAAAATAACAGGATTGCACTGCTTATTATAGGGGCCACGACTGAGGTGGCGACCCTCCAGCAGGCGCTGTCCGAGGCCAAAAAGAAAACGGCCGCGGAGTGCACCGAGCGAGAGAAACTTGGGGCTCAGGTCGGCGAGGTGCAGCAAGAGCTTCAGGCTCTCATGAAAAAACATGAGAGTTTGGGGCTTGAGTCAAAGACCCAAGCGTCCGAGCTCGCGGCGGCCCTTGAGACTGCCAAGTCTGCTAAGGCCGAAGCCCAAAAGGCCCTCCAAGAGTTGGAGGAGATTAAGAAGATAGCAGCAGGTAAGGCATTCTTTATGCAAAGCAGAAATATAAAAGTAAACTACTTGTTACTTACCCGAATCCGGAGTTCTCCAGGGGCATTCGCGGATCTTCCCCGCAGCGTATCCAACGCCGCCGCATTCTACCGAGCTGAAGAGGGCAGCTCGACAGAGAAGGTGTTCTGGTCTCAGTATGCTGAGGCCGGACACCCTGTGCCCTTGAGCGACCAGCTGAAACAGATGGTCGAGCTCCACAAGGCGGCCGAACAGGCCATGAAGGGCTTCATAGTTCGGCTGTGGCCCGGAGAGGCCCTGCCTGGGAGCTACTTCAGGCTGGTGCAGCGGCTGGTGGAGGCCTGTCCAAGGCTCGAGGTCATCAAGCGCTCCGTCTGCATCGAAGGTGCCCGTCGGGCCCTTGCCCGTGCAAAGGTGCACTGGGGTAAGCTGGACGGTGAGAAGCTTTTGAAGGACGGGCCGCCGCCGGGGAAGGAGCATTGCAAGCCCGAGAACTATTACAAGGATGTTCTTGCGGGTGCCTGCCTTGTGGCGGATGAATGTACCAATGATGTAATTTTTGAATAAACTCGCTCGTTTTTATCCTGTGCGCTGAAAACTTGTTCATAGGCGCTTAAGCAATGCTTGTTGAATTTAAAATATTATTTTCTGTGCGGCCGTTTATCAAAAATTTGAGAGATGGCCAGTCGTCGGCTTCTGCCCCCATGCCACTAGTGCTGGGGTGTTCGGGATAAACTTGAGCGCTCTTTTTCCCATAGTTGGGTCCTTCGAGGGAGGCGCTCAGCACAACGAACCAGGCAATCGGACTATAATGCTTGAACACTCTCACTTAGCCATAGAACTTTATAATTTTAAATTTCGGTGAAGCCCCTAGTTCGAAAGACCGAGTTCGGGGCGCTATCCACGCCTTGGCCGGACAAATCCGGCTCCTCGCTCTAAGCGTCATAAGTCTTTAGGGACTCGAAAAAACCTCTCGAACAGCAACCGGTCTCTCGCATCATCATGACAGTCAGTTTTAGCTTTCTCCACTGAGGTGCTTAACCCAGCTCAACTGGGGCACAATCGCAGTGGTTCTCCTAGTGCTACCTTAGCCGATATAGCGGAATGTAAGGCACCAAAACATAGGAGCCAGGCAAACCCAACTATTGACCCAAATCATGATTCGGAGCCGATGCATATAGTGCTATAAGTTCGGGGTGCCGCACTTGTGAAAATGTATGGACTTCTCACACCATATTAAAGGGTACTGAAGCCCCTGGCGTACTTGCCGTACCACAGTGTACGGGTGCAACATGTCATTAATGAACATATATAAAAGAGAGTAATGCAGAAAATAGACAAAAGCTATGCATTGTTTATATAAAGGCTATTTATCAAAGCCGAATGATACAAATAGTGCGGTAAGCAAAAGATATTGGACTATTCAGTATGTCCTGACCGGGGGCAGGCCGCGGAATTGTATTTAAAACAGGTATACCGCTCGTAACAGAGACCACCTGGGAGTTCCATAGTGCGGCATGGCTTGTCTGCCTCCCTGGATCTTGCATCGTTTGTGCGGCAGTCGAATTGCCGAACAGGTCGTCCGAAGTATGGAGTCCTGAAGGTAAGAAAAAATTAAAAAGAGAATCCGGCAGCCCCTAGTACATTTTAAGCCGTATTCTGGGCGTGCCGTTATTGTGCCCCTTCCCCTGTGCCCATGGTATTTCAAGGGCGTAGTTATGTACGCGAGGTACTGGTTTCGCTATGTCGCGATAGCTGGGGTTGGGGCCACATTGCTACGCTTGCTCAGAGTGTGCCAGGCGGTCCTGCTGTGGGTTACTCCGGGCGCGCTTGGCAGTGTCTGGCTTTTTAATGGCCGGACTGGAGAATTGCCTGAGAAGGCTACTTCGTACCTCCGCTGCGAGAGCCGCCGTATGGTCCTCCGTACGGAGGGAGCGTTCGGTGTTTCCGTTGACCGTAATTACTCCTCGAGGGCCTGGCATCTTGAGCTTGAGATATGCGTAGTGCGGCACCGCATTGAACTTTGCAAATGTGGTTCGTCCGAGCAGGGCGTGATAGCCACTGCGAAACGGGACTATATCGAAGATTAACTCTTCGCTTCGGAAATTGTCCGGGGATCCGAAGACCACGTCAAGTGTTACTGAGCCTGTACAGTTGGCTTCTACACCTGGTATAACGCCTTTAAAGGTCGTTCTTGTGGGCTTAATCCTTGAGGGATCTATGCCCATTTTCCGCACTGTATCCTGATAAAGCAGGTTCAGACTACTGCCGCCGTCCATGAGGACTCTTATGAGATGAAATCCATCGATGATTGGGTCGAGAACCAATGCGGAGAAGCCACCATGACGGATGCTAGTGGGATGGTCCCTTCGATCAAAAGTGATCGGGCAGGAGGACCATGGGTTGAACTTTGGGGCGACTGGCTCTATCGCGTATACGTCCCGTAGCGCACGCTTCCGCTCCCGCTTGGGAATGTGGGTTGCGTATATCATGTTCACCATCCGCACTTGTGGGGGAAAGCCCTTCTGTCCATTGTTGTTCGGCGGCTTGGGCTCCTCGTCGTCGCTGTGCAGCCCCTTGTCTCTGTTTTCGGCCCTTAACTTGCCTGCCTGCTTAAACACCCAACAATCCCTGTTAGTGTGATTGGCTGGCCTTTCGAGGGTGCCATGTATCTGGCACAAGCGATCGAGTATTTGGTCCAAACTGGACGGGCCCTGAGTATTCTTTTTGAATGGCTTTTTCCGCTGACCGGATTTATAGCCTTTGAATCCGGCATTGACTGCCGTGTCTTCATTGCTTATTCCGACGTGTCCTGCCACTTTTGTCCTTGGTATCCGAATTACCAGGGTTCTTTGATAAGTTGTTACTGCGAGCTAGCCAGCTGTCTTCTCCCGCGCAAAAGTGGGTCATGAGTGTCGTGAGGGCTGCCATGGATTTCGACTTTTCCTGTCCCGGGTGCCGGGCAAGCCACTCGTCGCGGATGTTATGCTTGAAGGCTGCTAGGGCCTCTGCGTCCGGACAGTCGACTATTTGGTTTTTCTTTGTTAGGAACTGTGTCCAGAATTGTCTGGCCGATTCCTCTGGCTGCTGAATTATGTGGCTTAAGTCGTCGGCATCCGGCGGTCGCACGTAAGTGCCCTGGAAGTTGTCGAGGAATGCGGCTTCCAGGTCCTCCCAAGAACCGATTGAGTCTGCTGGCAAGCTATTAAGCCAATGCCGGGCCGGTCCTTTAAGTTTGAGCGGGAGGTATTTGATGGCATGTAGATCATCGCCGCGTGCCATGTGGATGTGAAGGAGATAATCCTCGATCCATACCGCCGGGTCTGTTGTGCCATCGTATGATTCGATGTTTACGGGTTTGAAACCCTCTGGGATTTTATGATCCATTACTTCATTCGTGAAGCATAGCAGGTGTGCGGCGCCTCTGTACTGGGCTATATCACGACGTAGCTCGGAAGCGCTATGTCTGCTGTGTTCGGACCGGCCGGATTTGTTGTATCCGGAGTGAAGATCATTGTCACATGCCGTAGGGCGCCTGCGCGATCCATAGATCGATCTTGTTTGTCTTGCCTTATCCTCCAGTATGTCTCGCAGGTCGGGCGCATTTTCCCGTGCCTTAGTTGAGCGGCGTCGGGGCATGGCTTGGGTGGAGGGCCGAGAGGCCTCTCTGTCGCGGCCGCGAGGTGGCCGGTCTGCCATGTCATGCGCTGGTGATGTAGGTGCTTCCTCCTCTGATCGGGGTAGCGGCCTGCGCTTCGGGTAACTCTTGGGGGGGCGTTCGAGTTCATACTCTTCGGCCGTAAGGACTTCAGTCCATCTGTCAGCTAGCAAATCTTGGGCAGCTTTAAGCTGTTGCTGCTTTTTCTTGAGGCTGCTTGCCGTGGCTAAAAGCCTGCCTTTAAACCGCTCTTGTTCGGCGGGGTCTGATGGTATGACGAATTCGTCGTCATCGAGGCTTGCCTCGTCTTCGGAGGGAGGCGTATAGTTATCATCCTCGACCTCTCGGTCTGCCGCTCTCTCATGAGGGCTGGCTTCTCCATCTTCCTGTGCCGAATCTTGCTGAGGTGGGTGTTCTTCGGCGTTATCCGGGGTAGTATTATCTCCCGTGCCGGAATCACCGTTTTTGCTTTGGCGGGATTTAGAGCGGCGCCGCTGACGCTGGCGCTTCGGCTGTTTCTTGGGGGCGTCATCCCCCACTGTTCCATCGCCATCTCCATCTTTTGGAGTATCCACCATATATATGTCATATGACGAGGTGGCCTTCCAGCGCCCTACAGGTGCTGGTTCCTGTTCGTCTCCTACATCGTCGTCCATGCCGTCGATGTCTTCGGAGCTGAAGTCAAGCATGTCGGTTAGATCGTCGACAGTGGCTACAAAGTGGGTGGTGGGTGGGCTTTGAATTTCCTTATCGTCCGTATCCCACCCTTGCTGACCGTAGTCCGGCCAGGGCTCTCCTGATAAAGAGACAGACTTAAGAGAGTTCAGGATGTCGCCAAAAGGCGAATGCTGAAAGATGTCTGCGGCGGTGAACTCCATTATCGGCGCCCAATCGGATTCGATTGGCAGGGGCGCGGGGGGTTCGGAGTCCAGGGAGGAGTCCGGATCCTCGGAGTCACGGGCCATGCAGAGTGCGGGGCTGGAGTTCGGCTCGATCGCCTCTGAGATCTCAGCCCCTGAGGCAACGTTAACCGCTGATCCTCGATCGGCGCAGTATGCTCCGAATCAATGGTCGAAACCGGTGCGTATGCGGCCTCCACGGCGCTGTTCGGTGGCAGAGCTATATCATGCCCATCGAGACAGTGCGGCGCGCTTGGCTATGGCTCAAATCCGTCGAAGATCAAGTCCCCGTGGATGTCAGCCGTGTAGTTTAGGCTTCCAAACCTGACCTGATGGCCAGGGGCGTAGCTTTCGATCTGCTCCAGGTGGCCGAGTGAATTGGTCCGCAGAGCGAAGCCGCCGAAGATGAAGATCTGTCCAGGGAGAAAAGTTTCACCCTGGACCGTATCGTCGTTGATGATCAAAGGAGCCATCGGGCCTAAAGGCGACGACATAGAGGAACTCTCAATGAAAGCACCAATGTCGGTGTCAAAACCGGCGGATCTCGGGTAGGGGGTCCCGAACTGTGCGTCAAGGCCGGATGGTAATAGGAGACAAGGGACACGATGTTTTTTACCCAGGTTCGGGCCCTCTCGATGGAGGTAATACCCTACTCCTGCTTGATTAATATTGATGATATGGGTAGTACAAGAGTAGATCTACCACGAGATCAAGGAGGCTAAACCCTAGAAGCTAGCCTATTGGTATGATTGTTGTGTATGGAGTTTATTGCCTACGGACTACAACCCTCCGGTTTATATAGACACCGGATAGGGTTAGGGTTACATAAAGTCGGTTACAATGGTAGGAGATCTTGAATATCCGCATCGCCAAGCTTGCCTTCCATGCCAAGGAAAGTCCCATCCGGACACGGGACGAAGTCTTCAATCTTGTATCTTCATAGTCCAGGAGTCCGGCTGAAGGTATAGTCCGGCTACCCGAACACCCCCTAATCCAGGACTCCCTCAATCCTTTCTTAGCAACGAATATCTTGCCTTCGGATCTGTGATAGAAGGTGTACCCAACAGTATCCTTTGGGTATCCTATGAAGACACATTTCTCCGATTTGGGTTCAAGCTTATCAGGTTAAAGCTTTTTCACATAAGCATCGCAGCCCCAAACTTTAAGAAACGACAACTTGGGTTTCTTGCCAAACCACAGTTCATAAGGTGTCGTCTCAACGAATTTAGATGGTGCCCTATTTAATGTGAATGCAGCCGTCTCTAAAGCATAACCCCAAAATGATAGCGGTAAATCAGTGAGAGACATCATAGATCGCACCATATCTAATAAAGTGCGGTTACGACGTTCGGACACACCATTACGTTGTGGTGTTCCAGGTGGCATGAGTTGCGAAACTATTCCGCATTGTTTCAAATGAAGTCCAAACTCATAACTCAAATATTCACCTCCACGATCAGATCGTAGAAACTTGATTTTCTTGTTACGATGATTTTCCACTTCACTCTGAAATTCTTTGAACTTTTCAAATGTTTCAGACTTATGTTTCATTAAGTAGATATACCCATATCTGCACAAATCATCTGTGAAGGTGAGAAAATAACGATATCCGCCGCGAGATTCAATGTTCATTGGACCACATACATCAGTATGTATGATTTCCAATAATTCTGTTGCTCGCTCCATTGTTCCGGAGAACGGATAGTCATCTTGCCGATGAGGCATGGTTCGCAAGTACCAAGTGATTCATAATCAAGTGATTCCAGAGTCCATCAGAATGGAGTTTCTTCATGCGCTTTACACCAATATGACCTAAACAGCAGTGCCACAAATAAGTTGCACTATCATTATCAACTCTGCATCTTTTGGCTTCAATACTATGAACATGCATATCACTACTATCAAGATTTAGTAAAAATAGACCACTCATCAAGGGTGCATGACCATAAAAGATATTACTCATATATATAGAACAACCATTATTCTATGATTTAAATGAATAACCGTCTCACATCAAACAAGATCTAGATATAATGTTCATGCTCAATGCTGGCACCAAATAACAATTATTTAGGTCTAAAAGTAATCCCGATGGTAGATGTAGAGGTAGCATGCCGACTGCGATCACATCGACTTTCGAACCATTTCCCACGCACATCGTCACCTCGTCCTTAGCCAATCTTCGCTTAATCTGTAGCCCCTGTTTCGAGTTGCAAATGTTAGCAACTGAACCAGTATCAAATACCTAGGCACTACTGCGAGCATTAGTAAGGTACACATCAATAACATGTATATCAAATATACCTTTCACTTTGCCATCCTTCTTCTCCGCCAAATACTTGGGGCAGTTCTGCTTCCAGTGACCAGTCCCTTTGCAGTAGAAGCACTCAGTCTCAGGCTTAGGTCCAGACTTGGGTTTATTCACTTGAGCAGCAACTGGCTTGTTGTTCTTTTTGAAGTTCCCCTTCTTCCTTTTACCCCTTTTCTTGAAACTAGTGGTCTTGTTGACCATCAGCACTTGATGCTCCTTCTTGATTTCTACCTCCGCAGCCTTTAGCATTGCAAAGAGCTCAGGAATCGTCTTATCCATCCCTCGCATATTATAGTTCATCACGAAGCTCTTGTAGCTTGGTGGCAGTGATTGAAGAACTCTGTCAATGACACTATCATCAGGAAGATTAACTCCCAGTTGAGTCAAGTGGTTGTGCTACCCAGTCATTCTGAGTATATGTTCACTGACAGAACCATTCTTCTCCATCTTGCAGCTGTAGAACTTATTGGAGACTTCATATCTCTCAATCCGGGCATTTGCTTGAAATATTAACTTCAACTCCTGGAACATCTCATATGCTCCATGACGTTCAAAACGTCGTTGAAGTCCCGGTTCTAAGCCGTAAAGCATGGGACACTGAACTATTGAGTAGTCATCAGCTTTGCTCTGCCAGGTGTTCACAACATCTGGCGTTGCTCCTGCAGCGGGTTTGTCACCTAGCGGTGCTACTAGGACATAATTCTTCTGTGCAGCAATGAGGATAATCCTCAAGTTACGGACCCAGTCTGTGTGGTTGCTACCATCATCTTTCAACTTAGCTTTCTCTAGGAACGCATTAAAATTCAACGGAACAACAGCACGTGCCATCTATCTACAACAACATAGACATGCAAAATACTATCAGGTACGAAGTTCATGATAAATTAAAGTTCAATTAATCAAATTACTTAAGAACTCTCACTTAGATAGACATCTCTCTAATCATCTAAGTGATCACGTGATCCATATCAACTAAACCATGTCCGATCATCACGTGAGATGGAGTAGTTTTGAATGGTGAACATCACTATGTTGATCATATCTACTATATGATTCACGCTCGACCTTTCGGTCTCAGTGTTCCGAGGCCATATCTGCATATGCTAGGCTCATCAAGTTTAACCCGGGTATTCCGCGTGTGCAAAACTGGCTTGCACCCATTGTATGTGAACATAGAGCTTATCACACCCGATCATCATGTGGTGTCTCGGCACGATGAACTATAGCAACGGTGCATACTTAGGGAGAACACTTATACCTTGAAATTTAGTTAGAGATCATCTTATAATGCTACCGTCGAACTAAGCAAAATAAGATGCATAAAGGATAAACATCACATGCAATCAATATAAGTGATATGATATGGCCATCATCATCTTGTGCCTTTGATCTCCATCTCCAAAGCACCATCATGATCACCATCATCACCGGGTTGACACCTTGATCTCCATCGAAGCATCATTGTCATCTCGCCAACTATTGCTTCTACGAATATCGCTACCGCTGAGTGATAAAGTAAAGCAATTACATGGCGATTGCATTTCATACAATAAAGCGACAACCATATGGCTCCTGCCAGTTGCCGATAATTGTGTTACAAAACATGATCATCTCATACAATAAAATTTAGCATCATGTCTTGACCATATCACATCACAACATGCCCTGCAAAAACAAGTTAGACGTCCTCTACTTTGTTGTTGCAAGTTTTATGTGGCTGCTACGGGCTGAGCAAGAACCGTTCTTACCTACGCATCAAAAACCACAACGTGGTATAGTCATTGCTTTTTGATCTTCAGAAAGAACCATGTTCATTGAATCCGATTCAACTAAAGTTGGAGAAACTGACACCCACCAGCCACCTGTGTGCGAAGCACGTCGGTAGAACCTGTCTCGTGTAAGCGTACGCGTAATGTCGGTCTGGGCCGCTTCATCCAACAATACCGCCGACTCAAGAATCAACTAGTGATGACAAGAGATATGTATATACCCACGCCCACAACTCCTTTGTGTTATACTCGTGCATATAACATCTACGCATAAACCTGGTTCGGATGCCACTGTTGGGGAACGCAGTAATTTCAAAAAAATTCCTACGCACACGCAAGATCATGGTGATGCATAGCAACGAGAGGGAAGGGTGTTGTCTACGTACCCTCGTAGACCGTAAGCGAAAGCGTTATGACAATGCGGTTGATGTAGTCGTACGTCTTCACGATCGACCGATCCTAGCACGGAAGATACGGCACCTCCGCGATCTGCACACGTTCGGCTCGGTGACATCTCACAAACTCACGATCCAGTAGAGCTTCGAGGGAGAGCTTCGTCAGCATGACGGCGTGATGACGATGATGCTAGCGGAATAGGGCTTCGCCTAAGCACCGCTACGATATGACTGAGGTGGATTATGGTGGAGGGGGGCACCGCACACTGCTGGAAACAATCAACTTGTGTGTTCTAGGGTGCCCCCTGCCCCTGCATATAAAGGAGCAAGGGGGAGGCCGACCATCCTTGGGGCGCGCCAAGGAGAGGGAAGTCCTCCTCCTAGTAGGAGTAGGACTCCCCTTTTCCTATTCCAACTAGGAAGGGGGAGGGGGATGGAAGGAGAGGGATAGAGGGAGGAAAGAGGGGGCGCCGTCCCCCCTCCTTGTCCAATTCGGACTCCCAAGGGGAGGGTGCGCGGCCAGCCCTAGGCCCTCTCCTCTCTCTCCCACAAGGCCCATGTTGGCCCATTAGTTCCCCCGGGGGTTCCGATAACCCCCCGGCACTCCGATAAATATCCGGTGACCCCCGGAACTCATCCGGTGTCTGAATATAGTCGTCCAATATATCAATCTTTATGGCTCGACCATTTCGAGACTCCTCGTCATGTCCGCGATCACAACCGGGACTTCAAACTATCTTCGGTACATCAAAACACATAAACTCATAATACCGATCGTCACCGAACGTTAAGCGTGCGCACCCTACGGGTTCGAGAACTATGTAGACATGACTGAGACACGTCTCTGGTCAATAACCAATAGCGGAACCTGGATGCTCATATTGGCTCCTACATATTCTACGAAAATCTTTATCGGTCAAACCGCATAACAACATACATTGTTCCCTTTGTCATCGGTATGTTACTTGCCCGAGATTCGATCGTCGGTATCTCAGTACCTGGTTCAATATCGTTACCGGCAAGTCTCTTTACTCGTTCTATAATGCTACATCCTGTAACTAACTCATTAGCTACATTACTTGCAAGGCTTATAGTGATGTACATTACCGAGAGGGCCCAGAGATACCTCTCCGACAATCGGAGTGACAAATCCTAATCTTGATCTATGCCAACTCAACAAACACCATTGGTGACACCTGTAGAGCACCTTTATAATCACCCAGTTACGTTGTGATGTTTGGTAGCACACAAAGTGTTCCTCTGGTATTCAGGAGTTGCATGATCTCATAGTCATAGGAACATGTATAAGTTATGGAAAAAGCAATACCAACAAACTAAACAATCATCGTGCTAAGCTAACGGATGGGTCAAGTCAATCACATCATTCTCTAATGATGTGATCTTGTTAATCAAATGACAACTTATGTCTATGGTTAGGAAACATAACCATCATTGATTCAACGAGCTAGTCAAGTAGAGGCAAACTAGTGACACTATGTTTGTCTATGTATTCACACATGTACTAAGTTTCCGGTTAATACAATTCTAGCATGAATAATAAACATTTATCATGATATAAGGAAATATAAATAACAACTTTATTTTTGCCTCTAGGGCGTATTTCCTTCAATTTCCACACACCAATAAAGTAAACTATATATTACATGCATGATTAACTAGCATAAACGATCATCTGATCATCATCTAGTTCTTGTGACGCTTGCTCTGCTTGTGGCTCGATCCAGGCTCGTCGATTTGGGTAACGAGGCACTTCCTCATGTCAATGATCCATCTGTGCATCTCGTAGCATGTGTACACTCTCTTAGCCGCGAACCTGAGGTGGGGTTCATCCAGTTGCCGCATCCAGGCCCTGTGCCAGGATACAGGACTTGTTCTTTGGGCATCCTGCTTCATATTTTCATAGTAGGGGTCAATGATGGTTGAGGCGAGTTCGACCAGGGAGTCCTTCTTTGTGCTGCCCCAGATCCTGCAGTAGTCATGGATTTCGACAAGGTTCTTGCAGGCCAAGCCCGTAACACGGAGCACTTTTACATCGTTGGTGGTTTCCACCATGGCGAACTTGTAGTCAGTGTTGTTGACAAACCTATTGAAATGGTCACAGGCTATGTGGTCATGCAGTAGTGGTAGATGAGGACATGATGGCGCACGCACAAGTGGGCGACGGTAACATTTTAATCTATGTCGGGACGACCGGCGGTGTACTGGAGGTCGATGCCGACCACCTTGTACTTGTCTCGAGCCAGCAACTACTCAACGTTGTTGATGTAGTCGTCCAACATGGTCGGGTCGATGGTGTACACCACCGAGAGATCCGTCTCCCTCGCGTGGGTCTCCACTCTATGATCACTGAACTCCATTGGAGCACCGCTAGACATCCCCTCCCTATGTGTCGTCGTGCGTGTGCTTGTTGTGTTGTGGGTCGTGATCGAAAGGTTGAAGAGACTAAGGTTATAATGGCCGCGAGAATTAAAGGGGAAGCCGAACGGCCAGGAATGTCGGCAGGCCCTGATGGTAGTTCTAATTTGCATCACGTAACTCCATCGTGTCGCACGTAACTGCATCACGTGGCAACGCGTGCGGTGCAACCGCATGCATATGGGGCCCCCGACGTGATCGTGTGCACGCCCAACCACTGGCAGAGCGCGCCCAAATTCAAACATTGCATCGGGATGCCCATGTATCGATTAGACAAAACATCCAATTACGTTATATAACATATACCATTAATATTTCAAGGTTCAAATTCAAAGATTATAACGCCCAAATTCAAACATTGCAAACATCATCATTTCTGAAAAGGGATCAGCCACTAACAAGTCATGTATGGGTTTGACACAACGACTTCCAATTGCTTTGCCATATGCTCTTCCAATACGAAGTTTAGCTTTTTTGGAGCCTCTTCCATTCTGCAGTACCTACAGGCTCTGATCAACATACCATTCATCTTTCCTAATTAAATGCGTGTTCAACCTCAGTACCCTCAGCACCTTTGCTCTGGCAAGAAAGAACCCAGCGAGTGTAATCTCCGGTAAGGTCCATCGGTAGGAGTTCAAAGTAATATTAGAGAGATGCAGATCCAGGCATTCGATGTGCTTGTCGTTATAAACATTATCCACCTCCGGGCCTATTATTATCTGCAAAAGAAGAGAACGTGTTAGTGCCTACATGCAGTTTTGAACACTGCTACATGCCCATTTGGTTTGCAGGATGTGTAAAATGTACCAACGTGCCATCTTCGATCTGACATGATTAACATGGGCATTTGTTTACAATCTAGAAACATGTAGCCTTCTTCACAAGAAATTGTATTGGATGAAAAATTCCCTAAGAAAACTAGTACAGATGAATCCAAAGGAGAAATGCTTATGGATTGTAATCATATGAGGTGTATGTCCTGAAATCCTCCAAAATTCCTTCAGAAATCATAGCACATTGTCATTGTAAACTTGGGAAAAGGTGCAAAAAATTGAACTCCCTTATGGTTAACATTTAACAACAAAGGAATATCACCTCGATATACAGCTTCTCCAGGCACGGAAAGCATCTCAGGCAACTGACAACTTGGTCCAGGTTGGGGCCGGCAGATTCTAGTGCCAAGACCTTCACTGTGCCCAGAATCTGGGTGAAGCTTTGCTGGATGACAGACGAACATACATCTTCAAAACTAGAAATAATGTTGATATCAAGAAGGAGAGGTATAAGGCAACTGTTGTACCTGATAGTAGTAGTATTTGACAGATGAGTAGCCCACCATTGTCAATTTCGGCGTAGAAATGACATTGATTCTTGTTGGACCTTGTTGATCAACTACAAGTAATCTCTCAAGTCAAGGTGTGTCCTCAATGACCATATTGTGGTCCACCTTTTGTGATCTCTCATTGCAGCAACAACAACACACATAAATAGTCTGGAGAGACCTAGAGGTGAGTTGCAAGGTACTCGACCAATTCATCGCCTGAAGACGAAGGAACTCGAGTGCAGTACAGCCGGAGCAGGCGCTCCATGTCATCCTTTGGGATGCAGATGGCGACGAGCTCGAGGTGCTTCAGTCATGGTAGAAAAAGAGCGGGCGCGTCATTAAGGGGGATGGCAGTTCATGAAATTGGCGAGGCACAACGTGGGCGCGAAGTGGAGTGCGGATGTTGGTAGCAAGCGCATATGCCCATCATTAATACCGAGCTTCTCGAGCTGATCTATGGCGGGGGATCGGAACCACTCGTCAAGCTTGGCTCGGTCCTTGCCATTGGAATGGAACTTGCCTGTGATAAGGCCTTTGATTGGGCCATGGTGACAGCTGAGGATCTAGGAGAACGCATCCAAGCTTTGGCGATAGCCATGGCAGAGCTCGTGGGCGTCGAGGAGGTCGACAGGGGTGAGGAGCCATAGGGGGCGCCACCGTCGGGAAAGGGCGGCTATCCTCGCCTGATATTTGATTGGGAGGAGGGATATGATGACTCTCAACATATCATCGGGGAGATTGTTGATGAAGTCTAGGCCTGCTAGAGTCGCTTGCGGTTCTTTCTCGACCCGCCTCCGCTTGTTAGCAGCCTCGTTCTTCACCTCCTCGGCGGTGACGAAAACCTCCGTCTCCATATTCACGCCGTGCTCCGGTGCTTCAACAACCCCGACGTCGCCACTCCCTCTGATGGGGCGCTTTGGCGGCATCATCATACACTGACGGCTTTGAGGACTCAGAGCGGCGTCGAGGATGCGGGCGAAGAGAGAGGATTGTGTGTGTGGCGAGGATGGGGGGGTGCGGCCGATTGGCCGCGCCATTAATACAAACCAGTGGGAGCTTGGAGGGTGGTGGTCCAAGGCTGTCTCGCTTCCCAGTGAGAACGACTACTTAATCTCTATGAATGAAATCTATGCTTAATTACTGAATCTTAGTTACAAAAATTAGATAGTGTTATTGATTTTTGGCTGCATATTTTGACAAATCGCGGTGTCTCTTGGCTTAGCGCCAAAGTCTGGCTTTAATTTGCATACCATAATCTGAATCGTTTTCATTGAAGAGATGCATAGATCCTGCGTTGAACAACTTACATGCTTCCCGGTGAGCCTGCGCACCGGACTACGCTCGCACGCCTCCCGTTCAGTCAAGCAGATGTCCGCACGGCACCTCCTATAGCCATTAAAACCAAGACACGTGGGGTCACGTGAATGGTTAACAGAACGCAAATGGTTTGAATTATACAAACGTTTAAGATATTAAAGTGGCATCTATTTTTTCAAAATGCCTTTGTTGGCTATTATTCGAGTGCGCCTTCTCTCAAAATGGACACGAAAAATACCACAACATGTCGCATGCCATTCCATGATAGCATGCCAACTTTCATGAATTTCAGACAAGTTTTGGATTTACTAGAATTTAAAAGCCATGTATGTCAATGTTTTGCCGGCAATAACCAGTCCCCTGGTGTTTGGAACTCATTCTCATTTCTTGCATGGGACCTAAGCACGCACCCAAGGACACAGATTTGATTTTTCAACGAATTTATATGCACTTGAGCATGTGCATGTATTTCAAATTTGAATTATGCACATAAAATGCCTAGAAAACCCAGTTAATGTATAAAAATGTCCAAACGAACCCCGAAAAAATCCAGAACTTAACACAACACTCATGTTGTTCTATGTTGGCACTAGAAAATTTTGGAAAGCAATACGAGGCAACGGATATCATTTCATCCCCAAAGATGGCACGTTCCATACCGAAACCATCAGGCTTGTTGTGAGAATCTCTGGTTTGTGAGAAGCTTATACCCAATCCTGCCCCAAATGGGACAAAAAATTTACCACGGCATGTCGGGTGCCGCTCCATGCTACCATGCCAAGTTTCATGAATTTCAGACTAGTTTTGCATTTACTAGAATTTAAAAACCAGGTATCTCAACATTTTGCCGGCAATCAACAATGCCCTGGTGTTTGAAATTCATTTTCATTTCTTGCATGGGACCTAAGAATGCACCCAAGGACACAGATTTGATTTTTTTCAACCAATTTATATGCACTGGAGCATGTGCATGTATTTCAAATTTGAATTATGCACATAAAATGCCTAGAAAACCCAGTTAATGTGTAAAAATGTCCAAACGAACCCCGAAAAATTCCAAAACTTAACATAACACTCCTCTTTTTCTATGTTGACACTAGAAATTTTTTGAAAGCAATAGGAGGCAACAGATATCGTTTCGTCCCCAAAGGTGGCACGTTTCGTACCGAAACCATCAGGCTTGTTGTGAGAAGCTATGGTTTGTGAGAAGCTTATACCCAAACCTGCCCCAAATGGGACAATTTTTTACCACGGCATGTTGATGCTGCTCCATTATAGCAGGCCAAGTTTCATGAATTTCAGACGAGTTTTGGATTTACTAGAATTTAAAAGCCAGGTATCTCAACGTTTTGCCGGTAATCAACAGTGCCCTGGCGTTTGAAATTCATTCTCATTTCTTGCATGGGACCAAAGCATGCACCCAAGGACACAGATTTGATTTTTCACCCAATTTATATGCAAATTTCAAATTTGAATTATGCACATAAAATGAAAATCCTGTTAATGCATAAAAATGTCCAAACGAACCCCGAAAAATTCTAAAACTTAACACAACACTCCTGATGTTCTATCTTGACACTAGAAATTTTTTGAAAGCAATAAGAGGCAATGGATATCATTTCGTCCCCAAAGGTGGCACGTTCCGTACCGAAACCATCAAGCTTGTTGTGAGAAGCTCTGGTTTGTGAGAAGCTTATACCCAAACCTGCCCCAAATAGGACAATTTTTTTACCACGGCATGTTGATGCCGCTCCATGATATCATGCTAAGTTTCATGAATTTCAGATGAGTATTGGATTTACTAGAATTCAAAAGCCAAGTATCTCAACGTTTTGCCGGTAATCAACAGTGCCCTGGTGTTTGAAATTCATTCTCATTTCTTGCATGGGACCTAAGCATGCACCCAAGGACACAGATTTAATTTTTCAACCAATTTATATGCAAATTTCAAATTTGAATTATGCAGATAAAATGCCTAGAAAACCCAATTAATGTATGAAAAATGTCCAAACGAACCCTGAAAAATTCCAAAACTTAACACAACACTCCTGTTGTTCTATGTTGAAACTAGAATTTTTTTGAAAGCAATAAGAGGCAATGGATATCGTTTCGTCCCCAAAGGTGGCACGTTCCGTACCGAAACCATCAGGCTTGTTGTGAGAAGCTCTGGTTTGTGGGAAGCTTATACCCAAACCTGCCCCAAATGGGACAATTTTTTTTACCACGGCATGTTGATGCCGCTCCATCATACCATTCAAAGTTTCACGAATTTCAAACGAGTTTTGGATTTACTGGAATTGAAAAACCAGGTATCTCAACATTTTGCCTGCAATCAACAGTTTTTTGGTGTTTGAAATCCATTCCCATTTCTAGCATGGGACCAAAGCATGCACCCAAGGACACATATTTGATTTTTCAACCAATTTATATGCACGGGAGCATGTGTATGTATTTCAAATTTGAATTATGCAGATAAATGCCTAGAAATCCCAGTTAATGTATAAAAATAACCAAACGAATCCCGAAAAATTCCAAAACATAGCACAACACTCCTGTTGTTCTATGTTGACACTAGAAATTTTTTGAAAGCAATAAGAGGCAATGGATATCGTTTCGTTCCCTAAGGTGGCACATTCCGTACCGAAACCATCAGGCTTGTTGTGAGAAGCTCTGGTTTGTGCGAAGCTTATACCCAAACCTGCCCCAAATGGGACAATTTTTTTACCACGACATGTTGATGTCGCTCCATGATACCATGCCAAGTTTCATGAATTTCAGACAAGTTTTGGATTTACTAGAATTTAAAAACCAGGTATCTCAACATTTTGCCTGCAATCAACAGTGCCCTTGTGTTTGAAATTCATTCCCATTTCTAGCATGGGACATAAGCATGCACCCAAGGACACAAATTTGTTTTTTCAACCAATTTATATGCACAGGAACATGTGTATGTATTTCAAATTTGAATTATGCACATAAAATGCCTAGAAAACCCAGTTAATGTATAAAAATGTCCAAACAAACCCCGAAAAATTCCAAAACTTAACATAACACTCCTCTTGTTCTATGTTGACACTAGAATTTTTTTGAAAGCAATAAGAGGCAACGGATATCATTTTGTCCCCATAGGTGGCATTTTCCGTACCGAACCCATCAAGCCTGTTGTGAGAAGCTCTGGTTTGTGAGAAGCTAATACCCAAACCTGCCCCAAATGGGACAATTTTTTTACCACGACATGTTGATGCCGCTCCATTATAGCATGCCAAGTTTCATGAATTTCAGACGAGTTTTGGATTTACTAGAATTTAAAAGCCAGGTATCTCAACATTTTGTCGGTAATCAATAGTGCACTGGTGTTTGAAATTCATTCTCATTTCTTGCATGGGACCTAAGCATGCACCCAAGGACACATATTTGATTTTTCACCCAATTTATATGCAAATTTCAAATTTGAATTATGCACATAAAATGAAAATCCCGCTAATGCATAAAAATGTCCAAACGAACCCCGAAAAATTCCAAAACTTTACACAACACTCCTGCTGTTCAATGTTGACACTAGAAAATTTTTGAAAGCAACAAGAGGCAATGGATATCGTTTCGTCCCCAAAGGTGGCACGTTCCGTACCGAAACCATCAGGCTTGTTGTGAGAAGCTCTGGTTTGTGAGAAGCTTATACCCAAACCTGCCCCAAATATGACAAATTTTTTACCATGACATGTTGATGCCGCTCCATGATAGCATGCTAAGTTTCATGAATTTCAGATGAGTTTTGGATTTACTAGAATTTAAAAGCCAGGCATCTCAACGTTTTGCCGGTAATCAACAGTGCACTAGTGTTTGAAATTCATTATCATTTCTTGCATGGGACCTAAGCATGCACCCAAGGACACCGATTTGATTTTTCATCCAATTTACATGCAAATTTCAAATTTGAATTATGCAGATAAATGCCTAGAAAACCCAGTTAATGTATAAAAATAACCAAACGAACCCCGAAAAATTCCAAAACATAGCACAACACTCCTGTTGTTCTATGTTGACACTAGAAATTTTTTGAAAGCAATAAGAGGCAATGGATATCGTTTCGTTCCCTAAGGTGGCACATTCCGTACCGAAACCATCAGGTTTGTTGTGAGAAGCTCTGGTTTGTGCGAAGCTTATACCCAAACCTGCCCCAAATGGGACAATTTTTTTACCACGACATGTTGATGTCGCTCCATGATACCATGCCAAGTTTCATGAATTTCAGACGAGTTTTGGATTTACTAGAATTTAAAAACCAGGTATCTCAACATTTTGCCTGCAATCAATAGTGCCCTTGTGTTTGAAATTCATTCCCATTTCTAGCATGGGACATAAGCATGCACCCAAGGACACAAATTTGTTTTTTCAACCAATTTATATGCACAGGAACATGTGTATGTATTTCAAATTTGAATTATGCACATAAATGGCTAGAAAACATAGTTAATGTATAAAAATGTCCAAACGAACCCCAAAAAATTCCAAAATTAACACAACACTCATGTTGTTCTATGTTGACACTAGAAATTTTTTGAAAGCAATAAGAGGCAACGGATATCATTTTGTCCCCATAGGTGGCATATTCCGTACCGAACCCATCAAGCCTGTTGTGAGAAGCTCTGGTTTGTGAGAAGCTAATACCCAAACCTGCCCCAAATGGGACAATTTTTTTACCACGACATGTTGATGCCGCTCCATTATAGCATGCCAAGTTTCATGAATTTCAGATGAGTTTTGGATTTACTAGAATTTAAAAGCCAGGTATCTCAACGTTTTGCCGGTAATCAACAGTGCCCTGGCGTTTGAAATTCATTCTCATTTCTTGCATTGGACCTAAGCATGCACCCAAGGACACAGATTTGATTTTTCACCCAATTTATATGCAATTTTGAAATTTGAATTATGCACATAAAATGCCTAGAAAATCCTATTAATGCATAAAAATATCCAAACGAACCCCGAAAAATTCTAAAAATTAACACAACACTCCTGCTGTTCTAAGTAGACACTGGAATTTTTTTGAAAGCAATAAGAGGCAATGGATATCGTTTCGTCCCCAAAGGTGGCACGTTCCGTACCGAAACCACCAGCTTGTTGTGAGAAGCTCTGGTTTGTGAGAAGCTTATACCCAATCCTGCCCCAAATGGGACAAATTTTTTACCATGGCATGTTGATGTCGCTCCATGATAGCATGCTAAGTTTCATGAATTTCAGATGAGATTTGGATTTACTAGAATTTAAAAGCCAGGTATCTCAACATTTTGCCGGTAATCAACAATGCCCTGGTGTTTGAAATTCATTCTCATTTCTTGCATAGGACCTAAGCATGCACCCAAGGACACAGATTTGTTTTTTCAACCAATTTATATGCAAATTTCAAATTTGAATTATGCAGATAAAATGCCTAGAAAACCCAATCAATGTATTAAAATGTCCAAACGAACCCCGAAAATTTTCATAACTTGACACGACACTCTTGTTGTTCTATGTTGACACTAGAAAAGTTTTGAAAGCAATAAGAGGCAATGGATATCGTTTCATCCCCAAAGGTGGCACGTTCCGTACCGAAACCATCAGGCTTGTTGTGAGAAACTTATACCCAAACCTGCCCCAAATGGGACAATTTTTTTACCACGGCATGTTGATGCCGCTCCATGATACCATGCCAAGTTTCATGAATTTCAGACGAGTTTTGGATTTACTAGAATTTAAAAACCAGGTACCTCAACGTTTTTCCGGCAATCAACAGTTCCCTGGTGTTTGAAATTCATTCACATTTCTAGCATGGGACCTAAGCATGCACCCAAGGACACATATTTGATTTTTCAACCAATTTATATGCACGGGAGCATGTGCATGTATTTTGAATTTTAATTATGCACATAAAATGGCTAGAAAACCCAGTTAATGTATAAAAATGTCCAAACGAACCCCGAAAAATTCAAAAACTTAACACAACACTCCTATTGTTCTATGTTGACAACATAAATTTTTTGAAAGCAATAAGAGGCAACGAATATCGTTTCGTCCCCAAAGGTGGCATATTCCGTACCAAAACCATCAGGCTTGTTGTGTGAACCTCTGGTTTGTGAGAAGCTTATACCCAAACCTGCTCCAAATGGGATAATTTTTTTACCATGGCATGTTGATGCCGCTCCATGACACCATGACAACTTTCATGAATTTCAGACGAGTTCTAGATTTACAAGAATTTAAAAACCAGGTATCTCAACGTTTTGTCGGCAATCAACATTGCCCTAGTGTTTGAAATTCATTCCCATTTCTTGCATGGGACCTAAGCATGCACCCAAGGACACATATTTGATTTTTCAACCAATGTATATGCACCGGAGCATGTGCATGTATTTCAAATTTGAATTATGCACATAAAATGGCTAGAAACCCGAGTTAATGAATAAAAATGTCCAAACGAACCCCGAAAAATTCCAAAACTTAACACAACACTCCTGTTGTTCTATGTTGACATTAGAAAAAAAATTAAAGCAATAAGAGGCAACAGATATCGTTTCGTCCCCAAAGGTGGCACGTTCCGTACCGAAACCATCAGGCTTGTTGTGAGAAGCTCTGGTTTGTGAGAAGCTTATACCCAAACCTGCCACAAATGGGACAATTTTTTACCATGGCATGTTGAAGCCGCTCCATGATACCATGCCAAGTTTCATGAATTTCAGACGAGTTCTGGATTTACTAGAATTTAAAAACCAGGTATCTCAATATTTTGCCGGGAATCAACATTGCCCTGGTGTTTGAAATCCATTCCCGTTTCTTGCATGGGACCTAAGCATGCACCCAAGGACAGGTATTTGATTTCTCAACCAATTTATATGCACCGGAGCAAATGCATGTATTTCAAATTTGAATTATGCACATAAAATGGAAAAAACCCAGTTAATGAATAAAAATGTCCAAACGAACCCCTAAAAATTCCAAAACTTAACACAACACTCCTGTTGTTCTATGTTGATACTAGAAATTTTTTGAAAGCAATAAGAGGCAATGGATATCGTTTCACCCCAAAGGTGGCACGTTCCGTACCGAAACCATCAGGCTTGTTGTGAGAAGCTTATACCCAAACCTGCCCCAAATGGGACAATTTTTTACCACGGCATATTGATGCCGCTCCATGATGCCATGCCAAGTCTCATGAATTTCAGACGAGTTCTGGATTTACTAGAATTTAAAAACCAGGTATCTCAATGTTTTGCCGGCAATCAACATTGCCCTGGTGTTTGAAATTCATTCCCATTTCTTGCATGGGACCTAAGCATGCACCCAAGGACACAGATTTGATTTTTCAACCAATTTATATGCACCGGAGCATGTGCATGTATTTCAAATTTGAATTATGCACATAAAATGGCTAGAAACCCAGTTAATGTATAAAAATGTCCAGACAAACCCCGAAAAATTCCAAAACTTAACACGACACTCCTATTGTTCTATGTGGACACTAGAAAAAATTTGAAAGCAATAAGAGGCAACGGATATCGTTTCGTCCCCAAAGGTGGCATGTTCCGTACCGAAACCATCCGGCTTGTTATGAGAAGCTATGCTTTGTGAGAAGCTTATACCCAAACCTACCCCAAATGGGACAATTATTTTACCACGGCATATTGATGCCGCTCCATGATACCATGCCAAGTTTCATGAATTTCAGACGAGTTCTAGATTTACAAGAATTTAAAAACCAGGTATCTCAATGTTTTGCCGGCAATCAACATTGCCATGGTGTTTGAAATTCATTCCCATTTCTAGCATGGAACCTAAGCATGCACCCAGGGACACATATTTTATTTTTCAACCAATTTATATGCACCGGAGCATGTGCATGTATTTCAAATTTGAATTATGCACATAAAATGCCTAGAAAACCCAGTTAATGTATAAAAATGTCCAAACGAACCCCAAAAAATTTCAAAATTTAACACAACACTCCTGTTGTTCTATGTTGACACTAGAAAAAAATTGAAAGCAATAAGAGGCAACAGATATAGTTTCATCCCCAAAGGTGGCATGTTCTGTACCGAAACCATCAGGCTTGTTGTGAGAAGCTCTGGTTTGTGAGAAGCTTATACACAAACCTGCCCCAAATGGGACAAAGTTTTTACCACGGCATGTTGATGCCGCTCCATGATACCATGCCAAGTTTCATGAATTTTAGATGAGTTCTGGATTTACTAGAATTTAAAAACCAGGTATCTCAATGTTTTGCCGCCAATCAATAGTGCTCTGGTGTTTGAAATTCATTCTCATTTCTTGCATGGGACCTAAGCTTGCACCCAAGGACAAAGATTTGATTTTTCGACCAATTTATATGCACCAGAGCAGGTGCATGTTGATTAATTCTGAATTTTGCACGTGAAATGGCTAGAAAACCAGTTTGATGTATAAAATGTCCAAATGAACCCTGAATAATTCCAATTCTTTTATGACACACATATAGTTGCATGTTCACTGCAGATAAAAGGTCTAACAATTCAAACAACGTCCATTACCACTGTGACCCCATTATGTAATCCAAATCATGATGAGAAAACAAGTAGATCCCACACAGTTTATTATCACCAACCATGTGAGATGTAGTACGAAATATCATGGAGCACCGTCGGTGTATAGTACGTCTATGGCTTATGCGAGAAGGTGTGTCGGCTATAGTCCATAGCCAGCGTGTCAAGCATATTAGCTCGCTCCCCAAATAATCCCGCCTCTGCATCCCTCGCAATCTCGAAAATATTACTGCCTCGTAATCTTGAAAATATCTACCGCCTAGAAGGTTTTAATGTTTGATACCACACAATTAGTGTGTGTGGACTGTGTGCGATGTCTGTTACTCCCGCTCTGCTTCAGTCCGTTGATTCAAATTTTTAGTAGCCCCGACATTTTACTCCCGCCTCTGCATCCCTCGCAATCTCGAAAATATTACTGCCTCGTAATCTCGAAAATATCTACCGCCTAGAAGGTTTTAATGTTTGATAGCACACAATTAGTATATGTAGACCGTGTGCGATGTCTGTTACTCCCGCTCTGCTTCAGTCCCTTGATTCAAATTTTTAGTAGCCCCAGCATTTTACTCCCACCTCTGCATCCCTCGCAATCTCGAAAATATCTACCGCCTTGAAGGTTTTAGTGTTTGATAGCACACGATTAGTATGTGCAGACCGTGTGCGATGTCTGTTACTCCCGCTCTGCTTCAGTCCCTTGATTCAAATTTTCAGTAGCCCCCGCATTTTACTCCCGCCTCTGCATCCCTCACAATCTCAAAAATATCGGCTCTCCCTTGATCCAAATTTCTAGTAACCCTGCCTTGTTACTCCCGCCTAGTAAAATTTTCAGTTGTCGCAGTATTTCCTCAAACACCACCTTGCCCCCCTCCACACACACCACACACACCCAAAACCTCCGCTCAAACAAGCACACACAACCCTCGAAACCATTGGTAGGTCACGCCATCGCCGACGCCTCCATCCTCAACCTCTGTCTGTGTGTCGGGGAGCTCGAGGAGCCAATGGCCAAAAGGAGGTTTATCGCGGCCTTTTCGCCCGACGCCGGCGAGGTGGCCGCCAAGGTGTCCCCGTCATCCTCCGTGGGCTCGATCCGTCGTCGCCGGTCCCTTGATTCGCCCGCCGCCATGCCCCTTCGCCTGTTCGAGGACTTCCCTGTCCTTCCTCGGACCCGTCAGCCAACGAGGTCCTACCTCGGGTTCCGGCAGCGGCGATGGGGGACATGGGTCACCGAGATTATAGATCGGGAGACCCACACCCGCCAGTGGCTCGATAGCTTTCACACGGCCGAGCTCGTGGCCATGGAGTACGACCGCTGGCAGATCCTCTACCACGGCGCGACGGCTAGGCTCAATTTCCCCTTTGGCACAGGTCTGTTCGACCTCGTTCCGCCGGAGCTAGGGTGGTGAGCTCGACTATGGCGCGGGAGGACCGCGAGGCATGGGAGCGCCTCGAGGCCGAGGCCGCCGACAAGGCCTACATGCAAGAGCTACACCGGCAGCACCCGGAGCTCGTGGAGGCGGAGCGGACAATCTTTGCCGGTGCGGAGGGCGGCGAGGTTATCACGCTCTCCTCCGATGACGAGGTCGAAGGCGGCGAGGACAGCGGCGCGGATGGCGGCGAGGTTATCGCGCTCTCCTCCGACTATGAGGTCGAAGGCGGCGGTGCTGAGGGCGTCGAGGTGGGCCCCGAGGACGAGGAGATCCACGTTGACGAGTGGAGGAGTGCCTTCCCCAATGACCCCATGACGGCACCGGCCCGGACCCGGCTCGCGGCACACCGTACATGACAAGGAAGGATTGGCTCGACCTCTACTTCGACCGTAAGTAGTTTAGCTTAGTTTAAATTTATGTTTTATGTTCGGTTATGCAAAACTATCTATGTTTATGTTTGAATGCATGCTACTTTCAGTTGAACCTGCTTTGAACTTGATCAAATTGAAGCTTACAACGTTAAGTTTAGGGGATCAACTAGAAAATGCCAAAAATTGCCGGAGTATATATATATATATATATATATATATATATATATCCACTAAGGGTTTTTGAGGGAGTCCTGGATTAGGGGGTCTCTGGACAGCCGGACTATATCCTTTGGCCGGACTATTGGACTATGAAGATACAAGATTGAAGACTTCGTCCCGTGTCCGGACGGGACTCTCCTTGGCATGGAAGGCAAGCTAGGCAATACGGATATGTAGATCTCCTCGCTTGTAACCGACTCTGTGTAACTCTAGCCCCCTCCAGTGTCTATATAAACCTGAGGGTTTAGTCCGTAGGACAACATACAATCATACCATAGGCTAGCTTCTAGGGTTTAACCTCTACGATCTCATGGTAGATCAACTCTTGTAATACTCATATCATCAAGAACAATCAAGCAGGATGTAGGTATTACCTCCATCAAGAGGGCCCGAACCTGGGTAAACATCGTGTCCCCTGCCTCTTGTTACCATCCGCCTTAGACGCACAGTTCAGGACCCCCTACCCGAGATCCGCCGGTTTTGACACCGACATTGGTGCTTTCATTGAGAGTTCCACTGTGTCGTCACCATAAGGCTTGATGGCTCCTTCGATCATCGGTAGCGATGCGGTCCAGGGTGAGGTTTTCCTCTCCGGACAGATCTTTGTATTCGGCGGCTTCGCACCGCGGGCCAATTCGCTTGGCCATCTGGAGCAGATCGAGAGCTATGCCCCTGGCCATTAGGTCAGATTCGAAAATTTAAACTACACTGTCGACATCCGCGGAGACTTGATCTTCGACGGATTCGAGCCCGTGTCAGGTGCACCGCACAGTCACGACGAGCACGACATAACTCTGCCATCGGACAGTGTTCGGGAGATCGCATCTACAACTACTCCTGCCGTTAATCCGGAGCAAATCGCGCCATCCGAGAGCGGAGGGATAGACCCCGCCATGGAGATCGCACTCTCAGTGGCGATAGAGCCGAATACTGACTTCACCTCTTACGAGAGCCGTGTCGCCGAACCACTGGATTCACCTCTGGCCACAGACTCCGAGCCTCTTACATCCGTGCCCGTCAAATCCGACTGGGCGCCGATCATGGAGTTCACCTCCGCGGATATCTTTCAGCACTCGCCCTTCGGCGATGTGCTAAATTCATTGAGGTCCCTCTCCCTGTCAGGAGAACCTTGGCCGAACTATGTCTAGCTAGAATGGGATGCAGACGACGAAGAAATTCGCTGCCCACCCACCACCCACTTAGTAGCCACTGTCGACGATTTAACCGACATGATCGACTTCGACTCCGAAGACATCGACGATATGGACGACGATGCAGGAGATGAGCAGGAACCACCGCCCACAGGGCGCTAGACCGCTACATCATCATACGACATATATATGGTGGACACCCCTAAAGAAGGCAATGGCGACGAGACAGCGGAGGATGTCCCCTCCAAGAAGCAACCCAAGCGCCGACGTCAGCGGCACCGCTCTAAGTCCTGCCACAACAAAAGTAGTGATACCGACACAGGAGATAATAACACTCCGGATAGTGCCGAAGACAATCACAATCCCCTCCAGCATGATGTCGAGCCGGGGGATGAACAAGCCAGCCCTCCAGAGCAGGCAGCAGATGGAGAACCAGAGGAGGACAATTACACGCCTCTCTTCGAAGACGAGGCGAGCCTCGGCGATGAAGAATTTATCATGCCTGAGGACCCCGTCGAACAGGAGCGCTTCAAGCGCCGGCTTATGGCCACAACAAATAGCCTGAAGAAAAAGCAACAACAGCTTCAAGCTGATCAAGACTTGCTAGCAGACAGATGGACTGACGTCCTTGCGGCCGAGGAATACGAGCTCAAGCGCCCCTCCAAGAGTTACGCAAAATGCAGGTTGCTACCTCACCTTGAGGAGGAAGCATTGAAACCCCATGCACCAGTGTACGATGCGGCTGACTGGCCACTACGTGGCCGAGCCAAAGAGGCGTTTCGGCCTGAAGTTCAGCCTGCACCCCACCGCCACTCAATCCAAAATACCAAGGCTCGGGGCAACACATGGGACCTGCGGGACATATTGGACAGTAAGGAAAAAGTTGCAAGGTCAATATACGGGTCACGGGCACGCGCGCCAACACGGGACGATGATCGTCGCGCCGGATATGCCAAAAGCAAATCCGGCCAGGCCGAATACAACAGACAAGACTCATACGAACTGCGTCGGGATATAGCCCGGCAAAGAGGCGCCGCACACCCCCTATGCTTCACTGATGAAGTTATGGATCATGAATTCCCAGAGGGTTTCAAACCCGTAAATATCGAATCATATGATGGTACAACAGACCCCGCCGTATGGATTGAGGATTTCCTCCTCCACACCCACATGGCTCGCGGTGATGATCTACACGCCATCAAGTACCTCCCACTAAAACTCAAAGGACCAGCTCGGCATTGGCTGAATAGCTTGCTAGCCAACTCCGTCGGCAGTTGGGAGGATTTGGAAGACGCATTCCTTGGCAACTTCCCGGACACTTATGTGTGACCACCGGACGCCGATGACTTGAGCCACATAACTCAGCAGCCAGGGGAATCGGCCAAACAATTTTGGACTCGGTTCCTGACTAAGAAAAACCAAATTGTCGACTGTCCGGACGCAGAGGCCCTCGCGGCATTCAAGCACAACATCCGTGACTAGTGGCTTGCCCGCCACCTTGGCCAGGAGAAGCCGAAGTCTATGGCAGCCCTCACGACACTCATGACCCGCTTTTGCACGGGCGAGGATAACTGGCTGGCTCGCAGCAATAACACATCGAGGAATCTGGGCGCTTCGGTGTCAGTGGGAACGACACCTATGGGATCACAAGAATCCCTACTGTGGTTAGCAGGGCGCGGGGTCGTGAGAAGAGCGGATCAAACAGATAGCACACGGTTCATTTATCTAGGTTCGGGCCGCGAGGATGCGTAAAACCCTATTCCTGCTTTGGTGGATTGTATATCTGTGTTCTTGAGCTAGCTATGGGGCGTGAGGAGCTCCAAAAAGCCGAATCCTTCTCCTGGTCGCCTCGTGTCGGGTGGTGGGTGCGACATATGCCAACGGGTGTCTTATCATTGTGGGAGCCAGTAAGACGTCGCCGGTGCCTGGAAACGGGATGAGGCGAAGACATGCACGCTGGCGAATCTTACCCAGCTTCGGGGCTCTCCGTGGAGATAACACCCCTACTGCTGCTCTGCGGGGTCTCCGCATGATCACTAGATGGACAAGAAGATACACAATGCTCCTTGAGCTGTCCGGTGGGAGGAGGAAGAAGGGCACGGCTAGCTTGCTTCTTCTCCTTGTGTGGTGTCTAAAACTAGCTGGGGGTCCCACCCTTTGTATGGGTGCCCCGGGGGGTTTATATAGGCTTACCCCCCGAGGGTACAATGGTAATCCGATGAGGCGCGGGGCCCAGCCGTCTGTGACTGCGCTCGCTGGCTTCTGCGCCGGCTGCTGGGGCCCGCCGACTGGTGGGTCCCGTCGGCTGCCGGCCCTTTGGTCGACGGGCAGGCCCCACTATACAGGACCTGGTCGGCGGCTGGTTACTGTTGCTCCATCTTGGTGACGTGGGCTTCGTCGTGGTAGGTGTGGCTACAGTGCCGCTGCCCGGCGGGCGATCGCTGTGGCCTCACCGCGTCTTGTCTCCTTAATGGGGCGTCTCCTTCGAGGAAGATGGCAAGCCGGATGTGGGGAGCCGGCTCTCTCTTGGGCCGACTGGGGGAGGTGTGGCCGCCTTCGGGTGTCTCTCTGCCCGAAGGGACCCACCGCCCGTGGGCCGCGCTGGTAGTCCGTTGTGGATGGCGTCAGGGTCAGCATGGCAACAGTGTTGCGCCGGGCAGGTCATGGCCACCCGTACGGCGCACTGTGCCGATCGTGCTCCGGGATTTGGGGGTGGCAGGCTTTACTGTAGCCACGCCCCGTCTCATCGCCGCTAGGTGGATGCAAACTTTGAGGGTACGGTCTCGACTGCTTTATGGGAGCCGGCTTCTTGGAGTCGGCCTCCTCGCGGCCGGCTTCTCGAAGTCGGCCCTCTCATGGCTTTCTTCATGAGGGCTAAAGTCGGGCCTCCTTCCGAAAGCCGGCCTGGGTGACAGCCAGCAAGGGGAAGGCGGCCCCATGTCTTGGATTCTTGAGAGCCGGACGGGCTCATAATTTTTTTAGAAGGGCCAGGGGAAGCCGGCTAGGCTACCCATGGCTATTTACTCCGACAGTAGTCCCCGAAGCTGATCGAGCTTCGAGGCGGACAAAGGGACGAGAAGCTTGGTCAGCTTCCTACCCTGAAGAGCCGGCTTTGCTGGTGTATGCCGATTTCGGGGAGCCCTGCGTCTTGCAGGCGGGAAAGTGGTCGACCCGCGTGCTGACCGCGGGCCACGTGGCAGCGAGACCCTGCCAGCGCACGCGCACGACGGGACGCCACCGTAGGCCTGGGCCCGCCACTCCTAGGCCTCGGCCCGAACGCTGATCTTCTGCGGCCCAGGTGGACCGCTCGCCTTCCCGTGGCGATTTTATTTTGCCGTTAGGGCGCAATAAACGTGGGACATGGGGGAGTGGGCACGATCGATCCCCACGTTTCCCCACGCCGCGCCTCCTCGGCTCCGCCACGCGAGCCTATAAGTAGGGGGAGGAGGGGGAGAGACAGAGGTTCGCACGCTCTCTCTCGCTCCGCCCCTTCTCGTCCTCCTTTCTTCCTCTCGTTGCCGCCGCAGCCTCCCGTCTCAGCGCCGCCGCGCCGCCACATCGTCTTGCTCCCATGGCGCTGTCGAGCTCGTGGGATGGCTCCAACGTCCATGAGGACCATGTTGAGTTCCTCCGCCAGACTCGGCGCCTGCCCGACACCAACTTCGTGCGGGTCCGCCTGGCGCCGGAGACGGAGATCTCGCCGGCACCGGAGGAGGGCGAGCGGGTCGTCTTCCGCTCGCACTTCCTGCGCGGCTTCGGCCTTCCGGCGAGCGGATTCCTGCGCTCCTTCCTCGAGTTCTACAATCTTCAGCCGCATCACCTCACGCCCAACGCGGTGATGCTGCTGTCGGGCTTCGTCTCTCTCTGTGAAGGTTTCTTGGGGCTGCTCCCCACGCTGGAGCTCTGGGGGGAATTCTTCCAGAGCAAACTCGGCACCGTCGTCGCAGGCGTGCCCGCCCCCTGCGGGGCCTACATCGCCATGAGGAGGTCGGGCGAGAACAACCCGTTCCCATCCATCCCCCTGATCCAGTCGGTGAAGATCTGGCAGAAGTCGTACTTCTATGTGAAGAACGTCGCCCAGCAAGGAGACCACGTCAACCTGCCGGCTTACGCAGCCGGCCCGCCGGCTGGGAGGCAGCCCTCATGGAGTTTCCGATCCAGGTCACTGTCTCAGGACGGGAACGCTGCCGTCTCCCGGCTTCGGGTGATGATCCAGTCAGAAGGCCTGAGCGGGGCCGACTTGTTGGCCGCCTTCGTGGAGCGCCGTATACTTCCTCTCCAAAGCCGGCCCCACATGATGTGTCAGATGAGCGGCCGCTTCGACCCAAGCTGGCTGAGCACCAGGGAGATGCCTCATGCGGAGGTGTCGTACATGGTAAATCATATCTCCAATTGCAAGCTCACCGAGGACTGGCGATACGGCAAGGTGCCGTATTCTCGCGCCAACCCTCCGCCCGTGGTAAGCTTTCCTCCCTTTCTTCTTTTTGTTGGCAGCCGGCTTTATGATGGCCGGCTTCTGATCGGTCGGTTCTTCTTAGCAGAACCCCCTTCTTCCGCCGACGACCGGGGCAGCAGGGATAGAACGCCAGTACGTCCCCGACCGCACGGTGGATGACGTCGATGACCCGGATTTGGGGGCGGCCGCCATGGAGGACGCCGTCGTGGGGGACGACGCCGAGCCCGGAGGCACGGGGCTTACCGCCGGCTTCGAGGACTGGCCGGATGATGCCGAAGCTGAAGTCGCCCCGCGTCGCCAGCCGACGGCCGACCATCAGGGCGCGGGCTTGTCCACCGCGCCGGCTGACAGTGGCGGCGCACAGAAGCGCCGGGCCGCGTCAACCCTCTTCGGCAGTCAGCCGAAGAAGTCCAAAGCCTCCACCGCGGCGACCAAACGAGATGAGGCGGCCGCGAAAGCGGCCCGCTTCCGCAAGGCGGTGAAGCAGCCTTAGGAGGTCTCAGCGTAAGTCGTCGATTGCTTGGTCGCATGCTTTTCATCGTTTCTCCTATTCGAGCATTCTTCCTAACCTTTTCCCGCTTGCTGGACAGGGCGCCGCTTTCCCTTGAGCGGGGTCCGGGCGGCTCCGTAGTTGGGCCGACTGGAGGGTCTTCGGGCTCCCGCCGCGTGGACCCCCGCGCCGACCTCAGGGAGGCCACGGAGCGGAACGCCCGTGAGGCACGAGAGGAGCGTGAGGCGGCGGAAAAAACGGCCGCCCAGGCGGCGAGGGAGCAGGCCGGCGCGGCAGCCAAGGCCCAGGCGGAGGCGGCGACCGCGGAAACGGAGGCGGAGGGTTTGCGCAACTAGCCTCCGCTGCTCGCCATTCCCCTCCGAGCCGTGGCCCCTGACACCCCATTGTCCTTGGTGAAGGAAATCGTCCAAGACCCGCCGCTGATGGAGAGGAGGGAGGACCTCATGGTCTTCGCGGGGAGAGTGCCGCCGGCAGCGCCAACCGGGGCGGGCCAAGGCGGCCAATCGTCAGCGGCACCAGAGGAGACGGCCGGGGGTGAGCCGGAGGACGGAGCCGGCTTCGAGGTGCGGCCGGTGACGCGTTGGCGCACAGGGGGAGGCGCCGCTCCGCCGGAGTCGCGCCGAGTTGCGGGCGCCGGCCAGTCGACGGAGGCTCTGGAGGCGGCCAGCACCGCCACGTCCGAGTGGACTCCCAGCGGGGGGACTGGCGAGCTGAATGTGGCGGCTCAAGAGATCCGGAGCCTGCTTCAAGCTCAGGCCGCCCTGCTGCAGCAGTACTCCCAGGAGTTCCTGTCGACGCGGGCCGCCATCCGGGTGAGTCTTTCATTCTTGGCCGCTTTGGTCTCTTGATTTCTTCCGTGGGGACGCGTCAGCGCACACACTGGGTGTAGTCCCCGAGATTCGGGCCGACTGCTGAGCAGTCGGGTTGGATCTTTCTTGACGACTACCTTATTTTTGCTTCCTATCTGAACTTCCAGGAATATCATAACTCCCGTGCTACCGCCTTCAACTCCCAGGCTCAGGAGTTGGGTCGGAAGATGGACGACCTGGCCAACAGCCGAAGTAAGTGCTTGATCTTGTCTGTCTCCTGTGGGGGCGCGTCAGCGCACCCACTGGGTGTAGTCCCCGAGATTCGGGCCGACTGCTGAGCAGTCGGGTCGGATCTTCCTTGACGACTTTTTCCTTATTGTTTTTTTCTTTCAGGGGCCAACGCCGACTTGAGGAGGGAGCTCGGCGAAGTGCAGGCCGCCCTTCGTACCAAGGATGCTGAGTACGCTGCCTTGGTCCAGGAGCATGACCGCCTGGCCAAGAAGTTGGCTGACCAAGAGGAGAGCCACAAGGCGGCCCTGCAGAAAGCGCGGGATAGCGAGGCCGCCCTGAAGGCAGAGTTTGAGACCGAGGCGGCGAGCTGGGCTGAGACCCCGCGAGCGCTGGATGAAGGCTTCGGCCGCATCGAGGACTTGATCGACGGTAAGCCGCCTTCCTCGCTCCTCTCCTGCCCCTTGCCGCCTGGTTTTTGGCCTGACTTGTGCTGCTTCCTATTTTCTTGTGCAGACTACTTTCCCGGCTACTCCGCCTTCACCGCCCAAACCATCGAGGCCCATCGCGAGGCGCGCCATCAGGCGGGGGTCAACATTGCGCCGGACGCGAATCGGACGCTTGAGGAGCAGCTCTTGGCTGTCCAAGCGCGGTTGCAGCCGGCTCACCGGATGCTTCACCGGCTCCAACGTGCCAGGGCGCAGGTGTTGGCCGCCCTCTGGCCCGGCGAGACGATCCCCCGCACCCCAAGCCGGACTGCCGACTGGCTGGAGGTCGCAGTCGGTCGCTTTGAAGCTTGGAAGGCGTCGGCGGCCCGTCTTGGAGCCGGGCGGCGTTGGAGTTCGTTCGAGCTTGGTACCCAGGGCTGAACCTGGACCAACTGCTTACTTGGCGGCTGGAGGCCGACGCGGAGCTGGAGGAGGTGCGGTCGGCTATCGCCCAGCGTGCTTCGACGATCGCCGAGTGCACCGACATCATCGTTTTTGCACCTGAAATCAATGATGACAGCGTTGCCCAGCCGGAGGAGTGGTTCGGGCTGAACCCGACGGTGGGCGAAGACTCGACAGAGGAGATCGCCTCCAGCGACGAGGGCGAGGATGATGAAGAAGAGGACGGTGAAGACGTCGAGCTGGCTAGTGGAACAACTGGCCGGCCTCAGGCTGACCGTGCCTCCAGCAATGAGGCGCGTGGAAGCGCGCCCTCTGCAGGAGGCGGTGATCAAGCTGAGGTTCGCCAGTCGGCCACTCCTTCAGCCGGCACAACCGTCTCCGCCGACCAGCCCGGCTCGTCGGTCGCTCCGCCAGCTTGACCTGCCGTCCTTATTTTTCCTGCTTGTTGCCTTTTGAACAATCTTTATTAAGCTTTCACAGTTCCACCCACTGGGGGTGTATCCAAACTGTGTTGAATGCTGGCCTCTTGGAGGTCTTTTATGTAAATATTATTATGTGCATGTTTGGTTTCCATTCGCGTATGCTTTTTATCCTTAGGCTTTTTCCTTTGCCGCCTTCCCTCTTTGGGGAGGCAAGTACTCGAGCTTTCTTGGATTGAAGTGAAGTGAATGGAAATCGGCCGGCCGGCTACTTTGGTAGTCGGTCGGTGGTAGGCGGCAAACCGGCTTTCGTTATATTAGTCCGTTGGTCCCTGGCCATTTTTCGTGTGGGCATCCTTTCCTGCTTTTGACTCTTGCCAGCCGGACATCCGGTTCTTCGAACTGCGACTTTGGCAAGAGCTAAGCCTAGGTGTCGGCACATTACTTGTCTGACCGCGGGTAGGACTTCTAATATAACTCCAGTCGGCCAGTCCCCGGGCCGACTAGTCGAACCCGGTGCCGGATGGAACAAGTAAATGAAATGACAAGGTCATAAGCATGATACTTTTCATTCATAGATAAAAGATGGCAGTCCCCGAGCCCTCCTCGGGGGGCCTATTGTCTCGTATTTAGTACAAAAGTTAGCGTGATACATGCTGCATTTCAACTATAAAATCTTTGAAGGAGGTTGGCGTTCCATGGTCGTTCCGACTCCTTGCCGGAGTCGTCTCTCTTGCGTGCATTGGGCTTCTGCGCGTCGATTAGGTAGTAGGAGTCGTTGCCTAGAGCTCTGCTGATGACGAAGGGGCCCTCCCAAGGGGCCGAGAGCTTGTGCTGGCCGGCTGTTCGCTAGATCAGCCGGAGCACAAGATCGCCCTCTTGGAAAGATCTTGGCCTGACCTTCCGACTATGGTAGCGGCGCAAACCCTGCTGGTAGATGGCAGATCGGCTGAGGGCTAACAGCCGGCCTTCTTCCAGCAGGTCGACACCGTCTTCTCGTGCTTCCTTGGCCTCCGCCTCCGTGTACATGGTTACCCGGGGCGAGTCGAACTCGATGTCGGTTGGGATGATCGCCTCAGCACCGTACACGAGGAAGAAAGGAGTGAAGCCGGTTGACTTGTTTGGGGTAGTGCGCAGACTCCAGAGGACAGCCGGCAGCTCATCGAGCCAACAGCCGGCTGAACGCTCTAGTGGTACGACCAGTCGGGGCTTGATGCCGGAGAGGATGAGGCCGTTGGCTCGCTCGACCTGGCCGTTTGACTGCGGGTGGGCGACGGACGCTAAGTCCAGCCGGATACCTTGGGCTGCGCAGAAACGTTCCAAGGCTCCTTTGGCAAAATTCGTGCCATTGTCGGTGATGATGCTGTGTGGCACGCTGTACCGAGTTGTTATGTCTGCGATGAATGTTACAGCAGTCGGCCCATTCAGCTTCTTGATCGGCTTTGCCTCAATCCACTTGGTGAATTTGTCCACGGCGATGAGCAAATGCGTCATGCCGCCGCGAACCTGAGGTATGCATAGTTGGGAACTGCCATGAACCTGGCCAAGGCGGGTCGGCCAAGCAACGCGTGGTAGGGGCTCTCCAGGTCAACCACTTCAAACCAGATTGCTTCCCGGCGGAAATGCTCCTTGTCCCCAAAGAGTACATCAATCTTGATCTTGCCAGTGGGGGCGCAGGAAAAGCCGGGTACGATGCCATGAAACACTGTCCGAGTAGGCATGAGCTGCTTCGTCCTGACATTTAGCTTCTCCAGGGTGTCACGGTACAGGATGTTGATGCTGCTCCTGCCGTCTATCAGCACGCGGGAGAAGCGGGCAGCACGTCTGTCCGTCGCGAGGGTGGCTTCCAGTACCAACGCATAAGAGCCGGGAGACGGCATCACCTCTGGATGGTCGGCCCGGCTCAAGCTGATGGGTTTTTCTGACCAATGCATGTGTCCGGCGGGGTTGGCAGCGACCACGCTGACTTCCTGGTGCTCTCGGCGTTTGCCGCGCCGGTCTTCGAGCTGGCTTGTAAAGACGATGTAGGTTGCTTGCTTGTCGGGGAATTCGTCGTGCACGGCTCCGACTGCGGGCCGAGCGGCCGGAGGCGGTAGGCCGGCAGGCGGAGGCGGCGCGAGCCCCTCGCCTTTAGAGATTCGGGTGAGCCAATGGCACTTCCGGGTTGTGTGGTTGGACGGCTTCGCGCCGCTATGGAATTTTCACGGGGCGTCGAGAGTTTGCTCGTAGGAGAAAGCCGGCTGCCAAGCCGGCCGGCCGCCCTTGGGCTTCTTGGGTGCGGGTCGCCCTTCGGGCAGCGCGTCTTCGACCGTGGCCACCTGCCGACTGGCGGGAGGCGGCGCAGGGCCCTTGCGCTTGTGGTTGTTCGGGCGTGGGCGTCGGCCGGAATCCCCTGCCGGCGTCTTGGGCGCCGGGTTGAGTACTTTCCCGGACGCGTCTACCCTGAGCTCGGTCTTCATCGAAGAGTCGGCAGTGGCGTATTTGTCTGCTATGTCCAGAAGCTCGTCGAGGGTAGTCGGCTCATCACAGAGGAGCTTGTGCTTGAGGAAGGTACCTTCTCGGCACCCGGCAGTGAAGTATTCGATGGTTTGCACCTCGTGCACCCCCTCGCAAGAATTGTGGAGCTCGGCCCAACGCGTGAGGTAGTCGCGAGTGGACTCGGCTGGGCCCTGTACGCACAGGGAGAGCTGCCTGGGCTTGGGGGCCGGCTTGTAGGTGCTGGTGAAGTTGCGGATGAAAGCTTCGGTGAAATCTAGCCAACTGTTGATGCTGAGAGGCTTGAGGCTGTTGAGCCAGGTCCACGCCGTGCCTTGCAGCATGAGGGGCATGTACTTCACGGCAACGTGCCGGTTGCCGTTGGCTATGCTGATCGCCATGGAGTAGTCGATCAACCAATCTTCCGGCTTCACGGAGTCGTTGTACTTGGGCGTGTCTCTTGGGAGCGAGAACCCTTTGGGGAAAGGCTCGTCACGGATGCGGGGGCCGAAACAAGGCGGGCCGACATCGTCTTCTTCTTCCAGCGCCAGGGATCGCGCCAGGCGGTCGATCCGATGGTGGGCGTCGTTCTCGCCGACTCCTTCGCGGCGACCTAGTCGGCTGCTGAGAGTCGGGTGCGCCACTGGCGGCGGGGTGGGATATCTCTCTCCACGGGGTCGAGGCGGAGGCGGGTTGCCCCGCCATTCCATGGCTCGGGGATGGCCGTCCGCGTCTCGCTTGATGGAGATTCGGGTCCAGCTTCGGCTGGCCGCCGGCTCTTTCTCGCGCCACGTGCGGGCGTTGCTCGTAGTCGGTGTCCGGGACGTCGCGTCGTGATCTCGGCGCGGGGGAGGGCTTCCCGCGCGGGCGTCGGCTTCGTGCTGCCGTGCTGGATGCGCCGGGTCATGTGGGGGAGTTCTTCGGCCTCCAAGCCGTCCAACTTGTCCACGGCCGCCTGGGCGGCACGCAAGTTCTCGAGCGGAGTGGCATAGACCGGGCGGTCGATTCCCAGCATGTTGGCGATGACGGCGCCGTGTTGCTTAACAATGCCGGCCCGGCTTGGCCCGCCCGGGGCCGGCGTGCCGAAGGCGGCGCGGTCAGCTTCGCGCTGGTAGGCCTCAGTGAGGCGTCTCACGGAAGCCAGCCTCCGGCCCTCTGCGAGGAGGGCGAGGCGGCGCGCCTCCAGTGCTTCATCGTCGGCATCAGCCGGGAGGGGGGTGGACAAGTCGTGGGCCGCCGCGTGCGGGGCGTCGTGGGCGCTCTCGTCGGCCAGGCCGCCGTGGCCGACGACCATCACTTCGGTGGTGACAGTATCGCGGCCGTCGGTCCGAGGAAGCGGGTCGTTGTAGATCGCGACGTTGGTGGGGAAGGTGTCGAAAGAGGCCGTGTCGGAGTCGACAGGCATCGGGTCGGTGGAGCCAACCGACTCCAGATCCATAGCGGGCTCGCTGGAGACATGGAGCTGGCCGAGGAGGTTGGCGAGGTGGTCGGTGCCCGCATCGGAGGCGAGCTCGTCGGAGATGAGGGTTTCGTCGAGGAGATTGGCGAGGCTGCTCGCCGCGCAGATGCTGGTGACGCCTTGCAGCGCATCGTGGCGAGCGCCATCGGGCGTGCCGGGCTGGCTACGCTCGCTGGGGAGGAAGAGGGTTCCCGTCCAGAACAGGTCTCCGGACGACGGTGCACCTGGCCCCACGGTGGGCGCCAAATGTCAGGTGGTGGGTGCGACATATGCCAACGGGTGGCTTATCATTGTGGGAGCCAGTAAGACGTCGCCGGTGCCTGGAAACGGGATGAGGCGAAGACATGCACGCCGGCGAATCTTACCCAGCTTCGGGGCTCTCCGTGGAGATAACACCCCTACTGCTGCTCTGCCGGGTCTCCGCATGATCACTAGATGGACAAGTAGCTACACAATGCTCCTTGAGTTATCCGGTGGGAGGAGGAAGAAGGGCACGGCTAGCTTGCTTCTTCTCCTTGTGTGGTGTCTAAAACTAGCTGGGGGTCCCACCCTTTGCATGGGTGCCCCGGGGGGTTTATATAGGCCTACCCCCCGGGGGTACAATGGTAATCCGACTGGGCGCGGGGCCCAGCCGTCTGTGACTGCGCTCGCCGGCTTCTGCGCCGGCTGCTGGGGCCCGCCGACTGGTGGGTCCCGCCGGCTGCCGGCCCCTTGGTCGACGGGCAGGCCCCACTGTCCAGGACCTGGTCGGCGACTGGTTACTGTTGCTCCATCTTGGTGACGTGGGCTTCGTCGTGGTAGGCGTGGCTACAGTGCCGCCGCCCGGCGGGCGATCGCTGTAGCCTCACCGCATCTTGTCTCCTTAATGGGGCGTCTCCTTCGAGGAAGATGGCAAGCCGGCTATGGGGAGCCGGCTCTCTCTTGGGCCGACTGGGGGAGGTGTGGCCGCCTTCGGGTGTCTCTCTGCCCGAAGGGACCCACCGCCCGTGGGCCGCGCTGGTAGTCCGTCGTGGATGGCGTCAGGGTCAGCATGGCAACAGTGTTGCGCCGGGCGGGTCATGGCCACCCATACGGTGCACTGTGCTGATCGTGCTCCGGGATTTGGGGGTGGCAGGCTTTACTGTAGCCACGCCCCGTCTCATCGCCGCTAGGTGGATGCAAACTTTGAGGGTACGGTCTCGATCGCTTTATGGGAGCCGGCTTCTTGGAGTCGGCCTCCTCGCAGCCGGCTTCTCGAAGTCGGCCCTCTCATGGCTTTCTTCATGAGGGCTAAAGTCGGGCCTCCTTCCGAAACCCGGCCTGGGTGACAGCCAGCAAGGGGAAGGCGGCCCCATGTCTTGGATTCTTGAGAGCCGGACGGGCTCGTAATTTTTTCAGAAGGGCCAGGGGAAGCCGGCTAGGCTACCCATGGCTATTTACTCCGACACCTCGGGCCTCCTTTTATAGAAAAAGGGGTTGCCACAGTGGCACACAGGAGGTGGAAAGGGTACAGTGATGCGAGGTTATCCCTCGCATTACATGACAAGGTGCATTTAATGCATCTTGCTTAGGTGTCCTTGCTTTATCGGGGACGGGGGAGAGACCTGTCTCGTCCGTCGCCGCTCCTCCTTGTGTAGACACGCGCCCTGGCCAGTGACGCCTACGATGCCACGTAGGCAGGTAGGCAGCTGAGGTGGCGCAGTGGTGGGTCTTCACGAAGATCTGTAAGCCGCCACACAGGTGCCTGCCCAGCTGGTTGGGTCGGCAGCTGCATGCATGCGGTGGTGGAGGTTCAGTCGGCGTGGGCCTGATGGTGGCCCTGCGGGTGTCCTCGGTAAGGGCCTTGCCGGGGCCCCGGCAAGGGTCTTGCCGAGGCGCCTGCTGTCATCCCCGGCAAGGCGCTTGCCGGGGGCCTTGTGGTCTTCCTCGGCTGGGATCCCGCCAAGGGTTGTCGTCTCCTTAGTGCGTATCTGATCTTGAATGTCTTCACAAAGATTTGCATGCCGGCACGGGGATGTCTCCCGAATCCTTGCCCTTTGGGGGCAGTGGACTCAAGGGTGATTTGCTCCGTAGGCGGGGGACGAGTCGCCGCGGCAAGGGTCTTGTCGGGGCTGCTAGAACTGTCTCCCGGCAAGGATCTTGCCGAGGGAGTCCGCTTCGTCCCCTTTGCTCTTCGTGGTCTTTGTCGGCGTTCTGGGAACGGGGGTCCCCAGACTTGCCTGCCTGCGGCTTGTGGCGTGGCTCAAAGGGGGGGCCCAGCGCGGCCCATCTTCACCAACACAAACCCAAGACCCTCGCGAGGGGCCAAGCCTCGCGGGGCGGACGATGCGGAGCTTCCTCAGGCGTGGCCTTGTCAGGCTAGCTCATGAGGAGGCGGAGAGATCAAGGCGGGGTACCTCATGAGGTGCCCGTGACGCAAGCCATGACGACCGGGAGCGCCAGGCGGGTGCCAGCCCGCGCAGTGTCCTCCCTTCCTCTTAGGTGCAAAGGGGGCAAGCGCAACCGCGGAGTACCGAGGCATCAGGCAAAGGTTGCCATTTCGGTGCAACGAGACCAAGACCAGGAGGACTACGAGATGGAGGTCACCGTGGAGCCCAAGACAGCGTCATCACCAGAGCTTTGCGCAGGCGAAGACTACTTTTGTCAGTATAGTTGATACTAGCTGTCCCCCTTCAAATTAGCCCACCATTGTTGGCTCCCTTCCCGCTCGATATTTAGGAAGAGGACCAGGGCCTCTATAAATAGGACCAGCCACCCACAGAGCAAGAAAAGAAGGCAGAGGGAGAGACGGGGCTGAGAAGAGAGCCGGGCCGGAGAGTTGGAAGGATAGAGAAGATCAGAAAGAGAGAGAGAAAGGTGACTGAGCTCCTCCCAGCAGTTCATCGCCCTAGCTAAGAACGGACCCTCGCGAGACTGTTCTTCCTTGTATAGTTCATCATCATCAGCCCAAGAGGCAATCCACCACACCACACACTGGAGTAGGGTATTACACCACAACGGTGGCCCGAACCAGTATAAACCCTGTGTCTCTTGTGTTGTTCTTTCCTTAGTTTAGATCTTTGCAAGGCGGAGGGGTGCAGGTAGGTAGAAGGCGAAATCTCCGCGCGCACCCCAGTGTTCGAACCTCAAGGGTCTGCCGGAACCCGAAATCCGACATTTGGCGCGCCAGGTAGGGGTGCGCCGGGATTCGTCTTCCACCACCCCGTTCTCCTCCGACCATCACGCCCATGTCTGACGCTCGTCGGGCCCGCGCCGAGCGCCGGGCCGCGCTCGCTTCCCGTGTCGCCCAGACGGCCCCTGTCGGCAGGCGTCCTCGCCGTTCCCCGTCACCTGCTGTCAACGCCGCCACTGGCCCGGTGGGGGACGATCAGCAAGCATCGTCCCAGCATCCATCCGTGCGGCAAGACGGCCGCACCGCGACTCCCTCGTTCACCCCACCTGGTTCTTCGTCCCACGCGCTCCGCGCGCCCATGGAGGCTCGGGCTGCACTCATCGCGGCGAACGAGCTCCTACGCTACCATCCCGTCGACGACGTCTACAAAGAATGGCTCGACCGCGTCGCCAAGCTCGTCCGCGCCGCAGGGGGCTCTCCTGCGCCGTCCGTTCCGTTGCACCGCACCCCGCCCCGCGCAGGCAATGAAGCTCCGGCGACGCCCCGGCTGCCTCCTCCTCAGGAAGGCACCATGGCTCCAAGGCGTGTGTCCCCTAGGCGGAACCCGCTCCGTCAGGCGCCAGCGCAGCAAGAGCAGAGCTGTCAGGAAGTCCTTCGCCCACAGGAAGCTGCCCGGGCGCTCCCTGCTCCGGCACGTCGCGACCATGCTCCTGCTCCCGCGCGTCAAGACCCCGCGCTGATCCCAGCTGCAGTGCGTGGGGACATGCAAGACCAAGTTCCCCGTCATCCAAGGCCTCCCGTGGCCACAGCAGGCTGCCGCGCCTTCACCGCCAAGCTACGCAATGTCGCGTGGCCCGACAAGTTCAAGCCAGACTTGCCTCCTCGCTACGACGGCACGGCTGACCCTGCGGAGTTCCTCCAGCTCTACAAGCTGGGCATCGAAGCTGCCAACGGAAACGAGAAGGTCATGGCGAACTGGTTCCCCATGGCACTCAAGGAAGGGGCCCGCACCTGGCTCCTGAACCTGGCTCCAGGCACAATCTCCTCCTGGGACGAGATGCGCACCCGCTTCATCGCCAACTTCCAAGGCACTCGAGACCGGCCACCCGTCGTGAGCGACATGCGCCGCATCAAGCAACAGCCCGGGGAGACCCTACAAAAGTACATCCAGCGCTTCAACAACGCGCGCCTCAAGATTCCAAGGTCACTGAGGAGGCCATCATCTCGGCCTTCTCCGACGGCGTGTGCGACGTCAAGATGAAGGAGGAGCTGGCGATGCATGAAGACCAGTGCACTTCCTTGGAACTGTTCAACCTGGCAACCAAGTGCGCCAGGGCCGGGGAAGGGCGTCTCTCCCTCCTCGAGCTGCCTGCCGCAGACCCAGAAGAGAAGAAACCCAAGGCCAAGGATGTGAAGCGCAAGGGGGCTGCCGTGCTCGCGGCAGAACCAGACACCAAGCGGGGCAGAGATCAGCCTGAACCTTCCAAGGGCTGCCGGTACTATGTGTACCACGACCTCCACACCCACAACACCAACGAATGTCAAGAGCTCCGAGCCGTGCGAGAAGGAAGGATCGGCCGTCGCCCTGACCGCAGTGACCGGGGCTACGGCCGAGGAGGAGGAAGGAACGCAGGATGCTGGGAAGACCGTGGCCCGCGCCAAGGGTGGCGCGATCAACCTCGCGAGGATCGCTGGCAAGACCCGCCTCACGAGGGAGGCTAGAGAGATCAACCTCGCGAGGGAGACTGGAGGGATCAGCCTCGCGAGGATCGCCCGCAAGGCAACGCAGGCCTCCCACCGCTACCGCCGCAGCCAAGGAGAAACGAGGAGTGCCACCAGGACGAGGGGGCTAGGGGCTTCCAGGAGCCGCGCGCAATTGCCTGCATCCTGGGCGGGGCCCAAGCCCCAGCCTCTCAGCGCATCTTCAAGCAGTTCGCCCGCGAAGTGAACGCAGTCCTCCCCAGGCTCGAAGCCACGCGCCCTCTCAGGTGGTCGGCGTGCGCCATCACGTTCAGCTCGGCAGATCAGCTCAAGTGTGCGGCTACAGCCGGAGTCCTCCCGATGCTTTGCTCCCCAATCATCAGCAACGTGGTGGTCACCAAGACCCTCATCGATGGCGGTGCAGGGCTCAACGTCCTATCCGTGGAAACATTCAACAACCTCCAAGTGCCTTATAGCCAGCTTCAGCCAACCAAGCCTTTCTCTGGTATCACCGACGGCTCCACGGTCCCGATTGGGCAGGTCCGCCTCCCTGTCACCTTCGGGGCACGCGACAATTACCACACCGAGCTCATCGAATTTGACGTCGCTCACATTCGCCTGCCGTACAACGCCATCCTTGGGTACCCAGCGCTGGCCAAGTTCATGGCCATAACTCACTACGGCTACAACGTCCTCAAGATGCCAGGAAGCGGCGGAGTCATCACGGTGCCATGTGAAGAGAAGGACGCGGTGTGTTCCTTGGAACGAACCTCTCAAGCCGCGTCACTAGAAGACCCGGATCGTGGAAGCAGGAGGCCTCCCGAGACCGCCCCTAAGAAGAAGAAGACATCGTCCGGCCTGACCAGTCAGGAGGCAGGCCCCTCTGGGCCCGTGCCTGCCTAGGGGGAACCTCCTTCCATCGCATAGGAAAGCGCGCCCGGCGCCCTCCTCAGGCAGGGCTCGGGGGCTCTCCCTGGAGGGCCACCGACCTAGCCAGGGTCACGAGGGAGGCGCTTGGGCACCACATGGAGGCGTGTTTCAAAGCACGTTTCCCTCAAGAAGGAGCAAGGCAAGGAGACCCAGACCCTCAGGAGTTCGTCAGCAAGGCCATTCAGGAGCTACAGGAGTCAAGAGTCATGGAAGGCGGCCGCCGCCTACCAGCAGTGGCTCCCCATCCAGGCGAGGATGGTGGGCTGCGCGTCTGCGTCGACATACCAGGGCTCAACCGAGTCACCTCTCTGGAGCGCCTCTAGCCCTCGCGAGTGGGGCGCTGCGGAGGCCCACCCCACAGCTACGTTCGCATGCCCTACGGCTTGCCGAACGCGGCTGACATGTACTAGCGCCTCATGAGGGGCATCACGGAGGCACGAGAGGCAGGGCATTCCACAGCCCTGGCAGGGATGGAGATGGCCCGTGAGGAGCCGCCAGCGCATCCGGAACCTCCCGAGGCCCCTGGGCCTGGGGGCTCGTGAGGATCGGCTTCCGCAGCCCGGCGAGTCTGCTACACCAACGCTCCTTCGTCCTCAACATCATCAGGTGACATCTTTCGAGTTTTATTTCCAGCTGGGAGCGCCCCCCCAGGGCTGCATTATTCCCAGGCCGCGTGGGTCCGTCCCTGCGGCGTGTATCCCCTTTTTATTCCATGTTGTTAGCTTACCTTGTTAGGGGGCGCCCCTCGGGCTGCATGATCCCCAAGCCGCTCGGGCCAGGCCCAGCGGCATGTATCCCATTTGCGTTTATTTCCGATTATGCGTTAGACCCACCATGCTTGATTATTTGATGCCGGTCCACGGCACCTCTTCTTCTCCATGCCGACCACTTGCACGTTAAAGGGGGGGGGTACCTGAGCATCGCGACTCAGGGCTCTTACTGGCTCTCCAGCCCTCACCCTCTAGCCTTGTCCATGGCATCGCGACCTGGCATACCAGCGACGGCTGAGACTAGCTCGAGGGCCAGGACCCGAGGACGTAGAGTGTCGACATCTAACCAAATTTGCAGGGACACATCACAAGATAAGGCCCAGTGCCAGGCGCAACCCGCCTAGAGGTAGGGCCCCGTGAGTCCCGCGCTGGCTCACGGGTGCCCAGATACACCTCGCCAGGCCCTACCGTGCCAGCCACGTGTCAGGGCGGGGCTGTACACGCCCCGGTGGCTCCTCCCGGAGGGCGCCCCCCTCCCACGTACCAGTGGAAGCACCATGCTCCGTGCTGGCTGACGACACTGCCGAGGAGTGGCTATGCCCGTACACATACGGTAGCACTATGCTCCGCGCTGATGATAAACAACTGAGGGTGGCCCCCGGGCCGCACCAACCTCAGGGAGCCCAGAGCTTAGTGTCTAGCCTCATCGTAACGCCTCCCCTCGGGAGTGCCGCGCGAGGGGGCTGGGCACGGGGGCTGCGCCTGGGTCACACCCAGATGCACGCCGCTCAGCCAGGTCCCCCCGGGCCTGGTTCGTCACGCGTCTCTCCCCGAGCGGAGCCAAGGTACGAAGGCCGTTTGAGCGTCAAGGGGGACTCCTGAGCATCGCGACTCAGGAGCCTAACTGGTCACGTAGCCCCTCACTCTGTGGCCCCGTCCTGGTTTCCGGTCGGGACCATCGCTGGGTGAGGCACGCGCGCGGCTGGGCCCTGCAGACGTAGAACGGTAGATCCACCCGCATCACACCTCCCTACTTGCTGTTCGTGCGCCAAGGGGGACTCCTGAGCATCGCGACACAGGAGCCTAACTGGTCACGTAGCCCCTCACTCCGTGGCCCCGTCCTAGTTTCCGGTCGGGACCATCGCTGGGAGAGGCACGCGCGCGGCCGGGCCCTGCAGACGTAGAACTGTAGATCCACCCACATCACACCTCCCTACTTGCTGTTCATGCGCCAAGGGGGACTCCTGAGCATCGCGACTCAGGAGCCTAACTTGTCACGTGGCCCCTCACTCCTTGGCCCCGTACTGGTTTTTGGTCGGGACCAACGCTGGGTGAGGCATGCGCGGGGCCGGGCTCTGCCGGCGTAGAACATAAGCAAGTAGGAAGGAAAAGCACAAATTTCAAGGAATTCAAAAGCAAATATTACAGTCCGCACTGTTATCTCAATGCCAAACGCAAGTTTAAACGCCTCCCCGAGGCATGATACATGTGCAGGAATTAAAGGCAGGACAGGAGCCGCGACGAAGTCACTTGTCGGCGATGGAGCAGCGCGGATTGGGTACGCCTCACGGAGCGGTGGGGTCGGCAGTGCCTTGCTTCGGCTTGGTGCTGAAGGCCCGGAACTTCCCCAACAGGGCCTCTGCGCGACCCTTCACGGCCTCGGCAGCGGCAGCGGCACGCTTGCCGCTCACTGGCTCCAGCAGGCTGTCGAGGTCGACACCGGGATAGCGAAGGTAGATGTGGGTGAGGACCCGCGTCATTGCTGCAGAAGACAGGACACGCGCCTCGGCCTCGGCCGCGGGGCCAAGGCCAAGGGCGACATCCTCAAGAGCGTGAACTAGGAAGGGAAGCAGCTTGGCGGGGCTGTCCTCGGCGCCAGCCAGTGGGCTCTCCAGGCCGCTGTCGTAAAGCGTCCTCAGTGAGGAGCGAGCCCTCGCCTCCATCTCCGCGAAGGCCACGCGGTCCTTGGCAAGAACCAGGGCCTCGTTGTCCAGCTTGGCCTTCCTCGCCCCCAACTCCTGCTCCAGCGCGCCTAGGCGGTCGCGGCATTTCTTGAGCTTGACCTCCCTCTCCTTGAGAGCCGCCTCGCGAGCCTTCACGCCTTCTTCCTACTCTTGGCGAAGGCGGACCTCGTTCGCGAGCTGGTCCTGCAGACCTTGCAGTTCGCCCTCCAGCGCCTTGCAACGACCACGGACATTGACCACCTCCCCCAGGGCTGCATCACGAGCAGCCTTCGCCTCAAGGACGGCCTGCTTCTCCTCGTCGCATGCCGTCGAGGCCTGGACTAGCGCCGCCCGAATCGAAGCATCGGAGCGAACCCATCCTAAAGCCAGCTCCAAGCGCCTGGCCACCAAGCGGGGGTCGGCGCCAAGAAGATCCTGACGCAGTCGGTCCAGCTCAGCAACAACGTGATCCAGAACGGCAGAAGGAGTCGGAGAGACAACATTCGGTGGAGTAGGAGGAGAAGACGACAGCGCGGCCACAACATCCTGAGGCGGAGTCTGCCGCGCCCCGACAGCTGAAGTGGCGGTGGCAGGCAAGAGCACCTCGGGAGCCACTTGGGCCGTGGGGGTTGAGCTCGCCCCAGCCGGCTCAGCCAGGCCTCGCGAGGACGACCGGGCAGGAGAAGCATGTGCGTCGCGGTCACCCTCCTTCACGGGCAGAAGCGCTTCCATGGATGGAACCTCGGGAGCCCCCTTCGGCTTCTTTGCGGCGGGCGCCAGCCTACACAAGAGATGCGGACGTCAAGCCTCAGAAGCAGAGCAAGAAATAAAGACAAGAATCGAGTACTTATGGGTCATCGCCAGTGAGCTCAAGCGGCCTCCGGCCAAATTTGAAGCCTGAAAGCCGGCTGGAAGGGTCAACCTCGGGAAGCTTGGAGGCGGAAGGTGCGCCTGTGGTCCGCCCCGGGGCCGGGGCAGACCCGCGGGAGATCAGCCCGGTCCTGTCCTTCTTAGGGATCGGGGGCGAGCTCCCGCCGTCCTGCTCGTCGTTGTCCTCGTCGTCGTCTTCGTCGTCATCGCTCGGAGAGAGGAGGAGAATGCGGGACCCGCGCCGGGGGAGGGGAGCCCTCGACTCTCCGTCAGTCGCCTCGGAGTCAGGCCCTTTTCCCCGGTCCCCTCCTTCCTCCTCTTCGCTAGAGTCATCGGAGGGCACGTCCACCGGTTCCTCTGGAGTTTCCATGGGCACGGGCCCATCCCCGTTGAAGTCGGGCATGGACCCTACTACCCGCTCCCAGTCGTCGTGGAGGAACAAGGGCGTAGGAGCGCCCGCCAACCTCGCCACATCGCCCCCGACCAAAGATTGGAGGACAGCAGCTAGATCTCCGTCGGCTAAGGCCGCGGGGCTCGGACGGGGCCTCCACATCGGAAGTGAGTACTGCCGAAGCAGAGCCAGCTGGTGCTCCAGGAATTCCCTCAGCAGTGACGCGCCGGTCAGCTTCGCCGCCACCGCCGTATTGGCCGGCCTCAGATCTGCGTCCATCTTCTCCAACATCAGCTTCGCGCGGGGGTCCGTGAGCTCCGCTCGACCCAATCGCTGGAGCTCGTGGGATGCTCCGTGGGCAAGATTAGCTGAGGGTGGATGCGCCCAGCATCCACCAAGACCCACTTGCTCCTGAAGCCCTCAATCCTTTTCCCGGGGTTCGAAATGGCAATGGCGCCACCGTACGCGATGAAGCTCGCGCACGCGGAAGCAGTACCACGAGAGGTCCGAAGGTAGAAGTAGTGGCGCAGCAAGGCCACTGAGGGCTGCACCCCTACGTGAGCCTCGCAGTAATAGGCGAAGATTGCCAGGAGAAGGACGGAGTTGGGGTGGAGATGCAGGGCTTGTAGCTTATAGTGGCGGAGGACAGAGAAGAAGAACTCGGAGAAGGGAGGCACCAGGCCAGCAGCAATGGCACTTACGAAGAGCGGATAGAAGGTGCTCCCTTGACCCTTAGGGGTGGCGGAGCTGGCTTTAAACACCTTCGCCCCATTGATGCCCCGCGCCGTCGCCATCCGGCGCAATCGGGCAAGGCTCGCCTCCGACACGTTCGGCGGGTCGAGGGCAGACGAGTACCAAGCTATGGTCGGGGGCTGACGAGGCGCCATGGCTTCCTAGGTCACACGGTCGGAGTGGATCTGGAAATTTTGGAGGAAGGAGAGGCGCAGGAAAGGGGATCTGAGCAGCAACCGGGGAAAGCAAGAAGCAAAGCCTAGGTGGATGCCGCTCCTTTATCAACTCACGCGGTTGCTAAGGCGCCCACGACCAACCAACCGCCACGCGGCGCCCAAGGCCACAGGCTGTTAGGGCCCGCGGCGCTTCACTCTTGCCCTTCCGCCTCCCTGCACGACCAAGTCCGGGCGCGCCTTGGGCCCGGGGGCTACTGTCGGCGTTGTGGGAACGGGGGTCCCTAGACTTGCCTGCCTGCGGCCTGTGGCGTGGCTCAAAGGGGGGGCCAGCGCGGCCCATCTTCACCAACACAAACCCAAGACCCTCGCGAGGGGCCAAGACTCGCAGGGCGGACGATGCGGAGCTTCCTCAGGCGCGGCCTCGTCAGGCTGGCTCATGAGGAGGTGGAGAGATCAAGGTGGGGTACCTCACGAGGTGCCCGTGACGCAAGCCATGATGACCGGGAGCGCCAGGCGGGTGCCAGCCCGCGCAGTGTCCTCCCTTCCTCTTTGGTGCAAAGGGGGCAAGGGCAGCCGCGGAGTACCAAGGCATCAGGCAAAGGTTGCCATTTCGGTGCAACGAGACCAAGACCAGGAGGACTACAAGATGGAGGTCACCGTGGAGCCCAAGACGGCGTCATCACCAGAGCTTTGCGCAGGCGAAGACTACTTTTGTCAGGATAGTTGATACTAGCTGTCCCCCTTCAAATTAGCCCGCCATTGTTGGCTCCCTTCCCGCTCGATATTTGGGAAGAGGACCAGGGCCTCTATAAATAGGACCAGCCACCCACAGAGCAAGAAAAGAAGGCAGAGGGGAAGGCAGAGGGAGAGACGGGGCTGAGAAGAGAGCTGAGCCGGAGAGTTGGAAGGATAGAGAAGATCAGAAAGAGAGAGAGAGAGAGAGAAAGGTGACTGCGCTCCTCCTAGCAGTTCATCGCCCCAGCTAAGAACAGACCCTCGCGAGGCTGTTCTTCCTTGTATAGTTCATCATCATCAGCCCAAGAGGCAATCCACCACACCACACACTGGAGTAGGGTATTACACCACAACGGTGGCCCGAACCAGTATAAACCCTGTGTCTCTTGTGTTGTTCTTTCCTTAGTTTAGATCTTTGCAAGGCGGAGGGGTGCAGGTAGGTAGAAAGCGAAATCTCCGCGCGCACCCCAGTGTTCGAACCTCAAGGGTCTGCCGGAACCCGAAATCCGACAGTCTTGGCCTTGGCGTCATTCTAGTTCTCTTGAGCTTCGGTCTTACCCTGGCTCACCTCCCTTGCCTTGCTTGGTGTGGTGGTGCCCGTGGCTCAGACTGCCCGTGCACAGTTATAGGGATACAAAAAGTGTACCCCTCTTTTTGTACACCGACAGGAGCCCCCGGGCCTGGGCCACACATAAGCGCAATGCGTTATTGGGCTAGGCCCAAAAACGGTGCGCGGGCAGGCGGGGCAGTTTTTACCGCGGTAAGATTCTTCGCGCGCTGCACTTCCCACGATTCCCGCGCGTGGCGCGGCGTGGGGAGGCACGTGTGACGTGGGCGGCATGCATGGGGTTGGTTCCCGCAGGCATGCGTCACATCGTAGTAAAGGGGCGGTTAGCGCCTTCCCCATAAACGGAGGGAGGCGTGGAGGCGCGGCCCATTTACTGAATGGGGCTGAGGCGCGGTCTTCAAGGCATCCAGTCCCCATGATCACGGGGTGGGGAGTGGTCATCTCACCCGTCCCCTCGGTTCTGCACGTCCGCCACGTGTCTCCCATGCGCCTGGGGTGGCAAACGATGGAGGCGGGAAACCGGGCCGTCGCTGGTTGGGGCGGCTGGTCGGTCCTGGCTCCTTGCGCCTTTCGTATCTTGATTGGCCGAGCGGGGCGGCCGAGCCCCAACCCCGATCCTTTATAAAGAGCGGGAGGGGGATGGCGTCCCACATTCTTTCATCATCTTCTTCCTTCAGCTTCTGCTCCTCCCTTCCATCCGTCATGGAGAGAGGGAATCCTGGTCCTTCAACAGTGGCGGCGAGGGTCGCCGCTCGACAACGCGTCCCTCCTTCTCCTGCACCCGCGGTGGTAGAGCCAGCCGCGAGGGGAAGGGGGAGGGGGCGAGGCCGTGGGCGAGGCCGGGGCGCTCGGGGAAGAGGAGGACGGGGTGGCACGCCAGCTTCGCCTTCGCCAGCAGCTCCTCCTCCAATGGAGGGCCATGTTAGGGATGACCCTTGTGAGTTCTTCGTCAGGCTGCGCCGGCCGCCGCGCCGTCGCCTTCGTCTCCCAACTCCATTTGCGCGGGAGATGGAGCTGGATCCGCCGGAGTCGTTGCGGCTGCACATGAGGGGCTGCGGGATCAGTGGCACGCGGGTCCGCGTCGACTTCCCCGCCCCTCACGTGATGTATCTTTGTCGGGGATGGAAGACGTTTGCTCATATCCACCGCTTGACGGAGGGGCTCACTCTCCATTTTAAGCTGATGGAGGGTGGCCTTCTCTCCATCAAGGTCTTCGGGTGTTTTGGGACCCGTGCAAGGTGCTGCGTGGAGAGCTATTCTGATAGTGAAGACTCCTCCTCGGGCGGGAGCGACGAGGAGGACAGCGGCAGCGACGATGAGGGTAGTAGGCGGCAGGATGACGGGTCCGATTAAGTGTCGGGTGCCGCTCCGTGCGGCACCGGCGACCCCATCATCCGTGTCGCCGGCTCCTTGAACTTCTCGGGGTCGTCTCCTTGGGCGGCTGGCGTTGGGAGGCTGTGGAAGAGGAAGAGGGCGGGCGGCAAGGCCGTCAAGTCGGAGTACGCGGGCACCGACGCCTTCGACGCGTGCTGACGTCCTGCCGCCTCGCCTTCGAGCTCTGCTTCCGGCGCCACCATCACCATCCAGCCTTTGGACGGCCACCAAGATGTTCTCTTGGTGTCTTCTGCCACCCGTAGCTCGCCTAGGCGCTCCTTTTGTCCCTTTCGCCTCCTTGACCTGCCTCCTGAGGAGAGGGACAAGAAAGGGATTACGGGCACCTTATCTCTTTTTAGTTTGTAAGCCTTCAGGCCTTTGTTGAATTTAAAACTTGTAATCCCATCATTCATGTTTTTCATTCCCTATGGACTGTACCTGAGTGGAATGTTTTTTTAATGAAAAAGGGATGCTTGCCGGGTCATTTGTTTGCGGGTGGAACCCACGACAAGGAGTAAATCCTTGATATCTTCAAGATAAACATTTCTTTGCCCGGCGACAGGCCTTGCCATCTCCCCACTTCGCTCGACCTTCCTCACGCCTTTGGCGGAGGCAGGGATGAGGCGGGTTCAGGCTCCTTGTTTCATCCTTTCGCTGCCGCGACTACGACCAAACTTGGCCCCAGGAACGAGCCCTGGGGCCTAGAGTTAGGGGAGCACGGTAGCTTAGGGCAAAACGAGGTTTCACATACCTCAGTCCATAATGGAATGCATGATAAGGGATGAAGAACTTATCTGAAGCTGCAGTCCCCGACAACCCTGGTTCGCTGTGGGTGAATCTTTGCTCTTGCAGCCCCCGGCAATACTGGCTTGCCGGGGGCTAGATGCTGGTATGTTCCTCTTTTTTCCCTCCCCAAGTGGTTCGGCACGGATATCTGTGTGTCCTGTGAACCAAAGAAGACAAAAGAAAGACAAAGAGACGCACACTCGACCTCTAAGCTAGAGGTTAGTCGCCGCTAAGCACTATCAACCCTAACCAAGGACGAGACTCGACCTAGCATGCATGCTATAACTTAGGGCGCCAGTGCTTCATTTATGCTCAGGGTCTGCGCCTGGCTTTGTACAAAGGGTTACATGCGTCATCGGCAAGGCTCGTACAAAAGGTGGCTTGCCGGGGGGGCCGGTAAGCCGCGCCTCACGGGTAAAACTTGCGAAGATGCTCAATGTTCCAGAAGTTACTCACCGGAACGGCATCTTCGGTCTCCAGGCGGACTACGCCGAGCCTGGTGACTCGTATTACCCGATAAGGGCCTTCCCACTTTGGCGTCAACTTGTTGGAATTCTTGGCCGATTGAACGCGCCGAAGAACAAGGTCGCCTTCCTCAAAGCTTCGTGCATGAACCTTGCGGCTATGGTAACGGCGCAAGGCTTGCTGGTAGCGCACTGCTCTCACTGCCGCCCGAAGACGATCTTCCTCAAGGAGCGTTGCGTCATCTTGCCGCAATTGCTCTTGCTCAAGCTCGTCATAAGCGAGTACTCGAGGTGACCCGTATATGAGTTCCGTGGGGAGAACTGCTTCTGCCCCGTATACCAGAGCAAAGGGTGTCTGGCCGGTGGCTCCATTTCGTGTCGTTCTGATTGACCAAAGAACCACTCGCAATTCATCAATCCAGCGCCTTCCACTCTTGTGCAGTCTGTCAAAGGTCTTTGTCCTCAGGCCTCGCAGTACTTTAGCATTTGCCCTCTCAGCTTCACCATTGCTTCGTGGGTGAGCAACGGAAGTGAAACAGACCTTGCTGCCGAGGTCTTGAATATATTGCATGGAGGTGTGGCTTGTGAACTGCGTGCCGTTGTCGGTGATAACCTTGTTGGGTACACCAAAACGGCACACCAGTCCTTTGAAGAACTTGACGGCTCACTGTGCTGTGACCTTCCTCACTGCTTCCACTTCTGGCCACTTTGCGAACTTGTCGATTGCAACGTACAAGTACTCAAAGCCCCCGACAGCTCGGGGGAAAGGGCCCAGTATGTCGAGCCCCTAGACCGAGAAAGGCCAGGAGAGAGGAATGGTTTGAAGGGCTTGAGCTGGCTGATGAAGCTTCTTTGAATGGAACTAACATGCTTCACACCTGGTGACTAGTGTCGTCGCATCCTGGAGGGCGGTGGGCCAGAAGAAGCCTTGCCGAAACGCTTTGCCAACAAGGGCCCTTGACCCGATGTGGGATCCACATATGCCTCCATGTATCTCTGCCAACAGCCCCAGTCCTTCCTCTCGAGGGATACACTTCAATTTCACGTCGTTCGGCCTCTTTCTGTACAGGACGTCATCGACGAACTAGTACATAGTAGAGCGGTGGGCTACTTTTTCCGCTTCTTCCTGCTCCTCAGGAAGTTCCCCTGTTTGGAGGAATCAGACGGTATGTTGTGCCCACGCTGGAGCCTGGGGCTCGATGGCGAGGACTAAAGGCATTTCCTCCGCTATCGGAGCGGCTGTCTCCATGGCAAGAGCTTGATGCTCTGTCGAAGCTAGCCGTCCTGTGGCGGGCTCAGTGTCTCCGGCAACATCCTTGCCGGCGGCTTTGGGGAGCTCGGCGGGAAAGTACTTGCCGGGCACTGATTTTCTCCTCTTATTCTGCTCTGTTGATGGATCAACGGATGGTTGAGTTAGCTGAAGCACAAAGGTACCTGGTTCCACAGGTAGCTTGAGGGCGGCACGTTTTGACAGGTAATCGGCGATATCATTCTCCGCTCGGGGAACGTATTCTGCCTGTATACTGTCAAAACGCTCTTCCATCTTTCTCACTTCATCAACGGGCTCTGGTAATCCTTGTTGACTTGCTTGACGACAAGTTGCGAGTCGCCTCTGACGACGAGTTTCTTGATTCCGAGGTCCGCCGCGATCCTAAGACCGGCAAGCAGCCCTTCGTACTCAGCCATATTGTTTGTTGACACCTCCCTGGGGAAGTGCATCTGGATCACGTACTTGAGGTGCTCTCCGGTGGGCGCGACAAGCAGTACGCCAGCCCCGGCGCCCTGTAAGGAGAAAGCTCCATCAAAGTACATGACCCAGTCGCAACTTGCCTCCTTGCCGGGAAGATAAGTCTCTTGGGTTTCTTCGTCAAGCGTCGCGGTCCATTCTGCAATGAACTCCGCCAGGACTCGGCTTTGAATCGTCGAGGTACCCTCAAACTTGAGGCCAAAGCTGGACAGTTCTAGTGCCCACTCTACGATCCTTCCCGTTGCGTCTGGATTGTGCAATATCCGTTGTAGAGGGAGGCGAGTGACGACAGTGATTTCGTGCGCCTGGAAGTAGTGACGCAGCTTCCTCGAGGCCATAAGAAGGCCGAAGAGCAGTTTCTGCACACCGGAGTACCTCGATCTAGCCCCCTGCAGGAGGGAACTAACAAAGTAGACCAGGTGCTGCATCATTTTCTTCTTCGGCGGCACTTCAATTGGCTGCGTCGTCTCGGCATCGGTGGCATCGGGCTCCGTCGCTGCTATTACCTCATCATCGATTTCTCTCTGCACCACTAGTGCGGCGCTGACCACCTGGTTCATTGCCGCCAGGTACAGCAGCAATGGTTCCTGTGGCCTAGGCGCAACTAGTATTGGCGCGGAGGAGAGGTACCTCTTCAAATCTTGCAATGCTTGAAAAAGGGAAGGGCGCGCTCGGCGGACTTGGAAATGAACCTGCTCATGGCGGCGATGCAACCAGCAAGCCGACGCACATCCTTGACTCGCTTGGGCGCTTCAATCTGCTCTATAGCTTTGATCTTGTCCGGATTGGCCTCTATCCCATGCTGTGACACAAAGAACCCGAGAAGCTTGCCAGATGGGACGCCGAAGACGCACTTCTCAGGGTTCAGCTTGAGATTGATCTTGCGTAGGTTTGCAAATGTTTCATGTAAATCCGATATGAGGGTTGCCCTGTTCTTGGTTTTGACCACTATATCATCCATATAAGCTTCCATATTTCTATGGAGCTGGGGTTCAAAACCAATCTGGACCGCCCTTGCAAACGTTGAACCAGCACTCTTCAACCCGAAAGGCATCCGTATAAAGCAATACGTACCACATGGGGTGATGAATGCCGTTTTCTCTTCATCTTCCCTTGTCATGAAGATCTGGTGGTAGCCGGAGTAGGCATCGAGGAATGACAACAGATCACACCCAGCTGTGGAGTCAACAATCTGGTCGATGCACGGCAACGGGAAGGGGTCTTTGGGACAAGCCTTATTAATATCTGTGTAATCAATACACAGCCTCCACTTCCCATTTGCCTTGCGCACTACTACAGGATTGGCCAACCACGTTGGACGGAGCACTCCTCTTACCAAACCGCTGCTTCCAGTTTCCGGATCTCCTCTGTGATGAACTCTTGTCGTTCCAAAGCTTGCTTTCTGACCTTCTGCTTGATGGGCCGCTCATGAGGACAGACAGCAAGGTGGTGCTCAATCACCTCCCTGGGAACGCCAGGGATGTCGGATGCTTGCCATGCAAACACATCAACATTCACCCGCAGGAAGGTGATGAGCGCGTCTTCCTATTTGTCATCAAGGGTGGAGCTTATGGTAAAAGCTCCTCCCGTGCCGTCCTCCTTGACAGAAACCTTCTTGGTTCCCGGCGGTGTGGCCCTGGACTTCTTGTTTCTGTTGGTGGAGCTCTCTGGCACGTCCTCGACGGGAGCGCTACACTCCGAAGAGGTGCGCTTGCCGGAGTGGGTGCCTGAGGTCTCACCGGTCTTCTTCTTTTGCCTTCCCATGGCTCCAACGGCAGGAGCAAGCGCCTTGGCAGTGGCGGCTGCTGCAACTGCTTGTTGGTAGAGTTGGTCAGCGCAAATTAGCGCATCCTTCTTGTCTGATGGGACGGTGATGATCGTCACAGGCCCCGGCATCTTCAGGGTGTTGTAGGCATAATGTGACGCCGCCATGAACTTGGCCAGCGCTGGGCGACCAAGGATCCCGTTGTAAGGCAAGGGGATCTTGGCAACATCGAACACAATCCTTTCTGTCCTGTAGTTCAGATCACTCCCAAAAGTCACGGGCAACGTGATCTTTCCCTTTGGTTGACTTCTTCCAAGGTTGACCCCCTGAAACGTGCCCGTCTCTTCGAGGTCTTCATCAGGAATCTGCAATTTCTCGATCACGGTAGGCGAGATTAAGTTCAGACCGGCCCCGCCATCGACTAGCATCTTTGTCACCTTGAGGTTGCGTATTGTTGGCGAAACCAACAATGGCAAACACTCGACTGCAATAGTGCGATCAGGGTGATCCTCAGTGTCAAAAATGATAGGTGTGCTGGACCACTTCAGCGGCCTTTGGGCATCAAACGACGGTTCCGCCGCTGTAATCTCACGCGCCCACTATTTAAGCTGGCGGTGAGAGGTATGCAGCGAGGCGCCGCCATCGACGCACATGGCCTCTGTAGCTTTCTGAAATCCTTGGTCACCAGACTCATCGTCCTCTTCGTGATCATCGTCTTCTGGCTTTTTGTCACGGCCCCGGGCAGGCCTCTCCTGCTGTTTATCTTTGCCGCGACGGCCCGCCTGGCCGTCATGCTTCTTGCCGAACCCCTCAGCACCGTCTTGGCCTTTCTCCTTGTCCCGCCTCTCATATTCAGCCCTCTGCTTCTCAGCAAGGAGCTCAACCTATCGACAGTTCTGGAGATCATGGCCTTTGGTGCGATGGATCTTGCAGTATTGCTTGTCGGAGTTTCCTGGCTTCTCGGCAGGCGACACATCCGGCAATTTCCTTGCTGGGGTCATCTGCTTGGTTTTCTTAGCGGAGCCGGCGTCGCCAGATCCCTCGACGGCAAGCACAGCTTTACCTTTGCGCTTCCTATTGCGGCGCCGACCTTTCTTCGCCGGGGCGGCAGTATCCTCATCTGAGGAGTCGGTTTCCACGCCGGCATCTTCGCCGGGGTACTTCCTTCCCTCTTCAGCTCGGGCACATTTGTCAGCAAGAACATAGAGTTCTGCCACATCTTTCACCTTGTTCATTGCCAGTTCTTCGCGCATCTTGCAGTTACGCATGTTCTGATGGAACACGCTGATGATGGCGGCAGGGTGAACATCAGGGATATTATACTGTACCCAGTTGAACCTCTGTATATACTTGCGCAGACTCTTGCCTCCCTTCTGGGGAATGACATGCAGGTCGCTTGCTTGGCCATGGGCTTGGTGACCTCTAGTAAAGGCGCCCACAAACTCATGGCACAAATCCGACCAGGAGGAAATAGAGTCTACCGGCAAGTGCATCAACCACGACATGGCATTGGGTTTAAGAGCCAATGGAAAGTAATTCGCAAGCACCTTATCGTCGCGGGCTCCGGCGGCTTGCATCGCGATGGTGTAGATGCTGAGGAACTCAGACGGGTGAGTCTTGCCGTTGTACTTTTCGCCAATGTCAGGTTTGAAGGTACGGTGAGTGGGCCACTGGAACTGCCGCAGCTCATGGGTAAAAGCCGGACAGCCTACCTCGTAAGGTAGGCCTCCAGGGCTCTCCGGGGCCGGGTGGTTCACAGGAGGCCCTGCTCGCCTGTCTGACTGGTGGCGCGCTCCGCGCCGGCGCTCGATAGTGGTTCGAGCGTCTTCATGGGCTCGTTCCCGAAGAACTTGGCGCTGGTCACAGTGGGTCCGCGGGTCAGACGATGCTATGGAGATGTCGTCGCCCACGACGTCGCGACGAGCCGGCGTCCATGGGACCGGATGGGGAAGAGGTGAATGCACCATGGTTGCGGCGCCGCCGGCTTTTCCGCCACTGGTCCGCGGGACTCCATCGGAGCGTCGACCCGGGGGCCCCACCGGGCTTGGTTCGTCTTTGTTGGCCACCGCAACAAGGCTTCGGATATTGGCTCTCCATTCGTCGAGTTTCCCCATAGTGGGAGGAAAGTCGAGGAGCAACTGCGCGCGCGCCAGGGCCTCTGCTGGCGTCGGTGGCAGCAAAACCTGCACGGATCGCGACGCGCATCGACTTCTGACCATGTCAGAAGGAACTCTATCACGACCCCGCGGTCGCATGCCGTTTTCACCAGCGCCTCGGCGAGTGGGCAGGTCTTTTACGTCCCGGGAGTGGTGCTCGGGGCTCTTCCCGCGGCGACGCCCGGGATCTTCGGCGTGATTACGCCGTTCATCGCGCGCTGCCTGGGAGGAGCGCGCTGTTGGCGCCGGCGTGGGAGTCTTGGAGGCCCTTGCGTCGCCTTCGGGCGGGGCGGCGATGACCTTGGAAGGCCCCGCTCCACCCGCGAAGGGCTGGGCTCCGCCTTTGGATTTGGCGACGTGTGGCCCGTTACCAGGCGCACAAACATCGCCGCCTCCCAAACTCCGGCTGCTGGGATGGTGTTGGTGTTCGCGAGCAGCGCCCCGGGTCCTTTCTGCGACCGGTCCGCTGCTCGCCCGCGTCGGGACGGGCTGTCCGGCTTCCGACTGGCCAACTGCCACCGTCGTCTTCTTCTTGGGCGCCATGATGATGAAGAAGCGCCGAACTAACTGCTAAAGCCGATTCTCACAACTGCGCCCCCCTACCTGGCGTGCGAAAGATGTCGGTGGGAACGACACCTATGGGATCACAAGAATCCCTACTGTGGTTAGCGGGGCGCGGGGTCGTGAGAAGAGCGGATCAAACAGATAGCACACGGTTCGTTTATCCAGGTTCGGGCCGCGAGGATGCGTAAAACCCTACTCCTGCTTTGGTGGATTGTATATCTGTGTTCTTGAGCTAGCTATGGGGCGTGAGGAGCTCCAAAAAGCCGAATCCTTCTCCTGGTCGCCTCGGGCCTCCTTTTATAGAAAAAGGGGTTGCCACAGTGGCACACAGGAGGTGGAAAGGGTACAGTGATGCGAGGTTATCCCTCGCATTACATGACAAGGCGCATTTAATGCGTCTTGCTTAGGTGTCCTTGCTTTATCAGGGACGGGGGAGAGACTTGTCTCGCCCGTCGCCGCTCCTCCTTGTGTAGACACGCGCCCTGGCCAGCGATGCCTGCGATGCCACGTAGGTAGGCAGGCAGCTGAGGTGGCGCAGTGGTGGGTCTTCACGAAGATCTGCATGCCGCCACGCAGGTGCCTGCCCAGCTGGTTGGGTCGGCAGCTGCATGCATGCGGTGGTGGAGGTTCAGTCGGCGTGGGCCTAATGGTGGCCCTGCGGGTGTCCTCGGTAAGGGCCTTGCCGGTGCCCCGGCAAGGGTCTTGCCGAGGCGCCTGCTGTCATCCCCGACAAGGCGCTTGCCGGGGGCCTTGTGGTCTTCCTCGGCTGGGATCCCGCCAAGGGTTGTCGTCTCCTTAGTGCGTATCTGATCTTGAATGTCTTCACAAAGATATGCATGCCGCCACGGGGATGTCTCCCGAATCCTTGCCCTTTGGGGCCAGTGGACTCAAGGGTGATTTACTCCATAGGCGTGGGACGAGTCGCCGCGGCAAGGGTCTTGCCGGGGCTGCTAGAACTGTCTCCCGGCAAGGATCTTGCCGGGGGGTCCACTTCGTCCCCTTTGCTCTTCGTGGTCTTGGCCTTGGCGTCATTCTAGTTCTCTTGAGCTTTGGTCTTACCCTGGCTCACCTCCCTTGCCTTGCTTGGTGTGGTGGTGCCCGTGGCTCAGACTGCCCGTGCACAGTTATAGGGGTACAAAAAGTGTACCCCTCTTTTTGTACACCGACATTCGGATACCAAAGATGCCAACGGCAGACAACGTCGTAACAGACCAAAGCACCGCAATAACGGCAATAACACCGAGGATACGGCAATCAATGCCGGATTCAGAGGCTCTAGATCCGGTCAGTGGAAAAAGGCATTTAAAAGAAGTACTCCGGCTCCGTCCAGTTTGGATCGCATACTGGATCGCTCGTGTCAAATCCACGGCACCCCCGACAAGCCAGCCAATCACACCAACAGAGAATCCTGGGTGTTCAAGCAGGCCGGCAAGTTAAATGCCAAAAACAAGGACAAGGGGATGCATAGTGATGACGAGGAGGAGCCTCGGCCGGCGAACACGGGAGGACAAAAGGGGTTCCCCCCACAAGTGAATACGGTGAACATGATATACGCAACCCACATTCCCAAGAGGGAGCGGAAGCATGCACTAAGGGACGTCTATGCGATGGAGCCCGTCGCCCCAAAGTTCAACCCATGGTCTGCTTGCCCGATCACCTTTGATCGCAGGGATCACCCCACTAGTATCTGTCATGGCGGATCAGCCGCACTGGTCCTAGACCCCATCATCGACGGACTTCATCTCACTCGAGTCCTTATGGACGGCGGCAGTAGCCTGAACCTTCTCTATCAGGATACAGTGCGAAAAATGGGTATCGATCCCTTGAGGATCAAACCCACCAAAACCTCCTTTAAGGGTGTCATCCCAGGTGTAGAGGCCCATTGCACGGGCTCAATCACACTAGAAGTAGTCTTCGGATCACCGGACAACTTCCGAAGCAAGGAGTTAATCTTCGACATCGTCCCGTTTCACAGTGGCTGTCATGCACTGCTCGGACGAACTGCATTTGCAAAATTCAATGCAGTACCGCATTACGCATACCTCAAGCTCAAGATGCCAGGACCTCGGGGGGTCATAACAGTGAATGGAAACACAGAACGCTCGCTCCGCACGGAAGAGCACACTGCGGCCCTCGCAGCAGAAGCACAAAGCAGCCTTTCAAGGCAAACCACTAATTCGGTGATGCAGCCCCCGAACTCCTTCAAGCGTGTCCGGAGTAAACTGGAACATGATTGCCTGGCACGTTCAGAGCTCTCCTAGCAATTCAGCCCCCGTCCCAGTCCCAGTCAAGCGACGAAATCCGTGCTGCGCGTACATAATTACGCACTGAAAATACCATGGACATAGGCGGGGGCACGATCAGGGCACGTCCCGCAATGCGGCTTAACTGCCCTCGGGGCTGTATATCTTTATAATTTCTTTTCTCTTTCAGGGCCTAACTCTCTGGAAGTCCTTTCCGGAAGTATGATTGTCGGACACATTACGGGAAGGAACAACCAAGGCTGCAAGAAGCTAAGATGTACACGGGAACCCCCAGGTGGTCTCTCATAATAATACCCGCTTTCTATACACAGCTTGCCCTTGGATAGGACATTTCGAATAGTCCTACTTTCTGCTTATTGCACTACCTGTACCAGTACGCTTCGACGTATTATTTAAATAACAATGCATAGCATAAGTATATTATTGCATTATTCATTCTTTTTTTCTTCCTTTATGTCCATTTGCGACAATCCACACCCGACAATTCGCGTACGGTCAGTACGCCAGGGGCTTTCGTTTACCCCATAATACGGCGCAAGAAGTCCGAACACTTTCGAAAGTGCGGCACCCCGAACTTATAGCATTATATGCATCAGCTCTGAATCATGTCTTGGGTCAATAGTTGGGTTTGCCCGGCTCCCATGCTTTGGTACCTTACATTTCGCTATATCGGCTAAGGTAGCGGTGGGAGAACTACTGCGATTGTGTCCGGGTTCTTCCGGACGAGCACCTCAGTAGAGAAAGCCAAAAACTGACTGTCATGATAAGGCGAGAGACTGGTCGCTGTTCGAGAGGTCTCAAGTCCTTAAAGACTTTTTCCGCTTCGGGCGAGGAGTCGGCCTTGTCTGGCTTAGGCGTGTATAGCGCCCTAAATTCGGCCTTACGAATACCAGGGGCTTCGCCAAAATTTAAAATTGTAGACTTCTATGGTTAAGTGAGAGTGATAAAGCATTATAGTCCGATTGCCTGGTTCATTGCGCTGGACACCTCCCTTGAAGGACCCAAAATTGGGGTAAAGAGTGCTCAGGTTTATCTCGAACACCCCAGTACTAGTTACATGGGGGCAGAAGCCGACGACTGGCCAACTCTCAGATTTTATAAACGGCCGCACAGAAGGTAATATTTTAAATTAAAAAAGCGTCGCATGGCACAAATGAACTCGTTTCATATTACAGGATCACATGAGCATGTTCATTCAAAAATTACATCCTTGGCACATTCATCCGCCACAAGGCGGGAACCCTTCAGGACACTCTCATAGTACATCTCGGGGCAGCGATGCTCCTTGCCCTCCGGCGGCCCCTCCTTCACCAGCTTCACGGCATCCAGCTTCGCCCAGTGCACCTTTGCCGGGGAAAAAGCCCTGCGCGCACCCTCGATGCAGACGGACAGCTTTATGACTTCAAGCCGTGGGCAGGCGTCGACGAGCCGCCTTACCAGACTAAAGTAGCTGCCGGACAGGGGCTCGCCAGGCCACATCCGGACTATAAGGCCCCTCATGGCTTGTTCGGCCGCCTTGTGAAGCTCGACCAACTGCTTCAGCTGGTCGCTCAAGGGCACGGGGTGTTCGGTCCCAGTATACTGAGACCAGAAGAACTTCTCCGTCGAGCTCCCCTCCTCATCTCGGTAAAACTCCGCGACATCCAGTACACTGCGGGGAAGATCTGCAAACGCTTCGGAAGAGCTCCGAACTCGGGTAAGAAAAAGGAAAGTCTCCTTCACGTGCTTGCTTTGCATAATGAATGCCTTACCCGCTGATATCTTCTTCACCGCATCAATCTCCTGGAGGACCTTGTGGGCTTCAGCCTTGGCACTCCGGGCGCTTTCAAGCGCCTGCGCGAGCTCGGGCTCTTGCGTCTTAGAGTCAAGCTCCAAGGACTCGTGTTTTTTGGCGAGAGCCTCGAGCTCCTGCTGCACCTCATCCACTCGGGCTTCTTGTTTCTCCCGCTCAATGCGCTCCTTGGCCTCTTTGTCTTCTGTAAGGGCATATTTATCCCTAAGGTGTTTTGGTGATTGATGACAACGCGTTTGCGGACTAATCGTGTGCCTTGAGTATCCCAGACATTTCATCGCTAGGCACAAGACGGTTGGGTGCCCCTCGAAGACTGTTGAAGACGGCGTCTTTTCTACGTTTCTTTTTGGTGGATTTGAGTCGTAGGAAAGCCGTACTATTAAGAGGGGGTCCATGTTGGAAAGGGTTGGGTGGAATCATCACGTACACGCCTCCTTCTTGTCCCCTCCTTTTTCCCTTGGAGCTTCTTCCGCTTTCTCGCCTCCCTGGTTCTGGCTGCTATGTTGGGTCACGGTAGTACTGCTCCAAGGAAAGTGGTAGTATCGTAGGCACCAGCGGTAGTACCGTGCGGTGGCGCGGTAGTACCGCAGGTGCCCACGGTAGTACTGCTCCCCTGGAGCTGCACTACCACTGCCCACCAAGCTAGTACCGCTCCTTAGCGGTAGTAGGGGCGGATGTAATTTTTTACATCTGCACCTACCGCGGTAGTACCGCTTTCACTCCGCGGTAGTACCGCGCTATGCTGTCAGGCAGTAGTACCGCCCCTCGGCAGTACTACTGTGTCGGGTTTTTGCTTCTTCCGTTTCTTTGCAGAAGTAGTCACGGATGTTTCCTCCCCCTGGCTAGGAGATTTCTGCCTTGCGGTAGTACCGCATGGAGGCACGGTAGTACCGCATGCTCGGAAGTACCGCCCTTAGATCCTGCACGTCAGATCTGACCTTGCTGTCGCTGGGGTTGCGGCTGTACCGCGAGCCTATACGGTAGTACCGCATGGCCGTGCGGTAGTACCGCTTGGTAGCAAGCGGTAGTACCGCTGGCCTGGCGCGATAGTACCGCTGGCCGCGGGCTGGTTGGTGGGTAACGGTTGGATCTTTGTCCTACCTATATAAGGAGTCCCCTTCTTCCCCGTTGACTTATCTCTTCCAACCCTAAGCTCCATTATTGCTCTAAGCTCCATTTTAGCCCGATCTCACTCCCTAGCCAATCAAACTTGTTGATTTGTTCGGGAGTGGTTGAGAAGGCCTCGATCCACACTTCCACCAAGATAAATTTGATTCCCCCCACTAATCCCTTGCGGATCTTGTTACTCTTGGGTGTTTGAGCATCCTAGATGGTTGAGGTCACCGCGAAGCCATAGTCCATTGTGGTGAAGCTTCGTGGTATCGTTGGGAGCCTCCAATTGAGTTGTGGAGATTGCCCCAACCTTGTTTGTAAAGGTTCGGTCGCCGCCTCCAAGGGCACCAATAGTGGAATCGCGGCATCTCGCATTGTGTGAGGGCGTGAGGAGAATACGGTGGCCCTAGTGGCTTCTTGGGGAGCATTGTGCCTCCACACCGCTCCAACGGAGACGTACTTCCTCTCAAAGGGAAGGAACTTCGGCAACACATCCTCGTCTCCACCGTCTCCACTCTTGGTTATCTCGTGCCTTTACTTGTGCAAGATTATTTGTATCATATCACTTGCTTGCTTGTGTTCCTATCCTTGTTGCATCATATAGGTTGCTCACCTAGTTGCATATCTAGGCAACCTACTTTGATGCAAAGTTTAAATTGTTAAAGAAAAGCTAAAAATTGTTAGTTGCCTATTCACCCCCCTCTAGTCAACCATATCGATCCTTTCATCTTTGGCCTCGGACAGCGCCTTCTTCAGGGCCGCCACTTCGGTCGTGGCCCCTGACAAATTCATGATGATCCTATTATTTTACAACCGAACTTATTTTTAAAAGCATAGACAAGGTATTGCTTACCTTTGCTCTCCTCGAGCTGCCTCTTGGTAAGGCTGAGCTCGTTCTCGGACCGCTCCAGGCCCTGCTTTAGTGCAGAGACCTCCGCAGTACGTGCGGCAGCGGCCAGCAGTGAAGCCTGCACATACACATAGATATATTCTGATTATGACTCCTGAGTCATCATTTGATCCTCTATTCAACCTTTCTTCTCGAACACCGAACAGAGCATCAGGGGCTACTATCTATGCGGTAATACTTTCTTATACTTTGATTGCTTACCTCAAAGCCTGTTAGGAGGCTGGCGCAAGCTTCGGTCAGTCCGTTTTTGGCGGACTGAACCTTCTCGATCACCGCACTCATGATAGTGCGGTGCTCCTCGTCGATGGAGGCGCTGCAAAGTGCTTCCAGTAAGTTGTCCGGTGCCTCTGGATGGACAGAGGACACCGGCACGGGCGGCTGGCCCCCCTTAATGGGGGATCACCCGCCGGAGTCCGGAACCACCGAAGATTCCGGTGCAGTGTTCGGCTGGGGGCCGAACCTGGAGCCCATGGGAGTCCGGCTCCCTTTGCGCCCAGGGTCCGGAAGGTCGCCTCGAGGCGCCCCCAGGACTGCCTCCCCTTGGCCCGGTGCCTGTTGAGACAACACCTCGACGTTGTCTGCAGGGCAAGGGGTGGAGGCGGTCGAAAGAGAACCGTTGTTCATATCCGACGAGTCCAACGAACCGCTCGACGAAGATACATCGAGATGAGCTCGGGACGGACTGCATAATCATGTTCAGCATGAGAAGAAGCAATGCAATAAAACATACCATGAATTGCTATGGTGTCCGGATACTTACGACTTCGCCAGGGGCTTGACCCTGAGTAGCCACTCGTCGCCGTTGTAGGCGGCCGTCGTGGAGCAGTCCGGAGGGAGGGTCCTGCCCTTCTTGGACCCTTCGGCCTCCCCGGTTGGGTCGGCCTTCCTTTTCTTGTCTCCCCCGGCTGGGGGGAGAACTTTCCTCTTCCTCCTCCTCATTTTCGTGGGAGGAGGGCGCGTCGGAGTTATCGGACGATGAGTCCGATACAACCTTGCGCGGTTGCGCCGGAGACCCTTTCGGGTCCCCGCGGCCTTCTTCTTGGCCTTCTTCACCGGCACCTCGTAAGGTGCCGGAACCAGCATCTCCGTTAGGAGAGCGTCTGCAGGATCCTCTGGCAGAGGGGCGGGGCAATCGATCTGCTCCGCTGTCTTCACCCAGTCCTGTTAAAGGCATGGAAGGCTTAGATCCCGCATATGATTAAACTGGGGCAAATGGATACCCTGTGAAATATAAAAACTTACCGGATTGGTGCGGCGCTTTGCGCTGAGTCCGCGGTCCTCGGTGAGGGAAGGAGGTACCTCGGCGCCCTTGAAAAGCACCCTCCAGACATCCTCGTGCGTCGTGTCATAGAGCTCTCGCAGCGTCTGGTGCTTGGCCGGGTCGAACTCCCACAAGTTGAATACCCGTTGTTGACACGGGAGAATCCGGCGGAAGAGCATGACCTGGACCATGTTGACGAGCTTGATTTTATTGCTCATCATGTTCTTGATGCAGATCTGGAGTCCGGTCAGCTCTACCGAGGAACCCCAGGACAAGCCCTTCTCTTTCCAGGAGGTGAGCCGTGTGGGGATTCTGGATCGGAATTCGGGGGCCGTCACCCAGTTGGTGTCGCGCAGCTCGGTGATGTAGAACCACCCCGATTGCCACCCCTTTATGGTCTCCACATAGGAGCCTTCAAGCCAGGTGACATTAGGCATCTTTCCCACCATGGCGCCTCCGCACTCCGCTTGCTGGTCGACCACCACCTTCGGTTTGACATTGAAGGTCTTCAGCCACAGGCCGAAATGGGGCTTGATGCGGAAGAAGGCCTCGCACATGACGATAAACGCCGAGATGTTGAGGATTAAATTGGGGGCCAGATCATGAAAATCCAGCCCATAGTAGAAGATGAGCCCGCGGACAAATGGGTGGAGAGGAAATCCTAGTCCGCGGACAAAGTGGTTAAGAAAAACTACCCTCTCATGGGGTTCGGGCGTTGGGATGATCTGCCCTGCATCTGGCAGCCGGTGCGCGATATCCGCGGCCAGATATCCGGCTTCCCGTAACTTTTTGATGTTCTCCTCCGTCACCATCCACTTGCCTCCTACTCCGGACATACTTGGAGTGGTTTGAGAAGAGGAACGCGAGCTTGGGCGCTAGAGCTCGAGTGTGTGGGAATGGATAAGCGAGGAAGAAGAAGGCGTGGGTGAAAAGAGTGAATCTTTGTCCCTTTATAAGGGCAGAGGGGGCGATGCGCCTCCCCACTTGCCTGGTAAAATCGCTTATTCCCCAAGCGCCGTAATTAATGGCACGGTTGGGTTACCCACGTCCGTATTGATGAGAATCCCGTAATAAGGGGAACACGATCTCTGCTTTGATAAGACGTGTCAAGAAAACCGCCTCGCGATATGTGCGGTGCTGGTTGAGAAAAACGGTTCGAATAATGACCGGGCTAGGGCGTAATGTCATGCTATCAAAACGTGTCAGCAGAGTAGATTTGTGGAAATATTATTCTCTCTACGGTGGTATGTGGAACTTGTTTTGCAGAACCGGACACTATCCTTGTGTTCAAAATCTTCCATGGAGTATTCGGAGGAGGAACCCGCCTTGCAATGCCGAAGACAATACTGCGCGCCGGACTCATCGTCATTGAAGTCTGGTTCAGGGGCTACTGAGGGAGTCCTGGATTAGGGGGTCTCCGGACAGCCGGACTATATCCTTTGGCCGGACTATTGGACTATGAAGATACAAGATTGAAGAGTTAGTCCCGTGTCCGTACGGGACTCTCCTTGGTGTGGAAGGCAAGCTAGGCAATACGGATATGTAGATCTCCTCCCTTGTAACCGACTCTGTGTAACCCTAGCCCCCTCTGATGTCTATATAAACCGGAGGGTTTAGTCCGTAGGACAACATACAATCATACCATAGGCTAGCTTCTAGGGTTTAGCCACTACGATCTCATGGTAGATCAACTCTTGTAATACTCATATCATCAAGAACAATCAAGCAGGACGTAGGGTATTACCTCCATCAAGAGGGCCCGAACCTGGGTAAACATCGTGTCCCCTGCCTCTTGTCACCATCCGCCTTAGACGCACAGTTCGGGACCCCCTACCCGAGATCCGCCGGTTTTGACACCGACAGTTTTAGTCCTTTAACTTCTAAAGGATCGGCTAGAGATAGCCTTATGACTTGTTTATTTCAGTTCTTCACAATGTGATACTCTATATGTGCAACTATTTGCCGTGCAGTTCAATTTCATCAATAACAGTTTCAACAATACCACTATGAATTACGATATTTGGTTGTTGTCAAGGATATTGCAGTTAACATGCTTTTTTGTTTTTTTAACAATAACTAGTGTACTTTAGACCTGCACAATACCAATTTGAATGACTATTTGCTTGTTTTTAAATGTTATGCCTGATGCAGTTAACACACCTTTCCACTTCTTGTTTTGCTTAACTAGCGTGCTTAAGCCTGCACACTGAAGTTATCATTTGTAGATTATGTTGTCTACCATGGATATATTTGGTTGATGTTTAGCATGTTGTGCTTAACATGCCTTTATATGTACTCATGCAGGACAATATTGAGAACAATGTTGTTTTCCATTAAGGTTAGTTTCATCGCATTGCTTATATGTACTCACTGTTCAGAATATCGGTAGTTGGTACCATATAGCCTGGGGTTGATAAGGGATTAATCGTCGAATCGGACATTTCACTAAATATATTTGTAACCCATTTATCAGTAGGTTAACTAGGGTCATATTTAATATATCTGAGGCTACATAGCAACATGCATTATACTGAATGACTAAATATGCAATCCCAGGCTACATAGCAACAAGGAAGAGTGTTACCTTAATGTTATGATGATGTCTACATATACATGTAATAAAATCTTATATAATGGGGTGAAGGGAGTGTTGTAGTACATCATTTTTCAATTGTTGTTTAACTTATAATATTAACTTGGTGCTTTTAGGTACATACTCTCTCGTTCCAACACTCCTTCCATCCCATTAGTACAAAGTTAGTACAAAGCTGAGTCATCTATTTTAAAACGGAGGGGGTATATCATTGCCAAAGTTCCACACTTCGACCCTTTCTGGGGCAATGAGATATTCATGAACCAACATCAAGTGAGGAAACTGATAACGATTGTTATTAAAATGGGTCCAAAGACGTCAATCGAACTATTTGTTTATACTTTATGCAAGACAACAGTGAACTGCAAGATGGTAAGTAAGAACCCTGTAGCTTCTTTTTACTGCCTGTAATGAGTTGTGTTAGATGACAATGTCTGAATCTTTTTTTTTTGCAATGGATCCTGAAGCAGTTTACTCAAGATTACCTCTCAAACTACATGATTGGCGGCCGACCATCACAAGGGGTTGGACTAGAGTCTTGCATGCCTTCTGCATCCAGGAGCGCACAATAAGGCCATTTCGATTCACCTTGTTCAGCAATCGGAATGTCTGTCGCCTCTTTCTTTACCATCAGTAATAGTACAAGTATAGAACACTGGTTCATCATTCTTTATTTGGTGCTTATGTAATTCTTAAACATATGTACCTGTGAATCGAATAATGCATTGGTTGTTTGAACCTGGTGGATATGAATAAAGCTATAGCCTACTTTCAAGTTTAAATTAGGTACAATTTTAAATAGCAACAATTAAATTAAGGCGAAATTACGGTGTGCGGGTCATTACGGTGCACACGGTTAATATAGCACAGCGTGTGTGATATACATCATAATCTGACATGGTTCACGGAGAGGAAACGTGTGTAACAATGCACACAGTTGCCGTTTGCAAAGCGTGTGTGATGTCAGACACTATCACATACGGGGCGGGAAAACTAAATGTGTGTGATTGTCTACCTATCGTACACGATTTATAATCATGAACTGTTTGTGATGTGCCAGGCATCGTAAAACTCTCGTGCCTGGAATCTGCCTGAAAAACTCCCGTGCCTGGAATCTGCCTGGTTTTAGGTAAAACCACAAAACTCCGACTGCAACGGCAATGCGAGCACAAATGAGTAGCAAGGATGAAGCATTTGGAATATTCGAGATATCGGAAATGGTTATATAGGGACAACTGTATGCATCAAGGCTCCCTATCCCCGATGGTTTCTGGGTCGTGTGGGGAGGACCCCCCTATCGCCGTCACTCACTAGGCGACGGTTCCAAATGCCCTCGCGAAAAGGGGTTAAAAACCGTTTGTATAGCACCGACGCGTACTAGTGCAGTTCTATTAATTACCATCACATGTTAAGATTTTAAGGTGTATTAAATCACTACATGCAAGGATGAAGAAAAAAATTCACCAATGCATGTAGTTCTTGGCAATTTAGTGGTCATGCATGGATGTGGTGTAATTAATACATCGGTATACACAACTTTTTGAGAAAACGAAAATACAAATTAAGTACTTTTGCAAACTATGAAACTAATTCCACCATTCATCATCTACCTTGTTTGAAGAGATTTTCAAATTAAGCCCTGTAAATCGGAAAGGAGGGAGTATCAAACATTGATTTCTTTACATAGATTTTGGTCTTTAAAGATTGATTGAGGATCACAGTGATTGATTCATTTACATAACAAAATTACTAAATTTGGTAGATAAAAATCGGATAAAATAAATTAGTGGGCTAAAAACTAGTTTAAATAAATTGGTGGGATACAGAAAACCGGTGGGGGGGGGGGGTTTAACCGGAATGGAGGCGACCCTACCAACTCACCATGGCATCAGGTCTGTGCCGATTCTAGTAGTATGCCGAGGAAAAATAAACCTATTGGTCATACAAAATATGAAACATAAAAAAAGGAAACCAAAAAAATGAAAGAAAAAAACGCACGCACGCGTCAAATGGATCGGCCAACTTTGATTATAGTTGATGTTTTGGTAAGATTTGATTTGATTTGGGTATGAGAAGTGGAAGGTGAGGAAAGTTTGGAGTTAGTTGGGATTTTTTTAGATTTGATTTGAATGAGTTAATGCATGAAGTTGTTTTGAGAAAGTGGTCGATTTTGATTGAGTTAATACACGCGTCAAATGGGCCTGCCAAAATTGGTTGCACTTAGCGAAATGACATCTGTAAGACGCTCATGTGCGTAATATAGAGTTTGCCGAGGGGTTAGTGGGAGTGAGGCGAGACTACCAACTCCCCCTTTAGGAGTAGAGATATGAGATATTTAGAGGGCAATCTTAATCAATAGCGCATGATCTGTCTTTTTTTCTTATTGGTGTTGATCCGGTGCGGATCCGGATTGGAAATGAACACTCAACAAGACCAGATTGGAGAGACCAAAGAAACCATATATAACCATGCATGCACGCCTCGCCAAAATCTTGCAGGGAAAAAACTGATTTCTCATCTTATGTCGAAAGAAAGACGTGTTAGAATGGACCACATTCAAAAGCCTTGTGATTGTGTGAGCATTGAGACCGCCGTCGGCGAGGATGGAAAGAAGGATACGTTTTTTAGGGGTATAATGATTCTTGATTCAACCAAGTTCAATGGAATTGTTATAATGTCATGTGGTTGAAAGGATCACACATGTCTTCCTACGCCTAGAGACAAAAATTACCTATACTATCAGCCTTAAAATATCAAGACCTTCTCTTGTACATAGAATCACACTCCAAGAATTCTAACTAACTAGCTCGAATTTCCTTGATGATGACCGCATGCTCCCACCTTAATTTGACTCATGTGGTTGGAAGAAGGATAAGTGGCAGCATAGATGAGATAGCATGTGTTGAAATAAAAGACGTGAATCTATTGGGGCCTTGAGTCATGGTATTGGATCTATTCAGTAAGGTTATTGTGAAATCACTAATTAAAAGTATTCTTTGCAAAGGTTACTTCCACCTTCCCTTGTTGCGACAAATGTCACATTGTATGTGCGTCATTTGTTGCAACATGTGAGTTTTCTTTTTTTTCATAGATTTGCTTATTAAGACCTTTTATCTCTCAAATCGTGCATCCGAATCTCAAACAGTTTTCACCATTAGATCACCTGTGTCAAAATCTTCAAACCTAGATCTCATTTGACAGGTTTTGATGAACTTTTTTTCACGAAAAAGACTGAACGAAAAAACCCGAACCGGAAGCACGTTTTTCCCTTTCCGAAGAGGCACAATCGTGTCTCTCGCGGAAGCAAATTTGTGCCTCTACGAGAAGTAAATCCGTGCCTCTCGCGGAAGGAAAATAACATGTTTTCTTTTTTCCTTTCCGAGAGGTACGACCATGCCTCTCGCGGAAGCAAATCTGTGCCTCCACGAGAAGCGAAAGCAAATCCGCGCCACCACGAAAAGTAAATTCGTGCCTCTCGCTAAAGAAGAAAAACACGTGTTTTTCCTTTTCCGAGAGGCACGGTCGTGCATCTCGCGAAAGTGCCTCCACTAGAAGTAAATCTATACCTCTCACGGAAGGAAAAAAAGAAAAAAAAATCATTTTTACGGAAGCAAATCTGTGCCTTCACAAGAAGTAAATCCATGCCTCTCGTGAAAGGAAAAGAAAAAGAAAACATATTTTTTCACTTTTCAAAAGACACGACTGTGCCTCTCGTGGAAGCAAATCTGTCACAAGAAGTAAATATGTGCCTCCCGCGAAAGAAAAAATGCATTTTTTCACACAAATTATTATTTTTTTATTTTTTTGGTTCTAAAAGCTAAGAAAAACCATGAAAAAACCGAGAAGTCAAAAGAAACAGAAAACAATTATCTAAAAGCCAAAAAAACACGTAAAAATAAAAAATAAAATCCAAAGGAGCGACCAGAGCGCGTCAAAGTGGCGCGCTCCCAGCCCGCCCCCAGTGCCCCTTTTTTTTTTGAGGGGAGGTCTTCTGAAGGAATACTCCTTTTTTTGACACATATGGTAAGCAATCTAAACAATTCAAAAAAAAATTAGGTTTTTTTAAGTTAGCTGCTCTCAGGTTATTGGGTTGAAAGGCGTGCGAAATTTTTGTCTCACATTGCAATGGTTATTGAGTCGAAGGCCCATTAACAAGTACTCCGTCTCTAAAGAAATATAAAAGTACCGGCCGGGCCGAAGCGAGCGAGCAACACCCAAATTCCAGTTACTCTTTTGGTCTTTCCATCGTCTTCCTTAGCCGGCGACTTGCGCGCAGGTTTTCCTCCCTTCCTCGGCGACTTGAGGAGTGTCCAGGTTTCCCCTCCCTCCCTCCCCTCTTTCTTTCTGGCCCTGGATTCGTTTTCGTCGCGTCTTACACGGCTCGCATCTGAATACCGATGGGTCCGAAATTTTTGCAGTAAATCGATTGTTCCAAAATCGTATTGTCAGATAGTGTACTCAGATCGACTGGTATTTTGGGAGCGGCGGCCCTCAGATTAGGTTTTGCACCCAACGTTGAGTACTGGAGTAGTTGTTTGAGATGGGCTTCTCCTAGCAATTACCATTGTACTGTATTCTTCAGGGTCAGTAAAGAAAAACTACTAGTGTTATTAATGTGCACTCTCCTGCTAGCATGCTCTGATGCACTACGGGCATTTGACCCTGCTCAAAGAAAAGTTCATCCTAATGGATTGGATTGGATTGGATGTTAATCAAACTACCGGCAACAAATGTTCAGATGAACCAATTAGTTATGCAAAAAGTTGATTATTTAGAATAATACTCCGTGCTAAGGCAAGCCTCCTTTTTTGCTGGGCTTTTCATGATAACATGATTATTGTAGATCTAACAATTTTACTCCGGTGATGAAAACAAGTGCCCCCGTGGTTTGTGGGCAGGGACCAAGGATTGATCGTCGTTCCATAAAACCTTTTAAGATGACAAGATCCAAGGATATTCAGCTTCACCATCTACCTACAGTAAGTTAATTTCTTGCATCTTTGTTAATGGGCCTTCTTTTTTCAGGCAAGGGTAATAATACTTGTTCCTCACACATTAATTAAGGTAGAAAGAACTGAGACTTGAACATGGGTGCATTACATGGTATTTTTTTGGTGGCTTAACCACATTGATGAGAGCCACTGATTTGTTTTCCAATTCCTTCCGCAGGATGTACTGCGTCGTATACTATCACAATTGACAATGAAAGAAGCCATGCGAATGAGCATACTATCTAAGAAGTGGAGAAGGCTTTGGAAATGCTACCCAAAGTTAGTATTCACCAGAGCCACGATGTGTCGCAGTAACGCCACGACAGGCCCTGCAAAACCCTGGCGGACAAGGTTTATCAGGGGGGTCAACAGCATCCAGCGACAGCTCAAGTCATCCAACCTGAATAAGTTTGTGGTCAAGTTTGCGCTTCGCAAAAGGCACACACCTCACATTGATAGATGGGTCAATTTCTGTGCCTCGTCGATGGCGAAGCATGTTGTTCTCGATTTATGTCCAGGGCCGAAAGGCAGTACCGACACAGATGACAAGTACAGTTTCCCGCTGCATCTTCTCGGCGCCTCGGGTGGTTCTTGCGTGAAGTCTCTTAGTCTGGGGTTCGTCTATTTAGCACTGCCTCCTGATCACCGTGGATTTGCAAACCTTAAGAAGCTCTCTCTGGAAATAGTTCATGTCACAGGGGATCTCGGGCGCCTGCTCCCAAAATGCGCTGTTCTTGAGTGGCTAAGCCTCACCAGGTGTAGACTGGACGAGCTAAGCATAGGTGAGGAACTGAGCAGGCTCCGTTGTTTGCAGGTCAAGTACTGTATGCTGCAGAAGCTGCATGTCCGAGCTCCAAACCTCGCCATGTTTGTGTTCGCTGGTCGTGTGATACCTATATTGCTTGGTGAATCTGTGAAGATTTCAGAGGCGACGGTCGACTTGGTCACATCCTCGGACTGCTTCAATTACGTCTTCACTGATCTTGTCGATGCTCTTTCGCATATTCCGTCCCTCTCCATAGGCTTCCGAATTGAAACCAAGGTTTGTTCGTTAAATACTGGAAGGTGCCTGCCTTCGTGATCCAGCTTCCATTTCTTTGTGCTTTATGAGCAAGCCATTGGCTCATTCTTGTTTCACTGCTGCCATGCTTGTCTTACAGGTGATAAATTTTGTGAAAAATCGGACCATGCTCACAAATCTGAGACGTCTGGTCCTGAAAATCGATATTGTTGGGTCGCCGGAAGTCACTGGTGGGATTCTTCGTTTGGCCTATCTGTTGGAGTTAGCCCCTGCTTTGGAAGAGTTAGTACTCCATGTAAGTGATCTCACATTACCATGGAAAATTCTAAAATGATCTTGGGTGCATTTGGTCAGAAAACAAATGGAAGTTTGGATATTTTTGTGTGTGGAATAGATAATGCTAGATGTATAGTATTGAGGAACTGTCGGTGCATGTGCAATGTTTTGTGCAAATATTGGCAGGGGGCAATTTCGGTCCTAGATTTACTACCTGCATCGGCGAATTACTTTATATACATATTTGTGTTGCACGCCAATGTGCTGCAACTTGATGAGTTTTTCACATTGGAAATGCATGGTATTCATATTTTCTTAGTAATAGATAGAAGTGGATGGTTAGTCGATAATTCTCTGAGGCTGGGTTCATCTACTCCCTGTGAACAGTAAAATCATTAGAAATGGCCAAAATAATCCTGATTTTTTTTGTGGTGCAAGATGATTGAGTGCGTGATACCCGTGCCAAATTTTGTGAAGTTCGGACATTTGAAGAGCCCGTGGCAAAAAAGACAAAATGACCTCCGAACAATGTAGAATTCAAACTTTGTCAGAGGCCTGATTTTTTTTTCCTGAGAGCTCTTCAAATCTCGAAACCATATCAAATTTGGCACAGACATCACGCACTCAAGCATGTTTCACCACAAAAAAAAAGAAATTTATATATTTTTTATATATTTCTAATGAATTTCATGTTCACTCCTGGGCATCTAAGCCGGGGAGCCAAAACGCTGCTTCTCTGGTTAGTATATTATATTATTTCCATGCTCGAATCTCAACAAGGTATCATATTGTGAGATTCTTTTGTCTAGATGAACCTAGATTCACCGTCAGATTTCTCAAAAATATATCCATTACTATGCTCTAGGTTGCATATTGGAGACTGTTTATTTGTCTAAAACGACATACAAAAAAGGAACTATACATCTATGAATTTTTCCTGAAATTTTCTACACCCTAAATGTGCTAGTATTGAATTGTCTAGGACTCTTGGGTGCATGGAATAGATTTTGTTTTTCCGTCATCCACCTTCCGCTATATAAATTTCTCAAACTTGTCGCCCTTTTGCCATTTTCTTCTTTGCGTTTTTCATGAACCACATATGGGATGCCAAACACTTAATCAGTTTTGTTGGCTCTAAATAGAATACTTTTCTGGTTAAGTATGTCTTAACACACCAATACAATCATGCAGATGCATTGTTTTGACTCGGCAATCTATGGTGAACCAAGAGAAGATGCCTACCAGCCACATCCTCACCGTCATCTCAAGACTATCAAAATGACGGGGTTCTATGGATTACTTGGTCAGGTTGAGCTAGCACTCTACCTTCTTCGGAATGCGACTTCTCTCGAGCGTATGATCATAGATCCGGTGGTGAGGAATAATTGGCCTATTCCACCCATGGGTGGAGCAAAGCAAGATATAGACCGGGGCACGTCGATTGCCCTCAATAAACTTTCGAGGCAAGAGTTCAGAAAGGTCCTTGACATTCTGTATTAAGGGGATATGAAACTATGTTGCAGGTGTATTTTAAATTATTTGTTTTAAGGAAGGAGAGATGCCAATAGATGTTTTTTTTTTTGAAAGGAGATGCCAATAGATGTTTGTTTGAAGGAAGGAGCTCAGGAAATGCCGTCCTTACCATCTGTCAGAGAAATAGGAAACTGAATCACAGCTGTCTATCTTGTGTTTATTAGACTAGATGGTAGGAGGGATACTTGCTAATGCTAAGCCATGGACAAAGTCTGCATGATGTCATCATCATATAAGTAATAAGGGCATCTCCAACGTTGGTCCGTGGACACCGGTGCCGGAGGCCTCCATCCAATGTTGACCGCATACATTTCAGCAATTTTTTAATGAAATTCGTGCAAACAATACGGATTTCGTATAAATCAGACGACATTCATGCAGACACAATGGATTTTCATTGTATTTAGAACATACAAAAAATCGTTTCAACCCTAAACCTATCCTACGACGGTCGCCGGCGTCCAAGCCCTTGTTATTCCCTTCCTTGGACCGCCTCCTTCATCCGTCGTCTCCATGAGCACCGGCGATAAGACTGGTGAAATGAAGCTGCAGTCTCCGGCGAGGAGTAGAACATGGGAGATGGACCTGCCCACATGGGACATAAGGACATGTCGCCTCCCATGCCATACTCACCATCAGAGCAGTCCGCGCCTTGTTCGTCGCCAGTGGACGTGAGGTCCACGATGAAAATGGTGGGCCAGTGCTCTCGTCGTCCCATCGGGCCGCCCGAAAGTTTGTCGGTGGCGCGTAGGAGCGTTGTTCTCGTCAGCAATCGCCTGTAGTTGTGCCTCCGCGGCGGCCGCTTCCTGGCGAGCGGCTGCTTGAGCGCGGGCGGCCTCGTAGCACGCTGCTCTGCAACAAAGTTAGGGTTCGCCCGCCACGACCTCCTCGCTCGTGCGCTCACCGTCTATTTGGCCCTCTGCCATTCGGTGCTGCTCTAGGAGGAATATGTTGTGCCGTTGTTTCTCCTGCGTCTTCTGGAACGCCGACATAGGCGCCAGCGCAGCCTGCTCCTCCACCATGACGGCATTGAAGTGTGTCTGCACCTGCTCCATGGTGAAGCCGGCATGCACAGACGCGGGCTCTGGTGCGGTGCCATCGGACCCCGTCTCCATCGTGGGGTCGTTCTCGTTGTCGGAGACCTCGGGCGAGCTGGCCGGCATGAAATGAACTATTAATAATGTCCTCCAGGCCGATCAAAGATCTCCCAAATTTCCTTTGAGTTTACATCTGAAAAGGCAGGTGAACTTTTGAAAATTGACATCTGAGCACGGGCACTTTCTGACTGTTAATTTGAAGTTAAAAAAAACAAATTTGTATGGCTTGAAAAATTCCAAAATTTTGTGTGCATGCACGTGCAGCAGTGCAATATAACGTGCCAAAATTTCACTAATATACGTGCTTGCATGTGAGAGATACAAAAACGACAAAATACATGCAAATTTGAGGCCAGTTTTTTTTCGCTTTTGGACTGAAATTTTGTCTCTTTCGTGCAGCGTACAATACAACGTTTTCTCCGAACGAAATTCCACACATATGTAGACCACATGCATGCGTATTCATGTAAAAAGATTCAAAATAAAATGCTCCGTTGCCCCATGTTCTGAAACTCCGTTTGAGTGAACTTTGTGTAAAGATGAAAAGAGAGAGCAGAGAGAATAATAGATGAACAGTTATTCTATTGATTGAAGATTGGGGTATTTATACCCAGTTTACAAGGCGGTTACAAAAGGAGGCAGTTGCCAAAAGTGGCACTGACATAGCAGTGATTAATAGTTAATTAACCTAATTAATTAATTCCTAACACTCCCCCTAATCAATGCTTGTCTTTGTGAATATACATCATCTTGGTAGACTCCTCCTAGTATGTATTTGCCTTGAACGTTCATTATCTTCATCTTGGAAGTCTCCTCCAAAAACCCTGTGGGAAAAATATGAGGAGAATAGTGCAAATATGTTGCTAAAACTCCTTTAAACCCGGTGGAAAAAATAATAAGGAGAAAATGATGCAACATATAATGATTATTGTCTCTTGATAACTCATATGAGAAAAACCCTTGAAGAAGGAGAAAAATCATCGATGAGCTTAGAGAACAATTAATATGTCTTGAGTACTTTCTTTAAAAACCCCGATAGGGAAAATAGAAAGTATGACATGCCTCATTAGAAACTGTTATGAGAAACTTTGAGAGAAAACTCATAAGGGAAAAGAGTGCGATTATATATGCCATCGAAAACTCCTTTAAAACCCAATGGGAAAAATATAAGGAGAAAATGATATGACATATATGAACACTTGTATCTATATTGTCTCATTAAAAACCTTTTATGAGAAATCATTAGGAAAAACTCATGAAGGGAAAAAGAGTACAATATATGTAATCTGATGTTTGTTAAGAGGTTATACTTTAGGAGATTACTGCCCTTGAACTTTGCAAATCTGGAGGATGTCTCATATCAATTACATTGACATGATCATGACATTATGAATAGTATGTCGGTTTTTCCAATATTTTGTTTGCAAACTGTTTCATCACTTTTCTATAATTTATGAGGATAAGTGATCTCGAGCAATGTGCTTTGTGATATTGCTCTTCATATAACATGTATGTATTGAGTAATACAAGTGGTAGCATCTTGATAAATCAAGTTATGTTACTCTGATGAATCTCAACCACATGGTTTTGCGTGTGGTTAATCATTCTGCTAAGCCAACCATATTTGCAATGCCTTTAGATAAAGTAATTATGTTAGAATGGTAAATGGAAGTAGCCATTAAATTCTATTTATATGACTTCCATAAGAAGGCTATTCCATCAAATTCAGTCATTGATATGGCTTTGTTGGGATCAAGTAAAGAGCCAATATCATATATCATATCATGGTCCAATCTTGGTTTTCCTGATGGAATTGTCCAAGATTTATTGTGAACTTGGGATATAACTCAATATTCCTCATATCGACCATATACGTTTTGTTGGTGTGATATATCCACATTGAACTTCTCATATATGTTTTGGATATATGTAGACTGATATGTATTCTTGAGAGATTGCTCAAGTTGTAAACTTAAGCTAAATTTGGCTTAATCCAAATTTTCCGCCTTGAGATGATTTTGTGTATGTTTAGGTCTTGTATAGACATTGATGATGAAGTCATTGATATACACTAAGTGATATAAGGAAATCAAATTTTGGGATTCCCTTATTAACACACAAGCAATCATCATTCTTTGAGTAATCCTTTTGAAGAAAGAACTCATTTAGTCGGTAGTACCATATGATTTCCAACTATTTCAAGTCATAGAGTGACTTGTGAAGTTTTACACAAAACTTGTTGCGATTTGTGTTTGGATTCGGAAGTTTTAGCCCTTCAGGGACTTCAATAGAGATATCCGAAATGAGCGACTCATATGAGTATGTAGCCACTTCATCCATCAACTGCATGGATAATATTTTTTTATTGCCAACGATATTTAGTATCGAAACATAATTCCACTCATACCAAGAGGGTATGTTACATCGTAATCGATGTCGGGTCTCTGCGGGAACCCTTTTGCTACAAGCCTCGCTTTCTCACCACCTCATTGACTTTGTCTATGAATGAGAAGTTTTTAGTATTTCATGTGGAAGATACTTATGAGGAGTAGGTATTACTGCAGTAAATACCACTCGTTTGCAGAGCGAGTGCTATTCTTCATTACTTGCTTCCTTTTATGTGAACCAATATGAGTGCAAGAGGCACTCTACCATGGATTTTGGTTCTGGGCCCAAAAGGTTTTAGCAGTTTGATAAGAAATATATGTCGACAAATGTAGTCTTTAGTTTATATGATTCTGATGGAATCATTGAAGTTTGTGGATTAAATATTTACTCCTTTTTAGCTCCTTGTGATTTCCTACAACAAATGGAGTCAAGGTGTTTCGATGTCCCGGCACCAAAACATTTGTGCACATTTGTGCCGGGCATTGGATGATGAGCATCCAGTGAGGTGTCTTTCAACTTGATGTTGAATTACATTTACTAGTTGAGGATGTGATTTCCTCTGTTTCCGCGGAAGCATATGAGAAGTTATATCTCGTATTGTCAGATTTTCTCCCCCTCTTGCTCTCATTTGGGGAGAAGAGTGATTTATCAGGTACCTCCACTCTTCTGACACTTTACTGCAGGAATATAGAATCTAGTAACACCTTGTCATCAGTAAATGTATGTGGCAGATTTGCAATGTGTTGCAAATATATGATTCTCTAAACTTCTAGTTCAGATTCTTTGAATACGTGGATATAAGGATTGAATGTCAATAACATTTCTAATTTATTTCTCGGCATCCTTTGTGGTACTTATCTCCCCATAATGTCAAAAAATATCCTTATTGCTGATACAATCAGCTTACGGGCTATGAATAATTTTGATTGACGATTAAATTGTTATTCCTCACATAGATCCCTAATTTTTGTGAGTGCCCATTGATGTACGCTGGAGTGGTGATATCGGTATGTAACCGAATTATCGCAGATGGGAAATACTTTGTTGATTTCCACGTAATAACTACAAGGGGAAAGTAGTATGACATGCAATCGGTATGATTTAGATCATACTTACGGTGTGTAAGGTCGTATGTGTCCAGCAAGAGGCTGGTAAGTTTACAATTCTTTAAAAGTGGTCATGTAATTCATTTAACTCTCTTTGATAAGAAATTTAGCTAAACCATTCTGGGTATGCACAGAAAATACTTAATGCAAAAAAATGTTCATTGAATGCGTTCAACAACATTGTTCATTCAAATGGGTTTATAGATCCTGTTTTCAGGAGAATTTACTCTTACTTTGATAAGTTGAGCAATTTATTTAGTAAGATCATGCATGGTTGTGTGTGATAAGAGACACTTAAAAACATTTTATGAATGTGTATATGAGTACCATGAAGTGTCTAAATCACCCTAGATAATGGATTAACGTTCCACACATATTTTTGAATGTGTTCAAGAAAGAATAAGTGGCTCATTTAGAATTTTAAGGTGAGAGCTCCTTAAAACAAATTTCCCCTATGGCACATGTGGTGCACATATAATCTGATGATATGGGAAATATTTTGCAACTTGTTAAGTTGTGACCAACCGAATTGTCAACAATTTTCTAATCATCCCCAAACCAGGATGGCTAAGGCTATCAAGCCTAATATTTAATTTATTGATGCTTAGAAAATCATTGTGTACGTAGCAATATTGAGTATGAATTCAAACATACATTCAAATTTATAGAATATTGTATCCAAGGGATATGATATTGGACATTTTACTACATGTAGTACTACAAGTATAGGCTAATAATATGTTGGGATAATTAGGAGATTACCTGAGGTCTCCGATATTACTGAATGCAAATGAGTTCATCCTCCATTTTCTACACTAGATTTTGGTCCTCCTTCTGATGAAGATTCCGAGAACAATCCTTTTCCAGAATTTGGTTATTATTTGCAAATTTTCAAATTTATCCCATTGAACTTATTGTCCTTTTAATAAATTTGTGGTGTGTTTTGACCATATGTTTGAGGGTTTGGTAATCATAGATACAATATTTATATAACCACACATTTGACAAACTTGAGGGTTGTCTTTTGATCATCTTAAAATGACCGATTCCTATTAAGAGATAATTTTGTCTTTAGTTGTCTATTAGCCTCCACTTTACTTCGAATCCCTCATGGTTCGATTTTGTGACCACTAACTTGCATAGTGTTCAAGGTACTAACAAGAATTTTAAATTATGGTATATCACCTATTGGGTGAATCTGATGATTTTAAGAAAATTCATGTTTCTTGATCATAAAAATGGTAGTACCATCTTAAGAGGAGGTAAAGTGCATTAAGGGCTTTTCAACTGAATCTGTATATAGGGAAAATTTGATCAAGGGATCTCAACTTGAAGTTGAATAAGTAACAGAGTTGTTAGCTGCGATAGACTTGAGGTTTTTGAATAAATATTTATCCATTATATACTTAGTTTGAGAACTAAGTGAAGTTGGTGACATATAAAATGCATATGTGCATATTTAGCTATCAATAGAATAGTCATGTGTTACATGAAATGATCACGCATTATTTAATTTACTTCTTGGAGTAGGAGTAAATAATTTTAGTGAACAACAACAATTGCTTCAGAGGAGCATTTTCTTTTAGATAGCTGATGCTATACACTCATATGTGTAGACCTCAATTTATATAGGATAACACTTTGAAGATAAATCACCAGATGCGGTGTAGATCTCGTAGTAATAGAAAAACATAGTCCGACTTTTGTCAGTAGATGTTTATATCTCTATTACCTTATGTTATGCTATATTTTGGAAAATCACTTTGAAGGTAGTCATATGTCATGACGACATGATGTAGACCTCACAGTAGTAATGGATAATCTAGAAAATTTTGCAGTAGATGTCATCAATACCTTGTGATTCACAAATAATTTTTTTTTGGGTAGTCACATTTAATATTTCGAAGAGCACGTTGAAGGTAGTCATCTTATGAAATCACAAGATGTAGACCTCACAGTAATGATGGATAATCTGCAAACCATGCAGTAGATGCCATCAATACCTTGTGATTCACAAATAAATTTTATACTAGTCATGTTGAGTATGACATTTCATGATACTTCTCTTTTCTTGTCAAGATGTGCAAGACATTTTGTGACACAGTTGTTGCACTAATAATGTTCTAGAAAATAGGTCTAGAATATTCATTCATAAGATCAAAATGTAATGCAGAAGAACCTGAGGGTATATATTACACTACTGACAATGACCTGACCATAGGTTTATGTACAGGCATAAAAACTTTTATGCTTGAACAGACATTTGACAGAAATCTGCAAAAAGAAATGTTAAGCCTGAGGGATTAACAAGAAGCGCAGGGCCTTTCGATTAATAATAAATACAGAAAGGAGGGAAACGCAAAACTGCGTAAGGATAAGGTTTCCCCAAATCCACATCCCGTGCGTGTGTGGATAGGAGTCAATTTCTTTCCTTCCTGTGCCTGCGTGGAATGGATTGGAATCAATTGATTCCTTCCTGTACGTGTGTTCTGGCCATGGTTACCGATGATGCCGCGTGCAGTGCGTTCCGACTGATGGTTGGGTTGCGTCTTGCGCCCCGTGGGCTGCCTCCGCCCGGGTTGGGGACCGCACTGCCGCGTGCCGGTCGATGATCACCGTCGCGTTGCCGCGACACATCGCGTTTGCTCCCGTCCTGTGCCGGCCGGGGGCCATCTCCATCGCGCTGCAGGGAGTGGGCCGTGCTACAGCGCGCGCTCCGGCCGATTGCCACCTGTGCCATCGGCTTGGGAGCCGCGTCCGAGGGAGGGCTGCGCGCCGCGCCGTGGTCGTGCTCCGCCTGAGGGAGGAGCGCCGCATCGGATGCTGCTTCGGAGAGGTGGAGGACGCCGTCCTCGCCAAACGTCGAGGTACGCTCGCTGGGGCTTCTTCCCTTCTTTTCTCTGTTTTCTCTGGATGTTTTGTTGCTGATAGTTGCGATGGGCGACGAGATCGTCATAGTGGACGATGAAGAGAGAAAAAAATGCGAAGAACAAGTTTGTTGGAGTTTGTTCCTCATCTTCTAGCCTTGTTCTTGATTCTGATTCTTCTTTTCTTCTTGATTGAGAATTCCTTCCTCTTTCTGTTTGAGTAGCGATCAATCCATCTCACCACGAGCATACGCCGGATGAAGCAATTTGCAAAAACAATACTTGTTATTAGATCCTTGATTGATTGCAAGAAGACAAAAACAAATAGAAGAATCTCCTGATCCAGTTTTCCTCTTTTGCAGAAGCATGTCTATTGATTCCTGCCATGGAAGGGTTGTGGTTGATCGAATCGGCAGCGACTGAAATTCTCCTATGCTGAAGCCGTGCGCGCTGGATGGAGTCGACATCGCGAGTACAGGGGCAGACGTTGGCGCCGCCGTGACTAATGTCGCCATCCGCGCCAAGACTCAATGCTGCAGTCCGCCGCGCGAGATAAGGCCGGCAGCGCTGGGAATCGCGCGAGGCGTCGAGGAGGTCTGGCCTAATCGCTCTGTTAGGGCAAGGTGCTGATAGCGTGTAAAGATGAAAAGAGAGAGAAGAGAGAATAATAGATGAACAGTTATTCTATTGATTGAAGATTGGGGTATTTATACCCAGTTTACAAGGCGGTTACAAAAGGAGGCAGTTGCCAAAAATGGCACCGACATAGCAGTGATTAATAGTTAATTAACCTAATTAATTAATTCCTAACACTTTGTACTACTGCCGGTTGGGACCGACTTGGCGGCCTTTGCTTGCCACGCAAAGAACGGCGGGAGCTGATGACCGGGCCTCTCGGCGCGCGCGGATCCAGACGCGAAACCAGGAGGGCCCCGCCCCCGCGGCCTAATTGCTTACCCGGCAGCAGCAGCCACCACGGCCACACACGCACCCGCGCCCGCCGCTCCCCAGAAACAAGCACGGCCGCAGCACAGCCAGCGTTCACTGACCACTGTGCTGCTCAGCTGCCGCCCAGGCACTCTGCTCCCGAGGAACGCGCCAGGCGCCGGCGCCGCCATGGAAGCCGCGGCGGCGGCCGTGGCGTGCCGAGGAGGCGTGGTGCTCGCGCGGGCACGTCCCGGCCACCGGGCCCGGCGCCACGGCGTAGGCGCGGGACCCGCCACCCGACGGAGGTTCCTCGTTGTGGCGTCGCCCGGAGAAACCCCCTCCGCGCCCTCGCGCAGCGCCGTGGCGATCGCGCAGGAGGTAATTTGCTCCGAAATTCTTGCGCCAGTGCCTCACTGGCTCTGCTCTGCTCTGCTCCCGCGCAATCACGCCAGCTCTTCTCACATACGATATCCGTCGGCTCGGCGCAGATCGCGCAGGCTGCCGACGAGGACGTCGCCTCCGTCAGAGTTGTGCTGATGATGGCCTTCGGCCCAGCCTCGCCCGCAGTCCCGCCGCCCACCGACGGTGAGCTCCACATGCCACAAATCTGGTGTGATTTATGGCGATCAGGAGACCCATTTTGACTGCCTAGTGCCTACCGTCGCCAGGTCATGCGAGCACGGTGCGCGTCACGTTCGTGCTGGAGAAGAAGTGCGCGTTCGGGCAGCGGTTCCTGGTCGTCGGCGACGACCCGGCGCTCGGCCTCTGGGACCCGGCCAAGGCGACGGCCCTGGACTGGTCGGAAGGCCACGTCTGGACGGCGAGGGCGGTAATCTCCCCTCCCCTCCCAAGTCCCAGCCAGTCACTCACATTCTTTCACTCTCACCGTCTTTGGTCTGGGCTAGGATCTGCCAGCGAACAGGCTGGTCGAGTTCAAGTTCTTGCTGCAGGACCCCTCCGGCCACGTCCGCTGGCAGCACGGCGGCAACAGGGCTCTGCAGGTAACCGAGGCCTCGAGCGCACTGGTCGTGTACGAAGACTGGGACGACGCCGGGTGCCAGGAAGTGTCGGAGGCGGCATTACACCTGCCGATCGGAGCGGAGGGGACCGACGCGCTGCTGCTGGCAGATGATGGCCGGACCGATGTCGACGATCAGGCGACCTACGAGGGCTTCATGCATGCCGAGAAGGCACGTGCGGCTGCAGAAGCTTCTCTGCACGCGGACACGATGTGGCTAAACGGAGCGAACCGGCCACAGGTGAAATGGATTCCCCCAACTCTCATTTCGTTGATATATGATCATAAGACTGCTTCATCCTAGCTGCAGTTTACCTTGCAGAAAGATGAGAGGATTCCAGAGGTGCTTCGCAGGAGAGCAAACATGGCGGCAGCACAAAACGGCGGCCTTGCTTCTGCCGGAAAAGACGGCGACGACATCATCTTGTACGAGGAAGATGCGAACAGGCCGGCCAGTATGTTCGAAAACGACATGGTCTGGATCAGGAAAGCCCTCCAGGGGTTGCTCCGGAACCTTGGCTTCCACATCGGCACAACAAAAACATGAAAAATAAGATCCTGTGTACGGTACAGATCATATAATGTTTCTTACTGTATTTGAGAACCATTTTTCCTTTTCACGATGCGTGCAACCCCGAAGGAATGAGATTGCCCGGAGCTGCAACGCAAACAGTCGCTGCACGCTGTTGCCGGTAGGAACTCCTCCAATGGAAGCTGTTAATACTGTTATCAGCGGTTTCGACTTCTTATCTACTTATTTCAAACAAGGAGCAGATGCGATTGCTATTCCGTCATGAGTATAGCTAGAAGTAATACTGAATATAGAAAATTGCGGCATTTCGGCACCCATATGGTTATTGTAAAACAGAACAAGGGCGATTTCGTAGGCGTACAATCATGGTCTAGTAACATGTACTCGTGTCTATCCTTGTAAGGGCGTGGACAATGGTTGATAAAATAGTAAGTATTATCCTACGTCTGTCACATAATATATATGGCAATGAAATATGTTGTACAATGAATTATCTCTGTCTTATCATTAGTAACTAGATATACCTAAATATGAAGACCAATCACCTATGGTTTGATGGTTATGACTTATGAGGGTGGTTGTACCCCGGCTCATCAAGAGTCAAACTTTAGCTTTATCATATGTGTGTCTCGTAAATGAGGAATATTGTTTCGGATCTCATGGTGGTGACTTCATCAATTTCAAGACTCGTCTACTTATAGAGGTAGAATGTGTGTGTCTTTTTATAAGGATGAGTGTATGTGCATGTATATGACAGTTGTACTGTGCTTCTAAAAGAAAATACTCGGACATGTAGTGACAAATATTGTTGCTAAGAGATCGTCCTTTAACTACTAAAAGAAAACAAGCATTTTCTTCTAGGTTTTTTATCCTTCACCGCAGTGTTTATCCTACCTGACATTCACCTCAACGTGACATTTGTAATATAGTAGTGTAGATATTATTATCCTAATGAGAGGTGCTTAGAGAAATAAATCATTTTTCTCTCAAGCATCGATACTTATTTATAGAGAACAGGTGCCTAATCAAGAGATGAGCACTAGTGCTTGAAAAACAATTTATTTTTCTAAGCGCCTTAGATTGTAAGGAGCTTAGACCAAGTTTGCCTCCTGTGCGATCCAAAATCAGCACAAGCACGACCGACAGAGAACATCACCACCGCTTATGAACATATAAACTTTGAAATCAGCACGAGCATTCCAGTTTCAATGCCCCTGAACAATTTACAAGCAACCGCATCCATCAGGCAAACAGTTACTATTCACGACTAATCCTACATTCCTACCTGTTTACAGCCAACTACGCCAGCATCCTACCGAGATGACTACGGCTGCAGTTGTAGTTGCCCGGAGGCAAAATAGTCTCCGAGAAGATTCTCCGGCGAAGGTGGTCACAAGATTCGACGGAGCACCACGTCCCGCTCTCCGTAATGCCACTTCCAAAAGTTGCCTATCCGAAGGCTAAAGGTGTGCTAATGGCTGAGGGATTGATTCCACATTCCACTTTCTTTCAACTCATTTGGTTGGGGCCAGAGGGTGAAGAAATCAACTGTTGCATCTACAACAAATATAGAAACAGCAGAATTTGTAAGACGGCACTGTTATTTCGAAAACAATAGCATCTCAGAAAGGAAAACTGGTTCTAGCACTAAAACTAAGTACTACACACTGAAACAAATGCTAGGTTAACTCAAAAAAAAAAGAAATGCTAGGTATCCAGAGCATGCTGTTCTATGAACAATAATTACCTTATTGGTCTCAAATGCTTCTTAATCTGTGGGTCAGTGGTTGTTTTCAAGAACCTCAGCGCCTCTTCTGCCGCCTGAAACAACATAATGTCCCAAAAAACAGGGGATAACTTTTTGTTAGAAGATGAGAAAGTCACCGCACTTAACCTAGTATAGTGGAGCACAAGAAAATAAACTAGATGAGCCATCCATTCGTGCAATATGCCATCATCTAAACGTACTAGTGAGTAGTGACTGAACCATTTGTGGAGTGGGCCCCCAATAACTGTGCATACACTAAAATTCTAGGTACTCCCTCCGTTCCTAAATATAAGTCTTTTTAGAGATTCAACTAGATGGACTACATACGGAGCAAAATGAATGAATCTACACTTCAAATGCATCTATATACATCCGTATATGATTCATAGTGAAATCTTTACAAAGATTTATACTCCCTCCGTTCCAAAATAGATGACTCAACTTTGTAGGGAGTAGAAGGTTGTAAATATTTCAATCTACTCCCAACTTATACCAGGTTTTATGTCCAACAACAGAATGTCATCTAGACATATGCATACAATGCACAATCTTTGAAATACTGCAGATGTCATATTGTGCCATATCAGTGCATTGTCTGATGCAAAAATACTTTAAAATGGCAAGGGCACAAAAGCATAAAAAAGCCATGAACAAAAAGGGCAGACCACTAGGAAGTATGGTACCTGAAGCTTCGCGAAATCTTTGTTCACACCAATACCATTCCCAAGAATCTGTCCCGCTAGTTCAACCTTCAAAATATTAACAACTGCAATGTTAGCTGCATTAACAAGCTCACAGAAGGTACATACAAATGCTTATTAGAGACTATCAAAATCAATTTGGTTTACTATAGACTCACTGGGAAGTATAATTTTCAAGTAAGGATTAAAATATTTAAAGTTTGCAGGCATGGCAATCAGGTGGAACCAACAAATAAAAAGCAGTATAAGCCAGGTTGAAAGAAAGTTGGAATCTGAAACCGGTTTGGTCCAACTTTGAAGACACCAGTTTGTTTCAGTGAAAAGGTCTTCGGCCTTCTGGCTTATACTGCAACCCTTTAGCAGACCCAGCGGATCATTTACCAATACTGGCAGCACCCACCGGCGTCCAGCCAAAGACAGGTACTGGGCACAGCCGCACAGATGAGAACTGGTCACAACTGTAACACTCAGGTACATTGCAGTATAAGCCAGAAGGCTGACGACTATTCTTGTAGAACTTTATAATAGCGAGAATATATTAAGCTATTAAAGTTAGTAACCTGGAAATGGTATTCTTCATTGGTTGCTGAGCCAGGATTCCGGACTTGATCTCGAAATACTACATGTTGATCCTCCAAGCACTAGAGGCAGTGAAAGCACATTAGAATTCAATGAGGCAAAGAATAAGAGTACATCACATTTAGAAGGTACAGTACATCAGAAATTGAAATATCAGGTGTAGCATCATGTCTTACAAGTTCTCTAATAAGACTTAATACAGAGGGCAACCTATCCACATTTGAATGATCCTTCTGTTCTGATTTACTTCCAGATGGTTCTTGCATGGCAGTATCACCATCTGAATCCAGATCGTCTTCCAGAAAGCCATTTCCATTCCTAGAAGACTTGCTTGTGTCTTTGTTAAGAACTCCAGCGATAGGAGCAACATATGACAAGTAATTGCCTACATGTCAGTCAGTTCAGAGAATTTAGGAGAAAGCAAATTTCTAGTCAATGAACTAGAACAAAGAAATATTCAGTGTATTGCACTATGGAACATTGAACTCATCGTACTGGTTCAAGTAGGTTGCCAAACTACAAAAATGTTCGTTTGCATCACCAAAAACATTCAAGTGAATGATGAATCAATGAAGGTCATTTAATAATGCCAGCCTGCTTATAACAATGAAATGCAGTGCAACCAAGCCAAAAGACACACAGGGCATTCCAACACAGAAATAACACTAAAATAATCCACATAGTGGACGGGTCAGGCTGCAAATACCTCCCTCCCCACATGTCTGTCCATGGTTAAATTAAGAGATATGTATCGCTTAGTAGACCCAAAGTCACCAACAGACACCAACAACTTTTTCCCACCCGAAGCGCAGGAACCTGTCGGTGAATATGAAACTGGTGATGGAAATCCGGGAACCCCCAGCCAAGTTGGGTGTTTTGCAACCACCTCCAACATTAATGCATCATAAGCAGGCCCAACCTTCCATATCAACCAGATGTGAGGTGAGAGCAATGGGTCTGGCTTTGTCATGTCCAGAGGTTCGCCACATGTGAGATGAGAGCGATGTGTCTGGCTTTGTCGTGTCCGGAGGTAGGCACGATGATGAGGCAAGGGACAGGGGAGTTCGTGCGGGGCACAGGGTTTGGAGATGCAGCGGAGTCAGCACAACGATAGGGGGGAGGGGGGCTCGAGAAGAAATTGGATTGAGATTAGGATAATCCACTGACAAATATATAAGCATCAGAGTACCTCCGTGTGCCAGTGGCATTGTCATATCATCATCCTAACCGGATTGGCTATTAATTGGCCTTCAAATATTCACTTAAACACCTTTTGTGGCCTAAACATGCATAGCGGGAGTATGGTCACCTGGTTGGATCAATGTCAATGTGACAGGTCTGCTGACCTCCAGCGTGATTTACTCGCAAATTTTGTATGCAAAATGCTCAAAAGTAAGCAGTCATTGTTTTTACTGGAAAATCAATACATGAATTGTAATGCAAAGCTGAAAAGTGAACATGCTAGGACCTGTCTATGCTACTAGTGAATGATAACCCAGTCTGCCTTCATTCACCAGAAGAATGAATGATGCTTGCGCAGCTCTCTAGCAGTTACTGACTATAAAATTAGTTTGGTGCCCATGCTGGTGGTGTTAAGATGCAGGAATATTTTCTTATGGTGGTATTAAGATATATAGAGTTCATTTTCCATGTCCCTACGCATTCATGTTAGCAAGACCAAGGTGGATGGCTCATTAGAAATAGCCAAATGTGGTAATTGGTTTATTAGTGAAGGATTGCTTGGAAATTAACTGAGCTGTGTGTGTGTCCACAACTACTCCCTCCGTTCCAAATTACTCGTCGCAGAAATGGATGTATCTAGAACTAAAATACATCTAGATACATCCATATCTGCGACAAGTAATTTGGAACGGAGGGAGTACCATTTTTGGTAATCTTGAAATATGCAAGGGACATGCACCCATTTACCAGTATTGAGCACAAACAATGAAACTCATCACCAGCTTTTCATTATGTTGCATAGGAGTGCAATTTGTACACTTGGTTTGCACTCTGGAAGACAGGTTAATGTGCATGTGCACCAGATATCCTGAATGATGAATAAGTCAAGATCTCCCTACAGGATGTTTTCCATAGAAGCAGTAGAGCAAAGGACATCATTTTAGTCATTTTACTTTCTCAGGTACACTCTCCAACAATAGAAGTTGAATGAATGCAAAGATAGCAATAGGGAAAATAAAATGATTCTTGTGCTGACAAGCTTGCATAATTCAAGACGTAAAGAATATACACTCACTTTGCAAATTTTGGAGAGCTTTTTCAGCAGCTTGTACTTGAGCTTCATCTCTTGTTTTTCCAATGCCATTTCCAATTTTTTCATTACTAAATAGAACCTGGAGAAGCGCATGTACAATGAAGGTGAAAGAATTAAGCAGAAATTTGGCAACATTGCTTATATAAGTCTTAAGACAGCAAGCGGACAAAGAAAGCTAATTGAGTTCCTGTCAAATTAAAAAGCTAATTCAGAGCAGCTCTAAAATAAGGTGGAATCTAGAACAGATAGTCTAAGTAGTTCATTCACCAGCATCTACTCACTCCATGTATGTAGGGCAGATTAGGTTCCACTAGGAAAAGTCTTCACAGACTCCATCAATACATGGTTCATATTATACAAAATCACAATGACCAGTAAGTACTTTTGAAAACAAATCTAATGATACCAATTTTGTGTCATAAAACCACATATTAACAAAGTAATTCTTGGTCAAAGACTCGACTTACTGAAACCTAATATGCCCTACATAAAGGAGTGGAGGGAGCAGTATTGAACATCTGGATGATCATCAGATCATCATGAACCAAACCACTACAATAAAATTAAGGTTTGAGTATTAAGGTAATATAGCCCATTATCTTCTGAATGGATATTTGTCACTGTCTGGGCTCTTGAGTACAGATTCAAATCAGGTTGTTGGCAAAATAAATTGGTATTACTGTAATCAGTTACAAATGCGAAACACCAACCTCAACAGAAAATTGTGTAATTTTGCTGGTGCTTACAGTAGACCTAAACTCCACCTATATGAAGCAAGAGCAGGGAATTAATTCAAAAGTCAAGAACAGGAAAACCAAACCTACACCAAAACATTAAGGAAACAGCAAACCTTCGAATTGCATAGTCGTCCAATTTCTTGCAATACCGTGACAAACAAAGAAGGGACAATTGCCATTGAGCCCCCATTGGGTTGCACATTTGAACTGCCTAGAGTTCCCCGGATTGCCACTCGTGCATCATCTACACCAAAAGGTTGGCATAGATTCCATTTCAGAATGTATGCAGTGAAATAAGGTACTAATTCCATTTCAGAATGTAGATTGTATTTTGACTATCCAAGTATGAGCTTTGACCATTAGAAAATACTCCCTCCGTCTCAAAATAAGTGACTCAACTTTAGTATAAAGTTAGTACAAACTTGAGTCACTTATTTTGGGACGGAGGGAGTACCTTTGAAGATGAGTCCTATAGTATCAATTTCTTGTAACATAGCCCACATATTATTGGATTAGTTAGTGGTTAAAGTTTGAATTTGGGTAGTCAAAATACACCTTACATATTGAAATGGAGTGATAACAGAACTACTTGAAATGCATAATGATTGGTATGAAAGACAGATGAGCAGATTCCTTAATATGCTTAACAAGATGGCTCTGAACTTGTACATGCACTCCTTTCTTTTTCATTCTTAATAAAATGTTATTGTGGGTTCCATTCCTGGTTCCTAAAAACTAAATTACTAACTGAAGTCACAACTCCTAAATTTGAGTAAATATAAATATAAGACAATATTTAACTGACCATTTGACAGTACAGTAGTCTTCCCTTGGCAAGAAAATGTATATCCTCAAAATGAAAATACCAGACTAATACAAGACGAGGAAAGGCCAGCAAGAAAAAGGTCCAAAGGCAAGTGACCAAAATAAATACAGTATTAGAAGTACCTGATGGACGGATTGATGACGATATCTGTTTTTGGTCCCCCTGATATGCCTGAAATAACATTTCACGTTCATCCTTAAAAGTTCATTCCAAATTAAGAGCTTAATAAGGGCCATTAGTCCAGTTTGGACTAATGTTCTTAAATAAATAAATATGGTCCAAGCTCAAGCCAAAGTAGGGCTTACTTTATTTTCGAATGTCACAAAAGGTAGGTTTTATTGATAATTAAGCAAGCAGCATTCGAGCAATCATATGATGCCACAGAACAGTGCTTACCCATAGCAAATATGGCATCATTAGCCCATTTGCTGTAAGTAGAAGAACAAGAAAAGGTTTCCTATCAAACCAATTAAAGCAGAAACATCGCATCAAAGCTTACCCGCCCATTCAATCTCTTCTCTACTTCAGCTCCACTCATACCCTCAGGTATAGGGGCAGGATCTTTATTGCTTGGTGGAAAATTAGGGTCCTGGAAAGGAATTAGCAGACAAGCATAAAGCTTCAAACGACATAAATGCTATACATATACGACATGAAAGTATCAAGAAGATTACCTCGGAGACTAAGTAGTCACCGACATCTGGAGCATAGGGAAGATCCAGTAACTCATTTTCGTACAACAGTTCAAATACTTTCTTCAGTAGATTTTCATCAAATTCCCTTTTTTATCAAAACAGAGATAATATTAAAGCTGTAAGTATGATATCATCAGAATGCATAGATTGTATCTCAATAACGATTTATACCAACCTGAAGAAACCACCACGAACATTGCAAGCAACATTTCTCGCAACACAGAGCACTGGAACAGCGTTTGCCATCTAAGATATGCAAGGAAATACACACATCATTCCAGCACAGCAATAATGTTCAACAGAGAACATGTAAGCAACAAAAGAAATACCTCGGCTTGTGGGGCATAGTATGGAGCATAGGCAGGGACGACATGAACTCGATGCTGATCTTTCTCATCCCAAACTTGCAGCCTATCATCAATCACCATGGCCATCTTTGGATGGCATCCTCCTTCTCTAAAAACATGCTGCAGGGACTTCTTGGAACCTGTCAATGAGTAAGATAAGTGGCTAAGCAGGTGAAATTATAACAAACATGATCAAGAACTGAACCTGAGGCTATAGGAAGTAAAGATTGTACCGTTCCATCCACACAATGGTGGAAACTAGCAGTTTCACTGGAAACAAGAATGCAGACAATGTAGCACTAACAAATGGAACTACTCAAGATTACTTTATTTGAGTTCATAACTTATAACCGTACAAATAAAATACAATACAACTGAAGCAAGCAAACTAAACACACAACTGAAGCAAGCAAACTAAACACAACTATATGTACACACAACTTTGCGTTTCTGCAAATCAAGTAGTAGCACCATCATTCTAACAATCAACATTTTGGAAATCATTATGCAGAATTTCTTGGTACTTCTAAAAATACAAGGCATACATTCGGATTGGGCATTTTACAATGACTAGATTGTGTTAACGATGATGTTTATAGAACCGAGCAATGCTGAGACAGTAGAGCACTGCACAATAGCTCGAAAAATTAAATTTCAAACTCTTGAAAACTCACCTGCTTTTACACATACTACACGATCTGAAAGATTATTCAAGCTGATCAAATTGGCTTCTGGATCAAGAAGTCTCCATATCTCAAGAGCATAATCTCTTTCAGCCATTGTACACACATAGACCTCAAATCTTTTGCGTCCCTTGGCAGTTAGGTAACTTCTCAAATCCTCCCAGGCAGGCCTTAGCTTCACAAAAACACTGGTATCGCGAATCTACGTGCAATAACATTGAAATGGGTATGAGGATTAGTAAAAGGAAAACAAAGTGCAAAACGCTGAGGCAACTAAAAGAATAAAATCTAATCAATGTCTTTATTCTGATGCATCAGAATATAAAAGTTTGTGGAGAAATTAATGTCAACCCCATATCTATATCAATATTTACAGACCCAAAGGGGCAAGATCCAACTAATCTCGGCCATCAATTCATGTGAATCCGACGACCAAGATTGCTTCAATGGTGAGCGCTCAGCATATTTAGCGCGCAACAAATATTATACCAAATATCAATATTAGCAATAATCACATAATTATCATATAATTAATATCTTACCTAATATCAGCACGCAATTAAATTCTACCAAACATCCCTCAAAAATATATTCTACCAGATATGAACGTGCATTGCACGTACGCACTTACTGTTTTAATCAAGAGCCCATATCATGAGAGCCAAGTAATATGCAAACTTCAATAATAGAACATAAAGTTTTTTTTTGCTGAAGACTGCATATATAAAGAGCATAATGTGTTTGCTATCTAGATTCTAGGTCAAAGGCCTAACATTATAGGTTGCCTAAAACTCGTGCTGCTTAGTATACTTGTTACCATCCCTCAGGTTGTTAACTCATTGCTATATTTACCGAATATGCAACACATCCTGCATACAAAGAGTGTTGCAATTTTTGCACCCAAACAGTTCGTACATGCCTAAACACATACTACCTCCATTCCAAAATATATGACGTTAAACGTCATATACTTTGGAATGCAGGAAGTAAATAATGAACTTGAGCATGCACACTTTTACTCAGAAGATCAAATACTGCAGCAATTTTACAATACATATACAAACAAATTAATGCTAGAAATCATCCATGGCCTCACAATCGAACATAAAAAGTCAGGTTGTACCAGACAAATGGGAACCCATCTATATACTCCCTCCTTCACATATTAATTGACGCTGAAATGGATGTACCTATACGTATTTCACTGCTAGATACATCCATTTCAGTGTCAATTAATATGGGACGGAGGGAGTATCATTTTCTCCAACCATGGCATAGGTTAGAATGTAAATATATTCTTCTGGATAAACTGTAAACCTCAATGGCCATCCCACCCCACCCAGAAGAAAAAACAGCAGCAAAAATTGAGTGATATACGAGCAGCAGAACAGATACTACCTACCAAGGTTAACTAATTCGTACCTCTGGATTGATGCGGGTCAGAATAGCATTCCTCTCGGGCAACCTGATTACAGGCCGAACAAGACGCTCCTGGACACCAGGCATAGGCTGAACCTCCTCCTTCTGGGTGCCAACAATTCTGCCATTGTCTGTAACAGTGTCTGTGTCAATGAACTCCTTGAGAAGCTCCCTGTCCTCAATATACCGCTTGATTTCTGCAGACATCCCCGCTACCCTGACAGGGTCATCCTCAATGTCCATCCTACGGGAAAGCATCTCGATCCGGCTCTCAAAGGACCTCATCGTGTTAGCAACGATGAGGGTCTCATCAAGATCAAACACAATAGCAAGGCAGCGGAGGTTGAGCATCCCCACGGACGCTGCATAGAGCCCAGCCCGCACAGAGCAGCACCAGAAGCACGGCACCTTCTCCACCTTGCTCGGCATTGCCACCAGGTGCAGCTCCTCGTCTCCGACCACCACCACCGCGCTCTACACAACCAAAAGGAGGACAGGATTTTACAAACCCTCTCCCAAATCTACCTAACGAAATTGTACACCCTAAATAATGTGGAAAATGCTTCAATCCCTAGTAAACGACCGGCGATTCAGTAATAATGGAGTAAATAACATTCAGCGGTTGGTCGCTGATTTCGCTTCGATTTGAAATGGGCGTGAAGGGCAGGCATACTCGTTGTTTGTACGAAACGAAACCGTGGGGGGCGAGGCGAGGCGAGGCAAACCTTGTACTCGTTGAAGCAGGTGAGGTAGAGGCGGTGGAGGCTGGGGTGGGGAGGGAGCGGCCTGGCCTGGAGCTTGCAGCGCACGGAGAAGGGCGCGATGGTCTGCAGGATGGCGAGGGGCGGGCAGCGCTCGCTGGCCGGCGAGAGGTGGCTGATGCGGATCTCGTTGCTGGGGAAGGGCAGGGCGCCCTCGGGCCCGGGCTTGATCGGGAAGACGTCCGCCTCGCCGAGGAACACGTCGCCGTGGAACATCCGCATGCTGGCGGCCCTGCCGGGCGGGGCCGCCGTCGCGGAGGCGGAGGCGCCGGGCACGGGCAGCAGCGGGGAGGGGCGGAGCATCGCCGTCGCGGCGCGCGGGGCGGGGAATCGGAGGGGCCGGGGAGCGGGTGGGGGCAGGGGGAATGGAGAGTGTGAGAAGCCCACGCCCGGCGTGTGCGCGCCCCCGCTTCGCCTCGGCGGACGCTGAGCCGCGGGTTTTGGCGTTTGGGGGGGAGGGGGCGGAGGGGAACTGGGCGAGGGGTGTCTCTGGGTGCGCTTATATAGAAGTTTCGGGGGCCGGGGGGAAGGAGGAGGGTTCCGCCCGCTCGGTCCGGCCGCCGGGTCTGGGTCTGGCTCCGGTCGCTCGGACCGGGTCGGGTCGCGTCGCGCGCCGAGCCTGGGCGGGGGAGGGACGTCACTGTGTGGGCTTTGCGGTGCCGCGTGGGAGCCACTGGGACTGCCTCGCTTTCTTCTGACTTGATGCACGCGGGCCATGCCCCTGCCTAACGGGACTCTTATCTAGCATGTGTCCTTTTTTCTCGAATGTTTTTTCTTCCTTTTTATCCTCTCTGTTTCTTTTTCTCGTTACTTTTTATCCGTCGGTTTCGTAGCGGACAGAGGAATCATGCGGCGGTGGATAACGAGGCCGGGCCTTTTGGGCCGGCCGGAAATTGGGCGGATGATAGCCAGTTGACATAAGATGATGAAACCCTCCACGAGTTGTCGCCACGTCTCGTCTCGTGAACATCCTGCTAGAGTTGTCCAGGCACCGTTGCTGTTGGTGTGGAGTTAGGCCAACTCCACCGCGCGATCCCAAACGAACGTCCGTTTTGTCCGGATTCTGTCTATTTGGGTAGCGATTTGGGGTCGTGTTCGGGTGTGTCCTGGGATGCGGTGGCCGTGCGCCCACCGCACGGACGCATCCTTTTGCCCTATCCTGTTCGTCAGGGCCCAAAATGTCCAAATTTTCATCAAAACTAGTTTACAACCCAAATATTTATCTGAACATTAAAATAGTTTTACAACCCAATTAAAATTGTCTTTAATAAAATATTTTTACAACCAAATCGAAATTGTCTTGACTAAACATAAAATGGACCAATACATCTATTGGTTGCCAATGTGATCCCACACGTGCTCAACCAAGTCATTTTGAAGATTCAAATGAGAGTGCCAATCACGCATCTCACGATGGAATTGAGCAAACTGTTCAAATGTGGTCGGGTCTTGGTGCAGGGGCTCAATATTTTCACCTTGATAGTCAAATCCTTGGTCGAAGATACTCTCATCACGCTCGTCCTCAAAGATCATGTTGTGCATGATCACACAAGCAGTCATCACCTGCCAAAACTTTCTTTCATCCCATGACAGTGCAGGGTTTCGAACGATACCCCACCGGGATTGAAGCACACCAAAAGCACGTTCCACATCCTTTCTAACACTCTTGCATTTGAGCAAATCTCTTTCTCTTCTCACCTTGGGGTTTCGAGATTATCTTCACAAAAGTTGACTACTGAGGATATATACCATCTGCTAGATAATATCTCTTGTTGTAATGGTGGCCGTTGATCTCAAAGTTGACAGGTGGGGAGTGGCCTTCTGCAAGCCTCACGAAGACTGGAGAACGCTGCAGCACGTTAATATCATTGTGAGAACCTGTCATGCCGAAGAAAGAATGTCATATCCAAAGATCCTGTGATGCCACCGCTTCTAATATGACAGTGCACGCCTTGACATGCCCTTTGTACTGGCCCTGCCAAGCATATTCCACTCCCAGTGCATACAATCTATGCTGCCAAGCATGCCTGGAAAGCCTCTAGTTGCGTTGGTCGCCAACAATCTCTCTGTATCAGCGGCAGTTGGCTGCCTCAAGTACTCTGGGCCAAACACCTCGATCACAGCCTGGCAAAACTTGTACATTGACATCAGACATGTTGTCTCACTCATACGCACATACTCATCCACCAGATTGCCTGGAATTCCATATGCAAGCATGCGGATGGCCGCGGTGCATTTCTGGTAAGAGGAGAATCCAAGCTTGCCAAGGGCATCCGTCTTGCACTCGAAGTATGGGTCATGAGCAACCACTCCCTCTCGGATACGATTGAACACATGTCTTGTCATTCGAAAACGGCGACGGAATTTATCCGGCTTGAAGAGCGGGGTGTTGGCAAAGTAATCGGCATAGAGCAGGGCGTGCCCTCTCTCCCTGTTGCGGTTCAGGTTGGGAGCACGGCCAGGGAGTGACCCCCTGTACCGAGGAAGCTGCCGTTGAATGTGGTCGTGAACGACCAGTGCAGCCACCACAATATCTTCATCATCCGACGACGAATCGTCCGATGAACAAAGAAAGTGATGGAAGAAAAACTCGTCTCCACTATCCATACCTTTGTGGGCAAAATGCCGAACACCTTGCGGGCGTGGTGGCGAAGATCACCTCGACGCAGCAGGGGTGGTTGCCAGCCGGCTACTGGCCGCTGTGGAGCTCTCGTCGGGAGCTGCCGAGGACGCCGTGCTACGTCGCTGGCGGTCATGTTCCCTCTGCGGCCGGCAAATACGTCGACGGCCAAACCTCCGATCGACGGCCAAAACTACGGCCACAGCACGGGCGTGGTGGCGGCCATGTCGAGAAGTGGTTTGGTAGGGACGGCCGGAGGCTGCGCGGTGAGGAGACGACCGGAGAATAGCGGCGGCGCCGGCGGCGGGGCGGGGCGAGAGAGAGAGGGTGAAAGCGTTTGGGAACGGAGGGACTACTAGTGTCCTCGACAAACGGGCCAGGGGGACAAGGGCGTGCGTCCAAGCCGTCCGCGCGCGTCCGTTTCACCCCAAACCGAGCGCAAGTTTGGGCCGGGGATGGATCGAAAACGGATGGAATCCGGACATTTGTCTGCGCTGGGCTGTGCTATTCGTCCATTTTACCCCAAACGGACGGGGGCGGACAAGATAGGGTCGCGCGGTGGAGTTGGCCTTACAGACTTACAGTGCTGCGCTGTTGATCTTCGCTACAGTCCAATACACTGCCAATCCGCAAAAAAGCAAAATACGGTGGCAGTCCAATATTGGTGTGACTGCTCGTACCGCGAGTCGAGGGCGAAACTGCACGGAAAGAGCCATGGGGCAACAACGATTACCTGAGCGGAGGGAGAGGTGGTCTACTCCAGGCTGGATCGCTTAGCTGGTCTGATCAGTGACGAAATTCTTTGGAGCCAAACAATCAGTTGTTTCATTTTTCTGCGTGTGACTCGTGACTGGACCCGGTGAGTGGCCAGTGATTGGCAATACTACCAAGTTTTATGAATAGCAGCCGTGCAGTTCGGAATGGCACCATCATGCGGCATGTCGTTGAATGCTCGGGCCCACCGTGCCAGTGATACAGCCACGCAGGCTCGTCATGGAGATGTGCGCGGAGCTCACAAGGTAGCAGGCATCGAATGCCAAGGACGCACGCGAATTCAGTTCAGTTTCTAGTTTCTACACGCCTTGGTGCTACACGGTACGAACTCGTCAGAACTGATCATCTGAGGGCAAATAGAGTAGATGAACTGCAAAAAAACAGAGCAAGAGGGGGAATATGAGCACAAAAACCGAGGCTGGGGTTACAAGTTATGAGGAGAGGTGAAATTCCGAGTGTCAGAAAAATAATACATTAGTGAGACTGGCTAGAAAAGTACAAATTCTACACCCGAAAATAATAACATGATCAACCGTTTCATTTTTCTAGTCATGTTATTCTTGGGTGTATTGACCTGTTTTTGTTTTGCTGCAAACTAGTATGTCTAACGAGTTGGGCGTTTCGGTGCCTAGGCTTATCTGCATCCGATTAGAAAAAAATTTGTAAAAAATTTGTAAAAAATTCAAAAAAATTCAAAAAAATTCAAAAAAAATTATGCGGTAGACAATTTGATGCGTGGGACCCGCTCCAAATGTCGAGTCATTTGGATATCTGAGCAGCTCTCTGCAAAAAAGACAAATCGGACCAAAACAATACATAAACAGTAAACATTTTTACAGACCCCCAATTTGTGTTTTCTGTTGAGATCTTCTTAGATGTCCAAATGATTTGAAAATCGGAGCGGACATCACGCATCAAATTTTCTACCACACAAGAATTTTTGTAGTATTTGTTTTGATTTTTTTGTCAGTGCGGGTGTAGATGAGCTCGGGCGTAGAGATGGATTTTCGATGTCTAACCATATTTCCAAATGATTATAAATAATAACATGATTTTGGACTTCGTGTCACGACAACGTAAAGTGCGTGCATGACTGTTGCACTTTGAGATTGCCCATAAACATGTCGTAAATTCTCTATACAAAAAAACATCTAACCTAATTTAGAATGATACTACTTACAATTGCCTAAGGGTGTGATAGCGGCATGGCGCATTTTCGGTGGCCACCGCTCTTGCGCGCCATGTGCCTTCATAGGCCCTGCACCTAGTCTTTCCTTATTCTCTTCGAAAGAATCTGGTCTTCTTCCCCCTCAGACCCTTGTGTGCTTCTTCCTCAACTCTTCTTCTTCTCACTCACCTCTCTTCTTGCATCCATGTTAAATGTGATATCGAAGTAAACAAGTGACGTTGCAAGGCTATGCCGATGTCAGCCCCCCCCCCACCCACGCACACACAACCACCTCGGGGCCACCATTGTTACAACCCGCTACTCGTTAGTTCAGTTTCTAGACACCTTGATACCAACTCACTAGAACTGATGTAAGGGCATATTTACCCCTGAATGGTTTTTGGTGATTGATGACAATGCATTTGCGGACTAATCGTGTGCATTGAGCATTTCAGATATCTCATGTTTAGGCACAAGACGATTCGTTACCCCCCGGAGTCTAGTGAAGACAGAGTTTTCCCTACGTTTTCTTTCGGTGGATTTGAGTCGTAGGAAAGTCGTACTATTACGAGGGGGTCCGATTTGGAAAGGTTTGGGTGGAATCATCACGTACATGTATGTTCCTTTTGCACCACCTTTCCTTTGCATCTTTGGAGCAACTACTGTTTATCCGTGTCTCTGCAAAATGAAGGACTCCTAGTGATTGTTGTGTTGTGGCATGCGTTAGTACTGCTCATGGGAGCTGTAGTACCGTAGAGGCCCACGGTAGTACCGGTTGGGGTCGCGGTAGTACCGCAGGCCCTTGCGGTAGTACCGCTCCCCGGGCGCGGTAGTACCGTGGCCTCGGGCCGAGCACAGTAGCACGAGCGGAAGTAGGGGAGGATGTAATTTTTTACATTCGCGCCCTACGTGATAGTACCGCTCCCTGTATGCGGTACCGTATCGGAGTTTTGCACAGACTGATACTCAGCGGAAGTAGCCACAAATGTATTTTTATTCGTCCGTGCCTTCCCGGCCCAGACAAACCCTGCCTTGCGGTGGTACCGCAAGGGCGAGCGGTAGTACCACTCCGGCGTTTCTACCGCTCTTTGCTTCAACGCAACAGGGTTGGTCTAGCTCCTGTCGTGCAAGCGGTAGTACCATTGTGCCCCACGGTAGTACCGCGGGCCCTTGCGGTAGTGCCGCATGTCTGGTGCGGTAGTACCGCATGTCGCTGGCCGGGTAAATGGGTGGCGGTTGGATTTTTCCTATCGCTACATAAGGAGAGTCTTTTTCTCCGAGTAGTCTACCTCTTCCATCTGCAAGCTCCATTGTTGTTCTAAGCTCCATTTTCGCCCGATCTCTCTCCCTGGCCAATCAAACTTGTTGATTCTATAGGAATTGGTTGAGAAGGCCTCGATCTACACTTCCACCAAGAGAAATTTGATCCCCCCCCACTAATCTCTTGCGGATCTTGTTACTCTTGGGTGTTTGAGCACCCTAGACGGTTGAGGTCACCGTGGAGCCATAGTCCATTGTGGTGAAGCTTCGTGGTGTCGTTGGAAGCCTCCAATTAAGTTGTGGAGATTGCCCCAACCTTGTTTGTAAAGGTTCGGTCGCCGCCTCCAAGGGCACCAATAGCGGAATCACGACATCTCGCATTGTGTGAGGGCGTGAGGAGAATACGGTGGCCCTAGTGGCTTCTTGGGGAGCATTGTGCCTCCACACCGCTCCAACGGAGACGCACTTCCTCTCAAAGGGAAGGAACTTCGGTAACACATCCTTGTCTCCACCGGCTCCACTCTTGGTTATCTCGTACCTTTACTTGTGCAAGCTTATATTGTGTTGCATCCCTTGCTTGCTTGTGTGCTTGTTGTTGTTGCATCATATAGGTTGCCCACCTAGTTGCATATCTAGACAACCTACTTTGATGCAAAGTTTAAATTGGTAAAGAAAAGCTAAAAATTCTTAGTTGCCTGTTCACCCCCCCCCTCTAGTCAACTATATCGATTCTTTCAATTGGTATCAGAGCCTCGTCTCTTTATTAAGGACTTTGCCGTCCGAAGAGTATGGTTGACACCATACACGGTGGGGAGGAGCACCCCGGTGTGATTCCGTACTCGTCTATGGCCGATGGGGGTTCCTCGGTCTCTCGTGAGGAGTTCAATGCGGCTTTGGACACATTGAAAACCTCCATGACGACCGAGGTTGAAAGCATATTCAACAAGTTTTTAGAAGGACTTAAATTATCCACCGCATCAATGAAAGTGGGAGATCCCGCTAACAAGGTGACGGATGCTAACTCCGACAAGGGGGAAGCTATGAGTGACAAAGTTCCTTTATCTAGTGGTAGAAGTGGAAATTGCATCTTTGCCCATGTTGAACCTCCACTTACTTATGGAGGACCGGTTCCCTCCACTCATTTGAATCATGTTGGTCCTCCTCCCAAGTTTGTGAAAAATGAAGGTTTTGCCTCTTGGGTCTATCGCTTTAAACATCATTTAAATCATAGTTCTACTAACCTTTAGAGAATTATTGAGCAAGGTTTCTATCCTCATGACCCAAGCAACTTCACTCCTAGAGAAGCCGCGAATCATCAATTCAACGAGTTCGCTCTTTGCATTCTCCAAGAGGCCATCCCTCCCGAAGATATTGCGCATCTCCGACCTTTCATCGTGGCCAAGGAAGCATGGCAACATGTTGTTTCCATTCACAAGGGAAGCGCAAGCATTCAACGCTCCAACTATGAAGTGGTTCAAGATCAAGCCGATGAGTTTGCAATGAATGAAGATGAAGAACCTCGTGAGCTTTACCGGAGATTAACCACTCTTGCGGTCTCACTCCGAGATCATGGGAGCAAGGATACGGATGACAATTGGATCAAGCGCAAATTTCTCAAGACCATGATGCCCTTCCACAAGGCCATGTCCTTTGTCATCCGTCAAAGGCCGGACTTCCACACCTTGTCCTCAAGTGAAGTGTTGGATGAGTTTGTGGCAATGAGAATCTTGGACAAGACCACCGACAATGCGGTGTTGCATTCTCAACGTGCAAAGAAGCCCAACCTTGCCTTTAAGGCCAAGGCTAGTGTGGAAAAAGAGGATGAAGAGGAAGAAGGGGAGAGTAAGCCCGAAGATACAAAATATGTTTATCATGAGCACATGGCTCTCGCTTTAAGGCAATTTTGGAGCAAGAAGAACTCAAGGCCCAACTTCAACAAGAACAACTCAAGTGGCTCCAGGGGCAAGCAACGTGTGCGTACATGCTATAATTGTGGCAATGTGAGCCACTTTGTTGCGGAGTGTCCATATGAGAAGAGGGAAGACAATGGTGGCAAGCTCATCCGAAAAGACAAGGCCAAGTCCTTCCCCAACAAGAACAACTTCACCAAGAAGACTCCTCCCAAGGGGTTGGTGGCACAAGAAGAGTACAATGAGGATGATGATGATGATGATGAACATGGTGAGTCGGTTGCCATGGCCTCCGTTGCCATTGCGACAACTCCACGGGTGTCCCTCTTCGACTCACCCAATGAGAACATCACCGCCAAGTGCCTCATGGCTAAAGCCACCAACAAGGTAACCTCCAACATAAAAACTACCATCATTACTAATCCCTCTTTGACGGATTGCATTGATGAAAGTGAGGGGTACAATGAGGAAGAAAATGAATTTGAGTCTTTTATGAGTAAGCTTAAAGGTAAATCCAAGAAGCACTTTGTTGCTCTCTTGGAACAACTTGGTGAAACCAATGACATGATCGAGGCTCACGAAGACAACATCTCTAAGATGGAGGGACATAGTCGTGACTATGCCGGTGAGATATTGGATCTCTCTAGTGCTCTTGAGGAAGAGCGTGGTCATCGTTTGGCTCTTGAGGAGTCTGTAACGCCCCGAGACCGATGCGCCAGGTGTCTTCCAGTTATTCGCCTGCCAAGTTTCATCGCATTCGGAGTCTGTTTGATGCCCCAACCGATAACTATAGCGAAAATATAGTCGGTCAAATCGTCGGACGTTTTCGGTCTCCGAAAACTGTTGCCGGGCTGCCCTCTCTTCCCTCCTACACAGCCCACCTAGTTCCCCCTCTATCCGGAACCATCCGATGTTGATTGAACGGTCCGAAAACAGTTAAAAACCCCTCTCCTAGACCCCTATCTATAAATAGATGCCCATCCTTGCATTTCTGTCAAAACCCTAGTCTAAACCTACCCCTAGACCCTCCCCTAACCTCTCAGCTAAATCTGAGAATGGGTGGGTAACCAAACCAAACCTGAACTGAACCCACGTGATGATGTTTTGGAAACTGAACCAAACTAACCCCACGTAATTGGCATTGGCACCCAGCCCAAACTAAACCACATGACAAATTCCCCAAAAACAAACTAACCCATTCTAGAAACTATGGTTTTAGCCTATGGTTCTATATCAGTTCCCCACCCATACATGTACAACTCAATATATGTACGATCCTGCACTTCACTGCTAAAACATAGCACCAGCTTAATAACATATACAGACATTGCACTTGACACCTTACATATTCTACACTACCAACACTTAAATTGATGAACAATTGACAGCTTCATAACATGAACACTTGACAGCTTCATAACATGTACAAAACACAGATTCTGAAGCACAAATGTTACACTTGATAGCTTACACATTCTGCACTACCAGCACTTGAAGTACATAGCTAATAACAAACGGAGCTGAATTAAGGCTGATAATGGATTCCAAGCCGGGATTGTGTTACGCCATCTGCCAAAGATGGATGTCACTAAGTTCTCAAAGAGGTAGTAGTCAGCTTGTACCTTGATCTGAAAAGACACAATTTTTAGAACTATGAGTCTGGATCACTAGTTGCTCATGCCATGCTCCAGCTTCTCCCAGGTTTGAGAACATCTCAAGCATGGATGTGATTCTTTAGCCTTTTCTAGTAAAATAAAGAACGGATACCAAAGAGGTGCCACTAACTTGTGCAACATCACAAAAACGTAGACTTATAAACATAAAAATTTGCTTGTCCCATTACAAAATGTCAACTTGTGTCTAGCATTTTATCGATGATCAGGATTTTCTAAAGAGCCAACTTGGCCACCAACTTCGAAACTTCACTAGCCATTGCATATATATATATATATGGATGATCAGGATTATATTTTTACCTTTCATTGGTTCAAAACTTTTAGCTGCGTCCTTACTGTCCATCTCCTGCAAATGAAACAAAATATTAATTTAAAGGCATATCAACACTTCTATACTACTTCTATACTGTAGGTTTTATATATCCCATTCTACACAAGTAGTAGAACCAAAATGTAAGCGGTTAACTCACCCTCCTTTGGTTTGAACAACCAATCTTTAGCACAATTAAGCACTTCTAGCATATCAGGGTTCAAAGAGCTTCTCTTGTCGCCGAGTATCCTCTTACCACAACTGAAGGCTGATTCAGATGCCACTGTGCTCAAAGGAATTGCAAGAAGTCACGGGCCATAGATGCCAATATAGGAAACTTTTCGCCATGCCTCTTCCACCAACCCAAGACATCAAAGTCATCACCGACCTTCTCGGATGCTTCTTCCAAGTATGCATCAAGCTCGGATTTGTGTACACGTGACCTCCGACGAGACTTGTGCTGGGCAAACTCTTCTTCCAACTTCCTTTTCCCTGCAACAGGTGATCCAATAATGGTATTGCCTTGACTAGAAGGTGTCGAGTGTGCAGTGCTTGTTGCTGCAAGTAGCTCATATTCCTTGACATACTTTCTCACCCATTCTAAAGCAATCTCCACTTGTTTTGTAATTTGCTCCCCGTCGGTAGACAACTTGCAATAGAAGAAATCCAAGTAATCTTCTTTCCTCCTTGGATCCAGGAATGTAGCAATGACAAGTGCATGGTTAAACTCAATGCCCTTGCTTTTTCTACGACGGTTAGGATCTGCATTGTCCTTCTCCTCGGGATCCCAATATTTATCAAGCTTCGTTTGCATCACTGCCGCCAATTCCTTCAACACATCAGAGGTCTGCCAACCCGGGTCTTTCAATGCATGGCGAATAGAAAGCACAACTGGCAGAAACTTATGTGAAGTTGGCTTCCTATGAGCTGAAACAATCAAAGTAAGCTCTTCAAAAGCTTTTAGAAACTCACAAATAGCTTTTGCCTTCTCCCATTCCTCCTCACTTGGAGAATCTATCATCTTTCTGTTGGCATAACTAGTGAGAACAGATTTGTACGTCAATGCTTCTACAAGCATTTTCCAGGTTGAGTTCCATCTGGTTGGTGTATCAATAGAGATGCCTTTCTTTGCACGTAGACCCATCCCACTTGCAATTGTATTGAAATCTTGAAGTCTTGAAGGAGAAGAGTCAATATACTTCATCAGCTCACGTATCATGTCAATAGCTTCATGGATTATTTTCATTCCATCCTGAACCAAGATATTAAGAATGTGCGCACAACACCTGACATGCAAATGTTGACCTTCAAGGAGAAGCTCATGTTTGTGATATTTTATCAACTCCTCACATGCATTAGTATTATTGCTGGCATTATCTAGTGTCAAAGTGAATAATTTGCCTCTTATGCCCCATTCTGTTAAGCAACGAACTATTTCTTCCTCTATCGCATAGCCTGTGTGGGGATACTTCACTTCTGCGAAACTTATGGTCGTCTTCTTGTAGTTGAATTCTGCATTGATATAATGGGCGGTGATGCACATGTAGCCCAAGTCCTGTGATGATGTCCACATGTCAGATGTTAAGCAAATGCGAGAATCCAAATTTTGTAGCTCTACTTCAATATCTTTCTTCATTCCCTTATACATCTTCACTGCATCATCATGAATTGTGTGACAACCCTTGATTTGAAACGTTGGCTGCATTGAGTCAATCCATGGCTGGAGGTGGGGATCTTCAAACTTAAGAAAGGGGATCTCAGCATGGACGCAATACTTCACCATGAGTTCACGACAAACTTTTTCATCAAACACAAACAGACCTTTGGATGTTTTTCTTTCATGGTCAACAAAAACCTCTTCCTGCAAGCATCCGGAATTAATCAGCAAGCCTCTGCAATATGGGTCCTCAAACTGCTTGTCCCAAACTTGGTGTGAAGTTGCACTCCACAGTATTTGCACACAGCCTTGAGATCACCCTCTACGAGAACCAGATCTGCTTCATAATGCTCCCATGCCTTGGACCTTCTAGCATGTGGTACTTGACTCGTATCCTCATCCATGGAATCAGCACTCTCCGAACCCTCTGATGTAGACATGCCTCAAATTACTAGTGAGTAATTACTACAGTGACTGATCGATCGGTCGAGTGGTCTGGGTTGGTGTGTTTTTCCTGTCCTTGGTGCGTGGCCTGTGAATGCAGATGCAAGGTGCAAGCAGGTTAATACTAGTACTAGTAGCAGTAAAAGTCACTATTCCTAACAAAGAAATTTGTAATTGTGAACTAAGCTTTACCATCTAATGATTAAATTGCATATCTTACAGTCTTGCTAATATTTCTTACTGAGAAAATCCCATTACAGAATACTCTGTGCTACTCTGTTCTAGTCTTAGTACAGATACATACACTCCATGCAATGAGAAACTTGAGCAAGGGAAATAGTCGAACCAAAACATAATTCCTGCTCTAGAGATTGACCAATATCGCTACAAAGTTTCTCAAAAAGAATATCGGGAAACCAAAACATTGGACACTGTACTCGCCTGAGCGGGAGAATTCCCTCACTTCTACATATTGCAACGAGTGTCAAATAGAAGGATGATTCAGTACAGATATGGGATCTAAACTGAGAAGCAACTAGCGCCAAATACTTGAACAAATGAAAGCCGGATTCAGAAGAGTAGTACAATCTAATCTGGGAAGCAACGAGTGTCAAATATTTGAAGTTGTCCCGTTAGAGACCCTGCAGATGTCTTAAAGCGCCACATATTTTGGTCCTATTGTCCCTGTATTTGAATGCAATTTTGTTCCTACTGAGAATTTTGGTGCTAATACAAACTCCTGTAATCCTAAGCTGCAACTTAAAAATGCTACTTATATCATCAAAGCTCTTCACAAGGAAGAACAAACTGCATCTCATACACTTGCTGCCGTGTCCATCAAAATTGCATTCAAATAAATTTGCAAACTATTGTAATGGACAGATGCAAACTGAAACTGAACCCGAACCGAACATGTACAGAGAACAAATTGAAGTGGTTCGTGCGTTGTTGCTGTAGACGAGGAGGGGACGGGCACCTAAACTGTTGTTGCAGACCTGTTTGCTGCTGTTGTTGCTGCAGACGAGGAGGGGGCGGGCACCTTGCCGCCGGAGCACCTTGGAGGAGCAAGAGGAGGACCAGGACCTTGCCACAGGAGGAGCAGAACCTGGTCAAAAGAGAAGAAACAGGCCGGTCAGAGAGAGAGAGAGAGAGAGAGAGAGAGCTACCTGCCGGCGGAGGGAAGGTGGCGCGGCGGAGACGGCCCGGCGACCTCAACCCTAGCGGGCGGGGAGGGGCAGCGGCACTGATGGGCGGGCCAGCTCTGGGTAGCTCATGCTGTGCCGAGGAGGGGACGGCGCCGGAGGGTGACGGCGAGGCGGCGACGCGAGGAAGGGGCGGCGAGGGGGAAGAGACAGGGGGCGGGCGGGCGGCGACACGGGGGAAAAGACAAGGGGCAGTGCATGGGTTGGGTTGAGGAGTAGTCGAAGGCAACGAACCAATACAACGAACCGGGTTGTACCCACAGTTTGTAGCCCATAATACATTAGACGGTTTCAGCCCATAACCAGCTAACCCAAACTGGTTTCCCTCCAAACCCAAACCAAACCGAACTTAAGAAAGCTTCAGCCCAATAAAACCTAAACCAATCAAGCCCATAATAAAAAACCAAACCGTTTAAACCAGTTTTTCTAAAACCACTCCCAGATTTACTCTCAGCCGCCAGCCACCTACCCCCCTCCTCAATTTCCACAGCCACCCTCTCCCCCGCCGCCACTTGGCGCCTACTCCACCACCAACCGCCATGGCCCGTGAAGCCCATCCGGGGCCCGCTCAGGCCCGGATCTCACCACCATCGCCCGTACGCCGCTCCCGAGCTCCTCCCGCTCGATCTGGGCATCCCCGCGCCGGACGAACCTCCTCCTCCTTGAACGCCATCGTCGGGGCATTACAACACTCCACCACTACAAGAGGATCTCGTCCCGAGATCTAGGATGGCATCGGGGGAAACGAAAGAGGAAGGGGAAGAGGTAAAACTAAGTTGCTTCTTTGACAAATGAGTGAAACCAAAGAACCTTGCGAGGTTGAACAAATTGAAAGAAAGAATGCAACGAAGATGAACAAATTTGAGAACACTCTGTTAGAAAAGAGGAACAAGGAACATTACTAGAACCTTGTAGGTTGAAAGGCATAAGAAGAGGGTTGCAATGGACAAGAAGTACATGCAAGCACTCCGGATCAAACGTGATGTACAAGGAACGATAAAGATCAATTACGACAACACTCCGGTTGGAAATGGAAGGTGAAGAATATGAGCTTGGCAAAATAAAAGCACTTGGATGAGACTCGGTTAGAAGAGGAATGATAGACACAACACTCCGGTTAAAACAAGATAGAGAAGGAATAAGAATGATATAATTTGGACAGCACTCCAACTGTAAATGGAAAGAATTGAACATGAACTTGATAAGATGAGAGGATACTTGAAAAGAGGACACGACACTCCGGTTGAATGGCTAAGTTAGAAAATCATACGATCTTGGCAAAAATGAGGTGATGGGATGAAGAGAGCAACAATACAATGCCTCCGGAACGAAGGAATAGAAGTTGGACCGTTGTAAAGAAAAGAATTGAGAAGAAAATGATATCATCTACCACAATTGAATTTGAAGGCATCCTTAGGAGAAGGGTCGAACGGAGTTGTTGGAAAACCAACAACGAAAAGAGTAAGCTTGTTGTGGGCTTATGGAAAACATCTTGAAATTATGAGGTGAAATTCTGCCACTAATGGAAACAATAGATTGGATTGATATCAACAAGGAGACGAGAAGCTTATTTCGCCGGAAGGATAAGTGAAGAACTTGGGTCATTTATAAGCACCATAAATAGCAACAATCCTTGGGGAAGGCTTTAGGTGAAATATAACCCAAGATAACTCCAATGAAGAGATTGATGGGTTGCAAAGGCTCTCATGAACGAATAGAAAATGATGGGTTTAAAATATGTCATTCCAGACAACTTGTGAATCATGAAACATGAAGGAAATTATCAAAAGTGACATAACACCACCTCAAAAGATGAGATATGAAAGAATTGCACCTCGGAATGCGAGATGAAGAATGCTTGAACTCCTCAAAACAAGACATGTGTTGAACACCACGTTTATTTTAGAGTAAAGCTTGACGGATCTTAACTCCGAGAGGAATCTTGAAGAACAATTGAAGAATTAAAAGAATCCTTGACGAACCACCATGTAGAGGCTCCATGAAGAACTTCGGTAATAAAAGAATGATCAAAAAGAAGTAAAGGATGAAAAGAATAAGATTTAAGCCTTGCAATGATTAGATGGAGCTTCGTGATGATATAATTGAGAGATCTTTGAACTCCGGGAAAGAACAAATGAATTGATATGATAACGAAGGAAGAGAACTCTTGAACGAACCACCATAATAATTGAAAATGAAAGAAGATACATGAGAGAATTTAGATACAAGAGAACGAAGGGATCAAGAACTGATTAGAGGATATTTGAACGATGCACCGGTAAGATTTGGAGAACGAGAGTTGAAAGCTGGAATGAATAATATTTGAAAATATGGCCTTCGTAGGAAAGAAATGGGAACAACTCATGAAATGCTCTGGATGGGTGAAAAGAATTCTCACAATCGAAAACAACTATGAGAGGATGGCAACAAGCTAGAATCACGAGTCTTTGAGAGAACGGATAAGATTTGGAGGAAAAACTCTTCTTCGGTCTTCAACTGTCGAGAATGACGATAAGAAACACCACCATGAATTTTTGAGACACTCCAGAATGAAGAATAGAAAGGTTGTGTCAACGATGAAAAGGATTTGACAGATCTTGGAGAAAAACATTTGACTGATGACAGTTCATACTTACGTCATACTTTGAAAGGAATTCAAAAATAACTTCGGAAAATTAGAAGAGTCAGGTAAGATCCTGGGAAAAGACCTGTGGATTAGGGCCCACTCAAAAGAAACGCCGTTGAATGATTACTTGAAAAGGAGATTGCACCGGTTGAGTTAAGTAGCTTGTATGAGATAACATCCTTGAAAGAGCTTGAACAAAAGCAGAGTGGAAACACGAATCTTTGAGATATCTTGAGCACTCCGGAACAATTGAATAGCGAGAACTGGATGATTAAGAGGTGCACCGACATGAGAAAGCATTAGAACCGAGAAAAGGATATGATCGGCAAAGCTTGAATTAAATCCACCGGAGAAGAAAACGAGTGAAGAGTGACGAACTTGAGGCTTCCTTAGTATCTTCATGAGAATCACCGGATAAGAACATTGAGGAAAGAATGAAGAAACTTCACATCCATAAGATGGATACTTGATTTAGAAATCCGAGTCCTTGGAGGAAAAGGGTGGAAGGGCGGGAAAACAAAGGCAACTTGGGACGGATGAAACTAATAACGTTGAGCAGACTTTGAGTTGATCTTGCGGATGTTGAAAATGAGCAGATCCACTTGAAGAGGAGCACACCGGTTGAGAAGAAATTGAGATGACAAACTTGATGATCAAGAAGGATTAATATTCCCGTAGAAATATGAGAACACCATTTAGGAAAAGGTATGGATTCAGCACTTGACATTGAAGCAACTCGAATACCACAAACCAAAACAAAACAAAGGATTTGGCTTGCAGAATAAGCCGGAAACAAACATATGATAGATCCCATATCGTATCATGTATCTGTTGGAAAGATATTCTAGGAGCTACTAGAATTCCCACTTATAAACTCCTGAAACTTTTTGGTTATGCAATCAGGTGTTGGGGATACAGGGGAAGCATAATATCTCACCCAAACTAACAAATCCTACATCCAGCTGTATCCATCCTTCAACACATAACCAAGAAACCTTCGGAAATCATTTACCTCAACCTTCGAAAAAGCATCCGTTATACGAGTTATGGAAATACTCCCGAACTCCCACCCCAGTACTGGGTGGCGTCGAGGTTATCTCACCAACAACCACATAAAAGAGATTTTCGATGTCGGCGAACTCAGGTATTCCAGAACTGCAACGATAAAATTGTGACGACAACACCTCGGAGCTCAACTCCCCGGGACACTTCCACAACCCCTAAATGTCAGGAGGCACCAAGAACAATGTTCTCGCCACAAGACTATCAAAACGATTCCAAAATACCCGCGTGATCTTAAAAAAATCATGAAATTTGAGGAGAGGGAAGTCAAAACTTCTACGTCAGGAGGCCTCACCAGAGCAACGTAGGGACTGAGGAGTAAAAAGAATCCTACTCTCCGATATATATAATCCTAAGACTCAAAACATTTTGTTCTAGACTCAACAACGTCAGTGATTCGATCAAGCAGGGGGCTCCTAAGTCGGGGATGACTCCGATTACCAACTTGTAACACCCATAATGCGGCTATATCTCCCACGTGTCGGGGCACGACTTAGAGGCATAGCCGCATGGTAAGCTTGTCGCAAGAGGGGTAATCTTCACACATCCCATGTACTGAATAAGAAAGGGATAAAGAGTTGTCTTACAATCGCCACTTCACACAATACATAAATAGATCATACATCATCCAGAAAACAATCAAGGTCCGACTATAGAACCAAAATAAAAGAAGACAACCCTGAGGGAGTCCTGGATTAGGGGGTATCCGGACAGCCGAATTATATCCTTTGGCCGGACTGTTGGACTATGAAGATACAAGATTGAATACTTCGTCCTGTGTCCGGATAGGACTCTACTTGGCGTGGAAGGCAAGCTAGGCAATACGGATATGTATATCTCCTCCTTTGTAACCGACCTTGTGTAACCCTAGCCCCTCCACGTGTCTATATAAACCGGAGGGTTTTAGTCCGAAGGACAACAAACAATCATACCATAGGCTAGCTTTTAGGGTTTAGCCTCTCCGATCTCGTGGTGGATCAACTCTTGTAATACTCACATCATCAAGAATAAATCAAGCAGGACGTAGGGTTTTACCTCCATCAAGAGGGCCCGAACCTGGGTAAAACATCGTGTCCCCTGCTTCCTGTTACCATCCGCCTCAGACGCATAGTTCGGGACCCCCTACACGAGATCCGCCGGTTTTGACACCGACATTGGTGCTTTCATTGAGAGTTCCTCTATGTCATCGCCGTTAGGCTTGATGGCTCCTACGATCATCGATAGCGATGCAGACCAGGGTGAGACTTTTCTCCCCGGACAGATCTTTGTGTTCGGCGGCTTCGAACTGCGGGCCAACTCGCTTGGCCATCTGGAGCAGATCAAAAGTTACGCCCCTGGCCACCAGGTCAGGTTTGGAAGCTTAAACTACATGGTCGATATCCGCGGAGACTTGATCTTCGATGGATTCGAGCCCCTGCCTTGTGCGCCACGCGGTCACAATGAGTACGATTTAGCTCTACCATCGGACCGTATTCAGGAGATCGTGCCGGCAGCCGCTCCGAGCCTCAATTCGGAGCCAGTTGCGCCATCCATGGACGGGTGGATAGACCCTGTCACGGAGGCCGTATCCTCAGCGGCGATCGAGCCGAATATTGACCTTACCCTTCATGAGAGCCGTATTGCCAAATTGTCGGATCCTTCTCCGGCCACGGACTCCGAACCGCCTGCGCCCGTTCCTGTCGAATCCGATTGGGCGCCGATCATGGAGTTTACCTCCGCGGATATTTTTTAGCACTCGCCCTTTGGCGACATACTGAACTCATTAAGGTCTCTCTCCTTGTCAGGAGAGTCCTGGCCGAACTACGTCCGGCAGGATTGGGATGCGGATGACGAAGAAATTCGCCGCCCACCCACCACCCACTTAATAGCCACTGTCGACGACTTAACCGACATGCTCGACTTCAACTCTGAAGACATTGACGGTATGGACGACGATGCGGGAGACGAAGAGGAACCACTGCCCACAGGGCACTGGACAGCCACCTCATCATACGATATATACATGGTGGACACACCCAAAGAAGGCAATGGCGACGAGACAACAGAGGATGACCCCTCCAAGAAGCAACCCAAGCACCGGTGTCAGCGGCGCCGCTCTAAGTCCCGCCAAGGCAAAAGTGGTGATACTGGCACCGGAGATAATAGCACTCCGGACAGTGCCGAAGACAACAACAATCCCCTCCAGCAAGATTTAGAGCAGGAGGATGGAGGAGCCAGCCCTCCTGAGAGAGCGGCAGATGGAGAGGCGGAGGATGATAATTACATGCCTCCCTCTGAAGACGAGGCAAGCCTCGACGATGACGAATTCGTTGTGCCAGAGGATCCCGTCGAACAAGAGCGCTTCAAGCGCCGGCTTATAGCCACGGCAAATAGCCTTAAGAAAAAGCAGCAGCAGCTTCAAGCTGATCAAGATTTGCTAGCTGACAGATGGACTGAAGTCCTAGCGGTCGAGGAATATAAACTCGAACGCCCCTCCAAGAGTTACCCAAAGTGCAGGTTGCTACCCCAACTGGAGGAGGAAGCACCGAAACCTACATCCCCGGCGTATGACACGGCTGATCGGCCACCTCGTGGCTGCAACAGAGAGACATTCCAGCCAAAAGCTCAGCCCGCACCCCGACGCCATTCAAATAAAAAGGCATGGGGAAATACGCCAGACCTGCGAGATTTATTGGAGGACAAAGCAAAACATGCAAGATCAATCTACGGATCACGAGGGCGCGCCACTATGCGAGACGATAATCGTCACGCCGGATACAGTAAAATTAAGTCCGGCCGGGCCGAACACAGCGGGCAAGACTCATTCGAGCTGTGTTGCGACATAGCCCAGTACAGAGGCGCCGCACACCCCCTATGCTTCACAGACGAAGTAATGGATCATCAAATCCCAGAGGGTTTCAAACCCGCAAATATAGAATCATACGACGGCACAACAGATCCTGCGGTATGGATAGAGGATTTCCTCCTGCATATCCACATGGCCCGCAGTGATGATCTACACGCCATTAAATACCTCCCACTCAAGCTCAAAGGACCAGCTCAGCATTGGCTCAATAGCTTGCCAGCAGAGTCCATTGGCTGTTGGGAGGATCTGGAAGCCGCATTCCTTGACAACTTCCAGGGCACTTACGTGCGACCACCAGATGCTGATGACTTGAGCCACATAATTCAGCAACTAGAGGAATCGGCCAGGCAATTCTGGACACGGTTCCTAACAAAGAAAAATCAAATCGTCGACTGTCCATATGCAGAGGCCCTAGCAGCTTTTAAGCACAACATCCGCGACGAGTGGCTCGCCCGGCACCTTGGTCAGGAAAAGCCAAAATCTATGGCAGCCCTCACGACACTCATGACCCGCTTTTGTGTGGGAGAAGACAGGTGGCTGGCTCGCAGCAATAACATATCAAAGAACCATGGTACTTTGGATACCAAGGATGGCAATGGCAGGTCACGTCGCAAGAAACATAAGCGCCGCATTAACAGCGACAATACCGAGGATACGACAGTCAATGCCGGATTCAAAGGCTCTAAACCCGATCAGCGGAAAAAGCCATTCAAAAGAAGCACTTCGGGCCCGTCCAATTTGTACCGTATACTCGATCGCTCATGCCAAATACACGGCACCCCCGACAAGCCAGCCAACCACACCAACAGGGATTGTTGGGTGTTCAAGCAGGCCGGCAAGATAAATGCCAAACACAAAGATAAGGGGTCACATAGCAATGACGAGGAGGAGCCCCGATAGCCGAACACCGGAGGACAGAAGAGGTTCCCCCCACAAGTACAGACGGTGAACATGATATACGCAACCCACATCCCCAAGAGGGAGCGGAAGTGTGCGCTCAGGGACGTATATGCGCTGGAGCCAGTCGCCCCAAAGTTCAACCCATGGTCTTCCTGCCCGATCACCTTCGACCGTAGGGACCACCCCGTTAGTATCCATCATGGCGGATTCGCCGCATTGGTCTTAGACCCAATCATTGACAGATTTCACCTCACTAGAGTCCTTATGGATGGCGGCAGCAGCCTGAACCTGCTTTATCAGGACACAGTGCGCAAAATGGGTATAGACCCCTCAAGGATAAAACCCACTAAAACGACCTTTAAAGGCATCATACCAGGTGTAGAGGCCCATTGCACAGGCTCAGTCACACTGGAAGTGGTCTTCGGATCCCCGGATAACTTCCGAAGCGAAGAGTTAATCTTCGACATAGTCCCGTTCCGCAGTGGCTACCATGCACTGCTCGGGTGAACCGCATTTGCGAGATTCAATGCGGTACCGCATTACGCATATCTCAAGCTCAAGATGCCAGGACCTCGGGCGGTCATCACAGTCAATGGAAACACAGAGCGCTCTCTCCGAATGGAGGAGCACACTGGGGCCCTCGCAGCAGAAGCGCAAAGCAGCCTCTTAAGGCAATCCACTAGTTCGGCGATTAAGGACCCGGGCACCTTCAAGCACGCCCGGAGTAATCGGCAACAGGACCGCCTGGCATGTTCCGAGCTCGCATAGCAATGCGGCCCCCACCCCGGTCCCAGCCAAACGGCGAAATCCGTGCCACGCGTACATAATTATGCATTAAAAATACCATGGGCATAGGCGGGGAGGGGGGCACGACTGCGGCACGCTCCAAGTCGCGGCTTAAACCGCACTAGGGGCTTCCCGCTTTGTTATTTTTCTCTTTCAGGACTTTAATCTCTGGAAACCCTGTCCGGCAGCATGATTGCCGAACACATGATGCAACAACCAAGGAGGCAGAAAGCTACGTCACACCACGAAACTCCCAAGTGGATTATGATAACGAGTGAAATATTTGCTTTAATACTATTCCTCAGCTTGCCCTTGGAAGGGACATGTCAAACAGTCCTACTTTTTGCTTATCGCACTACTTGTATCATTCTGCTTTAACGCACCTTTTTGAATAAACAATGCATAGCATTAAGACTATTATTGCATTCTTCCTTTATATATATATATATATATATATATATATATATATATATGTTCATTCACGACATCTAGCATACGTACACTCTGGTACGACTAATACGCTAGGGGCTTAAGCATACCCCATAATGCGGCGTGAGAAGTCTGAACACTTTCGACAGTGCGACACCCTGAACTTATAGCATTATATGCATCAGCTCCGAATCATGTCTTGGGTCAATAGTTGGGTTTGTCCGGCTCCCATGTTTTGGTGCCTTACGTTCCGCTATATCGGTTAAGGTAGCACTGGGAGAACTACTGCGATTGTGCCCTGGTTCTGCTGGGCTAAGCACCTTAGTAGAGAAAGCTAAAACTGACTGTCATGATAAGGCGAGAGACTGGTCGCTGTTCGAGAGGTTTCGAGTCCCTAAAGACTTATGCCGCTTAGAGCGAGGAGTCGGCCCTGTCCGGCTTAAGGCGTGTATTGCGCCCCGAATTCGGCCTTCCGAATACTAGGGGCTTCACCGAAATTTAAAATTATAGAATTCTATGGCTAAGTGAGAGTGATAACGCATTATAGTCCGATTGCCTTGTTCGTTGCGCTGAGCACCTCCCTCGAAGGACCCAAAAAATGGGAACAAGAGTGCTCAGGTTTATCCCGAACACCCCAGCACTCGTGGTGTGGGGGCAGAAGCCGACGACTAGCCATCTCTCAGATTTGATAAATAGCCGAACAGAAGGTAATATTTTAAATTCAAACAAGCGTTGCATAGCGCATATGAACAAGTTTTCATAATACAGGATTACACGAGCAAGTTTACTCAAATATTACATCTTTTGTACACTCGTTCGCTACGAGACGGGCACCCTTCAGGACACCCTCATAGTACATCTCGGGGTGGCGATGCTCCTTGCCCTGCGGCGGCCCTTCCTTCACCAGCTTCACGGCGTCCATCTTGGCCCAGTGCACCTTCGGACATGCGAAAGCCCGGTGTGCACCTTCGATGCAGACGGACCACTTGATGACTTCCAGCCGTGGTCAGGCATCCACAAGCTGCCTCACCAGGCCGAAGTAGCTGTTGGGAAGGGCATCGCCAGGCCACATCCGAACTATAAAGCCCTTCATGGCCTGTTCGACCGCCTTGTGCAGCTCGACCAGTTGCTTCAGCTGGTCGCTCAGAGGCATCGGGTGTTCGGTCCCAGTATACTGAGACCAGAACAGCTTCTCCGTTGAGCTTCTCTCCTCGGCCTGGTAAAACTGTGCGGCATCTGACACGCTGCGGGGCAAATCCGCGAATGCTCCTGGAGAGCTTCGGATTCGGGTAAGTAACAAGTAATTTACTTTCACATGCTTGCTTTGCATATAGAATGCCTTACCCGCTGCTATCTTCTTCATCACATCAATGTCCTGGAGGGCCTTTTGGGCTTTGGCCTTGGCACTCTTTGCACTCTCAAGGGCCGCGGCAAGCTCGGACTCTCGCGTCTTCAAGTCAAGCTCCAACGCCTCATGCTTTGCCACGAGAGAGTGGAGCTCTTGCCGCACCTCGCCCACCCGTGCCTCTTGTTTTTCCCGCTCGGTGCGCTCCTGGGCCGCTTTGTTTTCGGCCTCGGATAGCGCTTGCTTTAGGGTCGCCACCTCGGTCGTGGCCCCTGGCAAAGTTACGATGATCCTGTCATTTTGCAATTGCATTCTTTTTATATATATCCATAGACTAGGTACTACTTACCTTTGTTCTCCTCGAGCTGCCTCTTGGCAAGGCCGAGCTCTTCCTTGGACCCTTCGAGGTCCTGCTTCAGTGTGGCGACCTCCGCAGTCAGTGCGGCAGAGGCCAGCAACGAAGCCTGCATACGCATATAGACATACTTATATTAGACTCCTGCGATATTGTTTGATCCTATGTTCGACTTTTCTTTGTGAACACCGAACAGAGCATCAGGGGCTATTTGTCTATGCGGTAATATTTTTCCTATATTTCAAATACTTACCTCAAAGCCTGTTAGAAGGCTAGCACAGGCTTCAGTCAGTCCGCCCTTGGCGGACTGAACCTTCTGGATCACCGCACTCATAATAGTGTGGTGCTCTTCGTCGATGGAAGCGCTGCGAAGTGCTCCCAGCAGATTGTCCGGTGCCCCTGGATGGGCAGAGGTCACCGGCACAGGCGTCATGCCCCTTTTGGAAGGAGGCCGCCTGCCTGAGTCCGGAACCACTGGGGGTTCCGGCGCGGTGTTCGGCTGAGGGCCGAACTCGGAGCCCTCGGGAGCCTTACTCCCTCTGCTCCTGGAGTCCGGAAGGTCGCCTTGAGGCGCCTCCGGGATTGTCTCCCCTCTACCCGGTGCCTCTTGAGACAATACCTCGGCATTGTCTGTAGGGCACGGGGAGGTGGCAGTCGGAAGTGGATCGCTATCCATATCCGACGAGTCCAAGGAGCCGCCCGACGAAGATACGTCGATACGGGCTTGGGGCGGTCTGCATAATCATATTCTGCGTTAGGGGAAGCAGTGCGACGAAGGTATGCTATGAGTTACTCTGGTATCCGAATACTTACGACTTTGCCAGGGGCTTGGCCCTGAGCAGCCACTCGTCTTCGCCTTCGGCGGCGGTGGTGGAGTAGTCCGGAAGGAGGGTTCTCCCCTTCTTGGACCCTTCGCCCCCCGGTCGGGGCGGCCTTCCTTTTCTTGTCTCCCCGACTGAAGGGGGAGCATCTACATCTTCCTCCTCATCTTCGGGGAGGTGTGCGTCGCGGAGTTATCGGACGATGAGTCCGATAACACCTGGTGTCAGGAACTCTTTTGGGTTCCCTTGGCCTTCTTGGTCTTCTCCGGCACCTTGTAAGGAGCCGGAGTCAGCATCTCCGTCAGGAGAGCGTCCACAGTGTCTTCGGGCAGAGGGGCCGGACAGTTAATCTACCCCGACGTCTCCACCCAGTCCTGTCAAAGGCATGGAGCTCAGACCCCGCACATGGTTAAGCTAGGGGAAATAAATATCCTACCAGATGTATAGAACTCACCGAATGCGCTAGGCGCTTTGTGCTTAGCCTACGGTCCTCGGTGAGAGAGGGAGGGACCTCGACGCCCTTGAACAGCACCCTCCAGACGTCCTTGTGCGTCATGTCGAAGAGCTCGCTCAGAGTCTGGTGCTGGGCCGGGTTGAACTCCCACAAGTTGAAATCCCGTTGTTGACACGGGAGGATCCGGCGGATGAGCATGACCCAGACTATGTTGACAAGCTTGAGCTTCTTGCTTGCCATATTCCGGATACATTTCTGGAGTCCGTCCAGCTCCACCGATGAACCCCAGGATAGGCCCTTCTCTTTCCAGGAGGTGAGCTGATATGTCTCCAATGTATCTATAATTTTTGATTGCTCCATGCTATATTATCTACTGTTTTGGACTATATTGGGCTTTATTTTCCACTTTTATATTATTTTTTGGGACTAACCTATTAACCGGAGGCCCAGCCCAGAATTGCTGTTTTTTGCCTATTTCAGTGTTTTGGAGAAACAGAATATCAAACGGAGTCCAAACAGAATAAAATCTTCGGGAATGTGATTTTCTCACCGAACGTGATCCAGGAGACTTGGACCCTACTCCAGGGAGTCAAATAGGAGGTCACGAGGGTGGGGGCGCCCCCCCTAGGGCGCACCCCCTGCCTCGTGGGCCCTCGGTGCTCCACCGATGTACTTCTTCCTCCTATATATACACACGTACCCCCAAACGATTAGAACAGGAGCCAAAAACCTAATTCCACCACTGCAACTTTCTGTATCCACGAGATCCCATCTTGGGGCCTGTTCCGGAGCTCCGCCGGAAGAGGGCCGTCATCACGGAGGGCTTCTACATCATCCTAGCCCCTCCTATGAAGTGTGAGTAGTTTACCTCAGACCTTCGGGTCCATAGTTAGTACCTAGATGGCTTCTTCTCTCTCTTTGAATCTCAATACAAAGTTCTCCCTCTCTCTTGTGGAGATCTATTCGATGTGATCTTCCTTTTGCGGTGTGTTTGTTGAGACCGATGAATTGTGGGTTTATGATCAAGTCTATCTATGAATAATATTTGAATCTTCTCTGAATTCTTTTATGTATGATTGGTTATCTTTGCAAGTCTCTTCGAATTATCCGTTTGGTTTGGCCAACTAGATTGGTAGTTCTTGCCATGAGAGAAGTGCTTAGCTTTGGGTTCGATCTTGCGGTGTCCTTACCCAGTGACAGAAGGGGCAGCAAGGCACGTATTGTATCGTTGCCATCGAGGATAACAAGATGGGGTTTATTTCATATTGGATGAATTTATCTCTCTACATCATGTCATCTTGCTTAAGGCGTTACTCTGTTTTTAACTTAATACTCTAGATGCATGTTGGATAGCGGTCGATGAGTGGAGTAATAGTAGTAGATGCAGAATCGTTTCGATCTACTTGTCACGGATGTGATGCCTATATACATGATCATGCCTAGATATTCTCATAACTATGCTCAATTCTGTCAATTGCTCAACAGTAATTTGTTCACCCACCGTAGAATACTTATGCTCTTGAGAGAAGCCACTAGTGAAACCTATGGCCCCCGGGTCTATTCTCATCATATCAATCTCCATCACTTTAATCTTGCTTTGCCTTTTACTTTGCTTTTACTTTTTACTTTGCATCTTTATACCAAAAATACCAAAATTATTATATCTATCAAATCTCACTCTCGTAAGTGACTGTGAAGGGATTGACAACCCCTAATCGCGTTGGTTGCGAGTAGCTATCGCTTTGTGCAGGTACGAGGGACTTGAGCGTGGCCTCCTACTGGATTGATACCTTGGTTCTTAAAAACTGAGGGAAATACTTACGCTACTCTGCTGCATCATCCCTTCCTCTTCGGGGAAAACCAATGCAAGCTCAAGACGTAGCAAGAAGGATTTCTGGCACCGTTGCCGGGGAGTCTACGCAAAAAGTCAACATACCAAGTACCCATCACAATCCCTATCTCTCACATTACATTATTTGCCATTTGCCTATCGTTTTCCTCTCCCCCACTTCACCCTTGCCATTTTATTCGCCCTCTCTCTCTCTATCCTCCCTCTCTATTTGCCTCTTTTGCCCGCTTGCTTTTTGTTTGCTTGTGTGTTAGATTGCTTGTTTGTCGCGATGGCTCAAGATACTACCAAATTGTGTGACTTCACCAATACCAATAATAATGATTTCCTTAGCACTCCGATTGCTCCTCTTACCAATGCTGAATCTTATGAAATTAATTCTGCTTTGTTGAATCTTGTTATGAAAGATCAATTCGCCGGCCTTCCTAGTGAAGATGCCGTTACTCATCTGAATAGCTTCGTTGATTTATGTGATATGCAAAAGAAAAAAGATGTCAATAATGATGTCGTTAAATTGAAGCTATTTCCTTTTTCGGTTAGAGATCGTGCTAAAGCTTGGTTTTCGTCTTTGCCTAAGAATAGTATTGATTCATGGAACAAGTGCAAAGATGCTTTTATCTCTAAGTATTTTCCTCCTGCTAAGATCATCTCTATTAGAAACGATATTATGAACTTTAAACAACTTGATCATGAACATGTTGCACAAGCTTGGGAGAGAATGAAATTAATGATACGTAATTGCCCTACTCATGGTTTGAATTTGTGGATGATCATACAAATTTTTTATGCCGGATTGAATTTTGCTTCTATAAATATTTTAGATTCGGCCGCGGGAGGCACTTTTATGGAAATCACTTTAGGAGATGCTACTAAACTCCTAGATAATATTATGGTTAATTATTCTCAATGGCATACTGAAAGATCTTCTAATAAAAAGGTGCATGCGATAGAGGAAATTAATGTGTTGAGTGGAAAGATGGATGAACTTATGAAATTATTTGCTACTAAGAGTGTTTCTTCTGATCCTAATGATATGCCTTTGTCTACTTTGATTGAGAATAACAATGAGTCTATGGATGTGAATTTTGTTGGTAGGAATAATTTTGGTAACAACGCTTATAGAGGGAATTTTAATCCTAGGCCATATCCTAGTAATCCTTCTCATAATTATGGGAATTCCTACAACAACTCTTATGGAAATTATAATAAGATGCCCTCTGAATTTGAGAATAGTGTTAAAGAGTTTATGAATTCACAAAAGAATTTTAATGCTTTGCTTGAAGAGAAATTTCTTAAAGTTGATGATTTGGCTAGGAACGTTAATAGAATTTCTCTTGAGGTTGATTCTTTAAAGCTTAGATCTATTCCTCCTAAACATGATATCAATGAGTCTCTCAAAGCCATGAGAATTTCCATTGATGAGTGCAAGGAAAGAACCGCTAGGATGCGTGCTTCCAAAGATGCCTTTATTAAAGCGTGTTCCTCCAATTCCTATGAAAATCAAGGTGAAGATCTAAAAGTTATTGATGTGTCCCCTATTAAATCTTTGTTTTGCAATATGAATCTTGATGAAACTGAATATGATCTTCCTTTACCTAGAAGGGGTTCTAAAAATTCGGAGTATTTAGATCTTAATGATGAAATTGATGAAAGTGGGATTAAAAGAAATAAAAATCTAGATGTTGCTAAACCCACTATATTGGATTTCAAGGAATTTAATTATGAAATTTGATCTTTAATTGATTGTATTTCCTTGTTGCAATCCGTGCTAAATTCTCCGCATGCTTATAGTCAAAATAAAGCCTTCACCGAACATATTGTTGATGCCTTGATGCAATCTTATGAAGAAAAACTTGAGTTGAAAGTTTCTATCCCTAGAAAACTCTATGATGAGTGGGAACCAACTATTAAAATTAAAATTAAATATCATGAGTTTTATGCTTTGTGTGATTTGGGTGCTAGTGTCTCTACTATTCCCAAAACTTTGTGTAATTTACTAGATTTCCGCGTTTTTGATGATTGCTCTCTAAACTTGCATCTTGTGGATTCCACTATTAAGAAACCTATGGGAAGGATTAATGATGTTCTTATTGTTGCAAATAGGAATTATGTGCCCATAGATTTCATTGTTCTTGATATAGATTGCAATCCTTCTTGCCCTATTATTCTTGGTAGAACTTTCCTTAGAACGGTTGGTGCGATTATTGATATAAAGGAAGGGAATATTAGATTTCAATTTCCATTAAAAAAGGGCATGGAACACTTTCCAAGAAAGAAAATAAAATTACCATATGAAACTATCATGAGAGCCACTTATGGATTGCCTACCAAAGATGGCAATACTTAGATCTATCCTCGCTTTTATGCCTAGCTAGGGGCGTTAAACGATATTGCTTGTTGGGAGGCAACCCAATTTTATTTTTATTCCTTGATTTTTGCTCCTGTTTAGTAATAAATAAATTATCTAGCCTCTGTTTTGGTTGTGTTTTTTGTGTTTAATTAGTGTTTGTGCCAAGTAGAACTGTTGGGAAGACTTGGGGAAAGTCTTGTTGAACTTGCTGTAAAAAACAGAAACTTTAGCGCTCACGAGAACTGTTGTCATTTTTATTTGAAGAGTGATATTTAGTTAATTATTTTTTAAGATGTTTAATAGATAAATTCCTCACGTCTAGAAATTTATTTTAGAATTTTTGCGGTTCTAGATCTTGCGCTAGCTACAGATTACTACAGACTGTTCTGTTTTTGACAGATTCTGTTTTTCGTGTGTTGTTTGCTTATTTTGATGAATCTATGGCTAGTAAAATAGTTTATAATCCATAGAGAAGTTGGAATACAGTAGGTTTAACACCAATATGAATTAATAATGATTTCATTACAGTACTTGAAGTGGTCTTTTGTTTTCTTTCGCTAACGGAGCTCACGAGTTTTCTATTTTGAGTTTTGTGTTGTGAAGTTTTCAAGTTTTGGGTGAATTCTTTTGATGGATCATGGAACAAGGAGTGGCAAGAGCCTAAGCTTGGTGATGCCCATGGCACCCCCAAGATAATCCAAGGACACCAAAAAGTCAAAGCTTGGGGATGCCCCGGAAGGCATCCCCTCTTTCGTCCACTTCCATCGGTAATTTACTTGGAGCTATATTTTTATTCACCAACATGTTATGTGTTTTGCTTGGAGCGTCTTGTATTATTTGTGTCTTTGTGTCTTAGTATGCCACAATCATCCTTGCTGTACACACCTTTTGAGAGAGCCATACATGAATTAAAATTTGATAGAATACTCTATGTGCTTCACTTATATCTTTTGAGCTAAGTAGTTTTGCTCTATGTGCTTCACTTATATCTTTTGAGCTATGTAGTTTTGCTCTATGTGCTTCACTTATATCTTTTGAGCATTATAATTTTGCTCTATGTGCTTCACTTATATCTTTTGAGCGTTATAATTTTGCTCTATGTGCTTCACTTAGATCTTTTAGAGCACGGTGGTGGATTTGTTTTAAAGAAACTATTGATCTCTCATGCTTCACTTACATTATTTTGAGAGTCTCTTAATAGTATGGTAATTTGCTTAATAATAATATGCTTGGTATTCAAGATTTGCGAAACTTTCTTTTGAGTGTGTTGAATACTAAGAAAATATTGAAGCATGATAATTGTTTTGAGATATGGAGGTGATAATATTAAAGTCATGCTAGTTGAGTAGTTGTGAATTTAAAGAATACTTGTGTTAAAGTTTATGATTCCCGTAGCATGCACGTATGGTGAACCGTTATGTGATGAAGTCGAAGAATGATTTATTTATTTATTGTCTTCCTTATGAGTGGCGGTCGGGGACGAGCGATGGTCTTTTCCTACCTATCTATCCCCCTAGGAGCATGCGCGTAATACTTTGCTTTGACAACTTCTAGATTTTTGCAATAAGTATATGAGTTCTTTATGACTAATGTTGAGTCCATGGATTATACGCACTCTCACCCTTCCACCTTTGCTAGCCTCTCTAATACCGCGCACCTTTTGCCGGTATCATACACCTACCATATACCTTCCTCAAAACAGCCACCATACCTACCTATTATGGCATTTCCATAGCCATTCCGAGATATATTGCCATGCAATTTTCCACCATCTAGTTCATCATGACATATTCATCATTGTCATATTTCTTAGCATGATCATGTAGTTGACATAGTACTTGTGGCAAAGCCACCGTTCATAATTTTTTCATACTTGTCACTCTTGATTCATTGCATATCCCAGTACACCGCCGGAAGCATCCATATAAAGTCATACTTTGTTTTAGAACCGAGTTGTAATCATTGAGTTGTAAATAAATAAAAGTGTGATGATCATCATTCAATAGATCATTGTCCCAAAAAAAGGGAGAAAGGCCAAAGAAAAAAAAGAAGGCCCCAAAAAATAAAAAATAAAAAGGGGCAATGCTACTATCCTTTTACCACACTTGTGCTTCAAAATAGCACCATGATCTTCATAGTAGAGAGTCTCTCATGTTATCACTTTCATATACTAGTGGGAATTTTACATTATAGAACTTGGCTTGTATATTCCAATGATAGGCTTCCTCAAAATTGCCCTAGGTCTTCGTGAGCAAGCAAGTTGGATGCACACCCACTTAGTTTCTTTTGTTGAGCTTTCATACATTTATAGCTCTAGTGCATCCGTTGCATGGCAATCCCTACTCATTCACATTGATATCTATTGATGGGAATCTCCATAGCCCGTTGATACGCCTAGTTGATGTGAGACTATCTTCCCCTCCTTTTTGTCTTCTCCACAACCACCATTCTATTCCACCTATAGTGCTATATCCATGGCTCACGCTCATGTATTGCGTAAAGATTGAAAAAGTTTTGAAAAAGTTAGAGTATGAAACAATTGCTTGGCTTGTCATCGAGGTTGTGCATGATTTAAATACTTTGTGTGGTGAAGATGGAGCATAGCCAGACTATATGATTTTGTAGGGATAACTTTCTTTGGCCATGTTATTTTGAGAAGACATAATTGCTTTGTTAGTATGCTTGAAGTATTATTATTTTTATGTCAATATAAACTTTTGTCTTGAATCTTTCTAATCTGAATATTCATACCACAATTAAGAAGATTTGCATTGAAATTATGCCAAGTAGCACTCCGCATAAAAAATTCTCTTTTTACCATTTACCTACTCAAGGATGAGCAGGAATTAAGCTTGGGGATGCCTGATACGTCTCCAACGTATCTATAGTTTGTGATTGCTCCATGCTATATTATCTACTATTTTGGACTATATTGGGCTTTATTTTCCACTTTTATATTATTTTTTGGGACTAACCTATTAACCGGAGTCCTAGCCCGGAATTGCTGTTTTTTTGCCTATTTCAGTGTTTCGGAGAAACAAAATATCAAACGGAGTCCAAACGGAATAAAATCTTCGGGAACGTGATTTTCTCACCGAACGTGATCCAGGAGACTTGGACCCTACTCCAGGGAGTCAAAGAGGAGGTCACGAGGGTGGGGGGCGCCCCCCCTAGGGCGCGCCCCCTGCCTCGTGGGCCCCTCGGTGCTCCACCGACGTACTTCTTCCTCCTATATATACACACGTACCCCCAAACGATCAGAACAGGAGCAAAAAACCTAATTCCACCACCGCAACTTTCTGTATCCATGAGATCCCATCTTGGGGCCTGTTCCGGAGCTCCACCGGAAGAGGCCGTCATCGCGGAGGGCTTCTACATCATCCTAGCCCCTCCGATGAAGTGTGAGTAGTTTACCTCAGACCTTCGGGTCCATAGTTAGTAGCTAGATGGCTTCTTCTCTCTCTTTGAATCTCAATACAAAGTTCTCCCCCTCTCTTGTGGAGATCTATTCGATGTAATCTTCTTTTTGCGGTGTGTTTGTTGAGACCGATGAATTGTGGGTTTATGATCAAGTCTATCTATGAATAATATTTGAATCTTCTCTGAATTCTTTTATGTATGATTGGTTATCTTTTCAAGTCTCTTCGAATTATCCGTTTGGTTTGGCCAACTAGATTGGTAGTTCTTGCCATGGGAGAAGTGCTTAGCTTTGGGTTCGATCTTGCGGTGTCCTTACCTAGTGACAGAAGGGGCAGTAAGGCACGTATTGTATCGTTGCCATCGAGGATAACAAGATGGGGTTTATTTCATATTGCATGAATTTATCTCTCTACATCATGTCATCTTGCTTAAGGCGTTACTCTATTTTTAACTTAATACTCTAGATGCATGCTAGATAGCGGTCGATGAGTGGAGTAATAGTAGTAGATGCAGAATCGTTTCGATCTACTTGTCACGGACGTGATGCCTATATACATGATCATGCCTAGATATTCTCATAACTATGCTCAATTCTGTCAATTGCTCAACAGTAATTTGTTCACCCACCGTAGAATACTTATGCTCTTGAGAGAAGCCACTAGTGAAACCTATGGCCCCCGGGTCTATTCTCATCATATCAATCTCCATCACTTGAATCTTGCTTTGCTTTTTACTTTGCTTTTACTTTTTACTTTGCATCTTTATACCAAAAATACCAAAAATATTATATCTATCAGATCTCACTCTCGTAAGTGACCGTGAAGGGATTGACAACCCCTAATCGCGTTGGTTGCGAGTAGCTATTGCTTTGTGTAGGTACGAGGGACTTGAGCGTGGCCTCCTACTGGATTGATACCTTGGTTCTCAAAAACTGAGGGAAATACTTACGCTACTCTGCTGCATCATCCCTTCCTCTTCGAGGAAAACCAACGCAAGCTCAAGACGTAGCATGAGCCGCGTTGGGATTCCAGATCGAAACTTGGGGCCGCCACCCAGTTGGTGTCGCGCGGCTCGGTGATGTAGAACCACGCCGATTGCCACCCCTTTATGGTCTCCACGAAGGAGCCTTCCAGCCATATAACATTGGGCATCTTGCCCACCATGGCTCCGCCGCATTCTGCTTGTTGGCCCCCCACCACCTTCGGCTTGATATTGAAGGTCTTCAGCCACAGGTCGAAGTGGGGCCGGATGCGAAGGAAAGCCTCACACACGACGATGAACGCCGAAATGTTGAGGATGAAGTTCGGGGCCAGATCATGGAAGTCCAGCCCGTAGTAGAACATGAGACCGCAGACGAATGGATGGAGGGGAAACCCCAGTCCGCGGAGGAAGTGGTGGAGGAAAACTACCCTCTCATGAGGTTCCGGGGTAGGAACGATCTGCCCCGCAGCGGGCAGCCGATGCGCGATATTCGCGGCTAAGTATCCGGCTCCGTGCAGCTTTTTGATGTGACCCTCCGTGACAGAGGAAGCCATCCACTTGCCTCCCGCTCCAGACATGTTTGAAGAAGGTTGAGGAGAAGGATGTGGACTTGGGCGTTCGAGATCGAGTGCGCAAGAATGGATGAGCAAGGAGGAAGAAGGCGTGGGTAGAAAAAGGTTAAACCTTATCCCTTTATAAGGGCGGCCAAAACTATGCGCCCCCACTAGCCTGGTAAAACTCGCTTATCCCCAAGCGCCGTAATTGATGGTGCGGTTGGGTTACCCATGCCCGTATTGATGAGAATCCCGTAATAAGGGGGACACAATCTCTGCTTTGACAAGATGTGTCAAGAAACTGCCTCGCGTTATGTGCGGGGCTAGTTAAAGGAAACGGTTCAAATAATCACCGGGCCATGGCATAATGTCATGTTGCCAAAACGTGTCAGCAGATTAGATTTGTGGAAATATTATTCTCTCTATGGTGGTATGTGGAACTTATTTTGCAGGGTCGGACACTGTCCTTGTATTCAAATTTTTCCGTGGTGTATTCGGAGGAGGAACCCGCCTTGCAATGCCGAAGACAACACTGTGCGCTGGACTCATCGTCATTGAAGTCTGGTTCAGGGGCTACTGAGGGAGTCCTGGATTAGGGGGTATCCGGACAGCCGGATTATATCCTTTGGCCGGACTGTTGGACTATGAAGATACAAGATTGAAGACTTCGTCAAGTGTCCGGATAGGACTCTACTTGGCGTGGAAGGCAAGCTAGGCAATACGGATATGTATATCTCCTCCTTTGTAACCGACCTTGTGTAACCCTAGCCCCCTCCGGTGTCTATATAAACCGGAGGGTTTTAGTCCGAAGGACAACAGACAATCATACCATAGGCTAGCTTTTAGGGTTTAGCCTCTCCGATCTCGTGGTAGATCAACTCTTGTAATACTCATATCATCAAGAATAAATCAAGCAAGACGTAGGGTTTTCCCTCCATCAAGAGGGCCCGAACCTGGGTAAAACATCGTGTCCCCTGCTCCCTGTTACCATCCGCGTCAGACGCACAGTTCGGGACCCCCTACCCGAGATCCGCCGGTTTTGACACCGACAAACCCCAAATGCTAGATCCCTGATCGTCCCAACTGGGCTCCACTACTGATCAACCAGAAAAGACAAATAACAACGACTAAGATCTTCATCGAGCTCCCACTTGAGCGTGGTTGCATCGCCTGCACTGGTATCATCAGCACCTGCAACTATTTGGAAGTATCTGTGAGCCACGAGGACTCAACAATCTCACACCCGCGAGATCAAGACTATTTAAGCTTATGGGTAGGAGAAGGTAGTGAGGTGGAGCTGCAGCAAGCACTAAGCAAATATGGTGGCTAACATACGCAAATAAGAGCGAGAAGAGAAGCAACACAATGGTCGTGAACTAGAAGTGATCCTGAAACTACTTACGCACAAGCATAACACAAGACCGTGTTCACTTCCCGGACTCCGCCGAAAAGAGACCATCACGGCTACACACGCGGTTGATTCATTTTTTAAGTTAAGTGTCAAGTTCTCTACAACCAGACATTAACAGATTCCCATCTACCACATAACCGCAGGCACGGCTTTCGAAAGTTCAAACCCTGCAGGGGTGTCCCAACTTAGCCCATCACAAGCTCTCACGGTCAATGAAGGATATTCCTTCTCCCGGGAAGACCCGATCAGTCTCGGAATCCCGGTTACAAGACATTTCGACAATGGTAAAACAAGACCAGCAAGACCGCCCGATGCGCCGACATCCTGATAGGAGCTACACATATCTTGTTCTCAGGGCAACACCGGATGAACACTACGTATAGCTAAAACCAGCCCTCAAGTTTCCCTGAGGTGGCCCCGCAAGTGGATCTGGTTTGGACCAACACTTAGAGAAGCACTGGCCCGGGGGGGGGGGGTAAAATAAAGATGACCCTCGAGAGCGCGACTCCCAAGGGAAAGTATAGGTGGTGGTGAGGCAAATGGTAAAACCAAGGTTGGGCCTTGATGGAGGAGTTTTATTCAAAGGGAACTGTCAAGGGGTTCCCATAACACCCAACCGCGTAAGGAACGCAAAATCAAGGAACATAACACCGGTATGACGGAAACTAGGGCGGCAAGAGTGGAACAAAACACCATGCATAAGGCCGAGCCTTCCACCCTTTACCAAGTATATAGATGCATTAATTAAATAAGAGATATTGTGATATCCCAACATATCCATGTTCCAAACATGGAACAAACTTCATCTTCACCTGCAACTAGCAACACTATAAGAGGGGCTGAGCAAAAGCGGTAACATAGCCAAACAACGGTTTGCTAGGAAAGGTGGTTAGAGGCTTGCCATGGCAATATGGGAGGCATGATATAGCAAGTGGTAGGTAGCGTGATAGAGCAATAGAGCGAGCAACTAGCAAGCAAAAATAGAAGTGATTTCGAGGGTATGGTCATCTTGCCTGAGATCCCGCAAGGAAGAAGAACGAGTCCATGAAGAAGACAAACGGATGTAGTCGAACGAATCCTCACAACTCCAGAACGAAACCGAAACTAACGAGAGAAGAAACCCGGAAATAAGCAAGCAACATAGTAAACAACCATCACATCAACATGGCATGATGCACAACCAAGTATGATGCATGTCCGGTTTAAAGAGGCATGGCATGGCAAAGTGCAACAAACAATGCTACAAATTAAGTGGAGCTCAATATGCAACGAGTTGCATATTGACGAAACACCATGTGACTTATTTAGTTCACTCTTGTTTATGTACCCAACAATATTAAATGTTATTAAACATGGCAAGGGGTGAAGCACAACAAAACTACCTATCTAGGCAAGTTTAAATGAGGCCGGAACAACAAGCAAACAAGTCCGGAAAATCCTCATATGCAAATTATGGATTTGGTACTGTTCTGCCCTAAACCATATTTTAAAGTTGTTAAACATGCAAAGTAAAGTCACCATGTTAAACTAGGCATTTTCACCCCATTTACATATAAAGTTTATTTAAAACCGAGCTACGGTTATTTAGTTATGAAATAAATCATTTTAGCATGGCATTTAAGAAAATTAATGCAAATAGCAGTTTAAACATTTTTAACATGCATGAAAGTTGCATATTATTAAACTAGACAAAATTCTAAGCATTTTTCATACCAAGTTTAATTAATTCCGATGCATGGTTATTTAGGTGTGAGCATTTTAAAATGATGGTATATTCTGTAATTATGCATGTGAAGGAAAATTAGTAAACTCGTCCAGGAAAAAAACACGTCCACGGGCTGAAACTACCTAGCCCAACAAGCACAGGAGAGGGGCTGGGCGCTGCTCACATGGGCCAAGGCTCGTCTAGTGGAGATGTGGCAGCAGGGAAGCGGCTTGGGCCAAATCTCGATGCATGCCTGGCGCGGTCGATTCAGAGGGTCAACGCGGGGCGCGCCTGGCTCGTTCTCGACTCGTTCCTATAGCAGGGATCGAGAATGAGCTCGATGCGGATGGCGGCGGTGAAGAGCTCGCCGGATCCACCTGATCCGGGCGAGGCAGCGGTAGGGGAGGCCGGAAACGGGCAGGACGACGGCTGTGGCACCCAGATCCGGCAGCCATGGGGAACCTTGAACATGGCGGGAGAGAGAGAGGTTAGAGGGAGGAGGAGAAAGAGACGGTCAGGGAAAGGAGCAGGGCGGCGGGGTACTGGCCTGGTCGGCTTGTCCGACAACGGCGCTCACCGGCGACGAGGTAAGGAGGAGGAGGAGGTTCGGCCAGCGCGGGGATGCCCCAGATCGAGCGGGAGGAGCTCGGGAGCGGTGTACGAGCGACGGTGGTGCGATCCGGGCCTGGGCAGGCCCCGGATGGGCTTCACGGGCCACGATGGCTGGTGGTGGAGGAGGCGCCAAGTGGCAGCGGGGGAGAGGGTGGCTGCGGAAATTGAGGAGGGGGGGTAGGTGGCTGGCGGCTGAGAGGTTAGGGGAGGGTCTAGGGGTAGGTTTAGACTAGGGTTTTGACAGAAATGAGAGGAGGGGCGTCTATTTATAGATAAGGGTCTAGGAGAGGGGTTTTTAACTATTTTCGGACCGTTCGATCAACATCGGATGGTTCCGGATAGAGGGGTAACTAGGTGGGCTGGGTAGGAGGGAAGAGAGGGCAGCCCGGCAACAGTTTTCGGAGACCGAAAACGTCCGACGATTTGATCGACTATATTGTCGCTATAGTTATCTATTGGGGCGTCAAACAGACTCCGAATGCGATGAAACTTGGTAGGCGAATAACTAGAAGACACCTGGCGCATCGGTCTCGGGGTGTTATAGAGTCACACAATGATGATCATGCTAAATTAAAGAAATATCTTGATCATGCTGTTGTTGTATCTCATGTGCTCAATTCTGAGAAGGCCAAACTTGGGGTTGATCTAGCTAGACTCAAGGAGGAGTTTGATATACTCGACAAGGCTCACAAAGCTTTGAAGGGTGCTCATGCTAGCCTCAAGGAGTCTCATGATCAACTCCAAGTGAAGCTAACTAAGGAAAAAGCCACATTTCCTCATATGGTCTTAATTGATAATGCAAATGCTACTAACCCATGTTGTGAGCATGTGCATCTTGTGGGGGAGAATTCTAAGTTGAAGGAGCAACTTGAGAAAGGCCTTGTGTCTTGCATACAAGGTGATAAGAACCTCAACGACCTTTTGAGAAATCAAAAGGAAGTTGTGGCCAAGGAGGGAATTGGGTTCGCACCCATGTCCAAGAACAAGAAGAAGAATGAAAAGGCCAAACGACCTCCTCCTCTCAAGCAAACTTTTGTGAAGGAGGGAGAGGGTGCTTCCAAGGAGAAGAAGAACAATGTGAAGGGTGGTGGTGTCAAGAAGGGCAATGCCACCCCTTCCAACAAAGCCGACGACTTTAACCCTTCTTATGTGTTGTGCCGTGCTAGTGATGGACATGTTTATGCTAAATTTGTTGGTTCTCCTTATGAGTACATTGAATGGTCTATTTGAGTTCCTAAGACCCTTGTTACTAACGTCAAAGGACCCATTAAAAAATGGGTACCTAAAACCAAACATTGATCTCTTGTAGGTGTTTGCTTCTGGTGGGGGATCATGGTTGCTTGATAGTGGAGCCACTAATCATATGACCGGAAGCAAGGACTTGGTGGTGGACGTGCACAAGGTTCCATCTATGCCCACCAATGTCGAGTGGGGTGATGCCTCATCCTCTAAGGTATTGGGACTTGGCAAGGTTGTGATTTCACATGATCTCATGATCGAGAAAGTCATGCTTGTTGAGTCCCTTGCATACAATTTACTTTCCATTCGTCAACTTGCACTCATGGGCTTTGCTACTTTCTTTTATATTGATACCATGGCCCTCTTGTGGAGCAAGACTCTTAAAGTAGCCTTTGTTGGGCATGTCGAGAACGGTCTCTATGTGATTAACTTTTCGGAGCGACCCACTAAGACCGCGACATGCCTAATGGCTAAAGTTGACGTGGGATGGCTTTGGCATCGCCGTTTAGCCCATGTCAATATGAGAACTTTGCAAAGTCTTCTCAAGGGGACCATGCCCGTGGACTAACAAATGTTAGTTTTGCCAAAGATCGTGCTTGCAGTGCTTGTATTGAAGGAAAGCTACATGAGAAGGCTCACCCTCCCACGACTACCATCTACTCAAAGAGGCCCTTAGAGCTCCTTCACTTGGATCTCTTTGGACCTCCATCCTTTGATAGTCTTGGGGTTAGAAAGTATTGCTTGGTGATTGTGGATGATTATTTAAGATACACTTGGGTGTACTTCTTCAAGAGGAAGAGTGAGACCCAACAAACCGTCATTGATTTGCAAATGAAGCTCAACGCCAACATAATGCAAAGATCTTGACGATAAGAAGTGATAACGGCACCGAGTTCAAGAACTACACCTTGGATGAGTTTCTTAGTTATGAGGGGATCAAGCATCAATATTCCGCACCTTACACCCCTCAAAAAAATGGTGTAACGGAGAGGAAGAATCGGACGTTGATGGATGCGGCAAGGACCATGATGGCGGAGTTCAAGTCTCCATACAACTTTTGGGCCGAGGCCATCAACACCGCATGTCATGCATCCAATCAGCTCTATCTCCGCAAAGGCTTGAACAAAACTCCATATGAGATACTCACTGGTAACAAGCCCAACCTCAGTACTTTTGGGTGTTCGGGTGTAAGTGTTTCATTCTCAAGAAAGGTGTTCGTTTGTCTAAATTTGAGGCTAGAGCTCATGAGGGCATATTTGTTGGTTATGCTACAAACTATCATTCTTACCATGTCCTCAATAAGTCCATGGGACTTATTGAGGAGACGTGTAACATGGAGTTTGATGAGAATAACGGCTCCCAAGTGGAGCAAAGTGGTACTTGTGATGTAGGTGATGAAATTCCTCCCCGAGCCATAAGAAGAATGGGTGTTGGTTTTATCCTACCCATTGAGGAACCCCTTTTGGCCGAAGGAGAAGGACAATGTTCCACTCAAGTGGAATCATCACCAACCCAAGACCCACACGCTTCCGAAGAACAAAGTGAAGGCCCTCAACCTCATGAACAAGATCAAGGGCAAGATCAACCTCAAGATGGTGTTGAACCACCAAGTGATGCCCAAGGTCAAGTTCTCACCTCCGAGCAAGTTCAAGATCAAGAGCAAGCTCAAGCTCAAGATCAAGAACAGGCTCAAGACGATGCTCAAGATGATCAAGTTACCACTCCTCAACTCACTCCAGAGGAGGAATTGGAGCGTCGTGCCGCCAAGATTGCATCCAAGCTCACTACCAAGGGTCATCTCATGACGAATGTGCTTGGAAGCTTAATAAAAGGGATAAGCACTCATAGACAGTTAGCAAACTATTGTGAACATCACACGTTTGTTTCTTGTGTTGAACCCCAAAAGGTCTATGAGGCGCTCGAGGATCCGGATTGGCTTAATGCCATGCATGAAGAACTCAAAAACTTCGAGCACAAAAAGGTATGGAGATTGGTGCCAAGGCCAACGGGGAATCATAATATCATTGGAACCAAGTGGATATTCAAGAACAAGCAAGATTCTCATGGGATTATCGTTTGCAACTCGATAAGGCTACTCCCAAGTCGAGGGTATCAACTACGGTGAAACCTTTGCTCCCGTAGCTCGCCTTGAATCCATTCATTTGTTGATTGCTTATGCTTCTCATCATAACTTTAAGTTGCAACGAATGGATGTGAAGAGTGCTTTTCTTAATGGTCCTATTAATGAGTTGGTAAATGTCAAACAACCCCCAGGGTTCGAGGATCCCTATTTCCCCGATCATGTGTACCAACTCGATAAGGCGCTATACGGCCTTAAACAAGGCCCATGTGCGTGGTATGAGCACCTTACCGAGTTGTTGCAAGATCGTGGGTTTGAAATTGGGAACATCAACCCCACTCTTTTTACCAAGAAGGTCAAAGGGGAGTTGTTTGTATGCCAACTATATGTTGATGATATTATATTTGGTTCCCCTAACAAAGCTTTCAATGAGGAGTTTTCCGCTCTTATGACCTCAGAGTTCAAGATGTCCATGATGGGAGAGTTGAAGTTCTTGCTCGGGTTCGAAATCAAGCAAAGAAGAGAAGGAACCTTCATCAACAAAGCCAAATACACTCAAGACATGCTCAAGAGATTCAAGCTAAGTGATGTCAAGCCGGCCTTCACACCAATATCCGTCAAATGCCAACTTGACATAGATCCCAATGGTAAAGCGGTGGATCAAAAGGTATATCGCTCCATGATTGGCTCCTTGATTTACCTTTGTGCATCTAGATCGGATATCATGTTGAGTGTGGGAATTTGTGTATGGTTTCAAGCCGCACCTAAGGAAAGCCACTATGTGGCGGTCAAGCGAATCTTTCGATATTTGGCTCATACCCCAAACTTTGGCTTATGGTACCCAAGAGGAGCAAACTTCAACCTTGTGGGCTATTCAGACTCTGATTGGGCGGGAGACAAAGTGGATAGGAAGTCAACTTCCAGAGGGTGCCACTTCCTTGGTTGCTCTTTGGTGAGTTGGTCTTCTAAGAAGCAAAGTTGTGTGTCTCTCTCGTCCACCGAAGCGGAGTATGTGGCCGCCGGTAGTTGTTGTGCATGACTTCTATGGATGAGGCAAACTTTAAAGGATTACGGGTCATTTGTGACAAAGTGCCTCTTTGGTGTGACAATGAAAGTGCCATCAAGATTTCTCTCAACCCGGTGCAACACTTCAAGACGAAGCATATTGAGATTCAGTATCATTTCATCCAGGATCATATTAGGCGAGGGGAGATCGAGCTCAACTATGTCAACACTCATGATAACCTTGCAGATATCTTCACGAAGCCCTTGGATGAAGCAAGATTTCGCGAGTTAAGGCATGAGCTAAATATCATTGATTCGAGCAATGTGGCATGAACCCTTGCACACCCCACCATACTCATCTTGATGTCTTGTTTAGGTGTAGGCATGGACATAGGGGGAGTGTTGTTCTCTCAATGAACTCTACCTCCCCCCATTATGCATAAATTGATCAACTCTTTCACATTAGCCATTCTTGATGGTACTTGTGCTTCAAAGACGAGTTTTGGTCATGGGCCGAAGGATAATTCTTCGTGGTGCCATACCAATTGACTCAAACATAGGTGGCTTCGGCCACTGCCCTCTCCTCTAGAGAGGTTTTGGTTAGTGTTTGTTCCTTGTTGCCTTTTTTCCTTCTTGTTGAGCCATGTTTGTGTATGAGTTTCCTTGTTTGTGTGCGCGTTTGCATGTCCAGTTGCTGGAAGGCTGCTGTGCAAAGGCCGTGTTTCTCCGTTTTGTCGAAACGTGCATTTTCTTGGGTTTACGGTACTACCGTGGCAAGCCATGGTACTACCGCGGAGATAAGTATGGTACTACCGCTACCAGCACGGTAGTAATTTTTTACTGCCGCTGGAAGAGCGGTACCGCCCTGCGTGCGGTACTTCCGCCCAGGCGGCTACCGCGGTGACCCGTGGTACTACCGCGCCATCGCGAGCAGGTGGGGGTCAAGAGCGGGCAGGGGGAGTTCCAACTCCCCCATACCCATTCAACTCAGTTTCCCCCACTTCGTCTCTCTCTATCTCTCCTTCCCAAGAACGGCGCCGGAGAACCTCGCCGGATCTCCGTCTCCGGCCGCTCTCTTCGTATTCTGACCGGTGGGATCGATCCCCACCTCACCCTCTTGCCATGGAACAAGGTTTCTCCCTAAATCCATCTCTCTTTGCTTCGTAGTTTTGCTTCTAGAATTTAGGGAGATGCATGTTCTTCTTGAGATTTTTGGCCAAATCTTTGCAAGAGAAGGATGTAGGAGAGTAGTAGTGCAGTAAAGATGCTATTTGGTATGTTGCCACGTGTTATTTTTGATCAACCGTAGTACCATTCCAAAGTTGCGGATGTGCCTAGATCCGTATCGTGCCGGATTTGATTCTGAGCGGTACTACCGCACCTCTTGTACGATACTACCGCTCTGGCCGCATCCGCCTCACGCGGTACTACCGCTCGGGCGCAGAAGTAAAATTTTACTTCCGCTCTAGGCGTGTTACTACCGTGCCATCCTGGCGTGGTACTATCGTGGCTAGAGCAGTAGTAAACTTTTTCCTCGCTTAGTGGTGAGGTACTACCGTTGACTTTGAAACTACTTTGTGGCGACTAGCTAATCTTATTTCTATGTGTTTTGTTTGTTTTGGTTGTGGTCTTTGCATTGGTCCTTCTCGTTTCTCTCGTGTGTTCTTGTGTTGTGTGTCATAGGTGGTGGCTCCAATGTCCGTCGTTCGAATCCCCGCCGTGACATGGGCTCAAAGTGCCTGCGCAACCAAGATGAGGCTCCAGAGGGCTCCACTGCCCCCAATGCAGGACCAAGTCAACCTCCACCAAGACCAAGGAGCCATCAATGGGCATGGATGAGATACCTCTAGCCGAGTTTATCACTCGCAGGAGGATCAACCCCTATGTGAAGCCTCGTGAGAATTTCAGAGGGAATGATTTGTTTTGGACCAAGCAACAGAATCTTATCTTCTTGGATGTGATCAAGGGCAAGCAGAACATCTACGTGGATGTGCACTGGATTGACATGGTTCATATGAGGAAGGACAGCAACATGGCCTACTTTGGAGAGGCTCTGGACCTGATAGAGCAGTTTGGCATTGAGGATTTGCTCACGTTCCACATGGATTTTGACCTTGAGATCGTGGCTCAGTTCTTTGCATCAGTTCACTTCCATACAAATGAGGAGCACACCATGACATGGATGACCAATGGGCAGAGGATGACTGCTAAGTGTAAGGAGTTTATGGCAATGCTCCATGTTTGTGATGAGGGGCTCAATGCGCCCACTGGTGTTCGCCCACATGCCAACCCCGAGTCGGCCAACAAGGACAAGCTTTAGCCATACCTTGTTGAGAAGAAGCTTGCCAATGACAAGAAGACATGGGTGTTGAATCCATTCCTTGACATCATGCACCGGATCTTCCGCAACACACTCTTCCCGTGCATTGGTGACAAGATAAGGTGCATGCTTATCTTGTGGACATGATGCTCATCTGTGAGAAGGCGCGTCTCCAACAGACGGAACCACTTGATGTCTCACATATCATGTGGTGTGAGCTGCAGTTTGCCGTGCTCAACCGTAAGGTACCCATCTATGGACCTTACCTGCATCTCTTGATCTTAAGGACTTGGGAGCAACTCTATCCCAATGAAGAGTTTGTTGCCCCCAACTGGATTCGTCATGATCCCATCAAGCTACACATCAAGAGCAAGTGGGCTAACACCACTACCCGGGTTGAGGCTGCTAGGATGGAGGTGGATGAGGATGAGCTCGAGGAGGAGGAGGCGGAAGAGGACAGTTCTGATGGATACTCTCTATCGTCTGAGCCCACTTGGGCAAAGAAGCTGAAGAACAAGATGAAGGCTCTATTCTGCATGCAGGCCAAGGGACAGTACAAGTCCCATGTTGCTCAGATGGAGAGTGATACGTCTCCAACGTATCTATATTTTTGATTGTTCCATGCTATTATATTATCTATTTTGGATATTTAATGGGCTTTAATATGCACTTTTATATTGTTTTTGGGACTAACCTATTAACTGAAGGCCCAATGCAAATTGATGTTTTCTTGCCTATTTCAGTGTTTCGTAGAAAAGGAATATCAAACGGAATCCAAACGGAATGAAACCTTCACGAGGATCTTTCTTGGAACAAACGCAACCCAGGAGACTTGGAGTACAAGTATGGAAGTTCGCGAAGCTTCCACGAGGCAGGGGGCGCGCCCAGGGGGTAGGCGCCCCCACCCTCATGGGCCCCACGGAGCTCCACAGACGTACTTCTTTCGCCTATATATACCCATGTACCCTAAAAACATCCAGGAGAGCCACGAAACCACTTTTCCACTGCCGCAACCTTCTGTACCCATGAGATCCCATCTTGGGGCCTTTTTGGGCGGTCTGTCGGAGGGGGTTCGATCACGGAGGGCTTCTACATCAACACCATAGCCTCTCCGATGATGTGTGAGCAGTTTACCTTCAGGTCCATAGTTATTAGCTAGATGGCTTCTTCTCTCTCTTTGATTCTCAATACAAAGTTCTCCTCGATGTTCTTGGAGATCTATTCGATGTAATACTCTTTTGTGGTGTGTTTGCTGAGATCCGATGAATTGTGGGTTTATGAATTTGATTATCTATGAATATTATTTGGTTCTTCTCTGAATTATTATATGCATGATTTGATATCTTTGCAAGTCTCTTCAAATTATCGGTTTAGTTTGGCATACTAGATTGATCTTCCTTGCAATGGGAGAAGTGCTTATCTTTGGGTTCAATCTTGTGGTGTCCTTTCCAAGTGATAGTAGGGGCAGCAAGGCACGTATTGTATTGTTGCCATCGAGGATAAAAAGATGGGGTTTATATCATATTGCTTGAGTTTATCCCTCTACATCATGTCATCTTGCTTAATGTGTTACTCCATTCTTATGAACTTAATACTCTAGATGCATGCTGGATAGGGGTCGATGTGTGGAGTAATAGTAGTAGATGCAGAATCGTTTCGGTCTACTTGACACGGACGTGATGCCTATATTCATGATCATTGCCTTAGATATCATCATAATTATGCGCTTTTCTATCAATTGCTCGACAGTAATTTGTTCACCCATCGTAATACATGCTATCATGAGAGAAGCCACTAGTGAAACCTATGGCCCTCGGGTCTACTTTACATCATATAAGTTTCCGATCTATAATTCTAGTTTACTATTTATTTTGCAATCTTTATTTTCCAATCTATACAACAAAAATAGCAAAAATATTTATCTTATTATCTTTATCAGATCTCACTTTTGCAAGTGGCCGTGAAGGGATTGACAACCCCTTTATCGCATTGGTTGCAAGGTTCTTGATTGTTTATGCAGGTATTAGGCAACTTGCGTGTAGTCTCCTACTGGATTGATACCTTGGTTCTCAAAAACCGAGGGAAATACTTACGCTACTTTGCTGCATCACCCTTTCCTCTTCAAGGGAAAACCAACGCATGCTCAAGAGGTAGCAAGAAGGATTTCTGGCGCCGTTGCCGGGGAGATCTATGCTCAAGTCAAGACATACCAAATACCCATCACAAACTCTTATCCCTCGCATTACATTATTTGCCATTTGCCTGTCGTTTTCCTCTCCCCCACTTCACCTTTGCCGTTTTATTCGCCCTTTTCGTCTCTTTTCGCTTGCCTCTTGTGTGTTCGTTCTTAGTGCAGTTTGTTGCCATCATGTCTGAAACTGGGGAGGTTATCATTGAAAAGGGTAGTAGTAACAATGGGGGAAGCATTGATGCTTTTGATTATCCTCATGAAGAACCTACTATTTTACACACTAAAAAGTTTTGGATTGGTAGTGGTAATATTCTTGGAAAAGGAGTTATTCAAGATTTCTTTACTTGCGCCGGTGCTTTGCCCACTATGGGCGGGTCTATTCTTCATAAAACTAGTAGTCTTGCGGATGCTATATCTTTGCTCGTGGTTGAACTCGAAAGACAATTTATCCACATGCATCCTTGCATACAGAGGATTTTTCTAGAATTTTCCAATACCGAGCATTCTTCTGTTAAGCGAGCAGCTACCATGTTTTTAGCTCATGAGTTTAGATTTATAATAAAAGAGGATAACGAAATTTTTGCGCATTATAGGGTGGATGCCGGCCATCCTCCCATAGAAGCAATCCTTTTTTTTATCAAGAAGACATAATGCGCTTATAATCTTTAGATCATGTTGCTTTTAATGAAAACCTTAGAAAAAAGTTTCCTACCGATGTTCTAGTTGACAGGATTTCTAAACTTAACGATAACTTTGCTATCCAGAACAATGGGTTTGGTTTTTCCCTTGAACAAATGCTCATGACTTTTTTTTCCAAAAGAATGCTTATAATGATGAATTGGTTGCGCAATATGAGGGGCCAAAGGAGGAACCAATACCTCCCGAGCTTGATCTTGGGGACTTTTGTCCCATTAAATTTAGCCCTTTTGATTACTTTTGCTTGCCACAAAGGAAACTTGCTGCTGAACGTAGGGAGTATGAGATGAGTTTTCGAGATTTACCTTATCATTATCATGGCAATACCTAGATCTATTCTTGTTTTTATGCCTAGCTAGGGGCGTTAAACGATAACGCTTGTTGGGAGGCAACCCAATTTTATTTTTGTTCCTTGCTTTTTGTTCCTGTTTAGTAATAAATAATTCATCTACCCTCTGTTATGATTGTGTTTTTATTTTTTAATTAGTGTTTGTGCCAAGTAAAGCCTTTAGGATCTTCTTGGGTGATTGTTATTTGATCTTGCTGATAAAAACAGAAAGTATGCGCTCACGAGAATAATTTTCATTTTTTTACCAGGGTGGGATAAAATACCAATTCCAACTGCAGTAGATCAATATACAGATTATTTAGGTCATCCTAATTTTTCAGAATTTTTGGAGTTACATAAGTATTCTCAACCTCCAGATTGCTATAGACTGTTCTATTTTTGACAAATTCTGTTTTTCGTGTGTTGTTTGCTTATTTTGATGAATCTATGGCTAGTATCGGGGGGTATGAACCATAGAGAAGTTGGAATATAGTAGGTTTAACACCAATATAAATAAAGAATGACTTCATTACAGTACATTATAGTGGTGGTTTGTTTTCTTATACTAACAGAGCTCATGAGATTTTCTGTTGAGTTTTGTGTTGTGAAGTTTTCAAGTTTTTGGGTAAAGATTTGATGGATTTTGGAACAAGGAGTGGCAAGACCCTAAGCTTGGGGATGCCCAAGGCACCCCAAGGTAAAATTCAAGGACAACCAAAAGCCTAAGCTTGGGGATGCTCCGGAAGGCATCCCCTCTTTCGTCTTCGTCTATCGGTAACTTTACTTGAGGCTATATTTTTATTCACCACATAATATGTGTTTTGCTTGGAGCGTCTTGTTGCTGGGGAACGCAGTAATTTCAAAAATTTCCTATGCACACGCAAGATCGTGGTGATGCATAGCAACGAGAGGGGAAGAGTGTTGTCCATGTACCCTCGTAGACCGTAAGCGAAAGCATTATGACAACGCGGTTGATGTAGTCGTACGTCTTCACGATCGACCGATCCTAGTACCAGAAGTACGACACCTCCGCGATCTGCACACGTTCGGCTTGGTGACGTCCCACGAACTCTCGATCCAGCTAAGTGTCGAGGGAGAGCTTCGTCAGCACGACGGCATGATGACGGTGATGATGATGCTACCATCGCAGGGCTTCGCCTAAGCACTACGATGATATGACCGAGGTGGATTATGGTGAAGGGGGGCACCGCACATGGCTAAGGGATCAATGATCAACTTGTGTGTCTATGGGATGCCCCCTGGCCATGTATATAAAGGATGGAGGGAGTAGGAGGCCGACCCTTATAGGGCGCGCCCAAAGTGTGGAGTCCTACTAGGACTCCCTAGTCCTAGTAGGATTCCACCTCCCACATGGAATAGGAAAAAGGGAAGGGAGAAGGAGAAGGAAGGAAGGGGGTGCCCCCTTTCCCTAGTCCAATTCGGACCAGTCCATGGGGAAGGGGTGCGGCCACCCTTGAGGCCTTTCTCTCCTTTCCTGTATGGCCCATTAAGGCCCAATACAAATTCCCGTAACTCTCCGGTACTCCGAAAAATACCCTAATCACTCGAAACCTTTCCGATGTCCAAATATAGCCTTCCAATATATTGATCTTTACGTCTCGACCATTTCGAGACTCCTCGTCATGTCCCCGATCTCATCCGAGACTCCGAACAAACTTTGGTCATCAAATCACATAACTCATAATACAAATCGTCATAGAACGTTAAGCGTGCAGATCCTACGGGTTTGAGAACTATGTAGACATGACCGAGACTCATCTCTGGTCAATAACCAGTAGCGGAACCTGGATGCTCATATTGGCTCCTACATATTCTACGAAGATCTTTATCGGTCAAACGCATAACAACATACGTTGTTCCCTTTGTCATCGGTATGTTACTTACCCGAGATTCGATCGTCGGTATCCTCATACCTAGTTCAATCTCGTTACCAGCAAGTCTCTTTACTCGTTCCATAATGCATCATTCCACAACTAACTCATTAGTCACAATGCTTGCAAGGCTTATAGTGATGTGCATTACCAAGAGGGCCCAGAGATACCTCTCCGATACATGGAGTGACAAATCCTAATCTTGATCTATGCCAACTCAACAAACACCATCGGAGACACCTGTAGAGCATCTTTATAATCACCCAGTTACGTTGTGACGTTTGATAGCACACAAGGTGTTTCTCCGGTATTCGGGAGTTGCATAATCTCATAGTCTGAGGAACATGTATAAGTCATGAAGAAAGCAGTAGCAATGAAACTGTAACGATCATCGTGCTAAGCTAATGGATGGGTCAAGTCAATCACATCATTCTCTAATGATGTGATCCCTCTTATCAAATGACAATTCTTTGACCATGGCTTGGGAACTTAACCATCTTTGATTAACGAGCTAGTCAAGTAGAGGCATACTAGTGACACTCTATTTGTCTATGTATAACATGAACTAAGTTTTCGGTTAATACAATTCTAGCATGAACAATAAACATTTATCATGATACAAGGAAATATGAATAACAACTTTATTATTGCCTCTAGGGCATATTTCCTTCAGTCTCCCACTTGCACTAGAGTCAATAACCTAGTTCACATCATGTGATTTAACACCAATAGTTTACATCTTTATGTGATTAGTTCACATCTCCATGTGACTAACACCCAAAAGGTTTACTCGAGTCGATAATCTAGTTCACATCGCTATGTGATTAACACCCAAAGAGTGATCATGTTTTGCTTGTGAGAGAAATTTAGTCAACGGGTCTGCCACATTCAGAGCCGTATGTATTGTGCAATTTTTCTATGTCTACAATGCTTTGCACGGAGCTACTCTAGCTAATTGCTCCCACTTTCAATATGTATCTAGATCGATACTTAGAGTCATCTAGATCGGTGTCAAAGCTTGCATCGATGTAACTCTTTATGATGAACTCTTTGTAACCTCCATAACCGAGAAACATTTCCTTATTCCACTAAGGATATTTTTGATCGTTGTCCAGTGATCCACTCCTGGATCACTATTGTACCCTCTTGCCAAACTTATGGTGAGATACACAATAGGTCTGGTATACAACATAGCATACTTTGTAGAACCTATGACTGAGGCATAGGGAATGACTTTTCATTCTCTTTCTATTTTCTGCCGTGGTCAGGTTTTGAGTCTTTACTCAACTTCACACCTTGCAACATAGGCAAGAACTCCTTCTTTGACTATTCCATTTTGAACTACTTCAAAATCTTGTCAAGGTATGTACTCATTGAAAATAAATCAAGCGTCTTGATCTATCTCTATAGATCTTGATGCTCAATATGTAAGTAGCTTCATCGAGGTCTTTCTTTGAAAAACTCCTTTCGAACATTCCTTTATGCTTTCTAGAAAATTCTACATTATTTCCGATCAACAATATGTCATTCACATATACTTATCAGAAATGTTGTAGTGCTCCCACTCACTTTCTTGTAAATACAGGCTTCACAGCAAGTCTGTATAAAACCATATGCTTTGATCACTTTATCAAAGCATATATTCCAACTCCGAGATGCTTGCACCGGTCCATAGATGGATCGCTGGAGCTTGCTCACTTTGTTAGCACCTTTAGGATCGACAAAACCTTATGGTTGCATCATATACAACTCTTCTTTAAGAAATCCGTTAAGGAATGCAATTTTGACATCCATTTGCCAGATTTCATAAAATGCGGCAACTGCTAACATGATTCGGACAGACCTTTAAGCATCGATATGAGTGAGAAAATCTCATCGTAGTCAACACTTTGAACTTGTCAAAAATAATTTTTGCGACAATTCGAGCTTTGTAGATAGTAACACTACTATTAGCGTCCGTCTTCCTCTTGAAGATCCATTTATTCTCAATGACTCGCCGATCATTGGGCAAGTCAATCAAAGTCCATACTTTGTTCTCATACATGGATCCCATCTCAGATTTCATAGCCTCAAGTCATTTTGCGGAATCTGGGCTCATCATCGCTTCCTCATAGTTCGTAGGTTCATCATGGTCAAGTAACATGACTTCTAGAACAGGATTACTGCACCACTCTGGTGCGGATCGTACTCTGGTTGACCTACCAGGTTTGGTAGTAACTTGATATGAAGTTTCATGATCATCATCATTAGCTTCCTCACTAATTGGTGTAGGAATCACTGAAACTGATTTCTGTGATGAACTACTTTCCAATTTGGGAGAAGGTACAATTACCACATCAAGTTCTACTTTCCTCCCACTCACTTCTTTCGAGAGAAACTCCTTCTCTAGAAAGGATCCATTCTTAGCAACAAAATATCTTGCCTTCGGATCTGTGATAGAAGGTGTACCCAACAGTTTCTTTTGGGTATCCTATGAAGACGCACTACTCCGATTTGGGTTCGAGCTTATCAGTTTGAAACTTTTTCACATAAGCATCGCAACCCCAAACTTTAAGAAATAATAGCTTTGGTTTCTTGCCAAACCATAGTTCATACGGTGTCAAATCAACGGATTTAGATAGTTCCCTATTTAACGTGAATGCAGCTGTCTCTAATGCATAACCCCAAAACGATAGTGGTAAATCGGTAAGAGACATCATAGATCGCACCATATCCAATAAAGTATGATTACAACGTTCGGACACACCATTGCCATGGTGTTCCAGGTGGCGTGAGTTGCGAAACTATTCCACATTGTTTCAAATGAAGACCAAACACGTAACTCAAATATTCGCCTCCGCGATCAGATCATAGAAACTTTATTTTCTTGTTACGATGATTGTCCACTTCACTCTGAAATTCTTTGAACTTTTCAAATGTTTCAGACTTATGTTTCATTAAGTAGATATACCCATATCTGCTCAAATCATCTGTGAAGGTCAGAAAATAACGATACCCGCCACGAGCCTCAACACTTATCGGATCGCATACATCAGTATATATTATTTCCAATAAGTCAGTTGCTCGCTCCATTGTTCCGGAGAACAGAGTCTTAGTCATCTTGCCCATGAGGCATGGTTCGCAATCATCAAGTGATTCATAATCAAGTGATTCCAGAAGTCCTTCAGCATACATCAATATGACCTAAACGGCAGTGCCACGTATAAGTTGCACTATCATTATTAACTTTGCATCTTTTGGCTTTAATATTATGAATATGTGTATTACTATGATCGAGATTCAATAAACCATTTATATTGAGTGTATGATCATAGAAGGTTTTATTCATGTAAATAGAACAACAATTATTATTTGACTTAAATGAATAACCGTATTGCAATAAACATGATCCAATCATATTTACGCTCAACGCAAACACCAAATAACATTTACTTTAGGTTCAACACTAATCCCGAAGGTAAAGAGAGTGTGCGATGGTGATCTTATCAACCTTGGTATCACTTCCAACTCTCGTCATCACCTCGCCCTTAACTAGTCTATGTTTACTTTGCAACTCCCGTTTTGAGTTACTACTCTTAGCAACTGAACCAGTATAAAACACTGATGGGTTGCTATAAACACTAGTAAAGTACACATCAATAACATGTATATCAAATATACCTTTGTTCACTTTGCCATCCTTCTTATCCGCCAAGTATCTAAAGCAGTTCCACTTCCAGTGACCATTTCCTTTGCAGTAGAAGCACTCAGTTTCAAGCTTGGGTCTATCTTTGGGCTTCTTCATGGGAGTGGCAACTTGCTTGCCATTCTTCTTTAGGTTCCCTTTCTTTCCCTTGCCCTTTTACTTGAAACTAGTGGTTTTGTCAACCATCAACATTTGATGCTTTTCTTGATTTCTACCTTCGTCGATTTCAGCATCACGAAGAGCTCGGGAATTGTTTTCGTCATCCCTTGCATATTATAGTTCATCACTAAGTTCTAGTAACTTGGTGATAGTGACTAGAGAACTTTATCAATTACTATCTTATCTGGAAGATTAACTACCACTTGATTCAAGAAATTGTAGTACCCAAACAATCTGAGCACATACTCACTGGTTGAACTATTCTCCTCCATCTTGTAGGCAACGTACCGTCAGAGGTCTCATACCTCTCGACACGGGCATGAGTATGAAATGCCAATTTCAACTCTTAGAACATCTTATAGGTTTCGTGGCATTCAAAAACTTTTTTGAAGTCCCGGTTCTAAGCCGTAAGCATGGTGCACTAAACTATTAAGTAGTCATCATACCAAGCTTGTCAAACGTCCATAACGTGTGCATCTGCTCCTCCAATAGGTCTATCGCCTAGCGGTGCATCAAGGACATAATTATTTTGTGGAGCAATGAGGATAATCCTCAGATCACGGACCAAGTCCGCATCATTGCTACTATCACCTTTCAACTTCTTTTTCTCTAGGAACATATCAAAATTAAACGAGAAGCTACATTGCAAGCTATTGATCTACAAAATAGATATGCAATTACTATCATGACTAATTTCATGATAAATTAAAGTTCAATTAATCATATTACTTAAGAACTCCCACTTAGATAGACATCCCTCTAATTATCTAAGTGATCACATGATCCATATCAACTAAACCATGTCTGATTCTCACGTGAGATGGAGTAGTTTTCAATGGTGAACATCTCTATGTTGATCACATCTTCTATATGATTCACGCTCGACCTTTCGGTCTCCAGTGTTCCGAGGCCATATCTGCATATGCTAGGCTCGCCAAGTTTAACCCGAGTATTCTGCGTGTGCAAAACTGGCTTGCAACCATTGCATGTGAACGTAGAGCTTATCACACCCAGACATCACGTGGTGTCTCGGCACGAAGAACTGTCGCAACGGTGCATACTCAGGGAGAACACTTATACCTTGAAATTTAGTGAGGGATCATCTTATAATGCTACTGACGTACTAAGCAAAATAAGATGCATAAAAGATAAACATCACATGCAATTAAAATATGTGACATGATATGGCCATCATCATCTTGTGCCTTTGATCTCCATCTCCAAAGTACCATCATGATCTCCATCTTCACCACCATGACACCACGATCTCCTTCATCTTGATCTTTATCAATATGTCATCACATGGTCATCTCGCCAACTATTGTTTTTGCAACTATTGCTATCGCATAGCGATAAAAGTAAAGCAATTACATGGCGCTTGCATCTTATGCAATAATGAGACAACCATAAGGCTCCTGCCAGTTGCCGATAACTTCAACAAAACATGATCATCTCATACAACATTTTATATCTCATCACGTCTTGACCATATCACATCACAACATGCCCTGCAAAAACAAGTTAGATGTCCTCTACTTTTTGTTGCAAGTTTTACGTGGCTGTTACGGGCTGAGCAAGAACCGTTCTTACCTAAGCATCAAAAAACACAACGCGGTATAGAAATTGCTTTTTGATCTTCAGAAAGAACCCTGTTCATTGAATCCGATTCAACTAAAGTTGGAGAAACTGACACCCACCAGTGACCTGTGTGCGAAGCACATCGGTAGAACCAGTCTCGCGTAAGCGTACGCGTAATGTCGGTCAGAGCCGCTTCATCCAACAATACCGCTGAATTAAGAATCAACTAGTGATGGCAAGCAATATGTATATACCCACGCCCACAACTCCTTTGTGTTCTACTCGTGCATATAACATCTACGCATAGACCTGGCTCGGATGCCATTGTTGGGGAACGCAGTAATTTCAAAAATGATGGTGATGTATCATGGTGATGCGTAGCAACGAGAGGGGAAGAGTGTTGTCCATGTACCCTCGTAGACCGTAAGCGGAAGCACTATGACAATGCGGTTGATGTAGTCGTACGTCTTGACGATCAACCGATTCTAGTACCGGAAGTATGGCACCTCCGTGATCTGCACACGTTCGGCTCAGTGACGTCCCACGAACTCTCGATCCAGCTGAGTGTCGAGGGAGAGCTTCATCAGCACGACGGCGTGATGATGGTGATGATGATGCTACCGTCTCAGGGCTTTGCCTAAGCACTACGATGATATGACCGAGGTGGATTATAGTGGAGGGGGGCACCGCACACGGCTAAGGGGTCAATGATCGACTTGTGTGTCTATGGGGTGCCCCCTGGCCACGTATATAAAGGATGGAGGGAGGAGGAGTCTGGCCCTCATAGGGCGCACCCAAAATGTGGAGTCCTACTAGGACTCCCTAGTCCTAGTAGGCTTCCACCTCCCACATGGAATAGGAAAAAGGGAAGGGAGAAGGAGAAGGAAGGAAGGGGCGCCCCCTTTCCCTAGTCCAATTCGGACTAGTCCATGGGGAAGGGGTGTAGCCACCCTTGAGGCCTTTCTCTCCTTTCCCGTATGGCCCATTAAGGCCCAATACGAATTTCGGTAACTCTCGGGTACTTTGAAAAATACCCGAATCACTCAGAACCTTTCCGATGTCCGAATATAGCCTTCGAATATATCGATCTTTACGTCTCGACCATTTCGGGACTCCTCGTCATTTCCCCGATCTCATCTGGGACTCCGAACAAACTTCGGTCATCAAATCACATAACTCATAATACAAATCATCACAGAACGTTAAGCGTGCGGACCCTACGGGTTCGAGAACTATGTAGACATGACCGAGACTCATCTCCGGTCAATAACCAATAGCGGAACCTGGATGCTCATATTGTCTCCTACATATTCTACGAAGATCTTTATCGGTCAAACCGCATAACAACATACGTTGTTCCCTCTGTCATCGGTATGTTACTTGCCCGAGATTCGATTGTCGGTATCCTCATACCTAGTTCAATCTCATTACCGACAAGTCTCTTTACTTGTCCCGTAATGCATCATTCCGCAACCAACTCATTAGTCACAATGCTTGCAAGGCTTATAGTGATGTGCATTACCGAGAGGGCCCAGAGATACCTCTCTGATACACGGAGTGACAAATCCTAATCTTGATCTATGCCAAATCAACAAACACCATCGGAGACACTTGTAGAGCATCTTTATAATCACCCAGTTACATTGTGACGTTTGATAGCACACAAGGTGTTCCTTTGGTATTCGGGAGTTGCACAATCTCATAGTCTGAGGAACATGTATAAGTCATGAAGAAAGCAGTAGCAATGAAACTGTAATGATCATCGTGCTAAGCTAACGGATGGGTCAAGTCAATCACATCATTCTCTAATGATGTGATCCCGCTTATCAAATGACAACTCTTTGTCCATGGCTAGGAAACTTAACCATCTTTGATTAACGAGCTAGTCAAGTAGAGGCATACTAGTGACACTCTGTTTGTCTATGTATTCACACATGTACTAAGTTTTCGGTTAATACAATTCTAGCATGAATAATAAACATTTATCATGATATAAGGAAATATCAATAACAACTTTATTATTGCCTCTAGGGCATATTTCCTTCACTTGTATGATTTGAGTCTTTGCTTTTTAGTTTACCACAATCATCCTTGCTGTACACCTTTTGGGAGAGACACAGATGAATCAGAATTTATTAGAATACTCTATGTGTTTCACTTATATCTTTTGAGCTAGATAATTTTGCTCTAGTGATTCACTTATATATTTTTAGAGCACGGTGGTGGTTTTATTTTATAGAAATTATTGATCTCTCATGCTTCACTTATATTATTTTGAGAGTCTTTTAGAACAGCATGGTAATTTGCTTTGGCTATAAAATTAGTCCTAATATGATAGGCATCCAAGATGGGTATAATAAAAACTTCCATATAGAGTGCATTGAATACTATGAGAAGTTCGATACTTGATGATTGTTTTGAGATATGAAGATGGTGATATTAGAGTCATGCTAGTTAAGTAATTGTGAAATTGAGAAATACTTGTGTTAAGGTTTGCAAGTCCCGTAGCATGCAGGTATGGTAACCGTTGTGTGACAAATTTGAAGCATGAGGTGTTCTTTGATTGCCTTCCTTATGAGTGGCGTCGGGGACGAGTGATGGTCTTTTCCTACCAATATATCCCCCTAGGAGCATGCACGTAGTGCTTGGTTTTGATGACTTGTAGATTTTTGCAATAAGTATGTGAGTTCGTTATGACTAATGTTGAGTCCATGGATTATACGCACTCTCACCCTTCCATCATTGCTAGCCTCTTCGGTACCATGCATTGCCCTTTCTCACCTCGAGAGTTGGTGCAAACTTCGCCGGTGCATCCAAACCCCGTGATATGATACGCTCTTTCACACATAAACCTCCTTATATCTTCCTCAAAACAGCCACCATACCTACCTATTATGGCATTTCCATAGCCATTCCGAGATATATCGCCATGCAACTTTCCACCGTTCCATTTATTGTGACACACTTCATCATTGTCATATTGCCTTGCATGATCATGTAGTTGACATCGTATTTGTGGCAAAGCCACCGCTCATAATTTTTATACATGTCACTCTTGAATCATTGCACATCCCGGTACACTGCCAGAGGCATTCATATAGAGTCATATTTTGTTCTAGTATCGAGTTGTAATTTTTGAGTTGTAAATAAATAGAAGTGTGATGATCATCATTATTAGGGCATTGTCCCGTGAGGAAATAAAAAAAGAGAGAGAAAGGCCAAAAAAAGAGAAGGCCCAAAAAAATGAGAGAAAAAGAGAGAAGGGGCAATGTTGCTATCCCTTTTTTCCACACTTGTGCTTCAAAGTAGCACCATGATCTTCATGACAGAGAGTCTCTTATTTTGTCAGTTTCATATACTAGTGGGAATTTTTCATTATAGAACTTGGCTTGTATATTCCAATAATGGGCTTCCTCAAAATGCCCTAGGTCTTCGTGAGCAAGCAAGTTGGATGCACACCCACTTAGTTTCTTTTGTTGAGCTTTCATACATTTATAGCTCTAGTGCATCCGTTGCATGGCAATCCCTACTCCTCGCATTGACATCAACTGATGGGCATCTCCATAGCCCATTGATTAGCCGCGTCGATGTGAGACTTTCTCCTTTTTTTGTCTTCTCCACACAACCTCCATCATCATATTCTATTCCACCCATAGTGCTATGTCCATGGCTCGCGCTCATGTATTGCGTGAAAGTTGAAAAAGTTTGAGATTACTAAAGTATGAAACAACTGCTTGGCTTGTCATCGGGGTTGTGCATGATGGGAGCATTTTGTGTGACGAAAATGAAGCATGGCCAAACTATATGATTTTGTAGGGATGAGCTTTCTTTGGCTATGTTATTTTAAGAAGACATAATTGCTTGGTTAGTATGCTTGAAGTATTATTGTTTTTATGCCAATATTAAAATTTTGTCTTGAATCTTTCGGATCTGAATATTCATGCCACAATAAAGAAAATTACATTTGAAAATTATGTTAGGTAGCATTCCACATCAAAAATTCTGTTTTTATCATTTACCTACTCGAGGACGAGCATGAATTAAGCTTGGGGATGCTTGATACGTCTCCAACGTATCTATAATTTTTGATTGTTCCATGCTATTATATTATCTGTTTTGGATGTTTAATGGGCTTTAATATGCACTTTTATATTATTTTTGGGACTAACCTATTAACCGAAGGCCCAGTGCAAAGTGCTGTTTTTTGCCTATTTCAGTGTTTCGCAGAAAAGGAATATCAAACGGAATCCAAACGGAACGAAACCTTCGCGAGGATCTTTCTTGGAACAAACACAACCCAGGATACTTGGAGTACAAGTCTGGAAGTCCGTGAAGCTTCCACGAGGCAGGGGGCGTGCTGAGGGGGGTAAGCACGCCCCCACCCTCGTGGGCCCCAGGAGCTCCACCGACGTACTTCTTTGGCCTATATATACCCATGTACCGAAAAAACATCCAGGAGAGCCACGAAACCACTTTTCCACTGCCGCAACCTTCTATACCCATGAGATCCCATCTTGGGGCCTTTTTGGGCGGTCTGTCGGAGGGGGTTCGATCACGGAGGGCTTCTACATCAACACCATAGCCTCTCCGATGATGTGTGAGCAGTTTACCTTCAGGTCCATAGTTATTAGCTAGATGGCTTCTTCTCTCTCTTTGATTCTCAATACAAAGTTGTCCTCGATGTTCTTGGAGATCTATTCGATGTAATACTCTTTTGCGGTGTGTTTGCTGAGATCCGATGAATTGTGGGTTTATAAATTTGATTATCTATAAATATTATTTGGTTCTTCTCTGAATTCTTATATGCATGATTTGATATCTTTGCAAGTCTCTTCGAATTATCGGTTTAGTTTGGCCTACTAGATTGATCTTTCTTGCAATGGGAGAAGTGCTTAGCTTTGGGTTCAATCTTGCGGTGTCCTTTCCGAGTGACAGCAGGGGCAGCAAGGCACGTATTGTATTGTTGCCATCGAGGATAAAAAGATGGGGTTTATATCATATTGCTTGAGTTTATCCCTCTACATCATGTCATCTTGCTTAATGCGTTACTCCGTTCTTATGAACTTAACACTCTAGATGCATGCTGGATAGCGGTCGATGTGTGGAGTAATAGTAGTAGATGCAGAACCGTTTCGGACTACTTGAAACGGACATGATGCCTATATTCATGACCATTGCCTTAGATATCATCATAACTATGCACTTTTCTATCAATTGCTCGGCTATTTGTTCACCCACCGTAATACATGCTATCACGAGAGAAGCCACTAGTGAAACCTATGGCCCCCGGGTCTACTTTACATCATATATGTTTCCGATCTATAATTCTAGTTTACTATTTATTTTGCATTCTTTATTTTCCAATCTATACAAAAAAAATACCAAAAATATTTATCTTATTATCTTTATCAGATCTCGATTTTTCAAGTGGCCGTGAAGGGATTGACAACCCCTTTATCGCGTTGGTTGCAAGGTTCTTGATTGTTTGTGCAGGTACTAGGCGACTTGCATGTAGTATCCTACTGGATTGATACCTTTGTTCTCAAAAACTAAGGGAAATACTTACACTACTTTGCTGCATCACCCTTTCCTCTTCAAGGGAAAACCAACACATGCTCAAGAGGTAGCAGAGAGTCGCCGGTGCGACAAGAGGATCTTGAGGATGTTCGGAGAGCACGTGTCGAGCGGGTCCGAGAGGGTCATCACTCCCGAGGCTGCCTGGATGGCGAAGCAGGGCTACCAGTGGACTAAGTCAGAGGAGGAGACCATTCCCGCTGCCAAGACCGATGGGGAGCGTGATGAGTGATCGCTGCAGCTGAGCTACCACCTGTGTCGTAGGTGCCTCTCTGCCTTTTTAGTGTCTCGATGCCAAAGGGGGAGAGAGTGTAAGATTTGCGAGTCTTGCGTTGTGTCTTGTTTCTCTTTGTCGCTTTGCTTTCGTTCTGTCGAACCTCATTTGCTTTGGTTTGGTTTGTGCTCGTGAGACCTTGTTCCCTATCATATGGTGTAAGACATATGCACTCTAGCTTATTTTATTGTCTTTCATGCTTAGTAGCCCGTGAGCCTATGCTATCTTGTGCCCTTTACTTTATGCTCATATTCATTACCTTGCCTGCTTGCTTACTGTTAGTTATATTTTTGCAAGATATGCCTCGTCTATAAAATATAGGGGAGTGTTGATCCTAGTATGTGTGTTGTGCAGTCCAAAGCATTTCTCTAGAGAGCACACATCTAGGGGGAGCCGTCTATATTGTCGAACGTCTTCACGATCCAACCGGTCCAAGTACCGAACGTATGGCACCTCCGTGTTCAACACATGTTTAACTCAATGACGTCCCTCGGGCTCTTGATCCAGTTGAGGCCGAAGGAGAGTTCCGTCAGCACGACGGTGTGGCAATGGTGATGATGAAGTTACCGGTGCAGGGCTTCGCCTAAGCACTAGGACGATATGACCGGGGTGTGTAACTGTGGAGGGGGGCACCGCACACGACTAAGACAAATCTTGGAATGCCTTTGGGGTGCCCCTGCCCACGTATATAAAGGAGGGACGAGGAGGAGGCTGGCATAGGAGGGGCGCGCCTATAGGGGAAGTCCAACTAGGATTCCCAATCCTAGTTGGAGTCCCCTTCCTTTTCCAAGAGCGGAGAGACGGAAGGAGTAGGACAGGGAGAAGGAAAGAGAGGGGGGCGTGATGTCTACTACACAACCTTCTTCTTGTAGACGTTGTTGGGCCTCCAAGTGCAGAGGTTTGTAGGACAGTAGCAAATTTCCCTCAAGTGGATGACCTAAGGTTTATCAATCCGTAGGAGGGGTAGGATGAACATGGACTCTCTCAAGCAACCCTGCAACCAAATAACAAAGAGTCTCTTGTGTCCCCAACACACCCAATACAATGGTAAATTGTATAGGTGCACTAGTTCGGCGAAGAGATGGTGATACAAGTGGTATATGGATGGTAGATAAAGGTTTTTGTAATCTGGAAATATAAAAACAGCAAGGTAACTAATGATAAAAGTGAGCGTAAACGGTATTGCAATGCGTTGAAACAAGGCCTAGGGTTCATACTTTCACTAGTGCAAGTTCTCTCAACAATAATAACATAATTGGATCATATAACTATCCCTCAATATGCAACAAAGAGTCACTCCAAAGTCACTAATAGCGGAGAGCAAACAAAGAGATTATGGTAGGGTACGAAACCACCTCAAAGTTATTCTTTCTGATCAATCCGTTGGGCTATTCCTATAAGTGTCACAAACAGCCCTAGAGTTCGTAGTAAAATAACACCTTAAGACGCAAATCAACCAAAACCCTAATGTCACCTAGATACTCCAATGTCACCTCAAGTATCCGTGGGTATGATTATACGATATGCATCACACAATCTCAGATTCATCTATTCAACCAACGCAAAGTACTTCAAAGAGTGCCCCATAGATTCTACTGGAGAGTCAAGACGAAAACGTGTGCCAACCCCTATGCATAGGTTCATGGGCGGAACCCGCAAGTTGATCACCAAAACATACATCAAGTGGATCAATAGAATACCCCATTGTCACCACGGGTATCCCACGCAAGACATACATCAAGTGTTCTCAAATCCTTAAAGACTCAATCCAATAAGATAACTTCAAAGGGAAAACTCAATCCATTACAAGAGAGTAGAGGGGGAGAAACATCATAAGATCCAACTATAATAGGAAAGCTCGCGATACATCAAGATCGTACCACCTCAAGAACACGAGAGAGAGAGAGAGATCAAACACATAGCTACTGGTACATACCCTCAGCCCCGAGGGAGAACTACTCCCTCCTCGTCATGGAGAGCACCAGGATGATGAAGATGGCCACCGGAGAGGGATTCCCCCTACGGCAGGGTGCCGGAACGGGTCTAGATTGGTTTTCGGTGGCTACGGAGGCTTCTGGCGGCGGAACTCCCGATCTATTCTGCTCCCCGATGGTTTTAGGGTATATTGGTATATATAGGAGGAATAAATACGGCAGGGTAGCCTCGAGGGTGGAGGGCGCGCCCAGGGGGGTGGGCACGCCCCTGCCCCGTGCCTTCCTTGTTGCTTCCCTTACATACACCCCAAGTCTTCTGGGTTGCTTCCGTTCCAAAAATAACTCTCCCGAAGGTTTCATTCTGTTTGGACTCCGTTTGATATTCCTTTTCTGCTACATGATCATGCAAGCAATATGACAATGATGAAGTTTGTCATAAATAACTGAAGGGTGGAAAGTTGCATGGCAATATTTCTCGGAATGGCTATGGAAATGCCATAATAGGTAGGTATGGTGGCTGTTTTGACGAAGGTAAATGGTGGGTTTTGTTGGGGAACGTAGTAATTTCAAAAAAATTCCTACGCACATGCAAGATCATGGTGATGCATAGCAACGAGGGGAGAGTGTGATCTACGTACCCTTGTAGACCGACAGCGGAAGCGTTATATTAACGCGGTTGATGTAGTCGTACGTCTTCACAATCCGACTGATCCAAGCACCGAAACTACGGCACCTCCGAGTTTCAGCAGCTCGATGACAATCCCCGGACTCCGATCCAGCAAAGTGTCGGGGAAGAGTTCCGTCAGCACGACGGCATGGTGACGATCTTGATGTTCAACTGTCGCAGGGCTTCGCCTAAGCACCACTACAATATTATCGAGGATTATGGTGGAAGGGGGCACCGCACACGGCTAAGAAAACGATCACATGGATCAACTTGTGTGTCTAGGGGTGCCCCCTACCTCCGTATATAAAGGAGCCAAGGGGGGGGGGGTGCGGCCGGCCCTAGTAGGAGGCGCGCAGGAGGAGTCCTACTCCTACCGGGAGTAGGACTCCCCTCCCTTTCCTTGTCCAAGTAGGAGAGGGGGAAGGAAGGGAGAGAGGAGAGGAAGGAAAGGGGGGGCGCCGCCCTCCCTCCTTGTCCAATTCGGACTAGGGGGAGAGGGGGCGCGCGGCCTGCCCTTGCAGCCCCTCCTCTTCTCCACTTCAGGCCCATGAGGCCCATTAACCCCCCGGGGGGTTCCGGTAACCCCCTGGTACTCCGGTTTTATCCGAAACTTCCCCGGAACACTTCCGGTGTCCGAATATAGCCGTCCAATATATCAATCTTTATGTCTCAACCATTTCGAGACTCCTCATTATGTCCGCGGTCATATCCGGGACTCCGAACCAACTTCGGTACATCAAAACTCATAAACTCATAATATAACTGTCATCGAAACCTTAAGCGTGCGGACCCTATGTGTTCGAGAACAATGTAGACATGACCGAGACACGTCTCCGGTCAATAACCAATAGCGGAACCTGGATGCTCATATTGGCTCCTACATATTCTACGAAGATCTTTATCGGTCAGACCGCATAACAACATACGTTGTTCCCTTTGTCATCGGTATGTTACTTGCCCGAGATTCGATCGTCGGTATATCAATACCTAGTTCAATATCGTTACCGGCAAGTCTCTTTACTCGTTCTGTAATACATCATCTCACAACTAACCCATTAAGTTGCATTGCTTGCAAGGCTTAGGTGATGTGCATTACCGAGAGGGCCCAGAGATACCTCTCCGACAATCGGAGTGACAAATCCTAATCTCGAAATACGCCAACCCAACATGTACCTTTGGAGACACTTGTAGAGCTCCTTTATAATCACCCAGTTACGTTGTGACGTTTGGTAGCACACAAAGTGTTCCTCCGGTAAACGGGAGTTGCATAATCTCATAGTCATAGGAACATGTATAAGTCATGAAGAAAGCAATAGCAACATACTAAACGATCGAGTGCTAAGCTAACGGAATGGGTCAAGTCAATCACATCATTCTCCTAATGATGTGATCCCGTTAATTAAATAACAACTCTTTGTCTATGGTTAGGAAACATAACCATCTTTGATTAACGAGCTAGTCAAGTAGAGGCATACTAGTGACACTCTGTTTGTCTATGTATTCACACATGTATTATGTTTCCGGTTAATACAATTCTAGCATGAATAATAAACATTTATCATGAAATAAGGAAATAAATAATAACTTTATTATTGCCTCTAGGGCATATTTCCTTCAGTCTCCCGCTTGCACTAGAGTCAATAATCTAGTTCACATTGCCATGTGATTTAACACCAATAGTTCACATCATTATGTGACCAACACTCAAAGGGTTTACTAGAGTCAATAATCTAGTTCACATCGCTATGTGATTAACACCCAAAGAGTACTAAGGTGTGATCATGTTTTGCCTGTGAGAGAAATTTAGTCAACGGGTCTGCCATATTCAGATCCGTATGTATTTTGCAAATTTCTATGTCAACAATGCTCTGCACGGAGCTACTCTAGCTAATTGCTCCCACTTTCAATATGCATCCAGATTGAGACTTAGAATCATCTAGATCAGTGTCAAAGTTTGCATCGACGTAACCCTTTACGACGAACCTTTTGTCACCTCCATAATCAAGAAACATATCCTTAGTCCACTAAGGATAATTTTGACTGCTGTCCAGTGATCTACTCCTAGATCACTATTGTACTCCCTTGCCAACATCAGTGTAGGGTATACAATAGATCTGGTACACAGCATGGCATACTTTATAGAACCTATGGCCGGGGCATAGGGAATGACTTTCATTCTCTTTCTATCTTCTGCCGTGGTCAGGTTTTGAGTCTTACTCAATTTCACACCTTGTAACACAGGCAAGAACTCTTTCTTTGACTGTTCCATTTTGAATTACTCTAAAATCTTGTCAAGGTATGTACTAATTGAAAAAACTTATCAAGCGTCTTGATCTATCTCTATAGATCTTGATGCTCAATATGTAAGCAGCTTCACCGAGGTTTTCTTTGAAAACACTCCTTTATGCTTTGCAGAATAATTCTACATTATTTCCGATCAACAATATGTCATTCACATATACTTATCAGGAATGTTGTAGTTCTCCCACTCACTTTCTTGTAAATACAGGCTTCACCGCAAGTCTGTATAAAACTATATGCTTTGATCAACTTATCAAAGCGTATATTCCAACTCTGAGATGCTTGCACCAGTCCATAGATGGATTGCTGGAGCTTGCATATTTAGTTAACACCTTTAGGATCGACAAAACCTTCTAGTTGCATCGTATACAACTCTTCTTTAATAAATCCATTAAGGAATGCAGTTTTGACATCCATCTGCCAAATTTCATAATCATAAAATGCGGCAATTGCTAACATGATTCGGACAGACTTAAGCATCGCTATGGGTGAGAAGGTCTCATCATAGTCAATCCCTTGAACTTGTCGAAAACCTTTTGCGACAAGTCGAGCTTTGTAGACAGTAACATTACCGTCAGCGTCAGTCTTCTTCTTGAAGATCCATTTATTCTCAATTGCTTGCCGATCATTGGGCAAGTCAACCGAAGTCCATACTCTGTTTTCATACATGGATCCCATCTCAGATTTCATGGCTTCGAGCCATTTTGCGGAATCTGGGCTCACCATCACTTCTTCATAGTTCGTACGTTCATCATGATCTAGTAGCATGACTTCCAGAACAGGATTACCGTACCACTCTGGTGCGGATCTTACTCTGGTTGATCTATGAGGTTCAGTAGTAACTTGTTCTGAAGTTTCATGATCATTATCATTAGCTTCCTCACTAATTGGTGTAGGTGTCACAGAAACCTGTTTCTGCGATGTACTACTTTCCAATAAGGGAGCAGGTACAGTTACCTCATCAAGTTCTACTTTCCTCCCACTCACTTCTTTCGAGAGAAACTCCTTCTCCAGAAAGGATCCATCCTTAGCGACAAATGTCTTGCCTTCGGATCTGTGATAGAAGGTGTACCCAACAGTCTCTTTTGGGTATCCTATGAAGACACATTTCTCCGATTTGGGTTCGAGCTTATCAGGTTGAAGTTTCTTCACATAAGCATCACAGCCCCAAACTTTTAGAAACGACAACTTTGGTTTCTTGCCAAACCACAGTTCATAAGGCGTCGTCTCAACGGATTTTGATGGTGCCCTATTTAACGTGAATGCAGCTGTCTCTAGAGCATAACCCCAAAACGATAGCGGTAAATCTGTAAGAGACATCATAGATCGCACCATATCAAGTAAAGTACGATTACGACGTCCGGACACACCATTACGTTGTGGTGTTCCAGGTGGCATGAGTTTGTGAAACTATTCCACATTGTTTTAATTGAAGACCAAACTCGTAACTCAAATATTTGTCTCCACGATCAGATCGTAGAAACCTTATTTTCTTGTCACGATGATTTTCCACTTCACCCTGAAATTATTTGAACTTTTCAAATGTTTCAGACTTATGTTTCATCAAGTAGAGATACCCATATCTGCTCAAATCATCTGTGAGGGTCAGAAAATAATGATACCCGCCACGAGCTTCAACATTCATCGGACCACATACATCTGTATGTATGATCTCCAACAAATCTGTTGCTCTCTCCATAGTACCGGAGAACGGCGTTTTAGTCATCTTGCCCATGAGGCACGGCTCGCAAGTACCAAGTGATTCATAATCAAGTGGTTCCAAAAGTCCATCAGTATGGAGTTTCTTCATGCGCTTTACACCGATATGACCTAAACAGCAGTGCCACAAATAAGTTGCACTATCATTATTAACTTTGCATCTTTTGGCTTCAATATTATGAATATGTGTAACACTACGATCGAGATCCAACGAACTATTTTCATTGGGTGCATGACCATCGAAGGTTTTATTCATATAAACAGAACAACAATTATTCTCTGACTTTAATGAATAACCGTATTGCAATAAACATGATCAAATCATATTCATGCTCAACGCAAACACCAAATAACACTTATTTAGTTTCAACACTAATCCCGAAAGTATAGGGAGTGTGCGATGATGATCATATCAATCTTGGAACCACTTCCAACACACATCATCACTTCACCCTTAACTAGTCTCTGTTCATTCTGCAACTCTCGTTCGAGTTACTACTCTTAGCAACTGAACCAGTATCAAATACCGAGGGGTTGCTATGAACACTTGTAAAGTACACATCAATAATTTGTATATCAAATATACCTTTGTTTACTTTGACATCCTTCTTATCCGCCAAATACTTGGGGCAGTTCTGCTTCCAGTGACCAGTCCCTTTGCAGTAGAAGCACTTAGTCTCAGGCTTAGGACCAGACTTGGGCTTCTTCACTTGAGCAGCAACTTGCTTGCCGTTCTTCTTGAATTTCCCCTTCTTCCCTTTGCCCTTTTCTTGAAACTAGTGGTTTCGTCAACCATCAACACTTGATGTTTTTCTTGATTTCTACCTTCGTCGATTTCAGCATCATGAAAAGCTTGGGAATCGTTTATGTTATCCCTTGCATATTATAGTTCATCACAAAGTTCTAGTAACTTGGTGATGGTGACTAGAGAATTCTGTCAATCACTACCTTATCTGGAAGATTAACTCCCACTTGATTCAAGCGATTGTAGTACCCAGACAATCTGAGCACATGCTCACTAGTTGAGCAATTCTCCTCCATCTTTTAGCTATAGAACTTGTTGGAGACTTCATATCTCTCAACTCAGGTATTTGCTTGAAATATTAACGTCAACTCCTGGAAAATCTCATATGGTCCATGACGTTCAAAACGTCTTTGAAGTCCCAATTCTAAGCCGTTAAGCATGGTGCACTAAACTATCAAGTAGTCATCATATTGAGCTAGCCAAACATTCATAACGTCTGCATCTGCTCCTGCAATAGGTCTGTCACCTAGCGGTGCATCAAGGACATAATTCTTCTGTGCAGCAATGAGGATAAACCTCAGATCACGGATCCAATCCGCATCATTGCTACTAACATCTTTCAACTTAGTTTTCTCTAGGAACATATACAAAATATAGGGAAGCAACAACTCGAGTTATTGATCTACAACATAGATATGCTAATACTACCAGGACTAAGTTCATGATAAATTAAAGTTCAATTAATCATATTGCTTAAGAACTCCCACTTAGATAGACATCCCTCTAATCTTCTAAGTGATCACGTGATCCATATCAACTAAACCATGTCCGATCATCACGTGAGATGGAGTAGTTTCAATGGTGAACATCACTATGTTGATCATATCTACTATATGATTCACGTTCGACCTTTAGGTCTCTGTGTTCTGAGGCCATATCTGTATATGCTAGGCTCGTCAAGTTTAACCTGAGTATTCCGCGTGTGCAACTGTTTTGCACTCATTGTATTTGAACGTAGAGCCTATCACACCCGATCATCACGTGGTGTCTCAGCATGAAGAACTTTTGCAACGGTGCATACTCAGGGAGAAAACTTCTTGATAATTAGTGAGAGATCATCTTAAAATGCTACCGTCAAACAAAGCAAGATAAGATGCATAAAAGATAAACATCACATGCAATCAATATAAGTGATATGATATGGCCATCATCTTCTTGTACTTGTGATCTCCATCTCCGAAGTACCCTCATGATCACCATCGTCACCGACGCGACACCTTGATCACCATCGTAGCATCGTTGTCGTCTCGCCAATCTTATGCTTCCACGACTATCGCTACCGCTTAGTGATAAAGTAAAGCATTACAGCGCAGTTGCATTGCATACAATAAAACGACAACCATATGGCTCCTGCCAGTTGCCGATAACTCGGTTACAAAACATGATCATCTCATACAATAAAATTTAGTATCATGTCTTGACCATATCACATCACAACATGCCCTGCAAAAACAAGTTAGACGTCCTCTACTTTGTTGTTGCAAGTTTTACGTGGCTGCTACGGGCTTATGCAAGAACCAATCTTACCTACGCATCAAAACCACAACAATAGTTTGTCAAGTTGGTGCTGTTTTAACCTTCGCAAGGACCGAGCGTAGCCACACTCGCTTCAACTAAAGTTGGAGAAACTGACACCCGCTAGCCACCTTTGTGCAAAACACGTCGGGAGAACCGGTCTCGCGTAAGCGTACGCGTAATGTCGATCCGGGCCGCTTCGTCCAACAATACCGCCGAACCAAAGTATGACATGCTGGTAAGCAGTATGACTTATATCGCCCACAACTCACTTGTGTTCTACTCGTGCATATAACATCAACACATAAAACCTAGGCTCTGATACCACTGTTGGGGAACGTAGTAATTTCAAAAAAATCCTACGCACACGCAAGATCATGGTGATGCATAGCAACGAGGGGAGAGTGTGATCTACGTACCCTTGTAGACCGATAGCGGAAGCGTTATATTAACGCGGTTGATGTAGTCGTACATCTTCACGATCCGACCGATCCAAGCACCGAAACTACGGCACCTCTGAGTTTTAGCACACGTTCAGCTCGATGACGATCCCCGGACTCCTATCCAGCAAAGTGTCGGGGAAGAGTTCCGTCAGCACGACGGCGTGGTGACGATCTTGATGTTCAACTGTCGCAGGGCTTCGCTTAAGCACCACTACAATATTATCGAGGATTATGGTGGAAGGGGGCACCGCACACGGCTAAGAAAACGATCATGTGGATCAACTTGTGTGTCTAGGGGTGCCCCCTGCCTCCGTATATAAAGGAGCCAAGGGGGGGGGGGTGCGGCCGACCCTAGTAGGAGGTGCGCAGGAGGAGTCCTACTCCTACCAAGAGTAGGACTCCCCTCCCTTTCCTTGTCCAAGTAGGAGAGGGGGAAGGAAGGGAGAGAGGAGAGGAAGGAAAGGGGGGGCGCCGCCCTCCCTCCTTGTCCAATTCGGACTAGGGGGAGAGGGGGCGCGCGGCCTGCCCTGGCAGCCCCTCCTCTTCTCCACTTTAGGCCCATGAGGCCCATTAACCCCCCGGGGGGCTTCGGTAACCCCCTGGTACTCCGGTTTTATCCGAAACTTCCCCGGAACACTTCCGGTGTCCGAATATAGCCGTCCAATATATCAATCTTTATGTCTCGACCATTTCGAGACTCCTCGTTATGTCCGCGATCATATCCGGGACTCCGAACCAACTTCGGTACATCAAAACTCATAAACTCATAATATAACTGTCATCGGAACCTTAAGCGTGCGGACCCTACGGGTTCGAGAACAATGTAGACATGACCGAAACACATCTCCGGTCAATAACCAATAGCGGAACCTGGATGCTCATATTGGCTCCTACATATTCTACGAAGATCTTTATCGGTCAGACCGCATAACAACATACGTTGTTCCCTTTGTCATCGGTATGTTACTTGCCCGAGATTCGATCATCGGTATATCAATACCTAGTTCAATCTCGTTACCGGCAAGTCTCTTTACTCGTTCCCTAATACATCATCTCGCAACTAACTCATTAAGTTGCATTGCTTGCAAGGCTTAGGTGATGTGCATTACCGAGAGGGCCCAGAGATACCTCTCCGACAATCGGAGTGACAAATCCTAATCTCGAAATACGCCAACCCAACATGTACCTTTGGAGACACCTGTAGAGCTCCTTTATAATCACCCAGTTACGTTGTGACGTTTGGTAGCACACAAAGTGTTCCTCCGGTAAACGGGAGTTGCATAATCTCATAGTCATAGGAACATGTATAAGTCATGAAGAAAGCAATAGCAACATACTAAACGATCGAGTGCTAAGCTAACGGAATGGGTCAAGTCAATCACATCATTCTCCTAATGATGTGATCCCCTTAATTAAATAACAACTCTTTGTCTATGGTTAGGAAACATAACCATCTTTGATTAACGAGCTAGTCAAGTAGAGGCATACTAGTGACACTCTGTTTGTCTATGTATTCACACATGTATTATGTTTCCGGTTAATACAATTCTAGCATGAATAATAAACATTTATCATGAAATAAGGAAATAAATAATAACTTTATTATTGCCTCTAGGGCATATTTCCTTCAGGTTTATGGTACCGGCGAAAGTTGCGCGGTATTAGATAAGCTAGCAATGGTGGAAGGGTGAGAGTGCATATAATCCATGGACTCAACATTAGTCATAAAGAACTCACATACTTATTGCAAAAATCTATTAGTTATCGAAACAAAGTACTACGCGCATGCTCCTAGGGGGATAGATTGGTAGGAAAAGACCGTCGCTCGTCCCCGACCGCCACTCACAAGGAAGACAATCAATAAATAAATCATGCTCCGACTTCATCACATAATTAACGGTTCACCATACGTGCATGCTACGGGAATCACAAACTTCAACACAAGTATTTCTGAAATTCACAACTACTCAACGAGCATGACTCTAATATCACCATCTTCAAATCTCAAAACAATCATCAAGTATCAAACTTCTCATAGTATTCAATGCACTTTATATGAACGTTTTTATTATATCCCTCTTGGATGCCCATCATATTAGGACTAAATTCATAACCAGAGCAAATTACCTTGCTGTTCTAAAGACTCTCAAAATAATATAAGTGAAGCACGAGAGTTCATGTATTTCTTCAAAATAAAACCACCACCGTGCTCTAGAAAGATATAAGTGAAGCACTAGAGCAAATGACAAACTACTCCAAAAGATATAAGTGAAGATCAATGAGTAGTTGAATAATTATGCAACTATGTGAAGACTCTCCTATTTAATAATTTCAGATCTTGATATTTTATTCAAACAGAAAGCAAAGAAAAATAAAATTACATTCTAAGAATGGCAAACATCATGTGAAGAAGCAAAAACTTAGGATCAACTGAAACTAACCGATAGTTGTTGAAGAAGAAAGTTGGGATGCCAACCGGGGCATCCCTAAGCTTAGATGCTTGAGACTTCTTGAAATATTATTTTGGGATGCCTTGGGCATCCCCAAGCTTGATCTTTTGTGTCTCCTTAATTCCTCTCATATCACAGTCTCCCTAAATCTCAAAAGCTTCATCCACACAAAACTCAAGAAGGACTCGTGAGATAAGTTAGTATAAACCAATGCAAAAACCTTATCATACTCTACCATAGCAAATCACTAAAATTATTATTCAACATTGCATACTAAATGTCTCTGCATATTTAATAGTCATATCCTCAAATAGAATCATTAAAGAAGCAAACATATGCAAACAATGCAAACATAATAGCAATCTGCCTAAACAGGACAGTCTGTAAAGAGTGCAGCAAGATCCATACTTCCCTACCTCCAAAAATTATGAAGAAAATTCCCACTGTAGTAAAATTATCAGAGCTTAATATGAAAAAGGTTTCAACATTTTATCACATTCTTACTTTTCTAGGGAACTATTGCAACAACGGTAAACTTTTTGTTTTCAAACAACAACATGAAGACTTGTAAAATAGGCATAGTAAAGGCTATCAATGCCACTTCTATTGAAATAAAAGATGAAAAACATTGTTCTAAATAACAGCAAGAAAATCCTAACAAAATAAATTAATGCTCCAAGCAAAACACATATCATGTGGTGAATAAAAATATAGCTCCAAGTAAAGTTACCGATGAACGAAGACGAAAGAGGGGATGCCTTCCGGGGCATCCCCAAGCTTAGGCTCTTGGTTGTCCTTGAATATTGCCTTGGGGTGCCTTGGGTATCCCCAAGCTTAGGCTCTTGCCACTCCTTATTCCATAGTCCATCGAATCTTTATCCAAAACTTGAAAACTTCACAACACAAAACTTAACAGAAAACTCGTAAGCTCCGTTAGTATAAGAGAATAAATCACCACTTAGGTACTGTTGTGAACTCATTCTAAATTCATATTGATGTAATATATACTGTATTACAACTTCTCTATGGTTCATACCCTCCAATACTACTCATAGATTCATCAAAATAAGCAAACAACACAATGAAAACAGAATCTGTCAAAAACAGAACAGCTGTAGTAATCTGTAGGATTCGAATACTTATGTAAATCCAAAAATCCTGAGAAATTAGGAAGTCCTAGGCAATTTGTTTATTAATCTACTTCAAGTAGAATTGGTATTTTATCGCTCTCTGGTAAAAAACAAAAATTATTCTCATGAGCGCATACTTTCTGTTTTTTACAGCAAGATCAAATAACAATCACCCAAGAAGGTCCTAAAGGCTTTACTTGGCACAAACACTAATTAAAACATAAAAAACACAATCATAACAGAGGATAGATGATTTATTTATTATTAAACAAGAAAAAAAGCAAGGAGCTAAAATAAAATTGGGTTGCCTCCCAACAAGCGTTATCGTTTAATGCCCCTAGCTAGGCATGATGATTTCAATGATGCTCACATAAAAGATAAGAATTGTAACATAAAGAGAGCATCTTAAAGAATATGACTAGACATTTATGTCTAACCCACTTCCTGTGCATAGGGATTTTGTGAGTAAACAACTTATGGGAACAATAATCAACTAGCATAGGAGGGCAAAACAAGCATAACTTCAAGATTTTAAGCACATAGAGAGGAAACTTGATATTATTGCAACTCCTACAAGCATATATTCCTCCCTCATAATAATTTTCAGTAGAATCATGAATGAATTCAACAATATAACCATCACATAAAGTATTCTTCTCATGATCTACAAGCATAAAATTTTTATTACTCTCCACATAAGCAAATTTCTTCTCATGAATAGTAGTGGGAGCAAACTCAACAAAATAACTTTCATGTGAGGCATAATCCTATTGAAAACTAAAATCATGATGACAAGTTTCATGGTTATCATTAATCTTTATAGCATACATGTCATCACAATAATCATGATAGGTAGCAACTTTGTTCTCATAATCAATTGGAACCTCTTCCAAAATAGTGGATTCATCACAAAATAAAGTCATGACATGTCCAAATCCACTTTCATCAATATAATCATCATAAATAGGAGGCATGATTTCATCATAATAAATTTGCTCATCAAAACTTGGGGGACAAAAAATATCATCTTCGTCAAACATAGCTTCCCCAAGCTTGTGGCTTTGCATATCATTAGCATCATAGGTATTCAAGGAATTCATACTAACAACATTGCAATCATGCTCATCATTCAAAGTTTTAGTGCCAAATATTTTAATGCACTCTTCTTCTAACACTTTGGCACAAATTTCCTTCCCATCATACTCGCGAAAGATATTAAAAAGATGAAGCGTATGAGGTAAACTCAATTCCATTTTTTGTAGTTTTATTTTATAGACTAAACTAGTGATAAAACAAGAAACAAAAAGATTCGATTGCAAGATCTAAAGATATACCTTCAAGTGCTAACCTCCCCGGCAATGGCGCCAGAAAAGAGCTTGATGTCTACTACACAACCTTCTTCTTGTAGACGTTGTTGGGCCTCCAAGTGCAGAGGTTTGTAGGAAAGTAGCAAATTTCCCTCGAGTGGATGACCTAAGGTTTATCAATCCGTAGGAGGCGTAGGATGAATATGGTCTCTCTCAAGCAACCCTGCAACCATAAGTCTCTTGTGTCCCCAACACACCCAATACAATGGTAAATTGTATAGGTGCACTAGTTCGGCGAACAGATGGTGATAAAAGTGCAATATGGATGGTAGATAATGGTTTTTGTAATCCGAAAATATAAAAACAGCAAGGTAACTAATGATAAAAGTGAGCGTAAACGGTATTGCAATGCGTTGAAACAAGGCCTAGGGTTCATACTTTCACTAGTGAAAGTTCTCTCAACAATAATAACATAATTGGATCATATAACTATCCTTCAATATGCAACAAAGAGTCACTCCAAAGTCACTAATAGCGGAGATCAAACGAAGAGATTATGGTAGGGTACGAAACCACCTCAAAGTTATTCTTTCCGATCAATCCGTTGGGCTATTCCTATATGTGTCACAAACAGCCCTAGAGTTCATAGTAAAATAACACCTTAAGATGCAAATCAACCAAAACCCTAATGTCACCTAGATACTCCAATGTCACCTCAAGTATCCGTGGGTATGATCATACGATATGCATCACACAATCTCAGATTTATCTATTCAACCAACACAAAGTACTTCGAAGAGTGCCCCAAAGATTCTACCGGAGAGTCAAGACGAAAACATGTGCCAACCCCTATGCATAGGTTCATGGGAGGAACCCGCAAGTTGATCACCAAAACATACATCAAGTGGATCAATAGAATACCCCATTGTCACCATGGGTATCCCACGCAAGACATACATCAAGTGTTCTCAAATCCTTAAAGACTCAATCCGATAAGATAACTTCAAAGGGAAAACTCAATCCATTACAAGAGAGTAGAGGGGGAGAAACATCATAAGATCCAACTATAATAGCAAAGCTCACGATACATCAAGATCGTACCACCTCAAGAACACGAGAGAGAGAGAGAGATCAAACACATAGCTACTGGTACATACCCTCAGCCCCGAGGGAGAACTACTCCCTCCTCATCATGGAGAGCACCGGGATGATGAAGATGGCCACCGGAGAGGGATTCCCCCTATGGCAGGGTGCCGGAACGGGTCTAGATTGGTTTTCGGTGGCTACGGAGGCTTCTGGCAGCGGAACTCCTGATCTATTCTGCTCCCCGATGGTTTTAGGGTATATTGGTATATATAGGAGGAAGAAATATGGCAGGGGAGCCACGAGGGGCCCACGAGGGTGGAGGGCGTGCCCAGGGGGTGGGCACGCCCCCTACCTCGTGCCTTCCTCGTTCCCTTACGTACACCCCAAGTCTTCTGGGTTGCTTCCGTTCCAAAAATAACTCTCCCGAAGGTTTCATTTCGTTTGGACTCCGTTTGATATTCCTTTTCTGCGAAACACTGAAACAAGGGAAAAACAGAAACTGGCACTGGGCTTTGGGTTAATAGGTTAGTCCCAAAAATAATATAAAAGTGTTTAATAAGGCCCATAAACATCCAAAACAGATAATATAATAGCATGGAACAATAAAAAATTATAGATATGTTGGAGACGTATTAGGGTGCCGCCCCCTCCCTATTCCAATTCAGACTTGCCATGGGGGGTGTGCGGCTACCCCTTGAGGCCCTTCTCTCCTTTCCCGTATAGCCCATTAAGGCCCACTACTTCACCCGGCGAATTCCTGTAACTCTCCGGTACTCCGGAAAATACCCGAATCACTCGGAACCTTTCCGATGTCCGAATATAGCCTTCCAATATATCGATCTTTATGTCTCGACCATTTTGAGACTCCTCGTCATGTCCGTGATCTCATCCAGGACTCCGAACAACCTTCGATACATCAAATCACCTAACTCATAATACAAATCATCATCGAACGTTAAGCGTGCGGACCCTACGGGTTCGAGAACTATGTAGACATGACCGAGACACATGTCTGGTGAATAACCAATAGCGGAACCTGGATGCTCATATTGGCTCCTACATATTCTACGAAGATCTTTATTGGTTAAACCGCATAATAACATACGTTGTTCCCTTTGTCATCGGAATGTTACTTGCCCAAGATTCGGTCGTCGGTATCATCATATCTAGTTCAATCTCATTACCGGCAAGTCTCTTTACTCGTTCCGTAATGCATCATCCCACAACTAACTCATTAATCACATTGCTTGCAAGGCTTATAGTGATGTGCATTACCGAGAGGGCCCATAGATACCTCTCCGATACACGGAGTGACAAATCCTAATCTCGATCTATGCCAACCCAACAAACACCTTCGGAGACACCTGTAGAGCATATTTATAATGACCCAGTTACGTTGTGATGTTTGATAGCACACAAGGTGTTCCTCCGGTATTTGTGAGTTGCATAATCTCATACTCAGAGGAACATGTATAAGTCATGAAGAAACCAATAGCAATAAAACTAAACGATCATAATGCTAAGCTAACGGATGGGTCATGTCCATCACATCATTCTCTAATGATGTGATCCCATTCATCAAATGACAACACATGTCTATGGTCAGGAAACATAACCATCTTTGATTAACGAGTTAGTCAAGTAGAGGCATACTAGGGACACTTTGTTTTGTCTATGTATTCACACATGTACGAAGTTTCCGGTTAATACAATTCTAGAATGAATAATAAACATTTATCATGATATAAGGAAATATAAATAACAAGTTTATTATTGCCTCTAGGGCATATTTCCTTCAGTCTCCCACTTGCACTAGAGTCAATAATCTAGTTCACATCGCCATGTGATTTAACACCAATAGTTCACATCTTTATGTGATTAGTTCACATCTCCATGTGACTAATACCCAAAGGGTCTACTAGAGTCAATAATCTAGTTCACATCGCTATGTGATTAAAACCCAAAGAGTGATCATGTTTTGCTTGTGAGAGAAGTTTAGTTAATGGGTCTGCCACATTTAGAGCCGTATGTATTTTGCAAATTTTCTATGTCTACAATGCTCTGCACGGAGCTACTCTAGCTAATCGCTCCCACTTTTAATATGTATCTAGATCGATACTTAGAGTCATCTAGATCGGTGTAAAGCTTGCATCGACGTAACTCTTTACGACGGACTCTTTGTCACCTCCATAACCGAGAAACATTTCCTTATCCCACTAGGATAATTTTGACTGCTGTTCAGTGATCCACTCCTGGATCACTATTGTACCCTCTTGCCAAACTCAGGGTGAGGTACATAATAGGTCTGGTACACAACATAGCATACTTTATAGAACCTATGACTGAGGCATAGGGAATGACTTTTCATTCTCTTTCTATTTTCTGCCGTGGTCGGGTTTTGAGTCTTTACTCAACTTCACACCTTGCAACACAGGCAAGAACTCCTTCTTTGACCATTCCATTTTGAATTACTTCAAAAACTTATCAAGGTATGTACTCATTGAAAAAATTGATCAAGCGTCTTGATCTATCTCTATAGATATTGATGCTCAATATGTAAGCAGCTTCACCAAGGTCTTTCTTTGAAAAACTCCTTTCAAACACTCCTTTATGCTTTCCAGAAAATTCTACATTATTTTCGATCAATAATATGTCATTCACATATACTTATCAGAAATGCTGTAGTGCTCCCACCCACTTTCTTGTAAATACAGGCTTCACCGCAAGTCTGTATAAAACTATATGCTTTAATCAACTCATCAAAGTGTATATTCTAACTCCAAGATGTTTGCACTAGTCCATAGATGGATCGCTGGAGCTTGCACACTTTGTTAGTACCTTTAGGATTGACAAAACCTTTTTGTTGTATCATATACAACTCTTCTTTAAGAAATCCATTAAGAATGCAGTTTTGACATCCATTTGCCAGATTTCATAAAATGTAGCAATTGCTAACATGATTTGGATAGACTTAAGCATCGCTACGAGTGAAAAAAATCTCATCATAGTCAACACCTTGAACTTGTCGAAAACTTTTTGCAACAATTCGAGCTTTGTAGATAGTAACACTACTATCATCGTCTGTCTTCCTCTTGAAGATCCATTTATTCTCAATGGCTTGTCGTTCAACGAGCAATTCCACCAAAGTTCACACTTTGTTCTCATACATGGATTCCATCTCAGATTTCATGGCCTCAAGCCATTTTGTGGAATTTGGGCTCATCCTCGCTTCCTCATAGTTCGTAGGTTCGTCATGGTCAAGTAACATGACCTCCAGAACAGGATTACCATACCACTCTGGTGCGGATCTTACTCTGGTTGACCTACGAGGTTCGGTAGTAACTTGATCAAAAGTTTTCATGATTATCATCATCAGCTTCCTCACTAATTGGTGTAGGAATCACTGCAACTGATTTCTGTGATGAACTACTTTCCAATTAGGGAGCAGGTACAATTACCTCATCAAGTTCTACCTTCCTCCCACTCACTTCTTTCGAGAGAAACTCCTTCTCTAGAAAGGATCCACTCTTAGCAACAAAGATCTTGCCTTCGGATCTGTGATAGAAGGTGTACCCAACAGTTTCTTTTGGATATCCTTTGAAGACGCACTTCTGCGATTTGGGTTTGAGCTTATCAAGTTGAAATTTTTTCACATAAGCATCGCAACCCCAAACTTTAAGAAACGACAGCTTAGGTTTCTTTCTAAACCATAGTTCATATGGTGTCGTCTCAACGGATTTTTAGACGGTGCCCTATTTAATGTGAATGCAACTGTCTCTAATGCATAACCCCAAAACGATAGTGGTAATTCGGTAAGAGACATCATAGATTGCACCATATCTAATAAAGTACGGTTATGATGTTCGGACACACCATTATGATGTGGTGTTCCAGGTGGCGTGAGTTTGCGAAATTATTCCACATTGTTTCAAATGAAGACCAAACTCGTAACTCAAATATTAGTTTCCGCGGTCAGATCGTAGAAACTTTATTTTCTTGTTACGATGATTTTCCACTTCACTCTGAAAGTCTTTGAACTTTTCAAATGTTTCAGACTTATGTTTCATCAAGTAGATATACCAATATCTGCTCGAATCATCTGTGAAGGTTAGAAAATAACGATACCCGCTGTCGTGGAATTGTCATGGCAGATGTCCTAGTGTGAGGACTTAGTCATGGAGCCATCGCCATGAGGTTAGCTTAAAGGGGTTAACCAGGACAAAGGATATGAGGAGTTTATACTGGTTCAACCCCTTACGATGAAGGTAAAAGCCTAGTCTAGTTTGTAGATGGTATTGCTAGGGTTTCGATGAGCAGGGAGTGAATACGCTTGACCCGGCTCTCGATCTGTTGTTTCTTGTCCTAAGCCGCCGCTAGGTCATCCCCTTATATACACGGGTTGACGCCCTAGCGGGCTACAGAGTCCTGGCCGGCTTATACAACGTGTCCCGCTCGGTGACCTTTCTTACATGCCTTACAATACAAGTTTACATACATGGCGGTTTATATCTATGGGCCTTAAGCCGCCTTCGGGTCTGGGCCCTCTACCAAGCCTATCTATGAACCGCCATATGATTTTGGGCTTCATTGTGATGAATCGTCATAGGGATAACCCGACCCTCTTAGGCGGGTCATACCTAATAGTTATATCCCCAACATTAGGCCCCAGGTTGATTTGAAACTTGTTCATGTCAATCTTCAACACTTAGAAAAATCCTTCCACATCTGTTGCACAAACCCTATAACCCGCCATGACGTCATGTCCTAGAATTTCAGAAACCCGCCACAACGTCATCTTTAACGGATCTTTATCTTTAATGTCTTTTCAAAAATCGAGGCGTCCAATTATCTCGATAACCATCATTTGGCCTCCTCGTCTTTCATGCCTGCCCGTTTCTTTGTTTCCTTATAAATAGGACCATAGAGTCAACTTTTCATTCTTCTCCTTCTCCTCTCTTCCTCCTTGCGACGCACCGACCCGCACGAGCCTCGCCGCCGTCGACCTCCGTCTCCAACCTCAACTCCGGCCGCTGCATCAGAATGAATAGACCAGAAAACTGCGGCGCCGGTCCGCTGTATTAACAGTATCAGTAAGCCCTCTTTTCTTCGTCATAGATCTGTCATTAGGTTTTGTTGGTGTTCGTTAGTGTTCGCCGGTGTTCGTTTCCGTCCTTCTTTCTCCTTGTTTAGTTCCATGGGTTAGGTCCAAAAACCATATGAGTCTTGTGCGTTAGTGGTTTTAGCATCTGTCCTCGACACTGGAACATATCCCCACCGCAGTAGATCTCCTCTAGGGCACCTCTGCTTTTCCATTGTCACCTCTGTAGATTTCAAATTTATTTCCTTTTTCTGAACAACGATAGATCAAAATTTGTAGCCTCAACCTATGGAACCTATTTGTCCTAACACTTAGAAAATTATAGCCTTGGTAGATCTTGAACGCTTTTAGTCATGGCGGCTTATTCTGCCGGTTTATTGTTACTTCATATACCATTAGCCCTTGCTTAAGCCGCCATTCTGAATATGCACTGTACTTGTTAACTTGCGATTTTAACAATTATCTTGACCCAGTAAATTCTTTTCCTGTCTTTTAGGTTGTCCTTTCACCATGTCGCCCAAAACAATCACGACCTGCAACTGGGTTCCCTCCATAGTCAATGAGAGCACCTTGAAGGATTTTGTCACCGTTGAATATTTGCCAGACAAGAGTGTGATGCATTACCGTTTTCCTGACACGGGCGAAGAGAAGCCTCAGCCTAAGGACGGTGAAGTTATCGTATTTACTGATCATATGAACCGGGGTTTCTCGCCACCCGGCTCTAAATTCTCCAGAGATGTCCTACACTTCTTCAAACTCCATCCACAAGACATTGGACCCAATTCCATTTCAAACATCTGTAACTTCCAAGTCTTTTGTGAGGTATACCTTCAAGAAGAGCCTAGTGTTGAGCTTTTCAGAGAGTATTTCTACTTGAACTGGCAGAAGGAGTTCACAAATGGGCCCAGCTTGGAGCTTGGTGGGATTTCAATTCAACACAGACGAGATGCCATCTTCCCTCATGTAGCTCTGCCAAGCCATCCTAAAGACTGGAACCAAACATGGTTCTACTTCAAAGACGTTTCTCCGTCTGATGAGAACCCATTGCCGGGTTATCGGCCTGAGCGCCTTGATTCAAAGTATCAACTCCCTGATAAACTTACCGAACGTAAGAAACTTGTCCCTACAATCAGAAAAGTTCAAGCCTTGCTGGGAAACGGCTTAACTGGAGTTGACTTAATCTGCTGCTGGGTCGCATGGTGGATCATCCCCTTAAGCCACCGATCCAGCTTGATGTGTAACTATATCGGAGGAACAAATGATCCCTTACGCCATAGCTCTCTACGACTGACTGAAGAGGCCATCGTTGAGATGGCGACCACACTTGTAAATAGTAAATATGAAGACTGCAGCAAAGTGGGTTTGAATCCTTTCTGCAAGGTTAACCCAGCGCCAGAGGTAAATTTTTTGATTTCTTTCTCCTTCAACACTTAAACATTGCATGAACTCCAATATGTTATCCTTTCACAGCCTAAATCTGACTTCTGGAAGACCAAATATGACCATGAGGCTGCTAAAAAGGCTAAGGCTGCTGCGAGAGCCGCCAAAAAGACCAGCGGGCGGTCTAGAAAGAAGCCAAGCGCCTCTGAGTTACTAAAGCTGGATGATGCCTCTGAGTCGGAGGTAGCCCTTGATTCTCTTGGCTTGTTTTTTAACAACCTTATTGACACTGACTATTGCCAGGATGACACGGGGGTCAGCCAGGCAGTCGAAGAAGAGGTAACTATTATTTCCTCCGACTCAGAACCTTTACCAAGGCAGAAACTTCGGTGGGTAACCCGGAAAGTAAGGTTTTCACACCCCTTGGCTTATTTAGATCCTCATTTTCTTTTGAAACGACAGCAACATTTGAGCCGCCGCCAGACCCGGACCGTTGGGGATGAAGATTTAACCTCCGGTTTACCAAACACTCCTCGGAAACGGCAAAATGAGGTTATTTTAACCTTAACTCTTGTATTTACTAGCGAGTTACTTTCATTAATCACTCAATTTTGAATCCATCTTTGCAGGAAATTTCCCATTCCTCTTCTGGCAACTCATCGCAGACTCAACTGTCGGCTTTCAAGACTGCCCCTGGGTAAAGATAATTATCTCTCTTCTATTCCTTTATATCTTCATCATCATGCTGACTTGTCAAAATTCCTTTTAGCGGTCAAGCAAAGCCCAACAAAAAAGCAAAGGTGACGAAGCCGGCCGTGGATCCGAAAGCTGCTGAACCGGATCAGTCTACCCTTGTGCCAGAACACCCTGAACAACCAGAAGACCCTGCTCTCAATGTTGAACCGGATTTACCTGAGCCGTCTGTTGATGAGACTGCTATTGATCCGACAAGTATTGAACCGTCAAGCTCAGCTAACCCGCCGGAGACTCATGGTGATGACGTTTTGATCACTGGCACCAGATTCATTGAACCGGGGAATCCAACTGTACTAGTGAGACACTCTGCCAAACAGGAAGTCATGGAAAGACAAAAAGTGAGGTTTGATGTCTCCCGCTATGCTCACCTGAGTCTTAGTGAAGTTTTATCTGGCTATGTCAGTCAAGTGCATTCTGGCTGTGACTTGGAGATTGAAATGGTGAAGCAAATGCACCAGAAGTATGAGGTATGTCATCCGTCTTATATCTATATCCTGCCAGCCCCCAAGTCTTCTGATTATGAGAAACTTGAATGATCTATAGACTTGAAATATTTACAAGCTTCTGTTCTAGACTCCCTCCAAGTCCGGTTTAAAAACTTTAAACCATATTCTGATGATAGCATAATTTTGCATTTGTAATCCCCAAGGCCCGGCTTAATCAATATGAATGAGCTGGTCCTATTAGTCATTATGTAAAAGACCAAAACTTAACTGGATATCCCTCATGAGTCGGTTGGGACTGTCAATAGCACACCCGGCTCATCCTTAACAAGAAAACAAGCAATATGCATTAGCCCCCAAGTGCCAAGTGTTATTGCTTGCAAAGCACTTGGGACTTTTTAGAAAGAGCCAATTCCTTTGAAAAATTTCGTTGACAGACATTAGCCCCCAAGTGCCAAGTGTTGTTGCTTGCAAAGCACTTGGGACTTGTATTTTGTAATTTGCCATGAAACTTAACGAACTTATGCTGTATGCAGGCTGCGACCACAGAACTGGAAACTCAATTGTCCGAGGCCAAGACCCGGCTGGCGGCTCAGGAGAATGAGACAAAAAAGGCTGAATCAAAATTCTAGTTGAGTGTGTCTGAAGCAGAAAAATTGGAGACCAGCTTTACTGCGGAGAAAGAGGCTTGGGCAAATGAGAAGACTGCCTTGAAGCAGCGTGCTGAGAAAGCCGAGGTGACTCCGGAAGAGGTTACCACTGAACTCACCGGTTTAAAGAACCATGTGTCTCAGATGGTTTTTGCAATCTTCGGTAAGTCACCGTGTTATTTACCCAAAGTGAGTATTTATCATCATAATATAAGCCACAACTTAACCAATTGTGTAAACTTTACAGGTCCCAGGAGTAGCAATCTGAGCCGAGATACACTGGTAAAGCTCAAGGCGGTTTACACGCTTGTTGAACAATTATACACTGGAGCTCAGCGGACTCTCGCCACTATCTCCCTAGCGAATCAAGGACCAAATCTGCTAAGTGATGTCTTGAAGAAGCTTTCCATCTTGCCCACTAGGTTCCAAGAAATCAAGCGATCTTGTGCTAGAGCCGGAGCTGTGACAGCTTTGAGTCGTGCCAAAGCCTGGGTACCGGAATTAGACCCGGCAGATGTAGCCAGTGGGTATCCTAGTCTCAAGGAAGATGGAACTCCTTTTGACCAATAAGACTTTGCTACTTGTGTCAAGGAGATTCACCCTCATGCAACAATCATTGCCGAAGAGACCAACCTCACCAAGTATTAGCCGGGTTATGATGCAGATAATCAGAAGATGGCGACTCCTTCATATAAAGTGATGGACTTAATCCCGCCGGTTCGTAAGCACACTTTTGTCCCTGATATTGATCTGTCTGATCTGATTGATGACGAGGCTGACTTCGTCGCCGTTCGTGGCTTTGACTGGTCCAAACCCAACTTACATATGGTGGAGGAGGACGCACCGGCAAGGGATGAGTCGCAACCTTCAAGTCAGCCAGGCCAAGATTCATGAACCAGGGCCGTTTATCATCTGCTGTATGCGAAACTGAAAAACAATTATCCTTTTGGGTACCAAGCGCCTTGTAATAGGCTAGCTTTAAACTTCTTTTTCTCCTATGCCATCGTGCATATTGTGCTGTTTATGATACTTATTTATCCACCATGCGAAGATATGCCATATATGCTTTATGATATTATCAATTTTGAATCTGTTCCCGTATACAACAGATGAAAAGTGTCCTGGCGGTTTACCACTGGACGGGTTATAATGCCCCAATATGAACTTATCATGATTTATAACCAAGGCTGGACAAAATAATAGTCATATATGATTAAAAATATGTCACACATGTGATATTTGATCACACTTGTTGGTTTATCAAGCCAGTGCAGTAAGGGTGATAGCCCAAAGCTCCGAGCACTGGTAATTATCAGAGATTGCCGGCTTATGAACAAAGCCGGACCGGGTTAATAAACATCGGATATTATCTTTATTTCATACTGGCGACTTATAGTCGAAAACCAGGCCGGGTCAATAAACACCGGATATTATCTCATACTGGCGACTTATAGTCAAAACCAGGCCGGGTCAATAAACACCGGATGTTATCTTATATTGGTCAATAAACACTGGTGAATTATAATCATAAAACTTTATAAACTTTATCAAATAAACCTCAAAAGAAAGAATCTGCTAAAAAACAAACAAGAAGTGAGGCTTTTCATGGGCTGCCAGGCCCAAAACGAGGCTTTTCATGGGCTGCCAGGCCACTGAGTTAGACCATTTTACAAACCTTATAAGATGGACCTCACATTAACCAATCGTCGTTTTAACTTTGACAAGTTCAGGGTCTGCATAAGATTGACTTGTCAAATGTTTGGCGGGTCTTTCTAGGATTACCTGGGCGGAGTGACTTACTTAAAAAGGCAGGATAACCCGGGGTTTTAGGTTAATACACCTGGTTTCCAAGCCTGGCTTTTATAGCCTATCACAAGGTTATAAACTCTTTGTTCTTTAGAACAAAAGAGCCCCCAAGCAATATTTTGAGCTGTGCTCAAGGGGTACCTATGTTTGAGTTGTGCTTTTGCAACAGGCTCCCTTTGGTCCCTTTTAACCTGGGTAGTAAGCCCCCAAGTTTTCTTTTGTGTGGCCTATAAGCCGGATTCAAAGGGTAATAATAACTTTGTTGTATAAAGTAGAATCCCCCATGTGACCAAAAACTCATTATTTAAAGAGAAACAACGATAGAGGCCCTGTTTAATAGGGATGCCGACTTTATTATATTGATCATAATATATACATTATCAAAGTATGTACATTGGAAGAGCCAGTGGCTTAAGTGTAGTAAGGCCGAAGATGAACAATATTCCACGGCCGGTGGGTCTCTTCCTCCGACGTGCATGAGTCCTTGTGGTCTCGAACATCGATAAGGTAATATGACCCATTGTTCAGATTCTTGCTGACCACAAAGGGTCCTTCCCAAGGTGGGGATAACTTGTGCATATCAGTCTGATCCTGGATAAGCCGGAGCACCATATCACCTTCTTGGGGAGTTCTGGTTTTAACCCGACGGCTGTGGTAACGGCGCAGATCTTGCTGGTAAATTGCTGAACGAGCCACCGCGATGTCACGCTCCTCATCCAACAGGTCAAGTGCTTCCTGACGTGCTTTTTCATTGTCAACTTCAACATAAGCCGCCACACGAGGTGAGTCATGACGGATGTCACTAGGGAGAACTGCCTCTGCTCCGTAAACCATGAAGAAAGGCGTGTATCCCGTAGATCTGTTAGGGGTGGTATTGATGCTCCATAACACGGAAGGTAACTCCTCCACCCAACAACCCGACGTTCTCTGCAGGGGAACCATAAGACGGGGTTTGATGCCTTTCAGGATCTCTTGATTTGCTCTCTCAGCTTGTCCATTAGATTGGGGGTGAGCCAATGATGACACATCAAGCCGAATGTGCTCTTGTTGACAAAATTCTTCCATAGCACCTTTAGAGAGATTAGTGCCATTGTCTGTTATGATGCTGTGTAGAAAGCCAAAATGGAAGATCACCTTTTTCATGAATTGAACTGCCATTGTTGCATCGCACTTACTGACCGGCTCTGCCTCTACCCACTTAGTGAACTTATCAACCGCCGCCAAAAGGCGGGTCTTCTTATCCTTGGATATTTTGAAAGGCCCAACCATATCAAGCCCCCAAACTGCGAACGGCCAAGTAATTGGAATCATCCTCAATTCTTGAGCCGGCACATGAGCTCGTCGTGAAAATTTCTGACACCCATCACACCTTCTGTCCAGGTCCTCTACATCAGCATGAGCTGTTAGCCAATAAAATACATGATGAAAAGCTTTAGCCACGAGAGACTTTGAACCGGCATGATGACCACAGTCTCCCTCATGAATTTCACGCAGGATCTCACAACCCTCCTCTGGAGAAACACAACGTTGAAATGTTCCTATGACACTGCGATGATGTAACTCTCCATTAACAATTGTCATTGACTTAGACCACTGGGTTATCTGCCTGGCTAAGGTTTCATCCTCAGGTAACTCGCCCCGGGTAATATAAGCCAAATAAGGAACTGTCCAATCCAGAATTACATGAAGAGCCTCCACCAACTGAGCCTCCGGGTCAGGGATGGCCAAATCCTCCTCTGTAGGTAACTTGACCGACGGGTTATGCAAAACATCAAGAAAAACATTAGGAGGCATCGACTTATGTTGAGAGCCCAACCATCTTAAAGCACCCGCCACTTCATTTTTCCTCCGATCAACGTGCTCAACTTGATAACCCTTGAAATAACTGGCAATAACGTCCACCTCTCGCTGATAAGCCGCCATGAGTGGATCCTTAGAATCCCATGTACCAGAGACTTGCTGAGCCACCAAGTCTGAGTCGCCGAAGCACCTAACCCGGCTTAAACTCATCTCCTTAGCCATCCAAAGACCGTGGAGCAAGGCCTCATACTCAGTTGCATTGTTAGTGCAAGGAAACATTAAATGGAGAACATAACAGAACTTATCACCTCGAGGGGAAGCAAGCACAACTCCAGCCCCCAAGCCTTCCAACTGTCTGGACCCATCAAAGTGAATAGTCCAATACATGTTATCTGGCTTTTCCTAAGGCATCTGCAGACCTATCCAATCATTGATGAAATCCACCAGCGCCTGAAACTTGATGGTTGTGCGAGGCACATACTTTAATCCATGAGGTCCAAGCTCAATAGCCCACTTAGCAACCCGGCTAGTTGCTTCCCTGTTTTGGATGATATCTCCCAAAGGAGCAGAGCTAACCACAGTGATGAGATGACCCAGAAAATAGTGTTTAAGATTCTGGCTGGCCAAGAACACTCCATATATAAGCTTCTGCCAATGCGGATATCTCTGCTTGGACTCAATAAGCACCTCACTGATATAGTAAACCGGCCTTTGAACCGGATATTCCTTGTCTGCCTCCTTCCTTTCTACCATAATGGCTACACTGACAGCTCGGCTATTAGCAGCCACATATAACAACAAAGGCTCCTTATCAACAGGGGCAGCAAGTACAGGCGGCTCAGCCAGCTGTTTCTTCAAATCCTCAAACACTTCATTAGCAGCATCACTCCAGACAAAATTATCTGTCTTTTTCATCATCTGATACAGAGGGATAGACTTCTCTCCCAACCGGCTTATAAACCGGCTTAAAGCTGCAATACGGCCCGCCAGACGTTGCACATCATTGACACACACCGGCTTAGCTAGAGAAGTAATGGCCTTGATTTTCTCCGGATTAGCTTCAATGCCCCTGTTAGACACTAGAAAACCCAAGAGCTTGCCTGCCAGCACACTAAAAACACACTTGGCCGGGTTAAGCATCATCTTATAAACCCTGAGATTATCGAAGGTTTCCTTCAAATCATCTATCAATGTCTCTTTCTCTCTGGACTTCACCACAATATCATCCACATAAGCATGAACGTTACACCCAATTTGATTATGAAGGCAATTTTGCACACATCTTTGATAAGTCGCCAGGGCACTCTTGAGCCCGAAAGGCATAGACACATAGCAGAAGGCTCCAAAGGGAGTTATGGAAGCTGTCTTCTCCTGGTCCTTAACTGCCATCTTGATATGATGATAACTAGAATAAGCATCCAAAAAACTCAGACGCTCACAACCCGGCGTTGCATCAATAATCTGATCAATACAAGGGAGAGCAAAAGGATCAGCCGGACAAGCCTTGTTAAAATCCATGTAGTCCACACACATACACCAAGTGCCATTTTTCTGAAGTACCAGCACCGGATTAGCAACCACTCAGGATGGAAAACTTCGATGATAAACCCAACTGCCAAGAGCCGGGCTACTCCCTCTCCGGTGGCCTTCCGTCTCTCCTCATTAAAACGGCAAAGAAACTGTTTGACTATCTTAAACTTTGGATCAATATTAAGAGTGTGCTCAGCGAGTTCTCTCGGTACACCCGGCATGTCTGAAGGCTTCCATGCAAAGATGTCCCGGTTCTCACGGATGAACTCGATGAGCGTGCTTTCCTATTTCGGATCCAGATTAGCACTGATGCTGAACTGCTTGCATGAGTCGCCAGGAACAAAATCAACCATCTTGGTATCATCTGCTGATTTAAATTTTAAAACCAGATCATGCTCTATAGTTGGATTTTTCAAAGATGTCATATCTGCCAGATCAACATTGTCTTGTAAAATTTTAAATCCTCCGTTGCACAAACCGACTCAGCATAAGCCGCATCCCCTTCTTCGCATTCCAGAGCTATCTTACGGCTCAGATGCACTGTAATGGTTCCCTTGTGACCCGGCATCTTGAGTTGCAGATACACACAACAAGGCCGCGACATGAACTTAGCATAAGTCGGCCGTCCAAACAGAGCATGATATGGGATGTGGATCTTGACCACTTCAAAGGTCAACATCTCTGACCTAGAGTCACGATCATCTCCAAAAACAACTTCCAGAGCTATCTTACCAACTGGATATGCCGACTTACCAGGCACCACGCCATGGAAAACAGTTTTTGACGGTTTAAGATTTTTATCAGTCAACCCCATGCGACGGAAAGTTTCATAATAAAGGATATTGATGCTGCTCCCTCCGTCCATGAGTACTTTGGTAAACTTATACCCTCCGACCTAAGGTGCAACCACCAAAGCCAAATGACCCGGATTATCAACCCAGGCCAGGTGATCTTCCCGACTCCACACGATGGGCTGCTCAGACCAGCGCAAGTAACGGGGAACCGCCGGCTCAATGGCATTGCCTACTCTCTTATGAAGCTTCTGGTCATGCTTACATAAGCTAGTAGTGAAGACATGATATTGTCCACTATTCAACTGCTTCGGGTTGCTTTGATAACCAGATTGTTGCTGTTGTTGACCCCCCTGGTTATTCTGCTGGTTGTAACCACCCTGGTTGCTGTGACTACCTTGATTTCCCTGGAATCCAGAGTTAAAACCGCCACCGCCATAACCCGGACCGTGAGAGCCGGATCTAGAACCGCCACCTGGCCCATGACTGTCTTAGAAAAGATTGGAATTCTTGTACTCTTTCATAATGTGACAATCCTTCCAGAGGTTCCCTAATGGTCTTTCTCGCATACCATGTCTCGGGCAGGGCTGATTTAACATCTGTTCAAGATTGATACCAGATCCTCCGGCCCGTGGGGGCGGTTTACCCTTGCGACGCTGACCATTATTCTGTGCATTGGTGTTAGCCACAAATTCAAAACTATTATCAGCCTCGCGCTTACCGTTGCCTCCCTGGTTCGCCGGGTTATGCTGCCGCCCCTTGGCGTTGCTGCTCTTCCTTCCCTTCCTCGGCTTTTCCTCATCAGACTCGGGGTCCTTGGTACCATCAGAGTCAGCATACTTAACTAGAGCCGCCATGAGCGTCCCCATGTCATTGCAATGGCGTTTGAGTCGCCCTAGTTTCTGCTTTAAAGGCGTGAAATGACAATTGTTCTCCAACATCAACACTGTTGAATCAGCATTGATGTGATCCGACGAGTGCAAGATTGTTGAGACCTGGCGCACCCAACGGGTTGTTGACTCACCTTCTTCTTGAACACAGGAGGCCAGATCCACAATCGACATGGGCTGTTTACATGTATCCTTGAAGTTCTGGATGAACCGGGCCTTTAACTCGGCCCATGACCGATGGAATTAGTAGGGAGCTGATGACCCACAAGTATAGGGGATCTATCGTAGTCCTTTCGATAAGTAAGAGTGTCGAACCCAACGAGGATCAGAAGGAAATGATAAGCGGTTTCTAGCAAGGTATTCTTTGCAAGTACTGAAATAAGTGGTAACAGATAGTTCTGTGATAGGATAATTTGTAATGAGCAACAAGTAACAAAAGTAAATAAAGTGCAGCAAGGTGGCCCAATCCTTTTTGTAGCAAAGGACAAGCCTGGACAAACTCTTATATAGAGAAAAGCGCTCCTGAGGACACATGGGAATATCGTCAAGCTAGTTTTCATCATGTTCATATGATTCGCGTTCGGTACTTTGATAATTTGGTATGTGGGTGGACCGGTGCTTGGGTGCTGTCCTTACTTGGACAAACATCCCACTTATGATTAACCTCTATTGCAAGCATCCGCAACTACAACAAAAGTAGTAAGGTAAACCTAACCATAGCATGAAACATATGGATCCAAATCAGCCCCTTACAAAGCAACGCATAAACTAGGGTTTAAGCTTCTGTCACTCTAGCAACCCATCATCTACTTATTACTTCCCAATGCCTTCCTCTAGGCCCAAATAATGGTGAAGTGTTATGTAGTCGATGTTCACATAACACCACTAGAGGAGAGACAACATACATCTCATCAAAATATCGAACGAATACCAAATTCACATGCCTACTAATAGCAAGACTTCTCCCGTGTCCTCAGGAACAAACGTAATTACTCACAAAGCATATTCATGTTCATAATCAGAGGGGTATTAATATGCATATAGGATCTGAACATATGATCTTCCACCAAATAAACTAACTAGCATCAACTACAAGGAGTAATCAACACTAATAGCAACCTACTAGCACCAATCCCGGACTTTGAGACAAGAATTGGATACAAGAGATGAACTAGGGTTTGGGGATGAGATGGTGCTGGTGAAGATGCTGATGGAGATTGCCCTCTCCTGATGAGAGGAGCGTTGGTGATGACGATGGTGATGATTTCCCCCTCCCGAAGGGAAGTATCCCCGGCAGAACAGCTCTATCGGAGCTCTAGATTGGATCCGCCAAGGTTCCGCCTCGTGGCGGCGGAGTCTCGTCCAGAAAAGTTCCTTTATATTTTTTCTCATCGAAAGACTTCATATAGGAGAAGATGGGCGTCGGAGAGCCACCAGGGGGCCCACGAGGTAGGGGGCGCGCCCTATGGGGGGCCCACCCTCGTGAGCAGGGTGTGGGCCCCCTGGCCTTCATCTTTGACGAGGATTTTTCTTTATTTGTTTTAAGATGTTCCATGGAGTTTCAGGACTTTTGGAGTTGCACAGAATATGTCTCTAATATGTGCTCCTTTTCCAGCCCAGAATTCCAGCTGCCGGCATTCTCCCTCCTTATGTAAACCTTGTAAAATAAGAGAGAATAGCCATAAGTATTGTGACATAAAGTGAAATAACAGTCCATAATGCGATAAATATCGATATAAAAGCATGATGCAAAATGGACATATCAGGAAGCCCCTAGTGCGGTTTAAGCCGCGTATTGGGGCGTGCCGTAATTGTGCCCCCCTCCCCGCCTATGCCCATGGTATTTTTAATGCGTAATTATGTACGCGTGGCACGAATTTCTCCGTCTGGCTTGGGCCGGGGTGGGGGCCGCATTGCTACGCGAGCTCAGATCATGCCAGGCAGTCTAGTTGCCGATTACTCCGAGCGCGCTTGAAGGTGTCCGGGTCTTTGGACGCCGAACTAGTGGATTGCCTTAAGAGGCTGCTTTGCGCTTCCGCTGCGAGGGCCGCAGTGTGCTCCTCCATTCGGAGAGAGCGCTCTGTGTTTCCATTAACTGTAATGACCCCCTGAGGTCCTGGCATCTTAAGCTTGAGGTATGCATAATGCGGTACCGCATTGAATCTCGCAAATGCGGTTCGCCCGAGCAGTGCATGATAACCACTACGGAACGGGACTATATCGAAGATTAACTCTTCGCTTCAGAAGTTATCCGAGGATCCGAAGACCACTTCCAGTGTGACTGAGCCTGTGCAATGGGCCTCTACACCTGGTATGACGCCTTTAAAGGTTGTTTTTGTGGGTTTGATCCTTGAGGGGTCTATACCCATTTTGCGCACTGTGTCCTGGTAAAGCAGGTTCAGGCTGCTGTAGCCATCCATAAGTACTCGAGTGAGGTGAAATCCGTCAATAATTGGGTCTAAGACCAGTGCGGCGAATCCGCCATGATGGATACTAGTGGGGTGGTCCCTGCGATCGAAGGTGATCGGACAGGAGGACCATGGGTTGAACTTTGGGGCGACTGGCGCCAACGCATATACGTCCCTGAGCGCACGCTTCCGCTCCCTCTTGGGGATGTGGGTTGCGTATATCATGTTCACCGTCCGCACTTGAGGGGGGAACCTCTTCTATCCTCCGGTATTCAGCTGCCGGGGCTCCTCCTCGTCATCGCTATGTGGCCCCTTATCTTTGTTTTCGGCAATTAACTTGCCGGCCTGCTTGAACACGCAACAATCCCTATTGGTATGGTTGGTTGGCTTGTCGGGGGTGCCGTGTATTTTACATGAGCGATCGAGTATACGGTCCAAACTGGACGGCCCCAGAGTGCTCCTTTTAAATGCCTTTTTCCGCTGACCGGGTTTAGAGCCTTTGAATCTGGCATTGACTGCCATATCCTCGGTATTGTCGCTGTTAATGCGGCGCTTATGTTTGTTGCGACGTGACCTGCCATTGCCGTCCTTGGTATCCGAAGTACCATGGTTCTTTGATATGTTATTACTGCGAGCCAGCCAACTGTTTTCTCCCGCACAAAAGCGGGTCATGAGTGTCGTGAGGGCTGCCATAGATTTCGGCTTTTCCTGACCAAGGTGCCGGGCTAGCCACTCGTCGCAGATGTTGTGCTTGAAAGCTGCTAGAGCCTCTGCATCCGGACAGTCGACAATTTGATTTTTCTTTGTTAGGAACCGTGTCCAGAATTGCCTGTCCGATTCCTCTGGCTGCTGAATTATGTGGCTCAAGTCATCGGCATCTGGCGGTCGCACATAAGTGCCCTGAAAGTTGTCGAGGAATGCGGCTTCCAGATCCTCCCAACAGCCAATGGAATCTGCTGGCAAGCTATTGAGCCAATGCCGAGCTGGTCCTTTGAGTTTGAGGGGGAGATATTTAATGGCGTGTAGATCATCACCGCGTGCCATGTGGATATGCAGGAGGAAATCCTCGATCCATACCACAGGATCTGTTGTGCCGTCGTATGATTCTATATTTACGGGTTTGAAACCCTCTGGGATTTGATGATCCATTATTTCGTCAGTGAAGCATAAGGGGTGTGCGGCGCCTCTGTACTGGGCTATATCGCGACGCAGCTCCAATGAGTCTTGCCCGCTGTGTTCGGCCCGGCCGGATTTACTTTTACTGTATTCGGCATGACGTTTATCGTCTCGCATAGTGGTGCGCCCTCGTGATCCGTAGATCGATCTTGCATGTTTTGCTTTGTCCTCCAATACGTCTCGCAGGTCTGGCGTATTTCCCCATGCCTTTTTATTTGAATGGCGTTGGGGTGCAGGCTGAGCTTTTGGCTGGAATGCCTCTCTATCGTGGCCACGAGGTGGCCGATCAGCCGCGTCATACGCTTCTTCCTCCAGTCGGGGTAGCAACCTGCATTTTTGGTAACTCTTGGAGGGGCGTTCGAGTTTATATTCCTCGGCCGCGAGGACTTCAGTCCATCTGTCAGCTAGCAGATCTTGATCAGCTTGAAGCTGCTGCTGCTTTTTCTTAAGGCTACTTGCCGTGGCTATAAGCCGGCGCTTGAAGCGCTCCTGTTCGACGGGATCCTCTGGCACGACGAATTCGTCATCGTCAAGGCTTGCCTCGTCTTCGGAGGGAGGTATGTAATTATTATCCTCTTCCTCTCTATCTACCGCTCTCTCATGAGGGCTGGCTTCTCCATCCTCCTGTGCTGAATCTTGCTGGAGGCGGTTGTCTTCGGCACTATCCAGGGTGTTGTTATCTCCTATGCCGGAATCAACGTTTTTGCTTTGGCGGGACTTGGAGTGGCGCCGCTGACACCGGCGCTTAGGTTGCTTCCTGGAGGGGTCATCCTCCGTTGTCTCGTCGCCATTGCCTTCTTTGGGTGTGTCCACCATGTATATATCGTATGATGAGGTGGCTATCCAGTGCCCTGTGGGCAGTGGTTCCTCTTCGTCTCCCGCATCGTCGTCCATACTGTCGATGTCTTCGGAGTCGAAGTCGAGCATGTCGGTTAAGTCGTCGATAGTGGCTACTAAGTGGGTGGTGGTTGGGCAGCGAATTTCTTTGTTATCCGCATCCCAATCCTGCCGGACATAGTTCAACCAGGATCCTCCTGACAAGGAGAGAGACCTTAACGAGTTCAGTATGTCGCCAAAGGGCGAGTGCTGAAAAATATCCGCGGAGGTAAACTCCATGATCGGCGCCCAATCGGATTCGCTAGGAACGGGCGCAGGCGGTTCGGAGTCCGTGGCCGGAGAAGGATCCGGCAATCTGACAACACGGCTCTCGTGCAAGGTAAGGTCGATGTTCGGCTCGATCGCCGCTGAGGGTAAGGCCTCCGTGGCGGGGTCCACCCACCCGTCCATGGACGGCGCAACTGGCTCTGAATTGAGGGTCGGAGCGGCTGCCGGTGTGATCTTCTGAACACTGTCTGATGGTAGAGCTAAATCGTACTCATCGTGACCGCGCGACGCATAAGGCAGAGGCTCGAATCCGTTGAAGATCAAGTCTCCGCGGATATCGGCCATGTAGTTTAAGCTTCCAAACCTAACCTGGTGGCCAGGGGCGTAACTTTCGATCTGCTCCAGATGGCCAAGCGAGTTGGCCCGAAGTGCGAAGCTGCCGAATACAAAAATCTGTCCGGGCAGAAAAGTCTCACCCTGGACTGCATCGCTGGTGAAGATGTTGATGGTGATTGCCCTCTCCCAATGAGAGGAGTGTTGGTGATGACGATGGCGATAATTTCCCCCTCCTGGAGGGAAGTTTCCCCGGCAGAACAGCTCCGCAGAACCCTAGATTGGTTCCGCCAAGGTTCCACCTCGTGGCGGGGGAGTTTCGCCCGAGAAGATGGCTTATGATTTTTTTCTCATCGAAAGACTTCATATAGCATAAGATGGACATCGGAGGTCCACCAGGGGGCCCACGAGGTAGGGGGGCGCGCCTAGGGGGGTAGGGGGCGCCCCCACCCTCGTGGGCAGGGTGTGGCCCCCTGGTGAACTTCTGGCGATCATTATTTTTTTATATATTCTGAAAACATCTTCCGTGAAGTTTCAGGACTTTTGGAGCTATGCAGAATAGGTCTCTAATATTTGCTCCTTTTCCAGCCCAGAATCCCAGCTACCGGCATTCTCCCTCTTTATGTAGACCTTGTAAAATAAGAGAGAATAGGCATAAGTATTGTGACATAATGTGTAATAACAGCCCATAATGCAATAAATATCGATATAAAAGCATGATGCAAAATGGACGTATCAACTCCCCCAAGCTTAGACCTCGCTTGTCCTCAAGCGAAAGCTGAAATCAAAAAATATGTCCACATGTTTAGAGATAGAGGTGTCGATAATAATAAAATACAGACATGAGGGCATCATGATCATTCTTAGAACAACAACTTATATAATTCTTGTCATATGATTTCTTATGCTAGAGTAATAATTCAATCACAATTTCAAGTATGAATCATAAACTTCATTGAAAACTAACAAACTATAATCTCAGTCATTGGAGCAATTGCAATTTATCATAACATAGGAAAGAGTCAATATATAAGAGCTTTTCAGCAAGTCCACATACTCAACTATCATATAGTCTTTCACAATTGCTGACACTCACGCAATACTTATGGGTATGGAGTTTTAATCGGACACAGAGAAAGATAGGGGCTTATAGTTTGCCTCCCAACGTTTTACCTCAAGGGTAATGTCAACAATAATAGTTCATGAAAACTCACATCCAATTAGTCATATATACCTGGATCTTTCCAACATACCGTGCTTGCCAAAGGATAAAATGTAAAAAGGAAGGGTGAAGATCACCATGACTCTTATGCAAGGTAGGAGATAAAGGTAAAAGATAGGCCCTTCGCAGAGGGAAGCAGAGGTTGTCATGCGCTTTTATGGTTGGATGCACAAAATCTTAATGCGAAAGAATGTCACTTTATATTGCCACTTGTGATATGGACCTTTATTATGCAGTCTGTCGCTTTTATTTCTTCCATATCACATGATTGTATAAAGCTTATTTTCTCCCACACTAATAAGTCATACATATTTAGAGAGCAATTTTTATTGCTTGCACCGATGACAACTTACTTGGAGGATCTTACTCAATCCATGGGTAGGTATGGTGGACTCTCATGGCAAAACTGGTTTAAGGGTATTTGGAAGCACAAGTAGTATCTCTACTTGGTGCGATGAATTTGGCTAGCATGAGGGGGAAAGGCAAGCTCAACCATGTTGGATGATCCATGACAATATAATTTATCTCAGATGTAAGAAAACATAACCCATTACGTTGTCTTCCTTGTCCAACGTCAACTCTTTAGCATGTCATATTTTAAGGAGTGCTCACAATCATAAAAGATGTCCAAGATAGTATATTCATATGTGAAGACCTCTCCTTATGTAAACCTTGTAAAATAAGAGAGAATATGCATAAGTATTGTGACATAATGTGTAATGACAGCCCATAATGCAATAAATATCGATATAAAAGCATGATGCAAAATGGACATATCAACTCCCCCAAGCTTAGACCTCGCTTGTCCTCAAGCGAAAGCCGAAATCGAAAAATATGTCCACATGTTTAGAGATAGAGGTGTCGATAAAAATAAAATACAGACATGAGGGCATCATGATCATTCTCAGAACAACAACTTATATAGTTCTTGTCATATGATCTCTTATGCTAGAGTAATAATTCAATCACAATTTCAAGTATGAATCATAAACTTCATTGACAATTAACAAACTATAATCTCAGTCATTGGAGCAATTGCAATTTAGCATAACATAGGAAAGAGTCAATATAAGAGCTTTTCAGCAAGTCCACATACTCAACTATCATATAGTCTTTCACAATTGGTAACACTCACGCAATACTTATGGGTATGGAGTTTTAATCGGACACAAACAAAGATAGGGGCTTATAGTTTTGTCTCCCAATGTTTTACCTCAAGGGTAATGTCAACAATAGTAGTTCATGAAAACTCACATCCAATTGGCCATATGTACCAGGATCTTTCCAACATGTTGTGCTTACTAAAAGATAAAATTTAAAATGGAAGGGTGAAGATCACCATGACTCTTATGCAAGGTAGGAGATAAAAGTAAAAGATAGGCCCTTCGCAGAGGGAAGCAGAGGTTGTCATGCACTTTTATGGTTGGATGCACAAAATCTTAATGCGAAAGAACGTCACTTTATATTGCCACTTGTGATATGGACCTTTATTATGTAGTCTGTCGCTTTTATTTCTTCCATATCACACGATCGTATAAAGCTTATTTTCTCCCACACTAATAAGTCATACATATTTAGAGAGCAATTTTTATTGCTTGCACCGATGACAACTTACTCGAGGGATCTTACTCAATCCATAGGTAGGTATGGTGGACTCTCATGGCAAAACTGGTTTAAGGGTGTTTGGAAGCACAAGTAGTATCTCTACTTGGTGCAAAGAATTTGGCTAGCATGAGGGGGAAAGGCAAGCTCAATCATGTTGGATGATCCATGACAATATAATTTATCTTAGATGTAAGAAAACATAACCCATTACGTTGTCTTCCTTGTCCAACGTCAACTCTTTTGTCGGAGTAATGGGCCACGAGTAGGCCAACCCGAGCCCCACGACCTTTCAAGACATCGGGGCAGGCTGCGCCCCTCAAGACCACAGGGCGAAGAGCCGCATCCTGGGGAGTCTACGGCAAGGTGGCCGACTGCCCGCTCACGGCCGAATTCCCAGGGACGACTTCCAGAGAAGCCGGCTTTGGGGAGTCGGCCGGCGACTCCAACAAACCGTGACCTCATCGAGGGGGACGGGGCAGGGGCGTGGCTACAATGAAGCCCACTCCTCGCCCCTTACCAAGGGCAGGCATGGCTACAGCGCGCCGTACTTGGGAAGATCTCCCCGCGGCGTGGCACTGTTGCCCAGCCGGCCCTGACATCAGCACCACTGTACCTGGTCCTGCGCCCACGACGGCTTGTCTGTATGGCCTAGAGGCAGCAGGGCCCACCAGCCAGCGAGACCTCGGGAGACGGCGGGAGCACCGCCAGTCGGACCCAACGGGAGTCGGCCTGGGGGAGTCGGCCGAGCCCTCCCCCGGGCCCACGCGCCATTAATCAAGAAGAGATGGGGAGTGGCCACAGTGATCGCCAGCCAGGCGGCGGGGCTGTTGCCACGACCCCATGACCAAGCTTGCATCATCAGGAGCACGGTTACAGTGATCAGCAGCCGGCAAGACCCGCCCGCGGCAGACGCGGCCTGTCGGCTCCGTACCAGACCAGTCGGCGGGGCCCACCAGTCGGCGGGCCCCAGCAGTCGGTGGAGAAGTCGGAGGTCGGAGACACTGACGGCTGGGCCCGCGCCCAGTCACATTACCATTGTACCCCTGGGGGGTAGGCCTATATAAACCCCCCAGGGCACCCATGCAAAGGGTTGGATCCCAGTAGTTCTATACCTCACTAGATAGAGGGAGAGAGCTGGCCTTGCCCTCTCCTACCACCATACACAGCTCAAGGAGCAACCGTGTAAACACTTGACCATAGTGATCATGCGGAGACCCCGCAGAGCAGCAGTAGGGGTATTATCTCCCCGGAGAGCCCCGAAGCTGGGTAAGATTCGCCGGCGTGCATGTCTTCGCCTCATCCCGTTTCCAGGCACCGGCGACGTTCTACTCGCCCCCACCATGATAAGCCATCTGTTGGCATATGTCGCACCAAACCCCCAACATTTGGCGCCCACCGTGGGGCATGGTGCACCGCCATCCGAAGATCTGTTCTGGACGGGAACCCTTTTCCTCCCTGGCGAGCGCAGCCAGCCAGGCACGCCAGACGAAGTTTGCGTCGACGCGCTGCGCGGCGTGGAGATCGCCTGCGCAGCCAGCTCCTTGGCCGAACTTGTCGACGAGGTCTGCCTCTCCGACGAACCTGTGTCCGACACAGGCGTAGGCGGCCCCGAAAACCTCCTCGCGGGCCTCCTCGATCAACTCCACGTTTCCGGCGAGCCTGCCGTAGACTTGGAGTCCGTAGGCTCCACCGACCCGATGCTGGTCGACTCCGACACCGTGTCGGTCGATGCTTTCCCCTCCAACGTGGTGGTCTACGACGAACCTCTCCCTCACGCAGAGAGCGACGGGAGCACCATCACTGAGGTGCTGGTCATCAGTCATGACGAGTTCCCTGGTGGAAGGGCGCCCGATTCACTCGGCGCGGCGCTGCAAGACCTAGCTGCACCCATTCCAGAAGATGCTGATGCAGAGACGTTAGAAGCGCGCCGCCTTCAGCTTGTTGAAGGCGCGAAGAAGCTAGCAGCATGAGACGCTTGACAGAAGCTTACCAGCGGGAGATGGATCGCGCTGTTGGCGGCTCGCCAGCTCCGGCAGGGACCAGCCGCCTTGGCGCGGTTCAGCAGCGCGGCGTAGCCATCGCCAGCCTGTTTGGGGCTAGTCGCCCCGTGTATGCCACGCCAGCGGAGAACATCCGAGCTGCCCAGGCAGCGGCGGATGAGCTGGACAATTTCGAGGGCGAAGAGCGCAGCCTCATGATGGAGCGAGTCCAGCGGCTCCTCGACGCGGCCGCTGCGCAGAACGAGGCCGGCTGCCGCATGGAGGCACCACAGCGGCCAAACGACGACCCGCACCGAGATCAAGGCGCGACAAGGAGCCAACTGTCAGCCACAGTCGGACTCGGATTACCATAGAGCGCGACCGAGACGGCCGCCCGAGAGCAGTGGAACGACGGGACGACTGTCCGCCTCCCCCTCCCCGCAAGGAGAGGCGAGTCTCCGCCGCCTATTGACCATCCGACTCTCGGTGACCGCCTTGGCCGCCGAGAGGGAGTTGGGGAGAATGACGCCCGCCACCGGATCGACCGACTTCACCGGTCCCTGGCGCTGGAAGAAGAAGACGAGCTGGGTCCGCCTTGTTTCGGGCCCCGCATTCGGGACGAGCCCTTTCCCAGAGGGTTCACGCTCCCAAGAGACACGCCCAAGTATACCGGCTCCGTGAAGCCAGAAGACTGGCTAGTCGACTACTCCATGGCTGTCAGCATAGCAAACAGCAACAAGCGTGTCGCCGTAAAGTACGTTCCGCTCATGCTCCAGGGCACGGCCCGGACATGGCTGAACAGCCTAAAGCCCCGCAGCATCAACAGCTGGGTCGACTTCACCGAAGCATTCGTTCGCAACTTCACCAGCACGTACAAGCGTCCTCCCAAGCCTCGCCAGCTCTCCCTATGCGTGCAAGGTCCTGATGAGTCGACTCGCGACTACCTCACGCGTTGGGCTGAGCTCTGGAACTCCTGCGAGGGCGTGCACGAGGTGCAGGCCATCGAGTACTTCACAGCCGGGTGCCGAGAAGGCACCCTCCTCAAGCACAAGCTCCTCTGCGACGAGCCATAAACCCTCGACAAGCTGCTGATCATTGCGGACAAGTCCGCTACGGCCGACTCCTCCATGAAGGCGGAAATTCAAATCAGCACGACTGGCAAAGTAGCTCCTCAGGCTCCAAGAACTCCGGCAGCAGATGCCGGCCGGCGACAACAGTAGGGCGACCACAAGCGCAAGGCCCCGCAGCCGGCTTCCAGCAGCCGGCAGGTCGCGACCGTCGAAGCCCAGCAGCCAGAAGAGGAGCCTCCGCCCAAGCGACAGAAAGGCGGCAAGCCGAACTGGTTGCCGGCCTTTTCCAACGAGTAGACCTTGGATGGACCTTGCAAGTTCCACATCGGCGCGAAGCCATCAAATCACACCACATGGAAGTGCCACTGGCTTACCAGGATCGCCAAGGGAGACGGTCTCCTGCCACCCCCGCCTGCTGGGCAGCCGCCTCCGCCTCCGCCCCAGCAGCCGGCAGTCAGGCCAGTCGGCGCAGTACCAGACGAGTACCCTGAAGAGCACGGAGCCTACATGGTGTTCACCAGTGTGGCTGACGATCGACATAGCAGGCGGCTGCAGCGACAAGAGCTGAACGCATTAGCCTCAGAGACGCCAGAGTTCATGCGCTGGTCAGAGAGGCCAATCAGCTGGAGCAGGGATGACCACCCAGAAGTGATGCCGAGTCTGGGCTCCTACGCCTTGGTCCTGGATGCCACCTTTGCCACGGACAAACGGGCCGCGCGTTTCTCGCGAGTTCTGATAGATGGGGGCAGCAGCATCAACATCCTGTACAAGGACACCATGGAGAAGTTAGGAATCAAGCAAAGACAGCTTCAGAACAGCCGGACTGTTTTCCACAGCATTGTTCCTGGGCTTTCTTGTTCACCAATCGGCAAGATCCTGATTGACGTCCTCTTTGGGGACAAAGATCACTTCCGAAGAGAGTCTGTTTGGTTTGAGGTGGTGGACCTTGAGAGCCCATACCATGCGCTACTTGGCCGGCCCGCCTTGGCCAAGTTCATGGCAGTCCCCCACTACGCCTACCTCAAGATGAAGATGCCCAGTTCCAGGGGAATTCTGACTGTGGCTGGCGACTACCAGAAGTCGTCCGCTTGCGCGGCCGAGAGCAGTCGGCTGGCCGAGTCCCTGGTGATTGCGGCCGAGAAGCGACTCCTTGAGCGAGCTGTGGCGATGGCCGGCAAGCAGCCGAAGATATCGCCCGACCCGAAGGAGTCGGAAGCCGAAGGTTTGTTCAAGCTGGCCAAAGAGACAAAGAAGATACCCTTGGATCCGGAACACCCAGAGAGGTACGCCGTCGTTGGTGCAAACCTCGACAGCAAATAGGAAGGCGAGCTCGTCGATTTCCTTCGTGAGAATCGGGACATCTTCGCATGGTCTCCCAAAGACATGCCAGGTGTGCCGACGGAATTCGCCGAGCACAAGTTACACGTCCGATCTGATGCAAAGCCGGTCAGGCAGCCCCTACGCTGCTTATCAGAAGAGAAGAGAAGAGTTGTCGGAGAAGAGATAGCCTGACTCCTAGCAACCGGCTTCATTATGGAAGTTTTCTTCCCGGAGTGGCTGGCAAATCCGGTCCTAGTACTAAAGAATAACAAGCAATGGCGAATGTGTATTGACTACACGAGCCTCAACAAGGCCTGCCCCAAGGACCCGTTTGCTTTGCTGAGAATTGATCAGGTGATAGACTCCGCAGCCGGATGCGAGCTGTTGAGTTTCTTGGATGCGTACTCAGTATATCACCAGATCAAGCTGAACCCGGCTGATAGATTGAAGACCGCCTTGATCACGCCATTTGGAGCATTCTGCTACCTCACCATGACGTTCTGCTTGAGGAATGCCGGCGCCACCTTTCAGCATTGCATGCAGAAGAGCCTCCTCAAGCAGCTCGGTAGGAACGCCCACGTTTACGTGGACGACGTGGTGGTGAAGACGGAAAAGCGAGGAACATTGCTGGAAGACCTCAAGGAGACCTTTGAGAACATGCGCCGGTTCCAGATCATGCTCAACCCTGAGAAGTGTGTCTTCGGAGTACCAGCCGGCCAGTTGCTAGGTTTCCTGGTCTCTGAACGCGGCATAGAATGCAACCCAGTAAAAATCAAGGCCATCGAGAGAATGGAGGTACCTAGCCGACTGCTGGATGTGCAGAAGTTCACCGGCTGCTTGGCGTCCATTAGCCGATTCATCAGTCGGCTGGGCGAGAAAGCTCTCCCCTTATACCAACTCATGAAGAAGACCACTTTTTTCGAGTGGAACCATAAGGCGGACGAAGCTTTCCACCAGTTGAAGAAGATGCTGACTACTCCACCAGTCCTGGTGGCTCCGACTCCCAAGGAACCTATGCTCCTGTACATTGCCGCCACCAGCCGAGTAGTCAGCACAGTCATTGTAGTAGAGCGCAAGGAGGAAGGCAAGGCACTACCTGTCCAGAGACCAGTATATTACCTGAGCGAGGTACTGTCAACCTCCAAGCAGAACTACCCCCACTACCAGAAGATGTGCTATGGCGTCCACTTTGCTGCCAAGAAATTGAAGCCTTACTTTCAAGAACATCCAATCACGGTGGTCTGCACGGCTCCACTTGCCGAGATCATCGGCAGCCGTGATGCCTCCGGTCGAGTGGCCAAGTGGGCCATAGAGCTGGCTCCTTACACCATCTACTACCAACCCCGCACCACTATCAAATCACAAGCATTGGCCGATTTCCTCGTCGACTGGGCCGAGACCCAGTTCCTGCCTCCAGCACCTGACTCCACCCATTGGCGGATGCACTTCGACGGCTCCAAGATGCGCACCGACTTGGGAGCCGGCGTCGTCCTCACCTCTCCCAAAGGCGACAAGCTCAAATATGCATTGCAAATCCATTTTGCCGCCTCCAACAACGTGGCCGAGTACGAGGCGCTCATTTACGGGCTCTGGCTTGCCAAAGAACTTGGCATCCGCCGGATCTTGTGTTATGGCGACTTGGACTTAGTGGTCCAGCAGTCGTCTGGCGACTGGGACGCCAAAGACGCAAACATGGTGAGCTACCGTTTCCTCGTGCAGCAACTCAGCGGGTATTTCGAAGGGTGCGAGTTCCTCCATGTGCCACGAAACGACAACGACCAAGCAGACACCTTGGCACGAATCGGCTCTACCCGCCAAGCAATACCATCTGGCGTTGCCCTTCAACGCCTCCTCAAGCCGTCTATCAAGCTTTCACCAGAATCAGACTCCATCTTTGTGCCGGCTCCTCCCGAAGACGGCGGACCCGACTCCAGAGTTCCGGCAGTCGGAACGGGGACTTTGGCGAGTGACTCCAAAGCTGCCACAGTCGAGCCTGGCCCGGGGACTGCGGTGACGGACTTTCAGATTCCAGAACTCGGCCCAAGGACCGAGCCAGTCGGCCTGGGGACTTCATCAGCCCAACAAGCGGTTGTTGACTCCAGCCCGCCGCCTCCCAGCCCAGCCGCCCCCGTCCAAGTCACAGTTCTGATAGTCGACGAAATAGCAGCACCCTCATGGGCCCAGCCCATCCTCAAATTTCTGGTGAACAAAGAGCTACCAACTGATGAGACCTCAGCTCGGCAAGTACAACGCCGGGTAGCAGCCTATACCATAATCAACAGAGAGCTGGTCAGGCGCAGCGTCACTGGTGTCTACCAGCGCTGCGTACAGCCAGAGCAAGGCCAGGCGATCCTCAAAGACATCCATCAAGGCGAATGTGGCCACCATGCGGCTTCAAGAGCACTCGTCGCCAAAGCTTTTTGGCACGGTTTCTTTTGGCCGACTGCCTTGGAAGAGGCCAAGGAGTTGGTCCAAAAATGCAAAGGGTGCCAGAAGTTCAGCTCCAAGCCGCACCAGCCGGCTTCCGCGCTCAAGACCATCCCCATTGCTTGGCCTTTCGCTGTTTGGGGCCTAGACATGGTGGGACCATTCAAAACAGCACGAGGTGGTCTGCCTCACCTACTTGTCGCAGTGGACAAGTTCACCAAGTGGGTGGAAGTAAAGCCAATTAAGAAACTGAACGGTCTGACTGCCATGACCTTCATCACCGATATCACAATTCGGTACGGCATACCACACAGCATCATCACCGACAACGGCACAAATTTTGCCAAAGGCACCTTGGCCCATTTCTACGCAACACAGGGCATCCGACTGGACCTAGCGTCCGTCGCCCACCCGCAGTCAAACGGCCAAGTGGAGCGAGCAAACGGCCTCATCCTGTCCGGCATCAAGCCTCGGTTGATCGAGCCTCTGGAGCGCTCGGCTGGCTGCTGGCTCGACGAGCTGCCAGCCGTCCTCTGGAGTCTGCGCACGACTCCAAACAAGTCAACCGGCTTCACGCGCTTCTTCCTCGTCTACGGTGCCGAAGCCGTCATCCCAACAGACATAGAGTTCGACTCCCCACGAGTCGCCATGTACACCGAGGAGGAAGCAGAAGAAGCGTGACAAGACGGCGTCAATCTGCTAGAAGAGGGCCGGCTGTTGGCACTCAGCCGGTCCAACATCTACTAGCAGAGCCTGCGCCGATACCACAATAGGAAGGTCAGGCCAAGATCTTTCCAAGAAGGCAACCTTGTACTCCGGCTGACCCAGCGAACAGCCGGCCAGCACAAGCTGTCGCCGCCTTGGGAAGGCCCTTTCACATCAGCAAAGTACTAGGCAACGACTCCTACTACCTGATCGATGCTCAGAAACCCCAAGCACGCAAGAGGGACGGCTCCGGCAAGGAGACAGAGCGGCCATGGAATGCAAATCTCCTCCGAAGATTTTACAGTTGATGCAGTATGTACCACGCTACCCTTTGTATTAAAGTACCAAGACTTCGGGCCCCCCGAGACGAGCTCGGGGACTGCCCTCTTTTGTCTACATGATAAAAATTATGCCTACAAGTATGATACTCTTTTTCATGCCGCTTGGCACCGGGCTCGACAAGTCGGCCCGGGGACTTGCCGCCTTGCACTATGAAATGTTTCCTGCAGCCGGACAAGTAGTGTGTAACATCTAAGCCGTCTTCTGTCAGAAGCCGCAGCTCGTAGAGCGACTGTACGGTGGGCAGAGGTAAGGTAGAATGGGTGATCGCACGAAAAATGGCTAGGGACTCGGATAGTCGGATTGTCGTCTTCTATCCAACTTGCTCAAACAATCTTGAAATCAGCTAAGTACTTGCTTTCCCAAAGTAGCCTAGCACCCGAATCTCGGGGACTACAGCCCGCGGGTGCGCTAGCGCGCCCCGCAGAGAAGAGAAAAAGGAGAAGGACTTACTCCGGCTCTCCGCCAAGTCGGCGGTCCGCTTGACCAACTCTTCAACATTACGGTTGAAGGCGGTGACGCGGAGGTTGTGATAGTCCTGCAACAAGTATTTTAGACAAAGTTAGTACCCAGAAGTTCATCAAATTGGAGTTCCGGACCGCTTGCTCAGCAGCCGACCCGAAACTCGGGGACTACACCCAGTGGGTGCGCTGGCGCGCCCCACAGAGAGGAACAAGAAAAATAAAGGCCCAAAGAAAAGACATACCCGGACGGCCGCCCGCGACGCCAGGAACGCCTTGGTGCAGCTCTGGAGGGCGTCGTCCTCAGCGCGGAGCTTCGCCTGGACGTCCAGGAGCGCTCGGTTCAGCGGCCCTGTGCCGCCTCCCCGCACCCACCCAACAGGTGCGGCGGTCGTCGCCTCGGTGTCCGGAGCCACGGAGCTGGCGGTGCCGGCCTCCAGGGGGTGGGGTGCCGAAGTCGCCTTCTCCAGACGACGGCGTGCTGGCGAGCCGACCTGGAGGAGTAGCCTCGCCACGGCCTCTTCTTCGGTCGGCGGCACCGGAGGGACCGCTGGCTGCTCGCCTCGCACGCCTTCAGACAGCGGCGGAGGTGGCGGCGGAACGTTCGCGCCCTGAGTAGAGGGCTCGCCGCCTTCCCTCTCCTCGACGAGGTTCTCCCCGCCGGATCCTCCAGTCTACCCCGTGAACTCCGGCGGCGGCGGCGCAGAGTTCAGTGGGGTAACAAGCAAGGCCGCCTGGCGGCGTGCGGCTTCCTCAGCCTGCTGCTTGGCGGAGGCCTCCGCCCTGTCGGCCTCCGCCTTCTCCAGGCAGAGGGCTTCTTCTTCATTGCGCTTGTCCTGCGCATTCCGCTCCGTCGCCTCCCGGAGGTCGGCAGCGGGGTCTATCCACCGAGTGGTGGCGGGCGTCCCCGCTGACCCCATGACGGAGGCGGCGGCAACCCGCTCAAGAGAGAGGGGAGCCCTGAAGAAAGAAGGGCGAGCAGAGACTCAGACAAAACACGAAGAAAGAATAAACTTTGAAGTCAGAATACTCACACAGAGACCAACGGCGGCTTCTTCACTTCCTTACGGAAGCAGATGGCCTTCGCGGCTGCCTCGTCCCGCCGGGTCGCCACAGCCGAGCCCTTGGGCTTCTTCGGACGGCTGCGAAACAAAGTTGGCGCAGCCCGGCGCTTCTTCCCGCCGCCTGGAGCACCCGACGCAGCAGAAGAGCCCGCGCCCGGCTGGCTGGCTCCTGGCCGATGGTAAGGGGCGACTCCTCCCTCGGCGTCATCTTCAGGACAGTCGGCGAAGGTAGCCGAGGGCCTGAAGTCGCCTGTCGTCCCTCCTCCTCCCTCAGCGTCATCTTCCAAAGCCGCCGCCCCCAGATCGGGGTCGTCGACGTCGCTCTCCGCCCGATCGGCAGCGAACTCACGGGTCGGCCCCGAGGTGCCGGCTGGTGGGTGAAGAAGGGGATTCTAATCAAAAAGCAGACTGATTAGAACAAGACTCGGCAAGAACAAGACAATCTAAAGAAAAGAAAGGCGCCTCACCACGGGCGGGGGGGGTTGGTGCGGGAGTATGGCTCCTTGCCGAATCGCCAGTCCTCTGGGAGCCTGTTGTCCGAGAGGTAGTTCACCATCAGGGCCACCTCTTCGTGAGGCATGTCCTTGGTGCACATACGACTCGGGTCGCGGCCCCCGCTCATCTGGCATATCAGGTGAGGGCGGCCTTGGAGTGGGAGAACTCGGCGCGAGACGAAGGCGGCCAGCAGGTCCGGGCCAGTCAGACCCTCCGACTGCGTCAGCACTCGGAGTCACGTGATGGCGCCGGCTCCCGCAGGCGTCAGCGACCTGGCCCGGTACGACCAGTTGGGCAGTCTGCCAGCCGGCGGGCCGGCTTAGAAAGCCGGCAGATTAACCCAGTCGCCCCTCATGGCGACGTTCCTAATATAGAAGTAGGACCGCCGCCACATCTTCACCGACTTCAGCAGCGAGATGGAGGGGAAGTGGTTGTTGGCTCCTGTCCTTCGCACTGAGCCGGCACGCCCGCGGCCTAGGTGCCGAGCTTGGCGAAGAAGAACTCCCCCCAGAGCTCGAGGGTGGGGAGGACTCCAAGGAAGCCCTCGCACAGAGCCACGAAGGCGGACAACAGCACCACTGTGTTGGGGGTGAGGTGGTGCGGCTGGAGTCCGTAAAACTCCATGAACAACCGGAAGAAGCTACTCGCCGGCAGCCCCATCCCGCGCAGGCAGTGCGAGCGGAAGATGACCCGCTCGCCCTCCCGTAGGGCGGGGGAAATCTCCCCCTCCGGCGCGAGACGCACCTGCACGCGATCCTCGCCGGGAAGCCGACGGGTCCGGCGGATGAACTCGATATGGTCTTCGTGGACCTCGGAGCCGTCCCAGGTGCCGGAGCGCACTGGGGGAGGCGCGGAAGCGGAGGAAGAGCTCATCGCGAAGCTGTCGCTGCGGCGTTCGCCAGAGCTTGGGCGTGCGGCAAGGCGAAGAAGAGAAGAGGAAGCAGGAGAGCAAGGAGCTGTGAGGAGGAAGAAGCGAGGGGTAGTGGGAAGGAGGGGCGCGCGTGCCCCCCTCTTCCCCCTACTTATAGTCCTATGTGCTGCGAAGCCGAGGGGGCGGACGTGGGGATTTACGGCGCCCACAGCCCCACGACCCCCATGATCCACGTAAAGTTACTGCGCGCAGTAACTTCACGGGAATCCCAACCGCCCGCCAGGGCCGCAGCGGATCTGCTCGGGCGCCGAGGCGCGGTAGTGGCGGGCCCCGCCTATGGGCCTGCCCGTCGCGCGCGTGGGATGGCAGAACTTCCTGGCCACGTGCCCTCGTGTGACAGGCCAGGAATGGGCGGCGGCCTGGAAGCTTAGCTAGCACGCCACTTGAAATCCCGCCGCGACGTTCGAACTACTGAGCAAGTCAGAATTGAGTAAGTCCGAGTTGGGCGAGTCCGACTCCTTCTAGTCAGCCTGGCGGAAGTCAATCAAGACCATGTGTTGCGCCTGGAAAGAGAAACTGCTGAGGCTTCTCGGCCAATCGTCCGCGGCGCCTCACCAGCTTCGGGGACTACTATCGGAGTAATGGGCCATGGGTAGGCCAACCCGAGCCCCACGACCTTTCAAGACATCGGGGCAGGCTGCGCCCCTCAAGACCACAGGGCGAAGAGCCGCCTCCTGGGGAGTCTACGGCAAGGCGGCCGACTGCCCGCTCATGGCCGAGTCCCAGGGATGACTTCCAGAGAAGACGGCTTTGGGGAGTCGGCCGACGACTCCAACAAACCGTGACCTCATCGAGGGCGACGGGGCAGGGGCGTGGCTACAATGAAGCCCACTCCCCGCCCCTTACCAAGGGCAGGCATGGCTACAACGCCCACGATGGCTTGTCTGTACGACCTGGAGGCAGCAGGGCCCACCAGCCAGCGAGACCTCGGGAGACGGCGGGAGCACCGCCAGTCGGACCCAACGGGAGTCGGCCGGGGGAGTCGGCCGAGCCCTCCCCCGGGCCCACGCGCCATTAATCAAGAAGAGATGGGGAGTGGCCACAGTGATCGCCCGCCAGGCGGCGGGGCTGTTGCCACGACCCCATGACCAAGCTTGCATCATCAGGAGCACGGTTACAGTCAGCAGCCGGCAAGACCCGCCCGTGGCGGACGCGGCCTGTCGGCTCCGTATAAGACCAGTCGGCGGGCCCCAGCAGTCACGGAGAAGTCGGAGGTCGGAGACACTGACGGCTGGGCCCACGCCCAGTCACATTACCATTGTACCCCTGGGGGGTAGGCCTATATAAACCCCCCAGGGCACCCATGCAAAGGGTTGGATCCCAGTAGTTCTATATCTCACCAGATAGAGGGAGAGAGCTGGCCTTGCCCTCTCCTACCACCATACACAGCTCAAGGAGCAACCGTGTAAACACTTGACCATAGTGATCATGCGGAGACCCCGCAGAGCAGCAGTAGGGGTATTATCTCCCCGGAGAGCCCCGAAGCTGGGTAAGATTCGCCGGCGTGCATGTCTTCGCCTCATCCCGTTTCCAGGCACCGGCGACGTTCTACTCGCCCCCACCATGATAAGCCATCTGTTGGCATATGTCGCACCAAACCCCCGACATCTTTAGCATGTCATATTTTAATGAGTGCTCACAATCATAAAAGATGTCCAAGATAGTGTATCTATATGTGAAGACCTCTCTTTCTTTATTATGTCCTATTAATTGCAACGATGACCAAAACTATGTTTGTCAACCCTCAACAACTTTTCTTCATCATAATTTTTCTATGTGAGCTCATTACTCTTGATAAGATCCATATGATCTCTTTGTTTCTTTTTATTTATTTCTCTTTTCTTTTATTCACTTAGGATCATGGCAAAAGAATCAAGCCCTTGACTCAACACTAATCTTTATTATATAGCTCACGGACTTGATTACATAGAGGGATCATAAAGCAAAACTCACAACTAGATCATACTAAAAGCTTTTATTCTACTAGATCAAGATATTACCAAAATGATCGAACTAAGGAAAATGGTAAAGATAAAAGTGATGGTGATACGATACCGGGGCACTCCCCCAAGCTTGGCAGTTGCCAAGGGGAGTTTCCATACCCATGTGATTATGTCTCCTTTGTTGGTGAAGAAGTTGATGGTTTTGTTGATGGCGTAGGCTTGTCGTCCTTCTTCTAAGGCATAGGCTCACCATCATAGAAGGATGATCGAGTCTCCTGAAACCTCAAATATTTTTTTGACCAGTGAAAACAGTAGGAGAGCCCCCTACTATTGCTTTTTTCTTTATTTCTTTAAGATGTTAACCATTGGTTAACATTACATATAAGGGTTGTTTTACATGGCTTTAACAAGAGTTCAGAAGGTGCTAAACTAGCCTATGTAAACCAGGTATCACAAAGATAAAGAGTTGCTAAAGCCTTCTAAAAAGGTTGAATTTTGAGGGTTGATCCTATAACCCAGGATCACAAAATCTTCCTTGAGCTTCCTCAGCCAATCAGCATGCGTGGCCGCCTCTCCATCAAAGATCTCTCTGTTGCGTTGCTTCCAAATATTCCAGGAGGTTAATACAGTTATCTCTTTGAACAAAGGTACCTGCCACCTTGCCCTAGCTCTCTCATACTTGTGTTGTATGTCCGGGTCATTCTCCCAATCTATGCCCACAACTTCCCAACACTTTGCAGCAAATGGACATTCATAAAATAGATGGGCATTTGTTTCTATAACCTCCATATTGCACATTGGACAATTATGATTTTCTCCAATATTAAAGTGCCTTCTCAGCAGCAAATCTCTTGTATTGACCCTGTCATGCAACATCAACCAAGCAAACACTTTATGTCTCATGATACATTTTGTCCTCCAAATCGAGGTGATGCATTGGGGAGCCAATATATTTCTGGACATGAAATTGTAGAATTTCTTCAGTTTAAAATCAGCATCACCCCAGCAAAGGATCCACTCATCAGTCCCCATAGTTTCCAGATTGATTCCGTCCATGATCTCTTGTAAATTATCCAGTTCTGACCTGGCTTCCATTGACAGAGGAAGCATAAAGTTTTCCGCGTGATCATTGTTGTTGTAGTACTGCGCCAATGAGATGTCCTCGTTGTTAGCAAATGAAAAAAGATGCTCATGGGAGTCCATCCGCGGTCTTTCGTTGATCCAAACATCTTTCCAAAGGAGAACCGTGTCCCCCGCAGCCGGTATATAGGAGGTAATCCCACGGTATATATCCATCAGAGAGAAAACATCACGCCACCAAAAAGAACCACAAGGTGGTTTCGCATGGGGAGGTGTATCGTCATAATGGGTATTCCAAACTAGCATTACCCAGGGGACGTCCTGTTTGTGAATGAATTTATGCAAGTACTTGAGCAATAGAGCATTGTTTTGGATTTGCAGGTTTAAAATTCCAAGACCCCCTTTTTTCTTTGGGCGACAAACCCTCTCCCAAGCAGCCAAGGAGTGGGTTTTAGCATCCCTGTCCACTTCTTTCCTCCATAAATAGTGTCTTCTAGCTCTATCAAAGGTATCAATCAGCTTGAGTGGGAGTTTCAGGACACACATTGCAAAAGATAGTAGTGACAAAAGCGCGTAGTTAATCAGCTGTACTTGCTCCTGGTAGGATAACCAGATAGCTGTTCTTGTCAACCTTCTCTCAATTCTGTCGACCAAAGGCATTAACTCTCTAACAGTGGGTCTTGTTGTACCAAGGGGCAAACCTAGATAGGTAAATGGCATCTCACCAACTTGACATCCAAGAGCATTGGCCAGATCCAGAGTTTTTTGAGCATTTACATTGATTGGCATTAATTGAGACTTAGCGTAATTAATTTTCAAACAAGTTGCCCGGTCATAAGAATCAAGAATGTCTTTAATTGTCTGTAGCTCTTGTTGATTTGCTAGGAGAATGATTAATGTATCGTTAGCATATTGTATGATTGGATAATCCTCGAAAGGGAGATTCTTGTGGCACTGGAGGAAGTTTTAATGGGAGCATTCCATGATGATTTCACCACCTCCAAAAAACCAGGATGAGAGGGCCAAAAAATTTCAAATCTGAAAAGTTTAGATCTTGGGATCGAAGTTTCCACAGAAAGAATACAAGGCACATGATCCGAGATTGGACGGGCAAGAGGTTTCGCAATTGTATTGGGGAATTTTAAAATCCATTCGGGAGAAGAAAAAACCCAGTCTAATTGCTCTAGTAAAGGAGTTTCTTGCATGTTACTCCAAGTGTACCTCCTTCCTTTGATTGGAATTTCCAGCAAACCAAGATGACTGATAATGTCATTAAACTTGATCACATCATCCACATTTCCACCTGGTAAGTTTCTGTTTTCCAGAGAGCGCATGAAGTTGAAGTCACCCACGAAAAGCTAAAGATCTTCCGGTTCTATGTTTAAACTGTCCATCCAATCAGTGAACATTATCCTCTCAGGTCCATCGCACGACCCATAGATATTAGAAAGGAACCAACTTTCATTTGTTTGAATCGAGGTCATTTTGATAGTTATTGCAAATGAAAATTGATGGATTATTTGGCCCAAAAATTGGCTGCTACACCATATAATAACTAAGCCACCTAAAGCACCATCAGACGGGATAAACTCAAACTTATCAAATCGCCTCGGCCAGCACTTCCTAATAAAAGAATGATCAAAGTCAAGCTTCTTAGTTTCCTGTAGACATACGATCGAGCAGTTGGATTCATCAATCTTATTACGAAGTGCATCGCATTTAGAACTGGCATTTAGACCATGAATATTCTAGCACAAAATATTCCACATAACAGGAGCCATTAAGTTTGCCACAAGCTAGATAAAGCAAATAAATAAGTTCAGGAGACTTCTAAGAAATTCCACAACTTAGCAGAAATAGATAGTGAAATAAAAAGGCCTAGGCCTCGTCCTTCTCCAATCCCTTGAGAGGCACCAGAAGCTTCTCCTTGGTGAGCTCTTCCTATGGAATGGCACACTGAGTTGTTCCCAAATATTGCAGAGTTTCAATGGTAGTGGGGGGAGGGACTTGAGTGGAGGCCGAAGTTTCTTTAGTGTTCTTGCCATGCTGCATCTCTAGTATATCTAGCATCCTCCTCGATTTGACATGTGAGGGTTTACATTTAGTGTCTGCCGTAGAGGGAGGTTTAAAACCCTGGTACCTAGTAGCGGGCGCACTGCGCCTGACTTCAGATACATCGAGCGGCGTAGTCATTCTGCGCTTTCTCTTGTTAGTAGCCGCATCCATATCCATCATGTCAGGTTGTGAATCCATGAGTGGACAGTTAATCTCTTGACTTTTTTCTTCCACAACCATGAAATTAGCACCGATCAGTTGACAAGCTTTATGCATTTGAGCAGCCACAAAATCATAGCAGATCGACCAAGCCTCTTGAGGAAAGCAAATAACATCTGTGCCTGGAGCAAAAGGTGAAAATGGGAAGTAAGAGAAGCAGCCCCTTCCCACAAGATCCACCAGAGTATTCTGTAAACCCTCAGCAAATGAAAACCAAGCATTAGTCTGATTGTATTCTTCAGAGACCCAGCAGAGTCGAGGGGTGAACACAGTGCAGTAAAAGCAGATCATGAAAGAAAGCCAATTCTCCTCTTCATCAGGAACTTCCAAAACCACATCATGAGCATTCATCTGTTGAAAAGATAGGGCACCAATAGGGCTACCCTGAACAAAACGGCCTGCCACATCTTCAACCATTGCAATATGTTCATTCCAAAGTTGCAGCCCATCGTCAGAACCATAATCAGTAGTTTGAATCCCATCCATCATAGAGGGCCCATCATAACCAGTGTAGCTTCTGTAACTAAAGCCTTGATACACAGGTGGAACTCGAGGAAGCACTGGCCATTCGCCCCAGCCCTACTGCGGTGGAGGGGGTTGTGGAGAAGCCTCCCATGCATTGGCAGCGTTCTGGAGCTGCCAAACTTGTGCATCATGCTGCTGCTACTGCATAGCATTTAGAAAGGGGAGATGTTCAGGATGTGGGGAAGCACCCAAAGGCGGCGGTGCCTCCTCATCCCCCACAAGCCCCTGACTAGGATTTCTGCCGTTGAGCACATAAACAGGGACCAACCAGGATGTGCCTAGCCCACTGATGTCAGTAAATCTCTTAACCACAAGACTGAAAGGCACTTGAGCAAGTTCATTAATCAGAACACGAAATAGCACACGCGACTTACGGTGACCAGGGTGGTGCCAATACATACACCTTCCAAAACATGACACTGCCTTAATGATGTAGTGCTCTATTTGATAGTTCAGGGGAAAACCAAGCAACATGACCCACGCATCTCTTTCAATGACTGGTCTATGCATATTTGGTCCTTCATCATGGCGCAACAGATAAAAGTTTGAATGATCATCTAGAGGTTGCTCTCCTCTACTAATCATCGTATCTCTAACAACACTGTCATTAAAGCGAATCAAACCCACGCAGAAAGGATAGATCTCACCCTCAACAATAAGCGCACCATGATCATCACGAAGAACTCTTCGGACCTCAGCAAGGACAGCTTCTCGTTGTAGATCTCCAGGGGGCGGCACCACCATCACAAGCGCATGTTGCGAGTGATCCAGCGGCGGATCATCAACAACGACCATGTTGCGTTGCAACCTTCCTTCCGGACCATGCTGAATGTCCATCTCCCCCGGCACAAACTGATAGGGAAGCACTGGCAGATTCGCTATAGGAGGCGCTAGGTTTTGGGTGGAGGAAAGCTCGAGGAGAGGGGTGGAGGAGAGCGCAAGGTGACGGGCGAAACAGAGCAGAAACCATGGCCTCGAGAATCTGGAGGTTGTTGATAGGTCGGTAAGGAGGCGAAACGTCTGGGGTATTTTCGGTATGACTAACAGAAGAATCTGCCATCTCCCTCCCATTTCGCTTGACTATCCAAATTTGCCTCTTATCCCTTGTTTGTTGGGCCGGATTCCCAGATTTTGTGCGCCAAATCTTTTTTTCCCTAATGAATATCGGAGAGCCAACATAACTGTTCTTCCCCGAAATCCGTTCTTTCTTTCTCCAAGTAACACGTTTGAACGAACGTGTACGTGACAGGCAATTCCAATGGACGTGCCCTCTCACACCACATATATTGCAACATCTATTATCAACAGAGCACTTGGAATAAACATGACCCATGGTCCTGCATTTTGTGCACCCAGATAAATTTTCCACGTGTGAAGTCTCACGATTTTCCTCAGGGGGTTGATTATTTAGCAAAATCATATCATTGCAATGCTCGGCAAAATGACCTCGTCTCCCGCATATCAAACAAATATGAAGCTTGTTGAATATAAATTCCTTAGTTGGCAGAGAAGAGATATCAAGTACCGATTGAATAGTATCGTTGGAATAACCAGGTTGCCATAAGTCAAGAATTTCCTCAAGCTTTGCATCTGCGATTAAGTTCCATGATAAAGTAGTAAAAGTACATCCAGAGAAACATTTACCAATAACATGAAGATTGTCCCGATTGATACGCGCATGAAGGCTGCCAAAAACCATCTTATCTGAGGAGACACCTGAAACTAGAGCTTCATTAGAAGATTGATTTTCCTCAAATTATGGATATCCAAATCCTGATCAGACATAGACATACTGCTGATATCAGAGGGAACAAGATTGAATTTGGCCAATTCCGCTCTAGATGAGGTGTCTCCTTGTGCACTCTTACGTAAAAACCCTAAAGGACTTCTGATAGTCATAGGCGATCATGCAGAAACCTCTGGAATCACTTCATCCAGATGCCAATCAGATCCTTTCCAAGAATAATCCACTGATAATTTGAACAAGCGGAAGTGACACACAAAATTTGGCCAGACACGATCCTTCAAACCATAGATGAAATGTCCAATATGATTAGAAGCCACAGAGAACCTAAAGGATCGATCACCTAATTGTTTGACGTTGAAACCCTTGGCCAAACCTCCAATACAACATTGTAAAACCACTCCAACAGCCTCTACAAAAAGAGGGAAGGAGGTCAAAGAGAAAGAGACAACCAAGAAAAATTCCTTGGTTCCCGAAGAACTTTCAAAATGCAGCGTAGATCTAAACTTGTCACGTACCTTCTGTTCCACCTTAAGTCCCGGGGCAAAATCCCAATGGATGAGACTAGCCATTGGATCTCAAGTGGATCAATACTCACCATGGAAGATCTAGAGGGAGGGGAGGCGGTGTGTGGTGGGGAGAAGGTGGGAGTCACCATGGGAGTCGCCATGAGAGGTGGGAGTCGCCATGACAAATGCAATAGTTGCTATGCCTTGAAACCTCAAATCTGCAGCCAAACTCATCCTCTTGAATCTATATTCATACTCACAGTTTTGATTTTGCAGGTCATAGATCTGGGCTTGGAGGTGCTCGTTTTTCTCATGAAGCTTGAAGATGGCCTCCCCAATGTCCTTGACGTCCAGCTTGTGGTTGTTGGTGAACTACATGATCATAATGTGATTGGAATCAAGTCCACGCTCCACCATCTCTTGACACTTGAAAACTTCTTGCTCCAATGCCTCGAGCGTTGCCTCCGTGCTTCCGGTCTTCCTTGGTCCCTCAACATCGCGGATGTGCAACAACCCCTCACGCATCTCAATAGTTTGAGGGTGTTGCAGCACCTCCGAGAGGTAGGGGTTGATGACCTTATCGAAGAACTGGTCCTTGGGGGCAGTTGAAGATGACATGATGACCTGGATCTGTCAGAAAAACAACTCGAAACAAAGACAGGAGATCTTTGCGTGATACGGGAGTCAAAACCTCCGGGAGATTATATAATGAATTTTTTTTCCAACCAAAATATGTGACGTGTAAGAAAACGGAGTCCGAAAAGCACACAAGGTGCCCACGAGGTAGGGGGCGCGCCCTCCACCCTCATGGAGCCCTCGTGTCCTTCCCGGACTGCTTCTTATTGTTCTATTTTTCTAAATATTCCAAAACGGAGAAATATTGCCTTAAAAATTGTTTTGGAGTCGGTTTACTTACTGTACCACATACCTATTCCTTTTCGGAGTCTAAAACATTCCGGAAAGTGTCTCTTATGTATTCCTCCGGGGTTACGGTTTCAATAACATTGGTTTCAACATTTATGGGATTACCTGAGATATAATGTTTGATTCTTTGACCGTTCACCACCTTCAGATTTGTGCCTTCGAAGTTGTTGATTTTTATAGCACCGGAACGATGACCTCCTCGATAACGTAAGGACCTTCCCATTTAGAGAGAAGTTTTCCTGCAAAAAATCTTAAACGAGAGTTGTATAGCAATACATAATCACCTACATTAAACTCACGCTTTTGTATCCTTTTATCATGCCATCTTTTAACCTTTTCTTTAAATAATTTGGCATTTTCATAGGCTTGGGTTCTCCATTCATCAAGTGAACTAATATCAAATAACCTCTTCTCACCGGCAAGTTTAAAATCATAATTGAGCTCTTTAATAGCCCAATATGCCTTGTTCTAGTTCGAGAGGAAAATGACATGCTTTTCCATAAACCATTTTATACAGAGACATACCCATAGGATTTTTATATGCAGCTCTATAGGCCCATAATGCATCATCAAGTTTCTTGGACCAATTCTTTCTAGACCTATTGACAGTCTTTTGTAAAATTAATTTGAGTTCTCTATTACTCAATTCTACTTGACCACTAGACTGAGGGTGATAAGGAGATGCAATTTTATGATTAATATCATACTTAGCAAGCATTTTACGGAAAGCACCATGAATAAAATGTGAACCACCATCAGTCATTAAATATCTAGGGACTCCAAATCTTGGAAAAATAACTTCTTTAAGCATTTTAATAGAAGTGTTATGATCAGCACTACTAGTTGGAATAGCTTCTACCCACTTAGTAACGTAATCAACAGCAACTAAAATATGCGTATATCCATTAGAGGCAGGAAAAGGTCCCATATAATCAAAGCCCAAACATCAAATGGTTCAGTAACGAGTGAATAGTTCATAGGCATTTCTTGACGTCTACTAATATTACCAATTCTTTGACATTCATCACAAGATAAGACAAACTTACGGGCATCCTTGAAGAGAGTAGGCAAATAAAAACCAGATTGCAATACCTTATGTGCAGTTCTATCTCCAGCATGGTGTCCTCCATAAGCTTCAGAGTGACACTTGCGTAGGATATGTTCCTGTTCATGCTCAGGTACACAACGTCTAATAACACCATCTACTCCTTCTTTATATAGATGTGGGTCATCCCAAAAGTAATGTCTCAAATCATAGAAGAACTTTTTCTTTTGCTGGTATGTTAAACTAGGTGGTATGAATTTGGCAACAATGTAATTAGCATAATCAGCATACCATGGAGCCATATGAGAAGCATTTATGACATTTAATTGCTCATCAGGAAAGCTATCATTAATAGGTAGTGGTTATCAAGCACATTTTCTAACCTAGACAAGTTGTCTGCAACGGGGTTCTCAGCTCCCTTTCTATCAACAATATGTAAATCAAATTCTTGTAGCAAGAGAACCCATCTAATAAGTCTAGGTTTAGCATCTTCCTTTTCCATGAGATATTTAATAGCAACATGATCAGTGTGAATAGTTACTTTAGAATCAACAATATAAGGTCTGAACTTATCACAAGCAAATACAACTGCTAAGAATTCTTTTTCAGTAGTAGCATAATTTCTTTGAGCATTGTCTAGGGTTTTACTAGCATATTGAATAACGTTTAATTTCTTATCAACTCTTTGCCCTAGAACAACACCTACAGCATAATCACTAGCATCACACATAATTTCAAAGGGTAAATTCCAATCAGGTGGCTGAACAATAGGTGTAGAGATCAATGCTTTCTTAAGTATTTCAAATGCTTCTACACAATCATCATCAAAGACAAATGGTATATCTTTTTTTAATAAATTAGTCAGAGGCTGAGAAATTTTTGAGAAGTCCTTAATGAACCTCCTATAAAATCTGGCGTGACCAAGGAAACTTCTTATACCTTTGATGTCCTTGGGACATGGCATCTTTTCAATAGCATCAACCTTGGCTTTATCAACTTCAATACCTCTTTCAGAAACTTTATGCCCCAAGACAATACCTTCATTAACCATAAAGTGGAACTTTTCCCAATTCAAGACAAGGTTAGTTTCTTCACATCTCTGCAAAACTCGATCAAGGTTTCTCAAGCAATCATCAAAAGAAGATCCATAGACGGAGAAATTGTCCATGAAAACCTCACAAATCTTTTCACAAAAGTCAGAGAATATAGCCATCATGCATCTTTGAAAAGTAGCAGGTGCATTACATAAACCAAAATGCATACGTCTATAAGCAAAAGTACCAAAAGGGCAAGTAAAAGTAGTCTTTGATTGATCCTTGGCTGACACAGGTATTTGAGAGAAACCAGAATAACCATCTAGAAAGCAAAAATGTGTATGTTTGGATAATCTTTCTAGCATTTGATCGATAAAAGGTAAGGGGTAATGATCCTTTTTAGTGGCCTTATTTAATTTGTGGAAATCAATTACCATCCTATAACCTGTAATAATTCTTTGAGGAATCAATTAATTTTATCATTAGGAACGACAGTAATACCTCCCTTCTTAGGGACATGAAAGTGCGTTATATCGACTAGAGGGGGGGTGAATAGGCGATTTTTTATGAAATTCTTCACTGAGGAATTTGCCGGTGAGGAAATTCCTTAGCGAAGGACTACTAGCAGTGGAATAAGTACTCAAAAGTAAACACAACAGAATACAAGCATAGTCATCATGATGAAATGAAGACAAGCACAAAGTACAGGAAGCGTAATCACAGGATAACACAGGATGAAGACAAACAGACTGAAGAAATTGAACTGAGGAAATTGAGAAAGTCTTCAGTCAAAGTCTTCAAACACAGATATGAACAAACACACAACACTGTTATGAGGAAATGAAAGAGTTGAGGAAATAGAACCACTAAGCTTGGTGAAGACAATGATTTGGTAGAACAGTTCCAACTGCTGTCTCAGTTGTACGTCTGGTTGGAGCGGCTGAGTATTTAAACTCGAGGACACACAGTCCCGGACACCCAGTCAAGGACACTTAGTCCAAGACACCCAATCCTCACCGTATTCTCCTTGAACTAAGGTCACACAGACCTCGTCCAATCACTCGTGGTAAGTCTTCAGGCGACTTCCAAACCTTCACAAACTTGGTCACTCGGTGATCCATAATTCCTCTTGGATGCTCTAGACCATGACGCCTAACCATCTGGAAGAAGCACAGTCTTCAAAGGTAACAAGCATCGCATCCACTCAGGATCAATCTCTTTAGTGATGCTCAATCACTTGGGGTTTGTAGGTGTTTGGATTTTGGGTTTTTGGTTTTTCCTCACTTGATGATTTTCGCTCAAAGTCCTCGGAGGATGGGTTGCTCTCAAATGACAAGTGTCAGTTTCTCTCGGAGCAGCCAACCAGCTAGTGGTTGTAGGGGGCGGCTATTTATAGCCTAGGGAGCAGCCCGACATGATAAGACATAAATGCCCTTCAATGATATGACCGTTAGGTGGATAGATATTTTGGGACAGATGGCGCATAGCACAACAACGGTCGGAATTTTGAGTAGCAAAATCCTCAGGGCTATCACGTTCCTCACTGTGTAGGCAATCCGCACTGGCGAATTCCTAACTCCTCAGTCAGGACAAATTCCTCTGAGACCAGAAGAACTTCGTCTCTATCACTGAAGAAATTGACTGAACTGTATGAGATTTCCAATGGCTTCACTCGAAGGGATTGGTAGGTGTAGATTTTGAGTTGAGAATCACATGGAAATTTTTCCTTAGTATTTCCTCGACCCCCTTTAACAGTACGGTGTTTCCTATGACTCAAGAAAGAGAAAATGAAACTACGAAAACAAAAGTCTTCACGCTTCATATTTCTCGAATGAATACCAATTCTTCACGGTTACACCATTTTCTTCACTTTCAAAGTCTTCATGAAAGTCTTCAGAAATACCAAAATCTTTAGTCGAAGATATTCATTTTTAGGGGTCGACTTTTCCTGTAAATATCAAACTCCTCATAGACTTATAGACCTGTGTACACTCACAAACGCATTAGTCCCTTAACCTATAAGTCTTCAATACACCAAAATCACTAAGGGGAACTAGATGCACTTACAATCTCCCCCTTTTTTGGTGATTGATGACAATATAGGTTAAGTTTTCAACGGGGATAAACATATGAAGTGTAAATACTGATATTGAGGAATTTGATTGCAAGGTATAGAAGAACTCCCCCCGGAAGATGTGCATAGTGAGGAATTTGCTTTTGAAGCAATGCACACTTGAAGAGTTGAATCATGGAGATCTCCCCCTATATCTTGTAATTCATACACGCATTTAACATATAATGTGAAGAATTTGAAATGCATGACAAAATATGGTCCCTGATGAAATTCAGCATGCGTGCAATAATATTAACGAGGAATAAGCATGCAGAATAGTGCATCAAGAGTATCAGAGCACAGTGCATCAAAAGTATCAGAGCACCATCGGGTTTAGGATTACAACTCGATCCAATAAAGTTTCAAAAGAACGAGAGTTGTAACTTAGCAAAAAAAAACGCCCATATAGTAGACCTGCTTGAAGACTAACTCATATTTCTCCCCCTTTGTCATCGAATAACCAAAAGGATCGAAAATGAGGACTAACGCCCCTGAAGATAATCATGTTGATGAAGGAGCGCCAACATTGTTGGGGTCGTTGGTTGATGTAGGGCCTGCCGCAGTGTCGTCTAAATCTTCATGTTCATAAGTGTCGCACGATGAAGAATATGAGCTGGCCACCAGAGAAGGAACCTTGACCTTCTTGAATTTCTTCGGTGGAGGTGCATACCAGTTAAAATCTTCATTAAGACCCATGTTCTTCAGATCTTCTTCACCATACAGATGTGATAGGATTGCCCAGGTGCGACCGAAGACTTGATGGAGGTAGTAGTGGTTTTTCTTCACTGCATTGTGTGTGGCAGTCATGTTGTGAAGAAGTGAACCAAACTGACGCTTAACCCATTTGTGATTTTGATCCACCTTCTGGTGAAGACTAAGAAGAAGTTCACAGTCTGTCATCACGCGCGGAGCAGTGGCTTGAGGAGTGGACTTGGGAGCATTGGCAGAGTCATGTGTGGCAGAGTCATCATTGGTAGAATAATATGCAGCTTTGCAAAACTGACCATCCAATGGACGAATGCCTTCATCAATTACAGCTGGTGCCTTGCCCTTTCCATCAACCGAGGAATATGTCTGCTTGAGGACTTCAATTGGGGGCAAGTAGCTGAGATGATTCTGGAAATCAGCTTTGTAGTTGAGTGAAGACCTTGTCCTGAGGAATCTCATGATCCGAGGTGCATAAGGCTTCAGCTCAAATTGAGACAGTGCAACATTGGCCATAGTCCTCATGAAGAAATCGTGATAATTGACATGAATGCCATGAACGATGTTGGATACCAGATTCTTCATGATGCCAACAATTTCCTCATCAGATGAGTCGTGGCCTTTGATAGGACTGATTGTCCTCGTAAGAATACGATAGACAGTTCTGGGCACGTACAACAATTCCTTCACGAGGAATTTGGTTCTTGGTGCTTGACCCGGCTTCAAAGGTTTCATCAGCACCTGCATGTAATGATGTGTGAGCTCAGGTTCACTGTAGATGCAGCGAGCTTCTTCAAGGGGAGGACTGAGTGGTAGAGCACGAAGCAATTCGGAGGCTGGTGCAGTGTAGTGAGTGTTTTCAGACATCCAGTCCAGCACCCATGAATTCACATCTTTAGCATCTCTGGTGATGTGCAGCATTGCATAGAATTGAAGAATCAGTTCTTCATTCCAATCGCAGATGTCAGAGCAAAAGTTGAGCAGTCCAGCGTCGTGAAGAACACTGAGGACTGGTGTGAAGCACGGCAGAGATTCCATATCCACGTGAGGAATATGCTCATGGTAGAAAATCTTCTCCTTGTTGAACAGCACTGAGGAATAGAAATTGGCTTGACTAGCAGTCTAGAAACGCCTCTTCCTAATGCGAGCAGAGTCATATGGGTTGTAATCTTTGAAGAATACATGCTCGCTGAAGAAATCATCAACCTTGAACTTTTGCTTGCATGAGAATGGATCATTTGGCTTCGGCAGAGGAGTGTCAGTGAGTTGCATCACGACCTCAGGAATCTCAATTGCAGGTTCTTCAGGCTGAGGAATTTCTGGTTCCTCCTTAGTGGCAGTCTGCGTAGTTGGTTGTTCAGCAGCAGCAGTTTCTTCAACGCTAGTGGCTGGAATTTCCTCATGGACAGATGCAGTGGGATGAGTTTCTTCAGAGCCCATGTGAACAGTTTGTGTGGGGGACTGAGGAATTTGCTGTAGAGGGGTGAACATTGGAGAGTTTGGATGCTGACTTTCCCAGAATTCATCACTGGTTACAGGTGTGGAGCAGCCAATGTCCACATCTTCATCTTCCATTTCTTCAATGCCAGCCTCTTCACCTGTGAACTGAGGCATAGGCGAGGAGATGATAGGTGTTGAAGGTATCGCATCCACTTCAATTTCTTCATCCAACGGTTCATACGAAGCAGCAGAAGGAGTTTCTTCATCAGATCCGCTGGGGATCACATATTCTTCATCAAAAGGAACAAGGTCCTTTGATGGCCTGGTTGAGATGGGAACAACATCAGTCGGATGTGCAAATGAACTTGTCATAGGCTTCATTTTCTTCGGAGCTGAAGAATCTGAAGCAGCTGATGCTTTCCTTTTCTTCACTGCAGCACGCTCTGCAGCCTTGGTCTTCTTCACATCTGATGCAGATGGAAGGATCGGAGTTGGTGTTGGCGCAGGAGGAGTAGAGGAATCTGGTTGATTTTCTTTAGGCACAACTAATGCAGTTGCCCTGATTTCTTCAGTTTCTTCAGGCGCACCACTAGAGGATGCCCTGGTAATTTCTTCAGCGGCTGAAATGCAGTCATCAGCCCTAGAACTCACATTTTCTTCAGCAGCCTGATTTTCATCAGCGGTGCTGGCATGTTCTTCAGTCGGCTGAGCAGATGTTCAGCCTGAGGAATTTCCTGTTGCGTTAGGGCAGCAACATTTGAAGTGAACTGTTCAGTTATCTTAACAAATCTAACTTTGGCTCCTTGCCAATTAGCATAGTAGGCTTTGAAGTCGTCGCTGAGGGTTTTGATTTCAGATTGGATTTTTACAAGTTTCTCAGTTGTCATAGTGACAACGTTGTTCTTCAGAAATTTCTCCTTCTTGTACTGCGCCTTCTTGATCTGCTTGGCCTTCTCAAATTTCCACTTTTCTTCTTGAATGAAGTGGGTCAGCATGTGACTTTGGCCAGGAGTCAGCTTGAAATCAGGCAAGGGAGTGTTGGGGTCCTTGTGCCAACCATCAATGTAGTCGAGGATCAGTTTGGGATCCAAAAGCAGTGGCACCTCTGGTCCTTTGGCTCTAGCGGCCCTGACTTGCCTGTCTCTGATGATTTCTGCAAGTTCATCATCATCAGCTTCGTCTTCATCAGACGGCACTTGGAAAGCGACTTGCTTCTTTTGAGGACTTGGGCGTGGACCTCGTCCAGCAGTGGCCTTTGTCTTCAGCAGTGAGGGGCCAGCTGAGGAACTTGGTGCAGCTGAGGAACTAGCTGAGACACCTGAGGCAATGGAGATGCCGGCAGTCCTTTGGTATGAAGCGAGATGCACAGGTGCTGAGGATTTGGTCGGAATAGCTGAAGGCTTTGGCGGAGGAGCTGAGGACTTTGGAGGAACAGGATCAACATGAGGAATTGGCCGTGAGGGCTTTGATGATTCTAGCCATGAGGGCATTGCTGAGGAAGCACTTGGCTTGTGCGTAGGCTTTTTTGACATAGCCTTCTTTGGCTTGACAGCAAGGACCTCAGCAAAGGCAGCAGCAGCAGCAGAGTCTTCATTGAATTTCCTCACTGCTTCTTTGGCTTGCTTAGCCAACTTACCTTGGCGCTTGGCCCATTCATCAGGATAGTCCTCACCTCGCTTGAGGCTGGTGGGATCAGCAATTTGGCCAGGTGCCAGTGGTGCTCTTGGGCATGGAGGATTGAGTGCGAATTTCTTCATGTACTTAGGAGTGACATATCTGTACTCCCTCCATTCTCTTGCCCATCTCCTCTCTATCTTCTGAATGCGCACTTTGCGCTCATTCTTGGTTTCCTCAGGAGGTGTGCAGTACCCAGCATATATGTCATCAGGGATTTCAAACGCTGTATTTACCTCAGGCCTCTTTCCTCCCTTCTGTGGCCTTTTACCATCAGCCATTTTCTTCAGTTGAGGAATTTGAACAATTGAATTCTCTGAAGAAGTATGCAACTTTTCTTCGAGGAACGCTGCAAATGAGTTAAGTTGATGAGAACCTAGTGATTCAGCAGCTGACATTTGTACCTGTGAACAGAGTATAGTTGCGAGGAATTTGGAGAGGTCATATGCGTTCTCAGAAGGTTTTTCAAAAAGAGCAAGTTTGAGGAATTTGACTAGATGAGTCTTGAAGATTTTCACTAAGCGTTCTTTGTCTTAGGCTCCAGAGTTGTATAGATCGAAGATCCACACAATTGAGGAATCTTGAAGAAAAATGATGCTTAGAGAAACGAATCAAGAACAGATGACTTTGTGAGGTGTTCAGTGTGTGAAGATATGAAGAAAAACACTTTTGAAGATTTTGTAGATAATCATTCGAATCAATGAGGGTAGTAAAAGTAACTTTTATTTACCCTGGACGAAGAACATGATGAACTGGAGTGAGGAGATGTGAAGTTCGTCTGTGCAGATCTTCCACGCCCTAACTTGGCGGAGGAAGATGGCTACAGCGGTGGTGGAGTGAAGATGTCCGCGGTCAGCGCGAGTACGTCGGCGACGAGGTCGAGGCAGTGAAGCTCTTCCTCACCGGCGGCGATGAAGTAGCGGCGGCGCTAGGGTTTGAGAAGCTCGAGCTGGAGAGAGAGGTCGAACGGAGTAAAAGAGGTGAGGAAGGGAAGGAGGGATATTTATAGCCATGGTGAAAAACTGCTCGCCCAAAGAAATTGGACGAACGTGCCCCTGACCCTTCTCATTCGCACGACATGTGTCACCCACGTAGTGAGAGGTGGAGATCGTGTTAGATCGTGGGTGAGTGGATAAGTGTATCGTGGGATGCGGAATGGTTTGAGCGGCAAAGACCAAAATTTTTGATAAGATAGGTTTTAAAGTTCCGTTCGCAATTTCTTCAGCTGACAAGGACATAGTGAAGATTTTGAACGAGTTTCAAATAGAACGCACATGAAGAATTTGTGAACAGATTGGGTTGAGTATAGCATAGAGGGGAAGGGTCCGATCACATTCACTTAGCAGAAAACCAACTTGAAGAAATAGCAATAAGTGAATGCTGTAGAGGACATAAACTCATATATATATATAGCCAATGAAGAAAAATGACGGAACCAGTGAAGACTATGCAAATTTGAAGAATATGGATAATTTGAGGAATTTCAACTTTTGGTGGTGGCGTGACCCACCGTATAAGAATGATGATTTCAGACACCGCGTACAATTATCGTAGGGTTCTGAGAATCAAATTCTTCGTTAATTTCTTCACACTAAGAGTGTTATTCTTCATTGATTGAAGTAAAACGTTTCTTCATGTGTTGCACATTTAAGTCATCAATTTTGCATAAGTGTTAGGATGAGTGTCCTTTTCAAAGAACATTCGAAGACTCTAAGATATTTAGCTCACACCGCAACTTGGTAAATCTCTTCTCATCCAAGGGCTTTGTGAAGATATCGGCTAGCTGTTCTTCAGTCTTCACATGCTCAATAGAAATGTCGCCCTTCAACACATGATCACGAAGAAAATGATGACGAATCTGAATGTGCTTTGTCTTCGAGTGCTGAACTAGGTTGTGAGCAATCTTGATGGCACTCTCATTGTCACAGAAGAGAGGTACATTCTTCATGTTGACGTCGTAGTCCTTGAGAGTTTGCTTCATCCATAGCAATTGGGCACAACAAGAACCAGCGGCAATGTACTCAGCTTCAGCAGTAGATAGTGATACACAGTTCTGTTTCTTCGAGGACCAACAGACCAAAGATTGTCCGAGGAAATGACATGTACCAGATGTTGACTTGCGATCCACACGATCACCAGCATAGTCAGAGTCAGAATATCCAACAAGATCAAAAGCCGAGCCCTTGGGGTACCATAATCCAAGTGTTGGTGTGTGAGCTAGATATCGAAGAATATGCTTCATAGCCTTATGGTGTGATTCCTTCGGTGCAGCTTGAAATCGGGCACACATGCAAACACTAAGCATTATATCTGGCCTAGATGCGCATAAGTATAATAAGGAACCTATCATGGAGCGGTATACCTTATGATCGAAGTCAATACCATTTTCATCAGTGCACAGATGGCCATTTGTGGGCATAGGAATTTTGACGCCTTTGCAATCTTGCATGCCGAATTTCCTCAGTACATCCTTGAGGTATTTCTCCCGAGATATGAATATGCCATTGTGTTGTTGATGAATTTGAAGACCTAAGAAGAATTTCAACTCTCCCATGCTAGACATTTGATATTCTTCACTCATCATATAGGCAAATTCATCACTATAACGTTGGTTAGTACAACCAAAGATAATATCATCAACATATACTTGGCACACAAACAATTCACCATCATAAGATTTAGTGAAAAGAGTAGGGTCGAGTGAATCGGGTTTGAAGCCTTTCTTCATGAAGAGTTCCTTCAAAGTATCATACCAAGCCCGTGGGGCCTGCTTGAGGCCATAGAGGGCCTTGTTGAGTCTGAAGACTTTGTCAGGATTCTTTGGATCTTCAAAACCTGGGGGTTGAGCAACATATACCTCTTCCTCAAGCTTACCATTGAGGAATGCACTTTTCACATCCATTTGATATAGAGTGATATCATGATGGTTAGCATAAGCAAGTAATATGCGAATAGCCTCAAGTCTAGCAACAGGTGCAAAAGTTTCATCGAAATCAATTCCTTCAACTTGTGTGTAGCCTTGAGCTACAAGCCGTGCCTTATTCCTCACCACAAGGCCATTTTCATATTGCTTGTTGCGGTAGATCCACTTTGTGCTGATGATATTGTGCTTGCGAGGATCTGGACATTTGACCAGTTCCCAGACATTGTTGAGCTCAAACTGATGTAATTCTTCTTGCATGGCCTGAATCCACTCAGGCTCCAGAAATGCTTCATCTACCTTAGTGGGCTCTGTAATAGAGACAAAAGCATACTGCCCACAAAAGTTAGACAAATGTGAAGCTTTTGAGCATGTGAGAGGACCTGGCGCTTTGATGTCATTGATGATCTTTTCAACTTGCACTTCTTTTGCAATGCGAGGATAAGCTGGTTGTCGTTGAAGAATTTGATCAGCGTTTTCTTCAGCACCATTTTCTTCAGCATTTTCTTTAGGTGCATTAGCTCGTCGTTCTTCATGTTCTGGAATGAATTCTTCAGCAGATTCTTCAGTGGGAATGACATCCTCAGTAGCCTTGAACTTGATAGTTTCCCCAGGTATTGATTCATCTATCACAGTAGGTAGGTGTTCTCTTTGCGAGCCGTTAGTTTCATCGAACCACACATCTACAGTTTCAACAACTTTGTGAAGAACGTTGTTGAAGACTCTGTAGGTGTGCGAGTCCTTTCTGTAACCAAGCATAAAACCTTCATGTGCTTTCGGTGCAAATTTTGAGTTGTGATGAGGATCTCTAATCCAACATTTAGCACCATAGACTTTGAAATAGCTTACATTGGGTTTCTTATCAGTGATGAGTTCATAGGCAGTCTTTTTGAAGAATTTGTGAAGATATACTCTGTTGATGATGTGGCACGCAGTATCAATTGCCTCAGTCCAGAAATGACGAGGCGTTTTGTATTCATCAAGCATAGTGCGAGCCATCTCAGCAAGAGTCCTGTTCTTGCACTCCACGACGCCATTCTGCTGAGGAGTGTAAGGAGCAGATAACTCATGAGTAATACCAAGTTCATCAAGATAGTCATCGAGACCAGAATTCTTGAACTCAGTGCCATTGTCACTTCTGATGTGCTTGATCTTCACACCAAAGTTGGTTGAAGCCCTCGAGGAAAATCGTTTGAAGACTTCCTGCACTTCATGTTTGTAAGTAACAAGGTGTACCCATGTGTAGCGAGAATAATCATCAACAATAACGAAGCCATATTGAGATGCTTCATTTGAGATAGCAGAATAATGATTAGGACCAAAGAGATCCATGGGAAGCAATTCAAATGGGCGAGTGGTGGTCATGATAGTCTTCGCTGGATGCTTGGCCTTGGTCATCTTCCCAGCTTCACAGGCTCCGCATAGGTGATCCTTGAGGAATTTGACATTCTCGATGCCAATGACATGCTTTTTATTCACAAGCGTGTGCAAATTCCTTCATGCCTGCATGACCAAGTCGTCGATGCCAGAGCCAGCCTTCTGAAGCTTTTGCGAGTAAGCACACGGCTGGTTGTGGTCCTGTAGAAAAATCAACAATATACAGGTCTCCTCTCCTAAAGCCTTCGAAGACTTTGGAATTGTCAGCTTCCATAACCACAACACAACGGTACTTGCCAAAGACAACAACCATATCAAGATCACAAAGCATTGAGACAGACATAAGGTTGTATCCTAAGGACTCAACAAGCATGACTTTGTCCATGTGTCAATCCTTTGTGATCACAACCTTACCTAGACCCAATACCTGTCTTTTGCCTTTGTCAGCAAAGATGATATGCTTCAGATGTGACGGAGATAATGGAGCATCCATCAATAGATTCTTGTCACTAGTCATGTGGTTTGTACATCCACTATCGAGGACCCACTCAGTGGCTTTGGGTTGATCATCCTGCAGATGAATTAGTGCAGCTTACAAACTCATATACTTCATCAGTGAAGAATATGACATCAATTCATCAGATCACTTTCATCTAGTAAAAGAACTGACAAAGCAATATGAGGACGTGAGAAATGAAAGTTCATTTCTTCATGATTAGCCTGCGTCCTATCAGGCATGCTCAGGTCTCCAGCAAATTCTTTAGACGATTACATGCGTCTGGAGACCTGACCCTGCAGAAGAGATTAGTTCTTTTTCTTCACCACCCACATCTGAAGGGGTGGCAAAGAGTTCATCATTCTGCGAGCTCCATATGAGAAGGATGGCATAGAGGCCAGTCCATTTCGTTTCACATAAGAGGGGTTAGAGTAAGCATAAGAGTATGCAGAGAAATTCTTCGAGGACTTATGGACATAATGATTTGAAGAATAATGCATATATCCATAATCCTTAGATCTTCCCTGCGAAACAGATGGGTTAGCACGATGATGTTCATATGAGGACTTTGATCCATATGAGGAATTTGGTCCGTATGAGGAATTTGATCTGGGGTTCCTATTCTTCACAAGTGGTGCCATGATGACATTCACCTGAAGATTTTCAAGACATCTTTTGGGAACCCAGATTTTCTACATAGGGGAGCCGTTCCTGCAGTTAGTGCCAATATATCTAGCAAATACTTCACCATTCTGATTCTTGAATAGATTATAGTTGGAGTCAATTGACTCATCATCAGAATGAGGAGATTCACCTACAAATCTAGATAAGTTAGATGGATCAACTGGAGGTCCCTTTGCATCAACCCATGTAGTTTTGGGGTACTGCTCATGCTTCCAATATGTACCATCAGCATTGAGTTTCCTCTCAAAGGCGATACCCTCTTTCCTAGGGTTCCTATTGAGGATCTGCTTTTTAAGCACATCACAAAGAGCCTGATGCCCTTTGAGGCTTTTGTACATGCCTGTCGTGTACAATTCCTTCAGCCCTGCATCGTTAGTGATACTAGCAATGTCCTCAGATGAGGAGTTAGTGATAGCAGAGGTATGTGAAGAATTTGAAACATTAGCAGCATTTGAACATTTAGGTGAAGAATTAGCAAATTCACGTTCAATGCACTTCAAGCATGGAGGAACAAATTCTTCTTGAGAAGCGCTGATTTGTTGAGCAAGTAATGAATCGCGCTCCTTCTGAAGGTCTTCATAACTCACTCTTAGCTTCTCAAGGTCTTGCTTTCTTTGAAGAAATTCATAAGAAAGCTTCTCATGATCCGATAAGAGAGTGTTATGATGACTTTGAAGTTTGTCAAGCTTGGACTGAAGTCTCTGAAGATTTTCAGTCAAAGTTTCAGTGCGATCCATTTCTTCACCCAACATATCATCACTTTTATTTAGCATGTTTTGAACATTTTCTAAAGCCCTTTGTTGTTTTATAGCAATCTTAGCAAGTTTAGAATAGCTGGGCTTAAGGTTTTCATCAGATTCATTCTCACTTGATTCAGAGGAGGTATATTTGAGTACCTTGGCACCCTTTGCCATGAAGCAATAGGTGGGAGCGTAGTCATTATTGCTTTCATCAGCCTTGTTGGTGAGGTCATTTTCTTCAGTGTTAAAGATAGACTTGCTGACGAATGAAGTGGCGAGAGCTAGGCTTGCCACTCCGGATTCGGACTCCTCAGATGACTCCTCTCCTCATTTTCTTCAGATTCAGCCTCAGAGTCCATTTCCTTGCCAATGAATGCCCTAGCCTTCTTGGAGCTGCTCTTCTTGTGATATGAAGACCTTGAGGATTTTGATGATGAAGATTTTGTGGATTTCTTCTTTTTCTTCGCATCATTGGAACTGTAATCCTTGTATTTCTTCTTCTTTGATTCCTTTTTCCACTGAGGACAATCTTGAGAACTTTTGAAACTTCTTCACGAGCAGAGCCAGATCATGGCTCAGTTCTTCAGGATCACCAAGGTTGCTACCAGAGTCTTCCTCTTCGGACTCAGATACTGCCTTGGCCTTCAGTGCACGTGTTCTGCCATAGCTTGAACCATAGAGATCTCTCTTTTTAGCAAGTTGGAACTCATGAGTATTTAGCCTCTCGAGAATATTAGCGGGATAAAGTGACTTGTAATTAGCACGTTCTTGTATCATCAATGCCAGAGTGTCAAATGAGGAATCAAGCGATCTCAGCAATTTCTTCACCACCTCATGGTCGGTGATGTCAGTGGCACCAAGTGCTTGAAGCTCATTTGAGATGTCAGTGAGGCGATCGAAGGTTTGTTGAACATTTTCATTGTCGAGTCTTTTGAAGCGGTTGAAGAGATTGCGAAGAACATCAACTCGAGAGTCACGATGAGTTGAGACTCCTTCATTCACTTTGGACAACCTGTCCCAGATAAGCTTCGCTGTCTCCAAAGCACTCACTCTGCCATACTGTCCTTTGCTCAGATGGCCACATATGATATTCTTCGCTTGAGAGTCGAGTTGCTTGAATCTCTTCACATCAGCAGCATTCAGAGAAGGTGTGACTGAGGGAACACCATTTTCCACAACATACCAGAGATCGTTATCAATTGCTTCAAGATGCATTCACATCTTATTCTTCCAGTAGGGGTAGTCCGTCCCATCGAAGGTAGGACACCCAGCAGAGACCTTGATCATACCTGCGGTCGACATAACTAAAACTCCAGGCGGTTAAACCAAAAGCACACAGAACAAGGGAGTACCTTGCTCTAATACCAATTGAAAGTGCGTTATATCGACTAGAGGGGGGTGAATAGGCGATTTTTATGAAATTCTTCACTGAGGAATTTGCCGGTGAGGAAATTCCTTAGCGAAGGACTACTAGCAGCGGAATAAGTACTCAAAAGTAAACACAGCAGAATACAAGCATAGTCATCATGATGAAATGAAGACAAGCACAGAGTACAGGAAGCGTAATCACAGGATAACACAGGATGAAGACAAACAGACTGAAGAAATTGAACTGAGGATATTGAGAAAGTCTTCAGTCAAAGTCTTCAAACACAGATATGAACAAACACACAGCACAGTTATGAGGAAATCAAAGAGTTGAGGAAATAGAACTGGTAAGCTTGGTGAAGACAATGATTTGGTAGACAAGTTCCAACTGCTGTCTCAGTTGTACGTCTGGTTGGAGCGGCTGAGTATTTAAACTCGAGGACACACAGTCCCGAACACCCAGTCAAGGACACTTAGTCCAAGGCACCCAGTCCTCACCGTATTCTCCTTGAACTAAGGTCACACAGACCTCGTCCAATCACTCGTGGTAAGTCTTCAGGCGACTTCCAAACCTTCACAAACTTGGTCACTCGGTGATCCATAATTCCTCTTGGATGCTCTAGACCATGACGCCTAACCATCTGGAAGAAGCACAGTCTTCAAAGGTAACAAGCATCGCATCCACTCAGGATCAATCTCTTTAGTGATGCTCAATCACTTGGGGTTTGTAGGTGTTTGGATTTTGGGTTTTTGGTTTTTCCTCACTTGATGATTTTCGCTCAAAGTCCTCGGAGGATGGGTTGCTCTCAAATGACAAGTGTCAGTTTCTCTCGGAGCAGCCAACCAGCTAGTGGTTGTAGGGGGCGGCTATTTATAGCCTAGGGAGCAGCCCGACATGATAAGACATAAATGCCCTTCAATGATATGACCGTTAGGTGGATAGATATTTTGGGACAGATGGCGCATAGCACAACAACGGTCGGAATTTTGAGTAGCAAAATCCTCAGGGCTATCACGTTCCTCACTGTGTAGGCAATCCGCACTGGCGAATTCCTAACTCCTCAGTCAGGACAAATTCCTCTGAGACCAGAAGAACTTCGTCTCTGTCACTGAAGAAATTGACTGAACTGTATGAGATTTCCAATGGCTTCACTCGAAGGGATTGGTAGGTGTAGGATTTTGAGTTGAGCATCACATGGAAATTTTTCCTTAGTATTTCCTCGACCCCCTTTAACAGTACGGTGTTTCCTATGACTCAAGAAAGAGAAAATGAAACTACGAAAACAAAAGTCTTCACGCTTCATATTCCTCGAATGAATACCAAGTCTTCACGGTTACACCATTTTCTTCACTTTCAAAGTCTTCATGAAAGTCTTCAGAAATACCAAAATCTTTAGTCGAAGATATTCATTTTTAGGGGTCGACTTTTCCTGTAAATATCAAACTCCTCATAGACTTATAGACCTGTGTACACTCACAAACGCATTAGTCCCTTAACCTATAAGTCTTCAATACACCAAAATCACTAAGGGGCACTAGATGCACTTACAGGACACAATGGACATGACTTACCCACTGACTATCAGCAACGGGATAGTTTATACCTGCCTCGAGGAGCTTTAATATTTCCTTTCTTACCACTTCATTCATTTTAGGATTCAGCCGTCGTTGATGATCACGAACTGGTTTAGCATCTTCTTCAAAAAAAAATTATGTTGACATAGAGTGGGACTAATGACCTTAAGTTCATCAAGTGTATACCCAATAGCAGCACAGTGCTTCTTCAGAGTTTTCAATAATCTCTCTTCCTCATGCTCTGAAAGGTTAGCACTAATAATAACAGGATATATCTTTTTCTCATCAAGATAAGCATATTTAAGAGTATCAGGCAACGGTTTAAGCTCAAACACGAGATCACCCTTGGGTTGAGGAGGATCCCCTAGGATTTCAACAGGTAAATTGTGTTTGAGAATGGGTTCCTGTTTAAAGAATACTTCATCTATTTCCCTTCTTTCATTCATAAACATATCATTTTCATGGTCTAGCAAATATTGTTCTAAAGGATCACTAGGAGGTATGGCAATAGAAGCAAGACCAACAATTTCATCCTTACTAGGTAATTCTTCTTCACGGTGTTGTCTATTAAATTTAGAGAAATTAAATTCATGAGACATATCATCTAAACCGATAGTAACAACATCCTTTTTGCAATCTATCTTAGCATTAACAGTGTTTAAGAAGGGTCTACCAAATATAATGGGACAAAAGCTATCTTGTGGGGAACCAAGAACAAGAAAATCGGCAGGATATTTAGTTTTCCCACACAAGACTTCAACATCTCTAACAATTCCCATTGGTGAAATAGTATCTCTATTGGCAAGTTTAATTGTGACATCAATATCTTCTAATTCAACAGGTGCAATATCATGCATAATTTCTCTATATAGGCCAATAGGTATTGCACTAGCACTGGCACCCATATCACATAAGCCATGGTAACAATGATCACCTATTTTAACAGAAATAACGGGCATGCCTACCATAGGTCTAGGTTTATCTTTAGCACAAGGTTTAGCAATTCTAGCAGTTTCATCACAGGAATAAATAACATGCCCATCAATATTATCAGCCAAGAGATCTTTAACAATAGCAATATTAGGTTCAACTTTAACTTGCTCAGGAGGTGTATAAGTTTTAAGATTGCTTTTACGAACCACAGTTGAAGCTTTAGCATGATCCTTTATCCTAACAGGGAAAGGTGGTTTCTCAACATAAGTAGGAACAATAGGATCATTATAAGTGATAGTCTTTTCTTCAACTTTAATAGGTGTAGCTACTTTTACTTCTATGGGAGGATGATATTTAAACCACTTCTCCTTGGGGAGATCAACATAAGTATCAAAAGATTCACAGAAAGAAGCTACTATCTCAGAGTCAAGTCCATATTTAGTGCTAAATTTACGGAAAACATCGGTATCCATAAAAGATTTAACACAATCAAACTTAGGTGTCACACCTGACTTCTTACCTTCGTCGAGGTCCCAATCTTCAGAGTTGCATTTAATTATTTCCAATAAATCCCATTTGAATTCAATAGTCTTCATCATAAAAGAGCCAGCACAAGAAGTATCAAGCATGGTGCGATTGTTATCAGAAAGCCGAGCATATAAATTTTGAATAATCATTTCTCTTGAGAGATCATGATTGGGGCATGAATATAACATTGATTTAAGCCTCCCCCAAGCTTGAGCGATACTTTCTCCTTCGCGAGGCCAAAAATTATATATATAATCGCGATCATGATGAACAAGATGCATAGGATAAAACTTCTGACGAAATTCCAATTTCAATCGTTTGTAGTTCCATGACCCCGTATCATCACATAGCCTATACCATGTCAATGCATCTTCCCTCAAAGATAAAGGGAAGACCTTCTTCTTAACAACATCTCCGGGTACACCTGCAAGCTTAAATAATCCACAAACTTCATCAACATATATTAGGTGCTCATCAGGATGCATTGTTCTGTCTCCTACAAAAGGATTAGCTAGCAGTTTTTCTAACATACCCGAACGAATTTCAAAGCAGACATTTTCATTTTCATTTTCATTTTCAGTAGGTTGAGGAGCAACTCTTTGCTCTACTGGTCGGGGTGAAGATACCCCAAACAAGCCCCTCAGAGGATTACTTTCCATAGTAACAAGTGACAGTAAATTTCAGCACACTATAAAAAAATTTCCCTTTCCAAATTCCACCTACCAAAGGCGCTTCACTCCCCGGCAACGGCGCCAGAAAAGAGTCTTGATGACCCACAAGTATAGGGGATCTATCATAGTCCTTTCAATAAGTAAGAGTGTCAAACCCAACGAGGAGTAGAAGGAAATGATAAGAGATTTCCAGCAAGGTATTCTCTGCAAGTACTGAAATAAGTGGTAATAGATAGTTTTGTGATAGGATAATTTGTAACGAGCAACAAGTAACAAAAGTAAATAAAGTGCAGCAAGGTGGCCCAATCCTTTTTGTAGCAAAGGACAAGCCTGGACAAACTCTTATATAGAGAAAAGCGCTCCCGAGGACACATGGGAATATCGTCAAGCTAGTTTTCATCACGTTCATATGATTCGTGTTCAGTACTTTGATAATTTGGTATGTGGGTGGACCGGTGCTTGGGTGCTGTCCTTACTTGGACAAACATCCCACTTATGATTAACCTCTATTGCAAGCATCCGCAACTACAACAAAAAGTATTAAGGTAAACTGAGGGAGTCCTGGATTAGGGGGTCTCCAGACAGCCGGACTATATCCTTTGGCCGGACTGTTAGACTATGAAGATACAAGATTGAAGACTTCGTCTCATGTCCGGGACTCTACTTGGCGTGGAAGGCAAGCTTAGGCAATACGGATATGTATATCTCCTCCTTTGTAACCGACCTTGTGTAACCCTAGCCCCCTCCGGTGTCTATATAAACCGGAGGGTTTTAGTCCATAGGGCAATAACATACAATCATACCATAGGCTAGCTTCTAGGGTTTAGCCTCTCTGATCTCGTGGTAGATCTACTCTGGTACTACCCATATCACTAATATTAATCAAGCAGGACGTAGGGTTTTACCTCCATCAAGAGGGCCCGAACCTGGGTAAAACATCGTGTCCCCTGCCTCCTGTTACCATCCGCCTTAGACGCACAGTTCGGGACCCCCTACCCGAGATCCGCCGGTTTTGACACCGACATTGGTGCTTTCATGGAGAGTTCCTCTGTGTCGTCGCCATTAGGCTTGATGGCTCCTACGATCATCGATAGCGATGCAGTTCAGGGTGAGACTTTTCTGCCCGGACAGATTTTTGTATTCGGCGGCTACGCACTTCGGGCCAACTCGCTTGGCCATATGGAGCAGATCGAAAGTTACGCCCCTGGCCACCAGGTCAGGTTTGGAAGCTTAAACTACACGGCCGATATCTGCGGAGACTTGATCTTCAACGGATTCGAGCCTCTGCCTTATGCGTCGCGCGGTCACGATGAGTACGATTTAGCTCTACCAAGAGACAGTGTTCAGAAGATCGCACCGGCAGCCGCTCCGACCCTCAATTCAGAGCCAGTTGCGCTGTCCATGGACGGGTGGGTGGACCCCGCCACGGAGGCCTTACCCTCAGTGGCGATCGAGCCAAACATCGACCTTACCTTGCACGAGAGCCGTGTTGTCAGACTGCCGGATCCTTCTCCGGCCACGGACTCCGAACCGCCTGCGCCCGTTCCTAGCGAATCCGATTGGGCGCCGATCATGGAGTTTACCTCCACGGATATTTTTCAGCACTCGCCCTTTGGCGACATACTGAACTCGTTAAGGTCTCTCTCCTTGTCAGGAGGATCCTGGTCGAACTATGTCCGGCAGGATTGGGATGCGGATAACAAAGAAATTCGCTGCCCAACCACCACCCACTTAGTAGCCACTGTCGACGACTTAACCGACATGCTCGACTTCGACTCCGAAGACATCGACGGTATGGACGACGATGCGGGAGACGAAGAGGAACCACTGCCCACAGGGCACTGCAGCCACCTCATCATATGATATATACATGGTGGACACACCCAAAGAAGGCAATGGCGACGAGACAACGGAGGATGACCCCTCCAGGAAGCAACCTAAGCGCCGGCATCAACGGCGCCGCTCCAAGTCCCGCCAAAGCAAAAACGGTGATTCCGGCATAGGAGATAACAACACCCCGGATAGTGCCGAAGACAACCGCCTCCAGCAAGATTCAGGACAGGAGGATGGAGAAGCCAGCCCTCATGAGAGAGCGGCAGATAGAGAGGAAGAGGATAATAATTACATACCTCCCTCCGAAGACGAGGCAAGCCTCGACGATGACGAATTCATCGTGCCAGAGGATCCCGTCGAACAGGAGCGCTTCAAGCGCCGGCTTATAGCCACGGCAAGTAGCCTTAAGAAAAAGCAGCAGCAGCTTCTCGCGACCGAGGAATATAAACTCGAACGCCCCTCCAAGAGTTACCAAAAATGCAAGTTGCTACCCCGACTGGAGGAAGAAGAGTATGACGCGGCTGATCGGCCACCTCGTGGCCACGATAGAGAGGCATTCCAGCCAAAAGCTCAGCCTGCACCCCAATGCCATTCAAATAAAAAGGCATGGGGAAATACACCAGACCTGCGAGACGTATTGGAGGACAAAGCAAAACATGCAAGATCGATCTACGGATCACGAGGGCGCACCACTATGCGAGACGATAAACGTCACGCCGGATACAGTAAAAGTAAATTCGGCCGGGCCGAACACAGCGGGCAAGACTCATTGGAGCTGCGTCGCGATATAGCCCAGTACAGAGGCGCCGCACACCCCTTATGCTTCACTGACGAAATAATGGATCATCAAATCCCAGAGGGTTTCAAACCCGTAAATATAGAATCATACGACGGCACAACAGATCCTATGGTATGGATCGAGGATTTCCTCCTGCATATCCACATGGCACGCGGTGATGATCTACATGCCATTAAATATCTCCCCCTCAAACTCAAAGGACCATCTCGGCATTGGCTCAATAACTTGCCAGCAGATTCCATTGGCTGTTGGGAGGATCTGGAAGCCGCATTCCTCGACAACTTTCAGGGCACTTATGTGCGACCACCAGATGCCGATGACTTGAGCCACATAATTCAGCAGCCAGAGGAATCGGCCAGGCAATTCTGGACACGGTTCCTAACAAAGAAAAATCAAATTGTCGACTGTCCGGATGCAGAGGCTCTAGCAGCTTTCAAGCACAACATCCACGACGAGTGGCTAGCCCGGCACCTTGGTCAGGAAAAGCCGAAATCTATGGCAGCCCTCACAACACTCATGACCCACTTTTGTGCGGGAGAAAACAGTTGGCTGGCTCGCAGTAATAACATATCAAAGAACCGTGGTACTTCGGATACCAAGGACGGCAATGGCAGGTCACGTCGCAACAAACATAAGCGCCGCATTAACAGCGACAATACCGAGGATATGGCAGTCAATGCCAGATTCAAAGGCTCTAAACCCGGTCAGCGGAAAAAGCCATTTAAAAGGAGCACTCTGGGGCCGTCCAGTTTGGACCGTATACTTGATCGCTCATGTAAAATACACGGCACCCCCGACAAGCCAACCAACCACACCAATAGGGATTGTTGGGTGTTCAAGCAGGCCGGCAAGTTAATTGCCGAAAACAAAGATAAGGGGCCACATAGCGATGACGAGGAGGAGCCCCGGCAGCTGAATACCGGAGGACAGAAGAGGTTCCCCCCTCAAGTGCGGACGGTGAACATGATATACGCAACCCACATCCCCAAGAGGGAGCGGAAGCGTGCGCTCAGGGACGTATATGCGTTGGCGCCAGTCGCCCCAAAGTTCAACCCATGGTCCTCCTGTCCGATCACCTTCGATCGCAGGGACCACCCCACTAGTATCCGTCATGGCGGATTCGCCGCACTGGTCTTAGACCCAATTATTGACGGATTTCACCTCACTCGAGTCCTTATGGATGGCTACAGCAGCCTGAACCTGCTTTACCAGGACACAGTGCGCAAAATGGGTATAGACCCCTCAAGGATCAAACCCACAAAAATGACCTTTAAAGGCGTCATACCAGGTGTAGAGGCCCATTGCACAGGCTCAGTCACACTGGAAGTGGTCTTCGGATCCTCGGATAACTTCTGAAGCAAAGAGTTAATCTTCGATATAGTCCCGTTCCGCAGTGGTTATCATGCACTGCTCGGGCGAACCGCATTTGCGAGATTCAATGCGGTACCGCATTATGCATACCTCAAGCTTAAGATGCCAGGACCTCAGGGGGTCATTACAGTTAATGGAAACACAGAGCGCTCTCTCCGAATGGAGGAGCACACTGCGGCCCTCGCAGCGGAAGCGCAAAGCAGCCTCTTAAGGCAATCCACTAGTTCGGCGTTCAAAGACCCGGACACCTTCAAGCGCGCTCGGAGTAATCGGCAACTAGACTGCCTGGCACGATCTGAGCTCGCGTAGCAATGCGGCCCCCACCCCGGCCCAAGCCAAACAGAGAAATTTGTGCCACCCGTACATAATTACGCATTAAAAATACCATGGGCACAGGCGGGGAGGGCGGCACAATTATGGCACGCCCCAATACGCGGCTTAAACCGCACTAGGGGCTTCTTGATACGTCCATTTTGCATCATGCTTTTATATCGATATTTATCGCATTATGGACTTTTATTTCACTTTATGTCACAATACTTATGGCTATTCTCTCTTATTTTACAAGGTTTACATAAGGAGGGAGAATGCCGGCAGCTGGAATTCTGGGCTGGAAAAGGAGCAAATATTAGAGACCTATTCTGTGCAACTCCAAAAGTCCTGAAACTCCATGGAACATCTTAAAACAAATAAAGAAAAATCCTTGCCAAAGATGAAGGCCAGGGGGCCCACACCCTGCTCATGAGGGTGGGCCCCCCATAGGGCGCGCCCCCTACCTCGTGGGCCCCCTGGTGGCTCTCCGATGCCCATCTTCTCCTATATGAAGTCTTTCGATGAGAAAAAATAGAAAAGGAACTTTTCTGGACGAGACTCCGCCGCCACGAGGCGGAACCTTGGCGGATCCAATCTAGAGCTCCGATAGAGCTGTTCTGCCGGGGATACTTCCCTCCGGGAGGGGGAAATCATCACCATCGTCATCACCAACGCTCCTCTCATCGGGAGAGGGCAATCTCCATCAGCATCTTCACCAGCACCATCTCATCCCCAAACCCTAGTTCATCTCTTGTATCCAATTCTTGTCTCAAAGTCCTGGATTGGTGCTAGTAGGTTGCTATTAGTGTTGATTACTCCTTGTAGTTGATGCTAGTTGGTTTATTTGGTGGAAGATCATATGTTCAGATCCTATATGCATATTATTACCCCTCTGATTATGAACATGAATATGCTTTGTGAGTAATTACGTTCGTTCCCGAGGACAAGGGGGAAGTCTTGCTATGAGTAGTCATGTGAATTTGGTATTCGTTTGATATTTTGATAAGATGTATGTTGTCTAGCCTCTAGTGGTGTTATGTGAACGTCGACTGCATAACACTTCACCATTATTTGGGCCTAGAGGAAGGCATTGGGAAGTAATAAGTAGATGATGGGTTGCTAGAGTGACAGAAGCTTAAACCCTAGTTTATGTGTTGCTTCGTAAGGGGCTGATTTGGATCCATATGTTTCATGCTATGGTTAGGTTTACCTTAATACTTTTGTTGTAGTTGCGGATGCTTGCAATAGAGGTTAATCATAAGTGGGATGCTTGTTCAAGTAAGAACAGCACCCAAGCACCGGTCCACCCACATATCAAATTATCAAAGTATCGAACGCGAATCATATGAACATGATGAAAACTAGCTTGACGATATTCCCATGTGTCCTCGAGAGCGCTTCTCCTATTATAAGAGTTTGTTCCGGCTTGTCCTTTTCTACAAAAGGATTGGGCCACCTTGCTGCACTTTATTTACTTTTGTTACTTGTTGCTTGTTACAATCTATCTTATCACAAAACTATCTGTTACCACTTATTTCAGTACTTGTAGAGAATACCTTGCTGAAAACCGCTTATCATTTCCTTCTGCTCCTCGTTGGGCTCGACACTCTTACTTATCTAAAGGACTACGATAGATCCCCTATACTTGTGGGTCATCAAGACTCTTTTCTGGCGCCGTTGCCGGGGAGTGTAGCGCCTTTGGTAGGTGGAATTTGGTAAGGAAAAATTTATATAGTGTGCTGAAATTTATTGTCACTTGTTACTATGGAAAGTAATTCTCTGAGGGGCTTGTTCGGGGTATCTTCATCCCGTCCAGTAGAGCAAAGAGTTGCTCCTCAACCTACTGAACCTATTGAAAATGAAACTCCTTTTGAATTTCCTTCGGGTATGATGGAAAAACTGCTAGCTAACTGAGGGAGTCCTGGATTAGGGGGTGTTCGGGTAGCCGAACTATACCTTCAGCCGGACTCCTGGACTATGAAGGTACAAGATTGAAGACTTCGTCCCGTGTCCGGATGGGACTTTCCTTGGCGTGGAAGGCAAGCTTGGCGATGCGGATATTCAAGATCTCCTACCATTGTAACCGACTCTGTGTAACCCTAACCCTATCCGGTGTCTATATAAACCGGAGGGTTGTAGTCCGTAGGCAATCAACTCCATATACAACAATCATACCATAGGCTAGCTTCTAGGGTTTAGCCTCCTTGATCTCGTGGTAGATCTACTCTTGTACTAACCATATCATCAATATTAATCAAGCAGGACGTAGGGTTTTACCTCCATCAAGAGGGCCCGAACCTGGGTAAAACATCGTGTTCCCTGCCTCCTGTTACCATCCGTCCTAGACGCATAGTTCGGGACCCACTACCCGAGATCCGCCGGTTTTGACACCGACATTGGTGCTTTCATTGAGAGTTCCTCTGTGTCATCGCCTTTAGGCCCGATGGCGCCTTTGATCATCAACAACGATGCAGTCCAGGGTGAGACTTTGCTCCCCGGACAGATCTTCGTCTTCGGCGGCTTTGCTCTGCGGGCCAATTCGCTCAGCCACCTGGAGCAGATCGAAAGCTACGCCCCTGGCCATCAGGTCAGGTTTGGAAGCCTAAACTACACGGCTCACATCCACGGGGACTTGATCTTCGACGGATTCGAGCCACAGCCAAGCGCGCCGCACTGTCTCGATGGGCATGATATAGCTCTGCCGCCGAACAGCGCCTTGGAGGCCGCATACGCATCAGTTTCGACCATTGATTCAGAGCATACTGCGCCGATCGAGGATCAGCGGTTGGACGCTGCCTCAGGGGCTGCGATCTCAGAGGCGATCGAGCCGAACGCTAGCCCCGCACTCTGCACTACCCGTGACTCCGAGGATCCGGACTCCTCCCCGGACTCCGAACCCCCCGCGCCCCTGCCAATCGAATCCGATTGGGCGCCGATAATGGAGTTCACCGCCGCAGACATCTTTCAGCATTCGCCTTTTGGCGACATCCTGAATTCTCTTAAGTCTCTCTTTTTATCAGGAGAGCCCTGGCCGGACTACGGTCAGCGAGGGTGGAATACGGACGATGAGGAAATTCAAAGCCCACCCACCACCCACTTTGTAGCCACTGTCGACGATCTAACCGACATGCTTGACTTCAGCTCCGAAGACATCGACGGCATGGACGACGATGTAGGAGACGAACAGGAACCAGCACCTGTAGGGTGCTGGAAGGCCACCTCGTCATATGACATATATATGGTGGACACTCCAAAATATGGAGATGGCGATGGAACAATGGGGGATGACGCCCCCAAGAAACAGCCAAAGCGCCGGCGTCAGCGGCGCCGCTCTAAATCCCGCCAAAACAAAAATGGTGATTCCGGCACGGGAGATAATACTACGCCGGATAGCGCCGAAGAACACCCACCTCAGCAAGATTCAGCACAGGAAGATGGAGAAGCCAGCCCTCATGAGAGAGCGGCAGACCGAGAGGTCGAGGATGATAACTATACGCCTCCCTCCGAAGATGAGGCAAGCCTCGATGACGACGAATTCGTCATACCATCAGACCCCGCCGAACAAGAGCGTTTTAAATGCAGGCTTTTAGCCATGGCAAGCATCCTCAAGAAAAAGCAGCAACAGCTTAGAGCTGCCCAAGATTTGCTAGCTGACAGATGGACTGAAGTCCTTGCGGCCGAAGAGTATAAACTCGAACGCCCCTCCAAGAGCTACCCGAAGCGCAGGCCGCTACCCCGATCAGAGGAGGAAGCACCTACATCACCAGCGCATGACATGGCAGACCGGCCACCTCGCGGCCGCGACAGAGAGGCCTCTCGGCCCTCCACCCAAGCCATGCCCCGACGCCGCTCAACTAAGGCACGGGAAAATGCGCCCGACCTGCGAGACATACTGGAGGATAAGGCAAGACAAACAAGATCGATCTACGGATTGCGCAGGCGCCCTACGGCATGTGAGAATGATCTTCACTCCGGATACAACAAATCCGGCCGGGCCGAACACAACAGACATAGCTCTTCTGAGCTGCGTCGTGATATAGCCCAGTACAGAAGCGCCGCACACCCGCTATGCTTCACGAATGAAGTAATGGATCATAAAATCCCAGAGGGTTTCAAACCCGTAAACATCGAATCATACGATGGCACAACAGACCCGGTGGTATGGATCGAGGATTATCTCCTTCACATCCACATGGCACGCGGCGATGATCTACACGCCATCAAATACCTCCCGCTCAAACTTAAAGGACCGGCCCGGCATTGGCTTAACAGCTTGCCAGCAGACTCAATCGGTTCTTGGGAGGACCTGGAAGCCGCATTCCTCGACAACTTCCAGGGCACTTACGTGCGACCGCCGGATGCCGACGACTTAAGCCACATAATTCAGCAGCCAAAAGAATCGGCCAGACAATTCTGGACACGGTTCCTAACAAGGAAAAACCAGATAGTCGACTGTCCGGACGCAGAGGCCCTAGCAGCCTTCAAGCATAACATCCGCGACGAGTGGCTTGCCTGGCACCTGGGACAGGAAAAGCCGAAATCCATGGCAGCCCTCACGACACTCATGACCCGCTTTTGCGCAGGAGAAGACAGCTGGCTAGCTCGCAGTAACAACTTATCAAAGAACCCTGGTAATTCGGATACCAAGGACAAAAGTGGCAGGACACATCGGAATAAGCAAAAACGCCATGTTAACAGCGACAGCAATGAAGACGCGACAGTCAATGCCGGATTCAAAGGCTATAAATCCAGTCAGCGGAAAAAGCCATTCAAAAAGAATACTCAGGGCCCGTCCAGTTTGGACCGAATACTCGATCGCTTGTGCCAGATACATGGCACCCCCGAAAGGCCAGCCAATCACACTAATAGGGATTGTTGGGTGTTCAAGCAGGCAGGCAAGTTAAGGGCCAAAAACAGAGACAAGGGGCCGCACAGCGACGACGAGGAGCCCAAGCCGCCGAACAACAATGGACAGAAGGGCTTTCCCCCACAAGTGTGGATGGTGAACATGATATACGCAACCCACATTCCCAAGCGGGAGTGGAAGCGTGCGCTACGGGACGTATATGCGATGGAGCCAGTCGCCCCAAAGTTCAACCCATGGTCCTCCTGCCCGATCACTTTTGATCGAAGGGACCATCCCACTAGCATCCGTCATGGCGGCTTCGCCACATTGGTTCTCGACCCAATCATCGATGGATTTCATCTCACAAGAGTCCTCATGGACGGCGGTAGTAGCCTGAACCTGCTTTATCAGGATACAGTGCGGAAAATGGGCATAGATCCCTCAAGGATTAAGCCCACAAGAATGACCTTTAAAGGCGTTATACCAGGTGTAGAAGCCAACTGTACAGGCTCAGTAACACTTGACGTGGTGTTCGGATCCCCGGACAATTTCCGAAGCGAAGAGTTAATCTTCGATATAGTCCCGTTTCGCAGTGGCTATCACGCCCTGCTCGGACGAACCGCATTCGCAAAATTCAATGCGGTGCCGCACTACGCATATCTCAAGCTCAAGATGCCAGGCCCTCAAGGACTACTTACGGTCAACGGAAACACCGAACGCTCCCTCCATACGGAGGAGCATACGGCGGCTCTCGCAGCGGAGGTACAAAGTAGCCTTCTCAGGCAATTCTCCAGTCCGGCCATTAAAAAGCCAGACACTGCCAAGCGCGCCCGGAGTAACCCACAGCAGGACCGCCTGGCACACTCTGAGCAAGCGTAGCAATGCGGCCCCAACCCCAGCCTTCGCGACATAGCGAAACCAGTACCTCGCGTACATAACTACGCCCTTGAAATACCATGGGCACAGGGGAAGGGGCACAATAACGGCACGCCCAAAATACGGCTTAAAACGTACTAGGGGCTGTCGGATTCTTTTTTTAATTTTTTCTTACTTTCAGGACTCCATACTTCGGACGACCTGTTCGGCAATTCGACTGTCGCACAAACGATGCAAGATCCAGGGAGGCAGACAAGCCATGCCGCATTATGGAACTCCCAGGTGGTCTCTATTACGAGCAGTATACCTGTTTTAAATACAATTCCGCAGCCTGCCCCTGGTCAGGACATACTGAATAGTCCAATATCTTTTGCTTACCGCACTATTTGTATCGTTCGGCTTTGATAAATAGCCTCTCTATAAACAATGCATAGCTTTTGTCTATTTTCTGCATTACTCTCTTTTATATATGTTCATTAATGACATGTTGCACCCGTACACCGTGGTACGGCAAGTACGCCAGGGGCTTCAGTACCCTTTAATATGGTGTGAGAAGTCCGTAGACTTTCACAAGTGCGGCACCCCGAACTTATAGCACTATATGCATCGGCTCCGAATCATGATTTGGGTCAATAGTTGGGTTTTCCCGGCTCCTATGTTTTGGTGCCTTACGTTCCGCTATATCGGCTAAGGTAGCACTAGGAGAACCACTGCGATTGTGCCCCGGTTGAGCTGGGTTAAGCACCTTAGTGGAGAAAGCTAAAATTGACTGTCATGATGAGGTAAGAGACCGGTTGCTGTTCGAGAGGTTTTTCGAGTCCCTAAAGACTTATGCCGCTTCGAGCGAGGAGCCGGATTTGTCCGGCCAAGGCGTGGATAGCGCCCCAAACTCGGTCTTCCGAACTAGGGGCTTCGCCGAAATTTAAAATTATAAAGTTCTATGGCTAAGTGAGAGTGTTCAAGCATTATAGTCCGATTGCCTGGTTCGTTGTGCTGAGCGCCTCCCTGGTCCTGGATTAGGGGGTGTTCGGGTAGCCGGACTATACCTTCAGCCGGACTCCTGGACTATGAAGGTACAAGATTGAAGACTTCATCCCGTGTCCAGATGGGACTTTCCTTGGCGTGGAAGGCAAGCTTGGTGATGCGGATATTCAAGATCTCCTACCATTGTAACCGACTCTATGTAACCCTAACCCTATCCGGTGTCTATATAAACCGGAGGGTTGTAGTCCGTAGGCAATCAACTCCATATACAACAATCATACCATAGGCTAGCTTCTAGGGTTTAGCCTCCTTGATCTCATGGTAGATCTACTCTTGTACTACCCATATCATCAATATTAATCAAGCAGGACGTAGGGTTTTACCTCCATCAAGAGGGCCCGAACCTGGGTAAAACATCGTGTTCCCTGCCTCCTGTTACCATCCGGCCTAGACGCACAGTTCGGGACCCACTACCCGAGATCCGCCGGTTTTGACACCGACACTAACCCTTTTACAGGAGATGGAACAAAGCATCCTGATGAGCACTTAATATATGTGGATGAAGTTTGTGGATTATTTAAGCTTGCAGGTATACCCGATGATGTTGCTAAGAAGAAGGTCTTCCCTTTATCTTTGAAGGGAGACGCATTGATATGGTATAGGATGTGTGATGATATGAGATCATGGGACTATAAAAGATTGAAGCTGGAATTTCATCGAAAGTATTACCCTATGCATCTTGTTCATCATGATCGCAATTATATATATAATTTCTGGCCTCGCGAAGGAGAAAGCATCGCTCAAGCTTTGGGGAGGTTCAATCAATGTTATATTCATGCCCCAATCATGAGCTCCCGAGAGAAATAATTATGCAAAATTTATATGCTCGGCTTTCTGATAACAATCGCACCATGCTTGATACTTCTTGTGCTAGCTCTTTTATGATGAATACTACTGAATTCAGATGGAATTTATTGGATAGAATTAAACACAACTCTGAAGATTGGGACCTCGACGAAGGTAAGGAGTCAGGTATGACACCTAAGTTTGATTGTGTTAAATCTTTTATGGACACCGATATTTTCCGTGAGTTTAGCACTAAATATGGACTTGACTCTGAGATAGTAGCTTCTTTCTGTGAATCTTTTGCTACTTATGTTGATCTCCCTAAGAAGTGGTTTAAATATCATCCTCCCATAGAAGTAAAAGTAGCTGCACCTATTAAAGTTGAAGAAAAGACTGTCACTTATAATGATCCTATTGTTCCTACTTCTTATGTTGAGAAACCACCTTTCCCTGTTAGAATACAGGATGATGCTAAAGTTTCAACTGTTGTTCATAAAAGCAATATTAGAACTTATACACCTCCTGAGCAAGTTAAAGTAGAACCTAATATTGCTATTGTTAAAGATCTCTTATCTGATAATATTGATGGGCATGTTATTCAGTTCGAAGGTGAAACTGCTAGAATTGCTAAACCTTGTGCTAAAGATAAACATAGACCTGTGGTAGGCGTGCCAGTTATTTCTGTTAAAATAGGAGATCATTGTTATCATGGCTTCTGTGATATGGGTGCAAGTGCTAGTGTTATACCGCATACCTTATACGAAGAAATTAAGAATGAAATTACACCTGTTGAGTTAGAAGATATTGATGTTACTATTAAACTTGCTAATAGAGATACTATTGCACCAATTGGAATTGTTAGAGATGTTGAAGTCTTGTGTGGGAAAACTAAATATCCTGCTGATTTTCTTGTTCTTACTTCTCCGCAAGATAGCTTTTGTCCCATTATATTTGGTAGACCCTTCTTGAACACTGTTAATGCTAGGATAGATTGCGAAAAGAATGTTGTCACTATCGGCTTGGATGATATGGTTCATGAGTTTAATTTCTCTAAATTTAGTAAACAACATCGTGAGGAAGAATTACCTAGTAAGGATGTAATTATTGGTCTTGCTTCTATTGCCATACCTCCTAGTGATCCTTTAGGACACTATTTGCTAGACCTTGAAAATGATATGTTCATGAATGAAAGAAGGGAAATAGATGAAGTATTCTTTAAACAGGAACCTATTCTGCAACATAATTTGCCTGTTGAAATTTTAGGGGATCCACCTCCACCCAAGGGTGATCCCGTGTTTGAGCTCAAACCGTTGCCTGATAATCTTAAATATGCTTATCTTGATGAAAAGAAGATATATCCTGTTATTATTAGTGCTAATCTTTTAGAGCATGAAGAAGAAAGATTATTGAAAACCATGAAGAAGCATCGTGCTGCAATTGGATATACTCCTTACCTTTTATTGATCAAATGCTAGAAAGATTATGCAAACATACACACTATTGCTTTCTAGATGGTTATTCTGGTTTCTCTCAAATACCTGTGTCGGTTAGAGATCAATCAAAGACTACTTTTACATGCCCTTTTGGTAATTTTGCTTATAGACGTATGCCTTTTGGTTTATGTAATGCACCTGCTACCTTTGAAAGATGCATGATGGCTATATTCTCTGACTTTTGTGAAATGACTTGTGAGGTTTTCATGGACGACTTTTCCGTCTATGGTTCCTCTTTTGATGATTGCTTGAGCAATCTTGATCGAGTTTTGCAGAGATGTGAAGAAACTAATCTTGTCTTGAATTGGGAAAAGTGTCACTTTATGGTTAATGAAGGTATTGTCTTGGGGCACAAAGTTTCTGAAAGAGGTATTGAAGTTGATAAAGCCAAGGTTGATGCTATTGAAAAGATGCCATGTCCCAAGGACATCAAAGGTATAAGAAGTTTCCTTGGTCACGCTGGATTTTATAGGAGGTTCATTAAGGACTTCTCAAAAATTTCTCGGCCTCTGACTAATTTATTGCAAAAAGATATACCATTTGTCTTTGATGATGATTGCGTAGAAGCATTTGAAATACTTAAGAAAGCATTAGTCACTGCACCTGTTGTTCAGCCACCTGATTGGAACCTACCCTTTGAAATTATGTGTGATGCTAGTGATTATGCTGTAGGTGCTGTTCTAGGGCAAAGAGTTGATAAGAAATTAAATGTTATTCATTATGCTAGTAAGACTGTAGACAATGCTCAAAGAAATTATGCTACTACTGAAAAGGAGCTTTTAGCAGTTGTATTTGCTTGTGATAAGTTCAGATCTTATATTGTTTATTCTAAAGTAACTATTCAAACTGATCATGCTGCTATTAAATACCTTATGGAAAAGAAAGATGCTAAGCCTAGACTTATTAGATGGGTTCTCTTGCTACAAGAATTTGATTTGCATATTGTTGATAGAAAGGGAGCAGAGAACCCCGTTGCAGACAACTCGTCTAGGTTAGAAAATATTCTTGATGACCCACTACCTATTAATGATAACTTTCCTGATGAACAATTAAATGATATAAGTACTTCTCTTAGTACTCCATGGTATGCTGATTATGCTAATTATATTGTCGCTAAATTTATACCACCTAGCTTCACATACCAGCAAAAGAAAAAGGTTTTCTATGATTTGAGACTTTACTTTTGGGATGACCCACATCTTTATAAAGAAGGATTAGATGGTGTTATTAGACGTTGTGTACCTGAGCATGAACAGGAATAGATCCTACGCAAGTGTCATTCCGAGTCTTATGGAGGACACCACGCTGGAGATAGAACTGCACATAAGGTATTGCAATCTGGTTTTTATTGGCCTACTCTCTTCAAGGATGCCCGTAAGTTTGTCTTGTCTTGTGATGAATGTCAAAGAATTGGTAATATTAGTAGACGTCAAGAAATTCCTATGAATTATTCACTTGTTATTGAACCGTTTGATGTTTGGGGCTTTGATTATATGGGACCTTTTCCTGCCTCTAATGGATACACACATATTTTAGTTGCTGTTGATTACGTTACTAAGTGGGTAGAAGCTATTCCAACTAGTAGTGCTGATCATAACACTTCTATTAAAATGCTTAAGGAAGTTATTTTCCCGAGGTTTGGAGTCCCTAGATATTTAATGACTCATGGTTGTTCACACTTTATTCATGGTGCTTTCCGTAAAATGCTTGCTAAATATGATGTTAATCATAGAATTGCATCTCCTTATCACCCACAGTCTAGTGGTCAAGTAGAGTTGAGCAATAGAGAGCTCAAATTAATTTTGCAAAAGACTGTTAATAGGTATAGAAAGAATTGGTCCAAAAAACTTGATGATGCATTATGGGCTTATAGAACTGCATATAAAAATCCTATGGGTATGTCTCCGTATAAAATGGTCTATGGAAAAGCATGTCACTTACCTCTCGAACTAGAACATAAGGCATATTGGGCTATTAAAGAGCTTAATTATGATTTTAAACTTGCCGGTGAGAAGAGGTTATTTGATATTAGCTCACTTGATGAATGGAGAACCCAAGCTTACGAAAATGCCAAGTTGTTTAAAGAAAAAGTTAAAAGATGGCATGACAAAAGGATACAAAAGCGTGAGTTTAATGTAGGTGATTATGTATTGCTATACAACTCTCGTTTAAGATTCTTTGCAGGCAAACTTCTCTCTAAATGGGAAGGCCCCTATGTTATCGAAGAGGTCTATCATTCCGGTGCCATAAAGATCAACAACTTCGAGGGCACAAATCCGAAAGTGGTAAACGGTCAACGAATCAAACATTATATCTCACGTAATCCCATAAATGTTGAAACCAATATTATTGAAACCGTAACCCCGCAGGAATACATAAGAGACACTTTCCGGAACGTTTCAGACTCCGAAAAGGAATAGGTATGTGGTACGGTAAGCAAACCGACTCCAAAACAATTTTTAAGGCAATATTTCTCCGTTTTGGAATATTTAGAAAAATAGGAAAATAAGTAGCAGTCCGGGAAGGACACGAGGGCCCCACGAGGGTGGTGGGAATGCCCTACCCCCCTGGGCGCCCCCCCCTACCTTGTGAGCACCTCTGTGCCTTTCGGACTCTGTTTTCCTGCACGTTACGTATTTTTGTCGGTAAAAATTCATTATATATTCTCCCGAAGGTTTTGACTCCCGTATCACGCAAATCTCCTCTGTTTTTGTTTTCGAGCTGTTGCTGCAGCAGATTAGAACAAGATGTCTTCTCAAGAGTCAATCAGGGAGAGCCGGGTATCTAATCCTGAAGGAAATATCCCCTAGAGGCAATAATAAAGTTATTATTTATTTCCTTATATCATGATAAATGTTTATTATTCATGCTAGAATTGTATTAACCGGAAACATAATACATGTGTGAATACATAGACAAACATAGTGTCACTAGTATGCCTCTACTTGACTAGCTCGTTGATCAAAGATGGTTATGTTTCCTAACCATAGACATGAGTTGTCATTTGATTAATGGGATCACATCATTAGGAGAATGATGTGATTGACTTGAACCTTTTTGTTAGCTTAGCACTTGATCATTTAGTTTGTTGCTATTGCTTTCTTCATGACTTATACATGTCCCTATGACTATGAGATTATGCAACTCCCGTTTACCGGAGGAACACTTTGTGTGCTACCAAACGTCACAACATAACTGGGTGATTATAAAGGTGCTCTACAGGTGTCTCCGAAGGTACTTGTTGGGTTGGCGTATTTCGAGATTAGGATTTGTCACTCCGATTGTCGGAGAGGTATCTCTGGGCCCTCTCGGTAATGCACATCACATAAGCCTTGCAAGCATTGCAACTAATAAGTTAGTTGCGGGATGATGTATTACGGAACGAGTAAAGAGACTTGCTGGTAACGAGATTGAACTAAGTATTGAGATACTGACGATCAAATCTCGGGCAAGTAACATACGGATGACAAAGGGAACAACGTATGTTGTTATGCGGTCTGACCGATAAAAGATCTTCGTAGAATATGTGGGAGCCAATATGAGCATCCAGCTTCCTCTATTGGTTATTGACCGGAGACATGTCTCGGTCATGTCTACATTGTTCTCGAACCCATAGGGTCCGCACGCTTAACGTTACGATGACAGTTTCATTATGAGTTTATATATTTTGATGTACCAAAGGTTGTTCAGAGTACCGGATATGATCACGGACATGACGAGGAGTCTCGAAATGGTCGAGACATAAAGATCGATATATTGGACGGCTATATTCGGACACCAGAAGCGTTTCGGGTGATTTCGGAGAAAACCGGAGTGCCGGAAGGGTTACCAGAACCCCCCAGGGAAGTATTGGGCCTTAGTGGGCTTGAGGGAAGAGAGGGCAGCAGCCCAGAAGGTGGCGCGCCCCCTCCCATGGGGAGTCCGAATTGGACTAGGGGAGGGGGGCGCGGCCCCTCTTTCCCTCTCCCTCTCCCTCTCTTTCCTTCCCCCTTCCCTCTTCCTATTTGGACTAGGAAAGGGGAGTCCTACTCCTACTAGGAGGAGGACTCCCCCCTCCTTGGTGCGCCTCAAGGGCCGGCCGGCCTCCCCCCTTGCTCCTTTATATACAGGGGCAGGGGCCACCTCTAGACACACAAGTTGATCTTCGTGATCGTTCTCTTAGCCGTGTGTGGTGCCCCCTCCACCATAATCCTCGATAATATTGTAGCGGTGCTTAGGCGAAGCCCTGCGACGGTAGAACATTAAGATCGTCACCACGCCGTCGTGCTGACGGAACTCTTCCATGGCACTTTGCTGGTTCGGAGTCCGGGGATCGTCATCGAGCTGAACGTGTGCTAGAACTCAGAGGTGTCGTAGTTTCGGTGCTTGATCGGTCGGGCCGTGAAGACGTACGACTACATCAGCCGCATTGTCATAACGCTTCTGCTTTCGGTCTACAAGGGTACATAGACAACACTCTCCCCTCTCGTTGCTATGCATCACCATGATCTTGCGTGTGCGTAGGAATTTTTTTGAAATTACTACGTTCCCCAACAGTGGTATAGAGCCAGGTTTTATGTGTTGATGTTATTTGCACGAGTAGAACACAAATGAGTTGTGGGCGATATAATTCATACTGCTTACCAGCATGTCATACTTTGGTTCGGCGGTATTGTTGGATGAAGCGGCCCGGACCGACATTACGCGTACGCTTACGCAAGACTGGTTCTACCGACGTGCTTTGCACACAGGTGGCTGGCGGGTGTCAGTTTCTCCAACTTTAGTTGAACCGAGTGTGGCTATGCCCGGTCCTTGCGAAGGTTAAAACAGTACTAACTTGACAAACTATCGTTGTGGTTTTTGATGCGTAGGTAAGATTGGTTCTTGCTTAAGCCCGTAGCAGCCACGTAAAACTTGCAACAAACAAAGTAGAGGACGTCTAACTTGTTTTTGCAGGGCATGTTGTGATGTGATATGGTCAATACATGATGCTAAATTTTATTGTATGAGATGATCATGTTTTGTAACCGAGTTATCGGCAACTGGCAGGAGCCATATGGTTGTCGCTTTATTGTATGCAATGCAATTGCGCTGTAATGCTTTACTTTATCACTAAGCGGTAGCGATAGTCGTGGAAGTATAAGATTGGCGAGACGACAACGATGCTACGATGGTGATCAAGGTGTCGCGCCGGTGGCGATGGTGATCATGAAGGTGTTTCGAAGATGGAGATCACAAGCACAAGATGATGATGGCCATATCATATCACTTATATTGATTGCATGTGATGTTTATCTTTTATGCATCTTATCTTGCTTTGATTGACGGTAGCATTATAAGATGATCCCTCACTAAATTATCAAAGTAAAAGTGTTCTCCCTGAGTATGCACCGTTGCGAAAGTTCTTCGTGCTGAGACACCATGTGATGATCGGGTGTGATAGGCTCTACGTTCAAATACAACGGATGCAAAACAGTTGCACACGCGGAATACTCAGGTTTAACTTGACGAGCCTAGCATATAACAGATATGGCCTCGGAACACGGAGACCAAAAGGTCGAGCGTGAATCATATATTTGATATGATCAACATATTGATGTTCACCATTGATACTACTCCATCTCACGTGATGATCGGACATGGTTTAGTTGATTTGGATCACGTGATCACTTAGAGGATTAGAGGGATATCTTTCTAAGTGGGAGTTCTTAAGTAATATGATTAATTGAACTTAAATTTATCATGAACTTAGTAGCTGATAGTATCTTGCTTGTCTATGTTTGATTGTAGATAGATGGCTCGTGTTGTTGTTCCGTTGAATTTTAATGCGTTCCTTGAGAAAGCAAAGTTGAAATATGATGGTAGCAATTACACGGACTGGGTCTATAACTTGAGGATTATCCTCATTGCTGCACAGAAGAATTACGTCCTGAAAGCACCGCTAAGTGCCAAGCCTGCTGCAGGAGCAACACCGGATGTTATGAACGTCTGGCAAAGCAAAGCTGATGACTACTCGATAGTTCAGTGTGCCATGCTTTACAGCTTAGAACCGGGTCTTCAACGACGTTTTGAACGTCATGGAGCATATGAGATGTTCCAGGAGTTGAAGTTAATATTTCAAGCAAATGCCCGGATTGAGAGATATGAAGTCTCCAATAAGTTCTATAGCTGCAAGATGGAGGAGAATAGTTCTGTCAGTGAACATATACTCAAAATGTCTGGGTATCATAATCACTTGACTCAACTGGGGGTTAATCTTCCTGTTGATAGTGTCATTGACAGAGTTCTTCAATCACTGCCACCAAGCTACAAAAGCTTCATGATGAACTATAATATGAAAGGGATGAATAATACTATTCTTGAGCTCTTCGCAATGCTAAAAGCCGCGGAGGTAGAAATCAAGTAGGAGCATCAAGTGTTGATGGTCAATAAGACCACCAGTTTCAAGAAAAAGGGCAAAGGGAAGAAGAAAGGGAACTTCAAGAAGAACAGCAAACAAGTTGCTGCTCAGGAGAAGAAACCCAAGTCTGGACCTAAGCCTGAAACTGAGTGCTTCTACTGCAAGCAGACTGGTCAATGGAAGCGGAACTGCCCCAAGTATTTGGCGGATAAGAAGGATGGCAAAGTGAACAAAGGTATATGTGATATACATGTTATTGATGTGTACCTTACTAATGCTCACAGTAGCACCTGGGTATTTGATACTGGTTCTGTTGCTAACATTTGCAACTCGAAACAGGGGCTACGGATCAAGCAAAGATTGGCTAAGGACGAGGTGACGATGCGCGTGGGAAATGGTTCCAAAGTCGATGTGATCGCGGTCGGCACGCTACCTCTACATCTACCTTCAGGGTTAGTATTAGACCTAAATAATTGTTATTTGGTGCCAGCGTTGAGCATGAACATTATATCTGGATCTTGTTTGATGCGAGACGGTTATTCATTTAAATCAGAGAATAATGGTTGTTCTATTTATATGAGTAAGATCTTTTATGGTGATGCACCCTTGAAGAGTGGTCTATTTTTGATGAATCTCGATAGTAGTGATACACATTTTCATAATGTTGAAATCAAAAGATGCAGAGTTGATAGTGATAGTGCAACTTATTTGTGGCACTGCCGTTTAGGTCATATCGGTATAAAGCGCATGAAGAAACTCCATACTGATGGACTTTTGGAACCACTCGATTATGAATCACTTGGTACTTGCGAACCGTGCCTCATGGGTAAGATGACTAAAACGCCGTTCTCCGGTACTATGGAGAGAGCAATGGATTTGTTGGAAATCATACATACAAATGTATGTGGTCCAATGAATGTTGAGGCTCGTGGCGGATATCGTTATTTTCTCACCTTCACAGATGATTTAAGCAGATATGGGTATATCTACTTAATGAGACATAAGTCTGAAACATTTGAAAAGTTCAAAGAATTTCAGAGTGAAGTTGAAAATCATCGTAACAAGAAAATAAAGTTTCTACGATCTGATCGTGGAGGAGAATATTTGAGTTACGAGTTTGGTCTACATTTGAAACAATGCGGAATAGTTTCGCAACTCACGCCACCCGGAACACCACAGCGTAATGGTGTGTCCGAACGTCGTAATCGTACTTTACTTGATATAGTGTGATCTATGATGTCTCTTACAGATTTACCGCTATCGTTTTGGGGTTATGCTTTAGAGACGGCTACATTCACGTTAAATAGGACACCAACGAAATCCGTTAAGACGACGCCTTATGAACTGTGGTTTGGCAAGAAACCATAGTTGTCGTTTCTGAAAGTTTGGGGCTGCGATGCTTATGTGAAAAAGCTTCAACCTGATAAGCTCGAACCCAAATCGGAGAAATGTGTCTTCATAGGATACCCAAAGGAGACTGTTGGGTACACCTTCTATCACAAATCTGAAGGCAAGACTTTTGTTGCTAAATTCGGAGTTTTTCTAGAGAAGGAGTTTATCTCAAAAGAAGTGAGTGGGAGGAAAGTAGAACTTGATGAGGTAACTGTACCTGCTCCCTTATTGGAAAGTAGTACATCACAGAAACCGGTTTCTGTGACACCTACACCAATTAGTGAGGAAGCTAATGATGATGATCATGAAACTTCAGAACAAGTTACTACTGAACCTCGTAGATTAACCAGACTAAGATCCGCAGCAGAGTGGTACGGTAATCCTATTCTGGAAGTCATGCTACTAGATCATGATGAACCTACGAACTATGAAGAAGCGATGGTGAGCCCAGATTCCGCAAAATGGCTTGAAGCCATGAAATCTGAGATGGGATCCATGTATGAGAACAAAGTATGGACTTTGGTTGACTTGCCCAATGATCGGCAAGCAATTGAGAATAAATGGATCTTCAAGAAGAAGACTGACGCTGATGGTAATGTTACTGTCTACAAAGCTCGACTTGTCGCAAAAGGTTTTCGACAAGTTCAAGGGATTGACTACAATGAGACCTTCTCACCCGTAGTGATGCTTAAGTCTGTCCGAATCATGTTAGCAATTGTCGCATTTTATGATTATGAAATTTGGCAGATGGATGTCAAAACTGCATTCCTGAATGGATTTCTGGAAGAAGAGTTGTATATGATGCAGCTAGAAGGTTTTGTCGATCCAAAGGGAGCTAACAAAGTGTGCAAGCTCCAGCGATCCATTTATGGACTGGTGCAAGCCTCTCGGAGTTGGAATAAACGCTTTGATAGTGTGATCAAAGCATTTGGTTTTATATAGACTTTTGGAGAAGCCTGTAATTACAAGAAAGTGAGTGGGAGCTCTGTAGCATTTCTGATATTATATGTGGATGACATATTGCTAATCGGAAATGATATAGAATTTCTGAATAGCATAAAGGGATACTTGAATAAGAGTTTTTCAATGAAAGACCTCGGTGAAGCTGCTTACATATTGGGCATTAAGATCTATAGAGATAGAACAAGACGCTTAATTGGACTTTCACAAAGCACATACCTTGACAAGGTTTTGAAGAAGTTCAAAATGGATCAAGCAAAGAAATGGTTCTTGCCTGTGTTACAAGGTGTGAAATTGAGTAAGACTCAATGTCCGACCACCGCAGAAGATTGAGAGAAAATGAAAGATGTTCCCTATGCTTCAGCCATAGGCTCTATCATGTATGCAATGCTGTGTACCAGACCTGATGTGTGCCTTGCTATAAGTCTAGCAGGGAGGTACCAAAGTAATCCAGGAGTGGATCACTGGACAACGGTCAAGAACATCCTGAAATACCTGAGAAGGACTAAGGATATGTTTCTCATATATGGAGGTGACAAAGAGCTCATTGTAAATGGTTACGTTGATGCAAGCTTTGACACTGATCCGGACGATTCTAAATCGCAAACCGGATACGTGTTTTTACTGAACGGTGGAGTTGTCAGTTGGTGCAGTTCTAAACAAAGCGTCGTGGTGGGATCTACATGTGAAGCAGAGTACATAGCTGCTTCGGAAGCAGCAAATGAAGGAGTCTGGATGAAGGAGTTCATATCCGATCTAGGTGCCATACCTAGTGCATCGGGTCCAATGAAAATCTTTTGTGACAATACTGGTGCAATTGCCTTGGCAAAGGAATCCAGATTTCACAAGAGAACCAAGCACATCAAGAGACGCTTCAATTCCATTCGGGATTTAGTCCAAGTGGGAGACATAGAAATTTGCAAGATACATACGGATCTGAATGTTGCAGACCCGCTGACTAAGCCTCTTCCACGAGCAAAAAATGATCAGCACCAAGGCTCCATGGGTGTTAGAATCATTACTATGTAATCTAGATTATTGACTCTAGTGCAAGTGGGAGACTGAAGGAAATATGCCCTAGAGGCAATAATAAAGTTATCATTTATTTCCTTATATCATGATAAATGTTTATTATTCATGCTAGAATTGTATTAACCGGAAACATAATACATGTGTGAATACATAGACAAACATAGTGTCACTAGTATGCCTCTACTTGACTAGCTCGTTGATCAAAGATGGTTATGTTTCCTAACCATAGACATGAGTTGTCATTTGACTAACGGGATCACATCATTAGGAGAATGATGTGATTGACTTGGCCCTTTTCGTTAGCTTAGCACTTGATCGTTTAGTTTGTTGCTATTGCTTTCTTCATGACTTATACATGTTCCTATGACTATGAGATTATGCAACTCCTGTTTACCGGAGGAACACTTTGTGTGCTACCAAACGTCACAACGTAACTGGGTGATTATAAAGGTGCTCTACAGGTGTCTCCGAAGGTACTTGTTGGGTTGGCGTATTTCGAGATTAGGATTTGTCACTCCGATTGTCGGAGAGGTATCTCTGGGCCCTCTCGGTAATGCACATCACATAAGCCTTGCAACTAATAAGTTAGTTGCGGGATGATGTATTACGGAACGAGTAAAGAGACTTGCCGGTAATGAGATTGAACTAGGTATTGAGATACCGACGATCAAATCTCGGGCAAGTAACATACCGATGACAAAGGGAACAACGTATGTTGTTATGCGGTCTGGCCGATAAAAGATCTTCGTAGAATATGTGGGAGCCAATATGAGCATCCAGGTTCCGCTATTGGTTATTGACCGGAGACATGTCTCGGTCATGTCTACATTGTTCTCGAATCCGTAGGGTCCGCACGCTTAACGTTACGATGACAGTTTCATTATGAGTTTATATATTTTGATGTACCGAAGGTTGTTTGGGGTCCCGGATATGACCACGGACATGACGAGGAGTCTCAAAATGGTCGAGACATAAAGATCGATATATTGGACGGCTATATTCGGACACCGGAAGCGTTTCAGGTGATTTCAGAGAAAACCGGAGTGCCGGAAGGGTTACCGGAACCCCCCGGGGAAGTATTTGGCCTTAGTGGGCCTGAGGGAAGAGAGAGGGCAGCAGCCCAGGAGGTGGCGTGCCCCCTCCCATGGGGAGTCCGAATGGACTAGGGGAGGGGGGCGCGGTCCCTCTTTCCCTCTCCCTCTCCCTCTCTTTCCTTCCCCCTTCCCTCTTCCTAGTTGGACTAGGAAAGGGGAGTCCTACTCCTACTAGGAGGAGGACTCCCCCCTCCTTGGTGCGCCTCAAGGGCCGGCCGGCCTCCCCCCTTTCTCCTTTATATACAGGGCCAGGGGGGAACCTCTAGACACACAAGTTGATCTTCGTGATCGTTCTCTTAGTCGTGTGTGGTGCCCCCCTCCACCATAATCCTCGATAATATTGTAGCGGTGCTTAGGCGAAGCCCTGCGACGGTAGAATATCAAGATCGTCACCACGCCGTCGTGCTGACGGAACTCTTCCCCGACACTTTGCTGGATCGGAGTCCGGGGATCGTCATCGAGCTGAACGTGTGCTAGAACTCGGAGGTGCCGTAGTTTCGGTGCTTCATCGGTCGGGTCGTGAAGACGTACGACTACATCAACCGCGTTGTGCTAACGCTTCCGCTTCCGGTCTACGAGGGTACGTAGTCAACACTCTCCCCTCTCGTTGCTATGCATCACCATGATCTTGCGTGTGCGTAGGATTTTTTTTGAAATTACTACGTTCCCCAACAAATCCGGCACCGAAACCAAGGGCAAACAGCAACGCTGACCACTTTGGGCCAGCAACGGAGGAAGAGATGGAGGCTGACTTGATGAGAGTAGATGCCATGGAGGATGAAGAAGTCACCTCTCGCCTCCGAGCTGGGTTCACGATGGGGGAACTACAGAGCTCAGCTATTCCAAATTCGGTTATCCCTTCTAATGTTAGATTTCTTTCTTATGAAAATATGAAGAGTGTCACTTGTTCTCCTACAGCTATGCAACACCCTTGGGTGCAAGGAGCTTTAGCTGTCACAGGAAAGCTTCATAAGGAAATAATGGACCTCAAATAGTAATTCAATAAGCTCGAGGAGGAGAACCGCATCCTGAGGGGAATCATCGCCAAGAATATTACACCGACAACAAAGAAGGAGACATAATCACATGGGTATGGGAACTCCCCTTGGCAACTGCCAAGCTTGGGGGAGGTGCCCCAGTATCGTATCACAATCACAACTCCTATCTTTACCCTTTTTCTTAGTTCAATCCTATTAGTAGTATCTTGATCTAGTAGAATAAAGTTTATGGCATGATCTAGTTTTGAGTTTTGCTTTATGATCTCCCTTTGTAATCGAGTCCGTGAACTATATATAATAAAGATTAGTGTTGAGGCAAGGGCTTGATTATTTTGCCATGATCTTGGATGAATAAAAGAAAGAGAAAAAGAATAAAAAGAAACAAAGAGTTCATATTGATCTTATTGAGAGTAATGACTTCACATAGAAAGAGTATGATGATTACAAGTTGTTGGGAGTTGGCAGACATAGCTTTGGTCATTGTTGCAATTAATAGGAAGTAATAAGGAAAGAGAGGTTTTCACATATAGATATATTATCATTGACATCTTTTATGATTGGGAGCACTCATTAAAATATGACATGCTAAAGAGTTGATGTTGGACAAGGAAGACAACGTAATGAGTTATGTCTTTCTTATATCTGAGATAAAGTATGTTGTCATGGATCCTCTAACTTGTTGAGCTTGCCTTTCCCCCTCATGCTAGCCAAATTCTCAGCACCAAGTAGAAATACTACTTGTGCTTCCAAAATCCCTAAACCAGTTTTGCCATGAGAGTCCACCATATCTACCTATGGAGTGAGTAAGATCCTTCAAGTAAGTTGTCATTGGTGCAAAGCAATAAAAATTGCTCTAAATATGTATGATTGATTGGTGTGGGAGAAATAAGCTTTATACGATCTTGTGATGTGGAAGTAATAAAAGCGACGGACTGCATAATAAAGGTTCATATCACAAGGGGCAATATAAAGTGATGTTCTTTCGCATTGAGATTTTATATATCCAACCATAAAAGCGCATGGCAACCTCTGCTTCCCTCTGCGAAGGGCCTATCCTTTATTATTATCTTCTCCCTTATGCAAGAGTCATGGTGATCTTCACCTTTTCTTTTTTATTTTATCCTTTGGCAAGCTCAGCATGTTGGAAAGAACATGATATATATATATCTAATTGGATGTAGGGGAGCATGAACCATTATTGTTGACATTACCCTTGAGGTAAAATGTTGTGGGGCAAAACCACAAGCCCCTATCTTTCTCTGTGTCCGATTAAAACTCCGTAACCACAAGTATTACGTGAGTGTTAGCAATTATGGAGGACTAAATGATAGTTGAGTATGTGGACTTGATTTTTAGCTCTGACATAGACTCTTTCCGATGTTATGATAAATTGCAATTGCTTCAATGACTGAGATTATAGTTTGTCGGAGCCCAATAAGGTTTATGATTTATACTTTTGCATTGTGAATAGATCATCACTTGAACATAAGTAATCATATGACAAAATCTATATATGTTGCTGTTATGAGAATAATCATGATGCCTTCATGTCTGTATTTTATTTTTATCGACGCCTCTACCTATAAACATGAGGACATATTTATTGTTATCGGCTTTTTGCTTGAGGACAAGTGAGGTCAAAGCTTGGGGGAGTTGATACGTCCATTTTGCATTATGCTTTTATATCGATATTTATCGCATTATGGACTGTTATTTCACTTTATGTCACAATACTTATGGCTATTCTCTCTTATTTTACAAGGTTTACATAAGGAGGGAGAATGCCGGTAGCTGGAATTCTGGGCTGGAAAAGGAGCAAATATTAGAGACCTATTCTGCGCAACTCCAAAAGTCCTGAAACTCCACGAAAAATCTTAAAACAAATAAAGAAAAATCCTCGCCAAAGATGAAGGCCAGGGGGCTCACACCCTGCTCACGAGGGTGGGGGGTGCCCCCCCTAAGGGCGCGCCCCCTACCTCGTGGGCCCCCTGGTGGCTCTCCATGCCCATTTTCTCCTATATGAAGTCTTTCGATGAGAAAAAAATAAAAAGGAACTTTTCAGGACGAGACTCCGCCGCCACGAGGCGAAACCTTGGCGGATCCAATCTAGAGCTCCAGCAGAGCTGTTCTGCCGGGGATACTTCCCTCCAGGAGGGGGAAATCATCACCATCGTCATCACCAACGCTCCTCTTATCGGGAGAGGGCAATCTCCATCAACATCTTCACCAGCACCATCTCATCTCAAAACCCTAGTTCATCTCTTGTATCCAATTCTTGTCTCAAAGTCCAGGATTGGTGCTAGTAGGTTGCTAGTAGTGTTGATTACTCCTTGTAGTTGATGCTAGTTGGTTTATTTGGTGGAAGATCATATGTTCAGATCCTATATGCATATTATTACCCCTTTGATTATGAACATGAATATTCTTTGTGAGTAATTACGTTCATTCCTGAGGACAAGGGAGAAGTCTTGCTATGAGTAGTCATGTGAATTTGGTATTCGTTTGATATTTTGATAAGATGTATGTTGTCTAGCCTCTAGTTGTGTTATGTGAACATCGACTACATAACACTTCACCATTATTTGGGCCTAGAGGAAGGCATTGGGAAGTAATAAGTAGATGATGGGTTGCTAGAGTGACAGAAGCTTAAACACTAGTTTATGCGTTGCTTCATAAGGGGCTGATTTGGATCCATATGTTTCATGCTATGGTTAGGTTTACCTTAATACTTTTGTTGTAGTTGTAGATGCTTGCAATAGAGGTTAATCATAAGTGGGATGCTTGTGCAAGTAAGAACATCACCCAAGCACCGGTCCACCCACATATCAAATTATCAAAGTATCGAACGCGAATCATATGAACGTGATGAAAACTAGCTTGACGATATTCCCATGTGTCCTCGGGAGCGCTTTTCCTACTATAAGAGTTTGTTCCGGCTTGTCCTTTGCTACAAAAGGATTGGGCCACCTTGTTGCACTTTATTTACTTTTGTTACTTGTTGCTCGTTACAATCTATCTTATCACAAAACTATCTGTTACCACTTATTTCAGTACTTGTAGAGAATACCTTGCTGAAAACCGCTTATCATTTCCTTCTACTCCTCGTTGGGTTCGACACTCTTACTTATCAAAAGGACTACGATAGATCCCCTATAGTTATGGGTCGTCACTTCCCGCTTTGTTATTTTTCTATTTCAGGACTTTAATCTCTGGAAACTCTGTCCGGCAGCATGATTGCCGAACACATGATGCAGCAACCAAGGAGGCAGAAAGCTACGTCACACCACGGAACTCCTAGGTGGATTACGATAACGAGTGAAATATTTGCTTTAATACTATTCCTCAGCTTGCCCTTGGAAGGGACATAGTCCTACCTTTTTCTTATCGCACTATCTGTATCATTCTGCTTTAACGCACCTTTTTGAATAAACAATGCATAGCATTAAGACTATTATTGCATTCTTCTTTTTTTTATATGTGCTCATTAATGACGCCTTGCAACCGTACACTTTGGTACGGCCAATACACCAGGGGCTTAAGTACCCCACAATATGGTGTGAGAAGTCCGAACACTTTCACAAGTGCGGCACCCCGAACTTATAACATTATATGCATCAGCTCCGAATCATGTCTTTGGTCAAATGTTGGGTTTGCTCGGCTCCTATGTTTTGGTACCTTACGTTCCGCTCTATCGGCTAAGGTAGCACTAGGAGAACTACTGCGATTGTGCCCCAGTTCTGCTGGGCTAAGCACCTCAGTAGAGAAAGCTAAAACTGACTGTCATGATAAGGCGAGAGACTGGTCGCTGTTCGGCGAGGTTTCGAGTCCCTAAAGACTTATGCCGCTTAGAGCGAGGAGTCGGTCCTGTCCGGCTTAAAGGCGTGTATCGCGCCCCGAATTCGGCCTTCCGAATACTAGGGGCTTCGCCGAAATTTAAAATTACAGAATTCTATGGCTAAGTGAGAGTGATAAAGCATTATTACTCCGGTTGCCTTGTTCGCTGTGCTGAGCACCTCCCTCGAAGGACCCAAAAATGGGAACAAGAGTGCTTAGGTTTATCCCGAACACCCCAGCACTCGCGGCATGGGGGCAGAAGCCGAGGACTAGCCATCTCTCAGATTGGATAAACAGCCAAACAGAAGGTAATATTTTAAATTCAAACAAGCATTGCGTAGCGCATATGAAACAAGTTTTCACCATACAGGATCACACAAGCAAGTTCACTCAAATATTACATCCTTTGGACATTCGTCCGCTACAAGACGGGCACCCTTCAGGACACCCTCATAATAAATTTCGGGGGTGCGATGCTCCTTGCCCTATGGCGGTCCTTCCTTGATCAGCTTCACGACGTCTAGCTTGGCCCATTGCACCTTCACACGGGTGAAAGCCTGGCATGCACCTTCGATGCAGATAGACCGCTTGACGACTTCCAGCCGTGGGCAGGCATCCACAAGCCGCCTCACCAGGCCGAAGTAGCTGTTTGGAAGGGCGTCGCCAGGCCACAGCCGGACTATAAGGCCCTTCATGGCCTGTTTGGCCGCCTTGTGTAGCTCGACCAGCTGCTTTAGCTGGTCGCTCAGAGGCATCGGGTGTTTGGTCCCAGTATACTGAGACCAGAACAGCTTCTCCGTTGAGCTTCCCTCCTCAGCCTGGTAAAACTGTGCGGCATCCGAGACGCTACGGGGCAAATATGCGAATGCTCCTGGAGAGCTCCGGATTCGGGTAAGTAATAGGTAATTTACTCTCACATGCTTGCTTTGCATATAGAATGCCTTACCCGCCGCTATTTTCTTCATCGCGTCAATCTCCTGGAGGGCCTTTTGGGCTTCGTCCTTGGCACTCTTTGCGCTCTCGAGGGCCGCGGCAAGCTCAGACTCTCGCGTCTTCAAGTCAAGCTCCAACGCCTCGTGCTTCGTCACGAGAGCCTGGAGCTCTTGCTGCACCTCACCCACCCGAGCCTCTTGCCTTTCCCGCTCGGTGCGCTCCTTGGCCGCTTTATCTTCGGCCTCGGACAACGCTTGCTTTAGGGTCGCCACTTCGTTCATGGCCCTTGGCAAATTCACGATGATCCTGTCATTTTGCAATCGCGTTCTTTTATATATACATATCTATAGACAGGGTATTACTTACCTCTGTTCTCCTCGAGCTGCCTCTTTGCAAGGCCGAGCTCTTTCTTGGACCCCTCGAGGTCCTGCTTCAATGCGGCAACCTCCGCAGTCTGTGCGGCAGCGGCCAGCTGCGAAGCCTGCATACACATATAGACATACTTATGTTAGACTCCTGCGTTATTATTTGATCCTCTATTCGGCTTTCCTTTTTGAACACCGAACAGAGCATCAGGGGCTACTGTCTATGCGATAATATTTTTTCTATATTTCAAACACTTACCTCAAAGCGGACTGAACCTTCTGGACCACCGCACTCATACTAGTGCGGTGCTCCTCGTCGATGGAAGCGCTGCGAAGTGCTCCCAGCAGATTATCCGGTGCCTCTGGATGGACAGAGGTCACCGGCACAGGCGTCTTGCCCCTCTTGGAAGGAATCCGCCTTCCCGAATCCGGAACCGCTGGAGGTTCCAGCGCGGTGTTCGGCTGAGGGCCGAACTTGGAGCCCTCGGGGGCCTTGTCCCCTCTGCTCCCGGAGTCCGCAAGGTCGCCTTGAGGCGCCTCCGGGACTGTCTCCCCCCTGACCCGGTGCCTCTTGAGACAATACCTCGGCGTTGTCTGTAGGGCAAGGGGAGGTGGCGGTCGGAAGTGGATCGCTATCCATATCCGATGAGCCCAGGGAGCCGTCCGACGATATGTCGATACGGGCTTGTGGCGGTCTGCATAGTCATAATTCGGCGTTAGGAGAAGCAGTGCGACAAAGGAATGCTATGAATTACTCTGGTATCGAAATACTTACGACTTCCCCAGGGGCTTGGCCCTGGGCAGCCACTCATCTTCACCTTCGGCGGCGGTGGTAGAGTAGTCCGGAAGAAGAGTCCTTCCCTTCTTGGACCCTTCGCCCCCCCCCCCCCCGGTTGGGGCAGCCTTCGTTTTCTTGTCTCCCCCAACTGAAGGGGGAGCATCTTCTTCTTCCTCCTTGTCTTCGGGGTAGGAGTGTGTCACAGAGTTATCGGACGATGAGTCCGATGACGCCTGGCGTCGGGAAATCTTTCGGGTTCCCTTGGCCTTCTTGGTCTTCTCCGGCACCTTATAAGGGGCCGGAGTCAGCATCTCCGTAAGGAGAGTGTCCGCAGTGTGTTCGGGCAGAGGGGTCGGACAGTTAATCTGCCCCGACGTCTCCACCCAGTCCTGTCAAAGGCATGGAGATCAGACCCCGCGCATAGTTAAGCTAGGGGAAATAAAATATCCTACTGGATGTATAGAACTCACCGAATGCGCTCGGCGCTTCGCGCTTAGCCCGCGGTCCTCGGTGAGGGAGGGAGGGACCTCGGAGCCCTTGAATAGCACCTTCCAGGCATCCTCGTGTGTTGTGTCGAAGAGCCTGTTCAGAGTTTGGTGCTGGGTCAGGTTGAACGCCCACAAGTTGAAAGCCTGTCATTGACACGGGAGGATCCGGCGGATGAGCATGACCTGGACTACGTTGACGAGTTTGAGCTTCTTGCTCACCATGTTTTGGATACATGTTTGGAGCCCGGTCAGCTCTACCGAACTACCCCAGGACAGGCCCTTCTCTTGCCAGGAGGCGAGCCACGTGGGGATGCCAGATCGGAACTTGGGGGCCGCTGCCCATTCGGGGTCACGCGGCTCGGTGATATAGAACCACCCCGATTGCCACCCCTTTATGGTCTTCACGAAGGAGCCCTCGAGCCAGGTGACGTTGGGCATCTTGCCCAACATGGCGCCTCCGCACTCCGCCTGGCGGCCGCTCACTACCTTCGGCTTGACATTAAAGGTCTTCAGCCATAAGCCGAAGTGGGGCTGCATGCGGAGGAAGGCCTCGCACACGACGATAAACGCCGAGATATTGAGGATGAAGTTCGGGGCCAAATCGTGGAAATCCAGGCCATAGTGGAACATGAGCCCCCGGACGAATGGGTGGAGAGGGAATCCCAGTCCGCGGAGGAAATGGGTAAGGAACACTACCCTCTCATGGGGCCTGGGGGTGGGGATGAGCTGCCCCTCATCTGGGAGCCGGTGCGCGATGTCGTCGGACAGGTATCCGGCTCTCCTCAGCTTCTTGATGTGTCCCTCCGTAACAGAGGAGACCATCCACCTGCCTCCCGCTCCAGACATGGTTGGAGAGGGTTGAGGTGGGAAGTGCGGACTTGGGCGCTGGAGCTCGAGTGTGCGAAAATGGATGAGCAAAGGAGGAAGAAGGCGTGGATGAAAAGGTGAATCCTTATCCCTTTATATGGGCGGACGAAACTATGCGTCCCCACTAGCCTGGTAAAACTCGCTTATCCCCCAAGCGCCGTAATCAATGGCGCGGTTGGGTTACCCACACCCGTATTAATGAGAATCCCGTGATAAGGGGACACGATCTCTGCTTTGACAAGACGTGTCAAAAAACTGCCTCGCGTTATGTGCGGGCTAGTTAAAGGAAACGGTTCGAATAATCACCGGTCCATGGCATAATGTCGTGTTGCCAAAACAAGTCGGCAAATTGGATTTGTGGAAATATTATTCTCTCTACGGTGGTATGTGAAACTTATTTTGTAGGGTCGGACACTATCCTTGTATTCAAATTCTTCCGTGGTGTATTCGGAGGAGGAACCCGCCTTGCAATGCCGAAGACAATACTGCGCGCCGGACTCATCGTCATTGAAAGCCTGGTTCGGGGGCTACTGAGGGGGTCCTGGATTAGGGGGTCTCCAGACAACCGGACTATATCCTTTGGCTGGACTGTTAGACTATGAAGATACAAGATTGAAGACTTCGTCTCGTGTCCGGATGGGACTCTACTTGGCGTGGAAGGCAAGCTTAGGCAATACAGATATGTATATCTCCTCCTTTGTAACCGACCATGTGTAACCCTAGCCCCCTCCAGTGTCTATATAAACCGGAGGGTTTTAGTCCGTAGGACAATAACATACAATCATACCATAGGCTAGCTTCTAGGGTTTAGCCTCTCTGATCTCGTGGTAGATCTACTCTTGTACTACCCATATCATCAATATTAATCAAGCAGGACGTAGGGTTTTACCTCCATCAAGAGGGTCTGAACCTGGGTAAAACATCATGTCCCCTGCCTCCTGTTACCATCGCCTTCGATGCACAGTTCGGGACCCCCTTCCCGAGATCCGCCGGTTTTGACACCGACATAAACCTAACCATAACATGAAACATACGGATCCAAATCAGCCTCTTATGAAGCAACGCATAAACTAGGGTTTAAGCTTCTGTCACTCTAGCAACCCATCATCTACTTATTACTTTCCAATGCCTTCCTCTAGGCCCAAAGAATGGTGAAGTGTTTTGTAGTCGACGTTCGCATAACACCACTAGAGGAGAGGCAACATACATCTCATCAAAATATCGAACGAATACCAAATTCACATGACTACTAATAGTAAGACTTCTCCCATGTCCTCAGGAACAAACGTAATTACTCACAAAGCATATTCATGTTCATAATCAGAGGGGTGTTAATATGCATATAGGATCTGAACATATGATCTTCCACCAAATAAACCAACTAGCATCAGCTACAAGGAGTAATTAACACTACTAGCAACCTACTAGCACCAATCCCGGACTTGGAGACAAGAATTGGATACAAGAGATGAACTAGGGTTTTGAGAGGAGATGGTGCTGGTGAAGATGTTGATGGTGATTGCCCTCTCCGGATGAGAGGAGCCTTGGTGATGACGATGGCGATAATTTCCCCCTCCCAGAGGGAAGTTTCCCCGGCAGAACCCTAGATTGGTTCTGCCAAGGTTCCGCCTCGTGGCGGCGGAGTTTCGTCCGAGAAGATGGCTGATGATTTTTTTTCTCATCGAAAGACTTCATATAGCAGAAGATGGTCATCGGAGGGCCACCAGGGGGCCCACGAGGTAGGGGGGCGTGCCCAGGGGGGTAGGGCGCGCCCCCACCCTCGTGGGCAGGGTGTGGCCCCCCTGGTGAACTTCTTGCGCTCATTATTTTTTATATATTCTGAAAACATCTTCCGTGAAGTTTCAGGACTTTTGGAGCTGTGCAGAATTGCTCCTTTTCCAGCCCAGAATCCCAGCTGCCGGCATTCTCCCTCTTTATGTAAACCTTGTAAAATAAGAGAGAATAGGCATAAGTATTGTGACATAATGTGTAATAACAGCCCATAATGCAATAAATATCGATATAAAAGCATGATGCAAAATGGACGTATCAGGAGCCCTTTCAACCAAGTACGGGTCGTTCCTTCCAACATCAAGTGGAAATATTTAGCACATGCAGCCTCGCTGACATCCAGCAATTCCATAGCCATCTCATAACTCTCAATCCACGCCTCAGGACTTAAATCGGCGGTATAGTTAGGCACCTTATGAGGACCTTTGAAATCCTTGGGCAGACGCTCATTACGCAGATCCGACACTAAGCATGGCACACCCAAATTTCTAAAGGTTACACCTGGCTCCACAAAAGTGGTTGGACGAACCAGAGTGGGTTGACGGGCCGCATACTGTGCCGCTAACTCGGCCTCTCGACGAGCTCTTCCTTGATCCACCACATTTTGAGCATCAGCGCCACCGCCCGCCGGGTTATATCCACGGGGCGGGTTATGGTTCCGTCCACTGCTTGACACTGCCGGCTCATCAAGATGTCTGTTGTAACTTCGACTCGGGCGAGGGGTGGAATGAATCCTATCACAACTGTAAGAATACGTCTACTGCTGGGTCAGTGTTGTTTGAAGAAGCTCTCTAGCCCTCCGTGTATCGACCGCCGTTGGCGACTCACCATCAACCGGAAGAGCCACCAATCATGAAGCTGCAGCGATCATGTTATCCAAAGGGTTAGAATAATGACCCGGTGGCGTCGGCACGTGCTGCAGCGGGTTATTGTTCTGACGAGGCGGGTCCATTATGCGCGGCTGAACCGGTGTACCCGTCCCAGGTGCTTCGACCCGGTTTGCTGTTGGGGAATGTAGTAATTTCAAAAAAAATTCCTACGCACACGCAAGATCATGGTGATGCATAGCAACAAGAGGGGAGAGTGTTGTCTACGTACCCTTGTAGACCGACAGCAGAAGCATTCTGACAACATGGTTGATGTAGTCGTACGTCTTCACAGCCCGACCGATCAAGCACCGAAACTACGACACCTCCGAGTTCTAGCACACGTTCAGCTCGATGACGATCCCCGGACTCCGATCCAGCAAAGTGTCGGGGAAGAGTTCCGTCAGCACGACGGCGTGGTGATGATCTTGATGTTCTACCGTCGCAGGGCTTCGCCTAAGCACCGCTACAATATTATCGAGGAGTATGGTGGAGGGGGGCACCGCACACGGCTAAGAGAACGATCACGAAGATCAACTTGTGTGTCTAGAGGTGCCCCCTGCCCCTGTATATAAAGGAGCAAGGGGGAGGCCGGCCGGCCCTTGGGGCGTGCCAAGGAGGAGGAGTCCTCCTCCTAGTAGGAGTAGGACTCCCCTCTTTCCTACTCCTACTAGGAGGGGGAAAGGAAGGGGGAGAGGGAGAAGGAAAGGGGGGTGCCGCCCCCCCTCTCCTAGTCCAATTCGGACCAGAGGGGAAGGGGGCACGCGGCCCACCCTGGCCGCCCCTCTCTCTCTCCACTAGGGCCCATAAGGCCCATTACTTCTCCCGAGGGGGTTCCGGTAACCCTCCGGCACTCCGGTTTTCTCCGAAATCACCCGGAACACTTCCGGTGTCCGAATATAGCCGTCCAATATATCAATCTTTATGTCTCGACCATTTCGAGACTCCTCGTCATGTCCGTGATCACATCCGGGACTCCGAACAAACTTCGGTACATCAAAATGTATAAACTCATAATGAAACTGTCATCGTAACGTTAAGCGTGCGGACCCTACGGGTTCGAGAACAATGTCGACATGACCGAGACATGTCTCTGGTCAATAACCAATAGCGGAACCTGGATGCTCATATTGGCTCCCACATATTCTACGAAGATCTTTGTCGGTCAGACCACATAACAATATACTTTGTTCCCTTTGTCATCGGTATGTTACTTGCCCGAGATTCGATCGTCGGTATCTCAATACCTAGTTCAATCTCGTTACCGGCAAGTCTCTTTACTCGTTTCGTAATACATCATCTCGCAACTAACTCATTAGTTGCAATGCTTGCAAGGCTTATGTGATGTGCATTACCGAGAGGGCCCAGAGATACCTCTCCGACAATCGGAGTGACAAATCCTAATCTCGAAATATGCCAACCCAACATGTACCTTTGGAGACACCTGTAGAGCTCCTTTATAATCACCCAGTTACGTTGTGACGTTTGGTAGCACATAAAGTGTTCCTCCGGCAAACGGGAGTTGCATAATCTCATAGTCATAGGAACATGTATAAGTCATGAAGAAAGCAATAACAACATACTAAACGATCGGGTGCTAAGCTAATGGAATGGGTCATGTCAATCACATCGTTCCCCTAATGATGTGATCCCGTTAATCAAATGACAACACATGTCTATGGTTAGGAAACATAACCATCTACGATTAACGAGCTAGTCAAGTAGAGGCACACTAGTGACGTTTAGTTTGTCTATGTATTCACACAAGTATTATGTTTCCAGATAATACAATTCTAGCATGAATAATAAACATTTATCATGATATAAGGAAATAAATAATAACTTTATTATTGCCTCTAGGGCATATTTCCTTCAGTCTCCCACTTGCACTAGAGTCAATAATCTAGATTACACAGTAATGATTCTAACACCCATGGAGCTTTGGTGCTGATCATGTTTTGCTCGTGGAAGAGGCTTAGTCAACGGGTCTGCTACATTTAGATCCGTATGTATCTTGCAAATCTCTATGTCTCCCACCTGGACTAGATCCCGGATGGAATTGAAGCGTCTCTTGATGTGCTTGGTTCTCTTGTGAAATCTGGATTCCTTTGCCAAGGCAATTGCACCAGTATTGTCACAAAAGATTTTCATTGGACCCGATGCACTAGGTATGACACCTAGATCGGATATGAACTCCTTCATCCAGACTCCTTCGTTTGCTGCTTCCGAAGCAGCTATGTACTCTGCTTCACATGTAGATCCCGCCACAACGCTTTGTTTAGAACTGCACCAACTGACAGCTCCACTGTTTAATGTAAACACGTATCCGGTTTGCGATTTAGAATCGTCCGGATCAGTGTCAAAGCTTGCATCAACGTAACCATTTACGGTGAGCTCTTTGTCACCTCCATATACGAGAAACATATCCTTAGTCCTTTTCAGGTATTTCAGGATGTTCTTGACCGCTGTCCAGTGATCCACTCCTAGATTACTTTGGTACCTCCCTGCTAGACTTATAGCAAGACATACATCAGGTCTGGTACACGGCATTGGATACATGATAGAGCCTATGGCTGAAGCATAGGGAACATCTTTCATTTTCTCTCTATCTTCTGCAGTGGTCGGGCATTGAGTCTTACTCAATTTCACACCTTGTAACACAGGCAAGAATCCTTTCTTTGCTTGATCCATTTTGAACTTCTTCAAAACTTTGTCAAGGTATGTGCTTTGTGAAAGTCCAATTAAGCGTCTTGATCTATCTTTATAGATCTTAATGCCCAATATGTAAGCAGCTTTACCGAGGTCTTTCATTGAAAAACTCTTATGCAAGTATCCCTTTATGCTATCCAGAAATTCTATATCATTTCCGATTAGTAATATGTCATCTACATGTAATATTAGAAATGCTACAGAGCTCCCACTCACTTTCTTGTAAATACAGGCTTCTCCAAAAGTCTGTACAAAACCAAATGCTTTGATCACATTATCAAAGCATTTATTCCAACTCCGAGAGGCTTGCACCAGTCCATAAATGGATCGCTGGAGCTTGCACACTTTGTTAGCTCCCTTTGGATCGACAAAACTTTCCGGCTGCATCATATACAACTCTTCTTCCAGAAATCCATTCAGGAATGCAGTTTTGACATCCATCTACCAAATTTCATAATCATAACATGCGGCAATTGCTAACATGATTCGGACAGACTTAAGCATCGCTACAGGTGAGAAGGTCTCATCGTAGTCAATCCCTTGAACTTGTCGAAAACCTTTTGCGACAAGTCGAGCTTTGTAGACAGTAACATTACCGTCAGCGTCAGTCTTCTTCTTGAAGATCCATTTATTCTCAATTGCTTGCTGATCTTTGGGCAAGTCAACCAAACTCCACACTTTGTTCTCATACATGGATCCCATCTCAGATTTCATGGCTTCAAGCCATTTTGCGGAATCTGGGCTCACCATCGCTTCTTCATAGTTCGTAGGTTCATCATGATCTAGTAGCATGACTTCCAGAACAGGATTACCTACCACTCTGGTGTGGATCTTTCTCTGGTTGATCTACGAGGTTCAGTAGTAACTTGTTCTGAAGTTTCATGATCATCATCTTTAGCTTCCTCACTAATTGGTGTAGGTGTCACAGAAACCGGTTTCTGTGATGTACTACTTTCCAATAAGGGAGCAGGTACAGTTACCTCATCAAGTTCTACTTTCCTCCCACTCACTTCTTTCGAGAGAAACTCCTTCTCTAGAAAGTTTTCGAATTTAGCAACAAAAGTCTTGCCTTCGGATCTGTGATAGAAGGTGTATCCAATAGTTTCCTTTGGATATCCTATGAAGACACATTTCTCCGATTTGGGTTCGAGCTTATCAGGTTGATGCTTTTTCACATAAGCATTGCAGCCCCAAACTTTTAGAAACGACAACTTTGGTTTCGTGCCAAACCACAGTTCATAAGGCGTCGTCTCAACAGATTTTGATGGTGCCCTATTTAACGTGAATGCGGCCGTCTCTAAAGCATAACCCCAAAATGATAGCGTTAAATCAGTAAGAGACATCATTGATCACACCATATCTAGTAAAGTACGATTACGACGTTCGGACACACCATTACGATGTGGTGTTCCGGGTGGCGTGAGTTGCGAAACTATTCCGCATTGTTTCACCAAACTCGTAACTCAAATATTCTCCTCCACGATCAGATTGTAGGAATTTTATTTTCTTGTTACGATGATTTTCAACTTCACTCTGAAATTCTTTGAACTTTTCAAATGTTTCAGACTTATGTTTCATTAAGTAGATATACCCATATCTGCTTAAGTCATCTGTGAAGGTGAGAAAATAATGATATCCGCCACGAGCCTCAACATTCATCGGACCACATACATCTGTATGTATGATTTCCAACAAATCTGTTGCTCTCTCCATAGTACCGGAGAATGGTGTTTTGGTCATCTTGCCCATAAGGCACGGTTCGCAAGTACCAAGTGATTCATAATCAAGTGGTTCCAAAAGTCCATCAGTATGGAGTTTCTTCATGCGCTTTACACCGATATGACCTAAACGGCAGTGCCACAAATAAGTTGCACTATCATTATCAACTCTGCATCTTTTGGCTTCAACATTATGAATATGTGTGTCACTACTATCGAGATTTAATAAGAATAGACCACTCTTCAAGGGTGCATGACCATAAAAGATAATACTCATATAAATAGAACAACCATTATTCTTTGATTTAAATGAATAACCGTCTCGCATCAAACAAGATCCAGATATAATGTTCATGCTCAATGCTGGCACCAAATAACAATTATTTAGGTCTAATACTAATCCCGAAGGTAGATGTAGAGGTAGCGTGCTGACCGCGATCACATCGACTTTGGAACCATTTCCCACGTGCATCGTCACCTCGTCCTTAGCCAATCTTCGCTTAATCCGTAGTCCCTGTTTCGAGTTGCAAATATTAGCAACAGAACCAGTATCAAATACCCAGGTGCTACTGCGAGCATTAGTAAGGTACACATCAATAACATGTATATCATATATACCTTTGTTCACCTTGCCATCCTTCTTATCTGCCAAATACTTGGGGCAGTTCCGCTTCCAGTGACCAGTCTGCTTGCAGTAGAAGCACTCAGTTTCAGGCTTAGGTCCAGATTTGGGTTTCTTCTCATGAGCAGCAACTTGCTTGCTGTTCTTTTTGAAGTTCCCCTTCTTCTTCCCTTTACCCTTTTTCTTGAAACTAGTGGTCTTGTTGACCATCAACACTTGATGCTCCTTCTTGATTTCTACCTCCGTAGCTTTCAGCATTGCAAAGAGCTCGGGAATTGTCTTGTCCATCCCTTGCATATTATAGTTCATCACGAAGCTCTTGTAGCTAGGTGGAAGTGATTGGAGAATTCTGTCAATGACGCAATCATCTGGAAGATTAACTCCCAATTGAATCAAGTGATTATTATACCCAGACATTTTGAGTATATGTTCACTGACAGAACTGTTCTCCTCCATCTTGCAGCTATAGAACTTATTGGAGACTTCATATCTCTCAATCCGGGCATTTGCTTGAAATATTAACTTCAACTCTTGGAACACGTCATATGCTCCATGACGTTCAAAACGTCGTTGAAGACCCGATTCTAAGCCGTAAAGCATGGCACATTGAACTATCGAGTAGTCATCAGCTTTGCTCTGCCAAACGTTCTTAACGTCGTCAGTTGCATCAGCAGCAGGCCTGGCACCCGGTGGTGCTTCCAGGACGTAACTTTTCTGTGCAGCAATGAGGATAATCCTCAAGTTACGGACCCAGTCCGTGTAATTGCTACCATCATCTTTCAACTTTGCTTTCTCAAGGAACGCATTAAAATTCAACGGAACAACAGCACAGGCCATCTATCTACAATCAAACATAAACAAGCAAGATACTATCAGGTACTAAGTTCATGATAAATTTAAGTTCAATTAATCATATTACTAAAGAACTCCCACTTAGATAGACATCCCTCTAATCCTCTAAGTGATCACGTGATCCAAATCAAATAAACCATGTCCGATCATCATGTGAGACGAAGTAGTTTCATTGGTGAACATCACTATGTTGATCATATCTACTATATGATTCACGCTCGACCTTTCGGTCTCTGTGTTCCGAGGCCATATCTGTATATGCTTGGCTCGTCAAGTATAACCTGAGTATTCCGCATGTGCAACTGTTTTGCACCCGTTGTATTTGAACGTAGAGCCTATCACACCCGATCATCACGTGGTGTCTCAGCACGAAGAACTTTCGCGACGGTGCATACTCAGGGAGAACACTTCTTGATAATTAGTGAGAGATCATCTTAAAATGCTACCGTCAATCAAAGCAAGATAAGATGCATAAAAGATAAACATCACATGCAATCAATATAAGTGATATGATATGGCCATCATCATCTTATGCTTGCGATCTCCATCTTCGAAGCACCGTCATGATCACCATCGTCACCGGCGTGACACCTTGATCTCCATCGTAGTATCGTTGTTGTCTCGCCAATCTTATTCTTCTACGACTATCGCTACCGCTTAGTGATAAAGTAAAGCTTTACAGGGCAATTGCATTGCATACAATAAAGCGACAACCATATGGCTCCTGCCAGTTGCCGATAACTCGGTTACAAAACATGATCATCTCATACAATAAAATTTAGCATCATGTCTTGACCATATCACATCACAACATGCCCTGCAAAAACAAGTTAGACATCCTCTACTTTGTTTGTTGCAAGTTTTACGTGGCTGCTACGGGCTTAAGCAAGAACCAATCTTACCTACGCATCAAAACCACAACGATAGTTTGTCAAGTTAGTACTGTTTTAACCTTCGCAAGGATCGGGCGTAGCCACACTCGGTTCAACTAAAGTTGGAGAAACTGACACCCGCCAGCCACCTGTGTGCAAAGCACGTCGGTAGAACCAGTCTTGCGTAAGCGTACGCGTAATGTCGGTCCGGGCCGCTTCATCCAACAATACCGTCGAACCAAAGTATGACATGCTGGTAAGCAGTATGAATTATATCGCCCACAACTCATTTGTGTTCTACTCATGCAAATAACATCAACACATAAAACCTGGCTCTATACCACTGTTGGGGAACGTAGTAATTTCAAAAAAATTCCTACGCACACGCAAGATCATGGTGATGCATAGCAACGAGAGGGGAGAGTGTTGTCTACGTACCCTTGTAGACCGAAAGCAGAAGCGTTATGACAATGCGGTTGATGTAGTCGTACGTCTTCACGGCCCGACCGATCAAGCACCGAAACTACGGCACCTCCGAGTTCTAGCACACGTTCAGCTCGATGACGATCCCCGGACTCCGATCCAGCAAAGTGTCGGGGAAGAGTTCGGTCAGCACGACGGCGTGGTGACGATCTTGATGTTCTACCGCCGCAGGGCTTCGCCTAAGCACCGCTACAATATTATCGAGGAGTATGGTGGAGGGGGGCACCGCACACGGCTAAGAGAACGATCACGAAGATCAACTTGTGTGTCTAGAGGTGCCCCCCTGCCCCCGTATATAAAGGAGCAAGGGGGGAGGCCGGCCGGCCCTTGGGGCGCGCCAAGGAGGAGGAGTCCTCCTCCTAGTAGGAGTAGGACTCCCCTCTTTCCTACTCCTACTAGGAAGGGGAAAGGAAGGGGGAGAGGGAGAAGGAAAGGGGGGTGCCGCCCCCCCCCCTCTCCTAGTCCAATTCGGACCAGAGGGGAAGGGGGCGCATGGCCCACCCTGGCCGCCCCTCTCTCTCTCCACTAGGGCCCATAAGGCCCATTACTTCTCCCGGGGGGGTTCCGGTAACCCTCCGGCACTCCGGTTTTCTTCGAAATCACCCGGAACACTTCCGGTGTCCGAATATAGCCGTCCAATATATCAATATTTATGTCTCGACCATTTCGAGACTCCTCGTCATGTCTGTGATCACATCCGGGACTCCGAACAAACTTCGGTACATCAAAATGTATAAACTCATAATGAAACTGTCATCGTAACGTTAAGCGTGCGGACCCAACGGGTTTGAGAACAATGTAGACATGACCGAGACATGTCTCCGGTCAATAACCAATAGCGGAACCTGGATGCTCATATTGGCTCCCACATATTCTACGAAGATCTTTATCGGTCAGACCGCATAACAATATACTTTGTTCCCTTTGTCATCGGTATGTTACTTGCCTGAGATTCGATCGTCGGTATCTCAATACCTAGTTCAATCTCGTTACCGGCAAGTCTCTTTACTCGTTTCGTAATACATCATCTCGCAACTAACTCATTAGTTGCAATGCTTGCAAGGCTTATGTGATGTGCATTACCGAGAGGGCCCAGAGATACCTCTCTGACAATCGGAGTGACAAATCCTAATCTCGAAATACGCCAACCCAACATGTACCTTTGGAGACACCTGTAGAGCTCCTTTATAATCACCCAATTACGTTGTGATGTTTGGTAGCACACAAAGTGTTCCTCCGGCAAACGGGAGTTGCATAATCTCATAGTCATAGGAACATGTATATGTCATGAAGAAAGCAATAGCAACATACTAAACGATCGGGTGCTAAGCTAATGGAATGGGTCATGTCAATCACATCATTCCCCTAATGATGTGATCCCGTTAATCAAATGACAACACATGTCTATGGTTAGGAAACATAACCATCTTCGATTAACGAGCTAGTCAAGTAGAGGCACACTAGTGACGTTTAGTTTGTCTATGTATTCACACAAGTATTATGTTTCCAGATAATACAATTCCAGCATGAATAATAAACATTTATCATGATATAAGGAAATAAATAATAACTTTATTATTGCCTCTAGGGCATATTTCCTTCATTTGCTACTGCCGAGTTACTAGTTCCTGCTCCTGGCGTGTTAAAGAGATTCCTTGCCTCATAAACCGAAGGCAGACGAGTCTGATGCCTCCTCCTCATGATTTCATTGGAAGCATTCTGATTTAACATGAGCCGGTAAGATTGTGACTGAATCCGTTGTGCCTGAGCATCCAAAGCGGCCCGCTCCTCGGCCATCCTGGTATTTTATGCGTTTAGCCCCTCCTTGGCCTGTGCTATCTCATCACGCACTTCGGTGATTGCCGCATTATGTTGATCTTGATCCACCGGGTTAACCACCGCTGTTAACAGTGCTGTCAGCTTATCCAGTAAGTCTGTTAAGACTTGATCCGGTGGGCGCTCAGGGCCTCTTGCCCCGGCAGCCGCTGCCGCTGCTGACCGGTAAATCAACTCTGCTGCCGTTGATAAATGTTGCACGGGCTGTGTACCGGCCATGAAGATTGCAACCCGGTTCGGCGGCTCACATGGGTCTGGAATACTGTCGCCATCGGAACATCCCCCAAGCCGGCCGTCTGGCAGTTGATACGATGACTTTGTCTCACCGGTGGTTGACTCGCCATCAGAGTAAACGATGGTCTCACCACCAGATGTCGATCTGTCCTCAGATTCCACTCCATGGATAAATCCCACAAAGGCATGATTCATGGCAGGCCGAACCCGGGCGGGTCTCGCACGCTGAGCCGTCTCAATGATGTCGGTGTAGATGTCTGGCTCAGGGCCCGGTTCGCCGATATTGCTAATGAAGACGTGAATTCCGCCGAAGGGGACCCGATACCCGTACTCAATTGAGTCGGCCTCGGGGTCCCAGCCTGCGTCGTTGATGTAGATCTTGCCGTGATGACTCTTGGTCATCTAGCCCACAGCGTATCCCTTTACCCCTTCGACGTTGCCCTCTAAGAACTTGAAACCATCGTGCGATAGCCCCACGGTGGGCGCCAACTGTCGTGGAATTGTCACGAAAGATGTCCTAGTGTGAGGACTTAGTCATGGAGCCATTGCCATGAGGTTAGCTTAAAGGGGTTAATCAGGACAAAGGACACGAGGACTTTATACTGGTTCAGCCCCTTACGATGAAGGTAAAAGCATAGTCCAGTTTGTAGATGGTATTGCTAGGGTTTCGATGAGCAGGGAGTGAATACGCTTGACCCAGCTCTCGATCTGTTGTTTCTTGTCCTAAGCCGCAGCTAGGTCGTCCCCTTATATACATGGGTTGACGCCCTAGCGGACTACAGAGTCCCGGCCGGCTTATACAATGTGTCCGGCTCGGTGACCTTTCTTACATGCCTTACAATACAAGTTTACATACATGGCAGTTTATATCTATGGGCCTTAAGCCGCCTTCGGGTCTGGGCCCTCTACCAAGCCTATCTATGAACCGCCATATGATCTTGGGCTTCATTATGATGAATCGTCATAGGGATAACCCGGCCCCTCCTGGGCGGGTCATACCTAATAGTTATATCCCCAACACCCGCCGCGAGCCTCAACACTCATTGGACCGTACACATCAATATGTATTATTTTCAACAAGTCTGTAGCTCGCACCATTGTTCTGAAGAACGGAGTCTTAGTCATCTTGCCCATGAGGCATGGTTCGCAAACATCAAGTGATTCATAATCAAGTGATTCCAAAAACCAATCAGTATGGAGTTTATTCATGCGCTTTACACCAATATGACCTAAACGGCAGTGCCACAAATAAGTTGCACTATAATTATTAACTTTGCATCTTTTGGCATCAATATTATGTGTATCATTGTGATCGAGATTCAGTAAACCATTTACATTGGATGTAAGACCATAGAAGGTTTTATTCATGTAAATAGAACAACAATTATTCTCTGATTAAAATGAATGACCGTATCGCAATAAACATGATCCAATCATATTTATGCTCAACACAAACACCAAATAACATTTATTTAGTTCCAATACTAATCCCGAAGGAAAAGGGATTGTGCGATGGTGATCTTAACAACCTTGGAATCACTTCCAACTCACATCATCACCTCGCCCTTAACTAGTCTCTGTTTATTTTGCAACTCCTGTTTCGAGTTACTACTCTTAGCAACTGAACCAGTATTAAATACTGAGGGGTTGCTATAAACACTAGGAAAGTACACATCAATAACACGTATATCAAATATACCTTTGTTCACTTTGCCGTCCTTCTTATCCGCCAAGTATCTAGGGCAGTTCCACTTCCAGTGACCATTTCCTTTGCAGTAGAAGCACTCAGTTTCAGGCTTGGGTCTAGCTTTGGGCTTCTACATGGGAGTGGCAACTTGCTTGCTGTTCTTCTTGAAGTTCCCTTTCTTTCCCTTGCCCTTTTACTTGAAACTAGTGGTCTTGTCAACCATCAACACCTGATGCTTTTCTTGATTTCTACCTTCGCTGATTCCAGCATCGCGAAGAGCTCAAGAATCGTTTCCGTCATCCCTTACATATTATAGTTCATCACGAAGTTCTAATAACTTGGTGATAGTGACTAGAGAACACTGTCAATCACTATCTTATCTGGAAGATTAACTCCCACTTGATTATTGTAGTACTCAGACATTCTGAGCACATGCTCACTGGTTGAGCTATTCTCCTCCATCTTGTAGGCAAAATACTTGTCAAAGGTCTCATACCTCTCGACTCGGGCATGAGTCTGAAATACAAATTTCAGCTCTTGGAACATCTTATATTCTCCATGGCATTCAAAACATTTTTGAAGTCCCGGTTCTAAGCCGTAAAGCATGGTGCACTAAACTATCAAGTAGTCATCATACCGAGTTTTTCCAAACGTTCATAACGTCTGCATCTGCTCCTGCAATAGGTCCGTCACCTAGCGGTGCATCAAGGACATAATTCTTCTGTGCAGCAATGAGGATAATCCTCAGATCACGGACCTAATCCATATCATTGCTACTATCATATTTCAACTTATTGTTCTCTAGGAACATATCAAAAATAAACGGGGAGCTACATCGCGAGCTATTGATCTACAACATAGATATGCTAATACTATCAGGACTAAGTTCATGATAAATTAAAGTTCAAGTAATCATACTACTAAAGAACTCCCACTTAGATAGACATCCCTCTAGTCATCTAAATGATCACGTGATCCATATCAACTAAACCATGTCCGATCATCACGTGAGATTGAGTAGCTTTCAATGGTGAACATCACTATGTTGATCATATCTACTATATGATTCACGTTCGACCTTTTGGTCTTAGTGTTCGAGGCCATATCTGCATATGCTAGGCTCGTCCAGTTTAACTCAAGTATTCTGCATGTGCAAAACTGGCTTGCACCCGTTGTATGTGAACGTAGAGCTTATCACACTCGATCATCACGTGGTGTCTCAGCACGAAAACTGTCGCAATGGTGCATACTCAGGGAGAACACTTATACCTTGAAATTTTAGTAAGGGATCATCTCATAATGCTACCGTCGTACTAAGCAAAATAAGATGCATAAAAGATAAACATCACATGCAATCAAAATATGTGACATGATATGGCCATCATCATCTTGTGCCTTTGATCTCCATCTCCAAAGTACTGTCATGATCTCCATCGTCACCGGCATGCCACCATGATCTCCATCATCTTGATCTTTATCAACGTGTCGTCACATGGTCGTCTCGCCAACTATTGCTTTTGCAACTATTGCTATCGCATAGCGATAAAGTAAAGCAATTATATGGCGCTTGCATCTTATGTAATAAAGAGACAACCATAAGGCTCCTGCCAGTTGCCGATAACTTTAACAAAACATGATCATCACATACAACAATTTATATCTCATCACGTCTTGACCATATCACATCACAACATGTCCTGCAAAAACAAGTTAGACGTCCTCTACTTTGTTGTTGCAAGTTTTACGTGGCTGCTACGGGCTTCTAGCAAGAACTGTTCTTACCTATGCATCAAAACCACAATGATTTTTCGTCAAGTGTGCTGTTTTAACCTTCAACAAGGACCGGGCGTAGTCACACTCGATTCAACTAAAGCTGGAGAAACAGACACCCACTAGCCACCTCTGTGCGAAGCACGACGGTAGAACCAGTCTCATGAACGCGGTCATGTAATGTCGGTCTGGGCCTCTTCATCCAACAATACCATCAAATCAAAGTATGACATGCTGGTAAGCAGTATGACTATTATCGCCCACAACTCTTTGTGTTCTGCTCATGCATATAACATCTACGCATAGACCTGGCTCGGATGCCACAGTTGGGGAACGTAGTATTTCAAAAAAATTACCTACGATCACGTAATCTAGGAGATGGATAGCAACGAGCGGGGAGAGTGTGTCTACGTACCCTCGTAGACCGAAAGCGGAAGCGTTTAGTAACGCGGTTGATGTAGTCGAACGTCTTCGCGATCCAACTGATCCAAGTACCGAACGTACGACACCTCTGCGTTCAGCACACGTTCAGCTCAATGACGTCCCTCGGGCTCTTGATCCAGTTGAGGCCGAAGGAGAGTTCTATCATCACGACGGCGTGGCGACGGTGATGGTGAAGTTACCGTCGTAGGGCTTCACCTAAGCACTACGATGATATGATCGAGGTGTGTAACTGTGGAGAGGGGCACCGCACACGGCTAAGACAAATCTTGGAGTGCCTTTGGGGTGCCCCTGCCCACGTATATAAAGGAGGGAGGAGGAGGAGGCCGGCCTAGGAGGGGCGCGCCTATAGGGGGAGTCCAACTAGGATTCCCAATCCTAGTTGGAGTCCCCTTCCTTTTCCAACAGGGGAGAGAGGGAAGGAGTAGGAGAGGGAGAAAGAAAGAAAAGGGGGCGCTGCCCCCTCCCTAGTCCAATTCGGACTCACCATGGGGGGGCGCACGGCTACCCCTTGAGGCCCTTCTCTCCTTTCCCGTATGGCCCATTAAGGCCCACTACTTCCCCCGGCGAATTCCCATAACTCTCCGGTACTCCGAAAAATACCCGAATCACTCGGAACCTTTCCGATGTCCGAATATAGCCTTCCAGTGTATCGATCTTTATGCCTCGACCATTTCGAGACTCCTCGTCATGTCCGTGATCTCATCCGGAACTCTGAACAACCTTCGGTACATCAAATCACATAACTCATAATACAAAATCGTCATCGAACATTAAGCGTGCGGACCCTACGGGTTCGAGAACTATGTAGACATGACCGAGACACATCACCGGTCAATAACCAATAGCGGAACCTGGATGCTCATATTGGCTCCTACATATTCTACGAAGATCTTTATTGGTCACACCGCATAACAACATACGTTGTTCCCTTTGTCATCGGTATGTTAATTGCCCGAGATTCGATCGTCGGTATCATCATACCTTGTTCAATCTCGTTACCGGCAAGTCTCTTTACTCATTCCGTAATGGATCATCCCACAACTAACTCATTAATCACATTGCTTGCAAGGCTTATAGTGATGTGCATTACTGAGAGGGCCCGGAGATACCTCTCCGATACATGGAGTGACAAATCCTAATCTCGATCTATGCCAACCCAACAAACACCTTTGGAGACACATGTAGAGCATCTTTATAAGCACCCAATTATGTTGTGATGTTTGATAGCACACAAGGTGTTCCTCCGGTATTTGTGAGTTGCATAATCTCATACTCAGAGGAACATGTATAAGTCATGAAGAAAGCAATAGCAATAAAACTAAACGATCATAATGCTAAGCTAACGGATGGGTATTGTCCATCACATAATTCTCTAATGAGCTGATCCCGTTCATCAAATGACAACACATGTCTATGGTCAGGAAACATAACCATCTTTGATTAACGAGCTAGTCAAGTAGAGGCATACTAGGGACACTCTGTTTTGTCTATGTATTCACACATGTACTAAGTTTCTGGTTAATACAATTCTAGCATGAATAATAAAAATTTATCATGATATAAGAAAATATAAATAATAACTTTATTATTGCCTCTGGGGCATATTTCCTTCATCGTTGCCCCTCGGAGTCTAGTGAAGACAGAGTTTTCCCTACGTTTCTTTTCGGTGGATTTGAGTCGTAGGAAAGTCGTACTATTAAGAGGGGGTCCGCTTTGGAAAGTTTTGGGTGGAATCATCACGTACACGTCTATTCCTTCTGCACCACCTTTCCTTTGCCTCTTTGGAGCAACCACCGTTTATCCGTGTCTCTGCAAAATGAAGGACTCGTAGTGATTATTGTGTTGTGGCATGCGGTAGTACTGCTCATGGGAGCAGTAGTACCGTAGAGACCCACGGTAGTACCGGCCGGGGTTGCGGTAGTACTGCAGGCCCTTGCGGTAGTACCGCTCCCCAGGCGTGGTAGTACCGTGGCCTCGGGCCGGGCACAGCAGCATGATCGGAAGTAGGGGCGGATGTAATTTTTTACATCCGCACCCTACGCGGTAGTACCGCTCCCTGTATGCGGTAGTACCGTGTCGGAGTTTTGCACTGATCAATACTCAGCGGAAGTAGCCACGGATGTATTTTTATTTGTCTGTGCCTTCCCAGCGCAGACAAACCCTGCCTTGCGGTAGTACCGCAAGGGCGGTTCTACCTCTCTTTGCTTCAATGGAATAGGGCTGGTCTAGCTCCTGTCGCGCAAGCGGTAGTACCGTTGTGCCCCACGGTAGTACCGCAGGCCCTTGCGGTAGTACCGCATGTCGCTGGCTGAGTAAATGGGTAACGGTTGGATTTGTCCTATTTCTATATAAGGGGAGTCTTCTTCTTCGAGTTGTCTACCTCTTCCATCCCCAAGCTCCATTGTTGCTCTAAGCTCCATTTTCGCCCGATCTCTCTCCCTAGCCAATCAAACTTGTTGATTCTCTAGGAATTGGTTGAAAAGGCCTCGATCTACACTTCCACCAAGAGAAATTTGATTCCTCCCCCCCCCCCCACTAATCCCTTGCGGATCTTGTTACTCTTGAGTGTTTGAGCACCCTAGGGTGGTTGAGGTCACCGCGGAGCCATAGTCCATTGTGGTGAAGCTTCGTGGTGTCGTTGGGAGCCTCCAATTAAGTTGTGGAGATTGCCCCAACCTTGTTTGTAAAGGTTCGGTCGCCGCCTCCAAGGGCACCAATAGTGGAATCACGGCATCTCGCATTGTGTGAGGGCGTGAGGAGAATACGGTGGCCCTAGTGGCTTCTTGGGGAGCATTGTGCCTCCACACCGCTCCAACGGAGACGTACTTCCTCTCAAAGGGAAGGAACTTCGGTAACACATCCTCGTCTCCACCGGCTCCACTCTTGGTTATCTCATACCTTTACTTGTGCAAGCTTATATTGTGCTGCATCCCTTGCTTGCTGTGTGCTTTTTGTTGTTGCATCATATATGTTGCTCACCTAGTTGCATATCTAGACAACCTACTTTGATGCAAAGTTTTAATTGGTAAAAAAAGCTAAAAATTGTTAGTTGCCTATTCACCCCCCCCCCCTAGTCAACTATATCGATCCTTTCAACTGATCAACTAGGGGTAAATATATGAGTTGCAACAACAAAAAAACAGAGCAAGAGGGGGAATTTGGGCAAAAGAACCGAGGTTGGGGCTACAAGTTATGAGGACAAGTGAAATTCTGCGTGTTAGGGAAAATTTAGATAAGTGAGATTGACAATAAAAGAACGAATTTTACACCCGAGAACAATATGCTACTCACAACTTAGGTCGTACTAAGTTGTTTCTGTTTTGGTGCAGAATATGTATATCCATATTTTCCACCTATTTATCCTATTAATTTTAAATAATGGCATGAGCTTGGAGCGACTGCATACCACACAGGAGACAACATAAATGCGCAGAATTGACCATAAATAAATATACCGTTAATTCTCTAGACAAAAAACATCTAACATAATTTAGAATAGTAAGACTGACAATTGCGCAAGGATTCAAAATAGGTAAATGCCCCCCCCCCCCAAAGGTAAATGTTCGGAATCGCTGGGTGATGATGCACTCGTGTCGAGCACTGCTCTTGCGCGCAATGTGCCTCCATGGCCCTGTACTCACTCTTTCCTTATCATCTCTAGAAGAATCTGGTCCACATATTTTTCTTTCCCCGTCAGGCGCTTGCCCGGTTCTTCCTCAACTCTTCTTCTTCTTCTCACCACCTCTCTTCTCACATCCACCTTAATGCAACATCGAGGTGAACAAGTCACGTTGCAAGACTATGTCGTTGTCACACTCCCTACCCGTTAGTTTAGTTTCTGTACGCCTTGATACTACACGGCATGAACTCACCGAAACTTATGGGTCGAGGGTAAATAGATGAATTCCAAAAAAACGAGAGGGGGGAATAAGAGCAAAAGAACTGATGTTGAGGCCATGAGTTTTGATAAAAATGTGAATTTTCGCATGTGTCGGGAAGAAAAATTAGAACTACGAGGCTGAGAAGAAAAAACCATATAACACATGAGAACAACATGGCACTCACAACCCAGGCCGTACAACCTAGTTTTGTTCTTGTACAAAACATGTGTATCCATACTTCTCATCAAGTATTGCAATATGTACATGTCATATGTTAGAACAAATGGGGGGATTCCCACCTTTCTCTTTCTCTCTCCTCCACCCCTCTCTGTTCTCAACTCCTGTCCTCACCCCCTCCCAGACAACGCCCTCTCCACTTCACCTCCGTTGGCTTGTCCAGTTAGAAAGGAAGGGAATAGTGGCTCGGCCTCGTTCGTTCACTTGTATATCCACTTTGGTTTTCATCCTACATGGCTTGTTTTGGGTGCAAATTGTCCTTTTGGAGGCTCCGACGAGCGTTGTTCGTGATTGTTCTTGGTGCTGCTACAACCCTGTCCTCTCTCGGCTTCAACTCCACCAAAGATTTGTCAAGTAACGCCCTCTCCAATAACCTCCCTAGTTCTATGCTTCCTGGATCTAGTCTTTACTCTTCCCTTTTGACCATCGGATGGGGATTGAACGTTGGACCGATGTCGAAAGTTCGTGGTCATCCTTCTTCGAGTCCAATAAACCCCTTCTTACCCTTTCCGATCTCGCTAGATTATGTCCACAAAATCCTTTATTTTCAACAAGCCTATTGTGTTAGTGCTTATCTCTCATCTTCTCTCGGATCTGAGCGGGTCGGTCTGGAGATATTGTAGGCTATTATTTCCTTCTCATGGAGCGGTTCCCTTCACCTCCGGTGATGTTTTTCTTTCTCGGCTCATGCTTCATAGGGAAACATTCCTTTGTCAAGTCTGAGATCAATTGGGTTTTGCCATCCCATGGACCATGGACGAGATACAACATAGACTATGCATACAAACCCATGTCAAATTTGATTTGCCGAAAAATATGTCGCAAATTATGCAGTCAAAAACATATAACCCTAAGTTTGAAGGATACGACTTATACTTGGGCAAGGGGTAGTTAGGCAGTGTTTGAAATAGGTAAATATTTGGAATCACTAGGGCGATGGCGTTATCGCGTCGACGACCGCCCGTGGACACCATGTGCCTTGGTGGAACCCATGCATAGTCTTTCCTTATCCCTCCCTGGCGCGCATCTTTTTCTTTCCCCCCTCAGCCGCTTGACCGACTCTACCCCAACTCTATTTCTTCCATCTCGGCTCTTTTCTCCCATCGACGTCAACGTGAGATCGGGGCACACCAGTGACGTTGCAAGGCTATGTCATTGTTGCAACCCTCTACCCTGAGCCACTGTTGTTGCAACCCTTGGCCAATGAAGTTGCAACTAGCTACCTACAGCACACACACACACACATACCACAGTTGCTACAAACCACCACTCATCGCTGCAACCGCACTACACATGGTTGCAAGTTGCTGCCTTTTATTTTAAACTCGTCATTGCAACTGTACTACGTCTTTCATGAAGTTCATACACAATACACTCTCACTGTCATCAAGTTCATACAAAATACACTCTCAACACTGCAGATAGCAAGTTCAAAAGATCCTGCTCTTCATTGCCATGCGACGAGCTGATCTTCGCAATGTGGTTGGAGCAGACGTGGTCTGAGCATATGGGATAAAAGCTTCCAAGGCAACGGGAACAAAGGAACCGGGCATTCCTCTTGAGTCCATGGCTCGGGCTGCTCATCGGCCGACGGATCATTTGCAGCTCTCTTTTTTGGTGAGAGCTATTGCACTGTTGATGTTCTTGGTTTAGGTGATGATGAGTAGTACGTACGATATTAACGTCTAGAAGTTATGGAATTATGCTATTATTACTTTAAATGTGTGTTTGAAATGAATTTATGTTTAAAAGATGTGTTTGAATTTTTTGTTAAAGACTAAAATTATAGGGGGTCTGCTAGCTGCAAAATAGTGATATCCCTAAAAAAGTAAAGTGGAATAAGGAGCACTTTTGACAGTTTACCCAGAAGAGATCTGCTAGAAATGCCCTTATCTGCCCAATGTACCTACTGATCAAGTGAGTTATGCACTAAAGCTTCTAAAAACACCAAGTTTTGGTGGCCTTGCGCTACGGATTCCTCCGGCCAAACCGCCTGTCTCTGCTCTGGAAGGAGCACAGCGCTTCGAGGTAGTCAGCCTCCCCGAAGTCCGGCCACAGGGTGTCGGTGAAGAAGAGCTCCGAGTAGGCCGACTGCCACAGCAAGAAGTTGCTCAGCCGCAGCTCGCCGCTGGTCCGGATGAGCAGGTCGGGGCACGGGAGCTCGGTGCCGCGGCTCGTCTCCAGCTCGCCGGCGAACAGCGACTCGTCGATGTCCTCCGGCCTGAGCAGCTCGCCGCGCACCTTCTGGGCGAGGCTCCGGCAGGCTTGCACTATGTCCCTTCGCCCGCTGTAGCTGATCGCCAGCGTCAGGTCGAGCTGCAAGTTGTCCCTCGTTGCCTCCTCGGCGTCCCTTGCCGTCCTCCGCAGAGACGCCGGCAGCCTCGAGCAGTCGCCGATCACACGTAGGCGAATTCCGTCCCTGCACAAAACAGTAACCCATCAGTGCTAGAGTAGAAATCGGGCTGTTCTTCAGCCGTAATCTTAGTGGTTATCAGTTAGATTAGTGCGTTAATTCATCTGCCGGAGCCGGCCGGCACATGGAGCGGAGTGCTCGGGTGCATCTTATCAGAATGGCAATAGAGACGGCCAAAATGTGAGGCCATTAATCTACGGCGGATTGGCTGGCGTGCGTACCTCAAGAACTCGGCGACGCTGTCGTGGATCACCCGCTCGAACAGCCCCATAAGGAAGTCAACCTCCGCCTGCAAATTCCAAGAACCGTCAGGCTCAGGGCGGAGGCCGGAGGGAGCCGGCAAAAACGCGCGCGCGCGCGGCCAGGTCAGGTGTGATGTGCTACCTTGGGGCGGCTCCAGTTCTCGTGGGAGAAGGCGAAGGCGGTGAGCTCGCGGATGCCCCAGGTGCGGGAGAGCCGCACCGTCTCCACCAGCGCGCGCCGCCCGGCCTCGTGCCCGAACGCCGGCGGCATGCCCCGCGCGCGCGCCCACCGCGAGTTCCCGTCCATCACCACCGCCACGTGGCGCGGCAGCGACTCCGGCCGCAGCCCGCGAGGGAGGAGCGACTCGGCGGCCGCGCCGCGCGGGCATGGCTGTGCCGAGCGGCGCGTGCGGCGGGAGGAGGTGGGAAGCTGCGGATGGGTAGCGGCTGGAGACTGGGAGAGCAGCATGGGATTGGGGTCTCTCGGTGGTGTGTCCCGTTGCCGTTGGCTTGGCCGTTGCTTCGAAACCCGAAGGGTCAAGCCACATGTTTAACGTGTAGTTTTGATGAACATATACACTCCTAAAAGCACGTTCGGCTAAGTAATTTCTTTGTTGGAATTGCTAGTCTTAGAGTGCAAGATCCTCATCAAGGATTTATTTACCCAAATGATAAGTGTCATACCAGATGCGTGGCACTCTGGTCTTGATCTTTTTTAATGGCAATTTCAGTCACGCAAGGATTGCAGAATTCAGTGACATATGGTAAGTTTGTGTCAAAAATAAATTGAAGCATAAAATTTTTCATGTTTGACAACTAAAGTTGCCATCCTCGTGTCACTAAACTTGCCATAAAAATGTTCGAAGTTGCCATGTGCTCGTGCCACACGTCAGGTACTTATCAGGGTCCGTTTATGCTTGCTGAACCATTGTGTTGTGCATATTTTTATTTTGTAATCTGTAATGAATTTCTTTTTTGACACAGCCGTAAGCAAAAGTGGGTCAAACAAACATTAAAATAGGGAGAAACAGGTGAAGCAAACGGGATTAAGTGAATTCACCGCAATGCCAAAGGCAGCCTAAATCAAAGTCAAATGGCATGGAAGCCACAAGCAAAACTTAAGGATTTCACGCTTGACCAATACTTAAGGATTTCACGGTGAAATCAAGTTTGAATCCCGCAACAAGATTGGCATTAAAAACCGTGAAATCGAGTTCGAATCTTCCTCACATTGGCATTAAATCCCGCGACAAGATCGATCAACCGTGAAATCCTTAAGTATTGGTCGATTGAGACCTGTTTCCAAAAATGCTCAGGAGACGATGTTTATTTCTAAGTTGGTGATCACACTTGTTGATTCTTTGTCCAACATGGGTTGAGCAAAAAGCAAATTTTAGAAATCATGTGTAGCTTGATGGACTTAGAAATAACTATTTCTCGGTTCACTTAGATCCATGATTGAGACTCCACCTCGCATTCCTCCGCTCCGTCAACTTGAGTCGACGATGCTAGGATGCATGATTAATCTAGAGTCGACGTGGAGTGAAGGCAAGATAAAGCTGAGGACCAGTGACTTAAGTAAAAAATATTACAGGTTTAGGGTTTCAAGCGAGGTTATCGCCACTATCACATAACTAATGATCTCCAAGCATAAAGGGAACCAATTAGACAAAATGGACTCATAGTGGAGATAGTGTCGGAGAGTGTGTGTTTTTCACGGGAAGGTGGGTTGATGCAATGAGTCGTAGGAGCATCTCTAGCAAATCCTATACTAAAGCTACAAAGGTCCTCTCTATCCTATTTTACTTTTTTTAGGAAGATCACTACTCCGGAGCTAGCAGTTCCCCTATTGTATAAATTTTGGTTTCACAAATGTTTAAACCCATTGCTCAAAATATTCTAATAAATTGATCAAATTTTGAACACAAAGTAGAGAATTTGAATACATCACATCACAATTGAACTACAAGCATAAATATAGTTTAACAAATCCATCGGACATAACCATATTTTGCGCCAAAGTCAACGAACGAGCAAGTTCACTCAAAAAACCACCAACACACAGTGGATCAAATGTCATCATAGTTCAAATAGGCTCACACAACACTACTGCCGCCGCCTGAACGATCGCCACCAAACGCCTTGGCCATGATGTTGCCACAAGTAAGCTCCCAAAATCTTCTCTCTATCTTGTCCATCTTGCTAGGATTCATAAACATAACAATACTGTCCCTGGCCACCCTCTTCTCATTTCGCTCGTCAGACACCATTGCTAGCTTTTGCACCTCAATGTCAAGCAATTTCTTGTTCTCCACCTCCTCCATTTCAAGCCTTTTCATCTCAATCTCAAGCCTTTTCTCCTCCGCAAGCACCTTTGTATCCTCAGTTGTGGCCATTGCCCTCCACTTCTCCTCCATGGCCTTCATCTAATAGAACAATTCATATTCTTTTCTTTGCATTCGGTCACCAAAGCACTTTATGAATCCACCATTGCAGTCAACTCTTCCTTGTAAGCTCCAACACCACCGCTCCTCTTGACTTGATTTGCATGCTTTCCTGCATCTAGATGCACAAGAGTAGTAGTCGGGTTCTCTACAAAGTCCTCTCCTTCACTTCAAAATTTCTTTTTATCCACTTGTCATGTCCATCAAGCTCGGTATAGCAATGGTGAAAACCAAACAGTTTGCTATGGTTTTTGTTGTTCCTTTCTTCATAAATAGCTTGCATTGCTTCCTCGTATTGGTAGGTGGGCATTCCACTTGTCGGCTACAAGTTTACTTGCCCCACACAACGGCCCATCGGTTGTGTTGCTCTTGGATGTTACCCCAAAGATGACTAAGAGAACCGATTATGCGGCTAGAGGGGATGGGCGCAATGTTGCTCCTTTGTTTGGTCGACACCGATCGTGGCATCGAGAGAGACGTTGATCCAAGCTTCACACAAAGCTTTGCCTTCATCGATCTTGTAGTTGCCCGTCCTCGGCTTCCTCTTCACTTGACTCTCACCGATCTCCTCGTCCATCATCTCAACATCTCTCGTTTGGTTATATGGCATAGTCATCGCAATGTCATTGAGCCCAAGTGTGTGACTTGAATTCAATTCATTCATGAAATATTGGGCATCATTGTTCATTTGCTCACTACAAAAGTAAAGGAGGAACCTAGCAATCAATACCGAAGAATGCATCAGTATACTAAGCAAAATGCAAACAATAACGAAAAGAGGCATTTTTTACCTTTTGGGCATTTCCTCGAGCATGTCGTCGTCGCAGGTCGTAGCATTCGAATCCATCCCATCCTCGGCCGCCTGCGGTGGAGGGGTTGCCGGTGTGGCAACAAGAGGTGGGGTAGCAGTCGTCGGAGCCGCAGCAAGTCGAAGGGGGAAGCAATAGGCGGCCACATTCTTCTTTTTCTTCGCCAGTGTCACCACGTTGACTGTCACCTTTTCCATTGGCTGACGGAGGGACTGTCAACGACCGTCGTCGACGCTTTGTTGCCAATGAGATTTCTCTCCTGATGCTGCCTTTTTGGTGGCTGCACTGCCGAATTCATGGCCATCGATGGGTCTCCGACGCCGGCGCTAGTGTCCAAGGGTGCGGCGAGGGAGTCAGCCGAGCTGACGCAAACTAAAATTGAGAGAGAGGGAGGAAAGCTTTGGGGGGGGGGGGGGGTTTCAAAAACTCAAATTTAGTAAAGTTTTGTGTTTAGGGGGTCTACTGGTTGGCTCTTTTTGGCCCAAATATCACTTTTGCTCCTCAATTTTCAGTTTCAGGATATTTGTTAGAGATGTCCCAGGACAAGGTGTTAGGGCTAGGAGTTTTTTTTTAGGAAGGGCTGGAGGTTTAGTGCGAGCAATGAAATTGAATCCAACAACTCCCTCAAAAAAAAGTTGAATCCAACAGCAACAAGTGAACAAGTAAGCCAAAAGGTGACGCTAGTGGAGACATCAAATGGTTGGTGTTGGGGTGGTTGGATTGTAACGAAACAGGGGGGCGGGTGATTGGATTAAATAGATCGAACTGGAACATCTTGGCCTTGATCTTTTCCATGCGGACAGGCAGTTAAAGCACGCACTGCGCGTTGCGCAATGAAATGGGGGCAGCCAGCTCGTGCTAATCTGCAGACTGGTCATACGTTTGCCATTTCCGTTCCTTTCTGAAACTGCACGATAGTACAATGCCACCAATAAAGCATTGTTATTACAAGCTTAAAAAGGACAAAGGTCATGCTCATGCACATGGCAGAAGATCAATCATGTGCAGTTAACTGCCAATCTGCCACCTTCCTGAACTAAATTTGGGTCTCATTTCAAAATATATGCGACGACTTGACAGACGATCAACCGACACAGGTCTACGGCATATGAGAATTGCAACCACGAGTCATGGGATAAGAATAACAGGAGGCCCAGAAGAATTTTCCAGAAACATACTGCTAGAATGCTGAGATAGGAGTAAAGCGAACAGAATAGAGAAAACTAGGATGGGGATACTGTTCCGGCGTTCCTTGAAGCGACTGTAGGACTAGTTGGGTTGCCTATAATTTGAGATCTGTCTCCTTTGTCACCACTCAGCAGACATGTGATGTTCGGTAGTACTACTATCATATGAAAACTGCAAAACAGGTTGTACGAAGAAATTATTGTGACCCCCGGCTTTCGAGAGAGAGAGAGAGAGGGTCGCCATGCATTCTGAAGGAGCCCCTGAAGAAATCCACTGGCAGACACAAATGTGTTAATTGTTGGTATCATCAGTACAAAAGAATGTTACATGCACACACAGTGGGGGACTTACGGAGACTTTAATCAACTATTCCACGTTTCTGTTGGGCGTCCATGGCGAACCTGGAGACCAGATTCCATACACGGTTCACAACTCCATGCGACATGATGGAAAATGCATCTTTTGCAGCTCCTTGACGTGCTTCTAGAGCTTTGGAATCGCTAAGCAGTTCTTTTAGCACCTCCAGCAGTTCAGCTTCTCCTGTCAACTGGCAAGAACATTGGCATCAGTTTTCTAGCTGGAGTGGGAGGAGTGAAAAGACCAGCCTTCACCGATAGGCCCGATCACAAGATCTTGTGCCTAAAGAGCAGTCTATGGGCTTTTACCCTGTTATTAAACATTAATATTACTTCCTAACAAATTTCCCAAATAGAAAGAAAGCCAACCAAGAAAGTACCACTATGCATGATCGAACTACCCTCGGCATTGATTAGTGGTGTGCAGGAGCAAGTCATTCAATAAACAATGCAAATGATGCGCCATAGTTATGTTTCAGTAAAGGGACCCCTTAAATAAATGGGAAGTTACAGAACAACTTGTCACCTGCTTGACAGCTAGAGGATTTATTTGCCACATTTCAACCAGCATATGATAGAAATGTCCAACATGGGGACCTGAAAGCCAGTGCAAATCGTCAAACTCTATACGCTCTGATTTGGCCAAAGAAACGATGCAAGCTCAAATAGGTAGATACCTTTGCCTTACCAGTTAGAACAGCACAACCAGCTGCAGCAGCCTCGGAAAAATTATGGCCAGACAAGCTAGGTAAAAATGAGCCTCCCACAACTGCTATTGGAGTGACCCTGTAGAGCATTCTTAATTCCCCTGCTTACCATCATATTTTCTGCCATTAACTAATAGTTCAAACGGATATACATAATCTGCACAGAAATAATGCACAAACTTTCCGATGGAGAGATTACACAAACCTAGAGTATCAACCACGTATACCCTAGTGTTTATAGACACCAATTCCATTGTTGACCTCAGCACAAAATTGACCTTTTGTTTTTTCAGTGCCTGCAAGAAATTGTATACAAAGATATGGTTCAGGCCTATTGTAGTACCAAGTTTACATTAAAATGTATCACATGCTCTTTATGCTTTAAAAATAATAAAAGAAAGACACTAGAACTACAGGGAGTAGCCTCTTTGTTTGTTTTTCATAAAGAACGAGAGGCAACCCTGAGCTCCCCGTGGAGTTCACAATATGAAAGCAAGTGGGCTGGGCATCCACTGACACACCTAACTAACTTGGCAATGCTCAGTTGTCTGCTTTTCATGCTTTAGAAAAACTATCAAACTTCAAGACGTGCACAGTTCTGTTATTCACAGTACTCGAGCCTTATACAGTAAACAGAGTAACTCCCATAACACTTGCTCCTCATCTTAAGTATATTTACAATCATTTGATTTTTTAATAACCAACAAGATATGATACTTACTTCACTCCAAATTGTAAGCAGTTTAAGCATTTATAGGAAAAGAACTGGTAGCATTTACAAAGCCTAATTAGTATGATTAGATCCATTGTGAAATATATTTCCATATTGTATATAAACTTTTGCTTTACACAACATACATATCGTAAAAAAATACTGTTCAAAGTATCAACTTGGAGAGTCAATGTCTAAAACTACTTACATTTTGGAATGGAGAAAGTATTAGAAAACTGGTAAGTAGCCAAATAACTAACGTTGTACTCGGGAACTGGCTCATACACCAAACAGGGTAAAATAGAAGGGGTACGAAAAGGCACCATTAACATACCAAAGAAACATTCTTGATGTCCTGAGGATGTCTTGGCACGAGAATTAAAAGTAGCGAAGGATACGCCTTGATTAACTCGTCATGAACGCGGAGAATGACTGAAAAACAAAAATAAAGTTAAGGTAGCCTCAAGGAATCGTTTTATGTTGAGAACACTGCCATTATGACCTAGGAAATGAATTCTTTTACGTTGCTTCACAAAAAAACACTGTGCAAGGTCCTTTTCCATGATTGGTGTACTACGAGAATGGTAGGAAAACTGAAGGAAAGGACAGAAGATACGAAATGATAGGCGGGCCCAAGAACAGAGACAACTATAATTATAAATTTTGGCAACCTGGAGAGTACAGAAGTCTTTGTTGACTAGGCAATCTTAAATATATTGAAGGCATATTCCATGAACATAACAGCTCGCAAAGGCAATCTGCTTATCTACTCCCCATTCCTAATCCAAGTCCCCTTCGTAAACAGCTGTCAAACATTTAAAACTTGCAATTCTGACCCCTTGATTGGCCATGTGAAGATTGCATGAATATATTCATCATGTGAGGTATTTTACTTAATGTTGATTTCATGACTTGAATAGCACTTAGCAATGGATAAACTTGTACTTGGAGACTGTAAGGAAGTCAGCAAAGAGGTTAGGCTAGCAGGGGGCCACCATATAGTTGATTGAGCGCACAGTTCACTGGAACGGCAGATGCACAACAAATTATATTGGTGCACTTAATAGCAAAAAGGTGCACTTCTGGTGTGCTTACCTTCCTCTTCACCTCTGTGAATTGAAGCTGCCATCCAGATGGGCCTATCATTGAACTGCCGCTGCAGATCTTTGATTGTATTCAACTCTTTCTCCCGAACCTCAACATCACCGACAGCTAGGTAAATCATGAGTCACAATAAATCACTTCACTTGTGAACAGGGTCATCTTTTCAAGCTCCTGAGATTACCTTTAGAATTGTGCCACTCGTAGGTTCACTACCAAATGTATTCTCAAAAGTCAAAACGATGAATGACTAGAAAAGAAAAAGATAAACAGAAAATACCATATTTTAAATCGCCAGCGAAATGGATTTTGTACGGTGGTGTATGGAGCAACTGAAAACGAACAGCCTGGATGGTACTCTGCACCAGATAAAATGAACGCTGATGGGGGTAACAGTTGTACGACATAAAAGTAGGGCTTAAACCTCTACTACTACTTACCAGTGGGATAACAAGTGATAGTTTAGAGAGCATCAGAGAGACTAATGGTAACCCTAGAGGCACAGACCAACGGTTGAACGACTTCAGTGACATGCGGGCATTTAAAAGAGCCACTGCAATCTGAAAATATGCAGGCCAGTTATGTTCATAACAAACAATTAGCTAGGGAACGATGCAGATACTAATGAACAACACAAGGCAATAAAATCTGCTCATGTACAGCATGCAGGAAGTTTTGAAAAGGCAGCCCAGACTCTAGAAATTGGAATACGGGAAAGATCATTAACAGAGAGCAGGTGATGCACAAGATCATGAATGAACTGCTCACCCCTTTCTCTGCTGCAGACATGATGAGGTTTGGCCACAATTCACTTTCCATGAGAAGTATCAAACTTGGCTTCCAGTATCCAATGAAACTTTCTATTGCGTCAGGACAGTCAAGAGGTGCAAACTACAGACACTCAACAAATGCATCATTAGAATTTAGAAGGACAAACAGGCATAATCACACAATTCACTATCAACGCTCTTATATTTCTTTACAGAGGCAACCTAACAATCAAAAGTAAGTGGACATAACAGAATCTTATGAAGTTTAGGTGGTACAGCCGAACAAAGTAGTATCATTACCAAACAAATTCCATTAGCCATATGTTGAGGCAGAAACAGTTTTCTTGAGAGAGGTGAACAAAGCAATTACAATTACCTCTTCTGGGTGTCGAAATGGTTATATTATCTCTTTTCTACAGATAGTTATATGCATAAGTACCGGATAAGGTTAAGCAACAACGCTACAAAATTAGCACCTTAATTTTTTGAACCTTTTTTAATGATATGACCTACGCGATTGCTAAGCACCTGCATTTTACATAGATGGTTGCATTTTCTCTTAGTTATAAATTTATTCTACAGCTTGTTGAATTATTTTGATGGATTCCCTCATTTCACCAACTCGTACTAAATAGTGAGCTAACGAATCCCGTTCTTTTTGCCACTGAACAGGTATAGTTGCATGCATAAGCACCTGGGAATGCTACAAGGCTACAAGACGAGCTCATTATCTATCATATGTGGCAAGATCAAATGATTTCCTGTTACCAAACGCCTCTTCAATCATCTAAACTAGATATGGCATCACTAAATTAACTCTAGCATACGTTTCGAAATAAATAAAATAACTCTAGCATAACAAGAGAGCTCTGAAGGTGTGGAGCAATCTCCAAACTCACCTGATATATGACAACATCCGGTAGCAAATCCTTTATCACTTCGCTATATCAAACAAAGAAGGGAACTCAAAGCTTGACCACATCTATGTAAATAAAATAGCCCGCTCAAATGCTCAATGGTGATTGTGGGACTCACAAGGCGGAGAGAGTGGTGGTGGTGAGGAGGATAGGGAGGCCGGGATGGAGGCGCGCGCAGTGACGGACGACCGGGAGCGCGGCCATTCCCTCGCCGAGGGAGACGGCGTGGAACCACACGAGCGGCGAGCCTGGCCGAGGCCGCGCGACCGACGGCCGGCCCAGCCGCTCTGGCCAACGTGACCGGTGCTCCAGCCCTCGCAGCCGCCGCCACAGGAGCACCGCCGGCGCCGCCGCGCGGCTCGCCGCCCTGTACAGCTCGTACAGCGCCCGGCCTCCGCGCGCCGCCGACGCCGGCGCATGGGCCGGCCGCATGGTTGGAACCTGGCCGATCCAACGAAAGAGGCAGTGACTAGTGAGCGGGCCGTTACACTTCTAGTGGTTCAATATACAAGCCCAACCTACACGAAAATGACGCGTTCGAAATGTGATTGGGCCCTTCCCGACCCTCCGTAAACTTGTCGTGCTCACGAACAAGAGGTTTACGCAAAAAAAAAGGTTTTACGCTTTCAAAGTTTTTGTCTAAAAAAAAGAAAAAAACGCTTTCAAAGTTCAGAAGATCACATTCTCTCCAGGTTTTTATATTAAAAAAAATTATCTCCAGGTTCCAAAATGGAGAGAGTTCGTGTTTGCTCCCGTCCTTGGACTCAGAATTCATAAACCGTGGAGCATTAGAAAAGATCTAAGAATGCCAAGAAAATAAATCTATTTGAGGGAGAGGTAGATGGGGAGGACAAGAACCCCACACTGCACCCCTCAGAAGAACGCAAATAGGAAGAAGTTAAGAGGAAGAGATGGTCAGGCAGTGGACAGTAATAAAAGTTCTGCAAATGATTTAGGATCGGCGACACCCCTAGAGGGTGATCGCCGGGAGCAATGAAACTCTTGTCATGGAACTGCCGGGGTCTCGGGAATGAACCGGCAGTTCGAGCTTTGCTGGACGTCCAGCGAAGTACCCATCCCGATGTGATGTTCTTGTCGGAGACTCACCTCGATAGCTATCCGGCTGAATGTCTGAGGCGTCGTTTGAAGATGGATCAAAAACTAGTTTGCACTAGTAATGGGAGAAGTGGTGGTTTATTGTTACTATGGAAAAATAATATAGTAGTTCGGAGATTGGGGTTAGACCCCAAGTTTATTGATGTACAGATCACAAGCGATGGAGGTGAACCATGGCGATTGACTGGCATGTATGGGGAATTTCGATGGGAAAATAAGTACTTGACTTGGGACCGTATGCGCCAGCTATCTCAAACAAGTACACTACCATGGTTACTTATTGGTGATCTAAATGAAATTCAATTTCTGCATGAGAAAGAGGGGGGAATCCACGTCCCCAACAGTATATGGTGGCTTTCCAACAAGCGATTGATGATTGTAACCTGCATGATATGGGCTTCGTTGGAGATATATTTACATGGCGCAGAGGAAGGATCCGAGGAAGGTTGGACAGAGGTCTCGTGAACGATGGATGGTCTAGTTTATTTCCCAATGCAAATCTGGAACATTGTAACTTTAACCATTCTGACCATAGACCATTGTTGGTTGACACTGATTTTTATCAAGGAACAACACCGATCCAAGAGAGACCCAAGAGGTTCGAAGCTAGGTGGCTAAGAGAGGCAAATTTTTCTGACTTGGTTCAAGAAATGTGGGATAAGGCAGGAGGTGACCCGAATGTTTCAGGGATTTTTCAGAAGCTCTCCCGTATGCACTCAGAATTTCATTACTGGGATCAACGGGTGTTAAAAAAACCAAAGAAGCGTCTTCGGAAAGCACAACGAGATCTAGAGCAAGTTATGGCTGGACCCATGACGGATGAAAATGAAATAAAAAGAAAGGAGCTGGCTGAATTGATAGAGTATCTGTTAGAACTTGAGGAGATCCAAAGTATGCAGCGATCTCGCGTGGATCGGCTTAGATATGGGGATTGTAATACAACCTTTTTTCAAGCTTTTGCGGCGGCTCGGAGGAAAAGGAACTATATCGAGAAATTGAAAGATAATAATGGCGACATTATGGAAGGTATGGCTGATTTAAATCCTCATATACAAGGTTATTTTGCTAGCCTGTTCATGTCTGCAGTTTAGCATATCGATCCTGCATTACTTCAGAAGGTGCACCGAAAGGTAACAGAACAAATGAACACCATATTGATGGCACCTTTTTTTGCTGATGATGTTCGCAAGGCAGCTTTTAGCATTGGCGATCTAAAGGCTCCGGGCCCAGACGGGCTACATGCAATATTCTTTAAAAAATATTGGCATATCATTGGTGATGAAATTATTTTTGCAGTATTACATGCGATCAACACCAGGCATATTCCAGCAGAATGGAATGATACATCCATTGTCTTGATCCCAAAAGTGGATTCCCCGGAGTTAATACCACAGTTCCGGCCCATTAGCTTATGCAACGTTCTTTATAAAATTATCTCCAAGATGCTTGCATTTCGTCTAAAGAGTATTCTGCCTGATATCATTTCTCCTACACAAAGTGCTTTTGTCCCTGGCAGGATGATCACTGACAATATTCTGGTGGCATATGAATGCATTCAGAAAATTAAGAACACCAAGAACAGTCAGGCTGGGTTATGTGCAGTAAAACTAGACATGCATAAAGCTTATGACAGGGTCGAATGGATCTTCTTAAGGAACATGATGCATAGATTGGGGTTTGATAACAGATGGATTGAGCTTATGATGGCTTGTGTGAGCTCAGTTAGATACAAAGTTCGTTTTAATTCCCAAGAGACAGAGATGTTTATACCTTCGAGGGGACTCCAGCAGGGGGATCCTTTATCTCCTTATTTATTCCTGATTTGTGCAGAAGGCCTATCCAGCATGTTGCAGTATGAAGAAGAAGTTGGTGGCATTGATGGGATTAGAGTGTGCAGGAATGCACCGTCAGTTTCACACCTCTTATTTGCTGACGGTTCTCTAATTCTCATGAGAGCAGATATGTTAAATGCAACTTCCTTACAGCATGTGTTGGACACCTATTGTGAAAACTCGGGACAACTGGTAAGTTTGAATAAATCCAGTGTTTTCTTTAGCCCAAATACTAATATGTAGACAAGAGATGAAATATGTGATGAACTTCATATCACAACACAAGCATTGTCAGATAAATATTTGGGTTTGCCTGCTATGGTTGGCGCTGATAGAAGTGACTGCTTTAAGCATTTTTGTGAGAAAATCAAGAAACCTTTGAAGGGTTGGATGGAGAAACAGTTATCTACAGGAGGGATGGAAATTCTATTGAAAGTTGTTGCACAGGCTATTCCAGTTTTTGCTATGTCTGTATTCTGCATTCCGAAGGGAGTGTGTAAAGATATTACAGATGCGATTGCACAATTTTGGTGGGGAGATGATGAAGAAAATAAAAAGATGCATTGGTTTTCTTGGTGGAAATTATGCATTCCAAAATGTGATGGTGGTATGGGATTCAGGGATCTACACTCCTTTAATTTGGCTTTATTAGCTAAGCAATGTTGGAGACTAATTACAAATCCAGAATCTATTTGTTCCCAAATCTTGAAGGCCAAATACTTCCCATCCACTGATTTACTCTCTGCAGGCCCCAAAAAGGGATCTTCTTTTACATGGCAGAGTATAATTGTGGGACTTGCCACTTTTAAGTGTGGCTATATTTGGCGAATTGGTTCGGGAGAGAAGGTGAATATATGGAATGATCCATGGGTTCCTGCAAGTCCGGACAGGAAGATTTTAACTCCTCGGGGACACACCGTGATATCTAAGGTGGTGGAGCTAATTTATCCAGTTACAGGACAGTGGGATGACGACTTGATCAGAGACATCTTTAACCATGTGGATGTAAAAAGGATTCTGCAGATTCCGATAAACTTTCAAGCCTTTGATGATTTCGTTGCTTGGCATCTTACGAGTTCAGGGATTTTTTCAGTGAGGACTGCTTACCACGAACAACGGGCACATAAATATAGAGGCAAAGTAGGAGATAATATCATGTCCAGTAGTACCAGGCAATCAGCAATATGGAAACACCTCTGGGAGTTGCAAGTTCCACGAAAAGTACAGATTTTTTGTTGGAGAGCGCTCCGAGGAATTGTCCCTCTGAAATCAATATTATCAAATAAACACTTGCCTGTGAGTGGTGTATGTCCGGTTTGCAAGAATGGCCCTGAAGATGTGAGACACCTACTCTTTCAATGCGTACTTGCCAAGAGATTGTGGACTGATCTGGGCCTTATTGATAAGGTAAACAGTGCTTTACACATTGATCGTTCGGGATCGGTAATTTTGGAACATCTACTCATTGAGTCAGACGTTCCCTTGTCAGTTATGCCAAGTCTGAACTGTAAAGAAGTTTTCGCCACCGGATGCTGGTATTTATGGTGGCTACGCAGGCAACATACACATCATGATTCTTGCCCTCCTCCATTCCGGTGGCCTGGTTCGATCTTGGCTATTGTCGGGAACTATATGAAGTCAATTCAAAAGTCAGAGATGAGTGAACATAAGTGGACGAGACCAGAACCCAATTTTGTTAAACTTAATGTTGATGCCTCATTCCATGTAGATGATGGCTTGGGTGCAACAGCGGAAATTTTGCGTGATGCAAGAGGAATATCCATAGCAGCTGAATGTAGACTCATCCAAACGCAGCTGACGCAATGACTGTTGAAGCAATGGCAAGCGCGATGGACTATACTTGGCAAATTCTTTGGGTTTTAACAGAGTTGAAGCAGAATCCGATTCTCCGAATGTGGTGAATTACTGTTAAGGGCGGGCTCAATGGTGGGATGTGGCAGCGGCAATCTTTGCGGAATGCGTTGATATAGCTACGTCAATAGGGAAGGTTGAAAGATCGTCGATGTCGCCTAGAGGGGGGGTGAATATGCGTTTTAAAATAATTACAGTTTAGGCTTTAACAAATGTGGAATAAACCTAGCAGTTAATTTGTCAAGCACAAAACCTAAAACAACTAGGCTCACCTATGTGCACCAACAACTTATGCTAAGCAAGATAAGAAACTATGTGATAGCAAGATATATGACAAGAAACAATATGGCTATCACGGAGTAAAGTGCATAAGTAAAGGGGCTCGGGTAAGAGATAACCGAGGCACGCAGAGATGATGATGTATCCCGAAGTTCACACCCTTGCGGATGCTAATCTCCGTCTGGAGCGGTGTGGAGGCACAATGCTCCCCAAGAAGCCACTAGGGCCACCGTAATCTCCTCACGCCCTCGCACAATGCAAGATGCCGTGATTCCACTAAGAGACCCTTGAGGGCGGTCACCGAACCCGTAAAAATGGCAACCCTTGGGGGCGGTCACCGAACCCGTACACTTTGGTAACCCTTGGGGGCGGTCACCGGTACCCGTCAAATTGCTCGGGGCGATCTCCACAACCTAATTGGAGACCCCGACGCTTGCCCGAAGCTTTACACCACAATGATTGAGCTCCGAACAACACCAACCATCTAGGGCGCCAAGGCACCCAAAAGGAACAAGCTCTAGGGTGCCCAAACACCCAAGAGTAATAAGCTTCTCAAACTTCACTTCCACGTATCACCGTGGAGAACTCAAACCAATGCACCAAATGCAATGGCAAGGGCACACGGAGTGCCCAAGTCCTTCTCTCTAAAATCCCACCGAAGCAACTAATGCTAGGGAGGAAAATGAGAGGAAGAACAAGAAGGAGAACACCAAGAACTCTAAGATCTAGATCCAAGGGGTTCCCCTCACATAGAGGAGAAAGTGATTGGTGGAAATATGGATCTAGATCTCCTCTCTCTTTTTCCTCAAAAACTAGCAAGAATCCATGGAGGGATTGAGAGTTAGCAAACTCGAAGAAGGTCAACAATGGGGGAAGAACACGAGCTCAAAGGATAAGGTTTAATGGGGAAGAAGACCCCCTTTTATAGGAGCTCCCGAATCCAACCGTTATGTGCTCAGTCCGCGCACGAGCGGTACTACCGCTCAGGGGAGCGGTACTACCGCCCGGGAGGTAGAACACGGAGAGCGGAGCGAAACAGAGTGCGTGGCGAAGTCGTATGAGCGGCACTACCGCTGGAGCCAGCGGTACTACCGATGGCTGCAACGGTACTGCCGCTTGGGACAGCGGTACTACCACTTGTGGCGATAAGCGGTACTGCCGCTCCAGCCCGGCGGTACTACCGCTGGGACCGCGCACAATGCCTACCACGAGCACATGGAGAAGGAACAGAGAGGAGGGCCATTGAGCGGCACTAGGAGTGGTGGTAGCCGCGGTACTACCGCACATGAGCGGTACTACCGCTCCTACTGCCGCTGAACCCGACACGAGAAAACCACGTCTCGAGTCAAGGCGGTACCAGCGCGGAACCGGAGTCGTACTACCGCTTATGGCCATGGGCGGTACTACCGCTGTGGGACAGCGGTACTACCGCTTGTGGCGATAAGCGGTACTGCCGCTCCGGCCCAGCGGTACTACCGCTGGCGCCATCCTTAAGCCACTTCCACGAAAGCAAGTAAACTCCACAGAAAACCAGAACTGCCATAACTTTTGCATATGAGCTCTGAATTGAACAAACTCAAGCTTGTTGGATACAAGACGACGAGTAGCATCAAAACAGCCGAGAAGAGGCAGGGGAGGTATGCCAACAAATAGAGTGAAACCTCCAACCGAGAAGAACCGACAAAACCTCCAATATCGAAAACATCATAGAAGATGCATGTGAACTCCGTTTTCGATGAACTCGAGCTTGTCATCAAGATGACCACAAGCTCCAAAACTCACAAAGAGAAGAACCAAACAAGAACCAATAAAGATGATGCAAAGATGCAATGGTTTGAGCTCTCTACGAACGATACGATCAAGCTACTCATCGAGAGCCCCCCTTGATAGTACGGCAATCGATCCTATAACCCGGTCTCCCAACTACCATCATGAGATCGGTAAAATAGAAAACCTACCAAGGGCAAACCTTTGCCTTGCACATGTTCCACTTGAGCTAGATGATGACGATCTTGACTCCCTCAAGTTGGACCACCTTTCTTGATTGGGTTGACTCGATGAAGACTAGTTGATTGCTCCCCCATACTCCACTATGGGTGAGCCACTCTTCCGCACATCTTCACAAGTTCATTGTCACCACAAAGGACGACAAGCTTCAAGCATTTGATCTCTTCGTGATGCTCCACTTGAACTTGCACACCACAACCTTTCTTGATTGTGTTGACTTGATGAAGACTAGTTGATTGCTCCCCCATACTCCACTATGGGTGAGCCACTCTTCCGCACATCTTCACAAGTCCATTGTCACCATAAAGGACGGCAAGCTTCAAGCATTTGATCTCTTCGTGATGCTCCACTTGAACTTGCACACCGCAACCTAACCCCACAAAGAACCCTCACGAAGACCATTGGTTAGTATACAAAGCGTAATTGACAATGCTTACCATACCATGGGATCACTTGATCCCTCTCAGTACATCTTCTACGCTTTGTGGGTTGATCAACTTGATTCACTCTTTGACTTAGTCTTGATCAACCTCTCACAAGACCAATCTTTAGGTAATTCCTTGAATAGCACCTTGGTCGACACAAACTCTCCTTGAAACCAACACATGTACTCCAAGAAAAGCCTATGGACAAAACCTTCAAATATAACTCAAGGCAACCATTAGTCCATAGAGATTGTCATCAATTACCAAAACCAAACATGGGGGCACCGCATGCTCTTTCAAAGGTCATCTTTAAGCATTATTTTCGTGATGCAAATTATGTTGCTCACGAGCTAGCTAAGTTCAGTTTTTGTAATAAGTGTGACAATAGTTGGGCTAATGAACCACCTGCGTTTTTTACTTAGCCAACTAGTAAACGATGTAATTGTTCTTTAGTTCAATAAAGCTAGCCATGATGGCCTTTCCCCAAAAAAAGGAAAGATCTAAGATGAAAGCCCATCAAAATTGATATCGATATGTACACTTCGGCACAATGTTGCTAAATCTCAGTTGACTAAGACGTGGTTATGTCTTAGTCGATGCTATATTTACGAGATCTTACACTCCATGCAAAATTTTCTTTTCTTACGTGTTAGAGCAACTCTAGCCGATCTTCTAAAAAAATAGAGAAGTATCCAGCCAAGTAAAACTCAGTGGAGTATTTTTACTGCATTAACTTTTGGCCGGATGTAGTCGATTCCCTAAATAAGTATAACGGAGTAAAAAAATGGATATGCTGAACAGACATTTGATTTAAACAAACTTCTAACCAAAATTCGACACATAATTCACATTAATGTCAATCAAAACATAGTATACTTTAAGGGATTGGCTAGAACTCATCTAGCTGAGACATAACTATGGTCTCATTCACGTCAGCTGATGTCATCCTAGTTCTATCCCGTTTGTTTTTCACTTTTTCTTTTTGGGCTAGCCTAATGTGTTTTCTTGTCTTTTCTTAGCCTAGTAACTTTTCATGTTGCGTGGCAAGAGGCTTGAGCAGAACCACTAGCGTTATTGCGGTGCTGAATAGGAGCAGAACTACTAGTTGTAGCAATGATGAAGCTAGGTGAAAACTTGTAAGAATTTTTTTTTATAATTAACACCACAAACTAATTAACCATGACTTTTTGTCAATTTCCTTTTGTTCCATTTCGCTATAATGCGTTGGCAAAAATGGCGCCGCAAGTATAATAATAGAGGTATGTCAATTTCCTGTTGCTCCATTTCCACATAAACCATGTGATTTTTTATTTTGAAAATTGTTTGCTGATTTTGAAACGTTCACGTACTTGAAAATATTTGTCAAATACGAAAAATGTTCGTGAATGTTAAAAATGATCATGAATTTAAAAAAGTTGGTGAACTTTAAAAATCATAAATGTTACAAAAGAATCATAATTTTTTAAAATAATGAATTTCGGGGATAATCACAAGTTCTCAAAATATACATAGCCTTTTTTAAATCTCATGATTTTTACAAATTAAAAGGAGAATAAAAAAGAAAAAGGAAACAAAATTATTGAAACCATGCAGTTGCGACATGCCTTAAAAACGTGTCGTTGCGATCCCATTTAAAAACTTACCCTTGGAACCCATCTTGAAAAACATGTAGTTGCGACCCCTCTTGAAACATGCAGTTGTGACCCCGTCTTAAAAACATTTAGGTACGACCCCTTTTGAAAACATTTGGGATCCACCTTAAGAAACATGTAGTTTTGACCAGCCTTGAAAAAGATGCAGTTGCAACCCCCTCTTGAAAACATGCAGTTGCGACCCCTCTTGAGAAACATGCAGTTGCGACCCTGTCTTAAAAACATGCAGTTGCAACCTACCTTGAAAACATGTAGTTATGGCCCCACTTGGAAAGCATGTAGTTGCGACCCCATCTTCAAAAAAATGCAGTTGCGACCCCTCTTAAAACATGCAGTTGCGACCCCGCCTTAAAAACATGCTATTGCGACCTACCTTGAAAACATGCAGTTGCGGCCCCTCTTGGAAAACATGTAGTTGCGAGCCCATCTTGAAGAAAATGCAGTTTCGACCTCTCTTGAAAACATGCAGTTGCAACCCCTCTTGAAACATGCAGTTGTGACCCCGTCTTAAAAACATTCAGTTGCAACCCCTATTAAAAACATGCATTTGCTACCCACCTCAAAAAAGATGCAGTTTCGACCAGCCTTGAAAAAGATGCAGTTGCGACCCCCTCATGAAAACATGCAGTTGCGACTCCTCTTGAGAAACATGCAGTTGTGACCCTGCCTTAAAAAAATATAGTTGTGACCTACCTTGAAATCATGGAGTTGCGGCCTCTCTTAGAAAACATGCAGTTGCGACCCCATCTTGAAAATATGGGGTTGCAACCCCTCTTGAAAACATGAGGTTGTGGCGTCATTTTGAAAACATACAATTACGACCCACGTTAAAAACATGCAGTTGAGGTCCCTCTTGAAAACATACAGTTGCGGCCTCATTTTGAAAACATGCAGTTACGACCCACCTTAAAAACATGCGGTTGCGGTCCCTCTTGAAAACATGCAATTGCGACCCACCTTTCAAACATGCAGTTGCGATTTCTCTTGAAAAACATGCAATTGCGACCCACCTTTCAAACATGCTGTTGCGATTTGTTTTAAAAAACATGCATTTGCGACCTTGCCTTAAAAACATGCAATTGCAACCTTTCTTGAAAACATGCAGTTGCAGTCATGTTATAACATTTGTAGTTGCGTGTCTAGTGGTGGATATGCAAGTGACCCCGATAACTCCCCCTCCAGACCACAGTTGCGACCCTTTTTTTTTCAATCTCAACTTCATTATTGTGTTGACACAGTGAATTTAAAAATTAAAAATTATAAGATTTTGTAAAACTAAAACCTAAGCAATCATTTCGAAATTGTAAAAATGAATATTAAGCTAAAATAAAATAAATATACTAAAATTAAGAAAAGAGAAAATAGTGAAACAATGTTCTAGGAGTACTATGTACAATGAAATAAGAAGAAAAAAATCTGAAAGCAAAAAAGCAACGACAAAGGCACAACACAACCAACTCCCCGCCACCTGAGACAAACAGCAACTTTGCTACAGCTACGGACATTTGTTACGGGTTGCAATCTACAGGAGTACGTGGGGCAAACTAATTGGAAATTAACTGGGGTCACGCCACTGAATTCACGAGGGAGGAGGGATTACAGGTGGGGCCATAGTCGTCCGTAGAGGGTAGCCCGTATGGTGCTGCCCGTAAGTTTAGAATTTTGGGACAAACATGTCCAACAGCCTAGCGTGTGCTGAGCCAAAAAAACAACGACAAAAAAAAGAGATCAGATAAAACTCATGCTCCCCACGTATCTCCACAAAAGCACGAATTTTGACGTGAATGAGCTCGTAGATAAAACTCAGCTAGCTGAGTTCTAGCAAATCCGGCACTTTAAACAAAAACTTTTGGCCTAGCGGTAGAATACTTTTTTGTTGCTGGTTAAGCAATGGAGTAAAATACATACACGACTATAGGTCTTAAGAGAACGGCTTTTTACTTCTCTAACCAGTTTTAGAGGATGGGGTAGAGTTGTTCTTATGTTACTTGACTCGGATTTAGCTTAATATCAGTCGACTGAGAATTAGGCACATCTATTTCGACTATTTTGATTCACGTGGTTTTGCAGCATTCACAGATATAAGAAAAGCTATATACTCCTTTTGTATACAGACAGATACATTCGTTTGAACGACAATTTTCACAGATATAAGAAAAGCTATATATCCCTCTATATACAGACAGGTACATCCCGTTTGAGCGACAATTAATATGAGGCGAAGGTAGTATAAGAGCACACTTCAACTCTCCCCCTGGAGTATAAGAGTACGGAATTGATCGGGCTGAACGCTTGTCGGGTCACATTCATCTGCCTACATAACTTATCCAGAACCAAAACTCGATATGTACTCAGCCGACCAGCAATTTCCGACGGCTCGTCGGCAAAGTCGAAGCTCAATGCCAAGCCACAAACGGCGACCTCAACATTTCCTCGCTTGCGTACCACCTCAAACGGAGCCTCACACGTTAGCGAAGAGCTTGTATGTGCCGGCGTCGAGCACGATCTGCCTGACGGCGGCCACGGACGCGACGATGGCGACGGCGGAGAACACGACGGCGATGGCGGTGTTGAGCCAGAACACAAGCCCTTCTTGGAGGGCTTGAAGGTGAGGTTGTAGAAGAGCGCCGGCACGGCGAAGTCGAGCGGCATGAAGCCGAAGGCCCCGATGAGCGCATTCATGTCGCCGAAGAAGGGTATCATGGCGGCGATGGTGGTGCCGAAGGCGACGGCCAAGGTCCGGGACACGAGGCGCGGCACCACATTCCGCGCCGCGTACTGCCCGGCCTTGGGGTCCGACAGGAGGCCCTCCAGGACCTCGTTGGTCGGCTGCAGGTACACGGTGGCCGTCGCCGACAGCTGCACCAACGTGAAGAGCTCCGCCATGAGCAGCAGCCACACCGGGATGACGGGCCTGCCGTCCACCATGAAGTTGTTGAGCAGCAGGCCCTGCGCCGCGTTGCCGAACGCCCAGTACCCCGCCGTGGCCACGCTGAAGAAGGTGGTCACCACCACCGCGTAGCACAGGCACAGGCCCTTGAACATCTTCCCCGTCACCGGCGCCGCCACCGTCGCCTGGATCAACAAAGCCACGGATTAACAAAGCTCTCTTTGAGATTCATCAGAGGGTTTATTCAGACGTTCAGGTACCTGTATCTCGGGGATGATGCCGTTGCCGTAGGTGGTGGCGATGACGGCGAGGGCGTTGAAGACGCCGTAGACACGGGCGTGGGTGTCGCCAACGATGGAGTAGTCCTTGGGGGGCGCCCGGTCGGAGGTGCCGAGGTAGACGCAGCCGGCGACGGCGCAGAGGCTGTAGGAGAGGCAGAGCAGCAGGGAGACGAGGTTGATGTGGCGGAGAGAGTGGAAGGACGGCAGCTGCGCGAGGATCACCAGGAAGACACCGAAGATGGCCACGAAGACGTAGAGCTTGATGGCGCCGCCGGGGCTGGCGATGAGGTAGATGGCCTTCATGCTCTGGCCGGCGAGCAGCGTGGACGCGACCACGGCACCGAAGCACACCATGAACTGGATCGGCCCGATGTAGTAGCGCGCCCACCCGGGCCCTGCGTCAGAGAAGCAGTGTCAGTAACATGCTCGCCAATTTTTTTTGCTAGAATGCCATTCGATCGTAGTCTGCACATTTCTGCTACGGTCGTTTCTCGTTTTTACCTTCGGAAATTGCTCTCCTGCCCTGCCATGCCATGCCGGCGGCGAGCCCACGGTGGTACGTGCGTGCCCCCGCCCACACCGTCAAGACCAGATCTGTCGCCTGTGCGAGGCGCATGCAGGAGTCGCAAATTATTGGAAGAAGATGCTCACGTGATGGCATCTCATGATCCTTGGGTCCGAAAGGCTGGAGCTAACTGCTGGATGTCGGCTAGTGCTGGTAGTCCTTGACCACGTGCTTTTGACCTCCCATGCATCGGTGATCGGTCATGCATGCATGACCAAAGCCAAAGCAATTCGCGGGACACTGCCGTGGACTGGTCCAACACGCCCATCACTTGCCCATCGGTGCCACACACGTACAGATGTCGGGCATGCTGGTGTTACGCTCGAAACATATGACGGCAGGATAACGCCACGTACTACAGGAAGGTCGTGCGTGAGCTCTTTGGATATCGGCCGGCCGTGCCATGCTTGACGTGGACTCGTGCGGCCGTACACGGCTCCACGGCGGTGTGTGCAGCTGAACGGTTGCATCCGTATAATAATCGCTGGATGACGTGTCAATTATGTTGTTATTAGTGTACTATATAACTGACCTAGTATGTCGGCGGCCATGTCCCTGAAGCGGAGCTGGCGGCGGCCCTGCTGCGCATGGTGCTCGAGGACGCGGGAGAGGAGGTTGTAGGAGTAGAAGGTGACGGCGGCGCCGACGACGAGGCACACCATCCCCGCCGACCACCCCAGCGCCGCGAACGCGAACGGCAGGCTCAGCAGCGGCGGCGCCACGATCGACGTCGTCAGGTGGTACCCGCAGTGCAGCCATGACCCTGCAAACACGCACATGCATCAACAACATGTCAGTTCATGATCAACAAGCGATGATTTTTTTCTTGTTAACATGATAATGGCATAATAATGTCACGCGCACGCTGTCAGAAAATGGGGCCCGGCGTTTGTGCCCAGCCCGGTCAAAAGTTGGCGGATATCAGAAGCCCCACGAATCCACCGTGCACCACGTCGAAGAAATCATGTGCCGAGGATGAACTTGTTTATTATTCTTGCGTGTGCTAAATTCCCGGAGGCGCGCGTCAGCGCACTCAACTCTTCTCCTCGGAATCGGAACACTGATCTCAACGTACAAGACGTGCTGGGAGACTTGGCATTGATACTGACATAAACCTACAGCCGCACTTGTTATTATTCGTCTTCTCTAGCTAGCTTGAGTGGATAATCATGTATAGTATGATTGTTAGCGTCGAATTTCAAGCCTTGCCGGCCGACCTTTCAGTGGTCTATTTTCTGCAAGACGATGCTACTTAATGTTGTCCAGCGTGTGCAAAATGGATGCGTGATGAATGTATTGTATCCGCGAGATGGTGATTGTGTACCAGTCCGGCTCCGGCCACGATGCACACACCACTACCAACACCTCGTCTAGCGCAAGGACATGCCGGAGGTGCAAAATTTAGTGGAAATCCTACGTTAACATTAGTGTACTTTTGGCAGTCCCCTAGTAATATAATGCCAGTCATAGTTAGACCAGTTGACTGGCTGCTAAGCAGACTAATACATGTTGGGGTGATCTGGCTGCACATGCTTAGAGACACTAGATAATATTTGGTGCACATGTTTTCTAGGAATAAAAATGAAGTGCTCTGCGCACATTTCGCGGGAATGCACATGGAGGCGTATGGGGTATGGCTATGGATGGCCAAGAATCCCAGCATGCCGCGGGTACTGTTGTGTTTTGCTTCTTTCTTTGCTGCTAAAGAACATTTGGGCACGCAGGGTAAAGAGGGGAGGGAAAGTAAAAAAAGTGACATTTGCAGGGGGGAAAGCAGGTTCGTAGAAAGCACAGCTCTCGTAAAGCTATCCGTCTAAAAAATCACATAAAGTAGACGGTGAAAAAAAGGATGAAAGGAGAGACTCTTGAAAGGATAGATATGAGCTAGGCCGATTCAAACATGCATCCCCTACCCAGCAAGAACTTTTGATCAGGAGATCCCCGTAGGTGGAAGCTTCAATGGCATGGCCAAATCATTGCCTTGTAAACCAAATCTTGTTAGCAGCTACTCCTACATCGATTTTATCTTGCTAGCAATAGCATAGCCAAAGCCACCTTGGCTCCCTTTGGTAGATATGTACAGTTGGTAATCAGGGCTGCTGTTTCAGCTGGGACAACCAACCAACAGTTTCATGCAGCAGCAGCATGATCCTGAGTTCCTGACGCTCTCTCCACGAACACATGCGGTCATGTGCTCCCCTGACGCGCTACAGAAGAGAAAGAGAAGATTGGTGTAGGCACCTTTGGACTGGAGGACGAAGAGCGCGCCGGCGTCGAGCTTCTGCCCGACGGTGTCGCCGCCGGCCTCCATCTTCTTCGCCTCCTCCTCCTCCCTGCTCGGAGCCCCCATGCCGTCTAGCTAGCTCGCTCGCTCCTGACAGGCGGGGGCAGGACAAGACTGGCCCGGAAAGAAAGGTGGCTAGCCGAGCTACCAGTGGCAGACTCACACGTCGTGAAAATAATCTCACGGATCGAGAAGGTTCTCTCCCCCTCTCTTTGACCCCTTTGCTCGACCGATGTGTGCAGGGAGCCAAGAGCTGAGCTACCCCCCTATATAGGCGCCTCGGTGCCGTGCTGAAAAGCCGACTGATGAGAGCGCACGCCAAGAGCGCGCGCACGTATCAGGCTCCTGAATCCTGATTCTCTTTGGCCGCTCCACCGGCAAAATAACTGAGCCTACAGCAAAATACTCACTTCGTCCCATAATATAAAAGCGTTTTTGACGGAGGAAGCAATTAACACGTTCAGGCATGCTTTTCTTGAAAAACAAAGGCATGCGATTATACTGATTGTTACACCCAGGTTTCGTTGTCTCCACGGATGGAACGACCGGGGCGTGCCGGTGGAGCGCATCTAGCTGATGGGACAGTGGAGAGGCGTACATGGTTGAGTCCGTTGCTGCGTAGATGCGTGTGACAAGTTGCCCACCGATTGATGAACAGAACAGAAGTGCAGGTGTAGGAGTGGGAGTTTTCGTTGCCGGCCACGGCGCCAGGCTTGGCCTCTAGCCGGGTGTCGTTGGCAGTGCGTATCAACGGGATGCTGAGGGCACGACGGGGACGCGCCGGAGGAGGGTCTCAATAGACTCCGGTGGGTAAGTAGCTAGCGTTCGCTGTCATGGCAACTGCAACAGTCCGATCCGCAGCCACAGGCAGCGCCTTCTGGGATAAATAAACCGGTGATCTTCGAATCTTTGGGTCGATGCAATCGGTTAAACCTGCCAGGTTATCAGCAACTTGATTGTTCTTTACGTCGGGGTTATCGATCAGCTTCAGAGCTTGATAATTTCCTTTTTGAAGCAAGTATGCTGTCACAGCTGAGAGACTCCTACTGACAAGCTCTCGGTCTCGGGCTCAACAACTCTCATGGACTGCATTCTGTAAGATTCGCAATCACAGCCACTTGCTACATTTTGTATTTTCTGCGGAAGAGAGTATTTATAATCAGAAAATCTCGTGGGAGGCCTTGTGTGGTGGCATAATAATGAACTTCAACGCGATTACGTCGCGGGTGTTGACTTCACAAGCTCAAATGCGCTCGCTCATCTTCAACGGTTGGTTAACAGATGTGATGTTCTTTGACTGCTTCGCACAACTAGCTAGGTGCACGCGCTCTGTATAATAATAAGCAAACACTTTGCATACACCGGAGGAGTAAAACTTTTCCTCCATTGCAGGCTTGCAGCCTGCATTTTCTTCTTTGACAATGTACTGGATTCTCGGTGCCTGCGGATGCACGCCGCTCTCCTCTCCATTATAATTATCAAGCACTCTGTCATCCCCGTCAAATCAAAATAAAATAAAATTGAGTACTTTGTCAGTGCGTATTTATCAGTTGATGCGACACCGCAACAGAAAATGACAAGAAAATCAGACATTACAAGCATTTACTAGTAACAACATTTCACCCAACCAGGGTTCAAACCTCAAAGTGACATTGACCCCTTCACGTTGATCTGCCATCTTGACAAGTCGACGTGGTAGGCGACGTCTTCTTCTCGGCATGGGCGTGGGCGAGTTTTTTCTACCGGAAAAGAGGGGGCAGGGCCGCAGGGGAGGAGGTTGTCTAAAGCTGGCGACCCGGACGCACAAAAGTTCAGAGAAGATTGGATTTGCTGTCGAAAGGGCCTCCACTGATGACCGATCGCCGTGAGTGGGTTATGGTAAAACAGTGCCAACGCCAGGAGCAGGCGGCCGGGTTAGTTGCCGCGTCAACCTGTGATCATGCCGGAGAACCGTTCGACGGAGACGCCCGGTGATTCAGAACCGAGAGGGAAACTTCTGTTCTCGTCAGTGGGTAGTGCCCGTGTGATTAGGAACAGAGAGCGTGTGTGTCTCACGGTCTCTGATGAGCCCTTTTGAATTAGCCCTGGTTAAAGCATCTTCAACAGCCGCGCTACGCGCCACGTGCAAAAAACTACTTTGCCACGCGCCTTTTGTTTGGTTTTGCGCGGCCGGCAGCGCTGACTCCAACAGCCGCGCTAAAATGCAGCACGCGTCGCTTCGGCAGCGCGCAAAAAATACAGCGTGATTTTGGACACAGAATGGATTTGAAATCTTTAAAATGCAATGAACATGACATATAAATTTCACACAAACAAGTTAATGAATAAAAGTTCATACCCACAAGTTCAAAATCATGCCCACAAGTTCATCCAATCAAGTTTAAAATGCAAACCAAGTTCATGACACAAACGAAAGACACATCAAGCCTCGTCCTCGTCTTCGTCCTCATCTTCGGAAGACGGTTCTTCCTCCTCCTCCTCATCGCGCACCGCATCACGTGAAGCTCCGACGGTGTTGGCAAGATCTTCAACGGCATCTTCATGGGAATGTGTGTGAGGAGGCACACCGGAAGACATTCCGTCCATCGCGTCCGGAGGTGCACCCATGCCTCCCATGAGAGAAGCAAAACTCATGCCTCTCATGGCGGCCATAGCGTCGGGGGGTTCTCCAAAGCCACCCATGCCTCCCATGGTCTTCATGGTAGCTCCAAAGCCACCCATGGCACCTAAACCACCCACGGTACCTTCGAAGCCACCCATGCCTCCCATGGTGGCAAAGCCACCACCACCCATTGCGCGAATCATAGCTCTTTTTTGGATAAAGACTTCTTCGCGGGCAAGATTGACATACTCCTTTTGCACCTCATTGAGGATAGGTGTGTCCAAGAAGAACAAGTGCTTCTCCCCTTCCAACAATCTAGTTCGCTCCTCATTGCTCACCTTCCTCTCCTCCAAAGCCACCTTCCTCTCCTCGGCCGCCATCCTCCTCTCCTCGGCCGCCAACCTCCTATCCTCGGCCGCGGCATCTTGGTTCCTTGCCATTTTCCTCACCTCGTTGGCTTCTTTTCTTGCCTTCACAATAGCTTCCATAGCATTTTTGAGCTCATCATCTCCTTTCCTCTTCTTCTTTTCTTTTGCGTCTTTCTTGCACCCATCCGGTCATTTTGGCTTCGAGTATGAAACCGAGTTGGGTGTGGGGCTTCTCTTGCCGTCACTTGATGCATCATCCTCCTCCTCATCATCATCATTCAACTCAATTGTTCGCTTGCGTTTGTTGCTCAAATGCAAATCATCCAAATCATCATGCTTCTTCCATTTCTCATCATCATTCAACACTTCATAGCAATGAGGCAAGGTAAATATCCTTCCTTTCTTGATCTTCCCCTTCTTGGTTCTCTTCTCTCATTTGAACAAGTTTTGTGCAATGTTGTACTGCATGAAAACAAAGCAAGTTAGCACTTCGAACACCAACAAGAAGTATGATGAACATGTATGAAATGCCACTTTATCGTCCTCATTTGTGCCACTTGGGTTCAACTTGTCAACCGCCTTTTGTGCGGCAGCCCACCTTTGACAATCCGAGTTGATTGTCGACCACTGGGACCGAAGTGATCTCTCGAAGCGATCAATTCCACTCACGTTGCAAACATCAAAGTGTTCTTTCATCCGCCCCAATAAGCATCTCTACTTTGATCACCTCCAATGGATGGATCCCTCGACACTTGCAACCAAGTATTGCATAGTAAGATGTCATCGGCATTGGTGTAATTGCCCGCTCTTCCTTTCGGCGCGTCGACAATGCCCTCACCATCCTCGTCCACGTCAAACTCATGCTCTTCGAAATGCATATCATTGGTTTGAGACCAATGCGAATTGTTGGAGCCAACACCCATAGTTGACATGTATGCATCATCGTTGACACTACAAAATATATAGAACAATGCAAATAAGCTATCTATATGGATGCATTCAAAAAATAACAAGAAAAGAAAAGTTGGAAAAGTTTTCTACCTTTGGGGCATATCGTCGAACACGTTGTGCGTGTCGGCCGCCGGCTCAACGAGTGAGCTCGCCGGCGCTTCGGTAGCCGCCGCTCCAGTCACACGCCCCACAAGCTTCTTTCTCCTCGCCTTCGAGGTGCCGGAGCCGTCCGCCGCTGTAACACCCACGATGCGGCTATATCTCCCACGTGTCGAGGCACGACTTAGAAGCATAACCGCATTATGGTTTTGTCGCAAGAGGGGTAATCTTCAGACAATCCCATGTACTGAATAAGAAAGGGATAAATAGTTGGCTTACAATCGCCACTTCACACAAATAACAAGTTAAACATACATCATATAGAGTACAATCAAGATCTGACTACGGAACCAAAATAAAAGAAGACAACCCCAAATGCTAGATCCCCGATCATCCCAACTGGGCTCCACTACTGATCAACCGGAAAAGACACATAACAGCTATCAAGATCTTCATCGAGCTCCCACTTGAACTCGGTTGCTTCACCAGCACTGGTATCATCGGCACCTACAACCATTTGGAAGTATCTGTGAGTCACCAGGACTCAGCAATCTCACACCCGCGAGATCAAGACTATTTACGCTTATGGGTAGGAGAAGGTTGTGAGGTGGAGCTGCAGCAAGCACTAAACATATATGGTGGATAACATACGCAAATAAGAGCGAGAAGAGAAGCAACGCAACGGTCGTGAAGCTAGAAGTGATCAAGAAGTGATCCTGAAACTACTTACGCACAACCATAACATAAGACCGTGTTCACTTCCCAGACTCCGCCGAAAAGAGACCATCACGGCTACACACGCGGTTGATGCATTTTAATTAAGTCAAGTGTCAAGTTCTCTACAACCGGACATTAACAAATTCCCATCTGCCACATAATCGCGGTCATGGCTTTTGAAATTTTAAACCCTGCAGGGGTGTCCTAACTTAGCCCATCACAAGCTCTCACGGTCAATAAGGATATTCCTTCTCCCGGAAAGACTTGATCAGTCAAGGAATCCTGGTTGCAAGACATTTCAACAATGGTAAAACAAGACCAGCAAAGCCGCCCCATGTGTCGACAATCCCGATAGGAGTCACACGTATCTCATTCTCAGGACACACCAGATAGGTCAAGCTACGAGTAAAACCATCCCTGAAGTTGCCCCGATGTGGCCCCGTAGGTTTCTCTGTTCGGACCAACACTTAGAGAAGCACTGGCCCGGGGGGTTAAAATAAAGATGACCTTCGGGTTGTCCGACCCAAGGGAAGGGTAATAGGTTGTTAGGAAAATGTAAAACCAAGGTTGGGCCTTACTGGAGGAGTTTTATTCAAAACAAACTGTCAAGGGGTTCCCATAACACCTAACCGCGTAAGGAACGCAAAATCAAGAAACATAACACCGGTATGATGGAAACTAGGGCGGCAAGAGTGGAACAAAACACCAGGCATAAGGCCGAGCCTTCCACCCTTTACCAAGTATATAGATGCATTAATTAAATAAGAGATATTGTGATATCCCAACATATTCATGTTCCAACATGGAACAAACTTCAGGTTCACCTGCAACTAACAACGCTATAAGAGGGGCTGAGCAAAAGCGGTAACTTAGCCAAACAACAATTTGCTAGGAATGAGGGTTAGAGGCTTGACATGGCAATACGGGAGGCATGATATAACAAGTGGTAGGTAGCGCCACATAACGATAGAGCGAACGACTATCACGCAAAGATAGAAGTGATTTCAAGGGTATGGTCATCTTTCCTTATATTCCGCAAGTAAAAAGAACGAGTCCATGAAGAAGGCAAACAGACGTAGTCGAACGGATCCTCACAACTCCGAAACGAAACCGAAGCTAACGTGAGAAGCAAACCTAAAAGAAGCAAGCAACAAAGTAAACAACCATCACATAAATATGGCATGATGCATAATCAATCATGATGCATGTCCGGTTTAAAGAGGCATGGCATGGCAGAGTGCAACAAACAATACTACAAATTAAGTGGAGCTCAATATGCAACGGAGTTGCATATTGACGCAACATCACATCAATTATTTACTTCTCTCTCGTTTAAACTACTCAACAATATTAAATGTTTTTAAACATGGCAAGAGGTGAAGCATAATTAAACTAACTATCTAGGCAAGTTTAAATGAGGCCGGAAATAACAAACAACAATTTCGGAAAATCCCCATGTGCATATTTTAAGGTTGGTACTGTTCTGTCCTAAAGCATATTTTAGAGTTGTTAAACATGAAAAGTAATGCCACCATGTTAATCTATGCATTTTTCTACCCCATTTACATATAAAGTTTATTAAATTTGGAGCTACGGTTATTTAGTTATGAAATAAAGCATTTTAACATGGCAATAAGGCAAAATATAAGCAAACAACATTTTAAACATTTTTAACATGCATGCAAGTAGCATATTAAGAAACTAGACAAAATTCTAGTCACCTTTCATATATAAAACATTTTAATATGATGCACGGTTCATGAGATATGAAATGCATGATCTAGAGGGACTTTTCTGTAAAAACTACAGTCTCTTAATTGTGAAAATCGCAGCATCAGGAGAAAAACAATGGGCTGAAACTGGAGGTGCTAGGAGCTGCTCACATTGGGCCAAGCTCAGCTGGAGGAGAGGCTGGGCCGCAGCGCCTTGCTGGGCCACGATGAGGCACAAGGCGAGGCCAGCAGGGAGCGGATGCAGGCCTTGGAGCTGCTAGCGATGTTGGGCCGAGGAGGTCGCGGCCCACGCGCGGCCACACGCGGTCAACGCACGCGAGCGGACGCTGGACGGTGGCAGGAGGTTGATGCCGGCGCGAAGGGAGGCCGGGGACGAGCACCGGCAAGCGGATCCGGGCGGGATCCGCCGGATCCGACGAGGAAAAGGCCTGGGCGGGTAGATCCGAGAGGGCAGCCTCGTTCTCGACGCGGAACGGCGATGGACAACGGTAGCGGGCGGAGCTCTGAGCTCGGCGCGCCATGGAGGCTCCCTGCGAGGAAAACCAAGAGGGCGTGAGGGAGAGAGCGGGGAAAGGAAGGAGGCAAGGGCGCACTGGCCTGCTGGAGGTCTCCAGCGATGGGCGGCGCTCGTCGCCGGCGACCGCGGACGGTGGGTCAGCGAGGTGGCGAGGACGCGCTGGATCGGGAGCTCTCCCGCACGGGGAGCTCAGACGCGAGGGCGGCGGCGGCTCAGGCCCTGGATGGGCTCAGGGCGGGCTCCAGTGGGCCCTGAGGGCCGCGGGAGGTGGATGGAGGCAGGAAGACGTGGAGGTGCCCGGTTGGTCGGGGCAGCGGCGCTGGCGGTGTCTGGCCATTGGCAGCGCGCCAAGTGGCGGCGAGGAGGTTGGCCGGGCACGGAAATGGAGGTGGGGGCGGCAGCTGGAAGGTGGAGGTGGCGGCTGTGGGTTGGGGGGCGCGGAAAACAAGGAGGGGAGGAAGGAATGTCCAGAATTGGAAGGGGGGCTCCTTTTATAGGCAGGGTTGGGGTTTGGGGGGATTCGTGGGGTTTCTGGACCCTCCGTTGACGATCCGACGACTCTGGCGAGAGGGGAGTTCAGGTGGGTGATGATGGGTTGTGTAAGTGGACTAGTGGGCTGAGAAGAGAGGAAGATGGGCAGCCCGGCACATGTTTTCGGAGACCGAAAACGTCCGGCGTTTTGGCCGACTATTATACCACTATAGTTAATCGTTGGGGCGTCAAACGGACTCTGAATGCGATGAAACTTGGCAGGCGACCTACCGATAACATAACAACATCGCATTCAACTTCCAACCCATTCCGAGAACATTTTCCGGCCACTTATAAAATAATATTTTGGACATGCCGCGGGCGCGTGCGAGTGTACCTGGGCTCAGAACGGACAAGGACGGAACTGGGAAAACCCGGACGGATGCAAGTTTTGGAAACATGATGATACAATGCATATGATGACATGGCAAGATGCAACACGCAAGCGAATGGCAAGGCAACAACAACAAATAACTGGAAGACACCTGGTGCAACGGTCTCGGGGCGTTACAACACTCCACCACTACAAGAGGATCTCGTCCTGAGATCTAGGATGGCACCGGGAGTAACGAAAGAGGAAGAGAAGAGGTAAAACTAAGTTGCTTCTTTGACAAATGAGTGAAACCAAATAACCTTGAGAGGTTGAACAAATTGAAAGAAAGAATACAACAAAGATGAACAAAGTTGAAAACACTCCGTTAGAAAAAAGGAACAAGGAACATTACTAGAACCTTGTAGGTTGAAAGACATAAGAAAAGGGTTGCAATGGACAAGAAGTACATGCAAGCACTCCCGTTGAAACGAGATGTACAAGGAACGATAAAGATCAATTACGACAACACTTCGGTTGGAAATGGAAGGCAATAATATGAACTTGGCAAAATGAAAGCACTTGGATGAGACTCCGGTTAGAAGAGGAATGATAGACACAACACTCCGGTTAACACAAGATAGAGACGGAATAAGAATGATATAATTTGGACAGTCAAGATAAGAGGATACTTGATGAAATCAACAACACACTGCCTCCGGAACTATTGAAAGAATGGCACAAGGGGTAAGAAGGATTTCAGACAGCACTCCAGTTGCGAAGAGATGCAAGACTTGACAAAATAGGAAGAACTTGAAAAGAGGGCATGACACTCCGGTTAAATGGATAAGCACGAAAAAAACACAATCCTCACAACTCGAGATGATGAGAGAAGAGAGCAACATCACAATGCCTCTGGAAGAAATGAAAGAATGGAATGGAATGAACGGACGGAAACAAGATCTTGAGAGAGCACGCTTACAACAAATGCTAGAACGGAGTTGTTGGATTATCAACAACGAAAGGATAAGCTTGACGCGGGCTTATGGAAAACATCTCAAAACTATGAGGTGAAATTCTGCCACTAACGGAAATAATAGATTGGATTGATATCAATAAGGATAAGAGAAAACTTATTTCACCAGGAGGATAAATGAAGAACTTGGTCATTTATGAACACCATAAATAGCAACAATCCTTAGGGAAGGCTTAAGGTGAAATATGACACAAGATAACTCCAATGAAGAGACTGATGGGTTGAAAAGATGTCTTGAGCGAAGAGAAAATGATGGATTTAGATATGTCACTCTTCAAAACTTGTGAATCATGAAAACACGAAGGGAAATTATAAACAATGACATAACACCATCTCGAAAGATGAGATATGAAAGAATTGCACTTCAGAATGCAAGATGAAGAATGCTTGAACTCCTCAAAACAAGACATGTGTTGAACACCATGTTTATTTTAGAGTATAGCTTGGCGTATCATAACTCCGACAGAAATCTTGAGGAGAATTGAAGAATGAAAGGAATCTTTGATGAACCACAATGTAGAGCCTCCATGAAGAACTTCGGTAATAAAAGGATGATAAAAAGAAAGAGAAGTTGAGAACATAAGGTGAAGCCTTGAGATGATTAGATGGAGCTTCGCGATGAGATAATGCAGAAAAAAACCTGGAACTCTGGAAAAGAAAAGATGAAGGATCTCGAACCGAGAAATGTGATATGATGAACAACTCCAGAGAGAAAGATGAATCACCTGGGTGAACCAAGAATAACAATTATGTTATGCGTATCCTTCAGCAATTTAGATTGGTGACAAACAATGGATTTGGCATACTACTTATTCTCATTGAAAAGGATTAAGATAGATACAGCGCCAACTTGGGAAGGTCTTCAACAAACCACCGGTAGGATTTGGAAACAATGAATGAATTGATATGAAAACGAAGGAAGAGGAATCTTGAACAAACCACCGTAAGAATTGAAAATGAAAATGGAAAAAGCACAAATCACCAGGAAGAATTGGAAAATGAAGTAAGATACTTAAGAGAATCAAGATGCAAGAGAACGAAGAGATCGCGGACTGATTAAAGAATGCTTGAATGATGCACCAATAAAATTTGGAGAACGAGAGCTGAAAGATGAGAATAAATAATTCTGAGATGATGGGCTCCGAAGAATCTAACTGAAAAGACTCTTGAATTGCTCCGGATGGGTGAAAAGAATTCTCATAATCAAAAACAATTAAGAGAGGATGGCATCAAGCTAGAATCACGAATCTTTGGAAGAACGGGTAAGAATTTAAGAGGAACTCCTCTTCGGTCTTCAAATGTTGAGAATGACAACGAGAAAAACCACCATGCATTGTTGAGGCACTCCGGAATGACAATTAGAAAGGTTGAACCAACGATGAAAAGAATTTGAAAGATCTTGGAGAAAAGCATTTGACTGGTGATAACTCATTCTTACGTCAAACTTTGAGATGCATTTGAGAATAACTCCAGGAAAATTAGAAGAGTCAGGTAAGATCCCGGGAAAAGACCTGTGGGTTAGGGCCCACTCAAAAGAAACTCCGTTGAATGATTTGAAAGAGAGATTACGCCAGTTGAATTAAATGGCTTGAATAAGGTAAGACCTCGAAACAGCTTGAAAGGATTACTAATAGAAACTTGAATCTTCTGGGATATCTTCAACACTCCAGATAAACATGAATAGCAAGAGGTGGATGATTAAGAAGTGCACCGGCATGAGAAAACGTTTAAAACGAGGAAAGGAATATGATCAACAAAGCTTGAATTGAATCCATAGGAGAAGAAAGAGAACGAAGAATGATGAACTTGAAGCTCCGTTAGTATCTTCCTGAGAATCATCGGGAGAACATTGACAGAAAAGAATGGAGAGACTTCACATCCATAAGATGATACTTGATTAAAAAATATGAGTCCTTGAAGAAAAAGGGTGGGAGGGCGGGAAAACAAAGGCAACTTGGGGACGGATGAAACAAACACCGGTGAGAAAACTGAGATTGGATCTTGCAAATATTGAAAGGATAGGATTAACTTCGAGAGAAGCACATCGGTTGAAAAGGATTGGCATGACCATCTCGATGGTCGAAAAGGATTACCACTCCCATAGAAATATGAGAACGCCACTTAGGAAAAGGTATGAATTCAACACTTGACATTGAAGCAACTAGAATACCACATCTGAAAACAAAAACAAAGGATTTGGTTTGCAGGATAAACCGGAAACAAACATATGATAGATCCCATATCGTATCATGTGTCTGTTGGAAAGATATACTATGAGATACTTGAATTCCCACTTATAAACTCCCGAAACTTTCTAGTTATGCAATCAGGTGTTGGGGATAAAGGGGAAGTAATATATCTCACCCAAACTAACAATCCCTACATCCAGCTGTATCCATCCTTCAACACATAACCAAGAAACCTTCGGAAATCGTGTACCTCAACCTTTGAAAAGCATCCGTTATACTCCCGCCCCAGTACTGGGTGGCGTCGAGGTTATCTCACCAACAACTGTATAAAAGAGATTTTCGATGTCGGCGAACTCAGGTATTCCAGAATTGCAACGATAAAATTGTGACGACAACACCTCGGAGCTCAACTCCCCGGGACACTGCCACAACCCCTAAATGTCAGGAGGTACCAAGAACAATGTTCTCGTCACAAGACTATTGGAACGATCCCAAGATACCCGCGTGATCCTAAAAAAATCGTGAAATTTGAGGAGAGGGAAGTCAAAACTTCTACGTCAGGAGGCCTCACCAGAGCGACGAAGGGACCGAGGAGTAAAAGGAATCCTAGTCTCTGTTATCCTAAGACTCAAAATATTTTGTTCTAGACTCAACAACGTCAGCGATTCGATCAAGCAGGAGGCTCCTAAGTCAGGGATGGCTCTGATTACCAACTTGTAACACCCACGATGCGGCTATATCTCCCACGTGTCAAGGCACGACTTAGAGGTATAACCGAATTGTGGTTTTGTCGCAAGAGGGGTAATCTCCACACAATCCCATGTACTAAATAAGAAAGGGATAAAGGGTTGGCTTACAGTCGCCACTTCACACAAATAACAAGTTAAACATACATCATACAGAGTACAATCAAGGTCCGACTACGGAACCAAAATAAAAGAAGACAACCCCAAATGCTAGATCCTCGATCGTCCCAACTGGGCTCCACTACTGATCAACCAGAAAAGACACATAACAGCTATCAAGATCTTCATCGAGCTCCCACTTGAACTCGGTTGCTTCACCAGCACTGGTATCATCGGCACCTACAACCATTTGGAAGTATCTGTGAGTCACCAGGACTCAACAATCTCACACCCGCGAGATCAAGACTATTTACGCTTATGGGTAGGAGAAGGTTGTGAGGTGGAGCTGCAGCAAGCACTAAACATATATGGTGGATAACATACGCAAATAAGAGCGAGAAGAGAAGCAACGCAACGGTCGTGAAGCTAGAAGTGATCAAGAAGTGATCCTGAAACTACTTACGCACAACCATAACATAAGACCATGTTCACTTCCCAGACTCCGCCGAAAAGAGACCATCACGGCTACACACGCGGTTGATGCATTTTAATTAAGTCAAGTGTCAAGTTCTCTACAACCGGACATTAACAAATTCCCATCTGCCACATAATCGCGGTCATGGCTTTTGAAATTTTAAACCCTGCAGGGGTGTCCTAACTTAGCCCATCACAAGCTCTCACGGTCAATAAGGATATTCCTTCTCCCGGAAAGACTTGATCAGTCAAGGAATCCTGGTTGCAAGACATTTCAACAATGGTAAAACAAGACCAGCAAAGCCGCCCGATGTGTCGACAATACCGATAGGAGTCGCTATCTCGTTCTCAGGACACACCGGATAAGTCAAGCTACGAGTAAAACCATCCCTCAAGTTGCTCCGAGGTGGCCCCGCAGGTTGCTCGATTTGGACCAACACTTAAAGAAGCACTGGCCCAGGGGGGGGGTTAAAATAAAGATGACCCTCGGGTTGGCCGACCCAAGGGAAGGGTAATAGGTTGTTAGGAAAATGTAAAACCAAGGTTGGGCCTTGTTGGAGGAGTTTTATTCAAAGCGAACTGTCAAGGGGTTCACATAACACCCAATCGCGTAAGAACGCAAAATCAAGAAACATAACATCGGTATGACGGAAACTAGGACGGCAAGAGTGGAACAAAACACCAGGCATAAGGGCGAGCCTTCCATCCTTTACCAAGTATATAGATGCATTAATTAAATAAGAGATATTGTGATATCCCAACATATCCATGTTCCAACATGGAACAAACTTCAACCACCTGCAACTAACAACGCTATAAGAGGGGCTGAGCAGAAGCGGTAACTTAGCCAAACAACGGTTTGCTAGGAAGGAGGGTTAGAGGCTTGACATGGCAATACAGGAGGCATGATATAACAAGTGGTAGGTAGCACGACATAGCGATAGAGCGAACAACTAGCAAGCAAAGATAGAAGTGATTTCGAGGGTATGGTCATCTTGCCTGATATCCCGCAAGGTAGAAAAACGAGTCCATGAAGAAGGCAAACAGACGTAGTCGAACGGATCCTCACAACTCCAAAACGAAACCGAAGCTAACGAGAGAAGCAACCCGGAAAGAAGCAAGCAACATAGTAAACAACTATCACATAAACATGGCATGATACACAATCAATCATGATGCATGCCCGGTTTAAAGAGGCGTGGCATGGCAGAGTGCAACAAACAATACTACAAATTAAGTGGAGCTCAATATGCAACGGAGTTGCATATTGATGAAACATCACGTCAATTATTTAGTTCTCTCTCGTTTAAACTACTCAATAATATTAAATGTTGTTAAACATGGCAAGAGGATAAGCATAACTAAACTAACTATGTAGGCAAGTTTAAATGAGGCCAGAAATAACAAACAACAATTCTGAAAAATCCCCATGTGCATATTTTAAGGTTGGTACTGTTCTGTTCTAAAGCATATTTTAGAATTGTTAAACATGCAAAGTAAGGCCACCATGTTAATCTATGCATTTTTGTACCCCATTTACATATAAAGTTTATTAAATTTGGAGCTACAGTTATTTAGTTATGAAATAAAGCATTTTAACATGGCAATAAGGCAAAATATAAGCAAACAGCATTTTAAACATTTTTAACATGCATGAAAGTAGCATATTAAGAAACTAGAAAAAATTCTAGTCACCTTTCATATATAAAACATTTTAATATGATGCACGGTTCATGAGATATGAAATGCATGATCTAGAGGGACTTTTCTGTAAAAACTGCAGTCTCTGGTTAATTGCGAAAATCGCAGCATCAGGAAAAAACAACAGGCTGAAACTGGAGGTGCTGGGAGCTGCTCACATTGGGCCAAGCCCAGCTGGAGGAGAGGCTGGGCCGCAGCGCCTTGCTGGGCCGCGATGAGGCACAAGGCGAGGCCGGCAGGAAGCAGATGCAGGCCTTGGAGCTGCTGGCGATGCTGGGTCGGGGAGGTCGCGGCCCACCCACGGCCACACGCGGTCAACGCACGCGAGCGGACGCTAGACGGCGGCAGGAGGTTGATGCCAACGCGAAGGGAGGCCGGGGACGACCACCGGCGAGCGGATCCGGGCGGGATCCGCCGGATCCGACGAGGAAAAGGCCTGGGCGGGCAGATCCGAGAGGGCATCCTCGTTCTCGACGCAAAACGGCGATGGACAACAGCAGCGGGCGGAGCTCCGAGCTCGGCGCGCCATGGAGGCTCCCTGCGAGGAAAACCGAGAGGGCGTGAGGGAGAGAGCGGGGAAAGGAAGGAGGCAAGGGCGCACTGGCCTGCTGGAGGTCTCCGGCGATGGGCGGCGCTCGTCGCCGGCGAGCGCGGACGGCGAGGACGCGCTGGATCGGGAGCTGTCCCGCACGGGGAGCTCGGACGCGGGGGCGGCGGCGGCTCGGGCCCTGGATTGGCTCGGGGCGGGCTCCAATGGGCCCTGAGGGCCGTGGGAGGTGGAGGCAGGCAGGGAAACATGGAGGCGCCCAGTTGGTCGGGGCGCCGGCGCTGGCGGCGGCTGGCCATTGGCAGCGCGCCAAGTGGTGGCGAGGAGGTTGGCCGGGCACAGAAATGGAGGTGGGGGCGGCGGCTGGAAGGTGGAGGTGGTGGCTGCGGGTTGGGGGCACGGAAAACAAGGAGGGAAGGAAGGAATGTCCAGAACTAGAAGGGGGTCTCCTTTTAAAGGCAGGGTTAGGGTTTGGGGATTCATGGGGTTTCCGGACCCTCCGTTGACGATCCGACGGCTCCGGCGAGAGGGGGAGTTCAGGTGGGTGATGATGGGTTGTGCAAGTGGACTAGTGGGCTGAGAAGAAAGGAAGATGGGCAGCCCGACACATGTTTTCGGAGACCGAAAACGTCCGACGTTTTGACCGACTATTATGCCGCTATAGTTAACCGTTGGGGCGTCAAACGGACTCCGAATGCGATAAAACTTGGCAGGCGACCTACCGGCAACATAACAACACCGCATGCCAACTTTCAACCCATATTTCGGATATGTCGCGGGCGCGTGAGAGTGTTTCTAGGCTCAGAACGGACAACGGACGGAACTGGTGAAACCCGAACGGATGCAAGTTTTGAAAACATGATGATACAATGCACAAGATGACATGGCAAGATGCAACACGCAAGCGAATGGCAAGGCAACAACAGCAAATAACTGGAAGACACCTGGCGCAACGGTCTCAGGGCGTTACAGCCGCCTTGTTCTTCTTCGCGGATGTCTTGCCCTTCTTCGGCCGCGGCGCATTGGGGAGCTTCGAGGGGGGGGGCGTCACGGGGAGGCGCCGGCGCGACGCCACCCGCCGCCGTGGTCATCCGCGGCGGCATGAAGTGGCCGCGCGCGAGGCCGATGCTCGGAGGAGCTCCGGCGGTGGCGAGGCCAACACTCCCCGCGCTAGGGTTTCCGGCGGCGGGGGAGGGGTCGCGGCTGTAGGATGGGGTGAGCGGGGTGCCGACGCGAGCGTCAATCGGGTCAAGTTCGCCGGCGCCGGCGCGCGCGGGACGAAGGTGGCGGGGAGGAGAGAGTGCGGCACGAGCGCTCGTGTGTGCCGCGCGCGGAAGCCGGCGCCCCAAATACATAGCGCGAGTTGGCGTTTCGGACCGCGCGCCCAACTACATATGTCGCGCGTGCGGTTATTGCGCGCCCGTTGGAGCTTCTCTACACGTTGCACACGTGCTAAAATGGCAAAAATTGTGGCGCGACGCTTGTTTAGCGTGGCTATTGGAGATGCTCTTAGAGCATCTGTAGTCTGACGTCCCAAAACCGCCTCAAATGCCTCGGTGAACGGCCCGGCCACTGAGCGGTCACGAATCAAACATGCCTTAAATGACCGGCCTGACCGGCGGGATATGGCGGCACCCGGGCGCGTCTGTCACGTCGGACCGACAATGGGGTCCCACGCGGAATCACTCAGAAACTCGGCGGTCCGACGAACGTCTCCTTCGGTTGGGGTGTAAACGTCACGTGGCGCCGCTTCGGCTCGCCGCCCGAGGACAAATTCGGCTATTTAAGCCGGTCGGGGTCCCCAACCCTAGCCTATCTGTGACGCCCCCGAAATTAATCGTGCACTAAACATCCACGCAACATGCATGATCAATATCAGTGACTCACAGTATAATATCGCAACACAACTCTACGACTCAAATATAAACAAAGAAACAATATAATACAAGCCAGGGTCGCAAGACCCGATATTACATCAAGAGTTAGGTCTTACTACAAACAATTACAAAGGTGCCTTGAGAAGATGAAAACAAAAGCAACTCTAGATCGAAAAGGCGTGGGCCTCCTACCTGGGACCTCCGAACTACTCCTCGACATCGAACTCCACGTAGAAATCATCGGCGATGGAACTCGCATCCGGGGCACTACTATCTAATAGCAGCAACCGGGTAGAAGAAATGGGGTGCAAAGCAACGGTGAGTAGTCATCCGAAGTACTGGCAAGACTTACATCAGATCTATACTACATATGCATCGGTATCGAAGGAATGGGGTATATCTGTGGATTATACTGCAGAAATGTGAGAACTAGAGGGGGAAGCTCTATGTATCACAAAGGCCACCATCTTGCACCAATAGATCAGAGGAGAGCAGATCATCTTGCAGCAAAGGAAGGAGTATAAGAATATACGATACCAACTTATAATTAACACAAATATACAATACCTTGAGATCCTTTCTCGACTCCCAGCGAGAAGAGATCTGTGGGCATTCCATATTTATTGAGCAATGAATTTTGTCAAGTATATGGTTAAAGTTGTATAAGATCGGGATACAACTCTGAGCGTCCGTTACCATGGACACTACTGTTCAAATAGATTATTTCCCTGGAGGGGTGCACCAACTTACCCATCACGCTCGATTAACTGCGACCGGACATACTTTTCTGGGTTATGCCCGGCCTCGGCTGGTCGACATACCGTAGTCCTACCAAGGCTATCCGGAGAGGCCAGCATGCCAATCTACATCCTAAGCGTGAAGGGTTGTTCAGCCGCTCACCCTAAACACTCCTGCATGTTGTGTGTGCGGTCCAGCTTCACATGATCTGCAGGATATTTGCTAGTCTCCGTGCCGCATCTTTGAACTATGACATCTGAAGAGCTTTCAGGAGAATAGTACAACGCCGAGTGCCCATAACTTATCCCGTGTGGTGGTTAGTGCGAAAATCCAGAGGCCTACTCAGATCACATATCCAAACCCGTGTGTTGGGAGCTCGCGGTGACGATCAGTGCTCTTGTCGCCCCGTCTCACTATTGGGGAACGTAGTAATTTCAAAAAAATTCCTACGCACATGCAAGATCATGGTGATGCATAGCAACGAGAGGGGAGAGTATCGTCCACGTACCCTCGTAGACCGTAAGCGGAAGCGTTATGAGAACGCGGTTGATATAGTCGAACGTCTTCACGATCCCACCGATCCAAGTACCGAACGCACGACACCTCCGAGTTCAGCACACGTTCAGCTCGATGACATCCCACGAACTCCGATCCAGCAGAGCTTCATGGGAGAATTCCATCAGCACGACAGCATGACGATGGTGATGATGTTGCTACAGACGCAGGGCTTCGCCTAAGCACCACTACGATATGATCGAGGTGGATTATGGTGCAGGGGGGCACCGCACACGGCTTGGAACAATCAACTTGTGTGTCTTTGGGTGCCCCCCCGCCCCCATATATAAAGGAGCAAGGGGGAGGCCGGCCAGCCTTGGTGCGCCCCAAGGAGAGGAGGAATCCTCTTCCTACTAGGAAGAGGATTCATCCTTTCCTAGTCCAACTAGGAAGAGGGAAGGGGGAAGGAAAGAGAGGGAGAGGGAGAGGGAAAGAGGGGTTGTGCCCCCCTTCCGTAGTCCAATTCGGACTCCCTATGGGAAGGGGCGCGCCACCTCCTGGGCTGCAGCCCTCTCTCTCCCCTCAGTCCCACTAAGGCCCAATACTTCCCCGGGGGGGTTCCGGTAACCCCTCCGGCACTCCGATTTTCTCCAAAATCATCTGGAACACTTCCGGTGTCCGAATATATCCGTCCAATATACCAATCTTTAAGTCTCGAACATTTCGAGACTCCTCGTCATGTCCGTGATCACATCCGGGACTCCAAACTACCTTCAGTACATCAAAACACATAAACTAATAATACCGATCGTCACCGAACATTAAGCGTTCGGACCCTACGGGTTCGAGAACTATGTAGACATGACCGAGACACGTCTCCGGTTAATAACCTATAGCGGAACCTGGATGCCCATATTGGTTCCTACATATTCTGCGAATATCTTTATCGGTCAAACCGCATAACAACATACGTTGTTCCCTTTGTCATCGGTATGTTACTTGCCCGAGATTCGATCGTCGGCATCTCAATACCTAGCTCAATCTCGTTACTGACAAGTCTCTTTACTCGTTCCGTAATGCATCATCCCGCAACTAACTCATTAGTTGCATTGCTTGCAAGGCTTATAGTGATGTGCATTACCGAGAGGGCCCAAAGATACCTCTCCGACAATCGGAGTGACAAATCCTAATCTCGATCTATGCCAACTCAACAAGTACCATCGGAGACACCTGTAGAGCACCTTTATAATCACCCAGTTACGTTGTGACGTTTGGTAGCACACAAAGTGTTCCTCCGATAACCGGGAGTTGCATAATCTCATAGTCATAGGAACATGTATAAGTCATGAAGAAAGCAATAGCAGTAAACTAAAACGATCAAGTGCTAAGCTAACGGAATGGGTCAAGTCCATCACATCATTCTCCTAATGATGTGATCCCGTTTATCAAATGACAACTCATGTCTATGGTTAGGAAACATAGCCATCTTTGATCAACGAGCTAGTCAAGTAGAGGCATACTAGTGACACTCTGTTTCTCTATGTATTCACACATGTATTATGTTTCCGGTTAATACAATTCTAGCATGAATAATAAACATTTATCATGAAATAAGGAAATAAATAATAACTTTATTATTGCCTCTAGGGCATATTTCCTTCAGTCTCCCACTTGCACTAGAGTCAATAATCTAGATTACACAGTAATGATACTAACACCCATGGAGCCTTGGTGTTGATCATGTTTTGCTCGTGAGAGAGTCTTAGTCAACGGGTCTGCAACATTAAGATCCGTATGTATCTTGCAAATATCTATGTCTCCCACTTGGACTTGATCGCGGATGGAATTGAAGCGTCTCTTGATGTGTTTGGTTCTCTTGTGAAATCTGGATTCCTTTGCCAAGGCAATTGCACCAGTATTGTCACAAAAGATTTTCATTGGACCCGATGCACTAGGTATGACATCTAGATCGGATATGAACTCCTTCATCCAGACTCCTTCATTTACTGCTTCCAAAGCAGCTATGTACTCCGCTTCACACGCAGATCCCGCCACGACGCTTTGTTTAGAACTGCTCCAACTGACAGCTCCACCGTTCAATATAAACACGTATTCGGTTTGCGATTTAGAATCGTCCAGATCAGTGTCAAAGCTTGCATCAACGTAACCATTTATGACGAGCTCTTTGTCACCTCCATAAACGAGAAACATATCCTTAGTCCTTTTCAGGTATTTCAGGATGTTCTTGACCGATGTCCAGTGATCCACTCGTGGATTACTTTGGTACCTCCCTGCTAAACTAATAGCAAGGCACACATCAGGTCTGGTACACAACATTGCATACATGATAGAGCCTATGGCTGAAGCATAGGGAACACTTTTCATTTTCTCTCTATCTTCTACAGTGGGCGGACATTGAGTCTTACTCAACTTCACACCTTGTAACATAGGCAAGAACCCTTTCTTAGCTTGATCCATTTTGAACTTCTTCAAAACTTTATCAAGGTATGTGCTTTGTGAAAGTCCAATTAAGCGTCTTGATCTATCTCTATAGATCTTGATGCCCAATATATAAGCAGCTTCACCGAGGTCTTTTATTGAAAAACTCTTATTCAAGTATCCTTTTATGTTATCCAGAAATTCCATATCATTTCCATTCAACAATATGTCATCCACATATAATATTAGAAATGCTACAGAGCTCCCACTCACTTTCTTGTAAATATAGGCTTCTCCAAAAGTCTGTATAAAACCATATGCTTTGATCACACTATCAAAACGTTTATTCCAACTCCGAGAGGCTTGCACCAGTCCATAAATGGATCGCTGGAGCTTGTACACTTTGTTAGCCCCCTTTGGATCGCTACGGGTGAGAAGGTATCATCGTAGTCAACTCCTTGAACTTGTCGAAAACCTTTCGCAACAAGTCGAGATTTGTAGACAGTAACGTTACCGTCAGCGTCAGTCTTCTTCTTGAAGATCCATTTATTCTCGATGGCTTGCCGATCATCGGGCAAGTCAACCAAAGTCCACACTTTGTTCTCATACATGGATCCCATCTCAGATTTCATGGCCTCAAGCCATTTTGCGGAATCTGGGCTCATCATCGCTTCCTCATAGTTCGTAGGTTCGTCATAGTCAAGTAACATGACCTCCAGAACAGGATTACTGTACCACTCTGGTGTGGATCTTACTCTGGTTAAACCACGAGGTTCGGTAGCAACTTGATATGAAGTTTCATGATCATCATCATTTGCTTCCTCACTAATTGGTGTAGGTGTCACAGGAACCGGTTTCTGTGATGGACTACTTTCCAATAAGGGAGCAGGTACAGTTACCTCATCAAGTTCTACTTTCCTCCCACTCACTTCTTTCGAGAGAAACTCCCTCTCTAGAAAGGATCCATTCTTAGCAACAAATGTCTTGCCTTCTGATCTGTGATAGAAGGTGTACCCAATAGTCTCCTTTGGCTATCCTATGAAGACACATTTCTCCGATTTGGGTTTGAGCTTATCAGGTTGAAGCTTTTTCACATAAGCATCGCAGCCCCAAACTTTAAGAAACGACAACTTTGGTTTCTTGACAAACCATAGTTCATAAGGCGTCGTCTCAATGGATTTAGATGGTGCCCTATTTAATGTGAATGCAGCTGTATCTAAAGTATAACCCCAAAATGATAGCGGTAAATCAGTAAGAGACATCATAGATCACACGATATCTAGTAAAGTATGATTACGACGTTCGGACACACCATTACGCTGTGGTGTTCCGAGTGGCGTGAGTTGCGAAAGTACTCCGCATTGTTTCAAATGAAGGCCAAACTCGTAACTCAAATATTCTCCTCCACGATCAGATCGTAGAAACTTTATTTTCTTGTTACGATGATTTTCCACTTCACTCTAAAATTCTTTGAACTTTTCAAATGTTTCAGACTTATGTTTCATCAAGTATATATACCCATATCTTCTCAAATCATCTGTGAAGGTGAGAAAATAACGATACCCGCCGCGAGCCCAATATTCATCGGACCACATACATCAGCATGTATGATTTCCAACAAATCTGTTGCTTGCTCCATAGTTCTGGAGAACAACGTTTTAGTCATCTTGCCCATGAGGCATGGTTCGCAAGTACCAAGTGATTCATAATCAAGTGATTCCAAAAGTCCATCAGAATGGAGTTTCTTCATGCGCTTTACACCAATATGACCTAAACGGCAGTGCCACAAATAAGTTGCACTATCATTATCAACTCTGCATCTTTTGGCATCAACATTATGAATATGTGTATCACTACTATCGAGATTCATTAAAAATAGACCACTCTCCAAGGGTGCATGACCATAAAAGATATTACTCATATAAATAGAACAACCATTATTCTCTGATTTAAATGAATAACCATCTTGCATCAAACAAGATCTAGATATAGTGTTCATGCTCAACGCTGGCACCAAATAACAATTATTCAGGTCTAAAACTAATCCCGAAGGTAGATGCAGAGGTAACGTGCCGACGGCGATCACATCGACTTTGAAACCATTTCCCACGCGCATCGTCACCTCGTCCTTAGCCAATCTTCGCTTAATCTGTAGTCCCTGTTTCGAGTTGCAAATATTAGCAACAGAACCAATATCAAATACCCAGGTGCTACTACAAGCTTTAGTAAGGTACACATCAATAACATGTATATCACATATACCTTTGTTCACTTTGCCATCCTTCTTATCTGCCAAATACTTGGCGCACTTCCGCTTCCAGTGACTAGTCCCTTTGCAGTAGAAGCACTCAGTCTCAGGCTTAGGTCCAGACTTGGGTTTCTTCTCTTGAGCAGCAACTTGTTTGTTGTTCTTCTTGAAGTTCCCTTTCTTCTTCCCTTTACCCTTTTTCTTGAAACTGGTGGTCTTGTTGATGTTCCTTCTTGATTTCTACCTCCGCAGCTTTTAGCATTGCAAAGAGCTCGGGAATCGTCTTATCCATCCCTTGCATATTATAGTTCATCACGAAGCTCTTGTAGCTTGGTGGCAGTGATTGAAGAACTCTGTCAATGACACTATCAACAGGAAGATTAACTCCTAGCTGAGTCAAGTGGTTATGGTACCCAGACATTCTGAGTATATGTTCACTGACAGAACTATTCTCCTCCATCTTGCAGCTGTAGAACTTATTGGAGACTTCATATCTCTCAATCCGGCCATTTGCTTGAAATATTAACTTCAAATCCTGAAACATCTTATATGCTCCATGACGTTCAAAACATCGTTGAAGTCCCAGTTTTAAGCCGTAAAGCATGGCACACCGAACTATCGAGTAGTCATCAGCTTTGCTCTGCCAGATGTTCATAACATCTGGCGTTGCTCCCGCAGCGGGTTTGGCACCTAGCGGTGCTTTCAGGATGTAATTCTTCTGTGCAACAATGAGGATAATCCTCAAGTTACGGACCCAGTCCGTGTAATTGCTACCATCATCTTTCAACTTTGCTTTCTCAAGAATGCATTAAAATTTACGGAACAACAGCACGGGCCATCTATCTACAACAACATAGACAAGAAAAATACTATCAGGTACTAAGTTCATGATAAATTAAGGTTCAATTAATCATATTTAAGAACTCCCACTTAGATAGACATCCCTCTAATCATCTAAGTGATCACGTGATCCAAATCAACTAAACCATGACCGATCATCATGTGAAATGGAGTAGTTTTCAATGGTGAACATCAGTATGTTGATTATATCTACTATATGATTCATGCTCGACCTTTCAGTCTCAGTGTTCCGAGGCCATATCTGCATATGCTAGGCTCGTCAAGTTTAACCCGAGTATTTCTGCGTGTGCAAAACTGGCTTGTACCCGTTGTATGTGAACGTAGAGCTTATCACACTCGATCATCACGTGGTGTCTCGGCACGACGAACTTTGGCAACGGTGCATACTCAGGGAGAACACTTGTACCTTGAAATTTAGTGAGAGATCATCTTATAATGCTACCGTCAATCAAGCAAAATAATATGCATAAAGGATAAACATCACATGCAATCAATATAAGTGATATGATATGGCCATCATCATCTTGTGCCTTTGATCTCCATCTCCAAGGCACTGTCATGATCACCATCGTCACCGGCGCGACACCTTGATCTCCATCGTAGCATCGTTGTCGTCTCGCCAAATATTGCTTCTATGACTATCGCTACCGTTTAGTGATAAAGTAAAGCAATTACAAGGTGATTGCATTGCATACAATAAAGCGACAACCATATGGCTCCTGCCAATTGCCGATAACTCTGTTACAAAACATGATCATCTCATACAATAAAATATAGCATCATTCCTTGACCATATCACATCATGCCCAGCAAAAACAAGTTATACGTCCTCTACTTTGTTGTTGCAGGTTTTACGTGGCTGCTACGGGCTGAGCAAGAACCGTAATTACCTACGCATCAAAACCACAATGATATTTCGTCAAGTTAGTGCTGTTTTAACCTTCAACAAGGACCGGGCGTAGTCACACTCGGTTCAACTAAAGTTGGAGAAACTGACACCCGCCAGCCACCTGTGTGCAAAGCACGCCGATAGAACCAGTCTCGCGTAAGCATACGCGTAATGTCGGTCCGGGCCGCTTCATCCAACAATACCGCTGAACCAAAGTATGACATGCCGGTAAGCAGTATGACTTGTATCACCCACAACTCACTTGTGTTATACTCGTGCATATAACATCTACGTATAAACCTGGCTTTGATACCACTGTTGGGGAACGTAGTAATTTCAAAAAATTCCTACGCACACGCAAGATCATGGTGATGCATAGCAACGAGAGGGGAGAGTATCGTCCATGTACCCTCGTAGACCGTAAGCGGAAGCGTTATGAGAACGCGGTTGATGTAGTCGAACGTCTTCACAATCTGACCGATCCAAGTACCGAACACATGGCACCTCCGAGTTCAGCACACGTTTAGCTCAATGACATCCCACGAACTCCGATCCAGCAGAGCTTCACGGGAGAGTTCCATCAGCACGACGGCGTGATGACGGTGATGATGTTACTACCGACGCAGGGCTTCGCCTAAGCACTGCTACGATATGATCGAGGTGGATTATGGTGGAGGGGGGCACCGCACACGGCTTGGAACAATCAACTTGTGTGTCTTTGGGTGCCCCCCGCCCCCATATTTAAAGGAGAAAGGGGGAGGCCGGCCAGCCTTGGTGCGCCCCAAGGAGAGGAGGAATCCTCTTCCTACTAGGAAGAGGATTCATCCTTTCCTAGTCCAACTATGAAGAGGGAAGGGGGAAGGAAAGAGAGGGAGAGTGAGAGGGAAAGAGGGACTGCGCCCCCCTCCCCTAGTCCAATTTGGACTCCCTATGGTAGGGCGGCGTGCCACCTCCTGGGTTGTAGCACTCTCTCTCCCCTCAGGCCCACTAAGGCCCAATACTTCCTCGAGGGGGGGGTGGGGCTTCCGGCAACCCCTCTGGCACTCCGATTTTCTCCGGAATCATTTGGAACACTTCTGGTGTGCGAATATAGCCGTCCAATATATCAATCTTTACGTCTCGACCATTTCGAGACTCCTCGTCATGTCCGTGATCACATCCGGGACTCCAAACTACCTTCGGTACATCAAAACACATAAACTCATAATGTCGATCGTCACTGAACATTAAGCGTGCGGAACCTACGAGTTCGAGAACTATGTAGACATGAGCGAGACACGTCTCTGGTCAATAACCAATAGCGGAACCTGGATTCTCATATTGGTTCCTACATATTCTACGAAGATCTTTATCGGTCAAACCGCATAACAACATACGTTGTTCCCTTTGTCATCGGTATGTTACTTGCCCGAGATTCGATCGTCGGCATCTCAATACCTAGCTCAATCTCGTTACCGGCAAGTCTCTTTACTCGTTCTGTAATGCATCATCCCGCAACTAACTCATTAGTTGCATTGCTTGCAAGGCTTATAGTGATGTGCATTACCGAGAGGGCCCAGAGATACCTCTCCGACAATCGGAGTGACAAATCCTAATCTCGAGCTATGCCAACTCAACAAGTACCATCGGAGACACCTGTAGAGCACCTTTATAATCACCCAGTTACGTTATGACGTTTGGTAGCACACAAAGTGTTCCTCCGGTAATCAGGAGTAGCATAATCTCATAGTCATAGGGACATGTATAAGTCATGAAGAAAGCAATAGCAGTAAACTAAAACGATCAAGTGCTAAGCTAACGGAATGGGTCAAGTCAATCACATCATTCTCCTAATGATGTGATCCCGTTTATCAAATGACAACTCATGTCTATGGTTAGGAAACATAACCATCTTTGATAAACGAGCTAGTCAAGTAGAGGCATACTAGTGACACTCTGTTTGTCTATGTATTCTACTTAGGATGTTGTATTACCGAGAGAGACAAGAGATATTATTATGTTTCCGGTTAATACAGTTCTAGCATGAATTAGGATGTTGTATTACCGAGAGAGACAAGAGATATTATTATGTTTCCGGTTAATACAGTTCTAGCATGAATAATAAACATTTATCATGAAATAAGGATATAAATAATAACTTTATTATTTCCTCTAGGGCATATTTCCTTCACTCGCAGTCTTACGACAAGGGCCATGCCCATCTCTTTCCTGGGGCGGTCTCCGCTTGCCCGGTCGTGCCGCGTCAATAACTCTCGTGGGTACCCTTAGGGCTGACCCGACTTATCAATAGACTCTTGGGAACTCAGATCCACCTCTACTGGGGCGGTACCACCTGTCCCTTAAGTCCCGCAGTAACAGTTAATGGGGAACAATTAAATTAGTTGTGGGTCCATACCATCAAGGTGAACTCATATGAATCACCCTCGGTAGGTTCACACCTAAGGTAAAATGTCAAGGTGAACTTGGAGGAATCACCCTTGATGGGTTCGCGCTTGAGGAGTTGCACGACAGATACATCATTGGGAGTGGTGAGTGAGGAATCACCCTCGATTAACCACACTCGATGTGCTACCCTACAGAGATATCATCAAAAGTGGGATACGAGGCATCACCCTTGGCACTTGATACTAAACTCTGCAGGGTCGTACAACTAAGGGGGTATTGGTGGTGTATTCAGTCTCAATACATTGATCGCACTGATCGAGTCACCGGCGAGGCCACTGATGGATCACTAACCAGCCTATACTAAGTATATAGGACAACAGATAAAGTATCAACAACGGGTTACGAAATCAGGCTATGCATCAGAATATGAGCTATTGAATACAGTAGCAAAATCGAATGCAAGCATGAGAGAGAAAGAATGAGCGATATAGGAATGATCAAGGGGGTTTTGCTTGCCTGGAAGCTCTGCGGCAAGTGGCTGGACGTCTGTAGCGTAGTGTTACTCAGTGGCGTCAGCGTCAATCTTGGGGTCTACCGGAGAAGAAGAGGGGGAAGAAACAGTAAATATAAAGCGCTCAGATGCAGCACAATGCATGACATGGTGATATGCTATGTTTCGGGTGACCTAATGCAGTGCTAGGTGTTACAGATGAAGCGGGAAAATGTCTCAAACGATCCGGAGGGGAAGGTTTCATGTTTACTGTGTTGGGGGAATGTGACAGGTATGTGGATCACGTTTCAGATTCGCCTACTTTTCTACTCATTTTTCATATATAAATTATTTTCATCAGAGCTACGGTTTTATTTTATATGAAGTTCCAAAGTTTAAATTATTTTTTGCATTTATTTAATTCAAATTATAAACAGTGAAATACTTTTATACATAGCAGGGGCTAGCCACAGTCAAAGACATGTGGGGCCAGGGGGCGGGTTGACCCAGTCAATATTTGATTGGTCAATAGAGGAATAGTGTAAGGGGGTCCTGTGTGTCATAGACTTAGGCACTTTTAATTTAATTTAACTTTTAACTTAACAACGGGCCTCACTTGTAGTGTCAATTAGAGCTAACACGGGGTTTGGGCTAACTTAATTCGACCTACCCTAATTAACAGAGGTTAGGGCCCAGGTGGCAGTGGCCCGGTCAACAACTCTTGGCCAGGCCCACGCACGACATAGGAGGGCGCCGGCAACGAGTGCCAGCAAGCCCAGTGAAAATGAGGGTTTTGCATTTTTTTGCTGTACTAAACGAACTTAGTTGCAAATGAAAATTGGCACATAAATATTAGGCTATAATCCGAAGTAGCACACAAAGTTTTAATTTATGTTAAATAGTTTAAGTATTTATTTGAATTGAAATGAATCAATTAAATGTCGCTGGTTCAATTTTAAATAGGTTAAGGGCATTTTAATTATTCAAATAATGTTGTTTTATGCATGAAATTTTGTTAGAGATTATTTGCAATATTATGAACACTTTTGTTTGCATGTTTGAAGATGCAATTATTTGACTTGCATTTTACATTTGAATTTGAATGCTGGATTAATTCCTAAATGCAATTTAATTAAAATGACCATGATGACATGGCACATTAGCATGTGGTCACTGTAGCTAACCACTGGGGGTGTTACACCATCCAACTCCTCCCTTTCCGCGCCACCGGCCCGAGCCCATCCACCTCCTCTCTCCTGCTCCGCCGCTCTTCCCATGCTCTCTGGCTTCGCCATGGTCCAGCAGAAGATAACCACGTACGTTGTGCTCACACCAGAGCGCAGGTACTACATCGAGCAGGAGATCCGGACGAGGCGCGTCGCGCGCGTCGCTGCCGGGATGCCCTCGGGCTCGCCGGAGTCGGAGGAGCAGGAGCAGCCGAAGGAGGAGGAGGAGGGAGAGGAGCAACAGCCGACTCTGATGAAGGTGGTGGATCCGAAAGAGAAGAGGCGAAGCAGGAGCTGGCGCCGGCTCTAGGCTTCAACATGGAGGAATCATAGGCGAAGTTCGCCATCGCCAAGCAGCCGAGATGGCAGAGCAGTAACCCATCCTGGAGTCCATCCAGGATGAGGCCTATGTCGAGGCGAACTGGCAGTTTATCCGGCAGGAACGGGCGGCGACCGACGCGCTCTTCAACGAGGTCGAAGCAGAGATGGATGAGGAGGCCGACATAGAGGAGCAGGAGGAGCCGCAGCTGCGGCTGCCGCCCATGTACCCGGAGTCGGGCATGGAGATAGTGGACATCTTCGGCAAGGACTAGGGTAGTTGATCTACGTAGCATGTGGATTTTATCCTTTTGCATGATTTTGTATGGATTTAAGATTTCTAGTATGAGGTATCTGGATGCAAATGAGAAAATTGGAGCACTGACCAATCGGATGCGTCTGCGGGCATTTGAGGGCCAGGATTTGCCTAGTCTTGTTGTAGATGCTCTTACATATCATCATGACGAGTGTCACACGTACTGCAAATGTATGTATTTGAAAATGTATTGTTCAGTTTTTTTTAGCGAAATAAGGGACTTCTTTTCCGATTTCTATTAAAGAAAAACCAACTGATTCAACTATAAGCAGCCTAGAACTAACACCAAGCTCACAAGACAAGAACACGGTGCAAACTTAGGCATACCCAAGAATACCACCACACATCAAATGCCAAACTTCTGTTCAAACGAAACTAAACCCAACCTCCCAGGAACAAGCGCCAGGTGTGGTAAACCACGGACACCAGCTTAAAGTCTCAACCTAAAATAGACTTACTTCTATTATTACATATCACAAAGCTAGCATGAGCAACTACAGAAAGGATGACCAGAAACTTGTGGATTTTGAGAAGGCATATGATAAAGTTAAATGGCCTTTCCTTCAGCAGGCAATGTGCGGGCGGAACCAGGTGGGTTTTCAAGTCCAGAAGGGTAGTGTCGGAATCAAGGTTAATGATGATATCGGACATTTTTTCCAGACACACAAGGGCCTGAGACAGGGCGATTCCATGTCTCCCTTGTTGTTTAATGTAGTGGCCTATATGTTTACCATTCTTATTGGCAGAGCCAAGCAGCATGGTCAAGTCGAGGGGTTAGTTCCTCATCTGGTTGATGGAGGAGTATCCATCTTACAATACACTGACGACACTGTCCTATTCATGGAACATGACATAGCTAAAGCGCGTAATATGAAACTTATATTATGTCTCTTCGAACAATTATGTGGGTTAAAGATAAACTTTCAAAATAGTGAATTGTTCTACTTTGGGAAGGTCAAAGACGAGCAAAATACTTATAAACAATTGTTCGGGTGTGAATTAGGTTCTTTACCATTTAGTTATCCGGGCATACCTATTCACCACCGTAAGTTATCTAATAAAGAATGGAATGTATCGAAGATCGAATTGAGAAAAAGCTAAGCTGCTGGAAGGGTAAGTTTATGTCTTATGGAGGTAGTTTAGTACTGATTAATTCGGTATTGACTAGTATGCCGATGTTCCTACTATCGTTCTTCGAAATTCCGAAAGGGGCACGGAAGCGACTTGATTTCTTTAGATCTCGGTTTTTCTGGCAGTCAGATGAGGCCAAGAGGAAATACCGACTCGCGCGATGGGATATCCTTTGCCGCCCAAAAGACCAGGGGGTCTGGGTATTGAAAATTTAGAAATCAAGAATAAATGTCTTATGAGTAAATGGCTCTACAGGTTAGAGACAGAGCCGGAGGGCATGTGGGCACAACTTTTGCACAATAAATATTTGCAGTCGAAAACACTCGCTCAGGTTACCATGAGACCAACTGACTCGCCATTCTGGAAAGGACTTATGAGGACGAAGGATGTGTTCTTTCGTAGGGAAAAATTCTTGGTTGGCAATGGGATGTCAACAAGATTTTGGGAGGATACGTGGCTGGGAGAGATGAAGGAAATATGCCCTAGAGGCAATAATAAAGTTACTATTTATTTCCTTATATCATGATAAGTGTTTATTATTCATGCTAGAATTGTATTAACCGGAAACATAATACATGTGTGAACACATAGACAAACAGAGTGTCACTAGTATGCCTCTACTTGACTAGCTCGTTGATCAAAGATGGTTATGTTTCCTAACCATAGACATGAGTTGTCATTTGATTAACGGGATCACATCATTAGGAGAATGATGTGATTGACTTGACCCATTCCGTTAGCATAGCACTTGATCGTTTAGTTTGTTGCTATTGCTTTCTTCATGACTTATAAATGTTCCTATGACTATGAGATTATGCAACTCCCGTTTACCGGAGGAACACTTTGTGTGCCACCAAACGTCACAACGTAACTGGGTGATTATAAAGGTGCTCTACAGGTGTCTCCGAAGGTACTTGTTGGGTTGGCGTATTTTGAGATTAGGATTTGTCACTCCGATTGTCGGAGAGGTATCTCTGGGCCCTCTCGGTAATGCACATCACTTAAGCCTTGCAAGCATTGCAACTAATGAGTTAGTTGCAGGATGATGTATTACGGAACGAGTAAAGAGACTTGCCGGTAACGAGATTTAACTAGGTATTGAGATACCGATGATCGAGTCTCGGGCAAGTAACATACCGATGACAAAGGGAACAACCTATGTTATGCGGTCTGACCGATAAAGATCTTCGTAGAATATGTGGGAGCCAATATGAGCATCCAGGTTCCGCTATTGGTTATTGACCGGAGACGTGTCTCGGTCATGTCTACATTGTTCTCGAACCCGTAGGGTCCGCACGCTTAAGGTTTCGATGATAGTTATATTATGAGTTTATGAGTTTTGATGTACCGAAGGAGTTCGGAGTCCCGGATGAGATCGGGGACATGACGAGGAGTCTCGAAATGGTCGAGACATAAAGATCGATATATTGGACGACTATATTCGGACATCGGAAAGGTTCCGAGTGATTCAGGTATTTTTCGGAGTACCGGAGAGTTACGGGAATACGTATTGGGCCTTATTGGGCCATACGGGAAAGAAGGAAAAGGGCCTCAAGGGTGGCCGCACCCCTCCCCTTGGTCTGGTCCGAATTGGACTAGGGAAGGGGGGCGCCCCCTTCCTTCCTTCTCCTTTTCCCTTCCTCTTTTCCTATTCCATATGGGAGGTGGAATCCTACTAGGACTAGGGAGTCCTAGTAGGACTCCACACTTGGCGCGCCCCCTCCTAGGGACGGCCTCCTCCTCCCTTGCTCCTTTATATACGGGTGCAGGGGGGCACCCCAAAGACACAACAATTGATCATTGATCTCTTAGCCGTGTGCGGTGCCCCCTTCCACCATAATCCTCGATAATATTGTAGCGGTGCATAGGCGAAGCCCTGTGACGGTAGAACATCAAGATCGTCACCACGCCGTCGTGATGACGGAACTCTTCCCCGACATTCTGATGGATCGAAGTTCGGGGATCGTCATCGAGCTGAACGTGTGCTAGAACTCGGAGGTGTCATAGTTTCGGTGCTTGATCGGTCGGGCCGTGAAGACGTACGACTACATCAACCGCGTTGTGCTAATGCTTCCGCTTTCGGTTTACGAGGGTACGTAGAAAACACTCTCCTCTCTCGTTGCTATGCATCACCATGATCTTGCGTGTGCGTAGGAATTTTTTTAAAATTACTACGTTCCCCAACAGTGGCATCCGAGCCTAGGTTTTATGCGTTGAGAACACAAGTGAGTTATGGGCGATATAAGTCATACTGCTTACCAGCATGTCATACTTTGGTTCGGCGGTATTGTTGGATGAAGCGGCCCGGACCGACATTACGCGTACGCTTACGCGAGGCTGGTTCTACCGACGTGCTTTGCACACAGGTGGCTGGCGGGTGTCAGTTTCTCCAACTTTAGTTGAACCGAGTGTGGCTCCGCCCGGTCCTTGCGAAGGTTAAAACAACACCAACTTGACAAACTATCGTTGTGGTTTTGATGCGTAGGTAAGAACGGTTCTTGCTAAGCCCGTAGCAGCCACGTAAAACTTGCAACAACAAAGTAGAGGATGTCTAACTTGTTTTTGCAGGGCATGTTGTGATGTGATATGGTCAAGACATGATGCTAAATTTTATTGTATGAGATGATCATGTTTTGTAACCGAGTTATCGGCAACTGGCAGGAGCCATATGGTTGTCGCTTTATTGTATGCAATGCAATCGCGCTGTAATGCTTTACTTTATCACTAAGCAGTAGCGATAGTCGTGGAAGCATAAGATTGGTGAGACGACAATGATGCTACGATGGAGATCATGGTGTCACGCCGGTGACGATGGTGATCATGACGGTACTTCGGATATGGAGATCACAAGTACAAGATGATGATGGCCATATCATATCACTCATATTGATTGCATGTGATGTTTATCTTTTATGCATCTTATCTTGCTTTGATTGACGGTAGCATTATAAGATGATCCCTCACTAAATTATCAAAGTATAAGTGTTCTCCCTGAGTATGCACTGTTGCGAAAGTTCTTCGTGCTGAGACACCACGTGATGATCGGGTGTGATAGGCTCTACGTTCAAATACAATGGGTGCAAAACAGTTGCACACGCGGAATACTCAGGTTAAACTTGATGAGCCTAGCATATAACAGATATGGCCTCGGAACACGGAAACCGAAAGGTCGAGCGTGAATCATATAGTAGATGTGATCAGCATAGTGATGTTCACCATTGAAACTACTCCATCTCATGTGATGATCGGACATGGTTTAGTTGATTTGGATCACGTGATCACTTAGAGGATTAGAGGGATGTCTATCTAAGTGGGAGTTCTTAAGTAATATGATTAATTGAACTTTAATTTATCATGAACTTAGTCCTGGTAGTATTAGCATATCTATGTTGTAGATCAATAGCTCGCGTTTAGCTCCCCTGTTTTATTTTTGATATGTTCCTAGAGAAAACTAAGTTGAAAGATGTTAGTAGCAATGATGCGGATTGGATCCGTGATCTGAGGTTTATCCTCATTGCTGCATAGAAGAATTATGTCTTTGATGCACCGCTAGGTGACAAACCTATTGCAGGAGCAGATGCAGATGTTATGAACATTTGGCTAGCTCAATATGATGACTACTTGATAGTTTAGTGCACCATGCTTAAACGGCTTAGAATCGGGACTTCAAAGACGTTTTGAACGTCATGGACCATATGAGATGTTCCAGGAGTTGAAGTTAATATTTCAAGCAAATACCCGAGTTGAGAAATATGAAGTCTCCAACAAGTTCTATAGCTAAAAGATGGAGGAGAATAGCTCAAGTAGTCAACATGTGCTCAGATTGTCTGGGTACTACAATCGCTTGAATCAAGTGGGAGTTAATCTTCCAGATAAAACAGTGATTGACAGAATTCTCTAGTCACCATCACCAAGTTAGTAGAACTTCATGATGAACTATGATATGCAAGGGATAATGGAAACGATTCCCAAGCTCTTCGTAATGCTGAAATCGACAAAGGTAGAAATCAAGAAAAATATCAAGTGTTGATTGTAGACAAGACCACTAGTTTCAAGAAAAGGGCAAAGGGAAGAAGGAGAACTTCAAGAAGAACGGCAAGCAAGTTGCTGCTCAAGTGAAGAAGCCCAAGTCTGGTCCTAAGCCTGAGACTAAGTGCTTCTACTGCAAAGGGACTGGTCACTGGAAGCGGAACTGCCCCAAGTATTTGGCGGATAAGAAGGATGGCAAAGTGAACAAAGGTATATTTGATATACAGATTATTGATGTGTATTTTACTAGTGTTCGTAGCAACCCCTCGGTATTTGATACTGGTTCAGTTGCTAAGAGTAGTAACTCGAAACGGGAGTTGCAGAATGAACATAGACTAGTTAAGGGTGAAGTGACGATGTGTGTTGGAAGTGGTTCCAAGATTGATATAATCATCATCGCACGCTCCCTATACTTTTGGGATTAGTGTTGAACCTAAATAAGTGTTATTTGGTGTTTGCATTGAGCATGAATATGATTTGATCATGTTTATTGCAATACGGTTATTCATTTAAGTAAGAGAATAAATTGGTGTTCTGTTTAGATGAATAAAACCTTATATGGTCACACACCCAATGATCTCGATCGTAGTGATACACATATTGATATTATTGTAACCAAAAGATGCAAAGTTAATAATGATAGTGTAATTTATTTGTGGCACTGCCGTTTAGGTCATATTGGTGTAAAGCGCATGAAGAAAATCCATGCGGATGGGCTTTTGGAATCACTTGATTATGAATCAGTTGATGCTTGCGAACCATGCCTCATGGGCAAGATGACTAAGACTCTGTTCTCTGGAACAATGGAGCGAGCAACGGATTTGTTGGAAATCATACATACTGATGTATGTGGTCCGATGAATATTGAGACTCATGGCAGGTATCATTATTTTCTGATCTTCACAGATGATTTGAGCAGATATGAGTATATCTACTTGATGAAACACAAGTCTGAAACATTTGAAAAGTTCAAAGAATTTTAGAGTGAAGTGGAGAATCATCGTAACAAAAATAAAAGTTTCTACGATATGATCGCAAAAGTAAAATATTTGAGTTACGAGTTTGGCCTTCAGTTAAAAACAATGTGAAATAGTTTCACTACTCAGGCCACCTGGAACACCACAGCATAATGGTGTCTCCGAACGTCATAACCGTACTTTATTAGATATGGTGCGATCTATGATGTCTCTTACCGATCTACCACTATCGTTTTGGGTTTATGCATTAGAGACAGCTGCATTCACGTTAAATAGGGCACCATCTAAATCTGTTGAGACGACACCGTATGAACTATGGTTTGGCAAGAAACCTAAGCTGTCGTTTCTTAAAGTTTGAGGTTGCAATGCTTATGTGAAAAAGTTTCAACCTGATAAGCTCTAACCCAAATCGGAGAAGTGCGTCTTCATAGGATACCCAAAAGAAAATGTTGGGTACACCTTCTATCACAGACCCGAAGGTAATATATTCGTTGCTTTGAATGGATCCTTTCTAGAAAAGGAGTTTCTCTCGAAAAAAGTGAGTGGGAGGAAAGTAGAACTTAATGAGGTAACTGTACCTGCTCCCTTATTGGAAAGTAGTTCATCACAGAAATCTGTTCCTGTGACTACTACACCGATTAGTGAGGAAGCTAATGATGATGATCATGTAACTTCAGATCAAGTTACTACCGAACCTCGCAGGTAAACCAGAGTGAGATCCGCACCAGAGTGGTATGGTAATCCTGTTCTGGAGGTCATGTTACTTGACCATGACGAGCCTACGAACTATGAGGAAGCGATGATGAGCCCAGATTCCGCGAAATGGCTTGAGGCCATGAAATCTGAGATGAGATGCATGTATGAGAACAATGTATGGACTTTGATTGACTTGCCCAATGATCGGCGAGCCATTGAGATTAAATGGATCTTCAAGAGGAAGACGGACGCTGATAGTAGTGTTACTATCTACAAAGCTAGAATTGTCGCAAAAAGGTTTTCGACAAGTTCAAGGTGTTGACTACGATGAGAGTTTCTCACTCGTATCTATGCTTAAGTCTGTCCGAATCATGTTAGCAATTGCCGCATTTTATGAAATCTGGCAAATGGATAAACAAAACTGCATTCCTTAATGGATTTATTAAAGAAGAGTTATATATGATGCAACCAGAAGGTTTTGTCAATCCTAAAGGTACTAAAAAAATATGCAAGCTCCAGCGATCCATCCATGGACTGGTGCAAGCATCTCGGAGTTGGAATATATGCTTTGATAAGTTGATCAAAGCATATAGTTTTATACAGACTTGCGGTGAAGCCTGTATTTACAAGAAAGTGAGTGGGAGCACTACAGCATTTCTGATAAGTATATGTGAAAGACATATTGTTGATCAGAGATAATGTAGAATTATTCTGCAAAGCATAAAGGAATGTTTGAAAGGAGTTTTTCAAAGAAATACCTCGGTGAAGCTGCTTACATATTGATCATCGAGATCTATAAAGATAGATCAATACGCTTGATAAGTTTTTTCAATGAGTACATACCTTGACAAGATTTTGAAGTAGTTCAAAATGGAATAGTCAAAAAGGAGTTCTTTCCTGTGTTACAAGGTGTGAAGTTGAGTAAGACTCAAAACCCGACCACGGCAGAAGATATAGAGAGAATGAAAGTCATTCCCTATGCCTCAGCCATAGGTTCTATAAAGTATGTCATGCTGTGTACCAGACCTATTGTATACCCTGCCCTTAGTTTGGCAAAGGAGTACAATAGTGATCTAGGAGTAGATCGCTGGACATTGGTCAAAATTATCCTTAGTGGAATAAGGATATGTTTCTCGATTATGAAGGTGACAAAAGGTTCATCGTAAAGGGTTACGTCGATGCAAGTTTTGACACTGATCCAGATGACTCTAAGTCTCAATCTAGATACATATTGAAAGTGGGAGCAATTAGCTAGAGTAGCTCCATGCAGAGCATTGTTGACATAGAAATTTGCAAAATACTTACGGATCTGAATGTGGCAGACCCGTTGACTAAACTTCTCTCACAAGCAAAACATGATCACACCTCAGTACTTTTTGGGTGTTAATCACATAGCGATGTGAACTAGATTATTGACTCTAGTAAACCCTTTGGGTGTTGGTCACATGTCGATGTGAACTATGGGTGTTAATCACATGGTGATGTGAACTATTGATGTTAAATCACATGGCGATGTGAACTAGATTATTGACTCTAGTGCAAGTGGGAGACTGAAGGAAATATGCCCTAGAGGCAATAATAAAGTTATTATTTATTTCCTTATATCATGATAAATGTTTATTATCCATGCTAGAATTGTATTAACCGGAAACATAATACATGTGTGAATACATAGACAAACAGAGTGTCACTAGTATGCCTCTACTTGACTAGCTCGTTGATCAAAGATGGTTATGTTTCCTAACCATAGACATGAGTTGTCATTTGATTAACGGGATCACATCATTAGGAGAATGATGTGATTGACTTGACCCATTCCGTTAGCATAGCACTTGATCGTTTAGTTTGTTGCTATTGCTTTCTTCATGACTTATACATGTTCCTATGACTATGAGATTATGCAACTCCCGTTTACCGGAGGAACACTTTGTGTGCCACCAAACGTCACAACGTAACCGGGTGATTATAAAGGTGCTCTACAGGTGTCTCCGAAGGTACTTGTTGGGTTGGCGTATTTCGAGATTAGGATTTGTCACTCCGATTGTCGGAGAGGTATCTCTGGGCCCTCTCGGTAATGCACATCATTTAAGCCTTGCAAGCATTGTAACTAATGAGTTAGTTGCAGGATGATGTATTACGGAACGAGTAAAGAGACTTGCCGGTAACGAGATTGAATTAGGTATTGAGATACCGACGATCGAATCTCGGGCAAGTAACATACCGATGACAAAGGGAACAACCTATGTTATGCGGTCTGACCGATAAAGATCTTCGTAGAATATGTGGGAGCCAATATGAGCATCCAAGTTCCGCTATTGGTTATTGACCGGAGACGTGTATCGGTCATGTCAACATTGTTCTCGAACCCGTAGGGTCTGCACGCTTAAGGTTTCGATGACAGTTATATTATGAGTTTATGAGTTTTGATGTACCGAAGGAGTTCGGAGTCCCGGATAAGATCGGGGACATGACGAGGAGTCTCGAAATGGTCGAGACGTAAAAATCGATATATTGGACGACTATATTCGGACATCGGAAAGGTTCCGAGTGATTCAGATATTTTTCGGAGTACCGGAGAGTTACGGGAATACGTATTGGGCCTTATTGGGCCATACGGGAAAGAAGGAAAAGGGCCTCAAGGGTGGCTGCACCCCTCCCCTTAGTCTGGTCCGAATTGGACTAGGGAAGGGGGGGCGCCCCCTTCCTTCCTTCTCCTTTTCCCTTCCTCTTTTCCTATTCCATATGGGAGGTGGAATCCTACTAGGACTAGGGAGTCCTAGTAGGACTCCACACTTGGCGTGCCCCCTCCTAGGGCCGGCCTCCTCCTCCCTTGCTCCTTTATATACGGGTGCAGGGGGGCACCCCAAAGACACAACAATTAATCATTGATCTCTTAGCTGTGTGCGGTGCCCCCTTCCACCATAATCCTCAATAATATTATAGCGGTGCTTAGGCGAAGCCCTGTGACGGTAGAACATCAAGATCATCACCACGCCGTCGTGCTGATGGAACTCTTCCCCGACATTCTGCTGGATCGGAGTCCGGGGATCGTCATCGAGCTGAACGTGTGCTAGAACTCGGAGGTGCCGTAGTTTCGGTGCTTGATCGGTCGGGCCGTGAAGACGTACGACTACATCAACCGCGTTGTGCTAACGCTTCCGCTTTCGGTCTACGAGGGTACGTAGACAACACTCTCCTCTCTCGTTGCTATGCATCACCATGATCTTGCGTGTGCGTAGGAATTTTTTTGAAATTACTACGTTCCCCAACAAGAGACGCCTTTAGCCATCCACTATCCAACCCTTTATAACATTCTGCAACGTAAGGAGGACTACGTAGGCACAGTTTTCCAAATGATTCCTTTGAATATCCAGTTCAGACGGGCGCTAGTTGGGGAGCGATGGACAACCTGGATGCACCTAGTTCGAAGATTGATAGATGTTCAACTCTCCGACCAGCCAGATTCGATGCAATGGAAATTAGCTAAAAATGGGGGTTTTACAGTGAAGTCATTTTATTTGGATTTGATTAATTCTGGCTCAATCTCAAGATCGTTGCATATTTGGAAGATTACGGTTCCCTTGCGGATAAATTTTTTATATGGTTTGTCCACAAGTAAGTTATTCTCACCAAGGACAACCTAATTAAGAGGCGTTGGGTAGGTAGTTCACGTTGTTGTTTTTGTGATCATGATGAAACAATACAACATTTATTCATTGAATGCCCAATAGCCAAACTGCTTTGGAGAACGATTCATATAGCCTTCAATATTAATCCTCCAGTTAACATTGACTCGTTGTTTGAAACATGGTTAGCTGGGGTTGAACATACTATTGCGGCTCGCATTCGGATTGGAATATGTGCGCTTTTGTGGGCTATATGGAACTGTCGGAATGATTTTATTTTAACAGACAATACAATTTAAATTTCTTGCAGGTTATCTTTAGAGCTACTGTTTGGATCCGTACGTGGTTCTTACTCACTCCTATGGACTCCAGAGAGCCTTTGGTTACTGGATGCAACCAGTGGAAAATGATAGCATGGGCTATATTCAACCGGTTCGGATGGCGGCCGCATAGCAGGATAGGACTCTAGGAGTCATATCATACATATTGCCATACCGGTTGTGTTTCTCAGCGTGTACTTTTTTCTTTTTTATTTCCTTTGCTCCGCTTGCGAGCTGTAATACTTTTATGACTTTGTGCTACTCTGTGAACTTTTAATAAGACTAGTGCAGAACCGGGCAATAGCACCGGTTCGTAAGACCCTTTAGTGCCGGTTCGGTAACCAACATTAAAGTATGGGCACTAAAGGCCCCCCTTTAATACCGGTTCAGCACGAACCGGTGTTAAAGGGCAACCACGTGGCACGAGACAGCTCGTGGGGCAAGGAGCCTTTTAGTACCGGTTGGTGACACCAACCGGTATTAAAAGGTTGGGGGGGTTTGTATTTATGATTTCTTTTTCATTTAATTTTGTGTTTTTTATTTAATTCTTTTTTGTTTGCTGATATTTTATGTTGCTACGGGTTATAATGCATATAAATGAATCAACTAAATAATTAGGATCGTCTTCAAGGTCAAATCTCATTTCTCCCTCATACATTCGAACAAGTTCGAACATTAAATGACGCCTAGCGGGCTCCACAAAATGGAACTATATGGACAGTCCGGGCTCCTAGAAAGCCGGCCTATATTTGGGAGAGAAATGTGGTTGTTCGAACTATCCGTCATGTTATCTCCAACACGGTTTCATAAAAAAAAACCTCCCAACGACGCACCCTTCTCTTTTCCTGTTGGACCCTCCATTTCCCGCTAGGTTTCCCACCGTAGCTAGACACTTCTCGCTGGAGTCCACTTCTTAAAAATTGGATGACGCCGACCTCACATTTGCCATGGCGCCCCCTCTCTTTCCCACCATACTTCCTGACGGATCGGTAAAGAGGAATCCCCCGCCAACTACCCCGCTCTCCGCACTGATCCCCTTCCCCGTATTCATTTCGGTCCGTTGCCGCCATCAAGGGCGACGAGGTGTGCACCGTGACGCTCCCGAGCCAAGAAGGCATATCGGACGTCTCATGAGCCATTGTCACGTTGTGACATACAGTTTAATGTCGAGCATTACCAGGAAACAAAAATATCATATCCAGTGTTGGGCATGCGACTGATACACCACCATGCTCGTTATTAACTCTTGACACAATCAACCAACGCATTTACCCTTGTATCCTAATCAAAAAATTATACGACTTTATGTAAAAAATATGAACTGCTTACTCATGCAATTTACCTCACGTGCGTTCGCTCATATGGTCAGAAATGACATATAGCATCACCAACTGGGTCTTTAATGTATTGGTAATAAATGAAAATAATACCTAAGGTACTGATGATATAGCATTTCTAGCCGACTCGGCACGATCCAAGGTCCACAAAAAATTTAGTGCGGAAAATCACAAATAGAGAAAAGACCAGATTATACATATACATCTTTTTCACGGAGAGTGTGCTAATCATATATTAGTACACGGTAGCCCACCATCTATCGGCCACAATGATTGACTACTCTCTACTAACCCACCTACCCTTGAGTAGCCCGGCTTGCTGCCATGTCCTCCCTTCGGTCACAATTTTCTTGATGATCGTAAGCACACAAAGTGTTGCTCCGCCAAAGACAATAGCATTGCGGTGTTTACAAAGTTCCCAAGTGATGAGCGAGAGAATGGTCCTCGTTTCATTTCGCAAAAAAGAAAATAATGGCCCTCGTTTCGTTTCCCAAGTTATCGTCAACAGTGGGAGCTTGGTCCGGATTCCCAATAGCCGACCACACCATATGCGACACCGATCGATGATCGTGTGGAGGTGCATTCGATGTGGAGATGGTTAATGGTCTCGTCGGTTTCATAGAAGGGGCATGTGTCGTGGTGGGCAAGCCTCTCTTGGTGAGTCGAACGAACGTCCAACAACGGTTTCACATGGCTAACCAAGTAAAGAACCGACATTGAAGGGCGGCCTTTGAGTTCCATGTGACGTCCGCGTACGGTACCACATCGCTTCCTCCGAATTTTGAGGCATATGCAGGGCGAACGGAGAACATGCCACTACTCTTCCACGCCCATCTTATGGGGGCCTCTGCTCCTCCCATGAGCTGAACATCAGCAATCCGTGGCCATAGCATCCAAAACTGTTGCAGGCATGGCAAATCAATGACTGGTCCCAAGTCCAGCGCCCAAGTATTGCCTTGCAAGGTCTCCTTAACGGTCCTGGTGGCTCGAATGCATGGGCGGCCGCGATCGTAGACAAGTATACTTCTGAATCATAAAGGTGTCTGACAATTTTAGTAATCAAGAGATTTACTGCTTCTCGAGTAAAAAATGAACATTTTCTTTCTTATGATATACAAGTTAAAGTGTTTGGGCGAATACCGAGCTAAATATGTACAAAAAAATATGGACCACCATCAAGGAATATTTTATGTGGGCGATGAGCTTGCTAGGACCTGCATAAAAAATATGGCTTTGACCAGCATCAGTATAATCATTGGTCATCCCCCAGCCTACTTTGAGCTTGCTCAAACCTGCATGGCCGTTTGATTAAAAAAGACTATCTGTTTACTAACCCCTATGTGAACTCTAGATATAAACAAACTAAGTGTATGGAGCAATTAGATGGCAGAGAAATTAGCATTGTTACAGTAGAGCAAGTGATGGAAGGTAAGGATGAATATTCTCCGGTGATGGAAGGCAAGGATGAACATTCTCCGGTGCAGACACAAGTGAAACGGAAACAAAAGGAAAATAATTTTTTGTCATTGTTAAATATGGACTGAAAAGGCACATTTGCATTGGTATTCTGATTCTTGCACAATGGTATAGCAATCTAGAAGAAGAAATAGAATTTTGCCTGCTGCTCGGACTGTCACATGCAAGTAGTAAGAACAGGGTGTACAACAAAACAATTGGTGGGAAACACGAACAAACCTTGATTTTTCATGACCCCGTATCCCTTAGCGCAACAACGGCAATGTCATATCTCTTATAACCTTTGACCGAATAAGCTCTTGACAAACACAAGCTGAATATAAAGACCAAATGACTTGACAGGAAAATAGAGCATACACATATGAAACAATGGTGCAAGAGCCAAAGTTGAAAGGTTGCAGCTGCTGCCCAGTGGAGCAGACATACCAATTCACTGGATAAATTTTGTTAAAGAAACATGGTGAACCTTTAAAACAAACTGAATTTAAATGATATCAGTTACAGAAATAAAGTAAAACGCTATAAATTGTGAAAGATCATTGGCAAGTCATTCAAAGGAAGGAAGTTAGCAACGGAAATATTGTCCAAGCAGCCACAAAATATAGTTGGAAATAACAAATAAGGATTTGTAATTTTGGTTTTCACGCGGAGGTAGTGAGAACTGAGAAGCATACCTAACTGTTTTTTTCTCAAAGCACGGATGCACCAACAAGTTCAAGGATTTGAATGTTAGCATTGTTCCAGAATCCAGACTAATTGGCATCATCCCCTTATTGACCATCCAAGGAACCCTCTTACTGGCTTTAGGAGTCAAATTAGCTCCATGCCGCCTGATATGAGTTATTCAACCAGACCCAAATAAAAACCTGAGTGTATGCAAGACACAATTAGCTTTACCTCAAATTAAAAAAAATCAAACATTACAGTTTCCTTGCAAACTACAATTTTAACAAAAAAAATCTAGTGACAACAGAAACTGAATTACAAGTCTATTAATGGGAGAACATTTTGCCAGGTGACAAAAATGAGAGAAATGCAGTACCTTCGAATTCTTAGCAACAACATTATCTCGAGCACCAATCATACTTTAGTTTTATGAGTTAAACTGGTAACTAAATAACAGAAAATGGGTAGGCGGCCGATTTATAGACTTGTAACCTTCAATATTGTATCCACAACTCGCGGAAAGAATGATATTATCGTTAGTAGTGCCCACAAAATTCCAGTAATTTGTAGTGAAGCACCATCAGCAGATCAACTATAACAAGAAAGTAAGGTACTCAATACATGTATAAGGTACTCAATATCTTAATGTACCACGATTGGGATATGAAAACTTTCCCCAAAATCGTATTTTTTTACTCTTATTAGACTAAATATTTTATCATAGCAGTTTAATGGTATTCACACACGTCAATTTGTCCTGGCCAGGAAATCATTCTAGTATTATTACTGGTTCAAAATAAAACACAGCTACATACCTAGAGTTTCACTGGAAATCCCTTTCGACTGTTATAGAACAAGTGAACAACTGCTCCGTTTTTACCTAGAACTATACCACAATCCGCATATACATGTCTATCGCAGTAATCGAACTGATAACAAACATGACTATAGAGAAGGAAGGAAATGGATGGAAGAACACCATACAGGAAGGGAACCAATGCAAAGAACCTCCCTTACCTAGAACTGCTATTTTTTACTGCAGATATATAAGGATGAAAAACAGAAGTTCAGTTAGTGCCTTGCTTTCAGAATGTCAAGACCCTGCAGTGGAGATCCATGTAGCTCAGTTTTGGTTGCAATCATCTTCACAATCAAAGACCACAACTCTGCCCCTCAACTGATTAAGAGAAGTATTGTTCTTGTTTGACTCATCAATCTAAGCAAACAGAAACACTTTAAGTCAGCGGTTCACTTAATCTGGTGACACATTTAAGTAACTTACCAAATAAAGAGGAATTAATCTCTGAAGGTTTCATGAAAATTCTTGGTGGAATTCGTTAGAACGACTGACCTTAACCCATCCAGTGTGCTCCCTATGTAGGCATTCTAGTATTCCACCTGTCGGTCACATTCGCAGATGCCTTAAGCCTAATTAGCATACTACTACAATACTTGAAGATGTGTAGAATGCAGATCTTGGCCAACCCACCGACCACGCACACATGCGTTGGCGCGGCGCTCCGGGCGTCGCCCAACTTCTGCAGCCTGCTGAACCTTCCTCGCGTGTGCCCACACTTCCTCGGCCTCTGCTTGTTCCTGCGCCTCGCCGTAAACATCATCAGGTGTGTAACCTGCATACAGAAGAAAGATTGATAGGTGCATGTAAAACTAAGAACCAGCAAATCTGATTCAAACACAAAAGAACAAGGGCAAGCTTATGCTATCCTGCTGAGCCACGACCGGCACTACCCCTCGTCGTTTCAGGAGGACTAGGAGAGCACGAGCAGACCACCTCTGGAGAAGACCACCTCGTCAGCCGCGCATGGAGTCGAGGAAGGCCGAGCCTAGAATTGCGGGAGGCCGCGACGACGTCAGCATCGTCGCCACACCGAAGATGGGGGTTGCTAGAACGCCCGTGCGAGACAAGAGAGGTGGATAACCGGATAAGAAACCAGGGGATCGGATCATGGGCAGCTTGCTGATCAGATCGTGGGCGGGATGAAGACGGGAAGGAGGATATGGATTCAGGGGATGAGAGGGGTGGGGTGGGGATCACGAGAGCTTATCCATGTCTTGGGGCGGCCATCCATGTCGAGCGGGGCGACGTATTCGAGGCGCCGGCGGCGGTAGCGGCGGCTGCGCTGCCCGGATCGGCAGATCGACGGCGGCGAATCCGGCGAAGGCGGCGGCTGCGTATCCTCGGAGGGGGGGGGGGGGGGGGGGGAGCGGATCGGGACCAGCGCCGGATCGTCGAGGTGTTCAGCGCGGCGGCGAAGTGATGGAGGGCCGCGGCGACCTTGTCCAGGATCGACGCGGATGGAGGACGGCGAGTGAAGCGGGGCGGCGACCTCGACCAGGATGGAGGGCGGCGAGGATAGAGGGCAGCGACTGAAGCGCGGCGGCGCAGGGATGTAGGGCGGCCACGAAGGGAGACCTCGCTCGATAACAGCACTCGTCGCTCCTACGTGCGGCCGCAGATTTTTCTATCGCTGGTTAACCGTCGTAGGTTTTTTTGTCGCAGATTAACCTTCGTACGTCTATTGAGGGTCGTATGTGGATAGGTGCGGGTTCGGGTCTTTGAAGGAGGTTTTTTTAATTTATTGTGGCTTAGTCAGAGGTGAAAGAAGGTATCAAAATAAACCGTGAGAGGTGGGACTAAAAAAAACTTGGAAGCAAGACTACCAACTGCTCCCTTAAAAGTAGAGATGGTTGCATGCATCATTATAATGCAGAGACCGGAGGTAAACCTCTATTTCAAAAAAAACTCCAAGCACAAGCAGCATCACAATGTACACCAGCTCACATCACCCGTTCAAGCGCAGCACATTGAACCTTAAACCTTGTGAAACTTTGTAGACATCATTTGCTACACGTTCTAATAGTTTTGTTTCCAACTCTGACATATCTTCGTTTTGCTCCTTTGTCTACAAGATAGACCACCCTATAATCCAATGGCACATTAGTTTCACCAAAATCATGGGATCACTACATCTTTTTAAATAAAAATACACACTATTTCTACACTTCCAGATAGTCTAGAAGAGAGAAGAAATCCCAGCCAGTATCATTTTTTTGTCATGTTCTCAAAAGGTTTTAAGCCAAAGCATTCTTCTATTAAAGAGGGAGTGGATCTCAACCCAAAAGTACATTTCAGCAGTCTTAACACGAGAGAAGCAGCAGAACAGGTAAACATCAAATGATTAACTGTTTCATCTTTGTCACAAAACACACATATTTTACTCCATTTCCACCCACTCTTAAGGAGGGAATCCCTAGTTAAGATACTTTTTTATTAACCAGCCATAAGAATTGTTAGATAATAACGAGAAATAAATGAGACAGAGAGACACGGATTTTTACGTGGAAACCCTTGCGAGAGAAAATCACGGACGCACGAAGGCGCAATCATTATGAGAAGGAGTATTACAAGTACGAGACGACAAACCGTCTTAGGTGTGACTACATGGGTATATATAAGGGCAATACATAAAAGTCCTTGGAGGACAAGTAAACGAGTTGTACTTGTACGCGTCGACGTCAACGCAGAGGCTGACACCGGTTGTACTACGTCTAGTCCAACACGGTATAATTTTGGATCACAATTTAACAAGAATACCTTAATTTTAGCAGGAACTTTTACTTTCCGCAGAAATTTTTGTGAAAAGTAGCATTCTACAGCTATCAGTTCTCTATACAAGGATTTCACTGAGAATTTTTTGTCAGCACTCAGGGACAGTTCCACCATATCTTTGACCACAGCCATATCTATTTCCTCACATCTAGTTTTCAAATTATTCCATAGATCTAAGAAATCGCCATGGAGGGTTCTTCTAAACTTGAACCCCCCACCCTCTCTTAATGGCTTCATCCACAGTTATATTATGGTCAAAGCAGAGAGCATAGAGTCTAGGGTATTCATATTTAAGGGCCTTTTCATCTACCCAAACATCTTCCCAAATTTGGTATCACTCCCATCTCCAATTTTTTTCTTTGCATATCTATAGAAAATATCTTTGAATTCCAACATGCTAGACCAGAACTACGAGTCACCAACTTTCTTCTTAACTCGGAAATGCATCTATCGGGCACATATTTCTCAAGGAGGACTGCCTGCTAAAGCGCTTCTTCTGTCTCCATCTTCCAGAACCATTTGGCCAACAAGGCTTTATTCATAATATCCAAGTTAAGAATCCCCAAACCCCCGAACTCTTTTGGGAGGCAACAAGATTTCTAGTTAATTAAATAGTCCTTCTTCCCATTTTCATCTCCCGGCTAGACCACTCTGGCTCTGTAGAAGTTAGCTTTCTTCACAATGTCAGTAGGTATGGGATAGAAGGACATCATATAGTTAAACAAGCTTGCACTAGGGTAATCCTACCAGGAATAAATCCCAGGAGCTTTCCCTACCAACAACTACATCTTTTCCAATTTTATCCACCACCCAGGCCCAATGCTTGTTTCTAATTCTAATATCTGACACATGCATACCAAGATATTTCATGGGTAATTATCCCATCTTGCATGTAAAGATTTCCTGGCAAATGTTTTGTTTACCCATAGCTTCTCCAAATAAAAGGAACTCACTTTTATGAAAATTGATTTAAGCCCTGACATCTGTTCAAAGGCACATATAATAAATTTCAAGTCTATATCATCTTTCAATAAAAAAACTGTGTCATCTACATATTGCATCATATTGACCCCTTTATTTGAATTTCCCCTAGGAATCCCTTAACCACATCATTTTCCTTGGCATTATCCATGATAACAGCAGGAGCATCAGCCGCTAGATCAAAAAGTAGAGGAGATAAAGCATCTCCCTACCTCGCCCCCTTGAAAGTTTTAAAATAGGGACCAAATTTGCCATTAACTCTCACCCCTACATGTCCCTCTCTCATAGTTTTCATAGCCCAATCACACCATTTGTCAGGGTACCCTTTTAATTTTAGCATCTGAATAACAAAATGCCATTTTATTTTGTCATATGCTTTCTCAAAGTCTACTTTGAAAATCAAAGCACTTTTTTTATGTATAAATGGAATTGAGTGCCTCATGCAGTACCCCCCCCCCCCCTCCATAATATATCTCCCTTTAACAAATGCAGTTTGGGTAGTAGAAATCACCGGGGACACACATTTACTCAATCTATTCATTAGCACCTTAGTGCTTATTTTGAAACTGGCATTCAGAACACAGATGGGTCTAAACTTCTCAATTTGTTTTGCATCTTCAGTTTCGGGGACAGTGTGATAATACCATAACTCAACCTGGCTATATCTAAAGTACCATTAGCAAAGTCATCAACTAAAACTTTCAAGTCTCATTGAACTAAATCCCAAAATTCCTGGTAAAATCCAGCAGGGAAACCATCTGACCTTGGACATGTATTGGTCAGTTGGACGAGTATTTTCTTTTTGAAAAGGAGGTTGAAACCCCCGGCCTCGGCATGCATGCTTGTGATTCACACAACTAATTTTCATTAATTATTGAACAGAGTATAGAACAAATACAACCATCCGCGAATCATTACAAGGTATGAGACACCTAAAAGTAAGTCTACATCTTTCGCAACAACACCTTCAAAAGGGATAAATGTTCTCGTGTCATCATTGACATGTTCGGCCTAAGACGCCTAGACAAGGAGTTTCATTTGGTTGCCAAGATCGATCAATGAAGGCTAGCGCAACAACAAGTAGACAATGCCTCCTGTAAGATAATGTCACAAGTTCGTCGCTGGTGAGTCCAACCAATAAATGTTAGAACAAGAGTTTTACTCTGGACATGAAGCTATGTTCCAATAAGCATCTTTCACTAGATAATTGCATCTGCCAATACTCCAAGGCAGGCCAAAAAGGCACCAACAGATTGGTGGGATGACTTCTTCCCAGCTTAGACCACTGTCTTGGCCATCACGGGACAGCCCATGTCTCGGCGTGGATCTGTCCGCTGCCATCCCACATCGGCGCGAGATGCACTGCAACATCCATCATACCATTGAAGGCACTGGTCCGATGCTAGATGTCGGTAAGGTATCATCAGTGTGCCCCAAACTCATCAATGCCAGAAGTTGTCGTTGCCACCATGATCGTGTGCGATAGTGCGGTCAATCACCCACAACTAATTTAGAGGAAACATGTGTGATAGTACATTTATGTCTGACGGGTGGTGGACAGAAAATTGTGTGTGATCCTTTTGAAATACATATTAAGACATAATTAATGACAACAGGGATCCATGAGTAAAAAATAGTTCTAACAATACTAAGTCGTAACAGACAAAGGTTGCTGACATGGGGAAAAATGGGTCTATCAGGTTCTTGGATAGTTTTTCAAATTGATCTGCAAGTCAATATTTTGCTTTGAATTACCTCATGTCTGTTAGTTGTTAGTATTATCTGCAAGTCAATGATTTTTCCTCAGTCTACGTGCAACTGAACAATTAGATGCAGATGTATATTAGGCACACACAGGTTCAAACACAGTACATAGTTGGTATTACTCTACCACAGGTCAAACATCACTTTTTTCAAAGGGAGTTTCAGGGCGCAGACGTATATTAGGCACACACGGACACGGGCATATAAACCCATTAGCAACTACTTGCACTTGCATGCTTTAAAAAATGATTCAGCACTGTGTATCATATTAGCATATGAGCACGGCAAAAATTGCATGATTTTTCTTTACAAGAAATAGACAAAAATTGTCATAGTAACAATGTATTCAGAAATTTGTCGCTCTTGTACAGTTCACGACCAATTATTTTGTGACAAATTTTCTTACTAAGCATAGCCTCTTAAATTGCATGATGTATTGTGTATTCTGCTGGTCAGAGTTCTAGCTATTTAAAACGATGGTTGCTGTAGATATTATTTTAGTATTTTTTTCTCAAATACACAAAGCTTGCGTATCATTGCATTGATAGAAGAAGTAAGAATGATTACAGGAGTTGATACAACACATGACACGGACGCAAGGGGCGTGAACATGGTGCCCGAGGCAAAGAGATGAAAGATGCACGACCCAAACAAAGAAGAACACGGCTAAACTCCCTGACCAGAGAAGCAAACAAATCTACAACTAGGCGACCAAAACTCCGAAGCCCGCACCGAGGGCGCTGCGAGCAACCAAGACAACGCCTTCAAGAAGGAGAACGACACCGAGACGCCGTCATTGCCCGATCCGGAAACCCGGACCTAGGGTTTCCCCTGATGCTCGAAGAGGGGCACCGAACGGCCATGACAACGCCTCCAGGAAGGTGACGGCACCCGCGGGTGTCGTCGCTGCCAGCAAAAGATGCAGGGCTTTCGTTCTGGCCAATTCCAAGCAATCCCAAGCCGTCGGAACACGAGCCGAAGAGGAGTTCATCGGATGTAGGTTGGTGGTGCGACTGCAGGAAGGGGAGCCATGCGCGGTGCCAAAGAAGGCATCAAGCATCGCCGGGTGCGCGAACACCGGAGGAGGACAAGGATGCGTGGTTGCGCGGAATGAAGTGGGGATGGATGGTGACCATAGCCCCAGATAAGCCAGGATCCGGAAGAAACGCGGATCCGGGCCACTGGGACCGGAGCAGTAGGGATGACGGCGGGCCCAGGAAACTGGAAGGGAACGCAGCTCCCGAAGCATACCGGAGATGAAGATGCACCGGGATGGATGGCCAATCAAGACACCACAGGGTGGTGATGGTGCGGATATGCCGAGGAGCCAAAGAGCCAAGAAAGCCGGAAAAAACGCAGCTTTCGAGGCTTGTCGGGTCCGAAGCCACGCCGGCCGGCAATAGACGCAGGTTTATTGCCGCCGGGCCGAAGCCGCCCCTGCAGCCGGGCCGAAGCCGCCCCTGCAGCCGGGCCGAAGCCGCGCCGGCCGGCAATTTAGAAACATTAAAACTGTGCACTAACAGAGCCCTCTCAGGTCATTAGGATTCTCAGCCGCATGATCTGGTGTTCTGGCCGTTAGATCTCGTTCTTATCCCGCATGGGCTTTGTAAGCTGACCACTAACCTGCTCAACAGGAATGGGCTGCTGCTCCGGTAACTAAATCGGACATCTCCTGTGATTTTGGGCCAATTGGGTTGATGTGATGTAGGCCTGCGGTCTGACCACGCAGCGACAGGGTAGCGCTCTCAGAGAGGGCGGCAACGCCGTCATCATCGTTGTCGACTCGCCAGTTATTGGCAACGTAAATCGCAGTTGCTGCAGGTCATTACTGGCAATCGATGTGCGATGATAATTGCAGGTCAGTTACTATTGTGATTCACCTTCTTCCTTTCCAGGCTCGCGTATATAATCACCAGCAGGCCTTCCAGGTCATATCCTCCTCGCCGATGCCTACCACCTCCCAGCAACGGCGACCCCGCTCGGTGGCCGCAAGTGACGGCGTGTGCGAGCCGTGCGAGCTACAATGGTCATCCATTCCCTTACAGCCCTACCTTGTTCATGCGCTGCTGGATGGGACACCATCTGTAAGACGACCCCTTCAAACCTTAAATCATTCATGTCTGAATCTAATGGATGGAAGGGAACTTTGTATTAACTTGCTCTGTCCAATAATTCATCTACCAATTTGTTGTCAAAATCACCGCGAGAAATATATTGTGATCTTAGATCCAAACTAAGTTTTCTTATTGATCTGGTGTGCTAAAAATTCCATTGCAGGAGAGCTATTCCGTATGATCATCTAATTTCTACACGTACCTTTCCTATGGAACTGTAGAGTGGTTGCCCAAGATGTCAGCCCATTCTTCATGGTAATACATGCATGCTGAGTATATATTCTAATAATTCTCTTTTCCCAGTCCGAGACTCCGAGTCCCAATACCAGTCCACCATATTTTTATAAATTCTGAATATTGTCTGTCCAGCTTATTTCAAATTATAAAATTTAACAGTATAAGATTATATTCATAGTCAATACTTGCACAAAAAGCTGCTCATGTCCTTGCTGTTGAATGGAGACTTGCAATTGCTTAACTGGTCAGTGAACTCTCTATAGTTATCTTCTCCCTCCGTTCCTAAATACCGTATAAGACCTTTTAGATAATCCAATAGGGACTACATATGGAGCAAAATGAGTGAATCTCCACTCTAAAATATGTCTATACATCTGTACGTATAGTCCATATGGAAATTTCTAAAAGTGCTTATACTTAGAAAGGGAGGGACTAAATGTCAATATAGCTCAAGATACCCTGAAGGTCTTGAATGAAAGTAGTGGAGCGCTGTACAAGCATAAGCAAATTGATGGCCACTTATTCGGTGTTACAGCTAAACCAAAAAGCACACTTTTTATTTTATCCATGCATGCTCTCACTGTTGCCATTGTTTTGTGCCATGTCTTACTTGTTTCACAGAAATTTCATCGCAGATCTATTGCAGTGTCATTTTCAATCCTGATCATTCATGGATGCATTCACTGTTGCCATTTTTGTACCCTGAAGATCTACGACAGTGTCGACTAAACCATGTGCTTTCTCATATTTAAAAACGTCTAATGAAACTGAACGAAATAACATGACTTCTACATGGATTTCCCTGATGAACATTAGCCTGTTATGGAAATCCAACCAAGTAAAATATTGTCTTGTCACCAAAAGATGAATTGAAGTCTTTGCGTAACAAGACCAAACTCAGGTACAATATGGGATTAGTTATTCTCAACTCTTGAGGGAAATTATCAAACTTTGTTCTTACCTTGTTTCAAACTGAGCAAAGCAATGGCGAGTTTATGTTGACCTCTGTATGGGAGACAGCCTGTGTGCTTGTGATTGTTCAATATGATTTTCAGTTAATACAAGTGTAGCTACTATCGTCGAAGCTGGTTTATTGTTATATAATTTTACTTTAGATGTACATGATGCAAGTTTAAAGTCTTTGATTAAGTCATAGCTAAGTGTGTTTCAGCCAACTTGAATAATTATCGGGGTAGGCTGTGCTTAGAAATTACATGCTAAAGGGGTGTTAACTATTTACTCTAGCTATTTCGTTAAACTGTTTAGTGGCGGGCTACATCAAATTCCCAAGAGTTTAGTAAAGATGTGGCTATGTGATCTTTGTGTAAACAAGAGCTTAGTAACGATGTTTTTGTGCCACAATGGAGACAACTGATCAGTACCATTCTGCTCCTTTTCTTATTATTTTTGGAGTGTCACTAATCCAACCATCTCAGCCTATTTAGCGTTTCTAGACATCAGATCGAGACTTTGGGTAATTATGAATTCATGGTGTAAAAAATTCCCATCAATGGACATCATTATTCATGCATGTGAAGGTACACAACAAAGCTACAGAGAATCATCATTGTCGATAGAACAATAAGAATGTTAAAAATACTATCACTCTAAATAGTTGTATCAATCACAATTATTAAAGCGCCAAAATTGACTGGCGCAGCAACACGCGCCATCAATTATCTAGTATTATTTTAGTACTGAAAGCAAATCTGTAGATAGTGTCTAGTTCTAGCTATTTAAACCAAAATTGTATTTTGTATTCTGACAGTCCCGGTTTTATACCCCGCACGCACACACACAAGGCCATTCTCTTCCGTTATTTGTCGAGACGTACTTAGTATCTATCAAATTATAGTATATAGTATCAACTTAGTATTTAAACCAAATCTCTATTGTGTATTCAGAGTCACATCTTCTGTTTTGGACTTGACTGGGAACTCTTCACATACTCAGCTATTTGGTGAGCTAAAGAAAATTCTGATCACAAAATTCTTTCATTTTCGTTTTCATTAGGTCGAGTTTAATGCTTAACCTGACACTATTTTTCCAGTACTACCAAATCTAAAACTCCTAGGAAATGATTGCACATTGTCATGCTATTATTTGGTAGTTGGTAGATTGCATGCACATGCTTTCCTGATTGTTGTTTCAAGTATAAACAAGCATGTTGAACTCTTTTTTGTTTCATCAGGTTCTGAGGCACCCGAGAAGCAAGACTAAACAAAGTGGATACTTTTGGCCACTCAAACTGGATGATCATGACATCCAAAGAACAGTTCATCTCCATTACAACATCATTTTCATCCTTTCTTGGTCTGTAATAATTACCAGCCTTATTGCTTGGTCTGCAGAAACATAACTGTTCCTGAGCTATTGCACAAGTAGTCAAGTACTCTGTTGCATTATCATTTTTGCAAAATTATGTCATGGTTGTGATGAACTGTTGTTGCTATGATGAGACATTGATTCCAAGTCATGCAAAAATTAAGTTGTTGCTGTGATGATCCGCAGAGATCACATTTCTATTTTGATTATCCAATTATCTTTGTGGCAAATTTATGTCGTGGCTGTGATGAACCGTTGTTGCTATGATGTGATGAGCTGCAAAGATCATGTTTTTATGTTGGTTATCCAATAGTACAAAGGCAGTCCCCAGCTGCCAAACAATATTTTTATGTGCAAGGGAATGTGGGGATTGGGATTGGAGGGAGTGTGGGGGATTTGAGGGGGTTGAGTGAAGGGAAGGGGATCACCAAATCCCATACAACCCCCAACCTCTTGAGGGCTGTAAAAACCCTTGTGACAAACAAGGCCCGAGTAAGAAATAAAATACCTAGTTGAGCAATTTATACTTGTTGAAGATACCCGTTGGTGCTAATTTAGTTTATCTGGTCTTAATTTCTAATTAAGTGTGTGATGACTAATGATTAAATAGGGTATACATGCTCTCCCACTGCTCCAATTTGGTCAGAGGGACTAACGCTTGTATGTGGTTGTCCGGTGGCGTTGCAACTCGTGTGACAATGACGATGGTGGCAAGAAGAGCTGGGTCGCGGCATGTTCTTCTGTTCGACACGTCCTAACCGTGGAGTCGGAGCTTGTAGCATTGCAAGCCGACGTGGTCACAATGATGCCATCTGATGGGTAAGTCAAGCTATGCTGGTGCATCACATAGGCCGATAGGGTTCTCATGTATTGTTCATTTGAATGGGCCTCAAGTTGCTTGCTTTGGGTAGAGGTGATATTGTAAGCAACCTTGACAGTGTCCTCTCCTTGACAGTGTGTGTGTTTCGTGGGTAGCCAGGTCAGTCGAGATGCTCTATTGTGTGGGCATCTTTTAACGGTTTTCGCTCATGTTTCTGGAAATTAACCAGGCAACTCTTTTGTATTTTTTTTTCTAGTGAATCGGAGCACCAAGGAACATGACGTAAAAAATATTGCTTTCAAAGAAGATGTGGATATCCGGTCATTCCTGTACTAGAACCACATTATTTATCTATATCTATATCTATACCTATTATTAAAGGGAGGTGATATTCTTGGTTTCGTCCTGCTTTGTCTGGTCCCGCTTTAATTAATTTCACGTACGTTATTTGATGTCGTTACTTGCCATCCGTTTTGGCCCAATGAAGGAAGCCCACCTGGTGGCGCACTATGGCCTATGCCCAGAGAGCTGGCCAAAAAAATTAAAATTGCCGATGGGAGGGTTTGATCCCATGACTTGCCAACCGGTCACACACAGTCTGTCGGCCCACTGTGGCACAGGCCCGAAGAGCTAGCAAAAAAATAAAATTGCCGATGGAAGGGTTCGATCCTATGACCTGCCAACCAGTCACCCACAGTCTTTCCAACTGACCCAGCTCACAGATGTGATGGAACCTGGTGGCGCACTTTGGCCTAGGCCTGGAGAGCTAGCAAAAAAATTTGCCGATGGGAGGGTTCGGTCTCATGACCTGCCGGTCACGTCCAACTGACCCAACTAACAATTGTGATGAAAAGAGAAGTTTCATTACAATTATTTAAAAAAAATCATGTGTTCAAAAATTTAAGTTTAGAAAATGTTACAACTTAATAAAAAACTTCAAATTTTGAAAAACTATCTTTTCTTTAAGTGGAGAAAAATTCATGTTTTCCCGAAAGCAAAAGATAATCGAATGTCAGCGAGAATTCGTTTCTCCCGTTGCAACGGACGGATGTATTTCCTAGATAAAGGTTTCACCTGATGCTAGAATTGCTAAATTGCAAGATATTTTTTCTCCTCTTTCGTTGCAACGCCCATGCATGTTTGCTATATTACAAAAACATGTTCACAAAATCAAGAGTTTCGACTAATTTTTACTCAAAGATTTTTATATGAGAGGGTTGTTTTTTTCTCCCGTTGCAACGCATGAGCCTTTTTGCTAGTTGCATCTAAAAGAAGAGCCCTCTTATTGACTAGGAACATGCTGTGAGGGGAAATTAAACAGCACGACTTGACTAATAAAGTATCTTGGCCATACTGCATGCGCCCATACTATAACGAAACGATCTGTGCTTGATCACCTTAAGCCCTCTGCCACAGCGCTGAATCTCCACGCCAGTAAACATCACTAACTTGTCGACAATGGCAGTAGTGTCATGGAAACAGCACATCTGGCAGCACGTCTCTTGCGGCCTTGTTGTCATGATCAACTTGGCGACACAGAAACGACCGGCACCTAGGTGCAGGAGGTGTGATCCTAGCTCGGTACCCTCAGGGGCAGCAAATCCCTCCCACTCTTGGAATGCCACCGGCGGCGTCTGCTTTGCCGAGGCAGCACCCAGGTCTGATGCGCAGAGGACGCCACCCCCCTTTGCCGAGACACCAAACCAGAGATCGTACTCCGGAACATATTCTGCAAGTCCTTTAAACGGCAGCGGCCAGGCACCACTCTTGCTCCACTTACGGCTCACCGTGTCCAAGCAGTAGGTGCCAAGGCTCTCTGTGGATATCAAGATGCTTGAGCTATTGACCACAGTGCACGCGGTCCTTCTCTTTCAGTTACTATACTGGCTGCTTCACAGAACAATGACCCAAGGCTACTGACTAGCGGTAGCAGGTTTCATTATTTTTGCACAAGTATACCACAAATCATACACAAGTACTACTGCTCCAACAGAAGGAAAAATACTTGGTGAAATTTCTAGGCTATTTAGCCTCTGTATATACTTTCCCTGTTATTTTAAGTAGGTGGTCACAGGTATACGGTATGGGCAAAATTCAAAACAACCTGCACTCCCTAAGAACAAATGCAAAGGTACTGTATACAAGTAGAAAAAATAATACTGACACTATAGTTTCTTGGCAACATCACGTGATCTAGTACTTGGATTTGTAGAATAAAACATACATGAGATTATAAAAGGCTCTACGCCTTAATTTGATATGCAGCAGGCTTCTCTAACCTTAACCTGTACCCTCAACAAAATCACTGATGGATGGATCAAATCTATACTAGAAAATTTAATACTGAAGCAAAGTAGCCATGTACTAGTGCTCAATTCCTTGCTGGAAATAAAAGAAGCGAGGGCTCCAAGGCCAGCTAGAAGGAAGCAAAGCATTCGTAGGAGTGGCGCCTCTAGCACTTTGGGGATGGTGCGGCAAGTACCCACAAGGCGGCCATGACGACCCTCGATGTGATACGGGGACGGGGACACGGCAATTTATAGAAACAGCAATATGACGGGTATATATATAAATAATTAATAGAATATCATGTAATAAGTCCAAAGAATAACTGATTGTGTGACATGATTTCCAAATACTGCATCCATGCCTCTTTTTTGGTCCTTGTGGTAAGTGCCCACAGATGCCATGTATGTATATGTCACTGCCTAGCCGGAACAAGAGCAGCAACGGTATACTAAAAAAGCGAAGCAGCAGCAAGCCAGCACCCTAGAGGAGGAGGACAGGCAGGAGGCAACAGCATGGGAGGACCGAAGGAGAGCAGGGATTCGAGAAAGAAGAAGTTACCGTGCTGACGGCAGGCGGCCACGGCAGAGGCGACTACGGTCTACAGGAGCCGCCGCCCTCACGCGGTCGCTCGATCCAATCCCATGTCCTGTGCAATCGAGCGAACCGACAAAGACCGATGCCTGCTAGGGTTAGAACATCTCCCCCCACCCACACCACAAACAAGGCCCTTCAAGGCCCTTTTTTATCGCTAGCGCAAAAAAAAACGGCTCCAGTCGCGTCCTCAGAACCACATTTCGTCGGTTAGGGCTGAATCTGGCGTTGGCGGATCTAGGTCGAACCCGCCACGCTGGGGGCGCACGGGTGCCGGAGGAAACATTTTTGACGCGAAAGCCTGATGGACCCGCCGAGTCAGTGACCAGCCGCCTCATCGCCTCGTTTTTCCGCGGGAAATCAATGCCAAGGCCATCGCTAGTCAGCCTTTCATTGATTCCTCACGGGAAGGCTCGCCCACGCGCGTCCCGCCTCCTTCCGCCACGTGTACACATGCATGCCGCCCGCTCACCGCCCACCAGCTGCTATAAAAGCCGCCCCCTCCCTCGCCGGTGGCCGCACACACTCCTCTCCCCCTGCCGAAGACGACCCCCTCCTTCTCTCGCCGCCTCGGCAGCTCCTGGAAGCCAGGCGAATGGAGACGACATCCTCGTCCTCGTCGGGCTCCCGCTCCTCCGGGTCGCCGGCGCTCCTCCCCGTCAAGTCGGATTCGCGGGAGACGCTGCTCGGACGACGCACTCGTGGTGGTGCCCTCGTCATCAATGAGGGTGCCCCTGGCCCCTCTGCTCCCTCCTCCTACCTCATCAAGACGAAGACGGAGCCGGGGCTCGCCGCCGTGAAGAAGGAGCATGGGGCCATGGCCGTCGACGATGATACCGCCCTCAAATGGGCGCGGGACGACTACGTCCGACTGGAGATGGAGCGTCAGCGCTACGCCCTCGAGGAGATCGCCGCTCGGCGTCGCGACCGCGACGAGGCCGGCGTCGTCGTCCTCGAGGATAGCGATGACGAGGCGCCCAGGCCGTCCAAACCCCCACGCATCGGCGACGCAGGTCAGGGGTGCAGCAAGAACGGCGGTAGGGACGGCGACGACGGCGAGTACACCAAGTTCTACAGGCTCCTCGGCATGTAGAAGGCGGGCGGCGTCTAGTAGTAGTAGTTTTAAGTTTGTTTTTAAATTATATGTTCTAAACTTTGTACAAATATCAATGGAACACCTAAATTTCCTCCAAATTTGTGTCATGTTTGGCCAAATTTTGTACAAACTTGGTTTTAAAAAAACGGCGTCTGGGGCGAGCTCGGGGCGGCGGCTGGGAAACCGACCGCCCCCATGCTGATTTTTCCGCCGGCGCGCCCCAGGCGGCGTTATTTCAAGCCCCTGGGGGGCTGATGTCTACTACACAACCTTCTTCTTGTAGACGTTGTTGGGCCTCAAGTGCAGAGGTTTGTAGTACAATAGCAAATTTCCCTCAAGTGGATGACCTAAGATTTATCAATCTGTGGGAGGCGTAGGATGAAGATGTTCTCTCTCAAACAACCCCGTAACCAAATAGCAAAGAGTCTCTTGTGTTCCCGACACACCCAATACAATGGTAAATTGTATAGGTGCACTAGTTCGGCGAAGATATGGTGATACAAGTGCAATGTGGATGGTAGATATAGGTTTTTGTAATCTGAAATTATAAAAACAGCAAGGTAACAAGTGGTAAAAGTGAGCGTAAACGGTATTGCAATGCGAGGAAACAAGGCCTAGGATTCATACTTTCACTAGTGCAAGTTTTCTTAACAATAATAACATAATTGGATCATATAACTATCCCTCGACATGCAACAAAGAGTCACTCCAAAGTCACTAATAGCGGAGAACAAACGAAGAGATTATTGTAGGGTACGAAACCACCTCAAAATTATTCTTTCTGATCGATCTATTCAAGAGTCTGTAGTAAAATAACACGAAGCTATTCTTTCCGTTCGATCTATCCTAGAGTTCGTACTAGAATAATACCTTAAGACACAAATCAACCAAAACCCTAATGTCACCTAGATACTCCAATGTCACCTCAAGTATCCGTGGGTATGATTATACGATATGCATCACACAATCTTAGTTTCATCTATTCAACCAACACAAAGAACTTCAAAGAGGGCCCCAAAGTTTCTATTGAAGAGTCAAGACGAAAACGTGTGCCAACCCCTATGCATAGATTCCCAAGGTCACGGAACCCGAAGTTGATCACCAAAACATACATCAAGTGGATCAACAGAATACCCCATTGTCACCACGGGTATCCCACGCAAGACATACATCAAGTGTTCTCATATCCTTAAATACTCAATCCGATAAGATAACTTCAAAGGGAAAATTCAATCCATTACAAGAGAGTAGAGGGAGAGAAACATCATAAGATCCAACTATAATAGCAAAGCTCGTGATACATCAAGATCGGGCCGAATCAAGAACGAGAGAGAGAGAGAGAGATCAAACACATAGCTACTGGTACATACCCTCAGCCCCGAGGGTGGACTACTCCCTCCTCGTCATGGAGAGCGCCGGGATGATGAAGATGGCCACCGGAGAGGGATCCCCCCCCTCCAGCAGGGTGCCGGAATGGGTCTAAATTGGTTTTTGGTGGCTACGGAGGCTTCTGTCGGTGGAACTCCCGATCTAGGTTTCTTTCTGAAAGTTTGGGGTTATATAACAGGTTTTGGAGTCGGGAACAAGTCAGGGGGTCCCCGAGGCGGCCACGAGGTAAGGGACGCGCCCAAGGGGGTAGGGCGCGCTTCTGCTACCTCTTGAGCACTGCGTTGGATTTCCCCGAAGAGGAGAGGATAATGCAGCAAAGTAGCGTAAGTATTTCCCTCAGTTTTTGAGAACCAAGGTATCAATCCAGTAGGAGGCTATGCTCAAGTTCCTTGTACCTACACAAAAACAATAGCTCAATGCAACCAACACGCTTAGGGGTTGTCAATCCCTTCACAGTCACTTACGAAAGTGAGATCTGATAGAGATGATAAATAATATTTTTGGTATTTTTGGTATAGAGATGCAAAGTGAAAAGTAAAAGGCAATGTAAAAGCAAAGCAATAATAAAGTAATGGAGATTAATATGATGAGAAAGAGACCCGGGGGTCATAGGTTTCACTAGTGGCTTCTCTCAAGAGCATAAGTATTCTACGGTGGGTGAACAAATTACTGTTGAGCAATTGACAGAATTGAGCATAGTTATGAGAATATCTAGGTATGATCATGTATATAGGCATCACGTTCGAGACAAGTAAACCGAAGCGATTCTGCATCTACTACTATTACTCCACTCATCGACCGCTATCCAGCATGCATCTAGAGTATTAAGTTCAAAACAGAGTAACGCCTTAAGTAAGATGACATGATGTAGAGGGATAGTTTCATGCAATATGATAAAAAAACCATCTTGTTATCCTCGTTGGCAACAATACAATACGTGCCTTGCTGCCCCTTCTGTTACTGGGAAAGGACACCGCAAGATCGAACCCAAAGCTAAGCACTTCTCCCATGGCAAGAACAACCAATCTAGTAGGCCAAACCAAACTGATAATTCGAAGAGACTTGCAAAGATAACCAATCATACATAAAAGAATTCAGAGAAGATTCAAATATTATTCATAGATAGACTTGATCATAAACCCACAATTCATCGGTCTCAACAAACACACCGTAAAAAGAAGATTACATCGAATAGATCTCCACAAGAGAGGGGGAGAACATTGTATTGAGATCCAAAAAGAGAGAAGAAGCCATCTAGCTACTAGCTATGGACCCGTAGGTCTGAAGTAAACTATTCACACTTCATCGGAGAGGCTTGGATGATGATGTAGAAGCCATCCGTGATCGATGCCCCCTCCGGCAGAGCTCCGGAACAGGCCCCAAGATGGGATCTCGTGAATACAGAAAGTTGCGGCGGTGGAATTAGTTTTTGGCTCCGTATCTGATCATTTGGGGGTACGTGGATATATATAGGAGGAAGAAGTACGCCGGTGGAGCAACAGGGGGCCCACGAGGATGGGGGGCGCCTGGGAGGGGCAGGCGCGCCCCCCTACCTCGTGACCTCCTATTAGTTGGCTTGACGTAGGGTCCAAGTTTCCTGAGTTGTATTCGGTGAGAAAATCACGTTCCCAAAGGTTTCATTCCGTTTGGACTCCGTTTGATATTCCTTTTCTTCGAAACCCTAAAACAGGCAAAAAACAACAATTCTGGGCTGGGCCTCCGGTTAATAGGTTAATCCCAAAAATAATATAAAAATGGAAAATAAAGCCCAATATAGTCCAAAACAGTAGATAATATAGTATGGAGCAACCAAAAATTATAGATACGTTGGAGACGTATCAAGCATCCCCAAGCTTAATTCCTGCTCGTCCTCGAGTAGGTAAATGATAAAAACAGAATTTTTGATGCGGAGTGCTACTTGGCATAATTTCAATGTAAATCTTATTAATTGTGGTATGAATATTCAGATCCAAAAGATTCAAGACAAAAGTTCATGTTGACATAAAAATAATAATACTTCAAGCATACTAACAAAGCAATTATGTCTTCTCAAAATAACATGGCCAAAGAAAGCTATCCCTACAAAATCATATAGTCTGGCTATGCTCTATCTTCACCACACAAAATATTTAAATCATGCACAACCCCGATGACAAGCCAAGCAATTGTTTCATACTTTTGACATTTTCAAAACTTTTTCGATCTTCACGCAATACATGAGCGTGAGCCATGGATATAGCACTATATGTGGAATAGAATGGTGGTTGTGGAGAAGATAAAAGGAGGGGAAGATAGTCTCACATCAACTAGGCGTATCAACGGGCTATGGAGATGCCCATCAATAGTTATCAATGTGAGTGAGTAGGGATTGCCATGCAACGGATGCACTAGAGATATAAGTATATGAAAGCTCAACAAAAGAAACTAAGTGGGTGTGCATCCAGCTCGCTTGCTCACGAAGACCTAGGGCATTTTGAGGAAGCCCATCATTGAAATATACAAGCCAAGTTCTATAATGAAAAATTCCCACTAGTATATGAAAGTGATAACATGAGAGACTCTCTACTATGAAGATCATGGTGCTACTTTGAAGCACAAGTGTGGTAAAAGGATAGTAACATTGTCCCTTCTCTCTTTTTCTCTCATTTTTTTATTTGGGCCTTTTCTCTTTTTTATGGCCTCTTTTTTTGGGCTTCTTTGGCATCTTTTATTTTTCGTCCGGAGTCTCATCCCGACTTGTGGGGGAATTATAGTCTCCATCATCCTTTCCTCACTTGGGACAATGCTCTAATAATGATGATCATCACACTTTTATTTTTCTTACAACTCAACAATTACAACTCGATACTTAGAACAAAATATGACTCTATGTGAATGCCTCCGGCGGTGTACCGGAATATACAATGAATCAAGAGTGACATGTATGAAAGAATTATGAACGGCGGCTTTGCCACAAATACGATATCAACTACATGATCATGCTAGCAATATGACAATGATGGAGCGTGTCATAGCAATGGTGGAAAGTTGCATGGCAATATATCTCGGAATGGCTATGGAAATGCCATAATAGGTAGGTATGGTGGCTGTTTTGAGGAAGGTATATGGTGGGTGTATGATATCGACGAAAGGTGCGCAGTATTAGAGAGGCTAGCAATGGTGGAAGGAAGGAAAGTGCGTATAATCCATGGACTCAACATTAGTCATAAAGAACTCATATACTTATTGTAAAAATCTACAAGTTATCAAAGCAAAGTATTACGCGCATGCTCCTAGGGGGATAGATTGGTAGGAAAAGACCATCGCTCGTCCCCGACCGCCACTCATAAGGAAGACAATCAATAAATAAATCATGCTCCGACTTCATCACATAACGGTCCACCATACGTGCATGCTACGGGAATCACAAACTTTAACACAAGTATTTCTCAATTTCACAACTACTCAACTAGCATGACTCTAATATCACCATCTTCATATCTCAAAACAATTATCAAGCATCAATCTTTTCTTAGTCTTCAACGCACTCAAAAGAAAGTTCTACAAATCTTAAATACCAAGCATATTATTATTAAGCAAGTTTCCATGCTATTAAAGACTCTCAAAATAATCTAAGTGAAGCATGAGAGATCAAATAGTTTCTATAAAACAAATCCACCACCGTGCTCTAAAAGATATAAGTGAAGCACTAGAGCAAAACTATAAAGCTCAAAAGACATAAGTGAAGCACATAGAGTATTCTATCAAATTCCAAATTATATATGGCTCTCTCAAAAGGTGTGTACAGCAAGGATGATTGTGGTAGACTAACAAACAAAGACTCAAATCATAAAAGACGCTCCAAGCAAAACACATATCATGTGGTGAATAAAAATATAGCTCCAAGTAAAGTTACCGATAGAAGTAGACGAAAGAGGGGATGCCTTCCGGGGCATCCACAAGCTTTGGCTTTTAGGTGTCCTTAGAATATCTTGAGGGTGCCATGGTCATCACCAAGCTTAGGCTCTTGCCACTCCTTGTTTCATGATCCATCAAATCTTTCCCCAAAACTTGAAAACTTCACAACACAAAACTTAAAGTAGAAAATCTCGTGAGCTCCGTTAGCGAAAGAAAACAAAAGACCACTTCAAGGTACTATAATGAACTCATTCTTTATTTATATTGGTGTTAAACCTACTGTATTCCAACTTCTCTATGATTTATAAACTATTTTACTAGCCATAGATTCATCAAAATAAGCAAACAACACACGAAAAACAGAATCTGTCAAAAACATAACAGTCTGTAGTAATCTGTATCTAGCGCAAGATCTGGAACCCCAAAAATTCTAAAATAAATTGCTGGACGTGAGGAATTTATCTATTAATCATCTGAAAAAATAATTAACTAAATGTCACTCTCCAAATAAAAATGACAGCAGTTCTCGTGAGCGCTAAAGTTTCTGTTTTTTACAGCAAGTTCAACAAGACTTTCCCCAAGTCTTCCGAACGGTTCTACTTGGCACAAACACTAATTAAACACAAAACACACAACCAAAACAGAGGTAAATAAATTATTTATTACTAAACAGGAGAAAAAAAGCAAGGAATAAAAATAAAATTGGGTTGCCTCCCAACCAGCGCTATCATTTAATGCTCCTAGCTAGGCATAACAAGCAAGAATAGATCTAAGTATTGCCATCTTTGGTAGGCAATCCATAAGTGGCTCTCATGATAGATTCATATGGTAATTTTATTTTCTTTCTAGGGAAGTGTTACATTTCCTTTTTAATGGAAATTGAAATCTAATATTTCCTTCCTTCATATCAATAATTGCACCAATCGTTCTAAGGAAAGGTCTACCAAGAATAATAGGACATGAAGGATTGCAATCTATGTCAAGAACGATAAAATCTACGGGCACATAATTCCTATTTGCAACAATAAGAACATCATTAATTCTTCCCATAGATTTCTTAATAGTGGAATCCGCAAGGTGCAAGTTTAGAGAGCAATCATCAAATCACGGAAATCTAGCAAATCACACAAAGTTTTGGGAATAGTAGAGACACTAGCACCCAAATCACACAAACTATAAAACTCATAATCTTTAATTTTAATTTTAATAGTTGGTTCCCACTCATCATAAATTTTTCTAGGGATAGAAACTTTCAATTCAAGTTTTTCTTCATAAGATTGCATCAAGGCATCAACAATATGTTTAGTAAACGCTTTGTTTTGACTATAAGCATGAGGAGAATTTAGCACGGATCGCAACAAGGAAACACAATCAATCAAAGAGAAATTTTCATAGTTAAATTCCTTGAAATCCATAATAGTGGGTTTAGAAACATCTAGGGTTTTAATTTCTTCAATCCCACTTTTATCAAATTTAGCATCAAGATCAAAAGATTCAGAATTCTTAGAACGCCTTCTAGGTAAAGGTGGATTATATTCAGTCCCATCATTATCAAGATTCATATTGCAAAACAAAGATTTAATAGGGGACACATCAATAACTTTTAGATCTTCATCATTATTTTCATAGGAACTAGAAGAACACGCTTTTATAAAGGCATCTTTCTTAGCACGCATCCTAGCGGTTCTTTCTTTGCACTCATCAATGGAAATTCTCATTGTTGGGGAACGTAGTAATTTCAAAAAAAAAATCCTACGCTCACGCAAGATCATGGTGATGCATAGCAACGAGAGGGGAGAGTGTTGTCCACGTACCCTCGTAGACCGAAAGCGGAAGCGTTAGCACAACGCAGTTGATGTAGTCGTACGTCTTCACGATCCGACCGATCCAAGTACCGAACGCACGGCACCTCCGAGTTCAGCACACGTTCAGCTTGATGACGTCCCGGGAACTCCGATCCAGCAGAGCTTCACGGGAGAGTTCCGTCAGCACGACAGCGTGATGACGGTGATGATGTTGCTACCGACGCAGGGCTTCGCCTAAGCACCGCTACGATATGACCGAGGTGGAATATGGTGGAGGGGGGCACCGCACACGGCTGGGAGAGATCAACAGATCAACTTGTGTGTCTAGAGGTGCCCCCTGCCCCCGTTTATAAAGGAGCAAGGGGGGAGACCAGCCGGCCCTCTATGGGCGCGCCAGGAGGAGGAGTCCTCCTCCTAGTAGGAGTAGGACTCCCCTTTCCTACTCCTACTAGGAGGACGAAAGGAAGCAGGAGAAGGAGAAGGAAGGAGAGGGAGGAAAAGGAGGAATGGGGGGGGGCCCTAGTCCAATTTGGTTTGGGCTAGGGGGGCCGCGCGCCCTGCCTCCTCTCTTCCACCACTTGGCCCATGAGGCCCATTACTTCTTCCTCGTATTCCCGTAACTCCCCGGTACCCCCGAAATACCCGAATCACTCGGAACCTTTCCGATGTCCGAATATAGTCGTCCAATATATCGATCTTTATGTCTCGACCATTTTGAGACTCCTCATCATGTCCCCGATCTCATCCGGGACTCCGAACTACCTTCGGTACATCAAATCACATAAACTCATAATACAATCGTCACCGAAACTTTAAGCATGCTGACCCTACGGGCTCGAGAACTATGTAGACATGATCGAGACACGTCTCTAGCCAATAACCAATAGCGGAACATGGATGCTCGTATTGGCTCCCACATATTCTACGAAGATCTTTATCGGTCAAACCGCATAACAACATATGTTGTTCCCTTTGTCATCGGTATGTTACTTGCCCGAGATTCGATCGTCGGTATCTCAATACCTAGTTCAATCTCGTTACCGGCAAGTCTCTTTACTCGTTCCGTAATACATTATCCCGCAACTAACTCATTAGTTGCAATGCTTGCAAGGCTTTAAGTGATGTGCATTACCGAGAGGGCCCAGAGATACCTCTCCGACAATCGGAGTGACAAATCCTAATCTCGAAATACGCTAACCCAACAAGTACCTTTGGAGACACCTGTAGAGCACCTTTATAATGACCTAGTTACGTTGTGACGTTTGGTAGCACATGAAGTGTTCCTCCGGTAAACGGGAGTTGCATAATCTCATAGTCATAGGAACATGTATAAGTCATGAAGAAAGCAATAGCAACAAACTAAACGATCAAGTGCTATGCTAACGGAATGGGTCAAGTCAATCACATCATTCTCTAATGGTGTGACCCTGTTAATCAAATGACAACTCATGTCTATGGCTAGGAAACTTAACCATCTTTGATTCAACGAGCTAGTCAAGTAGAGTCATACTAGTGACACTCTGTTTGTCTATGTATTCACACATGTATTATGTTTCCGGTTAATACAATTCTAGCATGAATAATAAACATTTATCATGAAATAAGGAAATAAATAATAACTTTATTATTGCCTCTAGGGAATATTTCCTTCAGTCTCCCACTTGCACTAGAGTCAATAATCTAGTTCACATCGCCATGTGATTTAACATCAATAGTTCACATCACCATGTGATTAACACCCATAGTTCACATCGTCATGTGACCAACACCCAAAGGGTTTACTAGATTCAATAATCTAGTTCACATCGCTATGTGATTAACGCCCAAAGAGTACTAAGGTGTGATCATGTTTTGCTTGTGAGAGAAGTTTAGTCCGCGGGTCTGCCACATTCAGATCCGTAAGTATTTTGCAAATTTCTATGTCAACAATGCTCTGCACTAAGCTACTCTAGCTAATTGCTCCCACTTTCAATATGTATCCAGATTGAGACTTTGAGTCATCTGGATCAGTGTCAAAACTTGCATCGACGTAACCTTTTATGATGAACCTTTTGTCACCTCCATAATCGAGAAACATATCCTTATTCCACTAAGGATAATTTTGACCAATGTCCAGTGATCTACTCCTAGATCACTATTGTACTCCCTTGCCAAACTCAGGGCAGGGTATACAATAGGTCTGGTACACAGCATGACATACTTTATAGAACCTATGGCTGAGGCAAAGGGAATGGCTTTCATTCTCTCTCTATCTTCTGCCGTGGTCGGGTTTTGAGTCTTACTCAACTTCACACCTTTGTAACACAGGCAAGAACTCCTTCTTTGACTGTTCCATTTTGAACTACTTCAAAATCTTGTCAAGGTATGTACTCATTGAAAAACTTATCAAGCGTCTTGATCTATCTCTATAGATCTTGATGCTCAATATGTAAGCAGCTTCACCGAGGTCTTTCTTTGAAAAACTCCTTTCAAACATTCCTTTATGCTTTGCAGAATAAATCTACATTATCTCCGATCAACAATATGTCATACACATATACTTATCAGAAATGTTGTAGTGCTCCCACTCACTTTCTTGTAAATACAGACTTCACCGCAAGTCTGTATAAAACTATATGCTTTGATCAATTTATCAAAGCGTATATTCCAACTCCGAGATGCTTGCACCAGTCCATAGATGGATCGCTGGAGCTTGCATATTTTGTTAGCACCTTTAGGATTGACAAAACCTTTTGGTTGCATCATATACAACTCTTCTTTAATAAATCCATTAAGGAATGCGGTTTTGTTTATCCATTTGTCAGATTTCATAAAATGCGGCAATTGCTAACATGATTCGGACAGACTTAAGCATAGATACGAGTGAGAAACTCTCATCATAGTCAACACCTTGAACTTGTCGAAAACCTTTTTGCGACTGAAAGTGCAACTATCCCTAGGTGGTTTTGGTAATTCATAACAACATATATCTCATTGAGCTAATGCTATTCCAAGATGACTATTTCAGGAAAGCTCAATGATTGGCATGGCATGGATGTGAAAGTGGAACCCTCAAAATGCTAAGGACAAAGGATTGGCTCAAGCTCAAAAGCTCAAGACTCTTCATTTTAGATTTTAGTGATCCAAGATCACATTGAGTCTTTAGGAAAAGCCAATACTATCAAGGAGGGATGAGGTGTTGCTTAATGAGCCTTTTGCTTCATGTGCTTAGTGATATGCTCCAAAACCCTCAACTACTTTCCCATATCCACATATGACCTAAACCCTAAGCCAAACTCGGTCCTACCGATTCTTTCTATCCAGCGCCACCGAGTTTCACTTGTCATAAGCCACTGCCAAACCCTAGCAATTCGGTTCTACCGATAGGGATCTCGGTCTCACCGAGATGGGATTGCAAACTCTCTGTTTCCCTTTCGTAACTTTTCGGTCTCACCGAAAGAGCGAATCGGTCCCACCGAGATTGCAATGTAAACTCTTTGTTTCCCTTTTGTAACTTTTCGGTCTCACCGAAAGAGCAAATCGGTCCCACCGAGTTTGCCTGACCAACTCTCTGGTTAGCTTATTACCAAACTCGGTCTCACCGAGTTTGTGTAATCGGTCTCACCGAGATTACGTTATGCCCAAACCCTAACCATATCGGTCCTACCGAGTTGCATGTCAGTCCCATCGAAAATCTCTAACGGTCACTAGGTTTACCTTTTCGGTCCGACCGAGTTTGTTGATTCGGTCCCACCGAGATTGGAAAACTGTGTGTAACGGTTGGATTTTGTGTGGAGGCTATATATACCCCTCCACCTCCTCTTCATTCGTGGAGAGAGCCATCAGAACACATACACAATTCCAACTCATATGTTCTGAGAGAGAACCACCTACTCATGTGTTGAGACCAAGATATTCCATTCCTACCATATGAATCTTGATCTCTAGCCTTCCCCAAGTTGCTTTCCACTCAAATCTTCTTTCCACAAAATCCAAATCCTATGAGAGAGAGTTGAGTGTTGGGGAGACTATCATTTGAAGCACAAGAGCAAGGAGTTCATCATCAACACACCATTTGTTACTTCTTGGAGAGTGGTGTCTCCTAAATTGGCTAGGTGTCACTTGGGAGCCTCCGACAAGATTGTGGAGTTGAACCAAGGAGTTTGTAAGGGCAAGGAGATCGCCTACTTCGTGAAGATCTACCGCTAGTGAGGCAAGTCCTTCGTGGGCGATGGCCATGGTGGGATAGACAAGGTTGCTTCTTCGTGGACCCTTCGTGGGTGGTTGCTTCTTCGTGGACCCTTCGTGGGTGGAGCCCTCCGTGGACTCGCGCAACCATTACCCTTCGTGGGTGGAGCCCTTCGTGGACTCGCGCAACCGTTACCCTTCGTGGGTTGAAGTCTCCATCAACGTGGATGTAGGATAGCACCACCTATCCAAACCATGGGAAAAACATCCTTGTCTCCAATTGCGTTTGAATTCTCCAAACCCTTCCCTTTACATTCTTGCAAGTTGCATGCTTTACTTTCCGCTGCCAATATACTCTTTGCATGCTTTCTTGAATTGTGTGATTATTGCTTGACTTGTCCTACAATAGCTAAAATCTGCCAAGAACTAAAATTGGGAAAAGGTTAAGCTTTTATTTGGTCAAGTAGTCTAATCACCCCCCCCTCTAGACATACTTTCGATCCTACAGCGACAATTCTAGCTTTGTAGATGGTAACACTACTATCAGCGTTCGTCTTCCTCTTGAAGATCCATTTAATCTCAATGGCTCGCCGATCATTGGGCAACTCAATCAAAGTCCATACTTTGGTCTCATACATGGATCTCATCTCAGATTTCATGGCCTCAAGCCATTTCACGGAATCTGGGCTCATCATCGCTTCCTCATAGTTCGTAGGTTCGTCATGGTCAACTAACATGACCTCCAAAATAGGATTACCGTACCACTCTGGTGCGGATTTCACTCTGGTTTACCTATGAGGTTCGGTAGTAACTTGATCTGAAGTGACATGATCATCATCATTAGCTTCCTCACTAATTTGTGTAGTAGTCACAGGAACGGATTTCTGTGATGAACTACTTTCCAATAAGGGAGCAGGTACAGTTACCTCATCAAGTTCTACTTTCCTCCCACTCACTTCTTTCGAGAGAAACTCCTTCTCTAGAAAGGATCCATTCTCAGCAATGAATATCTTGCCTTCGGATCTATGATAGAAGGTATACCCAACATTTTCTTTTGGGTATCCTATGAAGATTTACTTCTTCGATTTGGGTTCGAGCTTATCATGTTGAAACTTTTTCACATAAGCATCGCAGTCCCAAACTTTAAGAAACGATAGCTTAGGTTTCTCGCCAAACCACAGTTCATACGGTGTCATCTCAACGGATTTAGATGGTGCCCTATTTAACATGAATGTAGCTGTCTCTAATGCATAACCCCAAAACGATAGTGGTAATCGGTTAGAGACATCATAGATCGCACCATATCTAATAAAGCACGGTTACGACGTTCGGACACACCATTACACTGTGGTGTTCCAGGTGGCGTGAGTAGTGAAACTATTTCACATTGTTTTAACTGAAGGCCAAACTCGTAACTCAAATATTTTACTTCTGTGCAGCAATGAGGATAAACCTCAGATCATAGACCCAGTCCGCATCATTGCTACTATCATCTTTCAACTTAGTTTTCTCTAGGAACACATATAAAACATAGGGAAGCAATAACGCGAGCTATTGATCTACAACATAGATATGCAAATACTATCAGGACTAAGTTCATGATAAATTAAAGTTCAATTAGTCATATTACTTAAGAACTCCCACTTAGAAAGACATCCCTCTAATCTTCTACGTGATCACGTGGTCCAAATCAACTAAACCATAACCGATCATCACGTGAAATGGAGTAGTTTTCAATGGTGAACATCACTATGTTGATCATATCTACTATATGATTCACGCTCGACCTTTCGGTCTCAGTGTTCCGAGGCCATATCTGCATATGCTAGGCTCGTCAAGTTTAACCTGAGTATTCTGCGTGTGCAAAACTGGCTTGCACCCGTTGTAGATGGACGTAGAGCTTATCACACCCGATCATCACGTGGTGTCTGGGCACGACGAACTTTGGCAACAGTGCATACTTAGGGAGAACACTTTTATCTTGAAATTTAGTGAGAGATCATCTTATAATGCTACCGTCATAACTAAGCAAAGTAAGATGTATAAAAGATAAACATCTCATGCAATCAAAATATGTGACATGATATGGCCATCATTATCTTGTGCCTTTGATCTCTATCTCCAAAGCATCGTCATGATCTCCATCATCACCGGCATGACACCATGATCTCCATCATCTTGATCTATATCAATGTGTCGTCACATGGTCGTCTCGCCAACTATTGCTATCGCATAGCGATAAAGTAAAGTAATTATTTGGCGCTTGCATCTTATGCAATAGAGAGACAACCATAAGGCTTTTGTCAGTTGCCGATAACTTCAATAAAACATGATCATCTCATACAACAACTTATATCTCATCACGTCTTGACCATATCACATCACAACATGCCCTGCAAAAACAAGTTAGACGTCCTCTACTTTGTTGTTGCAAGTTTTACATGGCTACTACTGGGCTTAGCAAGAACCGTTCTTACCTACGCATCAAAACCACAACGATAGTTTGTCAAGTTGTGATGTTTTAACCTTCGCAAGGACCGGGTGTAGCCACACTCGGTTCAACTAAAGTTGGAGAAACTGACACCCGTCAGCCACCTGTATGCAAAGCACGTCGGTAGAACCAGTCTCGCATAAGCGTACGCGTAATGTCGGTCTGGGCCGCTTCATCCAACAATACCGCCAAACCAAAGTATGACATGCTGATAAGCAGTATGACTTATATCGCCCACAACTCACTTGTGTTCTACTCGTGCATATGACATCTACGCATAAAACCTGGCTCTGATACCACTGTTGGGGAACGTAGTAATTTAAAAAAAATCGTAAGCTCACGCAAGATCATGGTGATGCATAGCAACGAGAGGGGAGAGTGTTGTCCACGTACCCTCGTAGACCGAAAGTGGAAGCGTTAGCACAACGCAGTTGATGTAGTCTTACGTCTTCACGATCCGACCGATCCAAGTACCGAACGCACGATACCTTCGAGTTCAGCACACGTTCAGCTCGATGACGTCCCGCGAACTCCGATCCAGCAGAGCTTCACGGGAGAGTTCCGTCAGCACGACGGCGTGATGACGGTGATGATGTTGCTACCGACGCAGGGCTTCGCCTAAGCACCGCTACGATATGACCGAGGTGGAATATGGTGGAGGGGGCACCACACACGGCTGGGAGAGATCAACAAATCAACTTGTGTGTCTAGAGGTGCCTCCCTGCCCCCGTATATAAAGGAGCAAGGGGGAAGGCCGGCCGGCCCTCTATGGGCGCGCCAGGAGGAGCAGTCCTCCTCCTAGTAGGAGTAGGACTCCCCTTTCCTACTCCTACTAGGAGGAGGAAAGGAAGGAGGAGAAGGAGAAGGAAGGAGAGGGAGGAAAAGGAGGAAAGGGGGGCGCCCCCCTAGTCCAATTCGGTTTGGGCTAGGGGGGCCGCGCGCCCTGCCTCCTCTCTTCCACCACTTGGCCCATGAGGCCCATTACCTCTTCCTCGTATTCCCGTAACTCCCCGGTACCTCCGAAAATACCCGAATCACTCGGAACCTTTCCGATGTCCGAATATAGTCGTCCAATATATCGATCTTTACGTCTCGACCATTTCGAGACTCCTCGTCATGTCCCCGATATCATCCGGGACTCCGAACTACCTTCGGTACATCAAATCACATAAACTCATAATACAATCGTCACCGAAACTTTAAGCGTGCGGACCCTACGGGTTCGAGAACTATGTAGACATGACCGAGACACGTCTCCAGCCAATAACCAATAGCGGAACCTAGATGCTCATATTGGCTCCCACATATTCTACGAAGATCTTTATCGGTCAAACCGCATAACAACATACGTTGTTCCCTTTGTCATCGGTATGTTACTTGCCCGAGATTCGATCGTCGGTATCTCAATACCTAGTTCAATCTCGTTACCGGCAAGTCTCTTTACTCGTTCCATAATACATCATCCCGCAACTAACTCATTAGTTGCAATGCTTGCAAGGCTTTAAGTGATGTGCATTACCGAGAGGGCCCAGAGATACCTCTCCGATAATCGGAGTGACAAATCCTAATCTCGAAATACGCCAACCCAACAAGTACCTTTGGAGACACCTGTAGAGCACCTTTATAATCACCTAGTTACGTTGTGACGTTTGGTAGCACACAAAGTGTTCCTCCGATAAACGGGAGTTGCATAATCTCATAGTCATAGGAACATGTATAAGTCATGAAGAAACCAATAGCAACAAACTAAACGATCAAGTGATATGCTAACGGAAAGGGTCAAGTCAATCACATCATTCTCTAATGATGTGACCCCGTTAATCAAATGACAACTCATGTCTATGGCTAGGAAACTTGACCGTCTTTGATTCAACGAGCTAGTCAAGTAGAGGCATACTAGTGACACTTTGTTTGTCTATGTATTCACACATGTATTATGTTTTTGGTTAATACAATTCTAGCATGAATAATAAACATTTATCATGAAATAAGGAAATAAATAATAACTTTATTATTGCCTCTAGGGCATATTTCCTTCACTCATGGCTTTGAGAGACTCATTGATATCATGCTTAGGTGGAATAGATTTAAGTTTCAAAGAATCAACATCAAGAGCAATTCTATCAACGTTCCTAGCCAAATCATCAATCTTAAGTAATTTTTCTTCAATCATAGCATTGAAATTCTTTTGCGAAGTAATAAATTCTTTAATATTAGAATCAAAATCAGAGGGCATCTTATTATAATTTCCATAAGAATTGTTGTAGGAATTATCATAATTATTAGAGGGATTACTAGGATAAGGCCTAGGGTTGAAATTTCCTCTATACGTGTTATTACCAAAATTGTTCCTACCAACAAAATTCACATCCATAGATTCATTATTATTCTCAATCAAATTAGACAAAGGCATATCATTAGGATCAGATGAAACACTGTTAGTAGCAAATAATTTCATAAGTTCATCCATCTTTCCACTCAAAACATTAATTTCTTCTAACGCATGCACTTTTTTATTAGTGGATCTTTCAGTGTGCCATTGAGAATAATTAACCATAATATTATCTAGGAGTTTAGTAGCATCTCCTAAAGTGATTTCCATAAAAGTGCCTCCCGCGGCCGAATCTAAAAGATTTCTAGAAGAAAAATTCAATCCGGCATAAAAAATTTGTATAATCATCCACAAATTCAAACCATGAGTAGGGAAATTATGTATCATTAATTTCATTCTCTCCCAAGCTTGTGCAACATGGTCATGATCAAGTTGCTTAAACTTCATAATATCGTTTCTAAGAGAGATGATCTTAGCGGGAGGAAAATACTTAGAGATAAAAGCATCTTTGCACTTGTTCCATGAATCAATACTATTTTTAGGCAAAGATGAAAACCAAGCTTTAGCACAATCTCTAAGAGAAAAAGGAAATAGCTTTAATTTAACAATATCATTATCGACATCTTTCTTCTTTTCATGTCACACAAATCAACGAAGCTATTAAGATGGGTAGCGACATCTTCACTAGGAAGGCCGGAGAACGGATCTTTCATGACAAGATTCAGCAAAGCAGTATTAATTTCACAAGATTCAGCATTAGTAAGAGGAGCAATCGGAGTGCTAATAAAATCATTGTTGTTGGTATTGGTGAAGTCACACAATTTTGTATTATCTTGAGCCATCGCGACAAACAAGCAATCCAACACACGAGCAAACAAACGGGCAAAAGAGGCAAATAGAGAGGGAGGATAGAGAGAGAGAGAGAGGTGAATAAAACGGCAAGGGTGAAGTGGGGGAGAGGAAAACGAGAGGAAAATGGCAAATAATGTAATGCGGGATATAGGGATTGTGATGGGTACTTGGTATGTTGACTTTTGCGCAGACTCCCCGGCAACGGTGCCAGAAATTCTTCTTGCTACCTCTTGAGCACTGCGTTGGATTTCCCCGAAGAGGAGAGGATGATGCAGCAAAGTAGCGTAAGTATTTCCCTCAGTTTTTGAGAACCAAGGTATCAATCCAGTAGGAGGCTACGCTCAAGTCCCTTGTACCTACACAAAAACAATAGCTCAACGCAACCAACGCGCTTAGGGGTTGTCAATCCCTTCACGGTTGATAACCCACAAGTATTGGGGATCAATTGTAGCCTCTTTAGATAAGTAAAAGTGTCGAACCCAATGAGGAGCTAAAGGTAGAACAAATATTCCCTCAAGTTCTATCGACCACCGATACAACTCTATGCACGCTTGACGTTCGCTTTACCTAGAACAAGTATGAAACTAGAAGTACTTTGTAGGTGTTTTTGGGTAAGCTTGCAAGAAAGTAAAGAACACGAAAATAAAAGCTAGGGGCTGTTTAGATAAAGACACAACTAAATTAGTTTTAGTAGAGAGCTTTTGTCAACAAGAAAGTTATTTGTCCCTAGGCAATCGATAACAAGACCGGTAGTCATTATTGCAATTTTATTTGAGGGAGAGGTATACGCTAACATACTTTCTCTACTTGGATCATATGCACTTATGATTGGAACTCTAGCAAGCATCCGCAACTACTAAAGATTCATTAAGGTAAAACCCAACCATAGCATTAAAGTATCAAGTCCCCTTTATCCCATACGCAAACAACCTACTTACTCGGTTCTGTGCTTCTGTCACTCACGCCACCCACCATAAGAAAATCATGAGCATATTTCAAACCCTACAGCGGGTATCCCTCACGCTTGCGCGACACGGAGAGCACCATAGGACAACACCAATAATAAAACATGCAACTCAAACCAATCACGATCATCAATTAACCAATAGGACAAAACAGATCTACTCAAACATCATAGGATAGCCATACATCATTGGGAAATAATATATAGCGTTGAGCACCATGTTTAAGTAGAGATTACAGCGGGTAAGAAAGAGGTTACACTGCTGCATAGAGGGTGGAAGAGTTGGTGATGATGGCGGTGAAGGTGTTGGTGAAGATCGCGGTGATGATGATGGCCCCCGGTGGCACTCCGGCGCCACTGGAAGCAAGGGGGAGAGGGCCCCCCTTCTTCTTCTTCTTCCTTGACCTCCTCCCTAGATGGGAGAAGGGTTTCCCCTCTGGTCCTTGCCTCCCATGGCGTGGGAGGGGCGAGAGCCCCTCCGAGATTGGATATATCTCTCTGTTTCTCTCTGGTTCTGCGTTCCCTCCTGGCTCTGTTTCACCGTTTCGTATATATATGGAGATCCGTAACTCCGATTGGCCTGAAACCTTCGCCGTGATTTTTTTTCTGAATATTAGCTTTCTTGCGGCAAAAGAAGAGCGTCAACTGCCTTACGGTGGGCTCACGAGGGTAGGGGGCCCGCCCCTGCCTCGTGACCACCTCGGGCACTTGTTCGCGTTGATTTTCCTTCCGAATTTTCCATATTTTCCAAAAATAAGCTCTGTCCGTTTTTATCCCGTTTGGACTCCGTTTGATATGGATATTCTGCGAAACCAAAAACATGCAACAGACAGGAACTGGCACTGGGCACTGGATCAATATGTTAGTCCCTAAAATAATATAAAAAGTTGCCAAAAAGTATATGAAAGTTGAATAATATTGGCATGGAACAATCAAAAATTATAGATACGACGCAGAAGTATCAGCGGTCACTTACGAAAGTGAGATCTGATAGAGATGATAAATAATATTTTTGGTATTTTTGGTATAGAGATGCAAAGTGAAAAGTAAAAGGCAAAGTAAAAGCAAATCAATAATAAAGTAATGGAGATTAATATGATGAGAGAGAGACTCGGGGGACATAGGTTTCACTAGTGGCTTCTCTCAAGAGTATAAGTATTCTACGGTGGGTGAACAAATTACTGTTGAGCAATTGACAGAATTGAGCATAGTTATGAGGATATCTAGGTATGATCATGTATATAGGCATCATGTCTGAGACAAGTAGACCGAAACGATTCTGCATCTACTACTATTACTCCACTCATTGACCGCTATCCAGCATGCATCTAGAGTATTAAGTTAAAAACAGAGTAACGCCTTAAGCAAGATGACATGATGTAGAGGGATAGTTTCATGCAATATGATAAAAACCCCATCTTGTTATCCTCGATGGCAACAATACAATACATGCCTTGCTGCCCCTTCTGTCACTGGGAAAGGACACCGCAAGATCGAACCCAAAGCTAAGCACTTCTCCCATGGCAAGAACAACCAATCTAGTAGGCCAAACCAAACTGATAATTCGAAGAGACTTGCAAAGATAACCAATCATACATAAAAGAATTCGGAGAAGATTCAAATATTATTCATAGATAGACTTGATCATAAACCCACAATTCATTGGTCTCAACAAACACACCGCAAAAAGAAGATTACATCGAATAGATCTCCACAAGAGAGGGGGAGAACATTGTATTGAGATCCAAAAGGAGAGAAGAAGCCATCTAGCTACTAGCTATGGACCCATAGGTCTGAAGTAAACTACTCACACTTCATCGGAGAGGCTTGGATGATGATGTAGAAGCCCTCCGTGATCGATGCCCCCTCCGGCGGAGCTCCGGAACAGGCCCCAAGATGGCATCTCGTGGATACAGAAAGTTGCGGCGGTGGAATTAGGTTTTTGGCTCTGTATCTGATCGTTTGGGGGTACATGGATATATATAGGAGGAAGAAGTACGTCGGTGGAGTAACGTGGGGCCCACGAGGGTGGGGGCGTGCCTGGGGGGAGGCGCGCCCCCTACCTCGTGACCTCCTGTTAGTTGGCTTGACGTAGGGTCCAAGTCTCATGAGTTGTGTTCGGTGAGAAAATCACGTTCCCGAAGGTTTCATTCCGTTTGGACTCCGTTTGATATTCCTTTTCTTCGAAACCCTAAAACAGGCAAAAAACAACAATTCTGGGCTGGGCTCCGGTTAATAGGTTAGTCCCAAAAATAATATAAAAGTGGAAAATAAAGCCTAATATAGTCCAAAACAGTAGATAATATAGCATGGAGCAATCAAAAATTATAGATACGTTGGAGACGTATCACGCCCCACCCTCGTGGTGGCCTCGGGACTCTTCTGGCCCATCTCTGGTACTCCGTGGGCTTCTTCTGATCCAAAAATGATCTCTGTGAAATTTCAGGTCAATTGGACCCCGTTTGGTTTTCCTTTTCTGCAATACTCAAAAATAAGGAAAAAACAGAAACTGGCACTGGACTCTAGGTTAATAGGTTAGTCCCCAAAATCATATAAAATAGCATATAAATGCATATAAAACATCCAAGGTTGATAATATAATATCATGTAACAATCAAAAACTATAGATACGTTGGAGACGTATCAGGGGCCGAACGGCTCAAGATGCTCTTAGGAGGTGGGCTTTTATTGGGATCGCTGACGCTCCCGTGTCGCCGGCATCGCGGCGGCGTGTCAGTTTTTTTCCTTTTTTAATCATATCAGATTAGATTAGAAAACAGGATACTCTGGTGACACATGTATCGGCGGCGTTCCATACGCAGACACGACACATGTGCGCATATCAATGCTTTGGAGAAGAAGAACCCTAGGCGGAGATACCCGAGTACTCCTGCTTATATAGGGTTTTTCTCCTCTGGCAGGGTGCCTGAACAGGGTCTAAATTGGTTTTTCGTGGCTACAAAGGCTTGCGGCGGCGGAACTTCTGATTTAGGGTTATTTTTTGGGGTTTTTGTATTTATAGGATTTTTTGTCATCGGTCTCACGTCCAAATGGGCTTCGAGGTGCCCACTACCCACCACGACGCGCCCTGGTGTGGGCATCAGGGCCCCCCCAGTGGGTCTTTAGTCCAGTATTTTTATTTTGTTCCAAAATAATTCTTCAAAAAGTTTAATCCAATTCCAAGAACTTTTATTTCTGCACAAAAAACAACACCACGGTGGTTTTGCTGAAAATAGCGTCAGTCCGGGTTAGTTCCATTCAAATCATACCAAAGTCATATAGAATTATTGTAAACATGACATGAATACTTTATAAATTATAGATATGTTGGAGACGTATTAGTCGCTTCTGCCATTCTTATGCCTATGTTTGTTTTTATTACGCTGAGGCTTTCCATTGGTGTCGCGCGTTTCTAAGGTGCCTGTCTCGTTGTTATGGATATTGCAGGCCAGCCAACTATCTTTGCCCGCACAAAAGCGAGTCATGAGCGAGGTTAATTTGAATTTTTTTACTTTAAATTTGAATTTGAATCTGAACAGTGATTTGGATCAGGTGAGGATTAGCAGCAGTAATGTGATGACTTGGCACCTTTATCAGGGGTTTACTGTAGCCTAATTATCCGGACGTCACACAGGACAAGCTCGCCGCGGGAATCCTCGGTGTACTCCAAGCCTCTGAAAGTCACGATCTAGTCCGAAGCGTAGTTTTCGACGGTGGCCAGATGGCCTATCGAGTTAGCGCAGAAAATCATGCTGCCAAACACAAAAAAATGGTCGGGAACGTAGATGTTCCCATAGCCATTGTCGCAGTCGATCTGCATACGAGCCATCAGTCCTTTAGGTGATCACACATCGGAACTCTTAATGAAAGCACCAGTGTCGATGTGAAAATCCGACATACCTCAGGGTAGGGGGACCCGAGCTGTGGATCTCGGATCGATGGTAACTGGAACAGGGAGACAATGTTTTACCCAGGTTCGGGCCCTCTTGGTGGAGGTAAAACCTTGCATCCTGCTCTTGTTTATATTAATGGAAATGTATCGAATACAAAGTTGATCTACCTCTAGATCGTAAGATGTGTTCTAACCCTAGGGCTAGGTGAATGTAATTGTGTTCGAACCCCCTCTACGGGCTAAACCCTTTGGCTTATATACACGCCAAGTAGGGTATCTAGGGTTACATGGTCGGTATCTAGGCATGTAGGCGGCAGGAGGAGTCTTGGAGTACACGTCAAGTCTTCGGCAGATGCAGTCCCGATCTCGCCTCCGGTGTGCGGCTTCCGGAGTTCACCCTGAGAAGAATGAGAGCACATCAACCCAGCCCGAGGAATATGGGCTGACTAGGTTAGTACCCCCTAGTCCAGGACACTGTCATTCGGAATGTGAATATTGGAACCAACTGATATGAGTATTAAGCTTGCCGATAAAACTGATAGCAACCTTTTAGTATCCTTCGGAATGTTAATGTCATTTTTGGTTCATTTATTTACCCTATTGATCTTTTTTTAGAATCTGAAGATGGTCATTGCCCCATAGTATTTGGGAGAGCTTTCTTGGATGTTGCACAAGCACATATGGATCGCTTTCTCTCTTCCACGGGAAGAAACAAAGGCTTTATCGCCTGCCCTTGCGACAAGAATTCCGATAATGTCCTCCGGTGGCTCCCCTTCGTTGACGGTCTCTTGGTCGTCGATGGTGAGGGGGTCGCCAGATCTCGTGTGTGCGAACCTATGTAGCAATAAGTTAGTGCCCTAGTAGTTTATGTTTTGGGTCGTTTGACGTCTTGGCTTGGGCGATGTCGATGGCGGAGCTGAATAAAGAAGCTTCAAATCCTTCTTAGACAATGTGTTATGTCTCATCTCGGCGATGGATTTAGGAACTAGTTTGTTCAAGCAGAGATAGAGCGGCGGCGACGGCATCCTTGTGGTGGACTTTTATCATCGGGCTCCGTTGTTATGACAGCGTTTGCTCCGGCGCCGGCGCGAAGCTTGGGAGGTAGTTCAGGAGCGGATGCAGATTGTGGCCTGCGTTGATGGAATCTGGAAGACTGTGGAGCATGGGCTGGGTTTGTGGTTTGCAGCATGCAAGTGTGGTTTCCTCTTCCAACGTTTAGTCGAACAGGGGCGCTCAATCTGGAGTTTGATGGCGTGTCCGGGGTGTTGCCCCGACCAGATTCATTCAAATGCAATGGATTTACTTTTGGTAAGCCATTTTGGAGCTCTGAAAAGCTACACATTAACGATGGAGCCGCGTCAAGCTCGGGCGAAGAGGTGGCCCATCATAGTTTCTTTGATGGTTGTCGCGGTGGTGCGTGAGGAAGATGATGGGCGTTGGCATCAAGCTCAAGGGATTCTTTTGTCCCGATTGTTTTTCTTCTTTGTTAGTGATCCTTTATGTAAAGAATAGTGTTATGTTGCTTTTTTTTAATTTTGTTATGTCGGTGTATACGTGACTTGTAATTTGATACCGCGGAACAAAAAAAAGACAAAGCAAAATCAATCAGCAGAAGAAGCTTCACTGTAAATAAGAAACAGAGTCCATGCATGCTAGCGCATAGCAGTGTATGGTTGCTCCGAAGATAACGACAAACGGCAAAGGAATCATCCCTTGAATCCTCGGTTAATTTAGGATTAGTTTGATCGAGTCACTTGTATTGTCTCTCCTACTTAAAAGCCATTTGAAGACTTCCGTTTCGGTTTTGCCGGCACTTTTTCATCGATTGTTCTTGGAAATTGTCACAGCGAAGCTAATGTTCATTTTTTATACTATGAAATGTTAAACCGTATATTGTTAGGATATAGAAGTCTGTTAATATTTGTGTTTATCTCCTGTAACTACCTGTAATCTGTGCCCTAGTGCACCCATATAAATACATCCCAAGGCTATCATGTTGGGTGCGCCGATCCAATCTTCTTTTTCTTTGTTTCACATGGTATCAGGCCTACCCGCTTGATCGCATCATGGGCTTCCCTACAGCTTCATCTTCCTCTTCCGCCGCCCTCACCACGCTCTCCTTGCCCGCCGCCTTCAATGGGCCGCCGGCCTCTGCCCTTCCCCCTCCCTCCGCTAGCCTTATCACCGTCAGGCTTACCACCTCCAATTTCCTCCTCTGGAAGGCTCAAGTTCTTCCCCCTCTTCGCATAGCTGGCGCCACGGGCTACGTCGATGGCACTCTCCCAGCTCCCCCCAAGCTTCTGGATCCTGATGAAAAGGGGGTGCGCACCCCCAATCCGGAGTATGCCACCTGGTTCCGCCAGGATCAGATCGTCCTCAGCTACCTCCTCGCCTCTATTTCTGATGAGGTATTGCAGCAAGTGCATCAGTTGGAGACCTCTCGTGCCATCTGGTCACACGTCGAGGAGATGTACACCATCCATTGCCGCGCCAGCATCGTCCAGATCAAGATGGACATGGCGGTCTTCAGGAAAGGAACCCTTTCCATGGTGGACTACTTCGCCAAAATCCGCGCCAACGCCGATCAGCTTGCAGCTGTCGGCCGCCCCATGCGCGATGAGGACATCATCACCGCCGTCATCACTGGCCTCGACAGCGACTACGAGCCTCTCATCACCGCGTACACCACTCGTCCCGAGGGCATGACGCTTGGTGAGTTCTACTCCCACGCGATCTCCTTCGAACGGCGCCGCGAGTACAACGCTGCTCGTCTTCATCTTCAGCATGGCGGCTCCTCCGTCAACTACGTCGCTCGGGACTCCACCGGCAACACCAACAACTCCAATCGGGGCAAGGGCAACTACCGCGGCAAGGGCCGCGGCAACTCTGGAGATCGCGGCGGCTACAATAACAACTCTCGTGGCGGCGATCGCGGGAACCGCAGTGGCGGCGGCTCGCGCCAACAAGGCGACTTTGGCGGCAATCGCGACGGTGATCGCGGTGACTACAGTGACCGCGGCGATAACCGCGTTCAGTGCCAGCTCTGCTGCGGTCCGGGGCACTATGCCTGGGAGTGTGGTCAGCGGTACAACCATGCGTTCCAGCCGCCACAATCCAAGATGGCCGGCCTTGCTGCTGCGTCTCCTCCCTCCATCCTAGGTGACCCGGCTTGGTTCACTGACACCGGGGCCACGGACCACATCACCGGCGATCTAGACCGCCTCACGATTCGGGAGAAGTATCCAGGGAGAGATCGCATCCACACAGCTGACGGATCAGGTTTGCACATAGCTCATCATGGTTATGCAATTCTTCCTACTCCTTCTGCTAATCTTCAACTTCACAATATCTTGCATGTCCCTAACGCTGACAAAAACCTTCTCTCTGTCAATCGTCTTGCTGTTGATAATCATGCTTATCTAAAGTACTATCCTACTCATTTTCTTATGAAGGATTTGATCACCAAGAGGGTTCTACTTCAAGGCAGATGTGAAAATGGGCTTTACCCCATTCGTCCATCATCTCATCATGCTCTTTCGTTAGTTAGGTTGTTAGCAGAAGATTGGCACGCGAGGCTTGGACACCCTTCCACCCAAGTCGTTCAACACGTTTTATCATCCAATAAATTAGCTTCTTCTAGTCGGTCTATGACCCACGTGTGTAATGCATGTCAACAAGGCAAAGCACACCAGCTTCCTTTTCCTAGATCCTCGAGTGTCTCTTCCTTCCCATTAGAACTTATTTTTTCGGATGTGTGGGGACCTGCCAAAACATCATCTGGTGGGTTCCAGTACTATGTCTCATTTATCGATGATTATAGTAAATTTGTGTGGATTTATCTTCTCAAGAGAAAATGTGATGTGTTTGATGTTTTTCGTGACTTCCTTGCTCATGTTGAACGCCTTTTGTCTCGCAAGATTTTATGCGTTCAATCCGACTGGGGTGGGGAGTACGAGAAGCTTAGCCACACGTTCTTTCGTCAACTTGGCATTATGCATCATGTATCTTGCCCACACACACACCAACAAAATGGTTCTGCTGAAAGGAAGCACCGTCATATTGTTGACATGGGGCTCTCTTTATTATCACATGTGTCTATGCCGCTACGTTTTTGGGATGAGGCCTATCTCTCCGCATGCTATCTTATCAATCGCTTACCTAGTCGTGTCATTGGCAACCTTAGCCCTATGGAAAAAATGTTCAACACCAAACCAGACTACACATCGCTTCGTACGTTTGGTTGTGCTTGCTGGCCCAACATGCGTCCCTACAACACACACAAACTCGCCTTTCGATCCCAACAATGCGTGTTCGTTGGCTACAACATTCGTCACAAAGGGGATAAGTGTCTTCATCTACCCACGGCTCGTGTTTATATTTCTAGAGATGTCACGTTCGATGAAAAAGTTTTTCCGTTTGCCAACCCGTCTGCCTCTCCCATACCACCTCGCGTTGCCGAACAAACCATCCTTTTATTCCCGCATGACCACATGAACTATGGTATATCTGCTCTGTCTTCTAACCTGGATGCAGGATCCACCCCGGCGCAGAAAATCCCAGGTGTGCCAGGCGCAGGATCCGGAGCTGATCCGGGCACAGGGTCCGGAGCTGATCCGGCCTCGGATCACGCAGCCGCGACCGACAACGACAGCGATGCGCCAGGCGACCGTGAGGAGGCGCCCCACTCGTTGGCCCACGTGGCGGCCTTTGATGGCCCGGTCGCCTCTCCGCGCGCCCTGTCCCCCTCAGTGGCGGGCCCGGCCACTGGCCCGGCTCCCTGCGTGCCCGATTCGCCATTGGCTGCTGCCCACGTGTCTGGCAGCCCGTCGGTGGGGCGGCCCGGTTCGGCGACAGGCGCGCATGCGACGTCTGTTCCCTCCTCAGGATCGCCGCCAGATTCTCCCGCTGCGTCCGCTGGCGACACGGGATCCCAGGAGGATCCGATTCCCTCCTCGGCTGCTGCTCCCGGATCCTATGCTCCGCCGCCTCCTGCCCATGCAATGGTCACGCGCACACGTGATCATACGCGCAAACCTGCTCATCGTACGGATGGCACTGTCAAGTATGATCCGTCACGCCGTGCATTTCTGGTCTCCAGGGAACCTCGTGATCACCGTGAGGCCATGGCATCTCCTGCTTGGCGTGCTGCGATGCAGTTTGAGATTGATGCTCTTCGCCACAATGGTACGTGGACCTTAGTTCCACCACCACCTCATGTTAACGTAATCGACTACAAATGGGTTTTTAAAGTGAAGTACAAGGCTGATGGCACTGTTGATCGTCACAAGGCTCGTCTTGTCGCCAAAGGGTTCAAGCAACGCTATGGTCTCGACTATGATGACATGTTCAGTCCAGTGGTTAAACCGCTTACTGTTCGTCTGGTTCTTTCTATTGTTGTCTCTCGAGGTTGGTGTCTTCGCCAGTTGGATGTTCAGAATGCCTTTCTTCACGGAGTTCTTCAGGAACATGTGTATATGCGTCAACCCCCTGGGGTTTGTGGATCCTGCTGCTCCTCGGTTTCTGTGCAAGTTGAGCAAAGCTATCTATGGACTTAAACAGGCCCCCAGAGCCTGGTATTCCCGGTTAAGCTCACGTCTCCTTCAACTTGGTTTTGTGGCCTCTAAAGCAGATACATCTCTGCTTATTTTTCATCATGGCGGTATCACCATGTTTATGCTCGTCTATGTGGATGGCATCATTGTGGCCAGCTCTTCACCTGCTGCAACGACCAAGCTACTTGCTGACCTACATGCCACGTTTGCGCTCAAGGATCTTGGTCCCTTGCATTTCTTTCTTGGAGTTGAGGTGAAGTCGTCACCACGGGGGACTGTGCTCTCTCAACAGAAGTACATTGGTGACATTCTTCACCGTGCTAATATGGAACATTGTAAAGTCTCCACTACTCCCATGTCCTCAAGTGAGAAGATCAGCAAAGATAGTGGGGCACCTCTCTCTCAGGATGATAGTACTACATACCGTAGTCTGGTTGGAGCTCTTCAGTACTTGATGTTGACCAGGCCGGATATTTCCTTTGTTGTGAATCGTGTCTGTCAGTTTCTTCATGCACCTACGACTGTCCATTTTTCAGCAGCTAAAAGGATCTTGAGGTACCTCAAGTACACTCGTGGTATGAGCCTGTCCATCCGCAAGTCCCCATCAATGGTGTTGAGTTGCTTCTCTGACGCGGACTGGGCTGGATGCAGTGATGATCGCAGGTCCACAGAAGGGTTTGCTGTCTTTCTTGGTCCCAACCTTGTCTCTTGGAGCTCACGGAAGCAGGCCACAGCCTCACGATCCAGCACGGAGTCTGAGTACAAGGCACTTGCCAATGGCACAGCGGAGATCATCTGGATTCAGTCAGTTCTTGGAGAGCTTGGCGTGTTTATGCCACGACCTCCTATATTGTGGTGTGATAACCTAGGCGCCACTTATTTGTCTGCCAATCCAGTGTTTCATGCCAGGACCAAGCATATCGAGGTGGATTTCCATTTTGTTCGTGAGAGAGTCGCAGCCAAAGCGTTGGATGTTAGGTTCATCTCTTCCAAGGAACAGGTTGCCGACATCTTCACCAAACCACTAGCCGAGGCACCGTTTGTCTCAAACAGATACAATCTGAATCTTCGCGAAGGAAGTTCAGATTAAGCGGGGATGTTAAACCGTATATTGTCAGGATATAGGAGTCTGTTAATATTTGTGTTTATCTCCTATAACTACCTGTAATCTGTGCCCTAGTGCACCCATATAAATACATTCCAAGGCCACCATGTTGGGTGCGCCGATCCAATCTTCTTTTCCTTCGTTTCACACAAAATCACATTAATATTAGTAATAAAGTGTCAGGTGAAGTACAGTACATATTTATAAAATACTTCCTTCATCTCATAATATAAGACGTTTTCTTTTATATTATGGGACGAAAGGAATTGTTATTAATATCTAATTTATGAACAAAAGTATACTCGAGTGTGCAGCATGTTTCCTTCTCATTTTTCCTTGTTAAATAAAGATACGGACTATCATCACAGCATAAATATACCGAGTAATGAGTAACGCTGGTCCAACATTCCTTGTACCTCCCGCCACACCGAGAAGCTCACCATGGGGCTCGTCCTCTACGCAACGTGCATCCTTCTTGTCGTCTCTCCTTTGTGTACGTTCTCCGTCACTTCACTGGCGCCCGCCGCAACCTGCCGCCGGGTCCCCCATCATGGCCTCTCATCGGAAACCTCCTCGACCTCGCGCCCAGCCGCACCGCTCCCTCGCACGCCTCACGGAGCGGCACGGCCCGCTCATGACGCTTCGCCTCGGCGCCCTCATCACCGTCATCGCCTCCTCGGCGGACAACAAAACATTCTAACTACAATGTGGGAGAAAACGTTCGGACTTTTTCATGCATCTTAAATACTTAAAATGATAATTTTACTCAAAAAAATCTCATTTTGTATATTTTTGTTGGACGAAAAAATTTGAAAAAAAAATCACACATTGAGATCCTAATGTTTATTCAAACCGGAAAGCTTGAATTCCATACGTTGTTTCATTTGAGAGAGAGAAAAAGAGAAAGTTTGAAGTAGTAAGTTAGTTTCCTAGCACGGATCTCAAAGCAATGTTGAAGGGATGAAGATATGAGGTACCATCGAGCTCAGCCTACAGAAAATCAGTCTCTGGGTATTTATGGACCTTAGTATTGCTCAAGCTTGGGAGGTGCTAGGCAAAATTTGATTTAATCAAGAATCGTGAAATATGGATAGAGGGGGTAAAGTAGAAGTAAAACCCAATTAAAACCTTCTCCTAATCGGGTGAAATAAATGTTTTTTTTTTGCATGTGGACTCTAACATTGTTTCTCAAATCATAAAGGATTTTCCGAGCATTTACAAGAACCCAAAGAAAATTGGGAGCACTACACCAAGAAAGCCAAGGAGGCCAGGTTGGTGTCCGCCATATCTCTTTTTGTGCAATATTTCAGTTGGACCCAAAATACAACATTCTAAAAAAAAAAGGCACAATGGGGAGGAGACGCAAAAGCACAAGAAAAATGTGGAGGTTAGTTAGTCCGGAAGTAAACCTCGTATAGATATCATCAAGGAGCCTGTTGTACACAAAGTAGTGATTGATAATGACATATTATTAGATAAAGACACAGCCTCTTATATTAATGGATGCACGAAAGGTAAAATCTTAGGTAAACCCATTTTGTCGTGTTCTGTCGGAAGCACGTACTATTTTGGCATGTGTGGCTTGGGTTCTCATACTAATATTATCATTTATAGCCTTTATGCTAAGATTTACAATCATATATCTCCTTCAATTTTGTAATGGGCGATATGATTATTAAGCTTGCTAATAAAACTGATAGGAACCTTTTGATATCCTTCGGAATGTCAATATTGAAACCAAATGATATGATTATTAAGCTTGCTCATAAAACTGATAGGAACCTTTTGGTATCCTTCAGAATGTCAATGTCATTTTCGGTTCGTTTATTTACCCTATTGATCTTTTTGTTTTGAGAATCTGAAGATTATCATTGTCCCATAGTATTTGGGAGAGCTTTCTTGGCTGTTGTGCAGGCAGATATGGATCATTTTGTTTCTTCCAAGGAAAGAAACAAAGGCGGTATTGTCTGCCCTTGTGACAAGAATTCTGGCGTTGTCCTCCGACAGCTCCCCTTCGCTGACGGCCTGTTAGTCATCGATGGTGAGGGGGGTCGCCGGATCTCGTGTGTGCGGACCTTTGTAGCAATAGGTTAGTGCCCTGGTAGTTTACGTTTGGGCCGTTTGACGTCTTGGCTTCGGCGACCATGATGGCAGAGCTGAATAAAGAGGCTTCAAATCCTTCTTTGACGATGTGTTATGTTTCATGGTTGGCTATGGACTTGGTAACTAATCTGTTCAAGAAGGGATAGAGCAGCGGCGACGGCATCCTTGTGGTGGACTCGCATCCTTGGGCTCTGTCGTTGTGATGGTGTTTGCTCCAGCGCCGGTACGGAGTTTGGAAGGTAGTTCAGGAGCGGAAGCAGATTGTGGTCGGCGTCGATGGAATCTGAAAGACGGTGGATCGTGCGCTGGGTTCGTGGTTTGCAGCATGCAAGTGTGGTTTCCTCTTCCGATGTTTAGTCGAACGGGGCATCAGGTCTGGAGTTCGATGGCGTGTTCAGGGTGCTGCCCCGGCCAGATTTTTTAAATGGCAATGGCTTCACCTTTTGTAAGCCACTTTGAAGGTCTGAGAAGCTACACATTAGCGATGGAGCCGTGTCAAGGTCGGGCAAAGAGATGATTCGGCACGGTTTTCTTCGATCGTTGTTGCGGTGGTGCCGAGGGAAGGTGATGGACGTTGGCGTCAAACTCAAGGGATTTTTCGGCCCCATTGTTTTCCTTCTTGGCTGGTGGTCCTTTGTGTAAAGGATAGTGTTTTGTTGCTTTTTTAGTTTTCTCACGTCAGTGTATACGTGGTTTGTAATTTGACATTTAGTATATATAAATGAAACGCGTACTACCACGCGAAAATAAAATGACAAAGCAAAACCAATCAGCAGAAGAAGCTTCCCTGTAAATAAGAAACTGAGTCGATGTGTGCTAGTGCATAGCAATGTCCGGTTGCTCCAAAGATAACGACAAAGCAATCATCATCCCTCGAATCCTCGGTTAATTTAGGATTGGTTTGCTCTGGTCACTTGTATTGTCTCTCCTACTTAAAAGCCATTTGAAGACTTCCGTTTTCCCGGCATTTTCTTCATCGTTTGTTCTTAGAAATTGTCATAGCGAAGCTAATGTTCATTTTTGATACACAGTCACATTAATATTAGTAATAAAGTGTCAGGTAAATTATAGTACTTATAAAATATTTATGTCCCATTGCAACTCACAAACAAATATCTAATTTGTGAACAAAATTACACTCGAGTATGCACCATGTTTCCTTCTCATTTTTCCTCGATAAAGAAAAATACGGACTACTCACTTCGTCGCATAATAATATAAGAATGTCTTTAACGCTCCACTGTCTTCTACTATTATTAAATCGGAGGGAGTACATCATCACAACATAAATATACGGTATCATCAGTAGTAACGAGCAACGGTGGTCCAACATTCCTTGTACCTCCTGCCACACCGAGGAGGAGCTCACCATGGAGCTCGTCCTCTTCGCAACGTGCACCCTTCTTGTTGTCTCCTCTCTTTACGTCATCTGCCACTTCGCTGGCGCCCGCCGCAACCTGCCGCCGGGTCCTCATCATGGCCTCTCATCGGAAACCTACTCGACCTCGGCGCCCAGCCGCACCGCTCCCTCGCGCGCCTCGCGGAGCGCCACGGCCCGCTCATGACGCTCCGCCTCGGCGCCCTTACCACCGGCATCGCCTCCTCCGCGGACGTCGATGAAGAGTAGCGTAGATCGGAAGAATTCAACCTGAAAACACCTGAACGTAGACGAACTACAACCAGATCCGGCCAAATCCATCAAGGACAGATCCGCCGAAGACACACTTCCACATGCCCACCGATGATGCTAGACACACCATCGGGACGGGGGCTAGGCAGGGAGAACCTTATTCCATCTTCAGGGAGTCATGCCGTCTCATCTTTCTGAGCAGAACATGAACTCTGACAAAACTCGAAGAAACAAGTGAAAAAATAGCCCTCCCGCCGGCAAGGGCCAAAATTCACCGCGTCTCCATGGCACTAAGACCACCAAACACAAGGCGGACCGACGGCAGCGCCGGCGAGAGGCAGGGGAACCCTAGACTTTTCTTGAGGAGGAGGCAGCCCGCTTGGGTCCGTGTTGGACCGAGGACAGCTAATGTTCATTTTTTATACATAATCACATTAGTATTAGTAATAAAGTGTCAAGTAAATCACAGTACTTAATTATAAAATATCTAATTTATGAACAAAATTATACTCCAGTGGGCACCATGTTTCCTTCTCATTTTTTTTCCTTGTTAAATAAAGATACGGACTATCATCACAGCATAAATATACGGAGTAATGAGCAACGGTGGTCCAACATTCCTCGTACCTCCCGTCACACCGAGGAGGAGCTCACCATGGAGCTCGTCCTCTACGCAACGTGCATCCTTTTTGCCGTCTCCTCTCTGTACGTCATCCGCCACTTCGCCGGCGCCCGCCGCAACCTGCCGCCGGGTCCCCCATCATGGCCTCTCATCGGAAACCTACTCGACCTCGGCGCCCAGCCGCACCGCTCCCTCGCGCGCCTCGCGGAGCGCCACGGCCCGCTCATGACGCTCCGCCTCGGCGCCCTCACCACCGTCATCGCCTCGTCCGCGGACACCGCCCGCGACGTCCTCCAGCGCCACGACGCCGCCTTCTCCGCGCGCTCCGTGTCCGACGCCGCCCGCGCGTGCGCCTACGACAGCCTCTCCATGGGCTGGCTCCCGCCCAGCAGCCCCCACTGGCGCGCCCTCCGCAAGCTCTGCTCGGGGGAGCTCTTCGCGCCGCACCGCCTCGACGCGCACCAGTCCATCCGCCGCGAGAAGGTGCAGCAGCTCGTGTCCCACGTCGCTCGGCTGTCGCGAGAGGGCGCCGCCGTGGTCGTCAGCCGCGTCGTGTTCACCACCGCGCTCAACCTGCTCTCCTGCACCATATTCTCAGCCGACATCGCCGACCTCGACGACAGAGAAGGGACGGGGCAGTTCAGGGCCGTGATCGCAAGCTTCACGGAAGTCGCCGGGCTGCCCAACCTGTCGGACTTCTTCCCAGCGGTCGCGCCGCTCGACCCGCAACGGCTGAGGAAGCGCCTCGCCGCGGTGTTAAAGCGGCTGCATGCCATATTCGACGAGCAGATCGAGAGGCGCATGCGGGAGCGCACCGCCGGCGAGCCGCCCAAGGATGACTTCCTCGACGTGCTGCTGGACTACCGCGGCCTGGAAAATGGCCGGGGACTCGACCGGGGAATGCTGCGCGCATTACTTTCGGTAGTATCTTCTTTCTCTCTCAGTAATTCTCGGTGGACAATAAGCCACTTAAAATTGACACTGTCATGCCTAAAGTTGCACTGTTTGAAGTTTGCAATTACGGTCAAATGCTAACGCAATTCTGGATTTATAGTTTAGAACTTTAGATACAGTGTAACTTTGATACGATCATGGATTCATGGTTACATGAGGGATCTAAAGACTTAGAAGGTGGCTGGGATTTTTTAATGGGGCAACTTATAGATTGAAGGTTCCTCGGTCAGGCTAATTCTCAGTGCGGACCAAGAACTATCCCTGAAAATACACGCACTTACGATAAAGTTTCATTATCTGAGGTTATGTGATGTTTGTGTAATTTAACTTTACTTCATAGTTTATATACATGTGATGTGACTGCCATTAAGAAAGTAAATAGCCAATTTGCACGATAGATGATCTCTTCTTAAGTGACATGTGATGACTGGATGAGGAATTGTGAATGTTGAATTAAAAGTTTAGGCATGTGATGTGACTGCATTAAGGAAAAAATCAGCCAATCTGCAAATAGATGATCTCACCTTCTATACCCAACGTGCTCCTTAACGAGTTAAGGGCTCTTCTCAGTCTTCCAAAACATGTGCATGTTCGGATATGAATACTCATGTTTAGATTCTATTCTCCATTTTACTTGGGCGTTTGTTAATTTTGCCCTTGGTTATCTTAATGGAAGATGGAAGATGGCCCTGAACCACATGGAAGGTTCGAGGGAAGAGGGGGGGGGGGGGGGGGGCATAATCAAAGTGATGAGTAAAATGGACCAAATGACCAACAGAAAAGTAGAGCCAGAAAATATATCCCATCTCCCAATAAAAAGAAAGAATATATCACATTACTATTTTTAGACTCGATTAATCCCCTCGTTTTTATCAAACAGGATTTGTTTATAGCTGGAAGCGATACAAGCGCAACAACCTTCGAGTGGGCAATGGCTGAGTTGCTACAAAACCCATCAGCCATGGCGAAAGCTCGTGAAGAACTCGCGCAGGTCATTGGCTCCAAATCAGAAATCGAGGAATCGGACATTGGCCAGCTCGAATACATCCAGGCCATTGTGAAAGAGGTGTTCCGCCTGCACCCTGTTGCTCCATTCCTTATACCCCGCCAAGCCGAAGCGACCACGGAGTTAAGAGGTTACACAGTGCCCAAGGGCGCGCGCGTGATGGTGAACGTCTGGGCGATTGGCCGAGACAGCGAGTTGTGGTCCGAACCAGAGAGGTTCATACCGGAGAGGTTCTTGGGGAAAGACATGGATTACCGAGGCCGACACTTTGAGCTCCTTCCGTTTGGTTCTGGCCGACGGATCTGCCCGGGGATGCCGCTGGCTGTGCGCATGGTGCATCTAATGCTTGCGACACTGCTGTACCGGTTTGAGTGGAGGCTTCCAAGAGAAGTGGAGGGAAATGGGGTGGACATGAGGGAGAAGTTTGGGATTGTGCTAGCATTGGCCACCCCTCTCCAGGCCATAGCTGAACCAATGTAACTCAAACGGTGCTATTTCTGTTGGCATTCCGGTACTTTGAATTCCATGGAGCATGGAGTCCCTGCACTAAGAGAATCGAGAACCAACACATTCAACCAATCCACTACTTCCTTTCTCTTGTTGGCACATTAGAATAACTATGATATCTCAATTAGTGCAGGTTGCTAGACAATAATTTCAATCTTAAATACCTGCTCTTTTGACTATAGTGCATTATCATCTTTAGAAGGTCTAGATGGACGATATTCAGACATTTCACAGTGGATAGTATCATAGACATGTTGGAAATATGCCCTAGAGGCAATAATAAAGTGGTTATTATTATATTTCCTTAATCATGATACAAGTTTATTATTCACGCTATAATTGTATTGATCAAAAACTTAAATACATGTGTGCATCAATAAACAAATACTAAGTCCCTAGTAAGCCTCTACTAGACTAGCTCGTTGATCAAAAGATGGTTAAGGTTTCCTGACCATAGAAATGTGTTGTCATTTGATAACGGGATCACATCATTAGGAGAATGATGTGATGGACAAGACCCATCTGTTAGCATAGCATATGATCGTTCGGTTTTTGCCACTGCTTTCTTAATGTCAAATACATATTCCTTCGACCATTAGATCATGCAACTCCCGGATACGGGAGGAATACCTTGTGTGCTATCAAACGTCATTTCGTAACTAGGTGATCATAAAAGTGCTCTACAGTTATCTTTGTAGGTGCCTGTTGAGTTGACATGAATCAAGATTGAGATTTGTCACTTCGTATGACGGAGAGGTATCTCTGGGACCTCTCGGTAATACATCATCACAAGAAGTTTGCAAGCAAAATGACTAAGGAGTTAGCTACAAGATGATGTATTACGGAACGAGTAAAGAGACTTGTCGGTAACGAGATTGAACTAGGTATGGAGATACCCATGATCGAATCTCGGGCAAGTAACATACTGACGGACAAAGGGAACTACATATGTTGTCATAAAGGTTTGACCGATAAAGATCTTCGTAGAATATGTAAGGACCAATATGGGCATCCATGTCCCGCTATTGGTTGTTGACCGGAGTGAAGAAAATATGCCCTAGAGGCAATAATAAAGTTATTATTTATTTCCTTATATCATGGTAAATGTTTATTATTCATGCTAGAACTGTATTAATCGGAAACATGATACATGTGTGAATACATAGATAAACAGAGTTTCACTAGTATGCCTCTACTTGACTAGCTCATTGATCAAAGATGGTTATGTTTCCTAACCATAGACAAAGAGTTTTCATTTGATTAATGAGATCACATCATTAGGAGAATGATGTGATTGACTTGACCCATTCCGTTAGCTTAGCACTCGATCGTTTAGTATGTTGTTATTGCTTTTATCATAACTTATACATGTTCCTATGACTATGAGATTATGCAACTCCCGTTTACCGGAGGAACACTTTGTGTGCTACCAAACGTCACAACGTAACTGGGTGATTATAAAGGTGCTCTACAGGTGTCTCCGAAGGTACTTGTTGGGTTGGCATATTTCGAGATTAGGATTTGTCACCCCGATTGTCGGAGAGGTATCTCTGGGCCCTCTCGGTAATGCACATCACTTAAGCCTTGCAAGCATTGCAACTAATGAGTTAGTTGCGGGATGATGTATTACGGAACGAGTAAAGAGACTTGCCGGTAACGAGGTTGAACTAGATTTGAGATACCGACGATCGAATCTCGGGCAAGTAACATACTGATGACAAAGGGAACAACGTATGTTGTTATGCCGTCTGACCGATAAAGATCTTCGTAGAATATGTGGGAGCCAATATGAGCATCCAGGTTTCGCTAGTGGTTATTGACCGGAGACGTGTCTCGGCCATGTCTACATAGTTCTCGAACCCGTAGGGTCCGCATGCTTAACGTTTCAATGACAGTTATATTATGAGTTTATATGTTTTGATGTACCAAAGGTTGTTCGGAGTCTCGGATGTGATCACGGACATGACGAGGAGTCTCGAAATGGTCGAGACATGAAGATTGATATATTGGAAGCCTATGTTTGGATATCGGAAGTGTTCCGGGTGAAATCGGGATTTTACCGGAGTACCGGGTGGTTACCGGACCCCCCCCCCCCCCCGGAGCTTAATGGGCCATAGTGGGCCTTGTGGAGAAGAGGAGAGGCGACCAGGGCAGGGCCGCGTCCCCTTCTGATAACCCACAAGTATAGGGGATCGCAACAGTTTTCGATAAGTAAGAGTGTCGAACCCAACGAGGAGCTAAAGGTAGAACAAATATTCCCTCAAGTTCTATCGACCAGCGATACAACTCTACGCACGCTTGACGTTCGCTTTACCTAGAACAAGTATGAAACTAGAAGTACTTTGTAGGTGTTGTTGGATAGGTTTGCAAGATAATAAAGATTACGTAAATAAAAAGTAGGGACTGTTTAGATAAAGAAACAATAAAGTAAATATAGCGAGTGTGGAAAAGTGGTGGTAGGAGTTGCAAAATTGTCCCTTAAGCAATTGACTACTTTACTAGACCGATAGCAAGTATTATGTGGGAGAGGCCACTGCTAGCATGTCATCCCTTACTTGGAATTCTATGCACTTATGATTGGAACTATTAGCAAGCATCCGCAACTACTAATGTTCATTAAGGTAAAACCCAACCATAGCATTAAGATATATTGGTCCCCCTTCAACCCCGTATGCATCAATTTCTATGCTAGGTTGAAGCTTCTGTCACTCTTGCCCTCCAATACATAGTCCTATCAACATACAACTAACCCTATGGTGTGATCCACGCGCGCGCTCATATGATGGGCACCAAAGGACAGTAACATAACCACAAGCAAATTAAATCAATCATAGCAATTCATCAACCACCGATAGGACAACGAAAATCTACTCAGACATCATAGGATGGCAACACATCATTGGATAATAATATGAAGCATAAAGCACCATGTTCAAGTAGAGGGTACAGCGGGTTGCTGGAGAGTGGACCGCTGTAGATAGAGGGGGGAAGGTGATGGAGATGTTGGTGAAGATGGAGGAGGTGTTGGTGAAGATGGCGGAGGTGTTGGTGAAGATCGCGGTGATGATGATGATGGCCACGGCGGCGTTCCGGCGCCACCGGAGGAGAGGGGGAGAGGGGCCCCCTTCTTCCTCTTCTTCCTTGACCTCCTCCCTAGATGGGAGAAGGGTTTCCCCTCTGGTCCTTGGCCTCCATGGCATGGGAGGGGCGAGAGCCCCTCCGAGATTGGATCTATCTCTATGTTTCTCTCTGGTTCTGCGTTCTGTCCTGGCTCTGTTTCACCGTTTCGTATCTATATGGAGATCCGTAACTCCGATTGGCCTGAAACCTTTGCCGTGATTTTTTTTCCCGAGTATTAGCTTTCTTGCGGCAAAAGAAGAGCGTCAACCGCCTTACGGTGGGCTCACGAGGGTAGGGGGCGCGCCCTAAGGAGGGGCGCCCCCCTGCCTCGTGACCACCTCGGGCACTGGTTCGCGTTGATTTTCCTTCCGAATTTTCCATATTTTCCAAAAATAAGCTCCGTCCGTTTTTATCCCGTTTAGACTCCGTTTGATATGGATATTCTGCGAAACCAAAAACATGCAACAAACAGGAACTGGCACTGGGCACTGGATCAATATGTTAGTCCCAAAAATAATATAAAAAGTTGCCAAAAAGTATATGAAAGTTGAATAATATTGGCATGGAACAATAAAAAATTATAGATACGACGGAGACGTATCACCCTCCCCCCTAGTCTGAGTAGGACAAGGAGAGGGGGCCGACGCCCCCCCTTTCCTTACTCTCCCCCTCTTCTTTCCCCCTCCTCTCCTAGTCCAACAAGGAAAAGGGAGGGAGTCCTACTCCCGGTAGGAGTAGGACTCCTCCTTGGGTGCCCCCTCTAGGCCGGTCGCACCTCCCCCTTGCTCCTTTATATACGAGGGCAGGGGGGCACCCTAGACACAACAATTGATCATTTGATCTTTTAGCTGTGTGCGGTGCCCCCCTCCAACAATGTCCACCTCGATAATACTGTAGCGGTGCTTAGGCGAAGCCCTGCGTTGGTAGAACATTATCATCGTCACCACGCCGTCGTGCTGACGAAACTCTTCCTCAACACTCGGCTGGATCGGAGTTCGAGGGACGTCATTGGGCTGAACGTGTGCTGAACTCGGAGGTGGCGTGCGTTCGGTACTTGATCGGTCGGATCGTGAAGACGTACAACTACATCAACCGTGTTGTGCTAACGCTTCCGCTTTCGGTCTATGAGGGTACGTTGACAACACTCTCCCCTCTCGTTGCTATGCATCACCATGATCTTGAATGTGCGTAGGAATTTTTTTGAAATTACTACGTTCCCCAACACGGAGAAGCGTCTCAAACATGTCGACATCATTCTCGAGCCCATAGGGTCCGCACGCTTAACGTTCGTTGACGATATAGTATTATATGAGTTATGTATGCTGGTGACCGAATATTGTTCGGAGTCCCAGATGAGATCACGGACATGACGAGGAGCTCCAAAATGGTCCGGAGGTAAAGATTGATATATAGGATGATATGGTTGGGCCAAGAGGTAAGGCCCACGGGGCTTTAGGCCGGTGCAAAAGGAAGTTTTGCGAAGGTCAGGGACCCTGGCGTCTGGCCCTGGGCCACATGCTGAGGACCATGGCATCTGGGCCACACGCTGAGGACCGTGGCATCTGGTACTGGAATCCGAGAAGGACTCTTCCTTGCGTTCCAAACCGACTTTGGGGAGGCCCTCTCCCCAAGTAACGACCCCAGGGATCAACATATAAATAGAGGAGCAGGGCTAGCCCCTGGAACACAAGTTTTTGAGCCTCCTCTAGTTGGTCCTAGTTGACTAATTAGAGCTAGCCCTAGCTAGCTCTAATCCTCATAATTAGAAGCCCAGTGTGATTCTAATCTCCTCCCTCAAGTTCATCTTCCGCTCTAAATCCGTTGTGCTTGGCGAAGCCCTGCGGAAATAGTTTCACCACCACCGTCACCACGCCGTCGTGCTGCCAGAACTCATCTACTACTTCGTCCCTCTTGCTGGATCAACAAGGCGAGGACGTCATTGAGTTGAACGTATGCTGAACGCGGAGGTGATGTACGTTCGGTGCTTGATCGGAGAAGATTGTGAAAGTGTATGAAAGTGCGTTATATCGACTAGAGGGGGGGTGAATAGGCGATTTTTATGAAAGTCTTCAAAACGTGAGAGTTGTGAAGACAAACAGTGAAGATCATGCCTATTACTATGCAGCGGAAGTTAGATTACACTAGGCCAGCCATGGTCATGTATTCAATAGAGAGAAAGCGCAATGACAAACAACTTCAGTGTAATAAGGATCAGGTAGGAAGAAGTTATGAAGCCGAACAGATCATACATTCATGTTGTGAAGACAAAAGATAAAGCAAGCATGCAATGGCTTCACAATGAATAACTGTAAGTGAAAGGAAGTGAAGATGAAACCAGTGACACGTTGAAGACAATGATTTGTTGGACCAGTTCCAGTTGCTGTGACAACTGTACGTCTGGTTGGAGCGGCTAGGTATTTAAACCAAAGGACACACAGTCCCGGACACCCAGTCAAGGACACTTAGTTCAAGACACCCAGTCCTCACCATTTTCTCCTTGAGCTAAGGTCACACAGACCTCGCCCAATCACTCAGGTAAGTCTTCAAGGTAGACTCCCAAACCTTCACAGACTTCGTTCACTGGCAATCCACAATTTCTCTTGGATGCTCAGAACGCGACGCCTAACCGTCTGAAGGATGCACAGTCCTCAAGTGTAATAAGTCTTCAAATCACACAGACACGAAGACTTAAGTGATGCCCAATTTACTCTGGCTCTGGGTGGTTAGGGCTTTTCTCCTCACTGGGAATTTTTCTTTCAAAGGCTTCGAGGTGGGTTGCTCTCAAACGACAAAAGCCGTGCACTGAAATCTGAGCAGCCAACCGTTTATGGTTGTGGGGGTGGACTATTTATAGCCACTTGGCAACCCGACCTGATTTGTCCAAAATGACCCTGGGTCACTAAGGAACTGACACGTGTACCAACGGTCGAATTTTGAACTCACACGACAACTTTACTTGGGCTACAAGTAAAGCTGACTTGTCTGGCTCTGGACAAGATTTTCTCTCAAAGTCTTCGCTCGAAGACATAGGATTTGAATTAGGCATCACTACAGTCATTCTGACTGGTTCTTTTGGACCCCACTTAACAGTACGGTGATTCCTATGACACTACATAAATGAAATAAAACTACGAAGGATCTAAGTCTTCGAGTTCCATAAGCTTCATAGGGAGTCTTCTCATGTCATTATCTTCAATATGAATATCTTCATAAACCACCATTGTCTTCAATGTCTTCGTACATTTTTAGGGGTCATCTCTGGTAATAAAACCGAATCAATGAGGGACTTCTACCTGTGTTTCCCTGCAATTCTCACAAACACGTTAGTCCCTCAACTAGGTTTGTCGTCAATACTCCAAAACCAACTAGGGGTGGCACTAGATGCACTTACAATCTCCCCCTTTTTGGTGATTGATGACAAACTAGTTGAAGTTTTCAACGGGGAACATAATTTGTGAAATAGTAAAGGAATTTGTCTTCATAAGTTGCAAGGGCTCCCCCTGAAGATGTGCATATAAGTAATTTGCCTTTTGAATGCAAATGCACATGGCAGGTTGTACTTGTGGAGATCCACTTCAACTTATGATGACAATCCACTATGCATGTGAAAGTATATGAAGATAATGACATGCATAATGGAAAATGGACGTCTGCAGTAAGAGATGAGTGCGGAATTTATCGTCGCACATGCGGAATTTATCTTCGCATAACGGAGTGACAAGCAGGTAGCAGACGGCCATCAAGGCTAAGTGTTACAACTCAAAGAAGCAAATGTAGCAAAAACGGGAGTTGTAAGCACGAAGCAAAAATGTAGCAAAATATAGTGGCCCGCTTGAAGACTATAAACATCATTTTTCTCCCCCTTTTGTCAGTGATGACCAAAAAGGTTTGAAGACATAGAGTTTCCTACGCGTTCCCAGGCGCAGCAGGGTCGGTGGAGTTGTTTGGTGGTGGTGCAGATGAGCTTGGTGCAGATTCGACGTGTGTTGAAGCAGGTGGAGATGATGTCGCGTCGTCGTCTTCTTCAATAATCCGGGCAGACACGGTGGCAGCAGAAGAAGAGAATTCTGACTCTTCAAGTGATGGTGTGCTTCGCATCACAGCTCTTCTTGGAGGCGTGGAGTCAAATTGGAATCTCTCTCTGAAGCCATCCTCTTGCAGTTCAGCTTCATTGCTCATCATGGTGAGGCCTTTCCAAGTGCGGCGACAGGTCTCGTGTGCGACAAACGCATTCTTGGTTGCCAGATTTCTGATGCGATTGACGTCTTACATGATGCTTCTCATCTGCCGTTTGAGCCAGTCGTGATGCCTATCTTGCTTTTGGTGAAGAGCCACAAGAAGCTCTCGGTCATTAAGTGTTCGAACGCGCTTCTTGGGTCTCTTGGCAGCTGTGCTGTCAGTGGCTTCAGTTGATGCAGGGGCACGTGTGGTGCCAGCCATTGGATACACTCGGGAGACAGCTTCAACACCTTCAATATTTTGAGTGAAGCTCTGGTGTTCTGCATTTTGAAGACTTAATGGTTGCTTGCCAGGCTCTGGATATATTGCTTCAGCAGATGTGTCCACATCTGGCAAGAATATCCTATGGTTGCGGGCTGAGGGTTGATAGGAGATTGCAGAGTGAAGCTTGATTAGCCTCATAACCCAAGGAGCATAGAACTTTAATCCAAACAGTTCTGAGGCAGACGCTGCAAAGTGACGGATGAAGAGATCCTGTGCATTGAAGCATTTGCCATGAAGAATGCAGAAGATGAGAGTCTTCATTGCACCATCAATTGTAGCATATCGAGAGTGTCCCTTTACAGGCCATAGAGTCCGCCTTATGATATGATATATTGTTCTGGGCAGGTACTCTAAGTCTTCAACGAAGAATCTAGTTGGATAGGGTGCATTCGGAGGCAGTGGCTTCATCATTGAGAGCATCTGACTCATATCTGGCTCAGGACGCTGAAATATGCTCTCAATTGCTTCAGCATGGAGTTGGCACCCTTCTTCAAAGAATTCGCCAGGAGTGGGAAGGCCGGTAAGCTCAATTAGGTCGAAAGCATTGGCTTCATGATGGATATTGCCTGTCATCCACTCCAGAATCCATGCCTTCGGATCTCTGTTATAGCCTTTGATATGTACAGTGGCATAGAACTGGAGCAGAAGCTCTTCGTTCCAATGCTCTTCATCAGTGATAAATGGCAGCAAACCCACTTGCTTGAAGCAATCCAGTGCTTCTTCCAGACCAGGCAGACCAGCAACAGCTTCAACCTCAAGGCGCTTGTGAGGAAAGATGCGGCCTTGGTTGTAAAGGATGCATGAATAATAGCTGCGCTGTTGATGGCTCCAGAACCTATCTGATACAATCCGTTCCCTTGAATAAGAGTTCTTGGAGCGGTCGAAAAACATGTTATCTGCCCTGAAGCCGTTGATGTTGAAGGAACCAGGAGCTAATGCAGGACCTGGGAACCTTGGCAGTCGTGGGATCGGCTTCTGGACCTGGGGTCTGTACGCAATATGATAGTTGAATTGTGGTCCTGCAGCAGACTCAGGCACAGAATGTTCAGGAGCAGTAGCTTCATTGTCCTCTGAAGCTATTGTTGGGTTGGGCTCCACATTTGCTTCGGCGTTGTTTGTGGCAGCCTCAACATTTGCAGACTCAGGCACGTTCTCCTGGAGAACTGCTTCTTGTTGGTGTGGGGGAGTTGGAGCTTGTGGTATCTCTGCATGCTCTTCGGCTGATGCAGCCGGAATGTCGTCAGCAGCCTGAGCCCTTGGCCCTTTGCGAAGCCTACGGAATTTGGGCGACGCTTTTGGAGTTGCAGTGGGCTGTGGCTCATCTTCCTGTGGGCGAAATGCCCATGATGCTGCTTGTGTGATTGGCGTCAAGGGACGACCAATACTGATCAGTTCGCTTGTCTCAAGCTGAGGAAGGGCTGCATCACCTTGCACATTGTCTTGGAGACCAATGTCTTCAGCAGCGTAGGGTTCGTCTGCTGGAATGTCTTCAGTGTTGGGTTCATGCACAGTCAACTGATGATCTGTGTCAGGATAGCGGACGCAGAGGGGTTCAACTATCAGGGGCTCTGTGGGAGCAGCCCGAGATTTCTTGGTCTTGCGCTTCTTGATGATGGGTTCAGAAGGAGAGGCATCAGAATGTTTTCTCTTCTTAGCTTCAGCCTCTGCAGTCCGTGTCTTCTTGTGCTGTGAGGCGGTTGATCGACTCTTTGGCTTCGAGCCAGTCGTTGCAGCGGGGAAGACAATCGGAGCAGTTTCTGACCTTGGCGCTTCAGGTTCGGGCACAGCCGCCTTCTTTTTCTTCTTCGCGGCCATCCTGGGGTCAATGCCGGGACGCCCAAGTGCCTTGCACTTTTCTGCCTCATTGTAGGCTTGCACGCAGCGATCAGCCAAAGTCTTCATGCGTTCTCGCGAGCCTTGAGCTTCGGCACGCGTCTTCAGGAAGTTCTCTTTCAGCTCGTGCAACATGATCTTGAAGTTTTTCACTTCTTGCACACTGAGCTTGGCCACGTGCTTCTTGAACTGAGCCTTTTCATGATCAATTTTCTGCTTCAGTTCTACAATTCGCTGGGCTATTGCAAGTTCTGAAGCAATTGCTCCTTGAAAGACAACGCTGAGGCCTATGGGTAGCTGCAGATCATTGAAGTTTATGTCTGGTGTGTCAAACCATTCATCGATGAAGTTGTGGATGATGGCGACATCAAACAGAGGCAGATTGTTGAAGATTTCAGCCTCCTCCTTGCTCTTGATGAGCTGCTCAAGAGCATCATCTTCAAGATCTTCATCGCTTGAGAGATCAATGGCTTCGCAGCGCAGAATGTCAGCAGCTGTGAACTCTTTGCCTGTGTGTGGCTGAGGCTTCTTGGCTTCTTGGGGCTTGGACACTCGTGATAAGCCTTCTGACTCCACACTAGCTTCAGGAGGTGCAGTTGCTAAAGGCTTCACTCTTGCGATCTTGGGAGAAGCGGCTGGCTTTGAAGCTTTTGGAGCTTTTGGCTTCTTCTGCTTTGGCTTCGGAGCAGCAGGGGCGTCATCTGACTCAGTATCTGCTGGAGGGTCATTCACAGTAGTCCCTTGGACTAGGATGCGAGTGATGAGGCCTGCAAGATTGGCATACGGCCCGATGATATTGGGATCGGCGTTGCGTGTGCCATCTGCCCTTGGTGAGGAGGGACCAGGGTTGAAGTCAAGCCCAAATTTCTTCTTGTTTATCTTCGCTAATTGTTGTGCAAACTGAAAGTTGCGCTTGAAGAGATTATCATCGCGGCACCGGAGAAGTGATGACGGATGTGCTTCAGCTGGCTGTGGTCCTCTCACCATGCATGGATAGAAGCCTTGAGCAATGGCTTCGACTCTGGACCTGGGTACGAGATTTTTGTATAGTACGTCTCCCCACGGTCTCTTGATGGCGCACTTCTCCGCATATTCCTGAGTGACGAAGCGGTAGTGGAACCATTGCTCTGCCCAATATCTTCGAATCCATTGGATTCGTGTCTTGCGCTGACCATAGCTTTCTTCAGGATCAGTTTTGTACATCTCTGCCAATTCATCAGGCAGATCTTTGGACGTTTCACCACGTCGCTGTCTGCCTCCCTTCCTTGCTGCTGTTTCTGAAGCCATGAATAACTTGGAAGGCTTCAAGATGTTCAAAGGCTTCAAAGGCTTCCTTTTGCAAGAACTGGCTTCAGGAGAGTTGATGTGATGCTGCAAGTACTCTGCAAATGAATGCAGACTATGAGAACCAAAGGATTCTCCCACGGACATGTACCTGTGACAGCATTAAGGTGCGAGGGAAGGGGAAGAGGTCATATGCATTCTCAGAAGATTTTGAAGATAAATCGGTTTAGAAGACATAGACCTCATTGTGCGAAGACATTCACTCACAGATAAGAAGTTGGTTCCAGATTTGTACGAACCCACAGATCAGTACAAGTGAGGAATCTAACTACCTTATGAAGCACAAGTGAATATACTAGGCATGTCATGAGATGTAGCGAGATAACTAACTGATGTGAAGAGAAACTCCTTATGGCAGAAAGTGACTGAACTATGGGATCAAAAGAGGCTGTAAAAAGAGATTTTATTTACAACACTTGGAACTGCTAGACAAGGTGAGAGTTGAGGCCGAGCAGTTCGATCCTCCGTGCCCTAACTTGGCGACGGAAGACACCTACGGCGACGGCGGAGAGAGCGATGTCCGCTGTCGGCGTGAAAATGGCGTCGGAGAGGTTGCGGCAGTGAAGCGCTTCGTCGCCGGCGTCGTCGAGTGCTAGCGGTGGCGCTAGGGTTCGTGCGAGGGTGGAAGAAGGAGATAATGACCGCAGTGAATCGTATATTTATAGGGATAGAGGCGGCACTGCGCTATTACGCAGGTACCCCTGGCGGTTCGCATTTGTGGCACGCGTGGCCAGTTAGAGGACGATTGGGATTTGTTCCACGTCCCACGCACGCCTAAATTGTCGGGCGGTCGTTCCTGCTTCTTCGGATCTTATGTGGAGGAATGAGCATTAAAAACGGACTTTTATGGTTGTCACTATGTCTTCAGCTGACAAGGACACAGTGAAGACATTTGACAGTTACAACAGAATGCATATGACTTGGAGAGATAGAGTTTGAGATAGAAAGCATAGATAGGTTAGGGTCCGATCACATTCACTTAGTTCAAAAGATTCAACCAAGAAGACATAGCTATAAGTGAATGCTGTAGAGGACAGAACATCAGTACATATATATCCATATAATCAACGCAGTGAAGATAATCATGAAGACATATTGAGAATGAAACCAAACCAATTGTGAAGACATTGAGAGGTAACGCCATGAGAGAAACACTTCAAAATGGAACGTTTGGTGGTGGCGTTACCCACCGTATAGGAAGTATTAGACCCAGACACGACGCACAATTATCGTGGCGCTCCGAAGTCAAATTCCACATTAATGTATTCACACTTAGAATGTATGTATTCATTGTTTGAAGATATACGCTACTTCTTGTGTTGCACATCTAAGTCATCAATATGCTTAAGTGTTAGGATGTGTGCCTGATCACAGGACATTTGAGGATTCCAAGATATTTAGCTCACACCGTAACTTGCAAAATCTCTTCTCATCCAAGGGCTTTGTGAAGATATCTGCCAATTGCTCTTCAGTGTTGACGTGTATGATAACAATGTCTTCCTTCACAACATGATCTCTGAGAAAGTGATGACGAATTTCAATGTGCTTTGTCTTCGAGTGCTGAACTGGGTTGTTGGCAATCTTGATGGCGCTTTCGTTGTCGCAGTAAAGTGGCACTTGCTTCAGATGAATGCCATAATCCTTGAGTGTTTACTTCATCCACAGAAGCTGAGCGCAGCAAGATCCAGCAGCAATGTATTTAGATTCAGCAGTGGAAAGTGATACACAGTTCTGCTTCTTTGAAGACCAACATACAAGTGATCGTTCCAGAAAGTGACATGTGCCTGATGTAGACTTGCGATCAACTTTGTCACCAGCATAATCAGCATCCGAAAATCCAACTAAATCAAACTCTGAGCCCTTTGGATACCATAATCCTAGAGTTGGGGTGTGAGCCAAATATCGAAGAATTCGCTTCACAGCTAAGTGATGCGACTCCTTTGGTGTCGCTTGAAATCGAGCACACATGCAAACACTAAGCATGACATCTGGCCTAGATGCACATAAATAAAGCAAAGACCCAATCATGAAGCGGTATACCTTTTGATCGAACTCTTTACCATTGTCGTCGGGACCCAGATGATGCTTGGCTGGCATTGGTGTTGTGAAGCCTTTGCAGTCTTGCATACCGAACTTCTTCAGGCACTCTTTAAGATATTTCTCTTGAGATATGAAGATGCCGTTGCGTTGTTGCCGTATTTGAAGACCGAGAAAGAACTTCAGCTCCCCCATCATGGACATCTGATATTGCTCTTGCATCATATATCCAAACTCTTCACTATACTTCTGATTGGTGCAGCCGAAGATAATGTCATCCACATATATTTGGCACACAAACAGTTCACCATCATATGTCTTCGTGAAAAGAGTGGGATCCAGGGAACCAGGTATGAAGCCTTTGCTTTTCAGAAAGTACTTGAGTGTATCATACCAGGCCCTAGGGGCTTGTTTGAGGCCATACAGTGCCTTGTTGAGCTTGTATACCATATCAGGATGTTTTGGATTTTCAAAGCCAGGTGGTTGTGCAACATACACTTCTTCTTCAATCTTGCCATTGAGAAAGGCACTTTTCACATCCATCTGATAGAGAAGTATGTTATGATGATTTGCATAGGCCAGCAGTATGCGTATGGCTTCAAGCCTAGCCACAGGAGCAAATGTTTCATCGAAGTCAATGCCCTCCACTTGAGTATATCCTTGAGCAACGAGACGAGCTTTGTTTCTGACAACTAGACCATGCTCATCTTGCTTGTTGCGGTATATCCATTTGGTGCCTATTATGTTGTGCTTCCGTGGATCAGGACGCTTAACCAGTTCCCATACATTATTCAGCTCAAACTGTTGAAGCTCTTCTTGCATAGCTTGAATCCATTCAGGTTCCATGAAGGCTTCTTCAACTTTCTTGGGTTCTGATATTGAGACGAATGCGAAACGCCCACAGAAGTTTGTTAGCTGAGTTGCCCTTGAACGAGTGAGTGGACCAGGTGCATTGATGCTGTCCAGTATTTTGTCAATTTGTACTTCATTTGCAACACGAGGGTGTGTGGGGCGAAGACTTTGCTCTTGCTGATCTATGTGGTCATTTGAAGGTATATCGTCAGGCTGAGCATTGTCTTCATGTGGATCAGGTGCTGAGATGATAAGTTCTTCTTCAGGATGAGCTTCAGAAGGTACAATTTCTCCAGTTCCCATAAGCTTGATTGATTCATTTGCTGGAACTTTATCTAGCACATTTGGCAATTGCTCTCTTTGTGATCCATTGGTTTCATCAAATCGCACATCCACTGTTTCAACCACTTTGTAGTGGAAGAGATTGAAGACTCTGTAGGAGTGCGAATCCTTTCCATATCCAAGCATGAAGCCTTCATGTGCTTTTGGTGCAAACTTTGAGGTGTGGTGTGGGTCCTTGATCCAGCATTTTGCGCCAAATACTCTGAAATAACTGACATTTGGCTTCTTGCCAGTTAGGAGTTCATAGGATGTCTTGTTCAGAAGCTTGTGAAGATAAACACGATTGATTGTATGGCATGCAGTATCAATGGCTTCAGTCCAGAACTTTCTTGGAGTCTTGTATTCATCTAGCATTGTTCTGGCCATCTCAATGAGTGTTCTGTTCTTGCGTTCGACGACGCCATTCTGCTGTGGCGTGTATGGAGCTGAGAATTCATGTGTGATGCCCAAGGTATCCAGATATGTATCAAGGCCAGTGTTCTTGAATTCAGTGCCATTGTCACTTCTGATGTGCTTTATCTTGGCGCCAAAATTGTTCATAGCTCGATTTGCGAAGCGTCTGAAGACATCCTGCACTTCAGTCTTGTAAAGGATTATGTGCACCCAAGTATATCTAGAATAATCATCAACAATTACGAATCCATAGAGGCATGCAGAAGTAGTAAAAGTTGAGTAGTGAGTGGGACCGAAAAGATCCATGTGGAGCAGTTCGAAGGGTTGAGTAGTGGTCATGATTGTCTTCGAAGGATGTTTTGCCCTTGTCATCTTCCCTGCTTCACAGGCACCGCATAAGTGATCTTTCTTGAACTTGACGCCCTCGATGCCTATGACGTGCTTTTTCTTCGCAAGGGTGTGGAGATTCCTCATGCCAGCATGCCCAAGCCTTCGATGCCAAAGCCAGCATTCTGAAGCTTTTGCAAGAAGACATACTGCAAGTTGTGGTCCTGCTGAGAAATCTACCACATATAAATCACCTTTCCTATACCCTTCAAACACTAGAGATTTTTCAGATTCCATTAGCACCAGGCAGCGATATTTGCCAAACATTACAATCATATTCAAATCGCAAAGCATTGAGACAGACATTAAGTTGAAGCCAAGGGATTCAACAAGCATGACTTTATCCATGTGTTGATCCTTTGAGATTGCAACTCTACCTAGACCCAATACCTTACTTTTACCAGTGTCAGCGAATGTAATGTGGCTCTTGTCGGATGGACGTAAAGTTGAGTCCATAAGAAGGCTTCTTCTGCCAGTCATGTGATTTGTACACCCACTGTCAATAATCCATTCTGAAGACTTTGAAGTCGCTGGTGTCGTACCCTACAGTGCAGTTAGGGGGATAGGCTTCACGAAGAGTGTTGTGAAGCATAAACATTTGACGAACCAGTGGGTTATGAAAACTTAGATCCAGATTAGGACTAATGGGGAGAATAGCATGCGATTCAGGAACAAAGTACATAATGATGCCATTTGGGCAGTTTATCTTGCGCCCCACAAGATTTTTATGGTCCCCAGCAATAGCATCAGACGATTTTGTTTTTGTGTTGGAGACCTTTCCCTGCAAAAGAGAGTTAAGCTTTCTTAACCACCCACATCTTCAAGGGTGGCTTAGAAGCTATGAGTCTAAGTGCAGCATCTGAGAATTTTGGCTTTGAAGCCTTAGCAAACAGTCTAGCAGGGGGACAATAATACTCATAGGCATAAGCAGAATAATTTTTGGTCATATGAACATAACGGTTCGATGAACCGCTCTCATATTCATATGCCTGAGTGTGGTTTCCCTGCAAAACATTTGCGTTAGTGTGACTCAGGTGAGTCCTTTGTCTGTATGAAGCCTTTGGACCGAGGTTTGTCTTCTTCAAGTGAGGTGTCATGAAGACATTCACAGGAAGATTTTCCAGACATGTTTTCGGAACCCAGATCTTCTTCATAGGCGGTCCATTCCTGCAGTTAGTACCAATGTACCTGGCAAACACTTCACCATTCTGATTCTTAAACAGTTTATAGTTTGCATCAAAGGATTCATCAATGATAATTGGGTTAGCACAAGTGAAGCCAGATAAATTGGATGGATCTGCTGAAAGTTCCTTTGCAGCAACCCATGTAGTTTTGGGGTACTGCTCAGGTTTCCAGTAAGAGCCATCTGCATTGATTTTCCTCACGAACCCAACACCCTCTTTCCTAGGGTTTCGGTTCAGAATCTGCTTCTTAAGGACATCACATAATGTTTGATGCCCTTTCAGACTTTTGTACATCCCTGTTTCAAGCAATGTCTTCAACCTAGCATTCTCATCAGCAATAGCAGTGGTATCCTCAGCAGAGGGGTTAGTTGCCACATCAACAGTTGAAGATATTGGAACAGTAGTAGCAGTGGAACATTCAGCAACAGAATTAGCATTATTACGCTCAATGCATTTAAGACATGGTGGTTCAAATCCTTCCTGAGCGGAACTGATCTGTTCGGCGCGAAGTGACTCGTTTTCCTTTTGAAGATCTTCATGAGCCACCCTCAATTTCTTAAGTTCTTGCTTCCTTTGAAGATAGTCATAGGAAAACTTTTCATGAGTTGTTGAGAGAGTATCATGACGATCTTCAAGTTCCTGATACTTAACGTGAAGGTTTTTTATGTCTTCAATTAAGGATTCAGATCGAGTCATTTCAGCACCCAACAGATCATCGCTTCTGTCTAACAGTTTTTGAATGTGTTCCATAGCTTTCTGTTGTTCAGTTGCAATTTTAGCAAGTGTTTTGTAGCTAGGTTTTGAATCACATTCAGAGTCATCGTCACTGGATGTTTCATAGCGAGTGGTGCGTGTGTTTACCTTGGCACCGCGTGCCATGAAGCAGTAGGTAGGAGTGGAGTCGTTCTTGTCATTTGCGTCGGTGTCGGTGATGCAATTATTGACTTCAGTGTTGAAGATGGACTTGGCGACGTATGCTGTAGCCAGACTCGCAATGCCAGAATCAGACTCCTCCTCAGATTCCACCTCTGACTCCTCAGATGCGGATTCCTCCTCTGAATCCATTTCCTTGCCTACAAACGCACGCGCCTTGCCAGATGAGCTCTTCTTGTGTGATGAAGACTTTGATGAAGATTTGGAAGAAGACTTTGAGTTTTTCTTCTTTTTCTTGTCGTCAGAATCATATTCCTTGCTCTTCTTCTTCCTTCTATTCTCATTGTCCCACTGTGGACACTCAGAGATGAAGTGCCCAGTTTTCTTGCACTTGTGACATGTTTTTCTTCTTGTAGTCATGAGCAGAAGCTTCATCATTCCTTGAGCTTGATCGTGAAGATTTTCTGAAGCCTTTCTTCTTGGTGAATTTTTGAAACTTCTTCACTAGCATTGCAAGTTCTCTTCCAATGTCTTCAGGATCATCAGAACTGCAGTCAGATTCTTCTTCAGATGAGGAGACAGCTTTTGCCTTCAAGGCACGAATTCGCCCATAGTTTGGACCGTAGATATCTCTTTTCTCAGAAAGCTGAAACTCATGTGTGTTGAGCCTCTCAAGTATGTCAGACGGATCGAGTGTCTTGAAATCAGGACGTTCTTGAATCATCAGGGCCAGAATGTCAAACGAACTATCAAGTGATCTCAGCAGCGTCTTGACGATTTCATGTTTGGTGATCTCAGTAGCGCCGAGGGCTTGAAGCTCATTTGTGATGTCAGTGAGCCGATCAAAGGTGTGCTGGACATTCTCATTGTCATTTCGTTTGAAGCGGTTGAAGAGATTGCGAAGGACACTGATTCTTTGATCTCTCTGGGTTGATATGCCTTCATTAACTTTGGAGAGCCAATCCCAGACCAGTTTGGATGTCTTCAAGGAACTCACACGGCCATACTGTCCTTTGGTCAGATGACCACAGATGATATTCTTGGCAGTAGAGTCCAGTTGAACGAACTTCTTGACATCAGCAGCAGTGACACCTTCTCCAGCCTTGGGAACGCCGTTTTCGACGACATACCATAGGTCGACGTCAATGGCTTCAAGATGCATGCGCATCTTATTCTTCCAGTAGGGATATTCAGTTCCATCGAAGACGGGACAAGCAGCGGAGACTTTGATTATCCCTGCAGTCGACATAGCTAAAACTCTAGGTGGTTAAACCGAATCACACAGAATAAGGGAGCACCAAGCTCTGATACCAATTGAAAGTGCGTTATATCGACTAGAGGGGGTGAATAGGCGATTTTATGAAAGTCCTCAAAACTGAGAGTTGTGAAGACAAACAGTGAAGATCATGTCTATTACTATGCAGCGGAAGTTAGATTACACTAGGCCAGCCATGGTCATGTATTCAATAGAGAGAAAGCGCAATGACAAACAGCTTCAGTGTAATAAGGATCAGGTAGGAAGAAGTTATGAAGCCGAACAGATCATACATTCATGTTGTGAAGACAAAAGATAAAGCAAGCATGCAATGGCTTCACAATGAATAACTGTAAGTGAAAAGAAGTGAAGATGAAACCAGTGACACGTTGAAGACAATGATTTGTTGGACCAGTTCCAGTTGCTGTGACAACTGTACGTCTGGTTGGAGCGGCTAGGTATTTAAACCAAAGGACACACAGTCCCGGACACCCAGTCAAGGACACTTAGTCCAAGACACCCAGTCCTCACCGTTTTCTCCTTGAGCTAAGGTCACACAGACCTCGCCCAATCACTCAGGTAAGTCTTCAAGGTAGACTCCCAAACCTTCACAGACTTCGTTCACTGGCAATCCACAATTTCTCTTGGATGCTCAGAACTCGACGCCTAACCGTCTGAAGGATGCACAGTCCTCAAGTGTAATAAGTCTTCAAATCACACAGACACGAAGACTTAAGTGATGCCCAATTTACTCTGGCTCTGGGTGGTTAGGGCTTTTCTCCTCACTGGGAATTTTTCTTTCAAAGGCTTCGAGGTGGGTTGCTCTCAAACGACAAAAGCCGTGCACTGAAATCTGAGCAGCCAACCGTTTATGGTTGTGGGGGTGGACTATTTATAGCCACTTGGCAACCCGACCTGATTTGTCCAAAATGACCCTGGGTCACTAAGGAACTGACACGTGTACCAACGGTCGAATTTTGAACTCACACGGCAACTTTACTTGGGCTACAAGTAAAGCTGACTTGTCTGGCTCTGGACAAGATTTTCTCTCAAAGTCTTCGCTCGAAGACATAGGATTTGAATTAGGCATCACTACATTCATTCTGACTGGTTCTTTTGGACCCCACTTAACAGTACGGTGATTCCTATGACACTACATAAATGAAATAAAACTACGAAGGATCTAAGTCTTTGAGTTCCATAAGCTTCATAGGGAGTCTTCTCATGTCATTATCTTCAATATGAATATCTTCATAAACCACCATTGTCTTCAATGTCTTCGTACATTTTTAGGGGTCATCTCTGGTAATAAAACCGAATCAATGAGGGACTTCTACCTGTGTTTCCCTGCAATTCTCACAAACACGTTAGTCCCTCAACTAGGTTTGTCGTCAATACTCCAAAACCAACTAGGGGTGGCACTAGATGCACTTACAGTGTACGACTACATCAACCGCATTGATAGACGCTTCCGCTTAGTGATCTACAAGGGTATTTAGATACTCTTCCCCTCTAGTAGCTATGCATCTCCATGGATAGATCTTGCGTGTGCATAGAATTTTTTTATTTTCCATGCAACATTTTCCAACAAGACCAGTATTATAATGCATTATACCACTTTAATTGCTACTCTTTTTTGAACGAGGGAGAGGTCTAGTAGGACCTAAATCTGTGTTAATATTGAAACAATGGTACACGACGGTTTACAAAAGGACTCTGAGTTAAACCTAAATAACAAACATGCCCCAAATTTTACATAGTGGACCTAACAACTAGTGGAAAACGCAATCAGGTCCCTAGCATCTTACTCACGGATGTAATCTCGTCCGCTCGTTGTCGCCGGGGACGACACGACGAAGTCTCCATGAAACCTAGTCGCACGCTCCATAGTGAAGATGTAGTGCCTCCCTTTTAGTTTCTTGGTCGGGACTCCGGGAACATGAAGAATGGCTATCCTTTGACCATCAGATTCGATGGTGTGATGAAGCCGTCTCGCAGCCAATCGTCATGGTTAGCATCATAGCCACTCCAAAGCAGCCACTATATTTTAGAGGAATTACCATATGTTCATTATTAAACAAACAAATTACAATGAATACATATGTGGTCACTTCATGAGACGAACAGAGGGCCCGGTGTCTTGGAGATTCATATGTCCAATCTAACCACCCCCTATCGTTGATTACCGCTGCCACCATGGCACCACGGGAGAAAGACGTGAGCAACCTTCACACCAAGACCTAGAAGAACTCCATTGCAGACCACACTGCTTTGTAAACCAATTAAACGGCCTGCCGGAGGTGATGGAATCGAGTCTTTGTGGCACGTCGGTCGAGGATCATCCTCAAGTCTACCAGATCCTGACGGCGTCGTCTTCATCCAAAGTGATCGAAGAAGAAGAACGTCACCGCCAACCGCCATCCGCACATCACACTCCAAGATACACGCATACTCAACACTACCCGAAGTTGTCGCCCGAGAAGACGCCAATCACTAGCCACCACAACCTAACATCGTCAAAACCAAAGTCCGACGAGATACAGAGGCTACCTGCTTCCCGGCGTTCCTGATTGAAGCATCAACAGGGTGGAGAAGAAGCGGAGCCAATTTATTTGCGTCGTTGATTCCACTACCAATGCAACACCTCCCAGGAAAAAATTAAGCTTACTATCTAGTTGCTAGGGTCCCCAGCCCGTCGGCCCGCCAGAGTGGCAGCCGAAGGGGCCTAGGACCCGCAGCCACGCTAGCGAAGAAAGGAGGCAGAAAAGGTTTACCTCCGGATCTCCCCTGCTACATCAGCCAAAAAAATGTTTCAATGCTCCAAACCATATCCCAAGCTAAATTCATTTCATTTCATTTCAGCCCCGTTCGCTTCATAGGATTTGTGGAGGAATTTTAAAGGAGTACCGTTCATAGAGGTTTTCTTCCCTTTGTAGCGTTCGGAATACAGGAAAAGTGTACAGTAAAGTAGAGGAAATATGCTCTTACAATGCCGATTCCAAAGGAATCCAAACATCCACCTCGAGCTCATATTTCTCGCCGAAGACCGAGGTGAGGCACTCTGTCCATCATCGTCGGCTGATTTAAAAAGTGAATGTGTGACATGATAATGTGAGAGATAGAGATAAAGCTGCGTTGCTTCATTTAAAAAAAGGCTGAATACTACTGTTTGCACAATGCTGTGCTGCCCCATGGTTTTTACGATGCTCTAAGGGCTCTTTTGATTCAAAGGATTTTTATAGGATTTCTGAAGGATTGAAATCCTTAGGATTTTTTTGCTATATTGGTCCTTTGATCCACATGATTAGATCTAATACGAATTTTTTCTATGAAATCTTTTGTACTACATTTGGTAGGAAATCTAACATCCACTCCAACCGCTTTTCACAATTTTTTTGTGTTTCCTGTGACATCAACACACTCATTGTCAATCCTATAGAATTCAAGTGGACATGCCACTCCAGCCCTATACTTTTCCTATCCCCGCGTTTTCAAAATCCCATGAATCACAGAGGCCCTAAGAATTTCCCTGTGTTTTTTGTTCCGCCGTCTTGCACATGCGTTCCTTTTTGTTTTTGGTTCCTACGTTTTCTCTTGCTCTTGTGTTTCGTGTTCCTTTGAACCGAACGGGGCCTTCATTTTAATTCACGAGAACCCTGCTTCTGCCCCGTACCACGGCGTAACTTCTTCCACGGCCTCACGTAAGGCGCAGCGCTGCTAGTGACAGAAGGAACAAACGACGCCCGAGTACGATCACCCGATCACACACACAGTCACAGTCACGGTCACGCGACGCGCCGCTCGACCGGGACCGGGACCGGGACCAGACCGGGCGGGCTGGCTGGGCTGACCGAAACCCTCGCCGCGTCACGCCCCCGTCTCCCGAAATTTCAAACGCGGGCCAGCCACGCGGCCCCCGCCGCGACGCCATAACGTGCACTGACGCCGCGGGCCCCGCCGCCAGTCACTCACCCCACCGCAAAATCCCCGCCTCCGTCCGTCCCCGCACCGCACGCACGCACGGGCTAGTACGCGTCCCCAGCCAGCTCACTGCCTCCGCCACCCCCACCCCTCGCCTAAAACCCTCGCACCGCCCCTCCCCTCCCCCCAGCGCCGCCGCTCGCCGGCGGTGAGGCCCGGGCCCCCGCCATGGCCTCCTCGTCCGGCGCGCTGCCGCCGACCCGCCGCCCGCGCCCCGGCCCCTGGCCCCCGGCGCCGCCGCCGCAGCCGCAGGCGCAGCCCCTCTCCTGGGCCAAGCGCACCGGCTTCCAGCCCCGCGTCTCCGGCGAGTCCAGCGCCACCGCCTCCGCCCCGAGCTCCGGGCAGGCCCCGCTCCCCCGCCCGCCCGGCGCCCCCGCCGATCTGGAGTGCGGCCCGCCGGCCCGGCCCAGCCCCGCCCTGCCGCCCCCTCCCGCCGCCGCGGCGACCAATGCCAAGCAGCAGCAGCCGCCGCCGCCGCCACAGCAGCGACAGCAACCGCCCGCAGCGCCTCCCGCGAGGACGCGCAGGAGGGATTCGGATGGAGGGAGGCCGAACGGGCAGCCGGCCGCGGCGCCGCTGCCGCAGCTGCAGGAGGAAGAGGATGTGCCGGAGCGGCCGGCGCACGTGAAGTACGAGCTTCGTGACTCTCCTGGAATATGTAAGTGCCCGAAGGAGGAAAGCCGAAACATCCACGGTTCCGATGAGAGTTATACAGCTTGCTAATGTGTGGATTTTTGAGCTGTGCTGCAGTTCCAGTAGTGATATACGGATTCCAGCATTACATCTCCATGCTCGGGTCGATCATCCTGGTCCCGCTCGTGATGGTTCCTGCAATGGGTGGCTCAGCCGTGAGTTCATCATTGAATTTTTACTAGTATTTCATTTTCATATAGCATGGTTGTTCAGTTGGTGTGTTGCTTAATAGGTGCTGTTTGGATGCATATCTTTTAGGATGACACGGCAGCGGTGGTATCGACGGTGTTGCTAGTTTCGGGATTAACCACATTGTTGCACACATTGTTCGGAACGAGGTTGCCACTTGTGCAGGGGCCATCCTTTGTGTACCTTGCCCCCGCTCTTGCAATTATCAACTCCCCTGAATTCTTTGGGCTCAATGACAATGTATGCATTTCTTTCTGTTTATGTTATAGTGACACAACGCGGTCTCTATAACATGCTCGTGGCACATCTTGTAATGCAGGGCCTGTGAAATAAGTTATCTAAGATTAACTCAAATTATATCACTGCAGAACTTTAAACACATTATGAAGCACCTGCAGGGAGCTATCATAATAGGAGGTGTATTTCAAGTGCTGCTGGGATATACAGGCCTCATGTCACTATTTCTAAGGTTTCGTCCCCTTGCTTCTAATAAGATACATTTCATTTTCATCTTAGCTGTCTGCTGCCGCTCTGACATGTCCATATGCTAATAGGATTTCGCCATGGACCTGATTGACCTAGGTAGTGAATAAATCGAGATTTGAACGATGCATGATCATAGGTAGCGAAATTTACTCTGGTAGTTTTGTGTTGCCGGCTTACCGCAAAGTAATTTATATTTCCAATATGAAGACGCAACTTTCACATAGCTCTACTGCGTAAAGAGTAATTTTAGCATTGTGTGATATCAACATAAATAAACATTTTAATGATCATTTCCCACTTTTGAGTACCATATTTATGGATTTGTATCTGAGTTAACTTTGTTTACAACTGCTGAAGCATGAGTATAGGATCGGCCTTTCCTTACCAACTTAGGCTTTTGGGCTAACTGGTTGGTGCATGCAAGTATGCAACTCAATACGGTATCAGAGCCAAGTTGTCACAACTTCAAAAGCAGTCTTTCAATTTTTTTAGAAAATATCTGTAACCCACTATAGTCCACGTCATAGGCTTGAGGGGGAGCCTAGATATATCCCAGTATCATAAACATCTTTCTGTATGATGAATTCATTTGCTGGTGAAATAGATTGGCTTGGCATTGTGACCATGACCAAGCTAATATCGTTCTTTTGTTCTACAATTCAATATCTGTTTATTTCAGGTTGATAAATCCAGTTGTCGTCTCACCAACGGTTGCAGCTGTTGGACTTTCGTTTTTCAGTTATGGGTTCACTAAAGTAGGGTCATGTATAGAGATGGGCCTCTTGCAATTAATGATGGTCATTATCTTTGCACTAGTGAGTACACTAGAAATCTTGTTAAATGTTGTAATGTCTTCTGCACTACTAATAGTTTATGCTGATATTTTTGTATTTCCCTTGGTGCAGTACTTTCGGAAAATAAAGTTATTTGGCTACCGGGTTTTTTTAATTTATGCGGTAAGATGGGCTAAAAGTATTGACCTGTTGTCTTCATTTATGCTGCATTACGGTTACTGTGATTGCATGAGATACTAACCTTTGAACTACTGATGTGCTGCCCCCTTAGGTTCCTCTTGGTCTAGGAATCACATGGGCTGTTGCTTTCGCTTTGACAGCAAGTGGAGTTTACAGCTACAAAGGTTGTGATGCAAATATTCCTGCTTCAAACAATATATCAGCCTTTTGCCGGAAGCATGTATTGAGGATGAAATCTTGCCGTGTAGACACTTCACATGCCTTGAGAGTTTCTCCTTGGTTCAGATTTCCGTATCCGTTGCAATGGGGCACTCCAGTTTTCAATTGGAAAATGGGCCTTGTGATGTGTCTTGTATCAGTTATTGCATCAGTTGATTCTGTAAGTTGGGATTTGTTTCAAATCTTCATCATATTGGCTTTACTTTATTTTATATGTTCTTCAAATAAGCTTGCAATGTAATCACAATTTTAGTGATCTAAAACGTCTTATGTTTGTCTACTGAGGGAGTATTACACTGTGTCTGTAGACATAGTTAACTTACTTGAAATGATCTACACTATAAAGAGTCTTTGTTAACCATCAACTCGAAATAAGCTTCCTTCCCAGACACATGTCTTACTATTGTTCTGATTACCTGAAATTGGATCTTTATGTAGATAGTATACTGATGGAACCATTGAACGCTCATCATAATCAAAAATCCTATCTTCTAACAATTCTGCTGTGTTCACTTGACTTAAGGTTGGTTCCTACCATGCGTCATCTTTGTTTGTGGCCACAAGACCACCAACAGTTGGAATTGTTAGCAGGGGTATAGGCGTTGAGGGTATCTCCACAGTCTTGGCTGGCCTGTGGGGAACAGGAGTTGGATCAGCAACAATAACAGAAAATGTACACACGATCGCTGTGACTAAAATGGGTAGCCGCAAGGCAGTTGGATTTGGTGCTATTGTACTTATACTTCTCTCTGTTGTTGGTAAGTAACTACGTGCATTTGTCTTGAGTCTTGACATAAAATGCTCTTACACAATATTGTAAGAGCAAACATCATTTAGTCAGGTGATAGCATGCATGGTTCTTGCTGACAACTATTTCTCTATCTCATTTGTAGGAAAAGTTGGTGGTTTCATTGCTTCCATCCCTGATGTTATGGTTGCTGCCCTCCTTTGTTTCATGTGGGCCATGCTCTGTGCTCTTGGCTTGTCCAATCTTCGTTATGGTGCCACAGGAAGCTCGAGAAACAGTATTGTAGTTGGGCTAGCATTGTTTTTATCCCTATCAGTTCCTTCATACTTCCAACAGTACGGATTACTTCCGAACACAAACTCATCAGTTCCAACCTACTTTCAGCCATATAATGTTGCATCACATGGGCCTGTAGACACTGGATTTGTTGGGGTATGTACTGAACTTTCCATCTTTTGCATCAGTATGTTTTACTCTCTACTGTTTAAATGACAATTGCATGGTTATATCTTCATACTATAGTTTAAATGATGATTGCATGATTGTGTTTTGTTGATAAAAATGCACAAATTCTATTGTCAATTAGAACTCTTCATGCCGTTTGACTAGTAGAAAAGAAGATATTTGGTTTGGACCAAGCATATGCTAGGGTACTGGGATTGTCCTATGGATCACTTGATATATTTGGAATTGCTACTAAAGAACTACTACCATTTTGACAAACAATCTTATGTACAACTTTTTTTTGATAATTTGCTACTCAAAGTCACGCTTCAACTGAAAACTGATCCAGCCTATGTTGTCTCAACATAGCCATAGCCGGTCCCAAGCCTAGGTAGGAGGGTTGTGATAGACTTGGTGAGCCAACGTCATAACTCAACCACTCTTATGGATGTGAAACCTAGAAGAACATCCTTGGGGCGTAACTGTAAAGCCCCGGCCAAACCCACTCGTTCCTTGTCGTTGTGCCTGGCTACCACCTAGGATCTAGACTGGCCCCACTGACCAACACTAGTCTTTCCTGCGCACTTTGTCCTAAGTCCTAACTCGTGCGCACCCGGAATCAACTTCCCAGTCGGTCACCCATCCTTTCGGATGGGCTCCCAGAAAAGAAGGTGCACTTTGTTGATATGAGTGGTCTATCATTCCTATTAAGCCAGGATGCCACATACACCCCCACTCAAAGGAACCAACGTCCTCATTAGCGCAGCAGGAGCACATGTATCATGGCGTGTGCCATGATGGGCCACACGCGCCATGCGCCACATGCCCACAAACCTGACCCGCACACGCTCCTGTAACCATGAGGGGCGGCTCTGATACCAATTGTAACGCCCCGGCCAAACTCACTGATTCACTGACCGGTTCCTGGTCGTTGCTCCTGGCTACCACCTAGGATTTAGACTAGCCCCACCGACCAATACTAGTCTTTTCTGCGCACTTTGTCCTCACTCGTGCTCACCCGAGATTAACTTCCCAGTCGGTCACCCATTCTCAAATTGCTCCAAGCCAAGCACTCGTAACTTTGAGGTTCCTTTCGGATGAGCTCCAGGAAAAGGTGCACCTTCTTGATATGAGTAGTCTATCATTCCTATTAAGCTGGGATGGTCATAATAACCCTCTTAGTGGCGCCATATTGGAACCCAGGTGGGTCTTAAATGGGCAAGGGCTGGGCCGTCACCCCCTTGTCGCGCCGTATCTTGATCTAGATACAGTGATAAGTGAGCAAGGATCGGTCATCGCATCCTTAGTGGCACGCTACATTGATGCTCGGGTGTAGTGAAAAATGAGCAAGGCTCTAGTAGGACGCATGGGTAGCTGGAAAGTAGGGTCCCTAATGGGTAAGTTACGGGAGTTAGTTGATACAATGGAGGAGAGACGTTGATATCCTATGCATCCAAGAAACCAAATGGAAAGGGACAAAATGCTATAGGACGGCAATTTGACCTCCGATGTTGTATGGTGTTGAACGTTGGCCAACTAAAAGGCAACATGTCCAATAGTTAGGTGTAGCGGAGATGCGCATGTTGAGATGGATATGTGGTCACACAAGAAAGAATCAAGTCCGGAATGATGAGATACGTGTTAGAGTTGGGGTAGCACCAATTGAAGAGAAGCTTGTCCAACATCGTCTGAGATGGTTTGGGCATATAACACATGCCCCTAGAAGCGCCAGTGCATAGCGGACAGTTAAATGTGCTGATAATGTCAAGAGAGGTCGGGGTAGACCAAACTGACACGTGAGGAGTCTGTAAAGAGAGACCCAAAGAACTGGAATATCACCAAGAACAAGCCATGGACAGGGGTGCATGGACGCTAGCTACCCAGAACTGTGACTTGGTTTCGAGATCTTACGGGTTTTAACTTTGGCCTACCCCAACTTGTTTGGGACGTATGGCTTTTTTATTGCTGTTGTTGTTGAGTGTGTTTTTACTTTGTAGTGAATTTAAATACTTGTAAGGTAAATGTTCACTATTGTGGATTGTCGAGTGACATCTAGTGAAGTGTAGTTTGTGACCTGTATGCTTGGGTTGAGGCCCAAAATGCTAATTTAGTTGTGCTTTCGTGTGAAAAAGGCATTTGGCGGACGGGCTCCAGGTTGCACTTTATTCATTTTTCTCAAAAGCTTTATTTCCAGAGCGCAAAAAAATCTGAAAAGTGTGCATAAGCATATTACATGTATTAGTATTTACGTAGGAAGTTTAATCGTGATTCTCTATTTACCCGCATCTCAGGTAAACTACGTCCTCAATACGGTACTGTCACTCAATATGGTGATTGCATTTCTGGTTGCTGTCATACTCGACAATACAGTCCCTGGTGGGCGCCAAGAGCGGGGCTTGTATGTATGGTCAGAAGCAGAGGAGGCGACAAGAGAACCATCCTTCTTGAAAGACTATGAACTTCCTTTCAAGATAGGGCGGGCGTTCAGGTGGGTCAAATGCATGGGCCTATAGCATGTGTGTGACTCTCCGGAGTTTGAATGGGTCTACTTGCGACATCACACGCGAAAGAAATGGAGCCCGTCATGTTCCATGACGGACCGTTTCCCCAGCAGAGGTACTGAGTGTATATTCCGAAGAATTGCTCCTTAGGTTAGTTCTCCTGTCCTGACGCATGACGCATGGGACGAATTTTCCTAGTATTATTATCTTGACTAGTGTGTATTATAATTGAGGGATTTTGCTCTTTCTATATTAGTAGCTTTAGGGGGTAATCATATGTATATGTGGATGCGGTAAGTGGTCTGAACTAAGCATGGATACAGGAATCAAATATCTGACTTCCAACTTGGTCAAATCGGAGGTCTCTTTGCATACAATATTCTGTGCTGAATTTGGAGTGTAGGTGTATGGTCTTACTGGCATTTGAATCAACTCTTTAAGTCTCTTTTCCAATCTCTCAGCTAGGGATGCAAAGTTGTGACCCCCACGGCACCCTCTGTTGAACTAAAATTTCAAAAGTTATGCGACTTTGGAAAATTCAGTTCATTTATTTGAACTAAAGAGGTTCAGAGAATACCCTAAAGTTCCAGCGAAGGCAGACTGGAGGGGCAGCTGCAGCGCACAGCTCGAGCGTAGCACTTGAAGCGACACGCCATGATGGCTGTTGCAACTGGAGGCAACACACGTGAGATGCATCCACCACGGCGAGATTGCTCCAGAAGCAAAGGTCACGCACTTGGCTGTCCTGTCATCATGAGTGTTGTGGATGCCTTTAGGCCAACTCCACCGCGTGACCGTATCCTGTCCGCCCCCGTCCGTTTGGAGTAAAACGGACGAATAGCGCAACCCAGCGCACGGCCTTAAACGGACAAATGTCTGGATTCCGTCCGTTTTCGACTCATCCTCGGCCCAAACTTGCGCTCGGTTTGGGGTGAAACGGACGCGCGCGGACGGCTTGGACGCACGCCCTTGTCCCTCCCTGGCCCGCCTGTCGGGGACACTAACAGTCCCTCCGCTCCCAACGCTTCCACCCTCTCTTTCGCCCCGCCCCGCCGCCGCTATTCTCTGGCCGCCTTCTCACCGCGCAGTCTTCGGCCGTCCCTACCAAACCACTTCTCGACATGGCCGTCACCACGCCCGTGCTGTGACCGTAGTTTTGGCCGTCGATCGAAGGTTTGGCCTTCGACGTTTTGCTGGCCGCAGAGGGGACAAGACCGTCGGCGGCGCAGCACGGCGTCCTCGGCAGCTCCCGACGAGAGCTCCACAACGGCCAGTAGCCGGCTGGCAACCACCCCTGCTGCGTCGAGGTGATCATCGCGGCCTCTTCGCCACCACGCCCGCAAGGTATTCGGCATTTTGCCCACAAAGGTATGGACAGTGGAGACGAGTTTTTCTTCCATCACTTTCTTTGTTCATCGGACGATTCGTCATCAGATGATGAAGATATTGTGGTGGCTGCACTGGTCGTTCACGACCACATTCAACGGCAGCTTCCTCGGTACAGGGGGTCACTCCCTGGCCGTGCTCCCAACCTGAACCGCAACAGGGAGAGAGGGCACGCCCTGCTCTATGCCGATTACTTTGCCAACACCCCGCTCTTCAAGCCGGATAAATTTCGTTGCCGTTTTCGAATGTCAAGTCATGTGTTCAATCGTATCCGAGAGGGAGTGGTTGCTCATGACCCATACTTCGAGTGCAAGATGGATGCTCTTGGCAAGTTTGGATTCTCCTCTTACCAAAAATGCACCGCGGCCATCCACATGCTTGCATATGGAATTCCAGGCGATCTGGTGGATGAGTATGTGCGTATGAGTGAGACAACATGTCTGATGTCAATGTACAAGTTTTGCCAGGCTGTGATCGAGGTGTTTGGCCCAGAGTACTTGAGGCAGCCAACTGTCGCTGATACAGAGAGATTGTTGGCGACCAACGCAGCTAGAGGCTTTCCAGGCATGCTTGGCAGCATAGATTGTATGCACTGGGAGTGGAAGAACTGTACATTTGCTTGGCAGGGCCAGTACAAAGTGCATGTCAAGGCGTGCACTGTCATATTAGAAGCGGTGGCATCACATGATCTTTGGATATGGCATTCTTTCTTCGGCATGGCAGGTTCTCACAATGATATCAACGCGCTGCAGCGTTCTCCAGTCTTCGCGAGGCTTGCAGAAGGCCACTCCCCACCCGTCAACTTTGAGATCAACGGCCACCATTACAACAAGGGATACTATCTAGCAGATGGTATATATCCTTAGTGGTCAACTTTTGTGAAGACAATCTCGAAACCCCAAGGTGAGAAGAGAAAGAGATTTGCCCAAATGCAAGAGAGTGTTAGAAAGGATGTGGAACGTGCTTTTGGTGTGCTTCAATCCCGGTGGGGTATCGTTCGAAACCCTGCACTGTTATAGGATGAAAAGAAGCTTTGGGAGGTGATGACTGCTTGTGTGATCATGCATAACATGATCGTCGAGGACGAGCATGATGAGAGTATCTTCGACCAAGGATTTGACTATCAAGGTGAAAATATTGAGCCCCTGCATCAAGACCCGGCCACATTTGAACAGTTTGCTCAATTTCATCGTGAAATGCGTGATTGACACTCTCATTTGAATCTTTAAAATGACTTGGTTGAGCACGTGTGGGATCACATTGGCAACCAATAGATGTATTGGTCCATTTTATTTTAGTCATGACAATTTTGATTTGGTTGTAAAAATATTTTATTAAAGACAATTTCAATTGGGTTGTAAAATTATTTTAATTTTTAGACAAATATTTGGGTTGTAAACTAGTTTTGATGAAAATTTGGGTATTTTTGGCCCTGACGGACAGGATAGGGCAAAAGAATGCGTCCGCGCTGTGGGCGCACGGCCACCACATCTCAGGACACGCCCGGACACGACCCCAAATTACTACTCAAACGGACAGAATCTGAACAAAACGAACGTCCGTTTGGAGTCACGCGGTGGAGTTGGCCTTACAAACGCCGAGAGAGGATGGGCCAAGGGCCGGAAATGGAGCAGGCACGCCAGGATGAGTGCGTCGCCGGCAGCCTGCCGGAGACGACCGGCCAGACGACAGCACTCAAACTGGCCGTTTCAGTTTCAGTCACCTGCAGGCTGCCTGCAGGGTCGCACTAACGCATGCAACCGGCCAAAAGCGACGCAACTTTTCCTGTCTTGCCTTGGGCGAGGTTAGCACGGATGTCAAGCAAGCAATGGCATCTTTACATCCACTGCCGGTGATTCCGGTGAACAAACTGGCTGTGCTTGCTTGACAACGCTGCTGCAGATCATAGCATACACGCCACTGTCTGTCATCGGACCACAAGAAAAAGCCGACCAACACACGCTACAGACAAACAATCAACGGCAAACACACGCTACAGCATCAACTTGTTAGAAATGGTGCACCCGCAGCCGCGGCTGCATGAGCAGGTCCGCGTCCCCGAGAGGGCCTCCTCCTTTTCTCGGATCCTCCGGGAGTCCTGGGATCCCGGAGAGGAAGCCTGAGCCCGGTGGAACATTGCACCTACCAGAAGTAGGAGGATCATACAACTGCTTCGCTGAAGCTGAAACCCCAGCACCATCATCATCTCTGTATGTGTCGTGTCGAGCAGCCACAACCTCAATCGACCTGAGCTCTGCATCGTGCCCGTTACTAATTGCTGGCAGCGTCTCGTCCTTTGGGAATGAGTCTGTCGGCAGCCGGAACAGGCCCGGACTGCCGACGGGGACCTTCACCTCGTCCTCTCCGTCGCCATCGTCGTCGCCCGGGGCCGGGAGAGCCAGGATCTCCTGCTGAGGTGGGCTCGGGTTCTCCGTGAGTGCAGTATCGGCGCCATCGGTCGAGCAGTTTGCGCTTCCATGGTCATGGTAACCATGGTAGTCCTCCGGCGCTGGGAGGGCCAGTATTTCCTGCCGAGACGGGCTCGACCCAACGTGTCCATCCCTGTACGAACTGCTGCCGTCGTCGTCGTCGTTGTAGAGGTCGGTACGGCACTCATCACCCGGCGCCGGGAGCGCCAGCGTCACCTGGCTGGGCGGGAGCGGCCTGTCCAGCTTCTGCCTCAGGGAGATCCTGGCGCGCTGCAGGGCCTGGAGAACGCTCTCCACATCGATGTTGCCCTGCTGATCGTCGGCGTGGTCGTGGAAGCGTGACGAGCTCCAGTCCGAGACCTTGCTGACCGACGGGCTCGACTCCGATGGCGCCTTGACGGCGCCGAGCCCGGACGATGACGCGGAGGTCGTGTATCGGCTCGAGCAGCCGTCTGAGTTCGCGTCTCCTTGCTGGTCTTGGCTTCGTCTTGTGGCCGTGCTATAGCTGGAGCTTCCTTGTGCTGATATGGCAGGGGTCGGCGCCATTTCTTCTGATGAATTCTTGGGTGGTCTGGAAACGACGAGTTTTTCACCACCTGATTTGGTCTGTAAATGGCAATCTGCCTCGACATCACCCTGCAGTTTGGAAAGCAAAAGGTATGGGTCAAATCGGTGTAAGAACTGTCGGCAACATTCATCATGTCAAATCTCCAATGCTCGACGAAAAAACATCAAGGCCACATCCATATCATTCATGATGCTAATAGCTCTGCGATATTTTGACAGAATAAATGAATTTGTTGCTAATCTCATTCTCAATTTCCATGCACGATCGGTAGTAGCAGTAGTAGTGGTACCTTGTTGGGTGAGCTCCGGGTGTCGTTGAATTTCTTCTCCCAGTCGGTCTGAGCCTTCTCCTCGGCCTCGTACTGCCCGATCAGCTCGGCCTGCTTCTCCAGCACCCTCTCCATCTCCCCGTCACCATCGTCGCGCCTCATCACGTACTGACCACCACCGTCCCCCGAGCTCCGCCGGTCGTCTCCGCCCACCTCGCCGTCAAACTCGGTCCGGCCATCATCATCGGCGCAACGCGGTCCGTCTCGCTGTTCCTTCCGACTCTCCGCGACCACGGCAGCAACGCTACTGCCATCGTTGAGCATAACAGAAGTGCACGGTGTCAAATTTTTTGACAAGAATGGCATTGTAGAGTTCAATCTTTAATTGCTCATCTACGAACGAGACGAGAAGGAGAGTCAATGGCGGGACCTGAGCTCCTTGCGCTTGTTCTTCCGGCAGGACTGGCCCATCCGGTACTTGGGCGAGGGGTCCGACTGCGAGGCCAGGAAGTAGACGTAGCTCCGGCGGTGCCGCTGCTTGAGCTGCCTGGCCCTCCGCGGGCTGGCGCACCGCCCTTTCCACGACAGCCCGCCGGGCTGCAGCGCCGTCCCGGAAGTCGCGTCCTCCTCCTCCTTCCTTTCGCCCTTCGCTGGCGGCTGCTCCTGCTCCTGCTCCGGTCCCTCCTCGCCGTGGGAGCGGGGCGCAGGATCGCCGCCGGTGACCGTGGCGTCGCATGGCTCGTCCCGCTCCTCCTCCTCGGCGTCGTCGGAGCCCGAGTCGAGCACGTCCGAGAGGCTGCCGCAGAAGCCCCGGGACTCCAGGACTGCCAGCACCTCCGCGGCCTCCCGCTCGGCTTGCCGCCGCTGCGCCGTCACCGCCCGCACCTGCTCCTCCAGCTCCGCGACCTGAACGAAACGCACGAATCAATGGCACTGCCACAGCGACACTGATATTGACAAGAATGCGCGCGCAGCATGCGTACCCTGGCGGCGAGCTGGTCGGCGCGCTCCTTGGATGCGCGGGAGACGGAGCGCTCGGAGAGCAGGCGCGCCCGGAGGAAGTCGATGGTCATGGGCGCCGCCGCCGCCGCAGGGTCCGCCATCCGCACGCTCAAAGCCTCAGCATGCACACGCCAAAGCTGCAGCACCAGCACAGCCCGCTGTCGCCGGCCCGGTGGTCGCCTGCCGCACTGGACGAGAGCTACCCGAGCCGCACGTACGACGTGCTACTGAAGTGGACTTCCGAACTCACTCCCGGGGAGCGGGGCGTGGGGCAAGAATACAATACAATTGACAACAACTCCACGCTCCTCGACGCTGTACGGTCTACACCAACACGGCACCCACCGGCCACCGTCACGCCACGGCTTGGTCCTCTCGCGCCGGTGCTCGTGCTCGTACGTATTAAAAAAGTGGCATGTCTTTCTGCGAGGAGGCGCACGCGGTCGCCCCCACGCGCGCGCGCACCGACAGCGCGTAGCGGTCGTTCCACGAGGGCCATGGGATCGAGCCCCAAGCTAGCGCAACGGTATCGCTGGCTGTTCCGTCAATTCACAGTGGCGAATGGCGATGCCTCACCTGTCGCCCCTGCCGTGCTGTGGACAAACGATTTTCTGGCTGGACGGAGGTCCTCCCTCCCTCCTTGCATTGGGGTCCGTAGTTTATATCATGTCGTGCGCGGTACAGCGGAACTGCTGTGCTGTCCAACTGGCTGGGCTGCAAAATCCAAAATGTCGCTGGGATCACGCACGATTGTCATGCCCCGCCTGGAATCTTTTTGTGCCTGGATTGGATCCAGCGCCTCACCAACCAGCCTCCCTCATATATACGGCCGCACGGAAAACCTCCAACGACTTGCTATGACCTCATTTAAATCAAGCTCGCCGTTTCCAACAACAAGACGAAAATCAAGGTCAGCTCCGCGTACCACACCAAACAAAGAGGCCAGGACGAAATTGCAGTGCACCGAGTAAATAATAATATCAAGCACGCACGTTTCTATTAAGCCATTATAAATGCACACCCGCACTTCTTCTCTCATACAGTACTAGATCTGTGCGCAACTTCAGGCCTTCCTAGGATGATAATGATGAAGCAATGGATAAAAACTGGATGAACGATTGTGTACAGACTACAGCCGCAACAGATATCTGCCAAGTGCTTACATTACAGGACGACTGTTCTTTACTAAAGAACACGATTAAGAAATAACCAGAGTGCTCACTTTAGAACCATAGATTCGACGACACATAATGAATGCACATAACTAGTCAGTTAGTCGCCGCTGGCACATCCCTTGCAGCCACAGTGGACACATTCGATCACCTGCTCCTCCCTCAGGTGCTTGGGGACCCGGCACACGCACGTAGTCGCAAAGTTGTGGTCTCGGGTCTGGATGCAGCGAAGGCAGCACAGGCGCTCGTAACCCGGCTGCACGCACACAAAAAGGAAGCAACGAGTAAGAATACCTAACGGATCACAGCAACTAAACACACAACAGAGCAATAAGTGATTGTTAGGAACAGAAGGAAAACTATGAAGAACGAAGTACGAAGGGAGTTTTGTATTCAGAGGTTGTGAAACATTTCTAGCTACATGTCAAGTGCTACAATTAGAAAAGGTCTGTCGTGGCAGGAAGAGCATGGCTACAATTAGAAAAAGTCTGTTGTTATATTTAAATGCCATGATCACCTAATCAGTACATGGCTATGAAAGATTGATAATGACGGTGTCTGTTAGGAGCTGGTTAGGACTAGGCAACTGCACTTTCGCACAATGTAGTACTAGGCCTACACAGGGTCACATTTTCTGCCTGGTTTTAATGAAGGTGAAAGACCTCTTTCTTCAGTTCTGTATGGAACTATGGAAGAAGTGGGTGTTCGTACCAGGACAACTTCTGGGAGGGTTTGTGGGTGTCTGATGTTGTCAGTCTTTTTTAAAAGCCAGACAGGTTGTTTGGACTTACAAAAGATTTTGGCTAGTTAAGGTCCCTCTCAAAGTTAGAAGACTTTTGTAGTTAGCATTTAGGAATAGCATTTTAAACAAGGATAATTTGCTAAGAGGTTGGTGGCAGTGCAATAGAACATCCCTTCATCCTTTGTGCAGTAGCCTTGTTATGTATGGGAAGTAGCGGAATTCACTTTTGGTATTAAGACTATACCTGCATTGTTTAGTGAAGTACGTGAATGGATTAATAGATGCTCTGTAAAGCATATACAGTTCATGGCGGCAGCGGTTTCATGTGTGGTTTGCTTTGCTCCATATGGAAAACCAGGGACAGCAGACTGTTTAAATATTTCTTCTTCAGGACCCTGCTAATGTATGTTTCAGATTTCGCATTGGTTATCCTAACGGGCTGGCGAAGCCACCAAGCACAACTGCTGTTGCAAGTGACATCTGAAGTTTTCAGTCAACACTAGGGTAGAGGCCTCTGGTGCATAGGAATGAAGATTGCTGATAACAAAGATAAGAACAGGAAACTGGAGTTTTGTTGCCCGTCTCTGTTTCTGTATTTGTCCTTGTTATGGTCAGAGTGCTAGAGTGTGGCTTGGCAAAGTTATCATAAGTACCCTGGAGTCTGGGATGCTGGTAATGTAAGATTCCGGAGGATATTGGTAGGAAGGGTGGATGCACAAGCATGCCATGTATGGATGAGATCAATCTGGTGCATTATCAGTTTTATGAAATGGAATGGGAGCACCGAGCTACATTATAAAGTATGACCATAAGATATATAAGTTCCCAGCATTTGTTCTTTAACTTTAAATCAGTATTGCATTAAAACAGGGAATGAATAGAACATATAGCATGGGAAGCATGATCAGGAACTCAATTTTATTGCACTACTACGGGTCTACAGCATGGTTAGACGAAATAAATAACATGTGGACCATGCCACCATCAAACTCCCTCCGTCCCATAATGTAAGACGTTTTACATTATGGGACGGAGGGAATACGAGATTATAAATAATAATACTCCCTCCCATCCAAATTACTTGTCGCAGCTTTAGTACAACTTTAAGATTGTTATCCACAGTTCATCTAGGTAAAGACTGACAAACGCTATAGAAGCAAATTCATGCTATGAATGAATTTCACATGTCACAGTTTTAGCCAGAAAAAACATCTTATATATGCAATGAGCATGGCCTACTTTACTAAGCAATTATAATTCTTTACTTCAGATGTCCAGAACACATACATTAAACTAAAGAATTGTTGAGCCTATTTGCTTATTTATAAAGGTGGCCGTATGCATCGTTCTGATGCAGAGGCCGGGGAGTCCCCCCTTTTCGAAAAAAAATTAATTAAACTAAAGAATACCATGGGTGATAAAAGCATACCCATGACGAACTCAGCTGCTAGTTTGACATCACAATTACAAAATATAAAGACAGGGTAATTTATTCAAGGTACATTTTGAGAAATACTATTGAGGCAGTTACTGTCAAGTGCGAATGAAAAAGATTAAGAGAGTGAAAACTTGATGGTGTGCTTGTTCATACATTTGAACTAACTTTGTACACTCATTAGTTAGTTAAAGAGTATCTAAGGTGAGAAGAAGTGAAGAATGCCACTCTAAGGTAATAAAAAAAATGTGTGCACGTGGAAATGATATGAAGCTTAGGAGACTAACCTTTTTCCACTTTGCAATCAGATTACGGTCTGCATAACCCTGGTCCAGGCAGAACTCATACAGCTCCTTTGATATTTCCTTCCTTTTATAGAAAAGATCATATATGTAACGGCTTCTTTGATGAGAAATGCGGAAAATTGGCCAGAGTGCTTCACACTTCCTCTTCCCGTCATGTGTATCGTTTTCAGCTGTGCGTGCAGATTGTATTAGTACTCACCCTATAGTACTCACCCTATAGTACGAAATACCAATGGACATCTGAAAAGGTCGCATCAATAGATAGTATGCTTAATAACATGCATACCTTCTCTCATTTTGGCATCCAGCTCACGGATTGTGGGCTCGATAAGCACCCATCCTTCGGGGTATTCCACACGGCTTGTCTTTATCTTAGGCATACTGTCACAAGAGGTGTCCTAGGGCTGGCTTGGAATGCACAAACCTGAGAAGACACAGATAAAAAGGGTAAGATTCAAATAGCATATGCTTAAGCCACTAAACTCATCCAGATATGTGTGCATTTTTTAAAATAAAAGCAGGAAATGACAAACTGAATAAGGGTCCATTCTGATTCTAGCGCTAACACCTAAGTATTTCAAGCGATACTAGTAGCAAAAACAAATTCATCTCTCTCAAGAACAGGGGCGGATCTAGATGCTGCGCGGGGCGTGCACCGGCACGCCCAAAATTTGTCCACATTAGTTGGGGTTAAACTAAATCGTGGATGATGGAATGTTCACACCTCAGAAACGATGACCGAAATCGCCGGACGGGGTTGGGACGGCAGGGCGACGCGGTGGGGTTGAACGGGAACGGCGGTGGCGGCGACTCGCGTGAAAGGCGGAGGGGTCCGGGCGGCGACGGGTTGGGAGCCGCGGAGGAGAGGTTAGGGCACGGCGGCGGCACTGGAGCCGCGTTGGGTCGGATCGGATTAGGGTAGGGCGAGGGGGCGGGATGTCGGGAGGGTGAGGGCAAAAGACGGTGCCGCACCGGCATGTACAGCGAGGATGAATTTTGACTCTGGACATAATCAGATTTGATCGAAAAGAAAAGAAAAACTAAATTTACCAACCTCTATTTTGAGTTATACCCTTTTCCTTCTGTTTTCTGAAGAACATTCTTTCTTTCTTATTAGACTAGATTCTAGACTAAAGTAGTGACCTAACGTCGTATATTATTATAGAGAAAGAATTATATTAAGTTAGCATGTGGTTCATTTGTTCATATTAGCTGGAAAAATCCAAAAAATGGAAAATAAATAAAAGGCGGGGCACTTGGTTTTCAGCGTAAACGGGCGAAAAAAATAAAGTATGGAGAGAGAGAGAGAGGAGGAGAATATACGCTGGGTTGAAAGAAGGAGAAGCTGATGACAAAATATTACATTCTTTTTAATTAGTATAGATAAAATAAATAAGATTTATATATTTGATAAACACTTCTTTGATAACAACTTATTAACGTATCAAAGAAAACAAAAAATAGTTGATAGACACGTAGAAAGTGGGCAGTTGGTTTTCATGAAACCCCGTGCAAAGAACAAGTGTGAATAAAAGAAAAACATAAAGAGAAAGGGATGAGAATATAGATAAGTTTGGACGAAGGAGTAGCGGACAACAAAACCTTACTCAAAACAATTTGTTCTACACAAAAGTAAGGTTATTCAAGGAAAAGGAAAAGACAAAACAGTCTTGGCTGATTTTGCATGGCACAAGTGCTTTTTCGCTAGAAGAAAGTGCAACAAATTAGCTCATGAGATTGCGGCTACTGACAGGCGGACATATGACATCTTCATTACTGACGTGCTTGAAAGTCTCAATCCCCTGATGTCGTTGGAGTGTAAACATCCCATTGAGTAAATTTACTCATGTTTTTTTAAAGACAAAATGGAGGGTGACAACAACATTTTTTGATATGGCGCCAGAAGCTCATAACCCTCGACATGTAAAGAGAAAGAGAGAGATGAGAAGGAGGGGGGTGATGGTTCATTTTGATTAATTCGGTGCTCTTCTCTAGGCAAATCCCTAGTATAAAATTGGCTTTGTGTATTATCTTTGCTGAATTATATCCCCTCTCCTATTAATGGAAGTCACCGAGCTCCTGTTAATTTTTTGAAAGAAAAAATATCTGTTTTGAAAGGAGTAATTGTTGGTTCATTTTGATACAATTGGTTCTTTCATGAAAGACTCAATTAGTTGATAAAATAAATATCAATGAGAATTAAAAAAACAAAAAAAAACAGAATGATTCTTCATTACTACAAAAGTTGCACTTGAAGCTCTCTCGTCAGATCCAATTATATGAAACAAGTGAAAGAAATTTTGTTTCGGACACAAATTCAATGGTACGTCCTTTGTCCGGAATTATTTATCGCTCAAATAGATGTATCTACGTAAGTAGATTTCTAGGACACATCACTCATACAATCATACTCTTGATTTTATTTATTTTTGATTAAAAACAATGCGGTGATAGGTAAATACTTTCTCTGTTTCTTAAATATTTGTCTTTCTAGAGATTTTAACAAGTGATTACATACAGAATAAAATGAGTAATTTTATACTTTAGAATATGTTTATCCGTATGTGATAGTTTATTTGAAATCTCTGAAAAAGACAGATATTTTGAAACGGATGGAGTACTTCACTAATAAGTATCCAACGGTTGAAACTGCTTCAGGAGAAGCAGGGCCTTCGCCCGGCCGGAAGAGGCCAGTCATTAGTCCATGGTATGCGCCGGAATCTCGCGCTCCTCGCCGCCGCCGCCGGTGGTGGCGGCGCGCTCCCTCTCCCGTGGACGAAGCAGTCTCACGCGCGCCTTATCGTCGCCTCCCCTCGCATCCCCGACGACCTCCGTCTCCGCCTTCTTCGATCCTACGCTGCGCACGGCGAGTTCGCGTCGGCGCACCGCCTGCTCGACGAAGCACCCCGCCCGGCCTCGCCGCTCCTCTACAACGCTGTCATACGCGCCCACTCCCGCCGCCTAGACCTCCCCACCGCTCTCGCGTTCTTCGCCAGCATGCGACGCTCCGCCACCTCGCCCGACGCCCACACCTTCGCCTGCGTCCTCCGCGCATGCGCCGACTGTGATCGGCCAGCCGCCGCCAAGGTCCTCCATGGCATCGCGTCATCTTCCGGCTGGTCCTCCCATCCAATCGTCGGCAGCGCGCTCGTCAGCGCGTATTCAAAGTTCTTGCTCGTGGACAGTGCTCGCCATGTGTTTGATGGTTTGCGTGAGCCGGACCTGGTTCTCTGGAACTCAATGATGTCCGGGTATGGGTATAGGGAAATGTGGCTTGAGGGGCTTCAACTGTTTTCTGCGATGCGCAGGGCTGGGGAGGAACCAGACGGCTACTCGATGGTCAGCTTGCTCTCATCCTTCTGGGATCCAGAAGCGCTTGCTTTTGGTCAAGCAGTTCATGGAGTGTGTATCAAGGGCGGTTATGATTCTGGCCACCATGTGAGAAGCACACTTGTTACCATGTACTTCAGGTGCGGCTGCGTGGAATCGGGTCAAACCTTGTTTGGTAGTTTGCTGGATGTGGACTTGGTTACATGTTCTTCACTAATTACAGGGCAATTGCAGACTGGCAAGTATGATGAGTCATTTGATTTGTTCAGAGAAATGTGCTACTCTGGCAGGAGGCCTGACGGCATCTTGATTGCTAGTCTTCTTTCGGCATGTGCTTCTACAGCCACTATCAGCTACAGCAAGGAGATCCACTGTTATGCAGTCAGGGTTGGCGCTGATAAAGACATCAAAGTCTCATCTTCGCTGATGGATGCTTATGCAAAATGTGGTTTTGCCGAGCTGGGATATTTGGTATTCCGCCAAATTCGTAAAAAGAACTCAGTCATGTACAATATGGTCATATCAAACCTTGGTTCTCATGGATTTGCGATGAAGGCCATTGAAGTCCATGATGAGATGGTCCGTGATAAGCTCAGGCCTGATGGTGCTACCTTCTCAGCTTTACTTGCTGCTTGTTGTCATGCAGGACTCCTAGACGAAGGATGGAAGTTGTTTAGGAGAATGAGGGATGAGTTCCACATAGTAGTTGAAATGCAGCATTATGTCTACATGGTGAGGCTTCTTGCAACGTATAACCAGCTGAAGGAGGCCTATGATCTTATACAGACAATGCCAATGCCACCAGATTGTGGCGTGTGGGGTGCATTACTTTGGGGGTGTTGTCTCCACCGTGATTCCAGCCTTGGTAGGGCAGTTGCTGAAAAGCTCTGTGAGTTGTATCCAGACAAGGCTTCTTACAAGATTATGCTTTCAAACTTGTATGCATCAGAGGAGATGTGGTGGGATGCTGAGGAGGTCAGGACCGAGATGTTGAAAGAAGATATGCACAAGAACACAGGGATAAGTTGGGTTGGGGATACAAGGAAATGATGGTTGGATTTGCATCATTGAGAAATATGCCGAACGTCAAGTACAATTGAACTCTGTATTGTTCTGGTTTTAGAGAAATGAAATATCTGAAATTGCTTGAAACTTCCTATTTTTTACCTTACCATTTGACAAAAAAATATTTTCTTGCTTTTTATTATTTGTGTAGAATTATTTCTGCTGTTTCTGAGTACAAAAATAAATTTTAGTATATATCCATGGAACTTTGTGTTGCTAATTTCTTAGTTGTTGATGTCGTGGAGTAATATAAGGTCGGAACGTAATATCTGAAGACTCTTTCTAGTGGAGTCCTGCATTTTTCTTACTTGGTTCACTTGCCTGTATCCCCCTGTTAGCTATATATAGGTGTCATGTTAGCAATTCTGTAGTATTATATAAAGATCACTGCTTTGCAAAAAGTATTGTATGGTGCTTAATCTTGTATCACTTCTGTTTATTTCTTCTATAAAACCCTGTGAAAGACATATTAACCCTTTATTCCAGTCTAGCAATTTGCTACACAGATTTATTGAGTATTTCTAGATTGGCAACAAATTATTGTGACACATCATTTTAGTAGTTAAGTAGGCTGCCCTCACACAGAATAGATAATCTCTTACAATATTTTTTGAAAGAAAGTAGATCTCACATGTCAAAATGATATAATCAGCACAACTTTATCATTTTATGGCTCTGTGGCGATATTTAACGTATATATCTTCACTTCTTAGTGCTTGATGATGAAGTTGAGGCTTAGTCAAGTAGTCAACTATAGTTGTGCTGGTGCAATGAGATCTTTTAAAGAAAGCCAAAGAGAGAGAAAATGGATTTTTTTTTTAATTGGTCAACATATCCTAAAGGCTGCAGCAAGCGGTGGTAGAAGCAAGGTTGGAATTTACCTTAGGTGTCAGAACTGTACTATTGTTTTGGTAGAAGATACTTGTTACTCTCATGTGCTAGCTTTATAAGAGTAGTACTCTTAGCTAGGTCGGTTTGATCAAGTCCTATATAAGGACGTGCACCTCCTGGATATTGATTGCCAAGGAAAAGATAGGGCATCTGTTGCCCAGAACAAGAACTCCCTTATGTTGTGTGTGTGTGTGTGTGTGTGTCCAGCAAGGAGGAGGAGATGTTCAGGCCAACACATTATCTATTAGAATTAGATCAGGTCTTACAATTAGTAGTTTCCTTTTTTCTGCAGTTGTAGAGTTGTCGTAGTTTTCTTTGGTGAGGGAATACCTTCTTGACAGCTTTATAATATATTAGTATCTTTCTTTATAGTATATTTTTAATACTTTTACTCCCTGTAGCTTCAGTGACAATTCTGCTAGAAACTTTTATTGTTTATTTGTGTCTGACAGTGTCAAATTAATATATCAATAGCCAAAATGCTGTCTCAGAGCGAGCAGTCCATGTCATGCTGTCCTTTTCGGTGCTATATATTTTCAAATTTGGATACTTGCAATCCAGCTCCGACCCAGCAAAATAGGCCAAATGTTGGAAGCCAAAAGCAAGCTTGACTTCTGAGTCCATGAGGGGTTTCCAGCTAGCTGGACTACTTTTTGAATGTGAGAAGCACCCTGGCCTGAATCTCTCATACCCTGATGAAATTTTCCTATATCCCAAACCATGTGGAGCTTCAGGGAAGCGGAGTAAACTAGGAACAACCGAACAAGCTTGCTTCATCACGGCCGGCCTTGCCTGGCAATTGGCATCTTGGCCTTCTTGGAAGTACCGCACCGTACAAATATACCTGGAGCGCCAGAAGCCAAATTCTGGAGTGCCAGATAAATTACCCTCTGCAACCGAATCCCAGTTGCCTCTCCAGTTGCTAGTTCCCCATGGCCAGACATTCCTTCTTCTTCTTCCTCCTCGCCTTGTTTCTGCAGCACCTCCACATTAGTGTAGGTTTATCTGGAAGGAGTTTAGCAGCAGCAACAGAGCAATGGCAGCCCATGCAGTGCGACACTGCATCGCTCAACCCATCGTGCAGCTCGTACCTTTATGTGACTCCTCAAGGGCGCAGCCTGTCCGAGATAGCCTCCCTCTTCAATGGCAGCGCATCTCTCACCCAGCCCATCAAGCGGCGCTCTGGTTCAGAGGACTTGCTGCTCCGTGTGCCGTGCGTATGTGATGCAATCAATGACACCATGAGCGGTCTCTTCCATGATACTGAATACAAGGTGAGTCCAGACGACACGGCTGACAGCATCAACGGTAACTTCAGTGGGCTTGCGTGGAACATTATTCCTACAGCAAACAAGACAATCACGGTTCACCTTCTGTGCGGTTGTTCCTCCACGGCATCGGAGGGGGTGGTTTCTTACACAGTCCAGCCTAAAGATACACTGAGCAACATCGCAACCTTGTTCAGATCAGGCTCGAGGGAGATCCTAAGCTTGAATGCGGGGGTCACGGATCCTGATTTTCTTAAGGAAGGTTGGGTCTTGTTCATCCCGATGGGAGTTGCCGAAACTTCTAAAAGAAGTGAGTCATTCCTACTTTTCAACTATGTATGTTGCATCATAGGAAATTTGTAAACTACTAAACCGACTGCAAATTCTAAAGTTTGTTGATACCATTGGCATGGTACTAATTTGCTAAAATGGAATAAGCAGTATATTTTTCTGGAATACGGTTTATGTTTTTCCATCTAATATTGTTTCTCTCTTCCTCTTTTTCTTTTTCTTTTTTCACATCTTAGGATTTCTGATAATCACAGAATGGTGTTTTTATTGTTTGGAATCTCCAAATGGTGTTGTGTTCCTTATGTTCTTTTAGCCTTTTGGTAACTGATAAACTGACTGCTCAACTTTTTCGTGTTTCCTCCTGCTTGATTCGAACACTTTCAGAGTTTGGCGGTTTACCGATCATAATCACAGTATCAATATCAGCTGCAATTATGCTCCTTTTCGCCCTCACCATTGTACTTCGCCTGAGAAGGAGATCTCTGGTGCCCAATGTTGAAGTACCAAAGAAAGAGATGGAGAGAGTTCCCAGCAACACAAGCATAGCTATCCTAGAGAGCCGTTACTTTCCATCCAAGAGGATTGATGGTCTCGTTATGCTCCCTATGCTACATGTAAATATTTTGGATACACACATCGTATAACTCTCGGTCAATTGGTTGCAGATATTGATCCATTCCAAACGGAGAGGCCTGTGATTTTCAGCCTGAAAGCGGTTGGAGAGGCCACAGCTAACTTTGATGAGAAGAGGAAGATTGGTGAGGGTGGATATGGCATGGTCTACCTAGGTTTCATAGGAACACATGTAAGAAGTTTATGTAGTATCTTCTCAGGTAACTATAATCTTGAAGCAACATCAAATCCTTATATTTGACCTTGGTCGCAGGAGATTGCAGTTAAGATGATGAAAGACAGCAAATCAAAGGAGTTCTTTGCTGAGCTGAAAGTGCTGTGCAAAGTACATCACATAAATGTGGTACGTACTTAGATTGTAGAATCTACCAGGAAATGAACATCCATGCTACGATGTTGTCATAAACTTGCGCAATTCTGTATAGGTTGAGTTGATTGGCTATGCTTCTGGAGAGGATCACCTGTACCTTGTTTATGAGTATGTTCAGAATGGATCACTGAGTGAGCATCTCCATGATCCTTTGCTGAAAGGTACGTGAAAGAAAGATAATTATGCATGCTGATGTTTGCTTGCTTCTGTCAACGAAACTAGATTTATCGTTTACCGAAATTTCTGAAAGTTTGAATGAGGTACTTCTTGATTCTTAGGTCATCAACCTCTCTCATGGACTGCAAGAACACAGATAGCAACGGATGCTGCACGCGGTATCGAGTACATCCATGACCATACAAAGGCCTGCTATGTGCACCGTGACATCAAAACCAGCAATATTCTGCTAGATGAGGGACTAAGAGCTAAAGTGAGCCACTCAAAGCCACAAAGTTTTTAAGTGTTGTCCGCTCAGGTATTGATTGCAATCTGATTATTTTCTGGATAACAGGTTGCGGATTTTGGGCTGGTAAAGCTAGTTGAGCGCAGTGATGAACAAGATTGCCTGGCAACTCGTTTGGTTGGAACGCCAGGCTACCTTCCACCAGAGTTAGTTTTTAACTTGGATATGATTTACATTTTTTCAGCTGATGAAGCTTCAAATGTAATAGTAATGCCAAGCATCACCCCTGCAGGTCAGTTCGCGAGCTTCACATGACCACGAAGTCCGACGTCTATGCATTTGGAGTAGTTCTTGCAGAACTGATCACTGGTCTCCGTGCACTTGTACGGGACAATAAGGAAGCTAATAAGACAAAGTCACTTATCTCAACTGTAAGAGCAATGAGAAACACGCTGTTTCGATTTTTATAGTTTGCCGATCTGTTTTTGAGAATGTTTGCATCATGATTCTTGTCATGTTCTGAACAGATGAGGAAAGCTTTCAAAGCAGAAGATGTGGAGAGCTCACTGGAGGGAATCATAGATCCCTCCTTGAAGGACAACTACCCCATAGAAGAAGTGTGTAAGGTTAGTAGTAAAACTGTTCATCACCACTGACACCCTGAAACATCTCAGTTAGCCTAATCCTGCATTTCTACCGCGTATAGCTGGCAAACATTTCGATGTGGTGCTTGAGTGAGGATCCATTGGACAGGCCTGAGATGAGGGAGATTATGCCAATGCTGTCTCGAATTCATTTGACCTCCATAGAGTGGGAGGCATCGCTCGGAGGCGACTGCGAGGTCTTTAGTGGTGTTTTCAATGGTAGATGATCAAAACGGCATGTATGCTATCATGTAGATACGAGAAGTGAAGTGTGCTCCTGTTGATTTTCATTGGAGGAGAATAGTTCTTGGTTTGAAGTTTCTGATATATTTTTACTTGCGATCATGTGGCTCTCTTTGCAAGATTTGACTGAGTGAAGTCTGTTATATCCATCTTGCTCGCAGAATTGTATGTACACTAGAAGGATTGGGCCTTCGGCTTACTCCAGTGCTTGTAGTCACCGCTAGATGGTCCACGAACCTGATTGTAATTTTTATTACCTTTAGTGGTCATTGTACTGTCATGATCGAAGATAAATAGATTGAAAGTTTTTAAAAGAAAAGAGGATGGACGCGCTTCGCTGCGTATTTGGTGTTGTTGGGATTTCATAAAAAAGAATGGTTTGGTTATGGGGGAGATGATGAAGTTTTTTTTATAAAGCGGTATTTTTGATGGTCTCTTTTTAGGGTATAATTATGTGTTGTCTATAAATTATCCCACATATATGCAAGGAAGTTTCTTGCAGTGGTGATCACATTTATAATACAACGCTGCTACACGGACGATAATTTTGTGCCCGATGCCTGCACGATACTACGTGGCAGCACCAACGCTGCTACACGGACGATAATTTTGTGCCCGGCGCCTGCACGATACTACGTGGCAGCACCAACAGCGTTTAGGCAATTGTTTTTTATTCAAAAGCTGAAGCTAGCGCAGTTGGGAAGGAAATATCGGCTGCAGATCGTGTATGGTGTCGTTCGTGAAGCAATTTCGTTTATAATATTGGTGCTACCGTGTCGCATGTCGGCATTTTTTTTAACACAGTACAGACTCAAGCGCTCATATACACGCGCATACACTCACTCCTATGAACACACACACGCACACCCTACCCCTATGAGCACCTCCGAAAGACTGAGCCGGCATATCATCTTGAAATTTACGAAGTCATCGTAGGCACCTCGTCGTCGACGGGAACGTCTCCTCCCATTGAATGCGCATCGCCGAAAATCTAGAAATAAATGCGAGCATCAGGATTTGAACCCTGGTGGGCTGGGGATTTGTCAGGTGATGAGAGGGTGCGAGGCTAATGTTTTTTATGTTGGTTATTGTGGATTGATATGAAAAATTATTGACATGTCGAAATCGTGAACTGAATTCAAAATTGAACACCTCACCTAAAGAGAGCTCCTTAAGAAATTGTTAATCAAGTCAAAAATTAAGAACTCAATCCAAAATCATATTGGTTCTATAGTGTTGTATGTTGGCATTTATTTTTTGTCAGATGGGAGACTGATATATTTTTATAAGCTGGTTGCTACCGGTTGATTGAACCAAATTTAAAAATGAACAACTCACTTGAAGGAGAGAGCTCCTTAAAAAATCATTGACCAAGTCAAAATTAAGAACCCATTCCAAAACCAATGTCCTCAATTGAATGAGAGGCATTCACCGGTAGAGAGCTTCGTGATATAGTAGATACATGCGACTTCTTCAGGTTTATCTGCAACAATATCTTAAACAGAGTGGAAGATCAAATGTTGTGAATGCTCCCGTTAAACCATTTAAAAGTGTCAGTACATGAACTAGTATTGAAAATACTACTAATATTAATGCATTTCAGATTTAATCTTATTATATTAAGTGTCAGTACTACTAATTTTAATATAATAAGATTAAACCTGAAATGTTGGGCTGATTGCCGCTTAATTAGGAGGCGACACCTGTAGATAGGGGGTGGTCGTGGGGTAACTTTTTGGTGTGGGTCTTAGGGCAACTCCAACATGGATCATTAAATTAGCCGCAAATGTCCGGACCGTCTGAGTCTTAGGGTAACTCCAGCATGGATAATCAAATCACCCACAAATGTCCGGACTAGATGGTTCAGACACTTTTGGCAATCCAACAGACAGTCATCAAATTTTTTCGGACCGGTTTGAACGTCCGAAATCCCTACCCCAAATAGACACCAAATTGAGGGGAGATTTGCGGGCGCTCGGACGTACCCCCTGCATGACTCTGACAACGCGGGCCCATCCCAAAACCCCACCCGGCACCCGCGTTTTCCCTGGTCCGTCCATCCTCCTGTATTCTGTATACACACTCCCGGACTCTGACGCCGTCGATGTACTACCCGGACGCCGCACAATCCTTGTCGAACCTCTGTCGCTCCACCCAGGCGCCCGCTTGGCTTTGCCTACACCGTTGATCCATCGAGAACCTCCCTCAGCCGAGGCATCCTCCGCTCCTACCGACGCCGCATGTGGTGGATACCATGCCTAACAAGTGTTCAGCCAAATGTCATTGCCAACTTTTTTTACGTTCTCGTTGTTTACTTTGAAGCAAAACATGATGGATTCAGACAAGGATTACTTTTACATCGAGTTCATGAATTCGTCTTCGTTAGACGAGGATGAAGATGATGGTGAAGATGTGGAGCGTGCAGAGGAGGATGGTCTCAACTACAAGGGTTCAAAAAAGGGACATTGTGTGTTGAATCGAGAGAAGGCATGTGGCCATATGATGTTGTACAATGACTATTTTGCCCCGACCCGCTATTTGAACCCTATTTTGCCGCCGATTTCAGATGTGGCGAATGTGTTCGAACACGTCTACCAACGTGTCAGGGCCTATAATGACTTTTTTCAAGCTAAAGAGGGGTGTCGTTGGAAACATTGGGTTCTCTGGTTATTATAAGTGCACGGCTGCTATGAGGATGCTTGCCTATGGCATGGCCGCAGATTCGTGGGATGAGTAACTCTGGATGGCTAAAAGCACATGCCTCGAAGCTACGGTTAGATTTTCTACTACAATGGTCAAAGTGTTTGGACCGGAGTACTATAGAGAACCAAATGTTGCAGACACAACAAAGCTCATGGCACTTGGAGAATCAATTTCCAGAGATGCTCGCATCCTTGGATTGCATGCACTCAAAATGGAAGAAGTGCCCATATGCTCAACAAGGGCAGTACCAGGGCCATTGCAAAAAATCCCACCATCATTTTTGAAGCAGTTGCATCGCAAGACCTGTATATTTGACATTCTTTCTTTGGCATGCCTGGGTCTCACAATGACATCAACGTGTTGCAGTGATTTTCATTGTTTGCAAGGTTGTGTGTGGACGAAGCTCCTACGTGCAACTATGCCATCAATGGTCATGATTACAACATGGGGTACTATTTTTGTGTAGCCTCTCTGGACCTAGACAAAGCCACACAAAAATATCCATCATTTGGGGTTATAACTATATTCATGGAATTAAATCCATTTAAATTAATATTTGGGGTTGAAATGTAAGTGTATGGTAAATTATTCTAGAAATCAAAACAATTGTGGGAGCCTCCCAATATTAGTGGAAGGTAATATCTAGGGTTTCAAGAGATTTCATCATGATAAAGTCCCTCAATTTTAAATATATCAAAATATACTCATATTACTAAATTGCATTTTAATTAGGTTTTTCATTTAAATAATATATTGAGGGTTTAATTTGACCTAATTTCAAGTTTAAGGCATGATGTCATGATGAAAAAGAAAATAACAATCAAATCTAAATCTGTCATTACTCGGGGTTGTTACAATAGACACCACTCAAATGAAATCTTGCCGGTAAGGTAAAAGGGAAAGGATTGGGCTACAAATCCACCGCAAAAAGAAAAACAAATATTCTCATTTCATGTTTCTCTCCTCGAGGAGGTTGTCGGTGTCAAAACCGGCGGATCTTGGGTAGGGGGTCCCGAATTGTGCGTCTAAGGTCGATGGTAACAGGAGACAGGGGACACAATGTTTGACCCAGGTTCGGGCCCTCTCTATGGAGGTAATACCCTACGTCCTGCTTGATTGATCTTGATGAATATGAGTATTACAAGAGTTGATCTACCATGAGATCGTAATGACTAAACCCTGGAGGTCTAGCTTGTATGGCTATGATAATGTATCTCCTCCGGACTAAGTCCTCCGGTTTATATAGACACCGGGAGGATCTAGGGTTACAAAAGGCCGGTTACAAAGAAAGGAATCTACATATTTAGTCGCCAAGCTTGCCTTCCACGCCAAGGAGAGTCCCATCTGGACACGGGTGAAGTCTTCGGTCTTCGTATCTTCACAGCCCATCAGTCCAACCCATGGCTAACAGGCCGGACGCCCGAGGACCCCTTAGTCCAGGACTCCCTAAGTAGCCCCTGAACCTGGCTTCAATGACAAGGTATCCGGCGCGTAGGCCTGTCTTCGGCATTGCAAGGCGGGTTCCTCCTTCCGAACTCCAAAATAGTCTTTGGACGTATCGACGTGTCCGGACCTGTAACACACACCACACACAACCGCAGAAAGAATATAATTTTACACGAGTCCAATCTGCTGACAACTTTTTGTAACATGACATCACATCTGTCTGGTCATAATTTCGAATCGTTTTTCGTCTGTCGCTCCATGTTTCGAGACGCGGTTGCCATTGGCACGTCTTGTCAAAGCAGAGATCGTGTCCCCTTATTACGGGGTTCTCATTAACACGGGCGTGGGTAACCCAACCATGCCGTTTACACAACCCTTGGGAATAGGCGAGTTTTAAGGTGAGTAGGAAGGCGTTTGACATTCGCGGCCTTTATAAGGGGATAAGGATTCGTCCTCACTCACCCCTTCCTTCTCCTTCCTCTGCCCATCCATTCTTGAGCTCCAGTGCCCAAGCTCTAGCTTCCCCCGCCGGAGAAAGCACTCCAACCATGTCCGGATCCGGAGCTGGTGGCAAGTGGATGGCCTCCTCTGTTAAGAAGAAAGACATCAAGGAGCTCCGAGAGGCCGGATACCTGGCCAAGGAGATCGTTCACCGTCTCCCGGCTGAGGGACAGATCATCCCTACCCAGAGCCCCATGAGAGGTTTGTGTTTATCACACATTTCGTCCGCGGGCTAGGATTCCCTCTCCACCCGTTTGTCCGCGGACTGATGTTTTACTACGGGCTGGACTTTCATGATCTATCCCCCAACTTTATCCTCAACATCTCGGCATTTATAGTCATTTGCGAGGCCTTTCTCCGTATCCCACCTCACTTCGGCCTATGGCTGAAGACCTTCAATGTAAAGCCGAAGGTGGTGAGAGGCCAACAAGCAGAGTGCGGAGGTGCCATGGTGGGCAAGATGCCCAACGTCACATGGCCCGAAGGCTCCTTTGTGGAGACGGTGAAGGGGTGGCAGTCGGGGTGGTTCTACATCACCGAGCTGCGTGACACCAACTGGGTGGCGGCCCCCGAATTTCGATCCGGAGCTCCGCTGTGGCTCATCTCCTGGCAAGAGAAGGGCCTAACCTGGGGCTCTTCGAACGAGCTAACTGGGATCCGGACATGCATCCAGAACATGATAACCAAGAGAATCAAACTTGTCAACGTGATCCAGGTTATGCTCATTCGCTGGATCCTTCCGTGCCAATGCTGGACTTGCTATTTGTGGGAGTTCGATCTGACCAAGCACCAGACGCTGCTAGAGCTCTTCGGCACGACGCACGAAGATATCTGGAAAGTGCTTTTCAAGGCCGGCGAGACACCACCGCCTACGACCGAGGATCGCGGGCTCAGCTTAAAACGTCAGGCTAATTCGGTAAGTTCTTTCATGTTTTCAAGGTATAACCCTTACTGACATATTCTGAGAAGGAGTCTAAGCCTTCCTATCAATTCTTTTAGGCCTGGATCGATATAGAGGGGCAGATTAACTGTCCGGCTTCGCTGCCCAAAGACCAAGAGACCCTGGTTCTGACGAAGATGTTGTTCCCGGCGCCTTATGATGTGCTGGAGAAGAAGGCCAAGAAAACGGCCAAGGGGGCCCGGAGTGGCCTTCGCCGAAAAGGCGCTTCAGACGTGACGTCCGAAGACGGGACTCGCTCTTCGGCCGCTGAAGATAACGACGAGGAGGAGGAAGAAAGCGACTCCCCTCCTAGGGAGGAGGAAGAAAAGGGGGGCCTCCCCAAATTTGGAGGCGAAGGCGCCCAAGAGGGGGAAGGGCTCCCTTGCAGATGACTCCGCGTGGGATGTCGATAGCAGTCCGGAGCGGATGCCCCGGACCAAGCCTCGGGCCGCCTCGTAAGTACCAAAAACCTTATGGACATCCAAATGCCTAGCCTTTCCATTTTGTAATATTAATATGTTTAAATTATGCCATCACAGTCCAGCCCGCGATAGCTCCCTGCGATCCTCGACAGAGGGTTCGCTAGATTCAAAGGAGATGGCCAGCGTGTCACCGCCGCCCGCTTACTCCCCCAAGGCCAAGGACGACATGGAGATGTTATCCCGAAGGACTTTCCCGGGCCGGGGAGAGGCTCATGAGGCGCCAAAAGGCGATGCCTCCATCGCTAGACACCAGCGGGAGCCGATCCCTAGGGAGACTGGTGGTGAGGAGGGCCGTGTTCAGTCCGGCCCTCAGCCGGCCTCGATTTCGGAGACCAATGCGGCTCCCGAATCCGGCACGCAATCTCCTTCGAAAGGAGGGGTATGCGTATTCCGCTGGTGACCCCTGTCCAACCTGGTGAGGGAGTCCTGGATTAGGGGGTCCTCGGACTGTCGAACTATATACTTTGGCCGGACTGTTGGACTATGAAGATACAAGATTGCGTGGAAGGCAAGCTTGGCAATTCGGATATGTAGATCTCCTCCCTTGTAACCGACTCTATGTAATCTTAGCCCCCTCCGGTGTCTATATAAACCGGAGGGTTTAGTCCGTAGGACAACAACAATCATAATCATAGGCTAGCTTCTAGGGTTTAGCCTCTACGATCTCGTGGTAGATCAACTCTTGTAATACTCATATCATCAAGATCAATCAAGCAGGAAGTAGGGTATTACCTCCATCGAGAGGGCCCGAACCTGGGTAAACATTGTGTCCCCCGCCTCCTGTTACCATCCGCCTTAGACGCACAGTTCGGGACCCCCTACCCGAGATCCGCCGGTTTTGACACCGACATTGGTGCTTTCATTGAGAGTTCCACTGTGTCATCACCATAAGGCTTGATGTCTCCTTCGATCATCGGCAACGATGCGATCCAGGGTGAGGTTTTTCTCCCCGAACAGATCTTCGTATTCGGCGGCTTCGCACTGCGGGCCAACTCGCTTGTCCATCTGCAGCAGATCGAGAGCTGCACCCCTGGCCGTCAGGTCAGGTTTGGAAACTTAAACTATACTGCCGACATCCGCGGAGACTTGATCTTCGACGGATTCGAGCCCATGTCAGGTGCGCTGCACAGCCACGACGAGCATGACTTAGCTCTGTCGCCGGACAGTGTTCGGGAGATCACACCTGTGGCAACTCCGGCCCTCGATCCGGAACAGGTCGCGCCGTCCGAGGACGGGTGGATGGACCCCGCCACGGAGGCCGCACACTCAGTGGCGATAGAGCCGAATACTGACTTCACCTCCTACGAGACATGTGTTGCCAGATCCTTGGATTCATCCCCGGCCACGGGCTCTGAACCGCATGCGTCCATGCCTATCGAATCTGATTGGGCGCCGATCATGGAGTTTTCCTCCGCGGATATCTTTCAGCACTCGCCCTTGGGCGATGTGCTAAATTCATTAAGGTCTCTCTCCTTGTCGGGAGGCCCTTGGCCGAACTGTGTCCGGCTTGAGTGGGAAGCGGACGACGAAGAAATTCGTCCCCCACCCACCACCCACTTAATAGCCACTGTCGACGACTTAACCGACATGCTTGATTTCGGCTCCGAAGACATCGATGGTATGGACGACGATGTAGGAGAAGAACAGGAACCACCGCCCACAGGGCGCTGGACTGTCACCTCATCATATGATATATACATGGTGGACACCCCCAAAGAAAGCGATGGCAATAAGGCAACAGAGGATAACCCCCCCCCCCCCCCGAGAAGCAATCTAAGCACCGGCGTCAACGGCGCCGCTCTAAGCCCCGCCATAGCAAAAACGGCGATACCGGCACAAGAGACAATAACGCTATGGATAGCGCCGAAGACAAAGACAATCCCCTCTAGCCAGGCCTCGAGCGGGAGGATGGGCAAGCCAGCCCTAAGGAACAGGCAGCAGATGGAGAATCAGAGGATGACATTACATGCCTCTCTCCGAAGGCGAGGTGATCCTCGGCGACGAAGAATTTATCATGCCTGAGGATCCCGCTGAACAAGAGCGCTTCAAGCGCTGGCTTATAGCCACAGCAAAAAGCCTAAAGAAAAAGCAACAACAGCTTCAAGCTGACCAAGATCTGCTAGCGGATAGATGGACTGAGGTCCTGGCGGCCGAGGAATATGAACTCGAGCGCCCAACCAAAAGTTACCCAAAACACAGGTTGCTACCCCAACTCGAGGAGGAAGCATTAAAGCCTATGCTCCCAGTGTATGATGCGGCTGACCGACCACCTCGTGGCCGAGATAAAGCGGCATATCAGGCCGAAGTCCAGCCCGCACCCCATCACCGGTTAAACAAAAATACCAAGGCCCGGGGTAACACGCAGGACCTGCGAGACATATTGGAAAACAAGGCATGACATGCAAGATCGATCTACGGATCACGGGGGCGCGCCCCAACGCGTTACGAGGACCGTCACGCCGGATATACTAAAAGCAAATCCGGCCGGGCCGAATACAACAGACAAGACTCGTATGAACTGTGTCGTGATATAGCCCGGCACAGAGGCGCCGCACACCCCCTATGCTTCACTGATGAAGTAATGGACCACGAATTCCCAGAAGGTTTTAAACCCGTGAACATTGAATCATATGATGGTACAACAGACCCCGCGGTATGGATCGAAGATTTCCTCCTCCACATCCACATGGCCTGTGGCGACGATCTACATGCCATCAAGTACCTCCCATTAAAACTCAGAGGGCCTGCTCGGCATTGGCTCAATAGCCTGCCGGCAAACTCCATTGGCAGTTGGGAGAATTTGGAAGACGCATTCCTTGACAACTTCCAGGGCACTTATGTGCGACCACCGGATGCCGATGACTTGAGTCACATAACCCAACATCCAGGGGAATCAGCCAGGAAATTCTGGACTTGGTTCCTAACTAAAAAGAACCAAATTTTCGACTGTCCGGATGCCGAGGCCTTAGCGGCATTTAAGCATAATATCCGCGACGAGTGGCTCGCCCGACACCTCGGCCAAGAAAAAGCCGAAATCCATGGCAGCCCTCATGACACTCATGACCCGCTTTTGTGCTGGCGAGGATAGCTGGCTGGCTCATAGCAACAACACATCAAGAAACCCTGGCAATTCAGACGCCAAAGATAGCAACGGTAGGCCACGTCGCAACAGACACAAGCGCTGCAACAACGGCGACAACGCCGAAGACACGGCAGTTAATGCCGGATTCAGTGGCTCTAAATCCGGTCAGCGGAAAAAGCCGTTCAAAAGAAGCAATCCAGGACCGTCCAGCTTGGACCGCATACTCGATTGTTCGTGTCAAATTCACGGCACCCCCGATAAATCAGCCAACCACACCAACAGAGAATGCTGGGTGTTCAAACAGGCCAGCAAGTTGAATGCCGAAAACAAGGAAAAGGGGCTGCATAGAAACGACGAGGAGGAGCCCCGGCCGCTGAACACAGGAGGACAAAAGAAATCCCCCCCAAGTGAAAACGGTAAACATGATATACACAACACATATTCCCAAGCGGGAACGGAAGCGTGCACTGAGGGATGTCTAGCGATGGAGCCAGTCGCCCCAAAGTTCAACCCATGGTCTTCTTGTCCGATCACCTTCGATCGCAGGGACCACCCCACCAGTATCCCTCATGGCGGTTCTGCCGCATTGGTCCTTGACCCCATCATTGACGGATTTCACCTCACTCGAGTCCTTATGGACGGTGGCAGCAGCCTGAACCTGCTCTATCAGGATAAAGTGCGCAAAATGGGTATAGACCCCTCGAGGATCAAACCCACCAAAATCACCTTTAAAGGTGTCATCCCAGGTGTAGAGGCCCGTTGTACGAGCTCAATCACACTGGAAGTGGTCTTCGGATCTCCAGACAACTTCCGAAGCGAGGAGTTAATCTTCGATATCGTCCCCTTCCGCAGTGGCTATCACGCACTGCTCAGACGAACCGCATTTGCCAGATTCAATGCGGTACCGCATTATGCATACCTCAAGCTCAAAATGCCAGGACCTCGCGGGGTTATAACAGTTAATGGAAACACAGAGCGCTCGCTCTGCACGAAGGAGCACACTGCGGCCCTCGCAGCAGAAGCGCAAAGCAGCCTTATGAGGCAAACCGCCAATTCGATGAAAAAGACCCCGGACACCTTCAAGCGAGTCCGGAGTACCCTGCAAGAGGATCGCCAGGCACGTTTAGATCTTGCCTAGCAATTAGGCCTCCGTCCTAGTCCCAGTCAAGCGTCGAAATTTGCGCCGCGCGTACATAATTATGCACTCAAGATACCATGGGAATAGGCGGAGGCACAGCCATGGCACGGCCCACAATGCGGCTCAACCACTTCAGGACATGTATACCTTTAACATTTTCTTCCTTTCAGGCCCCTATTCTCTGAAGTCCCTCTCCGATCGTCTGATTATCGGACCCGTCACGGGAAGGAAACACCAAGGAAGCAAGAAGCTTTGACGTACAAGGGAATCCCCAGGTGGTCTCTGATAACGATCGCTATACCTGTTTTACATACCCACACGCAGCTTGCCCTTGGATAGGACATGTCAAATAGTCCTATTTTTTGCTTATTGCACTACTTGTATACATACGCTTTGATGTATCATTTAAATAACAATGTACAATGTTAGCTTATTATTGCATTTCTTCATCTTTTTTCCCTATCTGCTTATTTACGACAAATTGCACCCGTACATTCTGGTACGTCCAGTGCGCCAGGGGCTTCAGTGTACCCCATAACACGGCAAGAAAAGTCCGAACACTTTTGACAGTGCGGCACCCCGAACTTATAGCATTATATGCATCATCTCCGAATCATGTCTTGGGTCAATAGTTGGGTTTGCCCGGCTCCCATGTTTTGGTACCTTACGTTCTGCTATATCGGCTAAGGTAGCACTGGGAGAACTACTGCGATTGTGTCCCGGTTCTTCCGGACGAGCACCTCAGTAGAGAAAGCCGAAAACTGACTGCCATGATGCGGCGAGAGCTGGTCGCTGTTCGAGAGGTCTCAAATCCTTAAAGATTTTTTCCGCTTCGGGCGAGGAGTCGGCCTTGTCCGATTTAGGCATACATAGCGCCCCAAGTTCAGCCTTCCGAATACTAGGGGCTTCACCGAAATTTAAAATTGTAGACTTCTGTGGCTAAGTGAGAGTGATAAAGCTTTATAGTCCGATTGCCTGGTTCGTTGTGTTGAACACCTCCTTCGAAGGACCCAAAACTGGGATAAAGAGTGGTCAGGTTTATCTCGAACACCCCAGTACTAGTTACATGGGGGCAGAAGCCGATGAATGGCCAACTCTCAAATTTTATAAACAGCCGCACAGAAGGTAACATTTTAAATTAACAAGCGTTACATAGCGCACATGAACTCGTTCCACATTACAGGATCACATGAGTACATTCATTCAAATATTACATCCTTAGCACATTCCTCTGCCACAAGGCGAGCACCCTTCAGGACACTGTCATAATACTTTTCGGGGTGGCGATGCTCCTTGCCCTCTGGCGGCCCCTCCTTCACCAGCTTTTCGGCGTCCATCTTCGCCCAATGCACTTTCGCCCGGGAAAAAGCCCTGCGCGCACCCTCAATGCAGACGGACCGCTTTATGACTTCAAACCGTGGGCAGGCGTTCACAAGCCGCCTTACCATGCCGAAATAGCTGCCAGGCACGGGCTCGCCAGGCCACATCCGGACTATGAGGTCCTTCATGGCCAGTTCGCCCGCCTTGTGAAGCTCGACCAGTTGCTTCAACTGGTCGCTCAAGGGCATCGGATGTTCGGTCCCAGTATACTGAGACCAGAACAACTTCTCCATCGAGCTCCCTTCCTCAGCCCGGTAGAACTCCGCGGCATCCGACACACTGCTGGGTAGATCTGCGAACGCTCTTGGAGAACTCTGAATTCGGGTAAGTAAAAGGAAAGTTTCCTTCACATGCTTGCTTTGTATAATGAATGCCTTACCCGCCGCTATCTTCTTGACCGCCTCAATTTCCTGGAGGGCCTTTTGGGCTTCGGCCTTGGCATTTTGTGCATTCTCGAGGGCCTTCGCAAGCTCGGACCCTTGCGTCTTAGAGTCACGCTCCAAGGACTCGTACTTTTTGACAAACTCCCGGAGCTCTTGCTGAACCTCGTCGACTCGGGCCTCTTGCTTCTCGCGCTCGGCGCGCTCCTTGGCCGCTTTGCCTCCGGCCTCGGACAACTCCTTCTTCAGGGCTGCCACTTCGGTCGTGGCCCCTAGCAAAATTCATGACGATCCTGTGATCTAACAACCACTTTCCTTTTTCTTTATCAATAAACAGACGAGGTATTACTTACATTTGTTCTCTTCGAGATGCCTCTTGGTAAGGCCGAGCTCTTCCTCGGACCGCTCAAGGTCCCGCTTCAGTGCGGAGACGTCCGCCGTGCGAGCGGCACGGCCAGCAGTGAAGCCTGCTTATTCACATAGACATATCCTGATTAGACTCCTGGGATTATTATTTGATCCTCTGTTCGGCCTTTCTTTGCGAACACCAAACAGAGCATCAGGGGCTACTGTCTATGCTGTAACATTTTCTCATAATTTGATTACTTACCTCAAAGCCTGTTAGGAGGCTGGCACAGGCTTCAGTCAGTCCGCTTTTGGCGGACCGAACCTTCTCGACCACCACACTCATGATAGTGCGGTGCTCTTCGTCAATGGAAGCGCCGCGAAGCGCTTCCAGCAAATTGTCCGATGCCTCTGGATGGACAGAGGCCATCAGCACGGACGGCTTGCCCCCCTTGGCAAGGGGTCGCCTGACAGAATCTGGAACCACTGGAGATTCCGACACAGTATTTGGTTGGGGGCTAGACTTGCTGCCCCCGGCATTAGAGCCCATGGGAGTCTTGCCCCTCGTGCGCCCAGCGTCCGGAATATCGCCTCGGGGCGCCTCCGGAACTGTCTCCCCTTGGTTCAATACCCTTTGAGACAACACCTCGACGTCATCCGTAGGGCGGGGGGAGGAGGCGGTCGGGAGTGAATCGTCGTTCATCTCCGACAGGACCAAAGACTCCTCCGAAGAGGATACGTCGATATGGGCTTTGGATGGGCTGCATGATCATGTTCGGCATGATAAGAAGTAATACAATAAAACATACTAAGAACTATTATTGTATCCGGATACTTACGACTTCGCCAGGGGCTTGTCCCTGGGTAACCACTCCTCATCACTAAAAGCGGCCGCCGTGGAGCAATCCGAAAGGAGAGTCCTTCCCTTCTTGGACCCTTCGGCCTCCCCTGACGGGGTGGCCTTCCTTTTCTTGTCTCCCCCGGCTGGGGGGAGAACTTTCCTCTTCCTCCTCCTTTTCATGGGAGGAGGGCACCTCGGTGTTATCGGACGATGAGTCCGATACGACCTTGCATCAGAGACATTTCCTAGTCCCCGTGGCCTTCTTCTCTGGCGCCTCATAGGGTGACGGAACCAGCATCTCCGTTAAGAGAGCCCTTGCTCGATCTTCGGGCAGTGGGGCCAGACAATCGATCCGCTCCGCTATCGCGACCCATTCTTATTAAATGGCGTGGAGGCTTAGATCCCCCACATGATTATACTGGGGAAAGAAACATCTCACGAGATATAAGGAGCTCACCGGATTGGCAGGGCGCTTTGCGCTGAGTCTGCGATCCTCGGTAAGGGGAGGAGGTACCTTGGCGGACTTGAACAACACCTTCTAGATGTCCTGGTGCGTCGTGTCGAAGAGCTCTCACAGCATCTGGTGCTTAGCCGGGTCGAACTCCCACATATTGAATGCCCGTCTTTGACACGGGAGGATCCGGCGGAAGAGCATGACCTGGACCACGTTGACAAGCTTGATTTTCTTGCTTATCATGTTTTTAACACGGTTCTGGAGTCCGGTCAGCTCCACCGATGAACCCCAGGATAGGCCTTTCTCTTTCCAGGAGGTGAGTCGCATGGGGATGCCGGATCGAAATTCGGGGGCCGCCACCCAGTTGGTGTCACGCGGCTCGATGATGTAGAACCACCCCGATTGCCACCCCTTCATGGTCTCCACATAGGAGCCTTCGAGCCAGGTGACGTTGGGCATTTTGCCCACCATGGCACCTCCCCACTCCGCTTGCTGGCCGACCACCACCTTCGGTTTAACGTTGAAGGTCTTCAGCCACAGGCCGAAGTGGGGCTTGATGCGGAGGAAGGCCTCGCACACGACGATAAACGCCAAGATGTTGAGGATGAAATTGGGGGCCAGATCGTGGAAGTCCAGCCGTAGTAGAACATGAGCCCGCGGACAAATGGGTGGAGGGGAAATCCCAGCCCGCGGATGAAATGGGTAAGGAATACAACCCTTTCGTGGGTTCGGGGGTAGGGACAATCTGCCCCGCGTCTGGGAGCCGCTGCGCGATATCTGCGGCCAGGTATCCGGGCTCCCGGAGCTTCGTAATGTTCTCCTCCGTAACAGAGGAGACCATCCACTTGCCTCCCGCTCCGGACATGTTTGGAGTGGCTTTGCGAAGAAAATGCGAACTTGGGCACTGGAGCTCGAGTGCGCAAGAATGGATGGGCAGGGAAGAAGAAGGCGTGGGTGAAAAGGAGGAGTCCTTGTCCCTTTATAAGGGCAGAAGAAACTATGCGCCTCCCCATCTGCCTGGTAAACTCGCTTATTCCCCAAGCGCCATGATTGATGGCGCGGTTGGGTTGCCCACACCCGTATTGATCAGAATCCCGTGATAAGGGGACACGATCTCTGGTTCGACAAGACGTGCCAAGAAAACCGCCTCATAATATGTGCAGTAGCTGGTTGAGAAAAACGGTTTGAATAATGACCGTGCCATGGCGTGATGTCACGTTATGAAAAGTTGTCAGCAGATTAGATTTGTGGAAATATTATACTCTCTACGGTGGTATGTGGAATTTGTTTTGCAGAGCCAGACACTATCCTTGTGTTCGAAATCTTCTATGGAGTATTCGGTGGAGGAACCTGCCTTGCAATGACGAAGACAATCCGCGCGCCAGACTCATCGTCATTGAAGCCTGGTTCAGGGGCTACTGAGGGAGTCCTGGATTAGGGGGTCCTCGGACTGCGGACTATATACTTTGGCCAGACTGTTGGACTATGAAGATACAAGATTGAAGACTTCGTCCCGTGTCCGGTTGGGACTCTCCTTTGCATGGAAGGCAAGCTTGGCAATTCGGATATGTAGATCTCCTCCCCTGTAACCGACTCTGTGTAACCCTAGCCCCCTCCAGTGTCTATATAAACCGGAGGGTTTAGTCCGTAGGACAACAACAATCATAATCATAGGCTAGCTTCTAGGGTTTAGCCTCTACGATCTCGTGGTAGATAAACTCTTGTAATACTCATATCATCAAGATCAATCAAGCAGGAAGTAGGGTATTACCTCCATCGAGAGGGCCCGAACCTGGGTAAACATTGTGTCCCCCGCCTCCTGTTACCATCCGCCTTAGACGCACAGTTCGGGACCCCCTACCCGAGATCCACCGGTTTTGACACCGACACCCGGGGCACCGGATAATCTGCTGGAAGCGTTGCGAGGCGCTTCCATTGTGGATGAGCACTGTGTCCTTATGGGCACGGTAATCGATAAGGTTCAGTCCACCAAAAGCGGACTAACCGAAGCCTGTGCTAGCCTTTTAACAGGCTTTGAGGTAAGTAATGTAATTGTAGAAAGGATATCACAGTGTAGACAGTAGCCCCTGATGCTCTGTTCGATGTTCGGAAATAAAAAGCCGAACATAGGATCAAAATAATTTTCGCATGAGTCTAACATAAGATGTCTATGTGAACAAGCAGGCGTCGCTGCTGGCTGCTGCCGCTCATACTGCGGAGGTCTCCGGCCTGAAGCAGAGCCTGGAGCGGGCCGAAGAAGAGCTCGGCCTCATGAAGAAGCAGCTGGAGGACAACCAAGTAATGCAGTGGCCTGCACGTGAATTGAGGAAGTATGAATGTTTCATGCTGACTAAAGTGTCATGAGTTTTATTAGGGTCCACGACCGAGGTGGCGGCCCTCAAGAAGGCGTTAGCCGAGGCCAAGGATAAAGCGTCCAAGGAGCACGCCACGTGCGAGAAACACGAGGCCCGTGCCGGTGTCAAAACCGGCGGATCTCGGGTAGGGGGTCCCGAACTGTGCGTCTAAGGCGGATGGTAACATGAGGTGGGGGACACAATGTTTACCCAGGTTCGGGCCCTCTCGATGGAGGTAATACCCTACTTCCTGCTTGATTGATCTTGATGATATGAGTATTACAAGAGTTGATCTACCACGAGATCGTAGAGGCTAAACCCTAGAAGCTAGCCTATGATTATGATTGTTGTTGTCCTACGAACTAAACCCTCCGGTTTATATAGACACCGGAGGGGGCTAGGGTTACATAGAGTCGGTTACAAGGGAGGAGATCTACATATCCGAATTGCCAAGCTTGCCTTCCACACAAAGGAGAGCCCCACCCGGACACGGGACGAAGTCTTCACTCTTGTATCTTCATAGTCCAACAGTCCGGCCAAAGGATATAGTCCGGCTGTCCGGGGACCCCCTAATCCAGGACTCCCTCAGTAGCCCCCGAACCAGGCTTCAATGACGATGAGTCCGGCGCGCAGATTGTCTTCAGCATTGCAAGGCGGGTTCTTCTCCAAATTCCGAATACCAGTCGAGTAGTGTTCGGCTTCCCATGAATGTTGCACTCCTTGGCTTCTGCGCCTAATAATGGCTATCCTCCACGTGTTGAGCGAACGCGAGAACTCGGAGCATTTTTACACTTGCCACCCTAACCATGTGAGTACATCGTCTATTTAAAGAGACGGGGATCCTCAGATCTAGATCACACCAACCTCCCACAACGAGTATCCATCGGAGCGCGCCCGGAAAAGTCCATCCCATCATGGCCGGCCATCGCAGCTCCTCCTCTCGCTCCCGTAGCCCTAAGCCAAGCAATTGGAAGAAGTGTCCCGTCCCCCATAGCCAATTAGTAGAGTTACAGACCCAGGGGTTTCTCCCTCCAGCGTATATGGTCCCCGTTCGAGCCGGACTTGCCACTTACAACGGCGGGGAGAAAGCGGAGAGCTTTCCCAACCCATCCATGGGGGAACGGGTATGCCTTGTCCCTCACTTATTAAGGGGGCTTGGATTTCCAATACATCCGTTCCTCCGCGGGCTCCTGGAGTTCTACGGCCTCCAGCTACATAACTTTACTCCCGCCTCCATATTACACATCGCTGGCTACGTCGCCCATTGCGAGTTGTTCTTGGGCTGCGAAGCTCATTTCGAGCTATGGAAGAGGCTATTCTGCCTCATACCCCGTACACAGGAGGGGTCAATATATCAAGTGGGCGGAGCTGAGATATGGCGCATCGCCGGGACCGGATACCTGTCTGGTACTCCGAAGAAGACATCCGAAGACTGGCCTTTGGAGTGGTTTTATATGGAGGACGTCCCCCTTCCGAACCCTATTCGGATGGGCCTTCCTGAGTTCAATAACGCCTGTAAGGGCATATTTATCCCTAAGGTGTTTTGGTGATTGATGACAATGCTTTTGCGGACTAATCGTGTACCTTAAGTTTCCCAAATGTTTCATCGCTAGGCACAAGACGGTTTGGTGCCCCTCGAAGACTATTGAAGACGGTGTTTTTTCTACGTTTCTTTTTGGTGGATTTGAGTCGTAGGAAAGCCGTACTATTAAGAGGGGGTCCGCGTAGGAAAGGTTTGGGTGAAATCATCACATACATGTTTTCTTCCTTGTCTCCTCCTTTCCCCTGCACTTTAGAGCATCCTCCGTTTATCCTCTTTACCTTGTCCTGGCTGCTGTTGATGGGCTTGCAGTAGTACTGCTCCTTCTTGAGCGGTAGTACCGCATGTTGGGTTTCGTAGTAATTTCAAAAAAATTCCTACGCTCATGCAAGATCATGGTGATGCATAGAAACGAGAGGGGAGAGTATGATCTACGTACCCTTGTAGATCAACAACGAAAGCGTTTGGTTGATGTAGTCATACGTCTCCACGGCCCGACCGATCAAGCACCGAAACTACGACACCTCCGAGTTCTAGCACACGTTCAGCTCGATGACGACCCCCGGACTCCGATCCAGCAAAGTGTCGGGGAAGAGTTCCGTTAGCACGACGGCGTGGTGACGATCTTGATGTACTACCGTCGCAGGGCTTCGCCTAAGCACCGCTACAATATTATCGAGGACTATGGTGGAAGGGGGCACCGCACACGGCTAAGAATATGATCACGTGGATCAACTTGTGTCTCTAGGGGTGCCACACGGCTAAGTATTATGTTTCCGGATAATACAATTCTAGCATGAATAATAAACATTTATCATGATATAAGGAAATAAAATAATAACATTATTATTGCCTCTAGGGCATATTTCCTTCAGTCTCCCACTTGCACTAGAGTCAATAATCTAGATTACACAGTAATGATTCTAACACCCATGGAGCCTTGGTGCTGATCATGTTTTGCTCGTGGAAGAGGCTTAGTCAACGGGTCTGCAACATTCAGATCCGTATGTATCTTGCAAATCTCTATGTCTCCCACCTGGACTAGATCCCGGATGGAATTGAAGCGTCTCTTGATGTGCTTGGTTCTCTTGTGAAATCTGGATTCCTTCGCCAAGGCAATTGCACCAGTATTGTCACAAAATATTTTCATTGGACCCGATGCACTAGGTATGACACCTAGATCGGATATGAACTCCTTCATCCAGACTCCTTCATTCGCTGCTTCCAAAGCAGCTATGTATTCCGCTTCACACGTAGATCCAGCCACGACGCTCTGTTTAGAACTGCACCAACTGACAGCTCCACCATTTAATGTAAACACGTATCCGGTTTGCGATTTAGAATCGTCCGGATCAGTGTCAAAGCTTGCATCAACGTAACCATTTAGGATGAGCTCTTTGTCACCTCCATATACGAGAAACATATCCTTAGTCCTTTTCAGGTACTTCAGGATGTTCTTGACCGCTGTCCAGTGATCCACTCCTGGATTACTTTGGTACCTCCCTGCTAGACTTATAGCAAGGCACACATCAGGTCTGGTACACAGCATTGCATACATGATAGAGCCTATGGCTGAAGCATAGGGAACATCTTTCATCTTCTCTCTATCTTCTGCAGTGGTCGGGCATTGAGTCCGACTCAACTTCACACCTTGTAACACAGGCAAGAACCCTTTCTTTGCTTGATCCATTTTGAACTTCTTCAAAATCTTGTCAAGGTATGTGCTTTGTGAAAGTCCAATTAAACGTCTTGATCTATCTCTATAGATCTTTATGCCTAATATGTAAGCAGCTTCACCAAGGTCTTTCATTGAAAAACTCTTATTCAAGTATCCCTTTATGCTATCCAGAAATTCTATATCATTTCCAATCAGTAATATGTCATCCACATATAATATCAGAAATGCTATAGAGCTCCCACTCACTTTCTTGTAAATACAGGCTTCTCCAAAAGTCTGTATAAAACCAAATGCTTTGATCACACTATCAAAGCGTTTATTCCAACTCCGAGAGGCTTGCACCAGTCCATAAATGGATCGCTGGAGCTTGCACACTTTGTTAGCTCCCTTTGGATCGACAAAACCTTCCGGTTGCATCATATACAACTCTTCTTCCAGAAATCCATTCAGGAATGCAGTTTTGACATCCATCTGCCAAATTTCATAATCATAAAATGCGGCAATTGCTAACATGATTCGGACAGACTTAAGCATCGCTACAGGTGAGAAGGTCTCATCGTAGTCAATCCCTTGAACTTGCCGAAACCCTTTTGCGACAAGTCGAGCTTTGTAGACAGTAATATTACCGTCGGCGTCAGTCTTCTTCTTGAAGATCCATTTATTCTCAATTGCTTGCTGATCATTGGGCAAGTCAACCAAAGTCCATACTTTGTTCTCATATATGGATCCCATCTCAGATTTCATGGCTTCAAGCCATTCTGCGGAATCTGGGCTCACCATCGCTTCTTCATAGTTCGTAGGTTCATCATGATCTAGTAGCATGACTTCCAGAACAGGATTACCGTACCACTCTGGTGCGGATCTCACTCTGGTTGATCTACGAGGTTCAGTAGTATCTTGTTCTGAAGTTTCATGATCATTATCATTAGCTTCCTCACTAATTGGTGTAGGTGTCACAGAAACAGTTTTCTGTGATGCACTACTTTCCAATAAGGGAGCAGGTACAGTTACCTCGTCAAGTTCTACTTTCCTCCCACTTACTTCTTTTGAGAGAAACTCCTTCTCCAGAAAGTTTCCGAACTTAGCAACAAAAGTCTTGCCTTCGGATCTGTGATAGAAGGTGTATCCAATAGTCTCCTTTGGATATCCTATGAAGACACATTTCTCCGATTTGGGTTCGAGCTTATCAGGTTGAAGCTTTTTCACATAAGCATGGCAGCCCCAAACTTTCAGAAACGACAACTTTGGTTTCTTGCCAAACCATAGTTCATAAGGCGTCGTCTCAACGGATTTTGATGGTGCCCTATTTAATGTGAATGCGGCCGTTTCCAAAGCATAACCCCAAAACGATAGCGGTAAATCAGTAAGAGACATCATAGATCGCACCATATCTAGTAAAGTATGATTACGACGTTCGGACACACCATTACGCTGTGGTGTTCCGGGTGGCGTGAGTTGCAAAACTATTCCGCATTGTTTCAAATGTACACCAAACTCGTAACTCAAATATTCTCCTCCACAATCAGACCGTAGAAACTTTATTTTCTTGTTACGATGATTTTCAACTTCACTCTGAAATTCTTTGAACTTTTCAAACGTTTCAGAGTTATGTTTCATTAAGTAGATATACCCATATCTGCTTAAATCATCTGTGAAGGTGAGAAAATAACGATATCCGCCACGAGCCTCAATATTCATCGGACCACATACATCTGTATGTATGATTTCCAACAAATCTGTTGCTCTCTCCATAGTACCGGAGAACGGCATTTTAGTCATCTTGCCCATGAGGCACGGTTCGCAAGTACCAAGTGATTCATAATCAAGTGGTTCCAAAAGTCCATCGGTATGGAGTTTCTTCATGCGCTTTACACCGATATGACCTAAACGGCAGTGCCACAAATAAGTTGCACTATCATTATCAACTCTGCATCTTTTGGTTTCAACATTATGAATATGTGTGTTACTACTATCGAGATTCAATAAGAATAGACCACTCTTCAGGGGTGCATGACCATAAAAGATATTACTCATATAAATAGAACAACCATTATTCTCTGATTTAAATGAATAACCGTCTCGCATCAAACAAGATCCAGATATAATGTTCATGCTTAACGCTGGCACCAAATAACAATTATTTAGGTCTAATATTAATCCCGAAGGTAGATGTAGAGGTAGCGTGCCAACCGCGATCACATCGACTTTGGAACCGTTTCCCACGCGCATCGTCACCTCGTCCTTAGCCAATCTTCGCTTAATCCGTAGTCCCTGTTTCGAGTTGCAAATATTAGCAACAGAACCAGTATCAAATACCCAGGTGCTACTGCGAGCATTAGTAAGGTACACATCAATAACATGTATATCACATATACCTTTGTTCACCTTGCCATCCTTCTTATCCGCCAAATACTTGGGGCAGTTCCGCTTCCAGTGACCAGTCTGCTTGTAGTAGAAGCACTCAGTTTCAGGCTTAGGTCCAGACTTGGGTTTCTTCTCTTGAGCAGCAACTTGCTTGCTATTCTTCTTGAAGTTCCCCTTCTTCTTCCCTTTGCCCTTTTTCTTGAAACTAGTGGTCTTGTTGACCATCAACACTTGATGCTCCTTTTTGATTTCTACCTCCGCAGCTTTCAGCATTGCGAAGAGCTCGGGAATAGTCTTATTCATCCCTTGCATATTATAGTTCATCACGAAGCTCTTGTAGCTTGGTGGCAGTGATTGGAGAATTCTGTCAATGACGCAATCATCTGGAAGATTAACTCCCATTTGAATCAAGTGATTATTATACCCAGACATTTTGAGTATATGCTCACTGACAGAACTGTTCTCCTCCATTTTGCAGCTATAGAACTTATTGGAGACTTCATATCTCTTAATCCGGGCATTTGCTTGAAATATTAACTTCAACTCCTGGAACATCTCATATGCTCCATGACGTTCAAAACGTCGTTGAAGTCCCGGTTCTAAGCCGTAAAGCATGGCACACTGAACTATCGAGTAGTCATCAGCTATGCTCTGCCAGACGTTCACAACATCTGGTGTTGCTCCAGCAGCAGGCCTGGCACCCAGCGGTGCTTCCAGGACGTAATTCTTCTGTGCAGCAATGAGGATAATCCTCAAGTTACGGACCCAGTCCGTGTAATTGCTACCATCATCTTTCAACTTTGCTTTCTCAAGGAACGCATTAAAATTCAACGGAACAACAGCACGGGCCATTTATCTACAATCATACATAAACAAGCAAGATACTATCAGGTACTAAGTTCATGATAAATTTAGGTTCAGTTAATCATATTACTTAAAGAACTCCCACTTAGATAGACATCCCTCTAATCATCTAAGTGATTACGTGATCCAAATCAACTAAACCATGTCCGATCATCACGTGAGATGGAGTAGTTTCATTGGTGAACATCACTATGTTGATCATATCTACTATATGATTCACGCTCGACCTTTCGGTCTCCGTGTTCTGAGGCCATATCTGTATATGCTTGGCTCGTCAAGTATAACCTGAGTATTCCGCATGTGCAACTGTTTTGCACCCGTTGTATTTGAACGTAGAGCCTATCACACCCGATCATCACGTGGTGTCTCAGCACGAAGAACTTTCGCAACGGTGCATACTCAGGGAGAACACTTCTTGATAATTTAGTGAGAGATCATCTTATAATGCTACCGTCAATCAAAGCAAGATAAGATGCATAAAAGATAAACATCACATGCAATCAATATAAGTGATATGATATGGCCATCATCATCTTGTGCTTGTGATCTCCATCTTCGAAGCACTGTCATGATCACCATCGTCACCGGCGCGACACCTTGATCTCCATCGTAGCATCGTTGTCGTCTCGCCAATCTTATGCTTCCACGACTATCGCTACCGCTTAGTGATAAAGTAAAGCATTACAGCGCGATTGCATTGCATACAATAAAGCGACAACCATATGGCTCCTGCCAGTTGCCGATAACTCGGTTACAAAACATGATCATCTCATACAATAAAATTTAGCATCATGTCTTGACCATATCACATCACAACATGCCCTGTAAAAACAAGTTAGACGTCCTCTACTTTGTTGTTGCATGTTTTACGTGGCTGCTACGGGCTTAAGTAAGAACCAATCTTACCTACGCATCAAAACCACAACGATAGTTTGTCAAGTTGGTGCTGTTTTAACCTTCGCAAGGACCGGGCGTAGCCACACTCGGTTCAACTAAAGTTGGAGAAACTGTCACCCGCAAGCCACCTATGTGCAAAGCACGTCGGGAGAACCGGTCTCGCATAAGCGTACACGTAATGTTGGTCCGGGCCGCTTCGTCCAACAATACCACCGAACCAAAGTATGACATGCTGGTAAGAAGTATGACTTATATCGCCCACAACTCACTTGTGTTCTACTCGTGCATATAACATCAACATATAAAACCTAGGCTCGGATGCCACTGTTGGGTTTCGTAGTAATTTCAAAAAATTTCCTACGCTCACGCAAGATCATGGTGATGCATAGCAACGAGAGGGGAGAGTATGATCTACGTACCCTTGTAGATCAACAACGGAAGTGTTTGGTTGATGTAGTCGTACGTCTCCACGGCCCGACCGATCAAGCACCGAAACTACGGCACCTCCGAGTTCTAGCACACGTTCAGCTCGATGACGATCCCCGGACTCCGATCCAGCAAAGTGTCGGGGAAGAGTTCCGTCAGCACGACGGCGTGGTGACGATCTTGATGTACTACTGTCGCAGGGCTTCGCCTAAGCACCGCTACAATATTATCGAGGACTATGGTGGAAGGGGGCACCGCACACGGCTAAGAATATGATCACGTGGATCAACTTGTGTCTCTAGGGGTGCCCCTGCCTCCGTATATAAAGGTTCAAGGGAGGGGGGCCGGCCGGCCAAGGTGTGGCGCGCCAGGAGAGAAGGGGGGCCGGCCCCCCCTTTCCTAGTTGGAATAGGATTCGTGGAGGGGGGAAAGAGGAGAGAGAGGAGGAAGGGGGGCCGGCCCCCTCTCCTTGTCCAATTCGGACCAAGGGGGGAGGGGCGCGCGGCCCATCTCTGGCCACCTCTCCTCTCTTCCACCAAGGCCCACTAAGGCCCATATACCTCCCGGGGGGTTCCGGTAACCTCCCGGTACTCCGGTAAAATCCCGATTTCACCCGGAACACTTTCGATATCCAAACATAGGCTTCCAATATATCAATCTTTATGTCTCGACCATTTCGAGACTCCTCGTCATGTCCGTGATCACATCCGGGACTCCGAACAACCTTCGGTACATCAAAATGCATAAACTCATAATATAACTGTCATCGTAACCTTAAGCGTGCGGACCCTACGGGTTCGAGAACAATGTAGACATGACCGAGACACGTCTCCGGTCAATAACCAATAGCGGAACCTGGATTCTCATATTGGCTCCTACATATTCTACGAAGATCTTTTATCGGTCAGACCGCATAACAACATACGTTGTTCCCTTTGTCATCGGTATGTTACTTGCCCGAGATTCGATCGTCGGTATCCTATACCTAGTTCAATCTCGTTACCGGCAAGTCTCTTTACTCATTCTGTAATACATCATCCCACAACTAACTCATTAGTTTCAATGCTTGCAAGGCTTAAGTGATGTGCATTACCGAGAGGGCCCAGAGATACCTCTCCGACAATCGGAGTGACAAATCCTAATCTTGAAATACGCCAACCCAACATGTACCTTTGGAGACACCTGTAGAGCTCCTTTATAATCACCCAGTTACGTTGTGACGTTTGGTAGCACACAAAGTGTTCCTCTGGCAAACGGGAGTTGCATAATCTCATAGTCATAGGAACATGTATAAGTCATGAAGAAAGCAATAGCAACATACTAAACGATCGGGTGCTAAGCTAATGGAATGGGTCATGTCAATCAGATTCAACTAATGATGTGACCCCGTTAATCAAATAACAACTCTTTGTCCATGGTTAGGAAACATAACCATCTTTGATTAACGAGCTAGTCAAGTAGAGGCATACTAGTGACACTCTGTTTGTCTATGTATTCACACATGTATTATGTTTCCGGTTAATACAATTCTAGCATGAATAATAAACTTTTATCATGATATAAGGAAATAAATAATAACTTTATTATTGCCTCTAGGGCATATTTCCTTCATCGCAGGCACCCGTGGTAGTACCGTACTTCGGCGTGGTAGCACCGCAGGTGCCCACGATAGTACCACTCCTCTGGAGCCGTAGTACCATGGCCCCCAGGCCAAGTACTACTCCTTCGTGGTAGTAGGGGCGGATGTAATTTTTACATCTGCGCCACCGCGGTAGTACTGCATCCCTTGCGCGGTACTACCGTGCGCGGCCTGGCTCAGCTGCCATGCGGTAGTACTGTATCGGATTTTTGCTTCGTCCGTTTTCCAGCGGAAGTAGGCACGGATGTATTTTTATCCGCGCTCTTCCCAGGCTAGGGGTTTCCTGCCTTGCGGTGGTACCGCAAGGGGGGGCGGTAGTACCGCGCCTGCGGCAGTACCGTCCTTAGCCCTTGTGCTTCAGGTCTGCCCTAGCTGCTGCTGCTGCTGTGGTAGTACCGCGGTTCCTCACGGTAGTACCGCATGGCCTTGCGGTAGTACCGCTTGTCAGGAGCGGAAGTACTGCATGGCCTTGCGGTAGTACCGCTTGTCTGGGGCGGTAGTACCGCTGGTCGTGGGCTGGTAGGTGGATAACGGTTGGATTTTTGTCCTAAGCTATAAAAGGGGTGTCTTCTTCCTCTAGTCGACTCTCTCTTCCAACCCTAAGCTCCATTGTTGCTCCAAGCTCCTTTTTCGCCCGGTCTCACTCCCTAGCCAATCGAACTTGTTGATTTGCTCGGGAGTGGTTGAGAAGGCCCCGATCTACACTTCTACCAAGAGAAATTTGATTCCCCCCACTAATCCCTTGCGGATCTTGTTACTCTTGGGTGTTTGAGCACCCTAGACGGCTGAGGTCACCGCGGAGCCATAGTCCATTGTGGTGAAGCTTCGTGGTGTTGTTGGGAGCCTCCAATTGAGTTGTGGAGTTTGCCCCAACCTTGTTTGTAAAGGTTCGGTCGCCGCCTCCAAGGGCACCAATAGTGGAATCATGGAATCTCACATTGTGTGAGGGCGTGAGGAGAATACGGTGGCCCTGGTGGCTTCTTGGGGAGCATTGTGCCTCCACACTGCTCCAACGGAGACGTACTTCCCCTCAAAGGGAAGGAACTTCGGTAACACATCCTCCTCTCCACCGGCTCCACTCTTGGTTATCTCATGCCTTTACTTGTGAAAGATTATTTGTGATATATCTCTTCCTTGCTTGTGTACTTATCTTTGTTGCATCATATAGGTTGCTCACTTAGTTGCATTTCTAGATAACCTACTTTGATGCGAAGTTTAAATTGTTAAAGAAAAGCTAAAAATTGTTAGTTGCCTATTCACCCCCCTCTAGTCAACTATATCGATCCTTTCAATTGGTATCAGAGCCTCGTCTCTGTTTAAGGACTTAACGTCTGAAGAGTATGATTGACGTCGTAGAAGGTGAGGAGGAGCACTCCGGTGCAAATCCGGTATCTTCTACGGGAGATGGGGGAACCGCGGTCTCTTGTGAGGAGTTCAGTGTGGCGTTGGACACATTGAAAACCTCCATGACGACCGAGGTCAAAAGCATGTTTAAAGATTTCTTAGAAGAGCTTAAACTTTCCACCGCACCGTTGAAAGTGGGTGATCCCGCCAACAAGGTGACGGATGCTACCTCCGACAAAGGGGAAGCTACTAGCGAGAAAGCCCTTCCTACTAGTGGTAAGAGTGGCACCGGGATCTTTGCCCATGTGGAACCTCCACTTGTCTATGGTGGACCTCTCCCTTCCACTCATTTGAATCATGCCGGGCCGGCCCCTAAGATTGAGAAGAATGTTGAATTTGAATCTTGGGTCTATCATTTTAAGCGTCATTTAAATCATGTGAACACTAACCTTTGGAGAATCATTGAAGAAGGTTTCTATCTGCATGACCAAAGCAACTTCACTCCTAGAGAAGCCGTGGATAATAAATTCAATGAGAATGCTCTCTTCATCATTCAAGAAGCTATCCCACCCAAAGACCTTCCTCATCTCCGGTCTTACTCCTTGGCCAAAGATGCTTGGCGCCAAGTGGTTTCCCTCTACCGGGGAAGTGCAAGCATTCAACGCTCCAACTATGAAGTGGTGCAAGATGAAGCCGATGAGTTTGCAATGAAAGAAGATGAAGAACCTTGTGAGCTCTATCGGAGGGTAACCAAACTCGCGGTCTCGCTCCGAGATCATGGAAGCAAGGACACAGATGACAATTGGATCAAGCGCAAATTCCTCAAGGCAATGATGCCCTACCACAAAGCCATGTCCTCCGTCATTCGTCAAAGGCCGGACTTCCACACCTTGTCCTCAAGTGATGTGTTGGATGAGTTCATTGCTATGAGCATCTTGGACAAGACCGCCGACAATGCGGTACTTCACTCTCAAAGAGTAAAGAAACCCAACCTTGCTCTAAAGGCCAAGGTTAGTATGGAGGAAGAGGACGAAGATGAAGAAGATGAGAGCAACCTCGAAGATACGAAGTATGCCTATCATGAACACATGGCCCTTGCTTCAAGGCAATTTTGGAGCAAGAAGAACTCAAGGCCCAACTTCAACAAGAACAATTCAAGTGGCACAAAGGGCAAGCAACGAGTGAGGACTTGTTTCAATTGTGGCAATGTAAGCCACTTTGTTGCGGAGTGCCCTTATGAGAAGAGGGAAGACAATGGTGGCAAGCTCATCCGAAAGGACAAGGCCAAGTCGTTCCCCAACAAGAGCAATTTCACCAAGAAGACTCCTCCCAAGGCATTGGTGGTACAAGAAGAGTACAATGAGGATGATGACGATGATGAAGATGGTGAGTCGGTTGCCATGTCCTCCGTTGACATTGCGACAACTCCATGGGTGTCTCTCTTCGACACACCCAATAAGAGCATCACCGCCAAGTGCCTCATGGCTAAAGCCACCAACAAGGTAACCCCCAACATCAAAACTACCATCATTAATCATCCTTCTTCGACGGATAGCATTGATGAACATGAGGGAAATAATGTGGAGGTGAATGAGTTTGAGGCCTTTATGGGTAAACTCAAGGGTAAATCCAAGAAGCACTTTGTTGCTCTCTTGGAACAACTTGGTGAAGCCAATGACATGATCGAGGCTCACGAAGATACCATCTCTAAGATGGAGGGGCATAGTCGTGACTATGCCGATGAGATTTCAGATCTTTCCAATGCTCTTGAGGAAGAGCGTGGTCTTCGTTTGGCTCTTGAGGAGTCTCACAACGATGATCATGCTAAATTAAAGAAAGATCTTGATCATGCACTTGTTGTTTCTCGTGTGCTAAACTCCGAGAAGGCAAAGCTTGGGGTTGATCTTGCTAGACTCAAAGAGGAGTTTGACATTCTCGACAAGGCTCACAAAGTCTTGAAGGGTGTTCATGCTACCCTCAAGGAGTCTCATGATCAACTCCAAGTGAAGCTAACCAAGGAGAAAGCCACTTTTCCTCGTATGGTGTTAATGGATAATGCAAATGCTACTAACTCTTGTTGTGAGCATGTGCATCTTATTGAGGATAATGTTAAGTTGAAGGAGCAACTTGAGAAATGCCTTGTGTCATGCATACAAGGTGAGAAGAACCTAAACGACCTTTTGAGAAATCAAAAGGGAGTTGTGGCCAAGGAGGGGATTGGGTTCGCGCCCAACCCCAAGAACAAGAAGAAGGATAACAAGTCCAAATGACCTCCTCCTCTCAAGCAAACGTTTGTGAAGGAGGGAGAGAGTGCTTCCAAGGAGAAGAAGAACAATGCGAAGGGTGGCGGTGTCAAACAGGGCAATGCCACCCCTCCCAACAAAGCCGGCGACTTTAATCCTTCTTATGTGTTATGTCGTGCTAGTGATGGGCATGTGTATGCCAAATTTGTTGGTTCTCCTCATGAGTACATTGAATGGTCTATTTGGGTTCCCAAGACCCTTGTTACTAACATCAAAGGACCCATTACAAAATTGGTACCTAAAACCAAGCATTGATCTCTTGTAGGTGTTTGCTTCCGGTGGGGGATCATGGTTGCTCGATAGTGGAGCTACAAATCATATGACCGGAATCAAGGACTTGGTGGTGGACGTGCACAAGATTCCATCTATGCCCACCAATGTCGAGTGGGGTGATGCCTCATCTTCTAAGGTATTGGGACTTGGCAAGGTTGTCATCTCTCATGATCTCACGATCGAGAAGGTCATGCTTGTTGAGTCCCTTGCATACAATTTACTTTCCATTCGTCAACTTGCAATCATGGGCTTTGCCAATTTCTTTGATATTGATACCGTGGCCCTCTTGTGGAGCAAGACTCTTAAAGTAGCCTTTGTTGGGCATGTTGAGAACGGCCTATATGTAATTAACTTTTCGGAGCGACCCACTAAGACCGCGACGTGCCTAATGGCTAAAGTTGATGTGGGATGGCTTTGGCATCGCCGTTTAGCCCATGTCAATATGAGATCTTTGCAAAGTCTTATCAAGGGGGACCATGTCCGTGGACTAACGAATGTTAGTTTTGCTAAAGATCGTGCTTGCAGTGCTTGTATCGAAGGAAAGCTTCATGAGAAGGATCACCCTCCCACGACTATCATTTACTCAAAGAGGCCTTTGGAGCTCCTTAACTTGGATCTCTTTGGGCCTCCATCCTTTGGTAGTCTTGGGGGTAGGAAGTATTGCTTGGTGATTGTGGATGACTACTCAAGATATACTTGGGTGTATTTCTTCAAGAGGAAGAGCGAGACCCAACAAACCGTCATTGACTTTGCAAATGAAGCACAACGTCAACACAATGCAAAGATCTTGACAATAAGAAGTGACAACGGCACCGAGTTCAAGAACTACACCTTGTATGAGTTTCTTAGTGATGAGGGGATCAAGCATCAACATTCCTCACCTTACACCCCTCAAAAAAAAGGGTGTTGTGGAGATGAAGAACCGAACGTTGATGGATGCGGCAAGGACCATGATGGCGGAGTTCACGTCTCCATACAACTTTTGGGCCGAAGCCATCAACACTGCGTGTCATGCATCCAATCGACTCTACCTCCGCAAGGGCTTGAACAAGACTCCATATGAGATACTCACTGGAAACAAGCCCAACCTTAAGTACTTTCGGGTGTTCGGGTGTAAGTGTTTCATTCTCAAGAAAGGTGTTCGGTTGTCTAAATTTGAGGCTAGAGCTTATGAGGGCATATTTGTTGGTTATGCTACAAACTCTCATGCTTACCGTGTCCTCAATAAATCCACGGGACTTATTGAGGAGACGTGTAATGTGGAGTTTGATGAGAACAACGGCTCCCAAGTGGAGCAAAGTGGCACTTATGATGTAGGTGATGAAATTCCTCCTCAAGCCATAAGAAGAATGGGTGTTGGTTTTATCCTACCCATTGAGGAACCCCTTGTGGCCGAAGGAGAAGGACAACACTCCACTCAAGTGGACATCACCAACCCAAGGCCCACACGCTTCCGAAGAACCAAGGGCAAGATCATGCTCAAGACGGTGTTGACACACCAAGTGATGCCCAAGGTCAAGTTCTCTCCTCCGAGCAAGTTCAAGTTCAAGAACAAGCTCAAGACGTCGCTCAAGATGATCAAGTGACCGCTCCTCAACTCACCACCGAGGAGGAATTGGAGCGTCGTGCCGCCAAGATTGCTTCCAAGCTCTCCACCAAGGGTCATCTCATGAAGAATGTACTTGGAAGCATTCAAAAGGGGGTAAGCACTCGTAGACAATTGGCAAACTATTGTGAACATCACGCGTTTGTCTCTTGTGTTGAACCCCAAAAGGTATATGAAGCACTCGAAGATCCGGATTGGCTTAATGCCATGCATGAAGAACTCAACAACTTCGAGTACAACAAGGTGCGGAGATTGGTGCCAAGGCCAACAGGGAACCACAATGTCATTGGAACCAAGTGGATATTTAAGAACAAGCAAGATGCTCATGGGACCATCATTCGCAACAAGGCAAGATTGGTGGCACAAGGCTACTCCCAAGTCGAGGGTATCGACTACGGTGAAACCTTTGCTCCCGTTGCTCGCCTTGAATCCATTCGTTTGTTGATTGCTTATGCTTCTCATCACAACTTTAAGTTGCAATAAATGGATGTGAAGAGTGCTTTTCTTAATGGTCCTATTAATGAGTTGGTCTATGTCAAGCAACCCCCTGGGTTCGAGGATCCCTACTTTCCCGATCATGTGTATCAACTCGATAAGGCACTCTATGGGCTTAAACAAGCCCCACATGCGTGGTATGACCACCTTACCGAGTTGTTACAAGATCATGGGTTTGAAGTTGGGCTAATCGACCCCACTCTTTTTACTAAGAAGGTCAAAGGGGAGTTGTTTGTATGCCAACTATATGTTGATGACATTATCTTTGGTTCCCCTAACAAAGCTTTCAATGAGGAATTCGCCGCTCTCATGACCTCAAAGTTCAAGATGTCTTCCATGGGAGAGTTGAAGTTCTTTCTAGGGTTCGAAGTGAAGCAAAGAAGAGAAGGAACCTTCATCAACCAAGCCAAATACACTCAAGACATGCTCAAGAGATTCAAGCTAAGTGATGTCAAGCCGGATTCCACTCCAATGCCCACCAAGTGCCAACTTGACATAGATCCCAATGGTAAAGCAGTGGATCAAAAGGTATATCGCTCCATGATTGGATCCTTGCTTTAACTTTGTGCATCTAGACCGGATATCATGTTGAGTGTGGGAATTTGTGCATGGTTTCAAGCTGCACCTAAGGAAAGTCACTATGTGGCAGTCAAGCGAATCTTTCGATATTTGGCTCATACCCCAAACTTTGGCTTATGGTACCCAAGAGGAGCAAACTTCAAGCTTGTAGGGTATTCAGACTCCGATTGGGCAGGAGACAAAGTGGATAGGAAGTCCACTTCCGGAGGGTGCCAATTCCTTGGTTGCTCTTTGGTGAGTTGGTCTTCCAAAAAGCAAAGTTGTGTGTCTCTCTCGTCCACCGAAGCGGAGTATGTAGCAGCCGGTAGTGGTTGTGCACAACTCTTATGGATGAGGCAAACTTTAAAGGATTACGGTGTCATTTGTGACAAAGTGCCTCTTTGGTGTGACAATGAAAGTGCCATCAAGATTTCTCTCAACCCGGTGCAACACTTCAAGATGAAGCATATTGAGATTCGGTATCACTTCATCCGGGATCACATTAGGCGAGGGGAGATCGAGCTCAACTACGTCAACACTCATGATAACCTTGCAGATATTTTCACGAAGCCGTTGGATGAAGCAAGATTTCGTGAGTTAAGGCATTAGCTAAATATCATTGATTCGAGCAATGTTGCTTGAACCCTTGCACACCCCACCATACTCAACTTGTTGTCTTGTTTAGATGTAGGCATGGACATAGGGGGAGTGTTGTTCTCTCAATGAACTCTCCCTCCCTCCATTATGCATAAATTGATCAAATCTTTCACATTAGCCATTTTTATGGTACTTGTGCTTGAAAGACGAGTTTTGGTCATGGGCCCAAGGATAATTCTTCGCGGTTCCATACCAATTGACTCAAACATAGGTGGCTCCGGCCACCGCCCTCTCTTTGGAGAGGTTGTGTCTCATGGTCGTCTCTTGTTGTCGTTTTGCCCCTTCTTCCCTTCGTGTTTGAGCTTGTTGTGAGGTGTCTTGTTCGTTTGAAATTTCCTTGCGAAGACCTCTCTTTTCTTGTGTTTGGAAATGGCTTCTTCTTGAGCTCACGGTACTACCGCGGCTTGCCACAGTACTACCGTGCTTGGAGAGTACGGTACTACCGGCCCAGCGTGGTACTACCGCCTGGGAGAGCGGTACTACCGCTTTGGTGTGGTTCTTACGCCCAAGCGGTACTACCGCGATGATACGCGGTACTACCGCGTTGTCGGAGGTGCGTGGGGACAAGGACGGGAGCAGGGGGTTCTAACTCCCCCATACCCATTCGTCAGTTTTCTCCACTTCGTCTCTCTCTCTCTCGCTCAGGAACGGGGCCGGAGTCCCTCGTCGGATCTCCGTCTCCTGCTGCTCTCCTTGGATTCCAACCGGTGGGATCGTTCCCCACCACTTCCTCTTGCCATGGACCAAGGTTTTTCCCCAAATCCCTCTCTTTCTAGTTGGTTCTCTTGTCTCTAGGTTTTTGGGGAGATGCTTGTGTTCTTGAGATTTTAGGCCAAGTCAATGCAAGAAAAGGGTGTAGGAGAGTAGTGTTGCGTAGAAATTACTTGATTTATTGTCTCGTGGTAGATTTGATCAACCGTAGTTCCGCCGTGGTTTCGCGCGTCTTCTCAGATTCAAAAGTAGGTTCGGATTTGACGCGGTGCGGTACTACCGTGCTTCTGGTGCGGTACTACCGTGCTTCTGGTGCGGTACTACCGCTTGTCCGGTACTACCGCCCGTTCGGTGCGGTACTACCGCACGTTCTGTGGCACTAAGGTCTTACTACCGCGACCAGGAGCAGTACTAAAATTTTAGTACCGCACGACCAGGCGGCACTACCGTTGTTGTCCCATCTTCCTCATGGCAGTTATTCCGTATGCTTTCTATCTGTTTCCCTTGCTTTGCCGTGGTCTTTGCATTAATTCTTCTCGCTCTTTGTGTGTGCTTTCTCTTGTGTCTTAGGTGGTGGCTCTCGCCGTTCCAATCCCAGTCGTGACACTGGCTCCAAGCGACTGCGCAATCCTCAAGATGAAGCACCAGAGGGCTCCAGTGCCCCCAAGCGCAATGTCAAGACCACTACTAGCAAGCAAAAGGAACCTGCTAAGGGCATGGACGAGATTCCCCTCACTGAGTACATCGAACGCCGGAAGATCAACCCTTATGTGAATTCTCGTGCTACCCTCAGAGACACTGAGTTTTTTTTGGACCAAGCAGCAGGCTCTCATTTATCTGGATGTAATCAAGAACAAGCAAAACACCTACGTGGATGTCAAGTGGATAGACATGAATCACTTGAGGAAGGACAAGTTTCGTGACTACTTTGGAGAAGCTCTGGATTTGGTGGAGCAGTTCGGTATTGAACATGTGATCTCTTTCCACCTTGACTATGACCCTGAGCTTATCTGTCAGTTCTTTACCTCAGTTCACTTTCACCCCGGGGATGAGCGGAGGATGACCTGGATGACCAATGGCCGTCAGTTGTCTGCTACCTGGAAGGAGTTCATGGATCTGCTCCACGTTCCTGATGACGGGCTCCACACACTCGTTGGTGTTCGCCCCCACGCCAATTCTAAGTCTGCTAGCAAGAACAAGCTTCAGCCATTCTATGTTGAGAAGGTGCTTCCCAGTGGCAAGTCGACTTGGGTGCTGAACTCTTTTCTGGATATCATGCATCGCATCTTCCGCAACACTCTGTTCCCTCGCATTGGCGACAAGGACAAGGTTCATTCCTATCTGGTGGACATGATGCTCCTATGCAAGGAGGCTCGTACGTCTCAGACTCAACCACTTGATGTCTCACACATCATGTGGTGTGAGCTTTGGTTTTGTAGTGTACACCCGCAAGGTACCTATCTATGGACCATACCTGTTTCTGTTGATCTCCACGACTTGGGAGAAGTTGTACCCTGGTGATGAGTTCCTTGCTCCAGACTGGATTCGGCATGAGTCCATCAGTCTCCGCGTTAAGCCCAACTGGGACAACACTACTACTCGAGCTGAGGCATCTGCTGCTAGGAGGGGTGTTGATGAGGAGGAGGCTCAAGCAGAGGATGTTGCTGAGGACCGTGCTGCTAGGTCTTCCCAACCTTCCTCTAAGCCCTCGTGGGCCAAGAAGCTGAAGGACAAGATGAAGACTCTTTTCTGCATGCAAGCAAAGGGGCAGTACATGACTCATGTGGCACCCAAGGAGAGTCGCCGCCGCGACAAGAAGGTTATGAGGCTCTTTTGAGAGGACGTCTCTGGCGGTTCTGAGGATGCCATCACGCCAGAGTCTGAATGGATGGCGAAGCAAAGCTTCAAGTGGACTAGTTCTGAGGAGGACATTGAGGAGACCGTCCCCGCCGCCGAGTCTGACACAAAGCATGAGGAGCGTTGGGATGATTTCTCTGCCTGAGCCACCCCTTGTGTGTAGGTGTCCTCTCTGCCTTTTTGGCGTCTCGATGCCAAAGGGGGAGAGAGTGTAGGGATTTGCGTGCTTGCGAGTCGTGTCATGTTTAGTGTTTGGTTTGTCGTTTGGACCTCGTTTGATTTGGTTTGGTTTGCGTCTTTGAGACTTATCCTTCATATGGTGTAAGACATATGCACTCTATTCTATCTTAGTGAGCTTATGGTTGTGCTACTTATGTTATGCTCATATTTGCTATCTTGTCTAGTGTTAGCCTTACTTTTGCAAGATGTGCCTTGTCTCTATAATATAGGGTGAGCTTTGATCTTAGTATGTGTGTCGTGCAGTCCAAAGCACCCATCTAGTTGGCACACATCTAGGGGGAGCCCGTCTATATTCTAGAGAGGAGGGGTTTGCGTTTGCTTAATATTATTTCCTTTGTGCAAATCTCGTATTGTCATCAATCCACCAAAAAGGGGGAGATTGTAAGGGCATATTTATCCCTAAGGTGTTTTGGTGATTGATGACAATGCTTTTGCGGACTAATCGTGTGCCTTGAGTTTCCTAGACGTTTCATCGCTAGGCACAAGACGGTTTGGTGCCCCTCGAAGACTATTGAAGACGGCGTTTTTTCTACGTTTCTTTTTGGTGGATTTGAGTCGTAGGAAAGCCGTACTATTAAGAGGGGGTCCGCGTCGGAAAGGTTTGGGTGGAATCATCACGTACACGTTTTCTTCCTTGTCCCTTCCTTTCCCCTACACTTTGGAGCATCCTCCGTTTATCCTCTTTACCTTGTCCTGGCTGCTGTTGATGGGCTTGCGGTAGTACTGCTCCTTCTTGAGCGGTAGTACCGCAGGCACCCGCGGTAGTACCGCAGGTGCCCACGGTAGTACCGCTCCTCTGGAGCCGTAGTACCGTGGCCCCCAGGCCAAGTACCGCTCCTTCGCGGTAGTAGGGGCGGATGTAATTTTTTACATCCGCGCCACCGCGGTAGTACCGCATCCCTTGCGTGGTAGTACCGTGCGCGGCCTGGCTCAGCTGCCAGGCGGTAGTACCGCTCCTCTGCGGTAGTACTACATCAGATTTTTGCTTCGTCCGTTTTCCAGCAGAAGTAGGCATGGATGTATTTTTATCCGCGCTCTTCCAAGGCTAGGGGTTTCCATCCTTGCGGTAGTACCGCAAGGGGGAGCGGTAGTACCACGCCTGCGGCAGTACCGTCCTCAGCCCTTGTGCTTCAGGTCTGCCCTAGTTGCTGCTGCGGTAGTACCGCGGTTCCTCACGGTAGTACCGCATGGCCTTGCGGTAGTACCGCTTGTCAGGAGCGGAAATACCGCATGGCCTTGCGATAGTACCGCTTGTCTGGGGTGGTAGTACCGCTAGTCGCGGGCTGGTAGGTGGATAACGGTTGGATTTTTGTCCTAACCTATAAAAGGGGTGTCTTCTTCCTCTAGTCGACTATCTCTTCCAACCCTAAGCTCCATTGTTGCTCCAAGCTCCTTTTTCGCCCGATCTCACTCCCTAGCCAATCAAACTTGTTTATTTGCTCGGGAGTGGTTGAGAAGGCCCCGATCTACACTTCCACCAAGGGAAATTTGATTCCCCCACTAATCCCTTGCGGATCTTGTTACTCTTGGGTGTTTGAGCACCCTAGACGGTTGAGGTCACCGCGGAGCCATAGTCCATTGTGGTGAAGCTTCATGGTGTCGTTGGGAGCCTCCAATTGAGTTGTGGAGTTTGCCCCAACCTTGTTTGTAAAGGTTGGGTCGCCGCCTCCAAGGGCACCAATAGTGGAATCACGGCATCTCGCATTGTGTGAGGGCGTGAGGAGAATACGGTGGCCCTAGTGGCTTCTTGGGGAGCATTGTGCCTCCACACTGCTCCAACGGAGACGTACTTCCCCTCAAAGGGAAGGAACTTCGGTAACACATCCTCGTCTCCACTGGCTCCACTGGCTCCACTCTTGGTTATCTCATGCCTTTACTTGTGCAAGCTTATTTGTGATATATCTCTTGCTTGCTTGTGTACTTATCTTTGTTGCATCATATAGGTTGCTCACTTAGTTGCATTTCTAGACAACCTACTTTGATGCGAAGTTTAAATTGTTAAAGAAAAGCTAAAAATTGTTAGTTACCTATTCACCCCCCTCTCTAGTCAACTATATCGATCCTTTCAACACCCCTTTGAAGAAACGCCGCAGCTGGCGCCCTCGGAGCCCCCAGGAGGAAGTTAACAGAGAGGTCCTTTACCTGATGGGCCGGATAAAAATGCTGGCCAAATCAGGATTGACAATAATTGAGGTTATGTCAATATGTATAATGTGGGGGGTGCAGCCACTTCAATATAGGGGACAACCCATGTGGCACTTTAATGGAGAATACGATGCCACCCGCTGCGGTCGTAAGGGTCCGGACTCCGTCTCTGCTCTAGCGAAAATATTGTCCGATTTATATAAAGGAGAGGAAGAGGAGTTCATCCACATTAAGCCTCGGGATGGATTCTCCATGTACAACCCCCCAAACTGGGTGAGCCGCTACTCTCTACTCCAGACCTTCCCGCATTCTTCGTCATAAGTATTTACCTTGCTATTTCATAGCAGGAACTGCGAAAAGCTGTGAGGGAGGTCCACGGCCCGCCTCCACAACCAGAGGACCCTGACCGGGCCCTCGACCCCGGACTTGAAGAAGATCTGGACACATTTGTGGAGCTCATCGACAGGACGTTCTATCAGTTAAGCTGCAATGGTGCCTTGGTGGCCATCATAGTCGATTATCCTGGACGGCTCCCTGCATCGCATGTAAGTAAAACCGGAGTCCCAACTTCCGAGAAGGATCCCTTTTTTCCGCACTTCACCTACCGCACACATATGGTGTCTTACAGGGAAGGCCCTCGGGACACCATGCCGAACCCGCAGTGACTCACCAACAAGGGGCACCGAAGCCGGGTAGGCTTAAAAGGAAGGTGGTCAGGACTGAGACGCCGTCGCAGAGGTATGGAAAAGAACCCCACACCATGGTTGTTGTCTTTTAAAACATAATAACGTCCATGGTTCCTGGCAGGAAAAATGCTCGCCAGACCATATCTGGAGAGCCTGCTGGCCAAGCCTCCACCAGCCGGGCTCCAAAGCCGGACTTAGAGGCAGACGCTAACGTGGGGCCAACACCGGACGTTCCTACTACAGAGGATGCGGATAGGCTATCCGCTACGAATTCCAAAGTGGAGAGTGCCATGAATCACAGGCGTCGCCGGGCCATACTCTGCGACGCTTGTTTCTCTTAAGAGGCGTTCGATGCCTTCAACTCAGGAGACGCGTACATCCGAGCTGCTCAAAATGGTCTTGCCCGCGCCACGGACTAGTATGTAAAGGATATACGGGTAAGAAAATCTAATAATTATGTATATCAATAGCCCCTGAGACTTGAAACAGTTGGCACAACTGATTTAAGGATCATTGTTTGTGTAGGTTCTTACGGAGAAGAATACCCACTTGTCTCAAGAGCTTGAGGAGTGCAAAGCCCAGCTACGGGCCGCAGTTGCCGCAATGAAGGAGTCCGAAAAGGCCCCATCTGGTAACACTTGTTTCTATGACATGTACCAGTTAGTATTCGGCATGCATGCAAATCTAACAATAGATTCTGCAGATGATCCCGGAGTGAATCCGGAGGTCGTGCGAGGGGATGAGCAACATGCTCAACAACAGCTAAAGGCTGGCGAGCGCGTGCTTACGCAGGTTCGGCGGGAGAAAAAGATCTCCAAGATGCCAATACCCGGCTGGGCGTTGAACTGAAAGATGTTCGGGCCCAGCTTGCTAACTCCGTAAAGTATAATAAGAGGCTTCAACGCGGCATTTTTAGTAAGTGCTTGAGCGAACTTTTATAGAGTTTGGCGAAGAAACTGGCTAACAGAGTTATATCTGTAGGTATGCTAACGGGTCGTCCCGTAGAGGAGATGCCCGGGTCTGTGGGTGATCTTCTGCCAGAGCTCTCACAACTGCACGAACAAGTTCGGCAGGTGATGCAGGGCATTGCCCAAGCCTTGTGGCCATCCGCCTCCCTGCCAGGACGCATGGGGGAGCTTGTAGAGATGCTCAAGGGAGTGCGGCGGCGCTTCCGATTATGGAAGATATCAGTCTGCCGACAAGGTGCAAGGGAAGCCTGGGCCATGGTGAAGACGTGATATACCAAGGCTGACCCGAACCACATGGCCGAGGTCGGACCTGTGGGGTCTGATGGGAAAGAGATCCCCGTCAGTTTGGTGTATGACCAGGTGAAATTAGCCGCAAAGTATTCCCAACAGGATTGTAGGCTAGACAACCTGTTGGATGGTATAGAAGAAGAATTTAGTCAGTCTAAGTGACTTTGTACTTCAAGTGACATATATTGTCCCTAGCCGGATTGTAAATCATTTGTCATGGCGGACCTTTTCGCTTCGACCTCCGGACCCGACAGTCCGGAGTGTATCCGAGTACCTGCTCAGTTATGTAAAAACCGGGGTATGCGTGGAAACCAGGCGTAGGGGTCATAAGTGTTTGAACAGACAAGTACCCAACTAGCTATGTTATATTACATGGATAGTAAGAAACATATTCCAGGGAGAATAGTTCCGTTAAGGGTTCCTATCCCTGGGTACGCGTGCATTAATGTGCATGTCCGAACTGCGAAAAGAGACGCAGGATATAAACATCTGGGGGCATGAATTACAATAAATAAAAGTCATCTTTTGTTCACTGACCGAATATTCCCTTAAGAACGCTAGCTTTCGGCTTCACCCAGTCTGAGGTACACATTCGGCTGACCCGGCAGGAACAATCACAGAGGTGCTCCCCTTATGCCCTAGCCAAATTAACGGGAACGTAGGGCATAAACACAAGAGCCAGGCAACCCAGCTAGGCCAAAACTTAAGTCATATCGATGCATATAATGGTGAAGAAAAGGTACATGTGGAAAAGTAACACTTGTGTGGGGGGCATAAAGCCCGAAACATAGTTATATTAAGCTTCTGTATAGGAAGCCCCCAGGTATAATGAGCACGCCTAGCGTGTCAAGATTGTGTAGTCAAGACACGTTTTAACCTTTTAAGGCCATGAAGAAAAAGGGAAGAAAGAAAGAAATAAAAGACAAATAACGGATATATAAAAAATTGATGGAGGTAAGGAGATGAACACAGAGTCCGGCGCTAGGCGTAGAACCTTCGGAGTCTGGCTGCGTTCCATGGGTTTGGCTCGAGTCGAGTGTCCGATGCATCCCGCAGACGGTACGCTCCACCGGTCAGAACTTTGTCAATAACAAAGGGACCTTCCCATTTGGGCTTGAGCTTGTTCTTTTTCTTCTCCGGTAGGCGTAGAACGAGTTTGCCAACGTTATAAGTTTTGGCCCGTACTTCTCTGCTTTGATACCGCCGAGCCTATTGCTGATAGAATGCGGAGCGGGCTCTTGCCACGTCACGCTCCTCCTCCAGGGCATCCAAATTGTCCTGTCGATCAAGCTCGGCTTCTTTCTCTTCGTACATACGCACTCGAGGTGAGTCATGAATGATGTCGCAGGGCAGTACCACCTCTGCGCCGTACACCATAAAGAACGGTGTGTATCCAGTAGTGCTATTCGGCATGGTCCGCAGCCCCCATAGTATGGAGTCAAGCTCCTCCACCCAGTGCGTATATGATTCCTTCAAGGATCGCACTAATCTGGGTTTAATGCCGCTCATGATAAGACCATTTGCTCGCTCGACTTGACCGTTAGTTTGCGGGTGATAGACAGAGGCATAATTGAGCTTAATGCCCATGTTGCTGCACCAAGTTTTTACATCGAAGGCTGTAAAGTTCGAGCCGTTATTGGTGATGATGCTGTGGGGGATGCCGTAACGGTGTACAACCCCGGATATGAAGTCTATCACTGGTCCGGACTCGGCCGTTTTAACTGGTTTGGCTTCTATCCATTTGGTGAATTTATCCACCATGACCAATATGTATTTTTTTCTTATGGCTTCCCCCTTTAAGGGGTCCGACCATATCAAGCCCCCAGACGGCAAAGGGCCAAGTAATGGGGATTGTTTGGAGAGCGGTAGGTGGCATATGGCTTTGGCTTGCAAAAAGCTGGCAACCGACGCAATGTTGAACGAGGTCCTGTGCGTTTGCTCGGGCCGTCGGCCAGTAAAAACCTGTACGGAAGGCCTTGCTTACAAGGGCCCGAGCTGCGGCGTGGTGGCCGCCAAGTCCAGCATGAATTTATGCCAAAAGTTGTCGTCCTTCCTCTTCGAAGATGCACCTTTGAAGTACTCCGGTAGCGCTTTTCTTATAAAGCTCTCCCTCGTGGACCTTGTAGGCTTTAGACCGCCGCACAATGCAACGTGCCTCGTTTGGGTCATCAGGGAGTTCTTGCCTAGTTAGGTAAGCCAAGAAGGGTTCTATCCACGGGGCGATGACAGCCATAATCACGTGGGCCGAAGGTGTTATTTCGGTGGCAGAGCCTCCGATTACGTCAAAGTGTTCGGGGTCTGGTGTTGTGGCCGGATCTGGACTGTTATTGCCGGTCTCCCCATCCCACACCACGGATGGCTTAAACAGCCTTTCCAAGAAGATATTAGGTGGGACAGGGTCGCGCTTAGCGCCGATGCGGGCGAGGATCTCCGCCGCTTGATTGTTTTCTCGGACCACATGGTGGAATTCGAGGCCCTCGAACCGAGCTGACATTTTGAGGACGGCGTTGTGGTAAGCCGCCATTTTTGGGTCCTTCGCGTAAAAGTCCCCATTTATTTGAGATATTGCAAGGTTCAAATCCCCCCGCACCTCTAGGCGTTGGATGCCCATGGAGACTGCCATCCGGAGACCATGTAGCAGGGCCTCATATTCTGCTGCATTGTTGGAGTCTGTGTATAATATTTGGAGTACGTATTGGACTGTATCTCCGGTGGGGGATGTCAGGACGACGCCTGCCCCCAGACCAGCCAGCATCTTAGAGCCGTCAAAGTGCATGATCCAATTGGAGTACGCGTCGTACTCTTTAGGGAGTTCGGCTTCCGTCCATTCGGCGACGAAATCAGCCAGTACTTGTGACTTAATGGCTCGCCGTGGTTTGTATGTTATGTCGAACGGGAGGAGCTCGATAGCCCATTTAGCAATCCGGTCCGTGGCATCGCGGTTATTTATTATGTCGTTAAGTGGTACTTCGGAGGCCACCGTAATTGAACACTCTTGAAAGTAGTGTCGTAGTTTCCGGGATGCCATGAAGACCGTGTATGCTATCTTTTGATAATGTGGGTACCGTGATTTGCATGGAGTGAGGACGGTGGATACGTAGTATACCGGCTTTTGAAGCGGGAACTTATTTCCGTCCGTCTCTCGTTCGACGACGAGCACTGCGCTTACAACTTGGTGTGTTGCCGCTATATATAACAACATTGGTTCGCCGACATTTGGTGCGGCCAAGATTGGGTTGGTGGCCAATACGGCCTTTATTTCTTCCAATCCGGCCGTGGCCGCATCTGTCCACTCGAAGTGTTCGGTGCGTCGAAGAAGGCGATAAAGAGGTAGTGCCTTTTCTCCTAATCGGGAGATAAAGCGTCTTAAGGCAGCCACACATCCAGTTAACTTCTGGATTTGCTTGAGGTCTATTGGGATAGCCAACTGTGACAAAGCTCGGATTTTAGCCGGATTTTCTTCAATTCCTCTATTGGAGACGATGAAGCCCAAGAGCTTTCCGGCGGGTACGCCGAAAACGCATTTTTCCAGATTGAGCTTGATGTCATATGTTCGGAGATTATCGAACGTGAGCCTCAAGTCGTCTATTAAGGATTCGACGTGTCTTGTTTTGATGACCACATCGTCTATGTATGCCTCCACTATTTTGCTGATTTGTGTTTCTGGGAATGTCTGAATCATGCGTTGATAGGTTGCACCGGCGTTTTTGAGCCCGAAAGGCATGGTGTTAAAACAGAAGGGGCCATATGGAGTGATGAATGCCGTTGCGGTCTGATCGGGCTCCGCCATCTTAATTTGATGGTATCCAGAGTATGCGTCGAGGAAGCACAATGAGTCGTGTCCTGCGGTAGCGTTGATAATTTGATCGATGCGGGGGAGGGGGAAGGGATCCTTGGGGCAAGCCTTGTTAAGGTCCTTGAAATCGACACATAGGCGCCAGGATTTGTCCTTCTTCGGTACCATCACCAGGTTTGCTAGCCAGTCTGGATGTTTTATTTCTCTAATGAATCCGGCCTCGAGTAACTTGGCTAGCTCTTCTCCCATGGCTTGTTGCTTAGGCTCAGAGAAACGCCGAAGAGTCTGCTTGACCGGCTTGAACCCCTTTAGAATGTTAAGGCTATGCTCGGCCAGCCTGCGTGGGATTCCTGGCATGTCTGAAGGATGCCAGGCGAAGATGTCCCAATTCTCGCGCAAGAACTCCCGCAGTGCGGCGTCTGTTGTGGGTGATACGTCTCCAACGTATGTATAATTTTTTATTGTTCCATGCTATTATATTATTTGTTTTGGAAGTTTATGGGCTTTATTATGCACTTCTATATTATTTTTGGGACTAACCTATTAACCTAGAGCCCAGTGCCAGTTTTTGTTTTTTCCTTGTTTTAGAGTATCGCAAAAAAGGAAAATCAAACGGAATCCAATTGACCTGAAACTTCACGGAACTTATTTTTGGACCAGAAGAAGCCCACAGAGTATCGGAGTTGGACCAGGAGAGTCCCGGGCTGCCCACGAGGGTGGGGGCGCGCCCCCTGCCTCGTGGACAGCCCGGAGGTCCACCGACGTACTTCTTCCTCCCATATATACCCATATACCCTAAAAACTTCGGGGAGCAGAATAGATCGGGAGTTCCGCCGCTAGAAGCCTCCATAGCCACCGAAAACCAATCTAGACCCGTTCCGGCACCCTGCCGGAGGGGGGAATCCTTCTCCGGTGGCCATCTTCATCATCCCGGCGCTCTCCATGAGGAGGAGGGAGTAGTTCTCCCTCGGGGCTGAGGGTATGTACCAATAGCTATGTGTTTGATCTCTCTCTCTCGTGTTCTTGAGGTGGTACGATCTTGATGTATCGCGAGCTTTGCTATTATAGTTGGACCTTATGATGTTTCTCCCCCTCTACTCTCTTGTAATGGATTGAGTTTTCCCTTTGAATTTATCTTATCGGATTGAGTCTTTAAGGATTTGAGAACACTTGATGTATGTCTTGCGTGGGATAACCGTGGTGACAATGGGTTATTCTATTGATTCACTTGATGTATGTTTTGGTGATCAACTTGCGGGTTCCGCCCATGAGCCTATGCATAGGGGTTGGCACACGTTTTCATCTTGACTCTCCGGTAGAAACTTTGGGGCACTCTTTGAAGTACTTTGTGTTGGTTTGAATAGATGAATCTGAGATTGTGTGATGCATATTGTATAATCATACCCGTGGAAACTTGAGGTGACATTGGAGTATCTAGGTGACATTAGGGTTTTGATTGATTTGTGTCTTAAGGTGTTATTCTAGTACGAACTCTAGGATAGATTCAATGGAAAGAATAGCTTCAGATTACAAAAACATATATCTACCATCCATATTGCACTTGTATCACCATCTCTTCGCCGAACTAGTGGACCTATACAATTTACCATTGTATTGGGTGTGTTGGGGACACAAGAGACTCTCTGTTATTTGGTTGCAGGGTTGTTTGAGAGAGACCATCTTCATCCTACGCCTCCCATGGATTGATAAACCTTAGGGCATCCACTTGAGGGAAATTTGCTACTGTCCTACAAACCTCTGCACTTGGAGGCCCAACAACGTCTACAAGAAGAAGGTTGTGTAGTAGACATCAAGCTCTTTTCTGGCGCCGTTGCCGGGGAGGTGAGTGCTTGAAGGTATATCTTTAGATCTTGCAATCGAATCTTTTTGTTTCTTGTTTTAGCACTAGTTTAGTTTATAAAAGAAAACTACAAAAAAATGGAATTGAGTTTGCCTCATACTCTTCATCTTTTTAATATCTTTCGTGAGTATGATGGAAAGGAAAATTGTGCCAACGTGTTAGAAGAAGAATGCATTAAAATGTTTGGCACTAAATCTTTGGATGACGATCATGATTGGAATGTTGTTAGTATGAATTCCTTGACTATCTATTATGCTAATGATATGCAAAGCCACAAGCTTGGGGAAGCTATGTTTGATAAAGATGATATTTTTAGTCTCCCAAGTTTTGATATGCAAATTTATTATGATGATAGCATGCCTCCTACTTATGATGATTATATTGATGAAGGTGGATTTGGAGAGGTCATTACTTTATTTTGTGATGAATCCACTATTTCGGAAGAGGTTCCAATTTCTTATGAGAACAAAGTTGCTATCTATGATGATTATTGTGATGACTTGTATGCCATAAAGAATAATGATATCCATGAAACTTGTCATCATGATTTTAGTTTTCAATTGGATTATGCCTCACATGATAATTATTTTGTTGAGTTTGCTCTCACCACTACAAAAAATACACTTCCGTGATGATACGTGTTTGTCATAGTAGGTCGCTTTTTGTCATGCATGTACATCCATGACAAATTTATGATAGAATCAAGATAGTCATACCTGTGCTGTCGTAGAAGTGTTCCATGACATTACCAAAATTATCATCACGGAAGTGTCCACTTCCATGACGATAAATCGTGTGTCACAAAAGTTCTTTCGTCAAGGGTGACCGACACGTGGCATCCACCGTAACGGAACACCGTTACTATCGGGTCGGGTTTTGGATCCGATAACCCGTTAATAGCCCCGACCAATGGGGATTTTCCACGTGTAAAATCATCATTGGCTAGAGGAAACACGTGTCGGCTCATCATTGGGACAGATGTCATCCACTCATTGGACAGGAGGCGCCTATGATAGGTCGACACATGGCATGGCCCAACAGTGGCCCATTCCGGTGAAAAAGGTCGGCCCAGTAAAAATTAGCAGGTCGGCCCATATAAGGCCTACTTGTGTCAAGTCCATTTAAGCCCATGGCCCATACGAGATGTGTCAATTCGGCCCGTTAAAGATTTGACACCATTGCAGCCCATCGTCAGTTCGAGCCCGTTAACAACCCGTTATATATTTGGGCTCAATATCGGCCCGATGAGATTTCGGCCTGTTAACGGCCCATTTAATGGATGGGCCAATTTTCAGGATGTACATCTTTCGGCCTTTTAGCGACCCATTTAAATGTTGGGCTAATTTCCGGCCCGGTGTGTCTTTCAGCCTGTTGGCGGCCCATAAATCTGATGGGCCATTTGTAGTCGGACCTGAGTTTCGGCCTTTTAGCGGCCCATTTAAGTGTTGGGCCAATTTCTGGCCCGGTGTCACTTTCAGCCTGTTGACGGCCCATAAATCAGTTGGGCCAATTGTAGTCGGACATGAGTTTTGGCCTTTTAGCGACCCATTTAAGTGTTGGGCCAATTCCCGGCCCTGTGTGCCTTTCGGCCTGTTAACGGACCATAAATGAGTTGGGCCACTTATAGTCGGACCTTAGTTTTAGCCTCTTAACGGCCCATGCCCTTCATGGTCCGATACCAGCCCGGTTTCTCTTTCGGCCTGCTAAAGGCCCACAACACAGTTGGGCCGTTTACAATACGACCTGACTTTCGGCCTCTTAGCGGCCCATGCTCTTCATGGTCCAATACAAGCCCGCTGTCTCTTTCGGCGTGCTAAAGGCCTACAGTATAGTTGGGACATATGTAGCCCAAACTTAGTAACGGCCTGTTAATGGCCCGTGAAATAAATTGGGGCCACCTGTTGCCCGCTTCGATGTCGGCCTGTTAACGACCCGGGAGGTAAGAGGGCCGACCATTAACTTTCAGCCTATTAACGGCCCATTAACTTAATGGGCCCACTAAAGTCCGTTCATGTCTTTAGGCCAAATTAGATAATTTGAGCCCATTACGATGAGCAAAGGTACGACATACAGGGAATAACGTTGCACATCCAGAATATATTACATGAAATTACATCCACTGGGCAATCAAAGATTGATGCTAGTGCAAATAAATGAGCAGAACATAACCATCTACAACGTCACAATCTGCAACCTCAGCACAGATGACGCCCATAAGCATGTGGGCAAGTTCTTGCTGCTTTGCCACACTGTCTCTGAAAACATTGATCAGTTGTTGTGTCGCACGACTCTGCACCTCTGATTCATCCACCATTTCCATCATTGCTTCATCCATTAATTGGTTCACAAACATACATTTATTCCGTCGCATTCAAGACAGAGGATACTGAACAGATTCAGATGGCGATTTTGGCAGGCTTGTATTATTGATAGTGGAGAGTGTCTTGAGCACTGCATCATAACATAAATTAGGACGGGAACCAAACAGATTAATCATGAGTTATTGCCATATTACCTGGCCTAGATTTACTGGAAAGAAACAATGGGGTTGCCTTGCTGTTTTCAGAGTTTGTCTTCTTATATTCAGCAGCCTGCACAAAATTAACACACTAGCATTGCTATCATTGGCCAAGTCAGATAATAGGAAAGCAACATTGACACAACGAACGTTTGGGCAACTAGCCTACACCAAATTAACACAATATGGCACAGCTATCATCAGCCAGGTAAGGTAATACAAAAGCAACATTGACACAATGAATGAATGGGCAACCAGAGAAGCACTACAATTCAGTAATGTGCGTGATATGAGATAGCACATTCATGCAGCTCAGTACGCAAAACTACCAGGCAGTTTTCCTTACAAAAATCAACATTGGCGCCTTTAACATTTTGCTACAACTAATTTTAGATCAGATAAAGGTTAGATTCAGGCCGATTAACAAAATACATGCTGATCTAAAAATATAGTGATATACAATAGGTACTTACATTAGCACTGGAGCACAAAGAATTCCCGCAAGATATTTTCCTTGAATACGATCCCAATGGAGGAAGTCTTGTATCGTTTAACCTTATTTTCTAAAAGAGAGACGGGTAAGAAACATGTAGAAAATATGATCAGAATGCTATAAAATTTCATGATGCGAGGATACGCATGCGCTTCTTAGAATGGAGTTGACATTCTTTTGCTGGACTGGAGCGGACTAGTTCTTTGGCCACTGGAATCTGCTTATTATCAGTGGGAGTTGGGTTTCTCTGTGCTGGAGCAGTATCTATGAAAAATGGAGTTGGTTTATTATCTCCTGGCGTTTGGATCTTTTGCAAAGACCTGGTTTGTAACCCTTCAGATTCTAACATAGCCGTCTTCCCCTTGCATACCTTATATAGAAGAATGGTGCTTCAATTATAAAACATGCTATAGCAGAGATGGAATAGGTACTGAAGAATAGAAAGGCATGACATATTGACATGTATTCCCTCCATCCAGAAATAAATGGATGGGTCTAGGCGTATTTCAGTTCTAGATACATCCAGTTTTATCCATTTCTGCGACATGTAATCCGGGCGGAGGGAGTATGACGTAAGAGCTAGGGATACGACAGGACAACACAGTAAAAAACACTGAAAACCCACTGCAGAACCAAAGTAATCAAACCCACTGATATGAGATAGCACACTCATGCCGCTCAGGATGCAAAACTACCAGGCAGTTTTCCTTACAAAAATCAACATTGTGGCCTTTAATCATACATTTTGCTACAACTAAATTTAGATCAGATAAAGGTTGGATTCACGCTGATTAACAAAATACATGCTGATGTAAAAATATAGTGATATACAATAGGTACTTACATCTGCATTGGAGTACAGAGAATTCCTGCAAGAATCTTTCCTCACAGACGATACCAGTGCAGAAATTCTTCTATCTGTTAAGCTTATTTTCTAAAAGAGAGATGGGTAAGAAACATGTAGAAAATATGATTAGCATGCTATAAAATTTCATGATGCAAGGATACGCACACGCTTCTTAGAGTTGAGTTGACATATTTTTGCTGGACTGGAGCGGACTAGTTCTTTGGCCACTGGAATCTGTTTATTATCAGTAGGAGTTGGGTTTCTCTGTGCTGGAGCAGTATCTTTAAAAACTAGAGTTGGTTTATTATCTCCTGGCGTTTGGATCTTTTGCAAAGGCCTTGTTTGTAACCCTTCAGATTCTAACATAGTCGTCTTCCCCTTGCATGCCTTGTATAGAAGAATGGTGCTTTAATTATAAAACATGCGGCAGCAGAGAGATGGAATAGGTACTGAAGAATAGAAAGGCATGACATATTGACATGTATTCCCTCCATCCGGAAAAAATGGATGGGTCTAGGCGTATTTCAGTTCTAGATACATCCTTTTTTATCCATTTCGGCAACATGTAATCCGGACGGAGGGAGTATGGTGTAAGAGCTAGGGATACGACAGGACAACACAGCAAAAAAAACACTAGTTGAATGTAAAACTGTATGCTAGCGGAATACATACAGAAATAACTAAGGCAACATACACGTGTATGATTGGGAAAATAAGATGGCATTGCAACAGAGCACTAGAACATCACTTCAATGTAAAAAAAAATGGTATGGTAGACAGATGAAGTGCATACTGATGAATAACAATGCATAAGATATTCAGAAGCATGATGTCTGAATTAAGCAGATGGCATTGCGATAGAGTAGAATGACAGTACTTAAATTTGAAAACATGTTATCATGAATGGAATAGGTACTAAAAACAGGAAGTCATGACATATTTACATGCATGATCAGCATGCTAAGCACATGGCATTGTAACAGAGTAGATACACTCCAGGACATTATATGCATGTTGTACCCATATCACAAGCCAAGTTAGAGCAAGGACCTTGTGGGGTGAAGAGGATGCATCATCTTTCTGCAAGTCTTCTAAAGAACTGCCTTTACATGTTCCATCATATTGGGTATCATTGACATCAAATTTATTGGCCTTTACATTGCTCCGTGAGGTTCTTGTGGATATATCAGTGTGTGCAATTATATCTGACATGCATGGAAGACAACTAGTAGTTAGATTTATGTAATGAGTGCCTGTAGGAGACAACATAAATAGTAGGACTGGGGTTAACTAGCAACAACAGGTCTCATAAACTAAAGGGAGAACACAGATGAAAGCTACAGAATATGTATCGTTTGTACTCGAGATTAACTAGATGGCACACAAAAGTATTAAAGAACAACATAGGAAATACTAGAAGTGGTATAATACTATAATCACCAGCCTGTGGGATAGCATTGGCTGATGGATGATAACTATGGAACAGTGTTACCTAAAGAACAAGTATCTTAGCTGAACTATGGAACATCGTTAACTCCTGAACAAGACCCGTAAGAGATCAACATGAATATACAGTGAAATGTGACGATCTATTTTCCATGCTTAGATGAATAACAAAGCCATAAATATTGCACACAAGTAAGATGAGGGTAAAACCTATCTGGCTGCCATCCATAGGAGTGATCATCATGTGCTGACTTGTGGATGGCCCTGCAGTTGTTGTGGCTGTGCATGTCGGGCACGCGCATTAGATGCAGGGAACTGTTGAGTGGGGACTATAGCTCCCTTCTGGTGTATGCTTCCCTTGTTGGAGCAGCTGCGGTGAGTCGGAAGACGGTGTGTCTGAAGATGCAGATAACGCATAATGTTAAGAACGACATATCTCTTTGATCTGAAGAAATACACTAAGAGATCAACAGCAAGGTACGAGAGTGGTCACACGTTTGTTGACTGAAGACTAAATTGGGGTCACACGATTTCACTTTATTTTGGTACTGTCCGATCTACGCCGGATGGCTGGCCGTCTTGTGCCTCCCGGCTGACACTGTTCGGAATCTTCCCCGAAGAGCCAGCGACCAACGGCAGAGCAGCCTGCCTCCGCCGTCTATGGCCCCGGCCAAAACCCCGCTCCCCGCCCCACCGCATTGCCGTGGTTGCGCCACCCCCGGGCCAATCCACAAAGACTCCCCGTCATCCAGATCCGGCGGTGGCAGTACCTTCAACCCACACAACTCTAAAAGATAGCCATTTAAGCGCTGCTTCTGTGGCGAACTTTGCGGCCCCGCACCCTTATGTTAGACACCAGCCAACCGGCAGCCTAGGAGCTCCACCGCCTCGAGGGGTGCTGCTTCCCATTGCAAATCGATTGGCCCAGAATAAAAATTCAGACAACTGACACCTAAATAAAGTGATTTGAGATGAGGGTGCGACCTATCTGGTGGCATGGTGAAGTAGGCAGGTCCAGCTACCGAGTCGGTGAGGCTAGCGCGGTTGCGGTGGCGACCGGCGGCAGGGAAAGAGCGATGTCGCGACGGTCGACGGCTACACCGAAGCAGTGCCATGACTCTGGACGGATCCAAAGTTGGAGCCGCTCTGGCACCGTGAACAACGGCGGGGGTGAATCGACTCCGGTACGGTTCACGCGGCCGTCGTTGAGGCAACACCAGCAGCACGGAGTAAGAGGCGCACGGCCCAGTGCACGACGGCAAATGGACAGCGTCCCCGGCATTAGGGAGGAGGGCGGCTGTGAAATTGGTGCAGTGGGGGCGCCATGGAGGTGGGGCTGAGGTTTCGTGGCTCGGGAGAAGGGTGCTTCCCGGGGAGAAGGTGATTTGGCGCCCATGAGGTATGAATGGGGGCGGGCGGGGGAAATTGGGAGGGGAGTGGAACCATGTCTTACGGATGCATTTGTCTGAAATGTGAGGGGGAGTTACAGTTCTACCCTTGCTTATAGGCTTCTCGGCTTGGGTCTGTGTACTGAGGGTCGGGGATAGTAGAGTAACTTTGCTTCTCTGGGCGGGAGCGAGGAGGGCATGTTTTGAACTATAGTGGGCGCGAGCGATTTCGGGCGAGGAGAGCGTGTTTTTCCGACCATGGTTTATGAATTATTCAGCACATGTCATTTCGGTGAGGAGAAGGCGCGCTTGGATGAAGTTACGAACCTACCCTTGATGTACAATGGGCCAATTGATGCGTGTCCCACATAGGACGGTAATTTTGCGTCTCCCATTTATTTGCTCGGGCGAATTCCACCGAGCAGAGAGGATGTTTAACGGTTCATTCAAATTTTGGGAGAACGAGCATCCACGTCTACCTTACCAAGTCGATTCGGATCAAATTTTGAAATATTAGCTTGCCACTTCTTTTTTAGATGGAGAGATGATGCTTGGGAGTAATGTGTTTTTACATGCTCGTTGCTAGCGATTTACTATATGACAAATATTTGACCCACTCAAAAACACGAATCAAACCCAAAATGAAACATCTCGATTCAATGAAATAGCTCGTTCAGTAGGTCAAAATAGTGAACTAAATCCAAAATTGAACACCTCAATCGAGTAGCATGTTGTACAGTATTATAGTACTCCATGAACATGTTGAAAGTCAAATTAATGAACTTGTTTGATATACGCATATATCCGTTCATGTGTGGATTGCAGACAACATGTTCTCTAATTTAAATATTTGAATGCAAGTTTATATCGAAACATGGTTTATATCAGTCTTTGATGCATAAAACGCGACCTCCCCCTCTCCCGGACTCCTGTTCTTTCTCTCTCTCTCTCTCTCACCGACAATCTTCAATTCTGTCGCACGCATCCGACACAAAAACCTTGTTCGTCCCTCTCCCTTTCTCTCCATCTCTCTCTCTCTCTCTCTCTTTGTGTGTGTGTGGGGGGGGTCTTTCTAGTTCGCATGCATATATACACCATTTACAGGTCTCTCTCGCACACTATGTATGACACTCTAGCTAGTCCAAGCTAGATATCTTGGGTGCACTCATCGTACACACACAGATTCCTTGGCTCTTTGTCTGTAACTCTCTCACGCACCACTATGTCTTCTCGGAGCTCTTCCCCCCCTCTCTCAAACTCTCCATCCACCTGGGTCACACATACACATGCATATCTCACTCGCACTTGATAGGCCCATCTAAAAATCTATCTCTCCCCCTCGTTCTCTCTCCATCTCACACGCGCACACACACAATCTCATGCCCAGCTAGCCAAGTATGATGGTCTCTCACTCAATTGTAGGCACACGCAGTGTATATGACTAGCTAATCTTAGTCTCCATCACAAACATGTGCATGGTCTATCTCGGTTTCTCTCGGGGCATCTTTCTATCGCGCACGCACTCCCTCGATCTCCCACCCATATAGTCCCCTCACGATCTCGATGGGATCTCTCTATCACAAACACACCCTCTCTCCCTCCTCATGCGTCCTTGCCATCCATGTGTCCCTCTCGACCGTTGTTCCTTGTTGGCCACACCTCTATTGGACATGTGCTACAGGGGTGTCTCTCTCCGTTGCAAACAATCACACACTAGCTATCTTCGTGTATCTCCTCGCCTCACTTTTCCATCTCGAAGATGCATGCGTGATATGTTCGCATAAGAAACAAAAAAACACACACACACTCTCTCTCTAATTTATCGTTTGTTGTCACTTTCTCTTTCACACACATACTCTTTTTGCACACTTACTCATTCTCCTTCACACGCACTTGATCTGTCTCGACTGAGGCACTCTCCTCGGTCCATAGCATATAGATTTATTGAAAAGTCAAACATCACAAAGTTTGACCATGTACGTGGAGAAAAAGAATTACATCTAGTACGGCAAACATATGCCATTAGATTCACCATGAGATGTAGTTTTGTATGATGTATCTTTGGTATTGTAGATATAAATAACATTTGCGTAAACCTGATCAATGTTTCCAAAGTTTGACTTCTAAAAAAATTACATGCACTGCATTATCGAGCGGATGGAATATCTCTTTCCCCCTCTCAGCTATCTGACGCACCACTCAGCCTTATCGGGGCTCCTCAATCTCTCTCAAACTTTATTGGTCAGTTTGGTTCGTGACCTGACCCTCATGCCTTGATGGCCGGTACTGCCTCGTGTGGACGTGAGATGTAAAATATTTCTGCCTGGCCAGGCTTGTGTGGTGCTGAAGCGTTTGGTTCATGCTTGGGCCAGGCAAAGCATCAACGTCCCATCAATCAATCCATGCATCAATTATTTAATGCTAATATCCATCCATGTTGTTGTTAGCCTCATGGCCACACGACCAGGCATGACCAGGTGTTCGAAATCGGTCGCCTGGGCTAGGCTACTTGTAGTGTCTAGAGTTCAGCCAGGCTAATTAAAGTGCAAGGGAACCCAGGCCAGGCGGGCTTTCTTTTTCACAGGGTAGCAACCAAACAAGTGTGCATGAAATCCAGCCACAACCCTAGGCCAGGCAAAAGATGCTCAGGACGCAAGCCAAACTGGCCTTATATCTCCCTGGTTCACACATACACATGTCTCGCTCGCGCTATACATATAGACCCATCCAACACTCTCCACCCTTGTTCTCTCTCCATGTGACACGCACCCCCTAAGTACCATAATCCCTCAATCCATCATAGGCGCAAGCACTCACCCCCCTCCTAAGTATGATTATCTCTTACTAGCCAACAGGAACACACGTATTGTCTCCTTCCATCCATACGTCTATCTCAATATCTCTCGGGGCATCTTCTATCGCGCACACACCTTGTCACTCGATCTCCCACCCATGTAGTCCCATCATGATCTCCAGGGGATCTCTCTATGACAAACATACACTCTCTCCTCCCCATGTCTGCATTTTCTCCGTACGTCTCTCTCGACCTCTCTCCCTTGTTTGTCAGACCCCTCTTGGCCACGTGCTAGCTTAGGGGTCTTGCTCTCTCGATTCCAAACAACCACACACTATCTCCTCACCTTGCCTCCGTTGTTGAAGATGCATGTGTGATATGTTTGCATAAGACACACACACTTTTTCTCTACTTTTATCGTGTGTTGTCCATGTCTCTTTCGCACACGCACACACACTTTTTTCACTCTCTATCTCTCTCTTGTTAGGGACTCTGTCACGTCCATAAGCATATGGATGTTTTGAAAAGTCAAACCTCAGAAACGTTTGACCAGGTATATGTGGAGAAAAATATTTACATCTAGAACGATCATTAGATTCATCACAACATGTACTTACTTCATACTATCATTTATCTTTGATATTGTAGATATAAGTAATTTCTTTATAAACTTGGTCAAAGTTTCAAAAGTTTGACTTAAAAAAATGTTGGAACTACATTATCGAACGGAGGGAGTAGCTCTTTATCTCTCTCTCTCTGCTATCTCTCACGGGCCTCCCCTCTCACTCGAACTCTCTATACCGACGGATTATACGCTCACTATGTCAGCGTATAGCTATGTATATTGTTTAGTTGACTGGTCAACCAATCCACATGCTGCCTTGTCAGCTCGTGTTCTGTATCTTCGTGTGCTGGCCCATGTGGTAGTGGGTGAAAATAAGTAAACTAGAGGCCCATCTGACACGCGGTGAAGTAAGCAAAGTTGAAACCACTCGGGGTAGCACCCCGCACGCTAGTAAATTGAGGGCGCATTGAGGACAAACTTCTTGCACGCGAAGGACGCACTCGCGCACAATTCACCACTGCGCGACGGCATACATAGAAGGACGCACTCGCGCACACCCAGCACACAACACACACCAGCACACGTGTACACATCTAGGAGTAGAAGGCCGTGGAAAAATCTGGCGTGATGGCCGCTGCCGGAGCCGTCCACCCCCAATCTTGGTGTTTCGTGCAATGCACGGGCATCTACGCACGGGAAATTATGTCGAACAGGGCTAGTTGTAAGCAAGCTAGCTCTGTAGCCATGATCATAGTGACTGCAGACGGTGAGGCTGACTATGGTATGCCGAACATGGCGCCTATACTCAGGTGTCATCTCCAGCGCAGGGTCTTGTCACTTCACTGTGAGGAGCAACACGTAATAATTTGACCAACGGGTAGTACAGTGCTAGTACTCCTACTACTACAATGGTAGTACTACTACTAGTACAAGTAGCACCACCGTCTGGATTTAGGAGTACTACCACGTCCACCGGCACCGAGGAACGTCTCCAGGTAGTATTGCTTGAGGCCGCCAGGGCAAGGGGCCGCTTGGACGATAGCTTCGTCTCCTTGTTCGACGAGGTCCTTGTCGGTTTCCTCGACAAGTTCACCGTCGTCAAGAAGCTTGCGGACGACTTTGACGTAAGCCTCCAGCCGACGCGCCCAGGCTCTGCGATGCCCGCCACCCTCAAAGGCCACTATGGTAACAACCTCTTCGACGCACTGGTGGCCCTGCGACTGCCCGTCGTCGCACTGGAGAATGTCCACCTCGAGGTCGCGCTCGCCACGCAGTGCCTGGCGCAGCAAGACACCATCGACATAATCACCCACGTCTACGCGCAAATCTTCCATAAGGACTACTACATGCAAGAGGAGGACGATAGGACGCTGGCCTTCTTAGAGCGCAGGGCAACCTTGGACAGCACTGTTCAGAAGCACGTTGAGCTCGCCGCCAACGCCGCTGCTCCTCACACGTCGGTTGGTGACCCGGCGCACTAGGGCGTGAGGATGTCGTTGAACGTTGATGGATCCATATGTATTTTTATCTTTCTGTCAAATCCATGTAGTAGTATATGATACTACAGTAATTATCTTACCTTTCGCATCAACTTCATAAATTTTGTACGTACTCCATGCATGAATGGCGCCAGAACCAAACTTCTCATTACTCTAGGCAAAATCGTTATTTTCTATCTATCGGTTGCGCCATGGAGCAGAACCAAATTTTACAAGTTACGAGTTCAAAAGGAAAAGCCTGCCGTGTTCGCGTCGCACCCCCACATGGTTGGTCCGGCACGCCGCCCAAGCGGGAATGCGTGCGGTGTTGCATTTTCACTTACAAGTGGGACCGCAGTTGAGCGAGCCGACTATCGGCAAACCCCCACCCCGCCCACCGCGCGATGGCTGAGAAAACAGGAGGGAGAAGAGATGGCTGTAGCACGGATTCCAAGAAAATTGGTGTCAGATGGGACTTGTGTGGGTGGCGTGTGCCATACTGCTAGACGTGAATGCTACTGAGTTATGGCCCATGCCACCCCACTATATCGAGCCTATATCGGGGTACGTAGAACAAATTTCCTGCAGTCCATGCTCAGTCCTCCTCTATCTCTCTTCTCAGCCAGCCAGCGGATGCGCGGAGCCCATCGTCTGTTTGCTCACATGCGGCCCCACATGTCAGTGAAAACGCACTGAACCTGCACATCTTTCACCTCGACGTGCTAGTGATGAAAAACAAATCCAATAAAGATCTTCGGTGGCCGCTTTTGGAGTTACTCAAGAGTAGTAAGATTCTATTTACAGTTTAACCCAAGATGCACATCTCGTGGCTTCAACTACCACTCTATTTTCTTTCATGACACGACCTGGATACTGGATGTCCCACGTGTCGGCAAAAGGAGGAAGAACCCGACCAAATCTTCGGTTCTGCTCCCGGATTAGACTAGTTGTGCTAACTTAAAATTTTTATTGTGTACTCCCTCCGTTCCAAAATACTTGACTTCCATTTGTCCAAAAATGGATGTACCTATATACTAAGACATGTCTAGATACATATATATTTTGACAAATAGAAGGCATGTATTGTGCAACGGAGGGAGTAGAATGGATGCAAGTTTTTGTATTGGGAAGAAGAGTACATCCATATATTGATAGAGCGCAATTTAGTAGATGTTCTACCACTTTTAGCTAGCACAGACGCAAGATCGAGCCTCCGCAGATCAACAATGAATGCATCGAGAAGGCACTAATCCAACTTACAGGAGTAGTAAAATGTATTCTTGTGGTTCTTGTTTTCTTTGGTCTTGCTTTTCTAGTCAAAATTATCGTTGGAGTCCGTGCAAAACGGAGGTGCGTTTGGGGTCGTGCGTTGGAGTTGGCCTTACAAGTGGGACCGCAGTTAAGGAAACCGACTATCGGCAAACCCCCACCTCGCCCGCCGCACGATGGCTGAAGTTAGAGAAACGACGAGGTTGAAGAGATTGCTCTAGCACGGACTCCAAGAAATAATATGGTGTCAGATGGATGTCGTCGTGGTGGCGTGTGTCGTACTCCTGGACGTGAATGCTTGTTCTGGCCCATGCCACCCTACTACTCCCTACTACTTACTCCTACTATATAGTACTAGTATCGAGGATTCGAGGTGCTGGTTATGTACATCGAGCACATTAACATATGGCTACAGTAAAAACACCCGCCCGACGCGCGAAGCATCTGAAGCTAGTACAAATAGTGTACTACTATTGTTGATTGGCCTCATCCAATAACCTGTTGCAATGCACGTACAATTATGTATTTGGAAAATATTTTTTGCCTTGTCGCACCACTCACTCAGAGAAGCGACTCGAAAGCCATTCATAAATTTAGTAAGTTTATCACACGCATATCATTTTATTACATACAACAGGTCATCAACCCACATCGACAACGAGGATACATTATAAATACTAAAGTTTTCACCACACAACAAATAACAAGCAATGAAATGAACTTCAACTCAACCATTCCTCGGCGTTGGAAACGCTTGCTTTGAACCACAAGTGATTCTCTGGGACGGGCCATCGATTGTCGATCTGGAAACCAACACAGGACTGATCATCCAGGCTGCAGCGGCCTACTATATCCCTACCAGGGTAGGGAACCACACAAATGTCCGAGGTATAGACATAGTTGCTTCTCATAAATGTGTCAACAACAGTTGGATCGCCTTTCACCATCATCGGATAGTTTTGTCCAAGGAAGAGCGAGTTTTCTCCAAGACTATCAATTCTGTATCAGGGAGAAGGAGTTGGCGCTAGCACACTAGTATCCATCCCGAATACCATGCAACGGGTGTTGGAATAGGTCCGGAGAGTGCGACCATGGGAGACACCTGCTTCCTTACCAGTAACATCATCAGTGGGCTGTATACACACAAGAAGAGGTGATCCATCGGAATTAGTTGCCAGGCGCCACAGAGTATATGGGCGCTGCTCGTCCTCATGCTCATGATCATCACCATCGTCATCTCCCCCTTGGTTATAAAATTTTTCAAGTATAGGTGGTGGGATGTTCACAGGACCTTGGAAACACAAGAAGAAGGTTAATTAGTAAAGGGAAACTTGCTAACCCACATGCATGTGGATGAAACAATTATAATTACGGTGGAAGACAAACGTACCGAAACTATGAGGATGCCATGCAAAAACAGTGCCACGAGTGGTGGCAGCAAACACAAGGCGCTCGTATTGAATTGCATCACAGTACTCATCCGTGTACATAAACTGATTTTTGAGCAATATCCATCGAGTGAAACCATCAAGGAAGGCAACAAGCTTGTCGAAGATAGCAACAACATCATAGTCGTTGTAATTCCAAGAGCGGTTGGGAACTCGACAAATTGCTATCTTCCGTAGAATACAGTCACCATGATCGTATTTGAACGTGCGTACATTACCAGTGTGCTCAACCTCTGGGCAGTGTGCTGAGATTTTTGGAAGTGGAACCCGGTGACGAGTGTACACATTCACAAGTTCCCACTCGCAGTTGGACCCAATGTAAACAACCCAATCTCCATTTGCGCCCGCCCAAGCCTTGCCCTCAAGCGATGGCATCTTAGCATCATACGTATCATTATCAAGCGGCATCAACTTGCACAGGGCGAGGCCTCTGTCGTGCCGGCGCCAGTCATCATCAAGGTCACGATGAAGAAGATAGGGGAGATCAAACCGCTCCTTGACTCTTGGGTTCTTTGTAATGATGTTATTAGTTGAGTCGAGAATGGGCTTGAACGAACCTGCCATGCTAGCCGGGGTGATGACGTCGCACCGATCAATGAGTTCCTCCACCACGTCATCTTTCAGACCGAGGCAAGAATAACGGGGTCGTTTCCGGCCTATTCCCTCCATGGAGAAGACGATCGAACAATGGCAGAAGAAAGGGTGAAGGGCTGCAGGAAAATGGAGGAGGGAGAGGAAGAGCATGCGACAGCAGTTCCAAATCGAGAGGGAAAGGCGAAGAGTCGGTGGACGGTTGGGAGTTTGCCACGGTTCATGAAGAGGCGCCCCGTCCTACACGTCCGTTCGGAAATACTCCTACTACTCGTCGTCGTCTCACTGATATGTTGGAACGGGACCACATGTCAAAGAAACATGGTGTGTAATTTCTCGTGCAAAATGCGATCTGACCACATTGGCCCGAGGTGCCGCATTAGTTATCGACCTTTATTTTTTTAATGGCATGCCGATCAATTTTGAAGCACGACTAACTGGTACTGTACACAGAGAAAATATAAACTACTCTACCACTACTCCACCTCCAGTACTAGTAGTATAAAAAAGATATATAGGCTGGAGCTTGAGCGCTTTCTTGCTAAGGGCTGCCCACTTGCTTCTCACACTACCACCCTCTCTCTAGATCTAAAAAAGACGGCCCTCTCTCCCTCCTCACCGGTGGTCACAAATCCGCTGGGGAAGAAAAGGACGTGCAGCGTTGACGCACTCGTCGTCGGCGAGCGAGGTCACACACTGACGACAAGGCCGTCCTCTCAGACCTAGCGCCCGCGCGGGATGGCCTTCGTCCCCAAGCTCGCTGCCGTAGTGTGTGCGGAGGACGACGACCACGAGCGAAGCCACTTCCCGCCGACCCTCAGGTATGCTACCTCTTTTCGAACCATAACCTTGTTCTATTTCCCCATCTGCCACGTCGTTGCATGTGGATCTTTTTCCACTCCACCATCTTCCCAATTTGCTATCCTCTGCTCTGCTAGCCACGCAGACGAAAACCATAATTTGCACTATTAAAGGAAACCCTACTTCATGCAGACTAATCCATGTCTGGGTTGAATAAGGAAAGGAAGGGAGACTGTATTGTCCAAGAGAGTAGGCATCGAACCCGCATCTAGGTTGAAAAGGGGAAAATCAGTAGCTAAGGAACGAGTCTTGTGTCTCTTGGTTGAATAAGGGTAGAAAGGCATGACAACACAATAGAGAATGACCAGGTCGATCGGTTTGTTGTCCTCGCATAGGAAAAAGGTGGCTAAAGAGAGCAAAAATGGGACGTAATCCACATATGATGCCTGGATATTTGTTGCTCTGGGCAACCATACCTCCCTCACCACTCTACGTCCGTGGAGGTACATCGTACTGGTGCGCCCACTGTCCGAATGGGCCTCACATGCTCTTATTGCCACTTTTTTGCTGTTAGTATAACGCCAGCAGTCAAGTCAAGCAATGCTACTGCTAAAGCGATGCCACATTTAACTAATGCCGCTCTCAGTCTAATGCCACCGATAAATTTAAGCAACGCCAGCAGTCTAAGGCATTCTAATGCTGTTGCACAGCCAGTATACCAATGATGAAACTTGTTACTACCTTCAGATTTTTGCACTGTTAATGCTTATAGATTACATACCTCACTTTCATGAGATAAGTTAATTTTTTGTACAGTGTCACCAAAATGCCAAGGCGCTGATGTCATTTTATTTTGGTTAAATTGCACAGACAATTATGAAGACAAGAGGAAAGGTCAAGAGTGGGCACCTCCTCCTCCGGCTATTTTCTTGATTCGTTCGATCAAGTTTTTATGTTTGATCGATTAGCAAGATTGGGATAGCAATTTTTAAGGTCCCCCCGAGTTTGAAATGATATTTACCTTGGAGGTACATGGTTTGCAATTTTTTTATACTGTCATTAGTTAATAATGCCAGTTACCTTCAGACTTTTGTATTTGGTTTAATGCTCATGCAGAGCTAGTATACCAATGTTGAAACTTGTTACCTTTACATTTTGTATTGTTAATTCTTATAGAAACCTTCCAGTGCTAGAGTTTATTGAAATCTGTTCAGTAAAACCATTGTACAGTACCCTGTAATAAACTAACTACTCTACTATTGCACTAGCCACTGGATTAGTGTATATTTGTAGTATTCGAATGATGTTGCATTAGCATATGGACATAAATAAAGTGTGGCAAGCTTTCCCAGATATGTGCTCAAGAAAACTACTACCTGTTTTTCTAAATACTAGACGTTTGGGTACTTTAAATTGAACCACGAAAACGTCTTATATTAAGGAACAAAGGGTGTAGAGTTCACTCAAATTATCTCGGTAAAGCTAATCACACCTTTGTTAAAATTAATGTTCATTATGTTATCGGAGGAGGTATGTATGTTTATCTCTAATGCCTGTCGACTACATACCTGACATCATGATGTAATGTTAAGTCATTTCCTTTTGTACAGTGTCACTGAATTGTCAAGGCGGTGATGGCATTTTATTTTAGTAGAACTGCACAAAATTTGCTTAAAAGAAGAGGAAAGGTCAGGAATGGCTCAGTTTTTCAGAAAAAACTATGTATGCCTTCCTGACATCAGCCGTTGTTGCTTTATTTATTCCTTCAAACAGGTGGTTAGAAACAGTCTTGCTACCTTTTCCCATTATGAAATTGGAATGCTTATACTTGTGAGTCTATGCTTCAACTAGTGCCACTTTTAGAGTAATCACACTTTCAATATCTATGCAAACAGGGATGATCGATTTTAGTGGAACTGCACAAAAAGTCCAACTGGTTCAACATTAGGAGCATGTTTTCTTCCAAACCTTTATATCCAATTGGTGGCACTATGAGCTGTTCATTACGAAGGTACATGGTTTGCTACTATCTTGCTACTCTTTTTGTACTGTCATTAGATAGTAATACTAGTGGTTTGCATGTGGATTTATTGGCAGGGTGGACCTACATTGGAGGTGCAGGACAGGATTCAATGATTGGATGCTCAATTTCGGTTGTATTGATTTCACCTCTTCCATCACTGCGAACATGGATATCCTTGGTCCGATGAAGAATAGGCGCTATATTTCTGCTCTGAACCAGCAAATCAATTCAGTATGAAATTTTCCAGGGTAAAACATAACTGTATCAGATTGTCTAGTGCAGAACATGACAGATGCTAAGCGGAAGAGACATGTTTAAACCGAAAATACAAGGTGTGGTATATGCTTACTAGCTGCTTGATATTTGTGCAGACAGAGATGTCTGCCCGTTGCTATTTGGCAACAAACAAAGTGTCCGCAATTTTGGTTGAACTGCACAAGAGAATAGTATAGTCACTGCATGCAGTGCCATTTGAAAATAGACACAGAAAGATTGGATAGTCACTTCATGGGCTGCAGAAAAGTAGTACTGTACTATTTATTGGCCAACACTAGGTGCTTCATTGCTTTGGTCTGATTATACAATGGGAATCATTTTGCCTAAGTTAAAGTTTGTATTCCGAAAATAGTCTCGCGGTGTGATCGAGAGAAGACCAAATCATATTGCAGTGGATGTTCCTCCATCATGTGTGGTTCATTCTCATGGTTCCAGCTGTTGGTGAAACCACTTACGTTTGCAAGAGGAATTGTAGACTTCACAAACAAATTTGTCTTTCAGTCTGTACTGAACGTTGGCCAAGAGAAGCATCCATGTTAGTAGGAAGAACAGATGTTTTTTCTAGATCTCTGCTTTTGGAGCTACATATTTGTATATGATCTGTTATTGTATATCTTAATATTTTTGTTGTTGATTTGTTATTGTATATCTTAATATTTTTGTATATAAACTTGGTCAAAGTTTGTAAAGCTTGACTTTGACCAAAGCTAATATGCGAACTAAATAAAAACGGAGGGAGTACCTCCTTTCCGGTTTGCAGGGCTTAATTCAAACCTCTCACCAACCAAGGTACTTCCTCCATCCGGGATTTATTAGTCCCGTGAGCAAAGCAGCAAGACCAAGGCATGGCAATAATTAACGGCATGCAGAAGTTTAAGCCTGATTAATTCCAGCGATTTAAGTGGCTGCATGCGTGCCCTCGGCTGCGACTCGTTGCATGCTGCTTCGCGTACTGCCTGCGAGCGATTCTGAGTGCCTGCATGCAGCCGGCCGTAATTAAGGCAACTAACTGATGCGAAAAAAGATACGCTTTAAATCCGTGGAATCATTATTGACAAGGAGGGAGATGATTCGAGTGCACTTGTTTGACCGCCATGCTGGCGTGGGACCCAGACGGGACGGGACGGCACAGTCATAATTTCAGTTTCTCTAGTTTTCCACGGCGAGCTGGTACGCTAAGCCATTATGCATTGAATTCCGATGACCGTCGCGCTACCTTCCGCCTATAAGTATTGTTTCCCGGCCTTCTCAGGTGCCACCATGACCCAACTCGCCATATCCTCATAAGCCCCCACCGGCCCGACGTCGCTCGCCACGTCCGCCATGCCCCCGCCCGTCCGCGGTAGGCAACGCCGGAGGCGGTCACCGCCGGAACTAGTGTTCGGGTTTTCACTGGAAGGCAGACGGAGGGAGGAGGCATTCTATCTATCTTTAGATGGCAATGCGGAGATCGAGGAGTTGTTGGAGCGCAACCGCATGGCAGAGGAGCAGGAGTTGTTGGAGCGCGACCGCCTGGCGGAGGAGCAGCGTATCGTCGATTTGCGCCGCCAGCGGGACATGGAGCAGCAGCGCACCGATGCTCTGAGTCGCGAGCAGAGCGCCCGCAACTGGGCCGACTACGTGGAGGCCGGCGCTCGGCAAATAGCCCTGGAGGCTGTCAGGCACGCACGCGTTCGCGACGCCGATTTTTACTACCAGGTCGTCAAGTGGGTTTCCCGCTTGGAAGCCGAAGCTTCGATGGACCACGCCGGCATGGAAAGGGCCAACGCGCGCGAGCAACGCGCCCTATCACACCTCTGGCAAGTCCGAGGCGAGGCGGAGGACGCTGGTGCTAGCATTTAGCATGGACAACAGATGGCGGCCGGCACGTCTAGTTAGCTAAGAGTAAGTTAGTACTTGTACGCTACTAGAGTGTTAGTGGGAGTAGATAGTTAACTTGGCTATGATGGTTGTCAACGTGGAAGTTCAGTACTCTATATGTGGATCAGACCTGTTACTTTGGTCTGAATGTTGAACTTTCCGTTTGAACGTATGGAATGGGCTGTTATTTTTTTAAATGGGTTGTATTTGTCCTCCACGGTTTAGAGGCTCACTTGTGGGCCTAGCAAGTTGATGCGTACACAATCAGGAGATGATTGTACATGGAGAGGATGACAGTAGGGACCCGCCAAGGTCATGGCAGTACGCAAGCAAGTGCCTCCTTATTTCAAGCCAATAAAAAATGGCTCCTCCTAGTGGATTTCTAACATCTGGGTCCCATGCCATTGTCAACGTAGTCAATAAACGAGAGAATTGCACAACGAGCGGCTGACACTAGGGACCCAGCAGCTCGCCTAGTTATTTTTGTTTTGGGTTAATTTGATAAATGCCACTCCAAATCTGGTGTATCCGAGAAATGCCATTGCAATTTCCAAACTTTGAAAAATGCCATTTCATGCCATTTCTAGTGGCATTTTTCGAAGTCTGGAGTGGCGTTTTTCAAAGTTTGCAAACTACAGTGGCGTTTTTCAAAGTTTGCAAAAATTGCAGTGGCATTTTTCAAAATTTGGGAATTGCAGTGGCATTTTTATGAATCGCCATAATTGGAGTGGCATTTATCTAATTTGTTTTTGAGACGGAAGCAGGGTGTCAACTAGGCTGTGCGGGACACTCTGGTCTGTCTAGACAGCCTTTTCTTTTATGTTTACCACACACCAGCCCAGTAGTTTTTTTTCTTTCTGAAAATGGCTAGCCCAGTTCTTTTGTGATTTGTCAAGTAAGTCGCTTTATCAGGCCTGTTGGGCTGCAAATCTTTCAAGACGAGGAGAGCTTCATTTGGCTAGCCGAGAAAATGGCCTATCAGTAATGAGAAATGGGCTGTACATTTTTAAAACACATCAAACCGGCAATTATTTTCAAATATCTTTTTTTCATTTCGAGATTTTAAATTGCATTGATTTTTATGCGTGGACAATTTATTGGATTTTATATTGATATACATTTATTTTTAAAATCAGTCTGAATGTGACTCGAAATTTTGGGATTAAAAACAGTTCAGACCGCACCGACATATGCAAAATTTCGTATAATTTTTTAACCGTGGCCACAATATGGGCTGTAATGCTAACATAAAGAATATGGGCTCCAAAAAAACACGTAAGAATTAGCAAATGGGCTGTAAATTATTTGAAATAATGGCAGATGGGTTGTATACTGTTTTCCACAGATTTGAGGCTTTCCACAGATGGCCTGTATACTGTTGGATGTCCATCCAACGGCCGTCGTGCTTCTTCAATCTCTGCTCTTCCTGCTCCAGCCGCTCAAAGAAGCGCCGGCGGGACTGCCTACTCCCTCCTTCCCGCGGCGGGCTGTGCTGCCGCGCAGGCCTCACCGCCCCACCGTACTCCCATCGCTGGCCTAGCCATCCCTCTACTCACCCACACCTGATGTTATTCTCCGGCGACGGTAGACGAACCAGTAAACCCTCGTACAGTCGTACTCCCCTCCGCGTGGGAAACAAAAACAACAGCCGAGTCTTCCCTGCCTCCGTGTCGTTCCCTTCCTAGGCCTCGCCGTCGTCCACTGCCCTGGTGCTCTCAGCGTGGCGTGGTCAACGACCGACATGAATCTGAAGTGGACTGTACGTGGAGAGGCTGATAGCTGGGTCCACGACCGCACGCAAGGAAATGCCTCCTTATTACGCGCAAAATAATGATTTCCTCCACCTGACATCTGGGACCCACCGAAACGGCCTTTGTATTTCGCAAAAAAAAACGTTACCGCCGCTGACAGCTCGGACCCACCAGCTATATCTTCGCACGCAAGGAAGTGCCTCCTTATTACGTACAAAAAAATGAATACTCCCCCTGCTAGCTGGGACCCAGTATAGTGGGCCTACTAAGTTGACGGGGATGAAGGGCTTTGTCAACTTAGTCAATATGCATGATTCTAGCTCGACTGACCGTACGATGTCCATCCAACGGCCGTAGTGCTTCTTCAACCTCTGGTCTTCTTGCTCCAGCCGCCCAAAGCAGCGCCGGTCGTGCCGCCTGCTCCTGCCTCCCGTGGCCGGCTGTGCTGCCGTGGAGGCCTCACCGCCCCCATACTACTCCCACTGCTGGCCAGGCCATCCCTCCACTCCACTCACCCACACCCCCTGTTATTCTGTGGCGATGGCAGCCCAGCCGAAGCAGTGGACCCTCGTACTCCTCTCCGCATGGGCATCCACTGCCGCGTCTTCCCCGGCTCCGCGTCATCCCCTTCCTAGGCCTCGCCGTCGTCCACCGCCATGGTGCTGTCGGTGCGGCGTGGTCAATGTGGTCAACGACCAAATTCCATCGGAAGAATACTGTACATGGAGAGGCTGACAACTGGGTCCACGACAGCCGCAAGGAAGTGCCTCTTATTACGCGGAAAATAATTATTCCTCCACCTCACAGCAGGGACCCACCGGACGCCCACCAGTATATCACAAAGAAAATGTTTGCCCCTGACTGCTGGGACCCACCTGACGGGCCACCGTAATTCATGAAAAAAACATTCCCCCTGCTGTCAGCTCGGACCCACCGGAAGTGCCTCCTTATTACGCACGAAAAAATGAATACCCCCTGCTAGCTGGGACCCACCTTGGTGAGAGGCTGACTTGTGGGCCTACTAAGTTGACGGGGACGGAGGGCTTTGTCAACTTAGTCAATATGCACGATTCTAGCTCCAGTCACCGTACGATGTCCATCCAACGGCCGTAGTGCTTCTTCAACCTCTGGTCTTCTTGCTCCAGCCGCCCAAACCAGCGCCGGTCGTGCCTCGTGCTCCTGCCTCCCGTGGTCGGCTGCGATGCGGCAGAGGCCTCACCGCCCCCTACTACTCCCACCGCTGGCCAGGCCATCACTCTACTCACCCACACCCCCTGTTATTCTGCGGCGACAGCAGCCTCACACCGCAGCGAACCAGTGAACCCTCGTACTCCTCTACGCGTGGGCATCCACTACCGCGTCTTCCCCGGCTCCACGTCATCCCCTTCCTAGGCCTCGCCGTCGTCCACCGCCGTGGTGCTCTCGGCGCGGCGTGGTCAATGTGATCAACGACCGACTTCCATCGGAAGAGTACTGTGTGTGGAGACGCTGACAGTTGGGTCCACGGCCACAGCAAGGAAGTGCTCCTTATTACGCGCAAAATAATTATTCCTCCACCTGACAGCGGGGACCCACTGGATGGGCCACCGTATTTCGCGAAAAAAACATTTCCCCCCTGACTGCTGGGACCCACCAGCTACACCTTCACACGCAAGGAAGTGCGTCCGGGCAAAAAAACGATTCACCCCCTGACTGCTGGGACCCACCAGCTACATCTTCGCACGTAAGGAAGTGCCTCATAGTCGGGACCCACCTGGTCGAAGCGTATGTAGCGTTGTCATTCTGGTCGCGAACGTGTACGTACATATATACTGGTCGATGTAGAGGCGCGCACGTGTCGTAGTAGAGGCGCGCACGTAGCATTTACACGTATGTACAGCGGCCAGGGCGCAAGAAAGAAAATACGGCCACGTATGTGTACATATGGGCGGGGTCTCGAACGCCTACTCGCGCATACGTACGGCCAGGGCTCGTGTACATGGCTGGGTCAGAACGGAGAAACAGCGTCGTCGTCGTCGTGTTCATGGGGAGGCAACGGAATGCGTCGTGTTCATGGGGAGGCAACAGAATGCGTCGTGTTCATCGGGAGGGCTTGGACGGAACAGGTGATGGAAACGAGGCCTGGCGTACCGTAGAATGGAGGAAACGGCCTTGTGTTCGACCGGCCACGTTCGAAACGGGATCCTGTTCATCGGGAGGGGTCTAGCGTACCGCAAAACGGAGGAAACGGACCTCCTATGGTCGAAACGGGAGTCCTATTGATCAGGAGGGGTGTGGCGTACCGCAAAACGAATGAAACAGACTTGTGTTGGAGCACTACAGTCGAAACGGGGGTCCTGTTCATTAGGAGGGGTGTGGCGTACCGCAAAACGGGACTCCACGGGATACTGTTCATATCCACCGTCGACCCTCTCCAGCCTCCACGAGCTACTGTTCATCCACCGTCGACCTCCTCCAGCCTCCACCTGCGACTGTTCATCCACGGGCTCCTGTTCATCCACGGGCTCCTGTTCATCCAGCCTCCACCGCGCGCTACTCCACCGGCTACTGTTCAACCAGCCCTCTCCACGGGCTCCTGTTCAACCACCCCTCCATGGGCTACTGTTCATCCTGCCCTCCACCGTCTACTGTTCATCCTACCCTCCACGGGGTGGTCCTGTTCATCCAGCCCTCCACGGGGTCCTGTTCATCCAGCCCCAACCGGCTCGATCGATCAGGGTCATGTTCATCCAGAGGCACACCATGGGGTCCTGTTCATACACCCCCACCGGGAACTGTTCATCCGACCCCCCCCCCCCCCCGGCAACACTCACTGTTCATCCAGAGGCAGCATCGATCGGCTTCAGTTAGCAGTAGTAGCGAAGGAATCGCTCGATCGGGTTCAGTTAACAACCATCGATCAATCGCTCGGGTTCAGTAACGCGTAGCCTGCAGTGCAATCGCTCGGGTTCAGTTAGAGCCCAACGCCTCGCTCGGGTTCAGTTAGAGCCAACGCCTCGCACACACGCGCGTACGTGTACGAGAGAAACGCGCATCGCTCGGCCCCCAACCTCCCACCATAACCGGGAACTCCCCGAAATTTTCCTCCTCCTCTCTTCTACCACGGTTTTTTCCGTCATGGACGGCCCAAAGAATCTCATGCAGCTGTGTCTCCGACCCGCCCAGGACGAAAAGCCCATTTTCTGTCATGATTTTTTGTCATAGAAGTAGGAGCCCACCACATCTATGATGATACCAGGTTTTGTCACAATTATCGTCATAGAAGTGTCATATGTATGACAGAAAAAAAATTCGTTCGGCCCAAAATGTCACAGATGTGTCTTTTTTTTGTAGTGCACTATTATTCATGAGAAGAGTTTTGCATATCTGGAGAGTAATAAAAGTTCTATGCTTGTAGATCACGAAAAGAATGATTTAGGTGCTGGTTATATTGTTGAATTCATTCATGATGCTACTGAAAATTATTATGAGGAAGGAATATATGCTTGTAGGAGTTGCAATAATATCAAGTTTCCTCTCTATGTGCTTAAAATCTTGAAGTTTCGCTTGCTTTACCTTCCTATGCTAGTTAATTATTGTTCCCACAAGTTGTTTGCTCACCAAATCCCTATGCATAGGAAGTGGGTTAGACTTAAATGTGCTAGTAATATTCTTCATGATGCTCTCTTTATGTTTCAGTTCTTATCCTTTATGTGAGCATCGTTGAAATCATCATGCCTAGCTAGGGGCGTTAAACGATAACGCTTGTTGGGAGGCAACCCAATTTTATTTTAGCTCCTTGCTTTTTGTTCCTGTTTAGTAATAAATAATTCATCTAGCCTCTGTTTAGATGTGGTTTTATGCTTTTAATTAGTGTTTGTGCCAAGTAGAACCTTTGTGAAGACTTGGGGAAAGTCTTTGAGATCTTGCTGTAAAAAACAGAAACTTTAGCGCTCACGAGAATTGCTGCCATTTTTATTTGGAGAGTGCTATTTAGTTAATCCTTTTTGCAGATGATTAATAGATAAATTCCTCAGGTCCAGAAATTTATTTTAGAATTGTTTGGGTTCCAGAAGTATACGTTTGATCCAGATTACTACAGGCTGTTCTGTTTTTGACAGATTCTGTTTTCTATGTGTTGTTTACTTATTTTGATGAATCTATGGCTAGTAAAATAGTTTATAAACCATAGATAAGTTGGAATACAGTAGGTTTATCACCAATATAAATAAATAATGAGTTCATTACAGTACCTTTAAGTGGTGTTTTGTTTTCTTTCGCTAACGGAGCTCACGAGATTTTCTACTTTAAGTTTTGTGTTGTGAAGTTTTCAAGTTTTGGGTAAAGATTCGATGGACTATGGAATAAGGAGTGGCAAGAGCCTAAGCTTGGGGATGACCAAGTCACCCCAAGGAAATATTCAAGGACAACCAAGAGCCTAAGCTTGGGGATGCCCCGAAAGGCATCCCCTCTTTTGTCTTCGTTCATCGGTAACTTTACTTGGAGCTATATTTTTATTCACCACATGATATGTGTTTTGCTTGGAGCGTCATTTTATTTTATTTTGTTTTGCTTGCTGTTTGAATAAAATACCAAGATCTGAAATTATTTAATGTTAGAGAGTCTTCATATAGTTTCATAATTATTAAACTACTCATTGATCTTCACTTATATCTTTTGGAGTAGTTTGTCGTTTGCTCTAGTGCTTCACTTATATCTTTTAGAGCACAATGGTGGTTTTATTTTGAAGAAATAGATGAACTCTCATGCTTCACTTATATTATTTTGAGAGTCCTAAATATCATGGTAATTTGCTTTGGTTATGAATTTAGTCCTAATATGATGGGCATCCAAGATGGGTATAATAAAAACTTTCATATAAAGTGCATTGAATACTAAGAGAAGTTTGATACTTGATGATTTTTTTGAGACATGGAGATGGTGATATTAGAGTCATGCTAGTTGAGTAGTTGTGAATTTGAGAAATACTTGTGTTGAAGTTTGTGATTCCTGTGGCATGCACGTATGGTGAATCGTTATGTGATGAAGTCAGAGTATGATTTATTTACTGATTGCCTTCCTTATGAGTGGCGGTCGGGGACGAGCGATGGTATTTTCCTACCAATCTACCCCCCTAGGAGCATGCGCGTAATACTTTGTTTCGATAACTAATAGATTTTTGCGATAAGTATGTGAGTTCTTTATGACTAATGTTGAGTCCATGGATTATACGCACTCTCACCCTTCCACCATTGCTAGCCTCTCTAATACCGCGCACCTTTCGCCGGTATCATACACCCACCATATACCTTCCTCAAAAAAGCCACCATACCTACCTATTATGGCATTTCCATAGCCATTCCGAGATATATTGCCATGCAACTTTCCACCGTTCCGTTATTATGACACGCTTCATCATTGTCATATTGTTTTGCATGATCATATAGTTGACATCGTATTTGTGGCAAAGCCACCATTCATAATTCTTCCATACATGTCACTCTTGAGTCATTGCACATACCGGTACACCGCCGGAGGCATTCATATAGAGTAATATTTTGTTCTAAGTATCGAGTTGTAATTCTTGAGTTGTAAGTAAATAAAAGTGTGATGATCATCATTATTAGAGCATTGTTCCAGTGAGGAAAGGATGATGCAGACTATGATTCCCCCATAAGTCGGGATGAGACTCCAGACGAAAAATAAAAAAATAGAGAAAAAAAGAGGCCATAAAAAAAGAGAAAAGGCGCAAATAAAAAATAAAAAAATGAGAGAAAAAAAGAGAAGGGGCAATGCTACTATCCTTTTACAACACTTGTGCTTCAAAGTAGCACCATGAACTTCATGATAGAGAGTCTCCTATGTTGTCACTTTCATATACTAGTGGGAATCTTTCATTATAGAACTTGGCTTGTATATTCCAATGATGGGCTTCCTCAAAATGCCCTAGGTCTTCGTCAGCAAGCGAGTTGGATGCACACCCACTAGTTTCTTTTGTTGAGCTTTCATACATTTATAGCTCTAGTGCATCCGTTGCATGGCAATCCCTACTCACTCACATTGATATCTATTGATGGGCATCTCCATAGCCCGTTGATACTCCTAGTTGATGTGAGACTATCTTCTCCTTTTTGTCTTCTCCACAACCACCATTCTATTCCGCCTATAGTGCTATGTCCATGGCTCATGCTCATGTATTGTGTGAAGGTTGAAAAAGTTTGAGAACATCAAAAGTATGAAACAATTGCTTGGCTTGTCATCGGGGTTGTGCATGATTTAAATATTCTGTGTGGTGAAGATAGAGCATAGCCAAACTATATGATTTTGTAGGGATAGCTTTCTTTGGCCATGTTATTTTGAGAAGACATGATTACTTTGTTAGTATGCTTGAAGTATTATTATTTTTATGTCAATATTAAACTTTTGTCTTGAATCTTATGGATCTGAATATTCTTGCCACAATAAAGGGAACTACATGGATAAATATGTTAGGTAGCATTCCACATCAAAAATTCTGTTTTTATCATTTACCTACTCGAGGACGAGCAGGAATTAAGCTTGGGGATGCTGATACGTCTCCAACGTATCTATAATTTTTGATTGTTCCATGCTATTATATTATCTGTTTTGGATGTTTATGGGCTTTATTATGCACTTATATATTATTTTGGGACTAACCTATTAACCTAGAGCCCAGTGCCAGTGCCAGTTTATATTTTTTCCTTGTTTTAGAGTATCGCAGAAAAGGAAAATCAAACAGAGCCCAATTGACCTGAAACTTCACGGAACTTATTTTTGAACCAGAAGAAGCCCATGGAGTATCGGAGTTGGACCAGGAGAGTCCCAGGCTGCCCATGAGGGTGGGGGGCGCGCCCCCTGCCTCGTGGATGGCCCGGGGGTCCACCGACGTACTTCTTCCTCCCATATATACCCATATACCCTAAAAACTTCGGGGAGCAGAATAGATCGGGAGTTCCGCCGCCAAAAGCCTCCGTAGCCACCGAAAACCAATCTACACCCGTTCCGGCACCGTGCCGGAGGGGGAATCCTTCTCCGGTGGCCATCTTCATCATCACGGCGCTCTCCATGACAAGGAGGGAGTAGTTCTCCCTCGGGGCTGAGGGTATGTACCAGTAACTATGTGTTTGATCTCTCTCTCTCGTGTTCATGAGGTGGTACGATCTTGATGTATCGCGAGCTTTTCTATTATAGTTGGACCTTATGATGTTTCTCCCCCTCTACTCTCTTGTAATGGATTGAGTTTTCCCTTTGAAGTTATCTTATCGGATTGAGTCTTTAAGGATTTGAGAACACTTGATGTATGTCTTGCGTGGGATAACCGTGGTGACAATGGGTTATTTTATTGATACACTTGATGTATGTTTTGGTGATCAACTTGCGGGTTCCACCCATGAACCTATGCATAGGGGTTGGCACATGTTTTCGTCTTGACTCTCCGATAGAAACTTTGGGGCACTCTTTGAAGTACTTTGTGTTGGTTTGAACAGATGAATCTGAGATTGTGTGATGCATATCGTATAATCATACCCGTGGATACTTGAGGTGACCTTGGAGTATCTAGGTGACATTAGGGTTTTGATTGATTTGTGTCTTAAGGTGTTATTCTAGTACGAACTCTAGGATAGATTGAACGGAAAGAACAACTTCATGTTATTTTACTACGGACTCTTGAATAGATCGATTAGAAAGAATAACTTTGAGGTGGTTTCGTACCCTACCATAATCTCTTCGTTTGTTCTCCGCTATTAGTGACTTTGGAGTGACTCTTTGTTGCATGTTGAGGGATAGTTATGTGATCCAATTATGTTATTATTGTTGAGAGAACTTGCACTGGTGAAAGTATGAACCCTAGGCCTTGTTTCCTAGCATTGCAATACCGTTTGTGCTCACTTTTATCATTAGTTACCTTGCTGTTTTTATATTTTCAGATTACAAAAACATATATCTACCATCCATATTGCACTTGTATCACCATCTCTTCGCCGAACTAGTGCACCTATACAATTTACCATTGTATTGGGTGTGTTGGGGACACAAGAGACTCTCTGTTATTTGGTTGCATGGTTGTTTGAGAGAGACCATCTTCATCCTACGCCTCCCACGGATTGATAAACCTTAGGTCATCCACTGGAGGGAAATTTGCTACTGTCCTACAAACCTCTGCACTTGGAGGCCCAACAACGTCTACAAGAAGAAGGTTGTGTAGTAGACATCAGTGGGGTTTAGCTGTGCCCCGATGGATGCTGTTTTTGTAGGGTCCGTTGGGTGGACCTGGAATTTGACTATTTCATCCGCTGGTTTAAAAGAGGTGGACTTGGGTCTTTTGTCGAGTATCACGTCGTCCCTGTCCACCATGGAGCGCAGCGCAGTTAGTTTTTCGGCCGCAAGTGCTTTGGATAACGCCTCGAGGGCTAGTGCGGCGGTTTTATTTTCGGCGCGAAGTGCTATGTCCGGATCACTAGCCAGAGTGATGATTCCATTGGGCCCGGGCATTTTGAGCTTCATGTACCCGTAATGGGGTATAGCTTGGAAGATCGTGAATGCCTCCCGCCCTAAAAGGGTGTGGTATCCGCTACTGAACGGGGCCACTTGGAATGTGATTTCTTCGGACCTATAATTCTCCGGCGTGCCTAATACCACATCTAGTGTGATTTTCCCGCACATCGTGCCTCCCGACTAGGGATGATTCCTCTGAAGGTCGTGCTGCTTTGCTCAATGCGGCTCTTGTCTATTTCCATTTTGCTAAGAGTTTCCTCGTAGATGAGGTTTAATCCGCTGCCACCGTCCATGAGCACTTTGGTAAGCCGGAAGCCGTCCACAATTGGACTAAGGACCAAAGCGACTGGTGCTCGGGCTGTTCGGAATTGAGGTTCGTCACTGCATTGAAGGTTATAGCCGTGTCGTTCCATGGATTTATTGCTGCAACGTGGCAGACTTCGGCAAGGCTGCAGAGTGTTTGCTTGCGCCTATTATTTGAGGTGAAGGTCTCGAAGACTGTCAATACTGTATTGTTATTTTCCATGGGATGGTGCTCTGTTGTATTGTTGATGAGGATATCCTCGCCGCTCTTGGCCAGCTGCCGGAGTATCCAACATGCTTTAAGGCTGTGTGTTGGCATGGTATCCGCTTTACTGTGAATTTTGCATGGCCCATTGAGCCATCCCTCTAATACAGTTCTATGCCCTAGAGTGGGCTTTTGTTTCTTTGTAATTGGATCGGGTGACTTACGAGAGTACACCCTTTTAGTTCAGACGAGGGGTTTAGTGAGAGTCGGAGGGTCCCAGAATTTTGTTTGGGTTTTCCAGGCGCTTCCCATCGCACAGTACTTCCGTACTATGGCCGCCAAGTCAGCAAAGTGTGCTATGTCACGGCAATTTATGGCATTGAGGATTCCCTTGTCCGTGCAATTTTTGCAAAAGAATGAAATTGCGTCTTCCTCGCGACAGTCCTTGACCTTGCTCATTACAAGGAGGAATCTGGCCCAATAGTGATGTACTGTCTCTTGGGGATCTTGTTTAATGTGGGAAAGATCACTTGAGTCTGGGTGGGTGGGCAGATTTAGGTCTGAACCGTGACCCGATCTGAGACCCAGGGGCGGAGGAGTTTCTGAGCTTGGCAGTTCGGACTCTAGGATGTTGCCCAATAGTTCTGGCCCGCTGTCTGATTCTAGATTCGAAGCTTGGGCCATGTCCTCCCATGGACGGGTATCCGGCTCGGAGAGCTCGGGAATCTGGACATAGGTTGTCCTCAAAATAGAGGAAGAATTGCTACATTGTTCCTCCACCACCGCTATCTGATGGGTGACCGGCGGAGAGTTAATCTCCCTTTGGTCGGGTTTAAGCCTGATCCGATCATACTCCGTTGCGACTCCCAGGGCGGCGATGCGATCCAAGAGCTCGTTCAAGGAAGAGAGCTCTATTGGATCCATCTGCTCGGCGAATCCCGAGCCGACGTGGAGGCTGTTTTTGATGACCCGAGAAGTCATTGTCGACGCGACGGCTGAACGGGCGGTCATGACGAAGCCGCCCAGTCGGAGAGTTTGGCCTACAGCCAGGGCTCCCCCCGAGGTAATGTTGTCCTTGACAATAAGACGAGCCATCAAGCCTTATCGTGGCGGCACAGTGGAACTCTCAATGAAAGCACCAATGTATGTGTCAAAACCGGCGGATCTCGGGTAGGGGGTCCCGAACTGTGCGTCTAAGGCGGATGGTAACAGGAGGCGGGGGGCACAATGTTTACCCAGGTTCGGGCCCTCTTGATGGAGGTAATACCCTACTTCCTGCTTGATTGATCTTGATGATATGAGTATTACAAGAGTTGATCTACCACGAGATCGTAGAGGCTAAACCCTAGAAGCTAGCCTATGATTATGATTGTTGTTGTCCTACGGACTAAACCCTCCAGTTTATATAGACACCGGAGGGGGCTAGGGTTACACAGAGTTGGTTACAAGGGAGGAGATCTACATATCCGAATTGCCAAGCTTGCCTTCCACGCAAAGGAGAGCCCCACCCGGACACGGGACGAAGTCTTCACTCTTGTATCTTCATAGTCCAACAGTCCGGCCAAAGGATATAGTCCGGCTGTTCTGGGACCCCCTAATCCAGGACTCCCTCAGCCTGGGTCAGCGAGGTCCAGCAAGAGCTTCAGGACGCCGTCAAGAAGTATGAGTCCTTGGAGCGTGATTCTAAGACGCAAGCGTCCGAACTTGCGAAGGCCCGCCAGAGCGCACAAGAGGCTCGAGCCGAGGCCCAGAGCGCCCTTTAGGAAATCCAGGTGGCCAAGAAGATTGCGGCAGGTAAGGCTTTCATTATGCAAAGCAAGTCTGTGAAGGAAACATTTCTTTTACTTACCCGAATTTGGAGCTCTCCAGGGGTGTTTACGGATTTGCCGCACAGCGTATCAGATGCTGCTGAGTTCTATCGAGCCGAAGAAGGGTGTTCTTCGGAGAAGTTGTTCTGGTCTCAATATCTTGGACCAGAACATCCGGTGCCCTTCATCGACCAGCTGAAATAGTTGGTCGAGCTGCACAAGGCGGCCGAGCTAGCCATGAAGGACCTGATAGTCCGACTATGGCCTGCCGCACCGATACCCAGCAGCTACTTCGGACTTGTGAAGCGGCTTGTTAGTGTCTGCCCACGGCTTGAGGCCATAAAGCAATCGGTCTGTATTGAAGGTGCCCGGATGGCCTTTGCCCGTGTCAAGATGCACCGGGCGAAGATGGATGCCAAGAAGCTGATGACCGAGGGGCCGCCTGAGGGCAAGGAGCACCGATGTCCTGAGTTATATTTTGATGGTGTCCTAGAGGGATCCTGCCTTATGGCGGAGCAATGTGCGAAGGATGTTATATTCACATGAAAATATTCGTATTATCATGTCATGTAACATGAATCAACGATGTTGTGTAATATAATGCTTGTTATGTTTTAATTTTTTCCTCCTGTGCGGCCGTGTTGTATGAAAGCTGAGGGTTGGCCAGTCGTCGGCTTCTGCCCCCACGTAGGTAGTACGGGGGTGTTCGGGATGGAATCTAAATAATCTTTATCCAATTATATGGTCCTTGAAGGAGTTGTTTAGCGCAACGAACCAGGCAACCAGACTATACGGCTTGAATGCCCTCACTTAGCCATAGGAGTTTTATAATAAAAACATGGGCGCAGCCCCTAGTATCCGAACTAGAGTGCTATAAGCGTCTAATCGGGAAGTACCGATCCTTCGCGTAATGCAGAAGAAATCTCCAACGATTTGTAACCTCCGAACAGCATACTGGCTCTCGCCGCATCATGACAGTCAGTTTTCGTCTTTCTCTACTGAGGTGCTCCTTTGGATAAACCAAGGCACAATCATAGTAGTTCTCCCTTTACTACCTTAGCCGATATAGCGGAACATAAGGTAGCAAGCACAGGAGCCAGGCAACCCAACTATTGACCAAAGACATGATTTGGAGCCAATGCATATAATGCTAAATTCGGGGTGCCGAACTATACTTATAAAAGGTGTTCGGACTTTTGTTGTCGTAATGTGGGGTGCTATGAAGCCCCTAGCAAACATCAAACGTACCAAAGTGTACGGGTGCTACCTGATAGGGTTATCCACAGGGGAGCTGAAAAAGAAAAAGAAAACAGAAAAGGTACAAAGGTAAAAAGCTAGGGTCCTAAAGCTCCAGCCGCAAACTGTTCTCATTGTAATTTAATTAGTATGTCAAGGCGCATTGATACAGGTAGTGCGATAAGCAACAGGCTATTTGGCATGCCGAAACCAAGGGAGAGCTGCATGTGGGTCCTGAAAAACAGGGAGAGTTATCGTTAACGGAATCACCTAAAAAGTCCCCATATGTTTGCGTTTCTCGCCGTCTTGGTGTTTTTATCCTTCAAGAGGACCGATGACCAGTACACCAGATGGGGCCTGTGGGATTGAGACCTGCAAAGGAAATAAGTAAAAGTGAAAGTATGTGTATCCGATGTCGGTTGAGCCGTACTATGGATCACAAGCTAGCTATGCCTCCGTCGATGCCCATGGGATTTTGAGTGCGTAGTTATGTATGCGCGGCACGAATGCCACCACTTTATCGGGACTGAGAAGGAGGCCCGATTGCTAGTCGAGCTCCTGACGAGCCGAGCTATCCTGCTGCAGAGTAGTTCGGACCCTCTTAACGGTGTCCGTGGGCTCGGGAGCCGAATTAAGGTTCTGCTTGAGAAGGCCGCTCTGTACTTCTGCTGCCAAGGCATCTGTGTGCTCTTCTGTACGGAGGGAGCGTTCCGTATTTTCGTTGACTGTTATGACGCCGCGTGGACCGGGCATCTTGAGCTTGAGGTAAGCATAGTGTACTACTGCGTTGAATCGAGCGAATGCAGTTCGTCCGAGAAGTGCGTGATAGCCGTTGTGGAAGGGGATGATATCGAAGATTAACTCCTCGCTTCGGAAGTTGTCCGGAGATCCGAAGACAACCTCTAGTGTGATTGAGCTTGTACAGCGGGCTTCTACACCTGGTATGACTCCTTTGAAGGTAGTCCTGGTGGGCTTGATCCGTGATGGGTTAATGCCCATTTTTCGTGTTGTATCCCGATAGAGCAGATTGAGGCTGCCGCCTCCGTCCGTAAGGACGCAAGTCAGGTGGAACCCATCAATTATTGGGTCTAGGACCAGTGCGGCTGAACCACCATGACGGATACTGGTCGAATGATCCCGGCGATCAAAAGTGATCGGGCATGACGACCATGGATTAAATTTTGGGGCGACCGGCTCTATCGCGTAGACGTCCCTGAGCGCGCGCTTGCGCTCCCTCTTGGGGATGTGGGTAGCGTATATCATGTTCACCGTTTTGACCTGAGGGGGAAACTTCTTTTGTCCCCCTATGTTCGGTTGCCGGGGCTCTTCGTCATCGTCCTTGCTTTGCGATCCCTTTTCCCTGTTCTCGGTGTTTAATTTGTCGGTCTGTTTAAAAACCCAGCAATCTCTATTTGTATGATTGGGTGGTTTGTCCGGGGTGCCATGAATCTGGCACGGACGATCAAGTATGCGGTCCAAGCTGGATGGGCCTGAATTGTTCTTTTGTAACGGCTTCTTCCGCTGACCGGACTTAGAGCCACTGAATCCGGCATTGACCACAGTTTCTTCGGTGTTATCACTGTTGTTTCGACGCTTGTATCTGTTACGTCAAGACTTGTCTTTGTTATTTTTAACTTCAGGGGTGCTGGCGTCGCTTGCATTGTTTTTGCTACGGGCCAACCAACTGTCCTCGCCCGCACAAAAGCGGGTCATGAGTGCCGTGAGGGCCGCCATGGATTTTGGCTTTTCTTGGCCGAAGTGGCGAGCGAGCCATTCGTCGCGGATGCTGTGTTTGAAGGCTGCTAGGGCTTCAGCATCCGGACAATCGACGATTTGGTTCTTTTTAGTTAAGAACCTAGTCCAGAATTTCCTGGCGGACTCTCCAAGTTGTTGAACTATGTGGATTAAGTCATCGACGTCTGGTGGCTTCTTCCAAGTCCTCCCAGCCGCCGATAGAATTTTCAGGCAGGCTGTTTAACCAGTGCCAAGCTGGCCCCTTGAGTTTTAAAGGGAGGTATTTGATGGCGTGGAGGTCATCGCCGCGGGCTATATAAATGTGGAGAATGAAGTCTTTGATCCACAACGCGGGGTCCGTGGTTCCATCGTATGATTCTATATTCACGGGTTTGAACTCTTATGGGTTCGTGCGTGGCCTGTTTACGAAGGCTAACATGCCCATCTTCCCGTTCATCTTTTTCATTAGCTGTTTCAACGGGGTCTTCGTTGTCTTCGGCACCTTCTGGAGTGTCATCTTCTCCTGTGCCGATGTTGCTGTCTTTACTGCAGCGTGACTTAGAGCGGCGCCGCTGACGCCGATGCTTGGATTGTATTTCGGAAGGTTTATCCTCAGCTGGATCTTCCTTGTCATCGTCGTTGTTCTCCTTTGGTGCATCCACCATGTATACATCATACGAGGAAGTGGCCGTCCAACGTCCGGTGAACGGTGGGTTCTGGGCCTCTTCTTCTCCGGCATCGTCGTCCATACCGTCGATGTCCTCGGAGTCGTAATCAAGTGTGTCGGTTAAATCTTCGACCGTGGCTATAAAGTGGGTGGCGGGTGGGGAGCAAAATTCTCCATCGTCAGCCCCTAGTTCGAACCGGATATAGTTCGGCTGTGAGTCCTCTGCCAAGGACAGATTCTTTAACGAGTTTAGCATGTCGCCCAAAGGCGAGTGCTGGAAGATGTCTGCGGCGCTGAATTCGAAGATCGATAAACGATCAAGTTCGGCGTCCGCGAGCTCACATGATTCGGAACTTACGGCCGGAAATGAGTCCGGAGTTCCGGTGGCACGGGTAACGTGTGAGATCAAGTCTATGTGCGGCTCCAACGTCGGGGAATCTGTGGCCTCTGTAGCGGGGTTGAGCTTCCCGTCCTTGGATGGCGCAGCCTGCTCCGGATCTAAGGCCAGAGCGGTTATGGGAGCTGTCTCCTGGAAGCAATCCGATGACAGATTTAGGTCATGTCCCTCGGGGTGGCCAGGAGTGGTAGCCGCGGTCTCAAATCCGGTGAAGATCAAGTCCCCACGGATGTCCGCGACGTAGTTCAAGCTCCCAAATCTGACCTGATGGCCAGGGGTGCAGCTTTCGATCTGCTCCAGATGGCCAAGCGAGTTGGCCCGCAGAGCGAAACCGCCGAACACGAAGATCTATCCGAGGAGGAAAACTCTCCCTTGGGCAGCATCGTTGTAGATGGTTGAAGGAGCCACCGAACCTCTTGATGACGGCACAGTGGAACTCTCAATGAAAGCACCAATGTCGATGTCAAAACCGGCGGATCTCGGGTAGGGTGTCCCGAACTGTGCGTCTAAGGTCAATGGTAACAGGAGACAGGGGACACAATGTTTTACTCAGGTTCGGGCCCTCTCTATGGAGGTAATACCCTACGTCCTGCTTGATTGATCTTGATGAATATGAGTATTACAAGAGTTGATCTATCACGAGATCATAATGACTAAACCCTAGAGGTCTAGCTTGTATGGCTATGATAATGTATCTCCTCCGGACTAAGTCCTCCGGTTTATATAGACACCGGGAGGATCTAGGGTTACACAAGGTCGGTTACAAAGAAAGGAATCTACATATTTAGTCGCCAAGCTTGCCTTCCACGCCAAGGAGAGTCTCATCCGGACACGGGTGAAGTCTTCGGTCTTTGTATCTTCACAGCCCATCAGTCCGACCCATGGCTAACAGGTCGGACGCCCGAGGACCCCTTAGTCCAGGACTCCCTCAAAGGTCGATCCATTGCATCATGGTGAACTTGATATCCTTCTTTCGTGAACATTGTCGCGGGCCCTTTGCTGAACTTGCTATCCTTCCTTCGTAGGGGAGGAGGTTGCGATTCAAGAGAATGAAACTTCTAGGCTCGTGGGATTGTTAGGTGACGACTTTGAGATTCACAAAATCAACGGGAGTCGTTTGCTGAGTATTAACTCGTTCAATTATCATCTTACTCTCAAGGTTCTCGTGAAAATGTTTCGATTAGATAGTATACACACAAAAATATAAGATTGCATGTCACACCTCCTGTTTTTCATGTCTTTTTAAAGAAGTATACAAGACAACTACCAATTAAAACACATGTGATCATTAGTAAAGAACACTCTTTTTCCAGGGAGCAAAGAACACGCTTAATCCATCTACTATTCCGTTTTTGTTATCATCAATAACGCTCCTCCCAGTACTTCACCTTGTACATATGCTAAGTCTTCCAGGTAGGTAAAAAATCTGATGTGGTAAGTTATTTAAAAGAAGAGAGATGAGTGTGGTAACCCCATGAAGAAATAATGCTAAGCGCGTGAACCTAGGCAAAACATTTAAAAAAGGAAGCCCACCAATACATGAAGAGCTTTAGTTGCTAAATCATTAAATGAAGCAAGTTTAGCAACCATAAGCTAAGCACCTATGCATTGAGGAGTATAGTTGATAAGCTATTCTAAGCACCCATACATTAGCAACAGCCTAAAGAACACACTCAATCCATCTATTTTTGTTACTAGAACAATGCTCGTTTGTTGCAACGGGATATAAATATTTTATTACGTTAGCTTGTGATTTACCTGTCAATAATAATGCAATTGTGTAAATAAATGTTCATCAAATTCTGACCGTAAATTACCTTATATTTTGATTAGAAGTTTGGTAAGTAAAGTAAAGTGAAATTTGTTCAGAAGGTAAGTAAACTAAGATGATTGATTATCATATACATTGAAGGTTGGACAAAAGGTGGTAAGAAGAAAGGTGAAACGGGAACCTTATGTTCTTTTTAAATAGTATGATAGTGATAAGTAAAGTAAAGTGAAATTTGTTCAGAAGGTAAATAAACTAAGATGATTGATTATCATATACGTTGAAGGTTGGATAAAAGGGTGGTGAGAAGAAAGGTGAAACGGGAACCTTACGTTCTTTTTAAGTAGTAGTGATTTACTGTTTACAATCGTTTCATCACATCCATAGGAGGACACGTGTACACCCCTGACATCTGGATATAACCGCTGAATTTAATGGAAGGGCAACAATTGAGTCCCCTACCTCACCGGTCAGCTCAGCAGGCGCCCGATTCGCGCCGCCCTCCCCCTTCGCTCGCGCCCGACTTCTGTCGCCGTTCGCCGCCGCAGAGCGCATACACCGCGGCGCGCCCCGAGTGGATGTGGTGGGAGGAGGTGAGGAGGAGGGAACGCGGGGAGCTGCGCCCGCGGCGCTTCGAGGCCCTCGCCCGCTCGCGCCGCGCTGCCTCGCTCGCGCTCTCCAACCGCAAGGAGATCGCGACCCCGCACCTCGGCGCCGTCAACTCCCTCCAGGTCCCCTTCTTCCCCCTCGCTCCCCCAATCGCCCCCTGTCACTGCCTCCCCGCCCGCCGCCCCCGCATCAGCTGCGCGTAGCGCACAGATCAGCGGTACTATTAATTTTGCGTGTTAATGCGTCGAGAAACTGCGCCTAGCGAGATCGAACTTCTGTGCGGATGCGTCAATCGACGTTGCCGGCGTTCGTAATTTGACAATATGGCCAGGTTGATTTGACAGAGGGGAGGTACCTGCTCTCGGGGGCGTCGGACGGGTCGGCCGCCGTCTTCGATCTCAAGGACGCGACGGAGTACGAGGCCGGGTTCATAGCCAAGCACAGGAGCATTCTGCTCGTGGACAGGCAGCATCAGCATGGCCACAAGTTCACCGTCTCCAAGGCCATCTGGTATCCTGTGGACACCGGGCTGTTCGTCACGGCCTCCTTCGATAACTATGTCAAAGTGTGGGATACCAATTCCAGTCAAGTATGTGTGTTTTGCTTTGTTTGATGCCGATCTTAATATTTTGCCCCGTTGAGGTGTTGATTCAGATGTTCTGGTCATTCTGGGATTGGTTTTCTTTTTCCTAGGTGGTCATGGATTTTAAGATGCCCGGAAAAGTGTACAGTGCTGCAATGTCCCCAATTGCAACAACGCATATGCTCATCGCAACCGGAAGCGCAGACGTTCAGGTCCGTTTGTGTGATATTGCTTCCGGAGCCTTTACTCACACGTTGTCCGGTCATCTTGGTTAGTCCCTTCCTGCTAGTGTGATGATGAAACACCATTCTTGTTTTGTTTTTTATGCTTATCCTCATCGATCATCTCAGATGGTATCATGTCTTTGGAGTGGTCTACCTCAAGCGAGTGGATCCTAATGAGTGGTGGCTGCGACGGGGCGATACGTTTTTGGGACATAAGACGAGCTGGATGCTTCCTTGTCCTTGATCAGTTACGGTCTCAGCTAGGAAGACGGCCTCCCATTATTGATAGCACCACGGACAACGTATGCTTGCCGTCATCCTTTACTTTTATCTGCTTCTGGGTTTGGTTATTTCTTCAGAATATATTTGCTCGCAGGGCTAATACAGAACTGCTTGCTATTATTCTGGCTACTATTCCAAAACTGTTAGGTCTCCAAGTAGGAGTGGATTTTTCCTGCAAGAAAAGGGTACAAGCGGATATCTGGTATATATTCATGTCCTAGGCCTATGTCATTGTTTTAGCATCATCATATATATATGGTATGGATCAGTGTAGTGCTCTAGTTCTTAAAAGATGGGATCTGCATTTCATTGGGAGATAATCAATGCTGCTCTACACAAGGTTCCTTCCTGCTGTTTATTGTTGTGTCCTGAAAAAATGGTTGATGTCATGCAAGTACAATGGGAGATAATTAATATTATTAGGTTCTTGTGTTGTTCATTGTTGTGTCCGAAAGATGGTTGATGACGTGCAAGTACATCTGCTAGTTGACATCTTCAATGCATATATATTTTTCGTCTTAAGCAGCATCAGAAGAACTTAGGACGTTCATCTTCATCAAAGAGTTACTCAGTTCAGCAGAGGACAGGCAATCATAAGAAGCAGTCCAAAGCACTACGCAAAAGTCTAACCATGGTACGTGGACATACGCAACAGAAAGTGCATCCCGGTATGTCATCCAGTCAAAATCATAAAACAGCTCATTATGGTGCTGTTACAGGATTAAGAACAACAACAGATGGGATGCACCTTCTTAGCTCAGGTTGAGTTAATTTCTTCTCTATTGGTTATCTGCTGCTATGCCTGAAATTGGCATGCAGTGCAACGATGATAATTTAAGCTTAAGCCTGTTATTAAGAAGAGGTTATCGTTTCTCTTCAGGATCTGATTCTCGTTTAAGACTCTGGGATATCGATTCAGGCTGCAATACTTTGGTCAATTTTGAAGCCATGCGATTGCAAACTAGCAAGCCACTACAATTAGCTGTCACTGATGATCCATCACTTGTTTTCATTCCATGCATGTCAAGCATCAAGGTATGCTGTTGCTTTCCCAGCTTTATGGCTTCATTCTGCATTTTGAAGTTCACGTCTAAGTATTATACTTGCTTAGGCATACAATACATGGTCTGGTACGACATTTCAAACATTCCGTGGGCATTATGACCATGTAAATTGCTGCTACTATAACTCACAAGACCAAGTAAGTTTTCCCTCTATTGTCCTCTCTAAGCTTTAGTGTTTCAACGTGTATTCCATTCCTAAATATTCGAGAATGCAGGAACTCTATACTGGTAGCAATGATCGACAAATTCTTGTGTGGTCTCCATCGACTCCTGCTTTGACTGAAATGGTATAAAATCTATCTATTGACACCATATGCAGTGTTTTTGCATTTTTCTAGTGAGTTAATATTCTCCCAATGGGAGTTTGAGAAGGAATTTAGTACAAAGTTTACGTGTAAATTTGATGATTTGACGCTGCTAAATATCTGCAGGAAGACGATGACAAGCGGCAAGAGGGTTTTGCAGCTGATGAGGATAACTGGAGTGACTAAGAACTTATGAGTTTTTTGAGGGAGAGAACTTATGAGTTGATCATGTGTATATACAAGGTTACTAACAATATTGACACAAGTGATGCCGAAATAAAATCAGGGGTCTTATTAGGTATTACACGAACCAGTAATTACTTGTGTTTGGTTACCACTCTGAGAGGATGCTGTACATTAGGATTTGAATTTTTTGTAGTTCATTGAAACTTATGTATTCAGACATCATCACAAAAAGAGGAGAGTACTATGTATGGTTCACCCAACTGTTATTTATGTACCTTTTTCTTGCTAAAGCATTGCACATGTTTTATGCCTTCTCTGATGCTGAAGTTCCTGAAGGGAACAACGATGAAATTAATATAAAACCAAATTACTATTGCCATTGGTCTTGTTATGAACAGGGTCCCCAGCAGCAGAAGACACATGAGTTCTACTGTTAAGTTTACATGATGCAAGTATCATGCAACTTTTGATCAAAAGCAATGGCTCCTGATTTCCATTATTCATCTATAACATATTGGTGCGACATTGTTCAGTTTGTCCATGTTACAACTGGCACGACATTGCTGAATTTGTGTGACTGCGTAAACAATAGATGTACATATGTGCCTTACAGGGAAAAAAAAACTCAGTTACAACTTGCACCAGGTTCAGAGAAGTTGCGGGCGCCTAGCCCGCACTTATTCCAGACCTACCATTTATTGTGTTGCTGAGCTGCTAATATTCTCAGAACTATGATTTGCTGAGCCCAAGATATGCAGGACCTGGTAGCTCATATTGCCTGAACTTTCCTAAACTACAAGGATCTGTTGGAGTTCCTAAGATACATAGCTCTGTTATGTATAACTGTGCGTAACTGGAAATCCGCAATGGCAACCCATTGAAAGGTTGAATCGGACAAACATACCATATATTGCTGCAAGTAACAGCAGATGCTGCGACAGCTTATTGTGTAGGTGGATACATACGGATGATCCTGGGTTGCGGCGAACATTCCCCAATTGTGCTTGCCTTTTAGATCCTCTGACAACGAATGATGCCTGCGGCGCCTCCGTAGCATAACCATTTCTCGCTACCTTTGTTCATATTCCATCTCAGTCGATGCAGCGCTACAGCTTTGGGAGGGAAGAGCTCAAAGTTTTTAGTGTCTTCATCAGCTGGGACATTGCATGTGCCACCATTCTCTAGCATTAGAGAATCAGCTAAAACCAGAGTCTCTTGGCCTTCATCAGGTCCATCTTGTCGGCCCTCTCTGGGTTCTGGATCTACATGTTCTGCAGGGTAGTTCACCAGGCATGTCAGGCAGTAAGGCAACGATACAAGTTGCAGCAAAATGGAGAGAGTTTTTACCTGAGTTGGTGAGGGTTAGTACTTGCTCTTTTTGTGTATCGTGGGCTTTAGGTACTTTTTGGCATGGTTTTGGGCCCTTTTTTGCAACCAGAGGAACGTTTGACATAGGAGGGCTTTGCAATGTTCCACCAATCTTAATGGCTGTCCCCTCCTCTGCTAGCGAACCACAAAGGAAATAGGGCACACGGTTCCTCCCAGGTTCCTTCTCCCAGAATCTCGAAGTAAGCTACACGTGCAATATTTGTTTAGCACACATGAGATTCTGTATGACAAGCAGAGGTAGAAAATGACCATGGTTATGGAGTACAGGCTAGCGGGTTTACCTGGAAGCGCACAGCAGTACCATCTGCCACACAATAAGCCGCATAACCTGTATGTAGGCAAAATTAAGGATCATAGCAATTATAAGATTCCACCAATATGTGCTTAAGGTTGATATTGTACAAGAAGCTAGTCATTCTCCCTTGCTTCTATATAGAGATTCATTTATATATCTTTAATATCAAGTGTCCAAAATGTAGGAAAAATATATATTAACATAATAAGTATCACAAAAAAGGTGATCCAGTGTCCAAAACAGAATATCATACAAGGTATTAATATTACTAAACTAATAAGCTGTTCAAGTATCACTATATGCCGCAATAACATAATTATAAGCTTTATATTCATTTACTTAACACAACAGTGTATGGAGAGTCCCGCATAATGTGTTTCCAGATTCCAGATAGTTCCCTGAACAGTTTTGCTAAAGCACATCTAGATGTGCCCTAAGTATTGCACATCTAAGTCCTATCTCATTGATTTTACACAGAGATTCGTGCAGGCATTTTCTTTTGTCTTTTCCTTTCTAGTTTGACCGAGTCACTTAGATGTGCAATAATTAGGGCACATCTAGATGTGCCCTAGACAAACAAGTCAAGAATTCTTAGTAACTTGTAACTGCATACTACTTAGGCCGGATATTGAGTATGGTTAGGCATGGTTCTGGAAATGTACCGGTAATTTCTGAGACATGGACATTCCATATCAAATATTCTGACAACTGATAAGTAGAAACGCCCTGAGTTTTAGTCCCAGCAAATGGCCTTCCGGTGACTGGAACATCATTGGCAATTCTAGGTAGGCTGAGGAACTTCAATGTGCCATCTTCCAGTGAGATGACAATACCTCTGAACATGAAAGATAGCAACAGTTAATGTTATTAACCTAGTAGACAGAAAATATCTATAACCTGCATATATATACAGAGTAAGGCCCCATTTGGGAGCTCAATAGAACTTTCCGCACATACAGATTTTACCAGTGTATTTTACTAGGCAGTAGGCACAAACAATACCACTGCAAACAAGGGAATCCTAAACGTAATCATGAATGAACGCAAAAAAAGAAGTGAGGTGAACTTCAGTGTTAATAATTCAAACCAAACATTACAAGCCACACGAGTCCTATATATGTTCACTATGTTTAGGGCAACAATCACTGTTTGTTGGGCCAATGATCAAGTAATGCAATAGATCCTCCCAATAAAGGGGCAATCCTTGCACAAAAATATATTACCTCCATCCCAAATTACTTGTCTTAAATTTGTCTAGATACGGATGTATCTAACACTAAAACATGTCTAGATACATCTGTATCTAGACAAATCTAAGACAAGTAATTCGGGACGGAGGGAGTAGAATACACATGAGTAGATAAAATCATTTATGTTTTTTATAAGCTATAAAAACTAAATACAGATTGAAATGTAAAGGACACAGAAGCATTAAAGGAACTAATTAGTTTTTATAAGCTACACATCTACCTTAGCAAGTTAGCATGCTGACATATCACACAGATCAGATGAGCCATGTATATGTGCATCAGAAATTACCTAGTTTCTCACTGACAGGGTAAAATGAAAAACAAGGTAAAACCAAGTCACTATCCTCAACTGGGTAGTGATGAAAGGTAAGTAAATGTCATGTAATGAAGGAAGCTGAGTACATTAGTGTCTGCAAGATTTATTTACTCCAGAAGGAACAGGACTCATTACTACAAACGGAATGAGATTAATTTGCCACAAATGGCACAAAACATTACCTAGCCTCCTTTAACCAATGAAGACTTAAAACAGCCCTTGGGGCAGTGGTTAGTTCCCACAGAGGACGGTATGGATCTCTGCAACAAACGAGTTATATGAGGTGCATTTCAGTATTCAAACATTGCAGCTCATTAAAAAAAACAAAGCAAGAAAAGATTGTGAATCCAGCAATCATATTACTGTTTGCTGACAGTATGTACTCAATTAAGGTTATGCTGGTGCCAAAAAAAAGTGCTCTTCAATAGTAGCTGCTACACCTATGGTTACTTGCTTCCGCTTCAAATTTTCATAAAACTTGACAACGGCCATGGGCTGTGGCAACTAAATGGCGATGTTTTTCGTTGAAAGGTGTGCTGTATTTGTTCATGTGAGGATAACAGATTCTGCAGATTAAACACACCTTCATTTATTGACCCAAATGTTATCATTGCAAAACAGCACACAAAAGATGCGTGGTTCTCAAATTGCAAAGTGCAGTCAATTCGTTTGGAAAAACCTTCCTAGGTGAAATATTTAACCAAAAAATAAATTATATTGACTATGACTAGTGAGATAAGCCTCAGCACAACTCCATATATGCAATATACCCGAAATGGGTTAGCAAATACTACCTCTGTACCAAAATATAAGACATTTTTGTAAGCTAAACAAGCCTACAAAAACGTCTTATATTTTGATATGGTGGGAGTAGTAGTTTCCTCCACAACAAAATTTGAGTTATTGATTCCAGTTCCTAGTAGAGTTTATGCTACCTTAAATCCCAGAATTTTAGGCCATCCTCTCCAGCAGTGACGAAGATATTTGTGTTTTCCTCACTGTCAAAATGATACGGAGTCAGAAGTTAGTGTTTATCTTTTGGAATGGAACAGAAGTATAACACAGCTTAGTACCTTACATATGGTGCCCACGAGAGGGCTCTGATGGGAACAGATTCAGCAGTGACACACATAAAAGGTTTTGAATCTATACATAACGAGAACAACTGGTTAATATAACACAAAAAAGAAATAAACAAGAGATATGCAGTTCAGGCATTCCAATAGCTTGCTCTTTAAACATGTGAAGTAAGCAGTTCCTGAGTCAGACATGTCATCTGAATGGCGCAAGTGACAGAAATCCTATGAAAAGGGAGGTAATAGACCAATAAAATACCTTGTGATGGCAAGTCTGTAGAGAACTTCCATAAAGCAACCTGGAACATCAAAATCGAAACACGAAACTTTCAGCAAAGCACCTACTAACCAAACAGTGCAGGTATCAGATTTAAACTAAGAAAATAATTTACTACAGGCAGAAAAGATACCGTTCCATCGTGACATCCTGCCAATATCATATCATGAGGATAAGGCGACCAATCAACTGTCAAGGGAATGCTGTTTACCATTATAAAGAGGCAATGACTTCAAAATGAAAATTCATGCTGATGAATTTGACAGAAAATTTAAATCTGCCATCTAGTTTTAATAGAAAAATGATGAAAGTAAAAGTTGGAATACCTCTGTATGTTTCCGCACTTAACTTTAGCACATCTAAATACAGGTTGCAGCTTTAGAAAGCGAGGATCGGTGCCCTTCACTGAAGAAGAGGAATATATTTTCTGGATCATGCTTGGAGATGGAACTTCCCATCTGTGCACAATAATGAATAAGTGCATAATAAGTGGTGATATTCAAAAAGTGATGGCCAAACAATTCAAAATGGTGGTCAAGCATAGGATGTACTCACACTTCAAGTGAGCCATTTCCCAACAGTACTGCAAGAAAACCCAAATGTGATTTCTGTTCTGACTGATTTGGTAAAGGAGGCTTCCATTTGATGTCCCAAGCAACTTTGCCGTTATGAGCTAAACACAAGACGACCCTTGGTAGATGAATGCCTTTGGGGATTGCAGAAAAGTTTGAGTTTTCTGCACAAGTAATAATATCATTTTTACTTGATTCTTTGGATGGAACTACTTCTGTATCTTCCACAACAATGATCTGGGCACTGTTTTCAGAAGGAACAGGCACAACTTTGTTGGCAGCTTCACTATCATTCATTTCCACAACTTCATGGTTAGCAAGTGCACTCTTACATCCAACCAAACCAGCCTCATTAGCCATGTCTTCACTTATAGATGAACCCAGTAGCTTGGGATTCTCAACAGAAGACAAATTATTATTTGGCATGATATACATGGAGGATCTCTCCATCTTCTGCGCGTCACCACTAAGAGCTAGTGAGCAGGTCTCATTTGAAGCAGGTTTCTTTGTAGGTCCTCGTACACGCCTTCTGGTGTAGACAATTAATTCTTTCTTACAATTTTGGACTGAGGCCACATTATCATTTGACTGGGGAGTTGTCTGATTGTTTTGTTCTTTGCCGCATAATGCAGTTGAAGAACTACACTCTACTGAAACAGACTTCTTTCTATGTTGGGCACTTAATTTTTCCTTGTAATTTGCATTACACAAGCCATGTGTTGGTGATGTGGCATCAGATGATACAACACTCATATTGACATTGCACTTTCCTATATGACACCTCAACGAACCAATTGAAGCAAGATCGCTTGCTATAGCTTCACCGTCACTCTTGGTCAAAGCCATGGGATTGTCCGAATTGGTAATTGTAGCAGCCGCCTTTGAGGACTCGGTACCAGAAGCAAATAAACAACTGTTTGTATTTGAAAGTGTCTTCCTTCTAGGACGTCCTCGTCTCCTACTACCACTTGATTCCTCGCCATTTGATTTAGCTGCAATATGCATAGGCAGCAAGGAATCTTCTAAAGTGGGGCCTGTGTGCACATTGCCATCACATCTTAGCATGCCAATCGAACTAAGCTCACTTGTCAAACTAGAGTGTCCATATGGCAAATGATTCTCAACAGAGTGTGCTGGATTATTTGAAATGGTCTCCCTACTCTGTGATTGGACACCAGAAACCACTGACGAAGAAAGTGCACAAGGATTTGTTTCCTTTTTAGGTCGTCCTCTACCCTTCCGACCTCTTGATCTTTTCCCACAAATTGTAAGAGATGAAGATGGAACTGGTAGTTCTGCATCAACTGTAACAAGACTTAAATTAGAATTAGACTCCGTGTATCCAGTTTCTCTTTCAAATTCAGTATCAGTGCCAGAAACATGCTTGCTGCTGCTTGGGAGTGGATATTTCCGGGGCCTCCCCCTTTTTTTCTTTGGTTTCGTGCAGCATATTAGAGCTCTAGAGATATCTTCTGTCCATTCAGTGTCAGGCGAACACTTTATTTTGTCAATTGGGATTTTCCTAGGTCGACCCCTGCCTTTTTTTGGAGCTGATTCCACAGGCTTCACAGATGGTATAGCACAAGATAATGCAAGATCGCCTGGAATAACTCCTGAAGTGACAAGAGGGTCAACAAAACTAGAACCTGGACTTCCGCTATTTTTTGTTGAATCTACCGCTTTGGCAACTGACAGTGGATATTTTCTTGGTCTGCCCCTTGGTTTTTTCAGACTAGGTTCTGCGTGATCCCTTGGTTTTTTCAGACTACTAGGTTCTGTGCAATCATCCCCAGTCGTCAGTTTTATCTTTCTCGGTCTCCCTATTGGTTTTCGAGGAACTGATGAACTCTCAATTGAATTGTTCTCGTTTGGTATTTTTCTAGGCCTTCCTCTACGATTGCTGTTACTGTATGCAAGCATTGACTGATCAGTATGTGCCTCTTCAAAGGGTGCTACAATACACCAAACTTGAATGATGCCTCTGCCAATCAGTGGCATACCAATTTTATGGTAAGAAGAACCAGGAGGATGAGCAGCAACAGCAAGATACTGCAATAGATAAAAGAACATGATCAGCAATTCTAAGACCAATAAAATACCTTGTAAATCCAGTAAATTCTTGCGAGTAAAAAAAGGTACTCCCCCCGATCCATATTACTTGTCGCTCAAACAGATGTATCTAGCACTGAAATACGTCTAGATACATCCATTTGAGCGACAAGTAATTTGGATCGGTGGGAGTACTATTCATAGACACTGAAAACAAGTGCAACCTAGCAATGAGCCTGCATGCAAAGATGCACTTGAGAAAAGCACTGCAACGGTTGTCTGGCGGGTTTTTTGGAAGTAAAACGAATCAATATGCCATTGAAATGTGGGCTTGTGACCCACATGCCAAGCAAATAGATGATGACATTTTTCTCATTGCTAAATTTGGTGGTGAACAACATAAACTTTTTTGAAGCCACGACTTGCAACAAAAGAGCTACTAGTTCATGCTCAGAATCAGTTGATCACAACCTCGCAATTTACGGGAGAAGAAGGCTTGTCGCACAACCTCGGGCACCAGTCCAACGACCAAACATTCCCTCCAGCGAATAAAATGAAGTCAGAGCTGCAACAATTAAGAGATTTAATCACAGTTCAATCAGCATGGTTCTCTACAGTCATATGGATAATGTAACAGAGAAAACTGGAAGAGTAGAAATAAGGTCATAATTAGCACTGTATCCACATATCATCAGTTTATGACAATGCTGAAAATTAATTAATGAAAGTGCAATGGTATTTTTCATCAAGTAACTTCACTGTTAACCTACTAACAAATCGCCACCCCCCCCCAAAAAAGGACATACTCAGTGCTGAAAGCTCCCACACAAGGTGGGGGTGGGGAAGGGAATTTCAGACAGCCTTACTCTTGCATAATATTTCTGCAAGGAGGCTGGTTCGAACTCAGGACCTCCAGGTCACAAGTGGAGGGACTCTGCCACTGCGCCAGGTCCGCCCTTATACTAACAAATCCCCCAAAAGCAGCAAAACCTTGCATGGGTTGGCGACATTTGATGACCCAACTCACTCTGCAGGATTACTCCTGGACCAAGAGAATATTGTTTTCATTCTCAAATAGTTGTTCTTTTATTGTGTATGCAGTCCAGAATTTAAAACTTGACCACTGATTACACCAAAGAACAAAATGGTATTCATATATTGGTCAATGAAAGTACTTCCATAGCACTAATCATTTTAAATTATTTTACTGGTATATAATTCGAAAGGGTACTTATCAAAGGTGTATTTGAGGTCATGTTACGTGTGAAACAGCAAGAAAATTATTATACTTTCGTAGAAAATTCTTCACCAACAAGATGAGAATAGGGACTGGCCTGCTTAACAGTCCATGTGCTGCAACCTTTGAATTGTGAGCAGACAAACAAAAATATTACATAAACAGGGCTATGGAAAAATCTTGGGTCATAACTTCAATACTCCAAATAACCAGAACTGAGGAACTTAAATCGTAATGTATCTCTCCTCAACAAACTTAGGGAGAATCATATAACAAAATAAGAAGATTCTAATAAGTTGAAACAGTCTAGCTTCTAGAAATAATACCTGTATGTATTATTATCCCTCCCATCTTCCAAGTGTGTGACCTGCATTGATTTGCACTGATGTGATCCAAGAAATCAGCAGAAAGCTTCCCTCCAATGTTATAACAGGAACTTTAGACTCAGAAATTAGCACCGTAGTTCTACTAACCTGAGGAACAGATGCAGACGAGAATTGTGGTAAGGTAATCTCATGTGTGTCATCTCTGGATGAAGTTGATCCAGTGCCGTAAGTAAAACTTACACCTTTTGGCTCATAATTAAAATGCTTCCATTCTCTGGGAAGATAACAATTGATTAAATGTCAAGCAGAATGGGTTCTGAGTAATCCAAAAAAACACTAAAATACGAAAACAGGGAAGGACAGAGTAAGCTAGTAAAAACGAAACAAGAAGACATCTTGTGCTCTCCAATTAGGTATACTGCCAATGCAACAACTGCAACTTTTCACAATGTGCTAAACTTATGGAGAAACAGAGCAATCTCCAATGAGCATGTGCTACTACTTAGCAGAAAAGGCTCAAATTAATTCCATACCAAGTCAATAAAAGTGGCCTTGTCAATAAATCTGTTCTTTCTAAATCCAAAATGAAAGCTACTACAACTGTAGATCAAGAAAAAGCCGAAAACTCCCAGTGTCCAGGCGTCCAGCCATTGACTTTAAAAGATCTTGTCATAATCAATCAGTTAACAATAAACTTGAACTTACTAAATTTTCACAACAGGTCTCATGGTACCATTCTTATCAGACAAAAACGAGCTGATAACAACACAATCACATGCGGTGACTGTATCAGACGAATTCTAGTTAACACTAACAGCAAGGAATAAATGCTACCATAGCAAGAACATGACGACTAGAATTTATCGTTTGTAATGGTGCCATAAACTCCAAATTCACAAACCATAACAAAATTCTCCCGCACAAACGACATATCAATCATTCAATCAACAAAACTAAAGAGGTTCCACGTTCCAGGCTCCACCGTACGTGCACAACCACATCTCCGTCACGCGCCACGTGTAAAAAGTTCAACCGATGAAGCAGCCATTAATTGCTGACGCCGCTGTACGGCTTGCAAGCCCACAACTGAAAGTTGCCAGATTCTATCGCGGTGATTGGGGAGCAAGGAGAGCGCGTCTTCACCTGAGGAACGTTATCGAGGAGGCGAGCCGCTCCGCCTCGGCGTCGGGGAAGCCCGGCTCGGGCTCGCCGGCGGCGAGCTCTGAGATGGCGCGTACCGCTCTGGAGAAGTCCTCTGCAGATTGCTCGAAGCAGCAGACCTCGACGCCCGCGTTGCCCTTGTGCTCCCCTTCCGGCGGGGACGGCGCGCCCGTCGTCTCCGGCGGCGCGGCCATCGCCGGCGGGGGGAGCAGGGACCAAAAGCAAGGGGTGTTCTAGGGCTTAGAGCCGCGGGAAGAGAGGGCGTGTCTGGCGGAAGTTGGGCCCAATTATACACCTTGGGCGCACCAGCGTGGGCTGGGTTTCCTAGTATGTGTTTTCAGGCCCTCGAAAGGCTCCGAGTCCGGCCCTGCTACGTACTGCGGGCGTGTCCTTTTTTTTCATCAAAAGTCAAGTACAATTCCTAAAAAAAAAAACAAGTACAAACGGACTACAACGGTTAGGAAGGCGAGAGGATAACGGCTCCCTGTAGATGGAATAAGATTTTCCCCACCTAGTCCCTCTATCTCGGTGATGCTTCTAGCATCGTTAGAGAGCATGTGGAGGTGTGTCTTCCGCAAATCTCGTAAGATTTGGTCGGTGATTGTCTTTGGTGGATTGCACAGATCCAATCTTTGTTCGACACGTCCCTGTGTCTTCAAGTTGGATCCTTCCGATCTACGTGTCTCTTTATCACGGCGGTTGTTGTTTTAGTGCGCTGTTCATATGGACCCTTAGAGCATCTACAGTCGGACTTGACAAATCCGGATCTTCAAACGCCTGCGAACGCAACCGGACGCGTCCACAGACAGTGACCAGTCACGCCTCAAATTAGCTACTCTGCATTCAAGTATCCCATATATTCAACCCCTGGATCCATACAAAGCATGCAAAAGAAATCCTACGTACTAGCCTAGCTAATCTTCGTCGTCGGAGATATCCACGAAGTCGGTGTCATGCGTCGGGTGGGCGGGCGCATAGGAGGGCTCCGGCTCCTCCTCCTCATGCTCGCCCTCATCCATGTAGGTGAACATCTCCTCCTCCTCCGCGGCATGCCGCACCTCCATCTCCTGCCGACGACGGCGTCTCGCCTCCGCATCCGACTCTGAGCGAAGGGAATTGAGGATGGCATGTTGCTCCGTGCTGCAGATCCGTGTCCCCGGTGTCCCCCACATCCTCTTTTGGCTCCTGTTCCTCAACCTCCCCCTCAACCTCCTCCAACTCCTCCTCCGGATCCACTGCATTCGGAGGTAGTCCCGCGGCGATCCGGGCTCCGTGCCTTGCCCCGATCTGCTCAAGGAGCTGCAGTCGGCGCTCCAGCGTCAGAAATGGGTGGCCCTTATCCTGCAGCGTGGGAGCATGACTACTAGTGATGGCGGATGGAGAGTGGAAAGTAGCGGCGGCGGTGGACGGGCGGAGGAAAATGTAGAGGGGGTAGGATTTCGGTGTCGGTGGTCGGCTTAAATAGCCGGGCTAGGCACTACGTGGCCCGCTAGAGCGGTGCCATGCAGCAACATTGGTCTGACGGAGGAGACGAGCTTCAGACCGTCAGGTTTCTGTGTGATTCCAAGCGTTTGAGTCCCTTTTGAAGCGCCCGGCTGGATGAAATTTCGTGACCGGTCAGTGACCGAACGACCTATCCGGTCATTCGAGGCGGGTTTATGATGCCCGGGCGTAGATGCTCTTAGCATGAAAACTTTCTGACTGTTAATTACAACAAATTTTGCCGGCTCGGATGAGAAAGGGGGATGATGACGACGCGTCTTTGACTCGCTTCACTTGTGGCCTTCACTAGGTGATCTATGAACCTGGATGTAATTTTGTTATTTCTGATGTTCGTTGTACTGTCATTATTGAAGTTTAATAGATTGAAAGTTTCCCAAAAGAAATAAATAAATTCCACACAGTATGCACTCGGTATTTTTTTCTTCCAAAAGACAGTGAGCAAATATAATTGAACACGTCACTTAGCAAGCCAATGTATGACGAGATTGCTTACATTTGCTAATTTTTCCCGTGGCAACAAACCGGCACGCCACTGGTTCCTGGACGGCCGAAGTACACTAGACGCTCAGCATGAGAAAAGAGTCAGCGTCTCGCACTCTTGGACGTCCGAAGATGCCCGATGATTTCACACCACTTGGCACGTGCGTAATCATTTTCACGAGGGTAATCTGGTGGAGATCTCAACCTGACGATGGCGGCAGTGGTCTGACTATCTCGTCAGCAACCGAAAAATCACCACGCACCAGCATGAGCTTCCTCTGCGGTTCCTCCCTCACGCATATGCCTCGCCAGAAAACGGCGAATCCGTGGTTCGCGCGTCACGTAGTCCGGGTCAAGTCGACCCCCGAATTAGGTTCCGCGTCGACGTGATTCCACGTCTGCCGAAAACCCCGCCACTCTCTCCCTCTCTCTCGTAGTACACGCACGCATCTGGGAGGTACTGTAGGACGCGACGCGCGACATCTCGGTCGCCGGTCGGCCTCGGATCCCATCCCGGACAGGAAAACAGCGGCCGGTACGCCGTACGCGCGCCCCCCAACCACCCATGGTCCGGGAAACGTGCCGCACGCACGCGCCGATGATGCGATCGAACGCCTCGCGCGTACGCCTCCGACTGACCCGACGCAAGCTTGCGTCGGCCCCGGGGAAAGCTGCGTCGTCTGTCTCCGTCGCGGTCTCGCGCGCGGGGCGGCGAGTAGGGTCACGTCCCACCGCAGCGCAGCGCAGCTGCTCCTCGTCCGCACGACGTGACGCCGCGCGGTGACCCACTGGATATCTTCGATCCGCTCTACGTGGCTGCCTCCCGAAGCGCGATTCCGATTCGAGATCTGTTTCCGCGCCTCTCGTTGGGTGGGCCGGCGACACCAGTACGGAGAGATATCGTCTGCGCGACTCGTGTCACATGCACAGGTCCCGTATTTTTTTGACCGCGCGACCCTATCCTATCCGTCCTCGTTCATTTGGGATAAACGGACAAACGAGGCGGCCCAGCGCGCGAAAGCAAATGGACTTTTATTCGTTTTGTGTCCGTTTTCGACCCATCCACGGCCCAAGTTTGCGCCGCTTTTGGGGTGAAACAGACACCACATGGACGCGCGGGCCGTCTGCGCTGTCCTTCCCTGGCCCGCCCGTCAGTGACACAGGGCGGGCCATTTTCTATCCGGCCCCCTCCCTCCCTCCGGCGCACCCCCTCCACTCTGATGCGGGCAAGGCACCATTGATCGATAATTCTACTAAAGCTGAGCCATTTGATGAGTCAAGGCATGAAAAAGTTGCGGAAAATAATGTCAAGCATGCGACCAGATTATGCAGAGGAAACGATGGTCGTGTGCGATAGTTTTGTGGACCAAAAATTGCTCCTGTATTTGAAAAGGAATTAATGCATGTTGATTCTCATCATACAGTGTTTGTATCAATACCTAACAGAATGTATAACAAAAGGTCCAGATCGAATGCTAAACAGGAACCGAAGCCAAAAGATATAATTCCAACGTTTCGTATGCCTCCGAAGATAATAAGGATCGGCACTTTTCTGTTTAAACTACAGGCATGCAATTGATAGGATCTGCCAAGGGATAAGTCTCCTCTTTTATTTAATCAAGTCATTTTATTTTTGTGTTAGGCAGTTTCACCAAGACCTGTAATTTTGCTTGTACGGGGCAGACGTGACAGTCAAGTTGTACTATTTACGTACATGTTTTGAGTCTAGGTTAATTAAGGTGATCAATGTGGCTGGATAATTAATTAGTTAAATCCTTAGTTTGTTAGGCTGGTCATAGTGGGGAGTAACTTATACTAGTGTCATGCATATGATACTAGTCTAAGTTACTACCTTCGTAGTGCAAAGTAACATAATAGTAGTATTATAGATGACTTCATTTATTAATTTGTAGACTCATCTTGTTTTGGGAAGCGCTATATTATAGTGACATATTATGTCACCACTTCTCATTAACTACATGCAACATAAGCAAAAAATTTCTTGAAGTATATTATGTTACTAGCTAAGTTTCTCCCACTATGACTAGCCTTAGGAGAGTCCGTTTCAATTTAGTTTGACTTAGTCTTTTCCAAGTTCGCGTCGCCTATAAAAAGGGCTGGCCAGGGCCGATGTAGAGATCAGTTTTTGAGTTTTCTTTTGAGTATGAGATATACAGAAAAACGTCCAAGTTACGGGCGGCCATATCTTGTGTATTATCTGTGATTTTCCCATCGTGGAAATTTACTAGCGACGGAGGGTTGATCATCACATCGACGCCTATGTGCTGATCCAAGGGGGTCATTATTTTTATTCGTGTATTTTCGTACGCGGGTGAAAATTATCTTGAAATTTGCGAGGAGGAACAGGGGGACGAACTGTTGATCAAGCATCGCCGTGAAAGATCGGGCATCTACACGCACAAATTAGTATCTCACTAGTCTGTGCTCCATCACACTCTTCCCCACTCTTCCCATTGATGTCGCCGCCGCTGCCATTGCAGCCGTGCAGTTCAGGCGCGCGCTCACCCAACCCCTTCCCCTCGGCGCCGCCGAGCTACCCAACCACGGCCACCTGGTTTGCGCACCCGCCGACCGGATTTGGGGCGGATTCGGTCGGTCTTGAGCTCGCCTGGCTGTGGGAGGCCGGGCCGCGCCATGAACTGGTCGGGCACCTCACCGGAAGGCCCTATTAGGGCCGCAAGGCCACATGCAGGCAGTGGATCCTCCTCTAGCCGCTCGGATCTGCACCGTCGGTGGTCCGCCGGCAGATACATGAATGGCGGTCGGCCGGGCTCGGTGCTTGCCCAAAAGCTCGCCGGCGCACCGTTGCCACTCATTAAGTGCGACCACTGCCCAAGGATGGTCGTGCGCCGCGTGTCTACAACGCCGGAACATCCCGGATGGGTGTTCATCAAGTGCTTAAACGATGGGGTATATGCTCTTTTTAGCTTGGGTTTGTACTAGTTTTGACTAGTTGTGCTAACCACAAATTTTATTGTATAGCATGGTGCAAGTTTTGGTATTGGGAAGAAGAGTACATCGATATATTGATAGAGTAAAATTTAATACATGTTCGTGCACTTTTAGCTAGCATAGAGGCTGTAGATGAGACAAGTGCACTTGTTGCTAGATTAGAGGCTAGACACGAGACTAGGTGTGAGGAAGCAACATCGACTTCTGGCTTGAAGAAGAAAGGAGGATGCCAGATCGAGCCTCCACAGATCAACAATGAGTGCATCGAGAAGATCCTAACCCAACTCAAGGAGGCAGTTATGGAAGTTGGGTATCTTCTAAAATGTATTCTTGTTGTTCTTGTTTTTTTGGTCTTACTTTACTAGTCAAAATGTGATTATGTATTTTTCATGTACCGAAAATGGATGATGAAAAAAAGTTAAGGACTTGCAAAGGAAAATGTACGCGGACAGGATGCGGCCGGGATGCGTCCGCGCGCTGGGCGCACGGCCACCGCATCCCAGGACAGGCCCGGACACGGCCCCATCGCCCTACCCAAACGGACAGAATCCGGACAAAACGGACGAACGTTTGGGATCGCGCGGTGGAGTTGGCCTTATAGTGACTTCAAGCACGTCTGGCCCCTGGCCGAAACTAATACCAAATCTGGCCCCTGTGGTCGGCGCCAAAGTGCAGGGGGCCATATATGCACATCTCGACTCCATACGCTACGGCGCCGAACTAGTGGGCCCAATAGCTGCCCGTCAAGCCGAACGGATGGCAAAACCGGAGACGTGGCATATTCGGTGCCACGGTGTTGAGCGCTAACATACGGCGCCACGGTACTTAGCGCCGAGCTTCGGCGCCACAGCAAGCGGCGCCTTCATCCTTAGAAAAAACCAAGGCTCTTGTTTGCATCATTCTAGATGCCTTCTGGATTCGGACGACTGCTGGTGCTGAAGTGTTCGGTCTAGGCGCCGTGTAACCTGGCGTCGACGTTATTTATTTCGGTGCTACGTTCCCTGGTGCCGACCTAGTCAATCTCGACCCCACTCTCACCGGCGCCAATGCCTCCAGCTGATAGAAAATTTGGCCATGACCTCCACTCATTTTGTAGCCAACCCTGAAACATAACAACAACAGATATATAACATCTCAAATCTCGGCACAACACATCATAGCTCAACAACAAAAGCCATCACAATACAGCGCAACACTAAAATGTTTAACAAACATCATCACAAAGAGTCCAAACATAAGAGAAATGACCATAATGTCACACATACTTAGTTCATAGACATAAAAGGCCTCGAAACAAAAGCAACAGTACACAGTACACATTACACATAGTCAACGCTTCCTTTTTTGGTGGCGCTGCTCTCTTTCTGAGGGCATTTGAACCGGGGGTGGTCCTGTTCACAAGCATATGCTGCCTAGTTGTCTTACGAGGCTGAGTAGGCTGAGTCGGCTCCGGTGCTTCGAAGCATTGCGACAATATCGTCTGATCATCTATGGAGTTGTCCGCCTCGTCGCTCATATAGAGATGACTAGAAGATGTGGACGATGGTTGCACATTAGCCAAGTCTGTAGCAGGAGCCCGACATGCAAGCCTAGCAATGAGGCGACGAGACCAGTGGACCATTTTCTACAAAGCACAACATATAGTTAACTCAAGGAAATATAATGTAAAGAATTATGTACATCATGGATAGTTTACCTCGAGGCATTCACGTAGAGTAGATTCGGCTTGCGGAGTTCCTGGATACACTCGCAGAGCGTCGCCAGCTTCGTTAATCCCTCGTAGGAGCTCTCTAGCCTGCAAAAAAGGAAATCTCAATGATAATGACCTACACATAAGATGTATTGAGAGTCAGTTTATTAGGAGGAAGTATCATTACCACGCGGTCTCGCACAGGCCCATGCTGGCTGTGTCTACCACCCAAGCGCATGTTATCATCATACTCATTGCCTTCATCACCATCCGAAGGCTCATCCAAGCAGTCAACATCAGTCCACCTAATCTTTAGATGCACTCGAGTCACCCCGTGTAGCCAACTAAGATGCTCTCCATAAGAAGACTCACGATGCATTTGCATGTTGATGCCTGGATTGTCTTCGAACTTATTCCAGACATCAATATACTCTTGGTGCTTGCACCTCCAGTCACTAATTCTCTTGTTCTTTTGCCGATCAAGCCTAACAACACAAGTAAAAAGAGAGTAGTTCATCATGAGCATATATTGTGAAAGACGAATAATAATCACTAGGTTTCACGGGATTACTTGTGCAACTCAATAGACGTCGATATAGTCTCCGGTGGTGATAGTTGAAGCCTCCCAAACTGCCTCGCCACTCGGTATGGTAGGTGGAACTCCACGACATAGAAGCAAATGAGTGGGCGTCTCACACTCCACATCGATTCGTCTTGGGTGCATACGACATTAAGTTGAAAGTCAATCTGGTCGTATGGCAGCCATTGTACCTATCATAAAAGTCAAATTTTGTTGCTTGGATTACAAAAGAGCACATCAGAATAAAGAATAAATGATGAAAGTAATCTTGTTGTGAACTCACATGTGAAGGTAACAAACAGTCAAGCTCGTTGGTGTAAGACATTATAGATCTTCCGTCTTCCCCCAATTGGTCCTCACCTCGTCCCAACAAATTAGTGACAGTAGACAAGTGATCCAGCTCATCATATTCCCAGTCACGACGTGTCCGGCTTATGGGTCGGCCCACCGGAAGTCTCTCCCACATCCATATCTGGAAGAGCAGCACACAACCACCAATGTTGGACGTACCAGAACTCCGCTGAGCCCCATCCAGTTGTCGGTATAGGAAAGCCAGCCCCGCTGAGCCCCAAGTATACCTCCCTGCCTCGTCCCAGTCTCGTAGTAGAGGGAGAAACATCCAAGAAGTAGAGCTACCCCCAGAGTCCGCAAAGAGCATAGTTCCGAAGACGTACATCACATAAGCCCGGGCATAGCGCTCAATAGTAGGTTCGTCAGCTTCGTATGGTAACTTGTGAAAGTGTTGTTGAAGCCAAGTGAACTTCAGCCCACCTATCTTTGAACCATTTTTATCTGGCATGGGATATGGTGGCCTAACTCCAAGAAGCTCCTCAACCATGTCCCGGTATTTTCCAGACTCTATTTCTTCAGTCACGGCCTCTCTTTTGATTGGCAAAGCAGTGATCATGGCCATGTCTTGAAGAGTGATAGTCATTGCACTTGTTAAAAGTATAAGATGCTATGGCTGTAACAGCCAACGCATGGATCCCTTTTAGAACTTTGTTGAATATCTCAGCCATGTTACTTGTCATGTGACCATATCAAACTCGATCCTTGTCGCACGCTTGTGACCATAGCCCTTTATGCGGCAAATACTCTTTCAAAAAAGCTTGTCCCTTCGCATTGGTCAAACCATACAACTCATCGTACATCTCCTGCAATACCTCCAGCTCATACACCATGCAAAGCATACGGAGATACTCGCACAATTCCCAATTACGGCAAGCCCGATAAAAATTAGCCGCAAAATTCCTAATGCACCGACGGTGCTTCACTAGGGGGTGATAACCCACAAGTATAGGGGATCTATCGTAGTCCTTTCGATAAGTAAGAGTGTCAAACCCAACGAGGAGCAGAAGGAAATGATAAGCGGTTTCCAGCAAGGTATTCTCTGCAAGTACTGAAATAAGTGGTAACAGATAATTTTGTGATAGGATAATTTGTAACAAGCAACAAGTAACAAAAGTAAATAAAGTGCAGCAAGGTGGCCCAATCCTTTTTGTAGCAAAGGACAAGCCTTGACAAACTCTTATATAGAGAAAAGCGCTCCCGAGAGGACACATGGGAATATCGTCAAGCTAGTTTTCATCACGTTCATATGATTCGCGTTCGGTACTTTGATAATTTGGTATGTGGGTGGACCGGTGCTTGGGTATTGTCCTGACTTGGACAAGCATCCCACTTATGATTAACCTCTATTGCAAGCATCCGCAACTACAACAAAAGTATTAAGGTAAACCTAACCATAGCATGAAACATATGGATCCAAATCAGCCCCTTATGAAGCAACACATAAACTAGGGTTTAAGCTTCTATCACTCTAGCAACCCATCATCTACTTATTACTTCCCAATGCCTTCCTCTAGGCCCAAATAATGGTGAAGTGTTATGTAGTCGACGTTCACATAACACCACTAGAGGAGAGACAACATACATCTCATCAAAATATCGAACGAATACCAAATTCACATGACTACTAATAGCAAGACTTCTCCCATGTCCTCAGGAACAAACGTAACTACTCACAAAGCATAATCATGTTCATAATCATAGGGGTATTAATATGCATATAGGATCTGAACATATGATCTTCCACCAAATAAACCAACTAGCATCAACTCAAAGGAGTAATTAACACTACTAGCAACCTAGTAGTACCAATCCCGGACTTGGAGACAAGAATTGGATACAAGAGATGAACTAGGGTTTTGAGAGGAGATGGTGCTGGTGAAGATGTTGATGGAGATTGCCCTCTCCCGATGAGAGGAGCGTTGGTGATGACGATGGCGATGATTTCCCCCTCCCGGAGGGAAGTTTCCCCGGCAGAACAGCTCTGCCGGAGCCCTAGATTGGATCCGCCAAGGTTCTGCCTCATGGCGGCGGAGTTTCGTCCGAGGAGATGACTTCTGGCTTTTTTCTCATCAAAAGACTCCATATAGCAGAAGATGGCCATCGAAGGGCCACCAGGGGGCCCACGAGGTAGGGGGGCGCGCCCCCCACCCTCGTGGGTAGGGTGTGGCCCCCCTGGTGAACTTCTTGCGCTCAGTATTTTTTTATATATTCTGAAAACGTCTTCCGTGAAGTTTCATGACTTTTGGAGCTGTGCATGATAGGTCTCTAATATTTGCTCCTTTTCCAGCCCAGAATCCCAGCTGTCGACATTCTCCCTCTTTATGTAAACCTTGTAAAATAAGAGAGAATAGGCATAAGTATTGTGACATAATGTGTAATAACAACCCATAATGCAATAAATATCGATATAAAAGCATGATGCAAAATGGACGTATCAAATCCCCCAAGCTTAGACCTCGCTTGTCCTCAAGCGAAAGCCGAAATCAAAAAATATGTCCACATGTTTGGAGATAGAGGTGTCGGAGTAAAATTCGGACATGAGGGCATCATGATTATTCTTAGAACAACAACTTACATAATTCTTGTCATATGATTTCTTATGCTAGAGTATTAATTCAATCACAATTTCAAGTATGAATCGTAAACTTCATTGAAAACTAACAAACTATAGTCTCAGTCATTGGAGTAATTGCAATTTATCATAACACAGGAAAGAGTCAATATATAAGAGCTTTTCAGCAAGTCCACATACTCAACTATCATATAGTCTTTCACAATTGCTGACACTCACGCAATACTTATGGGTATGGAGTTTTAATCGGACACGGAGAAAGATAGGGGCTTATAGTTTTGCCTCCCAACGTTTTACCTCAAGGGTAATGTCAAAAATAATAGTTCATGAAAACTCACATCCAATTAGCCATATATACCAGGATCTTTCCAACATACTGTGCTTGCCAAAGGATAAAATGTAAAAAGGAAGGGTGAAGATCACCATGACTCTTATGCAAGGTAGGAGATAAAAGTAAAAGATAGGCCCTTCGCAGAGGGAAGCAGAGGTTGTCATGCGCTTTTATGGTTGGATGCACAAAATCTTAATGCGAAAGAACGTCACTTTATATTGCCACTTGTGATATGGACCTTTATTATGCAGTCTGTCGCTTTTATTTCTTCCATATCACACGATCGTATAAAGCTTATTTTCTCCCACACTAATAAGTCATACATATTTAGAGAGCAATTTTTATTGCTTGCACCGATGACAACTTACTTGGAGGATCTTACTCAATCCATAGGTAGGTATGGTGGACTCTCATGGCAAAAATGGTTTAAGGGTATTTGGAAGCACAAGTAGTATCTCTACTTGGTGTGATGAATTTGGCTAGCATGAGGGGGAAAGGCAAGCTCAACCATGTTGGATGATCCATGACAATATAATCTATCTCAGATCTAAGAAAACATAACCCATTACGTTGTCTTCCTTGTCCAACGTCAACTCTTTAGCATGTCATATTTTAATGAGTGCTCACAATCATAAAAGATGCCCAAGATAGTATATTTATATGTGAAGACCTCTCTTTCTTTATTACTTCCTATTAATTGCAACGATGACCAAAACTATGTTTGTCAACTGTCAACAACTTTTATTCATCATACTTTTTCTATGTGAGCTCATTACTCTCCATAAGATCCATATGATCTCTTTGTTTCCTTTTTTATTTATTTCTCTTTTCTTTTATTCACTTAGGATCATGGCAAAATAATCAAGCCCTTGACTCAACACTAATGTTTATTATATATAGCTCACGGACTCGATTACATAGAGGGATCATAAAGCAAAACTCAAAACTAGATCATGCCATAAACTTTATTCTACTAGATCAAGATATTACCAAAAGGATCGAACTAAGAAAAACGGTAAAGATAAAAGTGATGGTGACACGATACCGGGGCACTCCCCCAAGCTTGGCAGTTGCCAAGGGGAGTGCCCATACCCGATACTCAGTTCTTCTTTGTTGGTGGAGAAGATGGAGATGATGATGGATAGTCACACATCGAGCGTAAGAGGTCCTCCAGCTTGCGGATAATGCCCTTGACTGCAACAATATGCTCCTTCAACAAAATATTTTCACGTGTGAGATACTTGTTCTATATACGAGCTAACTCAATCATCTTGAAAGCTTCGATCTCAGTTGGGGTAAGAAGATTGTGATCAAGTTGAAGGATGTCTTCTGCTTCCGGAGCGTGATCCTCCGTGGCCTTCTTGATACCTTCATCCTTGTTGATCTCCATGGGTTCTTCCCTCTTCAGCTCTATTTTCATTAGCCAAGCATCGTTGTCACCATTGTTGGAGGAGGGGGACGACATGATGCCTGGCCTTGACGACCCTGACAGGAAACAACTCGAAACAAGAACAAAGGATATTTGCGTGATGCAGGAGTCAAAACCTTTGGGAGATTATATAATGAATTTTTACCAACCAAAATACGTGTCGTGTAAGAAAACGGAGTCCGTAGAGCGCACGAGGTGCCCACGAGGTAGGGGGTGCGCCCAGTAGGGTAGGGCGCGCCCTCCACCCTCGTGGAGGCCTCGTGTCCTTCCCGGACTGCTTCTTATTTTTCTATTTTTCTAAATATTCCAGAACGGAGAAATATTGCCTTAAAAACTGTTTTCGAGTCGGTTTACTTACCGTACCACATACCTATTCCTTTTCGGAGTCTGAAACATTCCGGAAAGTGTCCCTTATGTATTCCTCCGGGGTTAGGGTTTCAATAACATTGATTTCAACATTTATGGGATTACCTGAGATATAATGTTTGATTCTTTGACCGTTCACCACCTTCAGATTTGTGCCTTCAAAGTTGTTGATTTTTATGGCACCGGAACGATAGACCTCCTCGATAACGTAAGGACCTTCCCATTTAGAGAGAAGGTTTCCTGCAAAAAAATTTAACGAGAGTTGTATAGCAATACATAATCACCTACATTAAACTCACGCTTTTGTATCCTTTTATCATGCCATCTTTTAACTTTTTCTTTAAACAACTTGGCATTTTCGTAGGCTTGGGTTCTTCATTCATCGAGTGAGCTAATATCAAATAACCTCTTCTCACCGGCAAGTTTAAAATCATAATTGAGCTCTTTAATAGCCCAATATGCCTTGTGTTCTAGTTCGAGAGGTAAGTGACATGCTTTTCCATAAACCATGTTATACGGAGACATACCCATAGGATTTTTGTATGCAGTTCCATAGGCCCATAATGCATCATCAAGTTTCTTGGACCAATTCTTTCTAGACCTATTGACAGTCTTTTGCAAAATTAATTTGAGCTCTCTATTACTCAATTCTACTTGACCACTAGACTGAGGGTGATAAGGAGATGCAATTCTATGATTAACATCATACTTAGCAAGCATTTTACGGAAAGCACCATGAATAAAATGTGAACCACCATCAGTCATTAAATATCTAGGGACTCCAAATCTTGGAAAAATAACTTCTTTAAGCATTTTAATAGAAGTGTTATGATCATCACTACTAATTGGAATATCTTCTACCCACTTAGTAACATAATCAACAACAACTAAAATATGTGTATATCCATTAGAGGCAGGAAAAGGTCCCATATAGTCAAAGCCCCAAACATCAAATGGTTCAATAACGAGTGAATAGTTCATAGTCATTTCTTGACGTCTACTAATATTACCAATTCTTTGACATTCATCACAAGATAAGACAAACTTACGGGCATCTTTGAAGAGAGTAGGCCAATAAAACCAGATTGCAATACCTTATGTTCAGTTCTATATCCAGCATGGTGTCCTCCATAAGCTTCGGAGTGACACTTGCGTAGGATCTGTTCCTGTTCATGCTCAGGTACACAACGTCTAATAACACCATCTACTCCTTCTTTATAAATATGTGGGTCATCCCAAAAGTAATGTCTCAAATCATAGAAGAATTTTTCTTTTGCTGGTATGTGAAACTAGGTGGTATGAATTTGGCAACAATGTAATTAGCATAATCAGCATACCATGGAGCAGTATGAGAAGCATTTATGGCATTTAATTGCTCATCAGGAAAGCTATCATCAATAGGTAGTGGGTCATCAAGCACATTTTCTAACCTAGACAAGTTGTCTGCAACGGGGTTCTCAACTCCCTTTCTATCAACAATATGTAAATCAAATTCTTGTAGCAAGAGAACCCAAATAATAAGTCTAGGTTTATCATCTTTCTTTTCCATAAGATATTTAATAGCAGCATGATCAATGTGAATAGTTACTTTAGAATCAACAATATAAGGTCTGAACTTATCACAAGCAAATACAACTGCTAAGAATTCTTTTTCAGTAGTAGCATAATTCCTTTGAGCATTGTCTAGGGTTTTACTAGCATATTGAATAACGTTTAATTTCTTATCAACTCTTTGCCCTAGAACAGCACCTACAACATAGTCATTAGCATCACACATAATTTCAAAGGGTAAATTCCAATCAGGTGGCTGAACAATAGGTGCAGAGATCAATGCTTTCTTAAGTATTTCAAATGCTTCTACACATCATCATCAAAGACAAATGGTATATCTTTTTGTAATAAATTAGTCAGAGGCCGAGAAATTTTGGAGAAGTCCTTAATGAACCTCCTATAAAACCCGGCATGACCAAGGAAACTCCTTATACCTTTGATGTCCTTGGGGCATGGCATCTTTTCAATAGCATCAACCTTGGCTTTATCAACTTCAATACCTCTTTCAGAAACTTTATGCCCCAAGACAATACCTTCATTAACCATAAAGTGGCACTTTTCCCAATTCAAGACAAGATTAGTTTCTTCACATCTCTGCAAAACTCGATCAAGGTTGCTCAAGCAATCATCAAAAGAAGATCCATAGATGGAGAAATCGTCCATGAAAACCTCACAAATCTTTTCACAAAAGTCAGAGAATATAGCCATCATGCATCTTTGAAAGGTAGCAGGTGCATTACATAAACCAAAAGGCATACGTCTATAAGCAAAAGTACCAAAAGGGCAAGTAAAAGTAGTCTTTGATTGATCCTTGGCTGACTCAGGTATTTGAGAGAAACCAGAATAACCATCTAGAAAGCAAAAATGTGTATGTTTGGATAATCTTTCTAGCATTTGATCGATAAAAGGTAAGGGGTAATGATCCTTTTTAGTGGCCTTATTTAATATGCGGAAATCAATTACCATCCTATAAACTTTAACAATTCCTTGAGGAATCAATTCATCTTTATCATTAGGAACGACAGTAATACCTCCCTTCTTAGGGACACAATGGACATGACTTACCCACTGACTATCAGCAACGGGATAGATTATACCTGCCTCAAGGAGCTTTAGTATTTCCTTTCTTACCACTTCTTTCATTTTAGGATTCAGCCGTCGTTGATGATCACGAACTGGTTTAGCATCTTCTTCCAAATTTATTTTATGTTGACATAGAGTGGGACTAATGCCCTTAAGATCATCAAGAGTATACCCAATAGCAGCACGATGCTTCTTCAGAGTTTTCAGTAATCTCTCTTCCTCATGCTCTGAAAGGTTAGCACTAATAATAACATGATATATCTTTTTCTCATCAAGATAAGCATATTTAAGAGTATCAGGTAACTGTTTAAGCTCAAACACGGGATCACCCTTGGGTGGAGGAGGATCCCCTAGGATTTCAATAGGCAAATTGTGTTTCAGAATAGATTCATGTTTAAAGAATACTTCATCTATTTCCCTTCTTTCATTCATAAACATATCATTTTCATGGTCTAGCAAATATTGTTCTGAAGGATCACTAGGAGGTACGTCAATAGAAGCAAGAACAATAATTTCATCCTTGCTAGGTAATTCTTCTTCACGGTGTTGTCTACTAAATTTAGAGAAATGAAATTCATGAGACATATCATCTAAGCCGATAGTAACAACATCCTTTTTGCAATCTATCTTAGCTTTAACAGTGTTTAAGAAGGGTCTACCAAATATAATGGGACAACAACTATCTTGTGGGGAACCAAGAACAAGAAAATCAGCAAGATATTTAGTTTTCCCACACAAGACTTCAACATCTCTAACAATTCCCATTGGTGAAATAGTATCTCTATTGGCAAGTTTAATTGTGACATCAATATCTTCTAACTCAGCGGGTGCAATGTCATGCATAATTTCTTTGTATAAGTCAAAAGGTATTGCACTAGCACTAGCACCCATATCACATAAGCCATGATAACAATGATCTCCTATTTTAACAGAAATGACAGGCATGCCTACCACAGGTCTGTTTTTATCTTTTGCACAAGGTTTAGCAATTCTAGCAGTCGCATAAAGGAAATGAATAACATGCCCATCAATATTATCAGACAAGAGATCTTTAATAATAGCAATATCAAGTTCAACTTTAATTTGCTCAGGAGGTGTATAAGTTTTAATATTGCTATTACGAACCACAGTTGAAGCTTTAGCATGATCCTTTATCCTAACAGGAAAAGGTGGTTTCTCAACATAAGCAGTAGGAACAATAGGATCATTATAAGTGATAGTCTTTTCTTCAACTTTAATAGGTGCAACTACTTTTACTTCTATGGGAGGATGATATTTAAACCACTTCTCCTTGGGGAGATCAACATAAGTAGCAAAAGATTCACAGAAAGAAGCTACTATCTCAGAGTCAAGTCAATATTTAGTGCTAAATTTACGGAAAACATCGGTATCCATAAAAGATGTAACACAATCAAACTTAGGTGTCATACCTGACTCCTTACCTTCGTCGAGGTCCCAATCTTCAGAGTTGCGTTTAATTCTTTCCAATAAATCCCATTTGAACTCAATAGTCTTCATCATAAAAGAGCCGGCGCAAGAAGTATCGAGCATGGTGCGATTGCTATCAGAAAGCCGAGTATAAAAATTTTGAATAATCATTTCTCTTGAGAGCTCATGATTGGGGCATGAATATAACATTGACTTAAGCCTCCCCCAAGCTTGAGCGATGCTTTCTCCTTCGCGAGGCCAAAAATTATATATATAATTGCGATCACGATGAACAAGATGCATAGGATAAAACTTCTAATGAAATTCCAATTTCAATCGTTTGTAGTTCCATGACCCCATATCATCGCATAGCCTATACCATTTCAATGCATCTTCCTTCAAAGATAAAGGGAAGACCTTCTTCTTAATAACATCTCCGGGTACACCTGCAAGCTTAAATAATCCACAAACTTCATCCACATATATTAGGTGCTCATCAGGATGTAATGTTCCATCTCCTGCAAAAGGATTAGCTAGCAGTTTTTCTATCATACCTGAAGGAATTTCAAATCAGACATTTTCATTTTCAGTAGGTTCGGTAGGTTGAGGAGCAACTCTTTGCTCTACTGGTCGGGGTGAAGATACCCCGAACAAGCCCCTCAGAGGATTACTTTCCATAGTAACAAATGACAGTAAATTTCAGCACACTATATAAATTTTTCCTTACCAAATTCCACCTACCAAAGGCGCTTCACTCCCCATCAATGGCGCCAGAAAAGAGTCTTGATAACCCACAAGTATAGGGGATCTATCGTAGTCCTTTCGATAAGTAAGAGTGTCGAACCCAACGAGGAGCAGAAGGAAATGATAAGCGATTTCCAGCAAGGTATTCTCTGCAAGTACTAAAATAAGTGGTAACAGATAGTTTTGTGATAGGATAATTTGTAACGAGCAACAAGTAACAAAAGTAAATAAAGTGCAGCAAGGTTGCCCGATCCTTTTTGTAGCAAAGGATAAGCCTGGACAAACTCTTATATAGAGAAAAGCGCTCCCGAGGACACATGGGTATATCGTCAAGCTAGTTTTCATCACGTTCATATGATTCGCGTTCGGTACTTTGATAATTTGGTATGTGGGTGGACCGGTGCTTGGGTACTGTCCTTACTTGGACAAGCATCCCACTTATGATTAACCTCTATTGCAAGCATCTGCAACTACAACAAAAGTATTAAGGTAAACCTAACCATAGCATGAAACATATTAATCCAAATCAGCCCCTTACGAAGCAACACATAAACTAGGGTTTAAGCTTCTGTCACTCTAGCAACCCATCATCTACTTATTACTTCCCAATGCCTTCCTCTAGGCCCAAATAATGGTGAAGTGTTATGTAGTCGACGTTCACATAACACCACTAGAGGAGAGACAACATACATCTCATCAAAATATCGAACGAATACCAAATTCACATGACTACTAATAGCAAGACTTCTCCCATGTCCTCAGGAACAAACGTAACTACTCACAAAGCATAATCATGTTCATAATCATAGGGGTATTAATATGCATATAGGATCTGAACATATGATCTTCCACCAAATAAACCAACTAGCATCAACTAGAAGGAGTAATTAACACTACTAGCAACCTACTAGTACCAATCCCGGACTTGGAGACAAGAATTGGATACAAGAGATGAACTAGGGTTTTGAGAGGAGATGGTGCTGGTGAAGATGTTGATGGAGATTGCCCTCTCCCGATGAGAGGAGCGTTGGTGATGACGATGGCGATGATTTCCCCCTCCCGGTGGGAAGTTTCCCTGGCAGAACAGCTCTGCCGGAGCCCTAGATTGGATCTGCCAAGGTTCCGCCTCGTGGTGGCAGAGTTTCGTCCGAGGAGATGGCTTCTGGCTTTTTTCTCATCAAAAGACTCCATATAGTAGAAGATGGCCATCGAAGGGCCACCAGGGGGCCCACGAGGTAGGGGGCGCGCCCCCACCCTCGTGGGCAGGGTGTGGCCCCCCTGGTGAACTTCTTACGCTCAGTATTTTTTTATATATTCTGAAAACGTCTTCCATGAAGTTTCAGGACTTTTGGAGCTGTGCAGGATAGGTCTCTAATATTTGCTCCTTTTCTAGCCCAGAATCCCAGCTGCCGGCATTCTCCCTCTTTATGTAAACCTTGTAAAATAAGAGAGAATAGGCATAAGTATTGTGACATAATGTGTAATAACAGCCCATAATGTAATAAATATCGATATAAAAGCATGATGCAAAATGGACGTATCAGGGGGTTCCCGGCAATTTCCTCCTTCACGGCATTCAATATGCTATGATGGCGGTCAGATATGACACAAACCTCCCGTGCAGGGCCAACAACCTTAGTCCTAAGAAAGTGCATGAACCAACTCCAATTGTCGTTGTCCTCCCCGGCAACCAAAGCAAAGGCCAACGGGACCAATCGATTGTCCGCATCACAGGAGATCATGACGAGTAGGGTGCCTTTAAACTTTCCCCTCAAGAATGTCCCATCAACAGAAAGAAATGGCTGGAAATGCTTGAACACCTTGACACAAGGGCCGAAACACCAAAATGCTTGACCAAACACTGGGTACTTCACATTCTTCACAGTGCGGGACTTGCTTGGATGCGGCTCAATTACCTGCGTCATTCCAGGGTTGCGAAAGGCCATCGCTGCCAACATCCTAGGTAGCCTTCCATATGCATCCTCCTAGTCACCGCAAGCCATCTTTAGAGCCATTTGTTTTGCCCTCCACGCCTTCCCATACTTCACATGGTAGTTAAATATCAAGAATATGAACTTCACCAAAGAACCAGCTGAGAGGGTTGGCGTAGCTTTGATAGCTCCGGCGCACCGGTGAGCAATAAAAGTGGATGTCAATTGCGGGTGCTTGTCGCCAATAAGGATGGTGTCGCCACAATTGTGGGGCCCTTCATAGCTACTTATCTTCCACCAACCACCCGAGGTCTTCCTAGCTCTGGTCTTCCAAGGACAATCTTCCTTCTTACACATCACAACAAAACGCTTGTTTTTGTTGGACTTGAATACTATGTATGGCCGATGGTGTTTGACGGCGTACTCTTGTAGCCAAATCTGCATGTGCAACATAGTCTTGAACTTCAAGCCTTCATATATCAAAGGTCGTCGCCAAGGTCGGTCTCGTGCTTCCTCCTCGGTGACAGGATTAGGCAATCCCGGCCCAAATTCCCGCATGTTAGAGTCTGCTATGGCTAGGTGTGCATCCCTAACATCTCTAAACTCATGAATGCTCGGATGTTTGCCCCATACCTTAATAAATGCATTGATCTCCTCCTTGGTAAATTGGAACTCCGGACGGTCCTCGTTAGAGTCAGACACAAAAGCTTGAGCATAACCCTCATCCTCAGGATTATTTTCTCCAAATATCTCTGGATCTCCATCAAGTTAGCTTGATGCCACGAGAGGTACACAAGGTGAGGATGGAAACATGATTTCAGAGACGTCGACAAACTGTTCGTTGGTCCCCTCGCCTTGAGAATTATTTTCTCTCCCGATGAAAGCCGACACCCCACCGCAATGGTTGCGAGGTGGTGTGCCATATTTCCTAAAGATACTTCTCTCTCCACTACCTATATTTGTAGCCTTGACTTTCTCCTCGATGATGGCATGTGTATCCGTCAAACCTATCACCACAACACAATGATTTTGAGTTAGCGTATCTTCGTTATCAACATTTGATGGCTGGCTTGGACCCACATCATAAGCCTCCGCATAACCAACAACATTTGATGGCTGGCTTGGACCTACTTCCATAACCGAGGGACACTCATTCAGATCGATGAGAAGTTGAGGCCTCACAACACCGGTGACTTTGACGACAGCGACCACTAGAGATCTTATTTGGGACCCTTCAACAAGCTCCTTGTATAAATCCCACTCGTCAATGCCACAGATAGGTATCATCTGAGTAAACAAGCAAGATCCACACCCAACATCGTATCTTCCTTCTAAAGAAACATCATCACAAATGTCGTTCCACCCAACACTTCTCTAAGCTTCAAAGCAACCTCATTGAAACTAGGACTGTGTGGAAAGAAAACAACTTGACTCATCATGTCTACAAACTCTGCACCACTGCCGGAGGAGGTCACATGCCCTCCGTGATGAACATGAAGTATCTTTGAGTATGCCATCTATATTCATTTCCCAAAATACAACTTTACCCATTAGCGCACAAATTATAAAACAAAACGCTGAAAATAGATAAACTGGACATATATTATATAACCTAACATCTACATCACTTCATATATAGCAAATATCACATCCAAATCATATCAATTTCACCAAATATCAACTTAACCTAATATCATATTAACTGCATTTGTGCTGTGAGAAGGCCAGGAGATACCTTACGATGGGTGGAGAGGAAGTCAGCCCCCGTTGTTGCAGAGGAGAAGGCCAAGAGGGTCTGGGGCGGAGAAAGGACGAGGTGGATGGGCCGGACCTCAAGCAGCGAGGTTCGTCGTGGAGGGCCTGGTCGGTTTGCGCCGGCGCATGGTCCATGGCGGGGGGCGTTGACGGCGACTGGCCGGGGCTGAGGGCGGTGACTGGCCGGGCTAGGGGGAGGCAACTAGCCGGGCTGGGGGGAGGCGACTGGTCGGGGCTGGGGGAGGCGACTGGCCGAGGTCGATGGCGGCTACCTCGGCTGGCTGCGGCGGCTCGACTAGGTTCGATAAAAAGGATATGGGGAATTTCCCCACAGTGAATTGATTGGGGGGTGTAAACCTATCCATAGTTCGGCGCCAGCAAGTATGGCGCCGAATATGCCACGCCACCGGTTTCTCGTCCACTCGGTGTTACGATGATGATCTTGGGCCCACTAGTTCGGCTCCATACAACTTGGAGCTGAGATGTGCATATTCGGCGCCTTGCTCTTTGGCGCCGACCCTAGGGGCCAGATTTGGAATTAGTTTCGGCCAGGGGCCAAACGTGCTTGAAGTCACTGAAAGAGGCCAGTTCTGTCAAAAAATACACAGGTCACCGGCACACACGAGATATATCGTTCGACTGGTGCGGGCCCACCTCAAAGATAACCCTTCGGGCAACATGAGGTGATTGGCTGACGATCTCGGGCTTCCGCTAGGGTTTCTCATGGGAGGTGATGATCGGGATACGGTGGTGTTCTGGGCGGTGACAGCATCTCCCAAAGCACAGATCGTCTTGGTTTGGTTCTTTTGTGAGGGGGAGCCATGGTGGAGAAGGACAGTGGGAGGAAAGTTGATGCATCACCGCAAAAGATGGCAACTCCGAGATCGGGGCGAATGGCAAATCTATGTCAGATGTGACGTCATGGCAATCGCAGGGTGACGGGGATTCGCCGGCGGTGAGCAGAACACCTGATGCGACGGCAAGCCTCTCGGCTATACTCGGCGGAATGGTGTTGACAGAGAAGGAAGTCCAGGGCTTCGTGTTTACAGAATCGATGGAGGAGATACCCACCGCGAGGAGGTGGTCACTGATCGGCAAAGTTTGCTCCTCAAGACCCATAAACATCAATAGCCTAGAACGGACTATGCAGAGGGCATGAGGTTTAGATCGCGATGCTCGGTTTCAGGATCTTGGAAGAAATTTGTTCATGGTTTACTTCGGAGGGGAAAGGGACCGGAAGCACGCAAGGAATGATAGACTGTGGCAATATGATTTCAACATTCTGATACTAAGGACTATGATGGAAAGACTAGGTCATCAGAGATGATTTTTAACATTGTGGGAGCTTGGGTCAGAGTAGAAAATCCGCCAATGGACAAGAAGACAAAAGGGATTTGAGGAAGCACTGGGAAATTGGTTGGGCAAGGTGGTGAAGGTAGATGTGGAAAAATATGGCTTTGCAAAAGGGAAATTTCTTAGGGTTAGAGCCAAGATATTTGTGTATGAACCTTTGGTGCGGTGCTTTGTCATCAAGGCTTTTGAAAATGATGAAAGTCCGTACATGGTTCAATTTATACTATGAAAAGATCCCACACTTTTGGTTTGAGTACGGAAGGCTGGTGCACGTGAATGATAGATGCGAGCCATCGACTGATAAATCGTCTTAGTGGGGTGAGTGGCTGCGAGCTTCTCCTTGCAGAAACATGTCATACAAAGGAGGGGTGGTAAGTGGAAAAGCGAGTAGTATCAACTCTGGTGAAAACTCTCTCACAGGCGGGAGTGGTCAAGGTGGATATGCTCATTGTCGGTGTAAAAACCAGCAGACCTCGGGGTAGGGGTCCCGAGCTGTGGATCTTAGACAGATGGTAACTAGAACAGGGGAGGCGATGTTTACCAGGCTTGGTGATACGTACATTTCACATCATGCTTTTATATTGATATTTATTGCATTATGGGTTGTTATTACACATTATAGCACATACTTATGTCTTTTCTCTCTTATTTTACAAGGATTACATGAAGAGGGAGAATGCCGGCGGCTAGAATTCTGGACTGAAAAAGGAGCAAATCTGAGAGACCTATTCTGCACAACTCCAAAAGTCCTAAAAATTTACAGAGAATTATTTTGGAATATATAAAAAATATTGGGCAAAGAAAGTAGCAGAGGGGACCCACCAGGTAGCCACAAGGGTGGGGGGAGCGCCCTACCCCCTGGGCGTGCCCCTGGCTTGTGGGCCACCTGGTAGGCCCCCGATGCCCATCTTCTGCTATATGAAGGGTTTTGACCTGGAAAAAAATCGGGATGAAGCGCCGCCGTCTCGAGGCGGAACTTGGGCAGAACCAATCTAGGGCTCCGGCGGAGCTGTTCTGCGGGGAAAACTTCCCTCCCGGAGGGGGAAATCATTGTCATCGTCATCACCAACGATCCTCTCATCGAGAGGGGTCAATCTCCATCAACATCTTCACTAGCACCATCTCCTCTCAAACCCTAGTTCATCTATTGTATCCGATCTTTGTCTCAAAACCTCGGATTGGTACTTGTGGGTTGCTAGTAGTGTTGATCACTCCTTGTACTTGATGCTTGTTAGTTTATTCGGTGGAAGATCATATGTTCATATCCTTAATGATAATTATTACTCCTCTGATTATGAACATGAATATGCTTTGTGAGTAATTACGTTTGTTCCTGAGGACATGGGAGAAGTCTTGTTATAAGTAATCCTGTGAATTTGGTATTCCGTTCGATATTTTGATGAGATGTATGTTGTCTCTCCTCTAGTGGAGTTATGTGAACGTCGACTATGTGACACTTCACCATTATTTGGGCCTAGGGGAGGGCATTGGGAAGTAATAAGTAGATGATGGGTTGCTAGAGTGACAGAATTTTAAACCCTAGTTTATGCGTTGCTTCGTAAGGGGTTGATTTAGATCCACATGTTTCATGCTATGATTAGATTTATCTTAATTCTTATTTCGTAGTTGCGGATGCTTGCGAGAAGGGTTAATAATTGATAACCCACAAGTATAGGGGATCACAACAGTTTTCGATAAGTAAGAGTGTCGAACCCAACGAGGAGCTAAAGGTAGAACAAATATTCCCTCAAGTTCTATCGACCACCGATACAACTCTACGCACGCTTGACGTTCGCTTTACCTAGAACAAGTATGAAACTAGAAGTACTTTGTAGGTGTTGTTGGATAGGTTTGCAAGATAATAAATATTACGTAAATAAAAAGTAGGGGCTGTTTAGATTAAGAAACAATAAAGTAATTATATCGAGAGTGGAAAAGTGGTGGTAGTAGTTGCGAAATTGCCCCTAAGCAATTGACTACTTTACTAGACCGATAGCAAGTATTATGTGGGAGAGGCCACTGCTAGCATGTCATCCCTGACTTGGAATTCTATGCACTTATGATTGGAACTATTAGCAAGCATCCGCAACTACTAATGTTCATTAAGGTAAAACCCAACCATAGCATTAAGATATATTGGTCCCCCTTCAATCCCGTATGCATCAATTTCTATGCTAGGTTGAAGCTTCTGTCACTCTTGCCCTCCAATACATAGTCCTATCAACATACAAGTAACCCTAGGGTGTGATCCACACGCGCAATCATATGATGGGCACCAAAGGACAGCAACATAACCACAAGCAAATTAAATCAATCATAGAAATTCATCAACCACCGATAGGACAACGAAAATCTACTCAGACATCATAGGATGGCAACACATCATTGGATAATAATATGAAGCATAAAGCACCATGTTCAAGTAGAGGGTACAGAGGGTTGCGGGAGAGTGGACTGCTGTAGATAGAGGGGGGAAGGTGATGGAGATGTTGGTGAAGATGGCGGAGGTGTTGGTGTAGATCACGGTGATGATGATGGTCCCCGGTGGCAGTCCGGTGCCACCGGAAGCGAGGGGGAGTGAGCCCCCCTCCTTCTTCTTCTTCCTTGACCTCCTCCCTAGATGGGAGAAGGGTTCCCCTCTGGTCCATGGCATCCATGGCACGGGAGGGGAGAGAGCCCCTCCGAGATTGGATCTGTCTCTCTGTCTCTCTCTGTTTCTGGGTTCTCAGATTCTTCCCTTTCACCGTTTCTTATATTCCCAGAGATCCGTAACTCCGATTGGGCTGAAATTTTAACACGATCTCTATCCGGATATTAGCTTTCTTGCGGCGAAAGAAGGGCATCAACCGCCCTATGGGTGGCCCACGAGGTTCAGGGGCACGCCTGGGGGGAGGCGCGCCCTCCTGCCTCGTGGCCACCTCGGGCACCGTCTCACGTGGATTTTTATTCCCAAAAATCATATATATTCCAAAAAAATATCTCTGTTAGTTTTTATCCCGTTTGGACTCCGTTTGATATGGATATTCTGCGAAACAAAAAACATGCAACAAACAGGAACTGGCACTAGGCACTGGATCAATATGTTAGTCCCAAAAATAGTATAAAAAGTTGCCAAAAGTATATGAAAGTTGTAGAATATTGGCATGGAACAATCAAAAATTATAGATACGACGGAGACGTATCAGCATCCCCAAGCTTAATTCCTGCTCGTCCTCGAGTAGGTAAATGATAAAAAAGATAATTTTTGATGTGGAATGCTACCTAGCATAATCTTGATCATGTGTCTAATCATGGCTTGAATATTAAGACACGAGTGATTCAAAGCAATAGTCTATCATTTGACATAAAAACAATAATACTTCAAGCCCACTAATAAAGCAATCATGTCTTTTCAAAATAACAAGGCCAAAGAAAGTTATCCCTACAAAATCATATAGTCTGGCTATGCTCCATCTTCTTCACACAAAATACTCACATCATGCACAACCCCGATGACAAGCCAAGCAATTGTTTCATACTTTTGACATTCTCAAACCTTTTCAACTTTCACGCAATACATGAGCATGAGCCATGGACATAGCACTATAGGTGGAATAGAATATGATGGTGGAGAAGACAAAAAGGAGAAGATAGTCTCACATCAACTAGGCGTATCAACGGGCTATGGAGATGCCCATCAATAGATATCAATGTGAGGAGTAGGGATTGCCATGCAACAGATGCACTAGAGCTATAAGTATATGAAAGCTCAAACTGAAACTAAGTGGGTGTGCATCCAACTTGCTTGCTCATGAAGACCTAGGGCATTTGAGGAAGCCCATCGTTGGAATATACAAGCCAAGTTCTATAATGAAAATTCCCACTAGTATATGGAAGTGATAACTCAAGAGACTCTCTATATGAAGAACATGGTGCTAATTTGAAGCACAAGTGTGGTAAAAGGATAGTAACATTGCCCCTTCTCTCTTTTTCTCTCATTTTTTTGTAGGCTTCTTTGGCCTCTTTTTTTTTGGGGGGGGGGGCTTCTTTGGCCACTTTTATTTTGATAACCTCACATGGGACAATGTTCTAATAATGATGATCATCACACTTTTATTTACTTACAACTCAATATTACAACTCGATATCTAGAACAAAGATATGACTCTATATGAATGCCTCCGGCGGTGTACCGGGATGTGCAATGATCTAGCGTAGCAATGACATCAAAAAACGGACAAGCCATGAAAACATCATGCTAGCTATCTTACGATCCTGCAAAGCAATATGACAATGAATGCTCAAGTCATGTATACGATGATGATGATGAAAGTTGCATGGCAATATATCTCGGAATGGCTATGGAAATGCCATGATAGGTAGGTATGGTGGCTGTTTTGAGGAAGGTATATGGTGGGTTTATGGTACCGGCGAAAGTTGCGCGATACTATAGAGGCTAGCAATGATGGAAGGGTGAGAGTGCGTATAATCCATGGACTCAACATTAGTCATAAAGAACTCGCATACTTATTGCAAAAATCTATTAGTCATCGAAATAAAGTACTATGCGCATGCTCCTAGGGGGATAGATTGGTAGGAAAAGACCATCGCTCGTCCCCGACCGCCACTCATAAGGAAGACGATCAATAAATACCTCATGCTCCAACTTCGTTACATAACGGTTCACCATACGTGCATGCTACGGGAATCACAAACCTCAACACAAGTATTTCTACAATTCACAACCACCCACTAGCATGACTCTAATATCACCATCTTTATATCGCAAAACTATTGCAAGGAATCAAACATATCATATTCAGTGATCTACAAGTTTTATGTAGGATTTTATGACTAACCATGTGAATGACCAGTTCCTGTCACCTCTCTAAATAGATATAAGTGAAGCAAGAGAGTTTAATTCTTTCTACAAAAGATATGCCCACGCTCTAACAAATATAAATGAAGCAAAAGAGCATTCTACAAATGGCGGTTGTCTATGTAAAGAGAAACAGGCAATCCAAACCTCAAATGATATAAGTGAAGCACATGAAGCATTCTATAAAGCCATACTCAAAAGATATAAGTGAAGTGCAAAGAGAATTCTATAAATCAACCAAGGACTATCTCATACCAGCATGGTGCATAAAAGAAAGATGAAAACTAAATGCAAAAGACGCTCAAAGATTGCACATATCGCATGAACGAAACGAATCCGAAAACATACCGATACTTGTTGAAGAAAGAGGGGATGCCTTCCGGGGCATCCACAAGCTTATACGCTTGAGTCTCCATGAATATTTACTTGGGGTGCCTCAGGCATCCCCAAGATTGAGCTCTTGCCTCTCTTCCTTCTTCTCACATCGAGACCTTCTCGATCATCGAACACTTCATCCACACAAAACTTCAACAGAAAACTCGGTAAGATCCGTTAGTATAATAAAGCAAATCACTACTCTAAGTACTGTTGCAACCCAATTCATATTTTATTTTTGCATTGTGTCTACTGTAATATAACTTTCTCATGGCTTAATCCACTAATATAAATTGATAGTTTCATCAAAATAAGGAAACTATGCATCAAAAACAGAATCTGTCTAAAACAGAACAGTCTGTAATAATCTGAGCATTCACCATACTTCTGATACTTGAAAATTCTACCAAAATTAGGAAAAATAAAAAATTTGTATAGGAAGACAGTGCAAAAAGAATCAGAACCATTTGACGTTCCAGCAAAAAATGTAAAATCGCGCACTACAGACAAAGTTTCTGTCCTGCACCGTACAAACCATCAAGCAAATGTAAACATCCTAGAGGCAAACCTTGGCTCATTATTTTTATAATACAATGGAATTATACAAGGGGATAATTATTTTTATTGAAAAGTTTCTGTAATCAATATTCACAAAGTTTTCATGAGCATGAACGAAGTTCAAGGCTAGCTCCCACTTCAACAATGCTTGTCTTTCTCACTTTCGCTTTCCTTTTTGAAAAAGTTTTGGGTTCCCCTCTTTATTTTTGTTGTGTTTAAACTATATGAAAGCACTCAACAGAAATAAATGACTCCCTAAAACTTCCGGGTTGTCTCCCTGGCAGCGCTTTCTTTAAAGCCATTAAGCTAGGCATATAGTGCTCAAGTAATGAATCCACCCAGATCCCAAGGTATATCAAAGCCAATTTTAATTAACAATGATTTATAATTTAGTAGTGAGCACAAAGTAAAATATATCATGTAACAACGAAGTCTAACTCTCTTCCTATGCATCGGCATGTCATAAAAGAACAATTCACGCACACATAGTAAAGGCCAATGCATATTATAAACGGTTTCTTGCAATTTTATCATATTGGAAGCATAGAGAGGTGGAGATATAGTTCCTCTCTCATAATAATTGCAAGTAGGATCAGTAAGCACATGCATATTATATTCATCAAAATCATCATGTGCAACGGTAAAAGGCAACCCATCAATATAATCCTTAATAAGAGCAAACTTCTCCGATATAGTGTAGTTGGGAGAATTCAAAAAGATAATAGGACTATCATACGTGGGTGCAATAGCAACAATTTCATGTTTAATATAAGGAACTATAGCAAGTTCATCTCCATAAGCATAATTCATATTGGCATCTTGGCCACAAGCATCATCAAAAAGGGATATTTCAAAAGAATCCAAGGGACCATAACAGTCATCATAGCAATCATCCTTCGGTAAGCACGAAGGGGAATTAAACAATGTATGAGTTGAAGAGTTACTCTCATTAGAAGGTGGGCACGGGTGATCAATCCGCTCTTCCTCCTTTTGTTCTTCGCTCTCTTCCTCATCTTTTTCATCCAATGAGCTCACAGTTTCATCAATTTCTTCTTCCATAGACTCCTGCAAAATATTAGTCTCTTCTTGGACAGCGGAGTATTCCTCAATATATGGTTTAATATAAGCATTAGAAGCATAATTATCATAGCAATATTTAAGTATGGAAAACTTTTCATAATTGTAAAGAGTAGCACCATACTTTTCAATCAAAGAAGCAATTTCGTAAGCACCCTTAAAAGCAACAAATTCTTCAATTTGTTGAACATCATAGTAATTATAAACACCCTTAACATACGAAGATAAGATTCCATTATCAATAAACTCACATTGGTAGGGAAGGTGTTTCTTAGGGTTTTCAGAACAACAAGTAAAATCATATATATATAACATAAATTCCAAGAATAGCATTGCAAACGATGAATTTGATCCAATAAACGTTTCCCTCTTTCAGATATACGGTGTCGCACATAACAAGCATGCTCATCTAAAGATTTGCCCTCAACTAAGCTAGTTGGGGTTTCAGCACGAGCACAAAGGGATCGAAGATGATCCAAGTAATAAGCTTCAGCAGTGTGATAGATTTTGAGTGGTTCTTGAACCATTGGTTCAGTAGGTACAACTATTTTTTTTTGGTATTTTGCGTTTCCTACCCATAACTAATGATAGAAAACAACTAAGAACAACAAATAAAAATTACTTAGTGATAAAGCAAACAAGCACACACGAGAATATTCACCCCACGCCATTGCTCCCCGGCAACGGCGCCAGAAAAAGGTCTTGATAACCCACAAGTATAGGGGATTGCAACCGTTTTCGATAAGTAGGAGTGTCGAACCCAACGAGGAGCTAAAGGTAGAACAAATATTCCCTCAAGTTCTATCGATCACCGATACAACTCTACGCATGCTTGACGTTCGCTTTACCTAGAACAAGTATGAAACTAGAAGTACTTTGTAGGTGTTGTTGGATAGATTTGCAAGATAATAAATATTACGTAAATAAAAAATAGGGGCTGTTTAGATTAAGAAACAATAAAGTAATTATAGCGAGTGCGGAAAAGTGGTGGTAGTAGTTGCGAAATTGCCCCTAAGCAATTGACTACTTTACTAGGCCGATAGCAAGTATTATGTGGGAGAGGCCACTTCTAGCATGTCATCCCTGACTTGGAATTCTATGCACTTATGATTGGAACTATTAGCAAGCATCCGCAACTACTAATGTTCATTAAGGTAAAACCCAACCATAGCATTAAGATATATTGGTCCCCCTTCAATCCCGTATGCATCAATTTCTATGCTAGGTTGAAGCTTCTGTCACTCTTGCCCTCCAATACATAGTCCTATCAACATACAAGTAACCCTAGGGTGTGATCCACGCGCGCAATCATACGATGGGCACCAAAGGACAGCAACATAAACACAAGAAAATTAAATCAATCATAGCAATTCATCAACCACCGATAGGACAACGAAAATCTACTCAGACATCATAGGATGGCAACACATCATTGGATAATAATATGAAGCATAAAGCACCATGTTCAAATAGAGGGTACAACGGGTTGCGGGAGAGTGGACCGCTGTAGATAGAGGGGGGAAAGTGATGGAGATGTTGGTGAAGATGGCAGAGGTGTTGGTGTAGATCGCGGTGATGATGATGGCCCCCAGTGGCACTCCGGTGCCACCGGAAGCGAGGGGGAGAGAGCCCCCTCCTTCTTCTTCTTCCTTGACCTCCTCCCTAGATGGGAGAAGGGTTTCCCCTCTGGTCCATGGCATCCATGGCACGGGAGGGGAGAGAGCCCCTCCGAGATTGGATATGTCTCTCTGTCTCTCTCTGTTTCTGCGTTCTTAGATTCTTCCCTTTCACCGTTTCTTATATTCCCGGAGATCCGTAACTCCGATTGGGTTGAAATTTTAACACGATCTCTATCCAGATATTAGCTTTCTTGCGGCGAAAGAAGGGCATCAACCACCTTATGGGTGGCCCACGAGGGTCAGGGGCGCGCCTGGGGGGTGGGGGCAGGCGCGCCCTCCTGCCTCGTGGCCACCTCGGGCACCGTCTCACGTGGATTTTTCTTCCCAAAAATAATATATATTCCAAAAAAATCTCCGTCAGTTTTTATCCCGTTTGGACTCCGTTTGATATGGATATTCTGAGAAACAAAAAACATGCAACAAACAGGAACTGGCACTGGGCACTGGATCAATATGTTAGTCCCAAAAATAGTATAAAAAGTTGCCAAAAGTATATGAAAGTAGTAGAATATTGGCATGGAACAACCAAAAATTATAGATACAATGGAGACGTATCAATAATAAGTGGGAGACTTGTCCAAGTAAGTACAACACCCAAGCACCGGTCCACCCACATATCAAATTATCAAAGTAACGAACGCGAATGATATGAGCACGATGAAAACTAGCTTGACAGTAAATCCCATGTGTCCTCGGGAGCGCTTTGCTTTATATAAGAGTTCGTGGAGGCTTGTCCTTTGCTACAAAAAGGATTGGGCCACCTTGATGCACCTTAGTTACTTTTGTTACTTGTTACCCATTACGAATTATCTGTTGGGGAACGTAGTAATTTCAAAAATAATCCTACGCACACGCAAGATCTATCATGGTGATGCATAGCAACGAGAAGGGAAGAGTGTTGTCCACGTACCCTCGTAGACCATAAGCAGAAGCGTTATGACAACGCGGTTGATGTAGTCGTACGTCTTCACGATCCGACTGATCCTAGTACCGAAAGTACGGCACCTCCGCGATCTGCACACGTTCGGCTCGGTGACGTCCCACGAACTCTCGATCCAACTGAGTGTCTAGGGAGAGCTTCGTCAGCACGACGACGTGATGACAGTGATAATGAAGCTACCGGTGTAGGGCTTCGCCTAAGCACTACGACGATATGACCGAGGTGGATTATGATGGAGGGGGGCACCGCACACGGCTAAGGGATCAATGATCAACTTGTGTGTCCTAGGGTGCCCCCTGCCCCCGTATATAAAGAAGCAAGGCGGAGGCCAGCCGACCCTTGGTGGCGCGCCAAGGAGGGGAGGAGTCCTCCTCCTAGTAGGAGTAGGACTCCCCCTTTCCTAGTCCAACTAGGAGGAGGAAGGTGATAAGAAGGAGAGGGAGAAGGGAGAAGGAAAGGGGGGCACCGCCCCCCTTACCTAGTCCAATTCAGACTAGAGGGGGAGGGGCGCGCGGCCCTGCCTTGGCCGGCCCTTCTCTCTCTCCACTAAGGCCCATGTGGCCCATTAGTTCCCCCGAGGGTTCCGATAACCCCCCGGCACTCCGATAATTATCTGGTGACCCCCGGAACTCATTCGGTGTCCGAATATAGTCATCCAATATATCAATCTTTATGTCTCGACCATTTCGAGACTCCTTGTCATGTCTGTGATCATATCTGGGGCTTCAAACTACCTTCAGTACATCAAAACACATAAACTCATAATACCGATCGTCACCGAACGTTAAGCATGCGGACCCTACGAGTTTGAGAACTATGTAGACATGACCGAGACACGTCTCTGGTCAATAACCAATAGCGGAACCTGGATGTTCATATTGGCTCCCACATATTCTATGAAGATCATTATCGGTCAAACCGCATAACGATATAGGTTGTTCCCTTTGTCATCGGTATGTTACTTGCCCAAGATTCGATCGTCGGTATCTCAATACCTAGTTCAATCTCGTTATCGGCAAGTCTCTTTACTCGTTCCATAATGCTTCATCCTGTAACTAACTCATTAGTTGCATTGCTTGCAAGGCTTATAGTGATGTGCATTACCGAGAGGGCCCAGAGATACCTCTCCGATACTCGGAGAGACAAATCCTAATCTCGATCTATGCCAACTCAACAAACACCATCGGAGACACCTGTAGAGGATCTTTATAGTCACCCAGTTATGTTGTGACGTTTTATAGCACACTAAGTGTTCCTCCGGTATTCGGGAGTTGCGTGATCTTATAGTCATAGGAACATGTATAAGTTATGGAGAAAGCAATAGCAACAAACTAAACGATCATCGTGCTAAGCTAACGAATGGGTCAAGTCAATCACATCATTCTCTAATGATGTGATCCCGTTAATCAAATGACAACTCATGTCTATGGTTAGGAAACATAACCATCATGGATTCAACGAGCTAGCCAAGTAGAGGCATACTAGTGACATTCTGTTTGTCTATGTATTCACACATGTACTAAGCTTCCGGTTAATACAATTCTAGCATGAATAATGAACATTTATCATGATATAAGGAAATATAAATAACAACTTTACTATTGCCTCTAGGGCATATTTACTTTAGTCTCCCACTTGCACTAGAGTCAATAATCTAGATGACATTGTAATGATTCTAACACCCATGGAGTCTTGGTGCTGATCATGTTTTTCTCGTGAGAGAGGCTTAGTCAACGGGTCTGCAACATTCAGATCCATATGTATCTTGCAAATCTCTATGTCTCCCTCCTTGACTTGATCGTGTATGGAATTGAAGCGTCTCTTGATGTGCTTGGTTCTCTTGTGAAATCTGGATTCCTTTGCCAGGGCAATTGCACCAGTATTGTCACAAAAGATTTTCATTGGACCCAATGCACTAGGTATGAGACCTAGATCGGATATGAACTCCTTCATCCAGACTCCTTCATTTGCTGCTTCCGAAGCAGCTATGTACTCCGCTTCACATGTAGATCCCGCCACGACGCTCTGCTTGGAACTGCACCAATTGACAGTTCCACCATTTAATAAAAACACGTATCCGGTTTGTGACTTAGAGTCATCCGGATCAGTGTCAAAGCTTGCATCGACGTAACCATTTACGATGAGCTCTTTGTCACCTCCATATACGAGAAACATATCCTTAGTCCTTTTCAGGTATTTCAGGATGTTCTTGACCGATGTTCAGTGATCCACTCCTGGATTACTTTGGTACCTCCCTGCTAAACTAATAGCAAGGCACACATCAGGTCTAGTACACAACATTGCATACATGATAGAACCTATGGTTGAAGCATAGGGAATGACTTTCATTTTCTCTCTATCTTCTGAAGTGGTTAGGCATTGAGTTTGACTCAACTTCATGCCTTGTAACACAGGCAAGAACCCTTTCTTTGCCTGATCCATTTTGAACTTCTTCAAAACTTTATCAAGGTATGTGCTTTGTGAAAGTCCAATTAAGCGTGTTGATCTATCTCTATAGATCTTGATGCCCAATATATAAGCAGCTTCACCGAGGTCTTTCATTGAAAAATTCTTATTCAAGTATCCTTTTATGCTATTCAGAAATTCAGTATCATTTCCGATTAACAATATCTCATCTACATATAATATCGGAAATGCTACAGAGCTCCCACTCACTATCTTGTAAATACAGGCTTCTCCAAAAGTCTATATAAAACCATATGCTTTGATCACATTATCAAAGCGTATATTCCAATTCCAGGAGGCTTGCACCAGTCCATAAATGGATCGCTGGAGCTTGCACACTTTGTTAGCACCTTTTGGATCGACAAAACCTTCTGGTTGCATCATATACAACTCTTCTTTAAGATATCCATTAAGGAATGCAATTTTGACATCCATTTGCCAAATTTCATAATCATAAAATGTGGCAACTGCTAACATGATTCGAACAGACTTAAGCATCGCTACAGGAGAGAAGGTCTCATCATAGTCAACTCCTTGAACTTGTTGAAAACCTTTTGCAACAAATCGAGCTTTGTAGGTAGTAACATTACCGTCAACGTTAGTCTTCTTCTTGAAGATCCGTTTATTCTCTATGGACTTCCGATCATCGGGCAAGTCAACCAAAGTCCATGCTTTGTTCTCATACATGGATCCCATCTCAGATTTCATGGCCTCAAGCCATTTTGCGGAATCTGGGCTCATCATCGCTTTCTCATAGTTCGTAGGTTCGTCATGGTCAAGTAACATGACCTCCAGAACATGATTATCGTACCACTCTGGTGCGGATCTTACTCTGGTTGACCTACGAGGTTCGGTAGTAACTTGATCAGAAGTTTCATGATCATGATCATTAGCTTCCTCACTTACTGGTGTAGGAATCACTAGAACTGATTTCAGTGATGAACTACTTTCCAATAAGGGAGCAGGTACAATTACCTCATCAAGTTCTACTTTTCTCCCACTCACTTCTTTCGAGAGAAACACCTTCTCTAAAAAGGATCCATTCTTAGCAATGAATATCTTGCCTTCGGATCTGTGATAAAAGGTGTACCCAACAGTCTCCTTTGGGTATCCTATGAAGACACATTTCTCCAATTTGGGTTTGAGCTTATCAGGTTGAAGTTTCTTCACATAAGCATCGCAACCCCAAACTTTAAGAAACGACAACTTGGGTTTCTTGCCAAACCACAGTTCATAAGGTGTCGTCTCAACGGATTTAGATGGTGCCCTATTTAACGTGAATGCAACCATCTCTAAAGCATAACCCCAAAATGTTAGCGGTAAATCAGTAAGAGACATCATAGATCGCACCGTATCTAGTAAAGTACGATTACGACGTTCGGACACACCATTACGCTGTGGTGTTCCGGGTGGCGTGAGTTGCGAAACTATTCCGTATTGTTTCAAATGAAGACCAAACTTGTAACTCAAATATTCTCCTCCACGATCAGATCATAGAAACTTTATTTTCTTGTTACGATGATTTTCCACTTCACTCTGAAATTCTTTGAACTTCTCAAATGTTTCAGACTTATGTTTCATTAAGTACATATACCCATATCTGCTTAAATCATCTGTGAAGGTGAGAAAATAACGATATCCGTCGCGAGCCTCAATGTTCATTGGACCACATACATCAGTACGTATGATTTCTAATAAATCTGTTGCTCGCTCCATTGTTCTGGAGAATGGAGTTTTAGTCATCTTGCCCATGAGGCATGGTTCGCAAGTACCAAGTGATTCATAATCAAGTGATTCCAGAAGTCCATCAGAATGGAGTTTCTTCATGCGCTTTACACCAATATGACCCAAACGGCAGTGCCACAAATAAGTTGCACTATCATCATCAACTCTGCATCTTTTGGCTTCAATACTATGAACATGTGTATCGCTACTATCAAGATTTAGTAAAAATAGACCACTCATCAAGGGTGCATGACCATAAAAGATATTACTCATATAAATAGAACAACCATTATTCTCTGATTTAAATGAATAACCGTCTCGCATCAAACAAGATCCAGATATAATGTTCATGCTCAACGATGGCACCAAATAACAACTATTTAGGTCTAAAACTAATCCCGAAGGTAGATGTAGAGGTAGCATGCCGACGACGATCACATCGACTTTGGAACCATTTCCTACGCACATCGTCACCTCGTCCTTAGCCAATCTTCGCTTAATCCGTAGCCCCTATTTCGAGTTGCAAATGTCAGCAACTGAAACAGTATCAAATACCCTGGCACTACTGTGAGCATTAGTAAGGTACACATCAATAACATGTATATCAAATATACCTTTCACTTTGCCATCCTTCTTCTCCGCCAAATACTTGGGGCAGTTCCACTTCCAGTGACCAGTCCCTTTGCAGTAGAAGCACTCAGTCTCAGGCTTAGGTCTAGAATTGGGTTTCTTAACTTGAGCAGCAACTGGTTTGCTGTTCTTCTTGAAGTTCCCCTTCTTCCCTTTACCATTTTTCTTGAAACTGGTGGTCTTGTTGACCATCAACACTTGATGCTCCTTCTTGATTTCTACCTCCGCAACCTTTAGCATTGCGAAGAGGTCGGGAATAGTCTTATCCATCCCTTGCATATTATAGTTCATCATGAAGCTCTTGTAGCTTGGTGGCAGTGATTGAAGAACTCTGTCAATGACACTATCATCAGGAAGATTAACTCCTAGATGAATCAAGTGGTTGTGGTACCTAGACATTCTGAGTATATGTTCACAAACAGAACTATTCTCCTCCATTTTGCAGTTGTAGAACTTATTGGAGACTTCATATCTCTCAAACCGGGCATTTGCTTGAAATATTAACTTCAACTCCTGGAACATCTCATATGCTCCATGACATTCAAAACGTCGTTGAAGTCCCGGTTCTAAGCCGTAAAGCATGGGACACTGAACTATCGAGTTGTCATGAGCTTTTCTCTGCCAGGTGTTCATAACATCTGGCGTTGCTCCAGCAGTGGGTTTGTCACCTAGCGGTGCCTCCAAGACGTAATTCTTTTATGCAACAATGAGGATAATCCTCAAGTTACGGACCCAGCCCGTGTAGTTTCTACCATCATCTTTCAACTTAGCTTTTTCTAGGAACGCATTAAAATTCAACGAAACAATAGCATGGGCCATCTATCTACAACAACATAGACATGCAAAATACTATCAGGCACTAAGTTCATGATAAATTAAAGTTCAATTAATCAAATTAATTAAGAACTCCCACTTAGATAGACATCTCTCTAATCTTCTAAGTGATCACGTGATCCATATCAACTAATCATGTCCGATCATCATGTGAGATGGAGTAGTTTTCAATGGTGAACATTACTATGTTGCTCATATCTACTATATGATTAACGCTCGACCTTTCGGTCTCAGTGTTCCGAGGCCATATCTACATATGCTAGACTCGTCAAGTTTAACCCGAGTATTCCACGTGTGCAAAACTGGCTTGCACCCGTTGTATGTGAACGTAGAGCTTATCACACCCGATCATCACGTGGTGTCTCGGCACGACGAACTGTAGCAACGGTGCATACTCAGGGAGAACACTTATACCTTGAAATTTAGTGAGAGATCATCTTATAATGCTACCGCTGAACTAAGCAAAATAAGATGCATAAAGGATAAACATCACATGCAATCAATATAAGTGATATGATATGGCCATCATCATTTTGTGCCTTTGATCTCCATCTCCAAAGCATCGTCATGATCACCATTGTCATCGGCTTGACACCTTGATCTCCATCGAAACATCGTTGTCGTCTCGCCAACTATTGGTTCTACGACTATCGCTACCGCTTAGTGATAAAGTAAAGCAATTACATGGCGACTGCATTTCGTACAATAAAGCGATAACCATATGGCTCCTGCCAGTTGCCGATAACCGTGTTATAAAACATGATCATCTCATACAATAAAATTTAGCATCATGTCTTGTCCATATCACATCACAACATGCCCTGCAAAAACAAGTTAGACGTCCTCTACTTTGTTGCTGCATGTTTTACGTGGCTGCTACGGGCTGAGCAAGAACCGTTCTTACCTACGCATCAAAAAACCACAATGCGGTATAGTGATTGCTTTTTGATCTTCAGAAAGAACCCTGTTCATTGAATCCGATTCAAATAAACTTGGAGAAACTGACACCCACCAGCCACCTGTGGGCGAAGCACGTCGGTAGAAAGTCTCGCATAAGCGTACACATAATGTCGGTTTGGGCCGCTTCATCCAACAATACCGCCGAATCAAGAATCAACTAGTGACGGCAAGCAATATGTATATACCCACGTCCACAAATCCTTTGTGTTCTACTCGTGCATATAAAATCTACGCATAGACCTGGCTCTGATACCACTGTTGGGGAACGCAGTAATTTCAAAAAAAATCCTACGCACATGCAAGATCTATCATGGTGATGCATAGCAACGAGAAGGGAAGAGTGTTGTCCACGTACCGTCATAGACCGTAAGCGGAAGCGTTATGACAACGCGGTTGATGTAGTCGTACGTCTTCATGATTTGACCGATCCTAATACCGAAAGTACGACACCTCCACGATCTGCACATGTTCGGCTCGGTGACGTCCCACGAACTCTTGATCCAGCTGAGTGTCGAGGGAGAACTTCGTCAGCACAATGGCGTGATGATGGTGATGATGAAGCTACCGACGCAGGGCTTCGCCTAAGCACTATGATGATATGACCGAGGTGGATTATGGTGGAGGGGGCACCACACACGGCTAAGGGATCAATGATCAACTTGTGTTTTCTAGGGTGCCCCCTACCCCCGTATATAAAGGAGCAAGGGGGGAGGCCGGCCGGCCCTTGGTGGAGCTCCAAGGAGGGGAGGAGTCCTCCTACGAGTAGGACTCCCCCTTTCCTAGTCCAACTAGGAGGAGGAAGGGGAAAGGAAGGAGAGGGAGAAGGAAGAAGGAAAGGGGGGTGCCACCCCCCTTACCTAGTCCAATTCGGACTAGAGCGGGAGGGGTGTGCGGCCCTGCCTTGACCGGTGTTGGGGAACGTAGTAATTTCAAAAAAATTCCTATGCACACGCAAGATCATGGTGATGCATAGCAACGAGAGGGGAGAGTGTGTCCACGTACCCTCGTAGACCGAAAGCGGAAGCGTTAGCATAATGCGGTTGATGTAGTCGTACGTCTTCACGATCCGACCGATCAAGTACCGAATGCACGACACCTCCGATTCTGCACACGTTCAACTCGATGACGTCCCTCGAACTCCGATCTAGCTGAGTGTTGAGGGAGAGTTTTGTCAGCGCGATGGCGTGGTGACGATGATGATGTTCTACCGGCGCAGGGCTTCGCCTAAGCACCGCTACAGTATTATGGAGGTGGATTATGGTGGAGGGGGGCACCGCACACGGCTAAGAGATCAAGAGATCAATTGTTGTGTCTATGGGGTGCCCCCTGGCCACGTATATAAAGGAGTGGGGGAGGGGAGGGGCCGGCCCTCTCTATGGCGCGTCCTAGGGGAGTCCTACTCCCACCGGGAGTAGGATTCCCTCTTTCCTAGTAGAACTAGGAGCCCTTCCAAGTAGTAGGAGTAGGAGGGAAGGAAAGGGAAAGGAAAAAGAGAAGGAAGGAAGGGGGCGCCCCCTCCCTAGTCCAATTCGGAGCAGCCCATGGGGAGGGGTGCGGCCACCCTTTGAGGCCTTTCTCTCCTTTCCTGTATAGCCCATTAAGGCCCAATACGAATTCCCGTAACTCCCCGGTACTCCCGAAAATATTCGAATCACTCGGAACCTTTCCGATGTCCGAATATAGTCGTCCAATATATCGATCTTTACGTCTCGACCATTTCGAGACTCCTCGTCATGTCCCCGATCTCATCTGGGACTCTGAACTCCTTAAGTACATCAAAAAAATAAACTCATAATATAAACGTCATCGAACTTTAAGCGTGCGGACCCTACGGGTTCGAGAACTATGTAGACATGACCGAGACACATCTCCGGTCAATAACCAATAGCGGAACCTGGATGCTCATATTGGCTCCTACATATTCTACGAAGATCTTTATCAGTCAAACCGCATAACAACATACATTGTTCCTTTTGTCATCGGTATGTTACTTGCCCGAGATTCGATCGTCGGTATCTCAATACCTAGTTCAATCTCGTTACCGGCAAGTCTCTTTACTCGTCCCGTAATACATCATTCCGCGACTAACTCATTAGTTGCAATGCTTGCAAGGCTTATAGTGATGTGCATTACCGAGTGGGCCCAGAGATACCTCTCCGACAATCGGAGTGACAAATCCTAATCTCGAAATACGCCAACCCAACAAGTACCTTTGGACACACCTGTAGAGCACCTTTATAATAACCCAGTTATGTTGTGACATTTGGTAGCACACAAAGTGTTCCTCCGGTAAACGGGAGTTGCATAATCTCATAGTCATAGGAACATGTATAAGTCATGAAGAAAGCAATAGCAGCAAACTAAAGATCAAGTGCTAAGCTAACGGAATGGGTCAAGTCAATCACATCATTCTCCTAATGATGTGATCCCGTTAATCAAATGACAACTCATGTCAATGGTTAGGAAACATAACCATCTTTGATCAACGAGCTAGTCAAGTAGAGGCATACTAGTGACACTCTTTTTGTCTATGTATTCACACATGTATTATGTTTTCGGTTAATACAATTCTAGCATGAATAATAAACATTTATCATGATATAAGGAAATAAATAATAACTTTATTACTGCCTCTAGGGCATATTTCCTTCACCCGACCCTTCTCTCTCTCCACTAAGGCCCATGTGGCCCATTAATTCCCCCGGGGGTTCCGATAACCCCTAGGCACTCCGGTAATTATCTAGTGACCCTCGGAACTCATCCGGTGTCTGAATATAGCCATCCAATATATCAATCTTTATGTCTCTGCCATTTCGAGACTCCTCGTCATGTACGTGATCATATCCGAGACTCCGAACTACCTTCGGTACATCAAAACACATAAAATCATAATAGCGATCGTCACCGAACGTTAAGCGTGCGGACCCTACGGCTTCGAGAACTATGTAGACATGACCAAGACACGTCTCCGGTCAATAACCAATAGCAGAACCTGGATGTTCATATTGTCTCCCACATATCATACCTTTATCGGTCAAACCGCATAACGATATACGTTGTTCCCTTTGTCATCGGTATGTTACTTGCCCGAGATTCGATGTTTGGTATCTCAATACCTAGTTCAATCTCGTTATCGACAAGTCTCTTTACTCGTTCCGCAATGCTTCATCCCGTAACTAACTCATTAGTTACATTGCTTGCAAGGCTTATAGTGATGTGCATTACCGAGAGGGCCCAGAGATACCTCTCCGATACTCAGAGTGACAAATCCTAATCTCGATCTATGCCAACTCAACAAACACCATCAGAGACACCTGTAGAGGATCTTTATAGTGACCCAGTTATGTTGTGACGTTTGATAGCACACTAAGTGTTCCTCCGATATTCGGGAGTTGCATGATCTCATAGTCATAGGAACATGTATAAGTTATGGAGAAAGCAATAGCAACAAACTAAACGATCATCGTGCTAAGCTAACGGATGGGTCAAGTCAGTCACATCATTCTCTAATGATGTGATCCCATTAATCAAATGACAACGCATGTCTATGGTTAGGAAACAGAACCATCATTGATTCAACGAGCTAGTCAAGTAGAGGCATACTAGTGACATTCTGTTTGTCTATGTATTCACACATGTACTAATTTTCCGGTTAATACAATTCTAGCATGAATAATAAACATTTATGATGATATAAGGAAATATAGATAACAAGTTTATTATTGCCTCTAGGGCATATTTCCTTCATTATCTTATCACACAACTATCTGTTATCGATATTTTCAGTGCTTGCAGAGAATACCTTGCTGAAAACCGCTTGTCATTTCCTTTTGCTCCTCGTTGTGATAGATCCCCTATAATTGTGGGTTATCAAGACTCTTTTCTGGCGCCATTGCCAGGGAGTGAAGCGCCTTTGGTAAGTGGAATTTGATAAGGAAACATTTATATAGTGTGCTGAAATTTACTGTCACTTGTCACTATGGAAACCAATCATTTGAGGAGTTTGTTCGGGGTATATTCACCCCGATCGGAAGAGAAAAGAGTTGACCCTCAACCTACTGAACCTACTAAAAATATTTATTATGAAATTCCTTCGGGTATGATAGAGAAACTGCTAGCTAATCCTTATGCAGGAGATGAAACATTACATCCTGATATGCATCTAATCTATGTGGATGAAGTTTGCGGATTATTTAAGCTTGCAAGTTTTCCCAAGGATGAACTCAAGAAGAAGGTCTTCCCTTTATGTTTGAAGGAGAAGGCATTGACATGGTATAGGCTATGCGGTGATATTGGGACTTGGAACTACTACCGATTGAAATTGGAATTTCATCAGAAGTTTTATCCTATGCATCTAGTTCATCGTGATCGGAATTATATTTATAATTTTTGGCCTCATGAAGGGGAAAGCATCGCTCAAGCTTTGGGGGAGTCTTAAGTCAATGTTATATTCATGCCCCAATCATGAGCTGTCAAAAGAAATTATTATTCAGAACTTTTATGCTTGACTTTATCGTAATGATCAATCCATGTTTGATACTTCTTGTACTGGTTCTTTTATGAAGAAGACTATTGAATTCAAATGGGATTTGTTGGAAAGAATTAAATGCAACTCTGAAGATTGGGAACTCGATGAAGGTAAGGAATCAGGTATAAACCTTAAGTTTGATTGTGTTAAATCTTTTATGGATACCGAAGCTTTTCTTGAATTTAGCATTAATGATGGACTTGACTCTGAGATAGTAGCTTCTTTTTGTGAATCATTTGTTACTCATGTTGATCTCCCCAAGGAGAAGTAGTTTAAATATCATCCTCCCATTGAAGTGAAAGTAGTAGAACCTATTAAGGTTGGGGAACAAATTATTACTTATAATGTTGATCTTATTGTTCCTACTGCTTATATTGAGAAACCACCTTTTCTTGTTAGGATAAAGGATCATGCTAAAGCTTCAACTGTGGTTCGTAAAGGTTATGCTAGAACACCTACACCCCCCTAAACAAATTAAAGTTGAACCTAGTATTTGAAGGAAATATGCCCTAGAGGCAATAATAAAGTTGTTATTTTATATTTCCTTATTCATGATAAATGTTTATTATTCATGCTAGAAATGTATTAATCGGAAACCTAAATACATGTGTGAATACATAGACAAACATAGTGTCCCTAGTGAGCCTCTACTTGACTAGCTCATTGATCAAAGATGGTTAAGGTTTCCTGACCATGGACATGAGTTGTCATTTGATAAAGGGATCACATCATTAGGAGAATGATGTGATGGACAAGACCCATCAGTTAGCTTAGCATATTGTTCATTCAGTTTTATTGCTATTGCTTTCTTCATGTAAAATACATATTCCTTCGACTATGAGATTATGCAACTCCCGAATACCGGATGAATACCTTGTGTGCTATCAAACGTCACAATGTAACTAGGTGATTATAAAGATGCTCTACAGGTGTCTCCGAAGGTGTTTGTTGAGTTGGCATAGATCGAGATTAGGATTTGTCACTCCGAGTATCGAAGAGGTATCTCTGGGCCCTCTCAGTAATACACATCATAATCTTGCAAGCAAATGACTAAGGAGTTGGTCACGAGGTGATGTATTATGGAACGAGTAAAGAGACTTGCCGGTAACGAGATTGAACTAGGTATGCAGATATCGATGATCGAATCTCGGGCAAGTAACATACCGATAGACAAAGGGAATAACGTATGTTGTCATTACAATTCGACCAATAAAAATCTTTGTAGGATATGTAGGATCCAATATGAACATCTAGGTTCCGCTATTGGTTATTGACCGGAGAGGTGTCTCGGTCATGTCTACATAGTTCTCGAACCCGTAGGGTCCGCATGCTTAACGTTCGATGACGATATTGTATTATATGAGTTATGTGATTTGGTGACTGAATGTTGTTTGGAGTCCCAGATGAGATCACAGACATGATGGGGAGTCTCGAAATGGTCGAGAGGTAAAGATTGATATATAGGATGATAATATTCGGACACCGGAAGTGTTCCAGAGTGTATCGGTATTTATCGGAGTACCGAAGGGGTTACCGGAACCCCCGGGGGAAATATATAGGCCATATGGGCCATGGGAGGGGAGCATACCAGCCCACAAGGGGTGGCACGCACCCCTTATGGCAGGAGGCCGAATTGGAGAAGGAGAAGAGGGGGTTCGCCCCCCTTCCTTCTCTTCTTCCCTCTTCCCTTTTCCTTCCGGCAATTATGGTAGGGGGGAGGACCCCAAGTAGGATTCGGCCTACTTGGGGCGCACCCTGGCTTCTCCCCTCCCCCTCCCACCTATATATATGTGGGAGGGGGCGCCTAGAATACACAACATCAATTGTTAGCCGTGTGTGGCGCCCCCCTCCACAGTTTACACCCACAATCATATTTTCGCGATGCTTAGGCGAAGCCCTGTGAGAATCACTACACCATCACCGTCACCACGCCGTCGTGCTGACGGAACTCATCTACTTCCTTGATGTCTTGCTGGATCAAGAAGACGAGGAATGTCACCGAGCTGAACGTGTGCAGAACTCGGAGGTGCCGTACATTCGGTACTTGATCGGTCAGAGCTAGAAGAAGTTCGACTACATCAACCGCGTTGTCAAACGCTTCCGCTTTCGGTCTACGAGGGTACGTAGACATACTCTCCTCCTTGTTTCTATGCATCTCCATGGATAGATGATTGCGTGTGTGTAGAATTTTTTTGTTTTCCATGCAACATTTCCCAACGGTGGCATCATGAGCCAGGTCTATGCGTAGATGATATGCATGAGTAGAACACAAAGAGTTGTGGGTGTTGATAGTCATACTGTTTACCACCAACATCTTATTTTGAGTCGGCGGTATTGTGTGAAGCGGCCCGGACCAACCTTACATGTCCACGCACATGAGACCGGTTCCACCGACTGACATGCATGCAACTAGTTTTGCATAAAGGTGGCTAGCGGGCGTCTATTTCTCCTACTTTAGTTGAATCGAATTTGACTGCAGTCGGTCCTTGAAGAAGGTTAAAACAACAAACTTGACGAAACACCATTGTGATTTTGATGCATAGGTAATTAAGAACGGTTCTTGCTAGAAGCCCGTAGCAGCCACGTAAAACTTGCGACAACAAAGTAGAGGACGTCTAACTTGTTTTTGCAGGGCATGTTGTGATATGATATGGTCAAGACATGATGTGATATACGTTATTGTATGAGATGATCATGTTTTGTAGAAGTTATCGGCAACCGACAGGAGCCTTATGGTTGTCTATTTATTGTATGAAAGACAACCGCCATGTAATTGCTTTACTTTATCACTATGTGTTAGCGATAGTTGTAGAAGCAATAGTTGGTGTGACGACCTCGACGCAACGACGCTACGATGGAGATCAAGGTGTCAAGCCAGTGATGATGGAGATCATGATGATGCTTTGGAGATGAAGATCAAGAGCACAAGATGATGGCCATACCATGTCCCATATTTTGATTGCATGCGATATTTATCTTTTATGCATCTTATTTTGCTTAGTACGTACAATGGTAGCATTATAAGATGATTGTCGGTGTCAAAACCGGCGGATCTCGGGTAGGGGTCCCAAGATGTGTGTCTAAGGATCGATGGTAACAAGGGACACAATGTTTACCCAGGTTCTGGCCCTCTTGAAGGAGGAAAAACCCTACGTCCTGCTTGATTATATTCGACGAGTATAGGGGTTACAAGAGTTGATCTACCTCGAGATCGTAATGGCTAAATCCTAGCTGTCTAGCCTATGGTTCTTCTCCTGGCCTCTTCGGAGTAAACCCTCCGGTTTATATACACACTGGAGGGGCCTAGGGTTGTACAGAGTCGGTTTGCGAAAGAAGGAAACAATACATCCAGACACCAAAACTTGCCGTCCATGCATATAGGATCCCACCCAGACACGGGGGATAGTCTTCTGCATTATGTTCATGGCCCAATAGTCCGACCCATATCGAATAGACCGGACACCCGAGGACCCCTTAATCAAGGACTCCCTCAGTAGCCCCTGAACCAGTCTTCGATGACGATGTGTTCGGCACGTGAATTATCTTCGGCATTGCAAGACGAGTTCCTTCCCCTGAAAACTATGTCCGGCTCTCCATAATCAATACAACCCTTAGTCACGAAGGCAAGACATCAAAACAGGAACATTATCTTTTACTGGCAACTTTTTCGGCGAAGCGTCACACTCGAAACGTCAATATTTTGAACCATTTTCACGCCTCCCGTTTCGCGTTTCGAGGTCTAGCCTCCATTGGCACGTCCCGTCTAAACAGAGATCGTGCCCGCCTGAAAGATCATGGATGTCGCCTAGAGGGGGGGGGGTGAATAGGCGTTTTAAAATATTCACTATTGAGGCTTGAACAAATGCGGAATAAATCTAGCGGTTAATTTGTCAAGCACAAAACCTACAACAACTAGGCTCACCTATGTGCACCAACAACTTATGCTAAGCAAGATAAACTACTAAGTGATAGCAAGATATATGACAAGAAACAATATGGCTATCACAAAGTAAAGTGCATAAGTAAAGGTCTCGGGTAAGAGATAACCGAGGCAAGCGTAGACGATGATGTATCCCGAAGTTCACACCCTTGCGGATGCTAATCTCCGTTCGGAGCGGTGTGGAGGCACAATGCTCCCCAAGAAGCCACTAGGGCCACCGTAATCTCCTCACGCCCTCGCACAATGCAAGATGCCATGATTCCACTAAGGGACCCTTGAGGGCGGTCACCGAACCCGTAAAAATGGCAACCCTTGGGGGCGGTCACCGAACCCGTACACTTTGGCAACACTTGGGGGCGGTCACCGGAACCCGTCAAATTGCTCGGGGCGACCTCCACAACCTAATTGGAGACCCCGACGCTTTCCCGGAGCTTTACACTACAATGATTGAGCTCCGAACACCAACAACCGTCTAGGGCGCCCAAGCACCAAAGAGGAACAAGCTCAAGGGTACCAAGCACCCAAGAGTAATAAGCTTCTCAACTTGTAACTTCCACGTATCACGTGGAGAACTCAAACCGATGCACCAAATGCAATGGCAAGGGCACACGGAGTGCCCAAGTAAATGCTAGGGAGGAAAATGAGAGGAAGAACAAGAAGGAGAGCACCAAGAACTCCAAGATCTAGATCCAAGGGGTTCCCCTCACATAGAGGAGAAAGTGGTTGGTGGAAATGTGGATCTAGATCTCCTATCTCTTTTCCCTCAAAAACTAGCAAGAATCCGTGGAGGGATTGAGAGTTAGCAAGCTCGAAGAAGGTCAACAATGGGGGAAGAACACGAGCTCAAGAGATAAGGTTCATTGGGGAAGAAGACCTCCTTTTATAGGTGGGGGAAAATCCAACCGTTATGCAGCCCGCAGCCTGCATCTGGGCGGTACTACCATTGATGGAGCAGTAGTACCACTTCCATAGTGGTACTACCGCTGTGGCAAGCAGGCATGGGTCAACCAGGGCTGAGAAAGCAGAAGTACACGCACAAGAACGGTACTACCGCCCTACGGGCAGTACTACCGCTAGTGAGTGGTACTGCTGCTCCCTAGAGCCACTAGAAAAACAAAGGAGGGCAACGAGCTGTGCGGCAGTTGGAGCGAACGTAGGAGCGGTACTACCGCTTAAACAAGCGGTACTACCGCGCCCTACTGCCATCCCTACTACCGCTCCCCTGCGTGGTCTTTTATAAAAACCCGACACGAAAAAGTCGAGACCACAGCAGGCGCGGTAGTACCAGCGGTACTAATAAGCGGTACTACCGTCGATAGGCGGTACTACTGCCCTGGCCACGGTACTACCGCGAGAGGCTTTCAAGAACACCACAGAGAAAACAGAGGATGCAATAAAGCCTAAACTGCCACAACTTCTGCAGAAGAGCTCCGAATTGAGCAAACTCAAGCTTGTTGGATAGAAGACAATGAGAAGCATCCAACAACGACTGGTTATACCACAAAGTGACAGGGGAGGTGTCGGTGTCAAAACCGGCGGATCTCGGGTAGGGGGTCCCGAACTGTGCGTCTAGGAGGATGGTAACAGGAGGCAGGGGACACAATGTTTTACCCAGTTTCGGGCCCTTTTGATGGAGGTAAAACCCTACGTCCTGCTTGATTAATATTGATGATATGGGTAGTACAAGAGTAGATCTACTACAAGATCAAGGAGGCTAAACCCTAGAAGCTAGCCTATGGTATGATTGTTGTTCGTCCTACGGACTAAAACCCTCCGGTTTATATAGACACGGGAGAGGGCTAGGGTTACACAGAGTCGGTTACAATGGTAGGAGATCTACATATCCGTATCGCCAAGCTTGCCTTCCACGCCAAGGAAAGTCCCTTTCGGACACGGGACGAAGTCTTCAATCTTGTATCTTCATAGTCCAGGAGTCCGGCTGAGGGTATAGTCCTGCTATCCGGACACCCCCTAATCCAGGACTCCCTCAGTAGCCCCTGAACCAGGCTTCAATGACGACGAGTCCGACACGCAGATTGTCTTCGGCATTGCAAGGCGGGTTCCTTCTCCAAGTACTTCATAGAAGATTTTGAACACAAAGGTAGTGTCCGGCTCTGCAAAATAAGTTTCCACATATTTCCATAGAGAGAATAATATTTACACAAATCTAATCTGCTGACGTACTCCGTAGCATGACATCACACCATAGCCAAGTCTTTATTCGAATCGTTTTACTGTCCCACGTCAGCATGTTAAGCGAGGCGGTTTCCATGGCACGTCTTGTTATATCAGACATCGTGTCCCCTTATTCCGGGATTCTCATCAATACGGGCGTGGGTAACCCAACCGTACCCGTTGGTATGTTTTCTCGATCAAAGGCGAGTCCCAAACGGTCATGGGGAGGGCCCTTGGTATTCAACCTCTTATAAAGAGACCAAGGCCCTACTCCTTTCTTTCAATCTCAAACGAGTTCGCCCTTCACCTCGAGTTCCAACACCCAAGGCTCCAGATTTCAGGCGCTTCAAACCTTTGACAATGTCCGGTTCCGACCTTCGAGGCCGATGGATGCCCTCCTCCGTCATGGAGGAGGACGTGCTAAAGTTGAGAGAGGCCAGGTTCTTGACCGGCGAAATCTCGCATAGGCTGCCTGCTCAAGGGCAGGTCATTCCCACTCCCAAGCCTGGTGAGAGTGTGGTGTTCATGTCTCACTTCCTTCGGGGGCTAGGCTTCCCGACGGATCCCTTCGTGAGGGGGCTCATGTTTTATTATGGGTTGGAATTTCACGACTTAGCTCCAGAGTCCATCCTCCATATTTCCTCATTCATCGTCGTGTGTGAAGCCTTCCTCCGTATTACTCCTCACTTCGGACTATGGCTCAAGACCTTCAAAGTAGAGCCGAAGATGATCGAGGGACGGCACGCGGAGTGCGGAGGTGCTTTTATAAGCAAGAATGTTGGTGCTCCATGGCCCGAGGGCTATTTTCAAGGGGAGTCCAGCTTATGGCAATGGGAGTGGTTTTATATCACAGCTCCCAGGAGCACCAAGTGGGTGGCGCTGCCTGCTTTCCGGTCGGGTCCCTCGCCACGACTGGCATCATGGGTCAATAAGGGGCTGGACTGGGGGCCGGCAAAGGACGTGCCCCTGTTGCAGGGCCGCATCCGAGATCTCCTAGAAAGAGACATCAGTCTGGTCGTGGTGACGCAGGTTATGTTAATTCGCCGAGTTCTGCCCTGCAAACGTCGCCCCCTCCGCGTGTCGGAGTTCAACCCAGAGGGACCACGAGTTCTCCAACATTTTCTTGGCATGACGCCCGTGGAGATGTACAAATTGTTCTTCAGACCATAAGTAGTGTGTCCGGATTCTACGGAGGACGCATGTCTGAGCTGCAATCATCCGGATACTCAAGTAAGTAGCCTTGTGCCCGGACTTGCTATCCGTATATTTATCATAAAATTGCCCCTAAAAGAGCTGTCCTTTAAACAGGAGTGGATAGCGAAAGGAAAGCTAATCAGGTGTCCGGCCCCCCTCCCCGAGACCGCGTCGGGTCCCGTGCTAGCCAGGATGTTGGAGGTTGTGCCTTCAAAGGAAAGCGAGGGAGGGGACAGGGAAGCTACGGCCTCCTCGAAGGAGGCTGTTTGGAAGGGAGGAATTGAAAATTCCTCTCCTCAGGGGAAGAAGAGGACCGCCTCTGAAGACCCGGAGACCATGGCCTCAAAGCAGGGGAAGAAATCTTCGCCAGATGGTCCTGTGCCGGGGGATACTTCGGCCGAATTACGCCCTCAAGGGGATCAGCCCTCCACCGAGCCGTAAGTAAAGAGGAGTTTTCTTTTTAAGAAATGAGAGAAATCCTTGCTTTATATCTGAGAAAAGTAATCAGAAATTTACCTTGTAGCTCGGACCTTAGCCCTTCTCAACAGAGCTCGTCTTCGGGGGATCTTCTTCCGGAGATGATGGAGAGCAGAATGCCTCCCCCTGCCGTACCGCCTTGCGAGGCGGGCGACCCTGAGGTATCGTCGCGGAGGGTTTCTCCGAATCCGGCAGGGCCGGAAGGTAGTCATATGGCCCCCCAAAGCCCTCTGCGTCCGGCCTTCGAAAAGGGCCATCGGACGAGTCCGGCACCGTTTGGTGCGCGGTCGGAGGAGCTGAAGGATCTGCTAGGGCGAGCATCTATCTCAGAGGAGCACCGTGCATTGATGGGTACGGTGATTGAGAGGATTTCATCCACGGAGAGCGGATTGCATGAGGCCGTCAGGAGCTTACTGACAGGTTTTGAGGTACGCAAAATAATGTACCCTCTTTGGACAGTTGCGCATAAATAAGATGCGCCCTGTGTAGATAGTAGCCCCTGAGACTCTGTGCGTTGTCAAAAGTGATGACGCGCAGAGGATCATAATCTCAGGTCTAATATGCCGCCTTCATACGTAGGTGGCGAAGTGTCCGGTGGCCAGCTGGACTGATAAATTTGCCGAGCTAAAGTGGCAACTTGACATGGCAGATGCCGACATCGCACTTGTCAACAAGCGGCTTGACGAGGCCCAAGGTATGTAATTCCTCCGGCAGCACCTGGTAAGAGGAGCTTTATGCCAGTATCTTACAATGTGTGCGCTTGATGCAGATGGTGCTGCTGCCATGGAGAATCTTCGGGCGGAACTTGCCCGAGCCAAGGAGCAAGCCAGGAAAAGTGATGCGGCTGCCTTAAAGGCAATTGAAGAGCTGAAAGCTGAACAGGCTGCTCACTGCCGAAGCAAGAAGGAAATGGCTGAGATGTCCGTGAAGCTGAAGGACGCTACTGACCGTTGCAAGCTTCTTGAAAAAGAAGATCGGGCGAAACAGACAGACCTGGAGAAGGCCGTTGCCGATGCCAAGGATGCTTGCTCTGCGATGAGAGCTATGAAGGAGGAGCTGCGTCAGGCCAGAGAAATCGCGGCTGGAAAGCCCTTTATGCTGCGGAGGAAGTTCTGTGATCCTAAACATGCTCCGTTAGACCGGATGTGGAGTACGGCGGACACCTATCTGGATTTGGCAGCGAGTGCCGCAGATGCGGCCGAACACTTCCGAGATCAAGAAGATCGCGAAGTGGAAAAGCTCTTTTGGTCACAGTTCCACAGTCCGGAGCGTCCGCTGTCATTAGCCGATCGTTTGGCCGAATGGGCTGAGCTAAATAGGTTGTCCGGACTCGCCATGAAGTATGTCATGAGTCATCTGTGGCCATAGAGGCCAGAGCCGAAAAGTTATTTCAACTTGGTGCAGCAGTTCCTTGGTGCGGCGCCGCATATCAATGCGATGAAGAGGTCAGCGTGCATAGAGGGTGCGCGGATGGCTCTTGCCCGTGTCAAGACATACTGGGCGGAAATGGAGGCCACCGCTGTTGCATCCCCAGACTCGGATGGAAGCCGAGTACCTGCCAAGCACTATTTTCAGGAAGTTCTGCAAGGCGCTCGTTTAATAGAGACGCAGTGCTCGAAGGACACTATATTTGAATAGCATTATTGTAAAACAATATTTTGATAAATTGTAGAAGCTTTTTATACTTGTGCCTGCAAGTATTATAATACCTCTTGTGCGGCCGTTTAACATATATGTATATATAATCTGAAAGATGGCAGTCGTCGGCTTCAGCCCCCACGCACATAATGCGGGGGTGTTCGCAGAAGGCGCATTTTCACACTTGATCCAATGTCTTGGTCCTACAAAGGAGGTGATAGCGCAGCGAACTAGGCAATCGGACTATGATGCTTTATCACTTTCACTTAGCCATAGGAGTTTGACAGTGAGGCTACTTATATAGCGCTGGTGGTGCCTGCGCTCGCCCGAACTCGGGGCGCGTATGTGCCTCGCCGGGAAGCGGCCCTTCGTTAATGCGGAGGAATCCTAAAGATTCTGGTAAGTCATCGAGTGGTTGACCAGTCTCACGCTATATCATGATTGTCAGTTTTCGGCTTTCTCTACTGAGGTGCTCGCCTAGCCGAACCAGGGCACAATCGCAGTAGTTCTCCTGGTGCCGCCTTAGCCGATAGAGCGGAACGTAAGGTAGCAAAACACAGGAGCCGGGCAAACCCAACATTTGACCAAAGACATGATTCGGAGATGATGCGTATAAGGCCAAACTCGTGACGCCGAACACTCCCTAAGGTATTCGGTCTTTATGAGGGCGGGCGGGATAACACCCTTAGTAATAAGCCCCTAGTGTCCAGGTACGCGCAAAAATTCTGACGTGGCCACATGCCAAAACGCCAGCCTCCTCCTTGGTTATACCAAGAAACCAGGGGATGTGTATCAACAAGAGACAGTAAAAAAGGTTTACGCAGGGTCTTAATCTGAAAAGAATCCTTGTAACGGGTCCCTACTTCACGTCTGCGCCTGTGTCTCCGTTGTGCCGTATCCTGGACGGCGTAGCACGGTGTTCATCTGTAAAAGAGCGTAACTTAGTTAAAGAAAGATCATGCCAAACATGAGTTATACTAAATAAACGAAGTATAAATCGAAATGGGTAACATTGAGCTTTATTGTCTCTTGTTTTATATGTGCGGAGCCCCTAGTATAGGGGCATACGGCTATTAAGCCTTTGTCACTTGTATGTTTATGCCGGACTCGTCTAGCCGTGTCCGTGGTCTTGACGACCTGTTTAGGTGCTTTGGCTGGTGAAGCCGCTTTATTGTGGGGCTGTCAAGGCAGCCGCACTATCTTCCGCGTGGGGGGGACACTCAATGTTTTCCCTTTAATGAGATGATGCCTCATGGACTGGGCATCTTAAGTGTGAGAGATGCATAATGCGGTATTGCGTTAAAGCGGGCGAAAGCTTCGCGTCCCAACAGTGCTTGATAGCTACTTGAGAATGGGGCGATGTGGAAAGTTAGCTGTTCGCGACAGAACTTATCAGGGGAGATGAACATAACTTCTAGCCGGAGAAAACCCATGCAACGGGCGTCCGGTCCTGGCATTACCCCTTGAAAGGAGGTTTTGCTATGGAGAATTCTTGTTGGGTCTATCCCCATGTTGCGGATTGTGTCCTGGTATAACAGGTTTAGACCACTGCCACCGTCCATCAGGACATTTGTAAAGTGGAGTCTGCCGATTACTGGATCTAATACCAAGGTAGTCCAGCCTGCGTTCCGGATACTTCTAGAGTTATCCTGATGGTCGAAGGTGATAGGTTTTAACAACCATTGGCGAGACTCCTTTGGGATAGGCCGTATGGCGCGTATTTCTGTTGGCGCCATTCTGTTCGTCACGTGAAGTTTACTGTTTTGGCTTCTTGTGGGAAGTCCTTTTGTTTCCTGGTGCTCTGCTTGTGGGGTTCATCGTCGTCCTCACTTGGTGTGTCGAGCCCCTTGTGTTCGGCGTTGAGTTTGTCGGATTGCTTGAAAACCCAACAATCTCTGTGGGTATGGTTCGCAGGCTTCTCGGGAGTACTGTGTATTTGACATATCTTGTCCAAGATTTTGTTTAAGTTGGATAGCTCATCCCTGTTATCCTTGAGGGGCGGCCTTCTCTGATTCTGCCGCGAGCTTTTGAATCCGGCGTTGACCGTCGTGCTCTTTGGGCTGTTTCTCTTATTCCGGCGCTGGTCCTTGTTGCGTCGGGGTTTTCCATTTCCATCCCTAACTTCGGATGTACTTGGGTCGCTGGTGCTACATCTTGCCAACCAACTGTCCTCTCCTGCGCAAAAGCGGGTCATGAGGCTTGTTAATGCGGCCATTGTTTTTGGCTTTTCTTGGCCGAGGTGTCTGGCGAGCCATTTGTCTCGAACGTTATGCTTAAAAGCTGCTAGGGCTTCGGCGTCCGGACAGTCGACTATCTGATTCTTTTTAGTAAGAAATCTGTTCCAGAATTTCCGGGCTGACTCTCCGGGCTGTTGAGTTATGTGACTGAGATCGTCTGCATCCGGAGGGCGGACATAGGTCCCTTGAAAATTTGCCCGGAAAGCATCCTCAAGCTCTTCCCAACTTCCAATGGTGTTTTCGGGAAGGCTTTTGAGCCAATGCCGGGCTGGCCCTTTAAGCTTGAGGGGTAAGTATTTTATGGCGTGGAGGTCATCTCCTCTGGCCATGTGTATGTGGAGGATATAATCCTTGATCCAGACCCCAAGGTCTGTTGTTCCGTTGTACGCCTCTATGTTTACGGGCTTGAATCCCGCTGGAAATTCATGGTCCAGCACCTCATCGGTGAAACATAGGGGGTGTGCGGCACCCCTGTATTTGGGTGTGCCATGATGTTCGGATATTTGTTGTGTTGCATTGCTTACTAGAGCTTGCTTTCTTGGCCCATAGATAGATCTGGCTGGGCCATCTTTTTGATGCGGATCCTTTGGTGGATCGCGTGCCGGCTTGTGTGCGTCGCCGCTTGCCGCTCCATGCTAGCCATGCGGTCGTCTATCCGACCGGGTGGCTTTCCTATTTTTTGACTGCGGGGCTCTAAGGCCTCCTCGTCAAATTCAGGCAGTAGCTTTCGCTTTGGATAGCTTTTTGCGCGGCGACTGCCGCCATATTTGTTTGCAGTGTTGCGTACTTTGCTCCATCTGATTCTGAGTGCATCTTTCGCAGTTTTGAGCTTCCGCTTCTGCTTTTTCAGGCTACGCGCAGTAGCGACGAGCCCTTCGTGGAGGTTCTTCTGCTCCATGAGCTTATCCGGCGTAAGGTCGTCCGGACTGTTGTTTTCGTCGGGGGTGGGGTGTTCGGTTTCTTTATCCAAGTTGCCCTGTTCGGACGGTTGCTCGAAGGCATGTTCGTCATCCGCCGGCTTGTCCTGCTCTATGGCTAGGTCTGTACGGCTGCTGTCCCTGTCGAGGTGGGGCTTGGAGCGGTGCTTGCGTCGCCGCTTTGATTGCTTTTCGAGTGAACGATCCCTCGTTGCATCCCTGTGTTCCTCGTTGTCGCTTCCTTTGGGTGTGTCCACCATGTATACATCATGAGATGAGGTGGCTGTCCAGTGCCTTATAGGCGTTGGTTCATGTTCATCTCCTACATCGTCGTCCATACCGTCGATGTCTTCGAAGTCGAAGTCGAGCACATCATTTAAATTATCGACAGTGGCTACGAAGTGGGTGGTGGGTGGGCTTTGAAATTCTTCATCATCCGCATCCCAACCTTGTTGACCATAGTCCGGCCAGGGCTCTCCTGATAAAGAGAGAGACTTTAGTGAATTCAAAATATCGCCGAAGGGCGAGTGCTGAAAGATGTCCGCGGCGGTGAACTCCATGATCGGCGCCCAATCAGGTTCGATCGGTAGGGGCGCGGAGGGCTCGGAGTCTGGAGAGAAGTCTGGCTCCTTGGAGTCACGGGCTTCGCAGAGAATAGGGCTGGTGTTCAGCTCGATCGCCGTAGAGATTGCAGCCCCCGAGGCGGTGTCCAACCACCCATCCTCGATTGGCGCAGTTGGCTCCGAATTAAGGGTCGGAGCTGATGCGGGTGCGGCCTCTAGGGCACTGTTCGGCGGCAGAGCTAGATCATGCCCATGGTGACAGTGCGGCGCGCTCGGCTGCGGATCGAATCCGTCGAAGATCAAGTCTCCGTGGAGGTCCGCTGTGTAGTTTAAACTTCCAAATTTGACCTGACGGCCAGGGGCGTAGCTTTCGATCTGCTCCAGATGGTCAAGCGAATTAACCCGCAGTGCAAAGCCGCCAAATATGAAGATCTGTCCGAGGAGAAAAGTCTCACCCTGGATCGCATCGTCGTTGATGATCGGAGGAGCCATCGGGCCTAAAAGTGACGACACAGAGGAACTCTCAATGAAAGCACCAATGTCGGTGTCAAAACCGGCGGATCTCGGGTAGGGGGTCCCGAACTGTGCGTCTAGGCGGATGGTAACAGGAGGCAGGGGACACAATGTTTTACCCAGGTTCGGGCCCTCTTGATGGAGGTAAAACCCTACATCCTGCTTGATTAATATTGATGATATGGGTAGTGCAAGAGTAGATCTACCACGAGATCAAGGAGGCTAAACCCTAGAAGCTAGCCTATGGTATGATTGTTGTTCGTCCTACGGACTAAAACCCTCCGGTTTATATAGACACCGGAGAGGGCTAGGGTTACACAGAGTCAGTTACAATGGTAGGAGATCTACATATCCGTATCGCCAAGCTTGCCTTGCAAACCAAGGAAAGTCCCTTCCGGACATGGGACGAAGTCTTCAATCTTGTATCTTCATAGTCCAGGAGTCCGGCTGAGGGTATAGTCTGGCTATCCGGACACCCCCTAATCCAGGACTCCCTCAAGAGGTATGCCTACGAAATAGAGGAGATAAACCTCCAACCGAGAAGATCCGTCATAACCTCCAACATCGAAAACATCATAGAAGATGCATGCGTGAACTCCGTTTTTGATGAACTCGAGCTTGTCATGAAGATGACTATAAGCTCTAAAACTCACAAAGAGAAGAACCAAACAAGAACCAAGAAAGATGATGCAGGGATGCAATGGTTTGAGCTCTCTATGAATGATACGATCAAGATACTCATCAAGAGCCCCCCCTGATAGTACGGCAATCGATCCTATAACCTGGTCTCCCAACTACCACCATGAGACTGGTAAAATAGAAAACCTATCAAGGGCAAACCTTTGCCTTGCGCATGATCCACTTGAGCTAGATGATGGCGATCTTGTCCTCCTCAAGATGGACCACCTTTCTCGATTGCATTGGGTTGATGAAGACCAGTTGATTGCTCCCCCATAAGCCACTATGGGTGAGCCACTCTTCCGCACATCCTCACAAGTCCATTGTCATCACAATGGACATCAAGCTTCAAGCACTTGATCTCTTCGTGATGCCCCACTTGAACTTGCACAAGGCAATCTTGATGATGATCACCACTTGGTGTCATCCTCTCCATGGGTTGTATGATATCTTCCTCTTTATGCTATCTCATGGGCACATACCTAACCCCACATAGAACTCTCATATAGACCATGGGTTAGTACACAAAGCTTAATGGACAACGCTTACCATACCATGGGATCACTTGATCCCTCTCGGTATATCTTCTACGCTTTGTGAGTTGATCAACTTGATTCACTATTGACTTAGTCTTGATCAACCTTGAATCTTTCCAACTCTCTTCATTTGGATGATGTCTTGAAGGTAAACATGAATGATCACACAATCTTCTTCTTCAAGACATGCTTGCAATAAGCTCAACACTCACATGAGCAATCTTTGCATAATTCCTTATAAGCTCAACACTCACATGAGCAATCTTTGCATAATTCGTTAATAGCACCTTGGTTAACTCATAAACTCCTTTAAACCAACACATGGACTTCAAGAAATGCCTATGGACAAATCCTTCAAATATAACTCAATGCAACCATTAGTCCATAGAGAATGTCATTAATTACTAAAACCACACATGGGGGCACCGCATGTCCTTGCAATCTCCCCCATTTTGGTAATTGATGACAATCACTTTCAAGAGAGTTCATATAAGGAATTATGCATCACCATGCAATGCAAAATCCAATAGGGCATGCGTATGAGATGCAAATGCTAAGGAGCAAAACCAAAGCAAGAGGAGATAACTCTCTAAACTTCTCCACAAAACTCTCTAAAACTTCTCCCCCATTGGCATCGATTGCCAAAATGAGCGAAAAGCTTAGACAACCAATATAAAAGTGTTCCTCCAAAAATTGTGTATTTTTCAACAAGAGAGTGGCATGCCATACACATATCCAAAGTTAAATACTTGGAGGAACACAAACTATATTGAGGCACAAATATTGCTAAAGAATGATATGCCACAAAGACATAACAAACAAAGACACAAGAAATCAAGCAATCAAAAGATACCAATTGAATCAAGCAATCAAAGGATCTCAATTGAACCAACTAGACCAAAGATCCTATGATCCACATGAATGAAGGATATTATGATATGCGCAAAGGAGTGTTCTAAAGAAACTAGAGAATCTCCCCATGATTTGTGCACAAATAAGAAGTTGTATTTGAATACGAAGTGCACAAAATAGGATCATAGCCCCCCCCCCCCCAGAATCAATAGGAACTTACAACAAGTGCAAGTGAGCATATAGGAAACAAGGTCTACCACTTGCAACAAACACATGGTTGAGCAACATTTAAAAGAGGCAACTTAAGAAAAGGCTCAACCAAAACCGATGTGTGTGAGCCAAGGCAATGCACTTGAGAAGACTAATGTGCAGATGAGCATTAAGCATCAATATAGTCTTGAAATAATGAGATACACGGTGCAAGGCCTATCATTCCCACACACAACTAGCAAATGGGTTCACAAGCTCACTAATAAGCATATAAGGAACCTATGCTTGTGACAACCCATGGTGAAGATAGAAGATGAAAGCCTCATCAAGACGAGGGATACCAAAAAAGATGGCAAAAGCCTCGTTAAGACAAGCATGAGGAAAACAATCTTCAGCACAAAAGAGTGCAACAAGATGCTCAGATAGAAGATCCGCACTCAAGACAAATTCTTTCACTGAGCCACCTAGGAAACACAAAGGAAAGAAAGATGGTCGTGAAAGAATAAGGATATCTACTCAGATGTAACCTCTCTCAAGTGTATAAGATTCTAGGTAGATGAATGATATCAATCCACAAAGAAGGATGCACACAAGAAATGGTTAATCAAGGAAAGAACAAGATATCCACAAGGAAGTCATAAATATACCAATAAGATTGTTGCTTGAAAAGCATAGCACAAGGCTAGATATGGTCTTATTGTACATAAATGAAGTCCAACCACACATCCGTCAAAGACATCACAACTAGCAACAAGAGATCATCGTTGGGATGCTTTGAGAAAGGAACCAAGTATCACAAGATGGAATGAATATCATGCTAAGATGCAACCTACACAAGGTTGAACGCAAGAAAAGAATGCATGACGAGATACTTGTTACCGAGATATCATTGGAAGGATGTAATAGATACCAATTTAAAGGTAGATAGTAGTTCATTGATCATCCTAGCTTGATTCCAATAAGCACATGGTGACACCACCTTCCTTATGAGTGAGCCGAGCATCCAATGCATCTCTAATTGTTCCTAGAACAACAACACAACCAAAATGGTACCCAAACTCATTGGGACCAAATAATTAGAGAACCGACAATACATAGGACAAGCTCCACATAAATATGCGCATAAAGATATGAAAAAGAATTTCATGCACATCTCATCCAATTTGAGACTTGGTGGAGTTTCCCCTATATATTGGGTCAAAGAAAGAAGGCATGCCAAAGAGACTCCATGAGGTTAATATGCATGCTCAAGACTTTCAAGAACTGACATCAATTGACAAGAAAAATCAAGTGAAGAAAGGATGCCAAATGAATACATCATCACTTGGAGGATATCAACTGAAAGATACATCAAGGAATGAGATATCCAGTGATACACACTAAAAAAAGATATCAAACTCCCAAAAGAGAGGATGGTTCCAAACAAACCAAGCTCTCTACAAAGTTTCATGATGGCACAAAGTACCAAAATAAACGGTTTGCATTCCACCAACACACACTTGATAAGGATCACAAGGTGAGCGTTCTAAGAAAAATAGGATAGCTCCCCCAAGCATTGTGCATTATAGAAAATTTGCATTTGAATACAAAATGCACAAGATGGGATCACCACTTTCACTATAATTATACAAATGCTAGATAAGCTCAAGGAAATAACAGGATCCACAAGTGGTATGGAATACAATGGGAGATGACACAATCCTAGGCAAGAGATAAGGGACATATAAGCAAACGCCAATGTAAAGATGATCAATAATCTCTACTGCACATAAGTGAGTACCAATTGTCAATACAGGAGGTATTTGGAAATAATTCCCATTGCCAGATAGCAAGGATAACCAACATCATCTTCACACCAAACAAAAAGCAAATTGCAACTTTTAGAGCTAACATGCCACCTAGGAACAAGATAATTTACAATGTCATCTCTAGGTGACAATATCTCAAATGTAGACATTTTCTAGGCTAGTAATATACACATAGCATATTACTCCCCCATAATGTGATACCAACTAAGGATAAACAAGAGGCAAATAAAAGGATCCCACAAGAGATAAATCATGGACTATTTAGAATTTGAATTTCTCATGAGAAGACATACCACATAGCGACTAGATAATCTTGAAATATCAATACTATATGGTATTACTCATGTACACACATTTATAGGACTGTGAGGTGCACAAAGCACATCACTCCCCCATAGTGGGATATTCCATTAATCTCTCACAAGAGCCAACTAAGAAATAAACAAGATGCAAAAGGCTCAACGCAAGACACACACATACATGATGTGCAAACCAACACACACATACTTGATTGCTCAAGATAATCAAGTTGGAATCACAACATATACAAACACATGCAAGGAACGAAACCAAACATGCAATGGGACAAGTAACTATCAAAGTAGACACTTTAAGCACGAGTTACCGCAAGGAGGAACATTGGATATAAGATAGAAACTTGATAATCTGAATGACTTGGCTTGAGACAATAAGAATGATGAAATCCCCTTAATTCTTCATAAGTAGCCAAGTCTCCAATGACCTCCAACATCACCTATTGATCAAGTTTGAGCTTGTTGGTCCCCAACCAAGTTGGGTCCTAAGAGGTTAGTCACAATAGGCTTGGCTACCCAAATGGTTCTTTGCTTCAAACAACTTTGAGTACCAACAAACTTGGCAACCACATTGCCAACCTTATCCTTCCCAAGAGAATAGACATCATTAATAATAATTGGGTTGGATAAGTTACCACTAGTGCATTGCTACCTCTTGAGCTTGCGTTGGATTTCCCCGAAGAGGAAAGGATGATGCAGCAGAGTAGCGTAAGTATTTCCCTCAGTATTTGAGAACCAAGGTATCAATCCAGTAGGAGGCCGCGCTCAAGTCCCTCGTACCTGCACAAAACAATAGCTACCCGCAACCAACGCGGTTAGGAGTTGTCAATCCCTTCACGGTAACTTACGAGAGTGAGATCTGATAGATATAATATTTTTGGTATTTTTGGTATAGAGATGCAAAGTGAAAAGTAAAAGGCAAAGTAAAAAAGCAAAGCAAGATTAAAGTGATGGAGATTGATATGATGATAATAGACCCGGGGGCCATAGGTTTCACTAGTGGCTTCTCTCAAGATCATAAGTATTCTACGGTGGGTGAACAAATTACTGTTGAGCAATTGACAGAATTGAGCATAGTTATGAGAATATCTAGTCATGATCATGTATATAGGCATCACGTCCATGACAAGTAGACCGAAACGATTCTGCATCTACTACTATTAGTCCACTCATCGACCGCTATCCAGCATGCATCTAGAGTATTAAGTTATAAACAGAGTAACGCTTTAAGCAAGATGACATGATGTAGAGAGATAAATTCATGCAATATGAAATAAACCCCATCTTGTTATCCTCGATGGCAATGATGCAATACGTGCCTTGCTGCCCCTTCTGTCACTGGGAAAGTACACTGCAAGATCGAACCCAAAGCTAAGCACTTCTCCCATGGCAAGAAAAACCAATCTAGTAGGCCAAACCAAACTGATAATTCGAATAGACTTGCAAAGATAACCAATCATACATAAAAGAATTCAGAGAAGATTCAAATATTATTCATAGATAGACTTGATCATAAACCCACAATTCATCGGTCTCAATAAACACACCGCAAAAAAGAAGAAGATTACATTGAATAGATCTCCACAAGAGAGGGGGAGAACTTTGTATTGAGATCCAAAAAGAGAGAAGAAGCCATCCAACTAATAACTATGGACCCGAAGGTCTGAGGTAAACTACTCACACTTCATCGGAGAGGCTATGGTGATGTAGAAGCCCTCCGTGATGACGGCCCTCTCCGGCGGAACTCCGGAACAGGCCCCAAGATGGGATCTCGTGGATACAGAAAGTTGCAGTGGTGGAATTAGGTTTTTGGGTCCGTATCTGTTCGTTTGGGGGTACGTAGGTATATATAGGAGGAATAAGTACGTCGGTGGAGCTTCGGTGGGCCCATGAGGGTGGGGGCGCGCCTGGGGTTATAGGGCGCGCCCCCTACCTCGTGCCCACCTCGAAGCTTCCTTGGCGTAGGGTCCAAGTCTCCTGGGTCATATTCGGGAAGAAAATCACGTTCCAGAAAGGTTTATTCCGTTTGGCCTCCGTTTGATATTCCGTTTCTTCGAAACACTAAAATAGGCAAAAAAACAACAATTCTGGGCTGGGCCTCCAGTTAATAGGTTAGTCCCAAAAATAATATAAAAGTGGAAAATAAAGCCCAATATAGTCCAAAACAGTAGATAATATAGCATGGAGCAATCAAAAATTATAGATACGTTGGAGACGTATCATGCATGAAGAAGCGAGGTGACCTTTCTCACGACATAGGTAGCAACGTCTACTCTTCACTTTCTTCTCACTTGATTTCTCAACTTGAGAAGCATTAGCTTGAGTCTTCTTGGGAAGAGGCCTTTCTTCAACTTGAGGTTGAGCATGAGAATGCACTTGTAGCCGCTTCCCTTGTTGCTTGTCACTAATGGCCTTCTTCTTCAATGGGCAAGATCTAACATGATGCCCTTCAATTTTGCACTTGAAGCAAATAATCTTGGCCGAACTCTTGAGTTGTTTTTGGCCCTTCTTGTTGTTGCTCTTGGACTTATTCTTCTTATTGGAGTTGAATCCAAGTCCACCTTTGTCATTGGGGGATTTTTGTACACTCAAGATATTGTTGAGTGTAGCATTCCCTTCATGACACTTTTCCAAATCTTTCTTCAAAGAAGTGACTTGGGCCTTGAGCTCTTTGATTTCCTCAACATGGTTAGTCTCAACACAAGCACTAGAGGAAGTATAAGCTTCATCTTTAGAGCAACAAGGCAACGAAAGCAATTCATCACAAGATGTACCAATGTTATGCATGGATGATTCGCGAGGACTAGCACAAGGCAATATAGCATTTTGAATAAAAGTAGTACTAGTATCCACATGACGCTCACTAGATGTTACCTTAGCAAGCATGTCCTAATGAGCTAACTTTAGCACATTATGGGATACTAGAAGATCATCATGAGAGCTTGTGAGCTTTACATGATTTTCTTCCAACATCCCATAATTGCTAGATAGCAACTCAAGTTGAGCCCTTAGCTCAACATTCTCCTTCAACATGGATGCTTCACAAGAGATAGAGCTAGTAGCACAAGCATCATCATTAGCAACAAGAGGAGAAGACAACTTGGCAAGCTCTTTTGAATATGAAGCTTTAAGTTGAGCATGAGACTCGGTGAGTTTGATGAGCTCACTCTTAATGACCCTTGAGCCATTTTCGAGGTGCTCAAAGTCCTCAAGGAGTTTAGCATGTGCAACTTCAAGCTCCTCATTTTTAGTTTCAAAATCATTGGCCACCTCAAGAGCTCTATCACGAGATTCCCTCACTCTAGATAATTCTACACCAAAAGTCTCCTCAAGAGATTCCTTGGTGGTTTGTTCAATTTCAAGAGCTCGAGAGAGGTCCGCAATCTCATTAGAGTAATCACGCTCAAGATCTTCCATTTTCTCAATGGTGACCTCATGCTCCTCGAGATGAGATTCCAACTCCTCAATATATTTCTTGCCCTCAATGGCAATGGACATAATTTCCATGAAGTTGGAACGAGCTATTTTATTTTTATAAAGAGCTTTAAAAACCATTCCCCCCTTAATTTTTAAGGAGGAAACATTATCATTCTCTTCATCATAATCAACATCATCATCATTCTTACCATCATCAGTATCATCACAAGATATATTGGGATTCAAAGTGGGAGATACCTTTGAAGCCTTAGCCATAAGGCAAAAAGCAATCGATGATGATGTAGGATCCCTTGAAGCACCGTTCAAGACCACATCTTGTTCCATGGAGTGTTGGGTTTCCTCTACATTGTTAGCATAATAACTCGAGGAAATAGATACATTTTTAGCATGGCAACAAGGCATAGCAAGCATATCATCATGAGATTTAGTCAAGCAATTTCTACATGATATGCAAGGACTATCAACACAAGCACGTGAGACATTTGGAGTGCTCGAAGTGCTAAAGTCCAAAGATGGAGCATTGCAACAAGATAGTGAAGATGAGTCATCAACGATAAGCAAACTATCATCATTGCAATGACCAACACTACTCACCATAGCATTACCTTGTGGCAATCTACATGTAGGCGAAGTAGAAGAAGTTGAGAAGGCAACACGACGGAGGTGGAGGGAGGACAATCATCCCCACAAATCTTGGACACACAATATTTATCTTGAAGCTTTGTCCACAACTCATAAGCATCCCGGAACGACATGAGTTGAAATATAACTACATTGCTCAAAGCATCGAAAAACACATTAGAAGCTTGAGCATTGAGATAAGAGTTTTTCTCATCCTCTAAAGATAATCTTTGGGGATCCTTTGGAGGAGAAAAACCTATGTCTACAATTCGCTCTAAGTTTGGGTCCATGACCCTAAAGAGATTTAGCATGCAAATTACCCAAACATCAAAATTTGTGCCATCGAAACTAAGAGTGTCAGAGAATACTAATTCCCTAGTCGACATCTTTACTCTCTAGGAGGTTAAGCCTAATAAAGAGAGACGAGGCTCTGATACCAATTGAAAGATCGTGGATGTCGCCTAGAGGGGTGATACGTCCATTTTGTATCATGCTTTTATATCAATATTTATTGCATTATGGGCTGTTATTACACATTATGTCACAATACTTATGCCTATTCTCTCTTATTTTACAAGGTTTACATAAAGAGGGAGAATGCCGGCAGCTGGAATTCTGGGCTGGAAAAGGAGCAAATATTAGATACATATTCTGCACAGCTCCAAAAGTCCTGAAACTTCACGGGAGTTATTTCCAGAATATATAAAAAATACTGAGTGCAAGAAGTACTAGAGGGGGCCACCCACCAGCCATGAGGGTGGGGGGGGGGGGCCCTACCCCCTGGGCGCGCCCCCTGCCTAGTGGGCCCCCTAGTGGCCCTCCGATGCCCATCTTCTGCTATATGGAGTCTTTCGTCGAGGAAAAAATCATAAGAAAGCTTACGGGACAAAAATCCACCGCCACGAGGCGGAACCAATCTAGGGCTCCGGCGGAGCTGTTCTGCCGGGGAAACTTCCCTCCGGGAGGGGGAAATCATCACCATCATCATCACCAACGATCCTCTCATCGGGAGGGGGTCAATATCCATCAACATCTTCACCAGCACAATCTCATCTCAAACTCTAGTTCATCTCTTGTATTCAATCTTTGTATCCAAACCTCAGATTGGTACCTGTGGGTTGCTAGTAGTGTTGATTACTCCTTGTAGTTGATGCTAGTTGGTTTACTTGGTGGAAGATCATATGTTCAGATCCATTATGCATATTAATACCCCTCTGATTATGAACATGAATATGCTTTGTGATTAGTTATGTTAGTTCCTGAGGACATGGGAGAAGTCTTGCTATTAGTAGTCATGTGAATTTGGTATTCGTTCGATATTTCAATGAGATGTATGTTGTCATCCCTCTAGTGGTGTCATGTGAACGTCGACTACATGACACTTCACCATTGTTTGGGCCTAGGGGGAGGCATTGGGAAGTAATAAGTATATGATGGGTTGCTAGAGTGACAGAAGCTTAAACCCTAGTTTATGCGTTGCTTCGTAAGGGGCTGATTTGGATCCATATGTTTCATGCTATGGTTAGGTTTACCTTCATACTTCTTTTGTAGTTGCAGATGCTTGCAATGGGGGTTAATCATAAGTGGGCTGCCTGTCCAAGTATGGACATCACCCAAGCACCGGTCCACCCACATATCAAATTATCAAAGTACCGAACGTGAATCATATGAACATGATGAAAACTAGCTTGACGTTAATTCCCATGTGCCCTCGGGAGCGCTTTCCTTCATATAAGAGTTTGTCCAGGCTTGTCCTTTGCTACAAAAAGGATTGGGCCATCTTGCTGCACCTTATTTACTTTTATTACTTGTTGCTCGTTACAATTTATCTTATCACAAAACTATCTGTTACCGATAATTTCAGTGCTTGCAGAGAATACCTTGCTGAAAACCGCTTATCATTTCCTTCTGCTCCTCGTTGGGTTCGACACTCTTACTTATCGAAAGGACTACGATAGATCCCCTACACTTGCGGGTCATCAAGTGGGGGTGGGTGGTGAATAGGCGTTTTAAATTATTTACGGTTGAGGCTTGAACAAATGCGGAATAAACCTAGCGGTTAATTTGTCAAGCACAAAACCTACAACAACTAGGCTCACCTATGTGCACCAACAACTTATGCTAAGAAAGATAACTACTAAGTGATAGGAAGATATATGACAGGAAACAATATGGCTATCACAAAGTAAAGTGCATAAGTAAAGGGCTTGGGTAAGAGATAACCGAGGCACGCGTAGACGATGATGTATCCCCAAGTTCACACCCTTGCGGATGCTAATCTCCGTTCAGAGTGGTGTGGAGGCACAATGCTCCCCAAGAAGCCACTAGGGCCACCGTAATCTCCTCACGTCCTCGCACAATGCAAGATCCCGTGATTCCACTAAGGGACCCTTGAGGGCGGTCACCGAACCCATACAAATGGCAACCCTTGGGGGCGGTCACCAAACCCGTACACTTTGGCAACCCTTGGGGGCGGTCACCGGAACCCATCAAATTGCTCGGGGCGATCTCCACAACCTAATTGGAGACCCCGACGCTTGCCTGGAGCTTTACACCACAATGATTGAGCTCTGAACATCAAAAACCATCTAGGGTGCCCAAACACCCAAGAGGAACAAGCTCAAGGGTACCAAGCACCCAAGAGTAATAAGCTTCTCAACTTGTAACTTCCATGTATCACGTGGAGAACTGAAACTGATGCACCAAATGCAATGGCAAGGGCACACGGAGTGCCCAAGTCCTTCTCTCCAAAATCCCACCAAAGCAACTAATGCTAGGGAGGAAAATGAGAGGAAGAACAAGAAGGAGAACACCAAGAACTCCAAGATCTACATCCAAGGGGTTCCCCTCACATAGAGGAGAAAGTGATTGGTGGAAATGTGGATCTAGATCTCCTCTCTCTCTTTTCCCTCAAAAACTAGCAAGAATCCATGGAGGTATTGAGAGTTAGCAAGCTCGAAGAAGATCAACAATGGGGGAAGAACACGAGCTCAAGAGATAAGGTTCATTGGGGAAGAAGACCCCCTTCTATAGGTGGGGAAAAATCCAACCGTTATGCAGCCCGCATCTGGGCGGTACTACCATTGATGGAGCGGTAGTACCGCTGCCACAGCGGTACTACCGCTGTGGCAAGCAGGCATGGGTCAACCAGGGCTGAGAAAGCAGAAGTATGCGCATAAGAACGGTACTACTGCCCTGCGGGCGGTACTACCGCTAGTGAGCAGTACTGCCGCTCCCTACAGCCGCTGGAAAAACAGAGGAGGGCAACGAGCTGTGCGGCAGTTGGAGTGAATGTAGGAGCGGTACTACCGCGCCCTACTGCCGTCCCTACTACCGCTCCCCTGCATGGTCTTTTACGAAAACCGACACGAAAAAGTCGAGACCACAGCAGGGGCGGTACTACCGCCCTGGCCGCGGTACTACCGCGAGAGGCTTTGAAGAACACCACAGAGAAAAAAGAGGATGCAATAAAGCCTAAACTGCCACAACTTCTGTAGAATCGCTCCGAATTGAGCAAACTAAAGCTTGTTGGATAGAAGACGACGAGAATCATCCAACAATGACTGGTTATAGTACAAAGTGGCAGGGGAGGTATGCCTAAGAAATAGAGGAGAGAAACCTCCAACCGAGAAGATCCGTCATAACCTCCAACATCGAAAACATCATAGAAGATGCATGCGTGAACTCCGTTTTTGATGAACTCGAGCTTGTCATGAAGATGACTATAAGCTCTAAAACTCACAAAGAGAAGAACCAAACAAGAACCAAGAAATATGATGTAGGGATGCAATGGTTTGAGCTCTCTATGAATGATACGATCAAGATACTCATCGAGAGCCCCCCTTGATAGTACGACAATCGATACTATAACCCGGTCTCCCAACTACCACCATGAGACCGGTAAAATATAAAACCTATCAAGGGCAAACCTTTGCCTTGCTCATGATCCACTTGAGCTAGATGATGGCGATCTTGTCCTCCTCAAGATGGACCACCTTTCTCGATTACATTGGGTCGATGAATACCAGTTGATTGCTCCCCCATAAGCCACTATGGGTGAGCCACTCTTCCGCACATCCTCACAAGTCCATTGTCATCACAATGGACATCAAGCTTCAAGCACTTGATCTCTTCGTGATGCTCCACTTGAACTTGCACATGGCAATCTTGATGACGATCACCACTTGGTGTCATCCTCTCCATGGGTTGTATGATATCTTCCTCTTTATGCTATCTCATGGGCACATACCTAACCCCACACAGAACTCACACATAGACCATGGGTTAGTACACAAAGCTTAATGGACAACGCTTACCATACCATGGGATCACTTGATCCCTCTCGGTATATCTTCTACGCTTTGTGAGTTGACCAACTTGATTCACTATTAACTTAGTCTTGATCAACCTTGAATCTTTCCAACTCTCTTCATTTGGATGATGTCTTGAAGGTAAACATGAATGACACACAATCTTCTTCTTCAAGACATGCTTGCAATAAGCTCAACACTCACATGAGCAATCTTTGCATAATTCCTTATAAGCTCAACACTCACGTGAGCAATCTTTGCATAATTCCTTAATAGCACCTTGGTCAACTCATAGACTCCTTAAAACCAACACATGGACTTTAAGAAATGCCTATGGACAAATCCTTCAAATATAACTCAATGCAACCATTAGTCCATAGAGAATGTCATCAATTACTAAAACCACACATGGGGCACTTCATGTCCTTTCACTGCCCATTACGGGATTCTCATCAATATGGTTTGGGTAACCCAATTGCGCCTTTACGCACGATCTCGTTGGGAACAGGCAAGGCTTACGACTTGAGAGGGGGACGTTTGGTATTTTCACCGCCTATAAGAGGATAAAGATCCCTCCTTTTTCCCCATGCCTTCCTCTAGCTCCTGTTTTCCTACCTCCAAGCTCCAGCACTCACAACTCCGACCTTTTCCACCGCTTCCACCCTCCTCAACAATGGACGGGTCTGGTTCCAAGGGCAAGTGGGAGGCCTTCTCTGTCACTGAATAAGACTTCAAGGACCTCTGGATGTGGGCTATCTGTCCGCGGATATCGCACATAGGATCCCTGACAAGGATTAGGTTATCCCCACTCTGGAGCCTGGCGAGAGGGTCGTGTTCATCCCCCATTTCCTTTGGGGGCTAGGGTTTCCCCTCCACCCCTTCTTCCGGGGCCTTATGTTCCACTACGGGTTAGATTTCCATGATCTAGCCCCTAATTCCTTCCTCCACATATCGACGTTCATCGTCGTGTGTTAGGCTCTTCTCCGCATCCCCCCACACCTCAGCCTGTGGCTCAAGGTCTTCAATCTGAAAGCCGAAGGTGGTCGACAGACAACATGTGGACTGCGGCGGGGCTATGGTAAGCAAGCTCCCCAACGTCGTCTAGCCCAAAGGGGCATTTGTAGAGACAGTCAAAGTGTGGCAGGAGGAGTGGTTCTACATCACTGAACCCCGCGACGCCAACCAGGCGGCCACGTCCGACTTTAGATCCGTACCTCCCACGAGACTCACATCATGGACCGCCAAGGGCCTTGATTGGGGTCCCAACCGGAGGTGAAGATGCCACAGAAATGCATCTCCAACGTGTTGGGTGCAAACACCGATCTCACGAACGTGATTCAGGTGATGCTCTTCCGCCGCATCCTTCCCTGCCAACTCCGAGCCTCCCCCATGTGGGAGTTCAGTCCGGAGGAGCCACAGACCTTGAAGCCCTTCTTCGGCACTACGCACGAAGATATATGGAAGCAACACTTCAAGGCCCAGAAAAGTTGGCCGATGAAGACCGAAGACATCGGGCTCGACATCGAGAACCCGGCCTCAACATTAAGCATACTTTTTCCGAAGACCTATTCGGTCAATAATTCAGATATAATATATTGCATGCCTTCCGTATAGGGTTGGACGACAAAGGCAGAGCGGATCAACTGTCCGGCACCGCTGCCTGAGAACCCAGCCACACCCCAGCTAACGGAGATGTTGGTCTTGGCGCCCTATCAGGCGCCGGAGAAGAAGGTCAAGAAGAAGATAGGCAAGGAAGCCAAGGGCGACCCCCGCCACAAAGGTCCTTCGGACACAGTGTCCGGAGAGACCGAAGCCCTCTCTTCCCACGAGGGAGACGAGGAAGAAGAGGAGGAAGATGTGGAAAGCGACTCCCCTTGTAAGGGGAGGAAGAATAAGAGGGCGGCCTCCGAGGACCCGAAGGGGGAGGCACCCAAGAGAGGGAAGGTGACCCTCCCGGACAATTCGGACTCGGAGTCCGAACTAGTCCCTAAGAGACCTCCCAGTGAAGCCCGTGACCGAATCGTAAGTATTCAGAAACTTACTGTTTATCTTCGGTCTTCCTGCTTCCATTATATAAGTCATTTTGTTATTTTCTTCTCAAAACCTTAGATTGGTACCTGTGGGTTGCTAGTAGTGTTGATTACTCCTGTAGTTGATGCTAGTTGGTTTATTTGATTGAAGATCATATGTTCAGATCCTTAATGATAATTATTACTCCTCTGATTATGAACATGAATATGCTTTGTGAGTAGTTATGTTTGTTCCAGAGGACATGTGAGAAGTCTTGTTACTAGTAATCATGTTAATTTGGTATTCGTTCGATATTTTGATGAGATGTATGTTGTCTTTCCTCTAATGGTGTTATGTGAATGTCGACTACATGACACTTCACCATGATTTGGGTCTATGGGGAAGGCATTGGGAAGTAATAAGTAGATGATGGGTTGCTAGAGTGACAGAAGCTTAAGCCCTAGTTTATACGTTGCTTCGTAAGGGGCTGATTTGGATCCATATGTTTCATGCTATGGATAGATTTATCTTAATTCTTCTTTCATAGTTGTGCATGCTTGCGACAGGGGTTAATCATAAGTGGGAGGCTTGTCCAAGTAAGGGCAACATCCAAGCACCCGTCCACCCTGATGTCTACTACGCAACTTTATTCTTGTAGACATGTGTTGGGCCTCCAAGCGCAAAGTTTTGTAGGACAGTAGCAATTTTCCCTCAAGTGGATGACCTAAGATTTCTCAATCCGTGGATATTCAAGAATTCATACTAATAATATTGCAATCATGCTCATCATTCAAATATTCTGTGCCAAACATTTTATTGACTTCTTCTTCTAACAATTGAGCACAATTTTCCGAACCATCATTTTCAAGAAAGATATTATAAAGATGATCAATAATATGATGTAACCTCAATTCCATTTTTATGTAGTTTTCTTTTATAGACCAAACTAGTGATAAACAAGAAACTAAAAGATTGAATTGCAAAATCAAAAGATATACCTTCAAGCACTCACCTCCCCGGCAACGGCGATAGAAAAAAGCTTGATGTGTACTACGCAACTTTATTCTTGTAGACACGTGTTGGGCCTCCAAGCGCAGAGTTTTGTAGCACAGTAGCAATATTCCCTCAAGTGGATGACCTAAGGTTTCTCAATCCATGGGAGGTGTAGGATGAAGATGGTCTATCTCAAACGACCCTGCAACCAAATACAAGAAATGTCTTGTGTCCCCAACACACCCAATACAATGGAAAATTGTATATGTGCACTAGTTCGGCGAAGGGATGATGATAAAAGTGTAATGTGGATGGTAGAAATATATTTTTATAATCTGAATAAATAAAAACAGCAAGGCAACAAATAGAAAACGGGCACAAAAATGGTATTGCAATGCTTGAAAATGAGGCCTAGGGTCCGTACTTTCACTAGTGCAATCTCTCAACAATACTAATATAATTGGATCATATAACCACCCCTCAAAGTGCGATGAAGAATCACTCCAAAGTTCCTATCTAGCGAAGAACATAAGAAGAAATTATTTGTAGGGTACGAAACCACCTCGAAGCTATTCTTTTCTATCGATCTATCCAAGAGTACATACTAAAATAACACCAAATAATTTCAGATTTATAATACTCAATCCAACATAAAAGAACCTCAAAGAGTGCCCCAATATTTCTACCAGAGAAACGAAGAACAGAATGTGCATCAACCCCTATGCGTAGATTACCCCAATGTCACCTCGAGAATCCGCGACTTGAGTGCCAAAACATATATCAAGTGAATCAATATGATACCCCATTGTCACCACGAGTATTAATATGCAAGACATATATCAAGTGCTCTCAAATCCATAAAAGTATTCAATCCAATAACAATGAAATCTCAAAGGGGAAAACTCAATTCATCACAACAAGATAGAGAGGGGAAAACACCATATGATCCGACTATCTTAACAAAGCCCACGATACATCAAGATTGTGACATCTCAAGAACACAAGAGAGAGAGAGAGATTAAACACATAGATACTGGTACAAACCCTCAGCCCTGAGGGTGGACTACTCCCTCCTCATCGTGGTGGCCGTCGGGATGATGAAGATGGCCACCGGAGATGATTCCCCCCTCCGACAGGGTGCCAGAACAGGGTCTAGATTGGTTTTCGGTGCTACTGAGCCTTGCAGCGGCAGAACTTCTAATCTAGGTTAACTTCTGATGGTTTCTCTATTTATAGGATTTTTTGGCGTTGGTTTCACGCTAAGATGCGCTTCGAGGTGAGCACAACCCACAGAGGCAAGCCAGGCCCACCAGGCGCGCCCTGGTGGGTTGTGCCCTCCTCGTGGCTCTTCTGGCCCTCCCACGAAACTTCGGGGGTCTCTTTTGTTCCAAAAAAAATCGTCAAAAAGTTTCAGCTCATTTGGAGAACTTTCATTTATGCACAAGAAACAACACCACGGTAGTTCTACTGAAAACAGCGTCAGTCCGGGTTAGTTCCATGCAAATCATACCAAAACCATATAAAATTGTTGTAAACATGGCGTGAATACTTCATAAATTATAGATACTTTGGAGACGTATCAGCATCCCCAAGCTTAATTCCTACTCGTCCTCGAGTAGGTAAATGATAGAAGAAATAATTTATGAAGTCTGAATGCTAGCAAAGTGCATAAGCTTGATCAATGATAATTTCAATCACTTTTCCTAGCATCATAACAGCAACTCTTTCTCATAAAACTTATCATGATAAAGTAGCAATTTAAAACGGAATTTTTGTTGTGGAATGCTACCTATCATATTCATCATATACTCTTTTATTTTGTAGCATGGACATTTGGACTTGAATGATTCAAAGTAATAGTCTATAATTTAACGTGAGGACAACAATACTCAAGCATATCACCAAGAAACCATGTATTTCAAAATATCAACACTAAAATAAGTTATCCCTAGCCCATTATGCTCAATCATTGATCCATTCATGAAACACACTCGCATATTAACTACACCCAATGCTCAAGTACGATCATAGTGCCCCCTAGTTGGTCCTTTATAAGAGAAGATGGAGACTCAAATTATTATTTTTTGCATAAAGTAAAAAAAGATCCTTCAAGGAGGGAGGTAGGGATTTGTAGAGGTGCCAAAGCTCAAAGCAAAAATTGAGAGATAAAAACATTTCGAGAGGCATACTTTTCCCACCAACGAAAATGACTTAGAGCTCCCAACACTTTCCATGCTAGATATATCATAGGCGGTTCCCAAACAGAAAATAAAGTTTATTTCTTTTTCCACCATACTTTCACTTTCCATGGCTAACCGTATCCATGGGTGCCCTCCATACCAACACTTTCCAAGGAATTTATTATTTGACAACATAATTTAATTCATTTTTCATTTCGGGACTGGGCATCCCTAATACCTTTGCCTTACTCTCGTGCAATGACAAGTGAATAAACACTCATCATGTGAATAACACATCTAGCATGGAAAATATTGGCCACCCCTCACCGCCTCGCGAGCGGTACGAGCACACAAAAGAGAAATTTATTTTGAAAATTAGAGATGGCACATACAAATTTTCTTAGAACGGCAAAAGAATGCCGCATATAGGTAGGTATAGTGGACTCATGTGGCAAAACTGCTTTAAGGGATTTTGGATGCACAAGTAGTGATCATACTTCGTGCAAAATGAAGGCTAGCAAAAGATTGATAAGCGACCAACCAAGAAACGAATAATCTCATAAGCGAGCATTGAGCATAATTAACACCGAATAATGCACCACAAGTAGGATGTAATTTCATTGCACAAATATTGACTTTCATGCTTGCATAGGGAATCACAAACCTTACCACCAATATTCTTACTAAAGCACAAGTACTCATCAACATAACTCACATATCACATCATCATATCTCAAAACTATTATGAGGAATCAAGCTTATTTTTCCCAAAGATATTCATGAAAGTTTTTATTATATCCTTCTTGGATATCTATCACTTTGGAACTAATTTTCATGTATTGCTTCTGATAAGCTCAAACAAATATAAGTGAAGATCATGAGCATAATATTTCTTTCTCTCAAATTAATTTAAGTGAAGCAAGAGAGAATTTCTTCAAAAATGCTAAAGCACACCGTGCTCAAAAAGATATAAGTGAAGCACTATAGCAAATGAAAGGCTACTCCAAAAAGATATAAGTGAAGATCAAGCGAGTAGTTAGGTAAATAGGTAGCTATTTGATGACTCTCTCTTATTCAAAAACTTTCATATCTAAGTATTTTATTAAAACAGCGAGCAAAAACAAAATAAAATGACATTCTAAGAATAGCACACATCATGTGAAGAAGCAAAAACTTAGGCTCAACCAATACCAACCGATAATTGTTGATGAAGAAAGGTGGGATGCCTACCAGGGCATCCCCAAGCTTAGATGCTTGAGACTTCTTGAAATATTATATTGGGATGCCTTGGGCATCCTTTGTGTCTCCTTAATTCCTTTTATACCATGGTTTCCCTAAATCTTAAACAACTTCATCCACACAAAACTCAACAAGAACTCATGAGATAATTTAGTACAAACCAATGCAAAAACCTTATCATTCTCTACTGTAGCAAATCACTAAAATTATTATTCAACATTGCATACTAAATGCTTCTGCACAATTAATACTCCTATCCTCAAATAGAATTATTAAACAAGCAAACATATGCAAACAATGCAAACATAACAACAATCTACCAAAACAGTACAGTCTATAAAGAATGCAAGATTATCAATACTTCCCTAACTCCAAAAGTTATGAAACTTTGCCACACTGTAGAAAACTTATCAGAGCTCATTTTGCAAAAAGTTTCAACATATTATCACATTCTGACATTTATTAGAGCTCATTTTGTAAAATTCCCTGTAATTCATGTCGAGGGGTTGCTGAACGCAAGCTGAGGGTGGATCCTCCCGAATAGCCATCATCTGGATTCGGTCCAGCGCCTCGTTTAATAAGGCAAGTATCACCAGACCGGTATGCGGTGGCTGCCGAGGGCCGGTCTCCGATGTGGCGGGGCAAGGAATGATGTGGGTCTGGGCTGGATCCTGGTCTTCAAGGGCCGAGTTGACCTCGGGCCTGGGGTCGGACAGTCATACGAGAGCGAGGACAAGACCTGGTCTTCGGACGCTGTTTCCGTATTGGGGCTCGAAGGCAAGTTGATGAGGGGGAGTTCGGCCAGGGATGATTCCTGGCTTCTCAACGTCGACCCGTCGATGGGGCTCAAGGCCGGAGGCTTTTCATGAGGAGAGGGTTCGGTTGAGACTGACTCTTGGCGTCTGAACACCGCTCCCATGCTGAGGCCTGAAGCTGGGTCTTCGGGGAGCATCACGGGCGTGGTCGAAGGGGATTCCTGGTGTCGGTGTACAAAAAGAGGGGTACACTTTTTGTACCCCTATAACTGTGCACGGGCAGTCTGAGCCACGGGCACCACCACACTGAGCAAGGCAAGGGAGGTGAGCCAAGGTAAGGCTAAAGCTCAGGAGAAGTAGAACGACGCCAAGACCAAGACCACAAAGAGCAAAGGGGACGAAGCGGACCCCCCGGCAAGATCCTTGCCGGGAGGCGGTTTTAGCAAACCCGGCAAGATCCTTGCCATGGCAGCTCGCACCACACCTACGGAGTGAGTCACCCTTGAGTCCACTGCCCCCATGGGGCAAGGATTCGAGAGACATCCCCGTGGTGGCATGTAGATCTTTGTGAAGACATCCAAGACCAGGTACACCCTTTAGAAGATGATGATCCTTGGCGAGATCCCAGCCAAGGAGGACCACAAGGCCCCCAGCAAGAGCCTTGCCGGGGATGACAGCAGGCGCCACGGCAAGACCCTTGCCGAGGCCCCGGCAAGGCCCTTGCCAAGAACACCCGTAGGGCCACCATCAGGCCCACACCAGTCAAACCTCCACCGCCGTTCACATGCAGCCGCCGACCCAACCAGCTGGGCAGGCACCTGCGTGGCGGCATGCGGATCTTCGTGGAGACCCACCACTGTGCCACCTCAGCTGCCTGCCTGCCTACATGGCACCGCGGGCGCCGCTGGCCAGGGCGCGTGTCGACGAGAGGGAGCGGAGACGGACGAGACATGTCTCTCCCCCGTCCCCGATAAAGCAAGGACACCTAAGCAGGACGCATTAAATGCGCCTTGTCATGTAATGCGAGGGATAACCTCGCATCACTGTTCCCTTTCCACCTCCTGTGTGCCTCTGTGGCCACCCCTTTTCCTATAAAAGGAGGCCCGAGGCGACCAGGAGGGGGATTCGGCTTTTTGGAGCTCCTCAAGCCCCATAGCTAGCTCAAGAACACAGATATACAATCCACCAAAGCAGGAGTAGGGTTTTACGCATCCTCACGGCCCGAACCTGGATAAACGAACCGTGTGCTATCTGTTTGATCCGCTCTTCTCACGACCCCGTGCCCCGCAACCGTAGTAGGGATTCTTGTGATCCCATAGGTGTCGTTCGCACCGACATCTTTGGCGCGCCAGGTAGGGGAGCGCAGTTGTGAGAATCGGCTCTAGCAGTTAGCCCGACACTCCTTCATCTTCGTGACCCTTGAAGAAGAAAGGAGGCTAGAAGATCGACACTCGAGCGATCGCAAACAGAAGCTAAGTTACACTGAACCCTTATTTATGCTATCCTTCTTATTTGAGGTTATTCCCCCGGAGATATTTGCTTTGTATGAGAAACCTGCACGCCAGGGGGCTCTACCACGATCAGCAACTCCCTTGTCCTGTTTCGTGTCGGGTCAACAGCTCAAGCGGTTGCGTCGAGAATGGCAGAGTAGCCTTCCGCGATCAACAACGCCCCTGATTCTGACTCGAGTCAAGCTCGACAGTTCGAGCGGCCACGTTCAGAACGGAAAGGTGGCTCGTCCGGCAGCACGCGTACCCGGCTGGCCATGGGGATCCGTCCCCAAAACGCTGCTCGGGGCTTCCGCGCCGGCGAGCCTACCCAATCGGCGTAGGGCGCGCATACAAAGAGGAATTGAACAGGGAAATAACATGCATGAAAATTAAGAGTACTTCAAAGTTATATTACATCACATCATAGCTGTGGTTCTAATTAAAGATGAAATTTGTCTTGGTCGGGAACCTGCAGCGGCGAAGAAGAACGGGATGCCTAATCCCGGCGCTGGCCTTCCACCCTCTTGATTTCGTCGATGCAGTCGGTGATGGGCTTGATGCGCTCCTTGAGCACCGTGAGGTCAGCACCATCTGACAAGCTCTTCATCGCGGCAGCGAAGTCAAGATCGGGATTCCAGTACGCCATCTTGGTGAGGACCTTGGTCACGACCCTCCGGCAAAGTCGTCGGGCCTCCTCGGCCAGCGTGGCCGTCCTGTTGGAGTGAAGATAAGCCAAGGCTCCGAGGACGCCCTCGAAGAACAGGGTCAACTTGGTGTTGACGGTCCCACTGCGCTCAGGGGCATACCTCACGTTTGGCATCCCCATGGTGGCCAACTGTGAGGTGACCCTGCCGGCAACCTCCTCCAGACGGCTGATTCTCGCCCGCTACATAATCCTGGTGGGAGGCGGCCTCGTTCGCCCGCAGCTGCTTCTCCTCCTCCAAGCTCCTGGTCAAGGTCTCGTCCCGAGCCCTGCTCTCCGACAGCATCTTCTCGAGATCCTCCAGCTTCAGCTTGAGGTCTCTGACGGAGTTTGCGCTTCGGACAGCTCCCCAGCCCTGCTGATGACCGCTCCTTGCGCCTCCACCAAGGCGCTGTTGAGCGTGCTCTTCTCGTTGGATAGCTTGAGGGCCTGCTCCTTCAGCTCGTCCTGCGCCACCTCCAACTCCCTTACCTTGCCGGCATGGGCCAGAGCCTGGGCATCGAGTGCCTCCTTGTGCCTCTGCTCTAGCTCGCGAGTCCGCCGCGCGACAAGGGCCTCGAGCTCCTCATCCTTGCCACGGAGCGCTGCGGCAAGCTTCGCCTCACGTGTGGTGAGCTCATCTTCCTGGGAATCCAGTGCGGCTTGATGCTGGTTCCGGACGGCCTCGGCCGCGGCAACCAAGTTTGCCGCCTGTTCCCGGGCCTTCTCGATGTCAGCCATCTTTATGGTGAGCTTGACATTGTGCTTGGGCAATTCCTCCTGAAGGGCCCTCTGCTCCTCGCGAGTCTGGTGGAACCAGGTCTGCATCTCAGCAACGCGCGCCTTGAAATCCACCTCCGCCTGGTCCACCGTTGCCATCCTGGACTTAACCTTGTCCAGACGGACACGGTAGAGCGCCTCGAGTTTTCGGAAGTTGGCCCCCATAGCGCGGAAAAGCTGCTCTTTCGGAGAACCGTCACCGCCAACGCCCGGCTCACTGACAACCTCAAGCCCGGTGGCGGCAAGCACCTCGCCGTCAAAGACTTCCCCTTCGGCGGGCGCCCGGGAACTTGACGCCCCTGGGAGGTGGACGAAAAGATCGTCGCCCACCTTCAGATACTTGCCGGGGCCCGAGGTTGAGGAGGAGGGAGGCTGATCATCAACCGCCTCTTCCTCGGCGGTGGCCTTGCCGCCTTCCCCGGCAGGCCCACCGTTGGCGCCCTCGGCAGAAGCCTCCCCGGTCGCCTTGGCGGCCCCCGCCGCGGTGTCTTGGGCAGCATCCTGGGCGGCCTCATCAGCGGCAACCTCGGCAGCGTCCTTGGCGGCCTCCTCAGCAATGTTCCCAGCAACGGTATCCACGTCCTCCATACCTATTGAAGGAGGGTCTGGGTAGTAATGGGAGCATGGAAGCCAAGAAAAGAATAAGGGAAAAATAGAGACGAAGGACAGGCGACTCACCAGTGCCAGGCTGTGAAGCAGAAGTCCCCTGTCCGCCAGCATTTGGCACCGTGGCAGAGCCACCAGCGCCCAAGTTCCCCTCTTCCTCCATGGGTGTGGGCTCCGTGCCTGATGCCCTTGCCGGGGACGCCCCCCACGGCGGCGTAGTCGATGGGGGTGGTGTGTTAGGAGTAGCCCTCTGTGTCTCCTCCTGCTGCCGCTCCCCTCCTGCAAACCCGGGAAGGTCAGCATCATAGCATCGAGTGCCTACCACGTGTCGAGTAAGAAGAGGGTGGCGAACTTATGTTGGGGGCTGCGCCGGGGGCTGCTGTCCGGGCTACTCAGCACCACCAGTGGTGTCTTTGAAGCCCCAGCCAGGGGCTGGCTGCTCGCCGAGGTCCTCGCCCTCTTCACCCTCTGGGCCAACGTCTCTGCCTCCCTACGGAAGCAAAAATGGATCAAGACAAGCGACCCAATTCGAGGAAATGGAAATGACAGTAAGGAACGGAGAACTTACTCGTCATCCGTCTCCTCCTCTTCCACCAGTTTCCTTTTCCTCTCCGGGCTGAGAGGCCCGAGATCAAAATGGAGCTCCACATCATCATCCGAGTCGACACCTGCCGGAGGAGGCGAAGGAGGTGGCGGGGTTTGTGCATGCCCGGATGAGGAAGGGGCTATTGTCTTCTTCTTCTCAGCGGCCTTCGTCAGCCTCTTGGCTGCCGTGGCCCTCTTGTGGTGCCCAGACCCCTCCAGGGTCAATTGAGGCCACGCAGCCCTGCCGGGACGGACCGGCTCACCGGAGCCAGCCCGCCGCGGGACTCGCCCTCTTCTCCTGGTTGGCGTCGAGCCCGCCGCCACATCCTCCTCCTCCCCCGATGACTCGTCGGCCGCGTCTTCGATGAGCGGAGATCCAATGTCGGCGCTGCTGACCTTCCCGGAGGCCGTCGCCCACCGGGTGAGCTCCTCTTCCTCCGCCGCCGTTGCGACCTTGTCCTCCATGCCCCCGGCGCTGCCGGCCTCCATGGCAAGCTGTGCCTCCCTCGCCCTAGTGGTGATGTAGTCCAGCTCTGCCTGGGTGGTGTCCATGATAAGCCACCGCTCGGCGTCGGCATTGCCGTACACCTCGATCAGGGTGTCAAAGAATTGCTGCACATCCTCGTCCTTCGGCTCCTCCCAGCTCGGGACAGAGCCATGTGCATTAAAGTCCGGCATCATGGCGATGATCTCGGACCGACGCGAATTGTTGCACAACGGGACCACCCCCGCTGGCAGCTTGAAAAATGGCCCCTTGAGGGCCTTTCCAACCTTTGCGGCAGCCCTCGCGGCCTTGCCGGTCCGCTCGACCTCGCCATCGCGACCCACATCAAGCTAGAAGAGCTGCTGGCAGAAGTGGGCATGTGCCATCACCGTGAAGTTGTGGTCGAGGCCAGGGCGGAGCCGCATAATGTCGGTCGGGTTCGTAAAGAGCCAAGCTGGCCTCCCCTTGTTGTGCAACGGGGCGATCCGGAGACAAATAAAGTCCGCCCCGATCATCTCAAGGGTGAGTCCGGCCTGGGTGAGCCAGAGAATCCTAGTGGTGGCGACGGTGAGCCTCCCATCGGCGGCGTCGACATCGCTCCAATCGCTACCACGGACCGGCGGCACTCGGCGGACCTTGCAGAATTCCAGCGGGTTTTCATCTTCAATCCAGCACCACCGGCCACGCCATTCCTCCCACCTCTCCTTCACGGCACCGTCCGGGTACGCCCCCTTGGATCTTGGGATCCAGGTGACGCAACCAGAGACGGCTCTTCCCGGCTGGATTCGAGGGAAGAAGTAATGGCGGAAGAGCGCCGTGTTGGGCTGCACCCCGGCAAAGCCTTCGCAAAGATGCACGAAGAAAGCCATGCACGCCACCGCATTCGGAGTAAAATGCAAGAGGCGAAAGCCGAAGGTGCGCATAACATCGCCGAAGAAATCGGAGAAAGGAGGGCATAACCCGCAAGAAAGATAATCAACGAAGAAAGGGTGCCGATTTGGGGCAGGATCAACGCAAGCGGCAGGAATAACGCACGTCGCCGGGTGTCCTGAACCCTCTCCCCCCGTCTTCACTCCCCATAGGGGCTTGAAGGAGGCTCGGAGCTCTCGAACATCAACCGTCGAGGGGAAGAAGAAGGCGGACTTTGTCCGGTCCCCCGACAGCGCGCTCTCCGGTGGCTCCACCATCCCGGCGCCCTTAGCCACCCCCTTGCCCTTGGCGAATTTGGGAGCCATGGCGACCAAGAAGTTCAGAGGGCTGAGGAAGGGGGATGGCAAAGCAGCGGCGGCGGGCGACAGCGAAAGCTTAGGAAGGAAGGAAGAGAGGGAACGACGGCTCTAAGATTGGAAAAGGCACGAGGGAAGAGGAGAAAGTGAGCAGCACGCCCACGGTTATTCCTTCTTATGGGGGGAAAACGCGGGCCGCCTCCTTCCACATTAACTGTGATGTGACGCATGCCCGTGGGAAGCAACCCCACGCATGCCGCCCACGTCACACATGCCTCCCCATGCCGCGCCACGCGCGGGAAGCATGGGAAGCGCAGCGCGTGAAGAAACTTACCGCGGTAAAAACCTCCCGCCTGCCCGCGCACCATTTTTGGGCCTAGCCCAACGACGCGATTGCGCTTACGTGTGGCCCAGGCCCGGGGGCTCCTGTCGGTGTACAAAAAGAGGGGTACACTTTTTGTACCCCTATAACTGTGCACGGGCAGTCTGAGCCACGGGCACCACCACACTGAGCAAGGCAAGGGAGGTGACCCAAGGTAAGGCCAAAGCTCAGGAGAAGCAGAACGACGCCAAGACCAAGACCACAAAGAGCAAAGGGGACGAAGCGGACCCCCCGGCAAGATCCTTGCCGGGAGGCGGTTTTAGCAAACCCGGCAAGATCCTTGCCGTGGCAGCTCGCCCCACACCTACAGAGTGAGTCACCCTTGAGTCCACTGCCCCCATGGGGCAAGGATTCGGGAGACATCCCCATGGTGGCATGCAGATCTTTGTGAAGACATTCAAGACCAGGTACACCCTTTAGAAGATGATGATCCTTGGCGAGATCCCAGCCAAGGAGGACCACAAGGCCCCCGGCAAGAGCCTTGCCGGGGATGACAACAGGCGCCACTGCAAGACCCTTGCCGGGGCCCCGGCAAGGCCCTTGCCAAGAACACCCGTAGGGCCACCATCAGGCCCACGCCAGTCAAACCTCCACCGCTGTTCGCATGCAGCCGCCGACCCAACCAGCTGGGCAGGCACCTGCGTGGCGGCATGCGGATCTTCGTGGAGACCCACCACTGCGCCACCTCAGCTGCGTGCCTGCCTACATGGCACCGCGGGCGCCGCTGGCCAGGGCGCGTGTCGACACGAGAGGGAGCGGCGACGGACGAGACATGTCTCTCCCCCGTCCCCGATAAAGCAAGGACACCTAAGCAGGACGCATTAAATGCGCCTTGTCATGTAATGCGAGGGATAACCTCGCATCACTGTTCCCTTTCCACCTCCTGTGTGCCACTGTGGCCACCCCTTTTCCTATAAAAGGAGGCCCGAGGCGACCAGGAGGGGGATTCGGCTTTTTGGAGCTCCTCACGCCCCATAGCTAGCTCAAGAACACAGATATACAATCCACCAGAGTAGGAGTAGGGTTTTACGCATCCTCGCGGCCCGAACCTGAATAAACGAACGGTGTGCTATCTGTTTGATCCGCTCTTCTCACGACCCCGCGCCCCGCAACTTTAGTAGGGATTCTTGTGATCCCACAGGTGTCGTTCGCACCGACACCTGGCCTTCGGTTGGGGTGGAGCTGTCCGCTCGAGGTCAGCTGAAGGGTTGAGGCCGATCTGTAGATCAAATTGGGAGAAAGCTCCGGAGCGGGCACGGCGGGGCCCATAGGGGTACAGGGAGAGGCCACGAATCCGGCAAAGACCAGGTCGCCTCGGGCGTCCGCAACATACTCCAAGTTGCCGAATCTAATCTGGTGCTCAGGGGCGGAATTGTTGATTTGGTATAGATGACCAGTTGGGTTGGCATGAGGTATGGTGCTCGATGCTTTCGAACGCGAAGAGCTGGCCGGGGACAAAGAGGTCCCCGGAGCTGACGCCCTCTCCGATGATCAGGCGAGCCATTGATCGTTCACCGAACCAACAATGGAACTCTTAGTGAAAGCACCAATGTCGCTGTCAAAACCGGCCGATCTCGGGTAGGGGGTCCCGAGCTATGGATCTAGGATCAATTGGGAACAAGGGACGAAGAACCCGGTGTTTACCCAGGTTTGGACCCTCTCGAAGAGGTAAAACCCTACATCCTGCTTGATTGTATTTGATGTGTATGATATGGTTACAGATTCGATCTACCTCGAGATCAGACAAGCTAAACCCTAGGTTGATGGGGTGATGGATGTTGCTCTAGCCCTAAAGTCTAAAACCCTCTGGTTTATATAGACACCACTAGGGTTAGGGTTACATGTGATCAGTTACAACAAAGGAAATATTGATATGTATCCAACGTATCTATAATTTTTGATTGTTCCATGCTATTATATTATCAACCTTGGATGCTTCATATGCATTTATATGCTATTTTATATGATTTTTGGGACTAACCTATTAACCTAGAGCCTAGTGCTAGTTTCTGTTTTTCCTTGTTTCAGTGTTTCGCAGAAAAGGAATATCAAACGGAGTCCAAACGGAATGAAACCTTCGGAAAAGTTATTTTTGGAAAGAAAGCAATACAGGAGACTTGGAGTGCATGCCGGGGGATCAACGAGGAAGCCATGAGGCAGGGGGGCGCCCACCCCCCTGGGCGCACCCTCCACCCTCGTGGCTCCCCTGATGTATTTCTTCCACCTATATATATATATCCATATACCCTAAAACAATCAGGGAGCACAATAGATCGGGAGTTCCGCTGCCAAAAGCCTCCGTAGCCACCGAAAACCAATATAGACCCATTCCGGCACCCTGCCGGAGGGGGCAATCCCTCTCCGGTGGCCATCTTCATCATCCCGGTGATCTCCATGACGAGGAGGGAGTAGTACTCCCTCGGGGCTGAGGGTATGTACCAGTAGCTATGTGTTTGATCTCTCTCTCTCTCTCGTGTTCTTGAGGTGATACGATCTTGATGTATCGTGAGCTTTGCTATTATATTTGGATCCTATGATGTTTCTCCCCCCTCTCTCTCTTGTAATGGATTGAGTTTTCCCTTTGAAGTTATCTTATCGGATTGAGTCTTTAAGGATTTGAGAACACTTGATGTATGTCTTGCGTGGGATACCCGTGGTGACAATGGGGTATTCTATTGATCCACTTGATGTATGTTTTGGTGATCAACTTGCGGGTTCCGGCCATGAACCTATGCATAGGGGTTGGCACACGTTTTCGTCTTGACTCTCCGGTAGAAACTTTGGGGAACTCTTTTGTAGGAAATATGCCCTAGAGGCAATAATGAAGTTATTATTTATTTCCTTATATCATGATAAATGTTTCTTATTCATGCTAGAATTGCATTAACCGGAAACATAATACATGTGTGAATACATAGACAAACAGAGTGTCACTAGTATGCCTCTACTTGACTAGCTCGTTGATCAAAGATGGTTATGTTTCCTAACCATAGACATGAGTTGTCATTTGATTAACGGGATCACATCATTAGGAGAATGATGTGATTGACTTGACCCATTCTGTTAGCATAGCACTTGATCGTTTAGTTTGTTGTTGTTGCTTTCTTCATGACTTATACATGTTCCTATGACTATGAGATTATGCAACTCCCATTTACCAGAGGAACACTTTGTGATCTACCAAACGTCACAACGTAACTGGGTGATTATAAAGGTGCTCTACAGGTGTCTCCGAAGGTACTTGTTGGGATGGCGTATTTCGAGATTAGGATTTGTCACTCCGATTGTCGGAGAGGTATCTCTGGGCCCTCTCGGTAATGCACATCACTTAAGCCTTGCAAGCATTGCAACTAATGAGTTATTTGCGGGATGATGTATTACAGAACGAGTAAAGAGACTTGCCGATAACGAGATTGAACTAGGTATTGAGATGCCGACGATCGAATCTCGGGCAAGCAACATACCGATGACAAAGGGAACAACGTATGTTGTTATGCGGTTTGACCGATAAAGATCTTCGTAGAATATGTAGGAGCCAATATGAGCATCCAGGTTCTGCTATTGGTTATTGACCGGAGATGTGTCTCGGTCATGTCTACATAGTTCTCGAACCCGTAGGGTCCGCACGCTTAAAGTTTGATGACGGTTATATTATGAGTTTATGTGTTTTGATGTACCGAAGGAGTTCGGAGTCCTGGATGAGATCGGGGACATGACGAGGAGTCTCGAAATGATCGAGACGTAAAGATCGATATATTGGATGACTATATTCGATCATCGGAAAGGTTCTGAGTGATTCGGATATTTTCGGGAGTACCGGGGAGTTACGAGAATTCGTATTGGGCCTTAATGGGCCATACGGGAAAGGAGAGAAAGGCCTCAAAGGGTGGCCGCACCCCTCCCCATGGGCTGGTCCGAATTGGACTAGGGAGGGGGGCGCCCCCTTCCTTCCTTCTCCTTTTCCCTTCCCTTTCCTTCCCTCCTACTCCTACTACTTGGAAGGGCTCCTAGTTTTACTAGGAAAGGGGGAATCCTACTCCCGGTGGGAGTAGGACTCCCCTAGGGCGCGCCATAGAGAGGGCCGGCCCTCCTCTCCTCCACTCCTTTATATACGTGGCCAGGGGGCAACCGATAGACACACAAGTTGATCAGTAGATCTCTCCCAGCCATGTGCGGTGCCCCCCTCCACTATATTCCACCTCGGTCATATCGTAGCGGTGCTTAGGCGAAGCCCTACGTCGGTACCAACATCATCACCGTCACCACGCCGTCGTGCTGGCGGAACTCTCCCATGAAGCTCTGCTGGATCGGAGTTCGCAGGACGTCATCGAGCTGAACGTGTGCTGAACTCGGAGGTGCCGTGCGTTCGGTACTTGGATCGGTCGGATCGTGAAGACGTACGACTACATCAACCGCGTTGTGCTAACGCTTCCGCTTTCGGTCTACGAGGGTACGTGGACAACACTCTCCCCTCTCGTTGCTATGCATCACCATGATCTTGCGTGTGCATAGGATTTTTTTTGAAATTACTACGTTCCCCAACAGTGGCATCAGAGCCTAGGTTTTATGCGTTGATGTTGTGCACGAGTAGAACACAAGTGAGTTGTGGGCGATATAAGTCATACTGCTTACCAGCACGCCATACTTTGGTTCGTCGGTATTGTTGGATGAAGCGGCTCGGACCGACATTACACGTAAGCTTACGCGAGACTGGTTCTACCGACGTGCTTTGCACACAGGTGCCTGGCGGGTGTCAGTTTCTCCAACTTTAGTTGAACCAAGTGTGGCTACGCCCGGTCCTTGCAATGGTTAAAACAGCACCAACTTGACAAACTATCATTGTGGTTTTGATGCGTAGGTAAGAACGGTTCTTGCTTAAGCCCGTAGCAGCCACGTAAAACTTGCAACAACAAAGTAGAGGACGTCTAACTTGTTTTTGCAGGGCATGTTGTGATGTGATATGGTCAAAACGTGATGAGATATAAGTTGTTGTATGAGATGATCATGTTTTGTTGAAGTTATCGGCAACTGGCAAAAGCCTTATGGTTATCTCTCTATTGCATAAGATGCAAGCGCCAACTAATTGCTTTACTTTATCGCTATGCGATAGCAATAGTTGCAAGAGCAATTGTTGGCGAGACAACCACGTGACGACACATTGATATAGATCAAGATGATGGAGATCATGGTGTCATGCCGGTGACGATGGAGATCATGACAATGCTTTGGAGATGGAGATCAAAGGCACAAGATGATGATGGCCATATCATGTCACATATTATGATTGCATGTGATGTTTATCTTTTATACATCTTATTTTGCTTAGTTCGGCGGTAGCTTTATAAGATAATCTCTCACTAAATTATCAAGGTATAAGTGTTCTCGCTGAGTATGCACCGTTGCCAAAGTTCGTCATGCCCAGACACCACGTGATGATCGGGTGTGATAAGCTCTACGTCCATCTACAACGGGTGCAAGCCAGTTTTGCACACGCATAATACTCAAGTTAAACTTGACGAGACTAGCATATGCAGATATGGCCTCGGAACACTGAGACCGAAAGGTCGAGCATGAATCATATAGTAGATATGATCAACATATTGATGTTCACCATTGAAAGCTACTGCATTTCACGTGATGATTGGTTATGGTTTAGTTGATTTGGATCACGTGATCACTTAGAAGATTAGAGGGATGTCTTTCTAAGTGGGAGTTCTTAAGTAATATGATTAATTGAACTTAAATTTATCATGAACTTAGTCTTGATAGTATTAGCATATCTATGTTGTAGATCAATAGCTCGCGTTTAGCTCCTCTGTTTTATTTTTGATATGTTCCTAGAGAAAATTAAGTTGAAAAATGTTATTAGCAATGATGCGGATTGGATCCGTGATCTAAGGATTATCCTCATTGCTGCACAGAAGAATTATGTCCTTGATGCACCACTAGGTGACAGACCTATTGCAGGAGCAGATGCAGACGTTATGAACGTTTGGCTAGCTCAATATGATGACTACTTGATAGTTTAGTGCACCATGCTTAACGACTTAGAATAGGGGCTTCAAAGACGTTTTTGACCGCCCTGGAGCATATAAGATGTTCCAAGAGTTGAAATTGGTATTTTATACTCATGCCCGTGTCGAGAGGTATGAGACCTCTGACAGTACTTTGCCTACAAGATGGAGGAGAATAGCTCAAGAAGTGAGCATGTGCTCAGATTGTCTAAGTACTACAATTGCTTGAATCAAGTGGGAGTTAATCTTCCAGATAAGAGAGTAATTGACAAAGTTCTCTAGTCACTATCACCGAGTTACTAGAACTTAGTGATGAACTATAAAACACAAGGGATGACAAAAGTAATTCCCAAGCTCTTCGTGATGCTGAAATCGACGAAGGTAGAAATCAAGAAAAATATCAAGTGTTGATGGTAGACAAGACCACTAGTTTCAAGAAAAGGGCAAAGGAAAGAAGGGGAACTTCAATAAGAACAGCAAGAAAGTTGCTGCTCAAGTGAAGAAGCCCAAGTCTGGTCCTAAGCCTGCGACTAAGTGCTTCTACTGCAAAGGGACTGGTCACTGGAAGCGGAACTGCCCCAAGTATTTGGCGGATAAGAAGGATGGCAAAGTGAACAAAGGTATATTTGATATACAGATTATTGATGTGTATTTTACTAGGGTTCGTAGCAACCCCTTGGCATTTGATACTGGTTCAGTTGCTAAGAGTAGTAACTCGAACGGGAGTTGCAGAATGAACAAAGACTAGTTAAGGGTGAAGTGACGATGTGTGTTGGAAGTGGTTCCAAGATTGATATGATCATCATCGCACACTCCCTATACTTTCGGGATTAGTGTTGAACCTAAATAAGTGTTATTTGGTGTTTGCGTTGAGCATGAATATGATTTGATCATGTTTATTGCAATACAATTATTCATTTAAGTAAGAGAATAAATTATTGTTCTGTTTACATGAATAAAACCTTATATGGTTACACACTCAATGAAAATGGTTCGTTGGATCTCGATCATAGTGATACACATATTCATAATATTGAAACCAAAAGATGCAAAGTTAATAATGATAGTGCAACTTATTTGTGGCACTACCGTTTAGGTCATATTGGTGTAAACCACATGAAGAAACTCCATGCTGATGGACTTTTGGAATCACTTGATTATGAATCACTTGATGCTTGTGAACCATGCCTCATGGGCAAGATGACTAAGAATCCATTCTCCGGAACAATGGAGCGAGCAACAGATTTGTTGGAAATCATACATACTGATGTATGTGGTCCGATGAATATTGAGGCTTGCGGCAGGTATCATTATTGTCTGATCTTCACAGATGATTTGAGCAGATATGAGTATATCTACTTGATGAAACACAAGTCTGAAACATTTGAAAAGTTCAAAGAATTTCAGAGTGAAGTGGAGAATCATCATAACAAAAATAAAAGTTTCTATGATATGATCGCAGAAGTAAAATATTTGAGTGACGAGTTTGGCCTTCAGTTAAAACAATGTGAAATAGTTTCACTACTCACGCCACCCGGAACACCACAGTGTAATGGTGTGTCCGAACATCGTAACCGTACTTTATTAGATATGGTGCGATCTATGATGTCTCTTACAGATCTACCAGTATCATTTTGGGGTTATGCATTAGAGACAGCTGCATTCACGTTAAATAGGGCACCATCAAAATCCGTTGAGACAACATCGTATGAACTATGGTTTGGCAAGAAACCTAAGTTGTCGTTTCTTAAAGTTTGAGGTTGCAATGCTTATGTGAAAAAGTTTCAACCTGATAAGCTCAAACCCAAATAGGAGAAGTGCGTCTTCATAGGATACCCAAAAGAAAATGTTGGGTACACCTTTTATCACAGATCCGAAGGCAAGATATTTGTTGCTGAGAATGGATCCTTTCTGGAGAAGGAGTTTCTCTCGAAAGAAGTGAGTGGGAGGAAAGTAGAACTTGATGAGGTAACTGTACCTGCTCCCTTATTGGAAAGTAGTTCATCACAGAAATATGTTCCTGTGACTACTACAATTAGTGAGGACGCTAATGATGATGATCATGTAACTTCAGATCAAGTTGCTACCGAACCTCGTAGGTAAACCAGAGTGAGATCCGCACCAGAGTGGTACGGTAATCCTGTTGTGGATGTCATGTTACTTGACCATGACGAGCCTACAAACTATGAGGAAGCGATGATGAGCCCAGATTCCGCGAAATGGCTTGAGGCCATGAAATCTGAGATGAGATCCATGTATGAGAACAAAGTATGGACTTTGATTGACTTGCCCATTGATCGGCGAGCCATTGAGATTAAATGGATCTTCAAGAGGAAGACGGACGCTGATAGTAGTGTTACTATCTACAAATCTAGAATTGTCGCAAAAGGTTTTCGACAAGTTCAAGGTGTTGACTACGACGAGAGTTTCTCACTCGTATCTATGCTTAAGTCTATCCGAATCATGTTAGCAATTGCCGCATTTTATGAAATCTAGCAAATGGATAAACAAAAATGCATTCCTTAATGGATTTATTAAAGAAGAGTTGTATATGATGCAACCAGAAGGTTTTGTCAATCCTAAAGGTACTAACAAAATATGCAAGCTCCAGCGATCCATCTATGGACTGGTGCAAGTATCTCGGAGTTGGAATATATGCTTTGATAAGTTGATCAAAGCATATAGTTTTATACAGACTTGCAGTGAAGCCTGTATTTACAAGAAAGTGAGTGGGAGCACTACAACATTTCTGATAAGTATATGTATGACATATTGTTGATCGGAGATGATGTAGAATTATTCTGCAAAGCATAAAGGAATGTTTGAAAGGAGTTTTTTCAAAGAAAGACCTCGGTGAAGCTGCTTACATATTGAGCATCAAGATCTATAGAGATAGATCAATACGCTTGATAAGTTTTTCAATGAGTACATACCTTGACAAGATTTTGAAGTAGTTCAAAATGGAACAGTCAAAGAAGGAGTTCTTGCCTGTGTTACAAGGTGTGAAGTTGAGTAAGACTCAAAACCCGACCACGGCAGAAGATAGAGAGAGAATGAAAGTCATTCCCTATGCCTCAGCCATAGGTTCTATAAAGTATGCCATGTTGTGTACCAGACCTATTGTATACCCTGCCCTGAGATTGGCAAAGGAGTACAATAGTGATCTAGGAGTAGATCACTGGACATTGGTCAAAATTATCCTTAGTGGAATAAGGATATGTCTCTCGATTATGCAAGTGACAAAAGGTTCGTCATAAAGGGTTACGTCGATGCAAATTTTGACACTGATCCAGATGACTCTAAATCTCAATCTGGATACATATTGAAAGTGGGAGCAATTAGCTAGAGTAGCTCTGTGCAGAGCATTGTTCACATAGAAATTTGCAAAATACTTACAGATCTGAATGTGGCAGACCCATGGACTAAACTTCTCTCACATGCAAAACATGATCACACCTCAGTACTCTTTGGGTGTTAGTCACATAGCGATGTGAACTAGATTATTGACTCTAGTAAACCCTTTGGGCGTTGGTCACATGTCGATGTGAACTATGGGTGTTAATCATATGGTGATGTCAACTATTGGTATCACATGGCGATGTGAACTAGATTATTGACTCTAGTGCAAGTGGGAGACTGAAGGAAATATGCCCTAGAGGCAATAATCAAGTTATTATTTATTTCCTTATATCATGATAAATGTTTATTATTCATGCTAGAATTGTATTAACCAGAAACATAATACATGTGTGTATACATAGACAAACAGAGTGTCACTAGTATGCCTCTACTTGACTAGCTCGTTGATCAAAGATGGTTATGTTTCCTAACCATAGACATGAGTTGCCATTTGATTAACGGGATCACATCATTAGGAGAATGTTGTGATTGACTTGACCCATTCCGTTAGCATAGCACTTGATCGTTTAGTTTGTTGCTATTGCTTTCTTCATGACTTATACATGTTCCTATGACTATGAGATTATGCAACTCCCGTTTACCAGAGGAACACTTTGTGTGCTACCAAATGTCACAACGTAACTGGGTGATTATAAAGGTGCTCTACAGGTGTCTCCGAAGGTACTTGTTGGGTTGGCGTATTTTGAGATTAGGATTTGTCACTCCGATTGTCAGAGAGGTATCTCTGGGCCCTCTCGGTAATGCACATCACTTAAGCCTTGCAAGCATTGCAACTAATGAGTTAGTTGCGGGATGATGTATTACGGAACGAGTAAAGAGACTTGCCGGTAACGAGATTGAACTAGGTATTGAGATACCGACGATCGAATCTCGGGCAAGTAACATACCGATGACAAAGGGAACAACGTATGTTGTTATGCGTTTTGACCGATAAAGATCTTCGTAGAATATGTAGGAGCCAATATGAGCATCCAGGTTCCGCTATTGGTTATTAACCGGAGACGTGTCTCGGTCATGTCTACATAGTTCTCGAACCCGTAGGGTCCGCACGCTTAAAGTTTGATGACGGTTATATTATGAGTTTATGTGTTTTGATGTACCGAAGGAGTTCGGAGTCCCAGATGAGATCGGGGACATGACGAGGAGTCTCGAAATGGACGAGACGTAAAGATCGATATATTGGACGACTATATTCGGACATCGGAAATGTTCTGAGTGATTCGGATATTTTCGGGAGTACCGGGGAGTTATGGGAATTCGTATTGGGCCTTAATGGGCCATACGGGAAAGGAGAGAAAGGCCTCAAAGGGTGGTCGCACCCCTCCCCATGGGCTGGTCCGAATTGGACTAGGGAGGGGGGCGCCCCTTCCTTCCTTCTCCTTTTCCCTTCCCTTTCCTTCCCTCCTACTCCTACTACTTAGAAGGGCTCCTAGTTCTACTAGGAAAGGGGGAATCCTACTCCCGGCGGGAGTAAGACTCCCCTAGGGCGTGCCATAGAGAGGGCCGGCCCTCCCCTCCTCCACTCCTTTATATACGTGGCCAGGGGCACTGAGGGAGTTCTGGATTAGGGGGTGTCCGGATGGCCGGACTATACCTTCAGCCGGACTCCTGGACTATGAAGATACGAGATTGAAGACTTCGTCCCGTGTCTGGAAGGGACTTTCCTTGGCGTGGAAGGCAAGCTTGGCGATACGGATATGTAGATCTCCTACCATTGTAACCGACTTTGTGTAACCCTAACCCTCTCCGGTGTCTATATAAACTGGAGGGTTTTAGTCCGTAGGACAAAATACACAACAACAATCATACCATAGGCTAGCTTCTAGGGTTTAGCCTCTCCGATCTCATGGTAGATCTACTCTTGTACTACCCATATCATCAATATCAATGAAGCAGGACATAGGGTTTTACCTCCATCGAGAGGGCCCGAACCTGGGTAAAACTTCGTGTCCCTTGCCTCCTGTTACCATCCGGCCTAGACGCACAATTCGGGACCCCCTACCCGAGATCCACCGGTTTTGACACCGACATTGGTGCTTTCATTGAGAGTTCCTCTGTGTCATTGCCGCAGGCTTGATGGCTCCTACGATCATCAATGGCGATGCAGTCCAGGGTGAGACCTTCCTCCCCGGACAGATCTTCGTCTTCGGCGGCTTCGCACTGCGGGCCAATTCACTTGGCCATCTGGAGCAGATCGAAAGCTACACCCCTGGCCATCAGGTCAGATTTGGAAGTTTAAACTACACGGCTGACATCCGCGGGGACTTGATCTTCGATGGATTCGAGCCACTGCCAAGCGCGCCGCACTATCACGACGAGCGTGATCTAGCTCTGCCGCCGGACAGTGCCCTGGAGGCCGCACCCGCATCGGCTTCGACCTTTAATTCGGAGCCAACTGCGCCGATCGAGGATGGGCGGTTAGACGCCGCCTCGGGGGATCGATCCCAATGGCGATCGAGCCGAACACCAGCCCCGCACTCCGCAAGACTCGTGACTCCAAGGAGCCGGACTCCTCTCCGGACTCCGAACCCTCCGCGCCCCTGCCGATCGAATCCGATTGGGCGCCGATCATGGAGTTTACTGCCGCGGACATCTTTCAGCACTCGCCGTTCGGTGATATTCTGAAGACGCTGAAGTCTCTCTCTTTATCAGGAGAGCCCTGGCCGGACTACGGTCAGCAAAGTTGGGGTACGGACGATGAAGAAATTCAAAGCCCACCCACCACCCACTTTGTAGCCACTGTCGACGATTTAACCGACATGCTCGACTTTGACTCTGAAGACATCGACGGTATGGACGCCAATGAAGGAGATGATGAAGAACCAGCGCCTACTGGGCCCTGGAAGGCCACCTCGTCATACGACGTATGCATGGTGGACGCACCAAAAGATGACAACGAGGAGCGGGAGGACGCACCGAAGGCTTGTTCCCTCGAAAAGCAGTCAAAGCGGCGACGCAAGCGCCGCCCCAAATCCCGCCTCGAAAGAAATAACGATCACACAGACCTAGCACTAGAGCAGGGCGAACCGCTGCCAGACAACGGCAATCCGGATAATCAAACCGAAGAAACAAATTCTATCAAGGATAATGGTCCGGACGACATAACGCCGGACAGGCACCCGGAGCAGTAGAATGCCCGTAAAAGGCTTGTTGCCACTGCGAGGAGTCTTAAAAAGCAGAAGAAAAGGCTCAAGGCTGCGCAAGACACACTCCAAATCAGATGGGGTAAAATACTCAACACAGCAGCGAGCTACGGCGACAATCGCCCCTCCAAGAGCTACCCAAAGCGGAAACTGCTACCTGAATTCGATGAGGAGGCCTCAGACCCCCCACAACCAAATATCAAAGCAGCCACCTGGCCGGATAGACGACCCCTCTACCAACACAGAGCGGCATACAACGCCACTCAAAATACAACACGCGACCCATGCAAGGGCTCGCACCCAAATGACGGCGCAACAAGATGCATCTATGGACCACGCAAGCGCGCCCCAGCATACAATGCAACACAACAAACATCCGAACAACGCGGTACACCCAGCTACAGGGGTGCCGCACACCCCCTATGTTTCACCGATGAGGTGCTGGACCACGAATTTCCAGAGGGATTCAAACCCGTAAACATAGAGGCATACGACGGAACAAAAGACCCTGGGGTTTGGATTGAGGACTACATCCTTCATATCCATATGGCTCGAGGAGATGATCTCCACGCCATCAAGTACCTACCCCTCAAACTCAAAGGGCCAGCTCGTCACTGGCTTAAAAGCCTCCCCGAAAGCTCCATTGGAAGTTGGGAAGAGCTCGAAGACGCCTTTCGGGCAAATTTTCAAGGGACTTATGTCTGACCTCCGGATGCGGACGATTTGAGTCATATAACTCAACAGCCCGGAGAGTCAGCCCGAAAGCTTTGGAACAGGTTTCTTACTAAAAAGAACCAGATTGTCGACTCTCCGGACGCCGAAGCCTTGGCAGCTTTTAAGCATAGCGTCCGTGACGAATGGCTTGCTAGACACCTCGGCCAAAATAAGCCGAGAACGATGGCCGCATTAACAAACCTCATGACCCGCTTTTGCGCGGGTGAGGACAGCTGGCTAGCCAGATGCAGCACCAGTGACCCCAGTACATCCAAAGTTAGAGATGGAAACAGGAAATCACGGTGCAACAGTAATAACAAACGCCGGAATAAAGAAGATAGCACGAAGGGCACGGTAGTAAACGCCGGATTCAAAAGCTCTTGGCCAGGTCAGCAAAAGCCGCCCTCTAAAGGCACCAGGGATGAACTGTCTAGCCTCAACAAAATTCTGGACCAAATATGTCAGATCCATAGTACCCCTGGTAAACCTGCTAATCATACCCACAGAGAATGTTGGGTCTTCAAGCAGTCCGGCAAGCTCAACGCCATACACAAGGGGGAGGATACACCAAGTGAAGACGAGGACGAGCCTCCCAAGCAAGACACTGGGGAACAAAAGAAATTTCCACCAGAAGTCAAAACAGTAAACATGTTACACGTGATCAAGGGAAAAAACAACGCGGCACTCCCAGGAAAATATACCCAAGTGCCTGTCACCGCGAAGTTCTGCCACTGGTCATCTCAACCGATCACTTTCGACCATCGCGATTACTCAGCAAGTATCCGACACGCAGGATGGGCTGCCCTGGTATTAGACCCAGTCATTGGCGGATATCACTTCACACGAGTCTTGATGGACGGTGGCAGCAGTCTGAACCTAATATATCAGGATACAATCCGCGGGATGGGGTTAGACCCAACAAAAATTCGCTATAGCAATACTACCTTTAAAGGAGTAACGCCAGGCCCAGGGGCTCGTTGTACGGGCTCCCTCCTACTACAAGTTATATTCGGCTCCCCCGATAACTTCCGTCGCGAGCAATTAACCTTCCACATCGCTCCGTTCCAAAGTGGCTATCAAGAACTGCTCGGACGCGAAGCTTTCGCTCGCTTTAATGCAATACCACACTACGCCTCCCTCACACTCAAGATGCCCGGTCCACGTGGCATCATTTTAGTGAAAGGAAATATCAAGCGATCTCTGCGCGCCGAAGAGAGTGCGGCTGCCTTGGCAGCCGCACACTAAAGGCGCCCGGACCAGCAAAAGCATCCAATAGGTCGTCAAGACCTCAGACGCAACTAATCGAGTCCGGTGCCGCTATCTATACCGAATAAATGGTCACACCCCTATTTGTCAATACAAGGGGCTCAACGCGCAGACAAGTGGCAATTTCTTCTCATCTTGAATTATACATGGTTTCTTTAAAAACTATCCTTTTTGCACGACAACTTTTTCACTTAACTTCCTCTCTTTTATAGACGATCATCGTGCTACACCCATCCAGGATACGGCACAATGGAGACACAGGCGCAGGCGTGCAGCAGGGACCCGCTCCAAGGATTCTTTTTAGATTAAGACCCTGCGTAAACCTTTTTTTACTGTCTCTTGTTGATACATATCCACCCTTGAGAAGGATGCTGACGTCTTGGCATGTGGCCACGCCAGAACAATGCACGTACCTGGACACAAGGGGCTTCTTACAAAGGCCATTATTTAGGCCCGGTTTATACCACTAAGACCGAATACCTTAGGGAGTGTTCGGCGTCGCGAGTTTGGCCTTATATGCATCAGCTCCGAATCATTGTCTTTGGTCAAATGTTGGGTTTTCCCGGCTCCTGTGTTTTGGTGCCTTACGTTCCGCTTTACCGGCTAAGGTAGCACCAGGAGAACTACTGTGATTGTGCCCTGGTTTATCCGGACGAGCACCTCAGTAGAGAAAGCCGAAAACTGGCTGTCATGATATAGCGTGAGACTGGTCAACCACTCGATGACCTGTTGGAATGTTAGAATTCCTCCGCCTTAACGAAGGGCCGTTTTCCGGCCAGGCATGTACGCACCCCGGGATCGGGAGAGTGCGGAGCCACCAGGGGCTATTTAGTAGCCCCACTGTCAAACTCCTATGGCTAAGTGAAAGTGCTAAAGCATTATAGTCCGGTTGCCTCGCTCGCTCCGCTATCACCTCCTTAATAGGACCAAGACGTTGGGTTAAGTGTGAACGCGTGTTTTTGCGAGCACCTCCGCATTATATGCGTGAGGGTTGAAGCCGACGACTGCAATCTTTCAGGTTATACACATGTATACATAAACGGCCGCCCAAGAGGCATCATATTACTTTCAGGCAAAAGTATAAAAATAGCCTTATAAAAATTCATAATAGCATTTCACTTACAATGAGATTACATATCACTCAAACATAATATTTTTTTGAGCATTGGGTCTCTATCAAACGAGCACCCTCAAGAACTTCTTCAAAGTAGTGCTCAACAGCCCTTCGACCTATGGCCGAATCCCGCGCTGCAACAGTGGTAGCATCCATCTCCACCCAGTATGCTTTAACACGGGCAAAGGCCATCCATGCACCCTCTATGCACGCCGACCTCTTCATCGCATTAATGCGCGGCACCATGTCAAGGAACTGCTGCACCAAGCTGAAATAGCTGTTCGGTTTTGACCTTTCCGGCCATAGCTGATCCACAACATACCTCATGGAGAGTCCGGACAACCTATTTAGTTCGGCCCATTCGGCTAATTGGTCAGTCAATGAAAGCGGACGCTCGGGAAAATGGAATTGTCTCCAAAATAGCTGGTCTACTTCACGGTCCGTCTGACCCTGGAAATACTTGGCCGCATCGGCAGCGCTCGCCGCCAAATCCATATATACATCCTCCGAACTCCACAGCCGATCCAGAGGGGCATACCGTGGATCTCCGAACTTCCTCCGCAACATAAAGGATTTCCCAGCTACAATATCCCCGGCTTCCCGCAGCTGCTCCTTCTTTGCCCTCATAGCAGAGTGGAGGTCCTTTCTCGTCGCAGTAGCCTTCTCAAGGTCCGACGCCTTCGCTTGGTTTTCCTTTTCAAGAACCCGGCAACGGTCGGCGGCGGCTTTTAATTCTATGGCCATCTTGTCTCGGCTCTCGCCATGCGCGGCCTTCTCGGCTTGCAACTCTTCGGCCGCCTTCAAAGCAGCCGCATTACCCAACCTCGCTTGTTCCTTGGCTCGGGCAAGTTCAGCCCGCAAGGCTTCAACAGTGGCACCTCCATCTGCAGTCACAACATATTAAAGATACTGGCATCATGCTGCTCTTCCTATGTGGCGTTTACCAGATAATGACACTCACCCTGTGCCTCGTCAAGCCTTTTGTTAACAAGCTCGATGTCGGCGTCTGCTGCATCCAACTGCCGTTCTAAATGGGAAAACTCGCTAGTCCGGCTAGCCACCGAAGCTTCCATCACCTGCACATAGAGGCAGTATGGTTATTACCTGGGAATATGATCCTCTGTTCGTCGTCGTTTCCAACGACAACCAGAGTCTCAGGGGCTATTATCTACACAGGGCACACCTAGCATGTGCAGGACTATCATACATTCTTTTACGAACCTCAAAGCCTGTCAGTAGACTCATAAAAGCTTCATGCAATCCGCTTTCGACGAACAATATTCTCTCCATCACCGTATTCATCAGCACACGGTGTTCATCTAAGATGGCCGCTCGCCCCACCAACTCCCTCAGAACATCCGATCACACACTAGACGGTGTCGGACTCTTTTGTTTGCTCTCTTCGGGAGCCGGACACTGGGAGCTTCGGGGGTCAATGGGATTATCTTCTGGCCTCACCGGACTCGGAGAGGCCCTCCGCGGCGACACTTTAGGGTCGCCCACTTCCGGAGCGGAGGAGTCCGGAGGAGGCGTTTCGCTCTCCATCATCTCTGGAAGAAGATCCCCCGAAGACGAGCTCATTTGAGAGGGGCTAAGGCCCGAACTGCAAAGATATATGCGGTGGTTATTTTCTCAGAAGAAAAAGATGGCATATCTGTACTATTAAAGTATTTCGGGTCACTTACGACTCGCGGGAGAATTGATCCCCCCGCGGACTTTGTGCGGCAATAGCGCCCCCAAGGTAGGACCCTCTGTGGGATACTTCTCCCGTTTGGAAGCTTCGGCTTCCGAATCCCCGGGCGCAGTCCTTTTCCTCTTCTGGTCGTCTTCCTTCATGGAGACGCTCGCTCCCTCGGTTAGAATGGGCAGCGTTGGGGGCCCGCGTCCGCCCGTATTATCCTCCACATTATCTTCCTCCAAGGGCTCCGGGCAAGGTGCGGTCTGGAGCATCTTTTCCAATACCGGATTTTCCAAACCCTCAGGGAGGGGGGCCGAACACCGAATCAACTTCGCCTTTGTTAGTCAGTCCTGGTCAAAAAGCGAACCCTCAGAAATAACTTCGTAACAAAGGAGAGATAGTATGTTCGGCCGGAAGATGCCTTACCTGTTCGGCGGCGCGGTTACTACTCAGGCCCACGTCCTCGGTGATTTCCGGACACTCCACCTGAGGTCCGAAGAATGACTTGTACATCTCCTCGTGCGTCAGGCCAAGAAAATTTTGAATGACACGCGGTCCCTCAGGATTGAACTCCCACAGGCGAAGAGGCCGGCGTTTGCAGGGCTGGACTTGACGAACCAGCATAACTTGTATTACCGCAACCAAACTAAAATCTCCATTGAAGAGATCTCGAATGCGGCTTTGCAGTATAGGCACGTCCTTGGCTGGACCCCAGCTCAGACCTCTGCTGATCCATGACATCAGTTGTGGTGGAGGGCCCGAGCGGAAAACAGGGGCGGCCACCCACTTGGCACTTCTAGGAGCCGTGATGTAGAACCACTCCTGTTGCCACAATTCAGACACCTCTGGGATGGAACCTTTGGGCCACGGAGCTCCCGTCATCTTGCAAATTGAGGCACCTCCACACGCTGCATGTTGCCCCTCGATCATCTTCGGCTTTACTTCAAAGGTCTTGAGCCATAGGCCAAAGTGAGGGGTAACCCGGAGGAAGGCCTCGCACACGACAATAAGTGTCGTGATATGAAGAAAGGAGTCCGGAGCTAGATCATGGAAGTCTAGCCCGTAATAAAACATCAAACCCCTGACGAAAGGATCCAGAGAAAGGCCTAGACCTCGGAGGAAGTGGGAGATGAACACGACGTTCTCATTGGGCTCGGGGGTGGGGACGGCCTGCCCTCGGGGAGGCAGCTGATGCAAAATCTCGGCGGTCAGATATCTGGCCTCCCTCAACTTTTTGATGTCTTCTTCCGTGACGGAGGAAGGCACCCATCGGCCTTGAAGGCTAGATCCGGACATGACTGGAGGTTCGGAGCACCTGACCTGAACTTTGGGCGTTTGAGCTTGAGGTGGGGGAAGGATTCGATTGAGCACGGGAGGAAAAAATAAAATCCTTGTCCCTTTATAAAGAGGGTGAATATCAAGCGTCCTCTCCGTGTCCGTTTGGACTTGCCTATAATCTAGGAGTCCTAGAAGCGGTTGGGTTACCCACGCCCGTATTGATGAGAATCCCGGAATAAGGGGACATGATCTCTACTTTAACAAGACGTGCCAAGGAAACCGCCTCGCATGATGCGCTGAGGTGGGATAATAAAACGACTCGGATAAAGGCTTGCCCGTGGTGTGTCACACTACGGAATATGTCAGCAGATTAGATTTGTGTAAATGTTATTCTCTCTATGGCAATATGTGGAAACTTATTTTGTAGAGCCGGACACTATCTTTGTGTTCAAAATCTTCTATGAAGTACTTGGAGGAGGAACCCGCCTTGCAATGCCGAAGACAATCTGCGCGCCGGACTCGTCGTCATTGAAGCCTGGTTCAGGGGCTACTGAGGGAGTCCTGGATTAGGGGGTGTCCGGATGGCCGGACTATACCTTCAGCCGGACTCCTGGACTATGAAGATATGAGATTGAAGACTTCGTCCCGTGTTCGGAAGGGACTTTCCTTGGCGTGGAAGGCAAGCTTGGCGATACGGATATGTAGATCTCCTACCATTGTAACCGACTTTGTGTAACCCTAACCCTCTCTGGTGTCTATATAAACCGGAGGGTTTTAGTCTGTAGGACAAGATACACAACAACAATCATACCATAGGCTAGCTTCTAGGGTTTAGCCTCTCCGATCTCGTGGTAGATCTACTCTTGTACTACCAATATCATCAATATTAATCAAGCAGGACGTATGGTTTTACCTCCATCGAGAGGGCCCGAACCTGGGTAAAACTTCGTGTCCCTTGCCTCCTATTACCATCCGGCCTAGACGCACAGTTTGGGACCCCCTACCCGAGATCCGCCGGTTTTGACACCGACAGGCACCCCATAGACACACAAGTTGATCAGTTGATCTCTCCCAGCCGTGTGCGGTGCCCCCTCCACCATATTCCACGTCGGTCATATCGTAGCGATGCTTAGGTGAAGCCCTGCATCGGTAGCAACATCATCACCGTCACCATGCCGTCGTGCTGACGGAACTCTCCCGTGAAGCTCTGCTGGATCGGAGTTCGCGGGACGTCATCGAGCTGAACGTGTGCTGAACTCGGAGGTGCCATGCGTTCGGTACTTGGATCGGTCGGATCGTGAAGACGTACGACTACATCAACCGCGTTGTGCTAACGCTTCTGCTTTCGGTCTACGAGGGTACGTGGACAACACTCTCCCCTCTCGTTGCTATGCATCACCATGATCTTGCGTGTGCGTAGGAATTTTTTTGAAATTACTACGTTCCCCAACATCTTTGAGGTACTATGTGTTGGTTGAATAGATGAATCTGAGATTGTGTGATGCATATCGTATAATCATACCCACGGATACTTGAGGTGACATTGGAGTATCTAGGTTACATTAGGGATTTGGTTGATTTGTGTCTTAAGGTGTTATTCTAGTACGAACTCTAGGGCTATTTGTGACACTTATAGGAATAGCCCAACGGATTGATTGGAAAGAATAACTTTGAGGTGGTTTCGTGCCCTACCATAATCTCTTCTTTTGTTCTCCGCTATTAGTGACTTTGGAGTGACTCTTTGTTGCATGTTGAGGGATAGTTATATGATCCAATTATGTTATTATTGTTGAGAGGACTTGCACTAGTGAAAGTATGAACCCTAGGCCTTGTTTCAACACATTGCAATACCGTTTGTGCTCGCTTTTATCAATATTTACCATGCTGTTTTTATATTTTCAGATTACAAAAACCTTTAACTACCATCCATATTGCACTTGTATCACCGTCTCTTCGCCGAACTAGTGCACCTATACAATTTACCATTGTATTGGGTGTGTTGGGGACACAAGAGACTCTTTGTTATTTGGTTGTAGGGTTGCTTGAGAGAGACCATCTTCATCCTATGCCTCCTATGGATTGATAAACCTTAGGTCATCCACTTGAGGGACATTTGCTACTATCCTACAAACCTCTGCACTTGGAGGCCCAACAACGTCTACAAGAAGAAGGTTGTGTAGTAGACATCAAGCTCTTTTCTGGCGCCGTTGCCGGGGAGGTTAGCGCTTGAAGGTATATCTTTAGATCTTGCAATCGAATCTTTTTGTTTCTTGTTTTAGCACTAGTTTAGTTTAAAAAAAGAAAACTACAAAAATTATGGAATTGAGTCTACCTCATACGCTTCATCTTTTTAATATCTTTCGTGAGTATGATGGAAAGGAAAATTGTGCCAAAGTGTTAGAAGAAGAATGCATTAAAATGTTTGGCACTAAATCTTTGAATGATGAGCATGATTGCAATGTTGTTAGTATGAACTCCCTGAATATCCATGGTACTAATGATGACTGCACTAGTTATGATGAAAATGTCTCCTATAAACATGTCAATTTTTGTGGAGTGCATTGGGTTTGTAAGTACACACCAAATAGGGAAGATAGATATTGCAAGAGGCATAAGTACTTAGAAAGTAAATTGTTGCAAGAAAGGTTAGATGATTGTGATGAAAATTTAAATTTTCTTGGCCGTACTTGTGGACTTTGCAATGAATAGGGTCATTTACCTATCCGATGCAAATTGTTTCATGATCAAATCGTTTCCAAAAATTGTGATGACTTGATTTCCCTTGCACATTATAATGAACTCAGTTTGCTTATGGGTTACGAAGAAATGAAACGTATAACTAAGCATCTTGCAGAATTTTCCCGTGATAAACTTCTTGGTTTTGATCTAGAGGAAATTTATATGTATTGTGCGGTGAATTGCATTGAAAATCCCTATATTGCCAATTACATAAAGAAAAGAAAACAAATAGAGGATGAAGAGAATACTAACGAAAGGGAAGAGACTTCCCAATACCCTTCTATTATTTCTTATGATGAATCAGGTAACGAGGAGGAGCCTCCTATTCAACCAATCTCATTAATAAGGAGCTCCAAAAAGAGGATTGAACCCACACATGATATGGTGAAGAAGAAGAAAAGAAAAAGGAAGAGAGGTAAAAAGATATCTCTCCCAAATAATGCCGCTCATGTGCCTCATGAAAATATAATTGTGGAAGATAATGATAATTCATATGATCTTGAAAATCTTTTTGGCACTTGCTTGGAAGAATATGATAATTGCTATACTATTGGTGCTATCCATACTATTAATGATGAGAGTGATTATGCTTATGATATGAAAAGGCCCAAGCTTGGGGATGCTATGTTTGATGAAGATGATGTTTTTGAGAATATATTTGCTGCAATTAATGTTTGTCCCAAGCTTGGGTATGCTACGTTTAATGAAGATGATATTTTTAGTCTCCCAAGTTTTGATATGCAAATTTATAATGATGATAGCATGCCTCCTACTTATGATGATTATTATGATGATACTTATGCTATAAAAATTAGTGATTATATTTATAAAACTTGTCATGATTATGGTTACCCCTTTTTGAACATTACTCTTTTAGTGTGAAAACAATTTATAGTATTCGAGTTTCTTACGATACTCCCACTATTCCGAATGAGAAGAATTTTGCTTATGTGGAGAGTAATAAAAATTATATGCTTGTAGATCATGAAAAGAATGCTTTATGTGATGGTTATATTGTTGAATTCATTCATTATGCTACTGAAAATTATTATGACGGAGGAATATATGCTTGTAGGAATTGCAATAATATCAAGTTCCCTCTCTATGTGCTTAAAGTTTTGAAGTTATGCTTGTGTTGCCTTCCTATGCTAGTTGATTATTGTTCCCATAAGTTGTTTGCTCACAAAATCCCTATGCATAGGAAGAGGGTTAGAATTAAATGTGCTAGTCATATTCTTCATGATGCTCTCTTCATGTTTCAATTCTAATCTTTTATGTGAGCATCATTGAAATCATCATGCCTAGCTAGGGGCGTTAAACAATAGCGCTTGTTGGGAGGCAACCCGACTTTATTTTTGTTCCTTGCTTTTTGTTCCTATTTAGTAATAATTAATTAATCTAGCCTCTGTTTATATGTGGTTTTATGTTTTAATTAGTGTTTGTGCCAAGTAGAACCGTTGGGAAGACTTGGGGAAAGTCTTTTTGATCTTGCTGTAAAAAACAGAAACTTTAGCGCTCACGAGAATTGCTGCCATTTTTTATTGGAGAGTGCTATTTAGTTAATTCTTTTTGCAGATTATTAATAGATAAATTCCTCACGTCTAGCAATTTATTTTAGAATTTTGGGGGTTCCAGAAGTTTGTGTTAGTTACATATTACTACAGACTGTTCTGTTTTTGACAGATTCTGTTTTTTCGTGTGTTGTTTGCTTATTTTAATGAATCTATGGCTAGTAAAAGAGTTTATAAACCATGGATCAGTTGGAATACAGTAGGTTTAACACCAATATAAATAAAGAATGAGTTCATTACAGTACCTTGAAGTGGTGTTTTGTTTTCTTTCGCTAACAGAGCTCACGAGATTTTCTATTTTGAGTTTTGTGTTGTGAAGGTTTCAAGTTTTGGGTAAAGATTCGATGGATTATGGAATAAGGAGTGGCAAGAGCCTAAGCTTGGGGATGCCCAAGGCACCCCAAGGAAATATTCAAGGAAAACCAAGAGCCTAAGATTGGGGATGCCCCGGAAGGCATCCCCTCTTTCGTCTTCGTTCATCGGTAACTTTACTTTAAGCTATATTTTTATTTACCACATGATATGTGTTTTACTTGGAGTGTCATTTTATTTTATTTTGTTTTGCTTGCTGTTTGAATAAAATACCAAGATCTGAAATTATTAAATGTTAGAGAGTCTTCACATAGTTACATAATTATTCAAGTACTCATTGATCTTCACTTATATCTTTCGGAGTAGTTTGTCGTTGCTCTAGTGCTTCACTTATATCTTTTAGTCCTAATATGATGGGCATCCAAGAGGGATATAATAAAAAATTCCATATAAAGTGCATCGAATACTATGAGAAGTTTGATACTTGATAATTGTTTTGAGATATGGAGATGGTGATATTAGAGTCATGCTAGTTGAGTGGTTGTGAATTTGAGAAATACTTGTGTTAAAGTTTGTGATTCCTGTAGCATGCACGTATGGTGAACCGTTATGTGATATAGTCGGAGCATGATTTATTTATTGATTGTCTTCCTTATGAGTGGCGGTCGGGGACAAGCGATGGTCTTTTCCTACCAATCTATCCCCGTAGGAGCATGCGCATAGTACTTTGTTTCGATAACTAATAGATTTTTGCAATAAGTATGTGAGTTCTTTATGACTAATGTTGAGTCCATGGATCATACGCACTCTCACCCTTCCACCATTGCTAGCCTCTCTAGTACCACACAACTTTCGCCGATACCATAAACCCACCATATACCTTCCTCAAAACAGCCGCCATACCTACCTATTATGGCATTTCCATAGCCATTCCGAGATATATTGCCATGCAACTTTCCACCGTTCCGCTTATTATGACACACTCCATCATTGTCATATTGCTATGCATGATCATGTAGTTGACATTGTATTTGTGGCAAAGCCACCATTCATAATTCTTTCATACATGTCACTCATGAGTCATTGCACATCCTGGTACACCGCCGGAGGCATTCATATAGAGTCATATCTTGTTCTAAGTATCGAGTTGTAATTTCTTGAGTTGTAAGTAAATAAAAGTGTGATGATCATCATTATTAGAGCATTGTCCCATTGAGGAAAGGATGATGGAGACTATGATTCCCCCATAAGTCGGGATGAGACTCCGGACGAAAAAAAAGAGGCCATAAAAAAGAGAAAAGGCCCAAATAAAAAAATGAGAGAAAAAGAAAGAAGGGACAATGCTACTATCCTTTTACCACACTTGTGCTTCAAAGTAGCACCATGATCTTCATGATAGAGAGTCTCTTGTTTTTTCACTTTCATATACTAGTGGGAATCTTTCATTATAGAACTTGGCTTGTATATTCCAATGATGGGCTTCCTAAAAATGCCCTAGGTCTTCGTGAGCAAGCGGGTTGGATGCACACCCACTAGTTTCTTTTGTTGAGCTTTCATACACTTATAGCTCTAGTGCATCCGTTGCATGGCAATCCCTACTCACTCACATTGATATCTATTAATGGGCATTTCCATAGCCCGTTGATACGCCTAGTTGGTGTGAAACTATCTTCTCCTTTTTGTCTTCTCCACAACCACCATTCTGTTCCACCTATAGTGCTATGTCCATGGCTCACGCTCATATATTGCGTGAAGATTGAAAAAGTTTGAGAACGCCAAAAGTATGAAACAATTGCTTGGCTTGTCATCGGAGTTGTGCATGATTTAAATACTTTGTGTGGTGAAGATGGAGCATAGCCAGACTATATGATTTTGTAGGGATAGCTTTCTTTGGCCATGTTATTTTGAGAAGACATGATTACTTGGTTAGTATGCTTGAAGTATTATTATTTTTATGTCAATATTAAACTTTTGTCTTGAATCTTATGGATCTGAACATTCATGCCAAAATGAAGAGAATTACTTAGAGACATATCTTAGGTAACATTCCACATCAAAAATTCTGTTTTTATCATTTACCTACTCGAGGACGAGCAGGAATTAAGCTTGGGGATGCTGATACGTCTCCAACGTATCTATAATTTTTGATTGTTCCATGATTTATATTATCAACCTTGGATGTTTTATATGCATTTATATGCTATTTTATATGATGTTTGGGACTAACCTATTAACCTAGAGCCAAGTGCCAGTTTGGAATATCAAACGGAGTCCAAACGGAATGAAACCTTCAGAAAAGTTATTCTTGGAAACAAAGCAATACACGAGACTTGGAGTGCACATCACGGGATCAACGAGGAAGCCACGAGGCAGGGGGGCGCGCCCTCCACCCTCATGGGCCCCTCGTGGCTCCCCTGATGTATTTCTTCCGCCTATATATATCCATATACCCTAAACGATCAGGGAGCACAATAGATTGGGAGTTCCGCCGCCAGAAGCCTCCGTAGCCACCGAAAACCAATCTAGACCCGTTCCGGCACCCTGCCGGAGGGGGCAATCCCTCTCTGGTGGCCATCTTCATCATCCCGGTGCTCTCCATGACGAGGAGGGAGTAGTTCTCCCTCGGGGCTGAGGGTATGTACCAGTAGCTATGTGTTTGATCTCTCTCTCTCTCTCTCGTGTTCTTGAGGTGATACAATCTTGATGTATCACGAGCTTTGATATTATATTTGGATCCTATGATGTTTCCCCTCCCCCTGTGTCACGCCCTCGATGCGGATATATCTCCCACGTGTCGAAGCACAACTTAGAGGCATAACCGCATTGAAAGCAATGTCGCAAGTGAGGTAATCTTCGCAAACAACCCATGTAATACAATAAGGGAAAAGATACATAGTTGGCTTACAATCACCACTTCACACAGTTACATGAATAAAGCATTACATCATCCAGACACAAACAAGGTCCGACTACGGAACCAAAATGAAAAACAACCCCCAAACGCGACAAAGTCCCCGATCGACCCCAACTGGGCTCCACTACTGATCAACTAGAACGAAACAACGCAAAGGAAAAGATCTTCATCAAGCTCCTCCTTGAGCTTGGTTGCGTCATCTGCACGGTATCATCGGCACCTGCAAACTGGTTTTGGAAGTATCTGTGAGTCACGGGGACTCAGCAATCTCACACCCTCGCGATCAAGACTATTTAAGCTTATAGGAAGGGTAAAAGGTATGAGGTGGAGCTGCAGCAAGCGACTAGCATATATGGTGGCTAACATACGCAAATGAGAGCGAGAAGAGAAGGCAAAAGCACGATCGAGAAACTATGATCAAGAAGTGATCCTAGAACAACCTATGTCAAGCATAACTCCAACACCGTGTTCACTTCCCGGACTCCACCGAGAAGAGACCATCATGGTTACACACGCGGTTGGTGCATTTTAATTAAGATAAACTTCAGGTTTTCTACAACCGGACATTAACAAATTCCCATATGCCCATAACCGCGGGCACGGCTTTCGAAAGTTCAAATCCCTGCAGGGGAGTCCCAACTTAGCCCATCACAAGCTCTCATGGTCAACGAAGGATATTCCTTCTCCCAAGACAATCTGATCAGACTCGGAATCCCGGTTACAAGACATCCTCGACAATGGTAAAACAAGTCCAGCAACACCGCCCGAATGTGCTGACAAATCCCGATAGGAGCTGCACATATCTCGTTCTTAGGGCACACTCAGATGAGCGCTCCATACAACTAAAACCAAACCTTGAGTTTCCCCGAGGGGGCACTGCACAAGGCTCTAGTTTGGACCAACACTCATAGGAGCACTGGCCCGGGGGGTTAAAATAATGATGACCCTTGGGAGCACGACTCCCAAGGGAAAAGAGGCTAGGTGGCGAATGGTAAAACCAATGTTGGGCATTGCTGGAGGAGTTTTATTCAAGGCGAACTGTCAAGGGGTTCCCATTATAACCCAACCATGTAAGGAACACAAAATCCGTGAACATAACACCGATATGACGGAAACTAGGGCAGCAAGAGTGGAACAAAACACCAGGCATAAGGCCGAGCCTTCCACCCTTTACCAAGTATATAGATGCATTAATTAAATAAGAGATATTGTGATATCCCAACAAAATATCCATGTTTCAACAAGGAACACACTCCAATCTTCACCTGCAACTAACAACGCTATAAGAGGGGCTGAGCAAAGCGGTAACATAGCCAAACAATGGTTTGCTAGGACAAGGTGGGTTAGAGGCTTGGCTTAACAAAATGGGAGGCATGATAAGCAAGTGGTAGGTATCGCAGCATGGGCATAGCAAAAGAGCGAGCAACTAGCAAGCAAAGATAGAAGTGATTTCGAGGGTATGGTCATCTTGCCTGAAATCCCGCAATGAAGAAGAACGAGTCCATGAAGAAGACAAACGGACATAGTTGAACGGGTCCTCACAAACGCGACGTTATCAGAACCAACCCGAAGAAGCAACACCGGAAAGAAGCACACAACATAGTAAACAACCAACACATGAACATGGCGTGATATGCGGGATGCGGTATGCAGTGCATATGCATGATTTGGAAAAGAATGATTGAACCTGGCCTCAACTTGGAAATCCAAGAGTGCCACTAGAAAGAGGAGTTGATTTCGGTCGAAATCGATATAAAGATCACCGGAATCGTATGCACGGTTTGGAAATGACAAGCAAAACAAATATGGCACCGGTCTGCGATAAATAGCAAGTAGCCTTCTAAATGCATCAAGATAAATAAGCTACTGCACACAAATATGACAACAAAATACATGGCAGGGATCCACTCATAATGCTTGACAAAAGATGAACACTAAGCTACGGCTAATTCACTCATTAACAGGTTCAAACAAGCATGGCAAAAGTGCAAAAGATAACAGGTTTCAGACTTAGTGAAATTAACATGTCAGGAATTTATCATCAGGAAGCAATGTTTAGAGCACGATAACTACATGCTACAAAAACATCTCATGGCAAATCAAGGCATGGCATGAAGCTACTCTAAGCATATAACAAAAGTCCCTTAGTGACCATGAGCCAAAAGGGATCAGAAAATACAATTGCAAGCATGTGAACATAGCAAAAACATAAACAGATTCAGAGTTAGTGAAAAACTGGAGCATGTCAAAACAGTTAACAAGTAGGCATGTTTACGAGCTCGATGCACTCACTACGAGGCATTGCATGACAAACTAAGCATACACCCAGCAAATATCCATGGCATATAAGTTAGACATGGCAAGAACAACAACATAGCATGCACGGATCAACAACAACAAGCTCGGCAAAATTGCTAAACATGTTAACAATCTGCCAGGAACATTTTATAGCAAAAGTAGAGCTCGATTGACTCAAGCTAGGGTGCTCCATAATTTCAAACAAAGACATGGATGGATAGAGCACCACAATATCTACAAAACATCCTTACTGATCATGCTCAAAATAGGCACGGATCACTAGGAAACAACATGAACATATGGCATAAAAATAATAACAGGACAAAGACAGTGAAATTCTAAGTCCCTGAAATCAGCATCATTGAATAAGCTACTTTGCATGCTTTTTCTAGTCACCACAAAGATCACAAAAATACATGGCATACACCTCTGTAAAGATGGCATGGCATTCTACAAAACACATGTAGAGCTCAGGATCATAGCATGCACACATTAATCATGGAAAAAATGACAAAAGGCCATTTGCTGAAACAGATCTGACATAATCATCACATAGCTCTCTTCCAACAGCATTTCGGGCATCAAGATGAGCTCAAATGAAAATCATGCAATAAGATGAAATGATGTACTCGTCGAGACGAACATTTTGATATGCTACACGCACGAATCGGAGCCACTGATGCAAAATTATGGCATGTCAAAATTTGCATAAAATTACTGGGACTTGGTGAGATTTTACCCCGCGAAAAAGTCAACGCGGTGCGGGGATCGAGGATGGAGGCGGATCTGGCCAGAACTTTGCCGTAGTTCGCCGGAGACGGTCGGGGAGGTCGGATCCGGGGCTTCCTCCACCGGATCTCGCCGGATCCGGGCTAGAGCTCGCCTGTGGGGTGACGGGCGGCGATGAACGGAGGAGGCGGCGGCCGACGAGTGCCTGGCGGCGGCGACGGGGCTGCGCCGGTGATGGCGGCGCGGCGGAAGAGCAGGCGGCGCACGGGGATCGAGCGCTCGGCGGCGCGGTGCGAGGCGGAGCCTCGGGCGGCGGCGCGGCTTCGGGCCTGCCCGGGCCTCGGATGGGCTCCGCGGGCCGCGGCGGCGGTGGGAGGAGAGAGAGGGCGGCGGTGGTGAGGTGGCAGCGCGTGGTTGGCTGCGGAGGGTGGCGCGGACATGTCCGGTGTGGAAGAATGTGTCCGGTGGCGCGAGGTAGGAGGAGCTAGGGTTTCATCCGCGAGATTTTCGGGGAAGATAACAAATATATAGGTAGAGGGAGCTAGGAGTGTCTAAATGAGGTGCGGTTTTCAGCCACGCGATCGTGATCGAACGACCAAGATTATGGAGGGGGTTTAGGTGGGTTTTGGGACAATTTGAAAGGGTGTTGGGCTGCAACACACACGAAGCCTTTTTGGTCCCTCGGTTGACCGTTGGAGTACCAAACGAAGTCCAAATGGTACGAAACTTGACAGGCGGTCTACCGGTAGTAAACCAAGGCCGCATGACAAGTCTCGGCCCAATCTAGAAATGTTTAACACCCACACACGAAAAGAGGTAGAAAGGGACACCGGGTCACATAGGAGCGCCGGATTGCAAAACGGACAACGGGGAAAATGCTCGGATGCATGAGACGAACATGTATGCAAATATGATGCACATGATGACATGATATGCAATGCATGACACACAAGCAATGACAAGGCAACAACAACAAATAACCGTAAGACACCTGACACATCGGTCTCGGGGCGTTACACCCTCTCTCTCTCTTGTAATGGATTGAGTTTTCCCTTTGAAGTTATCTTATCAGATTGAGTCTTTAAGGATTTGAGAACACTTGATGTATGTCTTGCGTGGGATACCCGTGGTGACAATGGGGTATTCTATTGATCCACTTGATGTATGTTTTGGTGATCAACTTGCGGGTTCCGCCCATGAACCTATGCATAGGGGTTGGCACACGTTTTCGTCTTGACTCTCCGGTAGAAACTTTGGGGCACTCTTTGAGGTTCTATGTGTTGGTTGAATAGATGAATCTGAGATTGTGTGATGCATATCGTATAATCATACCCACGGATACTTGAGGTGACATTGGAGTATCTAGGTGACATTAGGGTTTTGGTTGATTTGTGTCTTATGGTGTTATTCTAGTACGAACTCTAGGGCTGTTTGTGACACATAGGAATAGCCCAACGGATTGATTCGAAAGAATAACTTTGAGGTGGTTTCGTGCCCTACCATAATCTCTTTGTTTGTTCTCCGCTATTAGTGACTTTGGAGTGACTCTTTGTTGCATGTTGAGGGATAGTTATATGATCCAATTATGTTATTATTGTTTATAGGACTTGCACTAGTGAAAGTATGAACCCTAGGCCTTGTTTCAACACATTGCAATACCGTTTGTGCTCACTTTTATCAATAGTCACCTTGCTGTTTTTATATTTTCAGATTACAAAATCCTTTATCTACCATCCATATTGCACTTGTATCACCATCTCTTCGCCGAACTAGTGCACCTATATAATTTACCATTGTATTGGGTGTGTTGGGGACACACGAGACTCTTTGTTATTTGGTTGTAGGGTTGCTTGAGAGAGATCATCTTCATCCTACGCCTCCTACGGATTGATAAACCTTAGGTCATCCACTTGAGGGAAATTTGCTACTATCCTACAAACCTATACACTTGGAGGCCCAACAACGTCTACAAGAAGAAGGTTTTGTAGTAGACATCAAATATCACGCCTAATCTTGACTTGGAGGGCACACCACGACTCCGAAGATCTCCTGTCAGGTCACGTGTCCACACCCTAGTTCGGCTCCATAGTAGCCCATCAGTCCAGCCCGTAAGCAATGGGCCGGCGGCCCGAGGACCCCTTAATCTAGGACTCCCTCAGTGTTCCTGATACAGTTCGTCCTCAAGTTAAAGGTTTGCTTCAACTACCCAATGAAACTCTGAGTGATAAGTACTTGGCCTGTTGGCGTAGGTCCTGACCTCGACGGCGTCGTCGAGTACTTTCCGGCAGTACGCACTATGAGCTACTTGATTACTTTCGGAGGTGTCGGGCCAGTCAACGCAATACGTACGTACGAACTAGCAGCACAAGCTAGCTAGCTTTGTCTTGGCGATTGCTTGATCCATCGAGACGTACGCGAACTAGCAGTACATGAGACATGAGATTGATTGCCAAAAGGCTCATGACATGCCTTGGTTTTTATTGCTTTGTTTGATCCGGTGTTTACAACGCAGGGGTACATCAGTATATAAAGAAGCTAAGCTAGCCTACTCTAAATACGACTCACTGACTGCTCCTAGTCCGTACCGGACAGGACACTAGATCGTGGTTTATTCCAACAATCACCCCCTAAACATGATGCCCCCACTTCACAGCTTGGACGTCGATCCTTCCTTGCATCTCCGTGAACTTCTGACGCCCCAAATACTTGGTCGGGATGTCTGCAAGCTGGTCATTGGTGCAAACGTAGTTTACTTCAATCTTGCCTTCTTCCACGCACTCCCGTATGTAGTGATACATCGTATCAATGTGCCTGCTCCTATCATGATGCACTGGATTCTTACATAGGGCAATCACAGACTTGTTGTCAACATAGAGCACCACTCCTTCCGGTTCTTTGTCTATGAGGTCACCGAGTAGCAATGATGGGATAGACAAGGTTGCTTCTTCGTGGACCCTTCGTGGGTGGAGCCCTCCGTGGACTCGCGCAACCGTTACCCTTCGTGGGTTGAAGTCTCCATCAACATGGATGTACGATAGCACCACCTATCGGAACCACGACAAAAACATCCGTGTCTCCAATTGTGTTTGAATTCTCCAAACCCTTCCCCTTACATTCTTGCAAGTTTCATGCTTTAATTTCCGCTGCTCATATACTCTTTGCATGCCTGTTTGATATGTATTGTGTTTGTTAAACTTGTGCCAAAACTCCACTTCAACTTAAAGAAGTTAAAAACTGCAACTTTTAGCACTTAGTGTCTAATAACCCCCCTCTAGACACCTCTTCTCGATCCTTTCAATTGGTATTAGAGCTTTGGTTTCCATTGCCTTGGTTTAAACACCATTGGAGGAAGATGGATGAGTCTACTTTGGGGAGTCTTAGACGTAGAGTGCCTATTCTTGATGGAGAATATTTTCATGAGTGGAAAAATGAAATGCTTGAGATTTTCAATGAATATCACTTGAAAAAGTATATTGCTAGCCCTTGTGCACCTCATGTTGACCCCATGCATCCTACCCTTGATGAGTCAATTGACATGATTCGCAATCTTAGAACTGTTAATCTTATCACTAGAGGCTTGCCTAGAAACTTGATTGGATGTTTGCCGACTCTTAAGTGTGCCTACACCATATGGAAATTTCTTGAGGAACTCTTTCCAAATTATTCCTTGAAGATCTAGATGAAATTCTCTATAAGTCTATTGCCTTGATTAAGATGAGTTCCGATGGTCCCGAATTTGGTGACTGCTTATTTGAGCTTACTAATCTTACGAGTGCCAAAGGAGACGTTGGAATCATTAGCAATATCATTTCCAGAGCTATTAGAATTCATAAAGATAACTATAGAAATGATCATTTATCTAATGAATTACCCTCTCTAGGAATTGATCAACCACAAGATGATATTGAACATGGATACTCTGATGAGGATGATGATGATGATAGTGACTATGATCTCGGTGATGCGATGAGACACTTTGGCCTTATGGCAAATCTTCGCGGCTACATGGCTGGAGGAAAGGAATGGGTCCTTTATAGTGGATGTACTGATCATATGACCAGAGATAAAGACATGTTTCGTGAGCTTGCTGAAAACGACGGCCCTCAAAAGTATGTCACTTTTGGTGATAATTCAAAGGGTAAGGTGGTTGGCCTTGGTAAGGTGGCCATCTCACATGATAGCTCCATACAAAATGTCATGCTCGTTGAATCTCTTGGCTACAACTTACTTTCAGTATCTAGACTTGCTGATTTCATAGAGATAATGTCCTATTTACTGAAGTAGACTGCCAAGTGTTTCATAGAGATAATCATAAAATGGTCTTTACCGTTATACGTAGAGGAGATCTTTACATTGTTGATTTCACTAAAAAGGCTCAACCTAAAACTTGCTTAATTGCTAAATCTTCTAAAGGCTGGTTGTGGCATAGAAGGCTAGGCCATGTGGGCATGCAAAACCTTGACAAACTCATTAAAGGAAATCATATCCTTGGCGTTAACGATGTCATATTTGACAAGGATAGACTTTGTAATGCTTTTCAAGCAGGGAAACAAGTTGGAGGAAGTCATCGCGCTAAGAACATCATGACCACAAGAAGACCACTCGAGCTACTTCACATGGATCTTTTTGGTCCAAATGCCTACAAGAATCTCGTTGGTAACTCATTTGGTCTAGTCATAGTTGATGATTTTTCAAGATTTACATGGGTGTTCTTTCTTGATGACAAATCGCAGGTCCAAAAGATCTTCAAAAACTTTGCTAGGAAGGCCCAAAATCAATTTGACGTGAAGATCAAGAAGGTTCGGAGCGACAACGGAACGGAGTTCAAGAACGCAAATGTGGACACCTTTCTTGATGAAGAAGGGATCGCACATGAGTTCTCGGCTATGTACACACCTCAACAAAATGGAGTTGTTGAGAGGAAGAACCGGACTCTTATCGAGATGGCAAGAACGATGCTTGATGAGTATAAGACGCCAAAACACTTTTGGGCGGAAGCGTTAGAGACAGCTTGTCATGCAACAAATCGCTTGTATCTTCACAAGCTACTCGGCAAGACGGCATACGAGCTCCTCATCGGTAACAAACCCCAAGTTGGATACTTTCAAGTATTCGGCTCAAAGTTCTACATTCTTGATAAGCATCATCATTCTAAATTTGCTCCTAAGTCTCATGAAGGTTTCCTACTTGGTTATGGCTCAAACTCTCACACATACCGTGTCTACAACAATTTCACCCGAAAGGTTGAAGAAACGGTAGATGTGAAGTTTGATGAATCTAACGGCTCACGAGTAGAGCAATTGCCAATTGATGTAGGAGACAAAGAACCCTCGGAAGCAATCCAAGACTTGTCTATTGGCAAGATTCGTCCAATGGAGATAAAGGAGAGTACCTCGTCCGTCCAAGTGGAAGCTTCTACCTCACGACAAGGTGAACCAAGAGTTGATACGGAAGCATCCACGAGTGGAACACACCAAGATGAAGAAAACGAGGAAGTGCACCAAGACGAACGTCAACAACCTCCTTCTCCACCACGACAACAGAACGACAACGCTAACAATGAAGAATGCCAAGAAGAAGAACAAGATGAAGAAGATGTTCAACAAAGACCCAAGCAAAAGCTTTCACGAGTTCGAGCAAGAATTGCTAAAGATCATCCCGTGGAGCAAATCTACAATGATATCCAAACCGGGAGAATCACTCGCTCAAAAACTCGTTTAGCTAACTTTTGTGAACACTATTCATTCATCTCTCACATTGAACCTATGAAGGTTGAAGAAGCATTGGAAGATCCGGATTGGATAAAGGCTATGCATGAAGAGCTACACAACTTTGAGAGAAATCAAGTGTGGACGTTGGTCGAGAAGCCTGACAACAACCACAACATCATCGGTACCAAATGGGTATTTCGCAACAAGCAAGATGAAGATGGACAAGTGGTTCGCAACAAAGCACGTCTCGTCGCCCAAGGCTACACACAAGTCGAAGGTATGGACTATGCTAAGACATATGCTCCCGTTGCTAGACTTGAGTCCATTCGCATCTTACTTGCTTATGCTAATCACCATGATATCACTTTGTACCAAATGGACATTAAAAGTGCTTTTCTAAATGGTGAAATTGAGGAGGAAGTTTATGTTAAGCAACCTCCCGGCTTTGTCAATCCTAAGAAACCTAATCATGTCTACAAACTTCACAAAGCCCTTTATGGTCTTAAACAAGCTCCTAGAGCATGGTATAAATGCTTGACCAAGTTCCTTATTGAAAAAGGCTTTGAAATTGGAAAAATAGATTCTACTCTTTTTACTAAAAGGGTTAATGGAGAACTATTTGTATGCCAAATTTATGTTGATGATATTATATTTGGATCAACTAACCCTCATTTTAGTGAAAAGTTTGGGAAGCTAATGTCGGAGAAGTTTGAGATGTCTATGATGAGTGAACTCAAATTCTTTCTTGGTTTGCAAATCAAGCAAACTAAGGAAGGCACCTTTGTCTCTCAAACAAAGTACACCAAGGACTTATTCAAGAAGTTCAATATGCAAGAATGCAAAGGTATGACTACACCCATGCCTACTAGTGGACATCTTGATTTGACCAAAGATGGTGAACCGGTTGATCAAAAAGTTTACCGCTCTATGATTGGTTCATTATTATATCTATGTGCTTCACGTCCCGATATCATGTTAAGTGTGTGCATGTGTGCACGATATCAATCTGCTCCTAAGGAATGTCATCTTAAGGCCGTGAAGAGGATAGTGAGATACTTAATACATACACCAAATTTTGGCATTTGGTATCCAAAGATAGCTTCCTTTGATCTTGTTGGCTACTCCGACTCGGACTATGCTGGTGACAAGGTTGATAGGAGGTCCACTTCAGGTACTTGTCAATTCCTCGGTAGATCTCTTGTGTCTTGGCCTTCCAAGAAACAAAACTCGGTATCCTTATCCACCGCTGAAGCGGAATACATTGCCGCCGGTTCATGTTGTGCTCAATTACTCTGGATGACCCAGACTCTTAAAGATTATGGGATATATGTGAAACATGTTCCATTACTTTTTGACAATGAAAGTGTTATCAAGATTGCTCACAATCTCGTGCAACACTCTCGAACTAAGCATATTGAAGTTCGTCATCATTTCATTCGAGATCACGTTGCTAATGGTGACATAAACCTTAAGCATGTTCGCACCGATAAGCAATTAGCGGATATATTCACTAAACCACTTGATGAGAAAGTGTTTTGCAGGTTAAGAGGTGAATTGAACATCATTGATGCTTCAAACTTGGAGTAGGAACTCCATTGGATACATGCAATACTTGAGCTCACGACTAATCACTTGATATTTTGATGATTATCTTATGTCTTGAAAATTTGCATCTTGCATGTTATCTAACCCTTATAGGTACTTGGACGAATCTAATTCTATGAGATTGCAACTCACTCACATCTTGATCAATCTCTACATCACCAAGTCTCTACACAATGGTGGTTGATGACAAGGAAGCATGAAACCTTTCAAACATATCCTTTGACAAATTCTATGTTGAGTTTCATGATTGTTATGTTGGATACACAAGTGCTCTTCCTTGCAAAAACTAACCCATGTAGGTAGATGAACTCAAAATCCAAAGGGTGCTCCCAACTCTTGATAGGCTACATCAACCTTGAGCAACCCACACAAGTTCAACTACATGATCAGGATCAACACCGCCACCCAAGGTATGTTATTCCATCTTAGAGTAGTTTTACTCCAAGTCATGAGTCAAAGCAACTCGACAAGATGTGAATACATCAAGATACTTAAACGAAAAATGGTAACCCCATTTTGAGCTTAAACGATGAGTACGACCTATGATCAAGTGATCTCACTTGACTCCTAAGTCAATGTACTCTAACATAGGTGACTTTGTCACCGCCCAACTCTAGATGAAGTTCTCTTGTGTTCTTTTCTGTGTTCTTGCACTTGTCTCATGCATATTTGTTTCCCCTTTCAAACTTCATCTAGACCTTTTAGTTTCTTTTCTTTGTTCTTTGTTCTGCATTTTCTGCATCCAATTCATTGCAAATCTTTGTGAGATCTTATTTGTCTAGTGAGCTAAGGTGACAAGTGTTTTTCTCTATGATGAACTCGGTTCCACCGGTTTCATGATTCCGGTCTAGCCGAAGATTTTCGGGGCAACCGAAGCATCCAACTCGGCGACACCGATTTCACTACAGGAAAAACATTTCGCCACTTATTCCTTCTTTATTCTTGATCCAATTCCACTCAATGAATCTTGTCCTCTGCAAGCATCACATTTACCTTAATGCTTTGTACTATGATTCAAGGATCGAACCCATTCACAACAAATTCCAGAAGACCCTTGTTGGAAATTGATGTCAAAGGGGGAGAGAGAGATCACATCAAAGCTTAATCATATCTCTAGGGGGAGAGATCTCTAAGGGAGGGAGTACTCCAGGAAAGAGTAATCTTCAAGGATCCCAAATGCTTGATGTTCAAGAGGAGAGATGCCACATGTATTCTTGGGGGAAAGACATGTTCATATGTGCTTATTTGCATTAGCTCTGTTCATTTGTTTCTTTGAGCTCTGTTTTTCTGTTCCCTATCTTCTCCTAGCATCCCATGCTAGATTCAGGGGGAGCAAGACATCCAAGGGAAAGAAATTCATCAAATTCATTGCATATCTTTCTCTTTGGGGACATGTCAATATCTATCGTGGTGCTCTATACTCACTCTACATGTCATCCCAGTCTTGGTACTCTTGTGGTTTCTTTTGTTTGCTCTAGCTAGTAGGTGCATCTGTGTTATCTAACCTTGTTTATGCAGGTTCATCCCATCCTAGCCAACTCAAGACCACAAGGTAAGTATATGCACCATGGTCATGTGTATGAGAAATTCTTGCTGATGTACATACTGTTTGCAAGAAGGACTCATGGGCATGAAGGTACATTTCTCATATTTTCATCACTTGCTCTGATGCATATAGCCAAGATACATGTAACACATTGCTACTCTGTCATGGTTATGCTCTCACATGCTTCTATATACCATATTCACATGATTGCATACATGTAGGGGGAGCCTATGCTTGTTACATGTCTTTCCAAAGCTTTACTTTCTACTCTCTATATCTTTATATAAAGCTTTGATGTATGTTACCATCAATTACCAAAAAGGTGGAGATTGAAAGCACAAGTGCTCCCTAGGTGGTTTTGGTAATTAATGACAACATATCTCTTGTTGGACTAACACTTTTACCTAGTATGTTTCAGATAAGTTCAACAATGAAGTGGCATGGACTAGAGGATGTGGAACCCCTTCAAAATGCTAAGGACAAAGGATTGGCTCAAGCTCCAAGCTCAAGACTCCACATTTTCTATTTTAGTGATCCAAGATCACATTGAGTCTATAGGAAAGCCAATACTATTAAGAAGGGATGAGGTGTTGTTTAATGAGGTTCTTGCTTCATAGTGCTTAGTAATATGCTCCAAAACCCTCAACTACCTTCCCACATCCACATATGACCTAAACCAAAAGTCAAACTCGGCCCCACCGATTCTCTCTATCCGGTGCCACCGAGTTTCAAATGTCATAGCCACTACCACAAACCCTAGGCAAATCGTTCTCACCGAGATGGGGTTGTAATCTCTGTTTCCCTTCATAACGTTTTGGTCCTATCGAGATGAGCGATCGGTCCCACCGAGATTGCAATGTAAACTCTCTATTTCTCTTTTGTAACATTTTCGTCCCACCGAAATGAGCGATCGGTCCCACCGAGTTTACCTGACCAACTCTCTGGTTAGCTTATTACCAAAATCGGTCCCACCGAGTTTGTGTAATCGGTCACACCGAGATTATGTTATGCCCTAACCCTAACCATATCGGTCCTACCGAGTTGCATCTCAGTCCCATCGAAAATCCTAACGGTCACTAGGTTTGCTGAATCGGTCTGACCGAGTTTCTCCATTCGGTCTCACCGAGATTGGTAGTATGTAACGGTTAGATTTTGTGTGGAGGCTATATATACCCCTCCACCCACACTTCATTCATGGAGAGAGCCATCAGAACATACCTACACTTCCAATACACATTTTCTGAGAGAGAACCACCTACTCATGTGTTGAGGCCAAGATATTCCATTCCCACCATATGAATCTTGATCTCTAGCCTTCCCCAAGTTGCTTTCCACTCAAATCTTCTTTCCACCAAATCCATATCCTGTGAGAGAGAGTTGAGTGTTGGGGAGACTATCATTTGAAGCACAAGAGCAAGGAGTTCATCATCAACACACCATTTGTTACTTTCTTGGAGAGTGGTATCTCCTAGATTGGCTAGGTGTCACTTGGGAGCCTCCGGCAAAGATTGTGGAGTTGAACCAATGAGTTTGTAAGGGCAAGGAGATCGCCTACTTCGTGAAGATCTACCGCTAGTGAGGCAAGTCCTTCATGGGTGATGACCATGTGAGAGAGAGTTGAGTGTTGGGGAGACTATCATTTGAAGCACAAGAGCAAGGAGTTCATCATCAACACACCATTTGTTACTTTCTTGGAGAGTGGTATCTCCTAGATTGGCTAGGTGTCACTTGGGAGCCTCCGGCAAAGATTGTGGAGTTGAACCAATGAGTTTGTAAGGGCAAGGAGATCGCCTACTTCGTGAAGATCTACCGCTAGTGAGGCAAGTCCTTCATGGGTGATGACCATGATGGGATAGACAAGGTTGCTTCTTCGTGGACCCTTCGTGGGTGGAGCCCTCCATGGACTCGCGCAACCGTTACCCTTCGTGGGTTGAAGCCTCGATCAACGTGGATGTACGATAGCACCACCTATCAGAACCACGACAAAAACATCTATGTCTCCAATTGCGTTTGAATTCTCCAAACCCTTCCTCTTACATTCTTGCAAGTTGCTTGCTTTACTTTCCGCTGCTCATATACTCTTTGCATGCCTGCTTGATATGTATTGTGTTTGTTAAACTTGTGCCAAAACTCCACTTCAACTTAAAGAAGTTAAAAACTACAACTTTTAGCACTTAGTGTCTAATCACCCCCCCCCCTCTAGACACCTCTTCTCGATCCTTTCAGGCTTCTCTCAAAACCAAGAGAAACTAGTGTACGATCACGCTTGATGTTCCACGCCCAAGGAGCTTGACATAGCCTGTACAACGCCTTGTGTAGTTTCAACACCTTGTGCTCCTCTCCCTTTTTGATGTAACCCGATGGTTGCTTCACATATACTTCTTCTTTCAACTCCCCGTTCAAAAACGCGGATTTTACATCCATGTGATGTAGCCTCCAAGATTCTTGAGCGGCGAGAGCTATGAGTAGCCTCACCGATTCTATCCTTGCAACGGGGGCGAACAGTTCCTTGGAATCCACACCTGGCTCCTACACGTATCCTTTGGCTACGAGCCTTGCTTTATGCTTCACCAAGTTTTCTTCGTCATCTTTCTTGACTTTGTACACCCACTTGAGCCCTATGACTTTATAGCGGTTGGGAGGATCCACGAGTTCCCATGTTTTGTTGTCTCAGATTGATCCAAACTCCTCATCCATAGCATGACGCCAACATTCCTCCGTGTTTGCATCTTCAAATTTTGTTGGTTCCTTAACGCTAAGCAAACACGATCGTCCTCTTCTTTTAATTTTCACCAGATTTATTGTTCGTAGAGCTTCCTTCAGATATAAATCCACCACTAGTCGAAGACGGATGGACGTTGGCGGACGTTGCGTTTCTTCCATCACCGTTGGAGACGATGACGTGCTTGCCGGGGTTGCCAAACCTCCAATTTTTGGTGATTCTTGTTCTTTCAAATTGCTTGTAGCTCCATCAGATGAACCAGTCAAAACAGGCGTAACATGATCATGGACATGGCCTTCATGTACGTGCCCTTCATGTGCTGATGTTGCAGCACATGGGCTGCTTTGCTGCCTGCTAGAAACGCATGCAGCGAACAGGCTCTCAGCGCCTGGGCTGGCTGGTGCTGGGCCATGGGATCTATGAGCTGGTGTGCATGTTCTGGCCCTCCAAGCGGAACAACGGCAGCAGGGGGAGCGCTGCGCGTGCTGCTGCCAGGCGTGCCATACGTGCCCTCGGGCGCCTTGGCTGCTGGTTCCTCTCACGCGTGTGAAGCAGCGGGAGTTGTTAGCGCGCCTCCTTTTTCTATCACGTCGTTTGTCGTGGCCAACGTCTCCAATTGAGTACCCTTATCTGCACGCTCCTCATCATCATAAGCAACGTGAAAATTTCATCGGAGGACAGGTATACCGTCTCGGTGGAGTTCCAATTCCAGGACTTCGCTTCTTCAAAGACCACGTCGAGTGTCACAACCACCTTATTGGTCGAGGGGTTGCACGCACGGTATGCCTTACTGCCTTTTTCGTAGCCAACCAACACCATTGGAGTACTCCGATCCGCCAATTTGCTAGTATGCCCGCCCACCGTTTACACATGCGCCACGCATCCGAAAGTGCGAAGATGATCAACCATGGGCTTGTGTCTGTACCATGCTTTGTGCGGCGTCATCCCAACCACACTCTTGGTTGGAGCCTGATTTAGCAAATAAATGGACGTATTGACCGCCTCACCCCAAAACTTGCCCGACATGCCTTTACTCTGCAACATGCTTCGTGCCATTGCCACCACGGTTTGATTCCTTCGTTCCACAACATCGTTTTGTTGTGGTGAACATGGTGTCGTAAGATACCGCTTGATCCCTTGAGCTTCGCAAAATTCCATGAATGCATGAGACCTGAACTCACCCCCCCCCCCAATCAGTACGGAGGGCCTTCAGTGGCTCTAGATTCTACTTTAGCTGCCATATTTATTATCCTGAAGGCTTGCAAAGCTTGATCTTTCGTCTTCAACAACACAATCCACATGAATATGCTGAAGTCCTCGACGATGAGCAAGAAGTATCTGTTTCCGGCAGAGGTGGTCGGTGTTGGTCCGCACAAGTCTCCATGGACTAACTCAAGAACTTTACTCGCTTTAAAGTTTCCCTCTCTTGGGAACGGGACTCACCTTTGTTTCCAATTCAGACAACCGTCACACACTTGGTCGACATGGTTGATGGCTTGATGCACGGTAGACCACGCACCATCTCCTTTTGTCCAAGTTGCCGAAGAGCCTGGAAATTTAGATGACCATAGCGCGTGTGCCACTTCCATGCCGAGTCGTCCATGCTTGACAAGAGACATACTGGATCTACACAATCTAAGTTGAGGATGTAGAGCCTGTTTGGTGACCTCTGCACCTTCATAATCAACATCCTCTGACGATCATACCCCCATAGAAAGCCATCTTCGAGCACAATCTTGCGACCACGCTCCTCGAGCTGGCCAAGACTTATGATGCTACTCTTTATCTTGGGAATATAGTACACATCCATGAGTACTTTGTGACCGCCATTATTCAACTCAAACAGGACAGTACCTTGCCCTGCGATGTCAACGGTCCGTCCGTCGCCAAACCGAACCGTCCTTCCGACCAAAAGTCTGAGCTCAAAAAACTGGTCCTTGTCGCCGGTCATGTGGTTGCTAGCGCCCGGGTCGAGGTACCACACATGCCTCGACGTGTTCATTCTCTTCTTATCGTGCAGATAAACTGCCTCCTCTTTGAGCGTCACAACCTCTGTAGCCGGCGCCTTTGGAGCTGGACTATCCTCGTCCATTAGCTCGCATACTTCGACCATGAGCATCATGGCTCCATCATCGCCTCCTTTGGCCATGAGAGCTTTCTCCTTCGGTGGTTTCTTGCACTCCGACTTGAAGTGCCCCATGATGCCACAATTGTGACACTTGATCTTGTGCTTATCGAACTTATTTTTCTTCGGAGCGCCATCGCCGGCGTTCTTTTTTACTTCATTCTTTTGGCGCACGATCTTGGCGAGTGTTGCTGCTAGAGCCCTTGCCACCTCTCCTTGAGTCCAACGCCTGCCACTGAGCCCGCGTGAGCATCACAAGCTCGTCGTTCCTCCCGTCCCCAAGACTATACCGCATACGCTCATCATGAGCCTCGTACCGTCCGATGAGATCGTCGATGGAGAGAGTCGCGAGATCGACGCACTGCTCGATCGTCGTGACAATTTGCAGGTACCGGGGAGGGGCCGCACGCAAGAACTGCCGGACAACCGAGGTCTCCATGAGGTTTTCTGAAGGAAATATGCCCTAGAGGCAATAATAATGTTATTATTTTATTTCCTTATATCATGATAAATGTTTATTATTCATGCTAGAATTGTATTATCCGGAAACATAATACTTGTGTGAATACATAGACAAACCAAACGTCACTAGTATGCCTCTACTTGACTAGCTCATTAATCAAAGATGGTTATGTTTCCTAACCATAGACATGTGTTGTCATTTGATTAACGGGATCACATTATTAGGAGAATGATGTGATTGACATGACCCATTCCATTAGCTTAGCACCCGATCGTTTAGTATGTTGCTATTGCTTTCTTCATGACTTATACATGTTCCTATGACTATGAGATTATGCAACTCCCGTTTGCCGGAGAAACACTTTGTGTGCTACCAAACGTCACAACGTAACTGGGTGATTATAAAGGAGCTCTACAGGTGTCTCCAAAGGTACATGTTGGGTTGGCGTATTTCGAGATTAGGATTTGTCACTCCGATTGTCGGAGAGGTATCTCTGGGCCCTCTCGGTAATGCACATCACATAAGCCTTGCAAGCATTTCAACTAATGAGTTAGTTGCGAGATGATGTATTACGAAACGAGTAAAGAGACTTGCCGGTAACGAGATTGAACTAGGTATTGAGATACCGACGATCGAATCTCGGGCAAGTAAAATACCGATGACAAAGGGAACAACGTATGTTGTTATGCGGTCTGACCGATAAAGATCTTCGTAGAATATGTAGGAGCCAATATGAGCATCCAGGTTCCGCTATTGGTTATTGACCGGAGACGTGTCTCGGTCATGTCTACATTGTTCTCGAACCCGTAGGGTCCGCACGCTTAAGGTTTCGATGACAGTTATATTATGAGTTTATGAGTTTTGATGTACCGAAGTTAGTTCAGATTCCCGGATGTGATCAGGACATAACGAGGAGTCTCGAAATGGTCGAGACATAAAGATTGATATATTAGACGGCTATATTCAGACACCGGAAGTGTTCCGGGTGATTTCGGAGAAAACCGGAGAGCCGGAGGGTTACCGAAACCCTACCGGGAGAAGTAATGGGCCATATGGGCCTTAGTGGAGAGAGAGAGGGGCAGCCAGGGTGGGCCGCACGCCTCCTCCCCCTGGTCCGAATTGGACTATGAGAGGGGGGGCGGCGCCCCCCTTTCCTTCTCCCTCCCCACTTCTTCCCCCTCCTAGTAGGAGTCCTACTCCTACTAGGAGGAGGACTCCTCCTGGCGCGCCAATAGGGGCCGGCCGGCCTCCTCCCCTTGCTCCTTTATATACGGGGGCAGGGGGCACCCCTAGACATACAAGTTGATCCACGTGATCATATTCTTAGCCGTGTGCGGTGCCCCCTTCCACCATAATCCTCGATAATATTGTAGCGGTGCTTAGGCGAAGCCCTGCGACGGTAGTACATCAAGATCGTCACCACGCCGTCGTGCTGACGGAACTCTACCCCGACACTTTGCTGGATCAGAGTCCGGGGATCGTCATCGAGCTGAACGTGTGCTAAAACTCGGAGGTGTCGTAGTTTCGGTGCTTGATCGGTCGGGCTGTGAAGACGTACGACTACATCAACCGCGTTGTTATAACGCTTCCGCTATCGGTCTACGAGGGTACGTAGACAACACTCTCCCCTCTCGTTGCTATGCATAACCATGATCCTGCGTGTGTGTAGGAAAATTTTGAAATTACTACGTTCCCCAACAGTGGCATCCGAGCCTAGGTTTTATGTGTTGATGTTATATACACGAGTAGAACACAAGTGAGTTGTGGGCGATATAAGTCATACTGCTTACCAGCATGTCATACTTTGGTTCGGCGGTATTGTTGGACGAAGCGGCCCGGACCGACATTACGCGTACGCTTACGCGAGACCGGTTCTCCCGACGTGCTTTGCACAAAGGTGGCTAGCGGGTGACAGTTTCTCCAACTTTAGTTGAACCGAGTGTGGCTACGCCCGGTCCTTGCGAAGGTTAAAATAGCACCAACTTGACAAACTATCGTTGTGGTTTTGATGCGTAGGTAAGATTGGTTCTTGCTTAAGCCCATAGCAGCCACGTAAAACTTGCAACAACAAAGTAGAGGACATCTAACTTGTTTTTGCAGGGCATGTTGTGATGTGATATGGTCAAGACATGATGCTAAATTTTATTGTATGAGATGATCATGTTTTGTAACCAAGTTATCGGCAACTGGCAGGAGCCATATGGTTGTCGCTTTATTGTATGCAATGCAATTGCGCTGTAATGCTTTACTTTATCACTAAGCGGTAGCGATAGTCGTGGAAGCATAAGATTGGCGAGACGACAACGATGCTACGATGGTGATCAAGGTGTCGCGCCGGTGACGATGGTGATCACGACGGTGCTTCGAAGATGGAGATCACAAGCACAAGATGATGATGGCCATATCATATCACTTATATTGATTGCATGTGATGTTTATCTTTTATGCATCTTATCTTGCTTTGATTGACGGTAGCATTTTAAGATGATCTCTCACTAATTATCAAGAAGTGTTCTCCCTAAGTATGCACCGTTGCAAAAGTTCTTCATGCTGAGACACCACGTGATGATCGGGTGTGATAGGCTCTACGTTCAAATACAACGGGTGCAAAATAGTTGCACACGCAGAATAATCAGGTTATACTTGAGGAGCCAAGCATATACAGATATGGCCTCGGAACACGGAGACCGAAAGGTCGAGCGTGAATCATATAGTAGATATGATCAACATAGCGGTGTTCACCAATGAAACTACTCCATCTCACGTGATGATCGGACATGGTTTAATTGATTTGGATCACGTAATCACTTAGAGGATTAGAGGGATGTCTATCTAAGTGGGAGTTCTTTAGTAATATGATTAATTGAACTTTAATTTATCATGAACTTAGTCCTGGTAGTATTAGCATATCTATGTTGTAGATCAATAGCTCGCGTTGTTGCTTTCATATGTTTATTTTGATATGTTCCTAGAGAAAATTGTGTTGAAAGATGTTAGTGGCAATGATGCGGATTGGATCCGTGATCTAAGATTTATCCTCATTGCTGCACAGAAGAATTATGTCCTTGATGCACCGCTAGGTGACAGACCTATTGCAGGAGCAGATGTAGACGTTATGAACGTTTGCCTAGCTCAATATGATGACTACTTGATAGTTTAGTGCACCATGATTAACGGCTTAGAATCGGGACTTCAAAGACGTTTTGAACGTCATGGTGAAGGAAATATGCCCTAGAGGCAATAATAAAGTTATTATTTATTTCCTTATAATCATGATAAATGTTTATTATTCATGCTAGAATTGTATTAACCGGAAACATAATACATGTGTGAATACATAGACAAACAAAGTGTCACTAGTATGCCTCTACTTGACTAGCTCGTTAATCAAAGATGGTTATGTTTCCTAACCATGAACAATGAGTTGTTATTTGATTAACGAGGTCACATCATTAGTTGAATGATCTGATTGACATGACCCATTCCGTTAGCTTAGCACCCGATCGTTTAGTATGTTGCTATTGCTTTTCTTCATGACTTATACATGTTCCTATGACTATGAGATTATGCAACTCCCGTTTACCGGAGGAACACTTTGGGTGCTACCAAACGTCACAACGTAACTGGGTGATTATAAAGGAGCATTACAGGTGTCTCCAAAGGTAGATGTTGGGTTGGCGTATTTCGAGATTAGGATTTGTCACTCCGATTGTCGGAGAGGTATCTCTGGGCCCTCTCGGTAATACACATCACATAAGCCTTGCAAGCATTACAACTAATATGTTAGTTGTGAGATGATGTATTACGGAACGAGTAAAGAGACTTGCCGGTAACGAGATTGAACTAGGTATTGGATACCGACGATCGAATCTCGGGCAAGTAACATACCAATGACAAAGGGAACAACGTATGTTGTTATGCGGTCTGACCGATAAAGATCTTCGTAGAATATGTAGGAGCCAATATGGGCATCCAGGTCCCGCTATTGGTTATTGACCGGAGACGTGTCTCGGTCATGTCTACATTGTTCTCGAACCCGTAGGGTCCGCACGCTTAAGGTTACGATGACAGTTACATTATGAGTTTATGCATTTTGATGTACCGAAGGTTGTTCGGAGTCCCGGATGTGATCACGGACATGACGAGGAGTCTCGAAATGGTCGAGACGTAAAGATTGATATATTGGAAGCCTATGTTTGGACATCGGAAGTGTTCCGGGTGAAATCGGGATTTTACCGGGTTACCGGGAGGTTACCGGAACCCCCCCGGGAGCCATATGGGCCTTCATGGGCCTTAGTGGAAAGGAGAAAGGGGCAGCCTAAGGTGGCTGCGCCACTTCCCCCTCCCCTAGTCCTATTAGGACTAGGAGAAGGTGGCCGGCCCCCCTCTCCCTCTTTCCCCCTTTGGGGAATCCTAGTTGGAATAGGATTGGAGGGGAGTCCTACTCCCGGAAGGAGTAGGACTCCTCCTGCGCCTCTCTCCCTGGCCGGCGCCCCTCTCCCCCCTTGGCTCCTTTATATACTGAGGTAGAGGCACCCTAGAACACACAAGTTGATCCACGTGATCTATTCCTTAGCCGTGTGCGGTGCCCCCTGCCACCATATACCTCGATAATACTGTAGCGGAGTTTAGGCGAAGCCCTGCTGCTGTAGTTCATCAAGATCGTCACCACGCCGTCGTGCTGACGGAACTCTTCCTCGACACTTTGCTGGATCGGAGTCCGGGGATCGTCATCGAGCTGAACGTGTGCTCGAACTCGGAGGTGCCGTAGTTTCGGTACTTGATCGGTTGGATCGTGAAGACGTACGACTACTTCCTCTACGTCGTGTCATCGCTTCCGCAGTCAATCTGCGTTGGGTACGTAGACAACACTCTCCCCCTCGTTGCTATGCATCACATGATCTTGCGTGTGCGTAGGAAATTTTTTGAAATTACTACGAAACCCAACAGTGGCATCCGAGCCTAAGTTATTTATGTTGATGTTATATGCACGAGTAGAACACAAGTGAGTTGTGGACGATACAAGTCATACTGCCTACCAGCATGTCATACTTTGGTTCGGCGGTATTGTTGGACGAGACGACCCGGACCAACCTTACGCGTACGCTTACGCGAGACCGGTTCCCTCGACGTGCTTTGCACAGAGATGGCTTGCGGGCGACTGTCTCTCCAACTTTAGTTGAACCAAGTATGGCTACGCCCGGTCCTTGCGAAGGTTAAAACGGAGTCTATTTGACAAACTATCGTTGTGGTTTTGATGCGTAGGTGAGATTGGTTCTTGCTTAAGCCCGTAGCAGCCACGTAAAACTTGCAACAACAAAGTAGAGGACGTCTAACTTGTTTTTGCAGGGCATGTTGTGATGTGATATGGTCAAGGCATGATGCTGAATTTTATTGTATGAGATGATCATGTTTTGTAACCGAGTTATCGGCAACTGGCAGGAGCCTTATGGTTGTCGTTTTATTGTATGCAATGAAATCGCGATGTAATGCTTTACTTTATTACTAAACGGTAGTAATAGTCGTGGAAGCACAAGCTTGGCGAGACGACAACGATGCTACGATGGAGATCAAGGTGTCGCGCCGGTGACGATGGTGATCATGACGGTGCTTCGGAGATGGAGATCACAAGCACAAGATGATGATGGCCATATCATATCACTTATATTGATTGCATGTGATGTTTATCTTTTTATGCATCTTATCTTGCTTTGATTGACGGTAGCATTATAAGATGATCTCTCACTAAATTATCAAGAAGTGTTCTCCCTGAGTATGCACCGTTGCCAAAGTTCGTCGTGCCCAGGCACCACGTGATGATCGGGTGTGATAAGCCAGTTTTGCACACGCAGAATACTCAGGTTAAACTTGACGAGCCTAGCATATGCAGATATGGCCTCGGAACACGGAGACCAAAAGGTCGAGCGTGAATCATATAGTACATATGATCAACATAATGATGTTCACCATTGAAAACTACTCCATCTCACATGATGATCGGTTATGGTTTAGTTGATTTGGATCACGTAATCACTTAGAAGATTAGAGGGATGTCTATCTAAGTGGGAGTTCTTAAGTAATATGATTAATTGAACTTAAATTTATCATGAACTTAGTACCTGATAGTATCTTGCTTGTTTATGTTGATTGTAGATAGATGGCTCGTGCTGTTGTTCCGTTGAATTTTAATGCGTTCCTTGAGAAAGCAAAGTTGAAAGATGATGGTAGCAATTACACGGACTGGGTCCGTAACTTGAGGATTATCCTCATTGCTGCACAGAAGAATTACGTCCTGGAAGCACCGCTGGGTGCCAGGCCTGCTGCTGGAGCAACACCAGATGTTATGAACGTCTGGCAGAGCAAAGCTGATGACTACTCGATAGTTCAGTGTGCCATGCTTTACGGCTTAGAATCGGGACTTCAACGACGTTTTGAACGTCATGGAGCATATGAGATGTTCCAGGAGTTGAAGTTAATATTTCAAGCAAATGCCCGGATTGAGAGATATGAAGTCTCCAATAAGTTCTATAGCTGCAAGATGGAGGAGAACAGTTCTGTCAGTGAGCATATACTCAAAATGTCTGGGTATAATAATCACTTGATTCAATTGGGAGTTAATCTTCCGGATGATTGCGTCATTGACAGAATTCTCCAATCACTGCCACCAAGCTACAAGAGCTTCGTGATGAACTATAATATGCAAGGGATGAACAAGACTATTCCCGAGCTCTTCGCAATGCTGAAAGCTGCGGAGGTAGAAATCAAAAAGGAGCATCAAGTGTTGATGGTTAACAAAACCACTAGTTTCAAGAAAAAGGGCAAAGGGAAGAAGAAGGGGAACTTCAAGAAGAACAGCAAGCAAGTTGCTGCTCAGGAGAAGAAACCCAAGTCTGGACCTAAGCCTGAAACTGAGTGCTTCTACTGCAAGCAGACTGGTCACTGGAAGCGGAACTGCCACAAGTATTTGGCGGATAAGAAGGATGGCAAGGTGAAAAAAGGTATATGTGATATACGTCTTATTGATGTGTACCTTACTAGAGCTCGCAGTAGCACCTGGGTATTTGATACTGGTTCTGTTGCTAATATTTGCAACTCGAAACAGGGACTACGGAATAAGCGGGCACTGGCAAAGGACGAGGTGACGATGCGCGTGGGAAACGGTTCCAAAGTCGATGTGATCGCGGTCGGCACGCTACCTCTACATCTACCTTCGGGATTAATATTAGACCTAAATAATTGTTATTTGGTGCCAACGTTGAGCATGAACATTATATCTGGATCTTGTTTAATGCGAGACGGTTATTCATTTAAATCAGAGAATAATGGTTGTTCTATTTATATGAGTAATATCTTTTATGGTCATGCACCCTTGAATTGTGGTCTATTCTTATTGAATCTCGATAGTAGTAATACACATATTCATAATGTTGAAGCCAAAAAGATGCAGAGTTGATAATGAAAGTGCAACTTATTTGTGGCACTGTCGTTTAGGTCATATCGGTATAAAGCGCATGAAGAAACTCCATACTGATGGACTTTTGGAACCACTTGATTATGAATCACTTGGTACTTGCGAACCGTGCCTCATGGGCAAGATGACTAAAACACCGTTCTCCGGTACTATGGAGAGAGCAACAGATTTGTTGGAAATCATACATACCGATGTATGTGGTCCGATGAATATTGAGGCTCGTGGCGGATATCATTATTTTCTCACCTTCACAGATGATTTAAGCAGATATGGATATATCTACTTAATGAAACATAAGTCTGAAACATTTGAAAAGTTCAAAGAATTTCAGAGTGAAGTTGAAAATCATCGTAACAAGAAAATAAAGTTTCTACGATCTGATCGTGGAGGAGAATATTTGAGTTACGAGTTTGGTGTACATTTGAAAAACTGTGGAATAGTTTCGCAACTCACGCCACCCGGAACACCACAGCGTAATGGTGTGTCCGAACGTCGTAATCGTACTTTACTGGATATGGTGCGATCTATGATGTCTCTTACTGATTTGCCGCTATCGTTTTGGGGTTATGCTCTAGAGACGGCCGCATTCACGTTAAATAGGGCACCATCAAAATCCGTTGAGACGACGCCTTATGAACTGTGGTTTGGCAAGAAACCAAAGTTGTCGTTTCTTAAAGTTTGGGGCTGCGATGCTTATGTGAAAAAGCTTCAACCTGATAAGCTCGAACCCAAATCGGAGAAATGTGTCTTCATAGGATACCCAAAAGAAACTGTTGGGTACACCTTCTATCACAGATCCGAAGGCAAAACATTCGTTGCCAAGAATGGATCCTTTCTAGAGAAGGAGTTTCTCTCGAAAGAAGTGAGTGGGAGGAAAGTAGAACTTGACGAGGTAACTGTACCTGCTCCCTTACTGGAAAGCAGTTCATCACAGAAAACTGTTTCAGTGACACCTACACCAGTTAGTGAGGAAGCCAATGATAATGATCATGAAACTTCAGATCAAGATACTACTGAACCTCGTAGATCAACCAGAGTAAGATCCGCACCAGAGTGGTACGGTAATCCTGTTCTGGAAGTCATGATACTAGATCATGATGAACCTACGAACTATGAAGAAGCGATGGTGAGCCCAGATTCCGCAAAGTGGCTTGAAGCCATGAAATCTGAGATGGGATCCATGTATGAGAACAAAGTATGGACTTTGGTTGACTTGCCCGATGATCGGCAAGCAATTGAGAATAAATGGATCTTTAAGAAGAAGACTGACGCTGATGGTAATGTTACTGTCTACAAAGCTCGACTTGTCGCAAAAGGTTTTCGGCAAGTTCAAGGGATTGACTACGATGAGACCTTCTCACCCGTAGCGATGCTTAAGTCCGTCCGAATCATGTTAGCGATTGCCGCATTTTATGATTATGAAATTTGGCAGATGGATGTCAAAACTGCATTCCTGAATGGATTTCTGGAAGAAGAGTTGTATATGATGCAACCGGAAGGTTTTGTCGATCCAAAGGGAGCTAACAAAGTGTGCAAGCTCCAGCGATCCATTTATGGACTGGTGCAAGCCTCTCGGAGTTGGAATAAACGTTTTGATAGTGTGATCAAAGCATTTGGTTTTATACAGACTTTCGGAGAAGCCTGTATTTACAAGAAAGTGAGTGGGAGCTCTGTAGCATTTCTGATATTATATGTGGATGACATATTGCTAATTGGAAATGATATAGAATTTCTGGATAGCATAAAGGGATACTTGAATAAAAGTTTTTCAATGAAAGACCTCGGTGAAGCTGCTTACATATTAGGCATTAAGATCTATAGAGATAGATCAAGACGCTTAATTGGACTTTCACAAAGCACATACCTTGACAAAATTTTGAAGAAGTTCAAAATGGATCAAGCAAAGAAAGGGTTCTTGCCTATGTTACAAGGTGTGAAGTTGAGTAAGACTCAATGCCCGACCACTACAGAAGGTAGAGAGAATATGAAAGATGTTCCCTATGCATCAGCCATAGGATCTATCATGTATGCAATGCTGTGTACCAGACCAGATGTGTGCCTTGCTATAAGTTTAGCAGGGAGGTACCAAAGTAATCCAGGAGTGGATCACTGGACAGCGGTCAAGAACATCCTGAAATACCTGAAAAGGACTAAGGATATGTTTCTCGTATATGGAGGTGACAAAGAGCTCACCGTAAAAGGTTACGTTGATGCAAGCTTTGACACTGATCCGGACGATTCTAAATCGCAAACCGGATACGTGTTTACATTAAACGGTGGAGCTGTCAGTTGGTGCAGTTCTAAACAAAGCGTCGTAGCGGGATCTACATGTGAAGCGGAGTACATAGCTGCTTCTGAAGCAGCAAACGAAGGAGTCTGGATGAAGGAGTTCATATCCGATCTAGGTGTCATACCTAATGCATCGGGTCCAATGAAAATCTTTTGTGACAATACTGGTGCAATTGCCTTGGCAAAGGAATCCTGATTTCACAAAAGGACCAAACACATCAAGAGACGCTTCAACTCCATCCGGGATCTAGTCCAGGTGGGAGACATAGAGATTTGCAAGATACATACGGATCTGAATGTTGCAGACCCGTTGACTAAGCCTCTTCCACGAGCAAAACATGATCAGCACCAAAGCTCCATGGGTGTTAGAATCATTACAGTGTAATCTAGATTATTGACTCTAGTGCAAGTGGGAGACTGAAGGAAATATGCCCTAGAGGCAATAATAAAGTTATTATTTATTTCCTTATAATCATGATAAATGTTTATTATTCATGCTAGAATTGTATTAACCGGAAACATAATACATGTGTGAATACATAGACAAACAAAGTGTCACTAGTATGCCTCTACTTGACTAGCTCGTTAATCAAAGATGGTTATGTTTCCTAACCATGAACAATGAGTTGTTATTTGATTAACGAGGTCACATCATTAGTTGAATGATCTGATTGACATGACCCATTCCGTTAGCTTAGCACCCGATCGTTTAGTATGTTGCTATTGCTTTTCTTCATGACTTATACATGTTCCTATGACTATGAGATTATGCAACTCCCGTTTACCGGAGGAACACTTTGGGTGCTACCAAACGTCACAACGTAACTGGGTGATTATAAAGGAGCATTACAGGTGTCTCCAAAGGTAGATGTTGGGTTGGCGTATTTCGAGATTAGGATTTGTCACTCCGATTGTCGGAGAGGTATCTCTGGGCCCTCTCGGTAATACACATCACATAAGCCTTGCAAGCATTACAACTAATATGTTAGTTGTGAGATGATGTATTACGGAACGAGTAAAGAGACTTGCCGGTAACGAGATTGAACTAGGTATTGGATACCTACGATCGAATCTCGGGCAAGTAACATACCAATGACAAAGGGAACAACGTATGTTGTTATGCGGTCTGACCGATAAAGATCTTCGTAGAATATGTAGGAGCCAATATGGGCATCCAGGTCCCGCTATTGGTTATTGACCGGAGACGTGTCTCGGTCATGTCTACATTGTTCTTGAACCCGTAGGGTCCGCACGCTTAAGGTTACGATGACAGTTACATTATGAGTTTATGCATTTTGATGTACCGAAGGTTGTTCGGAGTCCCGGATGTGATCACGGACATGACGAGGAGTCTCGAAATGGTCGAGACGTAAAGATTGATATATTGGAAGCCTATGTTTGGACATCGGAAGTGTTCCGGGTGAAATCGGGATTTTACCGGGTTACCGGGAGGTTACCGGAACCCCCCCGGGAGCCATATGGGCCTTCATGGGCCTTAGTGGAAAGGAGAAAGGGGCAGCCCAAGGTGGCTGCGCCACTTCCCCCTCCCCTAGTCCTATTAGGACTAGGAGAAGGTGGCCGGCCCCCCTCTCCCTCTTTCCCCCTTTGGGGAATTCTAGTTGGAATAGGATTGGAGGGGAGTCCTACTCCCGGAAGGAGTAGGACTCCTCCTGCGCCTCTCTCCCTGGCCGGCGCCCCTCTCCCCCCTTGGCTCCTTTATATAATGAGGTAGAGGCACCCTAGAACACACAAGTTGATCCACGTGATCTATTCCTTAGCCGTGTGCGGTGCCCCCTGCCACCATATACCTCGATAATACTGTAGCGGAGTTTAGGCGAAGCCCTGCTGCTGTAGTTCATCAAGATCGTCACCACGCCGTCGTGCTGACGGAACTCTTCCTCGACACTTTGCTGGATCGGAGTCCGGGGATCGTCATCGAGCTGAAAGTGTGCTCGAACTCGAAGGTGCCGTAGTTTCGGTACTTGATCGGTTGGATCGTGAAGACGTACGACTACTTCCTCTACGTCGTGTCATCGCTTCCGCAGTCGGTCTACGTTGGGTACGTAGACAACACTCTTCCCCTCGTTGCTATGCATCACATGATCTTGCGTGTGCGTAGGAAATTTTTTGAAATTACTACGAAACCCAACAGTATGTACTCGGGATGGTGACAGACTTGCTTTGGGCCAACCAAACGCTACTCCGTGACTGGGTAGTTATAAATGTAGGTTTCGGACTTGTCCAGACCCATGCTGCGAGACATGTCGAGCAAGATGGGATTTGCCCCTCCGATCAGGAGAGATATACTCTGGGCCCTTCATGTGATCCGACCAGGATAAGCATGGCCATGCGACAAGGATTATGAGATAATCAGGTTTGTGGTTGGCATCACTGGGACGAGAAAGAGGTCGGGCTAGCACAAGTATGACGGACTCGCCTTGAGCCCGACAACATATATCGTGGCAAAAGGAATAGAAGTATGATGTACAGGTTCGCCTAACCAGCTTCATACTCTGATTGATGTTCGACATGCCTTGCTAGGGGCCGCTACGAACCGTGCAGTTCGGAGGTGATCCGAACTGCGACCAAGCCGACTTGAACATAAGGGGTCGCGCGCTTAAGGAAAGGAACATACGAGGTCGGATCCAAGGACACTGGTCGGATGTGATCCGAGCTGTGTTCGGATTCTGGCTGAGTATACTTATGGGCTTTAGGGTCCGTGCGAGGCCCAAGTGTTGAGTCCACGATGGACGCCTATACAAAGTGGGGGTGCGGCACACTCATGCGATTGATCGCTTCGGCGCTATCACTAGGGTTTGCATGTGTTGCGAATAGCCACCTCCACTCGACCGCCGACTGTGTGATCGGACCTAGCAGTCCGCCGCACGGTGTTCCCCCTGCACGCGTGGATACCGTTAGAGGCGGTGCACTTGCTCCACTCCGGCGAACCTGTACGTGGGAACCGACGACCGGTTGTTCGAGGGAGATCGTACGGGGAGGAGATGATCCACGCGGACGCGCTGCCTGAACTATTCTTCCGCTGCACAGCACTGCGCGTCTAGTGGTAACGTTTTGTGATCCATCTCCTATAGCATGTTCTTGGTTGTTCTGCGCGTAGGAAAATTTTAATTTACAGTCGACGCACCCTACCGTAGAATCCAACACGCGTCGCCTCCTGGGTCGACCGCGTCCCATAGTTCGTTGACGCGGAGACCACACTCCATGAGTGCCTTCCAGACCCCGAAGTTCTCACGATCAAACCATGGGTATGACAAACTTACCAGAGCAGCAATTATTTTAGCCATATCGGAGTACTCCTCCAGCTACTTGTTCTTCTCATCGTCTGCATGATCCTCCGTTACTAGAAGATCAACCTTGCTCTAAATACCAATTGTTGGCACAGATCCGGACCTCGACGGCGCTGCCGAGTACTTGCCGACAGTACGCACTACGAGCTGCTCGATTACTTTTCGAGGTGCCAGATCGACGGTCAACGCAATACGTACGTACGAACTAGCAGCACAAGCTAGCTAGCTTTGTCTTGGCGATTGCTTGAACCTAGTAGTACAGGAGACACGAGAATGATTGCCAAAAGGCTCCTGACGTGCCTTTGCTTTTTATTGGTTGGTTTGATCTGGTGTTTACAATGCAGGGGTACAACAGTATATAAGGCTAATTATAATGGGAGTAACTTAGATAGTAATATAGTGCGTTTCAAGAAATTTTTTCTTATGTGGCATGTAGTTAACGAGGAGAAATGTGTTTAGAGTAACATAATATGTTACTGTAATATAGCGCTTTCCGAGAAATGATGAGTCTATAAACTAATAAATGAAGTCATCTATGACACTACTACTATACTACTTTGCATTATGGAGGTAATAACTTAGACTAGTGTCATATGCATGACACTAGTATAAGTTACTCTCCACTATGACCAGCCTAAGGTTGGTCATAGTGAGAGTAACTTAGCAAATAACATAATACACCTCAAAAAAAGTTTATTTATGTGACATGTACTTAATGAGGAGAAAGATGTTTGAAGTAACATAATATGTTACAGTAACATAACGCATCTCAAAGTAAAATGAGTCCATATCTTAATAAATGATGCGTTGCACGATACCACACATATGTTACTCCCTACTACGAAGGTAGTAACATAGACTAGTAACATATATATGTTACTAGTGTAAGTTACTCCCCACTATGACCAGCCTAAAGAAGCTAAGCTAGTCTACTCTAAATACGACTCGGTGACTGCTCCTAGTCCGTATCAGACAGGACACTAGATCGTGGTTTATTCCAACATGGACATGCCTTCCAATGTGGGAACCTCAAAGAATGGTGCTTTTAAATTTCTGAAAGACCGTTTGTGGAGTATGATCCAATGATGGATTGAGAAAACCTTGTCTACTGCAGGAAAGGAGGTATTGGTCAAATTTATCGGGCAAACAATGCCGGTTTTTTCTATGTCCTGTTTTAAGCTTCCTCGAGGACTTTGTGAACAGCTCAATATACTTATAAGGAAGTTTTGGTGGGACAGCAAGGATGGTTGCCAAAAACCAAATTGGGTCTCATGGAAGATATGACACAACCCAAAGCGATGGGTGGTCTGGTTTTAAGGATTTCGAATTATTCAATTTTGTGATGCTTGCGAAGCAGGATTGGCGGATTTTACAACAATCAGACTCGTTGACCGCTTGAATTCTTAAGAGTGTTTATTTTCCAAATACAAGGTACTGCAAGCACAACTGGGATCTAATCCTAGTCAAATCTAGAGAGTCATCCTGGAGGGAGTTTAAAGTGTTGGTGTCTTGCAGGGGTCAAATATTTGAGTACTGTAGTGCCGCGAGAGTGACGTCTTGTAATTCGGCCTTTGGCCAAAAACTCTAAACCTTCTTCTCAATCAATGAAAGTGGCAAATCTTTTGCCCGGTTTAAAAAAAACAAGTGCTAAAACTGGGACTCGTCAAGCGTATTAGTAATGGAAATGATACTGATGTGTGGTTGGATAATTGGATACCGAGAGATGAAATGTTGCGGGCACATGGCAGCAAAGTGGTGAATGCACCCAGGTTGGCATTGGACTACTTTGACCACACTACGGCAACCTAGGATAAGCAAAAAATCGAGCAGACCTTCATACCTATGGATATTTCTACTATCTTGGCGATCCCGCTTAGCACCCGAAACTTTGGTGACTATTGGGTTTGGCACTTTGAAAGGAACGACATTTTTTCGGTACAGTCTGCTTACACAATGCTTGTGGCTACGAGACAACGAAGGGAAGCATGGCTCGAGAGCAGTGCGGGCTCTTCCAGTTCGCAAATTGAAAAAAGAAAGAATGGAAGCTGCTATGGCGCACTCAAGTCCCAACGAAAGTACTTATGTTCATGTGGCGCTTCGCGAGACAATCTCTCCCAACTGAAGATGTGAGAGCACATCAAAATATGTCCATAACAAGCTCCTGTAGATTATGCGGTTCTCAGGATTCGTGGAGACATTCACTTCTTGAGTGTTCTATGTCTAGATGCGTGTGGGCACTAGAGGATGATGAAATCGTTGATCACATGATTTCCACGATGGAACCTAATGGAAAACAGTGGTTTTCAGCCTCATGGCCAGCTTACCACATGACAAATTTGTCCGTATGATGGTTACCTTGTGGGTAATATGGACGGCTAGACGCAAATTTGTCCGTATGGTGGTTACACAAAGCCCATATGCAATTCACTTGTTCATGGACAGATTCATTTCTGAGATCCAGTTGATTCGGACAAAGCCTCAGCCAAGGTTGCAAGGAGCTCCCCCCCCCCCCCCCCCCCCCACCCCACAACTGGATCATCACATGCAAGGCCTTCAGCTCCACCGATGGGTTTTGCCAAAATTCATGTTGATGGTGCAGTCCGTACAGGCCAAGGCGGATCGATGGCTGCAGTATGTCGAGACGAAGCTGGTAACTATCGGAAGCTCCGCTCTGGTAATAGAGGACTAAACTGATCCAGCGACGCTAGAGGCAATCGCTTGTTGAGAAGCGCTAGCACTGGCCGAAGACCTTCTTCTTCAAAACTTCGTCATCTCCTCTGATTGCAAGCAAGTGGTGAACGACATGCGCATGGGGTACCAGTAGGCCTATGGTTCGGTGATCATAGAAATCAAACTTTGAGCTTCTAGTTTTATTTGTAGTTTTATTTTTGAAGGTCAAGCTGCTAATGATGATGCTCATAATCTAGCTAAACAATCTCTTAGTCTCGGTCCGGGGCGTCGCGTCTGGCTGGCAAACCCCGATGATCCGATTTGTATCCCACACCTTGTGGATTACCATTAATAAAGTTTAGCTTTGCCCTAAATAAAAATCTCCACGTCACCATGTCCCCTAAAAAAACTCCACGTCACCGTAGACCCGGAAAGGCTGGAAGTGCCGAGACACCCGGCGGCGACGTTCCACTGATGCTGATGCTGCCTTGCTCTCCGCCGATCCCGTCATGGCTGACCTGCGACCTCCCCAATCATTTTGTCCGGAAGTACGGGGCGTGGCCATGGCGACCGACCGACCAACCATCGCGCCGAAAAGGACAGCTGATGCTTCAGCTGAACCTCCGCGTGCGGGCGCGCCTCGATCGTCCTGGCATGGCACGGTAGCAGCCACGTACGTCCACGCAGGCTGCCGCGGGAGCGTCTGGTCTGCCGTCGGCCACCGCGCCACGCACGCGGGCTCGGCGGTCGTTGTTGTTGAGCTGTGGCCGTCTCGTGTCGGAGGTCGGCATCCGTCGGCTGCGCGATGAGCTGCTCCCCCAGAGAACGAAGGGACGGGACGGAGAAAACAAGCGTCGCCTTCAGAACGGAACGGGACGGGACGTGATGGCACCACGGCTCGAGTGATCGATCAGCTTGCGAAGCAATCAATGCTCCTGAGTTTAGCTAGCTCAGTTTTCTTGCAGCTCTGCTTAATTTTCTGAGCAGCGCGATCAGGTCCGGGGATCTTCAACGGTGATTGTCGTTCACTGAAGGCTGATGACCACCGATTCCCTCTACCGCGAGCCTGACAGGGAGCACCGTCATTTTCTGCTTGTTAGGTTCCACTGTCGTGATCGTGATCAGTGTTAATTACTCTACTACCGATCACACGACTAAAGAGCCTCGATCCCTCCTCCCATTACCGATCGCGACTGAACCTAATCCTCTATCAGTCTCCATCGCTGTACGGATCCATCGAGAAACCAGCGAGCACGTCACGCCAATCTAGATAGACGTCGTGTGGTGTCGACCGGGCCTGATCATACGGGCATACGATACAATCATACATTGAACTTGCAGGGAGCGTAAGGCAGAAGCATCCGGATTCGACTGGGCCCACCTATTCTTCTGTTGCCCTCAGATCGACTTCGGCTCGTATGTACTAGCACAGTAGCAGCGGCATGCATTGACTGTGCCGTATTAAGGCCAACAGTGTGAAGACAGCTAGCTAAGCTAAGCTACCTGAGTCAGTCTCACGCACGCAATGTGTTTGTCATTGCGTGCAGTCTTGTTCACGCACGCAATAAGGTTTCTTGTTAGTGCCCGCATGCACTGTGTACCCAAGGCAGCTTGATTATCTTCCGCCAAGCTGCAGGCCAGTTTGCAGCTTAATCATCTTCTGGACAGTACATTTTATGTACCTTTCTTGTAGATAAACCGACTCGCAGTTAGTATCTGCAGTGCCTGCCTGCGTGCTGCATGTGTTCCTCGCCCACTAATCACTGTTGCGGCACGACACGGAGCGCCTTTCTCGCGTTCAGATGCAAGCATCAATCGACAGGGAACAGGCAGCCTTGATTGTACTTAAGGCGGACTGTACTTAAGGTGGGTTTAGATCGCAGTCGTACGTGCAGCCTTGATTGTACTTAACGCGGACTGTGCCTTAACCCATGGACCAATCCACAGGGCCTTAACCCATGGACCAATCCACAGGGAACACGCTCGTCGAGGCCACTGTGCTCTGTGCATGCCGCCGGCCTACCCGTCGATCTCCGAGAGCGAGGCTCCCATGTCCCTATCCACCATTTCTCGATCTTAATCGAGCTTGCCATTGGTCGAAGTGGATATGCAATCATGCAGCTCCCCTTCGAGCAAGGAGAAAAAGGAAGAGGGGCCGTGGGTACATGATCCAACGCATGCAAAACCACGAGGATCCATGGCGAATCTCATGTGCCAAATATCTGGCTCGCGCCAAACAAACGAACATTGTGAATCAAAGATTCTGTCTGATGGGAAGGCGCTATCCGACGGTTAAGTGTCGGAGGAAACAGGTTGGTGCGCGCGTGCTAACTAACTGACGGGAGTAGGGCTGGTTTAGGCCAACTTCATCGCGCGATCCCATTCTATCCGGATGCGTTCGTTTGAGGTAAAATGTACGAACCAGACGGCCTAGAGCGCGGGAGAAAACGAACTTTTGTCCGTACTTTTGTCTGTTTTCTGTCCGCTTTCGACCCATCCTCGGCTCAAGTTTGCGCCGTTTTTGAAGTGAAACGGACAATGGGACGCGGACCCTTGTTCTCCACTGGCCCGTCTGTCAGTGGCACAAAGCAAACACACTGCTCTCTCGTCAAATCCTATATTCACATCACTGCAGTGTCTAACTGTCTTATCGTTTGTGTCCGTCTACATGCTCCCGGACGCCCACTGCACGTTCAGCTCATGTGCAGGAACAGACGCTCTCGGGCAAGCAAGCGGCGCCATACTTGTCTCGCCTCTCACTGTCGCTGCTGTTTCTTTATCAGGCTCCATTGTCAGATGTCGCACGGGGCACCTAATAAGCGGCTAAACACACCTTTCAGCACTAATGAAAATGGAGGAGGGAGGGACATGGGAACGGCCGCACTGGAGATCGGTCTCGCCGCTCTAGGAGTCGCGCAAAGGGCGTACCCTACCATGTGTGGTGGTGTGGTGCGTATGCCTGTTTGGCTATGCAGCGGCTTGATTACGGTTGCAGGACACTGCCGGCCGTGGCACCCTGTTTTCTTTTTTTGAAAAACGTTTGATCTATTCATCGTCAATCATAGCAGTAAAACAAATGCCAAAAATAATAAAAATTAAATCCAGATCCGTAGACCGTCTAGCAACGATTGCAAGCACCAAAACGAGTCGAAGACACGTCGCATCATCACCCCTCCCTCGCGAGAGCCGGGCAAAATTTCTTGTAATAAACAGTCGAGAATTCGTAGGACCAGCGCACCAGAACAACAACCGTCATCGATGAAGAGAAGCGTAAATCAGAAGAATCCAACCTAAAGACACATGAACGTAAACAAACGAAGACCGGATCCGAGCAGATCCACCAAAGACAACTACAAACCGAATCCCACTATATCCACTGGAGATACACCTCCACGCATCCTCTAACGATGCTAGATGCATCACCGAGACGAGGCTAGACGGGGAAAACTTATCCCATGTTCAAGAAGTCGCCGTCGTCTCACTTTTCCGAGCAGGACACAAATCCTAACAAAACTCAAAGAAATGCCAAAAAACAGAGCCCACCTGCCGGCAAGGACCGGGATTCATCACGTCGCCATGGCCCTAAAACCACCGAAGACGAGGCAGATCGGCGACACGGCCGAGGGGGGGTGGGTATCCTAGCCGCCCTTTCCTTTGGAGGAGAGATAAAGGGAGGAGAGACCCGTGGCACCCTCTTAGATTGGGCAGCTCGAGCCAAGTCTGCATGTGCCTTGGCCTCTTCGCTTCGGATTTCATATCAAACACAAGCCTTCTTATATACTACGAAACATATTTCTGTCAAGCTTTAAACATAAAGCCCAAACGACTGAATCAATATAAGGTGGTGGGACGTTCTGCTCCCTCCTCTCCGTCGTGCTACAGGTCGGTCCGGCGAGATCCGAGAAAGAGAAAGGAGTTGCCCACAGGGTGTTTGTTGTAATGACATAGAGAAAGAAGGAAGAAGGAAGAAGAAGACTAAGCCAATTTGCTCGCGTGGCACTTTTTTTCACAACTCAGCCTGACATGCGGCCCCGACCAGTTAGTGACGTCATCAAAGCTCTTAGAATTTACCATAGGTTTTTTGCCACTGTCAGAATTTTGGTTCGGTGCGAAATATCATAAATCGTAAAGAGGTAGTTTTCCACAAGTCGTGACACGATAGTGATGGTTCTGTGCATTTAACTCCCCATGGATGTGATGTACAATTGTGGGTCAGCTGCTGAAGAGAGAGAGAGAGAGAGAGAAAATATGAAAGTGAGAAATCATAGAGAAAAAAGTGCAATACAAAGATACTTGGCCCACGGAGTGTTACATGACTACTTTCTATTGGAGCCAACCTTGCCGGTACATAGCGTTAGTGTGTAATTTCTCACTTTGGTTTGGAAATGACCACCGTGGGATTACCCGCAAAAAGAAAAGAAAAAAGACCACCGTGGGATCAGTAGATGGATGGAGTTGGACGGGGAGAGAGCGAGCGAGGCATCTCTGCGCAGTGACATTCGTCCCGCATATAGTCCGGTTCAGTATCAGGAAAAGGCTTGGCCAGTTTGGCCAGTACCAAACAGCACGACCGCGCGAGGTGTCGAGCGCGATTGGGCGACGAGAATCCCGGCCCCTGCGCCGCACCGGTCGCCGTCACGCTTGAGACCTGAGTTGAGGTGACGGAGTAGGTTCCCGTCCGCTGTCTAAAACGTGCCCATCGCAGCGATTGTTTCTTAATTTCGTTTTCGACAGAGCCACCTTCGTACGAAGAACCCCTTTGTCTCATTGCGTGTCATGCTTCATGATTAAACTATGACGTGCTTGGTTCGGCTCTTGTTTATCCTAATAATGGACTGCTAATGGTGCTGCATCACCGTTACAATACAGGGAAATAGTACTTGCTTCGAGGCGGTTGTTAAAGTATGCCGTCGGATTGCCACCTTTGTCGCGGCGCTGCAAAGTTCCGCTCCTTTGTCTCTTGCACAGTTTTCACCTGCCGCGAATAAAACCGCGGGAAACGACCACCGTTTGCGACTTTGGTGGAGCGTCGGACAGAAGACACGGTAAAAAAAGAACAGAAAGGTGTGCAAGGTGACAAGGTTTCCCTTCCCTAAATGACATGTGATCTACTCTGCAATCACATCTCGAGGAAATTAACAGCAATAATAATGGAGAATAAACAATGATCCGATGTCCCTCAAGATTTTCATCGGACTTTTTTAGCGGAGTTTCATCGGACTTTGTACTCTGCCACTCCCAAGTCCTAACCTAAGCTTTTTATTTTTTGCTGATGTGAAAGGCAGGTGCGCTGCCCATTTCATATACTCGCTCCCTTCCAAATTACTTGTCATGGTTTTAGTTCTAAAACCACGACGAGTAATTTGGAACGGAGGGAGTAGATAGGAAGAAATGAAAAAAATATACAAGAGTTAGTTACATTTGTAGCAAAAAAAAGTTACATATATACTCCCTCCATTTCACAATGTAGTACGCCTGCGCTTCTTGAGATCTAAGTTTGATCATAAAATTACCCAATAAGACCAATTGTGGCGGGAGCAAAAATTATACCGCTAAGTCTCAGAAAACGCGGGGGCACTATATTATGGAATGGAGGAAATACTACATAGCACCAAGGCTCAAGAGAGGAGAAAATATGCGCCTCGTGAGGAATGGAGGGAATACTACATAGACCAAACCTCATGCAAGAAGCCGCACCAATCCTCAAGAGAGGAGAAAATATGCGCCTCATGACGAGGTTCGTAAACTTTGCCTCACCGGATACGAAACAAACGAGTACCCAATGCGGGAGTGCCTTTCACCCGTGGTGTTTGAGGCATCGTCTCCCCTTGGCATTCCATCCCTCATGGGGCGGCACATATTTTCTTCTAACCTAAACTTAGCACCACTGTGAAACAGCCACTAGCACTATGCTTAGCGATGCTAATTCCGTAGTATCACCACTGCACACCAAGCGTCGAGGTCGAGCGCGATTGGGATCGTCGATCGGCTCGTTCCTTTCCGACCGTACCTTTTTTCTTGAAATAGGCAAGGCATATTTCATCAGGATTGGAGGTACACATGTTGCACTCCTTCCATACATTCCAAAGCACGTAGGTGGTCACTGGACCGAACCTCATGCAAGCAGCCGCATCAAGCCCTAGGGAACGAGAGTTCCACCAATCCTCAAGAGAGGAGAAAATATGTGTCTCATGACTAGGTCACCAATCACATCTCGATGAAATTAGCAGCAATAATAATGGAGAATAAACAATGATCCGATGTCCCTGAAGATTTTCGTCATACTTTTTTAGTGGATTTTCATCAGACGTTGTACTTTGCCACTCCCAAGTCCTAACTTAAGCTTTTTTTTTGCTGATGTGAAAGGCAGGTGCCCTGCCCATTTCATATAGATAGGAAGAAAGGAGAAAAATGTACAAGAGTTAGTTACATTCATAGCAAAGACAGAAAACAAGTTGCATACTCCTTTCATTCCGTAATGTAGTGCGCCTGTGTTTTTCGAGATATAAATTTTATCATAAATTTAACCAACATGGACGACTGCGGCAGGAGCAAAAATTATACGTTGAATTCATATTCAAAAGAAGTTTTCAATGGTATTTTTTTTGCTCCTGCCGTAGTCACCCACATTGGTTAAACCTCCAAAATTACGTACATTGTCGCTTGACCGAACCTCATGCAAGCAGCAGCATCAAGCCCGAACGAGAGTACCAGCAATCCTCAAGACAGGAGAAAATACGCGTCTCATGACGAGGTACTGTAAACTTTTTCATCTGTCTCGGATTTATCTTTTGGGGTTCCTGGTGTCTGGTGGTGTGTGTGGTATTCAGCTCCTGCGTGAGCATAAAACTTTGATCAGCCTGTTGTTTTTATGTGCGTGTAGTGGTTATGTTGATGTCACTGGGTTTTCCCCCGCGGTGAACTGCCCGATGACGGGTGTTCATCGTGGGTTTCCCAGGGATGCTTGAACTCGCGTTCCCCTTTCTTTGGTCTCCTGGGTAGTTGTTGAAATGTTGTATTTCCATTATGAAAGTAATGGAAAGTTACGCACGGTTCAAAAAAAAGGGTACTGTAAACTTTGCCTCACCAGGTACGAAACAAACGAGCACCTAGTGCGGGAGTGCCTTTCACCTGTGGTGTTCCAGGCATCGTCTCCCCTAGGCTGTCCATCCCTCAGGGCATCTCCAGCCGCGCCCCCAACAGGGCCCCCCAGGCCACTTTTTCGGCGCTGGCGCCGAAAAAACGGCCCAGTCGCGCCCCCAGGACGTCGAAAATCGCCGGTTCGGACCTTTTTTCCGCCCGGCGGTCACAGGCCGACCCCGGCGCGCTGGGGAGCAGTTGGGGGCTCCGGCGCTAGGGAAAAGCACGCCTGGCCCACACCGACAGTGGAAAAGTCAAGGTTTTCTTCCCCCGACTCGCCTCGCACCCCCTGCGCCCTCGGCCACCACTAGCTATATCCCGGCCACGGCCGCCGCCCTACTCCGTTAGATAGCCATTCCCCGCCGGAAAATAGCAGCGCTTCGCCGCGGCAGCCCCTCCCACAACAGCCGGGCGTTTCCGGCCGCCGTTTCCGGCCGCGGAGGCGCGGTTTAACGGCGGGTACAAGCCCACCGAGTGCAAGGTGTTCGGCGTTTTGCCTGCCTCGGCGATGGACTCGGATGAGGAGGAAGAGCTCGCCGTGCTACTGGAGGAGGAAGCCGCGGCCGACGTCCAGGAAGAAGAGCATCTCATGGTGCTCGCCGCCCTCGGCCAGCTGCTGGCGAGCAATGAAAAGCCGTGGCGAGGTGGTTCGGCGCCGGGGCGGATGAAAGCAAAGAACCGGTATCGTCTCCAAGGCTACTGCATGCTCTACTCCGACTACTTCGCCGATGCTCCACTTCATGGCAAGAGAACATTTTGGCGCCGTTATCGGATGAGCCGAAAACTCTTCCTCAGGATTGTGAATTCCATCCGGGAGTTCGACAACTACTTCAAGTGCAATATGGATTGCACTGGCGCTCTTGGATTCTCCTCCATCCAGAAGTGCACGACGGCGATGAGGATGCTTGCATATGGAGCTCCCAGTGATTCACTCGACGACTATGGGCGCATGGCCGAGTCCACCAGCATAGAGTGTTTCTACAAGTTCTGTCGGGCAGTGATGGCAGTGTTTGGGCCACAATACTTGAGAACACCCAATGCGGAAGACACTGCTCGGATCCTAGCCCAGAATGCAGCAAGAGGATTTCCTGGGATGCTTGGAAGCATCGACTGCATGCATTGGAAATGGAAGAATTGTCCATTTGATTGGCAGGGGATGTACAAAGGCGCCAAAGGCGGTTGCAGTGTGGTGCTTGAGGCGGTAGCCACACAGGACCTTTGGATTTGGCACTCCTTCTTTGGTATGCCAGGAACTCACAATGACATCAACGTGCTGCAGTGCTCTCCTGTTTTTGCCAAGCTCGTTGAGGACCATTCTCCTCCGATGAACTTCGAGATCAATGGGCACCAATACAACAAGGGGTACTACCTAGCAGATGGCATCTATCCGAGACGGTCGACATTTGTGAAGACGATCTCAAACCCTGCGGCGGGAGGCAAGAACGCCTGGTTTGCGAAAGTTCAGGAGGCTTGCCGGAAGGATGTCGAGCGGGCATTTGGTGTGCTCCAATCTCGATTCGCTGTTGTTCGGTACCCCGCTCAGACCTGGTCCAAAGATCAAATGTGGGAGATTATGACTTGCTGTGTCATCTTGCACAACATGATCATCGAGAGCGAGCAAGAAGACACAGTGTTTGACACTGAACCATACTACAGGCAGGGTCCTCTAGCCGAAGTTGATCACCAGCTACCGGCAACTTGGGCTGCCTATCTCAGTATGCGTCAGGAGAGCCGAGACCCACAGGTGCATCATCAACTGCAGAAAGATCTGATTGAGCACCTATGGAGGCTCAAGGGGGACGTCGTGTGATGAAATACGAGTTTTTATTTGTTGAACTATATAATTTGTATTGAACTATTTGTTGTTGTACTATTTTGTTGAAGTATTTGATTTTTCTGTGATGAAATATGTGATAAGAAATAATTGTGTTGATAATTGAACGCCGAGACACGGTGAAACCACGCCGAATATGGGCCTATTCTCGCCCATATGGGCCCTTTATTCGCCGAAATTGGGCTGCAAAGTGGGCCAATTTCGGCGCCTGGGGGCGAGCTGGGGGTGACGACTGGGCGCAAAACCGCCCCCAGCGCCGATTGTATCGCCGGCTCGCCCCCAGGGGGCGATTTTTATGCGTCCTGGGGGGGCCAACGGCTGGAGATGCCCTCATGGGGCGGCGCATATTTTCTCCTAACCTAAGCTTAGCTCCATTGTGAAACAGCCACTAGCACTATGCTTAGTGGTGCTAATTGAAGCAAATCAAACATGTACTAGGACTAGGAGTCTAGCTAGACATGAAGGAAAATCAGGCAAGCTTTTTTCCCAAGACCTTCAAAAAGGAAGGAAATCATGGAATGATCCATTTAACCTTTTGTAAGACCTTGAAAAAGGAGGGAATCATAATGGATGGCCCATTTAACCGGCACTACTAATATAATTGACCCGGCATCGGCATGCATGGGTCCTGCCGATCTTTCATAGGCGCGCCCGGATCTTTCACCTTTCACGATTCACGTCCCACAGAAACAGCAGTCGCACAGTATAGGAAGGCCGGTTGTTGGCGCATGTACTTGAATTAATGGTGTAGGCCTAACCCCGGGGATGGAGAAGAGACCCGCCGGCCGGAATCATTTGGCCGGCCGGAACATTTCCGGTGCAAGAAAACACACAGACAGCGACGCTCATTTAGCGCGCTTCCGGAGGAGATAATAATACGTATGGGGGGAAGAGGATAAGCGCTGGCTAGCAAGAGGAAAGCGGGCGCGACGGGGACGGGGCCGGAGATCGATCGACGAGGCTACTGCTAGATTCTAGATGCGTGGAGACCAAATCATGGCTTCTGTAGGACCTGCGTGTTTTTTCCGGCCACCGTGTTGACAAAAAAACCTCATCCTACGTGGGATCGGCGGCTGGCAGGAGACATACGGCGGCGAGTGGGCCACTGGGAGCACGTGTTTTGTAGCTCGCCGGACCGCGCGGTGACCGTTCATCCATGGCATCTTTCTTGCGCCCGTGCCGGCGATAGGCTCCCCTCGCCGCGCCCGTCGGCATCTCGCGCGCGCGAGCGGCGAGCCGGCGACTATGTCAACACGACCAGGGCTAGCGCTCCCGGTGAGTCAAGACATGCACATAGCGTGAGCGGTCGGCGTTGCCCGTTGCGGCTTGACGCGTACGTACTAGATCCGGGATGTCACTCACGCGGGAATTGGCATCGCATGCAGCCGGGTCGCCCGGAAAGGAGGGGCGGCCGGGGCCTCGCGCCGGCTGCCGTGTCGGGACGGGCCTGCGGACGTAGCTAGGGCTACCGGCCACGTGATCCGGATAGGATCGTCGGTCGACTCGTTCCTTTCCGGCCGTGTCTTTTTGCTCGAAACGCGCAAGCCATATATCATCTACTATCAAGATAGGATCGCGCCCGCCCTCGGAAGTTGGACTCGGGGCTTCATGGGCACTGCACGGCACCATGACCGACCACCTGTATCGCTGTACGTGCAGGTGTTGGCCAACCGATAGTTACAGCGCGATCTTGTCTTCGTGCTGCTCGTACTGGCTGGGGCAGTGTGTTGGCAGATTCTACAACTGCGTGATAACCCAGCTGGGACGGCATGCATGGGGTGGACGAAATTATCCAAGACACTCTTGCTTCTTTCTTTCGCGGTCATGTGTGTTTGGCCTCGATCGACTCACATGTCCCGATCAACCAGTGCTCATTCATGGTTGTGCTTAGCCCTAGGGAGGTGCCGGGATGGATGCACATGCGATATCACATGTGAGCCGTGGGTGATTGGTCAGAGATCCTATCTGTCAGCTCATGATCATAACGTCTGTGAGTTCACGCACCGTAGGAGGTTTCCGGTCTATCAAAAGTTATTACAGGTAAACAACAGGCGGAAGAGAAAACAAGTCGTTTCATGCATGTGCAAAGTTTTTCTTTTTAGAAAAGGATGCATGTGCAAAGTTGGAGGATATACGCGTAGAAACCACTAAAGACAGCTAATACGTTGACACCTAGCAGACTAACAGTAGTCCTTTGTACCACATACTAGAAGCTATTGCCTTTTTTGTCTCTTGATTGACTGAGTCCACGTGACACGGTAGAAATATTAGTCACGCTAGCCTTGCCTTTAGGCAAGAACCCGTGTACGTAGAGCACCGAAGAAACGGTCTACGTACCTGGTTAGCTGCTCGTGGCTAGCAGCTAAACGTTGCTAACCATCACCACAGAGAACTGCATTTCAGAGATGACGAATAGGAATCTTTGTCGCACATGATTACCTAATCATATATGTGGGCTACTCCCTCCGTATTAAAATAAATGACTCAACTTTACATTAACTTTAGTATATACATCCTTCTAGACAACACTAGTACAATATAATCATAAATCATTGCGTGGCGGCAAGGACAACAAGTGTATAAATAAAACACACACCGTGGGACCTCGCATAAGTTTCCTTCAGCATGCGTACACCTCCAGGGAATCATTAGTTAGTATGGCAAGCACTATTATTAGCATGCCATCAGCATACAATTATTTTTCAAATTCAGCCGTACTTCTGCTGATGAATATATTGTTAAGTTCTCTGCCGCAACATCACACGGGCGCATCCTGCAGAATGACGCCAAAGTAATACGTGTCGGCAAAACCTTCCTCCATCTTGACATGTCTAGGCTTTGGCTCTCCAACCTCCGTTTCAACGAGAGAAATGAATAGATTTCGAAAACCGACATGCTTCCGAACTTTGGAATAACAAGCAAAAAAAATGCTTTCGAAATAACCACTGCATGCTTCATCCTTTTAGCTAGATTCGCTACTAGGAGTATTCGATGATCAGTCCTCATACCGATTACACATACTATTAGTTGGCCATTTGGACACACATAAATTCAAGTAGTCTAAACTTCTACAAATGTCATAGGTTAACAATTTTGGGATTGGATTAGTGTTTAGGGTTTACTGTTAGCCGTGGTCTTGAAAAATAAAGTTTGATACTATTTAAGAATTTACGCGTAATCTTTAGGGTTAGGGTTTTTATGGTTTAGGGATTTTAGGGATTTGGTTTTTTAGGGTTTAGGGTTTCCAGTAGGGTTTTCATGTTTTAGCTTATTTAAGTTTTTGCGTTTTTGCAACCAAACATCTTGATTGTCTTCATGCTCTAATGTGCAGTCTTGGGTTTTGTGGACCATCAAGCAAACTGCAAAACATGATAAGAGCTAACATTTAACTCTGTCCGACTCAGCCGGCTCACACATATTAGAAGGGCAAAAATGACCCAAGCAACCAAACATGCCTATACAAACTCGGCATATATATAGATTAAAAATATTCTAGTGTTAGATACAACCACAAGTTTGTCCATTTCCGAAAGAGCAAAAATAGGATAATTTTTCGTTTGCATAGACAAAGATTGGTGTCCCCATCCAAATATTGCCACGGAGACACATGACAGGAGCAATGACGAAGACGTAGGCGCCGTTTCTTTGATTGAACTTGTTACTTGTATACGTGCTCACATGGCTTGCTATACGTGTCTGGTACATTATTACGCACGCCCCGGAAATCTCATCGCCCTGGATAGCATAGAATACTGCAGCGATCCATGCAACTGTATATATTTGCATGCGACATAGCCGCTCGGATTTAAGTGCGTGAAGCATCGAGTCAAGATATCATTTCTCCGCTAGATTCGGTGGGTCTGCTCATGTTTTCATAACTTATCAGGTAATGATTCATGCCACCTGTTCCCCTGTACCTGTTCACGGTTTGCTTAATTTGTTGTACATGTCGACTTCATGTTGCCAAACAGTAGGTTTCTGTTGGCCGGGCCGTTGCTCTAGTTTGGTACTATGCCATCCTTTTTCGTACGCATGCATGCTGAATAATACAAGCATGATGGATCGGATCCCTTCTCAAATTCAGCACGTACCTCCTCAAAGATAATAATAATTGAGCACGTACCACATGCAGGAGATTTATTAGTTGTAACTGGCAGTTGAAAGATGAAGCACATGCACGTAGTACCACATCCACATGGTTTCTCTTGACCCCCTGGTTGGGCTGATGACCGTGGCGGAGCTAGCATCAAAAGAATGGGTGTACAAAGTCGAATAACAATCTTAGTTTTACACAACTGGCAGCCGGGTCTTGGTTTGGCTTCGCTGCAGGCTGCTCCAAGCCCTGGACGGCGCCTCCTCCGAGCTGCGGTGCCGGCTTTTGCGATTTTGTGTGGTCACGGTGCTCATGGCAGGCGATTGAGGCCTCGCGGCAAACCATTGCCGGCAGTGCTCCGGTCCCGACTGCCATGGACCTGCGTTCTCCATGTCCGCGGCTCGCCGGCGTCCTCTGCCGGTGTGGTACCGGCCCCAGCGCTTCGATTGCTGTGTCCTTTCTGGTCTTCGGCTCGCCGGTGCTTCGGCGGTTTCGCCCCTAGTAGCTCGGAGCTACGTTCCTTTTTTGGTTCCTGCCTTGCTGGTGGTGTCGGTCACCTTCGAGCCCTCCGCTTCGGCTCTCTCTATCCCGCCTTTCCGTCCACCTACTTGCAATGCCGGGCCCAAAGCTAGCGTATTTCGGCGGTGCCCGGTGCCACCCTCTGATGGCAGATGCAGCCCCATCTCACCCTTTTGTGATGGTAGTCTTGACTTGCGGACTGACTTCGTCATCTTCGGACCCTAATCTTACGGCAATGGGATGGGTGTCGTGTTCCTTCTTTGAGGCATTGTCATGGCCTTTTTTCGCGCCCCTCTCCGAGCACCGAGCGAAACCCTTGATCCGGTTCTTCAGATCAGGTGGTGGCGGCGTAATCACATCGCTTCCCTTCTTGAAGGCGCTATCTTGCTTGCTCGCGGTGGCCTTGGTGTTGGCTTTGAAGATGTTCGTCGTCCGACCGGCTCTAGGCTTAGTAGGTTTAGCTGTGGTTCTTTTTCTGTTCAGGCCGAGCATTTTTTGTCTCTCTACTTCGGGAACCATGTCCACACGCCGGCTTGCGTTCACGCCATGTGTTGTATCCTCTTTATATTCATTTCTTTTTCTTCTATCAAGGGAAAGACACGCAAGTTTTGCGTATCCGCGAGAAAAATAATGGGTGTACACTTGTACACCCATGTCCTCGTCTAGCTCAGCCCATGGCTGATGTACGTACCTTATATATTGTTTTTCAGAGCTGGAGTTGAGCAATGATGCAGCAGTACCGCCACTTTTGTTCAAAAATAAGCAACAGTCATGCGGCACTACTCCCTGCTTTTGTTTACCTAGAACTGACAGTGCAATCAGGCCCAGGACGACATGATTAAGCTGCCACGTCGGTTCTTACGAGGCATGCAGCTCGATTAATCGAGGACATACCTATCAGTGAGCACGTCCTCCGACTCTAAAAGCAAAACAACTTGCACCGCATTTTTTTTTTTTTGAGTTGGAAACTTGCACCGCATTTCATCATATAAAATCTTGGCGCGCGCTGGGTAGATATCCATCGAGCAGCAGTGGCGATTCAGCCCCAATTAATCGACACTGCAGCAGCCTGACCCCTGAAACGCACCGCATCAGGGCATCTCCAATCCGCAAATTTTCTTCCGCATCCGTACGCAGATAAAAAAGACTAGTCCACGGACAGAGGAGATCATTCGCCAACACGGATACGGGAGGACGTTATCCAATCGTAGCCGCATATGTTTTGACAAGTGTTCAAACCAATCGAATGAAATTCATACAAACCGGGGTGATTTTTGAAATAAACATAGCGGATTTAATTTGAAATAGGACAATCTGTATATGATATCGGATGATATTCTCGTCCAGTGAACTAAAATTCTTAAACTAAAACCCAAAACTATCTTATATTTGACGGTGACCTCGTACGTCATGCCAGGCTGGCCGGCGGCTCCTCCTTCGTCGTCGTCGAGCTTCGGGCAGCGGAAGGTGGCAGCGTCGCGATAGGGTTTTCCATTGGCCGCCTGACGCTCGAGGATGATCCAATCCGCTTCGTCCTGTGTCGTGCGCAGTGCGGCCGCGGCCATCGACGATGTGTGCGGGGGTAAAGGTCGGCGGGCCTTGGAAGAAACGGCATTAGTGGTGGCGATCTCGACGAGAGACCACTCCTCGCCGTACTTGGCCATCTTCCTGTCGAGGCGGTGATGACGTCACTTGCACGTCTCTGCCGTCATCATGAAGCAGTCCAAAGCCCAGGCGTACGCCAGCTTCGGGTCCGCCGCAATGTGTGGCGGCCGGACGTCGGAGTCGGCAAACTCGGACCAGCGCATCGCGTTGCGCCTGTCCCGCCGGCGCCGCTTCCTATCGACGTACTCCTGCGCCATTATGGCGCTCCGGGACGATGAAGAGTTGTCGTTGCCGATGTCGTTGAGATAGTGTTGAAGGCGACCGCGTGCTTTCACGACCGCATTGGGCACAGGCGGCGGCGAGCCACGCTCCGCCTTGACGCATCAGGACGGAGAGAGCCGCTCCTCCTTCATGCGCTGGGGTGGCGGAGAGAGTCGCTCCTTCACGCGCATTGGCGTCGGCGGGATGGGCTCTTCCTCCACGCGACGTCCAATTTGGACGCCGCGATTGCGCGCCGGAGAGCGCGGAGGGGATGCCGGGGGGAGGAGTGTCCCCGGTGGCGGAGCCGGGCCGTTGTGGTGGAGCATGGAGCGACGAAGCTTCAGCTCCATCTGCTCCTTGTACTCCACGTCGGTGGCGGCGTACACCTGGCCCGTTACCATCGGCGCGAACTGCTGCAGCGGCGGCGGCGGCTGGTCCTCCTCGTCGCCAGAGGAGATGACGATCTCCGCCTTTGTTAAGGAGCTGCCCGTTGATGAGGACGACATCCCCGGAGTTTGAGGGCGGCATCGTCACGATCCGCCAGAGCCCGCCCCTGAACCGCTGCCTGTCGGCGCCGACGTCCAGGACTTGCCCATTGCCGAAGATGTGGAGGGAGATGGGCGGGGAGACGGGAGGAGGAAGATAGATTGTGATGTGGACGACGACGAAGCGTGGCTTATATTACCGCGGCCAGGCCAGGTGAAGGGCTAGTCAGCCGCTTCAATGCGGCACAACTTCCGGAGTTGGTTCCTCAGGAATCTGCGTCCGCATTGAAGTGGTGGCTCCCGAGAGGTCTCGTCGGTCAGCGCCGCCCTCTCTCCCTCCAGTCACATTTGTGGCATCAATGCCGACCGTTGCGTGCTTTAGGCCGGCATGAATGTGACGCGATAAGCGACGTGTGCATCGAAAGAAAAGCGCAGGAGGAACAGGTGGGTTTTTTATGGGCCAGGGTGGCCAGAAGCGAATGTGTGAGCGGTCCGGACTCCCGCAAAGCCCTCTGACGTTTGTCTCCGATTTGCGAGAGAAAACGCATCCAGACCACATCGCGGACCAATACAGACCCGTGTTGGATGACTTCCGTGATCCGGACAGCGTGGTCGGTCGTGGTGGCATACGGAAGTTTTGAGGGTCGGCGGTGGAGATGCCCTTGGAGCATCTCCGGCCATTCGCCCCCCCCCCCAAGGGCTTTTTTAGGCGTAAAATACCGACTCTTGGGGGCTTACCGTTGATATTTTCTGCATGGGAGGCTCCGGTTCCCAGCCGTCCCCCAAGTTCGCCCCCCAGCCGCCGAGTTCCAACTCAAATTAGGCACAAATTCGGCACACTTCAGCACAAATTCAACAAAAACTATTTTTATCACTTAGTTTATCACATAAATCAATACAAAATCAAATAGGAACATGAGGTGCTCTTCATCGTTGGTGTCGGCCTTGGCTTCCTTCTCCATCAGAGCCGCAAGCGCCTTGTCGTCGTCGGAGTCCATCGCCGAACAGACAAATCGCCAAACACCTCGCGGGCGTGATGGGCGGGCAGCCGCCAGTATCCTTGCCTGCGTGGTCGGAGTCCTCGAAACCTCGCCCAGGAGCAGGATGGAGGCTGTCGCGGCGAAACCCCTCTCTTTTCGGCGGGGGAATGGCCTTTCTAGCGGCGGAGCAACGGCTGTGGGCAGATGGGTGGCGCTGGTATCGGCATGGCGGCAAAGGGGAAGTGGCGTTCTGCCGCACTTGGGTCGAATCTTGGGGACACTAGACAATGGTGGCCCACGCGTCATTTTTCTTTTCACCGAAGCCCCCAAGTGCCTCCCAGTGCACTAGTTCGGTCTGAAATCATCAGGCCAAAAATGAGTCAAATCGACGGAATTCAACATTCTGAAGGTGCGATTGGAGAATTTTTTTTTTGCACCCACGAAAATAAAGACGTGTTGAGGGGCGGTGCGGCTGGAGATGCTCCTACGATGCAACTTGCGCCTCCTTCTGCCCAGGCGCAGGTAGCACGATAGTGTCCTTGTACCCGTGGGCATCGGAGCTCGGGGCGCATACCGCCATTGATGAGTTTACTGCGCCGCTGTCGCCGCGATCGAGGCCGCGCGCGGGTGAGAAAGATCGGTCGGCCCCGGCGAAGGCAGACGGGCAGAGATGTACCCCGGGCGGTCCGGCGCTGCTCTCTCTGTTGCTGCTGCGCCTGGCTAAGCTAGTGGGCACTGGAAGCACGTGCAAAACGCCACGGCGCAGTAAGTATCCCTGGATCGGCGACTAGTCCAATAGTAGTGGTGGTACAATCGCACTGTCTGGATCGTGGGAGGGAGGCACTGCACTGCAGTGCAATCAATAACTGGCTCTGGCTGGCCCAAGTTGGCAAGCCGCGGGCTTTCCTGTTATGTACGACCGGGTATTGACGTCGCGGTCGACCGACCGGGCCGGGGTAAAAACACAAAGTGCCACCCCGGGAGGTGGGTGACGGTGCGTGGCCCGATCGGACGACGGGCATGGCGCGGCGGACAACATGCAGCACTGTTCCTATAGCGCATGTGGCTCTCCACCTCTAGGGTCTAGACCACCAGCTGCTACAGCCCGATCGACCGAGGTGAGCTCGAGCTCGAGCGTGCCCAGACCTACTGAGAGTGAGAGAGCGGTCAAAGTCACGAGGGGAAGCTACACGGGCGAGAGTCCATGCCCAGAACCGTCCTTCTACACACGAGCGAGGAGAGGGCCGGGCGGCAGTATAAAACGGCCTCGTCCGGGGCGGGCGCAACGGCACCTCACCTCACCGCCCGCAGATGAAAGCCCCCCCGCGCGCACACACACGCACGTACGATAGATAAAAAGCAGGTAGCGCCGCCGTCACGTCGTGCTCGTCATGGGCGTCGAGGCCGCGCTGCATGGGGCGGCGGCGGCGGAGGCGGCGCTGCATGGGGCGCTCAAGCTGCAGCCGCACGTGGCCGGCGCCTTCTTCGCGCTCGCGGCGTGCACCGTGGCGCTCGCCGCCCTGCTGGCCGTGGCGCGCACGCGCCCGCCGTGGTGGTGCGACTGCGCGGTCTGCGAGGCCTACCTCACCGCCTCCTGGGCCGGCGAGTTCGACAACCTCTGCGACTGGTACGCGCACCTGCTGCGCCGCTCGCCGTCGCAGACCGTGCACGTCCACGTGCTCCGCAACGTGCTCACCGCCAACCCCGTCACCGTCGAGCACATGCTGCGCGCGCGCTTCGATAACTACCCCAAGGGCAAGCCCTTCTCCGCCATCCTCGCCGACCTGCTCGGCCGCGGGATCTTCAACGTCGACGGAGACGCGTGGTTGTTCCAGCGGAAGCTCGCCGCGCCTGAGCTTGCGTCCCCCGCGCTCAGGGCTTTCGCCTCGGGCGTCGTGGCTTCCGAGCTGCGGGGCCGTCTCGTTCCCCTGCTTGACTCTGCCTGCTCCCACGACGACGACGACGACGACGGTGGCAAGGTGCTGGACCTGCAGGACGTGTTCCGTCGCTTCGCCTTCGACTGCATATGCAAGATCTCCTTCGGCCTCGACCCGGGCTGCCTCGAGCTGTCCATGCCGGTGTCGGCGTTCGTGGACGCGTTCGACACGGCGTCGATGCTCTCTGCGAGGCGCGCGACCGCGCCGTTGCAGATCATATGGCGGCTGAAGCGGTTCTTCAACGTCGGGGACGAGAGGAAGCTCCGGGAATCCGTGCGCCTCGTCGACGGGTTCGCCGCGGAGGTCACCCGGCAGCGACACAAGCTCGGCGGCGCCGCGTCCGGCAGCGACCTCCTGTCGCGGTTCATGGGCTCCATCAGCGACGAGAAGTACCTCCGGGACATCGTCGTCAGCTTCATGCTCGCCGGCCGCGACACCGTCGCCTCAGCGCTGACCGCCTTCTTCCTGCTCCTCTCCGATCACCCGGAGGTCGCCGCCGCCATCCGGGACGAGGTGTCACGCGTCGCGGGCGGCGACGACGGCGACCGGCCGAGCTTCAGCAAGCTCAAGGACATGCACTACGTGCACGCGGCGCTGTACGAGAGCATGCGGCTGTTCCCGCCGGTGCAGTTCGACTCCAAGTTCGCGGCGGGCGACGACACGCTCCCGGACGGCACGGCGGTGGCCAAGGGCACGCGGGTCACCTACCACGCCTACGCCATGGGCCGGATGGAGTCGGTGTGGGGCCCCGACTGCTCCGAGTTCCGGCCCGAGCGGTGGCTCCGCGACGGGCAGTTCGTCCCGGTGAGCCCGTACCGGTACCCGGTGTTCCAGGCCGGCGTGCGCGTCTGCGTCGGCAAGGACCTCGCGCTCATGGAGATGAAGGCCGTCATCGTCGCCGTCGTCCGGGGCTTCGACATCCAGGCGATCGAGCGCAGCTCGCGCCGGCCCAAGTTCGCGCCGGGGCTGACGGCCACGTTCGCCGGCGGCCTGCCGGTCAGGGTCCGCCGGCGAGCGCGCCCACCAACCTGATACGGAATAAACAACTGTTGGCGATCGCGCTCTTGTTCGCTTATTCTCGCTCGTTTCGTCCTTTGCAACAGGGATAAAATCGCGCGCTAGATTGTATGCCGCTGGCAGCCCGTGGGCGCTGGTGCCGTGAGTGCGCTGGCGTTTGGCAGCACCGAGCAGCAGCGGATCGATGATGCCGGACGATTGATTAGTCGGTACGTACGTACGCAGCTCTCCACTTGGGATTGAGAGCCGAGATCGATAGATCTACAGATAGATTCCTCGAATCGACAGCAAATTATTGAGATCGGATCAGGCTTCAGTTACGCGCGACTCTTGTGTGGTACGGATAACGGAAAGACTATATGAACCGTTGTGCACTTGATATGAAAGAATAACAGTATAATTGTGAAAAAAGATAAAAAAATTCAAATCTTTTTGGAAATAAATTTGACCTTCTGTTGTACTCGAATAAAAAAATCATGAGGAAAAAACTCCCATCAACTTCAGGGAAGAAACCCAAAAAAATTAGGACAGAAAAATGTGAGTAATAACTTGTACTCCCTCCGTCCCGAAATAAGTGAGCTTGAGACACTTATTTTGAAACCAAGGGAGCATATAGTGTTAAAAAAATTGCCCAGAATACCATGAAAGTCATTCCTCGACGAAACCTTTTATGCAAGTACAACAAAAGGTCAAATTTGTTTGAAAAATGTTTAGAAATTTTGGCTATCTAAAATATAATTACTAAATTATTTTTCATGCCGGGTGCATATACACCCGAGAGCCAAACCTCCGCTTTCACCTGGCGGGTCAGGTTTGTGCACTTCAGCTTAACGCTCTCCACTCTAAGGGGGAATATGGGACATATTTTAAACGGATTCTACTCCTAGAAGGTGGTAAAAGAAATGTCGCGTTGAACAGTGGTTGCCCATCGTTGAAGTGAGGTCGCCGTCATTGTCGTGGCGCAAAAGGTGAAAAATATTTGCTATCATTGTCATGGAAAGAGGGAGAAATGCCGAAAGTGTTCCTCTAATCCGGAGCACACATGCATCCGTGTGAATGGTAAAAAAGAGAGGAGAAAAAATGCCCATGAACATCAATAAGTGTTCCGGTTGCCCGTAAAATTTCATCACGGAAAGCCATCCTTCGTGGTCTCGGCATAAACAAAAATGATCTACATGCTCTATTTTTGGGTCCTGAAAATTTTTACAAGCCGCCAAGGATGTCTTTTCGCCGTCAAAATTACCAGGGTGCTAAAACATCTACTATGTTGATGTCGAGTGTAAAATAATTTCAGATTTTTTTGACCATGTCTACCGTTTTATTTTCGAATTTTACTCTTTATTATGCGAGTATATTTGAGCTGGGGAGCAGAAAATGCACCTGCACGTTTGCACGTACCCCTACATATGCGGGGCTACTTCTTGGCGGTCCTGCGGGTGAGCCGGCCCGGAAGGAACCGAGGCGCAACGCGCATGTGCTGTTGCTCGTGGGGCGGCCTCCGTTTCAGATCTTCTCCCTGCACCTGCATGGTCCAACCCAACGTGCTCCCTTCCCTTCCCTTCGGCGACCTGGACCTCGCGCCAGACGGCCATTAAACCGGCGCTGCGAAACGAGCCAGGGCGCACGTTTCCTCGTGCGCGAGGCTTTACAAAAATGGTCCGTATGTTCTTATGCTCCTGGGGGCGGGGGTGAACAGTGCCCCGAGGCATCCGCTGCTCCCACGTTTCGCCGCGCCATTGGCCCCGGCTGATAGTGGGAACGCTTTCGCTACAGGAACGGGGCAAGTTCCATGCTGCTTCCGGGGGTTTTCAGATCGGCATGGCCGGCTTCAGCTGAAGATATGTCGATAAGATTGCATGCTTCTTCTTCTTTTTGTACCCGGAGCCAACCAAATGATTGTGTGCTGTGTCGGCGAGTCGGTGATGGTGACAAGGGGTGTACGCGTTCACGCGCAAGTTGTGTCACTTGAAACTAAAGCAAAATAGGGTCATCGGAAGTTGCAGCCGCCGGCATCTTTGTAGATTGATGACTTCTCGACGCTGCTTTTACGAGCTCATGGCCATGGCTTTGCCGAGTCAGGCGCGGGAAGGCGGCAACGAGTTTTGCTCATGCCACATTGTCGCTGGATACAGATGTATTGTTCAGTTTTTACGATGATAAGTACTCCCTCTGTCCCATAATATAAGAATGTTTTTGACACTACATTAATGTCAAAACCGTTCTTATATTATGGGACGGAGGGAATAGTTTGTAAGGGTATGTACCACGGTACTTAACATGTGTCTTAAACAAAATAAGGCCAATCAAGATGCAGCTCAACAGTATTGGCATTTTTTTAACTTTTACAGTAGTTGTTCTGCTATTTTCATTAGGTAGGAGAAGGCAACAAAACATTGTACAAGGCCTAAGTCGAAAAATAGAATTTTGAAGCCACACTATTTTGACAAGTTATATGCGCTCAACGGGCGTGGATTTCAGCGGCTCAATGAGGCGCTCCTCACCCTCATCCCTAAGAAGCAGGATGCGGTATCCCTCTTTGACTATCGGCCTATCAGTCTCATTCATCTCATTGCAAAGCTATTCGCGAAGGCGCTCTCCCTCCGACTAGCACCGCATCTGGGCCAATTGGTCTCCACGAACCAAAGCGCGTTCATTGCTGGCCGGAGCATCCACGACAATTTTCTCCTCGTTCAGCAAACGGCCAGACTCCTCCACAATCTCAAGATGCCGCGGACGCTCCTCAAGCTCGACATCGCGAGGGCGTTCGACTCGGTGGCCTGGCCTTTCCTGCTTGAAACGCTCCGACACCTTGGCTTCGGAAACCGCTGGTGCGGGTGGATCTCTATTCTACTTTCCACCGCGTCCACGCGAGTGCTCATCAATGGCGTTCCTGGGCCGCCTATCCTTCACGCTTGCGGGCTGCGACAAGGGGATCATGTCTCTCCGATGCTCTTTGTCATTGTCATCGACGTGCTAAACTCGCTTCTCCAGCGAGCCGTCGAGCGTGGCCTCCTCCAGCGGTTAACCACGAGACACCTGGCCTCAAGTGTCTCCCTTTACGCGGACGATGTTGTCATCTTCTGCCACCCCGACACCCATGACCTACGCACCATTCGCTCCCTACTTGACATCTTTGGCAAGGTCTCTGGGCTCCGCACAAACTTCGCCAAATGCTCGGCATCGCCCATCCAGTGCACCGAGGAGCACGTGGCCACGATCGAGGCAGAGATGGCATGCCCGATCGCCAACTTCCCGGTGAAGTACCTCGGCCTTCCGCTATCCATTCGCAAGCCCTCCACGACTGACCTCATGCCGCTTGTTGACAAGCTTGAGAGGAGGCTCTCCACTTGGCTTGGATCGATGCTCTCTCTTGGCGATCGCCTTGCGCTCTGCAGGCATGTTCTCTATGCCATGCCCATTCACATCATCGTCGCCATCGCCGTCAACAAGACTATCCTCGCGCGGGTGAACCGGATCATTCGCGGCTTCCTTTGGATTGGCCGCAAGGATGCGTGCGGTGGGTAGTGCCGCGTCAACTGGGACGCGTGTGCCGCCCCACCTCCCTTGGCGGCATGGGGAACCGTGACCTGCAGCGCACTGGTGTTGCTCTGCGCGCCAGGTGGCTTTTGGCTCCAGCGCACTGACACCTCGCGTCCCTGGAGCAAGCTCCACCTCCCCCACGACCCGATGGCCGAGCAGATTTTCAGAGCCTCCACCACCTAGGAGGTGCGAGATGAACATTCTTGCAAGTTCTGGACGGACCCCTGGATCGAGGGTCAATCCGTCTCTGAGATCGCGCCCCTAGTTTTCTCTATGGTCTCCCGGCGGCATCGCCGCGACAGGACGGTGGCTGAGGGCCTCCCCGAGCGGGCGTGGGTGCGCGACATCGCCGGCGCGCTCGGCCCCGCCGCCCTTGTCCAGTACGTGGATCTCTGGCGCACTCTCCAGACCAAAGCCCTTGCAGCCGGGCACGACGTGCTGCGCTGGAGATGGACCAACTCCGGTGACTACTCGGCCAAGACCTGCTACCTTGCGCTCTTCCACGGCTCCATCTCAGATGCTTCTTGGAAGACATGGGCCCCCCTCCGCATCAAAGCCTTCATCTGGCTGGCCCTTCAAGATCGGTGCTGGACGGCCGCTCGCCTCGCACGCCGTGGCTTACCGCACAACGACCGGTGCGTGCTCTGCGACCAGGCCACCGAGGACATGCACCACCTATTCTCTGCTTGCCCCTTCTCCCGCCAAGTTTGGCACGAGGTCCTATCTTGGTGCCGATCAACCGCTACGATCCCGGCCCCGAACATGTCCTTCGCGGATTGGTGGATCAACGCGTGCTCCATAGCGCCCGCTGCTTTTCGGAAGGGTCTAAACTCCATCATTGCCCTCACGGCCTGTGCTATTTGGAAACATCGGAATGGATGCGTCTTCGACCAGCTGCACCCATCCATCGCTAGTTTGCTTCGATCTATTCAAGAAGACGCTCGCCTTTGGGCTAGCGCCGGCGCCAACGGCTTGGCGACGGTGATCTCTGAGAGATAGGCTATAGTCCGATGTATCGGGGATGAGCAGCCCCTACCTCATCTGCTCTTGCTACTAGTGCCCGCGCCAGCTTGTGTACGCGTGGCCGTTTGTAGCACTCATCCTATGTATTTTTTTCACCCTTCCTATCAATGCAATGATACGCAATCTTTGCGTATTCGCGAAAAAAAAACTATTTGGGCCTATTTGGTGTAAGGAAATTCATAAGAATTATGAACTGGTTTATTCCTTGGATTTTTTTCTGTAGGACTTGTTCGGTTTGCACCAATGGAATTCACAGGAAATTTTGAGATGCGTAAGCATGTTGCGTTTGGTGACAGAGTGACGGTAATAGCTCTATTTGTTTTTGAGAGAAGTGCATATTTCAACCTTAAACTCTCGCCCTAATTTAATTTACAACCCCGAACTGAAATACCAATTAGAACACAACCCTCAACTCTCAAATCCGTTTAAATTACACCCCTCCCCCGCTTGTTCTAAGCTAGTTTTCTCATATGTAGGAGGTGTTTGACCAATTTTTTGGTCCAATTTTAACCAAAAGTTCAAACAGTCTAGAAAAAATTAAAAAAATGTGAAAAATCAACACTGCCATGCTGACAAATCTAGAAAAAATAACACTTCTTGGAAAAACAAAGTTAGTAATACAATGGAAATTCAATTTTAGTACCTTTTGTTAAATTTGGCCAAAAAATCCAAAGTGCCCAGAAAAATTTATGTAAAATCAACACTACTATGATGACAACATAGAGTTTTTTTGAAAAGAAGATTTAATAATACAGTGGAAATTCAATCAAATTTGACCAAACATTCAAAGTATCCAGAAAAAATTATGTAAAATAAACACACTTTTTGGACAGACAAAGTTTAAAATACAGTAGAAACTTACTTTCAACCTTTTTGTGAAATATTGACCAAAAACTCAAAGTGCCTCGAATTTTTTGAAAACATTATGTAAAATCAACAGTGCCATGATGATCAATCTGAGAAAAAAATCACACTTTTCGGACAAACATATTTAAAAATACAATATGATCAATCTGGAAACTTTGATTTTTTTTGGTCAAATTTTGTCCAAAAAGGGGCAAAAATTGAACTTCCGCTATATTTTTCAATCGATTTGTCAAAAAAGTGAGAACCTTTTTCAGAATGGTCGGAATAGTAGTGTTGATTTTACAAACAAATAGTTTTTCTGGAAACTTCAAATTACTGGTCAAATTTTGTTCAAAAACCACCTTTAGGTCAAGTGATGGGGATAATTTACACGGATGAGAGTTGAGGTTGTGCTCTAAGTTGTATTGAAGTTCAGGGTTGTAAATTAAGCTGAGGCGTAAGGTTGATACGTCTCCAATGTATCTACTTTTTCTCGCGCTTTTCCTTTTGATTTGGACTCTAATTTGCATGATTTGAATGAGACTAACCCCGGACTGACGCTATTTTCAACAGAACTACCATGGTGTTATTTTTGTGCAGAAATAGAAGTTCTCGGAATGGAACGAAACTTTTCAAGGAATTTTTATATAATATATAAGAATTTCTGGAGCCAGGGCCTACCGGAGAGGGCCCCCTGGGTGGGCACAACCCACCAGGGCGCGCCCCCTCTCCTGGCGCGCCTAGGTGGGTACCCACCTCGTGGCCCCGCAGACCTCATCCCTGACACTATAAATTCCTATTTTCAGAGAAAAAAATTGGGGAGAAAGAATTATCGCGATCCATGAGACGGAGCCGCCACCAAGCATTGTTCTTCCTCGGGAGGGCAGATCTGGAGTCTGTTTGGGGCTGTGAAGAGGGGGATCTTCGTTCTTCGTCATCACCAACCCTTCTCCATCGCCAATTCCATGATGCTCCCCACCGGAAGGGAGTAATTCCTTCGTATGCTCGCTGGTCGGTGAGGAGTTGGATGAGATTCAGCATGTAATCGAGTTAGTTTTGTTAGGGCCTCATCCCTACTATCCACTATGTTCCTAGATTTATGTTGCTATGACTTTGCTATGCTTAATGCTTGTCACTTTGGGCCCGAGTGCCATGATTTCAGATCTGAACCGTTTATATTATCATCAATATATCCATGTTCTAGATCCGATCTTGCAAGTTATAGTCACCTACTACGTGTTATGATCCGGCAACCCCGAAGTGACAACAACCGGGACCACTCCCGGTGATGACCGTAGTTTGAGGAGTTCATGTATTCACTATGTGTTAATGTTTTGTTCCGGTTCTCTATTAAAAGGAGGCCTTAATATCCCTTAGTTTCCAATATGGACCCCGCTGCCACGGGAGGGTAGGACAAAAGATGTCATGCAAGTTCTTTTAATAAAGCACGTATGACTATTTACGAAATACATGCCTACATTATATCGATGAACTGGAGCTAGTGCTATATTGCCCTAGGTTATAACTGTCACATGATGAATATCATCCAGTAAGTCACCGATCCAATGCCTACGAACTTTTCATTATTCTTACTGCTAAGTTACCGTTGCTATCATCAATGTTACACTTGCTACAAAATTACTGCTATCACTGTTACTGTTACTATTGGTGCTGCTACTACTATCAAAACTATCAAACTACTTTGCTACTGATCACTTTGCTGCAGATAATTAATCTCCAGGTGTGGTTGAACTGACAACTCACCTACTAATACCTTCAAATATTCTTTGGCTCCCCTTGTGTCGAATCTATAAATTTGGGTTGAATACTCTACCCTCGAAAACTGTTGCGATCCCCTATACTTGTGGGTTATCAAAGGTAAGGGTTGAAACATGGACCTGTTTGTCGTTTGATATTAGATGGATTCAATCACACCCTACCTTTGAAGAAGGTTGTGCTGTGTTACTGTACTTTGTATCCATGTACATGAAGGAAATATGCCCTAGAGGCAATAATAAAGTTGTTATTTATATTTCCTTATATCATGATAAATGTTTATTATTCATGCTAGAATTGTATTAAACGGAAACTTGATACATGTGTGAATACATAGACAAAACAAAGTGTCCCTAGTATGCCTCTAATTGACTAGCTCGTTAATCAAAGATGGTTAAGTTTCCTGACCATAGACATGTGTTGTCATTCGATAAACATGATCACATCATTAGGAGAATGATGTGATGGACAAGACCCATTCGTTAGCTTAGCATAATGATCGTTAAGTTTTATTGTTATTGCTTTCTTCATGACTTATACATATTTCTTTGACTATGAGATTATGCAACTGCCGAATACCGGGGGAATACCTTGTGTGATATCAAACGTCACAAACGTAACTGGGTGATTGTAAAGATTCTCTATAGGTATCTCCGAAGGTGTTTGTTGGGTTGGCATAGATCGAGATTAGGATTTGTCACTCCGAGTATTGGAGAGGTATCTCTGGGCCCTCTCGGTAATGCACATCATGACAAGCCTTGCAAGCAATGTGAATAATGAGTTAGTTACAGGATGATGAATTACAGAACGAGTAAAGAGACTTGCCAGTAATGATATTGAACTAGGTATGAAGATACCGACGATTGAATCTCGGGCAAGTAACGTACCGATGACAAAGGGAATGACGTATGTTGTCATTGCGGTTTGACCGATAAAGATCTTCGTAGAATATGTAGGAACCAATATGAGCATCCAGGTTCCGCTGTTGGTTATTGATCGGAGATGTGTCTCGGTCATGTCTACATAGTTCTCGAACCCGTAGGGTCCGCACACTTAACGTTCGATGATGATTTGTATTATGAGTTATGTGTTTTGGTGACCGAATATTGTTCAGAGTCCCGGATGAGATCACGGACATGATGAGGAGTCGCAAAATGGTCGAGAGGTAAAGATTGATATATTGGATGATAGTATTCGGACACCGGAATGGTTCCGGAGCATTTCGGGAATTTATTGGAGTACCGGGGGGTTATGGGAACCCCCGGGGGAAGTAATGGGCCATAGGGGAGAGGCAGGGCAGCCCACAAGGAGGTGGCGCCCCCCCCCCCATGGGGAGTCCGAATTGGATAAGGGGAGGGGGCGCGACCCCCTTTCCTTATCCCTCTCCCTCTCCTCCCCCCCGGTAAAAGGAAGGGGATCCGAATTGGACTTGGAGTCCCAGTAGGACTCCTCCCCCCTTGGGGGCGTGCCTAGGCCGGCGTCCTCCCTCCCCCTCCTTTATATATGGGGCGGGGGAACCTCTAAGCACATCAATTGTTCTTAGCCGTGTGTGGTGCCCCCCTCCACCGTTTACTCCTCTGGTCATATTGTCGTAGTGTTTAGGCAAAGCCCTGCGCGAATCACATCAGCATCACCGTCACCACGCTGTCGTGATGATGAAACTCTCCCTCGACACTTTGCTGGATCAAGAGTTTGAGGGACGTCGTCGAGCTGAACGTGTGTAGAACTCGGAGGTGCCGTACGTTCTGTGCTTGATCCGTTGAATCGAGAAGACGTTCAACTACATCAACCACGTTAAGCTAACACTTCCGCTTTCGGTCTACGAGGGTACGTTGACACACTCTCCCCCTCTCATTGCTATGCATCTCCTAGATAGATCTTGCGTGATCATAGGAATTTTTTTGAAAATGCATGCTATGTTCCCAACAGTGGCATCCGAGCCAGGTCTATGCGTAGATGATATGCACGAGTAGGACACAAAGAGTTGTGGGCGAACATAGTCATACTGCTTACCGCCAACGTCTTATTTTGATTCGGCGGTATTGTTGGATGAAGCGGCCCGGACCAACCTTACATGACCACGTTCATGAGACCGGTCCCACGTACATGACCATGATTTTTTTTCAGATATAAGCTTCCTTGCGCCCGAAGTAGAGCTCCAACCGACGTTCGAGGAGGGCACAACCCACCACCACGCGCCAAGGGCCTCTGGCGCGCCTTGGTTTCTTGTGGGCTGTGTGGGCCTCCGTTTGCGGTGATTCCAACTCCCAAAAATCACATATATTCCAAAATAATTCTCCGTGAAATTTTATTGCATTTGGACTTCGTTTGATATGGATACTCTATGATACAAACAACATGCAGAAAACAAGAACTGACACTGGATCAATAGGTTAGTCCAATAAATCATATAAAAAGTTGCCAAAAGTATGTGAAAGTTGTATAATATCGGCATGAAAGAAGCAAAAATTATAGATACGATGGATACGTATAAAGGGGAGGAGGCTAGCCCTAGGGGCGCGCCAAGTGGTGGGGGGGAACCGACTTGGACTCCTAGTCCTAGTCGCCCCCACCTTTCTTTCGAAGGGAAAAAGGGAAGGACAGGGAGAGGGAGAAGGAAAGGGGGGCCGCACATCCTCCCCTTGTCCAATTCGGACTCCCATGGGGGGGGGGGCGCGGGCCACCCCTTGTGGGCTGCCCTCTCTCTCCCCTATGGCCCATGTTGGCCCATTACTTTCCCGGGGGGTTCCGGTAACCCCTCGGTACTCCGATAAATATTCGAAACACTCCGACACCATTCCGGTGTCCGAATACTACCGTCCAATATATCAATCTTTACCTCTCGACCATTTCGAGACTCCTTGTCATGTCCGTGATCTCATTCGGGACTCCGAACAATCTTCGGTCACCAGAACAGATAACTCATAATACAAATCATCATCGAACGTTAAGCGTGCGGACGCTACAGGTTCGAGAACTATGAAGACATGACCGAGACACATCTCCGATCAATAACCGACAGTGGAACCTGGATGCTCATATTGGTTCCTACATATTCTACGAAGATCTTTATCTTTCAAACCGCAATGACAACATACGTCATTCCCTTTGTCATCGTATGTTACTTGCCCGAGATTTGATCGTCGGTATCTTCATACCTAGTTCAATATCGTTACCGGCAAGTCTCTTTACTCATTCCGTAATGCATCATCCCGCAACTAACTCATTAGTCACATTGCTTGCAAGGCTTATCGTGATGTGCATTACCGAGAGGGCCCAAAGATACCTCTCCGATACTCGGAGTGACAAATCCTAATCTCGATCTATGCCAACCCAACAAACACCTTCAGAGACACCTATAGAGAATCTTTATAATCACCCAGTTACATTGTGACGTTTGATAGCACACAAGGTGTTCCTCCGGTATTCGGGAGTTGCATAATCTCATAGTCAAAGGAATATGTATAAATCAAGAAGAAAGCAATGTCAATAAAACTTTAAAACTTAACGATCATTATGCTAAGCTAACAGGCGGGTCTTGTCCATCATATCAATCTCCTAATGATGTGATCCCGTTCATCAAATGACAACACATGTCTATGGTTAGGAAACTTAACCATCTTTGATTAATGAGCTAGTCTAGTAGAGGCTTACTAGGGACACAATGTTTTGTCTATGTATCCACACATGTATGAAGTTTCCGGTTAATACAATTCTAGCATGAATAATAAACATTTATCATGATATAAGGATATATAAAATAACAACTTTATTATTGCCTCTAGGGCATATTTCCTTCACGGCTTCTTCCTCCAGCAGCATGGCGAGCGCCTCCTCGTCGTCTGAGTCCATCGCCGAGTAGACAAATCGTCGACCACCAGGCGGGCATTGTTGGCGCACACCCGCCGGTATACCGCCCTGCGCGGCCGGAGTGCCAGAAAACTCGCCCGGACGGTGGTGGAGAGGTTGCCGTGGCGAAATCTTCTCTCGTTTCTGCAACCTCTTGAGCACTGTGTTGGCTTTCCCTTGAAGAGGAAAGGGTGATGCAGCAAAGTAGCGTAAGTATTTCCCTCAGTTTTTGAGAACCAAGGTATCAATCCAATAGGAGGCCATGCTCAAGTCCCTTGCACCTACACAAACAAATAAGAACCTTGCAACCAAGGCGATAAAGGGGTTGTCAATCCCTTCACGGCCACATGCAAAAGTGAGATCTGATAGAGAAGATAAGATAATATTTTTGGTATTTTTATGATAAAAACTAAAAGTAAAGAAAGCAAAATGAACGGTGCAAGAAATAGCTTGTTGACGGGAGATTAATATGATGGAAAATAGACCTGGGGGCCATAGGTTTCACTACTGGCTTCTCTCAAGATAGCATAAGTATTACGGTGGGTAAATAAATTACTGTCGAGCAATTGATAGAATTGAGCATAGTTATGAGAATATCTAGGTATGATCATGTATATAGGCATCACGTCCGTGACAAGTAGACCGACTTCTGCCTGCATCTACTACTATTACTCCACACATCGACCGCTACGCAGCATGCATCTAGAGTATTAAGTTCATAAGAACGGAGTAATGCTTTAAGCAAGATGACATGATGAAGAGGGATAAACTCATGCAATATGATATAAACCCCATCTTTTTATCCTTGATGGCAACAATACAATACGTGTCATTTCCCCTACTGTCACTGGGATCGAGCACTTCTCCCATTGCAAGAAAGATCAATCTAGTAGGCCAAACCAAACTAATAATTCGAAGAGACTTGCAAAGATAATCAATCATACATAAAAGAATTCAGAGAAGATTCAAATATTGTTCATAGATAATCTTGATCATAAACCCACAATTCATCGGATCTCGACAAACACACCGCAAAATAAGATTACACTGAATAGATCTCCAAGAAAATCGAGGAGAACTTTGTATTGAGATCCAAAGGGAGAGAAGAAGCCATCTAGCTAATAACTATGGACCTGAAGGTATGAGGTAAACTACTCACACATCATCGGAGAGGCTATGGTGTTGATGTAGAAGCCCTCCGTGATCAATGCCCCCTCCAGCGGAGCGCCGGAAAAAGCCCCAAGATGGGATCTGATATGTCTCCAACGTATCTATAATTTTTTTATTGTTCCATGCTATTATATTATCAACCTTGGATGTTCTATATGCATTTATATGCTATTTTATATGATTTTTGGGACTAACCTATTAACCCAGAGCCCAGTGCCAGTTTCTGTTTTTTTCCTTGTTTTAGAGTATCGCAGAAAAGGAAAATCAAACGTAGTCTAATTGACTTGAAACTTCAAGGAACTTATTTTTGGAACGGAAGCAATCCAGAAGACATGGGCTGCACGTAAGGGAAGCAACGAGGAAGGCACGAGGTAGGGGGCGCCCCCACCCCCCCGGGCGCGCCCTCCACCATCATGGGCCCCTCGTGGCTCCCCCGACGTACTTCTTCCTCCTATATATATCCATATACCCTAAAAACTTCGGGGAGCACAATAGATTGGGAGTTCTGCCGCCAGAAGCCTCCGTAGCCACCGAAAACCAATCTAGACCTGTTCCGGCACCCTGCCGGAGGGGGCTCTTTGGTGGCCATCTTCATCATCCCGGTGCTCTCCATGACGAGGAGGGAGTAGTTCTCCCTCAGGGCTGAGGGTATGTACCAGTAGCTATGTGTTTGATCTCTCTCTCTCTCGCGCGCGCGCGTTCTTGAGGTGATACGATCTTAATGTTTCGCGAGCTTTCATATTATATTTGGATCCTATGATGTTTCTTCCCCCTCCACTCTCTTGTAATGGATTGAGTCTTCCCTTTGAAGTTATCTTATCGGATTGAGTCTCTAAGGATTTGAGAACACTTGATGTATGTCTTGCATGGGATAACCGTGGTGACAACGGGTTATTCTATTGATTCACTTGATGTATGTTTTGGTGATCAACTTGTGGGTTCCGCCCATGAACCTATGCATAGGGGTTGGCACACGTTTTTGTCTTGACTCTCCGGCAGAAACTTTGGGGCACTCTTTGAGGTTCTATGTGTTGGTTGAATAGGTGAATCTGAGATTGTGTGATGTATATCGTATAATCATGCCCACGGATACTTGAGGTGACATTGGAGTATCTAGGTGACATTAGGGTTTTGGTTGATTTGTGTCTTAAGGTGTTATTCTAGTACGAACTCTAGGGCTGTTTGTGACACTTATAGGAATAGCCCACCGGATTGATTGGAAAGAATAACTTTGAGGTGGTTTCATACCCTACCATAATCTCTTCGTTTGTTCTCCGCTATTAGTGACTTTGGAGTGACTGTTTGTTGCATGTTGAGGGATAGTTATGTGATCCAATTGTGTTATTATTGTTGAGAGAACTTGCACTAGTGAAAGTATGAACCCTAGGCCTTGTTTCCTAGCATTGCAATACCGTTTACGCTCACTTTTACCACTTTTTACCTTGCTGTTTTTATATTTTCAGATTACAAAACCTTTATCTACCATCCATATACCACTTGTATCACCATCTCTTCGCCGAACTATTGCACCTATACAATTTACCATTGTATTGGGTGTGTTGGGGACACAAGAGACTCTTTATTATTTGGTTGCAGGGTTGCTTGAGATAGACCATCTTCATCCTACGCCTCCTACGGATTGATAAACCTTAGTGATGTCTACTACACAACCTTCTTCTTGTAGACGTTGTTGGGCCTCCAAGTGCAGAGGTTTGTAGGACAGTAGCAAATTTCCCTCAAGTGGATGACCTAAGGTTTATCAATCCGTAGGAGGCGTAGGATGAAGATGGTCTCTCTCAAGCAACCCTGCAACCAAATAACAAAGACTCTCTTGTGTCCCCAACACACCCAATACAATGGTAAATTGTATAGGTGCACTAGTTCGGCGAAGAGATGGTGATACACGTGCAATATGGATAGTAGATAAAGGTATTTTTAATATGAAATTATAAAAATAGCAAGGTAACTAATGATAAAAGTGAGCGTAAACGGTACTGCAATGTGTTGAAACAAGGCCTAGGGTTCATACTTCCGCTAGTGTAAGTCTTCTCAATAATAATAACATAATTGGATCACATAACTATCCCTCAACATGCAACAAACAGTCACTCCAAAGTCACTAATAGCGGAGAACAAACGAAGAGATTATGGTAGGGTACGAAACCACCTCAAAGTTATTCTTTCCAATCAATCCGGTGGGCTATTCCTATAAGTGTCACAAACAGCCCTAGAGTTCGTACTAGAACAATACCTTAAGACACAAATCAACCAAAACCCTAATGTCACCTAGATACTCCAATGTCACCTCAAGTATCCATGGGTATGATTATATGATATGCGTCATACAATCTCAGATTCATCTATTCAAGCAACACATAGAACCTCAAAGAGTGCCCCAAAGTTTCTACCAGAGAATCACGACGAAAATGTGTGCCAACCCCTATGCATAGGTTCATGGGCGGAACCCGCAAGTTGATCACCAAAACATACATCAAGTGAATCACTTGATATCCCATTGTCACCACAGATACGCACGGCAAGACACACATCAAGTGTTCTCAAATCTTTAAAGACTCAATCCGATAAGATTACTTCAAAGGGGAAACTCAATTCATTACAAGATAGAAGAGGGGGAGGAGAAACATAAGATCCAACTATAATAGCAAAGCTCGCGATACATCAAGATCGTGCCAAATCAAGAACACGAGAGAGAGAGAGAGAGAGAGAGAGAGAGAGAGAGATCAAACACATAGCTACTGGTACATACCCTCAGCCCCGAGGGAGAACTACTCCCTCCTCATCATGAAGAGCACCGAGATGATGAAGATGGCCACCGGAGAAGGATTGCCCCCTCCGGCAGGGTGCCGGAACGGGTCTAGATTGGCTTTCGGTGGCTACGGAGGCTTCTGGCGGCGGAATTCCCGATCTATTGTGCTCTCGGATGTTTTTAGGGTATATGGAGATATATAGGCGGAAGAAGTACATCAGGGGGGCCACGAGGGGCTCACGAGGGTGGAGGGCGCGCCCAGGGGGGTGGGCGCGCCCCCTGCCTCGTGACCTCCTTGCAGGTCCCCCGACGTGCACTCCAAGTCTTCTGGGCTTCTTTCCTTCCAAAAATGAGTTCCGTGAAGTTTCATGTCAATTGGACTCCGTTTGATTTTCGTTTTCTTCGAAACCCTAAAACAGGGTAAAAACAGAAACTGGCACTGGGCTCTAGGTTAATAGGTTAGTCCCAAAAATGATATAAAAGTGTATAATAAAGCCCATAAACATTCAAAACAGTAGATAATATAGCATGGAGCAATCAAAAATTATAGATACGTTGGAGACGTATCAACATCCCCAAGCTTAATTCCTGCTCGTCCTCGAGTAGGTAAATGATAAAAGAAATTTTTTTTGATGTGGAATGCTAGTTGGCATAATTTCAATGTAATTCTTCTTAATTGTGGTATGAATATTCAGACCCGGAAGATTCAAGACAAAAGTTCATATTGACATAAAAATGATAATACTTCAAGCATACTAAATAAGCAATTATGTCTCTTCAAAATAACATGGCCAAAGAAAGCTATCCCTAAAAAATCATATGGTCTGGCTATGCTCCATCTTCACCACACAAAATATTTAAATCATGCACAACCCCGATGACAAGCCAAGCAATTGTTTCATACTTTTTATGTTCTCAAACTTTTTCAATCTTCACGCAATACATGAGCGTGAGCCATGGACATAACACTATAGGTGGAATAGAATGGTGGTTGTGGACGAGACAAAAAGGAGAAGATAGTCTCACATCAACTAGGCGTATCAACGGGCTATGGAGATGCCCATCGATAGATATCAATGTGAGTGAGTAGGGATTGCCATGCAACGGATGCACTAGAGCTATAAATTTATGAAAGCTCAAAAGAAACTAAGTGGGTGTGCATCCAACTTGCTTGCTCATGAAGACCTAGGGCAATTTGAGGAAGGCCATCATTGGAATATACAATCCAAGTTCTATAATGTAAAATTCCAACTAGTATATGAAAGTGACAACATAGGAGACTCTCTATCATGAAGATCATGGTGATGCTTTGAAGCACAAGTGTGGTAAAAGGATAGTAGCATTGTCCCTTCTCTCTTTTTCTCTCATTTTTTTATTTTTTTATTTGGGCCTTTTCTCTTTTTTTATGGCCTCTTTTTTTTATTTGGGCTTCTTTGGCCTCTTTTTTTCGTCCGGAGTCTCATCCCGACTTGTGGGGGAACCATAGTCTCCATCATCCTTTCCTCACTGGGACAATGCTCTAATAATGATGATCATCACACTTTTATTTTTCTTACAACTCAAGAATTACAAATCGATACTTAGAACAATATATGACTCTATATGAATGCCTCCGGCGGTGTACCGGGATGTTCAATGATGCATGAGTGACATGTATGAAAGAATTATGAGCGGTGGCTTTGCCACAAATACGATGTCAACTACATGATCATGCAAAGCAATATGACAATGATGAAGCATGTCATAAACTAAACGGTGGAAAGTTGCATGGCAATATATCTCGGAATGGCTATGGAAATGCCATAATAGGTAGGTATGGTGGCTGTTTTGAGGAAGGTATATGGTGGGTTTATGGTATCGGCGAAAGTTGCGCGGTACTAGAGAGGCTAGCAATGGTGGAAGGGTGAGAGTGCGTATAATCCATGGACTCAACATTAGTCATAAAGAACTCACATACTTATTGCAAAAATCTATTAGTTATAGAAACAAAGTACTACGTGCATGCTCCTAGGGGGATAGATTGGTAGGAAAAGACCATCGCTCGTCCCCGACCGCCACTCATAAGGAAGGCAATCAACAAATAAATCATGCTCCGACTTCATGACATAACGGTTCACCATACGTGCATGCTACGGGAACCACAAACTTCAACACAAGTATTTCTCAAATTCACAACTACTCAACTAGCATGACTCTAATATCACCATCTCCATATCTCAAAACAATTATCAAGTATCAAACTTCTCATAGTATTCAACACAATCATAAGAAAGTTTTATTATTAATCTTGTATACCAAGCATATTAGGATTTTAAGCAAATCACCATGCTATTTAAGACTCTCAAAATAATCTAAGTGAAGCATGAGAGATCAATATTTTCTATAAAACAAATCTACCACCATGCTCTAAAAGATATAAGTGAAGCGCTAGAGCAAATGACAAACTACTCCGAAAGATATAAGTGAAGATCAATGAGTAGTCGAATAATTATGCAACTATGTGAAGACTCTCTAACATTTAATAATTTAAGATCTTGGTATTTTATTAAAACAGCAAGCAAAACTAAATAAAATAAAATGACGCTCCAAGCAAAACACATATCATGTGGCGAATAAAAATATAGCTCCAAGTAAAGTTACCGATGAACGAAGACGAAAGAGGGGATGCCTTCCGGGGCATCCCCAAGCTTGGGCTCTTGGTTGTCCTTGAATATTACCTTGGGGTGCCTTGGGAATCCCCAAGCTTAGGCTCTTTCCACTCCTTATTCCATAATCCATCGAATCTTTACCCAAAACTTGAAAACTTGACAACACAAAACTTAAAGTAGAAAACTCGTGAGCTCCGTTAGTATAAGAAAATAAATCACCACTTCAAGGTACTGTAATGAACTCATTATTTATTTATATTGGTGTTAAACCTACTGTATTCCAACTTCTCTATTGTTATAAACTATTTTACTAGCCATAGATTCATCAAAATAAGCAAACAACACACGAAAAACAGAATCTGTCATAAACAGAACAGTCTTTAGTAATCTGGATCAAACGTATACTTATGTAACCCCAAAAATTATAAAATAAATTGCTGGACCTGAGAAATTTATCTATTAATCATCTTCAAAAATAATTAACTAAATATCCCTCTCCAAATAAAAATGGCAGCAATTCTTGTGAGCGCTAAAGTTTCTGTTTTTTACAGCATGATCGCAAAGACTTTCCCCAAGTCTTCCCAAAGGTTCTACTTGGCACAAACACTAAATAAAAGCATATAACCACATCCAAACAGAGGCTAGATGAATTATTTATTACTAAACAGGAACAAAGAGAAAGGAACAAAAATAAAATTGGGTTGCCTCCCAACAAGCGCTATCGTTTAACGCCCCTAGCTAGGCATGATGATTTCAATGATGCTCACATAAAAGATAAGAATTGTAACATAAAGAGAGCATCATGAAGAATATGACTAGCAAATTTAAGTCTAACATACTTCCTATGCATAGGGATTTTGTAAGCAAACAACTTATGGGAACTATAATCAACTAGCATAGGAGGGCAAAACAAGCATAACTTCGAAATTTTAAGCACATAGAGAGGAAACTTGATATTATTGCAATTTCCTACAAGCATATGTTCCTCCCTCATAATAATTTTCAGTTGCATCATGAATGAATTCAACAATATAACCAGCACCTAAAGCATTCTTTTCATGATCTACAAGCATAGAAATTTTATTACTCTCCACATAAGCAAATTTCTTCTTAATCGGAATAGTGGGAGTATCATAAGAGACTTGAATACTATAAATTGTTTCCACATTAAAAGAGTAATGTTCAGAAAAAGGGTAATCATAACCATGACAAGTTTTATAAATATAATCATCACTACTTTTTTATAGCATATGTATCATCACAATAATTATCATAAGTAGGAGGCATGCTATCATCATTATAAATTTGCATATTAAAACTTGGGAGACTAAAAATATCATATTAATTAAGCGTAGCATCCCCAAGCTTGGGACAAACATTAATTGCAGAAAATATATTCTCAAAAACATCATATTCATCAAACATAGCATCCCCAAGCTTGGGCCTTTTCATATCATAATCATAATCACTCTCATAATTAATAGTATGGATAGCACCAATAGTATAGCAATTATCATATTCGTCCAAGCAAGTGCCAAAAAGATTTTCAAGATCATAAGAAGTATCATTATCTTCCACAATTATATTTTCATGAGGCACAATAGTAATAGGAGCAGCATTATTTGGGAGATATATCTTTTTACCTCTCTTCCTTTTTCTTTTCTTCTTCTTCACCACATCATGTGTGGGTTCAATCCTCTTTCCAGAGCTCCTTATTAATGAGATTGGTTGAATAGGAGGCTCCTCCTCGTTACCTGATTCATCATAAGAAATAATAGGAGGATATTGGGAAGTCTCTTCCCTTTCATTAGTATTCTCTTCATCTTCTATTTGTTTTCTTTTCTTTATGTAATTAGCAATATAAGGATTTTCAATGCAATTCACCGCGCAATACATATAAATTTCCTCTAGATCAAAATGAAGAACTTTATCAAGGGCAAATTTTGGAATATCCTTAGTTCTACGTTTAATTTCTTCATAACCCAAGAGCAAACTAAGTTCATTATGATGTGCAAGGGAAATCAAGTCATCACAATTTTTGACACGATACGCTCATGAAACAATTTGCATTGGGTACTAAAATGACCATGTTCATTGCAAAGTTCACAAGTAGGGCTAAGAAAAGATAAATTTTCAGCACATTCATCTAGCTCTTCTTGCAACAATTTGGTTTCTAAGTACTTATGCCTCTTGCAATATCTATCTTCCCTATTTGGTGTGTACTTGCAAACCCAGTCTACTCCACAAAAATGGACATGTTTATAGGAGGCATTTTCATCATAACTAGTGCAATCATCATTAGCATCATGGATATTCAAAGAATTCGTACTAACAACATTGCAATCATGCTGATCATTCAAATATTTAGTGCCAAACATTTTAGAGATCTCTTCTTCTAGCACTTGAGCACAATTATCCTTTCCATCATACTCACGAAAGATATTAAAAAGATGAAGCGTATGAGAGAAACTCAATTCCATTTTTTTGTAGTTTTATTTTATAAACTAAACTAGTGATAAAACAAGAAACTAAAGGACTCGATTGCAGGATCTAAAGATATACCTTCAAGCACTCACCTCCCCGGCAACGGCTCCAGAAAAGAGCTTGATGTCTACTACACAACCTTCTTCTTGTAGACGTTGTTGGGCCTCCAAGTGCAGAGGTTTGTAGGACAATAGAAAATTTCCCTCAAGTGGATGACCTAAGGTTTATCAATCCGTAGGAGGCGTAGGATGAAGATGGTCTCTCTCAAGCAACCCTGCAACCAAATAACAAAGACTCTCTTGTGTCCCCAACACACCCAATACAATGGTAAATTGTATAGGTGCACTAGTTCGGCGAAGAGATGGTGATACAAGTGCAATATGGATAGTAGATAAAGGTATTTGTAATATGAAATTATAAAAACAGCAAGGTAACTAATGATAAAAGTGAGCGTAAACGGTATTGCAATGTGTTGAAACAAGGCCTAGGGTTCATACTTTCGCTAGTGTAAGTCCTCTCAACAATAATAACATAATTGGATCACATAACTATCCCTCAACATGCAACAAAGAGTCACTCCAAAGTCACTAATAGCGGAGAACAAACGAAGAGATTATGGTAGGGTACGAAACCCCCTCAAAGTTATTCTTTCCAATCAATCTGGTGGGCTATTCCTATAAGTGTCACAAACAGCCCTAGAGTTCGTACTAGAATAACACCTTAAGACACAAATCAACCAAAACCCTAATGTCACCTAGATACTCCAATGTCACCTCAAGTATCCGTGGGTATGATTATACGATATGCATCACACAATCTCAGATTCATCTATTCAACCAACACAAAGAACCTAAAAGAGTGCCCCAAAGTTTCTACCGGAGAATCACGACGAAAACCTGTGCCAACCCCTATGCATAGGTTCATGGGCGGAACCCGCAAGTTGATCACCAAAACATACATCAAGTGAATCACGTGATATCCCATTGTCACCACAGATACACACGGCAAGACATACATCAAGTGTTCTCAAATCTTTAAAGACTCAGTCCGATAAGATTACTTCAAAGGGGAAACTCAATTCATTACAAGAGAGAAGAGGGGGAGGAGAAACATAAGATCCAACTATAATAGCAAAGCTCGCGATACATCAAGATCGTGCCAAATCAAGAACACGAGAGAGAGAGAGAGAGAGATCAAACACATAGCTACCGGTACATACCCTCAGCCCCGAGGGAGAACTACTCCCTCCTCGTCATGGAGAGCACCGGGATGATGAAGATGGCCACCGGAGAAGGATTGCCCCCTCCGGCAGGGTGCCGGAACGGGTCTAGATTGACTTTCGGTGGCTACGGAGGCTTCTGGCGGCGGAACTCCCGATTTATTGTGCTCTCGGATGTTTTTAGGGTATATGGAGATATATAGGCGGAAGAAGTATGCCAGGGGGGCCACGAGGGGCTCACGAGGGTGGAGGGCGTGCCCTGGGGGTGGGCGCACCCCCTGCCTCGTGACCTCCTCGCAGGTCCCCCGATGTGCACTCCAAGTCTTCTGGGCTTCTTTCCTTCCAAAAATGAGTTCCGCGAAGTTTCAGGTCAATTGGACTCCGTTTGATTTTCCTTTGCTTCGAAACCCTAAACCAGGGTAAAAACAGAATCTGGCACTGGGCTCTGGGTTAATAGGTTAGTCCCAAAAATGATATAAAAGTGTATAATAAAGCCCATAAACATTCAAAACAGTAGATAATATAGCATGGAGCAATCAAAAATTATAGATACGTTGGAGACGTATCACTTAGGTCATCCACTTGAGGGAAATTTTCTACTCTCCTACAAAACTCTGCACTTGGAGGCCCAATAACGTCTACAATAAGAAGGTTGTGCAGTAGACATCAAGCTCTTTTCTGGCGCCGTTGCCGGGGAGGTGAGTGCTTGAAGGTATATCTTTAGGTCTTGCAATCGAGTCTTTTAGTTTCTTGTTTTATCACTAGTTTAGTTTATAAAAGAAAATTAAAAAATGGAATTGAGTTTGTCTCACACTCTTCATCTCTTTAATATCTTACGTGAGTATGATAGAATGGAAAATTGTGCCAAGGTGTTAGAAGAAGAATGCATTAGAATGTTTGGCACTACATATTTGAATGATGAGCATGATTGCAATGTTGTTTGTATGAATTCCTTGAATATCTATGACTCTAATGATATTCAAAGCCACAAGCTTGGGGAAGCTATATTTGATGAAGATGACATTTTTTGTCCCCCAAGTTTTGATGAGCAAATTTATTATGATGAAAGCATGCCTCCTATCTATGATGATTATTGTGATGACACGTATGCTTTAAAGAACAATGATAACCATGAAACTTGTCATCTTGATCTTAATTTTCAATCACATGATAGTTATTTTGTTGAGTTTGCTCCCACTATTATTCATCAGAAGAAATTTGCTTATGTGGAGAGTAGTAAATTTTCTATGCTTGTAGATCATGAAAATAATGCTTTAGATGCTGGTTATATTGTTGAATTCATTCATGATGCTACTGAAAATTATTATGAGGGAGGAACATATGCTTGTAGGAATTGTAATAATATCAAGTTTCCTCTCTATGTGCTTAAAGTTTTGAAGTTATGCTTGTTTTGCCTTCCTATGCTAGTTGATTATTGTTCCCATAAGTTGTTTGCTCACAAAACCCCTATGCATAGGAAGAGGTTTAGACTTAAATGTGCTAGTCATATTCTTCATTATGCTCTCTTTATGTTACAATTCTTATCTATTATATGAGCATTATTGAAATCATCATGCCTAGCTAGGGGCGTTAAACGATAGCGCTTGTTGGGAGGCAACCCAACTTTATTTTTGTTCCTTGCTTTTTGCTCCTGTTTAGTAATAAATAATTCATCTAGCCTCTGTTTATATGTGGTTTTATGTTTTAATTAGTGTTTGTGCCAAGTAGAACCTTTGGGAAGACTTGGGTGAAGTCTTTATGATCATGCTTTAAAAAACAGAAACTTTAGCGCTCACGAGAATTACTTCCATTTTTTATTGGAGAGTGATATTTAGTTAATTATTTTTGAATATGATTAATAGACAAATTCCTCAGGTCCTCCAATTTATTTGAGAATTTTATGAGTTTCATAAGTATATGTTTGATCCAGATTACTACAGACTATTCTGTTTTTGACAGATTCTGTTTTCGCTGTGTTGTTTGCTTATTTTGATGAATCAATGGCTAGTAAAAGAGTTTATAAACCATAGAGAAGTTGGAATACAGTAGGTTTAATACAAATATAAATAAATAATGAGTTCATTACAGTACCTTGAAGTGGTGTTTTGTTTTCTTTCGCTAACGGAGCTTACAAGTTTTCTATTAAGTTTTGTGTTGTGAAGTTTTCAAGTTTTGGGTAAAGATTCGATGGACTATGGAATAAGGAGTGGCAAGAGCCTAATCTTGGGGATGCCCAAGGCACCCCAAGGCAATATTCAAGGACAACCAAAAGCCTAAGCTTGGGGATGCCCCGGAAGGCATCCCCTCTTTCGTCTTCGTTCATCGGTAACTTTACTTGGAGCTATATTTTTATTCACCACATGATATGTGTTTTGCTTGGAGCGTCATTTTATTTTATTTTGTTTTGATTGATGTTTTAATAAAATACCAAGATCTGAAATTCTTAAATGTTAGAGAGTCTTCAGATAGTTGCATAATTATTCGACTACTCATTGATCTTCACTTCTATCTTTCGGAGTAGTTTGTCATTTGCTCTAGTGCTTCACTTATATCTTTTTAGAGCACGGTGGTGGTTTTATTTTATAGAAATTAATGAATTCTCATGCTTCACTTATATTATTTTGAGAGTCTTTTAGAACAGCATGGTAGTTTGCTTTGGTTATGAAACTAGTCCTAATATGATGGGCATCCAAGAGGGATATCATAAAAACTTTCATATAGAATGCATTGAATACTATGAGAAGTTTGATACTTGATGATTGTTTTGGGATATGGATATGGTGATATTAGAGTCATGCTAGTTGAGTAGTTGTGAATTTTAGAAATACTTGTGTTAAAGTTTGTGATTCCCGTAACATGCACGTATGGTGAACCGTTATGTGATGAAGTCGGAGCGTGATTTATTTATTGATTTTCCTCCTTATGAGTGGCGGTCGGGGACGAGCGATGGTCTTTTCCTACCAATCTATCCCCCTAGGAGCATGCGCGTAGTACTTTGTTTCGATAACTAATAGATTTTTTGCAATAAGTATGTGAGTTCTTTATGACTAATGTTGAGTCCATGGATTATACACACTCTCACCCTTCCACCATTGCTAGCCTCTCTAGTACCGCGCAACTTTCGCCGGTACCATAAACCCACCATATATCTTCCTCAAAACAGCCACCATATTACCTATTATGGCATTTCCATAGCCATTCCGAGATATATAGCCATGCAACTTTCCACTGTTCCGTTTATTATGATACACTCCATCATTGTCATATTGCTTAGCATGATCATGTAGTTGACATCATATTTGTGGCAAAGCCACCATTCATAATTCTTCCATACATGTCACTCTTGAGTCATTGCACATCGCGGTACACCGCCGGAGGCATTCATATAGAGTCATCTTTTGTTCTAAGTATCGAGTTGTAATTCTTGAGTTGTAAGTAAATAAAAGTGTGATGATCATCATTATTAGAGCATTGTCCCAGTGAGGAGAGGATGATGGATACTATGATTCCCCCGCAATTCGGGATGAGACTCTGGATGAAAATAAATAAATAAAAGAGGCCAAAGAAGCCCAAATAAAAAAAGAGAAAAGAGGCCTAAAAAAGAGAAGGCCCAAATAAAAAATAGAATAAATAAATAATAATGAGAGAAAAAGAGAGAAGGGGCAATGCTACTATCATTTTACCACACTTGTGCTTCAAAGTAGCACCATGATCTTCATGATAGAGAGTCTCTTGTTTTGTCACTTTCATATACTAGTGGGAAATTTTTATTATAGAACTTGGCTTGTATATTCTAACAACGGGCCTCCTCAAGTCCCCTAGGTCTTCGTGAGCAAGCAAGTTGGATGCACACCCACTTAGTTTCTTTTGTTGAGCTTTCATACACTTATAGCTCTAGTGCATCCGTTGCATGGCAATCCCTACTCACTCACATTGATATCTATTAACGGGCATCTCCATAGCCCGTTGATACGCCTAGTTTATGTGAGACTATCTTCTCCATTTTTGTCTTCTCCACAACCACCATTCTATTCCACCTATAGTGCTATGTCCATGGCTCATGCTCATGTATTGCGTGAAGATTGAAAAAGTTTGAGAACATCAAAAGTATGAAACAACTGCTTGGCTTGTCATCGGGGTTGTGCATGATTTAAATATGTTGTGTGGTGAAGATGGAGCATAGCCAGACTATATGATTTTGTAGGGATAGCTTTCTTTGGCCATGTTATTTTGAGAAGACATGATTGCTTTGTTAGTACGCTTGAAGTATTATTATTTTTATGTCAATATTAAACTTTTGTCTTGAATCTTATGGATCTAAATATTCTTGCCACAATAAAGAGAACTACATGGATAAATATGTTAGGTAGCATTCCACATCAAAAATTCTGTTTTTATCATTTACCTACTCGAGGACGAGCAGGAATTAAGCTTGGGGATGCTGATACGTCTCCAACGTATCTATAATTTTTGATTGTTCGATGCTATTATATTATCAACCTTGGATGTTTTATATGCATTTATATGCTATTTTATATGATTTTTGGGACTAACCTATTAACCCAGAGCCCAGGGTCAGTTTATGTTTTTTTTCCTTGTTTTAGAGTATCACAGAAAAGGAAAATCAAATGGAGTCCAATTGACTTGAAACTTCAAGGAACTTATTTTTGGAACGAAAGCAATCCAGAAGACTTGTGGTGCACATAAGGGAAGCAACGAAGAAGGCACGAGGTAGGGGGCGCCCTCCACCCTCGTGGCTCCCCCGACGTACTTCTTCCTCCTATATATATCCATATACCCTAAAAAATCCGAGGAGCACAATAGATCGGGAGTTCCGCCGCTAGAAGCCTCCGTAGCCACCGAAAACCAATCTATACCCGTTCTGGCGCCCTACCGGAGGGGGAATCCCTCTACGGTGGCCATCTTCATCATCCCGGTGCTCTCCATGACCCCGAGGGAGTAGTTCTCCCTTGGGGCTGAGGGTATGTACCAGTAGCTATGTGTTTGATCTCTCTCTCTCGCGCGCGTTCTTGAGGTGATACGATCTTGATGTATCACGAGCTTTGCTATTATATTTGGATCCTATGATGTTTCTTCCCCCCTCCACTCTCTTGTAATGGATTGAGTTTTCCCTTTAAAGTTATCTTATCGGATTGAGTCTTTAAGGATTTGAGAACACTTGATGTATGTCTTGCGTGGGATAACCGTGGTGACAATTGGCTATTCTATTGATTCCCTTGATGTATGTTTTGGTGATCAACTTGCGGGTTCCGCCCATGAACCTATGCATAGGGGTTGGCACACGTTTTCGTCTTGACTCTCCGGTAGAAACTTTGGGGCACTCTTTGAGGTTCTATGTGTTGGTTGAATAGACGAATCTGAGATTTTTTGATGCATATCGTATAATCATACCCACGGATACTTGAGGTGCCATTGGAGTATCTAGGTTTCATTAGGGTTTTGGTTGATTTGTGTCTTAAGGTGTTATTCTAGTACGAACTCTAGGGCTGTTTGTGAGACTTATAGGAATAGCCCAACGGTTTGATTGGAAGAATAACTTTGAGGTGGTTTCGTACCCTACCATAATCTCTTTGTTTGTTCTCCGCTATTAGTGACTTTGGAGTGACTCTTTGTTGCATGTTGAGGGGTAGTTATGTGATCCAATTATGTTATTATTGTTGAGAGAACTTGCACTAGTGAAAGTATGAACCCTAGGCCTTGTTTCCTAGCATTGCAATACCGTTTACGCTCACTTTTACCACTTTTTACCTTGCTGTTTTTATATTTTCAGATTACAAAAACCTTTATCTACCATCCATATACCACTTGTATCACCATCTCTTCGCCGAACTAGTGCACCTATACAATTTACCATTGTATTGGGTGTGTTGGGGACACAAGAGAATCTTTGTTATTTGGTTGCAGGGTTGCTTGAGAGAGACCATCTTCATCCTACGCCTCCTACGGATTGATAAACCTTAGGTCATCCACTTGAGGGAAATTTGCTATTGTCCTACAAAACTCTGTACTTGGAGGCGCAACAACGTCTACAAGAAGAAGGTTGTGTAGTTGACATCAGGATCACGGGTACAAAAGTTTGCGGTGGTGGAATTAGGTTTTCGTGGTGCTCCTCGATGGTTTGGGGGTACGTAGGTATATATAGGAGGAAGAAGTAGGTCGGTGGAGCCACGAGGGGCCCACGAGGGTGGAGGGCGCACCCAGGGGGTAGGCGCACCCCTGCCTCTTGGCCTCCTCGTTGATTGCTTGACGTCCACTCCAAGTCCTCTAGATCACGTTTGTTCCAAAAATCACGCTCCCGAGGGTTTCATTCCGTTTGGACTCAGTTTGATATTATTTTTCTGCGAAACACTAAAATAGGCAAAAAACAGCAATTTTGGCTGGGCCTCCGGTTAATAGGTTAGTCCCAAAAATAATATAAAAGTGTATAAATAAGGCCATTAAACATCCAAAACAGAATATATAATAGCATGGAACAATCAAAAATTATAGATACATTGGAGACGTATCAAGCATCCCCAAGCTTAATTCCTGCTCGTCCTCGAGTAGGTAAATTGTCGTGGAATTGTCATGGCAGATGTCCTAGGGAAAGGACTTAGTCGTAGGGCCATCACAACTAGGAAGCTTAATGTGGTTAATTGGGACAAAGGACACGAGAGGTTTATACTGGTTCGGCCCCTTACGGTGAAGGTAAGGCCTAGTCCAGTTGATGTTGTATTGCTAGGTTTCGATGACCAAGGAGCGAATCCGCTAGCTTGGCTAACGATCTATTGATTCTTGTCCTAAGCTGCCACCGGGTCGTTCCCTTATATACAAGGGTTGATGCCTGGCGGCCTACAGAGTCCCGGCCGGCTCATAAAACGTGTCCGTCTCGGTGACTTCTTTTATATTCCTTTCTTTACAAGTCTTTCTTTACATATGGCGGTTCACAACATTGGGCCTTAAGCCGCCTCTGGGCTTAGGCCTTCTATAAGTCTTAATAAACTATCACCTTGAATATTACTGGGCTTCTTTTCGTAACCCGCCATTGGGGTTGACCCGGCCCCTCCTGGGCGGGTCATACCTGGTAGCTATATCCCCAACATTAGGCCCCAGGTTGACTTGAACTTTGTTCTTTGTCAATCTTCAACACTTAGACGAAATCCATCTTCCTCTGTCTGTAAAAACTCTGTAACCCGCCATGACGTCATCTTCCGAAAACATGAAAGCCTGCCATGATGTCATCTTCAGCGGATCTTTATCTTTTAATATCTTCCGAGAATCGAGGCGTCCGTTTAGCTGGATAATCGTTATTTTGGTCTTCCTCAATTTTCGCGCGTGCCTGTTCACTTATCCCCTTATAAATAGGCTTGGCCGGTCTTTCCCCTTTCTTCTTCTTCCTTCCATCTTCTCGCCACCTCTCTGCCTCTCGAGCTCCGCCATCGCCATAGCGCCCACCGTCGCCTCTCAACGTCGGCCGCTGCATCACCCTGAGCTTGTCCCGAGAACCGCGGCGACCCTTCACAGAAGCTCTGCATTTGTAAGTTCCTACCTTTCCGCGCCCTTATATCTGTTTAGGGTTACGAGTTCATCAGCGTTCTTCGCCGTTCATCATGGACCTTCTTGTAGTTTCTTCTACGTACCCTCTTTTGATCTAGAAGAGAAGTAGAACTTATGCGGTAGTGGTTTTACACCCATTTTAGATGCTAGTAGATCATTTTCCTTTGCACAGATACCTTGTTAGAGCTGATGAACTCCTTCGTGTTCGTTCTTTAGGTCTAAATTTATTTTTCTTTTCTGACCCATTTTGATCTAGAATACTAGCAATAGCTTGGGAAATCTGTTTGTCTCAACACTTAGCCAATTCTGTTTCTGGTTTCCTTCGAATGTCTTTAGTCATGGCGGCTTATCACGCTGGCTCACTTTTCCCTTATATGTCATTAGCCCTTACTTAAGCCGCCGTTACTCATTTTCACCATCATCATTTAACTTTTAATTTCACCATTGAATTGAACCAGCACATTACTTTCTTTCCAGTTTGTCCTTTGCTCATCATGCCGTCAAAAGCACCAGCTGTCTGCAACTGGGTCCCTTCCACAGTTACTGAGGATACCTTGAAGGAATTTGTCACCATAGGATTTTTGCCAGGGAAAAATGTTATGTCTTATCATGCACCTGACCCGGATGAAGAATGGCCTCAGCCCAAAGACGGTGAAGTTATCATTTTCACTGATCACATGAACCGGGGCTTTTCTCCACCCGGCTCAAAGTTCTTCTGAGACGTTCTACATTTTTTCAAGCTTCGCCCACAAGACATTGGACCCAACTCTATCTCCAATATCTGCAATTTTCAAGTTCTTTGTGAGGTATATCTTCAAGAAGAACCGATTGTGGTACTCTTAAGAGAATACTTTTACTTGAACCGACAGAATGAATGCACCAATAGCCTTAGTTTGGAGCTTGGTGGAATCTCAATCCATCGCCGATAAGGCGCCGTCTTTCCCTTAATAGTCTTACCGAGCCATCCCAAAGATTTGAATCAGACCTGGTTCTACTGCCAAGACACGTCACCAGCCAATGAAAAACCACTGTCGGGTTATCGCGCGGAGCATCTGGATTCCAAGTTTGTGCTCCCTGACAAGCTTACCACTGCTGAACGCAAGAAGCTTATTCCATCTATTAAGAGGATTCAAGCTTTATTGGGGAACAACTTAACTGGAGTTGACCTGACCCGTTGCTGGGTCGCATGGCGGGTCATCCCTCTAAGCCGCCGATCCAAGTTAATGTATGAGTATAGCAGAGGCCCAAATGACTCTCTGCGTTATAGCACTGTTCAATTCACTGAAGAAGACGTTGTTGCAATGTCAACCATCCTCGTGAACGGTAAATACGAGGACTGCAGTAAGGTTGGGTTAAACCCCTTCTGCAAACTCAACCCGGCCCTAGAGGTGAAAACCCCTGACCTCTCTCTTTTTGTGTTTTCCTTAGTAGTTTAAATATTTGCATGACCTTTCAACCTCTTTATTTATTTACAGGCCAAATCTGACTTCTGGAAGGTCAAGTATGATCATGAAGCTCCTAAGAAGGCCAGAGCCGCTGCCATAGCCGCCAGGAGAACGACCCGGAAGCCCAAGAAGAAGAAGACTGCATCTGACTTATTCCACCTGGATGATGCTTCTGAGTCGGAGGTAGCCCTTGACTCCCTTGGCCAATTTTTTAACTATCGTATTGACACTGACTATTGCCAGGACGACACGGGGGCCAGCCAGGCCGTGGAAGAAGAGGTAACTATTTCCTCCGACTCAGCCCCTTTGCCAAGACAGAAACTTCGACTGGTAACCCGGAAAGTAAGGTTTTCGCACCCTTTGGCTTATCTGGACCATCATTTTCTTTTGAAAAAGAAGCAACATGAGAGCCGCCGTCAGGCCCGGACTAATGATGAAGATGAACCACCTTCCGATTTAAAACAAACTCCTCAAAAACGCCAAAATGAGGTTTCTTTCATCTTTGTCTTTTGCTTTCATTAATGGATCGATTCCCTTGCATCACTGACTTTATTTTACCTTTTGCAGGAGGTTTCTCGCTCTTCTGGCGACTCATCTCAGACTCAATTTCTGGATTTCAAAACTGTTCCTGGGTAAGGAAAAAAAATCATCTTTCCTCTGTATCTTTTAAAACTGCATCCTTAGACTAACTGTCTCATAAAATCTTTCTTAGTGGTCAAGCCAAATCCAAGAAGGCCAAGGTGATTAAGCCATCAGAAGACCCGAAGGTTCCTGCACTTGAGCCGGCCATGCCAACTCCTCCCTCTCAAACTGAAGCACCTGAAGACCCGGCTATTCGTACTCAATTGGACCCTCCTGAGTTGTCAGCCGATGAGACCACCCTTAATCCGACCATTACTGAACCATCTAGCTCAGCTAATCCGCCAACAACTTCTGATACTGACGTGTTGATTACTGGTAGCCGGTTTGTTGAACCAGGGACCCCCACTGTACTAGCCCGTCATACTGCTAAGCAAGAAGCTTTGGAGAAGCAGAAAGTGCATTTTGATATCTCCCATTACACTCACCTTAATGTCAATGATGTGCTATCCGGCTATCTCAGTCATGTGCACTCCAGCCGTGACTCGGAAATCGAGATGGTCAAACAATTGCAGCTAAAATATGAGGTATGTTCTCCGGTTTACTTATACTCTGCCAGCCCCCAAGTCTTTAGATGATGAACTTGAATGATCTGTAGACTTTATGATATAAGTTGATACTTTGCCTCTAGGCTTTTCGGAAGTCCAATAGAGTAACGTAAAATTCACCTGTAGTCCCCAAGGGGCGGCTCAATTTATCATAAATGAACCAGTACTTAATTGCATAACTGTCTTTGGCTAGTCTCAATAAGTTTTGAGATCCGGCTCAATCGTGAAAAAACTTTCTGAATATTATGCATTAGCCCCCAAGTGCCAAGTGTTGTTACTTTGTAAAACCCTTGGGACTTGAAACATATAAAAGTCATAAAAAATTGCTTTGGTAGACATTAGCCCCCAAGTGTCAAGTGGTATTGCAGAGCAAAGTACTTGAGACTTGAACCTTTATGACTTTTAGTTTAAGTCTTGACACACCTGTGAATGTTTTGTAGAACGCCTTATCTGAGTTGGGCTCACAGTTGACGGATGCCAAGACCCGGTTGGCGGAGCAGGAGACAGAGATAAAGACCACTGACTCTAAACTCCAATTGAGCCTCTCTGAATCTGAGAAATTGAAGACCAGCTTATCTGCAAAAAAGACCGAAGAAAAGAAGCTACTGATACAACGTGCTGAGACAGCTGAGGCGACTCTTGAGGAGGTCACCACGGAGCTCACCGGCTTAAAAAACCATGTGTCTCAAATGGTCTCCGCCATCTTCGGTAAGTCATTTGTATTAATCACTTATACTTTATTTTGGCCAGGAATATAAGCCGCTTGCTGAACCTTTGTTAAAAACCACTCGCAGGTCCACGAAGTAGAAATCTAAGCCAAGATAGTGTGACAAAGCTGAAGGCAGTTTATACCTTGGTGGAGCAATTGTATACTAGCGCTCAACGAGCACTTGCCACTATCTCTCCTGCTAACCAAGGACCCAATCGGTTGAGCGATGTCTTGAAGAAGTTATCGATCTTACCCGCCAGGTTTCAAGAGGTCAAATGATCTTGTGCCAGAGCCGGAGCCCTAACTGCCCTGAGCCGCTCCAAAGCCTGGGTGCCAGATCTAGACCCGGTGGATGTGGCTAAGGGGTACCCTACCATGAAGGAAGACGAGACTCCATTTGAGCAAGATAACTTTATTGCCTGTGTGAGGGGAGTTCATCCTCAAGCTACCATTCTTGGAGAGGAGACCAACATCGATAAATATCAGCCGGGTTTTGATATGGAGAATAAGAAGATGGAGACTCCCTCTTATAAGGTGACAGACCTTATCCCACCAGTTCGTCAACACACTTTTGCTCCGGAAGTTGACCCAGTCGGCCTGATTGACGATGAAGGGGAGTTCATCGCTCTGAACGGCTTTGACTGGTCCAATCCCAGCTTCCAACCAGTAGAAGGAGGTGAACCGGCAAGGGGAGAGTCATAACCATCTTGTGGGCTCTCAAAGCCTTGTAATAGATTATCTTGAAAACCGCATGTTTTGCCTATGCCATCGCGCATAAAATGTTGCATACGACTCTTTGGCAATGATGTCAATATAAATATGTAGCACATCTGCGATTACATCTACAATGTTTTAACTCTGTTCCTGTAAAAAGTGAAAGAGCTGGCCTGGCGGTTTAGCACCGGACGGGTCAAAACACCCGGTATATGTCTTTATGAAATTATCATAGAGGAAAAGATAAACAAGGCTGAAAAAACCCTTTGATTAATGAAAAAACACATGGAAACCTGTTCGTGAACGACACTGTCATACTTGTGTTCTTTGAATATGGATTGCCGGTTTTCATGACTCGGATGATGAGGTTGATAACCCAATCTTTTGTAGAAGTCAATACTTCCATATGCCTGATGACCGTTGATACGTCCATTTTGCATCATGCTTTTATATCAATATTTATTGCATTATGGGTTGTTATTACACATTATTTCACAATACTTATGCCTATTCTCTCTTATTTTACAAGGTTTACATAAAGAGGGAGAATGCTGGCAGCAGGGATTCTGGGCTGGAAAAGGAGCAAATATTAGAGACCTATTCTACACAGCTCCAAAAGTCCTGAAACTCCTCGGAAGACGTTTTCCAAATATATAAAAAATATTGAGAGCGAGACCTTATATTGTTGATTCTAAAGATATACCATTTGTCTTTGATGATGATGTGTAGAAGCATTTGAAATACTTAAGAAAGCATTGATCTCTGCACCTATTGTTCAGCCACCTGATTGGAATTTACCCTTTGAAATTATGTGTGATGCTAATGACTATGTTGTAGGTGCTGTTCTAGGGCAAAGAGTTGTTAAGAAATTAAACGTTATTCAATATGCTAGTAAAACCCTAGACAATGCTCAAAGGAATTATGCTACTACTGAAAAAGAATTCTTAGCAGTTGTATTTGCTTGTGATAAGTTCAAACCTTATATTGTTGATTCTAAAGTAACTATTCACACTGATCACACTGCTATTAAATATCTCATGGAAAAGAAAGATGCTAAACCTAGACTTATTAGATGGGTTCTATTGCTGCAAGAATTGGATTTACATATTGTTGATAGAAAGGGAGCTAAGAACCCCGTTGCAGACAACTTGTCTAGGTTAGAAAATGTGTGTGATGACCCACTACCTATTGATGATAGCTTTCCAGATGAGCAATTAAATGTCATAAATGCTTCTCATACTGCTCCATGGTATGCTGATTATGCTAATTATATTGTTGCTAAGTTTATACCACCTAGTTTCACATACCAGCAAAAGAAAAAGTTCTTCTATGATTTGAGGCATTACTTTTGGGATGACCCACATCTTTATAAAGAAGGAGTAGATGGTGTTATTAGACATTGTGTACCTGAGCATGAACAGGAACAGATCCTACGCAAGTGTCACTCCGAAGCTTATGGAGGACACCATGCTGGAGATAGAACTGCACATAAGGTATTGCAATCTGGTTTTTATTGGCCTACTCTCTTCAAGGATGCCCGTAAGTTTGTCTTATCTTGTGATGAATGTCAAAGAATTGGTAATATTAGTAGACGTCAAGAAATGCCTATGAACTATTCACTCGTTATTGAACCATTTGACGTTTGGGGCTTTGACTATATGGGACCCTTTCCTTCCTCTAATGTATATACACATATTTTAGTTGCTGTTGATTACGTTACTAAGTGCGTAGAAGCTATTCCAACTAGTAGTGTTGATCATAACACTTCTATTAAAATGCTTAAAGAAGTTATTTTTCCAAGATTTGGAGCCCCTAGATATTTAATGACTGATGGTGGTTCACATTTCATTCATGTGCTTTCCGTAAAATGCTTGCTATATATGATGTTAATCATAGAATTGCATCTCCTTATCACCCTCAGTCTAGTGGTCAAGTAGAATTGAGTAATAGAGAGCTCAAATTAATTTTGCAAAAGACTGTTAATAGATATAGAAAGAATTGGTCCAAGGAACTTGATGATGCATTATGGGCCTATAGAACTGCATACAAAAATCCTATGGGTATGTCTCCTTATAAAATGGTTTATGGAAAAGCATGTCACTTACCTCTCGAACTAGAACACAAGGCATATTGGGCTATTAAAGAGCTCAATTATGATTTCAAACTTTCCATTGATAAGAGGTTATTTGATATTAGCTCACTTGATGAATGGAGAACCCAAGCCTATGAAAATGCCAAGTTGTTTAAAGAAAAAGTTAAAAGATGGCATGACAAAAGGATACAAAAGCGTGGGTTTAATGTAGGTGATTATGTATTTCTATACAACTCTCGTTTAAGATTTTTTGCAGGAAAACTTCTCTCTAAATGGGAAGGTCCTTACGTTATCGAGGAGGTCTATCGTTCCGGTGCTATAAAAATCAACAACTTCGAAGGCACAAATCCGAAGGTGGTGAACGGTCAAAGAATTAAACATTATATCTCAGGTAATCCCATAAATTTTGAAACCAATGTTATTGAAACCGTAACCCCATAGGAATACATAAGGGACACTTTCCGGAACGTTCCAGACTCCGAAAAGGAATAGGTATGTGGTACGGTAAGTAAACCGACTCCAAAACAGTTTTTGAGGCAATATTTCTCCGTTTTGGTATATTTAGAAAAATGGAAAAATAAGTAGCAGTCCGGGAAGGACACGAGGGCTCCGCGAGGGTGGAGGGCGCGCCCCCCTACCTCGTGGGCACCTCGTGTGCTCTCCGGACTCCGTTTCGTTCACGACACATATTTTGCTCGGTAAAAATTCATTATATAATCTCCCGGGGGTTTTGACTCCCGTATCACGCAAAAATCTCCTGTCTTTGTTTCGAGCTGTTTTTGTGATAGATCTAGATTATCATGACGTCTCCAAGTGCTCCCAAGGACAAGTTCTTCGAGAAGGTCATCAACCCTTACCTCGCGGAGGTGCAGCGAGACCCTCAAAAACCATTGAGAAGCGTGATGGGTTGCTACACATCCGTCATGCTGAGGGGCCGAAGGGGACCGGAAGCATGGAGACGAGGCTCGAAGCAATGGATCAACAAGTTTTCAAGTGTCAGGGGATGGTGGAGCGTGGACTCAACTCCAACCACATGATGATCGCAGAGTTCACCAACAAACACAAGCTGGATGCCGACAACATCGGGGAGACCATCTTCAAGCTTCACGAGAAAATCGAGCACCTTCAAGCTCAAATCTATGACCTGCAAAACCAAAACTATAAGTATGAATATAGATTCAAAAGGATGAGTTTGGCTGCAGATTTGAGTATCCCGGAGACTCGATCATCCTTCTATGATGGTGAGCCTATGCCTTGGAAGAAGGACGACAAGCCTACGCCATCAACAAAGTCACCACCGTCTCCACCAACAAAGAAGAATTGAGTATCTGGTATGGGCACTCCACTTGGCAACTGCCAAGCTTGGGGGGAGTGCCCCGGTATCGTATCACCATCACTTTTATCTTTACCGTTTCTCTTAGTTTGATCCTTTTGGTAATATCTTGATCTAGTAGAATAACAATTCTTAGTATGATCTAGTTGTGAGTTTTGCTTTATTATCCTTCTATGTAATTGAGTCCGTGAGCTATATATAATAACGATTAGTGTTGAGTCAAAGGCTTGATTATTTTGCCATGATCCTAAGTGAATAAAAGAAAAGAGAAAGAAATAAAAAGAAACAAAGAGATCATATGGATCTTATGGAGAGTAATGAGCTCACATAGAAAAAGTATGATGAATAAAAGTTGTTGAGAGTTGACAAACATAGTTTTGGTCATCGTTGCAATTAATAGGAAGTAATAAAGAAAGAGAGGTCTTCACATATAGATATGCTATCTTGGACATCTTTTATGATTGTGAGCACTCATTAAAATATGACATGCTAAAAGAGTTGACGTTGGACAAGGAAGACAAAGTAATGGGTTATGTTTTCTTACATCTGAGATAAATTATATTATCAGGGATCTTCCAACATGGTTGAGCTTGCCTTTCCCCCTCGTGCTAGCCAAATTCATCGCACCAAGTAGAGATACTACTTGTGCTTCCAAATACCCTGAAACCAGTTTTGCCATGAGAGTCCTCTATACCTACCTATGGATTGAGTAAGATTCTCCAAGTAAGTTGTCATCGGTGCAAGCAATAAAAATTTCTCTCTAAATATGTATGACTTATTAGTGTGGGAGAAAATAATCTTTATATGATCGTGTGATATGGAAGAAATAAAAGCGACAGACTGCATAATAAAGGTCCATATCACAAGCGGCAATATAAAGTGACGTTCTTTCGCATTAAGATTTTGTGCATCCAAGCATAAAAGCGCATGACAACCTCTGCTTCCCTCTGCGAAGGGTCTATCTTTTACTTTTATCTCCTACCTTGCATATGAGTCATGGTGATCTTCACCCTTCCTTTTTACATTTTATCCTTTGGCAAGCACAGTATGTTGGAAAGATCCTGGTATATATGGCTAATTGGATGTGAGTGTTCATGAACAATTATTGTTGACATTACCCTTGAGGTAAAACGTTGGGAGGCAAAACTATAAGCCCCTATCATTCTCTGTGTCCGATTAAAACTCCATACCCATAAGTATTGCATGAGTGTCAGCAATTGTGAAAGACTATATGATAGTTGAGTATGTGGACTTGCTGAAAAGCTCTTATATGTTGACTCTTTCCTATGTTATGATAAATTGCAATTGCTCCATGACTGAGATTACAGTTTGTTAGTTTTCAATGAAGTTTACGATTCATACTTGAAATTGTGATTGAATTATTACTCTAGCATAAGAAATCATATGACAAGAATTATATAAGTTGTTGTTCTAAGAATGATCATGATGCCCTCATGTCCGTATTTTATTTTTATCGACACCTCTATCTCTAAACATGTGGACATATTTTTCGTTTTCGGCTTTTCACTTGAGGACAAGCGAGGTCTAAGCTTGGGGGAGTTGAGACGTCCATTTTGCATCATGCTTTTATATCAATATTTATTGCATTATGGGTTGTTATTACACATTATGTCACAATACTTATGCCTATTCTCTCTTATTTTACAAGGTTTACATAAAGAGGGAGAATGCCGGCAGCTGGGATTCTAGGCTGGAAAAGGAGCAAATATTAGAGACCTATTCTGCATAGCTCCAAAAGTCCTGAAACTCCAAGGAAGACATTTTCCAAATATATAAAAATATTGAGAGCAAGAACTTCACCAGGGGGGCCACACCCTGCCCACGAGGGTGGGGGGCGCGCCCTACCCCCCTAGGCACGCCCCCTACCTCATAGGCCCCCTGGTGGCCCTCTGGTGGCCATCTTCTGCAATATGAAGTCTTTCGATGGGAAAAAAATTAGAAGCCATCTTCTCGGACAAAACTCCGCCGCCATGAGGCAGAACCTTGGCCGAACCAATCTAGTGCTCTGGCGGAGCTGTTCTGCCGAGGAAACTTCCCTCCCGGAGGGGGAAATCATCGCCATCGTCATCACCAACGCTCCTCTCATTAGGAGAGGCCAATCTCCATCAACATCTTCATCAGCACCATCTCCTCTCAAAACCCTAGTTCATCTCTTGTATCCAATTCTTGTCTCCAAGTCCGTGATTGGTGCTAGTAGGTTGCTAGTAGTGTTAATTACTCCTTGTAGTTGATGCTAGTTGGTTTAATTGGTGGAAGATCATATGTTCAGATCCTATATGCATATTAATACCCCTCTGATTATGAACATTTTTATGCTTTGTGAGTAGTTACTTTTGTTCCTGAGGACATGGGATAAGTCTTGCTATTAGTAGTCATGTGAATTTGGTATTCGTTCGATATTTTGATGAGATGTATGTTGTCTCTCCTCTAGTGGTCTTATGTGAACGTCGACTACATGACACTTCACCATTGTTTGGGCCTAGAGGAAGGCATTGGGGAGTAATAAGTAGATGATGGGTTGCTAGAGTGACAGAAGCTTAAACCCTAGTTTATGCGTTGCTTCGTAAGGGGCTGATTTGGATCCATATGTTTCATGCTATCGTTAGGTTTACCTTAATACTGTTGTTGTAGTTGCGGATTCTTGCAATAGAGGTTAATCATAAGTGGGATGCTTGCCCAAGTAAGGACAGTACCCAAGCACCGGTCCACCCACATACCAAATTATCAAAGTACCGAACGCAAATCATATGAGCGTGATGAAAACTAGCTTGACGATATTCCCATGTGTCCTCGGGAGCGATTTTCTCTATATAAGAGTTTGTCTAGGCTTGTCCTTTGCTACAAAAAGGATTGGGCCACCTTGCCGCACTTTATTTACTTTTGTTACTTGTTGCTCGTTACAAATTATCCTATCACAAAACTATTTATTACCACTTATTTCAGTACTTGCAGAGAATACCTTGCTGGAAACCGCTTATCATTTCCTTCTGCTCCTCGTTGGGTTCGACACTCTTACTTATCGAAAGGACTACGATAGATCCCCTATACTTGTGGGTCATCAACCGTTATGCCTTGGCAATTCATTGTCAAATAACCGAGCCGGTTTAATTTGAAACCATACTGACGGTTAGATTTGAGATCAATAAGACAATAACATTAAGCTTCACACAATGTAAATCAAAACATTTATTTAAAAACTGGAGGCTTCTGATTCGAATACGATCAGTAAACCGGACCAAAGGGGTTAAGCTAAGATTCGAATACGATCATATAGCCCCCTGTGGCTTTGGCGTTGCGCCGATCAAGAGGGTGCCGACAGCTATGTTCTCTTTGGTTCAAATACGACCTATGTTTGAATAGGAAGCCCCCAAATGACCTTGAGAGGTTTTTAACGACCCTGATTCGAATACGATCCAAGTCGGACCCAAAAGGGGTTAATCTATGATTCGGATACGATCAAGAAGCCCCCTAGTGAGTTTGGCCTTGAGCCGATCAAGAGGGTTACGACATCTATGTTCTCTTTGGTTCGAATACGACCTATGTTTGAAGAGGAAGCCCCCAAGTGACCATGAGGTTTACAGCTACATTCGAATACGATCATGAGCCGGACCAAAAGGATTAAGCTATATTCGGATACGATCAGCCCCCTTTTGGTCATTTTAAACAATGAAAATAATAAAGATATATGATCATTGAAAGGGAAAAGGACAGAGGTCCTGCTTTATTACTTATCATAATATATACAACGTCAAAGTATGTACATGACGAGAGTCGGTGGCTTAAGTATAGTATGGCCGAAGTTGAGCAATGTTCCATGGCCGGCGGGTCTCCTCCTCCGACTTACGTGAGTCTTTATGCTCTCGAACGTCAATGAGGTAATATGACCCGTTGTTTAGGTTCTTGCTGACCACAAAGGGGCCTTCCCAAGGCGGGGATAGCTTGTGTGCATTAGACAGACCCTGGATGAGCCGGAGCACCAGGTCACCTTCTTGAAAGGTTCTGGACTTAACCCGGCGGCTGTGATAACGGTGCAGGTCCTGTTGATAAATTGCTGATCGAGCCGCTGCCAAATCTCTCTCCTCATCTAACAAGTCAAGTGCATTCTGTCGGGCTTGTTCATTATCAGCTTCAACGTAAGCCGCCACGCGAGGCGAGTCAAGACGGATGTCACTAGGCAGCACTGCTTCTGCCCCATAAACCATGAAGAAAGGTGTATAACCTGTAGACCTGTTAGGAGTGGTATTAATGCTCCACAACACCGAAGGTAATTCCTCTACCCAACAACCCGGCGTCTGATGTAAGGGAACCATAAGCCGGGGCTTGAGACCTTTTAGGATTTCCTGATTTGCTCTCTCAGCTTGACCATTGGATTGGGGGTGAGCTACTGAAGAAACATCAAGGCGGATATGCTCACGTTGACAAAACACCTCCATAGCACCTTGGGACAAATTAGTGCCATTGTCGGTTATAATGTTGTGTGGAAAACCAAAGCGAAAAATCTCCTTTTTCATGAACTGAACCGCCGTGGCTGCATCACACTTGCTCACTGGCTCTGCCTCAACCCATTTCGTGAATTTGTCAACTGCCACCAAAAGATGTGTCTTTTTATCTTTGGACCTTTTGAAAGGCCCGAGCATGTCAAGCCCCCAGACTGCAAACGGCCATGTGATTGGAATCATCCGCAACTCTTGAGCCGGCACGTGCGCTCGCCGTGCAAATTTTTGACATCCATCACACCTACTGACCAGCTCCTCCACATCAGCGAGAGCCGTTAGCCAGTAAAAACCATGATGAAAAGCTTTGGCCACAAGAGACTTTGATCCGGCGTGATGAACACAATCCCCTTCATGGATCTCACGAAGAATTTCTTGACCTTCTTCAGGAGAAACACAACGTTGAAACGCTCTAGTGACGCTGCGATGATACAACTCACCGTCAGAAATTGTCATTGACTTCGACCTCCGGGTTATCTGTCGGGCCAGGGTCTAGTCCTCTGGCAACTCGCCCTGGGTCATATAAGCCAAGAACGGTACTGTCCAATCTGGAATGACATGAAGAGCCGCCACTAACTGTGCCTCCGGGTCAAGAATGGCCAAGTCTTCCTCTGTAGGCAACTTAACGGACGGGTTATGTGAAACATCCAAAAAGGTGTTAGGTGGTACTAGCTTACGCTGAGATCCCAACCGGCTTAACGCATCGGCCGCTTCATTCTTTCTGTGGTCAATGTGTTCCACTTGATAACCCTTAAAATGCCCCGCAACAGCGTCGACCTCACGGCGGTAAGCCGCCATGAGAGGATCCTTGGAATCCCACTTGCCTGACACCTGTTGAACCACCAAATCTGAATCACCAAGGCACTGTACCTGGCTCAGACTCATCTCTTTAGCCATTCGAAGACCATGGAGCAAGGCTTCATATTCTGCTGCATTGTTAGTACAAGGAAACATCAATCGCAACACATAACAAAACTTGTCACCTCGAGGAGAAGTTAAAACAACTCCAGCCCCCGATCCTTCCAACTGTCTGGACCCATCAAAGTGAATCGTCCGATATGTGTTGTCTGGTTTCTCCTCTGGCATCTGCAATTCTGTCCAGTCATTAATGAAGTCAACCAGCGCTTGAGATTTGGTCGCAGTATGCGGCACATACTTCAAACCATGAGACCCAAGTTCAATAGCCCACTTGGCAACTCGTCCCGTGGCTTCTCTATTTTGAATAATGTCTTCTAGAGGAGCAAAGCTAACCACAATGATTGGGTGACCCTGAAAGTAATGTTTGAGCTTCCGGCTTGCCATGAACACCCCATAAACGAGCTTCTGCCAATGTGGATATCTTTGTTTAGATTCAATGAGCACCTCACTGACATAGTAAACCGGCCGTTGGACCGGATGTTCCTTGCCAGCCTCATTGCGCTCCACAACAATGGTGTGACGCCCCCGATCCAATCGTACACTAATCATACACGCAAACGTGTACGATCAAGATCAGGGACCCACGGGAAGATATCACAACACAACTCTACAAATAAAATAAGTCATACAAGCATCATATTACAAGCCAAGGGCCTCGAGGGCTCGAATACATGAGCTCGATCATAGACGAGTCAGCGGAAGCAACAATATCTGAGTACAGACATAAGTTAAACAAGTTTGCCTTAAGAAGGCTAGCACAAACTGGGATACAGATCGAAAGAGGCGCAGGCCTCCTGCCTGGGATCCTCCTAACTACTCCTGGTCGTCGTCAGCGGGCATCACGTAGTAGTAGGCACCTCCGGTGTAGTAGGAGTCGTCGTCGACGGTGGCGTCTGGCTCCTGGGCTCCAACATCTGGTTGCGACAACCAGGAAGAAAGGAAAGGGGGAAAAAGGGGGAGAAAGCAACCGTGAGTACTCATCCAAAGTACTCGCAAGCAAGGAGCTACACTACATATGTATGCATTGGTATCAACTGGAATAAGGGTATCATATGTGGACTGAACTGCAGAAAGCCGGAATAAGAGGGGGATAGCTAGTCCTTTCGAAGACTACGCTTCTGGCAGCCTCCGTCTTGCAGCATGTAGAAAAGAGTAGACTGAAGTCCTCCAAGTAACATCGCATAGCATAACCCTAACCGCTGATCCTCCCCTCGTTGCCATGTGAGAGAGCAATCACCGGTTGTATCTGGCACTTGGAAGGGTGTGTTTTATTAAGTATCCGGGTCTAGTTGTCATAAGGTCAAGATACAACTCCAAATCGTCCTGTTACCGAAGATCACGGCTATTCGAATAGATTAACTTCCCTGCAGGGGTGCACCACATACCCCAACACGCTTGATCCCATTTGGCCGGACACACTTTCCTGGGTCATGCCCGGCCTCGGAAGATCAACACGTCGCAGCCCCACCTAGGCACAACAGAGAGGTCAGCACGCCGGTCTAAACCTAAGCGCACAGGGGTCTGGGCCCATCGCCCTTAGCACACCTGCACGTTGCGTACGCGGCCGAAAGCAGAACTAGCCCCCTTAATACAAGAGCAGGCTTACGTTCCAATCCGGCGCGCGCCACTCAGTCGCTGACGTCACGAAGGCTTCGGCTGATACCACGACGCCGGGATACCCATAACTACTCCCGCGTAGATGGTTAGTGCGTATAGACCAAATGGCCAGACTCAGATCAAATACCCAGGTCTCGTTAAGCGTGTTAAGTATCCGCGAACGTCGACCAGGGCCAGGCCCACCTCTCTCCTAGGTGGTCGGAACCTGCCCTGTCGCTCCGCCTCAAAACTCCACTCGCGGGTGCTCCTCAAGCCGACCCGTCTTTAGTCACCACATGTATCATGTATAAAGTATATAGTATATACCCGTGATCAACTCCCGAGTGATCACGGCCCGATAGTATAGCATGGCAGACGGACAAGGATGTAGGGCCACTGATGAAAAACTAGCATCCTATACTAAGCATTAGGATTGCAGGTAAGGTAACAGCAGTAGTAGCAAGGACAGGCTATGCATCAGTATAGGATTAACGGGAAGCAGTAACAGGCTACACTACTCTAATGCAAGCAGTATAGAGAAGAGTAGGCGATATCTGGTGATCAAAGGGGGGGGCTTGCCTGGTTGATCTGGCAAGAGAGAGGGGTCGTCAACTCCGTAGTCGTACTGGGTAGCAGCAGCGTCGGTCTCGGTGTCTATCGAGAGAAGAGGGGGGAGAAACAATAAATATTTAAGCAAGCAGATGCATAGTGATGCATGACATGACAAGTAACGGCGTTAGAGGTGCCCTAACGCGGTATGAGGTGATACCGGTGAAGGGGGAAACATCCGGGAAAGTATCCCCGGTGTTTTGCGTTTTCGGGCAGAGGAGCCGGAGGGGGAAACTTGCGAGTTTGATATGTTAGGGGTGTGTGGCGGACGAACGGACTGCGTATCCGGATTCGTCTCGTCGTTCTGAGCAATTTTCATGTTGAAAATATTTTAATCCGAGTTACGGATTAAAAGATATGATTTTCTAAAGATTTTATTAATTTCTGGAATTTAATTAATTATTTAAATTAATTCGAAAAACAGATTAATGACATCAGCATGATGTCATGCTGACATCAGCAGTCAACTCTGTTGACTTGGTCAACCTGACCAGTGGGTCCAGTGGGACCCACCTGTCATACACTGTTTATGTTAATTAGGGTTTAATTAACCTAATTAATTGATTAGATTAATTAACAGTAGTTAATTAGGTTAATTAATCATTGGGTTAATTAACCTTAATTAGTTAATTTAATCAGAATTAAATAAGTTAACTAATTAGTTAATTAATTAATTAATTATTTTTATCATTAATTATTTATTTATTTAGGTATTTTTTTTAATTCCTTTGTTTTTTTTTTGCTCTGGAGGCGGGGCCCTCCATGTCAGTGGCCCAAAGGGCCACAACGATTCGGGCGCGCGGGTTACGGGCGCCGGCACCCAGCCCGATTGGCAAATGCCCAGATGGGCAGGGGGCGCCGGCCACGGGCACGGCAAGCCCGGCCGCCTGGGACGACAGCGGCAACGGCGAGGCCACGTCGGGGTGGCGCCGGGGCAGGGAACGAAGGCGCGGCGCGGCAAATGGCGGGACGGCGAGCGGCGGCGGACGCAACAGCGATCGGGGCGAGGGGAGCATCGCGAGCAAGGGGGCGGACACGCGCAAGCCGCGGACGGCGCGGGCGACCGGTGGGCGAGCACGGCGCACGCGGAGCTTCAGCACGGGGCAGCGGCGAGTGTGCACATGCATAGGGCACGGCCGGGCGTGAGGAGCGGGTCGAGCAGGCGGGTGCGGCCTTGCGTGCGCAGTCGACGCCGGCAGCGCACAGGGGCGGGGCTTGGCGGCGCGGTGGCCGGAACGGGCAACGGGGACGGGGAGAGAGGGGGGGTGCTCACGGAAGGTGCAGGGAACGGGGCAGCGGTCTCGAGCTCGAGGAGGAGGACGAGGAAGGGGGCGGCGTTCGGGTCGCCGGCGACGAGTGCGGCGGGGCGACGGGGTCGAGGGCGCGGCGCCGGAATGGCGGCCTCGGCTCGGGACGAGGAGGACGTGAGGAGGCGAGACGACGGCGTAGAGGAGGCAGGCCGGGGGGGGAGGAAGCAGTCCGGCGGGGGGGGAGCTCCGGGCGTGGAATCCGGGCGGCGGCGGCGAACGCCCCCGATCCGATCTGGATCGGGGAGGGGGCAGGGGGAGTGGAGCGAGTGGGGGGGGGGGGAAGTGGGGCGACTGGGGGCGACGGGGTGGGGTTAGGGTTTCGGGGGTGTAGGGTTATGGGGGAGTGGGGGGCCGGTCTGGGCCAGTGGGCTGGTCCAGTTGGGCCACGGCCCAGGGAGAGGGTTCCTTCACTTTTTTTTTGTTAGCTTTAGGTTTTAGCTTTTCTGTTTTGTATTTTATTTTTTTTTCATTTGTTTCTTTTCCTTTCTGTTTTAATTCAATTTAAAATATTTATGCATTTTATAAAACTGTATCTTCTATACCATAATTATCTATGTAATATTTAGTGCAAACCGAACATTTTTATTTTAATGTTTGAAAACTTTTATTGTTTTCCTGTAATTAAATTTTGAATTTGTTTCGGTTTTGAATTATCTAGGGTTTATCAACAGTAACCGAGGTGACGTGGCATCATTAGCGGGGGATCACTGTAGCTTAATTATCCGGGCGTCACAAATGGCCACACTAACAACACGTGAGTTAGCAGCCACATACAACAACAACGGCTCTTTCTCAACTTAAGCAGCAAGAACCGACCGCTCAGCGAGCTGTTTCTTCAGATCCTCAAAAGCAGAGTTAGCAGCATCACTCCAGACAAAATTATCCGCCTTCTTCATCATTTGATATAAAGGCGTCGCCTTTTCCCCTAACCGGCTTATGAACCGGCTTAAGGTTGCGACACGACCCGCCAACCGCTGGACGTCATTGATGCACGCCGTTTTAGCCAGAGATGTAATTGCCTTAATTTTCTCCGGGTTAGCCTCAATACCTCTGTTAGACACCAAAAAAAACCCAAGAGTTTGCCAGTTGGGACTCCAAAAACACCTTTGGTCGGGTTAAGCATCATCTTGTAGACCCGAAGGTTATCAAAGGTCTCCTTCAGATCAGTTACCAAGGTTTCCTTCTCTCTAGATTTCAGCACTATGTCATCCACATAAGCATGAACATTACACCCAATCTGACTGTGAAGGCAATTTTGTACACATCGTTGCTAAGTCGCCTGGGCACTTTTCAGCCCAAAAGGCATAGACACATAGCAGAAGGCTCCAAACGGAGTGATGAAAGCTGTCATCTCCTGGTCCTTAACTGCCATCTTGATCTGATGATAACCCGAATAGGCATCCAAAAAACTCAAACGCTCGCAACCCGCCGTAGCATCAATGATCTGATCAATGCGAGGGAGGGCAAAAGGGTCAGCCATACAAGCTTTGTTTAAATCGGTGTAATCCACACACATACGCCAGGTGTCGTTCTTTTTTAGTACAAGCACCGGGTTAGCCAACCACTCCGGGTGAAAAACTTCAACAATGAACCCGTCCGCCAAGAGCCGGGCCACCTCTTCTCCAATTGCCTTGTGCCTTTCCTCATTAAACCGTCGAAGAAACTACCTGACCGGCTTAAATCTCGGATCAATATTGAGAGTGTGCTCAGCGAGTTCTCTCGGGACACCCGGCATGTCAGAAGGCTTCCATGCAAAGATGTCCTGGTTCTCACGGATGAACTCGATGAGCGCGCTTTCCTATTTTGGATCCACTGATAATGAACTGTTTGGATGAGTCTCCAGGCACAAAATCAACCATCTTAGTGTCATCAGATGAGCGCTTTATTAGTAACAATATCTTTTATATACTTAGCATAAGGATTCATTTTGAGCATATCAGTTAATCTCATACTCAAAAAGATAGGTCTAATCATTTCCGCAAAGCGCTCAAAATCCTCATCATCCTTTTTCTTGGATGGTTTGGGAGGAAAAGGCATGGGTTTCTGAACCCAAGGCTCTCTTTCTTTACCATGTTTCCTAGCAACAAAGTCTTTCTTATCATAACATTGATTCTTTGATTGTGGGTTATCAAGATCAACAGCAGGTTCAATTTCTACATCATTATCATTACTAGGTTGAGCATCATCATGAGCATTATCATTAACATTATTACTAGTTTCAGGATCATTACCAGATTGAATTTCAGCATCAGAAATAGAAATATCATTTGGATTCTCAGGTGTTTCAGTGATAGGTTTACTAGAAGCATGCAAAGTCCTATCATTTTTCCTTTTCTTCCTTTTAGAAGGACTAGGTGCATCTATATTATTTCTCTGAGAATCTTGCTCAATTCTCTTAGGGTGGCCTTCAGGATACAAAGGTTCCTGAGTCATTCTACCAGTTCTAGTAGCCACTCTAACAGCATTATCATTATTCTTACTATTCAATTCATTGAGCAAATCTTTCTGAGCTTCAAGTACTTGTTCTACTTGAGTGGTAACCATAGAAGCATGTGTACTAATAAGTTTAAGTTCACCTTTAACATTAGCCATATAATCACCCAAGTGTTCAAGCATATTTGACTTGTATTTCAATTGTCTACAAAAATAAGCATTAAAATCTTCTTGCTTAGCCATAAATTTATCAAACTCATCTAAGCATGGGCTAGCAATTTTAGTAAATGGGATTACAGCTTTATCATATCTATAGAGAGAATTTAACTTTACTACCTGTGTCGGGTTATCAATACCATGAGTTTCTTCAATAGCTGATGGATCAATATCATATGTTTCTTCAACAGGCGGTAAATTAACACCGTGTATTTCTTCAATAGGAGGTAAATTCTTAGCATCTTCGGCGTTAATACCTTTTTCTTTCATAGATTTATTTGCCTCTTGCATATCTTTAGTACTGAGAAATAGAATACCCCTTTTCTTCGGAGTTGGTTTAGGAATAGGCTCAGGAATTGGCTCCAGAGGCGTCCAATTATTTTCATTTGTCAACATATTATTCAATAGAATTTCAGCTTCATCCGGTGTTCTTTCCCTGAAAACAGAACCAGCACAACTATCCAGGTAATCTCTGGAAGCATCGGTTAGTCCATTATAAAAGATATCAAGTATTTCATTTTTCTTAAGAGGATGATCAGGCAAAGCATTACGTAATTGGAGAAGCCTCCCCCAAGCTTGTGGGAGACTCTCTTCTTTAATTTGCACAAAATTATATATATCCCTTAAAGCATCTTGCATAAGCAGGGAAATATTTGGCAGAGAAGTAATAAATCATATCCAGGGACTACGCACACAACCAGGATCAAGAGAATTAAACCATATCTTAGCATCACCCTTTAATGAGAACGGAAATATTTTAAGGATATAAAAGTAACGAGTTCTCTCATCAGTAGTGAACAGGGTGGCTATATCATTTAATTTAGTAAGATGTGCCACAACAGTTTCAGATTCATAACCATGAAAAGGATCAGATTCAACCAAAGTAATTATATCAGGATCAGCAGGGAATTCATAATCCTTATCGGTAACACAGATAGGTGAAGTAGCAAAAGCAGGGTCAGGTTTCATTCTAGCATTTAGAGATTGCTTGTTCCATTTAGCTAATAACCTCTTAAGTTCGTATCTATCTTTGCAAGCTAAAATAGCTAAAGAGGCTTCTTGATCAAAAACATAACCCTCAGGAATAACAAGTGATTCTTCATCATCACTTTCATCAGTATTATCAGATTCAATATTTTCAATCTCTCTAGCCCTAGCAAGTTGTTCATCAAGGAATTCACCAAGTGGCACAGTAGTATCAAGCATAGAAGTATTTTCATCATAAGTATCATGTATAGCAGAAGTAGCATCATTAATACCATGCGACATATCAGAACGAATAGCAGAAGCAGGTTTAGGTGTCGCAAGCTTACTCAAAACAGAAGGTGAATCAAGTGCAGAGCTAGATGGCAGTTCCTTACCTCCCCTCGTAGTTGAGGGATAAATCTTGGTTCTTGGATCTTTCAAGTTCTTCATAACGATAAGCAGATATAAATCCCAAGTGACTCAAAGAATAGAGCTATGCTCCCCGGCAACGGCACCAGAAAATAGTCTTGATAACCCGCAAGTATAGGGGATCACAACAGTTTTCGAGGGAAAAGTATTCAACCCAAATTTATTGATTCGACACAAGGGGAGCCAAAGAATACTCTCAAGTATTAGCAGCTAAGTTGTCAATTCAACCACACCTGGAAACTTAGTATCTGCAGCAAAGTATTTAGTAGCAAAGTAATATGATAGTAGTGGTAACGGTGGCAAAAGGTAACAGTAGTAAAAGTAATGTTTTTGGTGTTTTGTAGTGATGATAACAATAGCAATGGGAAAGTAAATAAGCGAAGAACAATATATGGAAAGCTCGTAGGCAATGGATCGGTGATAGAGGATTATGCCGGATGCGGTTCATCATGTAACAGTCATAACCTAGGGTGACACAGAACTAGCTCCAGTTCACTGATATAATGTAGGCATGTATTCCGAATATAGTCATACGTGCTTATGGAAAAGAACTTGCATGACATCTTTTGTCCTACCCTCCCGTGGCAGCGGGGTCCTTACGGAAACTAAGGGATATTAATGCCTCCTTTTAATAGAGTACCAGAACAAAGCATTAACACATAGTGAATACATGAACTCCTCAAACTACGGTCATCACCGGTAAGTATCCCGATTATTGTCACTTTGGGGTTAACGGATCATAACACATAATAGGTGACTATAGACTTGCAAGATAGGATCAAGAACTCTCATATATTGATGAAAACATAATAGGTTCAGATCTGAAATCATGGCACTCGGGCCCTAGTGACAAGCATTAAGCATAGCAAAGTCATAGCAACATCAATCTCAGAACATAGTGGATACTAGGGATCAAACCCTAACAAAACTAACTCGATTGCATGATAGATTCCATCCAACCCATCACCGTCCAGCAAGCCTACGATGGAATTACTCACGCACGGCGGTGAGCATCATGAAATTGGTGATGGAGGATGGTTGATGATGACGATGGCGACGGATTCTCCTCTCCGGAGCCCCGAACGGACTCCAGATCAGCCCTCCCGAATGGTTTTAGGGCTTGGCGGCGGCTCCGTATCATAAAACGCGATGAATTCTTCTCTCTGATTTTTTTCTCCTCGAAACACGATATATAGAGTAGGAGTTGGAGTCGGGGAGGCACCAGGGGGGCCACGAGGTAGGGGGGCGCGCCCCCCACCCTCGTGGAGAGGTGGTGGGCCCCCTGGCCTTCATCTTTTGCAGGTATTTTTTATATTTTCCAAAAAGTTTCTCCGTGAAGTTTCAGGTCATTCCGTGAACATTTGTTTCTGCACATAAATAACACCATGGTAATTCTGCTGAAAACAGCGTCAGTCCGGGTTAGTTCCATTCAAATCATGCAAGTTAGAGTCCAAAACAAGGGCAAGAGTGTTTGGAAAAGTAGATACGACAGAGACGTATCAACTCCCCCAAGCTTAAACCTTTGCTTGTCCTCAAGCAATTCAGTTGACAAACTGAAAATGATAAAGATAAACTTTTACAAACTCTGTTTGCTCTTGTTGTTGTAAATATGTAAAGCCAGCATTCAAGTTTTCAGCAAAGATTATAACTAACCACATTCGCAATAACGCTTAGGTCTCAAGTTTACTCATATCAATGGCATAATCAACTAGCGAGCAATAATAATAAATCTCGGATGACAACACTTTCTCAAAACAATCATAATATGATATAACAAGATGGTATCTCGCTAGCCCTTTCTGAGACCGCAAAACATAAATGCAGAATACCTTTAAAGACCAAGGACTGACTAGACATTGTAATTCATGGTAAAAGAGATCCAGTCAAGTCATACTCAATGTAAATTAACAGTAATGAATGCAAATGACAGCGGTGCTCTCCAACAGGTGCTTTTTAATAAGAAGATGATGACTCAGCATAAAAGTAAATAGATAAGCCGTTCGCAGAGGGAAGCAGGGATTTGTAGAGGTGCCAGAGCTCAGTTTTGAAACAGAGGTGAATAATATTTTGAGCGGTATACTTTCATTGTCAACATAACAACCAAGAGATGGCGATACCTTCCATGCTACACACATTATAGGCGGTTCCCAAACAGAATGGTAAAGTTTATACTCCCCCTTCCACCAACAAGCATCAATCCATGGCTTGCTCGAAACAACGAGTGCCTCCAACTAACAAGAGTCCCAGAGGGGGTTTTGTTTGCAATTATTTTGATTTAGTTTGCATAAAGCATGTGACTGGGCATCCCGGTGACCAGCCATTTATCTCATGAGTGAGGAGCGGAGTCCACTCCTCTTGAGAATAACCCGCCTAACATGGAAGATACGGACAGCCCTAGTTGATACATGAGCTATTCGAGCATACAAAAGAGGATATTTATTTGAAGGTTTAGAGTTTGGCACATACAAATTTACTTGGAACGGCAAGTAGATACCGTATATAGGTAGGTATAATGGACTCATGTGGATTAACTTTGGGGTTTAAGGGATTGGATGCAAAAGCAGTATTCCCGCTTAGTACAGGTGAAGGCTAGCAAAAGACTGGGAAGCAACCAGCTAGAGAGCGACAATAGTCATGAACAAGCATTAAAATTAATCAACACCGAATGCAAGCATGAGTAGGATATAATCCACCATGAACATAAATATCGTGAAGGCTATGTTGATTTTGTTTCAACTACATGCGTGAACATGCGCCAAGTCAAGTCACTTAAATCATTCAGAGGAGGATACCACCCTATCATACCACATCATAACCATCTCAGTAGCATGTTGGCACGCAAGGTAACCCATTATAACTCATAGCTAATCAAGCATGGCACAAGAAACTATGATCTCTAGTTGTCATTGCAAACATGTTTATTCATAATTGGCTAAATCAGGAATGATGAACTAATCATATTTACAAAAACAAAAGAGGTCGAGTTCATACCAGCTTTTCTCATCTCAGTCAGTCCATCATATATCGTCATAATTGCCTTTCACTTGCACGACCGAATGATGTGAATAATAATAATAGTGCACGTGCATTGGATTAAGCTGGAATCTGCAAGCATTCAATAAATAGGAGAAGACAAGGCAATATAGGCTCTTTTGTCAGATCAACAATAATGTATACAAGAGCCACTTCAACAATTTAATCATGGTCTTCTCCTATCGACCCCCAAAGGAAAGAAAAGAAATAAAACTATTTACACAGGAAAGCTCCCAACAAGTAAAAGAAGAACAGGAAATATTTTTGGGTTTTCTTTTAATTTACTACTACAAGCATGGAAAGTAAACTAATTAAAAGCTACAACTATTTTTTTTGGTTTTTCTTAAGGTTTATTAAACACACAAGAAGAAAGCATAAAAAGGGAAATAAACTAGCATGGATGATACAATGAAAAAGTATGAGCACCGACATCTAGCAATGAGTGTGTAAATAAATGTAATGTCAGTGGGAAATACGTACTCCCCCAAGCTTAGGCTTTTGGCCTAAGTTGGTCTATGGCCATGACTGGCCTGGTGGATATCCATAATAATTGTTGGGGTTGTACTGAGAAGAAGAAGACTCCGATTGCCACTGGCTAGCAATCATCTCTGGATCCCACTGGTAATTAGACTGTCGTGAGGGATCAACTTGTGGTTCCGGTTCTGGCTCCATGGCTGGTGCAGGGTTCTGGTAGGCGTGAATAGCCTTCAACGGAACAAGGCACTGGCCTGCAGATAAATCAAACAAAGAAGGAGCAAGCAGGGTAATAGTCTCAGGATGATGTTTATCAAAAAACAATTTATATTTAAGCTCTCCTTCTCTATTCTTAACAATAAAATCATGTGCCACCATACTTTTATAATCTAGATAAACACGAGGCAGCACTTTTTCTTCCTTCTCATAATGCCTAATAGGTATGTTAAAATGTGCAGCTAGGCGTGAAGCATAGATGCCTCCAAAGATGGGGCCCTTGGTACGGTTCAGACTTAACCGTTTAGCAATAATGCCGCCCATACTAACAGAGTTATCACTGAATAAACCGTGGAGCAAAATAATAATATCAGGGACACTAAGGTTTCCACAGTTTCCGCGACCAATTAAACAACGACTAGCAAATAATGCAAAATATCGTAAAACAGGAAAATGTATGCTAGTGATTCGTGCATCGGAAACCTTCCTTGTTTCCCCTACAGTGATAGTATCAATAAACTCGTCCACATCATCGCGATGTGGTTCCTGTGTCTTGCCCTCGAAAGGGACTAAACAAACCCGACAAAAATCATAAGGTGACATCTCCTTATGCTCATCATATAAATGAAACTCCACCGTAGGTGGGGAGCTCCTAGAATGGAAATGAAAGTTTTGCACAAAGATATTTGTGAGTAAGAGATACTGATCGCATTGGTCGTGGAGGAAAGCGGTGAGGCCTGCATTCCTAGCCAATTCATGAAAATCTTCATAAATCTCGGCTGCTCTCAAGAAATCATCGGAAGGCCATTCACACGCCAGAACCTCCATGGTGTGAGGAACATTATACTTAGGCTTCGGTGCCTTTTCCTTCGAGCTTCGGCTCGATGAGCCCCTCAAAAGTCTCTTCATCGTTTTCTGAAAAATTCTGAAATTTTTAGTAACTTCAAAATAAAAGTAAACCAAACTCAATAATATTGATAGCAACTACTCCTACAAGTGCTTACAGGTGTCCTTGAAGTTCTGAATGAACCGGGCCTTTAACTCCGCCCATGAGCCGATGGAGTTGGGTGGCAACCCTTTCAACCAAGTGCGTGCTGTTCCATCCAACATCATAGTGAAATATTTAGCCATTGTTGCGTCGCTGACCCCCAATAGCTCCATCGCCATCTCATAACTCTCAATCCATGCCCCAGGCTGCAAGTCGGCCGTGTAATTAGGCACTTTACGAGGCCCCTTAAAATCTTTTGGCAAGCGCTCATTACGTAGAGGCGGCACCAGGCAAGGGACACCTCCTGTCCTTGTGGCCACTCCTGCCTCGACAGAGGTTGCTGGATAAACCGGAAAAGCCTGATGAGCCGCCTGCTCAGCTGCCAGTTGAACCGCCCGCTTAGCCTCCTGACGGATCCTCTCCTGATCCAACAAGTTAAAAGCTCCGTCCTGCGCCGGGTCATGCCTGTGCGGTTGGTTACGGCGTTGGGCATTGCTTGACATAGCCGCTGAATACATATGCCTTCTATAGCTCGGGCTCCGGCTTGGGCGAGGGGTTGAATGCATCCTGTCTCGACTACAAGAATACGCATCCTGCTGTGCCAGGGCTGTCTGATGAAGTTCTCTAAGCCTTCAAGTTTCGATTGTCGTTGGAGAGTCGCCTTCCATTGGGAGAGCCGCCAAACGGGCCGACGCAGCAATTAAATTCTCCAAAGGGTTAGAGAAGTGACCTGGTGGTACTGGCGCGTAATGAGGCAGAGCTGTATTCACACGGGGTGGTTCCATGACCCTTGGCTGAACCGGCGCCCCCGGCCCGGGTGTTGTGATCCGGTTTGCCTCCGACGGGTTGCTGGGACCGGCTCCGAGTGTGTGGAAAAGGTTCCTGGGATCGTAAGCCAGAGGTAGACGTGATTGAGTTTTCTAGTGTCTTCTCTTCACGACCTCATTTGAGGCGTTCAGATCCACCGAGAGCCGGAAAGTCTCTGCTTGAAGCTGCTGAGCACGAGCATCCAAAGCCGCCCACTCCACAGCCATCATGACTTCTTCTTCTGCTAAATTTCCTTGGCCTGTGCCATCTCTTCGCGTAGTCGTGCCACCTCTGCGTCATGCTGAGCCTTATCCGCCGGCTCCACTACAGCAGTCAACAAAGCCGTCATCTTATCCATGAGGTCCATTAGTACCTGAGCCGGAGGGCGCGCGGGGTCTCCTGACCCGGCTGCTGCCGACCCGGTGGTTATTATTGCCACAGCCGTAGAGTTCTGCCCGGGTTGAGTGCCAGCCATGAAGACTCCGGCTCGATTCGGCGGCTCAGAGGGGTCCGGAATACTGTTGCCATCGGAACAGCCCCCAAGCACGCCATCTTGTAGCTGATACAAAGAATCGGTCTCGCCTGTTGACGACGCAGCGTCGGAATAGATGGCCATCTCACCACTGTCTATTGATCCTTCAGAAAACTCCCCTCCATGGATGCAACCCACGAAGGCGCGCCGCACGGCAGGTTGAGCCCGGGTGGGTCTCGCTCGCTGAGCCGTCTCGATGAGGTCGGTGCAGATGTCCGGCTCAGGGCCCGGCTCGCCGATCCGGCCGATGAAGACGTGGATTCCGCCGAAGGGGACCCGGTACCGTACTCAATTGAGCCGGCGTCGGGGCCCCAACCTTCATCGTTGATGTAGAGCTTTCCGCGATGACTCTTGGTCATCCGGCCCACAGCGTATCCCTTGAGCCCTTCGAAGTTGCCCTTCAAGAACTCAAATCCATCGTGCGCTGGCCCCACGATGGGCGCCAACTGTCGTGGAATTGTCACGGCAGATGTCCTAGCAAAAGGACTTAGTCGTAGGGCCATCGCAACTAGGAAGCTTAAAGGGGTTAATTGGGACAAAGAACACGAGAGGTTTATACTAGTTCGGCCCCTTACGGTGAAGGTAAGGCCTAGTCCAGTTGATGTTGTATTGCTAGGTTTCGATGACCAAGGAGCGAATCCGCTAGCTTGGCTATCGATCTGTTGATTCTTGTCCTAAGCCACCGCCGGGTCGTCCCCTTATATACACGGATTGACGCCTGGCGGCCTACAGAGTCCCGACCGGCTCATAAAACGTGTCCGGCTCAGTGACTTCTTTTATATGCCTTTCTTTACAAGTCTTTCTTTACATATGGCAGTTCACAATATTGGGCCTTAAGCCGCCTCTGGGCTTAGGCCTTCTATAAGTCTTAATAAACTATCACCTTGAATATTACTGGGCTTCTTTTCGTAACCCGCCATTGGGGTTGACCCGGCCCCACCTGGGCGGGTCATACCTGGTAGCTATATCCCCAACATAAATGATAAAAACAGAATTTTTGATGTGGAATGCTTCTTAGCATAATTTTCAATGTAATCCTCTTTATTGTGGCATGAATATTTAGATCCGAAAGATTCAAGATAAAAGTTTAATGTTGACATAAAAACAATAATACTTCAAACACGCTAACCAAGCAATTATGTCTCATCAAAATTACATAGCCAAAGCAAGCTTATCCCTACAAAATCATATAGTTAGGCTATGTTTCAATTTCGTCACACAAAACGTTCTCATCATGCATAACCCCAATGACAAGCCGAGCAATTGGTTCATACCTTTTAACGCGCTTCAGCCTTTTCAACCCTTAGGCAATACATGAGTGCAAGCCATGGATATAGCACTATGGGTGGAATAAAGTATAATGATGGGGGTTATGAGAAGACAAAAAGGTAGAAAGTCTCATATTGACGCGGCTAATCAATAGGTTATGGAGATGCCCATCAATTGCTGTCAATGAGAGGAGTAAGGATTGCCATGCAACGGATGCACTAGAGCTATAAATGTATGAAAGCTCAACAAAAGAAACTAAGTGGGTGTGCATCCAACTTGCTTGCTCACGAAGACCTAAGGCATTTTGAGGAAGCCCATCATTGGAATATACAAGCCAAGTTCTATAATGAAAAATTCCCACTAGTATATGAAAGTGACAATATAGGAGACTCTCTATCATGAAGATCACGGTGCTACTTTGAAGCACAAGTGTGGAAAAAGGATAGTAACATTGTCCCTTCTCTCTTTTTCTCTCTTTTTTAAAGTCCAGAATCTCATCCCGACTTGTGGGGGAATCATAGTCTCCATCATCCTTTCCTCACATGGGACAATGCTCTAATAATGATGATCATCACACTTTTATTACTTACAACTCAAGAATTACAACTCAATACTTAGAACAAAATATGACTCTGTGTGAATGCCTCCGGCGATGTACCGGGATATGCAATGAATCAAGAGTGACATGTATGAAAAATTATGAATGGTGGATTTGCCACAAATACGATGTCAACTACATGATTATGCAAATCAATATGACAATGATGGAGCGTGTCATAATAAACGGAACGGTGTAAAGTTGCATGGCAATATATCTCAGAATGGCTATGGAAATGCCGTGATAGGTAGGTATGGTGGCTATTTTGAGGAAGATATAAGGAGGTTTATGTGTGATAGAGCGTATCATATCACGGGGTTTGGATGCACCGGCAAAATTTGCACCAACTCTCAAGGTGAGAAAGGGCAATGCACGGTACCTTAGAGGCTAGAAAATTGTGGAAGGTTGAGAGTGAGTATAATCCATGGACTCACATTAGTCATAAAGAACTCATATACTTATTGCAAAAGTTTATTAGCCCTCGAAGCAAAGTACTACTACGCATGCCCCTAGAGGGATAGATTGGTAGGAAAAGACCATCGCTCGTCCCCAACCGTCACTCATAAGGAAAGCAATAAAAGAACACCTTATGTGTCAAAATTGTCACACAACTTTTACCATACGTGCATGCTACGGGACTTGCCAACCTTAACACAAGTATTTCTCAATTTCACAATTACTCAACTAGCACACTCTAATATTACCACCTTTATATCTCAAAACACTTATCAAGTATCAAACTTCTCATGATATTCAATGAACTCAATATGGAAGTTTTTATTATGCTCATCTTAGATGCCTATCGCCTTCGGATTAATTTCACAATTAAAGCAAATTACCATGCTGTTTAAGACTCTCAAAATAATGTAAGTGAAGCATTAGAGATCAATAATTTCTATAAAATAAAACCACCACCATGCTCTAAAAGATATAAGTGAAGCACTAGAGCAAAAACTATATAGCTCAAAAGATATAAGTGAAGCACGTAGAGTATTATAACAAATTCCGAATCATGTGTGTCTCTCTCAAAAGGTGTGTACAGCGAGGATGATTATGATAAACTAAAAATCAAAGACTCAAATCATACAAGACGCTCCAAGCAAAACACATATCATGTGGTGAATAAAAATATAGCCCCAAGTAAAGTTACCGATAGACGAAGATGAAAGAGGGGATGCCTTCCGGGGCATCCCCAAGCTTAAGCTTTTGGTTGTCCTTGGATTTTACATTGGTTTGCCTTGGGAATACCCAAGCTTAGGCTCTTGCCAATCCTTGTTCCATAATCCATCAAATCTTTACCCAAAACTTGAAAACTTCACAACACAAAACTTAAAAGAAAATCTCGAGAGCTCCGTTAGTAAAAGAAAACAAACCACCACTTCAAGGTACTGTAATGAACTCATTATTTATTTATATTGGCATTAAATCTACTGTATTCCAAATTTTCTATGGTTCATAAACTCTATTAGTAGCCATAGATTCATCAAAATAAGCAAACAACACAAGAAAAACAGAATCTGTCAAAAACAGAACAGTCTGTAGTAATATGTAGGTTTCGAATACTTCTGGAACCCCAAAAATTCTAAAATAAATTGCTGGACGTGAGGAATTTATCTATTAATCATCTTCAAAAAGAATTAACTAAATATAACTCTCCAATAAAAAATGGCAGCAATTCTCGCGAGCGCTAAAGTTTCTGTTTTTTACCAAGAATAATAGGGAAGTGTTCCATGCCTTTCCTTAATGGAAATTGGAATCTAATATTCCCTTGCTTCATATCAATGATTGCACCAATCATTCTAAGGAAAGGTCTACCAAGAATAATAGGACATGAAGGATTGCAATCTATATCAAGAACAATGAAATCTACGGGCACATAATTCATATTTGCAACAATAAGAACATCATTAATTCTTCCCATAGGTTTCTTAATGGTGGAATCCGCAAGGTGAAAGTTTAAAGAACAATCATCAAATTCACGGAAACTTAGCAAATCACACAAAGTTTTTGGGATCGTGGAAACACTAGCACCCATATCACACAAAGCATAGCATTCATGATCTTTAATTTTAATTTTAATTGTAGGTTCCAATTTATCATAAAGTTTTCTAGGGATAGAAACTTCCAACTCAAGTTTTTCTTCATAAGATTGCATCAAAGCATCAAAAATATGTTTAGTAAAAGATTTATTTTGACTATAAGCATGAGGATAATTTAGCATAGATTGCAACAAGGAAATACAATCTATCAAAGAGCAATTATCATAATTAAATTCCTTGAAATCCAAGATAGTGGGTTCATTGTTATCTAAAGTTTTAACCTCTTCAATCCCACTTTTAACAATTTTAGCATCGAGATCTAAAAACTCCGAACTTTTGGGACGCCTTCTAACTAAAGTTGAATCATCTCCAGTCCCATCATTATCAAGATTCATATTGCAAAACAAAGATTTAATAGGGGACACATCAATAACTTTTAGATCTTCATCTTTATTCTCATAAAAACTAGAAGAACACTTATACGTCCATTTTGCATCATGCTTTTATATCGATATTTATTGCATTATGGGCTGTTATTACACATTATGTCACAATACTTATGCATATTCTCTCTTATTTTACAAGGTTTACATGAAGAGGGAGAATGCCGGCAGCTGGGATTCTGGGCTGGAAAAGGAGCAAATATTCTAGACCTATTCTGCATAGCTCCAAAAGTCCTGAAACTTCACGGAAGTTATTTCCAGAATATATAAAAAATATTGAGCGAAGAAAGTTTCAGAGGGGGGCCACACCTTGGCCACGAGGGTGGGGGCGCGCCCCCTGCCTCGTGTGCCCCCTGGTGGCCCTCCGATGCCCATCTTCTGCTATAAGAGGTCTTTCGTCGAGGAAAAAATGAGAAGCAAGCTTTGGGGAAGAAACTCCACCGCCACGAGGCGGAACCTTGGCAGAACCAATCTAGGGCTCTGGTAGAGCTGTTCTGCCGGGGAAACTTCCCTCCGGGAGGGGGAAATAATCACCATCGTCATCACCAACGATCCTCTCATCGCGAGGGGGTCAATCTCCATCAACATCTTCACCAGCACCATCTCATCTCAAACCCTAGTTCATCTCTTGTATCCAATCTTTGTATCCAAACCTCATATTGGTACCTGTGGGTTGCTAGTAGTGTTGATTACTCCTTGTAGTTGATGCTAGTTGGTTTACTTGGTGGAAGATCATATGTTCAGATCCATTATGCATATTAATACCCCTCTGATTATGAACATGAATATGCTTTGTGAGTAGTTAGGTTTGTTCCTGAGGACATGGGAGAAGTCTTGCTATTAGTAGTCATGTGAACTTGGTATTCGTTCGATATTTTGATGAGATGTATGTTGTCATATCCCTCTAGTGGTGTCATGTGAACGTCGACTACATGACACTTCACCATTGTTTGGGCCTAGAGGGAGGCATTGGGAAGTAAAAAGTAGATGATGGGTTGCTAGAGTGACAGAATCTTAAACCCTGGTTTATGCGTTGCTTCGTAAGGGGCTGATTTGGATCCATATGTTTCATGCTATGGTCAGGTTTACCTTAATACTTCTGTTGTAGTTGCGGATGCTTGCAATGGGGGTTAATCATAAGTGGGATGCTTGTCCAAGTACGGACAGTACCCAAGCACCGGTCCACCCACATATCAAATTATCAAAGTACCGAACGCGAATCATATGAACGTGATGAAAACTAGCTTGACGATAATTCTCATGTGTCCTCGGGAGCGCTTTAATTCATATAAGAGTTTGTCCAGGCTTGTCCTTTGCTACAAAAAGGATTGGGCCATCTTGTTGCACCTTATTTACTTCTATTACTTGCTACTCGTTACAAATTACCTTATCACAAAACTATCTGTTACCGATAGTTTCAGTGCTTGCAGAGAATACCTTACTGAAAAATGCTTATCATTTCCTTCCGCTCCTCGTTGGGTTCAACACTCTTACTTATCGAAAAGGCTACGATAGATCCCCTACACTTGTGGGTCATCAAACACGCCTTCACAAAGCAATCTTTCTTAGCACGCATCCTAGCGGTTCTTTCCTTGCACTCATCAATGGAAATTTTCATGGCTTTGAGAGACTCATTGATATCATGCTTAGGTGGAATACATCTACGTTTCAAAGAATCAACATCAAGAGAAATTCTATCCACGTTCCTAGCCAATTCATCAATCTGAGGCAATTTTTCTTCAAGCAAAGCATTGAAATTCTTTTGAGAAATCATAAATTCTTTAACACTAGTCTCAAAATCAGAGGGCATCTTATTAAAATTTCCATAAGAGTTGTTGTAGGAATTACCATAATTATTAGAGGAATTATTAGGGAACGACCTAGGATTAAAGTTTCCTTTATACGCATTGTTACCAAAATTATTCCTACCAACAAAATTCACATCCAAAGATTCATTATTATTCTCAATCAAAATAGACAAAGGCATATCATTAGGATCAGAAGAAACACTCTTATTTGCAAACAATTTCATAAGCTCATCCATGTTTCCATTCAAAACATTAATTTCTTCAATCGCATGAACCTTTTTACTAGTAGATCTTGCAGTGTGCCATTGAGAATAATTAACCATAATATTATCTAGGAGTTTAGTAGCTTCTCCTAAAGTGATTTCCATAAAAGTGCCTCTCGCGGCCGAATCTAAAAGATTTCTAGAAGCAAAATTCAATCCGGCATAAAAAATTTGTATAATCATCCATAAATTCAAACCATGAGTAGGGCAATTACGTATCATTAATTTCATCCTCTCCCAAGCTTGTGCAACATGTTCATGATAAAGTTGCTTAAAATTCATAATATCGTTTAAAAGAGAGATGATCTTAGCGGGAGGAAAATACTTAGAGATAAAAGCATCTTTGCACTTATTCCAAGAATCAATACTATTTTTAGGCAAACCTGAAAATCAAGTTTTAGCGCGATCTCTAAGAGAAAACAGAAATAGCTTCAATTTAACAATATCATTGTCCACATCTTTCTTCTTTTGCATATCACACAAATCAACAAAGCTATTTAGATGGGTAGCAGCATCTTCACTACGAAGGCCGGCGAATTGATCTTTCATGACAAGATTCAACAAAGCAGCATTAATTTCACAAGATTCAGCTTCAGTAAGAGGAGCAATCAGGGTATTAAGAAAATCATTGTTGTTGGTATTGGTAAAGTCACACAATTTAGTATTGTCTTAAGCCATCATGACAAGCAAGCAATCCAACACGCAAGCGAACAAGAAGCAAGCGAAAAAGAGGCGAACGCAAAAGAGGGCGAATAAAACGACAAGGGTGAAGTGGGGGAGAGGAAAACGAGAGGCAAATGGAAAATAATTCAATGCGGGGGATAAGAGTTTGTGATGGGTACTTGGTATGTCTTTACTTGTGCGTAGACTCCCCGGCAACGGCGCCAGAAATCCTTCTTGCTACCTCTTGAGCACTGTGTTGGTTTTCTCTTGAAGAGGAAAGGGTGATGCAGCAAAGTAGCGTAAGTATTTCCCTCAGTTTTTGAGAACCAAGGTATCAATCCAGTAGGAGGCCATGCTCAAGTCCCTTGCACCTACACAAACAAACAAGAACCTTGCAACCAACGCGATAAAGGGGTTGTCAATCCCTTCACGGTCACTTGCAAAAGTGAGATCTGATAGAAAAGATAAGATAATATTTTTGGTATTTTTATGATAAAGACTAAAAGTGAAGAAAGCAAAATAATCGGTGCAAGAAATAGCTTGTTGACGGGAGATTAATATGATGGAAAATAGACCCGGGGGCCATAGGTTTCACTAGTGGCTTCTCTCAAGATAGCATAAGTATTACGGTGGGTAAACAAATTACTGTCGAGCAATTGATAGAATTGAGCATATTTATGAGAATATCTAGGTATGATCATGTATATAGGCATCACGTCTGTGACAAGTAGACCGACTCCTACCTGCATCTACTACTATTACTCCACACATCGACTGCTATGCAGCATGCATCTAGAGTATTAAGTTCATAAGAACGGAGTAACGCTTTAAGCAAGATGACATGATGTAGAGGGATAAACTCATTCAATATGATATAAACCCATCTTTTTATCCTCGATGGCAACAATACAATACGTGTCGTTTCCCCTACTGTCACTGGGATCGAGCACCGCAAGATTGAACCCAAAGCTAAGCACTTCTCCCATTGCAAGAAAGATCAATCTAGTAGGCCAAACCAAACTGATAATTCGAAGAGACTTGCAAAGATAACCAATCATACATAAAAGAATTCAGAGAAGATTCAAATATTGTTCATAGATAATCTTGATCATAAACCCACAATTCATCGGATCTCGACAAACACACCAGAAAAGAAGATTACATCGAATAGATCTCCAAGAAAATCGAGGAGAACTTTGTATTGAGATCCAAAGAGAGAGAAGAAGCCATCTAGCTAATAACTATGGAGCCGAAGGTTTGAGGTAAACTACTCACACATCATCGGAGTGGCTATGGTGTTGATGTAGAAGCCCTCCGTGAACAATGCCCCCTCCGGCGAAGCGCCGAAAAAGGCCCCAAGATGGGATCTCACGGGTACAGAAGGTTGCGGCAGTGGAATTAGGTTTTCGTGGTGCTCCTCGATGGTTTGGGGGTACGTAGGTATATATAGGAGGAAGAAGTAGGTCGGTGGAGCCACGAGGGGCCCACGACGGTGGAGGGCGCGCTCAAGGGGGTAGGCGCACCCCCCTACCTCGTGGCCTCCTCGTTGATTGCTTGACGTCCACTCCAAGTCCTCTGGATCACATTTGTTCCAAAAATCACGCTTTCGAAGGTTTCATTCCGTTTGGACTCCGTTTGATATTCTTTTTCTACCAAACACTCAAATAGGCAAAAAAAACATCGATTTGGGATGGGCCTCCGGTTAATAGGTAGTCCCAAAAATAATATAAAAGTGTATAAATAAGCCCATTAAACATCCAAAACAGAATATATAATAGTATGGAACAAACAAAAATTATAGATACGTTGGAGACGTATCAGTTTCCGGCGAGGAATGCCCTATCTAGCGGTGCAGGGCGGTGGGCGGCGCCGGGATCGGCAGGGTGGTGGCCGAGCGCGCGGGGGTGGGAGGCGAATCTGGACGATTGGCTTGACTTTTCGCCTGACAGTGTGGCCCAGGCGTGTTTTCCCCTTGCGCCCCCTGTGCACTGGGTTCGGCCTGCGATCGCCGGGCCCAAAAACGGGCCGAGCCAACGGATTTCGACGTCTTGGGGCCGCAAGTGGAGGGTTTTTTCGACGCCGGCACGTAAAAAGTGTTGGAAATATGCCCTAGAGGCAATAATAAATTAGTTATTATTATTATATTTCATTGTTGATGATAACTGTTTATTATCCATGCTATAATTGTATTGATAGGAAACTCAGATACATGTGTGGATACATAGACAACACCATGTCCCTAGTAAGCCTCTAGTTGACTAGCTCGTTGATCAATAGATGGTTACGGTTTCCTGACCATGGACATTGGATGTCGTTGATAACGGGATCACATAATTAGGAGAATGATGTGATGGACAAGACCCAATCCTAAGCCTAGCACAAAGATCGTGTAGTTCGTATGCTAAAGCTTTTCTAAATGTCAAGTATCATTTCCTTAGACCATGAGATTGTGCAACTCCCGGATACCGTAGGAGTGCTTTGGGTGTGCCAAACGTAAAAACGTAACTGGGTGGCTATAAAGGTACACTACAGGTATCTCCGAAAGTGTCTGTTGGGTTGGCACGAATCGAGACTGGGATTTGTCACTCGGTGTAAACGGAGAGGTATCTCTGGGCCTACTCAGTAGGACATCATCATAATGTGCACAATGTGACCAAGGAGTTGATCACGGGATGATGTGTTACGGAACGAGTAAAGAGACTTGCCGGTAACGAGATTGAACAAGGTATCGGGATACCGACGATCGAATCTCGGGCAAGTATCGTACCGCTAGACAAAGGGAATTGTATACGGGATTGATTAAGTCCTTGACATCGTGGTTCATCCGATGAGATCATTGTGGAGCATGTGGGAGCCAACATGGGTATCCAGATCCCGCTGTTGGTTATTGACCGGAGAGTTGTCTTGGCCATGTCTGCATGACTCACGAACCCGTAGGGTCTACACACTTAAGGTTCGATGACGCTAGGGTTATAGGGAAAGTAGGTATGCGGTTACCGAATGTTGTTCGGAGTCCTGGATGAGATCCCGGACGTCACGAGGAGTTCCGGAATGGTCCGGAGGTAAAGATTAATATATAGGAAGTATGGTTTTGGCCACCGGAAGTGTTCTGGGCATCACCGGTAGTGTTCCGGGACCACCGAAGGGGTCCGGGGGTCCACCAGGTGGGGCCACCAGCCCCGGAGGCCTACATGGGCCAATAGTGGGAAGGGACCAGCCCCTAAGTGGGCTGGGGCGCCTCCCCACCAAGGCCCATGCGCCTAAGGGGAAGAGGGGGCAAACCCTAAGGGCAGATGGGCCCTAAGGCCCATGCCTGGTGCGCCTCCCTCTCCCCCTCCACTTGGCCGCCACCCCAGATGGGATTGGGGCTGCCGCCACCCCTATGGTGGGAACCCTAGGTGGGGGCACAGCCCTCCCTCTCCCCCTATATATAGTGGAGGCAAAGGGGCATCCCAACACGCGATTCAATCTCCCTGTTGGCGCAGCCCTACCCCTCTCCCTCCTCGTCTCTCGTAGTGCTTGGCGAAGCCCTGTTGGAGTACCGCGCTCCTCCACCACCACCACGCCGTCGTGCTGCTGCTGGATGGAGTCTTCCCCAACCTCTCCTTCTCCCCTTGCTGGATCAAGGCGTAGGAGACGTCACCGGGCTGTACGTGTGTTGAACGCGGAGGTGTCGTCCGTTCGGCACTAGGATCATCGATGATTTGGATCACGACGAGTACGACTCCATCAACCCCGTTCACTTGAACGCTTCCGCTTAGAGATCTACAAGGGTATGTAGATGCACTCTCCTTCCCCTCGTTGCTAGATTACTCCATAGATTGATCTTGGTGATGCGTAGAAAATTTTGAATTTCTGCTACGTTCCCCAACAGTGGCATCATGAGCTAGGTCTATGCGTAGTTACTATGCACGAGTAGAACACAAAGTAGTTGTGGGCGTCGATATTGTCAATTATCTTGCCGTTACTAGTCTTATCTTGATTAGGCGGCATCATGGGATGAAGCGACTCGGACCAACCTTACACGCACGCTTATGTGAGACCGGTTCCACCGACTGACATGCACTAGTTGCATAAGGTGGCTGGCGGGTGTCTGTCTCTCCCACTTTAGTCGGATCGGATTCGATGAAAAGGGTCCTTATGAAGGGTAAATAGAAATTGGCATATCACGTTGTGGTTTTGGCGTAGGTAAGAAACGTTCTTGCTAGAAACCTATAGCATCCACGTAAAAACTTGCAACAACAATTAGAGGACGTCTAACTTGTTTTTGCAGCATATGCCTTGTGATGTGATATGGCCAAAAGGATGTGATGAATGATGTATGTGATGTATGAGATTGATCATGTTCTTGTAATAGGAATCACGACTTGCATGTCGATGAGTATGACAACCGGCAGGAGCCATAGGAGTTGTCTTAATTTATTTATGACCCGCGTGTCAACATAAACGTCATGTAATTACTTTACTTTATTGCTAAAGCGTTAGCCATAGTAGAAGAAGTAATGGATGACGTGACAACTTCAAGAAGACACAATGATGGAGATCATGATGATGGAGATCATGGTGTCATGCCGGTGACAACGATGATCATGGAGCCCCGAAGATGGAGATCAAAAGGAGCAAAATGATATTGGCCATATCATGTCACTATTAGATTGCATGTGATGTTTATCATGTTTTACATCTTATTTGCTTAGAACGGCGGTAGCTTAAATAAGATGATCCCTCATTAAAATTTCAAGAAAGTGTTCCCCCTAACTATGCACCGTTGCGAAAGTTCGTCGTTTCAAAGCACCACGTGATGATCGGGTGTGATAGATTCTAACGTTCACATACAACGGGTGTAAGACAGATTTACACACGCAAAACACTTAGGTTGACTTGACGAGCCTAGCATGTACAGACATGGCCTCGGAACACAAGAGACCGAAAGGTCGAGCATGAGTCGTATGGTAGATACGATCAACATGAAGATGTTCACCGATGATGACTAGTCCGTCTCACATGATGATCGAACACGGCCTAGTTGACTCGGATCATGTTTCACTTAGATGACTAGAGGGATGTCTATCTGAGTGGGAGTTCATTAGATGAACTCAATTATCATGAACATAGTCTAAATTGTCTTTGCAAATATGTTGTAGATAAATAGCTCACGTTGTAGCTCCCTGTTTCAATACGTTCCTAGAGAAAAATTAAGTTGAAAGATATTGTAAGCAATGATGCAGACTAGATCCGTAGTCCGAGGAGTGTCCTCACTGCTACACAGAAGGCTTACGTCTTTGATGCACCGCTCGATGTGCAAACCCCTACAACGTCGTCTGTGGATATTGTGAACACCTGACAGACACGTCCTGATGACTACTTGATAGTTTAGTGCACCATACTTTACGGCTTAGAATCGGGATTCCAATGACGTTTTGAACGCCACAGAACATATGAGATGTTCCAAGAGCTGAAATTGGGATTTCAGGCTCATGCCCGTGTTGAGAGGTGTGAGACCTCTGACAAGTTCTTTTGCCAACAAGATGGAGGAGAATAGCTCAGGTAGTGAGCATGTGCTCAGAATGTCTGGGTGCTACAATCACTTAAATCAAGTGGGAGTTAAACTTCCAGATAAGATAGTGATTGATGGAGTTCTCTAGCCACTATCACTGAGCTACTAGATCTTCGTGATGAACTATGACATGCAAGGGATGGAGTTGTTCCCAGAGCTGTTCGCGGTGCTTAAGACTGCAAAAGGTAGAAATCAAGAAGGAGCATCAAGTGTTGATGGTTTAATAAGACCACTGGTTTCAAGAAGGGCAAGGGCTAGAAGGGAAACTTCATGGATGGCAAACCAGTTGCCGCTCCAGTAAAGGAACCCAAGGTTGAACCCAAACCCGAGACTAAGTGCTTCTATTGTAAGGGGAACGGTCACTGGTAGCGGAATTACCCCAAATGCATGGTAGATAAGAAGGCTGGCAACTTCAACAAAGTAAATACGTGTTATTAATGTGTACCTAACTAGTACTCCTGGTAGCACCGGGGTATTGGATACCGGTTCAGTTACTATTATTGGTAACTTGAAGCAAAAGCTACATACTAAACGGAGACTGGCTAAGGGCGAGGTGACGATGTGTGTTGGAAGTGTTTCCAAAGTTGATGAGATCACCATCGCACGCTCCATCTGCCTTCGGGATTAGTATTGAACCTAGATACATGTTATTAGGTGTCTACGTTGAGCATGAATATGATTAGATCATGTTCATTGCAATACGGTCATTCATTTAAGTTAGAGAATAATGGTTATTCTGTTTACATGAATGATACCTTTCATGGTCATGCACCCTATGTGAATGGTTCATTGAATCTCGGTCGTGGTAATACACATGTTCACGCCAAAAGATGTAGAGTTAATAATGATAGTACCACTTTCTCGTGGCACTGCCGCTTAGGTCATATTGGCGTAAGATGCATGAAGAAACTCCATGTCGATGGATGTTTGGAGTCACTTGATTTTGAATTGCTTGACACATGCCAGCCATGCCTCATGGGCAGGATGACTAAGACCCCGCTTTCAGGTACAATGAAACGGGCAAGTGACTTGTTGGAATCATACATGTTGATGCGTGTGATCCAATGAGAATTGAAGCGTGTGGTGGATATCGCTATTTTCTCATCTTCACTGACGATTTGGGTAGATATAGGTATATCTACTTAATGAAGTACAAGTCTGAAACGTTTGAAAAGTTCAAGCGATTACAGAGTGAAGTTAAGAATCATCGTAACAATAAGATCATGTTCCTACGATCTGATCAAAAGGGGATTTTCTGAGTTATGAGTTTGGCAAATCACTTAAGACATTGTGGAATTGTTTCGCAGTTGAATCCACCTGGAACACCACAGTTGTAATGGTGTGTCCGGACGTCGTAATCAAACCCTATGAAATATGGTGCGATCTATGATGTCTCTTACCAATCTACCATTTTCAGTTTGAGGTTATGCGTTAGAGACAGCTGCATTCACTTTAGATAGGACACCATCTAAGTCCGATGAGACGATGTCGTATGAGCATTGGTTTGGCAAGAAACCAAAGTTGTCGTTTCTTAATGTTTGGGGCTGCGATGCTTAAGGCTTCAGCCAGAGAAGCTCGAACCCAAAGCGGACAAACACATCTTCATAGGATACCCAAAGGTGATAGTTGGGTATACCTTCTATCTCAGATCCGAGGGCAAATTGTTTGTCGCTAGGAACGGGTCCTTTCTCGAGAAGGAGTTTCTCTCGAAAGAATTGAGTGGGAGGAAGATAGAACTTGATGAGGTTGTCGAACCTTTATTTCAACCAGAGAGTGATGCAACACAGAAAGATGTTTTCTGTGGAGCCTACGTCTGTTGAATAGGAAGTTAATGATAGTGATCATGAAGCTTCGGATCAAGTTGCTATCGAACCTCGTAGGTCGACAAGGATATGTACTACTCCTAAGTGGTACGGTAATCCTGTCTTAGATGTCATGTTGTTAGACAACAATGAACCTACGAGCTATGGAGACGCGATGGTGGGCCCGTATTCCGACAAATGGTTAGAAGCCATGAAATCCGAGATAGGATCCATATATGGACTTTGGTGGACTTGCCCGATGATCGGCAAGCCATTGAGATAAATGGATCTTTAAGAAGAAGACGGACGTGGGCGGTAATGTTACCATCTATGAAGCTCGACTTGTGGGAAAGAGTCTTTTCACAAGTTCAAGGAGTTGACTACGATGAGAATTTCTCGCCCGTAGCGATGCTTAAGTCCGTCGGAATCATGTTAGCATTAGCTATATTTTTCGATTATGAAATCTTACAGATGGATGTCAAAACAAGTTTTCTTACCAAGTTTTCGTAAGAGAAGTTGTATGTGATACAATAAAAGTTTTTGACGATCCTAAGGATGCTAAAAGGTATGCTGGCTCCAGCAATCCTTCTATGGACTAGAGCAAGCATCTCGGAGTCGGAATATATGCTTTGATGGAGTAATCAAAGCTTTTAGGTTTATAAAATGTTTGTTAGAAACTTGCATTTACAAGAAAGTGAGTGGGAGCACTACAACATTTCTGATAAGTATATGTGGATGACATATTGTTGATCCGAAATAATGTAGAATTTCTGGAAAGCATAAACGGTTTGTTTGAAGAGTGATTTTCAAAGGAAGACCTGGATAAAGCTGCTTACATATTGGGCATCAAGATCTATAGATATAGATCAAGACGCCTGATGATACTTTCAAAGAACGCACACCTTGACATGTTTTTGAAGGAGTTCAAAATAGATCAGTCAAGGAAGGGGTTCTTACCTGAGTTGTAAGGTGTGAAGTTGAGTAAGACTCAAAGATTGACCACGGCAGAAGAAAGAGGAAGGACGAAGGTCGTCCCCTATGATCTTGTCATAGGCTCTATACAGTATGCCATGCTGAGTACCACATCTGATGTGTGCCTTGCCACATGTCTGGCAAGAGGGTACAAAGGTGATCTAGGAGTAGATCACCAGATAGCGGTCAAAATTATCCTTAGAGGAATAAGGAAATGTTTCTCGGTTATGGAGGTGATAAAGAGTTCGACGTAAAGAGTTATGTCGATGCAAGCTTAACACCTATCCGGATAGCTCTGAGTAGAGATACCGAATATGTATAATGGAGCAACAATTTGGAATAGCTCCAAGTGGAACGTGGTAGCAGCATCTACGATATAAAGTTTTGCGAAATACATAGGGATCTGAATATGGCAAGACCTGTTGACTACAACCTCTCTCACAAGCATAACATGATCAAACCCAGAACTCTTTGAGTGTTTATCACATAGTGATGTGAACTAGATCATTGAGTCTAGTAGACTCTTGGATGTTGGTCACATGGCGATGTGACCTGTGAGTGTTAATCACATGGCGATGTGAACTAGATTATTGACTCTAGTGCAAGTGGGAGACTGTTGGAAATATGCCCTAGAGGCAATAATAAATTAGTTATTATTGTTATAGTTCATTGTTCATGATAATCGTTTAGCATGGCATACTGTATAGAGCCTATGACAAGTATCATTTCCTTAGACCATGAGATTGTGCAACTCCCGGATACCGTAGGAGTGCTTTGGGTGTGCCAAACGTCACAACGTAACTGGGTGGCTATAAAGGTACACTACATGTATCTCCGAAAGTGTCTGTTGGGTTGGCACGAATCGAGACTGGGATTTGTCACTCCGTGTAAACGGAGAGGTATCTCTGGGCCCACTCGGTAGGACATCATCATAATGTGCACAATGTGATCAAGGAGTTGATCACGGGATGATGTGTTACGGAACGAATAAAGAGACTTGCCGGTAACGAGATTGAACAAGGTATCGGGATACCGACGATCGAATCTCGGGCAAGTATCGTACCGCTAGACAAAGGGAATTGTATATGGGATTGATTAAGTCCTTGACATCGTGGTTCATCCGATAAGATCATCGTGGAGCATGTGGGAGCCAACATGGGTATCCAGATCCTGCTGTTGGTTATTGACCGGAGAGTTGTCTCGACCATGTCTGCATGACTCACGAACCCGTAGGGTCTACACACTTAAGGTTCGATGACGCTAGGGTTATAGGGAAAGTAGGTACGCAGTTACCAAATGTTGTTTGGAGTCCCGGATGAGATCCCGGACGTCACGAGGAGTTCCGGAATGGTCCGGAGGTAAAGATTAATATATAGGAAGTATGGTTTTGGCCACCGGAAGTGTTCTGGGCAGCACCGGTAGTGTACCGGGACCACCGGAGGGGTCCGGGGGTCCACCAGGTGGGGCCACCATCCCCGGAGGCCTACATGGGCCAATAGTGGGAAGGGACCAGCCCCTAAGTGGGCTGGGGCGCCTCCCCACCAAGGCCCATGCGCCTAAGGGGAAGAGGGGGCAAACCCTAAGGGCAGATGGGCCCTAAGGCCCATGCCTGGTGCGCCTCCCTCTCCCCCTCCACTTGGCAGCCACCCTAGATGGGATTGGGGCTGCCGCCACCCCTAGGGTGGGAACCCTAGGTGGGGGCGCAGCCCTCCCTCTCCCCCTATATATAGTGGAGGCAAAGGGGCAGCCCAACACGCGATTCAATCTCCTTGTTGGCGCAGCCCTACCCCTCTCCCTCCTCGTCTCTCGTAGTGCTTGGCGAAGCCCTGCTGGAGTACCGCGCTCCTCCACCACCAACATGCCGTTGTGCTGCTGCTGGATGGAGTCTTCCCCAACCTCTCCTTCTCCCCTTGCTGGATCAAGGCGTAGGAGACGTCACCGGGCTGTACGTGTGTTGAAAGCGGAGGTGCCGTCCGTTCGGCACTAGGATCATCGGTGATTTGGATCACGACGAGTACGACTCCATCAACCCCGTTCACTTGAACGCTTCCGCTTAGCGATCTACAAGGGTATGTAGATGCACTCTCCTTCCCCTCGTTGCTAGATTACTCCATAAATTGATCTTGGTGATGCGTAGAAAATTTTGAATTTCTGCTACGTTCCCCAACAAAAAGGCGTCTGGAGGGGCTGTTGGGGGCGCGGCTGGAGATGCGCTAAGAGCATTTACAGTCGGACTTGGCAAATCCGCCCCCTCAAACGCCCGCAGACGCGTTCGGACGTGTCCGCGGGCACTGCCCGATCGTTCCTTAAATAATGGTGTTCACATCCGGACATCTCAATTACCATAACTCAAATTCATACAAACTCATGCAACTACGTCGATGCACACACATCGTCCGGTTACTCCATCACCACTAAACTACATATCATCGGACTACCAAAATTTGACAAGTTTGGCTATGGTAGAGTTCATCCACGGCTGCCCTTGCCCTTCCTGGCGCCCTTGCCATCCTTCTCATGGAAGTACCGGTCGAAGACGCAATACGGATCGAGCCGGATCTGCTCGTCGCCGGAGATGTCCTCACCGTAGCTGTCTTCCTTCTCCTCCTTCGGCGGCAGTCTGGCCATGGCACGGACCGCCCGATTCTGCTCTCGGGCGAGGGCGCACGTGTTCCTCCCCTGCCGTTTTCTTCACAATGCCGGCGCGGATGGCTTGGTCCTCTGCGGCCGCCCGCGCCACCGCATCAGCCGCCTCAGCCGCCGCCATGTTCGCCTCGATACGGGCCTCGGCAGCCCTTATCCTCTCCTTCCCACGGCGGGCCGCCCGGTCCCGAAGGGACTCATACTCTGCCGGACTGGTGATCGGGAAGGAGTTCCGGCCGGGACTGCGAGGATCCAACCCCAGACGACCCGAGCGCCAAGTGAGTCGACGCTATGGAGTCGCGGCGGACAGATACGTCCGTCGGCCGGGCGCTGTCCTCCCGGGAGCGACAGAGTGCAATGCGGACAGTCATTGCCTCCTCCAACCTGCACGGGATGACACCGCAGTCGACGGATCCGGAGTGGTCCGTGTCTGATCCGTTGCCTGCCATGCCGGAGACAACCGGAACTCGTCGGAGACGAGCTCGGTTGGCGGAGGGGAGGGGAGTGGAGTGAAGTGAAGTGGCTAGGGTTTGCTCCGGCGAGCGGATGGGGACGAATATATGCGGGGTCGGGTGGGCCAACATGGACCGGGTCCGACGTGGCAGGCGTGCCCGGACGAGCCCGGACGCCTCCGTATCCGCCCCATATTTGAGTTGGATATGAGGGGTGTCGGCCAGCCTGGACATTTGAGGCCCGTTTGAGGTATCCATCTGAGTCAAAAAAACGTGATCAGGCAGCCCGTCCGAACGTATGAAACGAGTTTGAAAGGTCCGGCTGTAGATGCTCTAACACGGTGCGTTTCAGGGGTCAGGCTGCTGCAGTGTCGATTAATTGGGGCTGAATCGCCACTGCTGCTCGATGGGTATCTTCCCAGCGCGCGCCAAGTTTTTATATGATGAAATGCGGTGCAAGTTTACAACTCAAAAAAAAATCGGTCCAAGTTGGTTTGCTTTTACCGTCGGAGAGGACGTGCTCACTGATAGGTATGTCCTCGATTAATCGAGCTGCATGCCTCGTAAGAACCGACGTGGCAGCTTCATCATGTCGTCCTGGGTCCGATTGCACTGTCAGTTCTAGGTAAACAAAAGCAGGGAGTAGTGCCGCATGATTGTTGCTTATTTTTGAACAAAAGTAGTGGTACCGCCGCATCATTGCTCAACTCTCTCCGCCTCTGAAAAACAATATATAGGGTACGTACGTCAGTCATCAGCCCAACCAGGGGGTCAAGAGAAACCATGTGGATGTGGTACTACGTGCATGTGGCTCATCTTTCAACTGCCAGTTACAACTAATAAATCTCCTGCATGTGGTACGTGCTCAATTTGAGAAGGGATCCGATCCATCATGCTTGTATTATTCAGCATGCGTGCGTACGAAAAAAGGATGGCATAGTACCAAACTAGAGCAACGGCCCGGCCAACAGAAACCTACTGTTTGGCAACATGAAGTCGACATGTACAACAAATTAAGCAAACCGTGAACAGGTACAGGGGAACAGGTGGCATGAATCATTACCTGATAAGTTATGAAAACATGAGCAGACCCACTGAATCTAGCGGAGAAATGATATCTTGACTCGATGCTTCACGCACTTAAATCCGAGCGGCTATGTCGCATGCAAATATATACAGTTGCATGGATCGCTGCAGTATTCTATGCTATCCAGGGCGATGAGATTCCCGGGGCGTGCGTAATAATGTACCAGACACGTATAGCAAGCCATGTGAGCACGTATACAAGTAATAACAAGTTCAATCAAAGAAACGGCGCCAACGTCTTCGTCATTGCTCCGGTCATGTGTCTTCGTGGCAATATTTGGATGGGGACACCAATCTTTGTCTATGCAAACGAAAAATTATCCTATTTTTGCTGTCTACCTCTCACCCTTTCGAAACTGGATAAATTTGTGGTTGTATCTAACACTAGATAATTTTTAATCTATATATATGCTGAGTTTGTATGGCATGTTTGGTTGCTTGGGTCATTTTTGTCACCCTAGTATGTGTGAGTCGGCTGAGCCGGACAGGACTAATGTTAGCTCTAACCATGTTCTGCAGTTTGCTTGATGGCCCACAAAATTACAGGCTGCATTAGAGCATAAATACTATCATGACGTTTGGTTGCAAAAACGCAGAAAAAAACTTAAATAAGCTAAAACATGAAAACCCTACTAGAAACCCTAAACCCTAAAAGACCTAATAATCCTAGTAGTGAATCTAGTAGTGAATCTAGTAGTAAACCCTAAAAGACCTAATATTATGTGCAATCGGTATGAGAACTGACCATTGAGTACTCCTAGTAGTGAATCTAGCTAAAAGGATGAGACATGCAGTGGTCAGTTCGAAATCATTTTTTGGTTTATCACAAAGTTCGGAAGCATGTTGGTTTTCGAAATCTATTCATTTCTCTCGTTGAAACGGGGGTTGGAGAGCCAAAGCACATGTCAGATGGAGGAAGCTTTTGCCAACACGTATTACTTTGGCGTCATTCTGCAGGATGCGCCCGTGTGATGTTGCGGCGGAGAACTTAGCAATATATTCATCAGCAGAAGTACGGCTGAATTTGAAAAATAATTGTATGCTGATGGCATGCTAATAATAGTGCTTGCCATACTAACTAATGATTCCCTGGAGGTGTACGCATGCTGAAGGAAACTTATGCGAGGTCCCACGGTGTGTGTTTTATTTATACACTTGTTGTCCTTGCCGCCACGCAATGATTTATGATTATATTGTACTAGTGTTGTCTAGAAGGATGTATATACTAAAGTTAATGTAAAGTTGAGTCATTTATTTTAATACGGAGGGAGTAGCCCACATATATGATTAGGTAATCATGTGCGACAAAGATTCCTATTCGTCATCTCTGAAATGCAGTTCTCTGTGGTGATGGTTAGCAACGTTTAGCTGCTAGCCACGAGCAGCTAACCAGGTACGTAGACCGTTTCTTCGGTGCTCTACGTACACGGGTTCTTGCCTAAAGGCAAGGCTAGCGTGACTAATATTTCTACCGTGTCACGTGGACTCAGTCAATCAAGAGACAAAAAAGGCAATAGCTTCTAGTATGTGGTACAAAGGACTACTGTTAGTCTGCTAGGTGTCAACGTATTAGCTGTCTTTAGTGGTTTCTACGCGTATATCCTCCAACTTTGCACATGCATCCTTTTCTAAAAAGAAAAACTTTGCACATGCATGAAACGACTTGTTTTCTCTTCCGCCTGTTGTTTACCTGTAATAACTTTTGATAGACCGGAAACCTCCTACGGTGCGTGAACTCACAGACGTTATGATCATGAGCTGACAGATAGGATCTCTGACCAATCACCCACGGCTCACATGTGATATCGCATGTGCATCCATCCCGGCACCTCCCTAGGGCTAAGCACAACCATGAATGAGCACTGGTTGATCGGGACATGTGAGTCGATCGAGGCCAAACACACATGACCGCGAAAGAAAGAAGCAAGAGTGTCTTGGATAATTTCGTCCACCCCATGCATGCCGTCCCAGCTGGGTTATCACGCAGTTGTAGAATCTGCCAACACACTGCCCCAGCCAGTACGAGCAGCACGAAGACAAGATCGCGCTGTAACTATCGGTTGGCCAACACCTGCACGTACAGCGATACAGGTGGTCGGTCATGGTGCCGTGCAGTGCCCATGAAGCCCCGAGTCCAACTTCCGAGGGCGGGCGCGATCCTATCTTGATAGTAGATGATATATGGCTTGCGCGTTTCGAGCAAAAAGACACGGCCGGAAAGGAACGAGTCGACCGACGATCCTATCCGGATCACGTGGCCGGTAGCCCTAGCTACGTCCGCAGGCCCGTCCCGACACGGCAGCCGGCGCGAGGCCCCGGCCGCCCCTCCTTTCCGGGCGACCCGGCTGCATGCGATGCCAATTCCCGCGTGAGTGACATCCCGGATCTAGTACGTACGCGTCAAGCCGCAACGGGCAACGCCGACCGCTCACGCTATGTGCATGTCTTGACTCACCGGGAGCGCTAGCCCTGGTCGTGTTGACATAGTCGCCGGCTCGCCGCTCGCGCGCGCGAGATGCCGACGGGCGCGGCGAGGGGAGCCTATCGCCGGCACGGGCGCAAGAAAGATGCCATGGATGAACGGTCACCGCGCGGTCCGGCGAGCTACAAAACACGTGCTCCCAGTGGCCCACTCGCCGCCGTATGTCTCCTGCCAGCCGCCGATCCCACGTAGGATGAGGTTTTTTTGTCAACACGGTGGCCGGAAAAAACACGCAGGTCCTACAGAAGCCATGATTTGGTCTCCACGCATCTAGAATCTAGCAGTAGCCTCGTCGATCGATCTCCGGCCCCGTCCCCGTCGCGCCCGCTTTCCTCTTGCTAGCCAGCGCTTATCCTCTTCCCCCCATACGTATTATTATCTCCTCCGGAAGCGCGCTAAATGAGCGTCGCTGTCTGTGTGTTTTCTTGCACCGGAAATGTTCCGGCCGGCCAAATGATTCCGGCCGGCGGGTCTCTTCTCCATCCCCGGGGTTAGGCCTACACCATTAATTCAAGTACATGCGCCAACAACCGGCCTTCCTATACTGTGCGACTGCTGTTTCTGTGGGACGTGAATCGTGAAAGGTGAAAGATCCGGGCGCGCCTATGAAAGATCGGCAGGACCCATGCATGCCGATGCCGGGTCAATTATATTAGTAGTGCCGGTTAAATGTGCCATCCATTATGATTCTCTTCTTTTGAAGGTCTTACAAAAGGTTAAATGGATCATTCCATGATTTCCTTCCTTTTTGAAGGTCTTGGAAAAAAAAGCTTGCCTGCTTTTCCTTCATGTCTAGCTAGACTCCTAGTCCTAGTACATGTTTGATTTGCTTCAATTAGCACCGCTAAGCATAGTGCTAGTGGCTGTTTCACAGTGGAGCTAAGCTTAGGTTAGGAGAAAATATGCGCCGCCCCATGAGGGATGGAAAGCCAAGGGGAGACGATGCCTCGAACACCACGGGTGAAAGGCACTCCCGCACTAGGTGCTCGTTTGTTTCGTACCTGGTGAGGCAAAGTTTACAGTACCTCGTCATGCGATGCGTATTTTCTCCTGTCTTGAGGATTGCTGGTACTCTCATTCCCTGGGGCTTGATGTCGCCCTTGTGCTATGCAGTACTTCCTCTATTCTCGTTGGTGCGTCCACGCTTTCCGAGACTCAGTGGTATAATTTTTGCTTCCATCGCAGTCGGTCTCGTTGGTTAATTTTATGATCAAACTTAGATCTCGAGAAGCACGGACATACTACATTGTGGAATGGAGGGCGTATGTAACTTGTTTTTCTTTTTGCTACGAATATAACTAACTCTTGTACATTTTTCTCCTTTCTTCCCATCTATATGAAACGGGCAGCGCACCTGCCTTTCACATCAGAAAAAAAACTTAGGTTAGGACTTGGGAGTGGCAGAGTACAATGTCTGACGAAAATCCGCAAAAAAAAGTCTGATGAAAATCTTCAGGGACATCGGATCATTGTCTATTCTCCATTATTATTGCTACTAATTTTACCCACAAAAAAAGTTATTGCTACTAATTTCCTCGAGATGTGATTGGTGACCTCTCACCGCTCTAGCTAGATCACATGTCAATATGTCATTTAGGGAAGGGAAACCTTGTCACCTTGCACACCTTTCCGTTTTTTTTACTGTGTCTTCTGTCCGACGCTCCATCAAAGTCGCAAACGGTAGTCGTTTCCCGCGGTTTTATTCGTGGCAGGTGAAAAAAGGAGCGGAACTTCGCAACGCCGCGACAAAGGTGGCAAATCCGATGGCATACTTTAACTACCTCGAAACAAGTACTATTTCCTTGTGTTGTAATGGTGATGCAGCGCCATTAGCAGTCCATTATTAGGATAAACAAGAACCAAACCAACCACGTCATAGTTTAATCATGAAGCATGACACGCAATAAGACAAAGGGGTTCTGCGGCACGAAGGTGGCTCTGTCGAAAACGAAAGAAACAATTGCTGCGATGGGCACGTTTTAGACAGCGGACGGGAACCTACTCCGTCACCTCAACTCAAGTCTCAAGCGTGACGGCGACCAGTGCGGGCAGGGGCCGGGATTCTCGTCGCCCAATCGCGCTCGACCTCGACCGCTCGACGCCTCGGGGTGCAGCCGTGATACTACCGATCAACCGGCCTATTTTCGGGGGACGGATGTCACTGCACAAAGATGCCTCGCTCGCTCTCCCCGCCCGCCTCCATCTGAAGTACAGAGAGAGTGTGATTTATCCAGCGGAAGGTGAAGCAATTACCACTAAACACTGTATGAAATGACAGTAGACCAGTAGGGTGTACTGCACTTCATCTGCCACTACATACACATGGTAGGGCATACGTCCTTGAGTGACTCCTAGAGCGGCGAGACCGATCTCCAGTGCGGCCGTTCCCATGTCCCTCCCTCCTCCATTCTCATTAGTGCCGAAAGGTGTGTTTAGCCGCTTATTAGGTGCCCCGTGCGACATCTGGCATTGGAGCCTGATAAAGAAACGGCAGCGACAGCGAGAGGCGAGACAAGTATGGCGCCGCTTGCTTGGCCGAGAGCGTCTGTTCCTGCACATGAGCTGAACGTGCAGTGGGCGTCCGGGAGCATGTAGACACAAACGATACAAGACAGTCAGACACTGCAGCGACGTACTACGCGCATACGGGATTTGACCACAGAGCAGTGTGGCAAAGGACGGGATACTACTACGTTTCTGTATTATCATCACACCGGAAACAATGGGCTTGGCCTGACCAGGCAAGGGCGTAAGGCCAATTTCACCGCGTGATCCTAAACGGACGTTTGCTTTGCCCGGATTTTATCCGTTTGGATAGGGCGATGGGGTCGTATGCGGGTCTGTTCTGAAATACGGTGGCCGTGCGTCAGTGTGTGGCCGCATCCTTTTGCCCCATCTTGTCCGTCTTCATTTTAAAAACAACAACATTCGAAATACCAAGCCCTAGTTCACGCCGACAATAGAGCCGACGGCCTACACGTCCTCGCCGGCAACACAGCCAGCGGCTGGCAACACAGCCAGCCTCCAAAATCAATAGTTTTGCTCGCCGGCAACACAGCCAGCCTCTAAAATGAATGTGTTTCTCGTCGGCACACAACCAGCGGCCCAGCGGGCAGCACCCATGCCAGCTTAAAAAAACGGCCACGGCCGATCGGATGACCTAATTCAGGCCGTCGGCGTCGAACATCTCCTTCTGCCTGGCCTCGAACCAGCTCGTCTTCTCGCTCATCTTGATCAAGTTCACGCTCATGATCGCAACGGCCACCTCTTTTGCTTTGGTTGCGGCATTGGTGGCCTCGATGTCGAGCTGCCTCTGCCTAGCCTTGACATTGGCGGCCTCGATGTCGAGCGGCCTTTGCCGAGGACGCCTCCTCCATGTCGATCTTCCTCTTCTTGGCCGCCTCCTCCATCTCAAGCTTTTTCCTTTGAAGCTCTAGGTATTGCTTCATTTGCTCGTCCTTGCTTTGTTGTTTCTTCTCGTCCCTCACATCCTTTTGAGACATCATGCCATGCAAAGTCTTATACAAGGCCATGGATGAGGCATCACATATGTCGTCCACCTTGGAGTTGGTCTTGTCCCTCGACCTCTTCAACGCCTCGCCATCTCCACCTCTGGTCAACTTGGCCGTCTTCTTGCCTCTCTTCCTTTGAAGTTCACGGTATTGATCCTTGAACTTAGGGCAATTGTTGATGATCGTCCAACAATGCGTAAGAGTGAATGGCTTGTCATTGTACCGGGCCTTGAATGCTTCCAAAGATTGAAGCCTACACCACATGATCAACAACAATTGAACATGCAAACATATACAAGGCCGAAGTCTCATGGCCGTAACAACGAAAGAACTAGGTGTTGGAAATATGCCCTAGAGGCAATAATAAATTGGTTATTATTATATTTCCTTGTTCATGATAATCATTTATTATCCATGCTAGAATTGTATTGATAGGAAACTCAGATACATGTGTGGATACATAGACAACACCATGTCCCTAGTAAGCCTCTAGTTGACTAGCTCGTTGATCAATAGATGGTTACGGTTTCCTGACCATGGACATTGGATGTCGTTGATAACGGGATCACATCATTAGGAGAATGATGTGATGGACAAGACCCAGTCCTAAGCCTAGCACAAGATCATGTAGTTCGTATGCTAAAGCTTTTCTAATGTCAAGTATCATTTCCTTAGACCATGAGATTGTGCAACTCCCGGATACCGTAGGAGTGCTTTGGGTGTGCCAAACGTCACAACATAACTGAGTGGCTATAAAGGTACACTACAGGTATCTCCGAAAGTGTCTGTTGGGTTGGCACGAATCGAGACTGGGATTTGTCACTCCGTGTAAACGGAGAGGTATCTCTGGGCCCACTCGGTAGGACATCATCATAATGTGCACAATGTGATCAAGGAGTTGATCACGGGATGATGTGTTACGGAACGAGTAAAGAGACTTGCCGGTAACGAGATTGAACAAGGTATCGGGATACCAACGATCGAATCTCGGGCAAGTATCGTACCGCTAGACAAAGGGAATTGTATACGGGATTGATTAAGTCCTTGACATCGTGGTTCATCCGATAAGATCATCGTGGAGCATGTGGGAGCCAACATGGGTATCCAGATCCCGCTGTTGGTTATTGACCGGAGAGGTGTCTCGGTCATGTCTGCATGTTTCCCGAACCCGTAGGGTCTACACACTTAAGGTTCGATGACGCTAGGGTTATAGGGAATAGATATACATGGTTACTGAATGTTGTTCGGAGTCCCGGATGAGATCCCGGACATCACGAGGAGTTCCAGAATGGTCCGGAGGTAAAGATTTATATATGGGAAGTCATGTTTTGGTCGCCGGAAAAGTTTTGGTTGCTATCGGTAATGTACCGGGACCACCGGGAGGGTCCCGGGGGTCCACCAAGTGGGGCCACCGGCCCCAGAGGGCAGCATGGGCCAAGTGTGGGAGGGGACCAGCCCCAGATGGGCTGGTGCGCCCCCCACAAGGGCCCAAGGCGCCTAGGGTTTAGGGAGGGGCGCCTCCACCTTACTTGGGGGGCAAGTCTCCCCCTCTGCCCCCCCCTTGGCCGCCGCCCAGATGGGTTTTGGGGCTGCCGCACCCCTTGGGGTGGGAACCCTAGAGGGGGCGCAGCCCCCTCCCTCTCCCCTATATATAGTTGAGGTCTTTGAGGCTGCCAACACATGAGTTTTGACCTCTCCCTGGCGCAGCCCTACCTCTCTCCCTCCTCGTCTCTTGCGGTGCTTGGCGAAGCCCTGCTGGAGTACCACGCTCCTCCACCACCACCACGCCGTCGTGCTGCTGCTGGACGGAGTCTTCCCCAACCTCTCCTTCTCCCCTTGCTGGATCAAGGCATAGGAGACGTCACCGGGTTGTATGTGTGTTGAACGCGGAGGTGCCGTCCGTTCGGCACTAGGATCATCGGTGATTTGGATCACGACGAGTACGACTCCATCAACCCCGTTCACTTGAACGCTTCCGCTTAGCGATCTACAAGGGTATGTAGATGCACTCTCCTTCCCCTCGTTGCTAGATTACTCCATAGATTGATCTTGGTGATGCGTAGAAAATTTTGAATTTCTGCTACGTTCCCCAATAGTGGCATCATGAGCTAGGTCTATGCGTAGTTACTATGCACGAGTAGAACACAAAGTAGTTGTGGGCGTCGATATTGTCAATTATCTTGCCATTACTAGTCTTATCTTGATTCGGCGGCATCGTGGGATGAAGCGGCCCGGACCAACCTTACACGTACGCTTACGTGAGACCGGTTCCACCGACTGACATGCACTAGTTGCATAAGGTGGCTGGCGAGTGTCTGTCTCTCCCACTTTAGTCGGATAAGATTCGATGAACAGGGTCCTTATGAAGGGTAAATAGAAATTGGCAATTCACATTGTGGTTTTGGCGTAGGTAAGAAACGTTCTTGCTAGAAACCTATAGCAGCCACGTAAAAACTTGCAACAACAATTAGAGGACGTCTAACTTGTTTTTGCAGCAAGTGTTTTGTGATGTGATATGGCCATAGGATGTGATGAATGATATATATGTGATGTATGAGATCATGTTCTTGTAATAGGAATCACGACTTGCATGTCGATGAGTATGACAACCGGCAGGAGCCATAGGAGTTGTCTTTATTTTTTGTATGACCTGCGTGTCATTGAGAAACGCCATGTAAATTACTTTACTTTATTGCTAAACGTGTTAGCCATAGTAGTAGAAGTAATAGTTGGCGAGCAACTTCATGGAGACACGATGATGGAGATCATGATGATGGAGATCATGGTGTCATGCCGGTGACAAGATGATCATGGAGCCCCAAGATGGAGATCAAAGGAGCTATATGATATTGGCCATATCATGTCACTATTATTTGATTGCATGTGATGTTTATCATGTTTTTGCATCTTGTTTACTTAGAACGACGGTAGTAAATAAGATGATCCCTCATAATAATTTCAAGAAAGTGTCCCCCCTAACTGTGCACCGTTGCGACAGTTCGTTATTTCGAAGCACCACGTGATGATCGGGTGTGATAGATTCCAGCATTCACATACAACGGGTGTAAGACAGATTTACACATGCAAACACTTAGGTTGACTTGACGAGCCTAGCATGTACAGACATGGCCTCGGAACACAGAAGACCGAAAGGTCGAACATGAGTCGTATAGAAGATACGATCAACATGAAGATGTTCACCGATGTTGACTAGTCTGTCTCACGTGATGATCGGACACGGCCTAGTTGACTCGGATCATGTAATCACTTAGATGACTAGAGGGATGTCTATCTGAGTGGGAGTTCATAAGATGAACTTAATTATCCTGAACATAGTCAAAAGGTCTTCGCAAATTATGTCGAGGCTCGCGCTTCAGTTCTACTGTTTAGATATGTTCCTCGAGAAAATTTAGTTGAAAGTTGATAGTAGCAATTATGCGGACTAGGTCCGTAAACTGAGGATTGTCCTCATTGCTTCATAGAAGGCTTGTGTCCTTAATGCACCGCTCAGTGTGCTGAACCTCGAACGTCGTCTGTGGATGTTGCGAACATCTGACATACACATTTTGATAACTACGTGATAGTTCAGTTAAATGGTTTAGAGTTGAGGCACCAAAGACATTTTGAAACGTCGCGAAACATATGAGATGTTTCGAGGGCTGAAATTGGGATTTCAGGCTCGTGCCCACGTCAAGAGGTATAAGACCTCCGACGATTTTCTTAGCATGCAAACTAAGGGAGAAAAGCTCAATTGTTGAGCTTGTGCTCAGATTGTCTGAGTACAACAATCATTTGAATCAAGTGGGAGTTGATCTTCCATATGAGATAGTGATGTTTCTCCGAACTCATTACCACCAAGCTGCTAGAGCTTCGTGATGAACTATAATATATCAGGGACATATATGATGATCCTTGAGATATTCGCGATGTTTGACACCACAAAAGTAGAAATCAAGAAGGAGCATCAATTGTTGATGGTTGGTGAAACCACTACTTTCAAGAAGGGCAAGGGCAAGAAGGGATACTTCATGAAACGGCAAATCAGCTGCTGCTCTAGTGAAGAAACCCAAGGTTGAACCCAAACCCGAGACTAAGTGCTTCTGTAATAAGGGGAACAGCCACTGGAGCAGAATTACCCTAGATACTTGGTAGATGAGAAGGCTGGCAAGGTCGATAGAAGTATATTGGATATACATTGTGTTAATGTGTACTTTACTAGTACTCCTAGTAGCACCATGGTATTAGATACTGGTTCGGTTGCTAAGTGTTAGTAAACTCGAAATAAAAGGCTGCGGAGTAAACGGAGACTAGCTAAAGGTGAGCTGGCGATATGTGTTGGAAGTTTTTTCCAAGCTTGATGTGATCAAGCATCGCACGGTCCCTCTACCATCGAGATTGGTGTTTGCGTTGAGCATAGACATGATTGGATTATGTCTATCGCAATACGGTTATTCATTTAAGGAGAATAATGGTTACTCTGTTTATTTGAATAATACCTTCAATGGTCTTGCACCTAAAATGAATGGTTTATTGAATCTCGATCGTAGTGATACACATGTTCATGCCAAAAGATATAAGATAGTAATGATAGTACCACCTACTTGTGGCACTGCCACGTAAGTCATATCGGTATAAAACGCATGAAGAAGCTCCATGGTGATGGATCTTTGGGCTCACTCGTTTTTGAAAAGTTTGAGACATGCGAACCATGTCTATTGGTGTATATGCATGAAGAAACTCCATGCAAATGGACCGTTTGGACTCACTTGATTTCGAATCACTTGATACATGCAAATCATACCACGTGGGCAAGATGACTGAAAGCCTCGTTTTCAGTAAAATGGAACTAGAAAGCAACTTGTTGGAAGTAATACATTTTGATGTGTGCAGTTCAATGAGTGCTGAGGCGTGTAGTGGATATCGTTATGTTCTTACTTCACAGATGATTTGAGTAGATGTTGAGTATATTTACTTGATGAATCACGAGTCTGAATTATTGAAAGGTTCAAGTAATTTCAGGGTGAAGGTGAGAGATCGTCGTGACAAGAGGATAAAATATCTATGATATGATCATAGAGATGAATATCTGAATTACGAGTTTGGCACAGAATTAAGACATTGTGGAAATTGTTTCACAACTAATACAGCCTGGAACACCATAGTGTGATGGTGTGTACGAACATCATAGCTGCACCCTATTGGATATGATGCATACCATGATGTCTCTTATCGAATTACCACGATAGTTTATGGGTTAGGCATTAGAGACAACCACATTCACTTTAAATAAGGCACCACGTAATTCCGATGAGATGACACCGTATGAACTATGGTTTAGAGAAACCTAAGCTGTCATTTCTTAAAAGTTTGGGGCTGCGACGCTTATGTGAAAAAGTTTCAGGCTGATAAGCTCGAACCCAAAGCGGATAAATGCATCTTCATAGGACACCCAAAACAGTTGGGTATACCTCCTGTCTCAGATCCGAAAGCAATAAGGGATTGTTTCTAGAATCGGTTCCTTTCTCGAGGAAAAGTTTCTCTCGAAAGAATTGAATGGGAGGATGGTGGAGACTTGATGAGGTTATTGAACCGTCTCTTCAACTAGTGTGTGGCAGGGCACAGGGAGTTGTTCCTGTGGCACCTACACCAATTGAAGTGGAAGCTTATGATAGTGATCATGAAACTTCAGATCAAGTCACTACCAAACCTTGTGGGATGACAAGGATGCGTACTACTTCAGAGTGATACGTAATCCTGTCTTGGAAGTCATGTTGCTAGATAACAATGAACCTACGAGCTATGGAGAAGCGATGGTGGGCCTGGATTCCAAAATGGCTCGAGGCCATATAATCCGAGAGAGGATCCATATATGAAAACAAAGTGTAGACTTTGGAAGAACTACTTGATGGTCGTAAGGCTGTTAGGTACATATGGATTTTAAAAGGAAGACAGACAATGATGGTAAGTATCACCATTAAGAAAGCTTGACTTGTCGTTAAGATGTTTTCCGACAAGTTCAAGGAGTTGACTACGATGAGACTTTCTCACTCGTAGCGATGCTAAGAGTCCGTTGGAATTATATTAGCGATTACTGCATTATTTATGAAATCTTGCAGATAGGATGTCAAAACATTGTTTCCTCGACGATTTTCTTGAGGAAATGTTGTATGTGATATAACCGGAAGGTTTTGTCAATCCTGAAAGATGCTAATAAGTATGCAAAGCTCCAGCAATCCTTCTAAGGACTGGAGTAAGCATCTCGGAGTTGGAATGTATGCTTTGATGAGATGATCAAAGATTTTGGGTGTATACAAAGTTTATGAGAAACTTGTATTTCCAAAGAAGTGAGTGGGAGCACTATAGAATTTCTGATGAATATATGTTGTTGACATATTGTTGATCAAAAATGACGTACAATTTCTGGAAAGCATATAGGGTTATTTGGAAAGTGTTTTTCAATGGAAAGCCTGGATTAAGCTACTTGAACATTGAGCATCAAGATCTATAAGGATAGATCAAAACGCTTAATGGTACTTTCAAATGAGCACATACCTTGACATGATCTTGAAGGTGTTCAAGATGGATCAGTCAAAGAAGGAGTTCTTGCCTGAGTTGTAAGGTATGAAGTTAAGACTTAAAACTCGACCACGGCAGAAGAAAGAGGAAGGACGAAGGTCGTCCCCTATGCTTTTGTCATAGGCTCCATACGGTATGCCATGCTGAGTACCACACCTGATGTGTGCCTTGCCACATATTTGGCAAGAGGGTACAAAGGTGATCTAGGAGTAGATCACCAGATAGCGGTCTAAATTATCCTTAGAGGAATAAGGATATGTTTCTCAGTTATGGAGGTGATAAAGAGTTCGACGTAAAGAGTTACGTCGATGCAAGCTTAACACCTATCCGGATAGCTCTGAGTAGAGATACCGGATACGTATAATGGAGCAACAATTTAGAATAGCTCAAATGGCTCCAAATGTAGCGTAGTAGTTGCATCTACAAGATGACATAGAAATTTGCGAAGTACATACGGATCTGAATGCTGCAGACCCGTTGACTGAAACCTCTCTCACAAGCATAACATGATCAAACCCAGAACTCTTTGGGTGTTAGTCACATGGGGATGTGACCTTGAGTGTTAATCACATATTGATGTGAACTGGATTATTGACTCTAGTGCAAGTGGGAGACTGTTGGAAATATGCCCTAGAGGCAATAATAAATTGGTTATTATTATATTTCCTTGTTCATGATAATCGTTTATTATCCATGCTAAAATTGTATTGATAGGAAACTCAGATACATGTGTGGATACATAGACAACACCATGTCCCTAGTAAGCCTCTAGTTGACTAGCTCGTTGATCAATAGATGGTTACGGTTTTCTGACCATGGACATTGGATGTCGTTGATAACGGGATCACATCATTAGGAGAATGATGTGATGGACAAGACCCAATCCTAAGCCTAGCACAAGATCATGTAGTTCGTATGCTAAAGCTTTTCTAATGTCAAGTATCATTTCCTTAGACCATGAGATTGTGCAACTCCCGGATACCGTAGGAGTGCTTTGGGTGTGCCAAACGTCACAACGTAACTGGGTGGCTATAAAGGTACACTACATATATCTCCGAAAGTGTCTGTTGGGTTGGCATGAATCGAGACTGGGATTTGTCACTTCGTGTAAACAGAGAGGTATCTCTGGGCCCACTCGGTAGGACATCATCATAATGTGCACAATGTGATCAAGGAGTTGATCACGGGATGATGTGTTACGGAACGAGTAAAGAGACTTGCCGGTAACGAGATTGAACAAGGTATCGGGATACCGACGATCGAATCTCGGGCAAGTATCGTACCGCTAGACAAAGGGAATTGTATACGGGATTGATTAAGTCCTTGACATCATGGTTCATCCGATAAGATCATCGTGGAGCATGTGGGAGCCAACATGGGTATCCAGATCCCGCTGTTGGTTATTGACCGGAGAGGTGTCTCGGTCATGTCTGCATGTTTCCCGAACCCGTAGGGTCTACACACTTAAGGTTCGATGACGCTAGGGTTATAGGGAATAGATATACGTGGTTACTGAATGTTGTTCGGAGTCCTGGATGAGATCCCGGACGTCACGAGGAGTTCCGGAATGGTCCGGAGGTAAAGATTTATATATGGGAAGTCATGTTTTGGTCGCCGGAAAAGTTTTGGTTGCTATCGGTAATGTACCGGGACCACCGGGAGGGTCCCGGGGGTCCACCAAGTGGGGCCACCGGCCCCAGAGGGCAGCATGGGCCAAGTGTGGGAGGGGACCAGCCCCAGATGGGCTGGTGCGCCCCCCCCCCAAGGGCCCAAGGCGCCTAGGGTTTAGGGAGGGGGCGCCTCCACCTTACTTGGGGGGCAAGTCTCCCCCTCTCCCCCCCCTTGGCCGCCGCCCAGATGGGTTTTGGGGCTGCCGCACCCCTTGGGGTGGCAACCCCAGAGGGGGCGCAGCCCCCTTCCTCTCCCCTATATATAGTTGAGGTCTTTGGGGCTGCCAACACATGAGTTTTGACCTCTTCCTGGCGCAGCCCTACCTCTCTCCCTCCTCGTCTCTTGCGGTGCTTGGCGAAGCCTTGCTGGAGTACCACGCTCCTCCACCACCACCACGCCATTGTGCTGCTGCTGGACGGAGTCTTCCCCAACCTCTCCTTCTCCCCTTGCTGGATCAAGGCGTAGGAGACGTCACCGGGCTGTACGTGTGTTGAACGCGGAGGTGCCGTCCATTCGGCACTAGGATCATCGGTGATTTGGATCACGACGAGTATGACTCCATCAACCCCGTTCACTTGAACGCTTCCGCTTAGCGATCTACAAGGGTATGTAGATGCACTCTCCTTCCCCTCGTTGCTAGATTACTCCATAGATTGATCTTGGTGATGCGTAGAAAATTTTGAATTTCTGCTACGTTCCCCAACACTAGGATGAGGAGAGCATACCATGTCCCCAACGCCGAGACCACTCACGGGCCGTGCTTCAACGCTCTCAAGTGTGGTGCAAAACTTATTGCACTCTTGTTAAATGAACAACCACCTCTTTTGAATCGAGGTGATCCCACGGTTGCTCGTAATTTGGTAGGGCTCAAACATCTTCCTTTCATGGAATGTTGTGTGGACCCTCGTCCAAAAAACAAGCCCCTTTTGTTCCGTGCCGGTCCTCGGATCTTGGCTAATCTCCATCCAACATTGGCAAATCAACTTATCCTCCTCTTGTGAATAAGAGCCCGTGTGAATGCTCTTCCTCCTCTTTTGTGCTTCCGCTCTTTGGGTGAGCTCGTCGATGAACAATGGCTTGCCACCAATATCAATGTCATTGCCTTCTTCTTCATCACCATCACCTTCGCAATAGATGTCATCGTCTTCATGCCACGGGTCACCATGGTCGTAGTCAGCACGGTCATCGGCCTCTTCATCGGCAACGTACTTGGCGCGGCCATCCTGACTTTGGGTGCCGTCGGGATCGTAGGAACGGCCATGCCCACCCTCGTAGATCACATCCTCCATGAACTGGTTGTGGAAGGGGTCGTCGACCATTGGCATTTGTGTTGGCATTCCGTCGAGCAGGACGGAGGGGGGGCATGGTGCATGTAAACGGTGGCCGTGCTTGCTTTCTTTGCATCTCGACGAATGGTCGGCCGCCGCTGCTGGACCCCAGCGTGACGTTGAGGTCGATGACGGCCAAGGGGCGTGGGGTGGACGGTGCGATCACGCCAACGACCGGCGACCCCGAGAAACGGGTCTGGCCGTCGTGCCTTGGCAGGGGAAAGCCTGGTGACATAGGCGTGGTCCGTGATGTCGGCGACTGGCAGTGTGGAGGCCTGGCGACTTACGGGCCTGTGCTCGTCGAGCTGACGGCCGCTGCAAAGAAACCCGCCGGACGACAAATGCCAAGCATGAGGAGGCAGTGGCGGAGCCAGGATTTTCGACATGGGTATGCGGAGTCAGAAATTTTTTGCTGCACAACAATGTATGACATAAAAAGGTTCATAGTAATAACAACATAACTATAAAGTATTCTTTGGCGTTCAAAGTCGATAGATACCGGTGTTGATGTTGATGTTGAACTTATCTTCAACGCCTTTGAATTGAAGCTCTGTCCCAGCAACGCTTCAAATCACCGCACTTGTTCTTCAGTTTTCACACCTATACAAAATAAATAAATAAACAAATAAATACATGTTAGACGGGGAGATGGTGGCATGGCGGTCAGTCTTACAAATTTGAATGTTCATAATTCTGGATTTTAAAAGGATACAATATTAAAATCCAACCTGTTTTTCTTGCACTTCTGCACAGGTTTTATAGCAAGCCAATGCAAACCACGCTAAAAATTGACTGGATGCTATAATAGATTAATCAAATTAGGGAATGAAACAATCAGGAATGAACATAGTCCTCTATTCTTTACTAACAACTTAAAGAAATAAAAATTAATAAACACTTAGAAGAAACAATCAGACCATGGTGAATTGCGCACGCGCCCCCATTGCTGACTTTTCTACTATAGATGGCAGATGTGCCGAGTGCGTACTGGGAAGGAGGACATGGGCAGGCTAAGCAGATTGATCGGCAAGGGGCGGCGATCCGCGGCGGTCGAAAATTGACGCGGCGGTTCCTTCCGATGGCCAATACGGGCATGCTGCATGGCGATGCTCAAGTTTCACGATACGGCGGTTGTATCAGCGGAATCGCAGGCTCGAGGCGCTGGCATAAAATATATATATTTTTTAGCGATCTCGGCGCTGGCTCGGTCCTGGACTTCGATCAATCGGCCAGTGTTAAGCGTCAATGATAAGGCCCAGTAGCAGAGCACCAGCCCAATATAGGCCTAAGTAGCGCTGAATCGTTCTTTTCATTGTTTCGACATACAGCTAGACAGCCATACGATCTAAAAAGGCACACATGAGCTTATATACTGAAACTTTTTTGTAAAAAACATTGGGTATGCATTGCATACCCTTGCATTAGCCTAGCTCCGCCCCTGTGAGGAGGGCGTGCGCTTTGTTGACAATGGCCTCCTTCTCCTCGACCTCGTCCTTGCGCCGCGCGGCCTCCATCGCATCACGCTCGGCGGCGTATTTGGCCGCGGCGGCATTGCCCTTGACAACCGCCCTCCGGTTCATCCTCTTCGCCGATTCCGCGTCCAGCTTGGCGAGCTTCTTCGGTGTGCACTTCGACCGCGGCTTCCTTGGCGCCTTGGCCGCCTTCTTCTTGACCTTTCCGGACGGGTCGACGGCCAGGCCGCCGGAATTCGGCTGGGCATTGGCCATGGACGGGGGAGGGAGGGGGCGGCGTGACGTGGGAGGGTTTGGGGGGAAATGGCGCCAAATGGGGCGCGCGGGGGGGGGGGGGGGGGGGGGGGGTGGGGTGGGGGGGAGGGGGGGTTGATTTGTCCGTTTATTCGTTTTACCCCAAATGGATGCATCCGGATAAGATGGGGCCGCGCGGTGAAGTTGTCCTAAACCAGGCCTACTCCCGTCAGTTAGTTAGCACGCGCGCACCAACCTGTTTCCTCCGACACTTAACCGTCGGATAGCGCCTTCCCATCAGACAGAATCTTTGATTCACAATGTTCGTTTGTTTGGCGCGAGCCAGATATTTGGCACATGAGATTCGCCATGGATCCTCGTGGTTTTGCATGCGTTGGATCATGTACCCACGGCCCCTCTTCCTTTTTCTCCTTGCTCGAAGGGGAGCTGCATGATTGCATATCCACTTCGACCAATGGCAAGCTCGATTAAGATCGAGAAATGGTGGATAGGGACATGGGAGCCTCGCTCTCGGAGATCGACGGGTAGGCCGGCGGCATGCACAGAGCACAGTGGCCTCGACGAGCGTGTTCCCTGTGGATTGGTCCATGGGTTAAGGCCCTGTGGATTGGTCCATGGGTTAAGGCACAGTCCGCCTTAAGTACAATCAAGGCTGCCTGTTCCCTGTCGATTGATGCTTGCATCTGAACGCGAGAAAGGCGATCCGCGTCATGCCGCAGCAGTGATTAGTGGGCGAGGAACACATGCAGCACGCAGGCAGGCACTGCAGTCTGCAGATAAGTGCGAGTCGGTTTATCTACAAGAAAGGTACATAAAATATACTCCTGTCCAGAAGATAATTACGCTGCAAACTGGCCTGCAGCTTGGTGGAAGATAATCAAGCTGCCTTGGGTACACAGTGCATGCGGGCACTAACAAGAAACCATGGGCTGGCTGGTTTACAGCGGCTCGGGGAGATTGCCATCCGTGGCATGTGAACAAGACTGCATGCAATGACAAACACATTGCGTGCGTGAGAGGTGAGACTGACTCGGGTAGCTTAGCTTAGGTAGCTGTCTTCACACTGTTGGCCTTAATACGGCACAGTCACTGCATGGCGCTGCTACTGTGCTGGTACATACGAGCCCAAGTCGATCAGAAGGCAACAGAAGAAGAATAGGCAGGCCCAATCGAATCCGGATGCTTCTGCCTTACGCTCCCTGCAAGTTCAGTGTATGATTGTACACTTCTTCTTCGGTATAACCCTCTGAACATATCAACGGACAAGATTTGTCCATACCCCTTCATAATAAAGGACAGAATGGTCTTTCTAGAAAATACAACGCGGAGATCTGTCATGTTTTGAGTTAATCTTGGGCCAGCCCATTAGTGAGTCTGTACGGTAGCACTGATGGAGAATCCAAAAAATTAATAAGCCTGCTAGGCATCGAACACAGGACCTCCAGGGGTTGTGAAACAGCTGATAATCACCAGAACCATCATAATTAGGTAATACATAAGGAGCGCAGACATTTATCACCTAGAATTGACGTACTGTAGGTGTTTTTTTAATTACAAATACAGTAGCAGATCAAAATTGGTATTGTACAACTGGGTCGGACATTCTATCTGAAGCGTATTTTATAGCTAAAAAACTAATGTATTTTTCATCTTTTGGAATATTTTTTGAAAACATGAATATTTTTAAAGATACGAAAACAATTCAAATATTGAACTTCTTTTGGAAACACGCATTTTCTTCAAATTTCCGATCCTCTTTTATGAAAAATACTTTGATTTTGTGAATATTTTTCAAATTTTATGAACAGTTTTTCAGAATTTTCAACATTTTTCTGAAACTGCAAACATTTTTTCGAAAATAAGAATAATTTATAAAATTTGTGTACATTTTGCTGAAAACATGAACAATTTTTAAATTTCTGAACATTAAAAAAATGCCAACAGCTTCAAAAATTGGCGAGCATTATTCTAAAACACAAACATTTTTTTAAATTTACAAATATTTTTCAAATATACTAACATTTTATGAAAACATTTCTTATTTTCTCGGGCCTAAGCATTTTTTTTGTTGCAATTATTTTCGTTTTTCTTCTCTTTTTGTTAATCCATTTTGCTAATTTTGAACTTTATTCGAACACTGTCCATTGAACATGGTATTCTTTGGAAATATCAAACCTGCCCCAAATTTTGGAAGCAAGTGGGCATGCCCATGTTAGGCATCCATGCCTGGTCTGAATGACTTGAAATGATCCCAACATTTTCCACTAGGTGGGCATGTCCTCATAGGCATCCATGCCAGGTTTGAATAATTTTCGACACCGTATGCAAGTTGCGACACATCGAGCCTTTTTTCTGCATTTTCTTACCGAGAAAACTCTAGAAAAAAATACAAAACTTGTCGGAAATCAAAACAACTTGTCATGGTGTCTTGAATTTGTCATATGAGGCAATGAAAAAAATTAGGTCCATTTCAAGGGTGTCGAAAAATAACGTGCTCTCTGACATACCCTTCTGGCCAACCTGAACACCTTCCGTTGAACATGGTGTTTTCGTGGACATCTTTGAAATTATCACAACTTTTGCCACTAGGTGGAGATGCCCATGGTAGGCATCCATGGCGGGTTTGAACTACTTCCGACACCATATGCAAGTTGCGACACATCTAGCCATTTATCGACCTTTTTGACAAAGAAAACTTTAGAAATGCAAATCTTGTCAAAACCCAAGCAACTTGGATTGATGTCTTGAATTGGTCATACAAGCCCATTGAAAGAAAATATTAGGGGCATGAATGCCTACTATGGGCATGCCACTTGCTGGGACATGTTGGGGTCATTTCAAGAATGTCTAGAAAACACCATATTTAGCGTAGCGTGTCCGAGTAGTCATCCACGCCAGGTTTGAAGGAAAATGTATTTAAATCATAATTTATATAGATACTTAAAACTGTAATTTTAAGTTTCTAACATAACTAACAAACACAAAATGATAGAATTGAAAATAACAAATGCTTTTTAAAGCATTTAATAAATATTTAAATAAAAAATTATTAAAATCATAATTTAAAATAGTTACTTAAAACTGTTATTTTGGTATTTCAATATTTTGAATAGGTTTCAAAAAATAATAATGTTTAAAACAGGATAAACGAAAATTAAAAAAAGATAAAAAAACAAAAAATAGAAAAGTAAAAGGTAAAAACAAAAAGTTTGAACAACATTTTGAAAGCATGAGCATTTTTTGAAAAATAAATAAGAAACATAAGAGGAAAAGTAAAATAAATAAATAAAAATTATGGAAAAAAGGCCAGTTCACAAAGTGTTTCTAAAATCTTTTTAGAATTCCCAAACCATCCATTACTTAATGTGTCTAACTTTATATTGGTCAAGAAACGTATCCTGTCGCAGTGGTTCTGGACGCACCTAATAATGTTCTAAGTGATCGTGGGTTCGAATCCCAGCTCGTGCCATCCTTGTTCGCTATTTTTTGATCGCATGCAATGGGCCGGCCCAAGTAAGCTGCCCTACTTTTCTACAAAAGTAGATACAAAATGTGAAAAGTCTATCCTACTTTTAATGGAGCAGTTGATAGTCTCGCCTCCCGGTTTATTTTCGTCGGTTTTTTTTCGCGTCATATCCCACCACCGTCTCTCTTGTTGGTTTATTTTCGTCCGCGCAGGCACTGCCCGTAAGGGTTTCCATGCCCTGCAAGGTCGGAGCGGTGGCGGCGGCGGCAGCAGCAGGCAGTCATACGCACGACGAATGGTGGTGGCGGCGGCGGCTTCTGGTCATCATCCTGTCAGGGTCGTCGTGCGCAAGCACCAACCAGACGGGTCCGGGCACCGGTCTCGAATGAGCTGGGTCCGTCCGAGGCGCGCCAAGGCATCGCCAAAGCCCAAGCCCGAGACTCCGGCCAATCGAACTCGGCAGCCCCCGTCTTGGCGATCTCACGACACTAGCCATGTCGGTGAGTATCCCTCCCTTCAGATCTCGACTCGCCCCCACTTGATGGCCCGCTCCCCTCGCCCCTGTAGATCTTCTCCGCCGCCAACGAGTGGTAGCAGCCCACACAACGTAGATATGCCGTCCTTTGTTCGCCCCACGAGCCGGTCACCCATGGCTGCCACATTGATTCGTTCATCCTCCCAGTAGTTGCACGCGGCGGTCCTGCCCTCTCCGGTCTGAGTAGAGGCCCGTTTTTCCTGATGGTGGTGCGCACCCGGAGATTGCGCGTCCTCCTGATGGTGCCAGCGGCGGTGGCTTTCTCCCAACTGTTTCTCCCTTCAATCCCTACCCCTGACTCTGGATGCAAGCGGAGCGAGCAGCGACCAGCCCGCACTGGCTAACGCGGGTGTTCGTCGTCCTACGGAGTATAGCTAACCTACACAAGATGCGCTATGCAACTGTGACGGATGGCTAAATACAGAGCAGGTAGGCATTGGTACAAGCTGACTTGCACCACACACACCGGCGAGAGTGTATCCTTTGCCATATTATTCAGGTCCCGATCAGGTTCCCTATTGCACGCACATGAACAATCTCCAGCACCTACTCCGGCAGCGCCGCCTCGCCGCCCGCCGTGGACACGCTGCACACTCATTGCCGCATCACACTCTTTGCCACCGGGTGCGCCACCACAACCACCCGCCCTCAGCTGATGCGCACAGCCGGACCAACTGGGTCATCATGAGCTCCGTGGCATGCCTGGTGTTGTTGCTGGGGCACAAATTGAGGAGCGCACGCTGTGTGGGATGAGCCTGTTATACAATACAGTCGTGCACCTCTATCGCGTCGAGAAGGACAGGAATTCTCAGGAGAGTTTTCTCCCTTTCGCAGGATACGCGAGACGGTGCGACGTCTGCTGGACAAAGCGGTCGGACTATTTGAGACCGCTTGACATGATGTGGTTGGCCCGGCGCCGTTTTGCGGGTTTTCTTCACGGGATGGCGCAGCGGCTTAGTGGGCTGTCCCCCCCCCCTCCCCCACCCACACACACGCAAACACACACACTTGCATCCTTACCTCTAACCCATTGATTCTTCCCCGTTTGCTTTGAATTTGATGTTCAACTGTAGGACTGAATTTTGAAGTTTGTCTTGGTTCATCTTGAATTCCCTCTGCCCCCTAATCGTCTGTGTGTAGTAGAACTACTTGTCCTTCCTATACCTCCACTAACTTTTTTCTTACTATATCATAATTGTTTGATTATTGGCAAACAAAACAACAATTATTTACCTTATTCTTTTTATCTACAGATTGGTCCGGCAACATAGAGAGGAAGCTGCAAAGAAGCTCCAAGTGGATGTAGAGGTACATGTATCTGTGATTTTAGGACCACTACAGCCAAAGTTTTCATGAAAACTGCAGGGTTGCTTAAGAGGAACGAACAGTTCTTAAGTTCATTACATTAGAGTGGCTGCTCAGCTGTAAATTAGTAATACATGCACATAGAGACTAATCTGCTATGTTCAGTAGTAATACATCAATTAAGTTCAGTACATGGTTCATGTATTGCATATGATGGTTCAGATATGGTTTATTCCATTCAGGCTATTCTGCTATGTTATGAGTTTGGCCATTTGGACGAAGAGAGCAAATCGATTATGGAGAAGAATTTTTGTGTGCCATGGATTTGCCATTGATGATTTAGACTTTAGTTTGCACCATCATTGTAGTATTATATTACTAAACAATTGATTTTTTTCATTTAGACATTTCTTTTTGGTAGGCACACCTATGTCAACATATTGTGCCCTCCTTAAATTCAGTTACAAGTACTTCTGTGTGTGTGATGTTGCCTTCTCTTATGATGTGCTCATAGGCCAAAGTGATTTCTCCTCTCTTTATCTGTAAAACTATAACCCAACATTCTTGGCCGCCCACCCATGTTTGACTTGGTCTATATGGCAGTGTGCAGAAAGCCTGAGCCCAAGAAAACTCCATTGTGGCTCACTGCTTCTGCTGATGAGTCGTATAAAAAGAGTCATGTGCTATCCATTTTTTTTATTATTATTATTATTATTATTATTATTATTATTATAAGTTCATCGCTACCACTTTTACTTCTCTTTATTGTTTTATGTGCCTTTGTATAATATGCTATTATAGGATATTTTCTTGTTCCAATCAAATCCATAATATAGTTCATCCTTACAAAATAGTAGTGTCTACTTAACTAATCTGTACTAAGATCTGGTGGCTTTGGTAGTTTCATCAGTATCTTGCACTTCTTATATATAAGGTCTCTTTAGGAACTTCTAAATTTTTATTTTGTCATTAGTGGTGTGGTGTGTCTGGTTAAATTGGTATTACTAATAGCTTTCTTTCAGTTTTCTCTTCAATTACAACTTGTGGAATTTGAGGAGAATCTGTGCACCAGCATCCGACTCCTTGATGTTGCTCTGATCATATTGTGTAAATATATTTCTAATAAAGCAATCGCCCGATGGTGTACATGTTAGAAATAACAAGATGTAATCATCAAGTGTGATAGATGGCAACATCATGATGGGATGGTATGTACTGTTGTGCTCATCAATAGGTTAGTCTTTCATTCTCTTGGAGCCAGTATGTTTTTTGTTATGCAAACAATTAGGAAATATCTAATTTCTATGGTTGGCAGGAGGAGCTCAAGGTCATGGCGGGGCTTCGATTTTTCTTGTAGAAAAGAGAGACAGAGGAGGATCCAGGGAGGAGGAGAGGTAGGAGAAGAAGGACGGGGAAGTAAGAAGGGTGCAGTAGGGGTGAGTGTGCTTCCGCCTGCCACGCCCAAGGCTTGATCTGCCGCCGCCTCTCCTCTACCCATGTTGTCTGTGACACGTCAGATCCCCAGCTGCCGGCACTTCTCCTCTGCCCATGGGCCATGGCTGTTCTGATGCATCAAATCCGTAAGCTTCCAGTCGCATCTCCATCTCTTGCAGATTGATTTAAAATTGGGACCTCTAATGATGGTGCCGTCCCTAAAAAAGACTGCAGATCGATCTGCTGTAACATTGGCTGGGTGTTCTCTTCTCGACTCTACCAGCACTCTGGAGTTACAAGCAATTACATCAGGTAGATATATCTATGTTCTTTTTTTTGCTTTGAGCTGCTTTGATTTTATTGGTAAACGGGAAGAGGCTGGTGAGCTGTCAGCGCATCTTGGCCACAACTGATTTACAGAAAGACGAATAGACATGCAGACTAAGCTCCATAGCAAAGGGATTTTGGTAGTGCATGCCATGTTTATGCTCACTGTCGAATAGTCTATATTTAACTATTTATGCAATACTTGGACCATAGGAGCAATTCATTCTGTATATTTTGCTGGGGATTGTGCCTTGCAGTCAATTTATAGAAGGGTGAGATGTATCGCAATATCTTTGACTTGCATTCTCTATGATGTCAAGTAAGAAAATAGAATGAATTATCTTTTTCTTTTTTTCGATGTCTTTATCTTACTTATATAATCCAATTGGCATTCGCTAGAGTTTCTGTTGATGAAACATTTGTTTTGTGATGTGAGGAGGTTCTGTTTGTGACTTTGCAATCAATATTCGTAGATACGGTTCGTAGATCATGATATCTGCATAATCTCAATCTACTTCATGTGACCATATATTGTATTAATGGGTTGTGTCAGGGTTATTTTATCAACTATTGGGTTGTTGATCTACATACGGTTTAATTCTTACACGAATTAATGTTGACTCGATTCCCTGTGGTAGGTTGAGAGGCTTCTCCTCTCATGATTTACTCTGATTAGTTTGCTTGGCTCCATGCTTCTCATGATTTCTTTGAATTTTTCTGTAGGAGCTCGGTCAAAAATCACCTAAGAAAAATATGTCGTTCTTCTCTACAAGGGTTGCATGTGGAATTTGAGGAGAATTTGTGCACCAGCATCCGACTCCTTGATGTTGCTTTGATCATATTGTGTAAATATATTTCTAATAAAGCAATCGCCCGATGGTGTACATGTTAGAAATAACAAGATGTAATCATCAAGTGTGAGCTCACATCAAGTGTGAGAGATGGCAACATCATGATGGGATGGTATATACAGTACAGTACACATCTATATTGAGGTCTGATTCGCGACCATGGCTCCTGCGACCCAGCGCCCGCGGCCGGCGGCGCCGCCTTGATCTCCTCCCTCCGGCCGCCATTTCGAGCGCCGAGACCAGATCCGGGCTAGTCTCCGCGTCCTCTCTCGGCTGCGCTCCTTCTCCCCTCCAGGCACTCAAGTTGATGCCCATGGTGCTCGCGTCCGCGTCGTCATCTCTGACTCCATCGGCCGCCTCATCTGCTGCCGCCGCGATGGCTGCGGCTGCTCTTGCCTCCCGCAAGGCCGCCCCCGCAGCTGGTGGTCGCTTGTCCCGCGCCGGCTCTGGGCTTCCGCCGAGGCCGAGTGTGGCTGCATCTCCCGCGGCACATCCTCCTCTGCCCGGCGTCGCCGCACTGTCCACCCTGGGCGTGGCGTGTGCTGCTCCAGATCCCCGTGCCCCTGGCCTGATGGATGGCGGGCTTGGGTCCCAGCCGCCGCCACGGCTTGGGTGTCTCCCGTCCTGCGCCGTGCAGTCAACCCCGACCCCGACTGTTGTTGTGGGCGCGCCGTCCCTGTCTACTACCGGCGCTGCTACGTCGTTCTTGGTCCCTGCGGAAGCCCCGCCGTCACCACCGGCTGCTACTGCTGAAGCGCCGTCCACGACTGCTGCTTGCTGTGCTACATCGCCCACGACTGCTGTGGAAGTGATGCCGTCATCAACACCTGCCGGCACTGCACCGAGTCTGGACCCGGAGCGATCTGTTTCGTGGAGCTTCCTTACCGATGACGAAGAAGACGAGGATGATGATGAAATAGCCCTGCGGACGCCGCCGCCGGCTGCCAAATCCTCTGCTCCGGCTACTCGGTCGGGTGTGACGTGTGATGCGGATGCGTGCGGAGATTGGCAGGAGGTGCTGCCGCGGCGCAACATGCAACGTCTGGACTGTCTAGTCCCTGCATTGGCTCCCCGTCCTGTCCCTGCTTGGCTTTGGGGTAGATGTTGCAGATGCCTCCTTCCTGGTCACCGTGCAGCGGTTTGTCGAGATCCTTTTAGGTGTTCTCGGTGCCTTGAGAATGGTATCGAGCGCGTGAGTGCCGCAATGCCTGGCGTCCCCTAAGCTTTTTGGGAAGCCCTACCATGTCACCGTTGCCACGCCTCCCCGGGCACCAACAAGCTCTAGCTTCTCGCAAGGTCCAGAAAGAAGCCTCGCACCTCTCGAAGACATTTTGCCATGATTCTTGGGCATCGATCGTTGCTGGTCCTGCTGGTTCTATGGCCTCGGCGGATTTCCCAGTACGACCTGCCTTGGAGCAGCAGACCAAGCTGCTGCACTCTGAGCTCCTTGGTATGACTTCCCTCCAGCTTCAGGAGACGGTTCAGCCTCTACGTGATGTCATTGACTCCATGCAAGGTTGGATGTTGCGGATGGAGAGCTTCATGGTCCGTGTTGAGGCTGCACTTGGTGAGCGCTCCATGGCGCCGCCAGTGTTGTGGTCTGATCATGTCTTGCGTCCTTTGGTTTTGCCTGTTGACAACTTCGAGGTCGAGTTGGGTGCCGAGCTTCATGGTCGTTTCTCCCCTCGTGCTAGAGCCCATTCGCCGTTGTCAGCCTCTGAGGGACTGGGCAATGATGTGGTTGTGACTCCAGTGCTGCAGATCATGCCTGAGTTGCGGGAGTTGTGTGAGGGCTCGGTTCTGCCTCTGTCCGTCGAACAACTGAAAGTAACCCCCCCCCCCCCCCCCCGAGATCTCGATTGTGGCTTTACCGCCATCATCACCCTTGGAGTCTAGCCAGATACCTGATGCCAAGGGGTGTGATGATTTGGACGTTGTAGTCTCTGCCATTCCGTTGTCTGCGACCATCGAGCATGTGATGCCTGTGAGTGACATGTCCACTGAGCCAAGTGTGGTTGCACCTACTCCAAATCCAGATGCTCTGTTCGCGAAAGAACTTTGTGACTTGCTCGCCAGTGTGGAGGTTGCTAAACCTGGTTTGGGTAGGTCGATAGCTTGCCTTCTGAAGGGGACGCCAATAAGAGGCAAACAAAAGAAGGTGGAAAAAGGCAAGAGTGGCGCCATAGGCAAGGCGTCTCTGGCTGCTTGATGGACGATCTTCAGTCTCTCGGCCCGTCCTCTTGGATTGGGTCATCGTTGTGGGTTGAAAGGTGTTTGATGTCTTATGTCGAGGTGTTCTTGTCGGGGTCACATGGCGTAGTGGCAATGTCGAGGTTTGTGGATGTTGTGTAATCGGAGAGTCTGGCGAGGGGCACATGTGCGGTTGTGTGGTTTTTTTGCCATGTGAGTAGTTTGTCCGTCCTTCGTTTGTATTGGTTTTCGCCCGGTTTTCCGTTAATTAACTGGGCAATTCTCTTCTTCTTAATTAATCGATGAGGCAAAACTTTTGCCTCCGTTTCAAAAAAAATGATGGGATGGTATGTACTGTTGTGCTCATCAATAAAGTTAGATCACTTTTCTGTCTGAGAGTCGATTTTTTTGAGCGTTAGATGGATTGACAAGTACCAAAGATTGATGCCAAGCAGAACTAAAACCTGTCCATGGATTACCTTTAGTCCCGCATTCCAATCAACAACATTGGGCCGAGCGAGCGAGCGGGTGGTGCAAGAGTCAATGGGCAGCCGGTGGAGACTGAGTGGTGAGCGGCGGTGGTGAGGTCGAGCGGTTGGCACCAGCGGCGAATAGAAAATTACCGTGACGGGCGAGTAGATGTCACGATTGCATCACAATTGGAATAAAGTAAACAATGCATACGTGTGGCCATTGACTGATTTTGTGTGTTGTGTTCTTGTGTTAACAGCCAGCCAAATCAATCAGCCAAGGGCCATTATGTACGTGAGTGTGTTAGCAGTGGGTATATCTGAAGATTATTTGTCAACTCGGCATGTGGGTAGAGACTAAAAAGACGATGCCATGGTAGCATGGCAGACCTGGCAAGTGCCACGAACATCGTGATATTATTCCTTTTCTTAATTCCTTGATTTGAAAAATAATTTGCTCTGCGTGTGTAGGAACATAGCAGTCGGGCAAACGACACTTTGGCATCTTAATCTATCAAGGGAAATAATTTCTTTACTTTAGAAAATATGGGTTTGGATTGCTCTGTTGAGTTATGGCTGGCTGATCGGAATAATTTTTCTATTTAAAAAATGTAGCAAATAGAGATTGGTCCGTTGAGTTATGGCTGGCTGATCGAAATAATTTTCCTATTTAAAAATGTAGCAAATAGCATTTCATTAGAGATGGCTTTGCAGAAAATTGTAAATCACGCAAACCAAGTCATTGCCACCTCGTCACTCTCGCCGGGAGCGACAACAACCGCCGGTCTCTTCTTCGCCTTCTTAGCAGGCATCTCCTTCATCTGGATGCCCTGCAGCACAAGTCACACCGCCATCGCCTGGGACTCGACCTCCGGGAAGTTTAGGTCTGTCTTCGGCCGTCCGGCACGCCACACCGCCACGTCGTAGGCACGAGCGGCCTCATCGGCGGTGGGATACGTGCCGAGCCACCAACGCTGCCCGGCGTCGGAGAACTCCAGTCCGAAGTTCCCGGAAGGGTTCGCCCTCATGCCGAAGAAACCGGACTTTCCCTTCGGCGTCTTTGGGGAGCGGGCGGGGGCCGAGCGGGGCGCGGGGCGGCGACATGCGGCGTGGGGCGGAGGATGGACCGGAGGCGGGCGGGGTCAGGGCGGCCGGAGCGGAGCGGAGCGGAGCGGAGCGGAGCGGAGGCGAACACGATGGTGCAGCGTGGCGGCAGGCAGCGGCCTAGGCGGGGTAGAATCAGTGGCGGGGGTCTGGATCTATGGCGGGGCGAGACCTTAGAAAGTTAACCAGTAACTCTTGCAAAGTATTTCAAAAGCCCGTGACAACGCACGGGCAGTCTACTAGTACATATTGCGAGGGGATTGTACCGAAGCGGGACTCTTGATTGTATTGTATGCCCGTATGATCAGGCTCGGTCGACGTCTATCTAGATTGGCGTGACGTGCTCGCTGGTTTCTCGATGGATCCGTACAGCGATGGAGACTGATAGAGGATTAGGTTCCGTCGCGATCCGTAATGGGAGGAGGGATCGAGGCTCTTTAGTCGTGTGATCGGTAGTAGAGTAATTAACACTGACCACGATCACGACAAGTGGAACCTAACAAGCAGAAAATGACGGTGCTCCCTGTCAGGCTCGAGGTAGAGGGAATCGGTGGCCATCAGCCTTCAGTGAACGACCATCACCGTTGAAGATCCCCGGACCTGATTGCGCTGCTCAGAAAATTAAGCAGAGCTGCAAGAAAACTGAGCTAGCTAAACTCAGGAGCATTGATTGCCTCGCAAGCTGATCGATCACTCGAGCCGTGGTGCCATCACGTCCCGTTCCGTTCTGAAGGCGACGCTTGTTTTCTCCGTCCCGTCCCTTCGTTCTCTGGGGGAGCAGTTCATCGCGCAGCCGACGGATGCCGACCTCCGACACGAGACGGCCACAGCTCAACAACAACGACCGCCGAGCGCGCGTGCGTGGCGCGGTGGCCGACGGCAGACCAGACGCTCGCGCGGCAGCCTGCGTGGACGTACGTGGCTGCTACCGTGCCATGCCAGGACGATCGAGGCGCGCCCGCACGCGGAGGTTCAGCTGAAGCATCAGCTGTCCTTTTCGGCGCGATGGTTGGTCGGTCGGTCGCCATGGCCACGCCCCGTACTTCCGGACAAAATGATTGGGGAGGTCGCAGGTCAGCCATGACGGGATCGGCGGAGAGCAAGGCAGCATCAGCATCAGTGAAACGTCGCTGCCGGGTGACTCGGCACTTCCAGCCTCTCCGGATCATCTATGGTGACGTGGAGATAATAAACGGACGGAGTATAGTAGAAGAAGACAAATCTTGTTCGCGATGTGTTTCACGAGCCCAAGACGACAAAGCCCAGGGCCACAGGAGCCCACGCTAGAAAAATCTCAGCGGGAAAAGCCGCAGCGCCCGACCTCATTCATTCGTCAGCGGGGAACGCATGCGACGCCCCGTCTTGTTTAGTCCCACCTCGCCTAGCGAGCGCGCGTTCGACCTGCTTAAATAGCCAGCTCCACCTCCTGTCTCGCTGAGCCAAGTTGCGTGAGCTTGTAACCCGAGTGGGGGGCTCTGAGATGGTGTGGACGCTGTTGCAGCGCTGTGGGCCTGGTCTGGGTTTGTGCTACTGCTGGCCCGCCCATTCCAAGTTGAGTAGTGGACTGCTGAGGTCTGTGCGAAAGCTGGGCCTCACGGGTAACGGGCCGCTCCACATCTGGGCCGCTTGGGCCTCACAGACTGCTCCAGCGAACCACCATTTTTTTTATATATATCCTGCTTGTGTGATACTTTGAAATTATCAAAGTTTTCGTGCATATTACAAAAATATCCTGCTTGTGTTGATGATCACTTTGAAATTGCTTACTATTGTGATCGTTTTGTTTTGCCAGTCACCATTTTTCTTTGTCCTGCTTGTGTGATGATCATTTTGAAATTACTCACACTTGTGATTGTTTGTTTTGCCGGCCATCTATGATCAAAGTTTTCGTGCATATTACAAAAATATTTTGCTAGTACAATGCTCACTCATCTGCCTCCTATTTGTACATACTGCAACAATATTTGCTAGTACCATCGAGGTAAGTCGAGACTTCAGCAGATTTTTAATATATATCCTGCTTGTGTGATACTTTGAAATTATCAAAGTTTTCGTGCATATTACAAAAATATCCTGCTTGCTTCAAAGTATCACACCAGTTTGTCATTCTATATCCATCTGCAAACATATGACGATCCTCCCACAAACATGTTCACCTTTAAACCAAACGTAGAATGCCTCGGATACGAGACACCAGAAAGCGAAAAACATGGAGAACCTAGGTCATGTCCTAGACAGCAGCACATGTAAACAATCCGGCAATCACCACATATTGTTGACTCATAATGTCACGGGGTGAAGCACTATTTAAGGAACTATACCAGACATGAGCAAGAGCAACACCTCAAATGACACCAGCTGTTTGTTCTTCACTTCTCCTGACCCGCTTCCCAAACAACACAGATAAAAGCCCTAATAACTGGTATACTCCAAAATTCCAGAAAAGGATTCTGCTGGTTCAAGGGAATGAAAAGAGTGTATCTACAATTTCTTCAGGTGATCAAGTTCCCAATGGCAGTTTATCTGGGATCCCTATCAGAACATATAGTAGCAAATGGTAGTTCATGCAGTGTTCCTGTCACTATGGCCTTATCAGAGACTAACTAATGCAGTAGCAAATGCAAATGCTGGACATGCCCATGCCAATAAACATTGGATTGAGGTCAATAGTAAAATAACACTCATTCAGGAAATATGAGAACAGCACCCATGAGCATATATACACATATTTAGCCATCGCCAGAGTAGCTGAGATGACAAGGCTTTTCCTGCTTAAGCAAAATCCTGAAATGGATAAGTACTTCTGACACCTCACCAAGGTTCAGGGTCTAAATTTGCAGGGTTGCGACTCAGCCGTACCATAAAACTACGGAACAAACATATTAGGTAACACTTAGCACTGTAATACTGCCAGCTTTACAAAAAATATTATCCCTGCAATGTTTGCATGGGCTACACACTCTACAAGAAGGACTTGTGGTTTCCATTCACGGAGAACCTGTGGCAGGTGGCTTTGGAGCCTGATTTTTCTGGTTGGCTGTAGATTGGGCAGCAGAGGTCTTTATGTTCCCTTCACTCGCCATTGACTTCTTGATCTGGATCGATTGAGGTAACAGAAAAACTAACATATCAACTCCAAATGCAATGGAAGTATCGAACAAAAGCGGATATACCAATCATACTTCAGGCACATGCAGAAAATGCAGAATTATATCCATAGTTCATGTTTTCTTTCAAACATCATTTTATGTAGATTGAGATCCTTGGAGCTCTAGAGGTTATATTTGAGTAGATGCAATCACAATAATATGTTTACGAATATCATGTTTCCAACCAATGACAGAGGCGAGAATTATATCCATAGTTCAAGAAGTAATCATGCGTGAAATAAGGTGGATAGTTGATGTGGTGAGGATGATAAAAAGAAGTACCAGAGTAAGCCTCTCCCTGTGAATATCGTTGACATGCTGCAGATCACCAAGAAGAGACAAGGAAATGTCAATATGGGTTACAAAAGAAATAACTACAAGAAGAAGAAATAAATATGATTAAGAATTACCGGCTTCTTGTATAGTTTTATTTCATCCCCGGTGAAACCTGGCAAGGTGATATTCCAGCTTCTCTCTGCAATGGTGATATTAAAGAATAACACAGCTGTAATTACACAAGTGCATTAGCACAAATATTCTAGAAAAGCCAAAATAATTAGGTACCTGCATGAAGGAGTACATCTTTGGCTTCCAAAGTAGTCGACTTTCTATGCTTTGCTAAAGAACAAGCAAATGTTCCGACCTGCTCAAAATAGTTATCAAAAACAAAATAGCTAATAAGAAGTCATCCAGAATGCACAAAGGCTTGAGAAACCATGCGTATTTTTCTTTTAAAAAGGAAATCATATTCTGAAAAATAATGATCCTAGGATAAAAATCACCAAACGAAAAAAAAGAAGAAAGGGACAAAAAACCTACAGATTCAATAAAATCTTCTGCAATGTCAATAAGAACATCTTCAACGTCAGGATCCAGCCTTTCCGAAGGGTCGATCTGTGCGAACAAATTATAAGAAAGGTTGACACTTTTACTGCTATAATATGAAATGCGCAACTACAGAAAACTAGTACGAGAGTCAATTAATCGTTAAATCAATCAGCCCAAGTGATGTTTACGATCCTACAGAGTTCATGGTGAGTAATGTAAATTCAACAAAAATATCTTGTGCAAGTATTTACAAGAGTAATTACTGTTCCACTAAAACCGTACTTAAGTTCAACCATCACTGGAATAGATTTAACACAGATCATTCTAAGCACTTAAATCAATAGCACAATTTTAGGAAGGGGGATCTGATAAAATGAAACAGTGTTCGATAAAATGACACGCCCCATGTCAGTGACATGTAGGTTCCTTGCTTGGTCCGTGCACTATGCATGTAGACTACATAAAAGTATGTCAAAATATGGCACACTTTGTTCTTTGCTACATATGATCCAAATATGATACATTTTTTTTCTTTTTGCTACTGAGGACAAAATCCAGTTATTCTGCTTTTGATTTTACAAAAGGATAGCTGAACTTTCAAAGTGTTCTCTGTCATGTCTTTCTTTATGCAACTATGCATAGGGGTAGCAAAAGATGAGGCTAAATATAAAATTGTATGAGAACAGAGAAAACAAGCATTTCAGACAGATATGCAAAAGGAAATATTTTGGAACCAGAATAACACACTAACAAACGCCATTAATCACACCAGTGGAATGAGATGTATGAAAAACTGAAAATATAGGATCTAAGGAAATCTGGAATTGCATAACCTTGCACCTTCTCTCACACTGCAGCTCAGGAAACACAGCATACCTGTGCAAGTAAATCATGTATACTCCTCTTGGAGAGTAGCCGATTACTGGATTCACCAGAAGCTGCATCGGCAGAAGCCATGTCCACAAGCTGCATATTAGTAGCTTGTAGTGTGGCTGGAGAATCAGGCTTCTGAGTCAATGAGACAGGAGTCCGGGCAGCTTGCTGCTGGTTTTTTAGTGTTGTATTTTGCTGATTTTGCTGTGAGGAACTTTGTGGTTGACTTTGCTGCTGTTGCTGTTGTTGTTGCTGCTGCTGCTGCTGTAAAACTTGCTGCTGCTGCAAAACTTGCTGTTGCTGCTGCTGATGCTGATGCTGAGGTTGCTGCTGAGGTAGCTGCTGCTGTCCTGAAAGTGCATTCTGTTGAGAAGCTACAGGTGCAGATTGTGCAGCATGGTATGGTCTTGGTTGTGGAACTTGTGGCCTTGGTTGTGGAACTTGTGGCCTTTGTTGTGGAACTTGTGGCCTTTGTTGTGGCCTAAATGCTGAAGACATATTTGCCGGAGTTTGCTGTAAAGCCGTCGCAGGGGAACCCATAGACATTGGTCTTGTTAAAGAATGCATGGGGGTTTTCTGTGGGAAAATAATTCAATCAAGCACACAACATGACATGCATTGCAATAAAGAAGTTGGTGTATTCCCTCCTAATCTGATGGTACACCATACAGTATGTGGAATCAATCAAGGGGCAACAAGCCTGAATTCAGCCTACACTTCTATGGATTACAAATGATTGATCCACATTTAGAAGGTATGTAAATATTCCTTCATCTCTGCACCAACATTTATATGAACAAATATAATTTACATAATCACACATTTTGCATATAACCGAAACACAATAATGAAATGCCTACAGATAAAACTAGACTACATCATTACAAGTAACAGCCTAACAGGCTTCTTACTTGTGAACCTGGCATTTGGCTACCAGACGAAGATGGTGTCGCTGATGATGGAAGACCTGGCCTTGGCTGTTGCGAACCAGATACTGCTCCTGGTCTCATCTGAGACGCGTTAAGGGAACCAATCATCCCAATATTCTGGATCCCCGGGGCAGGTTGCCTAAGCTGTAAGCCATAAACATCATTAGGAACCGTTTCATAACTCAAAAGAGAAGGCAGGGTGGAAGTTAATGACAATGAAAGCACTTAAGAGATATTCTGCATCCGCATAGTCGTAGACTACTCCTACCGGGATTAGGTTTCCTTCTTCCATGCAAAGGACAGGTGGATAATAACTATATAAAGCCATGAGGTGGTTCACTGGTCTTAGAAACCCAATAAATCCAAGATCTATTCAAAGCAAGGTGGAACCAACTGGGGGTTCAAGAGAAGATTAAAGTGTCGTGTATATAGGACAAGAAACAGAGTGTCCTAAAAGTTGGCCATGGTTGAGAGAGTGACGATCCATTGTACGCTTGAGGTTGCGTTTAACAAATTAGTACTAGCTTCGTTATAGCTAGGAACATCAAGAAAGTGCAGCTAATCACAACTAATGGCTTCCTTGAGAGAGAGAAAATATGCTACATGAGCTCAGTTTTGGCCTCAATTGGAAGAGAACTCCATGAATGTTGAGCTTATTAACCAGGATTATAAAGAAACCGAGTTCAAGAATGAGACGCAGACCTGTGGAGTGGCCAGCGGGGCCTGGTCGGGGCCGCGATGCATAGGGCTGAACTGATGGGCGAGCGGCGGCGGCGGCACGAACCCTGTATAGCCCATGGGCGTCTGCGCCCCACGCGGGTGCGCAGGCAAGCCAATCGCAACCCCTCCCCTTGCCATTGCAGAAGCCGCGGAGGAGGCCCCTGCTGCGGCGGCAGAGGAGGAGGAGGACATCGTGATGGGAGAGGCTAGGTGGGTGTACGGCGGCCTCATGCGAGGCGCCGGCGGCCGCGCGGTGGCGGGGATCGGAGTTGGGGGATCTGGGGTTTGGGCGGGGGCGGGCGCTGGTGCGGGGGCGGGGGCGGGAGCGGGAGCGGGAGCAGGGGCAGGAGCGGGCGTGGGTTCGGAGGTGGGTGGCGCGGCGGTGGAAACGGGAGGCGCGGGATTGGGCGGCGGCGCGGCAGGGGGAGCCGCAGCCGCTGTTGAGGGGGGCGGCGCCGCCGCGTCCGGCTGCGTGGGGGGAGGCGCGTCCATGGTGACAGGCGTTCGATGAATTGCCCGTTAGGCTTGAAGGGGCCTTGATAATAAAGGACGGATAAATGCACAAGTATTCAGGACCTATGTGCAAAAACTCATTTTATTTTAACAAACAAAGAGTCTCGAAGGACGAGAGTGGATTTTTGGAGCCTGGGTGTATTGCAGGATCTTATTTTAAATACTTTATAAATCACATTTAAAGTTTCAAAAAATTCTGAAAATAATTCTATGTGATTATATGGATGTATATTACACATGTGTAAAATTTGGTGAAGAAATAAGTGAACATATGAGCTATACAAAAATGACAAAATGGTGATTTCCAAATAGTGATTAATGCATGCACTGTTCATCTTTCCAAAATCATGGTTTTGTCTTTTTTTATGTAACTCACATGGTTACTTATTTCAGCATCAACCTTTGCACATGTGTAATACACATCCATATAAATGTGTTGATTTGTTTTCAGAATTTTTTTGAAACTTCAAAAAAAATATGTTGACACCATTTAAAATATAGGGCTCCAATGCACCTGTCCTCCAAAGTGGCTTTTTGCTCGAAGAACCCTCAGATCAAAGCGAAAATACATAGCATCTTACAACATGAAACAAAATTTAAAAAAATGACAACCAAGTGTCAGCACTTTATAAAAAAGACCCAAAATAGAGATACATCGGGTCCAAAACACACCCCTTGCAGGACACTACTAGAAAAACGGTTTTTAACGATTGTATATGTGGTCGTTAAAGGTCGGATCGTGGTCGTTAAAGGTCATTAACAACCACAATCTGCTGGCCGTAGTAGGCTCTGTCGTTAAAAGTATAACGACCACATACCTTTTGTGGTCGTTATTCTTGTAACGACGAGATGGTGTGCGGTCGTCAATCCCATGGAAATAACGACCACAATTGTGGTCGCCAATAATGTTATCATGCTGACCAAAGTATCATTAGCGACCACTCTCATCACACATTGATATCCTTCAAACCACTTGTATTTAGTATAATTTTGCGTTGAACGATCACTTTATGCAGCATCCAACATTTCAATATTAACATCCATATTAATATAAAAACAAGAGAATATGGTTTGAAAGGATCAAAGCCTCTTTTATTAATAAAAATACCAATATTTTGACATACATTAAAATATCCTTTAAGAAACTTCAAGTTGGCTTCCATGAGAACTATCACTTACTGATATACCAGATACAATACACTTAATTTCTAACACCTCTTGCACCATGCCATTGAACGTTCCTTCGAGCACTTGCCTCGCTTGCTCACAAGCTTGTAGTTTAGAAACCAATTCCGCCTTACTTAATGATGGTCCTCGCAATGTCTCTAATTCCCCACATACATATCTGGAGATAAAAAAACATTGCGAAATTACTAACCAAAAACACTATCCAGAACAACCAATATAGATGTTCATTTGTACCAAAAAATCAAGTAACAACTAGTAAATATTTTCTCTTCACTCATGAGACACCATCACAAGTCCTTGTCATCCTTCACCAATGACTACAATGCCTCGTGATGTTACTTTTAAGGTGGACCATCCGTTCTACAAAAAACATTAATGGTTTATATGTCAGTACATATAAAAGAAGTAGCAAAGATGATAATATCATAAAGGAACAAGTTTCCACTTGAATTCTTCAATAGTCCTTATACTTGTGCGGCAAAAGCAAACTATTTTAAGCAAATATTAGTTGGAATGTTTCTTTTCTAATTCAAGCAAAACTGGAGTTATTTTATTTCTTAGGAAAAAAATGAAGTTTTTTCGGTTGTTGTTATATACCCAACTAATTTTTTAACACATATACCCAACAAATTAAAACCAACTACTATTCTCATCTGCTTAAAAAAACTACCATTCTTCTCAAGAGTGGGTGATATACATACCTCAAAACGGCCTCCTGTCTTTTCTTTGTCACCCTGGAGGAGAAGAGGAGCTTCAAAGTGGTGAGCATATGAAAAACAGAGCACTCAAGGAGACATCAATTTTTAAGAAGTTTAAGCTTACAAGAAAAACTTACAGTTACCTAGGCCCTGGAGCATGGGAACTGCACAATGGACCATGTACTGAGCGTCTACAATGGCAATCTGCTCTTCGGGATTGTAACAAATTAAATCAAAAGTGAAAAAAAGTATACATCAAGTATACACGACTATATAGTGCACATGATATCTTTTTAGACGTTGTTGCTCAATAATTAGGCTATGCTTACATTGACACATCTCCGGATGTAGGAGTCAATAGGCCATCGATTGACGAGGTCATTCTGAAAATCAAACTTGTTAACTCTTTTTTTCAGTTCACACAAGCCAAAATTATCAATCATGTACGTACAAGTTAAAAATAATCACCAGGCAAACACATTGTCCTCACTTTCAGATCAGGCAAGTAAAAAACGTCTTTGTTCTGAAAAGTGTATGCACGTACCTAGATCAGTGCCACACGCATCTCCAAGCATCCCTTCACAAGACTGACGCCTTCACCTCCACAAACCTGCATCCAGGTTTACATCTTCACTTTCAAATTGAAAAATCTCAAACAAAAATGGTCAGAGTGAAGAATTTAGCTAGTTAATTACCTGCTACACGGCAGCCTTTGCACGTCCCGACAATGCTCGTCCCTAATATCTGTCCTGTTCATGCCATGCGAGAGACTAGAACCCGAATTCAACTTGTGTTTTCGCATTGAGCAGCAGCTGCACCCTTTCTCCGTCCTAAATGAGTCCTGCATCGTATCCGCCTCTGCCTTCCCCTCCCATCTAAAGACCTGAATAAGAACTGTTGGGAAACCATTAGCAATCCACTCCAAATATCCCCAGACCACTACGAGATACGGCCGATGCGGTAGCAAAACTGACCTCATCACCGAGCTAGATCCGACCAACACGTAGGAGTATTGACCTCATCACTGAACTACTAGATCCGATGGATGCGGAACTGACCTCGGCGTTGATCCTGTGGACCCCGTTGCGCTGCTCGTCGAGCACCCGACAAGGGATCCGGTCCACTCGGACGACCTCGGTAGCGAGCGTTGATCCTCTGCTCCACTCGGACGACCTCGGCAGCGAGCGCATCTGGGTCGGCGTCCTGCGACAAGGAGGCGAGGGGACGACGTGGGCATGCGGCGTTCATGGCGGTGACGGCTGCGGGGGCGAGCGGCTCAATCTGAGAGGGAAAGCGCCACCGTGGTTTACCTGGACGCGAGACTGTAGGGATAGTTAAGTGACTTTTATTTATCTTCCTTTTATCTCCCTCGTTTCACCAGATAAGGACGCTAATTACTCTAAAAAATAAAAATATCAAATATATGGAGTATTAATCAACTACGGCCGCCAAACTAACGACCGGCATATCCATCGCTGTTGGGGAGGTTTCGTGGGGTTAGTTTAAACGTGGGACTAGCTCATCGTAAGAATAACAACCAAGACTTTTAGATGTTGGTCGTTATTGACTTAATTTCTAGTAGTGGGACCAACTTCATTGGCATCAAGATGCAACCATTTGGTCTGGCAAAGCCTCCAAAGTTACACGTTATGAACTATGATTGAAGGATGTGCCTTTCATATGGCATCGTATCTGAGAAGAAAGAAAACTAACCGCTCTTAGACCAAACAAATCGACTAATATGTGGGGACAAACCAAACACTCACCATTACATGGCCGCATAGGGTAATTTGAAGCTTTGTCCCCAACAACATCACCTCGCCTCTAGATCTTCCTACAAAAGAAAGGCAAGCCGAAGAACTTCTTCCTACAACACAGGGATCGACCAAGCCGAAGCCAGTCGCACAGATACGAAGCAACAATGAGGCGGGGGCGCTTGGATCCGACACATCTCCCCTTGCCATCACCCCTACAACTAGACAACAACATCTCACTCACCACCACCACTTGTGACATCAAGTTCATACCCTTGGGTAATGGGTATTCATACCCGCAAAATGCATGAGTAGGGTATGGGTATGAAATTATACCCAGGGATAACCCAATGGATACCCAAAATTAATAAAAAAAATAAACTCTATAATATCTGGGTAAACCTACAGTAATTAGCATTGCAAGTTTACAAACTTGAATTTTTTTTTCAAAGTTAGTTTGTAATGGAGATTAAGACATTGTGTGTCAATCGTCATTATGAAATTTTGATGTAAGTGCAAACCAGATTGTGATGGCCGAGTACCTAACTTTAGTTTTAGGCTCTTTTCTTGTGTATGGGTACCAATTTGTGTCCATGAATATTAAAATGGATGGATATAAAAAAGGTTTTGGGTAAGGGTTTGGGCACAAAAAGTTTGTACCCGCCCATACCTTACCCATTGCCATCCCTAGTCGCATCCGGCTGCGTGAGAGGAGGCGCGTCCATGGTGACAGGCGCTCGATGAATTGCCTGTTATGCTTGAAGGGGCCTTGATAATAAAGGGCAAATAAACGTAAAGTATTACGGACCTGTGTGCAAAAACTAATTTTTCTTTCAATAAACAAAAAGTCTCGATGGACCCTCTGATCAAAGCGAAAGTACATGGCACCGTACAACATGAATCAACTTTAAAAATGGCAACCAAGTGTCTGTATTTTATGAGAATGTAGCGACCAGACCTCAAACAGTCTGATCTCTGTGCTCCGGTGTCATTCCTGGATCAGTAATGCTGACACCACACAATACTCGGAGGATTTATAGCAGAGTAGCAATCACACACTTATTACATCGAGTGTCTCAAAAGAGAACTTATTACAATAAGTATGGCTTAAGGCCATCTAATAACGATAACAGCGGAAGGCTTGGAAGATAAGTGAGTCCATCAACTCCAATGACATCACTGAGTATCGAACCACGACCTAAAAACTCCTTAATCGTCGTCTGAAAAGTCTGCAACATTAACGTTACAGCCCGAAACGGGTCAGCACATGGAATATGCTGGCAAGGTAACACATAGAGAGTAAAGGAATAAAACAGCTATACTATATGCATATTTGGCTGGTGGAAAGCACTATGGTTACAGTTTTGCGTAAAGCCAATTTTCCCCTACTTCAAAGGAATAAAATTTAATTACTATCATGGTGGTTGTTAAACATTGAGAATGGTTGACAGCATTCTCAATCCCAATTAAGCATCATCATTAAACATAACCCAACAAAATTAATTTAGAGTAACATGTTGAGATTCACATGAAAATCCAAGTACTAGACACTCAAGATGTCCATAACCGGGGACACGGCTAACCATGATTAGTTTATTACACTCTGCAGAGGTTTGCGCACTTTTCCCCACAAGACTCGATCGCCTCCGTTTGGTTTCTCGCACTACATGGTGTTTGAGAAGATGGATGACCGAGACATAGTCTTTCAAAGCGCTAGCACCTTACGATCGGGTAGACCGTACCACCTACATCCCCTACATATGCTAGTCTACCACTGTAAGAGTTCGCACAACTTAGTTAACTATGCTAGAGCCCATAATAGCTTGTGGCTGCACACGGAATTTTCTAGTATGAATAGTCTCATGATCCCTTTGAGCCTGGGTGGCGGTCCAAAAGAAAACAGGCAAGTCCTGGAATACCCAGGTGCCTCAATCCACCCAGATGTGTGTTTAAGTTGCCACCTTAGTGTTGAAAATATGCCCTAGAGGCAATAATAAAATGATTATTATATTTCCTTGTTCATGATAATTGTCTATTATTCATGCTTTAATTGTATTATCCGGAAATCGTAATACATGTGTGAATACATAGACCACAATGTGTCCCTAGTGAGCCTCTAGTTGACTAGCTCGTTGATCAACAGATAGTCATGGTTTCCTGGCTATGGACATGGAGATGTCATTGATAACAGGATCACATCATTAGGAGAATGATGTGATGGACAAGACCCAATCCTAAACATTGCACAAGATCGTATAGTTCGTTTGCTAGAGTTTTTCCAATGTCAAGTATCTTTTCCTTATACCATGAGATCGTGTAACTCCCGGATACCGTAGGAGTGCTCTGGGTGTACCAAACGTCACAACGTAACTGGGTGACTATAAAGGTATACTACGGGTATCTCCGAAAGTGTCTGTTGGGTTGACACGGATCAAAACTGGGATTTGTCACTCCATATGACGGAGAGGTATCTCTGGGCCCACTCGGTAATGCATCATCATAATGAGCTCAAAGTGACCAAGTGTCTGGTCATGGGATCATGCATTACGGTACGAGTAAAGTGACTTGCCGGTAACGAGATTGAACGAGGTATTGGGATACCGACGATCGAATCTCGGGCAAGTAACGTACGGATTGACAAAGGGAATTGTATACGGGGTTGCTTGAATCCTCGACATCGTGATTCATCCGATGAGATCATCGAGGAGCATGTGGGAGCCAACATGGGTATCCAGATCCCGCTGTTGGTTATTGACCGGAGAGCCGTCTCGGTCATGTCTACATGTCTCCCGAACCCGTAGGGTCTACACACTTAAGGTTCGGTGACGCTAGGGTTGTAGAGATATGGATATGCAGTAACCCGAAAGTTGTTCGGAGTCCCGGATGAGATCCTGGATGTCACGAGGAGTTCCGGAATGGTCCGGAGGTGAAGAATTATATATAGGAAGTGCAGTTTCGGCCATCGGGAGAGTTTCGGGGGTCACCGGTATTGTACCGGGACCACCGGAAGGGTCCCGGGGGTCCACCGGGTGGGGCCACCCATCCCGGAGGGCCCCATGGGCCAAAGTGGGGAGGGGAACCAGCCCATAGTGGGCTGGTGCACCCCTCTTGGCCCACCCCATGCGCCTAGGGTTGGGAACCCTAGGGTGGGGGGCGCCCCACCTCGCTTGGGGGGCACTCCACCCCTTGGCCGCCGCCCCCCCTAGGAGATCCCATCTCCTAGGGCCGGCGCCCCCCCTAGGGGGCCTATATAAAGGGGGGAGGGAGGGGGCAGAACACCCTTGAGTCTTGGCGCCTCCCTCTCCCCTGCTACACCTCTCCTTCTCGCAGTATAACGGCGAAGCCCTGCTGCGGTGACGCCCTGCATCCACCACCACGCCGTCGTGCTGCTGGATCTTCATCAACCTCTCCTTTCCCCTTGCTGGATCAAGAAGGAGGAGACGTCACGCTGACCGTACGTGTGTTGAACACGGAGGTGCCGTCCGTTCGACGCTAGGATCTCCGGTGATTTGGATCACGTCGAGTACGACTTCCTCATCCCCGTTCTTTGAACGCTTCCGCGCGTGATCTACAAAGGTATGTAGATGCAATCCGATCACTCGTTGCTAGATGAACTCATAGATGGATCTTGGTGAAACCGTAGGAAATTTTTTGTTTTCTGCAACGTTCCCCGAGAGTGGCATCATGAGCTAGGTCTATGCGTAGTTCTCCTTGCACGAGTAGAACACAATTTGTTGTGGGCGTAAATGTTGTCAACTTTCTTGCCGCTACTAGTCTTATCTTGCTTCAGCGGTATTGTGGGATGAAGCGGCCCGGACCAACCTTACACGTACGCTTACGTGAGACTGGTTCCACCGACTGACATGCACTGGTTGCATAAGGTGGCTAGCGGGTGTCTGTCTCTCCCACTTTAGTTGGAGCGGATTCGATGAAAAGGGTCCTTATGAAGGGTAAATAGAAGTTGACAAATCACGTTGTGGCTTTTACGTAGGTAAGAAAACGTTCTTGCTAGAACCCTTTTGCAGCCACGTAAAACTTGCAACAACAATTAGAGGACGTCTAACTTGTTTTTGCAGCAAGTGCTTTGTGATGTGATATGGCCAAAGTTGTGATGAATGATGAATGATATATATGTGATGTATGAGATCATGTTCTTGTAATAGGAATCACGACTTGCATGTCGATGAGTATGACAACCGGCAGGAGCCATAGGAGTTGTCTTTATTTTTTGTATGACCTGCGAGTCATTGAGAAACGCCATGTAAATTACTTTACTTTATTGCTAAACGTGTTAGCCATAGTAGTAGAAGTAATAGTTGGCGAGCAACTTCATGGAGACACGATGATGGAGATCATGATGATGGAGATCATGGTGTCATGCCGGTGACAAGATGATCATGGAGCCCCAAGATGGAGATCAAAGGAGCTATCTGATATTGGCCATATCATGTCACTATTATTATTTGATTGCATGTGATGTTTATCATGTTTTTGCATCTTGTTTACTTAGAACGGCGGTAGTAAATAAGATGATCCCTCATAATAATTTCAAGAAAGTGTTCCCCCTAACTGTGCACCGTTGCGACAGTTCGTTGTTTCGAAGCACCACGTGATGATCGGGTGTGATAGATTCCAACGTTCACATACAATGGGTGTAAGACAGATTTACACATGCAAACACTTAGGTTGACTTGACGAGCCTAGCATGTACAGACATGGCCTCGGAACACAGAAGACCGAAAGGTCAAGCATGAGTCGTATAGAAGATACGATCAACATGAAGATGTTCACCGATGTTGACTAGTCCGTCTCACGTGATGATCGGACACGGCCTAGTTAACTCGGATCATGTTATACTTAGATGATTGGAGGGATGTCTATCTAAGTGGGAGTTCATTATATAATTTGATTAGATGAACTTAATTATCATGAACTTAGTCTAAAATCTTTACAATATGTCTTGTAGATCAAATGGCCAATGTTGTCCTCAACTTCAACGCGTTCCTAGAGAAAACCAAGCTGAAAGACGATGGCAGCAACTATACGGACTGGGTCCGGAACCTGAGGATCATCCTCATAGCTGCCAAGAAAGAATATGCCCTACAAGCACCGCTGGTGACGCACCCGTCCCACAGAACCAATGCATTATGAACGCTTGGCAGACACGTGCTAATGATTACTCCCTCGTTTAGTGCGGCATGCTTTACAGCTTAGAACCGGGGCTCCAAAAGTGTTTTGAGCGACACGGAGCATATGAGATGTTCCAAGAGCTGAAAATGGTTTTCCAAGCTCATGCCCGGGTCGAGAGATATGAAGTCTCCGACAAGTTCTTTAGCTGTAAGATGGAGGAAAATAGTTCTGTCGGTGAGCACATACTCACTATGTCTGGATTACATAACCGCTTAACTCAGCTGGGAGTTAATCTCCCGGATGACGCGGTCATTGACAGAATCCTTCAGTCGCTTCCACTGAGCTACAAGAGCTTTGTGATGAACTTCAATATGCAGGGGATGGAAAAGACCATTCCTGAAGTATTTGCAATGCTGAAATCAGCAGAGGTAGAAGTCAAAAAGGACCATCAAGTGTTGATGGTGAATAAAACCACTAAGTTCAAGAAAGGCAAGGGTAAGAAGAACTTCAAGAAGGACGGCAAGGGAGTTGCCGCGCCCGGTAAGCAACCTGCCGAGAAGAAGCCAAAGAATGGACCCAAGCCCGAGACTGAGTGTTTTTATTGCAAGGGAAGTGGTCACTGGAAGCGGAACTGCCCCAAATACTTAGCGGACAAGAAGGCCGGCAAAATGAAAGGTATATGTGATATACATGTAATTGATGTGTACCTTACCAGTACTCGTAGTAGCTCCTGGGTATTTGATACCAGTGCAGTTGCTCACATTGGTAACTCAAAGCAGGAGCTGCGGAATAAACGGAGACTAGCGAAGGACGAGGTGACGATGCGCGTCGGGAATGGTTCCAAGGTCGATGTGATCGCCGTCGGCATGCTACCTCTACATTTACCTACGGGATTAGTTTTGAACCTTAATAATTGTTATTTAGTGCCAAGTTTGAGCATGGACATTGTATCAGGATCTCGTTTAATACGAGATGGCTACTCATTTAAATCCGTGAATAATGGTTGTTCTATTTATATGAGAGATATGTTTTATGGTCATGCTCCTATGGTGAATGGTTTATTCATAATGAATCTCGAGCGTAATGCTACACATATTCATAGTGTGAATAGCAAAAAATGTAAGGTTGATAATGATAGTCCCACATACTTGTGGCACTGCCGCCTTGGTCACATAGGTGTCAAACGCATGAAGAAGCTCCATGCAGATGGACTTTTAGAGTCTCTTGATTATGAATCATTTGACACGTGCGAACCATGCCTTATGGGTAAGATGACCAAGACTCCGTTCTCAGAAACAATGGAGCGAGCAACCAACCTATTGGAAATCATACATACTGATGTGTGCGGTCCAATGAGTGTTGAGGCTCGTGGTGGCTATCGTTATGTTCTCACCCTCACTGATGACTTGAGTAGATATGGGTATATCTACTTAATGAAACACAAGTCTGAAACCTTTGAAAAGTTCAAGGAATTTCAGAGTGAGGTTGAGAATCAACGTGACAGAAAAATCAAGTTTTTGCGATCAGATCGTGGAGGAGAATACTTGAGTCACGAATTTGGCACACACTTAAGAAAATGTGGAATAGTTTCACAACTCATGCCGCCTGGAACACCTCAGCGTAATGGCGTGTCCGAACATCGTAATCGCACTCTATTGGATATGGTGCGATCTATGATGTCTCTTACCGATTTACCGCTGTCATTTTGGGGCTATGCTTTAGAGACTGCCGCATTCACTTTAAATAGGGCTCCGTCGAAATCCGTTGAGACGACACCGTATGAATTATGGTTTGGGAAGAAGCCTAAGATGTCGTTTCTAAAAGTTTGGGGATGCGATGCTTATGTCAAGAAACTTCAACCTGAAAAGCTCGAACCCAAGTCGGAAAAATGCGTCTTCATAGGATATCCTAAAGAAACTATTGGGTATACCTTCTACCTCAGATCCAAAGGCAAGATCTTTGTTGCCAAGAATGGATCCTTTCTAGAGAAGGAGTTTCTCTCGAAAGAAGTAAGTGGGAGGGAAGTGGAACTTGATGAAGTATTACCTCTTGAACCGGAAAGTGGCGCAACACAGGAAAATGTTCCTGTAGTGCCTGCACCAATTAGAGAGGAAGTTAATGATGATGATCAAGATACTTCTGATCAAGCTCCTACTGAACTTCGAAGGTCCACAAGGACACGTTCCGCACCAGAGTGGTACGGCAACCCTGTCTTGGAAATCATGTTGTTAGACAACGGTGAACCTTCGAACTATGAAGAAGCGATGGCAGGCCCGGATTCCGACAAATGGCTGGAAGCCATGAAATCCGGGATAGGATCCATGTATGAAAACAAAGTATGGACTTTGACTGACTTGCCTGATGATCGGCGAGCCATAGAAAATAAATGGATCTTTAAGAAGAAGACAGACGCGGATGGTAATGTGACCATCTATAAAGCTAGGCTTGTCGCTAAGGGTTATCGACAAGTTCAAGGGGTTGACTACGATGAGACATTCTCTCCCGTAGCAAAGCTGAAGTCCGTCTAAATCATGTTAGCAATTGCCGCATACTATGATTATGAGATATGGCAAATGGACGTCAAAACGGCATTCCTTAACGGTTATCTTAAGGAAGAAATGTATATGATGCAGCCGGAAGGTTTTGTCGATCCTAAGAATGCTGACAAGGTGTGCAAGCTCCAACGCTCGATTTATGGGCTGGTGCGAGCATCTCGGAGTTGGAATTCGCTTTGATGAGATGATCAAAGCGTTTGGGTTTATGCAGACTTATGGAGAAGCCTGTGTTTACAAGAAAGTGAGTGGGAGCTCTGTAGCATTTCTCATATTATATGTGGATGACATACTTTTGATGGGAAATGATATAGAGCTTTTGGACAGCATTAAGGCCTACTTGAATAAGAGTTTTTCAATGAAGGACCTTGGAGAAGCTACTTGTATATTAGGCATCAAGATCTATAGAGATAGATCAAGACGCCTCATAGGTCTTTCACAAAGCACATACCTTGATAAGATATTGAAGAAGTTCAATATGGATCAGTCTAAGAAGGAGTTCTTGCCTGTGTTGCAAGGTGTGAAATTGAGCTCAGCTCAATGTCCGACCACGACAAAAGATATAGAAGAGATGAGTGTCATCCCCTATGCCTCAGCCATAGGTTCTATTATGTATGCCATGCTGTGTACCAGACCTGATGTAAACCTTGCCGTAAGTTTGGTAGGAAGGTACCAAAGTAATCCCGGCAAGGAACACTGGACAACGGTCAAGAATATCCTGAAGTACCTGAAAAGGACTAAGGAAATGTTTCTCGTTTATGGAGGTGACGAAGAGCTCGTCGTAAAGGGTTACGTCGACGCTAGCTTCGACACAGATCTGGATGACTCTAAGTCACAAACCGGATACATGTATATTTTGAATGGTGGGGCAGTAAGCTGGTGCAGTTGCAAGCAAAGCGTTGTGGCGGGATCTACATGTGAAGCAGAGTACATGGCAGCCTCAGAGGCAGCACACGAAGCAGTCTGGGTGAAGGAGTTCATTACCAACCTAGGAGTCATACCCAATGCGTCGGGCCCGATGACTCTCTTCTGTGACAACACTGGAGCTATTGCCCTTGCCAAGGAGCCCATGTTTCACAGGAAGACCAGGCATATAAAGCGTCGCTTCAACTCCATTCGTGAAAGTGTTCAAAATGGAGACATAGAGATTTGTAAAGTACATACGGACCTCAATGTAGCAGATCCATTGACTAAACCTCTCCCTAGAGCAAAACATGATCAACACCAGAATTCCATGGGTGTTCGATTCATCACAATGTAACTAGATGATTGACTCTAGTGCAAGTGGGAGACTGTTGGAAATATGCCCTAGAGGCAATAATAAAATGATTATTATATTTCCTTGTTCATGATAATTGTCTATTATTCATGCTTTAATTGTATTATCCGGAAATCGTAATACATGTGTGAATACATAGACCACAATGTGTCCCTAGTGAGCCTCTAGTTGACTAGCTCGTTGATCAACAGATAGTCATGGTTTCCTGGCTATGGACATGGAGATGTCATTGATAACGGGATCACATCATTAGGAGAATGATGTGATGGACAAGACCCAATCCTAAACATTGCACAAGATCGTATAGTTCGTTTGCTAGAGTTTTTCCAATGTCAAGTATCTTTTCCTTAGACCATGAGATCGTGTAACTCCCGGATACCGTAGGAGTGCTCTGGGTGTACCAAACGTCACAACGTAACTGTGTGACTATAAATGTATACTACGGGTATCTCCGAAAGTGTCTGTTGGGTTGACACGGATCAAGACTGGGATTTGTCACTCCATATGACGGAGAGGTATCTCTGGGCCCACTCGGTAATGCATCATCATAATGAGCTCAAAGTGACCAAGTGTCTGGTCACGGGATCATGCATTACGGTACGAGTAAAGTGACTTGCCAGTAACGAGATTGAACGAGGTATTGGGATACCGACGATCGAATCTTGGGCAAGTAACGTACCGATTGACAAAGGGAATTGTATACGGGGTTGCTTGAATCCTCGACATCATGATTCATCCGATGAGATCATCCCATCTCCTAGGGCCGGCGCCCCCCCCTAGGGGGCCTATATAAAGGGGGGAGGGAGGGGGCAGAACACCCTTGAGTCTTGGCGCCTCCCTCTCCCCTGCTACACCTCTCCTTCTCGCAGTATAACGGCGAAGCTCTGCTGCGATGACGCCCTGCATCCACCACCACGCCGTCGTGCTGCTGGATCTTCATCAACCTCTCCTTTCCCCTTGCTGGATCAAGAAGGAGGAGACGTCACGCTAACCGTACGTGTGTTGAACACGGAGGTGCCGTCCGTTCGGCGCTAGGATCTCCGGTGATTTGGATCACGTCGAGTACGACTTCCTCATCCCCGTTCTTTGAACGCTTCCGCGCGTGATCTACAAAGGTATGTAGATGCAATCCGATCACTCGTTGCTAGATGAACTCATAGATGGATCTTGGTGAAACCGTAGGAAAATTTTTGTTTTCTGCAACGTTCCCCAACACTTAGATGAACCATTAATTAACAATCTCACATCTGTCATGGATATCACTCACCCAATCCACGTCTACTAGCATAGCATGGCATAATAAGCAAACGTAGAAGTAACTCCTAAAGGTTTGAAAATAAACAGGTAATAGGTATTACCTCATCTACTTCCCATCCCACAATTTAATTAGATTCTAATCATGCAATGTGTGAGGATTGATCTAATGCAATAAAACTGGGTAGTAGAAAAGGTATGATCAAAGTGTTACTTGCCTTGCTGATGATCCGCGAAACCTAACGATTCGAAGTAACAGGCGACGCACTCCGGGTATTCTATCACAGACAAACAAACAAGCATACAATAAGTACTCATCTAATGCATAGGTAAAACTCAAATAAGAGATCTAACCAGAAGGTTCAACTTAAGAACTCCGGTTGGCAAAAAGAATCAAATCAAACGAAGCAACGAAAGTCAAACGGCGAAAGAAAACAACTTCGTTCTAGTAATCTGGATTTAGGGCAAATTTTACAGTAGCAAAATCTTGTTTAAGTTGGTTAAACGGATAGAGGGTTTCGAGACGAATCCCTAGGCGCTTGAATCGCCTGATTCCGATAAACGAGCGAAAAGTTATACTAAAACGAAAATCGGATCAGGAATCGCGATCAGAAAAATCGCGGATTTAATCCGAGAAAAAGAAAAACGACGAACGTCGAATTTTTTTTCTCTCTTTTTTTCCTCTTTTTTTGGCACGGAAAACGAGGCGCGACGAACCTCGGGCGGCGGGATCGTCGTCGGCGGCGTCGGCGGCTCCGGCGGCGCGCACGGACCGAGGCGAGGCTGATGGGCTAGGGCGGCTCGGGGCGGCGCTATTTAAAGGCTGCCCCCGGGCGGTGTTCCGCTCGGGTACGGCCCGAAGTCGGTTCGTTTTTTTTATTATTCCGCTCGGAAGAAAAAAAATAAAAAGAAATACTAAACGGACTTCAAAAATTTCGAAATAAATTTTCACGGGCTTCTAAAATCAAGCCGCACAAGGTGAACATTTATTTGGGCCCTAAATGCAATTTTGAAAAACGCACATTTTTCCTAAATTCAAATAAAACACCGAAAAACTCCGAAATAAAATCTTATTTGATTTTTTTATTAAATCCTCAATATTTATTTATTTTGGGAAAGTCATTTTATTCCCTCTCTCATATTTTTGTAGTAGAAATAATTGATGATAAAATAAATAAAATCAAATGATCATATTCTCAAAATTTGAGAAAACTCAAATATGAAAATAACGAAATCCCCAACTCTCTCTGTGGGTCATTGAGTTGCGTAGAATTTCTAGGATCAACCAAAATGCAAAATAAAATATGATATGCAGTGATGATCTAATGTATAACATTCCAAATTGAAAATTTGGGATGTTACAAACCTACCCCCCTTAAGATGAATCTCGCCCTCGAGATTCGGGTTGGCTAGAAAATAGGTGAGGGCGGTCTTTGAGCAAATCTTCCTCTCGCTCCCAGGTGGCTTCATCATCCGTTTGGTGGCTCCACTGAACCTTGCAAAACTTGATAACCTTGCTGCGAGTAACTCGGCTAGCAAACTCGAGAATCTTAACTGGTTTCTCCTCGTAGGTCAAATCGTTATCCAACTGAATAGTTTCCAATGGCACTGTGTCTCTCAACGGTATGTCAGCCATCTCCGCGTGACATTTCTTTAACTGAGAGACATGGAACACATCATGTACTCCTGACAATCCTTCGGGCAATTCCAACTTGTAGGCCACTTCTCCCATACGCTCCAAAACTCGATATGGTCCTACAAATCGTGGTGCTAACTTCCCTTTAACTCCAAAACGCTTTGTTCCCCGAAGTGGAGATACTCGAAGATAAGCTCTGTCTCCGACTTCGTAAACTGTCTCCTTGCATTTAGAATCTGCATAACTTTTCTGTCTGGACTGGGCTACCTTGAGCCTATCGCGAATCGGCATCACCTTCTGTTCAGACTCTTTAATCAAGTCAGGACCAAACAACTGGCGGTCTCCAACTTCGTCCCATGACAACGGTGTCCTGCACCTCCTTCCGTACAAGGCTTCGAAAGGGGCCATCTTTAAACTGGTTTGATAACTGTTGTTGTAAGAGAACTCTGCATATGGCAAATTATCGTCCCAACTAGATCTATAATCTAGCGCACAAGCTCTCAGCATATCCTCCAAAATCTGATTGACTCTCTCGGTCTGTCCATCTGTCTGTGGATGAAAAGCTGTACTGAATTCTAGCCCGGTTTCCAAAGTTTCATGCAACTGCTTCCAGAACTTTGAGGTAAACTGGGTTCCTCTATCTGATATGATACTCCTTAGAACTCCATGCAAACATACGATCCTGGTCATGTATATCTTTGCCAACTTAGCACTGGTGTAAGTGGTCTTTACTGGGATGAAATGAGCTACTTTCGTCAATCGATCAACTACAACCCAAATCGAGTCATAGCCTGAACGAGTCCTGGGCAATCCCGTGATAAAATCCATGCCTAGCTTATCCCACTTCCATTCGGGTATCGGCAATGGTTGTAACAATCCTGCTAGCTTCTGATGCTCTGCCTTTACTCTCTGGCATACATCACAAACTGCTACATACTCCGCAATATCCTTCTTCATTCCGGTCCACCAGAAAATATACTTCAAATCCAAATACATCTTGGTATTTCCTGGGTGAATTGAATACGGTGAGTCGTGTGCCTCTTGCAAAATCAACTTCCTGATCTCCGGGTCATTGGGCACGTAAACGCAGTCTTCAAACCATAGGGTGTCGTGCTCATCCTCACGAAATCCTTTAGCTTTTCCTTTGCTCAGTTTCTCCTTTATAGCGGCAATCTCTTTGTCAGCTTTCTGAGCTTCCCTGATTTTATCCATCAAGGTTGACTGAATCTCCATTGCTGCTACATAACCTCTCGGAACTATTTCCAAACATAGTTCACGGAGATTTTCTGCTAACTCCCTTGGTATTCCTCCCGTCATTAATGTATTGACATGGCTCTTGCGGCTTAATGCGTCAGCTATCACATTAGCCTTTCCGGGGTGATAATGCAATTTCATATCATAATCCTTGATAAGCTCCAACCATCTCATTTGTCTGAGATTTAACTCCTTTTGGGTGAAAATGTACTTCAAACTCTTATGATCCGTGTACACCTCATAATGATTTCCAATGAGAAAATGTCTCCATGTCTTCAATGCATGCACTACGGCTGCTAACTCCAAATCATGCGTGGCATAATTCAACTCATGAGGTTTCAGTTGTCTTGAGGCATATGAAACAACTCTCTCTTCCGGTGTGGTAAGCAAAATTGACTTACTAGCACATTCAATATTCCCTTCATACTTTGATAACCAATCCATGCCTAATATCACATCCAATCCTTGAGATTCCAATACTATTAGGTCTGAGGGAAAAACATAGTTACAATCCTTAATGGTAACCGATCACACCATAGACTAGCCACATACTCTGCTCCAGGCGAGGTTACTAACATGGGTGACCTAAGGGCTTGGGTTGGTAGGTTATACTTATCCACAAATCCCCTTGAGATGTATGAATGCGACGCGCCAGTATTAAAAAGAACGAGTGCAGTAAATGACTTAACCAAAACTTACCTATTACTGCATCGGGCTGAGCTTCAACCTCCTCCACGCTAACGTGGTTCACCCGTCCCCTGTTAAAAGGGTTCGGCTTCTTCCCAGAACTTCCATTGCTATTTCCATTTTGTAATTCAGGACATTCATTGGCATAATGTCCTGTCTTCGAACACTTAAAGCAAGTGACTTGGCTTAGGTCCTTCTTGGCTGGGGTTGAGGGGTTGGTGCGGTTCTGGCCGTTGCTTCCTCCATTGCCATTACCATTCTTGGTGCCATTGTGATTGTGCGAGCTACCTCCTCCATGGGTATGCTGAAAATGTCCTCCCGGTCTAGGGGTAAAACGTGGCTTCTACTGAGCTCCTGAATTGTACTTTCCTTGTCCATACTTTCTCTTGCGATTCTAATTTGCTGCTGCTTCCCTTCAATCATAAGAGCACGATCTACCAACTCCTGGTAGTTGTTGAAGGTTGCTACCATCAACTGCATGCTCAACTCATCATTCAGTCCTTCCAGAAACTTCTCCTGCTTAGCTGCATCCGTAGCGACGTCATTTGGGGCATAACGTGCTAGTTTACTAAATTCCTCCACATACTGGCCAACTGTCCGTCCTCCTTGGCGCAAGTTGCGAAACTCATGCTTCTTCATGGCCATAGCTCCTGCTGAAACGTGTGCAGTACGAAAAGCCTGCTGAAACTGGTCCCATGTGACAGTGTCTACAGGGAAAGTGGCTGTGAAAATCTCCCACCATGATGCTGCTGGTCCTTCTAGCTGATCTGCGGCAAACTTCACCTTCTCCGCATCTGTGCATCCTGCTGTGGTCAACTCCCTAGCTGTCTTGCGGAGCCAATCATCTGCTACTATAGGCTCGGTGCTACTGGAAAACACCGGCGGATTCAGCCTAAGAAAACGGGCTAAGTGGTCAACAGGTGGTGGTGGTGGTGGTGGGTTGTTGTTATTGTTCCCCTGATTCTGATTCTGGACTAGTAACTGCATCAATGTGTTCTGCTGCTGGATCAACTGGGTGAGCTCCGGTGGAAAGGTAAATCCGGGGTCACGTCTCGGAGGCATCTGAGGGTTTAGAAAAGATGAGATATAAGAATAGAGGGGGTCTAAAGAGAAAACACTACCCATATGCACCTGAGGAAAACAAACAATTCACTTCAATCAATCAAACAAAGGCATACAATCGATCTACCTATCGCAAAAGTGCTCGGACTACTATATTTACATGGTGGACTACTACTACTGATGAGGTGGTCTACTAGAAATATTCTTCGGTTGCAGACTCCATAATATCTGCTCCAGCTTCATCAACATAGTCATCATCGCTACTATCTGCTTCCGAGTCGGTGCCGTCGATGATGATGTAGTCTTCCGGGCTAATTTCCTGGGGTTCTTCGTCTTCATCTACTGGCGTAGGGTCTCCCATAAATATTCCAATCTTCTTGATCAGGTCGTCATTCTTCTCCACCAATACTTCAATTTCCTCTTCATAATCTTCACGTGTAGCCTTGAGTTCTTCCTCTAGTTCCTTGATTCTAGTCTTAGCCTTCTTCAGATTTATCATGTCGGCGCACATCTGGTTCTCCTGTCGTCGAATGTGCTGATTTAACTCCTGAATAAAAGTTGCGATTGATATATCCTTCCTGGTGCTGATCATCTCCCAGTGTTCATCTCGGCGCCCACAAATCTGATAGATAGTATCCTTGAGATCCTTGTGCTAGACTTCTCCAATGCGTCCCATGGCGATGTGAGCTGCCATGCTCTTTCCTAGACTCCAAGTTGGTGCATCAAAAGAAAACTCTATGGGATCAGTGACTGGCATGAACGTTCTTCCTGGAACTTGAACTTGAATCATCCAGCGCTCTTCTTCAGGTAAAGTGGCATTGTAGGTTCCCGTGAAGCTTGGTACTCCTATGTTCAGGTATCTAGTGATTTCCTTCAAGTGACGTCCAAAGGGTGTATCTTCATCCGATTGTGTGAACTTGTTCCTTGCATCCGCCATCCTAAAGAGTAGAAAAGATGAGAGGTCAGAAGAGAAGAGAGTGAATAGTGATCTAGGTCTTTAGCTTAGTGGTCGTGTCTTACAGCCAGCGTGTGCTCTGATACCATCTCTCTAGCGACCAAACCTCAAACATTCTGATCTCTGTGCTCCGGTGTCATCCCTGGATCAGTAATGCTGACACCACATAGTACTCGGAGGATTTATAGCAGAGTAGCAATCACACACTTATTACATCGAGTGTCTCAAAAGAGAACTTATTACAATAAGTATGGCTTAAGGCCATCTAATAACGATAACAGCGGAAGGCTTGGAAGATAAGTGAGTCCATCAACTCCAACGGCATCACTGAGTATAGAACCACGACCTAAAAACTCCTTAATCGTCGTCTGAAAAGTCTGCAACATTAACGTTGCAGCCCGAAACGGGTCAGCACATGGAATATGCTGGCAAGGTAACACATAGAGAGTAAAGGAATGAAACAGCTATACTATATGCATATTTGGCTGGTGGAAAGCTCTATGGTTACAGTTTTGCGTAAAGCCAATTTTTCCCTACTTCAAAGGAATAAAATTTAATTACTATCATGGTGGTTGTTAAACATTGAGAATGGTTGACAACATTCTCAATCCCAATTAAGCATCATCATTAAACATAACCCAACAAAATTAATTTAGAGTAACATGTTGAGAGTCACATGAAAATCCAAGTACTAGACACTCAAGATGTCCATAACCGGGGACACGGCTAACCATGATTAGTTTATTACACTCTGCAGAGGTTTGCGCACTTTTCCCCACAAGACTCGATCGCCTCCATTTGGTTTCTCGCACTACATGGTGTTCGAGAAGACGGATGACCGAGACATAGTCTTTCAGAAGCGCTAGCACCTTACGATCGGGTAGACCGTACCACCTACATCCCCTACATCTGCTAGTCTACCACTGTAAGAGTTCGCATGACTTAGTCAACTATGCTAGAGCCCATAATAGCTTGTGGCTGCACACGAAAGTTTCTAGTATGAATAGTCTCATGATCCCTTTGAGCCTGGGTGGCGGTCCAAAAGAAAACAGGCAAGTCCTGGAATACCCAGGTGCCTCAATCCACCTAGATGTGTGTTTAAGTTGCCACCTTAGATGAACCATTAATTAACAATCTCACATCTGTCATGGATATCACTCACCCAATCCATGTCTACTAGCATAGCATGGCATAATAAGCAAACGTAGAAGTAACTCCCAAAGGTTTGAAAATAAACAGGTAATAGGTACTACCTCATCTACTTCCCATCCCACAATTTAATTAGATCCTAATGTTGGAAATATGCCCTAGAGGCAATAATAAATTGATTATTATTATATTTCCTTGTTCATGATAATCGTTTATTATCCATGCTATAATTGTATTGATAGGAAACTCAGATACATGTGTGGATACATAGACAACACCATGTCCCTAGTAAGCCTCTAGTTGACTGGCTCGTTGATCAATAGATGGTTACGGTTTCCTGACCATGGACATTGGATGTCATTGATAACGGGATCACATCATTAGGAGAATGATGTGATGGACAAGACCCAATCCTAAGCCTAGCACAAGATCGTGTAGTTCGTATGCTAAAGCTTTTCTAATGTCAAGTATCATTTCCTTAGACCATGAGATTGTGCAACTCCCGGATACCGTAGGAATGCTTTGGGTGTACCAAACGTCACAACGTAACTGGGTGACTATAAAGGTGCACTACAGGTATCTCCAAAAGTGTCTGTTGGGTTGGCACGAATCGAGACTGGGATTTGTCACTCCGTGTAAGCGGAGAGGTATCTCTGGGCCCACTCGGTAGGACATCATCATAATGTGCACAATGTGATCAAGGAGTTGATCACGGGATGATGTGTTACGGAACGAGTAAAGAGACTTGCCGGTAACGAGACTGAACAAGGTATAGGGATACCGACGATCGAATCTCGGGCAAGTACAATACCGCTAGACAAAGGGAATTGTATACGGGATTGATTAAGTCCTTGACATCGTGGTTCATCCGATGAGATCATCGTGGAACATGTGGGAGCCAACATGGGTATCCAGATCCCGCTGTTGGTTATTGACCGGAGAACGTCTCGGTCATGTCTGCATGTCTCCCGAACCCGTAGGGTCTACACACTTAAGGTTCGATGACGCTAGGGTTATAAAGGAAGTTTGTATGTGGTTATCGAATGTTGTTCGGAGTCCCGGATGAGATCCCGGACGTCACGAGGAGTTCCGGAATGGTCCGGAGGTAAAGATTTATATATGAGAAGTCCTGTTTTGGTCACCGGAAAAGTTTCGGGGTTTATCGGTAACGTACCGGGACCACCGGGAGGGTCCCGGGGGTCCACCAAGTGGGGCCACCAGTCCCGGAGGCTTGCGTGGGCCAAGAGTGGTGAGGGACCAGCCCCTGAGTGGGCTGGTGCGCCTCCCACAAGGCCCAAGGCGCAGCAAAGGAGGAGAAGGGGAAACCCTAGGCTTAGATGGGCCCTAAGGCCCACCCTAAGGGGCGCCCCCCCTCTCCCCCTCTTGGCCGCCACCCCAAGACCCATCTAGGGCTGCCGCCCCTCTAGGGGTGGGAACCCTAGAGGGGGCGCACCCTCCTCCCCTTCCCCTATATATATGAGGCCTAGGGGCTGCCCAATACACGCGATCTGATCTCTGCCTGTTGGTGCAGCCCTCCCTCTCTTTCTCCTCATATCTCGCGGTGCTTGGCGAAGCCCTGCAGGATTGCCACGCTCCTCCATCACCACCACGCCGTTGTGCTGCTGCTGGATGGAGTCTTCCTCAACCTCTCCCTCTCTCCTTGCTGGATCAAGGCATGGGAGACGTCACCGGGCTGTACGTGTGTTGAACGCGGAGGTACCGTCCATTCGGCACTTGGTCATCGGTGATTTGGATCACGACGAGTACGACTCCATCAACCCCGTTCACTTGAACGCTTCCGCTTAGAGATCTACAAGGGTATGTAGATGCACTCTCCTTCCCCTCGTTGCTAGTTTCTCCATAGATAGATCTTGGTGACACGTAGGAAAATTTTGAATTTCTGCTACGTTCCCCAACAGTGGCATCATGAGCCAGGTCTATGCGTAGTTTCTATGCACGAGTAGAACACAAAGAAGTTGTGGGCGTTGATTTTGTTCAATATGCTTGCCGTTACTAGTCTTATCTTGATTCGGCGGCATCGTGGGATGAAGCGGCCCGGACCGACCTTACACGTACTCTTACGTGAGACTGGTTCCACCGACAGACATGCACTAGTTGCATAAGGTGGCTAGCGGGTGTCTGTCTCTCCCACTTTAGTCGGATCGGATTCGATGAAAAGGGTCCTTATGAAGGGTAAATAGCAATTGGCATATCACGTTGTGGTCTTTGCGTAGGTAAGAAACGTTCTTGCTAGAAACCCATAGGAGCCACGTAAAACATGCAAACAACAATTAGAGGACGTCTAACTTGTTTTTGCAGGGTATGCTATGTGATGTGATATGGCCAAAAGGATGTGATGAATGATATATGTGATGTATGAGATTGATCATGTTCTTGTAATAGGAATCACGACTTGCATGTCGATGAGTATGACAACCGGCAGGAGCCATAGGAGTTGTCTTAATTTATTTATGACCTGCGTGTCAACATAAAACGTCATGTAATTACTTTACTTTATTGCTAACCGTTAGCTGTAGTAGTAGAAGTAATAGATGACGTGACAACTTCAAGAAGACACGATGATGGAGATCATGATGATGGAGATCATGGTGTCATGCCAGTGACAAGATGATCATGGAGCTCCAAGATGGAGATCAAAGGAGCTATATGATATTGGCCATATCATGTCACTATTATTTGATTGCATGTGATGTTTATCATGTTTATACATCTTATTTGCTTAGAACAACGGTAGTAAATAAGATGATCCCTCATTACAATTTCAAGAATGTGTTCTCCCCTAACTGTGCACCGTTGCTAAAGTTCGTCGTTTCGAAGCACCACGTGATGATCGGGTGTGATAGATCCTTACGTTCACATACAACGGGTGTAAGACAGTTTTACACATGCAAAACACTTAGGGTTAACTTGACGAGCCTAGCATGTACAGACATGGACTCGGAACACAAGAGACCGAAAGGTCGAGCATGAGTCGTATGGTAGATACGATCAACATGAAGATGTTCACCGATGATGACTAGTCCGTCTCACGTGATGATCGGACACGGCCTAGTTGACTCGGATCATGTAATCACTTAGATGACTAGAGGGATGTCTATCTGAGTGGGAGTTCATAAGATGAACTTAATTATCCTGAACATAGTCAAAAGGTCTTCACAAATTATGTCGTAGCTCGCGCTTCAGTTCTACTGTTTAGATATGTTCCTAGAGAAATTTAGTTGAAAGTTGATAGTAGTAATTATGCGGACTAGGTCCGTAAACTGAGGATTGTCCTCATTGCTTCATAGAAGGCTTATGTCCTTAATGCACCGCTCAGTGTGCTGAACCTCGAACGTCGTCTGTGGATGTTGCGAACATCTGACATACACATTTTGATAACTACGTGATAGTTCAATTAAACGGTTTAGAGTTGAGGCACCGAAGACGATTTTGAAACGTCGCGAAACATATGAGATGTTTCGAGGGCTGAAATTGGGATTTCAGGCTCGTGCCCACGTCAAGAGGTATAAGACCTCCGACGATTTTCTTAGCCTACAAACTAAGGAGAAAAGCTCAATTGTTGAGCTTGTGCTCAGATTGTCTGAGTACAACAATCATTTGAATCGAGTGGGAGTTGACCTTCCAAATGAGATAGTGATGTTTCTCCGAGGTCATTACCACCAAGCTGCTTGAGCTTCGTGATGAACTATAATATATCAGGGACATATATGATGATCCTTGAGATATTCGCGATGTTTGACACCAAAGTAGAAATCAAGAAGGAGCATCAATTGTTGATGGTTGGTGAAACCACTAGTTTCAAGAAGGGCAAGGGCAAGAAGGGATACTTCATGAAACGGCAATTCAGCTGCTGCTCTAGTGAAGAAACCCAAGGTTGAACCCAAACCCAAGACTAAGTGCTTCTGTAATAAGGGGAACAACCACTGGAGCTGAATTACCCTAGATACTTGGTAGATTAGAAGGCTGGCAAGGTCGATAGAAGTATATTGGATATACATTGTGTTGATGTGTACTTTACTAGTACTCCTAGTAGCACCAGGGTATTAGATACCGGTTCGGTTGCTAAGTGTTAGTAACTCGAAATAAAAGCTACGGAATAAACGGAGACTAGCTAAAGGTGAGCTGACGATATGTGTTGGAAGTGTTTCCAATATTGATATGATCAAGCATCGCACGCTCCCTCTACCATCGAGATTGGTGTTTGCGTTGAGCATAGACATGATTGGATTATGTCTATCGCAATACGGTTATTCATTTAAGGAGAATAATGGTTACTCTGTTTATTTGAATAATATCTTCAATGGTCTTACGCCTAAAATGAATGGTTTATTGAATCTCGATCGTAGTGATACACATGTTCATGCCAAAAGATATAGGATAGTAATGATAGTACCACCTACTTGTGGCACTGCCACATAAGTCATATCGGTATAAAACGCATGAAGAAGCTCCATGTTGATGGATCTTTGGACTCACTCATTTTTGAAAGGATTGAGACATGCGAACCATGTTTGTTGGTAGATATGCACGAAGAAACTCTATACAGATGGATCGTTTGGACTCACTTGATTTTGAATCACTTGAGACATGCAAATCATACCACATGGGCAAGATGACTGAAAGCCTCGTTTTCAGTAAAATGGAACTAGAAAGCAACTTGTTGGAAGAAATACATTTTGATGTGTGCAGTCCAATGAGTGCTGAGGCGTGTAGTGGATATCGTTATGTTCTTACTTCACAGATGATTTGAGTAGATGTTGAGTACATTTACTTGATAAATCACGAGTCTGAATTATTGAAAGGTTCAAGTAATTTCAGGGTGAAGTTGAAAGATCGTCGTGACAAGAGGATAAAATATCTATGATATGATCATAGAGATGAATATCTAAATTACGAGTTTGGCACAGAATTAAGACATTGTGGAAATTGTTTCACAACTAATACATCCTGGAACACCATAGTGTGATGGTGTGTCCGAACATCATAACTGCACCCTATTGGATATGATGCATACCATGATGTCTCTTATCGAATTACCACGATAGTTTATGGGTTAGGCATTAGAGACAACCACATTCACTTTAAATAGGGCACCATGTAATTCCGATGAGATGACACCATATGAACTATGGTTTAGAGAAACCTAAGCTGTCATTTCTTAGAAGTTTGGGGCTGCGACGCTTATGTGAAAAAGTTTCAGGCTGATAAGCTCAAACCCAAAGCGGATAAATGCATCTTCATAGGACACCCAAAACAGTTGGGTATATCTCCTGTCTCAGATCCGAAAGCAATAAGGGATTGTTTCTAGAATCGGGTCCTTTCTCGAGGAAAAGTTTCTCTCGAAAGAATTGAGTGGGAGGATGGTGGAGACTTGATGAGGTTATTGAACCGTCACTTCAACTAGTGTATAGCAGGGCACAAAGAGTTGTTCCTGTGGCACCTACACCAATTGAAGTGGAAGCTTATGATATTGATCATGAGACTTCGGATCAAGTCACTCCCAAACCTCATAGGATGACAAGGATGCGTACTACTTCAGAGTGGTACGTAATCCTGTCTTGGAAGTCATGTTGCTAGACAACAATGAACCTACGAGCTATGGAGAAGCGATGATGGGCCCGGATTCCGATAAATGGCTCGAGGCCATAAAATCCGAGAGAGGATCCATATATGAAAACAAAGTGTAGACTTTGGAAGAACTACTTGATGGTCGTAAGGCTGTTAGGCACATATGGATTTGAAAAGGATGACGGACAATGATGGTAGGTATCACCATTAAGAAAGCTCGACTTGTCGTTAAGATGTTTTCCGACAAGTTCAAGGAGTTGACTACGATGAGACTTTCTCACTCGTAGCGATGCTAAGAGTCTATTGGAATTATATTAGCGATTACTGCATTATTTATGAAATCTTGCAGATAGGATGTCAAAACATTGTTTCCTCGACGATTTTCTTGGGGAAAGGTTGTATGTGATACAACCGGAAGGTTTTGTCAATCCTGAAAGATGCTAATAAGTATGCAAAGCTCCAGCAATCCTTCTAAGGACTGGAGTGAGCATCTCGGAGTTGGAATGTATGCTTTGATGATGATCAAAGATTTTTTGGTTTATACAAAGTTTATGAGAAACTTGTATTTCCAAAAGGGTGAGTGGGAGCACTATAGAATTTCTGATGAATATATGTTGTTGACATATTGTTGATCAGAAATGACGTAGAATTTCTGGAAAGCATATAGGGTTATTTGGAAAGTGTTTTTCAATGGAAAGCCTGGATTAAGCTACTTGAACGTTGGGCATCGAGATCTATAAGGATAGATCAAAAACGCTTAATGGTACTTTCAAATGAGCACATACCTTGACATGATCTTGAAGGTGTTCAAGATGGATCAGTCAAAGAAGGAGTTCTTGCCTGAGTTATAATGTATGAAGTTAAGACTTATAGCTCGACCACGGCAGAATAGAGAGAAAGGACGAAGGTCGTCCCCTATGCTTAAGACATAGGCTCTACAGTATGCTATGCTGTGTACCGCACCTGAAGTGTGCCTTGCCATGAGTCAGTCAAGGGGTACAAGAGTGATCCAAGAATGGATCACAGGACAACGGTCAAAGTTATCCTTAGTAACTAGTGGACTAAGGAATTTTCTCGATTATGGAGGTGATAAAGAGTTCGACGTAAAGAGTTACGTCGATGCAAGCTTAACACCTATCCGGATAGCTCTGAGTAGAGATAGCAGATACATATAATGGAGGAACAATTTAGAATAGCTCCAGGTAGAACAGTTATTTGGAATAGCTCCAAATAGAACGTGGTAGCTGCATCTAGGAGATGACATAGAGATTTGTAAACCACACACGGATCTGAAAGGTTCAGACCCGTTGACTAAAACCTCTCCCACAAGCAACATGATCAAACCCAGAACTCATTGAGTGTTAATCACATAGTGATGTGAACTAGATTATTGACTCTAGTAAACTCTTTGGATGTTGGTCACATGGCGATGTGACCTGTGAGTGTTAATCACATGGCGATGTGAACTAGATTATTGACTCTAGTGCAAGTGGGAGACTGTTGGAAATATGCCCTAGAGGCAATAATAAATTGATTATTATTATATTTCCTTGTTCATGATAATCGTTTATTATCCATGCTATAATTGTATTGATAGGAAACTCAGATACATGTGTGGATACATAGACAACACCATGTCCCTAGTAAGCCTCTAGTTGACTGGCTCGTTGATCAATAGATGGTTACGGTTTCCTGACCATGGACATTGGATGTCATTGATAACGGGATCACATCATTAGGAGAATGATGTGATGGACAAGACCCAATCCTAAGCCTAGCACAAGATCGTGTAGTTCGTATGCTAAAGCTTTTCTAATGTCAAGTATCATTTCCTTAGACCATGAGATTGTGCAACTCCCGGATACCGTAGGAATGCTTTGGGTGTACCAAACGTCACAACGTAACTGGGTGACTATAAAGGTGCACTACAGGTATCTCCGAAAGTGTCTGTTGGGTTGGCACGAATCGAGACTGGGATTTGTCACTCCGTGTAAGCGGAGAGGTATCTCTGGGCCCACTCGGTAGGACATCATCATAATGTGCACAATGTGATCAAGGAGTTGATCATGGGATGATGTGTTACGGAACGAGTGAAGAGACTTGCCGGTAACGAGACTGAACAAGGTATAGGGATACCGACGATCGAATCTCGGGCAAGTACAATACCGCTAGACAAAGGGGATTGTATACGGGATTGATTAAGTCCTTGACATCGTGGTTCATCCGATGAGATCATCGTGGAACATGTGGGAGCCAACATGGGTATCCAGATCCCGCTGTTGGTTATTGACCGGAGAACGTCTCGGTCATGTCTGCATGTCTCCCGAACCCGTAGGGTCTACACACTTAAGGTTCGATGACGCTAGGGTTATAAAGGAAGTTTGTATGTGGTTATCGAATGTTGTTCGGAGTCCCGGATGAGATCCCGGACGTCACGAGGAGTTCCGGAATGGTCCGGAGGTAAAGATTTATATATGAGAAGTCCTGTTTTGGTCACCGGAAAAGTTTCGGGGTTTATCGGTAACGTACCGGGACCACCGGGAGGGTCCCGGGGGTCCACCAAGTGGGGCCACCAGTCCCGGAGGCTTGCGTGGGCCAAGAGTGGTGAGGGACCAGCCCCTGAGTGGGCTGGTGCGCCTCCCACAAGGCCCAAGGCGCAGCAAAGGAGGAGAAGGGGAAACCCTAGGCTTAGATGGGCCCTAAGGCCCACCCTAAGGGGCGCCCCCCCTCTCCCCCTCTTGGCCGCCACCCCAAGACCCATCTAGGGCTGCCGCCCCTCTAGGGGTGGGAACCCTAGAGGGGGCGCACCCTCCTCCCCTTCCCCTATATATATGAGGCCTAGGGGCTGCCCAATACACGCGATCTGATCTCTGCCTGTTGGTGCAGCCCTCCCTCTCTTTCTCCTCATATCTCGCGGTGCTTGGCGAAGCCTTGCAGGATTGCCACGCTCCTCCATCACCACCACGCTGTTGTGCTGCTGCTGGATGGAGTCTTCCTCAACCTCTCCCTCTCTCCTTGCTGGATCAAGGCATGGGAGACGTCACCGGGCTGTACGTGTGTTGAACGCGGAGGTACCGTCCATTCGGCACTTGGTCATCGGTGATTTGGATCACGACGAGTACGACTCCATCAACCCCGTTCACTTGAACGCTTCCGCTTAGCGATCTACAAGGGTATGTAGATGCACTCTCCTTCCCCTCGTTGCTAGTTTCTCCATAGATAGATCTTGGTGACACGTAGGAAAATTTTGAATTTCTGCTACGTTCCCCAACACCTAATCATGCAATGTGTGAGGATTGATTTAATGCAATAAAGCTGGGTAGTAGAAAAGGTATGATCAAAGTGTTACTTGCCTTGCTGATGATTCGCGAAACCTAACGATTCGAAGTAACAGGCGGCGCACTCCGGGTATTCTATCGCAGACAAACAAACAAGCATACAATAAGTACTCATCTAATGTACAGGTAAAACTCAAATAAGAGATCTAACCAGAAGGTTCAACTTAAGAACTCCGGTTGGCAAAAAGAATCAAATCGAACGAAGCAACGAAAGTCAAACGGCGAAAGAAAACAACTTCGTTCTAGTAATCTGGATCTAGGACAAATTTAAAAGTAGAAAAATCTTGTTTAAGTTGGTTAAACGGATAGAGGGTTTCGAGACGAATCCTAGGCGCTTGAATCGCCTGGTTCCGATAAACGAGCGAAAAGTTATACTAAAACGAAAATCGGATTAGGAATCGCGATCAGAAAAATCACGGATTTAATCCGAGAAAAAGAAAAACGACGAACGCCGAATTTTTTTTCTTTTTTTTCCTCTTTTTTTGGCACGGAAAACGAGGCGCGACGAACCTCGGGCGGCGGGATCGTCGTCGGCGGCGGCGGCTCCGGAGGCGCGCATGGATCGAGGCGGGGCTGATGGGCTGGGGCGTCTCGGGGCGGCGCTATTTAAAGGCTGCCCCCGGGCGGTGTCCCGCTCGGGTACGGCCCGAAGTCGGTTCGTTTTTTTAATTATTCCGCTCGGAATAAAAAAATAAAAATAAATACTAAACGGACTCCAAAAATTCCGAAATAAATTTTCACGGGCTTCTAAAATCAAGCCGCACAAGGTGAACATTTATTTGGGCCCTAAATGCAATTTTAAAAAACGCACATTTTTCCTAAATTCAAATAAAACACCAAAAAACTCCGAAATAAAATCTTATTTGATTTTTTATTAAATCCTCAATATTTATTTATTTTGGGAAAGTCATTTTATTCCCTCTCTCATATTTTTGTAGTAGAAATAATTGATGATAAAATAAATAAAATCAAATGATCCTATTCTCAAAATTTGAGAAAACTCAAATATGAAAATAACGAAATCCCCAACTCTCTCCGTGGGTCATTGAGTTGCGTAGAATTTCTAGGATCAACCAAAATGCAAAATAAAATATGATATGTAGTGATGATCTAATGTATAACATTCCAAATTGAAAATTTGGGATGTTACAGAGAAAGATCCAAAATAAAGATACATCAGGTCCAAAGCACCTCCTTGCAGGGCCAACTTCATCGATACCGAGATGCAACCATTTGGTCTGACGAAACTTTCACGGTTGCACACCATGAACTATGTTTGAAGAATGTGCCTCCCATGTGGCATTATGCCCAAGAAGAAAGAAAAAACAGCAAACACGTCGAAACAAATCAAATTTACCACCACGTGAGGTAATATGAGATTTTGTCCCAACAACACCACTTGCGTCTAGATCATCCTAAAAAACAAAGCGAGCCGAAGAACATCTTCCTACAACACAGGGACCGACCAAACCGCAGCCAGTTACACAGATACGACGCACAACGAGAAAAGGAGCGCTTGGATCTGGCACATCTCCCCCTGCTATCACCTCTATTGCTAGACAACAACATCTCACAAACCGCCACCACTTGTGATATCACTTATATGAGCATATTGAGGAGGATATTGCTAGATCCGGTGCCTTTCGCTTCCCTCCATCATGGGGGCTAGAAAGAAGATAACGATTGGCATCCCAACAATATGTCGCTAAAACACGAAATAAAAGCCAAGATCCACTAGGACTACTACTACCATTTGCACAAGAAGGACCTGAGTACCTCTCCCTAGCCATCACCAGTCGGCAATATTGTCAGATGAGGCGTTGGAACAGTTTGTTAGCCTTGGACAACTCTCAGGAGAGGGGCAGCAAAAGAGAGGGAAGCAGAGGGAAGGAGGTCCAGCGTCTGCCAACTCAAGATGCCTGGACTGAAAAAAATGACAACCAAGTCCCTGCACTTTCATCTCTCCTGTTCCAAACCCCTAAACCCCTCACCGCTACGCACGCGACCCGGCGACCATGGGTAAGAGCGGGAAGAAGACGAAGGAGTCGCACCGGCAAGGCCGCGGCCGCCGTGGCTCGCAGCTCGGCGACGACGACTTGCCTTCGTCTGCCTACGACGCGCCGCCGCGCCGCCAGGAGGACTCGGACGGTGACGATTCCGACGAAGCAACAGCGGCAGGCGAACACGACGGAGGCGCGGAAGAAGGCGACCGCCAGGGCCAGTGGCAGGTCGGCTCGATGCCTTCCAAGTTCCACCTGTACCAGCTCTCCGTGCAGGTAACCTCGCTAGCTTCCACCGTAGCTTGGACCAGTGAAAGTCTCCGTGCTCACAACCTGTTTGACGAAATGACCATGGTGTTGTGCTTCTGTGCTCAGTCGCCAAAAGGGGACATCAGCTACCTGCAGAAGTTCTTTCTGATGTATGTCGGCGGGCGCGTCCCTCTCCACCTGCAGGAGGATTTCTGTGGCACCGCCCTCCTCAGGTCAGTGCACTGTTATAGGAGTACTAAGCAATATGAATAGCCTTTGCACAGTCTACCCTGCTGTCAATTTCGCAAACTCTTTGGCCGCACTGTGTATCTATTACTGAGGATCTGAGGAGTCCCATTAACTCGAAACGATGAGCACTTGAGACACATATAACTAGGAACTGTAATACTGAAATGCTTACTCTTTGGAGTACTTTGGTCACTATTCAGTGGTGTTCAACATCAGAGATGTTACTATTTAGCTTCAGAGTATAAGTGCATGAGTTGCTCGTAATCTTTCTTTTTTCCTGTTGGCAGTACTGAGTGGCTTCGCACTGATACGAGACGAACAGCAGTGGGCTTAGACTTTGACCGTGAGTCACTTGAGTGGTGTCTTGAGAACAACCTGAGCAAGATTGGAGCTGATGGGTATTCGAGATTGTTGCTTTTTGATGGAAATGTTCTGCAGCCAAATGAATCTCGCCTTGTCAAGCAAAAGATCAGTGATCTCGTGCAAGGTCTAAATTTTACCAGTGATGATGACTCTACTGAAATGAACAGCTGCGAGCAGTCAGATTCTTCATTTACAAAATGTGCAGCCAATTCGACCATGTCAGATGCAGTTTTGCCTGGAAGAGACATAATTTGTGCATTCAACTACAGTTGTTGCTGCCTTCACAAGAGAAAGGACTTGGTTCTGTATTTCAGGCATGCCTTCAATGCACTTTCTAAAAGAGGTGGTATATTTGTAATGGATGTATATGGTGGCACATCATCTGAATGCAAGCTTCGTCTCCAGAGGAGATTCCCCAGCTTCACTGTGAGTAGAGTTATAGCATTGCTTAATCATTGCAGCACATCGTGGCCTTTCTTCTAAAGTACCAGTTAGAAACATACTAGGCATACTGTCATAAGATTAGTATATTTTAGGGCGAGGTTGCATTTCTTATTGGTAAATGATGCGGTATTTGTAAGAAGAATTTACAGCATGCTAACAAATCTAATATTATTATATATAAAATTAGAAATATTTGGCAGTTGTTGTATGCGACATGAAAGATGTTGAATTTTAATATCATGCTGCCTGAGCAATTTAGCTACTCCCTCCGATCCATATTAATTGTCGCTGCTTTAGTACAACTTTAATAATCCCTCCGTTCGTTTTTATAAGGCGTTTAAGACAGCTGGTTTTGAACTGTTTAGAGCACTGTCTGAACAGGCTTAAACGTTTTATATAAGTGAACAGAGGTAGTACAAAGTTGTACTAAAGCAGCGACAATTATTATGTATCGGAGGCACTACATATTTTATTTGGTTTACTGGTGCATCATCATGTAGTTAGCTAAACTTAAGACAGCTTAAACTTCGCAATTCAGTTATTTATATTTGTTATGGGTTGCATGGCAAATATATGTGTTACACTAAGTTTATTTCATAAACTATACGCTTGATCTGTTTGATGAAATTAGCTTGGGTATGATGATTCAGTACACAAAGATTGTAATATCTCCAATGTATTTGTTGACAGAGCCTCTTTTACGCTTATCAATCATATAATTTCCACCCTTGTATAGTCTGCAAGTTGATATGAACTGCAATCTGCAGTATCTTTATTAGCATGACCTCATAATCTTGTGGCGTCGTATTAAATTTAAAAAAATTCTTCTTATATGCATACAGTATTTCTGGGAGCAAGAAGAGTTTGATATCATAACTCGTGAAACAAGGATCAGCCTCCACTTTCAAGTTGGAAAGAAGCAAATGATACGGCATGCTTTCACGTACCATTGGCGCCTGTAAGTTCCTTAAACATTACTACTTGGCAAGGCATTAAGTCCAGAGTTGTTTATTTTCCCATTCACTGATCGAACAGTTACGGAAAACCTGCAAGGTTGCCACTTTTCCAATCAGAATAATTTGTATAGACATTTAGGTAAAATATCATGGCCTGTTGGGCTTTCCCAGGGAGGATTGGATCTATGGCAGTAGGGATGGATGGATGGTTGATGGGAGAGCGGCCTATGCCGCTGAGGGAAAAGGCGCATACACGCGTTATAGATAGGGGGTATTTGGGTAGAGAAAAATGTTTAATGTTGAATCAACCCCATATGCCTGGCGTCATTATATAGATGAGGCTCTATTGCAACATAAACTGCAAGGGAACAAATCTTATCTGATGGGAAGTAAACTGAATCTAAAGGAACCAAACCAGATCCTGTAACTCAAGATAGATGCTTATCCTTAAACTTGTTCTGCTGCCGTGCCTCCTGATCCTTCTATGGTGTCAACAGACTTTGGCCTCTTGTCCTAGGCTGGTAGGTTCCAACAATTAGCCGTCATACTATGGTGATAATGCCTCTGTGGTTGTTATCATGCCTCTACTCACAAAACAGAAACCTGCTTCAAGGCGGAATAAGGTTGGTATTTGTAGTCCAGGGAAACCAAAGGCAATGTCATTACATTAGCTCGCGGTGTCTCTGATACGATTGGTGCCAGAGTTGCTGCGGTTGTTTATGTGTTATCAATACGCACTTTCCTATGCCGTATCCTTGTACTTTTCATAGATGTATGAACCTTGGGGCATTTTTCAGTTATGTGCAGTGGCGCACTTGTGCAACGCTGGCAACTAGCCATACGACATTGGCTTCTGGAAAATATGCAAGTGAATGGCATGGCATCATGGTTCTTACAGACCGACGGATAGTATCTTCGAAATAGTAATTCAAGTCGCTCTTTTGCAGGTGGTCGATACCAGAAATCAAGGACTGCCTGGAGGAAGCTGGATTCAAGTCCATCCACGTATGGATCAGGGAGATGCCAGACACCAAATCAAGCGGAAACGCCAAGGAGTACACTGCCGACCGCGACGTGAAGTACGAGGAGCTCCAGCGGTTCAACCAGGCGGACGCTTGGAACGCGTACATAGTCGGGGTAGCAAACATGTAGCAGATGGAACGATCCTTGCCGCCTCCTGTTACGAAAATGGGGTGGAAAGTTGGAAACCTGACAATTTCCCCTTCCAAAACCTGGAGGTTTTGCCAAATGTGTGGATGCTCTCCCACGCCCTATTCACACGACACGACGCTGCATCGCATTGCAGCCTGAAGTATCCGAAGGATGTTCTCGATGACAATTCTAAACTACTTTCTGTAATAAAACAATCCCTTTCGGTCTCTCGCCATTTGCGGAAAACTGACGGTGATTCGGTATGGCGAGGCTTCTTGAATTTGTAGAGTTGCACCAGGCAGCACTTCACCAGGTCGAGCTCTCCCCGCTCTGCTGCTCCCGTCCAGAGGGAGGCAAGACTGGTAGCAGTCGTCGTTTCAAGAGAGCAGAGCCGCAGAGCCACTCGTAAGTCTCCATCAATCTTCAGAGTTTCCTTGGTCGGATGGTTTGGTCGTCTTGGTCACCTCTCTACCTCAACTTTCTGTCCCTCTCTCCAAATGGAGCTTTCTGCTATGAACCACTCCGCCCTATTGGGTCTCGTCTAGGTATGATCCACCGTGTGGTGTGACTTGGACAGAAGCGGCATTTGTATCATCGCTTTGTCCTTGTCTCGTGGTCAAGTATCTCAGGTCCCATTCCAGAATTGTATCATCGCAGTAGCAGCTCAGCACTGCAGCTTTCGTGCGCAACTGCAGCGAAGGTTCCGATCGATTTTCCGGATCAAATCCTGGCCGGCGCAAAAGCGCCTGATAAAAGATTCACGGTGCTCGCTCGCCATTGTGGATTCCGACTAGGTTAGAGGCCTAGCTAGTGCACGCACTGCAAAGATCGGTCCGTCGCCTTTGTATCCTACTGCGATGGAGACAAAACCTAGGCTAGTTAATTCAGCGGCAAATGCAAAGGAGTCCACATGGTCTCCTCGTGCCAATGATACGGGCTCAAAGTGCCGCGAGCGAGGACTGAGAGCGACGTACACCTGATCGATCCCATGCATTATCAGTTTGTTTGAGATGTATTTCTAGTGGAGGAAACAGGAGCAGAGAAGCGACCGGGGGCGGCGCGATCAGGGACTGGGAAGGACTGGAGTGGAGTGGGTTGATCGGTTCGGCCAGTGCTGACCCCGGTTTCCACCAACGCAAAGCTGGTTGGTTGGTAGATCAGGGCGCGTAGGAAAAGGAACCAGCTCAGATCGTCACGTAGAGAAAAACGACAGGTCCAATGTTGATTGAAGGAGAAAAAAAAGGGAGCAGCACAAGTTTCTTGCTTTCTTTGGCCGATGCAGCAAGAAGCAGGCAGTGTCGCATCGCGGCCTGTATTGCGTTGCATGCATGCCTGACAACGATGTTTGCTGCCTAGTATGTCGTTTGAGGAAAAGGCGCACACACGGAGACGAAAGGATTCGATGCGCTTCCCCCGGACTCAGACCATCAAAACGGCCTGTGGTCTCGCTTTATTCTGTTTTCGCTTCGATCGCGCGGGCGACTGAATCGATAGGGGAGTAGAGTACAGACCGTTGCCAACTGCCCATACCTCATGGGGGTACGAAAGAGCCCTTACCCATCATGAACATCTTGCTCCGCTGCCCCTTGTCCAGTGGAATTTGTCACTTTTGCCCCATCCGAGGGGCAACCAAAATTGTGTGATAGTAGGCTGTACAGAGATGACTAGTTTAGGATGCGTCTCATAGGCCGTATTCCACCCAGCCAGGCCTGCGCGGAATGAAATCGGTTTGCTTGGCCTCCTGGCCTTCCTGCCCCGCACGAATCTCAAAGCAGTTCTAGGCCTGCATCTAGAGAAACGGCCGAATCGGCCGTTTTTCATGAGCCACGCGCGGGGAAGCGTGCGAGACGACGGGGTGTCTCATAACTCCACACGCTCTCTCCAGTCACCTCTCACGACAGATCACACATACTGGCTCTATCTTCCCTCACCGTCCCTTCAGTGTATCCGATGGCAGAGCCACCGTCGCGCCGTGCCCCCCCCCACTCCCATCATTGCCGGTAGCGACCTCATCCAGGAGCGGTGGATTGTTGGCCCTCCCCTCTTTCGGTCGTGATCTCGTCGCGGTTCTCCCGACGCCGTACCCTTTCTGCATGATGTCGCTGCCACGGGCCAATGCAGCACCGCTGCCGCGCGCTCCGGCTCCACCGTCGGTGCCAGACCTCCTCATCTTGGGCTCAATGACGGCGGGGTTACAAACCCCAACGAGATTGAACTAGGTATATGAAGGAAATATGCCCTAGAGGCAATAATAAAGTTGTTATTTATATTTCCTTATATCATGATAAATATTTATTATTCATGCTAGAATTGTATTAACCGGAAACTTGATACATGTGTGAATACATAGACAAAACAAAGTGTCCCTAATATGCATCTACTTGACTAGCTCGTTAATCAAAGATGGTTAAGTTTCCTGATCATAGACATGTGTTGTCATTTGATGAATGGGATCACATCATTAGAAGAATAATGTGATGGACAAGACCCATCCATTAGCTTAGCATAATAATCGTTAAGTTTTATTGCTATTGCTTTCTTCATGACTTATACATATTCACTACTGCAGGATGCTGCTAACGTAACACTACGATCAGAGACCTTTCAAAAAACTGTGTGCGATGCAATAATCGCAAATGATGGTGTATGAAAACCGTCAAAAAAGGTGAAAACGTTTGCGATGGAGGATGCATCAAACACGGTTCGGATTTTAGTTGCGTGTGCGATGAAGGGCATACAGTTCAGTTCAATTAATTGTTTGCGATGAGGAGGAACAAAAGAAACGGGCAGTCAAATGAAGGTGTGTGCGATAGACAACATACGATTCACTCGGATGAACTGTTTGTGATTAGGCAACACAAAAGAAACGGACAATCAGATGAAGATGTGTGCGATATACAGTATACGATTCACTCAGCCAGATCAAGGTGTGTGTAATATACGGCATGTGGTTCACTCGGATGAACTGTTTGTGTTGACACAAGAGAACAGAAACGGTGTGTGTTGTGCGATGGGATTGCATGCGGTTCACTTGGCTGTTGTCGTCAGTGTGTGACCTCTGTGGCAACCGTTCGCTCCCCAGGCGCCTCTTCGTGTACCGTGGCAACCGTCCACCGACTCTTCGCCTTTCCCTCTTGATTTGGAACTGCTGTCGCATGCTAGCTCTTCCTCCCTCCTCCATTTGCTTTCACCCTTCCTTTTGTCATTGTTTGATCGTCTTCTCCATGGAGGGAACAAGCCGGAAACGACCCCATTGTTCTTGCCCCGATATGAATGATGACGCGGTGGAGGAACTCATTGATCGGTGCGACGTCATCGCCTCGGCTAGCATGGCAGGTTCGTTCAAGACCATTATCGACTCAACTAATAACATCATTATAAGGAACCCAAGGGTTCAGGAGCGGTTTGATCTCCCCTATCTTCTTCACCGTGACCCTGCTGACTGGTGCAGGGACGAGGGAAGCCTCGCCTTGTGTAAGTTGATGTCGCTTGATAATGATACGTATGATGTTAAGATGCCATCGCTTGAGGGCAAGGCTTGGCAGGCGCAAATGGAGATTGGGTTGTTTATATTGGGACAACTGCGAGTGGGAACTTGTGAATGTGTACACTCGTCACCGGGTTCCACTTCGAAAAATCTCAGACGACTGCCCAGAGGTTGAGTACACCGGTATTCTACGTGAGTTCAAATACGACCATGCTGACTGTCATCTATGGAAGATAGCAATTTGTCGAGTTCCCAATCGCTCTTGAGGTTATAGGAATGCTTATGTTGTCGCTATCTTCGACAAGCTTGTTGTCGTCCTTCATGGTTCGGCTCGATGGATATTGCTCAAAAATCAGTTTCTATACACGGATAAGTATTGTGATGCAATTCAATATGAGGGTCTTGTGTTTGCTGCCACCACTCATGGCACTGTTTTTGCATGGAATCCTCATGATTTTGGTACGTTTGTCTTCCACCGTAATTATAATTGTTTCATCCACATGCATGCGGGTTAACTAGTTTCCCTTTACTAATTAGCCTTCTTGTGTTTCCAAGGTCCTATGAACATTCCACCACCTATATTTGAAAATTTTACTCACGAGCATGAGGACGAGCAGGACCCATATACTCAGTGGTGCCTGGCAACTTACTTCGATGAATCACCTCTTCTTGTCTGTATACGGGGCACTGCTAATGTTACTAAGGAAGCAGGTGTTGTCTCGTATGGACGCATTCTTTGGACCTATTCCAACATCCGTTGTAGGGTATTCGGGATGGATACTAGTGTACTAGCACCAACACCTTCTCCCTGGTTCAGTATTGAAAGTCTTGGAGGAAACTCGCTCTTCCTTGGACAAAACTATCTAATGATAGTGGAAGGCGATCCAGCTGCTGTTGACACAACGTTACTACCATTTATGAGAAGCAACTATATCTATACCTTGGACATTACTATGCTTCCCTACCATCCCAATATGGGTCCTGACATAGGCCGCTTCAGCCTCGATAATCAGTCCTGCATTGGTCTCGAGATTGACAGTAGCTGGCCCTTCCCAGAGAATCACTTCTGGTTCAAAGCAAGCGTTTTCAACGCCGACGAGTGGTTAAGCTGAAGTTCATTTCATCGCTTTGTTATTTGTTGTGTGAGAAAAACTTTACTAGAATGTTTTGTTGTAAATGATCTATAATCCAACGTGTATCCTCGTTGTCGTTGTGGGTTGATGACTTGTTGTATGTAATCAATGGTACATTTGCATATGCGTCCATAAACTCATGCCTGCTAGTGGTGTCCATATGAACAGTGCTAGTGATTTTAGTTGCAAAAATTAGATAGTGTTAGTGATTTTTAGCTTCATATTTTGACAAATCGCAGTGTTACAAGGTTGACAAATGGCAATGTTATTAGAGAAAAAAATGCCAATCTTTCCAGTTTGAGAAAATGGAAACATACCCAAAATGACAGATATGCAAATCTTACCCAATTGTTTGTACGTGGTTGCACACGGGTCATGCAAAACACCCGTTTGCGTTGAAGGGATGCAGAAATCCCGCTCGGCACATTTTTCCTTGGCTTCCTGGGGAAGCTGTCGGTTTGCATATGGGTGTTCTAACTAAAACGTTTGCGATGAGTGTTTTATATTTAAAAACCGTTGACGTTTTTTTAAAGAAATTATTTGATAAGTCTGTACATTAAGAGAGAAAAACGCAAGTTCGTTCAAACCATATCTTTCATTCAGTCACACTGCGAATTTATATTCATATGAACGAGAATTCGAGATACAATATTAAACACCAAAAAAACTATTTCCGGCGGCGACGGAGGCGGCGTGCCGCGCCGTCGTTGTCGTTGTCGTCCTCCGGGATGCCATTGTTGAAGTCTTCAAGGCATCACGAAATGTTCTTCACTTGTAAATCAAACATCATGTCATCGCGCGATCAACGAGCGGGGCGTGGGAGGACGACAACTGGCGCCGCTGAGAGGTAGCGGCCGACGGCAGCGTCCCATGCCGCTGAGGGGGGGGGGGCGCACGGGTGCGACGGGTGCAGCCAAACGCACGGGGACCGGCGCCGCGGTGGGTGGAGGGGCGCGCACGGGCGCGGCGGATGCAGCCAAACGCACGGGGCCGGCACCACGGTGGGTGGAGGGGCGCGCACGAACACGGGCATGGGAGATGGCGCTGGCATGTACACGAGCTCGCGCAGGTCCGTGGAGACCTCACTGACGCCCGCGGCTTCCAGCTCTGCGGTAGTGCTCGATGACCAGCCCGTCAATGCTACGGGGATGGTCGCTGGCCCGGCACGGGGATGGGAGTTGGGACGGGAGCGGGGGAAGCAACCGTCGCGGCCAGCTCGTTCTCGGTCATGTCCATGAGGCCCCATTCCTCCTTATTTTCTATCTCCTCCGGCTCGGAGTCGACTTCACCAAACTTGAAGACTAGTGGCAGATTATCATTCTACGCCATGGCGGTGGAGGTCTGCAAGGGGAAGGCGAACAGTAAGGCCGCCCGTATTAAACAACGGCTCGGGTGCCATTAATGGAGAGGAAGGCGGGCGGCCATGGAAGTCAAAGGGCTCGCTTCCCAGTGAGCCTGTGAAGCGTACAACTCGCACCCTTCCTGGTGAGCCTGCGCATTAGAGGACAGCTTCATGCCTCTTGGTCAGCCTGTGCACCGGACTGCGCTCACACGCGTCCGGTTCAATCAAGGTCAAGCAGCTGTCCGCACGACACCTCCTACAACCATTAAAACCAAGACACCTGGCGTCACGTGAATGGCTAACAGAATGAACACGGTTTGAATTATACAAACGTTTGAGATATTAAAGTGGCAGCTATTTTTTCAAAATACCTTTGTTGGCTGTTATTATTTGAGTGTGCCTTCTCTCAAAATGGACACGGAAAATACCACATCATGTCGGGTGTCATTCCATGATAGCATGCCAAGCTTCATGAATTTCAGACGAGTTTTGGATTTACTAGAATTTAAAAACCAGGCATCTCAATGTTTTGTCGGCAATCAACGGTGCCCTGGTGTTTGAAATTCATTCTAATTTCTTGCATGGGACCTAAGCATGCACCCAAGGACACAAATTTGATTTTTCAACCAATTTATGTGCACTGGAGCATGTGCATATAGTTCAAATTTGAATTATGCACATAAATGCATTGAAAACTCAGTTAATGCATAAAAATGTCCAAAAGAACCCCATAAAATCACAAAAATTGACACAACACTCCTGTTGTTCTATGTTGACATGAGATTTTTTTTGGAAACAATAAGAGGCAGTGGATATTGTTTCGTCCTTAAAGGTGGGACGTTCCCTATCGAAACCATGATGCTTGTTGTAAGAAGCATATACCCAAACCTGCCCCAAACGGGATTTTTTTACCATGGCATGTTGATTCCGCTCCATGAAAGCATGCCAAGTTTCATGAATTTCGGACGAGTTTTGGATTTACTAGAATTTAAAAACGAGGCATCTCAATGTTTTCCCGGCAATCAACGATGCCCTGGTGTTTGAAATTCGTTCCCATTTCTTGCATGGGACCTAAGCATGCACCCAAGGACACAGATTTGATTTTTCAACCAATTTATATGCACTGGAGCATGTGCATGCAGTTCAAATTTGAATTATGCACATAAATGCATTGAAAACTCAGTTAATGCATAAAAATGTCCAAACGAACCCCGAAAAATCCCAAAAAATTGTCACAACACTCCTGTTGTTCTATGTTGACACGAGAATTGTTCTGAAAGCAATAAGAGGCAATGGATATCGTTTCGTCCTCAAAGGTGGGACGTTCCCTACCGAAACCATCATGCTTGTTGTGAGAAGCTCTGGTTTGTGAGAAGCATATACCCGAACCTGCCCCAAATGGGAAAAAAATTTGACACGGCATGTTGATGCCGCTCCATGATAGCATGCCAAGTTTCATGAATTTCATACGAGTTTTGGATTTACTAGAATTTAAAAACCAGGCATCTCAACGTTTTGCCGGCAATCAACAATGCCCTGGTGTTTAAATTTGAATTATGCACATAAAATGCCTAGAAAACCCAGTTAATGCATAAAAAAGGCCAAACGAACCCCGAAAAATTCCAAGATTGAACACAACACTCCTGTTATTCTATGTTGACACTAGAAATATTTTGAAAGCAATAAGAGGCAACAGATATCGTCCCGTCCCCAAAGGTGGTACATTCCCTATCGAAACCATCATGCTTGTTATGAGAAGCTCTGGTTTGTGAGAAGCTTATACCCGAACCTGCCCCAAATGGGACAAAATTTTCACCACGGCATGTTGATGCTGCTCCATGATAGGATGCCACGAGTTTTGGATTTACTAGAATTTAAAAACCAGGCATCTCAACGTTTTGCTCGCAATCAACAGTGCCCTGGTGTTTGAATTTCATTCCCATCTCTTGCATGGGACCTAGAAATTCACCCAAGGACACACATGTGATTTTTCAACCAACTTGGTGCATTGGAGCATGTGATTGTAGTTAAAATTTGAATTATGAACATAAAATGCCTAGAAAACCTAGTTAATGTATAAAAAAGGCCAAACGAACCCCGAAAAATTCATTCTCGTTTCTTCCATGGGACCTAAGCATGCAATGAAGGACACATATTTGATTTTTCAACCAATTTGTATGCACCGGAGCATGTGCATGTAGTTTAATTTTGAATTGTGCACCTGAAATGGATAGAAAACCAGTTTAATGTATGAAATGTCCAAACGAACCCTGAATAATTCCAATTCTTTTACGACACACATACAGTCGCATGTTCACTGCAGGTAAAAGGTCTAGCAATTCAAACACCGTCCATTGCCGTTGTGACCCCATTTTGTAATTCAAACCAAGTAGATCCCACACAGTTTATTCTCACCAACCATGTGAGATGTAGTACAAAATATCTTGGAGCACCGTCGGTGTATAGTACGCCTATGGCTTATGCGAGAAGGTGCGTCGGCTATAGTCCACAGCCGGCGTGTCAAGCACACTAGCTCGCTCCCCCAAAACTCCCGCCTCTGCATCCCTTGCAATCTTGAAAGTATCTAACGCCTGGAAGCTTTTAATGTTTGATAGCACACGATTAGTATGTGCGGACCGTGTGTGATGTTTGTTAGTCCTGCTCTACTTCAGTCCCTTGATTCAAATTTTCAGTAGCCCCGGCATTTTACTCCCGCCTCTGCATCCCTCGCAATCTCAAAAATATATGCTCGCCCTTGATCCAAAATTTCAGTAGCCCCGCCTTGTTACTCCCGCCCAGTAAAATTTTCAGTTGCCGTAGTATTTCCTCAAACACAACCTCCACTCACATAGACACACACAACCCTCGAAACCATTGGTAGGTCGCCGCCATCGCCGGCGCCTCCATCCTCATCCTATGCCTGTGTGCCGGGAAGCTCGAGTGGCCAATGGCCAAAAAGAGGTTTATCGCGGCCTTTTTGCCCGAAGCCGGCGAGGTGGCCGCCGAGGTGTTCCCATCGTCCTCCGCGGGCCCGATCCGCCGTTGCCGGTCCCCCGATCCGCCCGCCGCCGCGCCCCTACATCGGTTCGAGGACTTCCCCGTCCTCCCTCGGACCTGGCAGCCGACGAGGTCCTACTTCGGGGTCCGGCAGCGGCGGTGGGGGACGTGGGTCGCCGAGATTACAGATCGAGAGACCCACACCCGCCGGTGGCTCGGTAGCTTGCACATGGCCGAGCTCGCGGCCATGGAGTACGACCACTGGCAGGTCCGCTACCACGGCGTGGCGGCTAGGCGCAATTTTCCCTTCAGCACACGTTCGGTCCACCTCGTTCCTTTAGAGCCAGGGGTGGTGAGCTCGGCTATGGCGCGGGAGGACTGCGAGGCGTGGGAGCGTCTCGAGGCCGAGGCCACCGATGAGGCCTACATGCAAGAGCTCCGCCAGCAGCACCCGGAGCTCGTGGAGGCGGAGCGGGCAATCTTTGCCGGCATGGAGGGCGGCGAGGTTACCGCGCTCTCCTACAATGACGAGGTCGAAGGCGGCGAGGACGGCGGCGCGGAGGGCGGTGAGGTTATCACACTCTCCTCTGATGATGAGGTCTAAGGAGGCGGCAAGGACGGCGGCGTGGAGGGCGTCAAGGTGGGCCTCGAGGACGAGGAGATCGACGTCGACAAGTGGAGTAGTGCCTTCACCAACGACCCCGGCGACGGTACTAGCCCAGACCCGGCTCACGGCACACCGTACATGACGAGGAAGGATTGGCTCGACCTCTACTTCGACCGAAAGTAGTTTAGCTTAGTTTAAATTTATGTTTTATGTTCGGTTATGCAAAACTATCTATGTTTATGTTTGAATGCATGCTACTTTCGGTTGATCTTGCTTTGAACTTGATCAAATTGAAGTTTACAACCTTAAGTTTAGGGGTTCGACTAGAAAAGGCCAAAAATTGCTGGAGTATATATATATCCACTAATGATTTTAGTCCTTTAACTTTTTAAGGATCGCCTAGAGATGTCCTTATGACTTGTTTATTTCAGTTCTTCACAATGTGATGCTCTATATGTGCAACTATTTGCTGTGCAGTTCAATTTCATCAATTACAGTTTCAACAATACCACTATGAATTACGATATTTAGTTGCTATTAAGGATATTGCAGTTAACATGCCTTTTCGTTTTTCAATTGTTGTTTAGCAACATGCATTGTACTGAATGACTAAATATGCAATCCCAGGCTACATAGCAACAAGGAAGAGTGTTACCTTAATGTTCTGATGATGTCTAGATATACATGTAATAAAATCTTATATAATGTGATGGATGGAGTGTTGTACTACATCATTATTCAATTGTTGTTTAGATTCTAATATTAACTTGGTGCTTTTAGGTACATATATCATTGCGAAAGATCCACACTTCGACCCTTTCTGCGTATGGGGCAATGAGATATTCATGAACTAGCATCAAGTGAGGAAATTGATAAATATTGTTACTAAAATGGGTCAAAAGATGTCAATCGAACTATTTGTTTACACTTTATGCAAGACAACAGTGAACTGTAGGATGGTAAGTAAGAACCCTGTAGCCTTCTTTTTACTGCCCATAATGAGTTTTGTTAGATGACAATATCTGAATCTTTTTTCTTTTGCAGTGGATCCTGAAGCAGTTTACTCAAGATTAGCTCTCAAACTACATGATTGGCGTCCGGCCATCACAAGGGGTTGGACTAGAGTCCTGCATGCCTTCTGCATCCAGGAGAGCACAATAGGGCCATTCTGCTCCACCTTGTTCAGCAACTGGAATGTTTGTCGCCTCTTTCTTTACCATATGTAATAGTACAAGTATAGAACCCTGGTACATCATTCTTTATTTGGTGCTTCTGTAATTCTTAAACATATGTACCTGTGAATCGAATAATGCATTGGTTGTTTGAACTTGATGGATATGAATAAAGCTATAGCCCACTTTCAAGTTTAAATTAGGTATAATTTTAAATAGCAGCAATTAAATTAGGGCGAAATTACGTTGTGCAAGTCATTACGGCACACACGGTTGGTAAAACACAAACGTTTGCAATATACACCATAATCCGAGATGGTTCACAGAGAGGAAACGTGTGCAAGCATGCACACAGTTGCCGTTTGCAAAGCGTGTGTGATGTCAGACACTATCACATACGGTGCGGGAAAACTAAATGTGTGTGATTCTCTACCTATCGTACACGGTTTATAATCATGAACTGTTTGTGATGTGCCAGGCATTGTAAATCTCCTGTGCCTAGAATCTGCCTAGAAAACTATCGTGCCTGGAATCTGCCTAGTTTTAGGCAGAACTACAAAACTCCAACTGCAATGGCAATGCGAGCACAAACGAGTGCCAATGATGAAGCGTTTGGGATATTCGAGATATCAGAAACGGTTATACATGGACAACTGTATGCATCAAGGCTCCCTATCCCCGACGGTTTCTGGATCGTGTGGGAAGGACCCCCCTATCGCCCACACTCACTTGGAGACAGTTCCATATGCCGTCGCGGAAAGGGGTTAAAAATTGTTTGTTTAGGACCGACGCGCACCGGTGATTCCTTTGACTATGAGATTATGCAACTCCTGAATACCGGAGGAACACCTTGTGTGCTATCAAACGAGGTAGAAATCAAGAAGGAGCATCAAGTGTTGATGGTTAACAAGACCACTAGTTTCAAGAAAAAGGGCAAAGGGAAGAAAGGGAACTTCAAGAAGAATAACAAGCAAGTTGCTGCTCCCGGGAAGAAGACCAAGTCTGGACCTAAGCCTGAAACTGAGTGCTTCTACTGCAAAGGGACTGGTCACTGGAAGCGGAACTGCCCCAAGTATTTGGCGGATAAGAAAGATGGCATAGTGAAAGTTATATTTGATATACATGTTATTGATGTGTACCTTACTAGTGCTCGTAGTAGTGCCTGGGTATTTGATACTGGTTCTGTTTCTCATATTTGCAACTCGAAACAGGGGCTATGGATTAAACGAAGGTTGGCTAAGGACGAGGTGATTATGCGCATTGGAAATGGTTCCAAGGTCGTTGTGATCGCCGTCGGCACGCTACCTCTACATCTACCTTCGGGGTTAGTTTTAGACCTGAATAAATGTTATTTGGTGCCAGCATTGAGCATGAACACTATATCTAGATCATGTTTGATGCGAGACGGTTATTCATTTAAATCAGAGAATAATGGTTGTTCTATTTATATGAGTAATATCTTTCATGGTCATGCACCCTTGATGAGTGGTCTACTTTTGTTGAATCTCGATCGTAGTGATACACATATTCAGAATATTGAAGCCAAAAGATGCAAAGTTAATAATGATAGTGCAACATATTAGTGGCACTGCCGTTTAGGTCATATTGGTGTAAAGCGCATGAATTAACTCCATGCTGTTGGGCTTTTGGAATCACTTGATTATGAATCATTTGATGCTTGCGAACCATGCCTCATGGGCAAGATGACTAAGACTCCATTCTCCGGAACAATGGAGTGAAGGAAATATGCCCTAGAGGCAATAATAAAGTTATTATTTATATTTCCTTATATCATGATAAATGTTTATTATTCATGCTAGAATTGTATTAACCGGAAACTTAGTACATGTGTGAATACATAGACAAACAGAGTGTCACTAGTATGCCTCTACTTGACTAGCTCGTTGAATCAATGATGGTTATGTTTCCTGCCATAAACATGAGTTGTCATTTGATTAACGGGATCACATCATTATAGAATTATGTGATTGACTTGATCCATCCGTTATCTTAGCATGATGAACGTTTAGTTTGTTGCTATTGCTTTCTCCATAACTTATACATGTTCCTATGACTATGAGATCATGCAACTCCCGAATACCGGAGGAACACTTTGTGTTCTATCAAACGTCACAACGTAACTGGGTGACTATAAAGATGCTCTACAGCTGTCTCCGATGGTGTTTGTTGAGTTGGCATAGATCGAGATTAGGATATGTCACTCCGAGTATTGGAGAGGTATCTCTGGGCCCTCTCGGTAATGCACATCACTATAAGCCTTGCAAGCAATGTGACTAATGAGTTAGTTATGGGATGATGCATTACAGAGCGAGTAAAGAGACTTGCCGGTAACAAGATTGAACTAGGTATTGAGATACCGACGATCGAATCTTGGGCAAGTAACATACTGATGACAAAGGGAACAATGTATGTTGTTATGCGGTTTGACCGATAAAGATCTTCATAGAATATGTAGGAACCAATACGAGCATCCAGGTTCCGCTATTGGTTATTGACCAGAGATGAGTCTCGGTCATGTCTACATAGTTCTCGAACCCATAGGGTCCGCACGCTTAACGTTCTGTGATGATTTGTATTATGAGTTATGTGATTTGATGACCGAAGTTTGTTCGGAGTCCCTGATGAGATCGGGGACATGACGAGGAGTCTCGAAATGGTCGAGACGTGAAGATCAATATATTGGAAGGCTATATTCGGACGTCGGAAATGGTCTCGAAATGGTATGCATGCTTATGTGAAAAAGTTTCAACCTAATAAGCTCAAACCCAAATCGGAGAAGTGCGTCTTCATAGGATACCCAAAAGAAACTGTTGGGTACACCTTCTAGAACAGATCCGAAAGGCAAGATCTTTGTTGCTAAGAGTGGGTCCTTTCTAGAGAAGGAGTTTCTCTCAAAAGAAGTGAGTGGGAGGAAAGTAGAACTTGACGAGGTAATTGTACCTTCTCCCTTATTGGAAAGTAGTTCATCACTGAAATCAGTTCCAGTGATTCCTACACCAGTAAGTGAGGAAGCTAATGATGATGATCATGAAACTTCTGATCAAGTTACTACCGAACCTCGTAGGTCAACCAGAGTAAAATCCGCACCAGAGTGGTATGGTAATCCTGTTCTGGAAGTCATGTTACTTGACCATGACGAACCTACGAACTATGAGGAAGCGATGATGAGCCCAGATTCTGCAAAATGGCTTGAGGCCATGAAATCTGAGATGGGATCCATGTATGAGAACAAAGTGTGGACTTTGGTTGACTTTCCCGATGATCGGCAGGCCATTGAGAATAAATGGATCTTCAAGAAGAAGACGGACGCTGATAGTAGTGTTACTATCTACAAAGCTCGAATTGTCGCACAATGTTTTCGACAAGTTCAAGGTGTTGACTACGATGAGATTTTCTCACTCGTATCGATGCTTAAAAGTCCTGTCCGAATCATGTTAGCAGTTGCCGCATTTTATGAAATCTGGCAAATGGATGTCAAAACCGCATTCCTTAATGGAAGAAGAGTTGTATATGATGCAACCAGATGGTCTTGTCGATCCTAAAGGTGCTAACAAGGTAAGCAAGCTCCAACGATCCATCTATGGACTGGTGCAGGCATCTCGGAGTTAGAATATATGCTTTGATAAAGTGATCAAAGCATATGGTTTTATACAGGCTTGCAGTGAAGTATGTATTTACAAGAAAGTGAGTGGGAGCACTAAAACATTTCTGATAAGTATATGTGAATGACATATTGTTGATCAGAAATAATGTAGAATTTTCTGGAAAGCATAAAGGTGCGTTTGAAAGGAGTTTTTCAAAGAAAGACCTCGGTGAAGCTACTTACATATTGAGCATCAAGATCTATAGAGATAGATCAAAACGCTTGATATATTTTTCAATGAGTACATACCTTGACAAGTTTTTGAAGTAGTTCAAAATGGAACAGTCAAAGAAAGAGTTCTTGTCTGTATTGTAAGGTGTGAAGTTGAGTAAGACTCAAAGCCCGACCACTGAGGGAGTCCTAGATTAGGGGGTCCTCGGACAGCCGGACTATATACTTTGGCCGGACTGTTGGACTATGAAGATACAAGATTGAAGACTTCGTCTCATGTCCGGGTGGGACTCTCCTTTGCGTGGAAGGCAAGCTTGGCAATTCGGATATGTAAATCTCCTCCCTTGTAACCGACTCTGTGTAACCCTAGCCCCCTCCGGTGTCTATATAAACCGGAGGGTTTAGTCCATAGGACAACAACAACAATCATAATCATAGGCTAGCTTCTAGGGTTTAGCCTCTACGATCTCGTGGTAGATCAACTCTTGTAATACTCATATCATCAAGATCAATCAAGCAGGACGTAGGGTATTACCTCCCTCGAGAGGGCCCGAACCTGGTTAAACATTGTGTCCCCTGCCTCCTGTTACCATCCGCCTTAGACGCACAGTTCGGGACCCCCTACCCGAGATCCGCCGGTTTTGACACCGACATTGGTGCTTTCATTGAGAGTTCTGCTGTGTCATCGCCATAAGGCTTGATGGCTCCTTCGATCATCGGCAATGATGTGATCCAGGGTGAGGTTTTTCTCCCCGGACAGATCTTCGTGTTCGGCAGCTTTGTACTACGGGCCAACTCGCTTGGCCATCTGGAGCAGATCGAGAGCTACGCCCCCGGCCATCAGGTCAGGTTTGGAAGCTTAAACTACACTGCCGACATCCGCGGAGACTTGATCTTCGACGGATTCGAGCCCATGTCAGGTGCGCCGCACAGTCTCGACAAGCACGACTTTGCTCTGCCGTCGGACGGTGTTCGGGAGATCACACCTGTGGCTACTCCAGCCTTCGATCCGGAGCAGATCGTGCCATCCGAGGACGTGTGGATAGACCCCGCCACGGAGGCCGCACACTCAGCGGCAATAGAGCCGAATACTGACTTCACTCCCTATGAGACCTGTGTTGCCGGACCCTTGGATTCATCCCCGGCCACAGGCTCTGAACCACCCGCGTCCGTGCCTATCGAATCTGATTGGGCACCGATCATGGAGTTCACCTCCACGGATATCTTTCAGCACTCGCCCTTGGGCGACTTGCTAAACTCATTGAAATCTCTCTCCTTGTCAGGAGACTCTTGGCCGAACTATGTCCGGCTTGAGTGGGAAGCGGAAGACGAAGAAACTCATTCCCCACCCACCACCCACTTAATAGCCACTATCGACAACTTAACCGTCATGCTTGATTTCGGCTCCGAAGACATCGACGGTATGGACGACGATTAAGAAGAGCAGAAACCACCGCCCACAGGGCGCTGGACCGCCACCTCATCATATGATATATACATGGTGGACACCCCCAAAGAAAGCGATGGCAATAAGGCAACAGCGGATAATCCCTCCGAGAAGCAACCTAAGCACCGGCGTCAACGGCGCCGCTCTAAGCCCCGCCATAGCAAAAACGGCGATACTGGCACAAGAGACAATAACGCTGTGGATAGCGCCGAAGACGAATACAATCCCCTCCAGCCAGGCCTCGAGCGGGAGGATGGGCAAGCCAGACCTAAGAAGCGGGCAGCAGACGGAGAATCAGAGGATGAAAATTACATGCCTCTCTCCGAAGGCGAGGTGAGCCTCGGCGATGACGAATTTATCATGCCTGAGGATCCCGCCGAACAGGAGCACTTCAAGCGCCGGCTTATAGCTACAACAAAAACTTGAAGAAAAAGAAACAACAGCTTCAAGCTGATCAAGATCTGGTAGCGGATAGATGGACTGAGGTCCTGACGGCCGAGGAGTACGAACTCGAGCACCCAACCAAAAGTTATCCAAAACGCAGGCTGCTACCCCAACTCAAGGAGGAAGCATTAAAGCCTACGCTCCCAGCGTATGATGCGGCTGATCGACCACCGTGGCCGAGACAAAGCGGCATATCAGGCCGAAGTCCAGCCCGCACCCCGTTGCCAGTTATACGAAAATTCCAAGGCCCGGGGTTACACGCTGGACCTGCGAGACGTATTGGAAAACAAGGGAGAACATGCAAGATCGATCTACGGATCACGGGAGCGCGCCCCAACGCATGACGACAACCATCGCGCCGGATATACTAAAAGCAAATCTGGCTGGGCCGAACATAGAAAACAAGACTCGTATGAACAGCGTCACGATATAGCCCGGCACAGAGGCGCCGCACACCCCCTATGCTTCACCGATGAAGTAATGGACCATGAATTCCCAGAAGGGTTTAAACCCGTGAATATTGAATCATATGACGACACTACAGACCCCGCGGTATGGATAGAGGATTTCTTCCTCCACATTCACATGGCCCGCGGGGATGATCTACACGCCATTAAGTATCTCCCGCTAAAACTCACGGGGCCGGCTCGGCATTGGCTAAATAGCTTGCCGACAAACTCCATTGGAAGTTGGGAGAACCTGGCAGACGCATTCCTGGACAACTTCCAGGGCACTTATGTGCGACCACCGGATGCTGACGACTTAAGTCACATAACACAACAGCCCGGAGAGTCAGGCAGGAAATTCTGGACTCGGTTCCTAACTAAAAAGAACCAAATTGTCGACTGTCCGGATGCCGAAGCCCTAGCGTCCTTTAAACATAACATCCATGACGAGTGGCTCGCCCGACATCTCGGCCAAGAAAAGCCAAAATCCATGGCATCCCTCACGGCACTCATGACCCGCTTTTGCGCGGGCGAAGATAGCTGGTTGGCCCGTAGCAACAACACAGCAAGCAACCCTGGCACATCAGAAGCCGGAGATAGCAACGGCAAACCCCGACGCAACAAACACAAGCACCGCAAAAAGGGTGAAAACGCCGAAGATACGACAGTCAATGCCGGATTTAGGGGCTCTAAGTCCAGTCAGCGGAATGGGCCACTCAAAAATGTCAATCCGGGTCCGTCCATCCTGGACCGCATACTGGACCGCCCATGCCAAATTCATGGCACCCCAGAAACACCAGCCAATCATACTAATAGAGAGTGCTGGGTCTTTAAACAAGTCGGCAGGTCAGGTGCCAAAAACAAAGATAAGGGATCTCAAAGCGACGATGGAGACAAGGAGCCCAGCTCGCCGAGTATAGGAGGGCAGAAGAAACTTCCCCCGCAAACCCAAACAATGAACGTGGTAAACGGCACCTACACTCCCAACCCGGACCGAACACACACCCTCAGGGATGTCGACTTAACGGAACTAGTCGTCCCACAATATAAACTGGGGCCGATCACCTTCAACCACACAGATCGTCCAGTTAACACCACTCAAGGCAATCCAGCCGCACTAGTCCTTGACCCAATAATTGATGGGTTCCACCTCACACGAGTCCTTATGGACGGAGGTAGCAGTCTAAACCTGCTTTACCAGGACACAGTGCGCAAGATGGGCATCGATCATTCGGTGATCAAGCCCACTACAACCACCCTCAGAGGTATTATACCAGGTGTGGAGGCCAGCTGTGCAGGCTCCATCGCCCTGGAGGTAGTCTTTGGATCACCAGACAATTACCGTGCTGAAGAGTTAATCTTCAATATCGTCCCCTTTCGCAGTGATTATCAGGCACTGCTCGGACGAACCGCGTTCGCTCGATTCAACGTAGTGCCACATTATGCCTACCGTAAGCTCAAGATGCCCGGTCCGCGCGGCGTCATCACGGTTAATGGCAAGGACGAACTTTCCCTTGGCACCGAGGAGTATACCGCTGCCTTAACTGCAGAAGCTACAAGTGGCACCTTCCAACCGAACCTCGAGTCGACGGCCCGATTCTCGGACACCGCCAAAGGACTTCGAACTACTTAGCGGCAGGATAGCCCAGCTCGTCCAGAGCTCAATTAAACACTCCGGCGAGGGCCAGGACAGGCCACATACCGCGGCTCAACCGCTCTGCGGCGCACAAGCATTTCTTACATTTTGTTTGCAGGTTCAACTTTGCGCAGACCAGGACTGGCGATATGGAAGCAGCTCGAACACATAAGGGAATCCTTATATATTCCCCACGATGACCATCCGACTATACTCCAGATCCAAACACAGCTTCTTCCCCCCTGGTCTAAGCAGGTTCCACAGTCATATTTCTTTTCCATCACATTACATGTACTCACATGCATCGACGTACTACTCAAATACAACATGTGTATTATACAATACTTATCTACTGTTATTTCTTGTTGAAATTCTTTTGTCAAGTGGCATCCACACACCGCGACAAATATGCCAGGGGCTTTGTTTTACCCATAGTACGGCAATCAAGTCCGAACACCTTCATGGAAGTTTGGCACCCCGAACTTATAACATTATATGCATCAGCTCCGAATCATGTCTTGGGTCAATAGTTGGGTTTGCCCGGCTCCCATGTTTTGGTATCTTACGTTCTGCTATATCGGCTAAGGTAGCACTGGGAGAACTACTGGGATTGTGTCCCGGTTCTTCCGGACGAGCACCTCAGTAGAGAAAGCTGAAAACTGACTGTCATAATGTGGCAAGAGCTGGTCAGCTGTTCGAGAGGTTGTAAAATCTTTAAGGATTTTTTCCGCATAATGCCATAACCAATGCAGCGTGCGATGGATCAGCTTTCTTCCGATCAGGTGCTTATATAGCCCCTTGTGCGGTCTTCCGAACACCAGGGGCTGTGCCTACATTAATTTTCTAAAGCTCCTATGGCTAAGTGAGAGCGATAAAGCCCTATAGTCCGATTGCCTGGTTCGTTGTGCTGAACACCTCCTTCGAAGGACCCAAAACTGGGATAAAGAGTGATCAGGTTTATCCCAAACACCCCCGTACTTCCTACGTGTGGGCAGAAGCCGACGACTGGCCAACTCTCAAGATTAATATATATATAAAACGGCCGCGCAAGAGGATAAAATTTTATATAAAAGGAAATAAATGATAGAAATGACCTTGTTCAACATTACAAAGGACAACATGATTGTATTCATGGAAATATAACATCCTTGGTGCATTGCTCTGCCGCTAGGCAGGATCCTTTTAGGACACTTTCATAATATAATTCGGGCTTGCGGTGTTCCTTCCCCTCTGGCGGTCCCTCGGTCATTTACTTTTCAGCATCCATCTTCCCCCAGTGCACCTTTGCACGGGCGAAGGCCATTCGTGCACCCTCTATGCAGACCGACCGCTTGATGACGTGAAGTCGAGGGCAGGCACTCACAAGCTGCTTCACGAGCCCGAAGTAGCCGCCTGGAATTGGCTCGACAGGCCATAGCAAGATAATTAAATCCTTCATGGCTAGTTCAGCCGCCTTATGCCGTTCGATCAGTTGTTTCAGTTGGTCGGCAAAAGGCACCGGATAATTCGGCGCCAGATACTGCGACCAGAAGAGCTTATCCGCAGTGTTCCCTTCTTCGGCTCGGTAGAATTGGGCGGCATCCGATATGCTGCGGGGCAGTCCCGCAAATACCCTTGGAGAAATCCGAACTCAAAATTAGAAACATGATTTTCTCCTATACTTGCTTTACATGAAAAAGCCATACACGCCGCGATCGTCCTCGCCTCTTGGATCTCCAGCAGGGCGCCTTGGGTTTCCCCCTGGGCATCGCGTGCGGCTTGATGAGCCCTGGCGAGTTCGGATTCTTTCTCCGATAAACTCTGTTCCAATGTCTCACATTTCTTCACGGACTTTTGAAGCTCCTGCTCAGCTTCAATAACCCTGGCCTCGTGCTTCTCACGAAGAGCCTGCTCTGCGACTGCCTTTTCCTTGGCCTCGGCAACAACCTTCCTCAGAACCTCAACTTCGGTCATCGCCCCTGGTGCAAATAATGAACCATCTTTTATCATACTGAGAATTTGTTCGCAATAAACGCGAACAAGGCTGGCGCATACTTTGTTTATCTTCCAACTGCCTTTTTAACCGACCGAGTTCTTCTTCGGCCCGCTCCAGTTTTTGATTCAGTCCGGAGACCTCCGCAGCACGAGAGGCAGCAGCCGCCGCAGACGCCTGCTTATAAAAGAAGAGAGATAAATGTCATCAAATGAGTCTTCCTGTGAAAATAAAATTGATCCTCTGTCCAGTCCTTCCTTACACCGAACAGTGTATCAGGGGCTACTATCCATACTCTGACACTCTCCGAAACCTCATAAAACATACCTCAAAGCCTTTTATAAGGCTAATACAGGCTTCATTCAGTCCACTGTCAGCAGACTGAATCTCCTTAATCACCGCATCCATCAGGGCACGGTGCTCATCGACGATGGAGGCGCTCTTCAGCGTCGCCAACAAAACATCTGACACCTCTGGTTGGACAGAGAATGCCGATGGAACAGGCACGCCCCCTCCATCCGAGGGAGGCCGCCTGCTTGATTCTGGAGCCGTATTGGTCTTCGTAATTGCGTCCGGCTGGAAGCCGAATTCAAGATGGCTCCCGCCGTCGACCCCCATGTCTCCGGCCCCAGAATTTTGACCTCCAGGTGCCACTTTCATGATCCCTTCCCCCCTTCTTGGCTGGGGTCTTTCTGGGACGAAGCCTCGTTATTATTCACATATTTGGGGGAAGGGGACTTCGGGGGCGTCCCGCTCTCCATAGCATCCGAACTCAGCAAATCCTCTGAAGAGGATCGTTCGGTGCGGGACCTCGCCGGACTACAAAATATATAGCTCAGGTTAAAATATTATGCCGTGATGAGTCTGGACGCATAAACATGTTCGGACTTTACACTCACGAGTTCACCAGGGGCTGGGCCCTGGGATCCCATGCAGGGCTGCTATTGGCGGCGACCGTGGACTCTTCTGGAAGAGGAGCTTTCCCCCTTTTAGGTGACTCAGCCTCCAAGTGTATGGAGGCCGCCCTCTTCTTTCTTCCCCCTGCCGGGGATTCGTCTTCGTCCTCCTCCTCGTCCTCTTCGGAGGCAGAACGAACATTGGAGCCTTCGGGTATTGTGCCCAAAGTGACGCGGTGACGAAGGCCGCCCCGGGTCTTTTTGGCCTCCTTCTCGGTCTTCTCCTTCGGCGCCTCGTACGGCACCGGGGCCAACATCTTCGTCAGAAGTGGGCCGGCCGGTTCTTCGGGCAACGGGTCCGGACAGTGGATCCGCCCCGCCTTCTTCGTCCAGCCCTAGGGGGGTTGAGGAAAACACATTAAGCATTTCCCTTGGGTCATGCGGATAAAACGTGTAAAAACTTACCGAGCTTGCAGGGCGGGACAGTTGATACCCGTGGTCCTCGGCCGAGTCCGGCCATGATTTGCCGGACTTGAAAAGCACCTTCCAAATGTCTTCGTGCGAAGAGCCATAGAGCTTTCGCAGGGTCTGATGCTTGGCCGGATCAAATTCCCATAGATTGCAAGTCCAGTGCTGACAAGGCAGGATCCGGCGAACTAACATCACCTGGACTACATTGACAAGTTCGATGTTCTTGTCTTCCATATCTTTAACTCGCGTCTGGAGCATAGACAGTTCGTCGGACGAAGACCAGTTCAGGCCCTTCTTGGGCCAGGATGTAAGCCGCAGAGGGGCTCCGGATCGGAACTCTGGAGCAGCGGCCCATTCCGTGCCGCGTGGCTCAGTGATGTAAAACCACTACTGTTGCCACTCTTTGATGAAATCAATAAAAGCACCTGTTGTCTATGTGACGTTGGGCATCTTGCTCACCATCGCGCCTCCGCACTCGGCGTGCTCACCGCTCACCACCTTGGGCTTCACATTAAAGATCTTCAGCCACAAGCCGAAGTGTGGCGAGATGCGGAGAAAGGTCTCGCAGACGACGATGAATGTCGAGATGTTGAGGAAGGAATTGGGGGATAGATCATGAAAATCGATCCCGTTGTAATACATGATGCCGCGAACAAATTGGTGGAGGGGAAACCCTAGCCCGCGGACAAAATGAGGGAGGAATACAACCCTCTCTTGGGGTTCCGGAGTGGGAACGATCTGTCCCGCCGTCGGGAGAGGATGGCCGATTTTTTTGGCCAGATACCCAGCATCCCAAAGCTTTTTGATATGTTTCTCCTGGACGATAGAGGCCATCCACTTGCCTCCTGCTCCGGATCTGGACATTTTCGGAAGGCCTTTGTGGGCGAAGAAGACGAACGCTTGGGCGCTGGGGCTCGGGCGAGGGGGGATGGACCGGGAAGGAGAAAGCGTGGATGCGAAAGGGAGTCCTTATCCCCTTATAAAGGCAGCAGGGATTCTGTGCCTCCCCACCTGCCTGGTAAACTCGCTTATTCCCCAAGCGCCGTGATTAATGGCGCGGTTGGGTTACCCACACCCGTATTGATGAGAATCCCATGATAAGGGGACACGATCTCTGCTTCGACAAGACGTGCCAGGAAAACCGCATTGCAATACGCGCGGTAGCTGGTTGAGAAAAACAATTCGCATAATGACCGGGCCATGGCGTGATGTCATGTTATGAAAAGTTGTCAGCAGATTAGATTTGTGGAAAAGTTATACTCTCTATGGTAGTATGTGGAATTTGTTTTACAGAGCCGGACACGACCCTTGTGTTCAAAAATCTTCCGTGGAGTATTCGGAGGAGGAACCCGCCTTGCAATGCCGAAGACAATCTATGCGCTGGACTCATCATCATTGAAGCCAGGTTCAGGGGCTACTGAGGGAGTCCTAGATTAGGGGGTCCTCGGACATCCGGACTATATACTTTGGCCGGACTGTTGGACTATGAAGATACAAGATTGAAGACTTCGTCTCGTGTCCGGGTGGGACTCTCCTTTGCGTGGAAGGCAAGCTTGGCAATTTGGATATGTAAATCTCCTCCCTTGTAACCGACTCTGTGTAACCCTAGCCCCCTCCGTGTCTATATAAACCGGAGGGTTTAGTCCATAGGACAACAACAACAATCATAATCATAAGCTAGCTTCTAGGGTTTAGCCTCTACGATCTCGTGGTAGATCAACTCTTGTAATACTCATATCATCAAGATCAATCAAGCAGGACATAGGGTATTACCTCCCTCGAGAGGGCCCGAACCTGGGTAAACATTGTGTCCCCTGCCTCCTGTTACCATCCGCCTTAGACGCACAGTTTGGGAACCCCTACCCGAGATTCGCCGGTTTTGACACCGACAACCACGACAGAAGATAGAAAGAGAATGAAAGTCATGCCCTATGCCTCAGCCATAGGTTCTATGAAGTATGCCATGCTGTGTACCAGATCTATTGTATACCCTACACTGAGTTTGGCAAGGGAGTACAATAGCGATCTAGGAGTAGATCACTGGATAGTGGTCAAAAATATCCTTAGTGGAATAAGGAAATGTTTCTCGGTTATGGAGGTCACAAAGAGTTCGTCATAAAGAGTTACATCGATGCAAGCTTTGACACCGATCTAGATGACTCTAAGTCTCGATCTAGATACATATTGAAAGTGAGAGCAATTAGCTAGAGTAGCTCCGCGCAAAGCATTGTAGACATAGAAAATTAGCAAAATATATACGGCTCTGAGTGTGGCAGACCCGTTGACTAAATTTCTCTCACAAGCAAAAGATGATCACTCTTTGGATGTTAATCACATAGCGATGTGAACTAGATTATTGACTCTAGTAAACCCTTTAGGTGTTAGTCACATGCAGATGTGAACTAATCACATAAAGATGTGAACTATTGGTGTTAAATCACATGATGATGTGAACTAGATTATTGACTCTAGTGCAAGTGGGAGACTGAAGGAAATATGCCCTAGAGGCAATAATAAAGTTGTTATTTATATTTGCTTATATCATGATAAATGTCTATTATTCATGCTAGAATTGTATTAACCGGAAACTTAGTATATGTGTGAATACATAGACAAACAGAGTGTCACTAGTATGCCTCTACTTGACTAGCTCGTTCAATCAATGATGGTCATGTTTCCTGACCATAGACATGAGTTGTCATTTGATTAACGGGATAACATCATTAGAGAATGATGTGATTAAATTGACCCATCCGTTAGCTTAGCATGATGATCATTTAGTTTGTTGCTATTACTTTCTCCATAACTTATACATGTTCCTATGACTATGAGATCATGCAACCCCCGAATACCGTAGGAACACTTTGTGTGCTATCAAACGTCACAACGTAACTGGGTGACTATAAAGATGCTCTACAGGTGTCTCTGATGGTGTTTGTTGAGTTGGCATAGATCGAGAATAGGATTTGTCACTCTGACTATCGGAGAGGTATCCGTGGGCCCTCTTGGTAATGCACATCACTATAAGCCTTGCAAGCAATGTGACTAATGAGTTAGTTACGGGATGATGCATTATGGAACGAGTAAAGATACTTGCCGGTAACGAGATTGAACTAGGTATTGAGATACCGACGATCGAATCTCGGGCAAGTAACATACCGATGACAAAGGGAACAACGTATGTTATGCGGTTTGATCGATAAAGATCTTCGTTGAATATGTAAGAACCAACATGAGCATCCAGGTTCCGCTATTGGTTATTGACCGGAGATGAGCCTCGGTCATGTCTACATAGTTCTCGAACCCGTAGGGTCCGGACGCTTAACGTTCTGTGACGATTTGTATTATGAGTTATGTGATTTGATAACCGAAGTTTGTTAGGAGTCCCAGATGAGATTGGGGACATGACGAGGAGTCTCGAAATGGTCGAGACGTAAAGACCGATATATTGGAAGGCTATATTCGGACATCGGAAAGGTTCCGAGTGATTCGGGTATTTTTCAGAGTACCGGAGAGTTACGAGAATTCGTATTGGGCCTTAATGGGCCATACGGGAAAGGAGAGAAAGGCCTCAAGGGTGGCCACGCCCCTTCCCCATGGACCGGTCCGAATTGGACTAGGGAAAGGGGGCGCCCCCTTCCTTCCTTATCCTTCTCCCTTCCCTTTTTCCTATTCCATGTGGGAGGTGGAATCCTACTAGGACTAGGGAGTCCTAGTAGGACTCCACACTTTGGGCGCGCCCTATGAGGGCCGGCCTCCTCCTCCCTCCATCCTTTATATACGTGTCCAGGGGGCACCCCATAGACACACAAGTTGATCATTGATCCCTTAGCCGTGTGCGGTGCCCCCTCCACCATAATCCACCTCGGTCATATCATCATAGTGCTTAGGCGAAGCCCTGCGACAGTAGCATCATCATCACCGTCATCACGCCGTCGTGCTAACGAAGCTCTCCCTCGACACTCAACTGGATCGAGAGTTCGTGGGATGTGACCGAGCTGAACATGTGCAGATCGTGGAGGTGCCGTACTTTTAGTAGCAGGATCGGTCGATCGTGAAGACGTACGACTACATCGACCGTGTTGTCATAACGCTTCCGCTTATAGTCTACGAGGGTACATGGACAACATTCTTCCCCTCTCGTTGCTATACATCACCACGATCTTGCGTGTGCGTAGGAATTTTTTGAAATTACTACGTTCCCCAACATGGAGCGAGCCACTGACTTATTGGAAATAATACATACTGATGTATGCGGTCCGATGAGTGTTGAGGCTCGCGGCGGGTATCATTATTTTCTCACCTTCACAGATGATTTGAGCAGATATGGGTATATCTACTTAATGAAACATAAGTCTAAAACATTTGAAAAGTTCAAAGAATTTTAGAGTGAAGTGGAAAATCATCGTAACAATAAAATAAAGTTTCTATGATCTGATCGTGGAGGTGAATATTTGAGTTACGAGTTTGGTCTTCATTTGAAACAATGTGGAATAGTTTCGCAACTCACACCACCTGGAACACCAGAGCGTAATGGTGTGTCTGAACGTTGTAACCGTACTTTATTAGATATGGTGCGATCTATGATGTCTCTTACCAATTTACCACTATCGCTTTGGGGTTATGCTTTAGAGACGGCTGCATTCACATTAAATAGGGCACCATCTAAATCCGTTGAGACGACACCATATGAACTATGGTTTGGCAAGAATCCTAAGTTGTCGTTTCTTAAAGTTCGGGGTTGCGATGCTTATGTGAAAAAGCTTCAGCCTGATAAGCTCGAACCTAAACCAGAGAAATGCATCTTCATAGGATACCCAAAGGAAACTGTTGGGTACACCTTCTATCACAGATCCGAAGGCAAGATATTTGTTGCTAAAAATGGATTCTTTCTAGAGAAGGAGTTTCTCTCGAAAGAAGTGAGTGGGAGGAAAGTAGAACTTGATGAGGTAGTTGTGCCTTTTCTTGAATTGGGAAGTAGTTCATCACATAAATCAGTTCCAGTGATGCCTACACCAATTAGTGAGGAAGTTAATTATGATGATCATGAAACTTCAGATCAAGTTACCGTTGAACCTTGTAGGTCAACCAGAGTACGTTCCGCACCAGAATGGTACGGTAATCAGGTTCTGGAAGTCATGTTACTAGACCATGACGAACCTATGAACTATGAGGAAGCGATGATGAGCCCAGATTACACAAAATGGCTTGAGGCCATGAAATCTGACATGGGATCCATGTATGAGATGTGGACTTTGGTTGATTTTCCCGATGATCGGAAAGCCATAGAAAATAAATGGATATTGAAGAAGAAGACTGACGCTGGCGGTAAAGTTACTGTCTACAAAGCTCGACTTGTTGCGAAAGGTTTTTGACAAGTTCAAGGAGTTGACTACGATGAGACTTTCTCACCCGTAGCGATGCTTAAGTCTGTTCGAATCATGTTATCAATTGCCGCATTTTATGATTATGAAATTTGGCAAATGGATGTCAAAACTGCATTCCTTAATGGATTTCTTAAAGAAGGCTTATATATGATGCAACCAGAAGTTTTTGTCAATCCTAAAGGTGCTAACAAAGTGTGCATGCTCCAGCGATCCATTTATCGACTGGTGCAAGCCTCTCGGAGTTGGAATATACGCTTTGATAGTGTGATCAAAGCATATGGTTTTATACAGACTTTTGGAGAAGCCTATATTTACAAGAAAGTGAGTGGGAGCTTTGTAACATTTCTAATATTATATGTGGATGACATATTGTTGATTGGAAATTATATAGAATTTCTGGATAGCATAAAAGGATACTTGAATAAGAATTTTTCAATGAAAGACCTCGGTGAAGTTGCTTATATATTGGGCATCAAGATCTATAGAGATAGATCAAGACGCTTAATTGGACTTTCACAAAGCACATACATTGATAAAGTTTTGAAGAAGTTCAAAATGGATTAGTCAAAGAAAGGGTTATTGCCTGTGTTACAAGCTGTGAAATTGAGTCAGACTCAATGCCCGACCACTGCAGAAGATAGAGAGAAAATGAAAGTCATTCCCTATGCCTCAGCTATATGTTCTATCATGTATACAATGCTGTGTACCAGACCTGATGTGTGCCTTGCTATAAGTTTAGCAGGGAGGTACCAAAGTAATCCAGGAGTGGATCACTGGACAACGATCAAGAACATCCTGAAATATCTGAAAAGGACTAAGGATATGTTTCTCGTTTATGCAGGTGACAAAGAGCTTGTCGTAAATGGTCATGTCAATGCTAGCTTTGACACTAGTCCGGATGACTTTAAGTCGCAAACCGGATACATATTTATATTGAATGGTGAAGTTGTTAGTTGGTGCAGTTCCAAGAAGAGCATTGTGGCGGGATCTACGTGTGAAGCGGAGTACATAGCTACTTCGGAAGCAGCAAATGAAGGAGTTTGGATGAAGGAGTTCATATCCGATCTAGGTGTAATACCTAGTGCATCGGGTCCAATGAAAATCTTTTGTGACAATACTAGAGCAATTGCCTTAGTGAAGGAATCCAGATTTCACAAGAGAACCAAACACATCAAGAGACGCTTCAACTCCATCCGCGATCAAGTCAAGGAGGGAGACATAGAGATTTGCATTGGACCCGATTCGGCTTCCGAGGGTATTTTGTACCCCCATTCGAGGGTTTTCTCCCCTGCGTTCGGTGCAAGGGGAGGGGAGCTCGAGGACCATGACCGCTACCCTCGGAATGGCCAACAAATCCCACCACTTGCGACTTTGGTAGGCCCGGCTTCCGAGGGTATTTTTTACCCCCATTCAAGGGTTTTCCCCCATGCGTTCGGTGCAAGGGGAGGGGAGCTCGAGGACCACGACCGCAGCCCTCGGAATGGCCGACTCATCTTCGGTAGCGACGACAACCATGTTCATGCCAGGGTTTTCTCCACTGGCACCCACTCAGATAAGCAAAGATTTGTTCCCCTTGTAGATGAGTTAGTAGTTAGGGTTCTTAGTGTACTTCGAGTAATGGTTAGTAGGGCAATGTTAGATTTGATTGTTCATAGTGGATTGGATTGTATTCGATTTGATTCTATCTGAATCATGTACATTTGGGTTGAATCAAACCAATGCAAGTGTTGCCATGCTTAGATGAGAATGTGGCTGCCTTAGTCATGCTAGATTGGTGCATTTGTCGTTGTTCTTACCACATTGTTACTACCTAGGGTAGATTGTTCTATTCATGCCACATTGATATTGCCTACATTGCTACTACTTAGTGTGTTCTTGCCTACTTTGGTGCTTTTCTTCGCATGATCATGTTATATAGTGTGTATGTTGCCACATTAATACTGCCTAGGCTACGTGATTGCATGATCAACATATGACAATGCATGTGCACGCTAGTAGGACACACCTGCATGTCAAAACTAGTAGTAGGACAAAGTCGACATGTGCACTTGACAACTGTCATGATCTGACGGTACCACTGATCATTAGCATTTGCACTTGTGCGGTGCTATGATCTGATCATAGCAGGACTCAAATGCAAGTGCCACTAATCAACATCGGTTGCAAATGATCATTGCCAATAATCATCAGTACTGCCGCCCACTTTACTGACAAGATAATGAAGACGGGGTGGGGCATAGTCGGCAGAGGAGCGCATGTCATCATCAGCGTCGATGCAACCGAGGACCTCATCCCCATAAACTGCTGGCTGAAGAGGGAGGAGGTTCCAGGCAGGATGGCGGCCATGAGCGTGCCGCTCGACGATGGTAGGAGCCCAAGGATCGGCCACAAGGAGGGTGCACGGGAGCCTATCAGGTCTACGTGCAGATCAAGGACCAGGAGGAGGTGATGAAGCAATGGCTGGTCATCTATTGAAAATATGCCCTAAAGGCAATAATAAAGTTGTCATCATCATATTTCCTTGTTCTTTATAAATGTTTATTCTCCATGCTATAATTGTATTAACCAGAAACTCAAACTCAAAAAATGTGGTGGATACATAAACAAACATTGTGTCCTCTACTAGACTAGCTCGTTGATTAAAGATGGTTAAGCTTTCCTAACCATAGACATAAGTTGTCATTTAATAATGAGATCACATCATTAGGACAATGATGTGATGGACATACCCAATTGTAAGCTTAGCATTTGATCATGTCACTTAGTTTAATTGCTACAACATTCTTAATGTCAAGTATCTATTCCTTAGACCATAATATCATGCCACTCCCTAATGCCGGAAGAATGCTTTGTGGGTATCAACCATCACTTCATAACTGGGTGACCATAAATGTGCTCTTCATGTATCTCGAAGGTACACTACAAAAAAAACACACATCCGTGACATTTTGGGCCGAACGAATTTTTTTTCTATCATACTTATGACACTTCTATGACGATAATTGTGACAAAACCCGGTATCATCATAGATGTGGTGGGCTCCTACTTCTATGACAAAAAATCATGACAGAAAATGGGCTTTTTGTCCTGGGCGGGCCGGAGACGCAGCTGCATGACATTCTTTGGGCCGTCCATGACGGAAAAAACTGTGGTAGAAGCGAGGGCGAGGAAAATTTCGGGGAGTTCCCGGTTACGGTGGGTGGTCGGGGGCCGAGCGATGCACGTTTCTCTCGTACACGTCCATGCGTGTGTGCGAGGCGTTGATCTCTAACTGAACCCGAGCGATTGCACTGCAGGCTACGCGTTACTGAACCCGAGTGATTCCTTCGCTACTGCTGCTAACTGAAGCCGATCGATGCTGCCTCTGAATGAACACTGAGCGTTGTTGGGGGGGTTTGGATGAACAGTTCCCGGTGGGGGTGGATGAACAGGACCCCGTGGTGTTGCCTCTGGATGAACAGGACCCCGATCGATCGAGTCGGTTGGGGCTAGATGAACAAGACCCCGTGGAGGGCTGGATGAATAGGACCACCCCGTGGAGGGTTGGATGAACAGTAGATGGTGGAGGGATAGATGAATAGTAGCCCATGGAGGGGTGGTTGAACAGGAGCCCGTGGAGAGGGCTGGTTGAACAGTAGCTGATGGAGTAGCGCGCGGTGGAGGCTGGATGAACAGGAGCCCGTGGATGAACAATAGCAGGTGGAGGATGGAGGAGGTCGACGGTGGATGAACAATAGCCCGTGGAGGCTGGAGGGGGTCGACGGTGGAGATGAACAGTATCCCGTGGAGTCCCATTTTGCGGTATGCCACACCCCTCCCGATGAACAGGACCCCCGTTTCGACCGTAGCGCTCCAACACAAGTCCGTTTCCTCCGTTTTGCGGTACGCCACACCCCTCCCAATGAACAGGACCCCCATTTCGACCGTAGGAGGTTCGTTTCTTCCGTTTTGCTGTACGCCAGACCCCTCCCGATGAACAGGATCCCGTTTCGAATGTGGCTGGTCGAACACAAGGCCGTTTCCTCCGTTCCGCGGTACGCGAGGCCTCGTTTCCATCGGTTGTTCTGTCCAAGCCCCCCCGATGAACACGACGACGCATTTCGTTCTGACCCAGCCGGTTGGCTCCCTATGAACACGACAACAACGCAATTTCTCCGTTCCGACCCAGCCATGTACACGAGCCCTGGCCGTACGTATGCACGAGTAGGCATTCGAGACCCCGCCCGTATGTACGTACGTGGCCGTATTTTCTTTCTTGCACACTGGCCGCTGTACGTACGTGTACATGCTACGTGCGCACCTCTACTACGACACGTGCGTGCCTCTACATCGACCAGTATGTACGTACACGTTGGCTACCAGAATGACACCGCTATGTACGATTCGACCAGGTGGGTCCCGACTATCACGCACTTCCTTGCGTGCGAAGATGTAGCCGGTGGGTCCCAGCAGTCAGGGGGCGAATTATTTTTTTTCCGGACGCACTTCCTTGCGTGCGAAGATGTAGCTAGTAGGTCCCAACAGTCAGGGGGAAACATTTTTTTCACGAAATATGGTTGCCCATCCGGTGGGTCCCCGCTGTCGGTTGGAGGAATCATTATTTTCCGCGTAATAAGGAGGCACTTCCTTGCTGCGGTCATGGACCCAGCTGTCAGCCTCTCCACGTACAGTCCACGTCCGATGGAAGCCATTCCTTGACCATGTTGACCACGCCGCCGAGAGAACCAGGGCGGTGGACGACGGCGAGGCCTAGGAAGGGGACGACGCGGAGCCGAGGAAGACGCGGCAGTGGATGCCCACGCATAGAGGAGCATGAGGGTTCACTGGTTCGCTGCGGTGTGTGGCTGCCATCGCCATAGAATAACAGGGGGTGTGGGTGAGTAGAGGGATGGCCTGGCTAGCGGTGGGACTAGTAGGGGGTGGTGAGGCCTCCGTGGCATCGCAGCTGGCCACGGGAGGCAGGAGCACGAGGCACGACCGACGCTGGTTTGGGCGGCTGGAGCAAGAAGACCAGAGGTTGAAGAAGCACTACGGCCGTTGGATGGACATCATACGGTCACTGGAGCTAGAATCGTGCATATGGACTAAGTTGACAAAGCCCTCCGTCCCCGTCAACTTAGTAGGCCCACAAGTCAGCCTCCCACTATACTAGGTCCCAGCTAGCAGGGGGAGTACTCATTTTTTGTGCGTAATAAGGAGGCACTTCCTTGCGTGCGAAGATATAGCTGGTGGGTCTAAGATGTCAGCGGCGGTAATTTTTTTTGCGTGAAATACAGAGGCCCTTTTGGTGGGTCCCAGATGTTAGGTGGAGGAGTCATTATTTTGCGCATAATAAGGAGGCATTTCCTTGCGTGCGGTCGTGGACCCAGCTGTCAGCCTCTCCACGTACAGTCCACTTCAGATGCATGTCGGTTGTTGACCACATTGACCATGCCGCGCCGAGAGCACCAGGGTGGTGGACGACGGCGAGGCCTAGGAAGGGAACGACACGGAGCCAGGGAAGAGTCGGCAGTTATTTCCCACGCGGAGGGGAGTACGACTGTACAAGGGTTTACTGGTTCGTCTGCCATCGCCGGGGAATAACAACAGGTGTGGGTGAGTAGAGGGATGGCTAGGCCAGCGATGGGAGTACGGTGGGGTGGTGAGGCCTGCGTGGCAGCACAGCCGGCCACGGGGAGGAGGGAGCAGGCAGTCCCGTCGGCGCTTGTTTGAGCGGCTGGAGCAGGAAGAGCAGAGATTGAAGAAGCACGACGGCCGTTGGATGGACATCCAACAGTCACTGCTTGTGCGTCAACCTTTTTTTAGGAAAGCCTCAAATCTGTGGAAAACAACATACAACCCGTCTGCCATTATTTCTAATAATTTACAGCCCATTTGCTAATTTTTAAGGGTTTTTTGAGCCCATATTCTTTTGTTAGCATTACAGCCCATATTGTGGCCACGGTTAAAAAATTATACGAAATTTTGCATATTTCGGTGCGGTCCGAACTATTTTTAATCCTGAAATTTCGAGTCACATTCAAACTGATTTTAAAAATAAATGTATATCAATATGAAATCCAACAAATTTTCCACGCATAAAAATCAATGCTATTTAAAATCTCGAAATGAAAAAAACAAATTTGAAACTAATTGCCGGTTTGATGTGTTTTAAAAATGCACAACCCATTTCTCATTACTGATAGGCCATTTTCTCGGCCAACCGAATGAAGCTCTCCTCGTCTTGAAAGATTTGTAGCCCAACAGGCCTGACAAAGTGACTTACTTGGCAAATCACAAAAAAATCTGGGCTGTGGCCGTGGACCCAGCTGTCAGCCTCTCCATGTACAGTACTCTTCTGATGGAAGTCGGTCATTGACCACATTGACCACGCCGCGCCGAGAGCACCAAGGCGGTGGACGACGGCGAGGCCTAGGAAGGGGACGACGTGGAGCCGGGGAAGACGCGACAGTGGATGCCCACGCGGAGAGGAGTACGAGGGTTCACTGGTTCGACTGCGGTGTGAGGCTGCTGTCACCGCAGAATAACAGGGGGTGTTGGTGAGTAGAGGGATGGCCTGGCCAGCGGTGGGAGTAGTAGGGGTCGGTGAGGCCTCCGCGGCATCACAGCCGGCCACGAGAGGCAGGAGCATGAGGCACGACCGGCGCTGGTTTGGGCGGCTGGAGCAAGAAGACCAGAGGTTGAAGAAGCACTACGGCCGTTGGATGGACATCGTACGGTCACTGGAGCTAGAATCGTTCATATTGACTAAGTTGACAAAGCCCTCCGTCCCCGTCAACTTAGTTGGCCCACAAGTCAGCCTCCCACTATTGTCGGTCCCAGCTAGCAGGGGGGTATTCATTTTTTTGTGTAATAAGGAGGCACTTCCTTGCGTGCGAAGATATAGCTGGTGGGTCCGACCTGTCAGCGGTGGGAACGTTTTTTTTTCGGGAAATACAGAGGCCCTTCCGGTGGGTCCCAGCTGTCAGGTGGAGGAATCATTATTTTACGCGTAATAAGGAGGCATTTCCTTGCGTGCGGCCGTGGACCTAGCTGTCAGCCTCTCCATGCACAGTCTACTTTCGATGGTGTCGTTTGTTGACAACGTTGACCACTCCGCGCCGAGCGCATCCAAGGTGGTGGACGACGGCGAGGCCTAGGAAGGGGACGACACGAAGCCGGGGAAGACGCGGCAGTGGATGCCCACGCAGAGAGTAGTACGAGGGTTCACTAGTTCGGCTGCGGTGTGAGGCTGTCGTCGCCGCAGGGCCTGGCTAGCGGTGGGAGTAGTAGAGGGCGGTGAGGCCTCAACGGCAGCACAGCCAGCCACTGGAGACAGGAGCAGATGGTCTCGGCGGCGCTGGTTTGGGCGGTTGGTGCAAGAAGAGCAGCGATTGAAGAAGCAGCAGGATCGTTCGATTCAAATCCAATGGTTACTGCTGCTAGAATCATTTGTTGACTAAGTTGACAAGCCCTGCGTACGCATCAACTTAGTAGGCCCATAGGTCAGCCTCCCAACCGATGCGCCCCAGATGTCAGTGGGAGGAATCATTTTTTTCGCATAATAAGGAGGCAGTTGATTGCGTGCGGCCAGGCCAACGGAGGGAGTAGGGTGGGCCGGGAAAGCCTGCACGACATCACAGCGGGCCACAAGAGGAGGGAGCAGGCAGTCCCGCCGGTGCTAGTTTAGGCGGCTGGAGCAGGAAGATCAGAGATTGAAGAAGCACGTCGGCTATTGGATGGACATCCAACAACCACTGCTGCTAGAATCGTGTGTTGACTGACAAAGCCTTGCGTAAACAAGTCAGCCTAGAAATTTGTGGCGTGTGCAACCCATTTGCTATTATTTTTATAATTTTTACTCATTTCTAATTCATATGGAATTTATTGCAGCCCGTTAATTGCTGCCCATTTTCTGGTCAGTACCAGGGTTTAAAAATTAACTAAATATGTGAGAAATTTTGAAAATTCGCAATTTTTTGCTGGGGAACAAAATATTCTTAATCCAAAAATTAGTAGCCATACTAAAACAAATTTAAAAATAAATTAGTACCATGTCATGTTAAATCCAATGAAATACAATATAAGATATCAATGAAGAACAAAAACAAAAAAAGAAACTAATATCCCATTTGCTATAATTTTTTTTTTGAATTTTCAACCCCTTTTGATATTACTTTTAACAGACACTGACCATACTCTTTGGCCAGGCTGGAATGCATCTTGTAGGCCAGTAAGTCGGAGAAAACAAATAGGCCTAGCTTGGGTATTCTTCAAAAAGAAATACTGGGCTACCTATTTTCCCAAAGAAAAAACTACTGGGCTGGTCATGTTGTTAGACGGGCCACACAGACCGCACAACCCAGTTTATAGCCTGCTCCTCCAAATTACTACTCAAAACAAGTTGTGCAATTCTATCATTAATTGGCTATACATAGAAAATGATGTGGGTCCCAGATATCAGCAGGGTGGATTAGAGTAAAAAAACGAGGGTTCATCTGAGTAGTAAAAGAGGCGCTTGCTTGTGTTCGGGAGTGGACCTGGTGGGTCCGTACTGTCATACTCACAACTACATTCCTACCTCGCTTCACTATGTTGACAGGGATCGTTTAAAAAAAAACTATGTTGACAGGGCCGGACGGCGGCGCCGCGGCGAGCGCACCAAGGCAGAGGATAAAGTGATGTCGCCAATGTGCTGGGCTGGGTTGGACATTCTTATTGAAAAATAAAAATGGACCGAAACTATTTACGATGTTGACTACGATTTGCATGGGTCCGCTGGTTGCAGGAAGAAAATGCTGGGAGAAAGAAGACTGGTCGCTATCTTTGCCTAAGAATAATATCGACTGAATGTAACGACACTATCATAGGAAACAATATCCTCCTGTTAAATCATGAATTTAAAGAACTGGTGCATGAGCATTTAGCTTTATTTATTTATTTACTTATTTATGTTTAGGGGACCATGAGCATGTACCTGGGCTGGATTCATGTGAGAGCTTCCCTTCCAGTTAATTATGGGCTTCTCTATTGGTCCTTCATGTAACGCCCCGGACACACCCGCCGGTGGTCGTTACTCCTGGCGGGATCTAGACTGGCCCCATAGATCAATACTTGTCTTTTCTGCGCACTTTGTCCTCACTCGTGCGCACCCGGGAGCAACTTTCCGGTCAGTCACCCATCCTGAAACTACTCCAAGATGAGCACGCTTAACTTTGGAGTTCTGTCCGAATGGGCTCCCGGAAAAGAAGGAATTCCTTATTGATATGAGTAGTCTATCATCCCTAATAAGCCAGGCTATCACACTTCATCAGTGAGCTGCATGTTATCAATAAGTGGAAAATTGTTCCGTACGAAAAATAGTATGCGCTACATACGGTACAGGGAACTAAAGGATCGAACCGTGCAATGACTTCCAAAACATTGTGTTTGTCGTTCTAACAACACATTTATTCAACCAACAAACGAAATATACTACTGATTGTACATTGAAAATAGCAGCAGCAGCAACCAGGGCTGGGGGTGCAACAGAAGGAGTAAGCAGGCCAGAAGAGTGAAGATGCAACTCTCTCTTCCAAACCAAACATCAGCCATCATTACAAAAGGGCTACCAAAAAATAACAAGTGTATGCATCAAACTAAATAAAGATCCTACTTGTCGGGACCCCGATTCTAAGTCACACCGATCTAGCATGTAACACCTGATATCACTTTGCGGCCTCACGCATGGTATTCCCGCGGGTGTGGCCTTACCATGGCCCGGGACCGTTTGCGCCTTTTGGCTCACGTATATGATAGTGTCGCTAGCATCCATATGACAGAGAACTCGGGCCGACATGACTAGTCGTGAACCCAAAGCGGCACTAACCTATGGGGACAGGCATACATGATTCACATCGAGCATGTCGATCAGCAGCGTGTGAATCCGGGCTGTAGCACTGGGCTAACAGGACTCCGGGGAACCCGGGCTGTAGCAGGCTAGGCAGGACTCCGGATGTCACCGCGTGACATTTCCCCGAGGGGACAGACACAGGAACAAAGCGAAACACATGCCGACCAGTCAAGTGTCCTAAGCAGTAGTGCTGGGCTATCAGGACTCCGGTGAACCGGGCTGTAGCGGACTACTATGGCTCAAGGAAGCACTAGACTACATTTCCCCATAAGAGAGGCTGCCAAGGATAAATAGCTAGATTGTCGGACCCCACACATAGCAATACACGTCACATGCACGCATAACATGCAAGTATGTGCTGTACAACATGGCATCACAACATAACGCTAACTCATATAGATAAAGGCCCAGAAGAGCCACATATCATTAAATACAAACAGGGGTCACATGACCCATCATTCACAGCATACAAGTAGCAGAAGCATTACATGTATGAGTACAGACAACTACAAAAGAAAAAGGCTAAGAAGCCTGACTATCTACAAGTCCCTCCCAAGGGTACAAGATCGTAGCTGAGGTAACAAGCTACTCGTCGTCCAAGCGGTGCTACTAGTGAGACAGATGCCTCACCTGCAAAACATAAATAAAGCAAACGTGAGTACAAAGGTACTCAGCAAGACTTACATCAGATCCTATCATATATGCATTTGTATCAAGAAGGTAATGTGGGGTTTAGTTGCAGCAAGCCAGCTTTGACTCAGCGGCTATCCTGTTCTACGAGAACGAGAAACTTCTTTGAGGTGAGGCAGCGCACACGAGTCCACTAATCACCACATCAACACACTACTATGGATTCATCCTCGTCTCCTTACGAGAAGGCCATCCATAGCACTCACACTTGTCTTGAGCATTTTAGAGTATCCACTTTAAGTTGTCCATGTACCACGTAAGCATCCAAGAAGTCCATAACCGAGGACACGGCTATTCGAATAGATCATGATAACCCTGCAGGGGTGTACTTCTTCACACACGCTCTCACCACTTATCACCATATACACGTCATGTATCTCGGCAACCTTCAAGTGGAAGCCTGGTGAGGGTGTCGGCCACGACCTGACTAACCACACAAGACTCTAGTCCAGGTTTATTGCCTATTCGGGTTCCATCCGCAAGGAGATCCGGCCGGGGTTTCACTCATGGCCCCAAACGATGTGTACAGGGTTCCCGAGCCCACCATCCGAGTGCCACTCGGTACACCGGGCCATGTGTGCCTAGTCTGTCCCAAGTCCACCCTGCCGGGTGCCACTCGGTAGAAAAATAGCACTACCTACAAACACCAGAAACTATTTGCAACTCCTGGACAGAGATCAAGGCGGTTAATAAGTCGAGAGAGCTTGGAGCGCCCGGAGCCCAATGTGTGGTAGTAGCTAGTCATTGGACAACTTACATAGAACTCAGTTCTTAAGGACGGTCCCAATGAGACAACCCACCATGTACTCCTACATGGCCTCTCACCGCTACCTTTACCAAATCGTGTTCACACGCTTAACTCTCAGCACCAGAACATATCGTAACACTCCAATTCATTCCCGATGAATCAGACCTGACACAACTCTAAGCAATAGCAGGCATGGCATGGTAGGAACACAACATTGCTCAAACAACTCCTACACATGCTAGTGGGTTTTAACTATTTACTATGGCAATGACAGGTCATGCAGAGGAATGGGTTCAACTACCGCAGCATAAAGTAGCAGTTGAATCATTGTTGTCCTAATGCAATAAATGAGAGTAGGAGAGAGAGAGAGTAGGATTGTATTGGAATGAACAAGGGGGTTTGCTTGCCTGGTAGATCAACAGGGGGCACTGCTCCTCAGACAGGTACTCTGGAGCACTCTCCGGAGCGGGACCTATCGAGAGGGAACAGTGTCGGAAATCAATACACAAGCATATGCAACAATATGATGCATGAACATGGCATGAAGATGTGATGTGGTTTGAGTTAATGCAACTAGCATTTATTTGGTTGAAGTCCATTTAAACCAAGGGTTCAAATGCAACTCCAAATTAAGCTCTTAAATATGCCGTTTATATGTTTCCTCATATACAACATGTATAAGTTGGTTTGTCATGCATGAAAATGGTACAGATGGATAGATTGCATTTTTCTGATAATTTTTCATATATAAAATATTTCAATCTGAGCTACGGTTGAATTTCTATGGATTTTTGAAGTTTATATCATTTTCTAGAATTTCTTGATTTATTTTAAAACCAGAAAATGATATATTGCGTCAGCACTACGTCAACATGACGTAAGCGAGTCAACGGGGCTGACCAGGTCAAACCTGACGTGTGGAGTCCACATGTCAGTGTCACAGTTAGTTAACAGGGTTAGTTGGTTATTAAACTAATCCTAATCTAAAATTAACAGGGCCGGGCCCACATGTCAGCGACCACGGGAGGTCAAACCTCCTGGTCAGCGAGGTTAAAACCCGGTCAATCCCGTCGGCGTTTAGCTGCCGGCGAGGCAGAACGCGGCGGAGGGCACAGGATTCGCCTTCCAGCGACCATTTGGACGGTGGAGGCCACGGGCGAGGAGCTAGAGCTCGTCCGCGTCTTCTAGGGCAAGTGGGAGAGGCAGGGACGGCCAGAGCTCGCTGGAGCGGAGCTCGGCGCGGCGGCAGGAGCACGGCTTCGAGCAGAATCGAGCTACGGGGCATGGCAGGGGCTGCGGAGTGCCTCGACGGCCTCCTGGTGTTGCACTGAGCACGATGGTGTGCTCGGTCGCAGCCCTAGGTGACAGTGGCCACGGCGGCGACATGAACGGCGGCAAAGAGCTACGGCCGTGGTGGTGGACGGGGCTACGGGGCGCCGGAGGAGCAGAGGAGAGGGGGGTTAGACGGCGGGGCTCTTAGCGGACTCGGGGATGTCGTCGGAGAGCTCGGGGAAGGCTGGAGTCGGCGGGGCGGCGATGGGGATCCACGGCGGCCGGTGGCGAAGATGGCGATGGCGACGGCTCCACGGGGCGCTCCGGCTTGCGTGGCTCGGCGGAGAGCTTCAGAGCGAGGAGGCGGAGCTCGTAGACACGGAGAGAGGGCGAGGGGGAGGCGGTGGCTGCGGTTGCGGCGACGGCAGCGCTCGGCCGTGAGAGAAAAGCGAGGGGGAGGCGGCAGAGAAGGGGATCGACTCGGGAGGCGGGGGGGAGTGAGAGGGGGTCGGGGGAGTACGCGGCGGCTCCAGGAGCCTCTCCCGCGTCGGCGGAAGCAGGAGGTGGCGCAGCGCGTGCGTGTGCGCGGTGACCAGGCGCCCCTGGCCTCCTGGCGAGAGGTAGGGGTGACTGGCGCGGCCAGCTGGCTGGGCCGCTGGGCTAGGCCGGCTGCACAGTGCCAGGCCGCGGTAACCCAGATAAGCTTTTCCCTTTTGTTTTCTTTTCTATTTTTCTGACATTTGTTTGGTTTAATAAAAATACTAAACCATTTTATTTTCTTATGCCAATTTTTTGTAGGGGCTAGTGGTATTATTCCAGAGCTCCTCAACTACTGGTATAATTTTTGGACAATATTATATATATAATAATATATATCCAAAGCAAATAATTACTGCATTAATTCCAAATGCCCAAAATAAATACTTATGAGCTCCTGAAAATGTTGGTTTGATTTTTATCTCTGTCCAAGATTTTCAGAGAGCAACATGAGCATTTTCTTGGACCCCTTTTGGAGCAATTTTTTATTTGGGTCATTTCTAGAAATGATTTTTGAGAGTTTCACAATCCTCATTTCAAATTTAAATGGAATTTAAACATGATGCACAAATGACTAGCTAGTCTAGGTCATACCAGAACTAGGGATGTGACACTACTACACCAAGTGCATGCATCTAACTAACTGGCTCAGTTAGACGTTACTATTTATTAAGCTGTAGAGATTGGCTGACGGCTTGAACCAGATGGGTGCCTGACGGGGGAAACTCCAGCCAGCAGGTTCAAGTCTGATACTTGCGACCCTCTCTCCTACTTTGGGCTGCAGAGTGTGGCGGCACATATCAGGGTATGGTGCATGCAGAGACGCATGGTACGTTGTGTACACATAGTTTTGCCTGATGAATGAAACCGTGCTGCCATCATGATCCTTGCCATTGGTTATCTCCTGGTTAATCGGATAATTCAGTCCGACAAACAGAGAGCATGTACCAAGGCTACTTACCAACCTCCAGTCAAAAATTCCTGAAGGCCGAGAGAAGCTGGGATCCTGCTCAAAGACCTTGTAGTGACTGATTGTATTCCGCGAAACAACACGTCCGGTACGTGCGAACGATCATCAATCGTTCACCGTTGTCTGATCGAGCCAGGAACCACCTACAACTACGATGCCGCTTTTCTTTGAAAGGTTATGGGATTAGGAAGGGTAGGGACACCAGGCGGCCTACAACATCATATCAAGTTGGAGTCAAATAACCCTAAAAAAAGTTGGAGTCAAATAAAAAAGGGCTCTTGATGTAGTCATTCTTAAGAACAACATGTTATGAGCATGAATATTTTTTCAGTAAATGTTGACAGTAATATAAGCAAGCCATCATGATATCATAGGAAAGTAACATACTGCTGTAACAGCCGTTTGTAGCGATGACTGGAGTAGGCCAGCAATACGTCCAGCCATAGAAGGAGTCGACAGCGTAAATGAAGCCCTCGTGTTCAATGGCATCAGAGAACCATGGAGGATGTATGATCTTGCGATGGACGTGCAGATTTATCCACTTACCGCAGTGACCTGTCAGATAGGCGAGACCGCGGTTGAAGAACGCAATTAGCCTGAAGTCTTTATAATTCGCAGATCTTGTGGGCACTTGGCAGATTACAACCTTGAGCAAGTCAAACTTGGTATCATGTTGGCTACTATAAGATTCCGAGTATTCTGGGCCGCGGTGCCAAAGAAGTGCAGTGTTAATTGAAGGAAGGGGGATCAATCGCCGGGTGTAGACCTCCACGAGCATCCAGCTGCCGCGACCGTCGACGAGCACCATCCAAGACGTGTTCATGCCGACCCAGTACTTACCGTTAATGTAGTTGAGGGTGACGGGGATCGGATCACAATCAAGGGGGTTGATGCTTGCCACCCTATGATCGTTATGCTGCGTGACACGGCGTTTCTGAAGATCTGGCGGCATCAGCAAGCAAGGAGCTGGCTTAAAAAGCTCCGGCCCGAGGGCTTTGAGTAAACGGTACAGCCCCGACGAGCATGCGGCGAGCGGCATGGTACTGAGATTGTCCACATGCGAAACAATGAGCTTGATTACCTCTATGGGGAGCGAATTCCAGCCACTCTTTTGGCGGGCACTGCTCGGTTCTGCCATTGTTAGTGCTTGGGTTTTGGACAAGGGGGGAGGCACCTTAGCGGGGATGGAAGATTGGACGAGATTATGTGCGGACAAAGATGGAGAAGCGAATATGTGTTGCGGGAAGTGGACAGGTGATGATGACTACATCAGGCCGCTTGACTTATGAGACACATACCAGCAGCGTAGGGTCATATCGATGCCAGACAACTTGCTTGGGTGATCACAGTACTGGTACTCCCTACAGTACCTACTACTATGCCCTAACTTTCTTGAGTAGAGTAGTAGTGGAGTAGTACTGGAGGAGTAGTATATTCTAATCTAAAAATAGTTACAAAGTTCAATGCCCGAGCGTGGAACGACTACGACTACCATCGGTGCTAACTCCATTCCCTAGCAAACGTTCATTGGGAGACATGGCAGTTGCAAACGCCCGCGACGCAATTACAGTACATGTGTAAGGGTGGCGGTTTTGTCAAATGCTATGGCTTAAAAACTGGCCACCGTCGGATGGAAATCTGACGGTTACGTGGGATTCGCTAGGATTGAGCTTGTGGCGAATAATCACCAAATATAATTACTAAAAAGGTTAAAACACCCGGGGCTATAACTTGCACCGGCTGACCACTAACAATGATACTAACATAGTTGTAAAATGGTCAAAGACCGTGTCTACGTGGTGTTTGGAATTATATGCAAAAAAATTAGCAAGATGCCTGTGCATTGCATGGAACATCAAGATGCATTTTTTTACAAAACACATGTTGTGATTGACCCATGCAGGAGTAATCGCATGTGTAAAAACTAATGATATCTTGAGAATTTTATCGGAAAATGGTATGTGGACCATTTCATCAAAAAATGATATCTCGAGAAAGATGATAGAGGTGAGGAGGAGTGGGCGTGGGGGTGACTGGTGGTCGGACTGGGCGGAGGCATGGGGATGGACGGCGCCGATAGCGGCCACCATGCCAGATTGTTCCAGAGACTTCCTTTTTTAATTTCTCAACAACGAAGTTGTGGGAGATAGGATGAACGAGGCAAGGCCTTATCTATAAATGTGGAGAGAGGTGTGGGTATCTTTTGTAAAATTGCCATAGTTTGCTTTCATTCTGTCAGATATAGATCGGACAGTCTATATTATAAGATGGCAGGCACACCATCATCACCAACTCGGTTTTTTCTCTACTCCTACTCCTATAAAAGACTCAGTTGGTGATGATGGTGTGTCTTCCATCCGCCATTTCTGACCATTAGATCTGCATCTAACGGGTGTATTATTCTACCTAAGTTCGAATTCTGTACTAAACTTTAGCTTTTTATATTTTTTTTAATATATACTTCTTTCGCTACTGTACTGGCAGTGGAACCCATAGAGTACTTAGAATACAAGATTAAGGACGGATTTTTTTATTTTTAACTTTATGTACGAATCTTTAGCCAACCTGCAAGTCATGTACAAAGGTTTAATGGAGGGGTTTGATGGAGGCGAGGAGGCGTGTTCAGCCGGGCTTGCAGCGGACGGCGCAATACTATTCAATTTGACAGCTACAACTAGTATATTATAAAAAACAAAGAAGAGTAGTAGAGATAGAGATAAGAATAGAGACTAGGGAGGAGCACCATCTACTGCTTCGTGGGCTACTCCTGTGCTCCATTCGGCAGCCGCAATGTCACCTACAGCCACTCCCTCCTGCGCTCCATTCGGCGAGCGCTGTTGAAATTTGGGGAGCGCACTCTCGTGACTGCTGGCAGCGATTATTTCACTGACGACAACTTCTTCCCCAACCTCGGCAACCTCTTCCTCAACGACATGGGCGACAACCTCAACGCCAACAGTGCTGCTCCTGTTGCACCGTATGTGTTGTTGTCCTTGTTCAAAATCGTGGTAGAATTCATGTTTCTAGTCTGTGTCCTAGATTTGATCTGTTCATCTACTATGCTAGTCCACATGATTAATTTAATCTCTGTTATAGCCGTCATGATTTATTTTGTGCTTACTCGGACTAAATCTCGTAGTAACTTGCTCATATATTCAACTAGCGGAACGTCCCCTACAGCCACTCCCATTTCATGGACGGCCTGGTCGATGCCTCCAAGGAGCCCTTTGTCTACTGCTATGAGTGCCCGATGCCATTTTTGGGCTCACTGGTGGACATCTTGCATCACCTGACGCAGGCGTGCGGCGATCACTACTGGCCCTTGGCAGAGAACATTAAGTACGAGACGTGCTACCCGTTCACCGTGCCGAAGTCGCTGGAGGATCACCGCCGCCTGCTAGTATCGGAGGAGGACGACAGTGTCTTCCTCTTGATCGTGGGCACCGGCGAGGCCCGCGCAGGCCGCCGCCCTGTCTCTGTAGTGTGCGTCAGGGGTGACGCCGCTGACGCTGACACTGACACGAGGCCGATGTACGGGTGCGTGCTCACTATTACTACCCCTCAGAGGTACGTGGGCGGCGACACTGGCTACGTCAAGCTGACTTGGACTCTGTCGAGCTGGGACCTTCCCGCCGATGTGGACATGGAAGATGCATGGTATGATTTGACCCCCAACAATGTGCATGGGGACTCCAACGAGGTTCACGTGGACATCTGCATTACCAAGTTAAATGTTGATCATTAGTCTTCGCTTAATGTAATCCGCTGTCTAAGCATGTGGACACTTCCATGCATGATCTTGCTCTATTGGAGTGTCGCGCATGAATTAAAGTGTATCTATTTATGGTTTAGTCTAGAATCTTCCATGTATGAATTTTTACTACAGTACTGGTGAAAGACTTATGATGAACCATTTCTTACATCTCCTCTGCCCCCTTCCAAGTCATCCTGATTTAATCCCTCCGTCTAGGTGTATAAGGGCATGGTTAATACTTAAATAGTATAGCCAACTATTGACTATAAGAAAGTGCCATGTCATCTGTAGCCAACATGTATAACAATGGGTACTCAAAAACTAATTCTTGAAGATCATTTCTTGCAAAGCACAATAAGTGTTATTTCTTCACAAGTTTTGGATGCAGGTTGAACAGTTGACCACTTTTGTTTGCAAAAGATACTTTTTTATCTATTTCACCCGGATGTTTGTGAGCTCTAGAGATGAAATAATATCCAAAGAAACCTATCGATACCCATTACACATGAGATGACCCCCACATCCTTTGTCAAAATAAACAGCTCCCCGATCAATGCATTTCACTCTTCCGTGCAACGCACGGGCACCTTACTATAGATTAGTATGACCAAAAATTGAACTAACATTATATATAGTACGATAAATGCTGATGCATGTCACCTAAAATTATATCCTTGAAAACTATGTTCAAATACGAATCCAACGATATTGTTTTTGTTGACATGCACTAACATTTTGTCAGTTAAATCTTCAGTCAAATTCAATGGGGGATAAACCACGACCGATGTAGTACTAGTGTAGAGGGCGGCGCTGCACAGGAGTCTCACCCCGCTCGTGGCGCGGAAGTAAAGTCGTCATATCACAAAACCCAACCACTCCCAGTAATAAGTGACCTGGTAAAATAAACGTACAAGCAACCATCACATCCCTTTGTCTTTTTTGCATTTCATGTCTCTGCATTTACTTTCTCTGGTTCATCTCACACACTCGATCCCTAGCTACTACTCCTAGTATCCCTAGCTACTACTCCTAGGGCCAGTTCTTTTGGCGTCTTAAAAAATAAGCCGTCTCTTCCCCAGCTTTTCCCATAAGACTAGTCACAGTGGAGAGTAACATTAAGGCGCCTCACTCATTTATTTGGGCTTCACAACTTGTTAGGCAAAAAATTTGATACAGGGTGTAGGAAGCGGTTTGGGAATTTGCATGCCTTTCCGACCAGTGAGATACTTCATACAAAGTACGACAAAGAAATAACCACAGAGAAGGAAGCTAAAGGTAAACAATCAAATGAGCATTTTTGCATTGAATCGTTTCACAAGCTTGACTAGTGTTGTTTTTCTACTTTTACAAAAACCGCATCGTAATGTTAAAACATGCATTTGCACGTACATAAGTAATAGTAGTACTCCCTCCGTCAATGTGTATAAAGTCTTCCCTCCTTCTTGGTCACGGTGCACAACCAAAGATGACTTATTCACCTGGACGAAGGGAGTAGCACAGTCCGCAAGCATATATAGAGAGAGACGTGTAGTGCGATAGTATATAGTAAAGTTTGTGCAATATGCACCTACTTACAAAATGCGTACGAATACACAAGGTTTCCAAACTTTCCCTCTTACATACTTAATTAAGGACGCTAATAATTCCCGAACGTTCGGGATTTATCATTTGCGTCCCAAAACTAATGAGATCACCTTACGAAACTAAATTATACTCCTACTAAAAGCCACGGCGCTCACAGGAGTGCTTGCGGCGCGCCACGAGTGCCCTGGTGCGCGACCGTTTCCCAGCGCGCCGACACAACGCCTCTTCCTCAGCCTCGCAACTCGTGAGGTGCTGATTGGCGGCTTGCCGGCGGGCGAGCGCGATCTCACCGGTGTGGTGATCCGGCGCCAACAGGCACTCCTCCTCGCTGGAAGCGTGCACCCGGTCCACGTACCGCTAAGCGTAGATGAGGTGCTTGGGCCCGACTGCACTCAGGGCTTTGGCACGGGCGTCCTCCGCCACCCTCACGGCCTTCTGCCAAAGAGCCAATTGCCTGACTCTCGGACGCGACATAGACCTGCAAGGCAGCTTGCCCCGCGGTGCACTTCTCTTCCTCGGCCTTCTTCTCCACCTCTATTTTGGCTTTCTCTGCCGGCGGCAAAGCCTCCCACATGGCGACATCCATTTCTTTCCAAAGCTCCTCAAGGCTGGGGGGGGGGGCTCGGCAGGCAGCGCGGCGTTCTCCTCGTAGCGGGGAGCCGACGCGCGTGCTGGCAAGATTGGGAACGCCGACGCGTCCACCTCGACGTGTCACAGTGAGGAGTGGAACGCCGACACGTCCTCCTCAACTAGTGGCGGTAAGGAACGGAATGGCAACGCGTGACCGTCCAGGCGGTGCAGCGGGGGGCGCCTAGGGCTTGGGAGGGGCGATGCCATGGTGGTTGATGTGAGAGGGAGGGGGAGGAGATAGCGATGAACGTGAGCGTTCTTCGAAATGCCGTGGGAGGCGCAATATTTATATCGAGCAATGGCACACCTACGTAAGATATGGACTGAGCAGCACTGACTTAACTGCAGGTCCAGTTGCGTCACTGACATGTGGGCCAGACCCCTATTGGGCCCATATGTAAGTGACCCAATGCACCTGCAGTTAAGTAACTGAAGCAGCGTCCCGGAAGATATGTTGCGTGATTAACGTAACAGCTACTCCCATCACATGCTCAGATTTTAAGGTGCATTAATTCATTGCATGCGAGGATTATGAGAAACTTGACCAATGCATGTACTTCATGCATGCATGCATTGCAATTAATGCATTGGTAAACACAATTGTTTGAGAAAAACGAGCGCATTAATTGAGTGCTTTTACAAACCATGAAAATTATTCCACCACTCATCATCCACCTTGTTTGGTGAGATTTTTGAATTGAGCCCTATAAACCGGAAAGGAGGTAGTACATGGGCATATTTGTTGGAGTAAATTACGGGGGAGGGAAGGGGTGGAAATATTGCTGGTCACAACGGATTGGACGAGCGCGGGGGGAGGAGAGTCATGCATGCAGATTTTTTCCACACGGGGTGGAGTGGTGGGACCGCCGGAGGGAGAAGGAGAGTCTGGCAGGTATATTGTTTCCACACACGGAGAGGAAAAGATTTGGAGACGAACGGGCTTCCTGCAGGTGTGGGGAACAGTGCATAATAAGTCTCATCTTGCATGCCGGGCTAGGTATAGTCTCAAGTCAATAAGAACATACACGCCCCACACATGTTCATATTTCAAGGTGCACTAAATTATTGCATGTGATGATTAAGGCTGGCCATAATGGTGGTGTCTTAGCTGGTATCATGCACACGGGAATAGAAAACATGCTAATGTGGCAAAGAATTAAAGAAGAGAGGGGGGTTAGAGTAACTAGTGTTCATGCATGCATTGGTAAACACATTTTTTTTGTGAAGAACGACAACATTAGTTGAGTACTTTTGCAGACTACAAAAACTATTCCACCGCCTCTATCTTGCTAAGAGTGGGTGATTTTTTTGAATCGAGCCCTTTAAACTAGAAGGGAGGTAGTAGTACTCTAATAGCTCTTGTTGTGATGACAAGATAGGACATGGCACACACCTGGACGGAGGAACTAGTAGTCTGCATTGTGCATTTAAGTTTTGTTTGAAGTCAATGTACCACTACTTTGACCAAACTTATATAAAAATGTATCAACATTCACAATGTCAAATCAATATTTTTATACTCATTATAAAACGTAGTTCTTATACTCATTATAATCAGTATTGTAGATATTGATATTTTTAGTATAAATTTGGTCAAACACTTTGCAAACGGTTGACGGAAGTAAAAAGGACCAGAGGGAGTATCATGCATGCGGAGTAGGAAAAAAAATTGCTCATTTATAGCCGGTCGAAGTCTCAAAGGGCGTGACCGCGCGAGGGAGGCGAAGGTCGTGGGAGGCGCGACGGTTGATAGAATTCAGTGAAGTTACCCACGCACCGGCATGGCGTCCGAACAGGCAGAAGCTATACCGTCAGGCCTACAATATGGGTCTAGTAGACATGACATCTAGTGGGTCCCGCATAGTTCTTGAGAACTCTTTGGGGGCTTGCAACCGTTTATCCACCGGGCAAGCCAGCAACCCCATGCCGTTCGCACGCCCTACTCGTCCCCATCTTCTACTAGTACAGTACCTTACAACAGTTCGCTCCCAGTCGTCCTGTCCTTTCACATTACACCAGTTCAACTTCTCCTAACCCTCCTCCAAAATCCATGGCCTCCCAAATCTCCATGGTCGCCGCTGAGTACCAGGTTACAGCCATCACCGAGTTCATCGTCATCTACACACGTAGATCCGTGACGGTGAAAGCATGCCTTGCTCGCTTCCTACGCATGTTCAACAGTTGAACGGATGAGTGGGTCGCTCGGCTAGATGTTGAGTACACCACAATCCTGGAAAGAGAGAAGATTCTAAAGGAGGCAGAGAAGAAGAAACCCGCCGTGATCCAGGTTTGCGTACATAACGTGTGCTTGGTCTACCACATATGCCATGCCGATGTTGAGTGCCAGGATTTTAAGAACTTCCTCAAGGACGAAAGAGTGAAATTCGTTACTGTAGACTTTAGGAATGACAGGGATGTCCTGGGTCGGATAGGCCTTGTTCTAGGCCAGCCCTTCGATCTCCAGAAGGCAAGCCTGGTGTCCTCCTCTCAGCCTTCAATGCTGACCCTGGCAGCAGCCATGATTGATCCTTTGTACGATAAACTGAAGAAACCTCACCACAAGTTTCATCATGCACGGGAGTCAAAGACATTAGATGAAGATCACGTCCTGTACGCAGCAATGGATGCCTACCTTTGTTTAAATATCTACAAGGGTTGGATGAAGAAGCAGAGCCCAGTGTCCGGTTCAAGCAAAGAAGCGTCGGCAAAGAGGAAGAGGAAGAGGGACGAGGACGAAGTCGAGGACGTGGACTCGGACTCCGAGTAGGTGGCAGTGCCATCGCTCATGCTGGTTCTACTGCAGTGTCAAGCGGACTAGTTGCTTAGTTTATTTTCAAGGGTGTGTTGTGCTGAGGCCCCAGCATAACTATGTTTATGTTCTTTCTTGTTATTTGAACTCTTTAGTTGTACAGTAGTACAAGTACTATGTCTCCCTCTATTCCTATATGTAGTGCGTATAAGTTTTTTAGAAAAAATCTGATTTATAGTGCGCATTGGCAGCCATCCTGTACTTTGGATCCAAATAGCCTTGCACAGCAACGCACATGCAGCCTCCTCGCTTGTCGCTTCTGCCGAACTGCATCAACACATGGCCTGGGTGGGGGTATTCTGCGTCCAAGCTACAACCTCCAGCTCACGTGTTGGTATGTGTGCCTATAACTATGCACACTAGATATTGGAATGGAGGGAGTACTACTGTTCTTCTTGCAGTTGGTACTACTGCTCGTATTTTCGTGTTCCTACTGTACTTAATACGTTCGTACTAGTAGTATAATTTGGGTCAGTCGATCTGTACAAGAAGTTCGACGGAGTGAAGGAAGAAGACGGCAGAGAAGCTACCCCAGTATCTATATTAGGGTGGCAGGGTGCCATGATCTATCTTATGAGTGTTGGGTGTGGAATGCAGTCCGCCAAAAAAAATGGATCGTGCCCGGGGTTAAACGGATGGCGGAGGTGGGGGAGCATGGCGGTGGCAGGCGGTTCAGGGGAGGGCGCGGCGGCGGTGGCAGGCGGTTAGGCGTGTGGCGGGCTGAGAAGATGAACCGTGCATGGCTGACCCAAATTGCTCCTTCAGATTGCAGGATCCACGTGGCATTCAAGGTCTCGAAGGTAGATTCCGCATCGCACCCGGTTTGCGGGCTCGACGCGCGCGCAGCCGGCTTCCACCGTGATAGCCACCATGCGCGCCTCCTCCGCGCGGGCGGAGACAACAATGACACGCTAGTTCCTCCTCGCCGGCGTGCTGGAGCACGCGCTCATCCTCCTCTTCGTATGCTGCGTGCATAGACGCGGCTCCACCAGCTGCTCGCGTGCTTGGCAGCGTGGCGGCATCGCGAGGAGGGACTGCAGGCGACATGAGCGGGCAAGCCTTCGGCTTCATGGCACATGGATGGCGGCGACACGACGGGCTGGGGAAGAAATTGTTGGCCGAAGCAAGCGGGCGCCGGCATGCGCAACGGCGGTGGCATATTGATGAGTGCGCGTATGGGAGCTTAGTTTAGTTTTATATAGGGTTAGTCAAACTTAAAAGGAAACTGTACTAGTACACGTAAACATTAGACTTAGGCAGCGCTTTTATTAGTTACCACAGCCATGATACGGAATCCTGTGCAAGCGCATGAACCGCGGCCGCGCGGTCGATCGCACGGTGCGTCACCATGTCACGCTCGAAGGACATCCACCGAACCTTTTTTTGTGTGTGTGTGAAAACAATCCCCGAATATTACTCAACTTTTTTCCCTGGAAAAGTTCTTGACGCTACAATATTTCCATATATTTGAATTTAGCTCCAGTTCGTGTTTATTTGGATTTGGGCGTTTTAGGTGTTTCCTAGTTTTTTTTAATACTGATTTTGTGTGTGTGACTGAGAGAGAACGTGTGTTTGTGTCCATATGTGTGTTGTGATGGAAGGGCAATGTGGAGACGGTGTGCGTGTGATAGAGACATAGAGAGGTGTGAATGGGCAAATGATCATGCATGAGTGAGACATAGACAGATGCCGATATGTTGTGTATACATGAGAGAACGGTCTTCTATTTTACTTGTGTGTGTGAGAGAGAGAGAGAGGAGCATCTGTAACACAACAACCATCTCTCTCGATTCGTCCGTCCCTCGCACGATCGCATGTAACACATGCATCAACGCGCACATTTTGACACCCTCACCCGGCCCCTGCCCACCTCAAGGCCCGCACATCGCTCTCTATCTCGCACGCACAATCTCTTCGTGAATACCGTGTTTAGCATGTAGCTTTCCGTCACATACACACACATTTCTCTCCTTAAGTTTGTTTTCTCTCAATATCTGACACACACACACACACAGAGGACACAACACACACACCCCCCTCCCTCAAGCACACAATCCATCCCCATCCAAGGTTATATGGCGACCACTCTCGCTTGTGCTTCTCTGCACCCCAGCATGCACAACACCTCAATCTTCAAAGAGGGCATTGAGGAGATCGAAGATGGCGACCACACTGCGCTAGAGAATGCGGGGCCATTTGGAAGCAGGATTATGTGGCGATGGCTGACCGACTCCTCCCCCACCCTCTCTCTCTCTCGCACAAATTACCAATCCCTCTCTCCCCCGCACAAATTTATCAATCCCTCAACCCACGAGATCCTTCCCCTCTCGTCCATGTTTTTCCAGCTCTCTCATCAAACTTGTTGACTCTTCTCCTTCCATGTGTACAGAATTCGGATGCACACGCATCTCACATATATTACATGTCTCCATCTTTCTCACAGACCTAACTTCTTCCTCTCTCTTTCTCTCTATCTCTCTCTCTCTCCCTCTCTCTCTCTGTTTCGTTAGGTTTGTTTCCTACTCTCTCATCCACATACATACAATCTTTCCCGCCCTATCCGCTCCATCTTCGCAAGCTCTCTCTGCACGTTTCGTTCACACATTGGGATATGTTCAAAATGTTGCTTTTATAATGGCTGATGTAGAGTTATTGTTGGTTTTGTTGCATCCTACAAAGTAATAACTATGAAATTCATTTTGATTGTCATTTGACTGGGATTATGTGAGTCTGAGCATGTTGTGAAGTACTATACACCTCGTATACATCTTGGAATTCGACAATGATTGTAAGTATAGAATTGTATAGACCATTACATTCAAAGTCAGTAGCCTAATATATTTATTTCGCAATTTCAACAAATGATTATTTCACTACATACTAAGAAAACAAATGTGTACACCCTCCGTTTTTATTTAAGTTCGCTTATTAGCATTGGTCAAAGTCAAGTTTTGTAAACTCTCAGAAAGTTTATAACAAAAAATATTAACATATACAATAACAAATAAATACCATTAGATTCATTATTGAATGTACTTTCACATCATACATATTTGTTATGGTAAATGTTTATATTTTTCTATAAACTTGGTCAAACTTTAGGAAGTTTGACTTCGATCAAACCTAATATGCAGAGTTTACTAGTACTACTCGCTAGTTGCTTAGCTGAATCACCCAGCACGCCACACGGGGAGTTCAGTGTCACAAAATTTTGAGGTCGGCGGGAAAATCTCCCGTGACCCTAATTCGAGCAGTGGGAAGTTACCATCATAGCCTTTGGAACAGGCCTACGGATGATGGTTGGTAGGGGTTGTTTTCGTAACTTCAGGTTCACCCTACCCAGCCAACCCCACCCCGGCACCCAGAGTAGTACACCTGGATACTCCCCATTTTCTATCCCCACCGCAAAATAGACTTCTCCACGGCATCGTAGCCTTCGTGCTCCTCCCCTTCTACATCGGTGCACTCGTCCACCACAGCGCATCTGCCTCATCGACGACCTCGTATGCCACACTGGAGCCGGTCCACCGTCGTCGCCGTACACGGAGCCTCTTCCCCGGCACCGTCTTCCACAGTCTCGGATCTGCTTCCCGGAAGCCGACGCCAAGCGCAGAAGCACCACCGTCATGGACAATGAACTAACTTCTGTTGCCGACCATGACTCACAGAGGCCGCCGCGACCATCGTTCTCCTCCTCGATTGGTAATGTGTGTATTGAATCACTTAGAAGTACATGTGCACTTCCAATTTTGTTCATACCTACCCTTCAAATTTCCTGGGTGCTATTGTTCCCGTAAAAGTAATTGGTTATAGCCTCCATTGTCCAACATAATATCATCTTGTAATTGTGCGTCGCTCCTGTATCGCGTTGTGCTTGGGTAGGTTTTTCATCTACAACTAGTAGTGTGGCAAATGATGGAAAGTTTTTTAGAACTAGCAAGATGCCCATGCGTTGCACGCATCAAGATGCATTTGTATGAGTAGTTTATCTTGTGGGAGAAAAGGATGAACGAGGGAAGGCCCTATTTGCAAATCTGGAGAGGGGTGTGGGTATCTTTTTGCAAAATTGCCATTGTTTCCTTCCTATCTGTCAGATATAAACCGGATGGCCTATATTGCAGGATGGCAGGCACACCAACTCTGTTTTTTTATAAGAAAAGAAAAAAGTAGAGAGTAGAGAAGTAGAGATAAATATTAAATATAAAATAAATATAACAGTAGAGAAGAGAGTAGAGATAGCAGAGACATCGGGAAAGGATTGCGCGCGTGCGGGAAAAAGCGGCCGGGCGTGCGCTAGTTTTGGTGCACGACGTCCGACGCGCTTTATAAAATCCAACGACCTCCCACCGCTCTGTGCCTTGCCACCGCTCTCTCCCCGCTCTGTGCCTCGCAACCGCTCTCTCCCCGCTCTTTCTCGCCTCGCCGCCGCCGCGCCACCATGCCGCCGCGTCGCCGAGAAACTTGGGGATACCGCGGCGTCCGCGCGCGCCCCTCGGGCGGCTTCTCCGCCGAGATCCGGTTCCGCAGGATGCGCCTCGGCCTCGGCAATTTCGACACCGCCAACGCGGCTGCCCTTGCGTACGATGTGTCGGCGTGGCGCCTCCGGTGGCCTCATAGAACATTGAACTTCCCCAACGTGCCAACGAGGGAGCGGGCACAGGAGCTCGCGCCTCTGCCGTGGCTTATCACCGACGAGGATTGTCGCGACAACCGGAGGCAGGAGCATCGTCTCAACATCGCCGAGATGGACAAGGAAGCCCTGGCGCTGTGGTGCCAACGCTTCCCGCAGGACATCATCAACGAGCGCGAGTTCTACGTGCAAAGGAGGGCGGAGCGAGCCGCCTATCGCGAGGACACGCGTAGGCAAAAAGCGGACACTCAATTCAACATGAGGCTAGGAGCAACGTCGCCCTGGGAATCTGACGATGATCGGTATCTTCACGCCTACAATTAGACGTCGGAGGAGGACATCACCGAGGAGGAGTCGGACGATGAGGAGTAGTTGAATAACCTATTTTTTTTTATCTATCTATGCTGAGAACTATCCTCTACTCTCTAGTCTCTACTCTCTATCTCTACTTCTCGATCTCAACACTGTAAACACTTCTTTAAAGCGCCACCCATTGTGATTCTGTTGGAGATGCTCTAACATGGCAGACGAGTGCTTTAATGTTGCCGACAAGATGCGCGAGTATTACTAGTAGTATATTTTTTCTTGCCATGTTGAGATTTTAAAACCACTTGTGCGGACATGCAGAGGAGCAATGAAGACCAAACACGGGATATTGGGGACATCTTCCAGGAGCATGGCAAGTTAAAGAGGAGCTGCACCGAACCTATAAAACAAGCTTTGGTAAGTAACACCCTTTCAATTACTTTCGTTTAGCCTCGTGTTCTTCGATGTGTATATGTTGTAGTTTCTGTTTCTCTTAAGCCTCGTGTTCTTCGATGTGTAATAAGAAGAGTCTTAATCGTCCTAATGCTTTCTTTTTTAGCTTGATGTAGGACGTGGGTGTTCTCACCTTGTAGTCTGTTTTTATTTTTTTCCTTTTGAATTCACTTCTCCCAGTTCTGTTTATCTGGCTTCTACTACATGGATCTGGGTTGCTAGTATTGATCTAAAAAAGAAGTAACTTCATGTTAGGATGCAGTTCCTGCGAGGAGGGAAGTATGGTCAACCTCGAGATCATGTTTCCAAAATGAGGCTGGATTACACACAAGGTGCCAGTTCCCTAATGATGCTGGATTAGACACAAGGTGCAAATTCCCAGATGATGCTGGATTACACACAAGCCAGGTGGAGTCGTCAGCTGTTCGTGTCCTCATGGCTCTAGTAAAGGTTGAAAGAAAGCGTGCAGCAGCCCTTGAGAATGTAGCTGAGTTCCTGAAGAAGCGAAAAGAGCAATCAGATGCTCTCTTCACCCATGCCAAAGAAGAGATGGAAGAAGCCAGAATTAAGCTAGCATAGGCAGAGCAGGCTAGGCGTCTCCTGCTATCTAAAACTGTTGTCAATAAAAAATTTCCTTCATAGTAGCTAGGTTCAAATGTTTATCCAGTCAGCATGCCTGTTGTGATGTCCATGCATCTACTGATGTGGCACAAAATATTTTTTTTGGGACGTGTAATAACAACAATTACTTTCCAAACAATAACAGACGAAGCATTGGACATGGTATAGTTCATGCGCAAGCCCGACATTCCAAGTTCAACTTCCACATCAAACTCATGTTCACAGATATCTGCACATTCATACATAATGTCCACAACCATGATTCACTTCAAAGCCAAAAAATTGAGGAGAGTTATGAATAAAGAAAAACCTCTAGTTCCTGCTACTAGTGCGAGCACAACAAGTCAAGACCATGCGTAATTAATTATATTTTGGTCATTTTTTGTGTTCTAAAATGCCGGCCGGCTCGCGGAAGGACGTGTTGTCGGCACACACACGGATTCAATGAAGGCAGGCGGGGCTGTCTGAAGCCGGTTGCATGCGGCGAGGAGGCGTGTTCAGCCGGGCCTGCAGCGAGTGGGGCCCTCTTGGCCGGCGCGCCGATTCAATGCCTGCGCTATGAGAGGTCGCGTACGTGTCAGAGAAATCACTCCCTCTAGTCCTTTTTTGTTTGGGTATAACAAAATCTCGTTTTCCAATCACATTTTACAAGTAAAATTCGTGGACAAACTTTGACCCAAAATACGATGGGGACTAGTAAACCAGAATGGAGGAAGTAGTTTTTTTTAATGAAAGAAGGGTTTCCCCCTTCTGATTTTCATTACTGAAAACCAACATCTAACTCTAAACCATAGTATTTGCCCTAGAACTACCAGGTTCAACAACTCTCAACATAAACCCATACAACCATATGCCAAGGAGGTACGTAGTACTATGAATTCCATTTTCGCTCCATACCAATCGTTCTAAAAACTACTTAGTACTTATAACGCGCCATTGAAAATCGGAACTCTTAACCCCGCTAAAAAAAGATATTCTAAATGTGGCTACTCAATTTGTGGCAACTGGCGAGCCACCGCCTCCAAGTCGTTCACCTGTGGTCCCGACCATCAACTGCTACGGATCAAATTATCACGCGAGATGACTATTCCTACAAAGGTGCGCTCCACCACGTACCCGGTACCCGCGAATGCAGCAATCGTGCACCTAGCGTTTTAGGGTTTATTTGTTAACGTTACCTTTACGTGACACTCATGTGTGCGAGACAGCAAGAGACCGACTGCGTGCGTGCGCCTCTTCTCTTCCTATATGTACTCCACCATTTGTCTGGTGTCCAAAAAATATAATAACTACTAGCAATGTGCCAATGCGTTGCCACACGGTCAGAGTAGATTAATACATATTCACCGATTTGATAGAAAAAAGTCTAGTTTTGAAATACGTATATCACTAAAAATATGTTATGTTTCACTCAAAATATATTCCTTTGGCAGTTTTGATGAGATAAGGGAGGAATGTTGTTGGTTTCAAGATTCGAGAAGTGGTATATGTCTAATTTCTACTCTTACTAGCAAGATGCCCGTGCATTGCCGGAACATCACGATCTTGTGGGAGAAAAGGATGAACGAGGGAAGGCCTTATCTGCAAATGTGGAGAGGAGTGCGGGTAAATTGCCATAGTTTCCTTCCTATCCGTCAGATATAAATCGGATGACCTATATTGCAGGATGGCAGGCCCACCATCACCACCAACTCTGTTTTTATCCCTACTCTTATAAAAATCATAGTCGGTGATGATCGTGTGCCTGCCATCCTGCAATATAGGCCGTCCGATCTATATCTGACGGATAGGAAGGAAACTATGGCAATTTTGCAAAAAGATACCCACACCCCTCTCCACACTTGCAAATAAGGCCTTCCCTTGTTCATCCTTTTCTCCCACAAGATAAACTACTCATACAAATGCATCTTGATGTTCCGTGCAACGCATGGGCATCTTGCTAGTTGTTGCAAAAATCCCATGTGTCTGAGAGAGAGAGGGAGAGAGGAGGAGGACGGAGTGCATGTGTGACAAATACACAAAGAGTGTGTGTGCGAGAGGCATCAGCTTAAAATGAGGTGATAGTGTGTGTGTGCATGATCGAGAGGGCGTGTCTCAAAAAGGGACGAAAAATCTACAGATATACAAGGAGCGGGAGAGAGACATGTATGCGATAGTGGAAGCACGAGTGTGCGGGTGTATAAACCTATCTAGAGGCTAGTCGATAAATGTTTGTGAGAGAAATACGAGTCGGGGGTGCAAAAGCGAGAGTTTTATGTGTGTGTGTGTGAGAGAGAGAGACACGGTAGTCGGGAAGGGGAGTGGAAGCAGGAGTTGTGTGTGTGTGAGAGAGGGGGGGATTTTGTCTGATCGGTAAACAAATGAATAATGTCAGTCTGGGATGGAGACGAAAAGGAGAACACAACAAATGTTTTGTCTACAGGAGAGAGAGAGAGAGTAATTTTAGTGGTATGATTCATATCTAGAGACATATAGGGTGTCTGAGAGAATCCCATAGAGATAAAGACAAAGTGAAAGACGAGTGGAGGCTTGTGTGTGGCAGTGAAAAAGAAAGCTTAGGTACCTAGTGATACGAGAGAACGGTAGAGACGTGACAGATAATGAAAACTGTGTAATGTACAATGATAGGGAGAGTGTGACACTTCTCAAGGGAGACGTCGAGAGACCATGTTTGTGAGGATAGGAGAAACATGAAGTGAGCGTGCGGGTGAGCTGGAGAAAAGAGAGTGATAGCTACATGAAGGAGCATGCATGCGAGAGAGATGGGCGTGAAAGGAGTGAACATAAATGGGATTCAAATATTTGAATTCGAGATGATGATACATGTAATCCATACTCGAACCAAAATTGATCTATAAAACATGCATACTCATATGAATTCACGCGCATCTATGTTATTTAATATGTAGATATTATTGATCCATACGTTTTAGTAGAACATAATTTGGTTTAATTTTTTGAATTCAACCTTGTGATTTTGAGATCATTGTATTTGTAAATCATATTATACATATAAAGGAGAAGAATTCTTTGTTGTGCTTTTGAAAGTATATATAAAAAATGATGTATATAGAATTCTATTCCAATCGAAAATGGACCCCGCCCGAAAAAAATAGAATACAAACGGGATTCGAATTGAGTTGGCATGGTAAACGTGCACTTTGCAAAATTTGAACAAAGCGGGGAAAGTCACAGTAACCGCCCGAAACCAAAATCCGCGAGATGGAAATTAGATTACTACTGCCTATCCCTGCCACGCAAAGCCTATCTACTCGATTTCTATAGGTTTCGATAGGGGTAGGTTTATAATTTCACTCAAACGTGACATAACCGCCTCTCACCCGGATTCATACATGGTGGGCGCCAAAACATAGTGTGTCCTCGGCCGAAATCGACTCCCTCCCCGATTCATACACGGTGGACGCCAAAAACAAACTCTCGTCGGCAAATATTCGGTGTATGCGAGATTACCGTCCTATCCCCAACCGACTAATATTGTTGTGATGTAGGAAATTTGAAACGGGGGCTAAGTTTGTAAATTTCCTCGCATTTGAGACAAGCGCGCCCTGAAGACATGGTTCCCCCTTCCTCTCCACCTACATTTCCCCATCCGTACTCCGTGGGCGCCAAAACACCCTCTCCACTCCAGCCTCCTCCGTCCGCCACCCCATCCACCGTCGTCCTCCTCCACCATGCCAGAGCTGATACCCCGACGCCGCCGTCCATTACAAGAGATCGACCTCTCTCATCCACGGCTTCGGACCGGATCCTTGCATCCCATCCTCTTTCTTCATCCCCGCCGTCGTCCACCTTGCCAGCGCCGCTCCTACGACCATCTCGTCCACCGCGCGCCGCCGCCACCGTTTACCCTCCTAGATCTGCGTCCACGCCGCCAACAGCCATCGCTACCACAGCACCGTCAAATTCTCAGCAGATGCATACATGACGCCGCACCAGAGGCGGTACTCTTTCGTATCTTCTCAACTTATTTATCGCAGCAAGAAAATAGATCGCCACTGCTTTACTCTGATTTCTTGTCCATCACTTACTTGCTAGTTGAAAGCAAACATTGGTTGCGAAGTTGCCTTTGTCTGGTTTGCACCTTCAGATCCGCCATGGCACGCTCAACACTATACTCCCAATGCTTATGGTTTTCCCCTTTTATATTCCACACTAGTTAAATCACAGTAGACTAAATTTCAAAATTGGGTCAGTCGATTTTTTAGAGCTTGCCGGAGTTAGCCGGTGCGAACGAAGGGACTCGGGTGGGGACGGTGGTTGTGGGGGGCGGTGGTGGGGCCTCACCGAATGAAGAAAACTTGACGCGGGTGGGGGCAGGGGTGGGGGTGGGGGTGGCGGAGGAACACAGGCGGTGGGGGCCGATGGTCCGGCCGGCGGCCCATGCAGTGTTCTGTATGGGAAGAATTAGAGACGAGGAAGAAGAAGGGTTAGGAGACGTAGGATCTTCATCCAACCGCCTGAAATGGTCGACTGACCCAAATGACAAAAGTCACGCGACTTGCATGCAGACATGCCTTTATATTAAGTACCATCATCGTACCTGCTTAGCACTGCTCCTGAATCCATCAAGCTAAACAACGTGCCACTCATAATTCCAAACTTTTTGCTCAAGTACGAATCTGATATGATGATGATATTACTAAAACAGATAACATTTAATTGGTTGGCTAATGTTCCTACTTTACTTTCAAAAAAGCACGTGCACCACATATAGAGAGACAGCAAGGAGTTGCTTTCTTAATGCACTCTGGTTCATCATGTGTGGGCACTGTGCAACGAACATTTTATTATCCAAAATCTGCTTGCTCTTCTTTAGCATGTTCCTCTTCCGTTCTTCTTTAATAAGTACTCTCTCCGTTCCTAAATACAAGTATTTGTATAGATTCTACCATGGACTACATATGGAGCAAAATGAGTTAATCTACACTCTAAAATGTATCTGGATACTTCTGTATGTGATCCATAGTGGAAATCTCTACCAAGACATATATTTTGGAACAGAGGGAGTATGATAGTAGTACAGTATGTTCCTTGTAGTGAAGATGAGCAGGGACATTTGCAGTGTAGAGGTCTATACGGTCGGTTGTGATGGACACTTTGAACTCTTCGGGCCTCTTTAATTTGTAGGATTTTGTAAACATGGGAATAGGATTTGTGGTGGCCTGCCCACTTGAATCCTATAAGAATAGCAAGGAAATGTGGGGAGCTGTGTCGCCTTTGAGAGTTACACTGATATTAATAGTACCACACCTTCAGTTGAAGAGAGCTGGTATCCGAAGCCTTTCTAGCCATACCAGCAATACTAGCACATATATTCCAGCAAGTTCCACTTTGTTAATTTTACTCTGATGGGTTTTCCTGTTATATGTACACTATGATCTGTGTAGTTTCTTTGTGTCGCACTAGCAGCAGTCAACTCTTGAAGCTAAACACTGCAATGACTTACAGAATTGGCACCAAGGCATTGAGTGCCATTCTGGATGCAATGAAACTCATACGCTCCCCACATGTTGATTCTTGTTCAGAATATGATCCTAATGACTATTCTAACCTCGAGGAGTCAAAGGCAGATGGCATGTCCTGTTCACCATCAAGGTTCCTGTTCTAATTTGGCAAGGTTTTATTGATTGCGCGTATCTTGCATATGTTGTCTTGCATTTCTTCTACTTTGTTGCACCGCCATCTACTTAGTTTACTCATCATATATGTCGAGATGCCATGCCCATCCATTATCAATACATATTCCATCTGTCATCATACCATGTTTTTCCAGTCAAATGTTGTTCTTGTGCATCAGACATCAAAAAGGAAGAGGCTGATTGCCGAACCTAAAGAGCACCAGCAAAGTCCTTGAAAAACGTGGTTGTGCCGGAGAAATCAGACACCACCCCACTTATATTGGCTGTATAACCAGTGACACAAAACGCAGGACCGACTCCAGCAGACTGTACCCATACTTCACTGGCCACACCACTAGCCCCACCACACAGGACCTGCACTCCAGCAAAAGGTATGCCGATTTCAGTTGCTTAGCACCAGCCGTACCATAGAAAAATCCCACTCCAGCAAAAAGTACAGCAAGTCCACCGGCCGAAGACCTATCCCAACTGCAGAGACAGCCAAATCCTGCAGATTGGAACCCCATTCCAGTTATTCCCAGTTTAAAAGACAATGCTTTCAATGTTGTTAGGGACTACATGCATATATTCTCATCATGGGAAGATTATAGTGAAGACAAACACCATTTTCACATCTTCATGTCCCACTTACGTGTAAGTGCTATTATTCATGGTGATTATTTTCCTGTTTTCTGCTAATTGAACACATCAATGATTTACATTAAATTGTTTTAAGTAGGCGAGGGTCAATCTAGATAGTCATGACGAGCAAAGCTTGATTGCGCTTTTCAAGGAAGCATTGCAGCAGTATGGGTGTTACCTGAGGAAATCACACTTTGATGGCAAGTCTATAAACGAATTTCTGGTGAAGTCTCCTGTGCTAAATTTAGAAGACATTGAATGGAAAAACCTTGTTATGCACTGGTCTTGTTTCGAGGATGAGGTATTGTCTATGATATCGCATGACAATTTGAACTTCTACTTTTCTGCATGTGCCTTACGGATCTTTTTTGCAGGAAATTTGCTCGAAAAGGAATTCCGGTTTGAAAAGAACGACATGATATCGCAAATATGATGCCCGCTGCTTTGCTCTTGTTAGTACTTGTTGTCTTGTATCATTGTACTTGCATACATACCTGGTTCATTATGTGACAGTAGTATGCATGATAGCTTGCTTATCAATTGTTCGCTCCAAATTATCTGATCTGTATGAATGGTTACATTAGTGTAGAATATATCCAATGCCAATGAATTTTTTTAGCTCTGCATTGTTCTTGTAAGTACCTGCTCTCCTTTATCAGTGTACTTATATTGACAGGTAGTTGTTCATGTACCATCATTCTGCAGCTTATTTTCCTTTGCCCTCCATTTTCTACACATAAGATCTATATTTACTCTTACCATAAGCTTGGATACCACTGATGGTACTAAAGAAGTTTAGCTCTGCATTGCTCTTTGGTGTACCTCTTGCCTGTATCGTTGTACTTACATTTATAGCTACTTGGTTATGTAGCATCACTCTTCATCTTATCTTAAATATTCTCCATTTTTTCTTATATTGTCACATCTATATTTGCTCTTAACAAAATGTAGAATAAAGGAAATGGTTATGAAGAAGATTTTGTGGTAAACTTCTTGAATTGCCCCCCATCAGCATGGACAAGGGCTTTATAGAGCCTGCCTTCACCAATAATGTTAGTTTGTCCTTCTCAAGCCTTAAAACTTTGTTGTGTATATTTGGTTAGGCATGACTGCAACAACTGTTTATTTTTGGTGTTTGCATCAAATTGCATGTTTAAAGTTTATTATGTACTTTATAAACAAAAGTTTGTCCTTCTCAATTTAAGTTTTCAGTTGTACAACCAAGTTCCTTCTTCATACCATGTAAATTAAACTATACAGAGCAAGTGGTCTTATTTTGCCAATCTAAAATGGGATAAATTGACAGCACACTAACCATTGATACTTATGAGTTCTTGATCTGTAATCCAGTGGTGTCGTGAAGCTGCCAACTCCTTCACAATGTCATTTCCTGCCATGTCTTGACCTGACCAATACCATATTGTTTTAATGCTATTTTAAACTGTGTCACTTTATTCATCGGTAAGAAATGTGATGAATTGTCAGCACCGATACTTATAGAGAAGGACCGATTTGGAAACTCAGGATGAGGTAACCTGTGCTACTACCTCTGCTATCTTCAATAATGCTTGGTGGCAGTGTCAGAATTACCCTAAGAAAACGTACTTCACTTGCAAAGAAACTCATCAAATTCCCTTACGTTCTCCTGAGACACATTTACTGGATGATGACTGGGAACGCCTTGTTCTGTACTGGTCCGGAACCAAGAATGTGGTAAGGTCTATGAGCTCATTTTCTATTTTTAAGTACTATATTTTTGCGTCTTACTGTACTCTGTTCATGTAGAACAAGTGCTAAACCTGAAGAACAACTGTTCTAATTTAAGATTCCATTGCTATCATAGTTCAAAAAAGCCCTAGGCGTTAATTGTGCGTTTTGCCACCGCCTTGCGCGTTACTGACCAAAGCACATGCTTATGCGCAGTTATGCATAGATTAAGCGTAGTTATGCGCAATGCGTTTTGCCAACGCCTAGAGCCTAGGCGTGCTTAAGCGCTCGCTTAGGCGTGCCTTTTTTTAACTATGATTGCTATCGTGCATACTGCTTTGCTCTTGTATCACTATATTTACTCATACAAACTTATTTTTTAAATTGAAGGATCCAATCGAAACTCCAATGGCACAGCAGGTATGTTCACGCATGTTTCTTTAACAGGTTTGCTCTTATCAATAGTTCTGTTGATTTCAATTTCAATTGTGTATACAGTTGACTTCTCATATCATGCACATTACTAGCATCACAACAGAGCCAATAGTGTTGTTGTACATGTAGACCCGTGGTACCCATCTGAAATCTTGTTGTGCCGTGTAGTTTCCCACGCTTTCTATTCTTTCACTGCTGCTTTGTCTTGAACTGATATGATTTGAACTGTGTCTCTATTTTGATTGGGAAGACAATCCAGTGACCATAGGACATAGATATATGTTTGTTTGATGCTTTTATTATGTACTAGTACTTGGCAATAGAAGACTTGGTAGTTTAATCATGTCCACCTTACTAATGAACTGGTTCACCGAAATGAGTTTCATATACTAGTACATGCTAAAACTGTTATGTGTCTGCTTGTTTCTTCTTTAAGAATGCCGACAGAATATTGGGGAAGAGTGCCTTATTAAGCAATGGTAAAGGAAGTAATGCATATAAGGTTCAGGATAGTGACACATCCTTGTTGGTCTCCAACAAAGCTGATAAAACAGCTAAGGAAGACTATCTCGAAGACAGAGAGACAACCCCAAAGTCCTGTCTTGGATTAGTGTTCGAGTTACATGCCACTACCGCTTGCACAAGCTATTCAAACTCACTGTCTGAATCAGTTCAGTTTCTTGAGCTCAACTACAAGCTGAAAGACATCGATCAGCTGTGCTGCAACAAGAAGCGGAAGGACTGCGGAAGTCCCTGGAACATTCAGATGTATACTTTCTGGTGCAACAGCAAGCGTTGGAGGATTTTAGCGCCAAACAGGACAAAGCTAATAAGCTTGCTAAGCTTATTGCCAGCATGGTGGATACCCAGGATAACGTTTCTTGAGCTCTTCTGAAGTTTTTCAGTCATGCTCTTGTTTTGTTGCCGCGTTTATTTGCATTGGTGGCCAATTTTGACGGCCAGTGTATGTAATATGCTGCTTTGTTCCCTATATTTGCACTGGTGGCGAACTTTGATGCCGAGTGGATGTAATATGTGTAATAGCGGTAATAGGCTAGCGTTAATTGCTTGCTTATTTATTTCCTTATTGTCTTGTTTAGTTGTTTGCTTGTAGTCATTGCAGTTCTTTTTCTGTGTTTTTCTAGTGGCCACAATAACCTATTTTTGGAAACTAGGCCAAAATAATCATGGCAACACACGGACTGTTGTAACCATGGGCCTCCTGCGGGCCGTAGGATCCATGGGCCTTCTACGGGCCGTAGGATCCATTGTCCTTCTATACGGGCCGTAGGATCCATGGGCCTTCTACGGGTCGTACGATCCATGGGCCTTCTACGGGCCGTACGATCCATGGGCCTTCTATGGGCCGTACGATCCATGGGCCTTCTACCGGGCGTAACATCATTTTGCCAATCATGGGCCGTACTATTCGTGGACCATAACGGGCCGTTAATAGGCCGTATTTGATAACTCTATGAAAATAGCCCAACAGGTTTTTTTACATGAAAATGGCCCAACGTATTAACTGGCCACAAACGGGCCGACTGTAACCACAAGCTGAATTTGGCCCACAAGCAGAAAATGACAGTAACGGGCCGTAAGTAACCGAATGCTAGAAATGAGCCCAAGAATAAATGGGCCCTGAGAAGGCCGAAAGATAACCTGGGCTGGAAACGGCCCAATGGAATAATGGGCCGTTAATGGGTATGAAGTGATACACTGTTCATTATGGGCCAGTTTCACCATGGGTCATTAATGGGCCAAGAGTTACAAAGGGCCTCATATGGGCCGAAAGACGTCATGGGCCATACATGGGGCGGAAGTTAAAACAGGCTGGAATCATATTGGACAGCCCAGATGACAGTACTGGGACTAATTCGGAGAGGTCGTAACGGGTCCTAGGTTAGCGGGCTGTAAATGGGCTATATGCGAACAGACCGTTAACAGGCTTTCCGTGGGCCGGCCCGCCACCTTTTGACCAAGTCAAACGGGCTGGCCTTTTCACAGGAATGGGCCTCTATTGGGCCGTGCCACGTGTCGTTGTATCATAGGCGCCTTGGGTCCAATGAGTGGATGACATCTGTCCCAACGGTGAGCCGGCACGTGTTTCCTCCAGCCAATGATGATTTTACATGTGGAAAATCCCCATTGGTCGGGGCTGTTAACGGGTTATCGGATCCAAAACCGGACCCGATAGCTTAACGGCGTTCCGTTATGGTGGATGCCACGTGTCGGTTGCCCTTGACGAAAGCACTTCTGTGACGAGCGATTTATCGTCATGGAAGTGGACACTTTCGTGATGATAATTTTGGTAATGTCATGGAACACTTCTACGACAGCACATGTATGACTATTTTGATTCTGTCATAAAATCGTCATGGATGTACATGCATGACAAAAAATGTGACCTACTATGACAAACACGTATCATCACGGAAGTGTATTGTAGTGGTACTAGTTGCGTTGCATGGATCAAGACTGGGATTTGTCACTCCATGTAACGAAGAGATATCTCTCCGCCTTCTCAGTAATACAACATCCAAAATAGCTTGCAAATATGTGACTAATGTGTAAAGAGAACTTGTCGGTAACGAGATTGAACTAGGTATATATGGTGATACCGACGATCGAATCTCGGGCAAGTAAAATATTGCGAGACAAAGGGAATGGAATACGGGATTGTTTCAATGCTCGACATTGTGGTTCAAACCGATAAAGATCTTCGTTGAATATGTGGGAGTCATTATGGGCATCCAGGTACCGCATGTTCTCGAACCCGTAGGGTCACACACTTAATGTTCGGTAACGCTAGGGTAGTAATGGGATACTCATAATGGTGAGACCGAGTATAGTTCGGAGCCTCGGATTGGATCTCGAATATCACGAGGAGCTTTAGAATGGTCCAGAGATAAAGTTTCATATAAGAAAAGTGGTTTTCAGGGTTCCGAAAAATGTTTCGGGTTTTACGGTATTGTACTGGAAAGGTTCTAGAGTGGGGCCCACCTGCATGGAGGGACCCGCATGGGCATGGGTAGTGGGGAAAGGCCCCACACCCCTGGTACAGGCGCACCAAGATCCCCCTTAAAAGGAATAGGATCATGTCCCGAAGGTATAAGATCAAAATCCCTAAAAAGGGAGTATCATGATCGGTAGGGAAGGAAAGGAGGGGATTTGCCCCCCACTTTGCCGCCGACCCTAGGGGCTTGGAGGAGGGGCTAAGCCCCGTCCCCAATGCCTATATAAGGGAGGAGGCGCATGGGGGCAGTCCATCCATCTGTTGGTGCCTCCCCTCACTACTCCTCCTCTGCAGACACTTGGCGAAGCCCTGTCGGAGCTCCACCATAAAATCCACCACCACGCCATCGTGCTGGCCTAAATCCTGTATACCTCTCCCTCTCGCTCGTTGTATCAAAGAAAAAAGAGATGTCACCAAGTCGTATGTGTGCATATCTCGGAGGTGTCGTTCCTGCGGTGCTGGATCGGATTGGATCGCGAAGAAAGTACGACTACGTGAAGCACATTCGTTAGAACATTTTTGCTTTCGATCTAGAAGGGCATGTAGACTTCCCTCCCTCGTTGCTAGCATCTAGTAGATTGGATCTTGGATGAATTTGTAGGATTTTTTGTTTTCCATGCAACGATTCCCAACATCATCAACCCTCCTCGCGTCGTCAGCCTATCTGCCAAGAAGTGGTGTGAGTTCTAGGTCCAAGTGCAGATCTACAAGGGGCACGTTGTGCTCGGGCATGACTGGGAGTACTTCTGCCGGCGATACAAGATCGTCCCCACTGACCTACTCGTCCCACGGCTCTGTGGGCTGGGCCTGAAGGTGCATATCTTCAATGCCAACACCTCCAACATCTGCAGGGTCTGGTGCTTGAAGCACAACTCCGTCGGCGACATCTGCCATGCCCTCTAGGTTGTCTTTCTCTAGATCATCTGAAATACGAACTAATTTAGGTCTGAACTGAAGTTTGTTCATCTAGTTTGCTGGTAAACTTATCTATATTTTGCCCAGGGATCATCACCCAATGGTCTAGCAGGGGCATGGGATGCCCTGCTATTTTAAACTTAAGCGTAGTAGTAAGTATGATCTGCATGTTCTTGTTGTTCTTACTGTGTTGTTCTTGTTATTCTTGTGCTTTGAAGTATTGTGTGTTGTGATATGATCGTATGTTGTGTGTGTTTTTGTGTTGCAAAAGGGGTAGTAAGGCCATCGTATTTGACTGGGATGAGCAGAACAACTACTTGCACGCAACCAAACAGTTGTGCTTTGCATTTGCTCACTGATGTCTACTACACAACCTTCTTCTTGTAGACGTTGTTGGGCCTCCAAGTGCAGAGGTTTGTAGGGCAGTAGCAAATTTCCCTCAAGTGGATGACCTAAGGTTTATCAATCCGTGGGAGGCGTAGGATGAAGATGGTCTCTCTCAAACAACCCTGCAACCAAATAGCAAAGAGTCTCTTGTGTCCCCAACACAGCCAATACAATGGTAAATTGTATAGGTGCACTAGTTCGGCGAAGAGATGGTGATACAAGTGCAATATGGATGGTAGATATAGGTTTTTGTAATTTGAAAATATAAAAACAGCAAGGTAACTAATGATAAAAGTAAGCACAAGCGGTATTGCAATGTGTAGAAACAAGGCCTAGGGTTCATACTTTCACTAGTGCAAGTTCTCTCAACAATAATAACATAATTGGATCATATAATTATCCCTCAACATGCAACAAAGAGTCACTTCAAAGTCACTAATAGCGTAGAACAAGCGAAGAGATTATTGTAGGGTATGAAACCACCTCAAAGTTATCCTTTTTGATAGATCTATTCAAGAGTCCGTAGTAAAATAACACGAAGCTATTCTTTCCGTTCAATCTATCATAGAGTTCATACTAGAATAACACCTTAAGACATAAATCAACCAAAACCCTAATGTCACCTAGATACTCCAATGTCACCTCAAGTATCCGTGGGTATGATTATACGATATGCATCACACAATCTGAGATTCATCTATTCAACCAACACAAAGAACTTCAAAGAGTGCCCCAAAGTTTCTACCGGAGAGTCAAGACGAAAATGTGTGCCAACCCCTATGCATAAGTTCACGAGGTCACGGAACTCGCAAGTTGATCACCAAAACATACATCAAGTGGATCACGTGATATCCCATTGTCACCACAAATAAGCACATGCAAGACATACATCAAGTGTTCTCAAATCCTTAAAGACTCAATCCGATAAGATAGCTTCAAAGGGAAAACTCAATTCATCACGAGAGAGTAGAGGGGAAGAAACATCATAAGATCCAACTATAATAGCAAAGCTCGCGATACATCAAGATCGTTCTGAATCAAGAACACGAGAGAGAGAGAGAGAGGGAGGGAGGGAGAGAGAGAGATCAAACACATAGCTACTAGTACATACCCTCAGCCCCGAGGGTGAACTACTCCCTCCTCGTCATGGAGAGCGCCGGGATGATGAAGATGACCACCAGAGAGGGATTCCCCCCTCCGACAGGGTGCCGGAACGGGTCTAGATTGGTTTTCAGTGGCTACGGAGGCTTCTGGCGGCGGAACTCCCGATCTAGGTTTCTTTTTGGAAGTTTGGGGTTATATAAGAAATGTTGGAGTCGGGAACAAGTAAGGGGGGTATCCGGGCTGTCCACGAGGTAGGGAGGCGCGCCCAGGGGGTGGGTGTGCCCCCCACCCTCGTGGGTAGCCCGGGACTCTTCTGGCGTAACTCTTTTACTCCATGGCCTTCTTTTGGTCCAAAAATAAGTTCTGTGAAGTTTTAGGTCAATTGGACTCCGTTTGATTTTCCTTTTCTGTAAAACCCCAAAACAAGGAAAAACAGAAACTGGCACTGGGCTCTAGGTTAATAGGTTAGTCCCAAAAATCATATAAAATAGCATATAAAACATCCAAGGTTGATAATATAATAGCATGGAACAATCAAAAATTATAGATACGTTGGAGACGTATCACTCACCCTTAAAGCACAAACATGGACAACCAAACAACAACTCACCATCTGGGCCTTGATGCAACCAATCAACATGCATATCTTGGTCTTTTGCCTGCATTAGCTCAATCAGGCCCATATGGGTCAAGTATGCAGAGTGGCACAGAACGATGCACATAACCAAATGCATCCTTAAAGCATCTCTATTGATATTGTTGAAGGAGTGAAGAAGCATAAAAGGCCGAGAGAGAATATAGTCATGTTACTACTACTCGCAATAGAGTCATTGGATTCCCCAAAGAGGAAGGGTGATTTAGCACAACAATAGGAACTATTTCCCTCAATTAAGAACCAGTGTTTATCGAACCACTAGGAGGCAGCACGCAAACAATTTTAGCAGCACTTGCACACAAACAAAACAATTGCTTGCATGCAATGAAGGCAAGGGGGTCGCCACTCCGCTTGTTCTTGCTAGTTACAAGATTAAAAAACAACCTTGCGGGCATTTTCTCGAGCATGTTGATACGTCTCCAATGTATCTATATTTTTTGATTGTTCCATGTTGTTATATTATCAATCTTGGATGTTTTATAATCATTTTATAGTCATTTTATATCATTTTTGTACTAACCTATTGACATAGTGCCAAGTGCCAGTTGTTGTTTTGCCATGTTTTTTACATCGCAGAAAATCAATATCAAACGGAGTCCAAATGCCATGAAACTTTACGGAGAATTTTTATGGGCCAAAAGGAAAACAACGGGCCCTGGCTGCGCCTGGGGGTGCCCTAAGGGAGGCACAACCCACCAGGGCGCGCCAGGAGGCCCAGGCGCGCCCTGGTGGGTTGTGCCCACCTCGGGTGCCCCACGGACCACGTCTTTGCTCTATAAATACCCCAATATTTCCAGAACCCTAGGGGGGGTCGAAAAAATATTGATCCAGCCACAGCAGAGTCCAGAACCACCAGATCCAATCTAGACACCATCTCGGATGGGGTTCACCACCTCCATCGGTGCCTCTCCGATGATGCGTGAGTAGTTCTTTGTAAACCTTTGGGTCCGTAGTTAGTAGCTAGATGGCTTCATCTCTCTCTCTTGATTCTCAATACAATGGTCTCTTGGAGATCCATATGATGTAACTCTTTTTGCGATGTGTTTGTTGGGATCGATGAACTTTGAGTTTATGATCAGATCTATCTTTTTATATCCATGCAAGTATTTGAGTTTCTTTGATCTCTTTTATGCATGATCTCTTATAGCCTCATATTTCTTCTTTGATATTTGGATTTTGTTTGGCCAACTTGATCTATTTATCTTGCAATGGGAAGAGGTGCTTTGTAGTGGGTTCGATCTTACGGTGCTTGATCCCAGTGATAGAAAGGGAACCAACACGTATGTATCGTTGCTACTACGGATAAAACGATGGGGTCTATCTCTACATAGATAAATCTTGTCTACATCGTGTCATCATTCTTATTGCATTACTCTGTTTCTCCACGAACTTAATACAATAGATGCATGTTGGATAGCGGTCAATGTGTGGAGTAATAGTAGTAGATGCAGACATGAGTCGGTCTACTAATCTTGGACGTGATGCCTATATAATGATCATTGTCTGGATATCGTCATGAGTACTTGAAGTTCTATCAATTGCCCAACAGTAATTTCTTCACCCTGTTGGTGAACGCAGTAAGTTCAAAAAAAATCCTACGCATACGCAAGATCATGGTGATGCATAGCAACGAGAGGGGAGAGTATCGTCTACGTATCCTCGTAGACCGTAAGCGGAAGCGTTATGACAACACGGTTGATGTAGTCGTACGTCTTCACGATCGACCAATCTAGCACCGAAGGTACGGCACCTCCGTGATCTGCACACGTTCGGCTCGGTGATGTCCTGTGAACTCATGATCCAGTAGAGCTTCGAGGGAGAGCTTCGTCAGCACGACGACGTGATGACGGCGATGATGTTGCTACCAGAACAGGGCTTAGCCTAAGCACCGCTACGATATTACCGAGGTGGATTATGGTGGAGGGGGGCACCGCACATGGCTAAAGATCAACGATCAACTTATGTGTCTATGGGGTACCCCCCTCCCCGTATATAAAGGAGTGGAGAAGGGGAGGGTCCGGCCCTCTCTATGGCGCGCCCTAGGGAGTCCTACTCCCACCGGGAGTAGGATTGCACCCTTCCATGTAGTAGGAGTAGGAGAGAAGGAAGGGGAGGAGAGGCGAAAGGAAAGGGGGGGCCGGCCCCCTCCCAATTCGTATTGGGCTGGGGGGGGCGCCTCCCACCTTTTCCTTCCCTCTCCTCTTTTTCACTAAGGCCCAATAGGGCCCATATACTCCCCGGGGAGTTCCGGTAACCTCCTGGTACTCCGGTAAATGCCCGAACTCATCCGGAACCATTCTGATGTCCAAACATAGGCTTCCAATATATCAATCTTTATGTCTCGACCATTTCGAGACTCCTCGTCATGTCCGTGATCAAATCCGGGACTCCAAACTACCTTCGGTCCATCAAAACACATAAACTCGTAATACCAATCGTCGCCGAACGTTAAGCATGCGGACCCTACGGGTTCGAGAACTATGTAGACATGACTGAGACATGTCTCCGGTCAATAACCAATAGCGGAACCTGGATGCTCATATTGGCTCCTACATATTCTACGAAGATCTTTATCGGTCAAACTGCATAACGATATACATTGTTCCCTTTGTCATCGGTATGTTACTTGCCCGTGATTCGATCGTCGGTATCTCAATACCTAGTTCAATATCGTTACCGGCAAGTCTCTTTACTCGTTCCATAATGCTACATCCCGTAACTAACTCATTAGCTACATTGCTTGCAAGGCTTATTGTGATGTACATTACCGAGAGGGCCTAGAGATACCTCTCCGACAATCGGAGTGACAAATCCTAATCTTGATCCATGCCAAGTCAACAAACACCATTGGAGACACCTATAGAGCACCTTTATAATCACCCAGTTACGTTGTGACGTTTGGTAGCACACAAAGTGTTCCTCCGGTATTCGGAAGTTGCATGATCTCATAGTAATAGGAACGTGTATAGTTATGGAGAAAGCAATAGCAACAAACTAAATGATCATCGTGCTATGCTAACGGATGGGTCAAGTCAATCACATCATTCTCTAATGATGTGATCCCGTTAATCAAATGACAACTCATGTCTATGGTTAGGAAACATAACCATCATTGATTCAACGAGCTAGTCAAGTAGAGGCAAACTAGTGACACTCTGTTTGTCTATGTATTCACACATGTACTAAGTTTCTGGTTAATACAATTCTAGCATGAATAATAAACATTTATCATGATATAAGGAAATATAAATAACAACTTTATTATTGCCTCTAGGGCATATTTCTCGGTCTCCCACTTGCACTAGAGTCAATAATCTAGATTACATTGTAATGATTCTAACACCCAAGGAGTCTTGGTGCTGATCATGTTTTGCTCGTGAGAGAGGCTTACTCAACGGGTCTGCAACATTCAGATCTGTATGTATCTTGCAAATATCTATGTCTCCCTCCTTGACTTGATCGCGGATGGAATTGAAGTGTCTCTTGATGTGCTTGGTTCTCTTGTGAAATTTGGATTCCTTTGCCAAGGCAATTGCACCAGTATTGTCACAAAAGATTTTCATTGGACCCGATGCACTAGGTATGACACCTAGATCGGATATGAACTCCTTCATCCAGACTCCTTCATTTGCTGCTTCCGAAGCAGCTATATATTCTTCTTCACACGTAGATCCTGCCACAACGCTCTGCTTGGAACTGCACCATCTGACAGCTCCACCATTTAATAAAAACACGTATTCGGTTTGTGACTTAGAGTTATCCGGGTCAGTGTCAAAGCTTGCATCAACGTAACCATTTACGACGAGCTCTTTGTCACCTCCATATACAAGAAACATATCCTTAGTCCTTTTCAGGTATTTCAGGATGTTCTTGACCGTTGTCCAGTGATCCACTGCTGGATTACTTTGGTACCTCCCTGCTAAACTTATAGCAAGGCACACATCAGGTCTGGTACACAGCATTGCATACAAGATAGAGCCTATGGCTGAAGCATAGGGAACACCTTTCCTTTTCTCTCTATCTTCTGCAGTGGTCAGGCATTGAGTCTGACTCAACTTCACACCTTGTAATACAGGCAAGAACCCTTTCTTTGCCTGATCCATTTTGAACTTCTTCAAAACTTTATCAAGGTATGTTCTTTCTGAAAGTCCAATCAAGCGTCTTGATCTATCTCTATAGATCTTGATGCCCAATATATAAGCAGCTTCACCGAGGTCTTTCATTGAAAAATTCTTATTCAAGTATCCTTTTATGCTATTCAGAAATTCGGTATCATTTCCGATCAACAATATGTCATCTACATATAATATCTGAAATGTTATGGAGCTCCCACTCACTTTCTTGTAAATACATGCTTCTCCAAAAGTCTGTCTAAAGCCATATGCTTTGATCACACTATCAAAGCGTATATTCCAACTCCGAGAGGCTTGCACCAGTCCATAAATGGATCGCTGGAGCTTGCATACTTTGTTAGCACCTTTTGGATCGACAAAACCTTCTGGTTGCATCATATACAATTCTTCTTTTAGGTATCCATTAAGGAATGCAGTTTTGACATCCATTTGCCAAATTTCATAATCATAAAATGCGGCAATTTCTAACATGAATCGGACGGACTTAAGCATCACTACAGGTGAGAAGGTCATATCATAGTCAACTCCTTGAACTTGTCGAAAACCTTTCGCAACAAGTCGAGCTTTGTAGACAGTAACATTACCGTCAGCGTCAGTCTTCTTCCTGAAGATCCATTTATTCTCTATGGCCTGCCGATCATCGGGCAAGTCAACCAATGTCCACACTTTGTTCTCATACATGGATCCCATCTCATATTTCATGGCTTCAAGCCATTTTGCAGAATCTAGGATCATCATCGCTTCCTCATAGTTCGTAGGTTCGTCATGGTCAAGTAACATGACTTCTAGAACAGGATTACCGTACCACTCTAGTGCGGATCTTGCTCTAGTTGACCTACGAGGTTCGGTAGTAACTTGATCAGAAGTTTCATGATCATCATCATTAGCTTCCTCACTTACTGGTGTAGGAATCACTGGAACTGATTTCAGTGATGAACTACTTTCCAATAAGGGAGAAGGTACAATTACCTCGTCAAGTTCTACTTTCCTCCAACTCACCTCTTTCGAGAGAAACTCCTTCTCTAGAAAGGATCCATTCTTAGCAACGAATATCTTGCCTTCGGATCTGTGATAGAAGGTGTACCCAACAGTCTCCTTTGGGTATCCAATGAAGACACATTTCTCCGATTTGGGTTCGAGCTTATCAGGTTGAAGCTTTTTCACATAAGCATCGCTGCCCCAAACTTTAAGAAATGACAACTTGGGTTTCTTGCCAAACCACAGTTCATAAGGTGTCGTCTCGACGGATTTAGATGGTGCCCTATTTAACGTGAATGCAGCTATCTCTAAAGCGTAACCCCAAAACGATAGCGGTAAATCAGTGAGAGACATCATAAATCGCACCATATCTAGTAAAGTACGACTACGACGTTCGGACACACCATTACGTTGTGGTGTTCCAGGTGGCTTGAGTTGCGAAACTATTCCGCATTGTTTCAAATGAAGTCCAAACTCATAACTCAAATATTCGCCTCCACGATCAGACCGTAGAAACTTGATTTTCTTGTTACGATGATTTTCCACTTCACTCTGAAATTCTTTGAACTCTTCAAATGTTTCAGAATTATGTTTCATTAAGTAGATTGATACGTCTCCATCATATCTACTTTTCCAAACACTTTTGCCCTTGTTTTGGACTCTAACTTGCATGATTTGAATGGAAGTAACCCGGACTGACGCTGTTTTCAGCAGAATTGCCATGGTGTTATTTATGTGCAGAAACAAAAGTTCTCGGAATGACCTGAAACTTCACGGAACGTCTATTTGGAAATAATAAAAAATCCTTGCAAAATATGAAGACCAGGGGGCCACACCCTAGCCATGAGGGTGGGGGGCGCGCTCCCCTACCTAGTGGGCCCCCTGGAGCTCCTCCGACTTCAACTCCAACTCTATATATTTGGTTTCGGAGAGAAACAAATCAAGGAGAAGCGTTTTAGGATACGGAGCCGCCGCCAAGTGATACGTCCATTAGAGACCTATTATATCGATATTTATTGCATTATGGGCTGTTATTACACATTATGTCACAATACTTATTCCTATTCTCTCTTATTTTACAAGGTTTACATAAAGAGGGAGAATGACGGCAGCTGGGATTCTAGGCTGGAAAAGGAGCAAATATTAGAGACCTATTCTGCACAGCTCCAAAAGTCCTGAAACTTCATGGAAGACGTTTTCAGAATATATAAAAAATACTGAGCGTAAGAAGTTCACCAGGGGGCCACACCCTGCCCACAAGGGTGGGGGGCGCGCCCTACCCCCCTGGGCACGCCCCCTACCTCGTGGGCCCCCTGGTGGCCCTCCGATGTCCATCTTCTGCTATATGAAGTCTTTCGATGAGGAAAAAATCATAAGCCATCTTCTAGGACGAAACTCCGCCGCCACGAGGCGGAACCTTGGCGGAACCAATCTAGGGCCCCGGCAGAGCTGTTCTGCCAGGGAAACTTCCCTCCGGGAGGGGGAAATCATTGTCATCGTCATCACCAACGCTCCTCTCATTGGGAGAGGGAAATCTCCATCAACATCTTCATCAGTACCATCTCCTCTCAAAACCCTAGTTCATCTCTTGTATCCAATTCTTGTCTCCAAGTCCGGGATTGGTGCTAGTAGGTTGCTAGTAGTGTTAATTACTCCTTGTAGTTGATGCTAGTTGGTTTATTTGGTGGAAGATCATATGTTCAGATCCTATATGCATATTAATACCCCTCTGATTATGAACATGAATATGCTTTGTGAGTAGTTACGTTTGTTCCTGAGGACATGGGAGAAGTCTTGCTATTAGTAGTCATGTGAATTTGGTATTCGTTTGATATTTTGATGAGATGTATGTTGTCTCTCCTCTAATGGTGTTATGTGAACGTCGACTACATAACACTTCACCATGATTTGGGCCTAGAGGAAGGCATTGGGAAGTAATAAGTAGATGATGGGTTGCTAGAGTGACAGAAGCTTAAACCCTACTTTATGCGTTACTTCGTAAGGGGCTGATTTGGATCCATACATTTCATGCTATGGTTAGGTTCACCTTAATACTTTTTTTGTAGTTGTGGATGCTTGCAATAGAGGTTAATCATAAGTGGGATGCTTGTCCAAGTAAGGACAGTACCCAAGCACCGGTCCACCCACATACCAAATTATCAAAGTACCGAACGCGAATCATCTGAGTGTGATGAAAACTAGCTTGACGATGTTCCCATGTGTCCTCGGGAGCTTTCTCTATATAAGAGTTTGTCCAGGCTTGTCCTTTGCTACAAAAAGGATTGGGCCACCTTGCTGCACTTTATTTACTTTTGTTACTTGTTGCTCGTTACAAATTATCCTATCACAAAACTATTTGTTACCACTTATTTCAGTACTTGCAGAGAATACCTTGCTGGAAACCGCTTATCATTTCCTTCTGCTCCTCGTTGGGTTCGACACTCTTACTTATCGAAAGGACTACGATAGATCCCTTATACTTGTGCGTCATCAAGACTCTTTTCTGGCGTCGTTGCCGGGGAGTGAAGCGCCTTTGGTAGGTGGAATTCGGTAAGGAAAAATTTATATATTGTGCTGAAATTTACTGTCACTTGTTACTATGGAAAGTAATCCTCTGAGGGGCTTGTTCGGGGTATCGTCACCCCGACCAGTAGAGCAAAGAGTTGCTCCTCAACCTACTGAACCAAATGAAAATGAAAATGTCTGCTTTGAAATTCCTTCAGGTATGATAGAAAAACTGCTAGCTAATTCCTTCGGGTATGATGGAACAAAGCATCCTGATGAGCATCTAATATATGTGGATGAAGTTTGTGGATTATTTAAGCTTGCAGGTGTATCCGGAGATGTTGTTAAGAAGAAGATCTTCCCTTTATCTTTGAAGGGAGATGCATCGACATGGTATAGGCTATGTGACGATACGGGGTCATGGAACTACAAACGATTGAAATTGGAATTTCATCAGAAGTTTTATCCTATGCATCTTGTTCATCGTGATCGCAATTATATATATAATTTTTGGCCTCGCGAAGGAGAAAGCATCGCTCAAGCTTGGGGGAGGCTTAAATCAATGTTATATTCATGCCCCAATCATGAGCTCTCAAGAGAAATGATTATTCAAAAAATTTATGCTCGGCTATCTGATAGCAATCGCACCATGCTTGATACTTCTTGTGCTGTCTCTTTTATGATGAAGACTATTGAATTCAAATGGGATTTATTGGAAATAATTAAATGCAACTCTAAAGATTGGGACCTCGACAAAGGTAAGGAGTCAGGTATGACACCTAGGTTTGATTGTGTTAAATCTTTTATGGATACCGATGTTTTCCGTAAGTTTATCACTAAATATGGACTTGACTCTGAGATAGTAGCTTCTTTCTGTGAATCTTTTGCTGCTTATGTTGATCTCCCCAAGGAGAAGTGGTTTAAATATCATCCTCCCATAGAACTAAAAGTAGCTGCACCTATTAAAGTTGAAGAAAAGACCATCACTTACAATGATCCTATTGTTCCTACTTCTTATGTTGAGAAACCACCTTTCCCTATCAGAATAAAGGATCATGCTAAAGCTTCAACTATGGTTTGTAAAAGCAATATTAAAACTTATACACCTTCTGAGCAAATTAAAGTTGAACCTGGTATTGCTATTGTTAAAGATCTCTTGGCTGATAATATTGATGGGCATGTTATTTATTTCTGTGATGAAACTGCTAGAATTGCTAAACCTTGTGCTGAAGATAAACCTAGACCTGTGGTAGGCATGCCTGTTATTTCTGTTAAAATAGGAGATCATTGTTATCATGGTTTATGTGATATGGGTTCCAGTGCTAGTGCAATACCTATTAGCCTATATAGAGAAATTATGCATGATATTGCACCTGTTGAGTTAGAAGATATTGATGTCACAATTAAACTTGCCAATAGAGATACTATTTCACCAATGGGAATTGTTAGGGATGTTGAAGTCTTGTGTGGGAAAACTAAATATCCTTCTGATTTTCTTGTTCTTGGTTCACCACAAGATAGCTTTTGTCCCATTATATTTGGTAGACCCTTCTTAAACACTGTTAATGCTAAGATAGATTGCAAAAAGGATGTTGTTACTACCGGTTTAGATGATATGTCTCACGAATTTAATTTCTCTAAATTTAGTAGAAAACACCGTGAAGAAGAATTACTTAGTAAGGATGAAATTATTGGTCTTGCTTCTATTGCCGTACCACCTAGTGATCCTTTAGAACAATATTTGCTAGACCATGAAAATGATACGTTCATGAATGAAAGAAGGGAAACAGATAAAGTATTCTTTAAATAGGTACCTATTCTGAAACACAATTTGCCTGTTGAAATCCTAGGGTATCCTCCTCCACCCAAGGGTGATCCCGTGTTTGAGCTTAAACCGTTGCCTGATACTCTTAAATATGCTTATCTTGATGAGAAAAAGATATATCATGTTATTATTAGTGCTAACCTTTCAGAGCATGAGGAAGAGAGTGTAACATCCCAAATTTTCAATTTGGAATGTTATACATTAGATCATCATGCATATCATATTTTCTTGCATTTTGGTTGATCCTAGAAATTTCACGCAACTCAAGGACCTTCGGAGAGAGTTGGGGATTTCGTTATTTTCATATTTGAGAGTTTTCTCGAATTTGAAAAGAGGATCATTTGATTTATTTATTTCATCTTCAATAATTTTTCCGATATCAAAAATATGAGAGAGGGAATAATATGACTTTCCCAAATTTAGGAAAAATGAAGATTTAATAAATAGATCAATTTTGTTTGCCGGAGTTTGTTTGCTTTTTTTTGGATAGGGAAAAATGCGCGTTTTCAAAAATTGCATTTTAGGTCCGGAGTAAAGTTCATTTTGTTCGGCTCATTTTTAGGAGTCAGGGAAAATTTACTTTAGAATTTTTGGAGCCCGTTTAGATTTTCTTTTCTGTGTTTTTTTGCGCGCAAAACCGTTTAAAAAAAAGGGGAACTCCCGCTGGCCAGCCGGGCCAAAGGCCCAGCCAGCCGCCGCCCCCAGCAGCGCTGCGCGCCAGGCACCAGGCGCCAGCCGCCGCCTCCCCTCGCTCAGGCCGAGTCCCAGAGGGACTCAAGGCCGGTTCTAGCCCCCTCTTTCCTTTGTTTCGTTTTCCTTTTTCCTCTCTTTTTCTTGTCCCCTACCCCAAGTAAACCCCCCCTCACATATATAAATACCCCAACACCCCCCCCTCTAAACCCATCAAATCAAACCCCAAGCCCCTAAGCCCCAAGCCGCGCCCCACCCCGCACCCCACGCCCGCGCCGCAGCCGCCCTACGCCACGCCGCCGGAGCCTCTCGCCGGAGACCTCGCCGGAGGTTGCCCCGCGTCTCTTTTCCTCAGACCGTTTTCTTCTAATCGTTCCGATTCTTTTCTTCTCCTCTGATTCGTTTTCTAGATCGGTTTTTCGTTTTGGTTTTCTTCTCCGAAACCCTAGATCAGATTCGTTTTCTTTTCTGATTTAGTTGCCTTTGGACCGTTCGCCAGACCGTTCGTCCTAACGAACGTGATCACCGAATTCTTCTAGGTTAACGAACGTCCATTCGTTTAACCGTTCGTCTCTTTTCTTTTCGTCGGATTTATTCCGCGATCGCGATGTCAGATCCGATCTTCGTTCTAGTTTATCTTCTCGCTCGTTTATCGGAATCAGGTGATTCAAGCGCCTGGAGTTTCGTTTCAAAAGCGCCGTTCCGTCTAATCAACTTAAACAAGTTTTTTCCCCGGTAAAATTTGACCTAGTTTCAACTTGCTAGAACCGAGTTGTTTTCTTCCGCCGTTTGTTTTTCGTTTCTTTGTTCGGTTCGTTCTTTCTTTGCAACCGGAGTTCTTAAGTTGAACTTTCTGGTTCGTTCTCTTGTTCGAGTTTTACCTGTGCATTAGATGAGTTCTTATTGTGTGCTTGTTGTTTGTCTGCGATAGATTACCCGGATTGCGCCGCCTGTTACTTCGAAACCCTAGGTCCCGCGGATCATCAGCAAGGCAAGTAACACTTTGATCATACCTTTTCTACAACCCATGTTTTATTGCATTAGATCAATCCTCTCACATTGCATGATTAGGATCTAATTAAATTGTGGGATGGGAAGTAGATGAGGTAGTACCTATTACTTGTTTATTATGAAACCTTTGGGAGTTACTTCTACATTTTCTTATTACGCCATGCTATGCTAGTAGACGTGGATTGGGTGAGTGATATCCATGACAGATGTGAGTTGTTAATTAATGGTTTATCTAAGGTGGCAACTTAAACACACATCTGGGTGGATTGAGGCACCTGATGTCTATCAGGACTTGCCTGTTTTTTTTCGGACCGCCACCCAGGCTCAAAGGGATCATAAGATCTTTCATGCTAGAAACTTCCGTGTGCAGCCACATGCTACTATGGGCTCTGGCGTAGTTGACTAAGTTGTGCGAACTCTTACGGGGTGGACTAGCAGATGTAGGGGTTGTAGGTGGTACGGTCTACCCCACATGTAAGGTGCTAGCGCTTCTGAAAGACTATGTCTCGGTCATCCGTTTCTCAAACACAGTGTAGTGCGAGAAAACAAAAGGAGGCGATCGAGTCATGTGGGGAAAAGTGCGCAAACCTCTGCAGAGTGTATAAACTAATCATGATTAGCCGTGTCCCCGGTTATGGACAACTTGAGTATCTAGTACTTGAATATCATGTGAATCTCAACATGTTACTTCTAATTAATATTGTTGGGTTTTAATTGTTCACTTAATTGGGATCGGAATGCTGTCAACCATTCTCGATGTTTAACAACCACCCTGATAGTTAAATAAATTTATTCCTTTGCAGTAGGGAAAAACTGGCTTTACGCAAAAACTGTAACCATAGAGCTTTCCACCAGCCATATATGCATATAGTATAGCTGTTTCATTCCATTACTCTCTATGTGTTACTTTGCCAGCATATTCCATGTGCTGACCCGTTTTCGGGCTGCAACTTCTCATGTTGCAGACTTTTCAGACGATGAGTAAGGTGCTTTTAGGTCGTGGTTCTATACTCAGTGATGCCGTTGGAGTTGATGGACCCATTTATCTTCCGAGTCTTCCGCTGTTATCGACACTAGATGGCCTTAAGCCATGTTTATTGTAATAAGCTCTCTTTGAGACAACGATGTAATAAGTGTGTGATTGCCACTCTGCTATAAATCCTTCGATGTACTGTGTGGTGTCAGCATTACTGATCCAGGGATGACACCTGAGCACAGAGCGCTTGATCCATTCGGGTCGAGTCGCGACAGAGAATGGTATCAGAGCACATGCTGACTGTAGGACACGACCACTAAGTTAAAGCCATAGAACATCATTCTCTTCTCATTTTCTAACTTCTCATCTTTTCTACTCTTCTAGGATGACGAACGCGAAGATTAAGTACGCTCAACCGGATGAAGGCACACCATTTGGATTTCACCTGAAGGAAGTCACCAAGTACCTGAACATTGGATTACCAAGCTTCACGGGAACCTTCAATGCCACTCTGCCTGAAGAGGAGCGCTGGAAGATTCAAGCTCACGTTCCGGGAAGGACATTCGCACCAATCACGAAGCCTATAGATAGTGTTTTCAATGCACCAACCTGGAGTCTGGGAAGGAGCATGGCATCTCATATCACCATAGGACGCATTGGAGAAGTTTATCAAGAAGACCTCAAGGACACTATCTACCAGATTTGCGGACGCCGAGATGAACAATGGGAGTTAGTCAGCACCAAGAAGGATAGATCCATTGCATCATTCATCCAGGAGTTAAACCAGCACATTCGACGCCACGAGAACCAGATGTGCAATGATATGATAGAGCTGAAGAATGCGAAGGCAAGGATCATCGAGCTAGAAGGAAAACTGAAGTCTACACGCAAGGACTACATGGATGAGATCGTAGCTCTAGCAAGACACAATGTTGATCTTAAGCAGGAGATTGAAGAACTCAAGAGGAAGTTAGCATCCAAGGAAGAAGACGAGTACGTCGCATGCCCGGACAACTACATCATCATCGACGACACCGATTCGGATCCAAGTGAACCCGACTTTGAAGACGAAGCTGGAGCAGATATCATGGAGTCTTCCACCGGTTCAAATTTCTAGATGACCACCAGATAGTAGTAGTATTCCCCCATGTAAACATTAGCCGAGCACTTTTGCGATAGTTAGACCGTTTGTAAGCCCTTGTTTGATTGATTGAAGTGATTTTGTGTGCATTTGCTCATGTGCATAAGGGTAGTGTTTTCTCTTTAGACCCCCTCTATTCTTAATTCTCGTCTTTTCTAAAACCTTAGATGCCTCCGAGACGTGACAATGGATTTCCACCGGATCAATTGATCCAACAGCAGAATCAATTGATGCAGATGTTAGTCCAGAACCAACAGAACAACAACAACAACCCACCACCACCACCACCTGTTGACCACTTAGCCCGTTTCCTTAGGCTGAATCCGCCAGTGTTTTCCAGTAGCACCAAGCTGATAGTAGCAGACGATTGGCTCCGCAAGATAGGAAGGGAGCTGACCACTGCAGGATGCACGGATGGTGAGAAAGTGAAGTTTGCCGCTCACCAGCTTGACGGACCCGCGGCAGCATGGTGGGAGAATTTCACAGCCACTTACCCAGTTGACACTGTCACATGGGATCAGTTTCAGCAAGCTTTCCGCACTGCCCATGTTTCAGCAGGAGCTATGGCCATAAAGAAGCGTGAGTTTCGCAACTTACGCCAAGGAGGAAGGACTGTTGGCCAGTACGTTGACGACTTCAGCAAGTTAGCACGTTATGCCCCAGATGACGTTGCAACGGATGCAGCTAAGCAGGAGATGTTTCTGGAAGGATTGAATGATGAGCTAAGCATGCAGTTGATGGTAGCAAGTTTCAACAACTACCAGGAGTTGGTAGATCGTGCCATCATGATTGAAGGGAAGCAACAGCAGATTGAGAATCGTAAGAGGAAGTATGGACAGGGGAAGTATAACTCTGGAGCCCAGCAGAAGCCCCGCTTTACCCCTAAACCGGGATTTCAGTTTCAGCACACCCATGGAGGAGGTAGCTCGCACAACCATAATGGCCACAAGAATGGTAATGGGAATGGAGGAAGCAACGGCCAGAACCGTACCATCCCATCAACCCCAACCAAGAGAGACCTGAGTCAAGTCACCTGTTTCAAGTGTTCCAAGACCGGACATTATGCCAATGAATGTCCCGAAGGACAGAATGGAAATGGCAATGGAAGCTCTGGGAAGAAGCCAAACCCTTTCAATAGAGGACAGGTGAACCACGTTAATGTGGAGGAGGTTGAAGATCAACCCGATGCAGTAATCGGTAAGTTTCTGGTTAAGTCATTTACCGCACTTGTTCTTTTTGACACTGGTGCATCGCATTCATACATATCAAGGGGATTTGTGGATAAATATAACCTGCCAACCCAAGCCCTTAGGTCACCCATGTTAGTAAGCTCACCTGGACGGAGTATATGGCTAGACGATGGTGTGATCGGTTACCATTAAGGATTGGTAACTATGTGTTTCCCTCAGACCTAATAGTATTGGAATCTCAAGGATTAGATGTGATATTAGGCATGGATTGGTTATCGAAGTATGAAGGGAACATTGAATGTGCTAGTAAGTCAATTTTGCTTACCACACCCGAAGGAAGAAGGATCAAGTATGTATCCCGGCATGTGCCAAACAGGACACAAGTAAATTCTTTAACAGGAGTTGTCCAAGAAGAAGTACCAGTGGTAAAGGATTTTCCTGATGTATTTCCTGAGGAATTACCAGGCATGCCACCGGATAGAGACATTGAGTTTTTGATTGAGTTATTGCCAGGTACAGGCCCAATATCGAAGCGACCGTACCGGATGCCAGCAAAGGATTTGGTGGAAATTAAGAATCAGATTAAGGAGTTATTGGATAAAGGTTACATTCGCCCAAGTTCTTTGCCTTGGGGATCACCCGTACTTCTAGTGGAAAAGAAGGATGGATCATTAAGGATGGTTGTTGATTACCGTGGATTGAATGAAGTAACCATCAAGAACAAGTACCCACTACCAATGATCAATGATCTGTTTGATCGGTTGCAAGGAGCTAAAGTATTTTCCAAGATCGATTTGCGATCAGGGTACCATCAGTTGAAGATTCGAGAGCAGGACATACCTAAGACAGCATTCACCACAAGATATGGACTGTATGAGTATACCGTTATGTCATTTGGATTGACTAACGCACCTGCCTATTTTATGAACCTGATGAACGAAGTGTTTATGGAGTTTTTGGATAAGTTTGTCGTAGTGTTCATTGATGACATCCTGGTTTATTCAAAGAATGAAGAGGAGCATAAGGAACATTTGCGTTTGGTTTTGGAGAAACTAAGGGAACATCAGTTATACGCCAAATTCAGCAAATGTGAGTTTTGGTTGAAGGAAGTTGGATTCCTCGGACACGTTATATCCGGAGAAGGTATAGCAGTTGACCCCACAAAGGTTGAGACCGTAACCGAATGGGAATCACCAACGACAGTTGGAGAGACCCAGAGTTTTCTTGGACTCGCAGGATACTACCGGAGATTCATTGACAACTTTTCAAAGATTGCAAAGCCTATGACTGAGTTGTTGAAGAAGGATACTAAGTTCAAATGGACTGAGGAGTGTGAGGCTAGTTTCCAGGAGTTGAAGAAACGTTTGGTTACCTCACCAGTACTGATTTTGCCAGATCAGACCAAGGATTATGAGGTGTATTGCGACGCTTCACGTCGAGGACTTGGAGCAGTGCTTATGCAGGAAGGAAGAGTTGTTTCGTATGCTTCACGGCAACTGAAACCTCATTAGTTGAATTATGCCACGCATGATTTGGAGTTAGCAGCCGTAGTGCATGCATTGAAGACGTGGAGACATTTCCTCATTGGAAATCATTGTGAGGTGTACACGGATCACAAGAGTTTGAAGTACATTTTCACGCAGAAGGAGTTGAACCTCAGACAGAGGAGATGGTTGGAGCTCATCAAGGATTACGACATGAGATTGCATTACCATCCCGGAAAAGCTAATGTAGTAGCTGACGCATTGAGCCGTAAGAGCCATGTCAATACCCTAATGACGGGGAAAATACCCAAGGAGTTAGCAGAAAACCTTCGTGAGCTATGTTTGGAAATAGTTCCGAGAGGCTATGTAGCAGCATTGGAGATTCAGTCAACATTGATGGATAAGATCAGAGAAGCTTAGAAATCTGACAAAGAGATTGCTGCTATAAAGGAGAAACTTAGCAAAGGAAAAGCTAAGGGATTTCGTGAGGATGAGCACGATACCCTATGGTTTGAGGACCGTGTTTATGTGCCCAATGACCCGGAGATCAGGAAGTTGATTTTGCAAGAGGCACATGATTCACCGTATTCGATTCACCCAGGGAATACCAAGATGTATTTGGATTTAAAGGAAACATTTTGGTGGACCGGAATGAAGAAGGATATTGCAGCATATGTAGCAGTTTGTGACGTTTGTCAGAGAGTAAAGGCAGAGCATCAGAAGCCAGCAGGATTGTTACAACCATTGCCGATACCCGAATGGAAGTGGGATAATATAGGCATGGATTTTATCACAGGACTACCCAGGACAAAATCAGGCTATGACTCGATATGGGTAGTAGTTGATCGTTTGACAAAGGTAGCACATTTTATTCCAGTTAAGACCACTTACACCAGTGCTAAGTTGGCAAAGATATACATGACTAGGATCATTTGTTTGCATGGAGTTCCGAAGAGTATCGTATCAGATAGAGGAACCCAATTTACCTCAAAGTTTTGGAATCAGTTGCATGAAACTTTAGGAACCAGACTAGAGTTCAGCATAGCTTTTCATCCGCAGACAGATGGACAGACCGAGAGAGTCAATCAGATTTTGGAAGATATGCTGAGAGCTTGTGCACTAGATTATGGATCTAGTTGGGACGATAACTTGCCGTATGCGGAGTTTTCTTATAACAACAATTACCAAACCAGTTTAAAGATGGCACCTTTCGAAGCTTTATACGGAAGGAGGTGCAGGACACCGTTGTCATGGGACGAAGTTGGAGACCGTCAATTCTTTGGTCCAGATTTGATTAAGGAGTCTGAACGGAAAGTTAAGTTGATTCGCGATAGGCTCAAGGTAGCCCAGTCCAGGTAGAAGAGCTACGCAGATTCTAAACGCAAGGAGACAGTTTACGAAACCGGAGACAAAGTTTATCTTCGAGTACCCCACTTCGAGGAGTTAAGCGCTTTGGAGTTAAGGGAAAGTTAGCACCGCGTTTCGTTGGACCATATAAGATTTTGCAACATATGGGAGAAGTCGCTTATAAGTTGGAATTACCAGAGGGACTGTCAGGAGTTCATGATGTATTCCATGTTTCTCAGCTGAAGAAATGTCATGCCGAGATGGCGGAGGTACCGCTAAGAGATACCGTGCCACTCGACGCGATTCAGTTGAAGGACGACTTAACGTATGAGGAAAAGCCAGTCAAGATTCTCGATTATGCCAGCAGAGTTACTTGCAGCAAGGTTATCAAGTTTTGCAAAGTTCAGTGGAACCACCACTCTGAGGATGAAGCCACCTGGGAGAGAGAAGAAGATTTGCTCAAGGACCACCCTCACCTATTTTCTAGCCAACCCGAATCTCGAGGGCGAGATTCATCTTAAGGGGGGTAGGTTTGTAACATCCCAAATTTTCAATTTGGAATGTTATACATTAGATCATCATGCATATCATATTTTCTTGCATTTTGGTTGATCCTAGAAATTTCACGCAACTCAAGGACCTTCGGAGAGAGTTGGGGATTTCGTTATTTTCATATTTGAGAGTTTTCTCGAATTTGAAAAGAGGATCATTTGATTTATTTATTTCATCTTCAATAATTTTTCCGATATCAAAAATAAGAGAGAGGGAATAATATGACTTTCCCAAATTTAGGAAAAAATGAAGATTTAATAAATAGATCAATTTTGTTTGCCGGAGTTTGTTTGCTTTTTTTTGGATAGGGAAAAAAGCGCGTTTTCAAAAATTGCATTTTAGGTCTGGAGTAAAGTTCATTTTGTTCGGCTCATTTTTAGGAGTCGGGGAAAATTTACTTTAGAATTTTTGGAGCCCGTTTAGATTTTCTTTTCTATTTTTTTGCGCGCAAAACCGTTTAGAAAAAAGGGGAACTCCCGCTGGCCAGCCGGGCCAAAGGCCCAGCCAGCCGCCGCCCCCAGCAGCGCTGCGCGCCAGGCGCCAGGCGCCAGCCGCCACCTCCCCTCGCTCAGGCCGAGTCCCAGAGGAACTCTAGGCCGGTTCTAGCCCCCTCTTTCCTTTGTTTCGTTTTCCTTTTTCCTCTCTTTTTCTTGTCCCCTACCCCAAGTAACCCCCCCCCCCTCACCTATATAAATACCCCAACACCCCCCCTCTAAACCCATCAAATCGAACCCCAAGCCCCTAAGCCCCAAGCCGCGCCCCACCCCGCACCCCACGCCCGCGCCGCCGCCGCCCTACGCCACGCCGCCGGAGCCTCTCGCCAGAGACCTCGCCGGAGGTTGCCCCGCGTCTCTTTTCCTCGGATCATTTTCTTCTAATCGTTCCGATTCTTTTCTTCTCCTCTGATTCGTTTTCTAGATCGGTTTTTCGTTTCGGTTTTCTTCTCCGAAACCCTAGATCGGATTCGTTTTCTTTTCCGATTTAGTTGCCTTTGGACCGTTCGCCGGACCGTTCGTCCTAACGAACGTGATCACCGAATTCTTCTAGGTTAAGGAACGTCCGTTCATTTAACCATTCGTCTCTTTTCTTTTCGTCGGATTTATTCCGCGATCGCGATCTCAGATCCGATCTTCGTTCTAGTTTATCTTCTCGCTCGTTTATCGGAATCAGGTGAATCAAGCGCCTGGAGTTTCGTTTCGAAACCGCCGTTCCGTCTAATCAACTTAAACAAGTTTTTGCCCCGGTAAAATTTGACCTAGTTTCAACTTGCTAGAACCGAGTTGTTTTCTTCCGCCGTTTGTTTTTCGTTTCTTTGTTCGGTTCGTTCTTTCTTTGCAACCGGAGTTCTTAAGTTGAACTTTCTGGTTCGTTATCTTGTTCGAGTTTTACCTGTGCATTAGATGAGTTCTTATTGTGTGCTTGTTGTTTGTCTGCGATAGATTACCCGGATTGCGCCGCATGTTACTTCGAAACCCTAGGTCCCGCGGATCATCAGCAAGGCAAGTAACACTTTGATCATACCTTTTCTACAACCCATGTTTTATTGCATTAGATCAATCCTCTCACATTGCATGATTAGGATCTAATTAAATTGTGGGATGGGAAGTAGATGAGGTAGTACCTATTACCTGTTTATTATGAAACCTTTGGGAGTTACTTCTATGTTTGCTTATTACGCCATGCTATGCTAGTAGACGTGGATTGGGTGAGTGATATCCATGACAGATGTGAGTTGTTAATTAATGGTTTATCTAAGGTGGCAACTTAAACACACATCTGGGTGGATTGAGGCACCTGATGTCTATCAGGACTTGCCTGTTTTTTTTCGGACCGCCACCCAGGCTCAAAGGGATCATAAGATCTTTCATGCTAGAAACTTCCGTGTGCAGCCACATGCTACTATGGGCTCTGGCGTAGTTGACTAAGTTGTGCGAACTCTTACGGGGTGGACTAGCAGATGTAGGGGTTGTAGGTGGTACGGTCTACCCCACATGTAAGGTGCTAGCGCTTCTGAAAGACTATGTCTCGGTCATCCGTTTCTCAAACACAGTGTAGTGCGAGAAAACAAAAGGAGGCGATCGAGTCATGTGGGGAAAAGTGCGCAAACCTCTGCAGAGTGTATAAACTAATCATGATTAGCCGTGTCCCCGGTTATGGACAACTTGAGTATCTAGTACTTGAATATCATGTGAATCTCAACATGTTACTTCTAATTAATATTGTTGGGTTTTAATTGTTCACTTAATTGGGATCGGAATGCTGTCAACCATTCTCGATGTTTAACAACCACCCTGATAGTTAAATAAATTTATTCCTTTGCAGTAGGGAAAAACTGGCTTTACGCAAAAACTGTAACCATAGAGCTTTCCACCAGCCATATATGCATATAGTATAGCTGTTTCATTCCATTACTCTCTATGTGTTACTTTGCCAGCATATTCCATGTGCTGACCCGTTTTCGGGCTGCAACTTCTCATGTTGCAGACTTTTCAGACGATGAGTAAGGTGCTTTTAGGTCGTGGTTCTATACTCAGTGATGCCGTTGGAGTTGATGGACCCATTTATCTTCCGAGTCTTCCGCTGTTATCGACACTAGATGGCCTTAAGCCATGTTTATTGTAATAAGCTCTCTTTGAGACAATGATGTAATAAGTGTGTGATTGCCACTCTGCTATAAATCCTTTGATGTACTGTGTGGTGTCAGCATTACTGATCCAGGGATGACACCTGAGCACAGAGCGCTTGATCCATTCGGGTCGGGTCGCGACAGAGAGATTATTGAAAACTCTGAAGAAGCATCGTGCTACTATTGGGTATACTCTTGATGATCTTAAGGGCATTAGTCCCACTCTATGTCAACATAAAATAAATTTGGAAGAAGATGCTAAACCCGTTCGTGATCATCAATGACGGCTGAATCCTAAAATGAAAGAAGTGGTAAGAAAGGAAATACTAAAGCTCCTTGAGGCAGGTATAATCTATCCCGTTGCTGATAGTCAGTGGGTAAGTCATGTCCATTGTGTCCCTAAGAAGGGAGGTATTACTGTCGTTCCTAATAATAAAGACGAATTGATTCCTCAAAGAATTATTACAGGTTATAGGATGGTAATTGATTTCCGCAAATTAAATAAGGCCACTAAAAAGGATCATTACCCCTTACCTTTTATCGATCATATGCTAGAAATATTATCCAAACATACACATTTTTGCTTTCTAGATGGTTATTCTGGTTTCTCTCAAATACCTGTGTCAGCCAAAGATCAATCAAAGACTACTTTTACTTGCCCTTTTGGTAATTTTGCTTATAGACGTATGCCTTTTGGTTTATGTAATGCACCTGCTACCTTTCAAAGATGCATGATGGCTATATTCTCTGACTTTTGTGAAAAGGTTTGTGAGGTTTTCATGGACGATTTCTGTGTCTATGGATCTTCTTTTGATGATTGCTTGAGCAACCTTGATCGAGTTTTGCAGAGATGTGAAGAAACTAATCTTGTCTTGAATTGGGAAAAGTGCCACTTTATGGTTAATGAAGGTATTGTCTTGGGGCATAAAGTTTCTAAAAGAGGTATTGAAGTTGATAAAGCCAAGGTTGATGCTATTGAAAAGATGCCATGCCCCAAGGACATCAAAGGTATAAGAAGTTTCCTTGGTCACGCCGGATTTTATAGGAGGTTCATTAAGGACTTTTCAATAATTTCTTGGCCTCTGACTAATTTATTACAAAAAGATATACCATTTGTCTTTGATGATGATTGTGTAGAAGCATTTGAAATTCTTAAGAAAGCATTGATCTCTGCACCTATTGTTCAGCCACCTGATTGGAATTTACCCTTTGAAATTATGTGTGATGCTAGTGATTATGCTGTAGGTGCTGTTCTAGGGCAAAGAGTTGACAAGAAATTAAATGTTATTCAATATGCTAGTAAAACCCTAGACAATGCTCAAAGAAATTATGCTACTACTGAAAAAGAATTCTTAGCAGTTGTATTTTCTTGTGATAAGTTCAGACCTTATATTGTTGATTCTAAAGTAAAAGTAACTATTCACACTGATCATGCTGCTATTAAATATCTTATGGAAAAGAAAGATGTTAAACCTAGACTTATTAGATGGGTTCTCTTGCTACAAGAATTTGACTTACATATTGTTGATAGAAAGGGAGCTGAGAACCCCGTTGCAGACAACTTGTCTAGGTTAGAAAATGTGCTTGATGACCCACTACCTATTGATGATAGCTTTCCTGATGAGCAATTAAATGTCATAAATGCTTCTCATACTGCTCCATGGTATGCTGATTGTGCTAATTACATTGTTGCTAAGTTTATACCACCTAGTTTCACATACCAGCAAAAGAAAAATATTTCTATGATTTGAGGCATTACTTTTGCGATGACCCACATCTTTATAAAGAAGGAGTAGATGGTGTTATTAGACGTTGTGTACCTGAGCATGAACAGGAACAGATCCTATGCAAGTGTCACTCCGAAGCTTATGGAGGACACCATGCTGGAGATAGAACTGCACATAAGGTATTGCAATCTGGTTTTTATTGGCCTACTCTCTACAAGGATGCCCGTAAGTTTGTCTTATCTTGTGATCAATGTCAAAGAATTGGTAATATTAGTAGACGTCAAGAAATTCCTATGAACTATTCACTCGTTATTGAACCATTTGATGTTTGGGGCTTTGACTATATGGGACCTTTTCCTTCCTCTAATGGATATACACATATTTTAGTTGTTGTTGATTACGTTACTAAGTGGGTAGAAGCTATTCCAACTAGTAGTGCTGATCATAACACTTCTATTAAAATGCTTAAAGAGGTTATTTTTCCAAGATTTGGAGTCCCTAGATATTTAATGACTCATGGTGGTTCACATTTTATTCATGGTGCTTTCCGTAAAATGCTTGCTAAGTATGATGTTAATCATAGAATTGCATCCCCTTATCACCCTCAATCTAGTGGTCAAGTAGAATTTAGTAATAGAGAGCTCGAATTAATTTTGCAAAAGACTGTTAATAGATCTAGAAAGAATTGGTCCAAGAAACTTGATGATGCATTATGGGCCTATAGAACTGCATATAAAAATCCTATGGGTATGTCTCCGTATAAAATGGTTTATGGAAAAGCATGTTACTTACCTCTCGAACTAGAACACAAGGCATATTGGGCTATTAAAGAGCTCAATTATGATTTTAAACTTGCCGGTGAGAAGAGGTTATTTGATATTAGCTCACTCGATGAATGGAGAACCCAAGCCTACGAAAATGGCAAGTTGTTTAAAGAAAAAGTTAAAAGATGGCATGATAAAAGGATACAAAAGCGTGAGTTTAATGTAGGTTATTATGTATTGCTATACAACTCTCGTTTAATAATTTTTGCAGGAAAACTTCTCTCTAAATGGGAAGGTACTTAAGTTATCGAGGAGGTCTATCGTTCCAGTGCCATAAAAATCAACAACTTCGAAGGCACACATCCAAATTTGGTGAACGGTCAAAGAATCAAACATTACATCTCTGGTAATCCCATAAATGTTGAAACCAGTGTTATTGAAACCGTAACCCTGGAGGAATACACAAGGGACACTTTCCGGAACGTTTCAGACTCCGAAAAGGATAGGTATGTGGTACGGTAAGTAAAACGACTCCAAAACAGTTTTTAAGGCAATATTTCTCCGTTTTGGAATATTTAGAAAAATAGAAAAATAAGAAGTAGTCCGGGAAGGACACGAGGGCTCCACGAGGGTGGAGGTGCGCCCTACCCTACTGGGCGCGCCCCCTACCTTGTGGGCACCTCGTGCGCTCTCCGGACTCCATTTTCGTACACGACACGTATTTTGGTCGGTGAAAATTCATTATATAATTTCCCGGAGGTTTTGACTCCCTTATCACGCAAATATCTCTTGTCTTTGTTTCGGGCTGTCCTGCTGCAGATTCGAGCAACATGTCGTCCCAGGATTCAGAAGGAGAGAGTTATGTGGCTGATTACCTTGCAGATCCTAAAGTCTATGGGGATGTGGAGAATTGTGGTTGGACTACGGAAGAAGAAGAGGACTATGAACCTAAGGGAAAGGAGGAGACGAGCTCAGATGAAGATGAAGTCCCACTACCTCAACCTGGGGACATGCATGTGGAGTTCAAAAAGTCAAGCCTTCCTAATAGAGTAAAGAAACCTAAGATCGAGTTTATCCCTTTTCGCCTCTTGTAGGAAAACAAACAGAAACTATGCAAGAAGATACTGAGCCTGTAATAGGAGATCGAGGACCTAAGGGACCAAAATTCTGTCCTCAAACGCAAATTAAGGAAGAAGCCTACGCCATCAACAAAACCATCACCTTCTCCACCAACAAAGAAGAATTGAGTATCTGGTATGGGCACTACCCATGGCAACTGCCAAGCTTGGGGGAGTGCCCCGGTATCGTATCACCATCACTTTTATCTTTACCGTTTATCTTAGATCGATCCTTTTGGTAATATCTTGATCTAGTAGAATAAAAGTTCTTAGTATGATCTAGTTGTGAGTTTTTATTTATAATTCCTCTATGTAATCGAGTCCATGAGCTATATATATAATAAAGATTAGTGTTGAGTCAAGGGCTTGATTATTTTGCCATGATCCTAAGGGAATAAAAGAAAAGAAAAAGAATAAAAAAAGGGAAACAAAGAGATCATATGGATCTTATGGAGAGTAATGAGCTCACATAGAAAAAGTATGATGAATAAAAGTTGTTGAGAGTTGACAAGCATAGTTTTGGTCATCGTTGCAATTAATAGGAAGTAATAAAGAAACAGAGGTCTTCACATATAAATATACTATCTTGGACATCTTTTATGATTGTGAGCACTCGTTAAAATATGACATGCTAAAGAGTTGACGTTGGACAAGGAAGACAACGTAATGGGTTATGTTTTCTTACATCTGAGATAAATTATATTGTCATGGATCATCCAACATGGTTGAGCTTGCCTTTCCCCCTCATGCTAGCCAAATTCATCGCACCAAGTAGAGATACTACTTGTGCTTCCAAATACCCTTAAACCAGTTTTGCCATGAGAGTCCACCATACCTACCTATGGATTGAGTAAGATCCTCCAAGTAAGTTGTCATCGTGCAAGCAATAAAAATTGCTCTCTAAATATGTATGACTTATTAGTGTGGGAGAAAATAAGCTTTATACGATCGTTTGATATGGAAGAAATAAAAGCGACAGACTGCATAATAAAGGTCCATATCACAAGTGGCAATATAAAGTGACGTTCTTTCGCATTAAGATTTTGTGCATCCAACCATAAAAGCGCATGACAACCTCTGCTTCCCTCTGCGAAGGGCCTATCTTTTACTTTTATCTCCTACCTTGCATAAGAGTGATACGTCTCCAACGTATCTATAATTTTTGATTGCTCCATGCTATATTATCTAATGTTTTGGACATTATTGGGCTTTATTATCCATTTTTATATTATTTTTGGGACTAACCTATTAACCGGAGGCCCAGCCCAGAATTGCTGTTTTTTGCCTGTTTTAGGGTTTCGAAGAAAAGGAATATCAAACGGAGTCCAAACGGAATGAAACCTTCGGGAACGTGATTTTCTCAACGAACAAGACCCAGGAGACTTGGACCCTATGTCAAGAAAGAAAAAATGAGGCCACGAGGTAGGGGGACGCGCCTGCCTACCCCAGGCGCGCCCTCCACCCTCGTGGGCCCCCTATTGCTCCACCGACGTACTCCTTCCTCCTATATATACCTACGTACCCCCAAACGATCAGATACGGAGCCAAAACCCTAATTCCACCGCCGTAACTTTCTGTATCCATGAGATCCCATCTTGGGGCCTGTTCCGGAGCTCCGCCGGAGGGGGCATCGATCACGGAGGGCTTCTACATCAACACCATAGCCCTTCCGATGAAGTGTGAGTAGTTTATCTCAGACCTACGGGTCCATAGTTAGTAGCTAGATGGCTTCTTCTCTCTTTTTGTATCTCAATACAATGTTCTCCCCCTCTTTTGTGGAGAACTATTCGATGTAATCTTCTTTTTGCGGTGTGTTTGTTGAGAACGATGAATTGTGGGTTTATGATCAAGTCTATCTATGAATAATATTTGAATCTTCTCTGAATTCTTTTATGTATGATTGGTTATCTTTGCAAGTCCTTCGAATTATCAGTTTGGTTTGGCCTACTAGATTGATCTTTCTTGCAATGGGAGAAGTGCTTAGCTTTGGGTTCAATCTTGCGGTGTCCTTTCCCAATGACAGTAGGGGCAGCAAGGCAGGTATTGTATTGTTGCCATCGAGGATAACAAGATGGGGTTTTCTTCATATTGCATGAGTCTATCCCTCTACATCATGTCATCTTGCTTAAGGTGGTACTCCGTTTTTAAGTTAATACTCTAGATGCATGCTGGATAGCGGTCGATGAGTGGAGTAATAGTAGTAGATGCAGGCAGGAGTCGGTCTACTTGTCTCGGACGTGATGCCAATATACATGATCATACCTAGATATTCTCATAACTATGCTCAATTCTGTCAATTGCTCAACAGCAAGTTGTTCACCCACCGTAGAATACTTATGCTCTCGAGAGAAGCCACTAGTGAAACATATTGCCCCTGGGTCTATCTTCATCATATTAATCTCCTACTACTTAGTTATTTCCTTTGCCTTTATTTTAGTTTGCATCTTTATCAAAAAAATACCAAAAATATTATCTTATCATATCTATCAGATCTCACTCTCGTAAGTGGCCTTATAGGGATTGACAACCCCTATTTGCGTTGGTTGCGAGGATTTATTTGTTTTGTGCAGGTACGAGGGACTCGCGCGTAGCCTCCTACTGGATTGATACTTTGGTTCTCAAAAACTGAAGGAAATACTTATGCTACTTTGTTGCATCATCCCTTCCTCTTCGAGGAAAACCAACGCAGTGCTCAAGAGGTAGCAAGAAGGATTTCTCGCGCCGTTGCCGGGGAGGTCTATGATACGTCTCCAACGTATCTATAATTTTTGATTGCTCCATGCTATGTTATCTACTATTTTGGGCAATATTGGGCTTTATTATCCACTTTTATATTATTTTTGAGACTAACCTATTAACCGGAGGCCCAGCCCAGATTTACTGTTTTTTGCCTATTTCAGTGTTTCGAAGAAAAGGAATATCAAATGGAGTCGGAACGACACAAAATCAACTGGAGAAGTTATTTTTGGAAGGAAAGCTACCGGAAAAGCTTGGAGTGCACGTCAGGAAAGAAGGGAGGTGCTCACAAGGGTGGGGGCGCGCCCCTGCCTCGTGGCCCCCCTTTCGGTCTCCTGACGTATCTCTTTCACCCATATATACCTACATATCCTAAAACTTCCAGAAAACACAATAGATCGGGAGGTCCGCCACCAGAAGCCTCTGTAGCCACCGAAAACCAATCTAGACCCGTTCCAGCACCCTGCCGGAGGGGGAAATCCTTCTCCGGTGGACATCTTCATCATCCCGGTGCTCTCCATGACGAGGAGGGAGTAGTTCTCCCTCGGCGCTGAGGGTATGTACCAGTAGCTATGTGTTTGATCTCTCTCTCTCTCTTGTGTTCTTGAGATGATACGATCTTGATGTATCGCGAGCTTTGCTATTATATTTGGATCCTATGATGTTTCTTCCCCCCTCTACTCTCTTGTAATGATTTGAGTTTCCCCTTTGAAGTTATCTTATCGGGTTGAGTCTTTAAAGATTTGAGAGCACTTGATGTATGTCTTACCGTGCGTATCTGTGGTGACAATAGGATACCACGTGATTCACTTGATGTATGTTTTGGTGATCAACTTGCGGGTTCCGCCCATGAACCTATGCATAGGGGTTGGCACACGTTTTCGTCGTGGTTCTCCGGTAGAAACTTTGGGGCACTCTTTGAGGTCCTATGTGTTGGTTGAATAGATGAATCTGAGATTGTGTGATGCATATCGTATAATCATGCTCACGGATACTTGAGGTGACATTGGAGTATCTGGGTGACATTAGGGTTTTGGTTGATTTGTGTCTTAAGGTGTTATTCTAGTACAAACTCTAGGGCTGTTTGTGACACTTATAGGAATAGCCCAACGGATTGATTGGAAAGAATAACTTTGAGGTGGTTTCATACCCTACCATAATCTCTTCGTTCGTTCTCCGCTATTAGTGACTTTGGAGTGACTCTTTGTTGCATGTTGAGGGATAGTTATGTGATCCAATTATGTTATTATTGTTGAGAGGACTTGCACTAGTGAAAGTATGAACCCTAGGCCTTGTTTACTATCATTGCAATACCGTTTACGCTCACTTTTATCATTAGTTACCTTGCTGTTTTTATAATTTCAGATTACAAATACCTTTATCTACCATCCATATTGCACTTGTATCACCATCTCTTCGCTGAACTAGTGCACCTATACAATTTACCATTGTATTAGGTGTGTTGGGGACACAAGAGACTCTTTGTTATTTGTTTGCAGGGTTGCTTGAGAGAGACCATCTTCATCCTACGCCTCCTACGGATTGATAAACCTTAGGTCATCCACTTGAGGGAAATTTGCTACTGTCCTACAAACCTCTGCACTTGGAGGCCCAACAACGTCTACAAGAAGAAGGTTGTGTAGTAGACATCAAGCTCTTTTCTGGCGCCGTTGCCAGGGAGGTTAGCGCTTGAAGGTATATCTTTAGATCTTGCAATCGAGTCTTTTAGTTTCTTGTCTTATCACTAGTTTAGCTGATAATAGAAAACTATAAAAAATGGAATTGAGTTTGTCTCATATGCTTCACCTTTTTAATATCTTTCGTAAGTATGATGGAAAGGAAAATTGTGCTCAAGTGCTAGAAGAAAAAATCTATAAAATGTTTGGCACTAAATATTTGAATGATGAGCATGATTGCAATGTTGTTAGTACGAATTCTTTGAATATCCATGATACTAATGATGATTGCACTAGTTATGATGTCTCCTATAAACATGTCAATTTTTGTGGAGTGCATTGGGTTTGTAAGTACACACCAAATAGGGAAGATAGATATTGCAAGAGGCATAAGTACTTAGAAACTGAATTGTTGCAAGAAAGTCTTGATGATTGTGCTGAAAAATTCAATATTTTTCGCGCCCCTATGAACTTTGCAATTAACATGGTCATTTAAATCTCCAATGCAAATTGTTTCATGACCGAATTGTATCCAAAAATTGTGATAATTTGATTACCCTTGAGCATCATAAAGAGCTTAATCTTATTTTGGGGTATGAGGAAATGAAACGTATAACTGAGGGTATTCCAAAGTTTAATCTTGATAGATTTCTTGATTTTGATCTAGAGAAAATTTATATGTATTGTGCGGTGAATTGTATTGAAAATCCTTATATTGCCAACTACATAAAGAAAAGAAAAGAAATAGAAGATGAAGAGAATACTAATGAAAGGGAAGAGGCTTCCCAATACCCTCCTATTATTTCTTATGATGAATCAGGTAACGAGGAGGAGCCTCCTATTCAACCAATCTCATTAATAAGGAGCTCCAAAAATAGGATTGAACCCACACATGATGTGGTGAAGAAGAAGAAAAGAAAATGGAAGAGAGGTAAAAAGATATCTCTCTCAAATAATGCTGCTCCTATTACTATTGTGCCTCATGAAAATATAATTGTGGAAGATAATGATACTTCTTATGATCTTGAAAATATTTTTGGCACTTGCTTGGAAGAATATGATAATTGCTATACTATTGGTGCTATCCATACTATTAATGATGAGAGTGATTATGCTTATGATATGAAAAGGCCCAAGCTTGGGGATGCTATGTTTGATGAAGATGATGTTTTTGAGAATATATTTGCTGCAATTAATGTTTGTCCCAAGCTTGGGGATGCTACGTTTAATGAAGATGATATTTTTAGTCTCCCAAGTTTTGATATGCAAATTTATAATGATGATAGCATGCCTCCTACTTATGAGGATTATTGTGATGATACTTACGCTATAAAAAGTAGTGATTATATTTATAAAACTTGTCATGATTATGGTTACCCATTTTCTGAACATTACTCTTTTAATGTGGAAACAATTTATAGTATTCAAGTCTCTTATGATACTCCCACTATTCCGAATGAGAAGAATTTTACTTATGTGGAGAGTAGTAAATTTTCTATGCTTGTACATCATGAAAAGAATGCTTTAGGTGCTGGTTATATTGTTGAATTCATTCATGATGCTACTGAAAATTATTATGAGGGAGGAATATATGCTTGTAGGAATTGCAATAATATCGAGTTTCCTCTCTACGTGCTTAAAGTTTTGAAGTTATGCTTGTTTTACCCTCCTATGCTAGTTGATTATTGTTCCCACAAGTTGTTTGCTCACAAAATCCCTATGCATAGGAAGTGGGTTAGACTTAAATGTGCTAGTCATATTATTCATGATGCTCTCTTTATGTTACAGTTCTTATCCTTTATATGAGCATCATTGAAATCATCATGCCTAGCTACGGGCGTTAAACGATGGCTCTTGTTGGGAGGCAACCCAATTTTATTCTTGTCCCTTGCTTTTTTCTACTGTTTAGTAATAAATAATTTATCTAGCCTCTTTTATTGTTGTGTTTTTTGTGTTTAATTAGTGTTTGTGCCAAGTAGAACCATTGGGAAGACTTGGGGAAAGTCTTGTTAATCTTGCTGTAAAAAACAGAAACTTTAGCGCTCACGAGAACTGCTGCCATTTTTATTTGGAGAGTGATATTTAGTTAATTATTTTTGCAGATGATTAATAGATAAATTCCTCAGGTCCAGAAATTTATTTGAGAATTTTATGAGTTCCAGAAGTATACGTTTGATTCAGATTACTACAGACTGTTCTGTTTTTGACAGATTCTGTTTTTCATGTGTTGTTTACTTATTTTGATGAATCTATGGCTAGTAAAATAGTTTATAAACCATAGAGAAGTTGGAATACAGTAGTTTAACACCAATATAAATAAATAATGAGTTCATTACAGTACCTTGAAGTGGTGATTTATTTTCTTATACTAACGGAGCTTACGAGTTTTCTGTTAAGTTTTGTGTTGTGAAGTTTTCAAGTTTTGGGTAAGGATTCGATGGACTATTGAATAAGGAGTGGAAAGATCCTAAGCTTGGGGATGCCCCGGAAGGCATCCCCTCTTTCGTCTTTCGTTCATCGGTAACTTTACTTGGAGCTATATATTTATTTACCACATGATATGTGTTTTGCTTGGAGCGTCAATTTATTTTGTTAGGACTTGCTTGCTGTTATTTAGAACAATTTTTTGCATCTTTTATTTCAATTAAAGTGGCATTGATATCCTTTACTATGCCTATGTTACAAGTATACATGTTGCTGTTTGGAAACAGAAAGTTTACCACTGCTGCAATAATTCCCTAGAAAAGTCAGAATGTGATAAAATGTTGAAACCTCTTGCATATTAAGCTCAGATAAATTTACTACAGTGGGAATTTTCTTTCATAATTTTGGAACTAGGGAAGTAAGGATGTTGCAGCATTCTTTACAGACTAACCTGTTTAGGCAGATTGCTGTTATGTTTGCATTGTTTGCAGATGTTTGCTTCTTTAATGATTCTATTTGAGGATAGGACTATTAAATATGCAGAGGCATTTAGTATGCAATGTTGAATAATAATTTTAGTGATTTTCTACAGTAGAGTATGATAAGGTTTTTGCAATGGTTTATACTAACTTATCTCACGAGTCCTTGTTGAGTTTTGTGTCGATGAAGCTTTTGAGATTTAGGGAGACCATGATATGAGAGGAATTAAGGAGACACAAAAGCTCAAGCTTGGGGATGCCCAAGGCACCCCAAGATAATATTTCAAGAAGTCTCAAGCATCTAAGCTTGGGGATGCCCGGGTTGGCATCCCACCTTTCTTCTTCAACAACTATCGGTTAGTCTCGGTTGATCCTAAGTTTTTGCTTCTTCACATGATGTTTGCCATTATTAGAACGTCATTTTATTTTGCTTTTCTTGCTGTTTGAATAAAGTACCAAGATCTGAAATTCTTAAATGTTAGAGAGTCTTCACATAGTTGCACAATTATTCAACTACTCATTGATCTTCACTTATATCTTTCGGAGTAGTTTGTCATTTGCTCTAGTGCTTCACTTATATCTTTTAGAGCATGGTGGTAGTTTTATTTTGAAGAAATAGATGAACTCTCATGCTTCACTTAGATTATTTTGGGAGTCTTAATAGCATGGTAATTTTCTTAAAATCCTAATATGCTAGGTATCCAAGAATAATAAAAACTTTCATATGAAGTGAATTGAATACTATGAGAAGTTTCATACTTGATGATTGTTTTGAGATATGGAGGTAATAATATCAAAGTCGTGCTAGTTGAGTAGTTGTGAAATTGAGAAATGCTTGTGCTGAAGTTTGCAAGTCCCGTAGCATGCATGTATGGTAAACGTTATGTAACAAATTTGAAACATGAGGTGTTATTTGATTGTCTTCCTTATGAGTGGCGGTCGGGGACGAGCGATGGTCTTTTCCTACCAATCTATACCCCTAGGAGCATGCACGTAGTGCTGAGGTTTCTGATGACTTGTAGACTTTTGCAATAAGTATGTGAGTTCTTTATGACTAATGTTGAGTCCATGGATTATACGCACTCTCACCCTTCCATCCTTGCTAGCCTCTTCGGTACCGTGCATTGCCCTTTCTCACATTCAGAGTTGGTGCAAACTCCGCCAGTGCATCCAAACCCCGTGATATGATACGCTCTATCACACATAAACCTCCTTATATCTTCCTCAAAACAGCCACCATACCTACCTATTATGGCATTTCCATATCCATTCCGAGATATATTGCCATGCAACTTTCCATCATTCCGTTCATCATGACACATTCATCATTGTCATATTGCTTTGCATGATCATGTAGCTGACATCATATTTGTGGCAAAGCCACCATGCATAATTTATCATACATGTCGTTCTTGATTCATTGCATATCCCGGTACACCACCTGAGGCATTCATATAGAGTCATCTTTGTTCTAGTATCAAGTTGTAATAATTGAGTTGTAAATAAATAGAAGTGTGATGATCATCATTATTAGAGCATTGTACCAAGTGAGGAATAAATAAAAAAAGAGAAAGGCCAAAAAAAGAGAAGGCACAAAAAAGAGAGAAAGGCCATAAAAAAGAGAAGGCCTAAAAAAATGAGAGAAAAAGAGAGAAGGGACAATGCTACTATCCTTTTACCACACTTGTGCTTCAAAGTAGCACCATGATCTTCATAGTAGAGAGTCTCTCATGTTATCACTTTCATATACTAGTGGGAAATTTTCATTATAGAACTTGGCTTGTATATTCTAACAATGGGCCTCCTCAAGTGCCCTAGGTATTCATGAGCAAGCAAGTTGGATGCACACCCACTTAGTTTCTTTTTGAGCTTTCATACATTTATAGCTCTAGTGCATCCATTGCATGGCAATCCCTACTCACTCACATTGATATTTATTGATGGGCATCTCCATAGCCCGTTGATACGCCTAGTTGATGTGAGACTACCTTCTCCCTTTTTGTCTTCTCCACATAACCCCCCTCATTATATTCTATTCCACCCATAGTGCTATATCCATGGCTTGCGCTCATGTATTGCGTCAAAGTTTATGAGTTTGATATTACTAAAGTATGAAACAATTGATTAGCTTGTCATCGGGGTTGTGCATGATGAGAGCATTCTTGTGTGACGAAAATGAAACATGACTAAACTATATGATTTTGTAGGGATGAACTTTCTTTGGCCATGTTATTTTGAGAAGACACGATTGCTTAGCTAGTATGCTTGAAGTATTATCATTTATATGTCAATATGAACTTTTGTCTTGAGTCTTTTGGATCTGAATATTCATACCACAATTAAGAAGAATTGCATTGAAATTATGCCAAGTAGCACTCCGCATAAAAAATTCTGTTTTTATCATTTACCTACTCGAGGACGAGCAGGAATTAAGCTTGGGGATGCTTGATACGTCTCCAACGTAACTATAATTTTTGATTGCTCCATGCTATGTTATCTACTATTTTGGGCAATATTGGGCTTTATTATCCACTTTTATATTATTTTTGAGACTAACCTATTAACCGGAAGCCCAGCCCAGATTTGTTGTTTTTTTTGCCTATTTCAGTGTTTCGAAGAAAAGGAATATCAAGCGGAGTCGGAACGGAACGAAATCAACTGGAGAAGTTATTTTTGGAAGGAAAGCTACCGGAAAAGCTTGGAGTGCACATCAGGAAAGAAGGGAGGTGCTCACGAGGGTGGGGGCACGCCCACCCCCTAGGGCGCGCCCTACTGCCTCGTGGCCCCCCTTCGGTCCCCTGACGTATCTCTTTCACCCATATATACCTACGTATCCTAAAACTTCCAGAAAACACAATAGATCGGGAGTTCCGCCGCCAGAAGCCTCCGTAGCCACCGAAAACCAATCTAGACCCTTTCCGGCACCCTGCCGGAGGGGGCAATCCTTCTCCGGTGGCCATCTTCATCATCCCGGTGCTCTCCATGACGAGGAGGGAGTAGTTCTCCCTCGGGGTTGAGGGTATGTACCAGTAGCTATGTGTTTGATCTCTCTCTCTCGTGTTCTTGAGATGATACGATCTTGATATATCGCGAGCTTTGCTATTATATTTGGATCCTATGATGTTTCTTCCCCCCTCTACTCTCTTATAATGAATTGAGTTTCCCCTTGGAAGTTATCTTATCGGATTGAGTCTTTAAAGATTTGAGAACACTTGATGTATGTCTTGCCGTGCGTATCTGTGGTGACAATGGGATACCACGTGATTCACTTGATATATGTTTGGTGATCAACTTGCGGGTTCCGCCCATGAACCTATGCATAGGGGTTGGCACACGTTTTCGTCGTGATTCTCCGGTAGAAACTTTGGGGCACTCTTTGAGGTCCTATGTGTTGGTTGAATAGATGAATCTGAGATTGTGTGATGCATATCGCATAATCATGCCCACGGATACTTGAGGTGACATTGGAGTATCTAGGTGACATTAGGGTTTTGGTTGATTTGTGTCTTAAGGTGTTATTCTAGTACAACCTCTAGGGCTGTTTGTGACACTTATAGGAATAGCCCAACGGATTGATTGGAAAGAATAACTTTGAGGTGGTTTCGTACCCTACCATAATCTCCTCGTTCGTTCTCCGCTATTAGTGACTTTGGAGTGACTCTTTGTTGCATGTTGAGGGATAGTTATGTGATCCAATTATGTTATTATTGTTGAGAGGACTTGCACTAGTGAAAGTATGAACCCTAGGCCTTGTTTACTATCATTGCAATACCGTTTACGCTCACTTTTATCATTAGTTACCTTGCTTTTTTTATAATTTCAGATTACAAATACCTTTATCTACCATCCATATTGCCTTGTATCACCATCTCTTCGCCGAACTAGTGCACCTATACAATTTACCATTGTATTGGGTGTGTTGGGGACACAAGAGACTCTTTGTTATTTGGTTGCAGGGTTGCTTGAGAGAGACCATCTTCATCCTACGCCTCCTACGGATTGATAAACCTTAGGTCATCCACTTGACGGAAATTTGATACTATCCTACAAACCTCTGCACTTGGAGGCCCAATAACGTCTACAAGAAGAAGGTTGTGTAGTAGACATCAGTCTACGCAAAAGTCAACATACCAAGTACCCATCACATACCTGTATCTCCCGCATTACATTATTTGCCATTTGCCTCTCGTTTTCCTCTCCCCCACTTCACCCTTGTCGTTTTATTCGCCCTCTCTCTCTTTATCCTCCCTCTCTTTCTCTATTTGCCTCTTTTTGCCCGCTTGCTTTTTGTTTGCTTGTGTGTTAGTTTGCTTGTTTGTCACGATGGCTCAAGATAATACTAAATTGTCTGACTTCACCAATACCAACAATAATGATTTTATTAGCACTCCGATTGCTCCTCTTACCGATGCTGAATCTTGTGAAATTAATACTGCTTTGCTGAATCTTGTCATGAAAGATCTGTTTTCTGGCCTTCCTAGTGAAGATGCCGCTACCCATCTAAATAGCTTCGTTAATTTGTGTGACATGCAAAAGAAGAAAGATATGGATAATGATATTATTAAATTGAAGCTATTTCCTTTTTCGCTTAGAGATCGTGCTAAAGTTTGGTTTTCGTCTTTGCCTAAATATAGTATTGATTCATGGAACAAGTGCAAAGCTGCTTTTATCTCTAAGTATTTTACTCCCGCTAAGATCATCTCTCTTAGAAACGATATTATGAATTTTAAGCAACTTGATCATGAACATGTTGCACAAGCTTGGGAGAGATTGAAATTAATGATACGTAATTGCCCTACTCATGGTTTAAATTTGTGGATGATTGTTCAGAACTTTTATGCCGGATTGAATTTTGCTTCTAGAAATCTTTTAGATTTGGCCACGGGAGGCACTTTTATGGAAATCACTTTAGGAGAAGCTACTAAACTCCTAGATAATATTATGGTTAATTATTCTCAATGGCATACTGAAAGATCTACTAATAAAAAGGTGCATGCGATAGAAGAAATTAATGTTTTGAGTGGAAAGATGGATGAACTTATGAAATTATTTGCTAATAAGAGTGTTTCTTTTGATCCTAATGATATGCCCTTGTCTACTTTGATTGAGAATAATAATGAATCTATGGATGTGAATTTTGTTGGTAGGAACAATTTTGGTAACAACGCGTATAGAGGAAATTTCAACCCTAGGCCTTATCCTAGTAATCCCTCTAATAATTATGGTAATTCCTACAACAATTCTTATCGAAATTATAATAAGATGCCCTCTGATTTTGAATCTAATATTAAAGAATTTATTACTTTGCAAAAGAATTTTAATGCTTTGATTGAAGAAAATTGCTTAAGATTGATGATTTGGCTAGGAACGTTGATAGAATTTCTCTTGATGTTGATTCTTTGAAACTTAGATCTATTCCACCTAAGCATGATATCAATGAGTCTCTCAAAGCCATGAGAATTTCCATTGATGAGTGCAAAGAAAGAACCGCTAGGATGCGTGCTAAGAAAGATGCCTTTATAAGAGCGTGTTCTTCTAGTTCCTATGAAAATAAAGATGAAGATCTAAAAGTTATTGATGTGTCCCCTATTAAATCTTTGTTTTCCAATATGAATCTTGATAATGATGGGAAGACTTGGGAAGACTTGGGGAAAGTCTTGTTACACTTGCTGTAAAAAACAGAAACTTTAGCGCTCACGAGAACTGCTGTCATTTTTATTTGGAAAGTGCTTAGTTAATTCTTTTTGCAAATGATTAATAGATAAATTACTCATGTCCAGCAATTTATTTTAGAATTTTTGGGGTTCCATATCTTGCGCTAGCTACAGATTACTACAGACTGTTTTGTTTTTGACAGATTCTGTTTTTTGTGTGTTGTTTGCTTATTTTGATGAATCTATGGCTAGTAAAATAGTTTATAAACCATAGAGAAGTTGGAATACAGTAGGTATAACACCAATATAAATAAATAATGAGTTCATAACAGTACCTTGAAGTGGTTTTTATTCTCTTTCGCTAACGGAGCTCACGAGATTTTCTACTTTAAGTTTTGTGTTGTCAAGTTTTCAAGTTTTGGGTAAAGATTTGATGGATTATGGAATAAGGAGTGGCAAGAGCCTAAGCTTGGGGATGCCCATGGAACCCCCAAGATAACCTAAGGACACCTAAAAGCCAAAGCTTGGGGATGCCCCGGAAGGCATCCCCTCTTTCGTCTACTTCTATCGGTAACTTTACTTGGAGCTATATTTTTATTCGCCACATGATATGTGTTTTGCTTGGAGCGTCTTGTATTATTTGAGTCTTTGCTTTTTAGTTTACCACAATCATTCTTGATGTACACACCTTTTGAGAGAGCCATACATGATTTGGAATTTGTTAGAATACTCTATGTGCTTCGCTAATATCTTTTGAGTTATATAATTTTGCTCTAGTACTTCACTTATATCTTTTAGAGCACGGTGGTGGATTTGTTTTATAGAAACTATTGATCTCTCATGCTTCACTTAGATTATTTTGAGAGTCCTAATATCATGGTAATTTTCTTAAAATCCTAATATGCTAGGTATTCAAGAATAAAAAAAATTCTCTTATGAGTGTGTTGAATACTATGATAAGTTTGATACTTGATAATTGTTTTGAGATATGGAGATGGTGATATTAAAGTCATGCTAGTTGAGTAGTTGTGAATTTGAGAAATACTTGTGTTGAAGCTTGTGATTCCCATAGCATGCACGTATGGTGAACCGTTATGTGATGAAGTCGGAGCATGATTTATTTATTGATTGTCTTCCTTATGAGTGGCGGTCGGGGACGAGCGATGGTCTTTCCTACCAATCTATCCCCCTAGGAGCATGCGCGTAATACTTTGCTTTGATAACTTGCAGATTTTTGCAATAAGTATATGAGTTCTTTATGACTAATGTTGAGTCCATGGATTATACGCACTCTCACCCTTCAAGCTTTGCTAGCCTCTCTAATACCGCACACCTTTCGCCGCTATCATACACCCGCCATATACCTTCCTCAAAACAGCCACCATATCTACCTATTATGGCATTTCCATAGCCATTCCGAAATATATTGCCATGCAACTTTCCACCGTTCTGTTTATTATGACACACTCATGCATCATTGCATATCCCGGTACACCGCCGAAGGCATTCATATAGAGTCATACTTTGTTCTAAGTATCGAGTTGTAATTGTTGAGTTGTAAGAAAAATAAAAGTGTGATGATCATCATTATTAGAGCATTGTCCCAGTGAGGAAAGGATGATGGAGACTATGATTCCCCCACAAGTCGGGATGAGACTCCGGACGAAAAATTAAAAAAAGAGAAAGAAAAGAGGCCATAAAAAAAGAGAAAATGCCCAAATAAAAAAATAACAATAAAAATAATAAAAAATGAGAGAAAAAGAGAGAAGGGACAATGTTACTATCCTCTTACCACACTTTTGCTTTAAAGTAGCACCATGATCTTAATAGTAGAGAGTCTCTCATGTTATCACTTTCATATACTAGTGGGAATTTTACATTATAGAACTTGGCTTGTATATTCCAATGATGGCTTCCTCAAATTGCCCTAGGTATTCATGAGCAAGCAAGTTGGATGCACACCCACTTAGTTTCTTTTTGAGTTTTCATATACTTATAGCTCTAGTGCATCCGTTGCATGGCAATCCCTACTCACTTACATTGATATCTATTGATGGGCATCTCCATAGCTCGTTGATATGCCTATTTGATGTGAGACTATCTTCTCCTTTTTGTCTTCTCCACAACCACCATTCTATTCCACCTATAGTGCTATATCCATGGCTCACGCTCATGTATTGCGTGAAGATTGAAAAAGTTTTGAAAAAGTTAGAGTATGAAACAATTGCTTGGCTTGTCATCGGGGTTGTGCATGATTTAAATATTTTGTGTCATGAAGATAGAGCATAGCGAGACTATATGGTTTTGTAGGGATAACTTTCTTTAGCCATGTTATTTTGAGAAGACATAATTGCTTTGTTAGTATGCTTGAAGTATTATTATTTTTATGTCAATATGAACTCTTGTCTTGAATATTTCGGATCTGAATATTCATACCACAATTAAGAAGAATTACATTAAAATTATGCCAAGTAGCACTCCGCATCAAAAATTCTGTTTTTATCATTTACCTACTCGAGGACGAGCAGGAATTAAGCTTGGGGATGCCTGATACGTCTCCAACGTATCTATAATTTTTGATTGCTCCATGCTATATTATCTACTGTTTTGGACATTATTGGGCTTTATTATCCACTTTTATATTATTTTTGGGACTAACCTATTAACCGAAGGCCCAGCCCAGAATTGATGTTTTTTGCCTGTTTTAGGGTTTCGAAGAAAAGGAATATCAAACGGAGTCCAAACGGAATGAAACCTTCGGCAACGTGATTTTCTCAACGAACAAGACCCCGGAGACTTGGACCCGAGGGGCCCACGAGGAAGGGGGCGCCCCCCCACCCTCGTGACCGCCTCTTTTGTTCCTTGGAGCAGGGTCCAAGTCTCCTGGATCACGTTCGGTGAGAAAATCACGTTCCCGAAGATTTTATTCCGTTTGGACTCCGTTTGATATTCTGTTTCTCTGAAACACTGAAATAGGCAAAAAAAATAGCAAGTCTGGGCTGGGCCTTCGGTTAATAGGTTAGTCCCAAAAATAATATAAAAGTGGAAAATAAATCCCAATATAGTCCAAAACAGTAGATAATATAGCATGGAGCAATCAAAAATTATAGATACGTTGGAGACGTATCAGGCATCCCCAAGCTTAATTCCTGCTCGTCCTCGAGTAGGTAAATGATAAAAAGAGAATTTTTGATGCGGAGTGCTACTTGGCATAATTTCAATGCAAATCTTCTTAATTGTGGTATGAATATTCAGATTAGAAAGATTCAAGACAAAAGTTTATATTTACATAAAAATAATAATACTTCAAGCATACTAACAAAGCAATTATGTCTTCTCAAAATAACATGGCCAAAGAAAGTTATCCCTATAAAATCATATAGTTTGGCTATGCTCTATCTTCATGACACAAAATATTTAAATCATGCACAACCCCGATGACAAGCCAAGCAATTGTTTCATACTCTAACTTTTTCAAAACTTTTTCAATCTTCACGCAATACATGAGCGTGAGCCATGGATATAGCACTATAGGTGGAATAGAATGGTGGTTGTGGAGAAGACAAAAAGGAGAAGATAGTCTCACATCAAATAGGCATATCAACGAGCTATGGAGATGCCCATCAATAGATATCAATGTGAGTGAGTAGGGATTGCCATGCAACGGATGCACTAGAGCTATAAGTATATGAAAACTCAAAAAGAAACTAAGTGGGTGTGCATCCAACTTGCTTGCTCATGAATACCTAGGGCAATTTGAGGAAGCCATCATTGGAATATACAAGCCAAGTTCTATAATGTAAAATACCCACTAGTATATGAAAGTGATAACATGAGAGACTCTCTACTATGAAGATCATGGTGCTACTTTGAAGCACAAGTGTGGTAAGAGGATAGTAACATTGTCCCTTCTCTCTTTTTCTCTCATTTTTTATATTATATATATATATATATATTCGTCCGGAGTCTCATCCAGACTTATGGGGGAATCATAGTCTCCATCATCCTTTCCTCACTGGGACAATGCTCTAATAATGATGATCATCACACTTTTATTTTTCTTACAACTCAACAATTACAACTCGATACTTAGAACAAAATATGTCTCTATGTGAATGCATCTGGCGGTGTACTGGGATATGCAATATGACAATGATGGAGTGTGTCATGATAAACTAGATGGTGGAAAGTTGCATGGCAATATATCTCGGAATGGCTATGGAAATGCCATGATAGGTAGGTATGGTGGCTGTTTTGAGGAAGGTATATGGTAGGTGTATGATACCGGCGAAGAGTGTGCGGTATTAGAGAGGCTAGCAAAGGTTGAAGGGTGAAAGTGCGTATAATCCATGGACTCAACATTAGTCATAAAGAACTCATATACTTATTGCAAAAATCTGCAAGTTATCAAAGCAAAGTATTACGCGCATGCTCCTAGGGGGATAGATTGGTAGGAAAGACCATCGCTCATCCCCGACCGCCACTCATAAGGAAGACAATCAATAAATAAATCATGCTCCGACTTCATCACATAACGGTTCACCATACGTGCATGCTATGGGAATCACAAACTTTAACACAAGTATTCTTTAAATTCACAACTACTCAACTAGCATGACTTTAATATTATCACCTCCATATCTCAAAACAATTATCAAGCTTCAATCTTTTCTTAGTATTCAACACACTCAAAAGAAAGATTCACAAATCTTGAATACCAAGCATATTATTATTAAGCAAATTACCATGCTATTAAGAGACTCATAAAATAATTTAAGTGAAGCATGAGAGATCAATAGTTTCTTTAAAACAAATCCACCACCGTGCTCTAAAAGATCTAAGTGAAGCACATAGAGCAAAATTATAATGCTCAAAAGATATAAGTGAAGCACATAGAGCAAAACTACTTAGCTCAAAAGATATAAGTGAAGCACATAGAGTATTCTATCAAATTTTAATTCATGTATGGCTCTTTCAAAAGGTGTGTACAGAAAGTATGATTGTGGTATACTAAGACACAAAGACACAAATAATACAAGACACTCCAAGCAAAACACATATCATGTGGGTGAATAAAAATATAGCTCCAAGTAAATTACCGATGGAAGTGGACGAAAGAGGGGATGCCTTCCGGGGCATCCCCAAGCTTTGACTTCTTGGTGTCCTTGGATTATCTTGGGGGTGCCATGGGCATCCCCAAGCTTAGGCTCTTGCCACTCCTTGTTCCATAATCCATCAAAAGAACTCACCCAAAACTTGAAAACTTCACAACACAAAACTCAAAATAGAAAACTCGTGAGCTCCGTTAGCGAAAGAAAACAAAAGACCACTTCAAGGTACTGTAATGAACTCATTCTTTATTTATATTGGTGTTAAACATAATTTATTCCAACTTATCTATGGATTATAAACTATTTTACTAGCCATAGATTCATCAAAATAAGCAAACAACACACGAAAAACAGAATCTGTGAAAAACAGAACAGTCTGTAGTAATCTGTAGCTAGCGCAAGATCTGGAACCCCAAAAATTCTAAAATAAATTTCTGGACGTGCGTAATTTATCTATTAATCATCTGAAAAAATAATTAACTAAATATCACTCTTAAAATAAAAATGACAGCAGTTATCATGAGCGCTAAAGTTTCTATTTTTTACAGTAAGTTCAACAAGACTTTCCCCAAGTCTTCCCAACGGTTCTACTTGGCACAAACACTAATTAAACACAAAAAACACAACCAAAACAGAGTCTAAATAATTTATTTATTACTACGCAGGAGAAAAAAGCAAGGAATAAAAATAAAATTGGGTTGCCTCCCAACAAGCACTATCTTTTAACGCCTCTAGCTAGGCATAAAAGCGAGGATAGATCTAGGTATTGCCATCTTTGGTAGGCAATCCATAAGTGGCTCTCATGATAGTTTCATATGGTAATTTTATTTTCTTTCTTGGAAAGTGTTCCATGCCCTTTTTTAATGGAAATTGAAATCTAATTCCCTTCCTTCATATCAATAATCGCACCAACCGTTCTAAGGAAAGGTCTACCAAGAATAATAGGGCAAGAAGGATTGCAATCTATATCAAGAACAATAAAATCTACGGGCACATAATTCCTATTTGCAACAATAAGAACATCATTAATCCTTCTCATAGGTATCTTAATAGTGGAATCCGCAAGATGCAAGTTCAGAGAGCAATCATCAAAATCGCGGAAATCTAGTAAATCACACAAAGTCTTGGGAATAGTAGAGACACTGGCACCCAAATCACACAAAGCATAAAACTCATGATCTTTAATTTTAATTTTAATAGTTGGTTCCCACTCATCATAGAGTTTTCTAGGGATAGAAACTTTCAACTCAAGTTTTTCTTTATAAGATTGCATCAAGGCATCAACAATATGTTCGGTGAAGGCTTTATTTTGACTATAAGCATGTGGAGAATTTATCACGGATTGCAACAAGGAAATACAATCAATTAAAGAGAAACTTTCATAATTAAATTCCTTGAAATCCAATATAGTGGGTTTAGCAACATCTAGATTTTTATTTCTTTCAATCCCACTTTCATCAATTTCATCATTAAGATCTAAATACTCCGAATTTTTAGAACGCCTTCTAGGAAAAGGAAGATCATATTCAGTTTCATCAAGATTCATATTGCAAAACAAAGATTTAATAGGGGACACATCAATAACTTTTAGATCTTCATCTTGATTTTCATAGGAATTGGAGGAACATGCTTTAATAAAGGCATCTTTGGAAGCACGCATCCTAGCGGTTCTTTCCTTGCACTCATCAATGGAAATTCTCATGGCTTTGAGAGACTCATTGATATCATGCTTAGGAGGAATAGATCTAAGCTTTAAAGAATCAATCTCAAGAGAAATTCTATCAACGTTCCTAGCCAAATCATCAACTTTAAGCAATTTCTCCTCAAGCAAAGCACTAAAATTCTTTTGTGAATACATAAATTCTTTAACACTATTCTCAAATTCAGAGGGCATCTTATTATAATTTCCATAAGAGTTGTTGTAGGAATTCCCATAATTATTAGAATGATTACTAGGATATGGCCTAGGATTAAAATTCCCTCTATAAGCGATGTTACCAAAATTATTCCTACCAACAAAATTCACATTCATAGATTCATTATTATTCTCAATCAAAGTAGACAAAGGCATATCATTAGGATCAGAAGAAACACTCTTAGTAGCAAATAATTTCATAAGTTCATCCATCTTTCCACTCAACACATTGATTTCTTCTATCGCATGCACTTTTTTATTAGAAGATCTTTCAGTATGCCATTGAGAATAATTAACCATAATATTATCTAGGAGTTTAGTAGCATCTCCTAAAGTGATTTCCATAAAAGTGCCTCCCGTGGCCGAATCTAAAAGATTTCTAGAAGCAAAATTCAATCCGGCATAAAAATTTTGTATAATCATCCACAAATTCAAACCATGAGTAGGGCAATTACGTATCATTAATTTCATTCTCTCCCAAGCTTGTGCAACATGTTCATGATCAAGTTGTTTAAAGTTCATAATATCGTTTCTAAGAGATATGATCTTAGCGGGAGGAAAATGCTTAGAGATAAAAGCATCTTTGCACTTGTTCCATGAATCAATACTATTTTTAGGCAAAGACGAAAACCAAGCTTTAGCACGATCTCTAAGCGAAAAAGGAAATAGCTTCAATTTAATGACATCATTATTGACATATTTTTTCTTTTGCATATCACATAAATCAACGAAGCTATTCAGATGAGTAGCGGCATCTTCACTAGGAAGGTCGGCGAATTGATCTTTCATAACAAGATTCAATAAAGCAGCATTAATTTCACAAGATTCAGCATCAGTAAGAGGAGCAATCAGAGTGCTAAGGAAATCATTATTATTGGTATTGGTGAAGTCACACAATTTGGTAGTATCTTGAGCCATCGCGACAAACAAGCAAACTAGCACACAAGCAAACAAAAAGCAAATGGGCAGAAGAGGCAAATAGAGAGGGAGGATAGAGAGAGAGGGCGAATAAAACGGCAAGGGTGAATTGGGGGGAGAGGAAAATGAGAGGAAAATGGCAAATAATGTAATGCGAGATATAGGGATTGTGATGGGTACTTGGTACGTTGACTTTTTGCGTAGACTCCCCGGCAACGGCGCCAGAAATCCTTCTTGCTACGTCTTGAGCTTGCGTTAGTTTTCCCCGAAGAGGAAGGGATGATGCAGCAGAGTAGCATAAGTATTTCCCTCAGTTTTTGAGAACCAAGGTATCAATCCAGTAGGAGGCCATGCTCAAGTCCCTCGTACCTGCACAAAGCGATAGCTACTCGCAACCAACGCGATTAGGGGTTGTCAATCCCTTCACGGTCACTTACGAGAGTGAGATCTGATAGATATAATACTTTTGGTATTTTTGGTATGAAGATGCAAAGTAAAAAGTAAAGGCAAAGTAAAAAAGCAAAGCAAGATTAAAGTGATGGAGATTGATATGATAAGAATAGACCCGGGGGCCATAGATTTCACTAGTGGCTTCTCTCAAGAGCATAAGTATTCTACGGTGGGTGAATAAATTACTGTTGAGCAATTGACAGAACTGAGCATAGTTATGAGAATATCTAGGCATGATCATGTATATAGGCATCACGTCCGTGATAAGTAGATCGAAACGATTCTACATCTACTACTATTACTCCACTCATCGACCGCTATCCAGCATGCATCTAGAGTATTAAGTTAAAAACAGAGTAACGCCTTAAGCAAGATGACATGATGTAGAGAGATAAATTCATGCAATATGAAATAAACCCCATCTTGTTATCCTCGATGGCAACGATACAATACGTGCCTTGATGCCCTTTCCGTCACTGGGTAAGGACACCGCAAGATCGAACCCAAAGCTAAGCACTTCTCCCATGGCAAGAACTACCAATCTAGTTGGCCAAACCAAACGGATAATTCAAAGAGACTTGCAAAGATAACCAATCATACATAAAAAGAATTCAAAGAAGATTCAAATATTATTCATAGATAGACTTGATCATAAACCCACAATTCATCGGTCTCAACAAACACACCGCAAAAAGAAGATTGCATCGAATAGATCTCCACAAGAGAGGGGGAGAACTTTGTATTGAGATTCAAAGAGAGAGAGAAGAAGCCATCTAGCTACTAACTATGGACCCGAAGGTCTGAGGTAAACTACTCACAGTTCATCGGAGAGGCTATGATGATGTAGAAGCCCTCTGTGATGACGGCCCTCTTCTGGCGGAGCTCCGGAACAGGCCCCAAGATGGGATCTCGTGGATACAGAAAGTTGAGGCGGTGGAATTAGGTTTTTGGCTCCTACTCTGATCGTTTGGGGGTACGTGTGTATACATAGGAGGAAGAAGTACACCGGAGGAGCACCGAGGGGCCCACGAGGCAGGGGGCGCGCCCCCACCCTCGTGACTGCCTCTTTTGTTCCTTGGAGCAGGGTCCAAGTCTCCTGGATCACGTTCGGTGAGAAAATCACGTTCCCGAAGATTTTATTCCGTTTGGACTCCGTTTGATATTCTGTTTCTCTGAAACACTGAAATAGGCAAAAAACAGCAATTCTGGGCTAGGCCTCCGGTTAATAGGTTAGTCCCAAAAATAATATAAAAGTGGAAAATAAAGCCTAATATAGTCCAAAACAGTAGATAATATAGCATGGAGCAATCAAAAATTATAGATACGTTGGAGACGTATCAAGACTCTCCCTCTAATGAATATGAATCACCTGTTATTCCTGAGGGTTATGTTTTTGAAAAAGAAGCTGCTCTAGCTATTTTAGCTTGCAAAGATAGATACGAGCTCAAGAGGTTATTAGCTAAATGGAAGCAACAGTGTCTTAATGCTAGAATGAAACCTGACCCTGCTTTTGCTACTTCAGCTATCTGCGTTACTGATAAGGATTATGAATTCTCTGTTGATCCTGATATAATTAATTTGGTTGAATCTGATCCTTTTCATGGCTATGAATCTGAAACTGTTGTGGCACATCTTACTAAATTAAATAATATAGCCACCCTGTTCACTAATGATGAGAGAACTCGTTACTTTTATATCCTTAAAATATTTCTGTTCTCATTAAAGGGTGATGCTAAGATATGGTTTAATTCTCTGGATCCTGGTTGTGTGCATAGTCCCCAGGATATGATTTATTACTTCTCTGCCAAATATTTCCCTGCTCATAAGAAACAAGCTGCTTTGAGGGATATATATAATTTTGTGCAAATTGAAGAAGAGAGTCTCCCACAAGCTTGGGGGAGGCTTCTCCAATTACTTAATGCTTTGCCTGATCATCCTCTTAAGAAAAATGAAATACTTGATATCTTTTATAATGGACTAACCGATGCTTCCAGAGATTACCTGGATAGTTGTGCTAGTTCTATTTTCAGGGAAAGAACACCGGATGAAGCTGGAATTCTATTGAATAATATGTTGACAAATGAAAATAATTGGACACTTCCTGAGCCTATTCCTAAACCCACTCCGAAGAAAAGGGGTATTCTATTTCTCAGTCCTAAAGATATGCAAGAGGTAAAGAAATCCCTGAAATAAAAAGGTATTAAAGCTGAAGATGTTAAGAATTTACCTCCTATTAAAGAAATACACGGTCTTAATTTACCGCCTCTTGAAGAAACATATGATCTTAATCCATTACCTATTGAAGAAATACATTGTCTTGATAACCCGACACAGGTAGTAAAGGTAAATTCTCTCTATAGATATGATAAAGTTGAAATCCCATTTACTAAGTTTGCTAGCCCATGCTTAGATGAGTTTGATAAATTTATGGCTAAGCAAGAAGACTTTAATGCTTATTTTGGTGGACAATTGAAATACAATTCAAATATGCTTGAACACTTGGGTGATTATATGGATAATGTCAAAGGTGAACTTAAACTTATTAGTAAACATGCTTCTATGGGTACCACTCAAGTAGAAGAAGTACTTAAAGCTCAAAATGACTTGCTCAATGAATTGAATAGTAAGAAAAATGATAATGTTGTTAGAGTTATGACTAGAGGTGGTAAAATGACTCAGGAACCTTTGTATCCTGAAGGCCATCCTAAGAGAATTGAGCAAGATTCTCAGAGAAATAATATAGATGCACCTAGTCCTTCTAAAAGGAAGAAAAAGAAAAATGATAGGACTTTGGATGCTTCTAGTGAACCTATTGCTGAAACACCTGCGAATCCAAATGATATTTCTATTTCTGATGTTGAAACACAATCTGGTAATGAACCTGAAACTAGTGATAATGTTAATAATAATGTTCATGATGATGCTCAACCTAGCAATGATAATGATATAGAAATTGAACATGCTGTTGATCTTGATAACCCACAATCAAAGAATCAACGTTATGATAAGAAAGACTTTGTTGCTAGGAAACATGGAAAGGAAAGAGAACCATGGGTTTAGAAACCCATGCCTTTTCCTCCCAAACCATCCAAGAAAAAGGATGATGAGGATTTTGAGCGCTTTGCTGAAATGATTAGACCTATCTTTTTGCGTATGTGAATAACTGATATGCTTAAAATGAATCCTTATGCTAAGTATATGAAAGATATTGTTACTAATAAAAGAAAGATACCGAAAGCTGAAATTTCCACCATGCTTGCTAATTATACTTTTAAGGGTGGAATACCAAAGAAACTTGGAGATCCAGGAGTACCCACTATACCATGCTCCATTAAAAGAAACTATGTTAAAACTGCTTTATGTGATCTTGGAGCCGGTGTTAGTGTTATGCCTCTCTCTTTATATTGTAGACTTGATTTGAATAAGTTGACACCTACTGAAATATCTTTGCAAATGGCTGATAAATCAACTGCTATACCTGTCGGTATTTGTGAGGATGTGCATGTTGTAGTTGCAAACGTTACTATTTTAACGGACTTTGTTATTCTTGATATTCCCGAGGACGATAGTATGCCTATTATTCTTGGAAGACCCTTTTTGAATACTGCAGGGGCTGTTATTGATTGCACTAAAGGCAATGTCACTTTTCATGTTAATGGTAATGAGCATACGGTACACTTTCCGAGGAAACAACCTCAAGTTCATAGTATCAACTCTGTTGGAAAATTCCATCGATTATTATTGGAGGTTTTGAATTTCCTCTACCTACTGTCAAAAAGAAATATGATATTCTTATTATTGGGGATGTGCATATCCCCGTTGAGGTAACATAGTGTTATTCGAAATTTCTCCGGTTCCATGTTATTCGGAATGAGTTCGTTAACAAGACTTGATCAACCTTGTTAGTGGATTCCTTTTGATGAGCATGAGATGGATGAAACTAGATGGCACAACCTTCTGTACCCTCCTTTTACTTTCTGTTATTCATATTAAATAAAATAAAAATAATTATTTTCCGTCTGTTATCTGATTTATCCGTGCAATATAAAAATACCCCAAAAATAAAAGTTCTCCAAATGCCCTAAATTTTAAATATGATTTTTTCTGGAATATTTGAGAATATTTGGCACTGAGAACGTAGCACGGGGGGCATCCACCTGGCCACGAGGGTGGAGGGCGCGCCCTACCCCCCTGGGCGCGCCCCCTGCCTCGTGGGCCCATCGTGGCCCTCCTCCACTTATTCCTGCACCCACACACTTCTTCTTCCTCCCACAAACACGAATATCCAGCTCAAGCACGAGTTCTAGCTCATTTTTCTGCGATTTTCGATCTCCTTGCTCAAAGCACCTCTCAGAAAACTGCTTGGGGAGATTGTTCCTTGGTATGTGACTCCTCCATTGGTCCAATTAGTTTTTGTCCTAGTGCTTTATTCATTGCAAATTTTTGCTTCTTAGGTGACCCTGTTCTTGAGCTTGCATGTCAAATTTATATGGTCAAAAGTAGTTTTCATGCATGATATAGGCTCTAGGCACTTGTAGGAGTAGTTGCTATCAATTTTATTGAGTTTGATTCACTTTTATTTGAAGTTACTAAAAATTTCAGAAATTTTTCAGAGGAAGAAATATGTTTAGGAAAATGTACCAAGGTGGCTCTTCAAGGAAACAAGAGCCCAGGCTTGCAATGCGTGATGCTGATGATGAGCCACCAAGAGACGCTCCAGTGCGTCCTTGTGAATGGCCTTCGGAAAACTTTATGGATCGAGCGGGAATTAAGGAAGAATTTAATGCATATTTTCGTAACGCTGATCTTGTGAGCTTCGAGGAAGAAAAGTGCCGCCAGTATCACTATCTCACGAGTTCCTTTGTGAGGAGGTTTGAATTTTCATCTTCACGTAATTCTCCAACTGTCCTGTTTGATCTTTATGAAAATTGTTACACTATGGACTTAGAGGATTTTACCACTGCTTACAAGCTTCCACAATGGGGTAGTGTCAGGGAACCTCGCAAATCTGAATTTAGAGATTTTCTTGCTAGTATAACTGTGGGGGAATCTAGAGATATAACACAAGCTACCATAGGGAGCATTCACTTTCCTGCTATACATTATTTTGCTCTCTTCATAGGTAGATGCATTAATGGTAAAGATGAGGCATGTCACATGTGTGTCCCTGACCTCAGTATTCTTAGGAGTGCTGTGTTAGGAGATAAATCTTATAATTTGGGAGCCATTATTGCACGTAGGTTGCATCTTAATAGATTTAATGGAGATTTCTTTGGTGGAATTTATGCAACCCGCATAGCTAATTTTCTTGGTATAGCCATACGTGAAGATGATATTGAGTTGCCTCCTGCTTATTTGGATTATGAGGCTATGGTTCACCACCAGTTTATCGAGAGGAATGAATCACCTCTCCAGTATCGCCTAATCTTTGACAGACGTCCTACTGTCCGTATTACTCTCCCTGCTCCTGCCTTCTTTGATTATTAGGCAAAAGGAAGATATGTTATTACCAGAGAGGAGGAAGATGAGTACGAGAGGAGGGCGGAGGCCGCTCGTCGCCACGCTGCAGCTCAGGAGGCGATAGCCGCTACATCTCAGTACGACCCCAACTATTACTATGGATATCCGCCAGGCCAACCGTGGCCATGGACCAACTTAGGCCAAAAGCCTAAGCTTGGGGGAGTACGTATTTCTCACGGACATTATATTCATGTCCACACACTCATTGCTAGATGTCGGTGCTCATACTTTTTCATTGTATCATCCATGTTATTTTATTTCCCTTTTATGTTTTCTTCTTGTGTGTTTAATAAACCTTAAGAAAAACCAAAAAAATAGTCATAGTTTTTAATTAGTTTACTTTCCATGCTTGTAGTAGTAATTAAAAAGAAAACCTAAAAAAATCTCATGTTCTTTTTTTACTTGTTGGGAGCTTTCCCGTGTAAATAGTTTTATTTCTTTTCTTTTCTTTGGGGGTCTATAGGAGAAGACCATGATTAAATTTTTGAAGTGGCTCTTATATGCATTATTGTTGATCTGACAAAAGAGCCCATATTGCCTTGTCTTCTCCTGTTTATTGAATGCTTGCAGATTCCAGCTTAGTCCAATGGACGTGCAATAAAATTATTATTCACATCGTTCAATCGTGCAAGTGAAAGGCAATTATGACGATATATGATGGACTGACTAAGATGAGAAAAGCTGGTATGAACTCGGCCTCTCTTGTTTTTGTAAATATGATTAGTTCATCGTTCCTGATTCAACCTATTATGAATAAACATGTTTGCAATGACAACTAGAGATCATAGCTTCTTGTGCCATGCTTGATTAGCTAGGAGCTTATAATGGTTTACCTTGCGTGCCAACATGCTATTAAAATGGTTGTGATGTGGTATGATAGGGTGGTATCCTCCTCTGAATGATTTAAGTGACTTGACTTGGCGCATGTTCACACATATAGTTGAAACAAAATCAACATAGCCTTCACGATATTTATGTTCATGGTGGATTATATCCTACTCATGCTTGCATTTGGTGTTGATTAATTTTAATGCATGTTCATGACAGTTGTCGCTCTCTAGCTGGTCGCTTCCCAGTCTTTTGCTAGCCTTCATCTGTACTAAGCGGGAATACTACTTGTGCATCCAATCCCATAAACCCCAAAGTTGTTCTATATGAGTCCACCATACCTACCTATATACGGTATCTACCTGCCGTTCTAAGTAAATTTGTATGTGCCAAACTGTAAACCTTCAAATAAATATCTTGTTTTGTATGCTCGAATAGCTCATGTATCAACTAGGGATGTCTGTATCTTCCATGTTAGGCGGGTTATTCTCAAGAGGAGTGGACTCCGCTCCTCACTCACGAGAAAGTGGCTGGTCACCGGGATGCCCAGTCCCATGCTTTATGCAAATCAAATCAAGATAATTGCAAACAAAACTCCCCCTGGGACTCTTGTTAGTTGGAGGCACTCGTTGTTTCGAGCAAGCCATGGATTGATGCTTGTTGGTGGAGAGGGAGTATAAACTTTACCATTCTGTTTGGGAACCGCCTATAATGTGTGTAGCATGGAAGATATCACCATCTCTTGGTTGTTATGTTGACAATGAAAGTATACCACTCAAAATATTATTCATCTCTATTTCAAAACCGAGCTCTGGCACCTCTAAAAATCCCTGCTTCCCTCTACGAAGGGCCTATCTATTTACTTTCATGTTGAGTCATCATCCTCTTATTAAAAAGCACCAGTTGGAGAGCACCGCTGTCATTTGTATTCATTACTGTTAGTTTACATTGAGTATGACTTGACTGGATCTCTTTTACCATGAATTACAATGTCTAGTCAGTCCTTGATCTTTAAAGGTGCTCTGCATTTATGTTTTGCGGTCTCAGAAAGGGCTAGCGAGATAGCATCCTGTTATATCATATTACGATTGTTTTGAGAAAGTGTTGTCATCCGAGATTTATTATTATTGCTCGCTAGTTGATTATGCCATTGATATGAGTAAACATGAGACTATGCTTTATTGTGAATATGGTTAGTTCATAATCTTTGCTGAAAACTTGAATGATGGCTTTACATATTTACAACAACAAGAGCAAACAGAGTTTGTAAAAGTTTTTCTTTATCACTTTCAGTTTATCAACTGAATTGCTTGAGGACAAGCAAAGGTTTAAGCTTGGGGGAGTTGATACGTCTCCGTCGTATCTACTTTTCCAAACACTTTTGCCCTTGTTTTGGACTCTAACTTGCATGATTTGAATGGAACTAACCCGGACTGATGTTGTTTTCAGCAGAATTGCCATGGTGTTTTTTATGTGCAGAAACAAAAGTTCTCGGAATGACCTGAAACTTCACGGAACGTCTATTTGGAAATAATAAAAAATCCTTGCAAAAGATGAAGACCAGGGAGCCCACACCCTAGCCACGAGGGTGGGGGACCCGCCTACCCCCCTAGGGCGCGCCCCTACCTCGTGGGCCCCCTGGAGCTCCTCCGACCTCAACTCCAACTCTATATATTTGGTTTCAGAGGGAAAAAATCAAGGAGAAGGATTCATGGCGTTTTACGATACGGAGCCGCCGCCAAGCCCTAAAACCTCTCGGGAGGGCTGATCTGGAGTCCGTTCGGGGCTCCGGAGAGGGGAATCCGTCGCCATCGTCGTCATCAACCTTCCTCCATCACCATTTTCATGATGCTCACTGCCATGCGTGAGTAATTCCATCGTAGGCTTGCTGGACAGTGATGGGTTGGATGAGATTTATCATGTAATCAAGTTAGTTTTGTTAGGGTTTGATCCCTGGTATCCACTATGTTCTGAGATTGATGTTGCTATGACTTTGCTATGCTTAATGCTTGTCACTAGGGCCCGAGTGCCATGATTTCAGATCTGAACCTATTATGTTTTCATCAATATGTGAGAGTTCTTTATCCTATCTTGCAAGTCTATAGTCACCTATTATGTGTTATGATCTGTTAACCCCGAAGTGACAATAATCGGGATACTTACCGGTGATGACCGTAGTTTGAGGAGTTCATGTATTCACTATGTGTTAATGCTCTGGTCCGGTACTCTATTAAAAGGAGGCCTTAATATCCCTTAGTTTCCATTAGGACCCCGCTGCCACGGGAGGGTAGGACAAAAGATGTCATGCAAGTTCTTTTCCATAAGCACGTATGACTATATTCGGAATACATGCCTACATTACATTGATGAATTGGAGCTAGTTCTGTGTCACCCTACACTACAAAAAAATACACTTCTATGATGATACGTGTTTGTCACAGTAGGTCGCTTTTTCGTCATGCATGTACATCCATGGCAAATTTATGACAGAATCAAGATAGTCATACATGTGCTGTCGTAGAAGTGTTCCATGACATTACCAAAATTATCATCACGGAAGTGCCCACTTCCATGACGATAAATCGCGCGTCACAGAAGTGCTTTCGTCAAGGGTGACCGACATGTGGCATCCACCGTAACGGAACGCCGTTAAGCTATCGGGTCGGGTTTTGGATCCGATAACCCGTTAACAGCCCCGACCAATGGGAAATTTCCACGTGTAAAATTCTTATTGGCCGGACAAAACACGTGTCAGCTCGTCAGTGGGTCATATAGGCGCCTATGATACGTCGACACGTGGCACGGCCCAATAGAGGCCCATTCCTGTGTAAAGGCCGGCCCATTTTACTTGGTAAAATACATCAGCCGCTCTTCTCTAAACTTAACTGTCGAAACTGAACTTAACTGTCGAAACTGAACTTAACTGTCGAAACTGAACTTAACTGTCGAAACTGAATTTTGTTGTCGACATTGAACACACTAGCAAGGTGAGGCTACACGTCGGTCGACTGACTTTTTCATCTCTGGTCAGTCGATTTTGCAGCCGTTGGATATGAAATCAAGGGCCTGCGGTTCATCTTCAACCTCCACCCCCTGAGCCGGCCAAACAGCAGCCCCCCGCCGCCCGCGGCCGGCGGTGCGCCGCCCCGCCCGCCCCGAAAACACTCCCCACCGCCGGTCCGCCGCCGCCCCAGCCATCCCTCTAGGCCACCCCGTGCCGAGCTTTTTCTCCGGCGATCCCCACGCTACCGCCGGCGACCACCGCCCCCATCCTGAACCCTAAGATAGATAGTGGGGTATCTCTCCGGCGAGCCCCCCTCCCTGCTGCGGCTGGTTCTTCCTTCACCCCGGTGAGCCCCCCCCCCCACCACCACCTGAAAATCGACTGACCCAAAAGTCGATTCAGTCGACTGAAGTGTAGCTAAATCGGAGCAGCGTCGCAAGCAAGCGCAAGAGCGAGAGCAGCAGCGCGAGCAGCAGCGCGAGCAAGAGCAGACCAGGCAGGGGACCGAGAGCAAGAGCAGAGCAGCAGCGCGAGCGAGAGCTAAAGCAGCAGCAGGTCCTACTGATGTGGACGTCGCCGCCGAGGGAGCGACATCGTGGAGGAAGTGGCCGGCGACGCCGTCGTGGATGGAGCCGCGCCGTGTCGGCTCGAGACCGAGCGCCGGCAGCACCGTGAGATCGAATCAAGAAGAAAATGCGGCGATTAGTGTACAACCTCTTTGGTGGCGCCGATTAGGCCGCAGCTTCATCCGAGGAAACGGTGATGATGATGCTCTTTCGGTGGTGCAGGTGAAGACGGCGGTGTGGGAATGGAGGTGGCGCGAAAGATGAGGGGAACGTCGGGGCAGCTCCTTGGAGGGGGAGGACGGGGTGGCTGAACCGGTGGGACGATGAGATCGACGACGGATCCTCATCCGGTACGGTGGATGAGGGACGTCGAGGTGTTGCTGTGGACGACGTCGTCGGGGAAGAGGCTCCGGCTGGGTGGCGGACGGAGCAGGGTGTGGGGTTTCGTCGCGGGTTTTCGTGGCCTCGGTGTACGAATGGGTGGGCGGATGGGATGGCAGTGGGGAACCATGGCTTAGAGATGCGCTTGTCCGAAATGTGGGGTAAGTTACGAAAGTACCCCCACCGATTTGAGGCGGTTCTTTTGGTTCAGGGGTACCACGGGCATTTCGCGTGTCTGGATTTCACAGAAGGTGGGAGTTTTCACGCGCGTTGTAATTTCGGAATAGCAAGGCGCGGGTTGACATGGAGGGAGTTGTCGGAGCACAACGAGACAAAGATATATCTTAAATATTTCGGGCTAACAAGGCGCGGGTTGAAGAGGCGGGAGTTTCGCAGCACGATAGACAGAGACGCTAGTTAGAATTTTCGGCATAACAAGGCGCGGCTTGAAATTTCGGAAGAACAAGCTTAATGTGTACCCAAAAAATAGACAATTTGCACCTCAACACGCACAACACACACACACACAAACACAATTTAGACTAGAGTAAGGTACACGTGCATTGCACGCATGAGATTTGGCAACCAAATTATGAATAAATACCACATTATAGCATGCAAGCTTTGAGTCATATATGCATGATGTAGATGTTCGTTTAATTCTTATAGTTCATTTCATCCAAAATCATCTAGTTTTTATAAGAAAGCTAATCTATTTTAAGATTCATGGAATTGTGCGTCGTAAGACATAAAGTAAAAACAAATAATGGCAAATCATGTAGAAAAACATTTGGGCAATTTTGATATAGAAGATTCTAGAACAAATAAGAAGTGCTTGTGTTTTGATGTTTGTGCATTATGCTTAAGTTCAACCATGGAGTCTTCTAGATTATACATGTGGCGAAATCTGGTGGAATCTAGATGATATCCAATGGCTAGTAGTGCTCAAATTTGCCATCTTTGGACCATCGGATTCGCCTCATCCAATGACCATCTTTCAAAGTTAAAGTTACCCGCACACAATATAAAATATATATAATATATATAGGGGTATAGATATAGATATGTGATGCAAAAGCCGCCCATCATCTCCAATTAGAATAGTGTGTCCATGCACGGATGCGACGTGGCCAAATGATGTGTGCCATCGGTATCTCAAATTCAAATCAGTCTGACCTTGTTCAATGTGTATACATTGCAACATGCTCGTTTCCAAACCACACCACGCAGACCTCCGTTATATTCACGCATGCATGGGTTTCAAACATCAGGATCTCTTATTCAAATATTTGAATTCAACTTTACATTGATCGTGACCTCACCTATTCAGCTATTCTTTTAAACCCACACAGTAGTCTTCTCTTTATAATTGTACCACTAACTTTCTCTCGTGCATGCATGCACACACACTACCAGTCGGCATTATCCATCGCACGCATGCAATCTTTTTCTTCAGGTCGGTCTCCCATGAAGGCACACACCAACACACATCCCCCTCTCCATCATATCAGGCATTCTTTATCTCTCACGCGTGCATGCACAACGATTGATGTTCCTCTATGTATGTGTGTATATAGCTAGGTCTTTCATAGTTTTCCACACAAATCGATCAATCGATATATCCAGTGAGGTCTCACCCTCTTTCCCACGTCCACATCGATCAATCTATATCTCTCTATATAGGATTAACATGTATAGCTAATACACCCACATTAATTATGTATCCAACGTCCCCCTCTCATCATCCATGCCTTCCTCTTCATCTCTCAGACGCGTGCACAATGGCGAAGACAGGGGCAGTAAGGGCCCTGCCCCCTCCCCCCTAACATCACTATATATCAAGGCTAATCTGAATGTGATCATTAGACAATTGCTGCTAAAAATGGTTTAAGTTCATGAATTGACCCTCCTCGTAAAGGATTAGCAATGCTTGGCCCCCTAGCTCATTTATTTTTCATGGCTCCGCCACTGCGCGCATCAGCGCACGTGTTCGCCCCCTCTCTCTAAATATCGATCTCCACTTGTGCATTCCTTCATAGTCTCCCTCCACTCAGCCCCTCGCACCATCTTCTAGCCCACCCACCGGATTTTACCACATGTACAATCTAGCAGACTCCATGGTTGAACTTAAGCATAATGCACAAACCTCAAAACAACAGTGGTTCTCTTTTGTTCTAGATTCTTCCGTATCATAACTGCCCAAACTTTTTTTCTAGTTGAATTGCCATTATTTGTTTTTTACTTTATGCTTTACAACACACAATTCCATGAATCATAAAATATATTAAGGGCTTCTTTGATTCAAAGGATTCTCAAAGGAATTTTGGAGGATTCTAATCATTAGGAATTTTTCCTATCTTGGTTGTTTGATTCGTAGGATTGTAAACCATAGGAATTTTTCCATATGATTCATTTGCACTAGATTTCATAGGAAACATCCCATCCACTCAAACCTCTTTGAAAGAATTCTGCGTTTTTTCTATGCACAATCAAACACTCGTACAATCATGTAGGATTCAAGACGACATTCCACTATAATCCCATGTTTTTCCTATTCCCGCGTTCTTAGCTTTTTTATAAAAACTAATTGATTTTGAATGAGATGAACTATAAGAATTAAACGAAGGGCTACATCAGGCATATATGACTCAGAGCTTACATGCTATAGTGTGGTATTTATTCATAATTTGGTTGCAAAATCTGATGCGTGCAATGCACGTGTACCTTACTAGTATTTCGAGTTTGTGCAAAACACGTAAACTAGAATACCAATGGCACGCTACACAGTGTCTCTCTTACAGTTCATGAAGCCACGTGGCACATGTGTAGGCATTGTCGCGACCTCCTTGCATGGATTGATCACAGTGACGTGCTGTTGGTTCCAGAAGAATGTACTCGTCCTCCCTGAGCCATACTGGCGGTACATGCACGAAGCGAAGATGTGCACGCATGCCATGCACGCACTCATTCCTCGCACGCACACGCGGGTACACGGGCGGACGCAATTTTGTACCAAGATCCACCCCATGTGATAATTTGACGCGTGTAAAGTCGTTCACTTCACAGATGGTCGATTAATACAGCGCATGCAAATTGAGTGGACGTGAGGGCGGAACAAAGACATTATTACTCCACTACGCGCATGCGAGTAGTTAAATCGTGGGTTGCTAGTAGTACTTCCATTGGTCTCCTTCGTATTTTGTGCCAATTTTTGACAGTAGCATACTACTCAATATTTACGCATTTGAGCAGTGTAGTACTTGAAATTTATGTTCCGCTAAACTCATCGGGAGCCGTTTCGGGCCTCGAAACCAAAACCATCAATTAATCTTTACCTTGTTCCCATCACATTCGAAAGCCTGCTCACACCTACTAGTAGTACGTACCAAACCTGAACGTGTTCCCACTATGCAGGTATTAGTACTAGTGCTAGTACTTAGGTTATAAAAAGGGGAACTACCTAACCGAAAATCACTCTACCTTTCCTCTTCATAAGTGCTTCTTCTTCGTCCATCGTTGCCATGGCCGGTGAGCGGAGCTCTAGGTCGAGAACTACTCGTAACAAGGGAGCGGCAACCAAGGCTGCGGAAAAAAAGAGAGGGCTCGCCGCTACGCAGAGACCTCGAAAGATCTCTCACGGGCAGGCGATGGCTCCCAGGAGCGCCCTAGCCGCGGAGGCAAACATGCCGAGCCGGCGGAGCTGGAGTCGTTATCCCTCGACGGCATGCCCGATCAGCTCAATAAGCAGAAGGAGTTCATCCAAGGCTTGATGGAGTTGCTGAAGGAGAGCCTCGATGACATGCCCTTTGAGCTCAATCAGCAGGGGGAGTTGACCGCCGGCTTGGTGATGCTGCTGAAGAAGAGCATTGCCTCGGAGAAGAAGGCGACCGGCGAAATCCTGCGACTTCGGGAGGACAATGTGAAGCTCTGCCACGAGATTGACCTGTTGAAGGAGAAGAACGCCGGCTGGAAGAAGCTGCATGAGAATAGTAGTTCCTCGATGAAGATGCTGCAGGCCCTCGCCATGGAACAGAAGGAAGAGTTGGCGAAGCTCCGCATCGAGCACCCGACTGCTGTCAAGGTACGTAATATGGTCGTGGAACAGATGATGAAGGCTCGCGTCGAGAAATGCCGCGTCATGGACACAATGATGAAGATGGCGGAGGAGACGCGCAAGGAGATGGAGGTCGTGCAGGCGATGAAGACGCAGTTACGACTCCGCGGCGAATTAGATCATTTGGGGTGATAATCTTCCTTCTTCTTTTGCTCATGTGTTTCATCTTTTGCTTCGGGTGTTTCGCCGCACGTGTCACGTTCTCTGCGAGGCATGAATAGAACAATGTTTTTTTTTGAGGGAATGAATAGAACAATGCTAACAATGAGATGACTAGCAAATTAAATCATTTTTTATCGCCATATGGCACTGGGCTGCCATGTTTCGTGCTCCTCCGTCGCAGTACTACTCCAGTGGAAAACTTGAGTATACTGCACGGTTCTTTGCTCCTCCTCGATCAGGTCGTCGGCGCATTTATACGAGCAGTCAAATCACAAGGCCCCGCCTTCCAGCAGTAATGAGCCGTCAAATCACAAAGGCCCTCGCCTCTCGTGAAACTGACCAAGCTAGACTGCCCCGCCCTCTAGCCTTTTAAAAAATGTATACTTTTGTACAGCAGTAGTATCCATGGATTGCGCCATGGAGCAAAACTTGAAATTAAAAAAGGTGGTACATATAGAGAGCGCTCGTCGCCAAATTATGCATATAGTACTATTAAAAAGGCTAGTCACAATAATGGTGTCCAGCAGAACCCACCCCTCAAATAAAACTAAGAGGGTGCTTGGATACGTTTTAGTCCCATGACTAAAAGTAGTGGGACTAAAACATGCTAGCCTCACCCATGCTTGGATCCAAATACTAAAAAGGCTAAAATCAAGTTAATGAGCATTTATTATCCTCCAAACCCTCCAATCCAGAACTCGCCTTTGTTAAAGGAGAGGAGTTAAATGAGTAGAGAGAGGACTAATCCACATTTTAGTAGGGGTACCCCTGACTAAAAATTTTTAGTCTCAAGACTAGTTTTAGCCCCTCTTTAGTCAGGGGTGCTTGGAACTTTAGCCTCTTAAAGAGACTATTTTTAGTCAGACTAAAATAAGTCCCTTGGATCCAAGCACCCTCTAAGCATCCTGGAATTCTTTGACAAAACTAAGCACCCTGAAATTCTTTGACAACTAAACTGCTGGCTATATGATGTTGGCCATATATATTGTACGTATATAATGTGAAGAAATGAGTGGTAGTACTATACCAACTAAAAGATGAAATGTAAGAAATACTAGTATGTACGTACTGAAGAGTTAAAGTAACGAGAAGAAACATAACATAGTTCTGCTGGGGGTTCAGCACAACACACCCCTCAAATTAAATTAAGCACACCTGAAATTAAACTTTGCAACTGTTCCAGTAGACACTGCATTAGAACCACCATGAGCAACAACACTGCCACCTCCACGTCCTCGACTTCGTCCTTGTCCCTCTTCCTCTTGGCCGATACTTCTTTGCTTGAACCGCACACTTGGCTGTTGCTCTTCATCCAACCCTTGTAGATATTGAAGCAAAGGTAGCCATCCATTGCAGCGTATTGGATGTGGTCTATATCTAGTACATTCCGCTGCCATGCATGACGATGAAACGTGTATGGAGGTTTCACCAGTTTACCGTAGGAAGGATGAACCATGGCTCCTGCCAGGGTCAGCATTGAAGGCTGACAAGAGGGCACCAGCCGATTCTTCTGGAGGTCGAAGGGGTTGCCTACAACGAGGCCTATCCGACCCAGGATTTCTTTGTCGTTACCAAAGTCTACAGTAACGAATTTGACTTGGTTGCTCCCGAGGAAGTCCTTAAAATCCTGGCACTCAACGTCGGCATGGCATATGTGGTAGACCAAGCATAAGTCATGCACGCAAACCTGGATCACGGCGGGCTTCTTCCTCTCTTCGTCCTTTAGATCCTTCTCTTGTCCCAGGACTGTGGTGTACTCAACATCTAGCCCATCGACCCACTCATCATCTGAGTTTTCGAGCATGCGTCTGAAGCGAGAAAGGCATCCTTTCACCGTCGCGGAAGAACGGGTGTAGATGACGTCGAACTCATCGCCGGTGATGGTTCTAACCTTGTACTCACCGCCGATCATGGAGATTTGGGACGCCATGGATTTGGGAGGAGGGTTAGGATTAGTGGAACTGCCGTAATGTGAATGGATGGGACGACTAGGAGCGAACCGCCGTAGTATTGAAGGACGTGCGGGGACGAGTAGGAGCGAACTTCCAGCGTGCGAACGGCAAGGTAGTGGCTTCCATTCTCCCATGGTACGGGCTTCCGAGAGCCCTTGGATCTAAGATCGAACGGTTGTATGGCGTGATTCTAGACCTATGGGTGAATATCCTATCCTGGAGGGTTATTCTACAAATTTTCAGCAACTTAGCATGCGGCCGTTTGATCTTGGATCCAAGGGCTGCCAGCAGCCTGTATCATGGTCGCGCCTACCATGACCGTCACGTCGCTCGCACGGTCGCACCCTTGGAGATTTAACACGGTGCGTTAGGCTATCTGATGTTGGCATGTCATACATAGTCATCACTTAGTCACTCATACTACAACAAGGTTGGCTATAAGTGTATTTTTTGTTACTCCTCTATATCTCTTTCTTCGTACTCAAGGAAGAAACGGTGCTAGTAAGCGCGTGTATTTATTGCATTTGCCAAGGAGTGACCTCTTCCAATGAAATGGTGTTGCTAAGTTTGCTTCATTTAATTAGCTATAGACTCAAAATTATCTTTTCACCTAGGTACACGCGCTTAGCACCGTTTCTTCCTTGGGTCACCAAACTAGTCTCTCTCTTCTTGATTAACTTGCCACATCAGACTTTATGCCTATGTGGCAAGCTTAAGCACCTGTAGGAGCAAGTAAAAGTAAGTACAGTAGTGCGCTTTACATGGCATTTTTGCATATGTGGAGGAAAGAGAGGCAAGGAAAAAGTGGAGAAGCGGGCTCTCATGCAAGAGCCAGCCTCTACTACATGGTGGAGCATTGGGAGAGGCACCTGTATAGAGGTGGTCAAGAATCTGGGAGACTCATGCCGGTCGTAGCGCCGCAGTTAAAATGATAATGGCAAGTCAAATCATGGGGCCCCACCTGTCCAGCAGTAACTTGCTGTCAAATCACACAGCCCTACGTTTGCAGCAGCCTACTCCCTCGTCTTCTCGCATCTCTGTCGAACCGACTAGGCGGAACTGCCCCGCCGCCTACCGCGCAGGAAAAGCCCCGCCCTCGACTTTTAAATAGTATACAGTATACTAATTTTGTATCCATGGATTGCGCCCGCGCCATGGAGCAAAGCGTCTAGAAAACGGAGGAGACACGGTGGTCTTGCAATAGAGAAGAGGGAGAGGCGAGACGGTGGTTTTGGAATGGAGATGATGGAGATGAGAGGAGGTGGTTTTTCAATGGAGAAGAGGGAGAGGAGCGTGCGGCAGCAATTTAAGATTGGACGAGAGGGCCGGCGCGCTCTGACTGGATCAAAATAAAAATCAATTTACCCTTCAATTAAGAAAGCGACCCCACATTAACTAGTCTCCCAATCTAAATGCAGCGCCGCTCCTCTCCTCTTCCATTTCAAAACCACCGCCCCTCCTCTCCTGTTCCAGTCCAAAACCAGCGTCACTCCTCTCCCGTTCTAATCCAAAACGAGCGCTGCTCCTCTCCTCTTCCATTCAAAAACCACCGCCGACGAGTGAAGGTGCTGTGGAGAAGTAGATCGATGGAGTAGTACAACCGATACGTGAGGATCGCAGACGGCGACCCTGTGAAGCTAGCTATGATGTTGGAGATACAGTCTTGGTTTGACAACAAGGACCAACTAGCGGCGACGGCGACATCCATGGCCAAATATCTGCACAGAGTGAAAAGGCGGTGATACTCCCGGAGGGAGTCGCGCCGGAGTACATAGAGCTGCTCCTCTGGGCCATGGAGCAAACAGATTCACCGAATCCGATCGTGAGGGAGCGGTGGTGGGAGTATCGATCCCAAATGGAGCATCCACCAAAGATTGAAGGATTGGGCATCTACAGGGTGCCGTTTGTGAGGGTGTCCTGCCAGAGCGAGCCGGTGGAGTCTTCGTCGACCGAACCCAACTGCAAAAGGAGAAAAGCAGTTGGCCCGACGACGCTTCCCCGCCATCGTCTCCCTCGCCGTTCACATTGTCTCACGGGGCGGCTGTCTGCCGCCGAGGAATAGGAGGGGGCACAGTCAAAATGCCCACACAATGTCGAGTGTGCGAAACACAGAGAAAACGAGGGACGAAGTTTTGGCAAGTGTTGGACGTGGTTTTGGGCTGCCCCGTCTAGGCTTTCATTTTTAACATGCGCAGCCCACGACCTTGGATGGGAGGTCCATAGGCCTGTTTGTATTTTCTTAGGGCCGTCATGTATCGACTGGCCTATGGACCTCCCATCCGAGGTTTTATTTTTGGCAGCCCAATTTATGTATTTTTTTGAAGAAAACACAGAGGTATGTTCTATTTTTCTATATAAGAATAGGAACGCCAGGTCCAACTTATGTTTCCCTTCTAACTATATTATATATATATATATATTATTTTATATGTTGACTGTTTAGTTCACATACTCCCTCCTTTTTGGTTTATAGGGCTTATCTCAAAATTTTAGTTTTTCAATTTTTATAAGGCTAAATTTGGTTGTTTTCCATCACATGTTCAGATTCCAAGGTGCATCAAATCATTGCATGCAAGTATTAAGAGAAAATTTACCAATGCATGTACTTTATGCATGCATGCATTGCAATTTATGCATTGATAAACATAATTTTTTGAGGAAAACAAGTGCATTAATTAGGTGCTTTTGCAAACTACAAAAAGTATTCCACCATTCATCATCTACCTTGGTTGGTGAGATTTTTGAATTGAGCCCTATAAACCGAAAAGGAGGGAGTAATTGGCAAATAGATCTCGCCGCCACCCCCACCCCCCACCCCCCGCCTCCTGACTCCGGGCGCGCCTGCCCCCCTCAGCAAGTCCGCTCGCGCGCCCCATGGAGTCGCCGGCCATATCCACGGGGGAATGGCTGGAAGACAGGCAGATGTACAAGATGCATCTCCCACATGTCTACAAAGCCTTCCCGCGGATGCTCCAGCCGCTCGACTCCGTCGCGCCGGCGGTGCTGCGGAGACTCGAGGGAGGAGATGGAGGGAGCGGGCGATGCGGATCCGCGACGACGTTCTCTCCTGGACCCAGTGCACGCGTGAATGGAGGGAAGCAGAGGAGGAAGCTGCGAGGGAGGAGGCCGAGGAGGGACCGAATCCATTCTCTCACTCGCGCAGGTATAGTCGGATGTGCAAGGATCATGTGGATTGGGAGCTGCTGAATCTAGCCCTGCGGATCTACTTCGCAGGAGATTTCTCGGAGAAGCACGGGATGCCCCACCCCAATGAGCCGCCAATTGCGTTCGTTCGATGGGCGAAAGGAGAAGTGAATTCAGGAGATCCACGCCGTGCTACGAGATGGGAATGCTTGACTGGACTCCTGCCCACCAGCACGCCACCGGAGCCGGAGCAGGTGGATCCCCTACCTTACCTCTCCCCCAAACCTGCAGAAGATTGAAATTAGGCTTGCAATCTGCTTCAATTGAGCTGTCTGGTGGTTATTTCTGCTTCCTGAGAGACAACATCTGGCTGGAGGATGAGCAGGAACCAGGAACTCCGATGAATTTCCCCTATCACAATGGGGGGAGCGCCGGTTGGGTAGTGGTACGACCCACCTCCACCCCAAATGGGGGCACAATCTGGGTAGGCTCCTGTAATTTCCCAAGATCAATCTGCTGGTGGTTCTGACTCTCAGATCAGTGGGAAATCTCAAGGCAAGAATCAGTAAAAGAAGAGATAGGACATCCAGAAAACTGCTCATGCCCCTGCTTCGGGCCTTATGGCATACTCTGAGGTGATCTGCTACAACTGTGTGGAACCAGGGCATCATTTGGATAAATGTGTCAAGCCCAAGAGTTGTTTTATCTGTAAAATGGTTACCCATAAAGTTGAGAATTGCCCTGTCAGAAGGAAAACCCACAGTTCTGCTAGATATGTTGGAAGTGATAGAAATAGTGCTTACTTCCATGCAGTAGCTAAACAGAGGAGGAAAACCCTCATTCACTCCCTTGATGGCCCTAATGGCCCTGTTACTGAGGTAGATGAGATGCTGAAAGTGGCTAGTGACTTCTACAAAGACCTGTTTAAGAAATAAAACCCTTCTGGGTTCTCTCTACAAAACAATTTTTTCTCTGCTTCTGAAAAAGTCTCTCCTGCTGAAAATGAGCTGCTAGAAGCCCCTTTTTCAGAGACAGAGGTGAAGGAAGCCATTTTTAGCTCTTATCCTGATGGGGCTCCTGGTCCTGATGTGATTCTCTTCTTGTTTTACCAGCATTTTTGGGACTTGGTGAAAAATGATCTCTTAGATCTTTTCCAAGCCTTTCATAGAGGAGAGTTGGATCCAGCAACTTACTCATGGGGGGTCTGTTGGGGTCAAGTTAAATAATTGTGAAAGTGATTTTTTTTCTTGCTGGTAAAGGCCTTAGACAAGGTGACCCCATCTCCCCGCTTTTGTTTAATTTAGTAGTGGACGTTCTTACTAAAATGTTGAGCAAAGCTGCTGATCATAGTCTGATTGCAGGGCTCTGTCCTGAGGTCTGCCCTGGTGGCATCATCTGCCTTCAATATGCAGATGATACCATCCTTTTCTTAGACAATGACTCCACACATGCTAGCAATCTAAAAACTGTTCTAACCTGGTTTGAACAAGTCTCAGGCATGAGAATCAACTACTCTAAAAGTGAACTCATCCCTATCAACATGGATGATCAGGAGTTAGCTGACTTCCTCTCTATTCTAGTCTGTAATAAACGTAACTTCCCCATTAAGTACCTAGGTATCCCTCTCCACTATGATAAACTGAGGAGAGAGGATATCCAACCCCTTCTGGATAAAATCATTAAAAGGATTGCTGGGTGGAGGGGCAAACTTCTCTCTTACAGAGGTACATTGATCCTCATACAAGCTTGTTTGGCTAGCATTCCAGTGTATCTCCTCTCCTTCTTCAAGTTCCCTAAATGGGCAGTGAACCTCATCAATTCTCAGATGTCTCATTGCTTGTGGAATGATTTTGAGGGAAATAGGAAGCTACACCTTGCTAATTGGGCCCTAGTCTCTATGAAAAAAGATTTTGGAGGCCTAGGCATACGTAACCTCCAAAATATTAACATCTGTCTTCTAGGGTCTTGGATTAAAAGATTCTATGAGGAAGACCTGAAACCCTGGAAGCTTCTTATTGCCCATAAATACCTAGGAAATAAACCTAATATTTTTTTCCCTTCCTCCAACCCTAAGACCTCTAGATTCTGAAAAAGATTAAAATCTATTATGCATGCTGTGAAATTTTGCTACAGATGGAACATAGGGGATGGGAGCAGAACCAGGTTCTGGGAAGATAGTTGGTTTGGCACATCCCCTCTAGCAGTCCAATTTTGGCCTATTTACTCTGTCCGCAATGAGCTTAACAAAAGTGTCAATGAAGTTTGGGACGGTCAATGCCTAAAACTCTCTTTAACAAAAGCATTACCTTTACTGCCGAGCCGGATGCCCTGATTTGGCAGATAGACAATAAGGGGAAGTATTCCTCCAGTTCCCTCTATCATGCTATCAAATTTAGAGGGGTTCAACCCGTGTTTATCCCCGATGTCTGGAAATTGAGAGTTCCCCCTAAAATTCATGTATTTCTCTGGCTTCTCTCCAAAAACAAATTGATGACTAGGGATAACCTTAGGAAGAGACACATCATCAAACCCCTTGATTGTGTTTACTGCTTGGAACAAGAGTCTTGTTCTCACCTATTTTTTGAATGTATAGTTGCTAAACATCTCTGGGCCCACATTGAGGAATATTTCTCTAGTCAGATTGGCTCATCCTTCGAATCTGTCGCCAGATTCTGGATTGCTACCAAAAAGTGCTCAGTTTTAAACACTGTTAGCTCAGCTGTCCTTTGGTGCCTCTGGAAATATAGAAATGCTATGATTTTCAGTAACACCTCCTGGATTTCCATTCCGCAGGTCTTGAGGTTGATCAGAAACATGGTGAGGAACTAGGCGATTCTCTCCTCCGGATCAGACAAGGACAAGTTGATGAGCTTCATGGAAACCCTAACAAGATCCCTCCAGAAACCGTTGGTGATCACTTGTGGCTGAACAAGGCTCGACCTACTCTTGGGCTGGACCCGTGGGCTCGTCTTAAGATCTCTGATGAAGATGATGGGCAACTGGCGCCGAAAAAGAGGGACATCCACCATGCTACACCTTCCAGCCCGGTCTCTCCGCTTGCTTACTGGTCGCCGCAGGCTGACACGGCCCCTCGGCTGAAGACCATGAAGGCTTCGCTGGACCCTCCTTGTGTCATTTAAGTGCTCTATCCGCTCTGCCTTTGGCATCGCTCGGGTGATTTGTGTTATTCAGAGAACTTGTTCATCCACCCCCCCCTAGTTTGTAGCTTTTCTACCTTTGCTTTCGAACTGCTCTTTGAGCTGTTGTATCAGAATATGTTGTGGTTTCGTTCTTAGCAATGGAACCGGGGAGATGCTCCCTATTTTTCTAAAAACAAATTATTTCATATGTTATTATATATTATTTTTATTGTCATCATATATTTAACAGATATTTACAGATGTAAGAAAACAATATCCCACATCTTATTAACTTATAAAAATAATTTCTTAACAAATAAAATCCTGGATTGTTTTGGCACGGAAATCCTAGTGATTGTGTACAAAAGCTTGGTAAGATTTAAGGACGAATGTAATAATATCACTTATTATTTAAATATATTTATAAGAAAATGCTCAGCCCCTTTTTATTTTTTGATAACATTGCTGGCCCAACCCAACATTATAATTAGAATCAGCCCAGCAAAATCGTGTATTTCGAGAAAGTGCAAATGGCCTGTAATTTTTTAGGAAATAAAATAAACGGGCCGCATGGACGCTACATTATTTGTTCACCCAGCCCAACTAATGGCTGTAATTCAAAAAAAAGATCAAATTGACTGTAAATTCCACCGCGCAAAAAAAGACTGTAAATTTCAAAAAAAAATGGGTTGAATACGTGCCACATTTTTGGAGGCTGAAATGTGGGCCAATAGGTCGAAGCCAATGCAAGTCGTTGTCAATTTAGTCAACAAATGATTCTGACATGTTAGCCGTTGGATTTACATCCAACGACAGGCATCCATCTTCAATCTCTCGTCTTCTTCCTCCAGCGCCGCCGGAACCACCTCCCGCCTCCTGCTGCTAGCAGCTCTGCTTAGCACGCTTCGCTATGAAGCGCTACTCCACCGTTGGCCAGGCCATCCCTCCACCCCTCCACACCTCCTTTTCTTCTCCACCGACTACCGAACCACACCGCACTAGAACCAGTTAACCCTCGTACACCTCTCCGTCTACGACTCTACTCCCGCGTCTTCCCATCTCTGGCTCGTTGCTGTCCGGGGCCTCGCCGTCGTCCACCACCTTGGATGCGCTCGGCGCGGCGTGATCAATGTGGTCAACGAACGACACCATCGGAAGTAGACTGTGCATGGAGAGGCTGACAGCTGGGTCCACGGCCGCACACAAGGAAATGCCTCCTTATTACGCGCAAAATAATGATTCCTCCACCTGACATCTGGGACCCACCGGAAGGGCCTCTATATTTCGCGAAATAAAGTGCCCCCCGCTGACATGTCGGACCCACCAGCTATCTTCGCACGCAAGGAAGTGCCTCCTTATTACGCACAAAAAAATGAATATTCCCCCTGCCAGCTGGAACCCAGCATAGTGGGAGGCTGACTTGTGGGCCTACCAAGTTGACGGGGACGGAGGGCTTTGTCAACTTAGTCAATATGAACGATTCTAGCTCCTGTTACCATACGATATTCATCCAATGGCCGTAGTGCTTCTTCAACCTCTGGTCTTCTTGCTCCAGCCGCCCAAACCAGCGTTGGTCATGCCGCGTGCTCCTGCCTCCCGTGGCCGGCTGTGATGCCGCGGAGGCCTCACCGCCCCCTACTACTCCCACCGCTGGCCAGTCCATCCCTCCACTCACCCACACCCCCTGTTAATCTGCGGCGATAGCAGCCTCACACCGCAGCCGAACCAGTGAACCCTCGTACTCCTCTTCGCGTGGGCATCCACTGCTGCGTCTTCCCCGGCTCCGAGTCGTCCCCTTCCTAGTCCTCGCCGTCGTCCACTGCCCTGGTGCTCTCGACGCGGCGTGGTCAACATGGTCAACGACCGACTTCCATCGGAAGAGTACTATACGTGCAGAGGCTGACAGCTGGGTCCACGGCAGCTGCAAGGAAGTGCCTCCTTATTACGTGGAAAATAATTATTCCTCCACCTGACAACAGGGACCCACCGGACGGGCCACCAGTATTTTGCGAAAAAAATCGTTTCCCCCTGACTGCTGGGACCCACTAGACGGGCCACCGTATTTTGTGAAAAAAACGTTCCCCCCGCTGTCAGCTCGGACCCGCCAGAAGTGCCTCCTTATTACGCACAAAAAAATGAATACTCCCCCGGCTAGCTGGGACCCACCTTGCTGGGAGGCTGACTTGTGGCCTACTAAGTTGACGGGGACGAAGGGCTTTGTCAACTTAGTCAATATGAACGATTCTAGCTCCAGTGACCATACGATGTCCATCCAACGGCCGTAGTGCTTCTTCAACCTCTGGTCTTCTTGCTCCAGCCGCCCAAAGCAGCGCTGGTCGTGCCGCATGCTCCTGCCTCCCCTGGCCGGCTGTGCTGCCATAGAGGCCTCACCGCCCCTACTATTCCCACCGCTGGCCAGGCCCTGCGGTGACGGCAGCCTCACACCGCAGCCAAACCAGTGAACCCTCGTAGTCCTCTCCGCGCGGGCTTCCACTGCCGCGTCGTCCCCTTCCTAGGCCTCGCCGTCGTCCACCGCCGTGGTGCTCTCCGCGCGGCGTGGTCAACGTGGTCAAGGAACGACTTCCATCGGAAGAGTACTGTACGTGGAGAGGCTGACAGCTGGGTCCACGGCCACAGCCCAGTTTTTTTGTGATTTACCAAGTAAGTCGCTTTGTCAAGCCTGTTGGGCTGCAAATCTTTCAAGACGAGGAGAGCTTTCATTCGGCTGGCCGAGAAAATGGCCCATCAGTAATGAGAAATGGGTTGTACATTTTTAAAACACATCAAACCGGCAATTAGTTTCAAATATCTTTTTTTTCATTTCAAGATTTTAAATTACATTAATTTTTATGCGTGGAGAATTTGTTGGATTTTATATTGATATATATTTATTTTTAAAATCAGTTTGAATGTGAGTCGAAATTTTGGGATTAAAAACAGTTCGGACCGCACCGAAATATGCAAAATTTCGTATAATTTTTTAACCGTTGCCACAATATGGGCTGTAATGCTAATAAAAAGAATATGGGCTTCAAAAAAAACCTTAAGAATTAGCAAATGGGATGTAAATTATTAGAAATAAAGGCAGATGGATTGTATGCTGTTTTCCACATATTTGAGGCTTTCCTAAAAAAGGTTGACGCACAAGCACTGACTGTTGGATGTCCATCCAACGGCCGTCGTGCTTCTTCAATCTCTGCTCTTCCTGCTCCAGCCGCTCAAACAAGCGCCGACGGGACTGCCTGCTCCCTCCTCCTCGCGGCCGGCTGTGCTGCCGCGCAGGCCTCACCGCCCGACCGTACTCCCATCGCTGGCCTAGCCATCCCTCTACTCACCCACACCTGTTGTTATTCTCCGGCGACGGCAGACGAACCAGTAAACCCTCGTACAGTCATACTCCCCTCCGCGTGGGAAACAACTGCCGAGTCTTCCCTGCCTCCGTGTCGTCCCCTTCCTAGGCCTCGCCGTCGTCCACTGCCCTGGTGCTCTCGGCGCGGCGTGGTCAACGTGGTCAAGGAATGACTTCCATCGGACGTGGACTGTACGTGGAGAGGCTGACAGCTGGGTCCACGGCGGCGGCAAGGAAGTGCCTCCTTATTACGCGGAAAATAATGATTCCTCCACCTAACAGTAGGGACCCACCGGACAGGCCACCGTATTTCGCAAAAAAAAACATTTCCCCCCCTGACTGCTGGGACCCACTAGCTACACCTTCGCACGCAAGGAAGTGCGTCCGGGCAAAAAAACGATTTGCCCCCCTGACTGCCGGGACCCACCAGCTACATCTTCGCACGCAAGGAAGTGCGTCCGGGCAAAAAAAACCAAAACGATTCGCCCCCCTGACTGCTGGGACCCACCAGCCCCCCGACTGCTGGGACCCACCAGCTACATCTTCACACGCAAGGAAGTGCGTCCGGGCAAAAAAACGATTCACCCCTTGACTGCTGGGACCCACCAGCTACATCTTCGCAGGCAAGGAAGTGCCTGACAGTCGGGACCCACCTGTCAAAGTGTACGTGGCGTTGTCATTCTGGTCGTGAACGTGTACGTACATATATACTGGTGCATGTAGAGGCGCGCACGTGTCGTAGTAGAGGCGGCCAGGGTGCAAGAAAGAAAATACGGCCACATATGTGTACATATGGGCAGGGTCTCGAACGCCTACTCGCGCATACGTACGGCGAGGGCTCGTGTACATGGCTGGGTCGGAACGGAGAAACAGCATCGTCGTCGTGTTCATGGGGAGGCAACGGAATGTGTGGTCATGTTCATCGGGAGGGCTTGGACAGAAGAGGCGATGGAAACGAGGCCTGGTGTACCGCACAACGGAGGAAACGGACCTCCTACGGTCGAAACGGGGGTCCTGTTGATCGGGAGGGGTGTGGCGTACGCAAAACGGAGGAAACGGACCTCCTACGGTCGAAACGGGGGTCCTGTTGATCGGGAGGGGTGTGGCGTACCGCAAAACGGAGGAAACGGACTTGTGTTGGAGCGCTACGGTCGAAATGGGGGTCCTGTTCATCGGGAGGGGTGTGGCGTACCGCAAAACGAGACTCCACGGGATACTATTCATCTCCACCGTCGACACCCTCCAGCCTCCACGAGCTATTGTTCATCCACCGTCGACCTCCTCCAGCCTCCACGGGCTCCTATTCATCCAGCCTCCACCGCGCGCTACTCCACCGGCTACTGTTCAACCACCCCTCCACCGTCTACTGTTCATCCAGCCCTCCACACCACGGGGTCCTGTTCAACCACCCCTCCACGGGCACCCCTCCACCGTCTACTGTTCATCCTGCCCTCCACACCACGGGGTCCTGTTCATCCACCCCTCCACGGGCACCCCTCCACCGTCTACTGTTCATCCAGCCCTCCACCACACCACGGGGTCCTGTTCATCCAGAGGCAACGCCACCGCTCACTGTTCATCCAACGCCCCGCCCCGCCCCCCCCCCCCCCCCCCCCCCCCGCAACGCTCACTGTTCATCCCATCGATCAGCTTCAGTTAGCAACAGTAGCCAAGGAATCGCTCGATCGGGTTCAGTTAACAGCCATCGATCGATCGCTTGGGTTCAGTAACGCGTAGCCTGAAGTGCAATCGCTCGGGTTCAGTTAGAGCCAACGCCTCGCACACACGCGCGTATGTGTACAAAAGAAACGCGCATCGCTCGGCCCCCGACCTCCCACCGTAACCGGGAACTCCCCGAAATTTTCCTCCCCCTCTCTTCTACCACGGTTGTTTCCGTCATGGACGGCCCAAAGAATGTCATGCAGCTGCGTCTCCGGCCCGCCTAGGACGAAAAGCCCATTTTCTGTCATGATTTTTTGTCATAGAAGTAGGAGCCCACCACATCTATGATGATACCGGGTTTTGTCACAATTATCGTCATAGAAGTGTCATATGTATGACAGAAAAAAATTTCGTTCGGCCCAAAATGTCACGGATGTGTCTTTTTTTTGTAGTGCTAGGTTATGACTGTTACATGATGAACCGCATCCGGCATAATTCTCTATCACCGATCCATTGCCTACGAGCTTTCCATATATTGTTCTTCGCCTATTTACTTTTCCGTTGCTATTGCTATCATCACTACAAAATACCAAAATCATTACTTTTGCTACCATTACCTTTTCCTACCGTTACCACTACTATCATATTACTTTGCTACTAAATACTTTGATACAGATATTAAGTTTCCAAATGTGGTTGAATTGACAACTCAGCTGCTAATACTTGAGAATATTCTTTGGCTCCCCTTGAGTCGAATCAATAAATTTGGGTTGAATACTCTACTCTCGAAAACTATTGCGATCCCCTACACTTGTGGGTTATCATAGATATACCCATATATGCTCAAATCATCTGTGAAGGTGAGAAAATAATGACATCCGCCGCGAGCTTCAATGTTCATTGGACCACATACATCAGTTGTATGATTTCTAATAACTTTATTGCTCGCTCATTGTTCCGAAGAATGGAGTTTTAGTCATCTTGCCCATGAGGCATGGTTCGCAAGTACCAAGTGATTCATAATCAAGTGATTCCAGAAGTCCATCAGAATGGAGTTTCTTCATGCGCTTTACACCAATATGACCTAAACGGCAGTGCCACAAATAAGTTGCACTATCATTATCAACTTTGCATCTTTTGGCTTCAATACTATGAACATGTGTATCACTACTATCAAGATTTAGTAAAAACAGACCACTCATTAGGGGTGCATGACCATAAAAGATATTACTCATATAAATATAACAACCATTATTCTCTGATTTAAATGAATAACCGTCTTGCATCAAACAAGATCCAGATATAATGTTCATGCTTAACGTTGGCACCAAATAACAATTATTTAGGTCTAATACTAATCCCGAGGTAGATGTAGAGGTAGCGTGGCGACGGTGATCACATCGACTTTGGAACGATTTCCCACGCACATCGTCACCTCGTCCTTAGCCTACCTTCGCTTAATCCATAGCCCCTGTTTCGAGTTGCAAATGTTAGCAACTGAACCAGTATCAAATACCCAAGCACTACTGCGAGCATTAGTAAGTTACACATCAATAACATGTATATCAAATATACCTTTCACTTTGCCAGCCTTCTTCTCCGCCAAATACTTGGGGCAATTCCGCGTCCAGTGACCAGTTCCTTTGCAGTAGAAGCACTCAGTCTCAGGCTTAGGTCCAGACTTGGGTTTCTTCACTTGAGCAGCAATTGGCTTGTTGTTCTTCTTGAAGTTCCCCTTCTTCTCTTTACCCTTTTTCTTGAAACTGGTGGTCTTGTTGACCATCAACACTTGATGCTCCTTCTTGATTTCTACCTCCGCAGCCTTTAGCATTGTGAAGAGCTCAGGAATCGTCTTATCCATCCCTTGCATATTATAGTTCATCACGAAGCTCTTGTAGCTTAATGGCAGTGATTGAAGAACTCTATCAATGACACTATCATCAGGAAGATTAGCTCCTAGTTAAGTCAAGTGGTTGTGGTACCCAGACATTCTAAGTATATGTTCACTGACAGAACTATTCTCCTCCATCTTGCAGTTGTAGAACTTATTGGAGACTTCATATCTCTCAGTCCGGGCATTTGCTTGAAATATTAACTTCAACTCCTGGAACATTTCATATGATCCATGACGTTCAAAACGTCGTTGAAGTCCTGGTTCTAAGCCGTAAAGCATGGCACACTGAGCTATCGAGTAGTCATCAGCTTTGCTCTGCCAGGTGTTCATAACATCGGGCATTGCTCCTGCAGCGGGTTTGTCACCTAGCGGTGCTTCCAGGACGTAATTCTTCTGTGCAGCAATGAGGATAATCCTCAAGTTACGGACCCAGTCCGTGTAGTTGCTACCATCATCTTTCAACTTATATTTCTCTAGGAACGCGTTAAAATTCAACGGAACAACAGCACGGGCCTTCTATCTACAACAACATAGACATGCAAAATACTACCAGGTACTAAGTTCATGATAAATTAAAGTTCAGTTAATCAAACTACTAAAGAACTCCCACTTAGATAGACATCTCTCTAATCATCTAAGTGATCACGTGATCCATATCAACTAAAACATGTCCGATCATCACGTGAGATGGAGTAGTTTTCAATGGTGAACATCACTGTGTTGATCATATCTACTATATGATTCACGCTCGACCTTTCGGTCTCGAGTGTTTCGAGGCCATATCTGCATATGCTAGGCTCGTCAAGTTTAACCTGAGTATTCCGCGTGTGCAAAACTGGCTTGCACCGGTTGTATGTGAATGTAGAGCTTATCACACCCGATCATCACGTGGTGTCTCGGCACGATGAACTGTAGCAATGGTGCATACTCAGGAAGAACACTTATACCTTGAAATTTAGTGAGAGATCATCTTATAATGCTACCGCCGAACTAAGCAAAATAAGATGCATAAAGGATAAACATCACACGCAATCAATATAAGTGATATGATATGGCCATCATCATCTTGTGCCTTTGATCTCCATCTCCAAAGCACCGTTATGATCACCATTGTCACCGGCTTGACACCTTGATCTCCATCGAAGCATCGTTGTCGTCCCGCCAACTATTTCTTCTATGACTATCGCTACCGCTTAGTGATAAAGTAAAGCAATTACATGGCGATTGCATTTCATACAATAAAGCGACAACAATATGGCTCCTGCCAGTTGCCAATAACTATGTTAAAAAACATGATCATCTCATACAATAAAATTTAGCATCATGTCTTGACCATATCACATCACAACATGCCCTGCAAAAACAAGTTGGACGTCCCCTACTTTGTTGTTGCAAGTTTTACGTGGCTGCTACGGGCTGAGCAAGAACCGTTCTTACCTATGCATCAAAAACCACAACGCGGTATAGTGATTGCTTTTTGATCTTCAGAAAGAACCCTGTCCATTGAATCCGATTCACCTAAAGCTGGAGAAACAAACACCCACTAGCCACCTGTGTGCGAAGCACGTCGGTAGAACCAGTCTCGCGTAAGCGTACGCGTAATGTCGGTCTGGGCCGCTTCATCCAACAATGCCGCTGAATCAAGAATCAACTAGTGACGGCAAGCAATATGTATATACCCACGCCCACAACTCCTTTGTGTTCTACTCATGCATATAACATCTACGCATAAACCTGGCTCGGATGCCACTGTTGGTGAACGCAGTAATTTCAAAAAAATCCTACGCACACGCAAGATCATGGTGATGCATAGCAACAAGAGGGGAGAGTATCGTCTACGTCCCCTCATAGACCGTAAGCGGAAGCGTTATGATAACGCAGTTGATGTAGTCTACGTCTTCACGATCGACCGATCTAGCACCGAAGGTGCGGCACCTCCGCGATCTGCACACGTTTGGCTCGGTGACGTCCCACGAACTCACGATCCAGTAGAGCTTCGAGGGAGAGCTTCATCAGCACGACGGCGTGATGACGGTGACGATGTTGCTACCGGAACAGGGCTTCGCCTAAGCACCACTACGATATTACCGGGGTGAGTTATGGTGGAGGGGGGCACCGCACACTGCTAAAGATCAATGATCAACTTGTGTGTCTATGGGATGCCCCCCTCCCCGTATATAAAGGAGTGGAGGAGGGGAGGGCTGGCCCTCTCTATGGCGCGCCCTAGGGGAGTCCTACTCCCACCGGGAGTAGGATTCCCCCCTTCCATGTAGTAGGAGTAGGAGAGAAGGAAGGGGAGGAGAGGAGAAAGGAAAGGGGGGAGGCAGCCCCCTCCCAATTCAGATTGGGCTAGGGGGCGCGCCTCCCACCTTTTCCTTCCCTCTCCTATTTTCCACTAAGGCCCAATAGGGCCCATATACTCCTCGGGGGGTTCCGGTAACCTCCCGTTACTCCGGAAAATGCCCGAACTCATCCGGAACCATTCCGATGTCCAAACATAGGCTTCCAATATATCGATCTTTATGTCTCGGCCATTTCGAGACTCTTCGTCATGTCCGTGATCAAATCCGGGACTCCGAACTACCTTCGGTACATCAAAACACATAAACTCGTAATATCAATCGTCACCGAACGTTAAGCGTGCGGTCCCTATGGGTTCGAGAACTATGTAGACATGACCGAGACATGTCTCCGGTCAATAATCGATAGCGGAACCTGGATGCTAATATTGGCTCCTACATATTCTACGAAGATCTTTATCGGTCAAACCGCATAACGGTATACGTTGTTCCCTTTGTCATCGGTATGTTACTTGCCCGAGATTCAATCGTCGGTATCTCAATACCTAGTTCAATCTCATTACCGGCAAGTCTCTTTACTCGTTCTGTAATGCTACATCCCGTAACTAACTCATTAGCTACATTGCTTGCAAGGCTTATTGTGATGTACATTACCGAGAGGGCCCAGAGATACCTCTCCGACAATCGGAGTGACAAATCCTAATCTTGATCCATGCCAACTCAACAAACACCATCGGAGACACCTGTAGAGAACCTTTATAATCACCCAGTTATGTTGTGATGTTTGGTAGCACACAAAATGTTCCTCCGGTATTCGGAAGTTGCATGATCTCATAGTAATAGGAACATGCATAGTTATGGAGAAAGCAATAGCAACAAACTAAACGGTCATCCTACTGAGCTAACGGATGGGTCAAGTCAATCACATCATTCTCTAATGATGTGATCCCGTTAATCAAATGACAACTCATGTCTATGGTTAGGAAACATAACCATCATTGATTCAACGAGCTAGTCAAGTAGAGGCAAACTAGTGACACTCTGTTTGTCAATGTATTCACACATGTACTAAGTTTCCGGTTAATACAACTCTAGCATGAATAATAAACATTTATCATAATATAAGGAAATATAAATAACAACTTTATTATTGCCTCTAGGGCATATTTCCTTCACACCCACCATCTGTTATTTTTCTCAAGAGAAGCCACTAGTGAAACCTACGGCCCCGGGGTCTCTTTCTCATATTATTTGCCTTTGAGATCTACTTTTATTTTCAGATCTATTAAACCAAAAGCCCACAAATACTTTGCTGCAATTTATTCTTATTTATTTGTTTGGCGTTCGATCTATCAATCTACTACAAATTTACCTCACGTCTGTTTTCCTAGCTTGAGGCGCTGTACCCCGGAAGGGATTGACAACCCCTTTAACACGTCGGGTTGCGAGAAGTTGTTATTTGTGCGCATGTGTTGTTTACGTTGTGTTGCTTGGTTCTCCTACTGGTTCGATAACCTTGGTTTCATATCTGAGGGAAATACCTACCGCCGCTGTGCTGCATCATCCCTTCCTCTTTGGGGAAATACCGACGTAGCTTCAAGCGACATCAAAAGGAATTTTTTGGCACCGTTGCCGGGGAGGATCTTCAACATATACCAGGTTCCTAATCACAAACCTCATATCCTCGCGTTTTACATTATTTTCCATTTTCCTCTCATTTTCCTCTCCCCCACTTCACAAAAATTTGCCTTTTTATTCGCCCCTCTTTTTCGCTTGCCGTTTTCTTGCCAGATCTATTTTTGAGTGCAATCTTATTGTGTGGTCATCATGACTCACGAGAACACCAAATTATGTGACTTCTCAAATACCAACAACAATGATTTTATCGGCACTCCACTTGCTCCTCCTGCCACTAGTGCGGAGACTTGTGATATTAATACTGCTTTGCTGAATCTTGTTATGAAAGACCAATTTTCATGTACTCCTGCCGCGTCCCATCTTAATACCTTCTTGGAATTATGTGATATGCAAAAGAAAAAAGATGTGGACAATGATGTGGTCAAGACGAAACTATTCCATTTTCTTTGCGTGATTCTGCAAAAATTTGGTTCTCTTCTTTGCCTCGCAATAGTACCGATTCTTGCAATAAGTGCAAAGATGCTTTTATCACTAAGTATTTTCTGCCCGCAAAAATTATTTCCCTTAGAACCAGATCATGAATTTCAAGCAACTTGAACATGAGCATGTTGCACAATCTTGGGAAAGGATGAAAATGATGCTAAGGAATTTCCCAACTCATTGGTTAAATCTTTGGATGATCATACAAAAAAATTTATGCGGGGTTGAATTTTGTTTCTCGTAATCTCTTAGATTCCGCCGTGGGTGGTACTTTTATGGAAATTACTTTGGATGAAGCCACCAAATTGCTTGATAACATTATGGCAAATTATTCACAATGGCATACCGAAAGGGCTCCTACTAGTAAAGAAGTTAATTCGGTTGAAGAAATTTCTTCTTTGAGTGAAAAAGTTGACGCTCTTGTGAAATTGGTTGCTAGTAGAAGTGCTCCTATTGATCTTAATGATATGCCTTTGCCTACTTTGATTGATCAAAATAGTGATGCCATAGATGTGAATTTTATTTCTCGAAATAATTTCAACAACAATGCTTATAGAGGTAATTTTAATCCTAGGCCTTTTCCTAGTAATCCCTCTAATAATTATGGTAATTCCTATGGAAATCAATCTTATAATAATAATAGTAACACCTCTAATCTTGAGAATAATATTAAAGAATTTATCAATACGCAAAAAGTTTTCAACACTTCCATAGAAGAAAAGTTGAGTAAGATTGATGATTTGTCTAGAAGTGTTGATAGAATTGCTCATGATGTGGAAAAATCTCAAGATGAAATTTTTTGTGCCTAAATTAGATGAATCAATTAAAGATCTTTATGTTTCTACGGATGAAAGTAATAAAAGAACCGCTATGCTTAGAGCTAAAAGAGAATTTTTAGAAAAAAACTTTTTCTAGTGATTTCTTTCGCAAAAGTGATGAAGATCTTAAAATTATTGGTGTTTCTTCTATTAATTCCTTGTTTAGTAAAGTTAATATTGATGAAAAAGAGACTGGAGAAGAGTCAACTTTAGGTAGAAGGCGTCCCAATGATTCGGAGGGTGAAAATCTTGTTGAGAAAATTGATAAAAGTGGGTTTGAAGAGGTCAAAACTTTAGCTAGTGATGTACCCACTCTTTTGGATTACAAAGACTTTAATTATTATAGTTGCTCTTTGATTGATTTTATTTCTTTGTTGCAATCCATGATAAATTCACCCCATGATTATGAACAAAATAAAGCTTTTAATAAACATATTGTTGATGCTATGATGAAAGCTTTTGAAGAAAAGTTGGAATTAGAAGTTTCAATTCCTAGAAAATTGCATGATGAGTGGGAACCTACTATCAAAGTAAAGATTAAAAATTATGAGTGTTTTGCTTTATTTTACTTGGGTGCTAGTGTTTCTACTATTCCGAAATCTTTATGTGATGTGCTTGGTCTTACCGATCTTGAATCGTGTTCTTTGAATTTGCACTTGGCGGATTCTACTATTAAAAAGCCTATGGAAAGAATTAATGGTGTTATTATTCTTGAAAATAGGAATTATTTGCCCATAGATTTTATTGTTCTTGATATTGATTGCAATCCGTCTTGTCCAATTATTCTTGGTAGACCGTTTTTACGCACTATCAGTGTCGTGATTGATATAACAGAAGACAATATTAAGTTCCAATTTCCTTTGAGGAAGGGTATAGAACACTTTCCTAGAACAAGAATTAGGCCACCATATGAATCAATCATGAGGGCATCTTATGGATCTCGAACCAAAGATGACAAAACTTAGATCCTTTCTTTATGCCTAGCTAAGGGCGTAAAACTATAGCGCTTGTTGGGAGGCAACCCAATGAATAAAATTTATTTTTGCTTTGTGCTTCCTGTTTTTGTGTGTTAGCACAATTATGCTACTGTTATGATTGTGTTTTTATGTTTTAATTAGTGTTTGTGCCAAGTAAAACCTTTAGGATCTTCTTGGGTGATAGTTGTTTGATCTTGCTGAAAAAACATAATCTTTTATGCTCACGAAATTAATTTTAAATTTTTACCAGAGAGCGATAAAATACCCATTCCACTTGAAGTAGATCAATATACAAATTTCTCAGGTCTTCCTAATTTTTCAGAATTTTTGGAGTTACAGAAGTATTCGAAATAGTCAGATTGCTACAGACTGTTCTGTTTTGACAGATTCTGTTTTCTTTGTGTTGTGTACTTATTTTGATGGCTCTATGGTTTTCTTTGATGAGTTTTTGCCATAGAAAAATTTGAATACAGTATATATAATGCAAAAAACACAATATGAATTGGTTTTATACAACACTTATAGTAGTGATTTATTATTCTTATACTAACGGATCTCACGAAGGTTTTGTTGAGTTTTGTGTGATTGAAGTTTTCAAGTTTTGGGTTAACTTATGATGGATGAAGGAATAAGGAGTAGAAGAGCCTAAGCTTGGGGATGCCCCAGCATCCCAAGCTATTATCCAAAAATGAGCAACCAACTATGCTTGGGGATGCCCCCGAGTGGCATCCCCTCTTTCTTCTAACGACCATCGGTATTTTACTCGAAACTATATTTTTATTCGTCACATACTATGTGTTTTGCTTGGACCGTCTTGTATCATATGAGTCTTTGCTTGTTTTTATTTTGTGTTTTTAGTCTTGATCCCTTTCTAGACACACCTATTTGAAAGAGCCAAAATCATGTCATGACTTGTTAGAATTGCTCTCTATGCTTCACTTAAATTTCTATGAGCTAGGGACTTGCTCTAGTGCTTCACTTATATTTTTTAGCACGGTGTGCTTAGTATTTTTGAAGAAATGCTCTCTTGCTTCACTTAAATTAATTTGAGAGAAATAAATATTATGCTCATGATCTTCACTTATATTTGTTTGAGCTTGTCAAAAGCAACATATGAAAATTAGTCCCAAAGTGATAGATATACAAGAAGGATATAATAAAAACTTTCATGAAGATCATTGGACAAAATAAACTTGATTCTTAGTAATAATTCTGAGATATGATGATGTGATATGTGAGTCATCTTGATGAGTAATTATGCTTTAGTAAGAATATTGGTGTTAAGGTTTGTGATTCCCTATGCAAGCACGAAAGTCAATAGTTATGCAATGAAATTATATCCTACTTATGGTGCATTATTCGGTGTTAGTTATGCTTAATGCTTGCTTATGAGATTATTCGTTTCTTAGTTGGCTGCTTCCCCATATTTTGCTAACCTTCATTTTGCACTAAGTAGGATCACTACTTGTGCATCCAAAAACCTTTAAACCAGTTTTGCCACATGAGTCCACTATATCTACCTATATGTGGCATTCGTTTGTCGTTCTAAGCAAATTTGCATCTGCCATCTCTAATTTTCAAAAATAAACTTCTTTTTTTGTGTGTTTGTTTCGCTCGCGGAGCGGTGAGGGGTGGCTAATATTTTCCATGCTAGATGTGTTATTCTCAGGATGAGTGTTTATTCACTTGTCATTGCATGAGAGTAAGGCAAAGGTATGAGGGATGCCCAGTCCCGAAATGAAAAAATGAATTTACTTTATGTTGTCAAATAATAAATTTCTTGGAAAGTGTTAGTATGGAGGGCAACTGTGGATACGGCTAGCCATGGAAAGAAAAAGGAATAAACTTTATTTTCTATTTGGGAACTGCATATGATATATCTAAGCATGGAAAGTATTGGGAACTCTAAGTCGTTTTCGTTGGTGGGATGGATACACCTCCCAAAATGTTTTTATCTCTAAGTTTTTCGCTTTGAGCTCTGGCACCTCTACAAATCCCTACTTCCCTCTGTGAAGGGCCTTTCTTTTACTTTATACAATTTTCCTTTTTAATTTGAGTATCCACCTTCTCTTATAAAAGCACCAACTAGGAGGCAATATGATCATACTTGAGTATTGGACATAGCTAATATGCAAGTGTGTTTCATGAATGGATCAATGGTTAAGCATGATGGGCTAGGGATAGCTTATTTTAGCGTTGATATTTTGAAATACATGGTTGCTTGTTGATATGCTCGAGTATTTAAATTATCATGTCAAAACTAGACTATTGCTTTGAACAATATAAAAATCCAAATGTCCATGCTATAAAGAAAGAAATATGATATGACATGTTAGGCAGCATTCCACATCAAAAAATCTATTTTTATCACTTCCCTACTCGAGGACGAGTAGGAGTTAAGCTTGGGGATGCTGATACGTCTCCAACGTATCTATATTTTTGATTGTTCCATGCTGTTATATTATCAATCTTGGATGTTTTATAATCATTTTATAGTGATTTTATATCATTTTTTGGTACTAACCTATTGACATAGTGCCAAGTGTCAGCTGTTGTTTTTTCCATGTTTTTTACATCACAGAAAATCAATATCAAATGGAGTCCAAATGCCATGAAACTTTAAAGAGAATTTTTATGGGACAAAAGGAAAACAATGGGCCCTGGCTGCGCCTGGTGAGGGAGTCCTAGACTAAGGGGTCCTCGGGCGTCCGACCTGTTATCTATGGGCCAGACTGATGGGCTGTGAAGATATGAAGACTGAAGACTGTACCCGTGTCCGGATAAGACTCTCCTTGGCGTGGAAGGCAAGCTTGGTGAACAACAATGAAGATTCCATCTTATGTAACCGACTCTATGTAACCCTAGATCCCCCCGGTGTCTATATAAACCGGAGGGTGAGGTCCGGAAAGGATATACTCAATACCTTAGTCATACAGGCTAGACTTCTAGAGTTTAGCCATTACGATCTCGTGGTAGATCAACTCTTGTAATACTCATATTCATCAATATCAATCAAGCAGGACGTGGGGTATTACCTCCATCAAGAGGGCCCGAACCTGGGTAAAACTTCGTGTCCCCTGTCACCTATTACCATCAACCTTAGACGCACAGTTTGGGACCCTACCCGAGATCTGCCGGTTTTGACACCGACACCTGGGGGGTGCCCCGAGGGAGGCACAACCCACCAGGGCGCGCCAGGAGGCCCAGGCGCGCCCTGGTGGGTTGTGCCCACCTCGGGTGCCCTCTGACCGCCTCTTTGCTCTATAAATACCCCAATATTTCCAGAACCCTAGGGGAGTCCACAAAATATTCATCCAGCCGCCGCAGAGTCTAGAACAACTAGATCCAACCTAGACACCATCTCGGATGGGGTTCACCACCTCCATTGGTGCCTCTCTGATGATGCGTGAGTAGTTCTTTGTAGACCTTCAGGTCCGTAGTTAGTAGCTAGATGGCTTCATCTCTCTCTCTTGATTATCAATACAATGGTCTCTTGGAGATCCATATGATGTAACTCTTTTTGCGGTGTGTTTGTTGGATCGATGAACTTTGAGTTTATGGTCAGATCTATCTTTTTATATCCATGAAAGTATTTTAGTTTCTTTGATCTTTTTTATGCATGATCTCTTATAGTCTCGTATTTCTTCTCCGATATTTGGGTTTTGTTTGGCCAACTTGATCTATTTATCTTGCAATGGGAAGAGGTGCTTTGTAGTGGGTTCGATCTTACGGTGCTCTTGTCTACATCATGTCATTGTTCTTATTGCATTACCCCATTTCTCCATGAACTTAATACACTAGATGCATGCTGGATAGCGGTCGATGTGTGGAGTAATAGTAGTAGATGCAGGTAGGAGTCGGTCTACTAATCTTGGACGTGATGCCTATATATGATCATTGCCTGGATATCGTCATGAGTATTTGAAGTTCTATCAATTGCCCAACAGTAATTTGTTCACCCACTGTTTGCTATTTTTCTCGAGAGAAGCCACTAGTGAAACCTACGGCCCCCGGGTCTCTTTCTCATATTATTTGCCTTTGCGATCTATTTTTATTTACATTTATTTTCAGATATATAAACAAAAAACCCAAAAATACTTTGCTGTAATTTATTCTTATTTATTTGTTTGGCGTTCGATCTATCAATCTACTACAAATTTACCTCAGGTCTGTTTGCCTATCTTGAGGCGCCGTACCCCGAAAAGGATTGACAAGCCCTTTAACACGTCGGGTTGTGAGAAGTTGTTATTTGTGTGGAGGTGTTGTTTACGTTGTGTTGCTTGGTTCTTCTACTGGTTCGATAACCTTGGTTTCATATCTGAGGGAAATACCTACCGTCGCTGTGCTGCATCATCCCTTCCTCTTTGGGGAAATACCGACGTAGCTTCAAGCGACATCACATGTCACTGTCCCTAATTTTACCGTCCGAACACACCTTGCGCTCGGCTGGCGGCGCAACAATAGGAGTCCTAGTAGTACTCTTCGGCCCTGCACCAGGTCGAGGGGAAGCGACCCGGTGGCTAGAGTCTTCTTTTCTCTTGCCATCACGCCGAGTTGTCTGCCGCTTTGGCCGGCGCTGACTGTCCCTTTTGTTGGTCAACACGGGCAAGGTTGTATTGTCGTCGCGGTGGAGCAACTGCTGGTGACCGTCGTCGACATTGCGTTGTCGTTGTTATTTCTTCTCTTGTCGTCGCCGTTTTTGCGGTGGCGCCACCGAGTTCGTGGTCGTCGGTGTGTCTCCATCGCCGACGATGGGGCCAAGGGTGCGGTCGGGGGCAACATTTTCATTCTGCCGGTCATTGAGGAAGGGGATGGCTGGCGGTGAGGATAGGGCCGGCGGTAACGGGGTGGGTGGGAAGAGAAGCTAGAGTATGTGCGAGCGGGAGACAATGTGTATTTTTGGTCACACGCCCGCGGCTGGACTAAACGTGAGCGACTAGGAAAGTTTTAGGAGAAAACACATATTCACAAAAAAAATTGGTTTTAGAAGATATGCTAGATAGGCCTTTTTTTTCCTTAAACTGTACTTTTGTTCAAAATTTGATTATTAGGGATCTACTAGAAATATTCTAATAGCGTATTTTTACCTTCGAGTTAAACCTCACCTTTGGCTGCCAGACGGGAGCAGAGGTGCGAGATGTTGCTATGGTAATCAGTGGCCCCTGGCCATACCTAGCCATCTATCGGGCCGGGCCTACCAAAGCCCAAGGTAGAAAACCTAGGCCCGAGCCCGGGCCGGTCCGACCATCAGGCCTGGTTTTGGGGCCCAAGCCCGGCCCAAAAGTGATAAAGCCCGCCGGGCCTTGGGCCAGGCCCCTTCAGTAAATCGTGAGAATGGTGGGCTCGGGCCCTGCCCAGCCTTCGGGCTCAAAATCTAGGCCCGGGTGCAGCGTCAGGTCAGGCTGGGTCGGGTCGGGCCAGGCTGCCCATGGGCAGGACTACCCCTCTTTGAGGCGACACGGGGGGGACCCTCGATTGCCGCCGCCGGTCGACCCTCGTCCCTCCCATCCCCCTCGCCGTCGCCGAGGGCCGCTCCCGGGCAAAGCCCAGGCAGGGCAGGCGGCGGCGGGGCCTCTCCACCGTGTGACTCCCCACCCCATGGCCATGGCGCGTGGCCCTGTCTTCGGCGGCGCTTGGTGGCGTGGTGCTGTGATTCACGGCGGTGGCGGCCAGGCGCGGTGGCTGCGGGGGTGGTTTGAGCCCCGTACGGTGGTGCTGCCTGTGGCAGTGATGGCTGCTAGTTTCGAGTCTGCCCCGATCCTCTTCTTTGGATCTGGATCTGGCCGGCCCGTACTTGGTCGTGGCTGCCGGCAGGCGTGGTGACGCCGGGCCTCCACGCCTGTCAGGCATGGTGGTGGTGCTGGCGGTTGCGTTGGGAGCTTGGTGTGGTGGTGGCCGACGATAGAGCACAGCGGGCGGCATGGAGTGGTGACGGTCCTGGTGGGGTCTGCAGCGGTGTGGTGTGGTGCGATAGCTTGGTGGCGACGGCACGTGCTGGAGATGGCGGCGCAAACCACCATCTAGATTGGTGGCGGAGCTGCGATGGCTCGGCTAGGATGGAGTTCCTGGCGAGCAGCGAGCGTCCGGGCCATCTCTGGGCTTGTGTGGTGAGCGACGGTGCTCTCTCGGTGGTGCCGGCGTGGGAGTTGTCCGCGGCTTGGTGTTGGATCGCCGCAAGGCTGTCACTTGGAGCGGATGATAGCCTTTGGTGGCGGTCCTGGCCCTTGCTGGAGGAGTTTGGTGGCTGTGAATCCTTGGCCAGGTTGTAGGTGTTTGGTGGGCGGTGTTTTCCTGCTGTGTGGTCTGTCGGCGGCTCTCGGCTATGCAGCTACGACGGCGAGGCACTACGATGGTGGCGGTGCGAAGCATCTTGGATGGTGCTGCCCAATTCCTTCGAGGTGGTGAAATGTGTGATGTTCGGATGCAAATCTTGCACGGCTCTTGCCGGGCCGGCGGCGATGGCGCCCGTGGGTGTCATTCCCCTCCTTGGAGGCGTTGCCGAGTGTATTCAACATTTCCCTCGCTCGTTTGGAGTTGGTTGTTGTCTCCGGGCGAAAGCCTTGATTCGGTCGGATCGGCATGATGGCGGCGTACTTGACATCGTTCCTCTGTTGAGAGCATCGTGTTTGGAGACATGGCCTAGTTCCTCGTTGCTCTCCTCCGGTGTTCGTTGTAGCCCAATTTTGATTATCAGCGGCGCTATGCACGGCCGTCGTCGGTGTGTCCAAGACGGTGTTTTCCTTGGATTGGATCAAGTCCTGCCACTTACTTGCCACTTCCTCTTCGGCATTCAGGGTGGATGGTGCATTGACAAGTGAAGTTCTATGGGAGCAGTTGGTCTTCGGAGGTGCCGACTGTTGGGGAACGTAGTAATTTCAAAAAATTTCCTACGCACATGCAAGGTCATGGTGATGCATAGCAACGAGAGGGGAGAGTGTGATCTACGTACCCTTGTAGACCGATAGCGGAAGCGTTAGCACAACGCGGTTGATGTAGTCGTACGTCTTCACGGCCCGACCGATCAAGCACCGAAACTACGGCACCTCCGAGTTTTAGCACACGTTCAGCTCGATGACGATCCCCGGACTCCGATCCAGCAAAGTGTCGGGGAAGAGTTCCGTCAGCACGACGGCGTGGTGACAATCTTGATGTACTACTGTCGCAGGGCTTCGCCTAAGCACCGCTACAATATTATCGAGGACTATGGTGGAAGGGGGCACCGCACACGGCTAAGAATATGATCACGTGGATCAACTTGTGTGTCTAGAGGTGCCCCCCTGCCCCCGTATATAAAGGAGCAAGGGGGGAGGAGGCCGGCCCTAGGAGAGGCGCGCCAGGTGTGGAGTCCTACTAGGACTCCCTAGTCCTAGTAGGATTCCACCTCCCATATGGAATAGGAAAAGAGGAAGGGAAAAGGAGAAGGAAGGAAGGGGGCGCCCCCCTTCCCTAGTCCAATTCGGACCAGACTAAGGGGAGGGGTGTGGCCACCCTTGAGGCCCTTTTCCTTCTTTCCCGTATGGCCCAATAAGGCCCAATACGTATTCTTGTAACTCTCCGGTACTCCAAAAAATACCCGAATCACTCGGAACCTTTCCGATGTCCGAATATAGTCGTCCAATATATCAATCTTTACGTCTCGACCATTTCGAGACTCCTCGTCATGTCCCCAATCTTATCCGGGACTCCGAACTCCTTCGGTACATCAAAACTCATAAACTCATAATATAACTGTCATCGAAACCTTAAGCGTGCGGACCCTACGGGTTCGAGAACAATTAGACATGACCGAGACACGTCTCCGGTCAATAACCAATAGCGGAACCTGGATGCTCATATTGGCTCCCACATATTCTATGAAGATCTTTATCGGTCAGACCGCATAACAACATACGTTGTTCCCTTTGTCATCGGTATGTTACTTGCCCGAGATTCGATCGTCGGTATCTTAATACCTAGTTCAATCTCGTTACCGGCAAGTCTCTTTACTCGTTCCGTAATACATCATCTCACAACTAACTCATTAGTTGCAATGCTTGCAAGGCTTATGTGATGTGCATTACCGAGAGGGCCCAGAGATACCTCTCCGACAATCGGAGTGACAAATCCTAATCTTGAAATATGCCAACCCAACATGTACCTTTGGAGACACCTGTAGAGCTCCTTTATAATCACCTAGTTACGTTGTGACGTTTGGTAGCACACAAAGTGTTCCTCCGGCAAACGGGAGTTGCATAATCTCATAGTCATATGAACATGTATAAGTCATGAAGAAAGCAATAGCAACATACTAAACGATCAGGTTCTAAGCTAATGGAATGGGTCATGTCAATCACATCATTCTCCTAATGATGTGATCCCGTTAATCAAATAACAACTCTTTTGTTTATGGTTAGGAAACATAACCATCTTCGATTAACGAGCTAGTCAAGTAGAGGCATACTAGTGACACTTTGTTTGTCTATGTATTCACACATGTATTATGTTTCCGGTTAATAAAATTCTAGCATGAATAATAAACATTTATCATGATATAAGGAAATAAATAATAACTTTATTATTGCCTCTAGGGCATATTTCCTTCAGTCTCCCACTTGCACTAGAGTCAATAATCTAGTTCACATCGCCATGTGATTCAACACTAAGAGTTCACATCACCATGTGATTAACACCCATAGTTCACATCGTCATGTGACCTATACCCAAAGGGTTTACTAGAGTCAATAATCTAGTTCACATCATTTATGCGATTAACATCCAAAGAGTACTAAGGTGTGATCATGTTTTGCTTGTGAGATAATTTTAGTCAACGGGTCTGTCACATACAGATCCGTAAGTATTTTGCGAATTCTATGTCTACAATGCTCTGCACGGAGCTACTCTAGCTAATTGCTCCCACTTTCAATATGTATCTAGATCGAGACTTAGAGTCATCCAGATCTGTGTCAAAACTTGCATTGACGTAACTTTTTACGACGAACCTTTTGTCACCTCCATAATCGAGAAATATTTCCTTATTCCACTAAGGATAATTTTGACCAATGTCCAGTGATCTACTCTTAGATCACTATTGTACCCCCTTGCTTAACACAGTGTAGGGTATACAATAGATCTGGTACACATCATGGCATACTTTATAGAACCTATGGCTGAGGCATAGGGAATGACTTTCATTCTCTTTCTATCTTCTGCCGTGGTCGGGCTTTGAGTCTTACTCAATTTCATACCTTGTAACACAGCCAAGAACTCTTTCTTTGACTGTTCCATTTTTGAACTACTTCAAAATATTGTCAAGGTATGTACTCATTGAAAAAACTTATCAAGCGTCTTGATCTATCTCTATAGATTTTGATGCTTAATATGTAAGCAGCTTCATCGAGGTCTTTCTTTGAAAAACTTCTTTAAAAACACTCCTTTATGCTTTGCAAAATAATTCTACATTATTTCCGATCAACAATATGTCATTCACATATACTTATCAGAAATGCTGTAGTGCTCCCACTCACTTTCTTGTAAATACAGGCTTCACTGCAAGTCTGTATAAAACTATATGCTTTGATCATACTATCAAAGTGTTTATTCCAACTCCGAGAGGCTTGCACCAGTCCATAAATGGATCGCTGGAGCTTGCACACTTTGTTAGCTCCTTTTGGATCGACAAAACCTTCCGGTTGCATCATATACAACTCTGCTTCCAGAAATCCATTCAGGAATGCAGTTTTGACATCCATTTGCTGGATTTCATAAAATGCGGTAATTGCTAACATGATTCGGACAGACTTAAGCATAGATATGAGTGAGAAACTCTCATCATAGTCAACACCTTGAACTTGTCGAAAACCTTTTTGCGACAATTCTAGCTTTGTAGATAGTAACACTACTATCAGCGTCCGTCTTCCTCTTGAAGATCCATTTAATCTCAATGGCTCGCCGATCATTGGGCAAGTCAATCAAAGTCCATACTTTGTTTTCATACATGGATCTCATCTCAGATTTCATGGCCTCAAGCCATTTTGCAGAATCTGGGCTCATCATCGCTTCCTCATAGTTCGCAAGTTCGTCATGGTCTAGTAACATGACTTCCAGAACAGGATTACCGTACCACTTTGGTGCGGATCTCACTCTGGTTTACCTACGAGATTCGGTATTAACTTGATCTGAAGTTACATGATCATCATCATTAGTCTTCCTCACTAATTGGTGTAGTAGTCACAGGAACAGATTTCTTGTGATGAACTACTTTTCAATAAGTGAGAAGGTACAATTACCTTATCAAGTTCTACTTTCCTCCCACTCACTTCTTTCAAGAGAAACTCCTTCTCTAGAAAGGATCCATTCTTAGCAACGAATGTCTTGCCTTCGGATCTGTGATAGAAGGTGTACCCAATAGTCTTCTTTGGGTATCCTATGAAGACATATTTCTCCGATTTGGGTTTGAGCTTATCAGGATGAAACTTTTTCATATAAGCATCACAATCCCAAACTTTAAGAAACGACAACTTTGGTTTCTTGCCAAACCACAGTTCAGATTGTGTCGTCTCAACGGACTTAGATGGTGCCCTTTTAAACGTGAATGCAGCTGTCTTTAATGCATAACCCCAAAACGATAGTGGTAGATTGGTAAGAGACATCATAGATCGCACCATATCTAATAAAGTACGGTTATGATGTTCGGATACACCATTATGCTGTGGTGTTCCAGGTGGCGTGAGTAGTGAAACTATTTCACATTGTTTTAACTGAAGGCCAGACTCGTAACTCAAATATTTTACCTCTGTGATCATATCGTAGAAACTTTTATTTTCTTGTTACGATGATTCTCCACTTCACTCTGAAATTCTTTGAACTTTTCAAATATTTCAGACTTGTGTTTCATTAAGTAGATATACCCATATCTGCTCAAATCATCTGTGAAGGTCAGAAAATAATGATACCTGCCACAAGCCTTAACACTCATCGGATCTCATACATCAGTATGTATTATTTCCAATAAGTCAGTTGCTCGCTCCATAGTTCCGGAGAACGGCGTTTTAGTCATCTTGCCCATGAGGCATGGTTCGCAAGCATCAACTGATTCATAATCAAGTGATTCCAAAAACCCATTAGCATGGAGTTTCTTCATGCGCTTTACACCAATATGACCTAAACGGCAGTGCCACAAATAAGTTGCACTATCATTATTAACTTTGCATCTTTTGGTTTCAATATTATGATTATGTGTATCACTACGATCGAGATCCAACGAACTATTTTCATTGGGTGTGTAACCATATAAGGTTTTATTCATGTAAACAGAATAACAATTTATTCTCTTACTTAAATGAATAACCGTATTACAATAAACATGATCAAATCATATTCATGCTCAACGCAAACACCAAATAACACTTATTCAGGTTCAACACTAATCCCGAAAGTATAGGGAGTGTGCGATGATGATCATATCAATCTTGAAACCACTTCCAACACACATCGTCACTTCACCCTTAACTAGTCTCTGTTTATTCTGCAACTCCCGTTTCGAGTTACTAATCTTAGCAACTGAACTAGTATCAAATACTGAGGGGTTGCTATAAACACTAGTAAAGTACACATCAATAACATGTATATCAAATATACTTATGTTCACTTTGCCATCCTTCTTATCTGCCAATCACTTGGGGTAGTTCCGCTTCCAGTGACCAGTCCCTTTGTAGTAGAAACACTTAGTCTCAGGCTTAGGACCAGACTTGGGCTTCTTCACTTGAGCAGCAACTTGCTTGCTGTTCTTCTTGAAGTTCCCCTTCTTCCCTCTGCCCTTTTCTTGAAACTAGTAGTCTTGTCTACCATCAACACTTGATGTTTTTCTCGATTTCTACCTTCGTCAATTTCCGCATTACGAAGAGCTTGGGAATCATTTCCGTTATCCCTTGCATATCATAGTTCATCACGAAGTTCTACTAACTTGGTGATGGTGACTAGAGAATTCTGTCAATCACTATCTTATCTGGAAGATTAACTCCCACTTGATTCAAGCGATTGTAGTACTCAGACAATCTGAGCACATGCTCACTAGTTGAGCGATTCTCCTCCATCTTTTAGCTATAGAACTTGTTGGAAACTTCATATCTCTCAACTCGGGTATTTGCTTGAAATATTAACTTCAACTCCTGGAACATCTCATATGCTCCATGACGTTCAAAACGTCTTTGAAGTCCCGATTCTAAGCCAATAAGCATGGTGCACTAAACTATCAAGTAGTCATCATATTGAGCTAGCCAAACGTTCATAACGTCTGCATCTGCTCCTGCAATAGATCCGTCACCTAGCGGTGCATCAAGGACATAATTCTTCTGTGCAGCAATGAGGATAAACCTCAGATCACGGATCCAATCCGCATCATTGCTACTAACATCTTTCAACACAATTTTCTTTAGGAACATATCAAAATAAACACAAGGAAGCAACAACGCGAGCTATTGATCTACACCATGATTTGCAAAATACTACCAGGACTAAGTTCATGATAAATTTAAGTTCAATTTAATCATATTACTTCCCACTTAGATAGACATCCCTCTAATCCTCTAAGTGATCACGTGATCCAAATCAACTAAACCATGTCCGATCATCACGTGAGATGGAGTAGCTTCATTGGTGAACATCACTATGTTGATTATATCTACTATATGATTCACGCTCGACCTTTCGGTCTCCGTGTTCCGAGGCCATATCTGTATATGCTTGGCTCGTCAAGTATAACCTGAGTATTCCGCGTGTGCAACTGTTTTGCACCCGTTGTATTTGAACGTAGAGCCTATCACACCCGATCATCACGTGGTGTCTCAGTACGAAGAACTTTCGCAACGGTGCATACTCAGGGAGAACACTTCTTGATAATTAGCGAGAGATCATCTTAAAATGCTACCGTCAATCAAAGCAAGATAAGATGCATAAAAGATAAACATCACATGCAATCAAAATATGTGACATGATATGGCCATCATCATCTTGTGCCTTTGATCTCTAACTCCAAAGTATCGTCATGATTTCCATCGTCACTGGCATGACACCATGATCTCCATCATCTTGATCTATATCAATGTGTCGTCACATGGTCGTCTCGCCAACTACTGCTCTTGCAACTATTGCTATCGCATAGCAATAAAGTAAAGCAATTATTTGGCGCTTGCATCTTATGCAATAAAGAGACAGCCATAAGGCTTCTGCTAGTTGCCGATAACTTCAACAAAACATGATCATCTTATACAACAACTTATATCTCATCATGTCTTGACCATATCACATCACAACATGCCCTGCAAAAACAAGTTAGACGTCCTCTACTTTGTTGTTGCAAGTTTTACGTGGCTGCTACGGGCTGAGCAAGAACCGTTCTTACCTACGCATCAAAAAACCACAACGATAGTTTGTCAAGTTGGTGTTGTTTTAACCTTCGCAAGGACCGGGCATAGCCACACTCGGTTCAACTAAAGTTGGAGAAACTGTCACCCGCTAGCCACCTTTGTGCAAAGCACGTTGGGAGAACCGGTCTCGCGTAAGCGTACGCGTAATGTCGGTCCGGGCCGCTTCGTCCAACAATACCGCCGAACCAAAGTATGACATGCTGGTAAGCAGTATGACTTATATCGCCCACAACTCACTTGTGTTCTACTCGTGCATATAACATCAACGCATAAAACCTAGGCTCGGATGCCACTGTTGGAGAACGTAGTAATTTCAAAAAATTTCCTACGCACACGCAAGATCATGGTGATGCATAGCAACGAGAGGGGAGAGTGTGATCTACGTACCCTTGTAGACTGACAGCGGAAGCGTTAGCACAACGCGGTTGATGTAGTCGTACGTCTTCACGGCCCGACCGATCAAGCACCGAAACTACGGCACCTCCGAGTTTTAGCACACGTTCAGCTCGATGACGATCCCCGGACTCCGATCCAGCAAAGTGTCGGGGAAGATTTCCGTCAGCACGACGGCGTGGTGACGATCTTGATGTACTACTGTCGCAGGGCTTCGCCTAAGCACCACTACAATATTATCGAGGACTATGGTGGAAGGGGGCACCACACACGGCTAAGAATATGATCACGTGGATCAACTTGTGTGTCTAGAGGTGCCCCCCTGCCCCCGTATATAAAGGAGCAAGGGGGGAGGAGGCCGGCCCTAGGAGAGGCGCGCCAGGTGTGGAGTCCTACTAGGACTCCCTAGTCCTAGTAGGATTCCACCTCCCATATGGAATAGGAAAAGAGGAAGGAAAAAGGAGAAGGAAGGAAGGGGGCGCCCCCCTTCCCTAGTCCAATTCGGACCAGACTAAGGGGAGGGGTGCGGCCACCCTTGAGGCCCTTTTCCTTCTTTCCCGTATGGCCCAATAAGGCCCAATACGTATTCCCGTAACTCTCCGGTACTCCAAAAAATACCCGAATCACTCGGAACCTTTCCGATGTCCGAATATAGTCGTCCAATATATCGATCTTTATGTCTCGACCATTTCGAGACTCCTCGTCATGTCCCCGATCTCATCCGGGACTCCGAACTCCTTCGGCACATCAAAACTCATAAACTCATAATATAACTGTCATCGAAACCTTAAGCGTGCGGACCCTACGGGTTCGAGAACAATGTAGACATGACCGAGACACGTCTCCGGTTAATAACCAATAGCGGAACCTGGATGCTCATATTGGCTCCCACATATTCTACGAAGATCTTTATCGGTCAGACCGCATAACAACATACGTTGTTCCCTTTGTCATCGGTATGTTACTTGCCCGAGATTCGATCGTCGGTATCTTAATACCTAGTTCAATCTCGTTACCGGCAAGTCTCTTTACTCGTTCCGTAATACATCATCTCACAACTAACTCATTAGTTGCAATGCTTGCAAGGCTTATGTGATGTGCATTACCGAGAGGGCCCAGAGATACCTCTCCGACAATCGGAGTGACAAATCCTAATCTTGAAATACGCCAACCCAACATGTACCTTTGGAGACACCTGTAGAGCTCCTTTATAATCACCCAGTTATGTTGTGACGTTTGGTAGCACACAAAGTGTTCCTCCGGCAAACGGGAGTTGCATAATCTCATAGTCGTAGGAACATGTATAAGTCATGAAGAAAGCAATAGCAACATACTAAACGATCGGGTGCTAAGCTAATGGAATGGGTCATGTCAATCACATCATTCTCCTAATGATGTGATCCCGTTAATCAAATAACAACTCTTTTGTTTATGGTTAGGAAACATAACCATCTTCGATTAACGAGCTAGTCAAGTAGAGGCATACTAGTGACACTCTGTTTGTCTATGTATTCACACATGTATTATGTTTCCGGTTAATACAATTCTAGCATGAAGAATAAACATTTATCATGATATAAGGAAATAAATAATAACTTTATTATTGCCTCTAGGGCATATTTCCTTCACCGACATGGGTCGAGACGCGGTGTTGTTATCTGTTGGGCAAGCGCTTGTGCTTTGTAGTGTTGTATGGTCGTTGGTGGCCTGGGTGTGGTGGTTGTGCTACACTCGTTGTTCGCAGCGAGTGATAGTCATCTTGTACTTATAATTCTGCCCACAAGTCTCGACGAGTAGCTGCTGTTTCAGGTCAATCATATGGAAGATCTGGGCGCCGGGCAGACACAAGATGTTTCTATGGCTGCTACATCGCAATCGCCTGTGGTGCAGGCTGCAGAGAAGAGGATGACCGAACGGATATTTCTGCCCACTCTGCGTGCACAATCTGGAAGCCGCCGTGCACCTCTTCTGGGATTGCCCGATGGCGAGGCAGGCATGGAGTACGGCGGCCTCCTGGTCTGGCTGCTCTGCTCTCCACCCAAACATATGGGACGCTGGCGCCTCGTCCACGGACAAGGTCCAGCGCATGATCGCGGCCTCGACGCCGGCAGCAAGGAAGAGCACCAAATCCATGATTGCACTTATCTGTTGGCGCATATGGATGGCTAGAAACGGTGCTGTTTTCAGAGGCCAAACCCCGCTCCATGACAACATCATCAGCGAATGCCGCAGTGACATGGAGCAATGGCGCCTCGCGGGAGCGCCATGCATTGAGCACCCCTTTGGGCACACACCGTGAGAAATCCGCATGTGGAGCCTAGGCATTTTTCTCTTGGTCAGCTTCGACCACCTATGTCATCCACCGATCACTTGATCATCTGTTTCACCATTCTCTTCTGCTAAATCAATGAAACACCAGCAATGCTGGCCAGTTCAAAAAAAATAAAAATAAAGCTATGGTATGTCTATACGTACTCTCGAAAAGGACTACCCCTGCCGCGCCAGTCCAAGAGGACAAAAGTGCCAATTTCACCGGGACAGAGGGCCAACACGCAAACAATTCCGCCCATCATCTCTCCCGTGCCACGGCCTCGTGCAGTCACGTTGCGTCCCTCACACACACAGAACAGAATCATTGCTCCTCCCGACGCTGCTCGAACCCAACAAGAACAACGACACATAGGATCCCCCGTTTCCCCGAACCCAAAGTCCAACCACCTACAAATAAATCACTCTCGCTCGCTCCTACCCACACCTCGCCGTACCCGAACCCGTCCATCGCGCCCCCGGCCGCCCGGACCTCGATCGGCTCGGGCTCGCGCTCGCACCCCCCAGATGCGCATCATCCCCCGATGCGGCCCCGGCCCACTTAGCCCCCGGCTGCTGCGGCGGCGGCCATGAAGCGGCCGCTGCGGGGGCCCTTCGCGGCGCTCCTCCTCGTCGTGCTCTGCGGCGCGGCCTCCTTCCCCTCCGCGCTCCGCCGGGCGCTGGCCCCGCCGGCCCCCGCGCTCGCCCCGCCGCCGCCGCCGCTCGATCCCGCGCGCCTCAACGCCACGCTCCTCCGCCTCGCCGCCCTCGACGGCTCCGAGCCGTCCCTGCGCCGCGACGTCGACGACCTCCTCGAGGGCCGCCTCCCGGCCTCGGGCCGCGCCCGCGCCCGCGCCTGGCGCCGCGACCGTCTCCACCCGCTCCACCTCCGCCACCACCAGTTCCCCGTCCACCGCCGCGGCCACGCGGACCGCGACCACGCCGACTCCCTCCTCCACCCGCTCCCGCGCGAGGAGCTCCTCCTCGACCCCGCCCTCCGCCGCGCGCTCCGCTCCTGGCACCGCCTCCGCCGCTACGACCCCGCCGTGCTCCGCGACCTCCCCGCCGTGCTCGCCCTCCCCGCCCGCATCCCCTCCTGCGCCGTCGTCGGCAACAGCGGCATCCTCCTCCGCCACGCCCACGGCGCCCTCATCGACTCCCACCACGCCGTCTTCCGCCTCAACAACGCCCGCGTCGTCGGCTACACCGCGCACGTCGGCGCCAAGACCAACCTCTCCTTCATCAACAGCAACATACTCCACCTCTGCGCGCGCCGCCCCGGCTGCTTCTGCCACCCCTACGGCAGCGGCGTCCCCATGCTCCTCTACATCTGCCAGGCCGCGCACTTCCTCGACGTCGCCGCCTGCAACGCCTCCTCCCTCGCCACCCACGACGCCCCCATCTCCGTCACCGACCCTCGCCTCGACGTCCTCTGCGCGCGCATCGTCAAGTACTACTCGCTCCGCCGCTTCGTCGCCGAGACGGGCCGCGCCGTCGAGGACTGGAACGGCGCGCACGACGCGGCGCTGTTCCACTACTCGTCCGGGATGCAGGCCATCATGGTCGCGGTGGGGGTGTGCGACAGGGTGAGCGTGTTCGGCTTCGGGAAGGTGGCAGACGCCAAGCACCATTACCACAGCAACCAGAAGAACGAGCTGGACCTCCACGACTACGAGGCGGAGTACGCCTTCTACCGCGACCTCGCCGAGCGCCCGCAGGTAGTCCCCTTCCTCAAGGACACTGGCCTGGCTGTCCCGCCCGTCGTGTTCTACCATTAGGGGCCAGCTTCCTAGGATGCGGGCAACGTGCTCGACGTTATGCTTTTCTTTTTGGACCTGCTTGTTTGCTCAGTGTAAAATGTGCTCTGCGAGGTGGATTAGTTATTTATTGTGATTAGATGATAGGCGAGTTGAGATAGAGAATTGGAGCTGCAAGTGTACATTAAGATTTAGGATCCTCCACTGGTATAACCGTATAGGAGAGGTTGCTTGTGTTTTTGGCTGCTTCACAGCGACAGCTAGTGAAGTGTAATTTCAGACTGATTTGTCTTGATAATTTCTTCCGAATCAAATGTATACCTTATGTGAAGCCTTGCTGCTACTGTGCTTCAGCTGATATGTACTCCCTCTGTTAAGAAATATAAGAGCGTTTAGATCACTACTTATATTTCGTTACGGAGGGAGTATGTAGTTTCTCTTAGGTGACAGGTATGCTTCAGCCTTGCTGCCACTATGCTTCAGCTGATAAAATCTCTACCTTATTTTACTGCTTGCTGATGTCTTCTTGATATGTGATCCTTTTTTACCCTACTTATCATCGAACTAGTGAGCTAACAGGATAGCAGTGTACATAATTACTCCGTCCGTTCCGAATTACTTGTCGCAGGTATGGATGTATCTAGATGTATTTTAGTTCTGGATACATCCATTTCTACGACGAGTAATTTGGAACGGAGGGAGTACTTCTGTGAATGCGTTTTTGTCAGGAGTAGCACCACTTTGGTCCAACAAGATGAAAATGGTTGGAATTTAGCTCGTGTGCTAAGTATGCTGATGAGTTTGAACCATTGTCAGTGTGTTGATGAGTTTGAACCATTTTCATCTTGTTTGATATACGTGAAGCCTTATTTTACTGCTTGCTGATGTCTTCTTGATATGTGTTCCTTTTTGCCCTACTTATCATCGAACTAGTGGATAACAGTGTACACAATTACTTCTGCGAATGCGTTTTGGTTTGCGTAGCACCACTTTGGTCCAACAAGATGAAAATGGCTCGAATTTAGCTCGTGTGCCAAGTTTGTTGATGAGTTTGAACCACTGTCAACTTGTTGGACCAAAATGCTCCCATACGGTTGCTATTTCCTCTTCTCTTTTCTTACCAGGGTTGGCAGCTTGATTCTAATGGAAGATTGGGAGTCTTGCATTATAATTTCATAATTGCTGGATGTTTTACATGACACAAGCTCACAGTTGCTGTGGACGACTGGAGTTCACCTTTTGTATTGCCTTACATTTTACGTTTGTGCCAAGACTAGGACCAGGAAAGGATGCTTGGTACATGTCGCCGAGAAATATTTCCATGGGGTAGTACCATTGTCTTGTTCTGCCATTACCATCGAGCCTCCCCAGGTTACAAACGATTTTTTGTACCGCCTGCGTCTTTCCCCAAGATAAACAGATGGCCGCATAGCTGGCCATGTGCCGACAACAATATTCTCTCAGCTGATTTGAAATGAATCCACCATGTTCAGCGGCTCAGGACGCTCCCAGCTCCTTGGTCTGAAATTACCCGTAATGAAGAAGTTGCGGTGTAGCGGGCCGTTGTTTAATCGGCGGATCGTTGTGTGAAAGATGGATTTGGTGATATTGTTCGGTCCACCATGTTACGCGTGCACCTGCATATTTAGTGAGCCTGGTACCTTTTTGTACTGCCATCTTTTTTATTGGTTCAAAGGACGGCGCCTACATGTTATTGAGTGTACTGGATCTTATCTTGAGCCAGTAAACTAATTGACAGCTTTGGGTGGTGGCTTTTTGGCATTTCCCCTTGTCTTTTGATGAAAAAGGAAATCTTAGCATCCTCATCATCATCCCTGCTAGAGTGTGATGCTAATGCGATGACTGTATGATCGTACAAACTATATCTGTTTTTTTCCATCTTACTGAGCATTATTTGTAATTACAGGGTCTGAGACCCTCTCTTTTATTTGACCGATAGACCGTGCATCGAAATTTCATCGCCAAGAGTATCGGGTTTCTGTCATTTGCTCATAGAATTTCTTCAAGCATCATGGTTTGAAATTTTGTGTCTGCTTGCAAAGTTCTTACCCGATGCAAGTTTCTGCCGTCTGGGGAGGCCGCTGTTGCTTGTTGCTTCTTCCAGAATTCCTAATTTATTACGATGCTGACCACACTCGATCCTGTTTCTACAACCTGAAGCAATCCAAGTTCAAGGAAGAAGGAAAGGCTGCGGTGCTTTTGGGGTGAAAGCATGTGGACAGAGATTGCACTCGTCCTCAGAACCTGCCGTGGTTTTGGGGTAGCACCGAACTGATTAACTGCAGGGTTTCTATCCTGTTTGATTATCTTTGGTAAGCAGTGGCGTGGGACTAATGCTACTTGCGGCCTAGCATAATGAGTTACCCAATGATTTAAGGAACCAGAAAGCTGCGGCTCACTTGCCTATCAAGGACCATTTTGCAGCCTCGGCCACTAAATCGAAGGAACTTTTACCTAATGCAAAGCGATTTGACGGCTTATACTCATGTTTAGAGCCCGTACGTTGATGCTTCCACCAGTTCCTGCCTGCTGGCTCTGCTGCGCATTCCAGCTCGTGCTGCTGTCTTCTGAAGTTACTCGTTTTACTCTTCAGTCTGCTTAGACGCCCATGCCACGCTACGGAAAAAATAAGGTGAAACACAGTTTGGCTAAGTTATACTCCCTCTGTTTCTAAATATAAGTCTTTGTAGATGTTTCACTATAGACCACATACGGATGTATATAAAGACTTATATTTAGGAACGGAGGGAGTATATACGGACATGGTTTAATTCACCCTGATTGTTTGGTTTATCAATTGCGGGCTATGGACAAAGGACGCCTCTACTATTACATGCAAGGCGAATTGAGACAAGGTCTATAGACTAGACGAACTTAGTAAGGTAGAATACCAAGGTTCATTCTGAAGATTCAATGAGCTTCAGCCGTTATTGGACTTGAATTTTAGCTTTTGCAGGTATAGAGTAGCCATTATATTGGGCCTAAATTTTGAACCAGGTAGATGGAGACCGGAGATCGGTGGAGGGAGATTGGGCGATGGGAGGCATAGGAGGGGATTGGTGCGAGAGGAGGTGCATGAAATATGACGATTTAGGATAGTTCCCTTGCTTCTAGGTTTATAGATTTGCATGGCCCCACTTGTCAGGGTTGGAACAAGCAAAACGTTGGAACCAACTCAAACATTTATAAGTTCTTTCAGATCACCCAAACATATTTATCTACTACCCCTATAAAAAACAGAGAGGAGCAGATCCAAATAATCACATTTATCCGTCAGCAAGATCTAATGGCCCTTAATCTTTCGATGTTTAACACTGCAAACCACGCATTATAAGCCAGCCCCGCCGTTAAAAAACAAACCGTTCACAGCGCATGATCTCTAGCCCCCGGCCCCACGACCTCTCGCTACCTCCTCCTCCTCCTCCCGAGCCGTTCGCCGCCCCGCAAACTCCCGCAGCCGTTAGCCGCCGGTGCCGGCCTTCGCCGCGGGAGCCGCCATAGGTCGTCGCAGGAACCGCCGCGGGAGCCGCTCCCGCTGGAGCCGTTGCGGGTCGCCGCTAGAGCCGGAGTCGTCCGCCCCTGGAGCCGCTCGCCGCTGGTCGCCCTCTGCCCATTGATGGATGTGAGCATAGTCCTCTTCTGCTTCCCCGTAGCGGTCGCCCTCCGCGACGCTCGCGCCGCCATCGACAGCTTCCTCTCCCGCCTCGACGCGCCTGCCGCCGTGCCGTCCAACAACGATCAGCCTATGGCGGATGGCGGCGAGGCGGGGGGGGGGGGGGGGGGGGGGCGATTATCGGGGGATCCTGTTAGCAGCCCAGGCGGACCGGCTCCACCAGGCAGTGGCTCCATCGCCACTACGCGTCACCAACGGGTCAGGAGGCCCAACCCGCGCAACGTTGGGCCGGAATGGGCCAACTGAAGCCCGAGCGCCCCTATAAAACCCTTCCCAGACGAAGCGCTCTCCATCCAGAGGATCAATGCCGAACCGGCGGCGGCAACCCTAGTTCCTTAGCTACCCAGTTTCCTTTCTTGCAAGAACTCCCAAATTCGTGTACCGAGATCTGTATAAGCTACTACTTCAGAGAGCTACCTTAGATCGATCCATATATCTTACTCCTCACATCTGGTATCAGAGACATCGATCCTCGGAGTCGTTTCCACTGGCGCAGATCATCGAAACCCGCCGGGGTCGTCAAGGTCGCCAGCAACTCGAAGCCATGGATCCCGCCGTCAAGACTTATCTGGACTCCCTCAAGCATTCCTTGGACGCCAACACGGCGGCGATGCAAGCCCAGTCCGTGAAGATCGACGACCTGCTCGCGTGGCGCCCAGATCTAGAGAGCCGCGTCACGGATCTGAGCGAGGCGGTGGCCGCGCTCCAGTTAACACCACCACCAACCCTCAAAGGCCACGAGGAGGAGCAGACGCGCCCCTCCGCGCTGACGCAGCCCGGCGACCCCATCGGTCCAGCGGCGGGCGCAATGGTCGACCAGACAGGGCCCGATGGCCACGGCGCACTTCACCTACATCGGGGGCCATTGGTGGCGCCTCTCGGGACGCCGCCACCGCTCTCGGCCAAAGGTCAGCTCAAGACCCCATTACCCCCCTTCTCCCATGCCAATCAGTTGCTCACGGGCCTGGGTCAGGCGCACCCTTCGATCACGTTTCCACAGTTTTCGGGGGAGAACCCCAATTTGTGGAAAACACTCTGCGAGCAGTATTTTGCCATGTTTGGAATCGTATCTTCGTTTTGGGTACCGATGGCAGCGCTCAATTTTTCTGGAGCAGCAGCAATTTGGCTGCAGTCCATTCAGAAGCGTTTGGGCGATTTTGATTGGGAAACATTCACCTCGCTGTTGTGCACGCGGTGCGGCCATGATCGCCACCAGCTGCTGATACGCCAGTTTTACTTTGTTCGCCAAACGTCCACAGTGGTTGATTACATTGAGCGCTTTGAGTTAATTATTAAGCACTTGAATTCATACTCTGATTCAATTCATCCTTATTTCTTCCTCACTCGTTTTGTGGAGGGGCTGAGGAGCGACATCCGAGCCGTGGTGATGGTGCAGCGCCCCCCTGATTTGGACATGGCGTGCGCTCTCGCTATGCTCCAAGAAGAAGTGGCCGAAGGCGCGTGCAGTTATCTGCCCAAACCTCCGGACACGGCCCCTCGAGCAGCCGTGCCACTGCCACTACCACCGCCCCCGATGCGCCACTCGACACCTACGGTGGCCACTGATCGCCGTGGGACGGAAGCAGCGCGCGCGGACTCCGCCAAGCTCAAGACGCTCCGTGAGTACCGACGAACACGGGGTCTCTGCTTCAAATGCGGAGAGAGGTGGGGACAAGATCATGTGTGCCCCACATCAGTGCAGCTACACGTCGTTGAGGAACTTCTCGACCTCTTCGGTCTCTGCTTCAAATGCGGAGAAAGGTGGGGACAAGATCATGTGTGCCCCACATCGGTGCAGCTACACGTCGTTGAGGAACTTCTCGACCTCTTCGGCCTCGACAACACCATCGACACGCAGCTGCCCCAGCCTGACGACACGGTGATGGCGATATCGCGCCCGGCCGTCTCCGGTGGTGTGTCGGCCAAGGCGTTTCAGCTCCGCGCCTGGGTGCAAGGGCGCGGAGTGCTCATGTTGGTGGACTCCGGCAGTACCAATTCCTTCATCGACCAGTCCCTCGCGGAAGCCATACAGGGCGCTCAACCTCTCCCTCGCGCATATCGCGTGCGGGTAGCGGATGGTGGGGAACTGATCTGTTTAGCTGTCGTTCCCAACTGCCTGTGGTGCTCTCAAGGCCATAATTTCAACACCGACCTGAAGGTGCTGGCACTGGGCGCCTACGACGCTATACTTGGCATGGACTGGCTGGAGGCACACAGCCCCATGACCGTGGACTGGCGCGCCAAGCACTTGCAGTTCTTCCAGCACGGCACATCTGTTTCTCTCCATGGGCATGAAGCTGAGTCTACCACCTGCCTTCTCATCAACGCCTTACAGTTGCAAAGTTTATGCAGAAACAATGTTGTCACACATGTGGTGTGCTTGTTTGCCATCTCTAACGACACACAAACAGCCACGACCACACCAACTTGTCTGCAGGAAGTGTTGGCAGAGTTTGCAGACGTCTTCGAGCAACCGGAAGGTTTACCACCACGCCGCAGTTGTGATCATCACATTCCATTGGTGCCGGGCGCCCAACCCTTCTCTAGCAGACCTTATCGCCACAAGCCAAAACACAAGGATGAGATCGAAAGACAGGTTGCAGAATTGCTCAGGTCTGGAGTTATACAGCCCCTTTTCATCACCGGTCATCCTTGTTAAGAAGAAAGATGGCACATGGCGACTGTGTGTCGACTACCGGCAGCTCAGCACCCTCACATGTATTGCCAAGTACCCAGTACCTGTGATCGAGGAACTTCTGGACGAATTACACGGTGCTTGCTGGTTCTCCAAGCTTGACTTACGTGCCGGCTATCATCATATCCGGCTTGCGGAAGGGGAAGAGTACAAAACAGTGTTCCAAACTCATTCATGGCACTATGAGTTCAAGGTGGTTTCGTTCGGTCTCGCGGGGGGTCCAGCCACTTTCAACGGTGCAATAACAACCACACTGTAGCCCGTGAACAGGAAGTGTACATTGTCGTTCTTCGATGACACCTTAGTGTTCAGCAAAACTCTGCGTGAACACCGAGAACACCTGCGTCAAGTTCTTGAGCTGCTCCGCAAGGACCAATGGAAGGTCAAACTATCCAAGTGCGAATTTGGACAACAGCAGCTCTCGTACCTTGGACACGTCATCAGCGCCCAGGGTGTGTCGACAGAGCCTTCCAAGATAGCAGCAGTAGCCAGCTGGACAACACCCACATATGTCAAAGAAGTCAGGCGTTTCCTCGGGCTTGCAGGCTACTATCGACGCTTTGTTCGCAACTTTGGTATCATTGCGCCACCATTGTTCAATCTCCTCAAGAAAGGTACTCCTTTTGTCTGGTCGTCTGTCACAGAGTCTGCCTTTCAAGCCCTCAAGTCCTATCTGATCTCAGCGCCGGTTCTGGCGCTTCCGGATTTCTCCAAGAAGTTCACGGTCGAAACTGACGCCATCGACAATGGAGTGGGGGCAGTTCTCCGACAAGGGGGCCACCCAATAGCTTTCATGAGCAAAGCCCTTAGTCCGCGGTATCAAGGTTTATCCACCTATGAGAAGGAATATCTTGTAGTGATCGTGGCAGTGGATCAGTGGCGCCCGTATTTGCAGCATGCGGAATTTGACATCATAACCGATCAGCGCAGCCTGGTGCACTTGGAAACGCAACGCTTGTCGACCCCATGGCAGCAAAAAGCCTTCACCAAGCTTCTTGGCCTCCGTTACTGCATTAAGTACCGCAAGGGTGTGGATAACTCAGCCGCTGACGCGCTCTCCAGATCGAATCCGGAGGAAACCCTATACGCTATCACCTCGTGCAGGCCAGCATGGCTCGAAGATGTGTTGGCCAGCTATAACTCCAACCCGCACGCGCAGAAGCTGCTGGAACAGCTTGCCATCCGAGAAGATCCCAAGAAAAGGTTCAGTCTGCACCAGGGCTTGCTGCGTTTTCGTGCCCGTATCTGGCTGGGAGGATCCACCGAGCTGCAGCAGAAAATAATGACAGCCTTTCACGACAGTCCTTTGGGCGGCCACTCGGGATTTCCAGTGACTTACAAACGCATCCACCGTCTATTTGCATGGCCAAAGATGAAAGTGCACATCAAACATTACGTGCAATGTTGCCAGGTTTGCCAACAAGCAAAACCAGACCGAACTGCTTCCCCAGGTCTGTTGCAACCTCTACCTATCCCCAAACAGCCATGGGACATCATCTTGATGGATTTCATTGATGGATTGCCTCAGTCCAGCCAGTTCAAATGCTTGCTCGTCTTGGTCGACAAACGCACCAGATTTTCTCACTTTCTGCCACTCGCGCACCCGTACACATCAGCGAAGGTGGCCCAGTTGTACATGTCCTAGATATACAAGCTGCATGGACTCCCAGGAGCAATAGTGTCAGACCGCGACCCTGTCTTCACAAGCCACTTCTGGAAGGAGCTTTTTCAGTACGCTGGCACGGAGCTGCGCCTGAGCACGGCCAACCACCCGCAAACGGACAGCCAAACCGAGAGGGTCAATCAATGCATTGAAACATTCCTCCGCTGTTTTACACATGCATGTCCATGGCGCTGGAGCTTCTGGATTCCATTGGCCCAGTTTTGGTACAATTCTTCTCCTCATTCTGCAATTGGCATGTCTCCTTTCAAGGCACTTTATGGGCACGAGCCACGCCACTGGGGCATCACAGCGAACTCCAAGGCCTCTGTTCCTTCCCTACAAACCTGGATGGAAGAAAGACAGGTCACTCAGAACCTCATTCAGCAACACCTTCACCGAGCTAGACAGTGCATGAAGGCTCAAGCTGATAAGAAGCGCTCGTTTCGTCAATTCAAAGTGGGCGATCAGGTATTCCTGAAATTGCAACCGTACATTCAAACATCAGTTGCTCCGAGGGCCAACCATAAGCTGTCCTTCAAGTTTTTTGGGCCCTTTCCCATTATTCGCAAGATCAACGACGTAGCATACGAACTGCAACTCCCTCCAACAGCTGCGGTGCATCCTGTATTCCATGTGTCTCAGCTGCGCAAGGCGCTCCTCCCAGGTACTCAAGTAAACTCTGAACTTCCAATCAATACTGACGATTTGGCTACTCCTGTCAAGATCCTTCGAACCAGATGGCAAAAGAGGCGCGACTCAGTGATCGAACAGGTCCTGGTTCGCTGGTCTAACCTGACAAGCATGGGCGATACTTGGGAAGACAAGGCCGCCCTGGAGGATCGCTTCCCGCACTCGACGGCTTGGGGGCAAGCCGTGTCTCAAGGAGAGGGGGATGTTAGCAGCCCAGGCGGACCGGCTCCACCAGGCAGTGGCTCCATCGCCACTACGCGTCACCAACGGGTCAGGAGGCCCAACCCACGCAACGTTGGGCCGGAATGGGCCAACTGAAGCCCGAGCGCCCCTACAAAACCCTTCCCAGACGAAGCGCTCTCCATCCAGAGGATCAAGGCCGAACCGGCGGCGGCAACCCTAGTTCCTTAGCTACCTAGTTTCCTTTCTTGCAAGAACTCCCAAATTCGTGTACCGAGATCTGTATAAGCTACTACTTCAGAGAGCTACCTTAGATCGATCCATATATATTACTCCTCATAGATCCTCAGGCCCCGTTCGAGTGGGGCTGGCGTGGGACCGGAGGCCACCACCGAGCCGGCGCTGGACGTGCAACTGCGGCGGGGTACTGCCATAGATCTGTTGCTGCAGTTCCATGCGTAGGATGAAGGTGACTCTTGGTGCTTTGGCGTGGTGATGGGAATTTAATTGATTTATTACTACTAGGTTACTTTGGATTAGACATAGATGCAGAAACCTTGTGAATAATTGTGTGCTTGGGCTGTGTCCATCGGAGGGGAATGGCCGAATGAGCATTGTGACATAATGATTGCGTTACTGCTGTGCCGGCTGATGTTCAGCATATATATCAGCAATGTAGTCCCCTCAGATAAACCAAATTTTCTATTTATAAAACAATGACGCAATCAAACCTGGATGACCAAGATACTGAAATTACTCTCTTCGCCAGTATCAACCTGGAGTACCAAATTACGTTCACTCTCTTCTGAATGGTTGATTTATGTAATCAGGAAGAACATTTGCTGTTATTTTCTTGATGTGAATTGTTCATCAATTTAATCATGAAAATTTATGTGAATTATTTAATCGGGAAGAAACTTGGGTACTCTTCTCACTCTACTTTGCACAATCCTTCTTTGGTTGAACTGGCTATTTCATGTCCTTTTGAATTGTTTGTGGATAGTGCCCCATAGTGCATGACGACATGGTTCCAGTGGAATGGTAAATTGCAGGCAACCACTGCATTTTATATTTCTTTCGATTGACTGCCATAACTCCGGCATCCATTATGTATTTTCAAATCATCTAGACACACATGTTTGTGTAATAAGTAGTGGCACACCATGGGGATTTTATTCAGAATCAAAGGTTACTCTTAATTGAACATACACGATACATTTTGTGAACTCACTTTTAAGGTACATGATGCAGCTTTCCTGGTTCACCATCTATAATTGAAAAAAATATTGATCAGAATATTCCTTTTTTGACATTACAGTGATAGCAGATTATGTGGTTGAAGAATATATGTATGTATGTAAAGGGTGGATACTTTGACTGTTTTAGTTGTTTCTCCATACTTGTGTTTCATCTGATCCAAATTCTTGCCTCAAGCTGGCCTATGATGTGCTATGACTGATGGTAGAAATTGACCATGCTCTGATCTGTGTGTATCAGTTCTCTTGGTAGGAATTAAGCAGCCTTACGAATACGTAACCACTTCAATGTCACTGGTACCATATTTAACCATGCTCTATCCATTCTGATTTGCATGTATGTGCAAGTCCTTTTTTCCATGAAAGTAGCAGGAGCTGCTATTTTATTGGCAATATGAGGAAATGGCTCATATGAGAAAAACAGAGCTAGAAAATACAGGGACTGCAATCATGTATAAAAATTATAGATGTGAACTTACAGAGAATTAGATATATATATGTACTCTAAAGAAGGTGCATGTATCATTTGTTGTCGATTGTCTGTAATTTGCATTTGCTTTTTTGTACAGAAATCGGTGTATCTCATATCTATATCAACCGGGTGCATCTTCTTCTCGATCTGGTGAGGGTGACCCTGTTAACAAAGATTATACTGCTTGCTCAAATGTGAAATGCCATGTCATCCACACAAGTATATTATTTTTCTCCCTTTTATATTTAATGATTATAGTGTTTCCCCATGATTTTATATTAGACTTTTTTTATCGAAGCCATTGCACATGAATAGTGTACTACGGAGACAATAGATTAATTATACTGCACCATGATTCTATGAGGAGGTGTCTACTGTCATTATATTCATGGTCATAAAGGTGCGCGCTTTGAGCATAATCAGACCTCACTTCACACAACAATTATGTGTGTTGCCTGTCATTTATGTGGAAATGTGTCAAGAGACCATGGCATGATCACTGAGATTAGAGGGCGAGAGTTTCCAAAGTTATTACTTTAACTGGTATTCATATGCTTCAACATTATAGCGATACATGGTTTAAAATCAATGTAAGAAATATTTTCTCATGTATAATATATAGGTATGAGAAGTTACAGATATCGCATAATTTCTATTGATAATGCTGACAATGAGCTCAAAATTCTTGTGATATTTTATCATGATAAATATCATATTATACATGTTTTATGGAAGTAAACATTGGGTGGTGTATATATACCCTATAAGGGCATGTTTTTTGCCACGACGACAACGTGTGTTTGCACGTGCTCGATTACTAGTAAGTAGGAAAGAGTAGGTTGTTTATTTGTTTGACCTTTGCATTGAGTCCTCCTATTGGCGTCAAATACTCCAGCTGACGCCTGCAAGCGAGCGAAAAATGGGCCAGCCCACTCTAGCGAGCTCACCTGAGCGGGTTTTTTTCAAATATATTTTTTCTTCGGAAAACTGCTTGTTGGGTGTTCTTCTCTTTGGTTTTTCCCTCATCATTTTTTCTGAAAATATGTTCGATGTGTGTTTATGAAAAAAAATTAATGCATGTTAATGAAATGTTTAGTGTATATTAAAAATAGCTCGCCATACATTTAAAAGGATTTTAGTTTGTATTTTAAAAGTATTCATTGTATGTTAAAATAATTCACCATACATAAAAAAAGTTCCTTGTTATGAAATTTTTAAAAAGTTTATCAAAAATGTTCCGTGAGTACCTGGAAAAAAATCATCGAATATTGAAAAAAAAACTTTATGGTATAGCTGAAAATGGAGAAGTGCAAAAAAAACCAAGAGAAAAAACAAACCAGAAGAAAAACTGAAAGATAAAGAAACAAAGAAATAAAAACCAGAAAGGAAAAAACAAAACAACAAAACAAACACACAATAATAAAAAACTACAGTGATGCATGCAACGAAGCGTACTGGGCCGACCCAACTTGCTTGCGTGCCGGCGCAGCCTCCACTTTTGACACTTGGGCGTTAACTAAGATTTGGCCTTCGTATTTGCATGATTTTTCACTTAGTTGGGTCACACAAGCCATAATTAAGAGGGCATGGTAGGAGGAATATCGTGGCCCCTCCTTTTGCTTAAACAACCACCTATATCGGTACTGAAAGCTTAGCCACCGATGCCGCACCAACGCCATTGGGCATGCAACAGAAGCTCGAAAATATAGTTTACCCCCAAAATGTGCCTAATCAGATACCCCCCCCCCCCACCCCACCCATCCAACTGCAAAACCGGTTATTTACCCCCCCCCCCCCCCCCCCCACACACACACAAATTTGCAAAACTGGACAAATCTCCCGCAGGAAGATTTTGGTCTTGATTTTAGGTGGTTTCGAGTTAAATTGTGCTGACTATATGTGCTGACTTGCCAACATGTAATTCAGCTGAAGATTTTACCTGCTCGCGTGGTGGTTTTGCTCCTCCTTTCCTTTGCAATCGTCTCTTTCCTTCTCCTCTTCATCTTTGTCTTCCCCCTCGCCTCCTTCGCCGACACCATTGCCCTCCCCGTCATCGCCCTTCTCTCCCATCGTCATGGATGTGGGTACGACCTTCTCCTCTTTCCTGCTCTCATTTGTCTGCTCCTGATGTGGTGGGCGGCTGAAAGGTGGATTTTTGAGGATTTGGGAAGCTAATGTTGAGGATGGTCTCTATTGGATATTAGTTTGGTTTGGGCAGCTAATGTTGAGGGTTTTGGGCAGATTTCCATACCACGATATAGTGTACGAGTAACACATCATATAAACCATTGGATTCCCACCATCCGACGGCTCTCATTGATTATTTCAAAATTGAAAAAGTCATGGCACCACACATGTTGTTGGATCTCTCAATCGTATGGCCAAAAGTTCAGGGATTCGCGGGTTTTATGAACACTCTGACCAGAGCTCCGAAACTTCTGTATGGCTAGAGCTAGACAGACTGCTAATGTACATGCATGTGACCATGGTAGTACAATAACGCAATGATAGGGAGAGCTACAAATGTCTACATCTATTTAGAAGCAAGAGCAACTCCAATGCTGCGATACAAACGGACGTGAGTTTTGTTCGCTTTTCATCCGTTTGAGTCGGTTGTAAGCGTGTTTGTCCGCCTTCGTCCGACCGGTGCACCCAACTGACAAACGCATTTTTCATCCACGTCTAAAGCAAATTTAATCTAAAAAAAGGACAGCGGCCAGAGTTCATGTCAGCGGCCATAGTCCATGCCGGCGGCTGACATACATGCCAGCCCGCAAAAAAACACAATAGTTCAGGAACAGGATAGCAGAGCAGATAAAAAACAGGGGATTCTTTTTCTATGGTGCAGATTGTATTGGAAAAAAAGGATGGAGTTCTGTTGAGGGTTTTGGGCAGATTTGAGTCATAGTTGAACTTCAACAGGGTGTAGAGGGTCTTTTGTTGAACAGGAACAGGGGGTGTATAGCAGATGAAAAATATGAGACTTTCTTTGATGCTGCAGTTTAGGTTGGACAAAAGAGGGGACTTTTGTTGTCCATCGGTTTAGTACTGATCAAAGTTTATTTATTTGTGAAGCTGCAGCCAGTGTTGATGATCCCAAGGATGATTTCGTTGTCAGATTGCACTACTTTGGAAGATTTCAGACTTTGGATGGATTGCTTCAGTACACTGATGGATTGGAGGTTGAGTTCTTTGTGGACAGAGCAAAATTGGGTTATGAGCATTTCTTCGCACATGCACAAGACATGTATTATATGGACAATTACATAATGCATTGGTTACTTGAGATCAGTTCGTGTACTTAATTACACAAGTACTGTTGTATAACTTCATTTTGGCCAGCTTTTGCATGTGTAACCAACTCTGTTGTGTGCCATGGCATATTCTTGATGTACCGGCGCTCTATTATCTTAAATTAGATGTTTGGTGTTTGGAAGATATAAATATCCTGGCTGGAGATATAACCAAATTTGTGGTGTTTCAAAATAGTAAAAATTTCAAAATTTTCCAGAATATTTCTATAATTCTTTAGGTTAAATTTTCTTAAGATGGCCACGCCTTTATGGTCTAGTAAAAAGGTAGAGTAGGTGCCTTGAAAATGTCTCACCACAGCATTTTTGCTTTGCGCACAGAAGAGTAACATGCCAAGCTCTCCTCGTATAACATAGGAACAAAAGGTATAATTTCAGAGTCCATTCTATTCATTTCTGCCGCCGACTCTTCTTTGGAGCATGTCAAACTATTCCCTGATGACGTTGAAGGCATCTCAAGGTGTGGACTACTGGCAACCTGTACCTGATCAAGTGAATGCAGATTTAGAATTGTTTGCTCTACTGGATCATATAGACCTATCTTTCTCCCAGTGTTGAGCAGGATCCTCCCATGATCAGGATCAACAGCTAATGGCATCACAACACTTGTCTTGAGGGAATAGCCAGGACATGCTTCCAGGTTAATTGTGTATGCTCTGCCCCATTGGCCATGCTCTAGCTTCCATACATCTAATTTGTCTGCCACTGGATCTGCTAGGACAGCGCATAATACTCCCTCGAGCTCAACAACAAATGCACGACAGCGGTTTCTGCTATTCCATCTTGCAAACCACTAAGGACAGGGGACAACATCAAACGTTCTTTTAGCAAGATTGAAAGAGACAATGGTCCATTCACAGCACTGTCCCAACCTTGGTTCACTCATCCAGTACAGCACTCCTTCAACATAGGCCGGTGGCATATCATTCACAGGCAGAGGAGGTACCGAGATCTGTTGGGCAGCACTCCAAGAGTTACACCAGTATAACGCGCATGTCATGTCATACTGACGAGATTTGAAGTCCTTCCGGTGATAGAAGATTTCCACGATAACATGTTGACGAGTCGAAGGGCTGAAAGTCAAGCCAACATTTTTATTGCCGACTGTAAAAGCATGCTCTTCTGCTTTAGGCATTCTCGAGGGAAGGTGCAAATTTGGCCCCAGGTTACGGTAAACCCTGTGGAAACCTGTACATGGATTGCAGAGATAGTCCTTCGTCTCGGTGCTTACCAAGTTCAGCCCATGGCAAGGCTTAGAGCAAACCACCTTCGTATCAAGCAATGTACTGTGACTAGGAGCTTCTTGTAGGCATTTATTCAATGGAGTGAAACTGAAGCCCAACTGTCCAGTGCTCTTGACCACAAGCATGACCTTAGGTCTTTTGTCCATGTTCTTATGCTGAAAGTATGACCAAATGAAGTTTTCACTCTCAATCAATCTGAACCACTGCTTGCAGACAAATTTGGACAGTATGGCTGATTTAGCTGGGAGGCGGAGTAGGATCTCTCTAGTCACCTTTGCCAGGTCAGATGACAAGGCTTCATCTGTTCTATGCACGGGAGCAAGGGTTTCTTGAATGAAACCGAATCTTGAACTAGGACAAGCATATTGTGGAATTGAGTGTGTCTCTGTGATTGAAAGAATGGTTTCCAGAGCCTCAGACCTAGGGTCATAGGTGTGAACCATTTTCTGATACTTGTTGAAAATCTTGTGCATGCTAGTAGTGATGATTATCTTCTTCCTTGTCGACCTGTAACTACGAAAAGATCCAATAACTCTCAGAATTTGTGACTGACGCAAATCTCTTGCCAGGTGCCCCGACAAATTAATTTGATGATTCAGTAACCAGTCACCAGAGCTATAGTCCAGCAGTTTCCAGATCTCCAAAGTGTTACTACCATGAGGGATTCTGTTGCGAACCAAACATAGTTGCTCATCCATCTCCATTAGTTGCTCTCCTGATGAGGCCAACCAGGAAGCCGGCGGCGCTTGGTGACCGGATACATGTGAAGGTCTCCTCTGCAACCGAAAAGGACATGATGGCAACACTTGGAGTCGTGATGAGATAGGAAGGGTTCATCAACCAGTGTAGGCAACCGTTGGCAAACACAGGAGATAATTTGTTGGTAGACGCATTACTAACAGCGGCGTGTGCAAATCCACGCAGGTTGGGGGGTACTCCTCTGGCAGCAGGCCTCCAACAATCCCCAAAACGGCCTCCAGTCGTGTACACCTCGCACCTCACCAACTTCAAGTCTCTCTCATGAACCAATCCATTGATCAACCTGACCACCTTGTGCTCGTCTGTGTGGGCATCAAACCCCAGCCCAGCGGTGGACTTGGATCCTCGTATAGCGGAAGGCGGCAGACGCGTGGCAGCCCGTGTGGCCGCGTTGCAGATGTAGTAGGCCGTGTCGAGAGCATCATAGAGAAGCGTGAGGCCATGGCACGGTGCGGGCGTCACTACTTCCACACAGTTGCCACGGGCACCGTCGATGGTGAACAGTAAGTCCCCGCGATCTCTGGGGCGGCCTGATGATGATGACCGCGAGAAGGAACACGAGTAGACTGCGGTGGAGTCGAATGTGGCGGTAGGCGAGATGTATATCAGCTTGGCTGGTGGCGCCGGCCGCCGCGCAGCCTTAGCTGCTGCCATGTGGAGGCGGCGGAATTCGTCGGAAGATAGCAGCGCAGCTGGGCTGCGGCAAACTGCCCGGAAGCGGAAGACAGATTTGATGGGGAGCCACTGCAGCACCTCCATGATCATCTCGTAGGGAAGCGATGCCGCGCAACCATCTCGTGCGGTGGCCATGTGTAACCCCCTTCTCCTCCCCTTGCTGACCTCCCTCGGCATGATATCCTCCCCCCTGCTGCTATCCATCTTCAACGCCCAATCGAGGTCTGACATACCCTAGGAAAAATCGAGGTCTGAGATGCAATCAACACATGTGGAAAATAACAAAAAAGAGAACTACTGCTATCAGTATTAGCTAGCTCATTCAACTGATGGAATGAAACAGCTTGGATCTAGTCTAGGGTGAAAATACTATACTAGAACAGAAGGGGATCTGGTTTCTCGTCGACCAACAAAAAAGATGAAGAGATAGTCCGTTACCGATGGGACGGCGGCGTCGAATCGCGTCGTGCGGGCTCAGAGTTCCTTCAGCTGGAGGCTTGGCGTCCCCTTGGCGGCGGCGCGGCGAGGCGCACGAAAAGACTCGGTTTTTCCCAGCTGGGGAAGAACCAGCGCAAGGAGAGAGATTGTGAATATTTACCGTCGATACTCTCCGTCTCCGAATTGTGGGCCTTTGCACCTTATGGGCCGGCCTACTTCTGCCTTGGAAAAGACGGTCATGTTCTTGTCACGCACGATCGGATAAATATGTTTCCTTCGTCGAAAAAAAAGGATAAATATGTTTCGGACCCCTAAAAAAATATGTTTCCGTCGCACCATAAAAGGATGCTTCCATCAGTACAAAAAAAGAGATAATAAACAATACTGATTGCATGACACCTAAAAATGCTACGCCGAACAAAAATGCATCTGCACAAGTAGTTTTTTGTGTTTTTTTGTTGGAAGCAGGCAAGCAGTTCACACTTACCAATACATAACTCAGGATTTCATGAGATTTCTGCGTCTGTATTTCTTACTTCTTTTTGTTTTTTCTTTGTTCCTTTTTTATTCTTATATTTTTTCATTATTCTCTCTTTTTTTAATTTAAGAAAAATGGTCTCAATTTTCAAGAGTGTTTAAAATTTTCATAAATTTTTTCAGTTTTTTTGTTTAGATTTTTATTTATGATATAAAACTAAAAACAAAAGTAAACAAAGAAAATGAACTGAAAAAGGAAAACAAATGGTTAAACGCTACCTCGCGCCGCTCGGTAAAGACAATAGCGACAAAGCAAACTAGGCCGACGCCCATATATGGTTCATGTGTCACCATCCTCCTGCATAATGCACAAAGTGACATGGAATTCTTATTTGGTGCCTATAACGCTAGCAAATTCTATTTGACACAATTTGCATTAAATAGTCGGACTTTCGCACGGCAAAAGCGAAGCGGGCGCTTGAATGGGCGTCCCATTTAGCTAGCATACAAACTAGATGTTTCGGACCATGTAGACTTCCCTTCGCATCGGTTTTAGGAAGCTTCCAAACATATTTTCATATTTTTCTTTTCTTTTCCTCTTCTTTTATGTGTTTGTTTCCATTTTTCATATCCTATTTCTAAAGTTTCCTTCTTTCAGTCCCTTTTTCATTTTTTTGTTTAAAATTTCCAAATTCCTGAACATTTTTTTCAAAACCGTAAAGATTTTTCAAGTTTGTGAACTTTTTCAGATCTGTGGACCTTTTTCAAATCTATGAACATTTTATCAAATTCAATAAACTTTGTGTTAAATTCCTGAAAAAAAAATCAGATTTGTGAACTTTTTTAAAATTCACGAACATTTTTTGAGTTCGTGATCATTTAAAAAAATACTCGAATAATTTTAGTATTCGCAAACTTTTTTTGATACCTTGTACATTTTTTAGACATTTGCAAATCAATTCTTGAACATGTTTCCATATTCACGAACATTTGTAAAACGTTTGAGAACAAACTGTAACCGACTGGTTTTGTACAAAGATAGCAGACCAACAAAAGCAAAAAACGAGCGTAAAAACACAGCGAGTGGGCGGGCGGGCGAGCGAGCGCATTCACAAAATAAAGCGAGCGGGTGAGCGAGCCTGACAAAGGGAGCCGTCGGGTAGATTACTAGGTTGGCCCCTTTCATCGGCGCGTGAGCATGATGATTTGCAAGTGCACGGAGCTATTGCAATCGTGATAAATAAGTGTCGAGCCTAAGAAACCAAATGTAAAGACACTACCAATTCTACAACTACGTTCACACCCAAAACATACTTTGAAAACTATTTGTTCCATCGGTTGCTAGGAAAGCAACAATAAAAATGAGTTTTGATGAGACTACAAACTAAGACGTAAAATAAACTAAACTAGAACAGAAATAAAGTAAAAGGGGTTGTAAGTGTATGATTGAATATAGCGAAAGACGGTGTCTAGGCTTTTAGTCTCACTAAAACTAGTGGGGCAACTAAGTGGTGCCAACATACTAGTATTATAGACAGTATTCCTGAGATGACTAGACAATCTTCTTTGATTTTCATCCTTGAGGTGTCATTTTCTAAGTGTACTAGACATAACCTCACACCAAGGTCATATATGAGTGTCAATAATACACAACAGACCTAGGGATCACATAAATTTATCAATCCACTTGTGTGTATGTGCAAGTCCTCACAAGATCATATGTACAACACGAATAGAGTAATACTAGATGATGCCACAAAGACTAGTAGTGCGCACTAGATCATACCTCAACCTAGAACCAAATTGGTTACTCAAACATAAATGAATATAGACACACATATGAATGCTTAATTAATGTCATGAACATGTTCAAAGTTACAAATTACAGGAGCAAGTAGGGAGATGGAGACGATGGCCGACGCCGGTAACGGTGGTGGCGGCTACGCCTCCTTCTACTCTTGCGTGGCCTGTGTGGTGGTGGAGATGGAGATTAAGCTATGTAGGATAGGCTTCTGTCTGGATGAGAGGGAAAGCCTTCCGACAGCTGCCTGGAGTACTTCAAGATGAATCGCAACGACCAGGGTTGAAGGTGAATATATAGGAGGCCTCCTCACGTCTTCTTCATAGATACCTATGTAACGCCCCGAGACCGATGTGCCAGTTGTCTTCCAGTTATTCGCCGTCGTTGCCATGTCTTTTGCTTGCGTGTTGCATCTTGTCATGTCATCATGTGCATTGCATCATCATGTTTTCGAAACTTGCATTAGTCCGGGTTCCCCCAGTTCCGTCCGTTGTCCGTTCTGAGCCCAGACACACTTGCACGCGCCCGCAGCATGTCTGAAATAGTATTTTATAAGTGGCCGGAAAATGTTCTCGGAATGGGTTGAAAGTTGGCATGTGGTGTAGTTATGTTGTAGGTAGGCCGCCTGCCAAGTTTCATCGCATTCGGAGTTCGTTTGATAGCCCAACGGATAACTATAGCGACATTATAGTCGGTCTAACGTCGGACGTTTTCGGTCTCCGGAAACAGTTGCCGGGATGCATCTCTCTTCTCTTCTCTCAACCCAAAGCTTTCTGCACAGTCCGCTGCCAACCACCAGGCCAGCCTACCCTTCTTTGCACAGGGCATCGACCCCTCGCCCGCGTCCGAAAGTTGTCCCGAACCCGACCCGGACTGTCGCCACCGTTGTGTCCGGATCATCCCCAAACATCTACAAAACGTCTCCGTTTCTTATTTAGACTTTCCTAGCCTATATATTTTCGACCGGCGGATTTTGATCGGATGATCCAACTCCCTTCTTTTCCATATATATATAGTCCTACCCCTACCCAAATCAGACAAATCCCTAATTTCTAGGGATCCTCCCGAGCGCCGCCACTCTTCCTGTCTCCTCCTCATCGGGATCCTCCCCGATCCAAAATCCCTCCTCTGTTTCCGTGCCTGTCCAACCCCGCTCCTCCTCCCGATCCCCATGAATCCTTCTTCCTCGCCTTCGTGCTCCCGGAGACGGTCAGCACTCGCAGGCCCTCGCGTCCGCGCGGCCGCAAAGCAGCAGCAGCAGTCGAGCGCCCGTTCCCCTTCCCGCTCCTCGATCCAGAACGCCGCCGGCGGCATCTACCACCACGACGCCGCCCTGGACCAGCAGGTCCCCTGCCTCGTTGTCCGGCCGACGCCGGCGATTGGAACCCCGCCGAAGATGAGCAGCAGCCGCCCTGTATCCTCTCCTCCCGCCTCTGTTTCTCCCTCTTCTTCCCCCCTCATGTTCTCTCTCTCTTCTGCAGGCTCCAGCCGCCGCCATGGGGCGTCGCCTCCCCGAGCTCCGTCCATCGCCGGGAATGGGATCCCCGGGGCCGGATCCGCCCAGCTCCAGCATGGATCCGTCGTCCCCTGACCTCCGCTCGCTCCGGTCGCCGTTCGTCCGAGTCCGGCGAGCTCCTGCCGCGTCGCCTTCATCTCTGCTTCGCCGCTGCAACCACCATGGCGCTCGTACTCGTGGAGCTTCAGGGCCAGCGCCGCCGCCTAGAGTTTCTCCGCCCGGAGTCCCCTTCGTCTCGTCCGCGTTGCTGGCGCCCCGCCAAGTCCTTCAAGCCGCCGTGCCATGCCCGAATCGAGCGCGAGCTCGAGGTCGAGCCGCTGAACGCGCCCATCCTGTAGCTGCATCCTCACTGTTTTCCGCACCCCCGCCGTTAGCCTGTGGTCGCGACGGTCGCCGTCTTGCTCGCCGGCATCGTCACCCAGTTCCTTGGTGAGAAGAAGGCCTAGTCTCTGGTTTTGTTCAAGTAGAGAGACGCCCTTGGTTTGCACAACTTGCAGCAGCAGCGCAGTGGTAAACACCCTGCTCCTCTATCCAGGAGGTCGTGGGATGAAGTCCCAGCCGGCCCCATTTTTTGCTCTGTTTTTCCTGTACTGTTTGCACGCACACATCCACTTCGGGCCAAATCTGCTACCGGGCTTGCACAGTGTGTTGAATCCGGCCCATGCATATTTTTTTTTCAGTATGTGCATTTTACCATTTCCCAATGCATTCTTATTTACAGTAATGCCATGTATTGTTTGCACGCACACATCCACTTCGGGCCAAATCTGCTACCGGGCTTGCACAGTGCGTTGAATCCGGCCCGTGCATATTTTTTTTTCAATATGTGCATTTTACCATTTCCCAATGCATTCTTATTTACAGTAATGCCATCAGTTTAAAATGCTCATAACTAAATATCCATGCATCCAAATGATACATGTCATATATGCATCTTGCTCAGTTTTTCATGTTCTTTAACAATATGCAACTTTTATCCCCGTTAAAACTAATTAAAATTGTTGTTTGCATTGTTTTGCACAAATGACATGTTAAAATAGTTTATTTCATAACTTAATAACCGTAGCTCGGTTTCAAATAATCTTTATATGTAAATGGGGTAGCAAAGTGCCTAGTTTAACATGATGCACTCATCTAGCATGTTTAACAACTCTAAAATTATGTTTAGGGCAGAATAGTACCAAACCTTAATATATGCATATGAGGAGTTTTCGGACTTGTTGGTTGTTGTTCCGGCCTCATTTAAACTTGCCTAGGTAGTTAGTTTTCCTATGCTCCACCTCTTGCCATGTTTAACAATATTTAATATTGATGGGTACATAAACGAGATCGAACTAAATAACTTGTGTGGTGTTTCGTCAATATGCAACTCTTTGCATATTGAGCTCCACTTAATTTATAGGATTGTTTGTGCATTTTGCCATGCCATGCTTCATTAAACCGGACATGCATCATAATTGTTTGTACATCATGCCATGCTTATGTGGTGGTTGTTTACCATGATTGTTTGTGTTGCTTCTTCGGGTTGGTTCCGATAACGTCGTGTTTGTGAGGATCCGTTCGACTACGTCCGTTTGTCTTCTTCATGGACTCGTTCTTCTTCCTTGCGGGATTTCAGGCAAGATGGCCATACCCTCGAAATCACTTCTATCTTTGCTTGCTAGTTGCTCGCTCTTTTGCTATGCCTATGTTGCGATACCGACCACTTGCTTATCATGCCTCCCATATTGTTGAACCAAGCCTCTAACCCACCTTGTCCTAGCAAACCGTTGTTTGGCTATGTTACCGCTTTGCTCAGCCCCTCTTGTAGCGTTGTCAGTTGCAGGTGAAGATTGAAGTTTGTTCCTTGTTGGAACATGGAGATGTTGTTCCTTGTTGGAACATGTTTACTTGTTGGGATATCACAATATATCTTATTTAATTAATGCATCTATATACTTGGTAAAGGGTGGAAGGCTCGGCCTTATGCCTGGTGTTTTGTTCCACTCTTGCCGCCCTAGTTTCTGTCATATCGGTATTATGTTTCCGGATTTTGCGTTCCTTACGCGGTTGGGTTATAATGGGAACTCCTTGACAGTTCGCTTTGAATAAAACTCCTCCAGCAAGGCCCAACATTGTTTTTACCATTTGCCACCTAGCCTCTTTTTCCCTTGGGTTAGGCCAGCCCAAGGGTCATCTTTATTTTAAACCCCCGGGCCAGTGCTCCTCTGAGTGTTGGTCCAACCCAGAGCACCGTGCAGGGCCATCCCTTGGCAACTTGGGTTACGTCGGCTCCTGTATGCTTAGCTTATCCGGTGTGCACTGAGAACGAGATATGTGCAGCTCCTATCGGGATTTGTCGGCACAGCGGGTGGTCTTGCTGGACTTGTTTTACCATTGTCGAGGATGTCTTGTAGAACCGGGATACCGAGTCTGATCGGAATGTCTCGGGAGGAGGTCTATTCCTTCGTTGACCGTGAGAGCTTGTGATGGGCTAAGTTGGGACACCCCTGCAGGGATTTGAACTTTCGAAAGCCATGCCCGCAGTTATGGGCAGATGGGAATTTGTTAATGTCCGGTTGTAGAAAACCTGAAGTTGACCTTAATTAAAATACATCAACCGCGTGTGTTACCGTGATGGTCTCTTTCCGGCGGAGTCCGGGAAGTGAACACGGTGTTGGAATTATGCTTGACGTAGGTTGTTTTTGTAACACCCCGCATATAACTTTCCCTATTTGTACTCCAACTCTTGTCGTTTCCGGCGTTAAGTTATATTTATTTCCTCGGGTTCGGGTTTTGTCTCCGTGTGTTGTTATCGTTGTCATGCATCTCATATCATGTCATCATGTGCATTGCATTTGCATACGTGCTCGTCTCAGGCATTCGAGCATTTTTTTCCCGTTGTCCGTTTTGCATTCCGGCGCTTCATTCTCCTCCGGTGGTCATTTCTAGCCTTCTTTCGTGTGTGGGGATTAAACATTTCCAGATTGGACCGAGACTTGCCAAGCGGCCTTGGTTTACTACCGGTAGACCGCCTGTCAAGTTTCGTATCATTTGGACTTCATTTGATACTCCAACGGTTAACCGAGGGACCAAAAAGGCCTCGTGTGTGTTGCAGCCCAACACCCCTCCAATTTGTCCCAAAACCCACCTAACTCTGCTCCATCATCTAGATCGTTCGATCACGATCGCGTGGCCGAAAACCGCACCTCATTTGGACTCTCCTAGCTCCCTCTATGCCTATATATAGACCCTCTCCTTCAAATTCGCAGTTCCACTCTTCCCCCTAACCCTAGATCCATTCACCGCCGCCGCCGGACGTGTCCGGGACGGACCGGACACGTCCGCTCCGCCGCGCCCAGCCTCTCCCGCGCCGCCATGTGGCCACAGCCGCCGTCCCCGTCGCCGCGGCCCGCAAGGCCCAGGGAGGGCCCCCGCGGCCCGAGCCGCCGCGCCGCCACCTCCCGGCCCGCGCGCCGCCGCCTCCCGGCCGCCGCCTCGCGCCGCCGCCGCCGCCCCGCGCCGCCGCCTCGCGCCTCGCGTCGCCGCCTCGCCCGGCCGCCACCTCCGGCCGCCACCGTCGGCCCCGGCCCGGCCTCTCCTCTCCACTCCGGCGACGTCGGCGACGAACTCCGGCGTGAACAGTGCGCGCCGGCCCCGCCTCGGATTCCGCAACGGTCAAACCCTAGATCTGGGGTTGTTTTTTACTAAGTCCATATGCACATGTTCGTAGCCCCGTAACTTTGCATCCGTAGCTCCAATTCATGCATATAGCATATCAAAATGTTCACCTCAGAGAGTATATCATTTCATTCATTGCATCATTTTCATTTGAGCTCATCTTGATGCCCGAAATGCTGTTAGAAGAGGGCTACTTGAGTTAATTGTCAGATCTGCTACTCCGTTTAGCACTTTTGTCATTTTTGCCATGATTAATGTGTGCATGCTATGCCCATGAGTTCTACATATATTTTGTTAAGGGTTTTGCCATCTTTCCAGAGGTGCAACCCATGTATTTTTGTGATGTGTGTAGTGACTTGTGCAAGCTTGCAAAGTGGTGCACTTGATAATTCTGTTTTCAGGGACTTAGTGATTTCACTAAGTCCTGGAGCTGTTTATCTCATGATGCCATATGTTCTTGTTGTTTCCTAGTGATCCGTGCCTCTTTTGAGGATGATCAGTAAGGATGTTTTGTTAATATTGTAGTGCTCTATCCATCCATGTCTTTGTTTGCATTTATGGAGCACCCTAGCTTGAGTCAATCGAGCTCTACTTTTGCTACTTCGTGAATCTGGGCAGATTGTCAACTTGTTTGGAATTTTGCCGATGTTGTTGTAGTTGATCCGTGCTTGCTATGCCATTTTTCTTGCCATGTCTAGCTTGAATTTTGTGCCTTCTTGATGGGTGTATGCTTGTCTTGCCATGACTTGCACTGTAGTGAGTGCATCGAGCTCGTAAACATGCCTACTTGGGTTATATTTCAGCATGTGCCAGTTTTCACTAAGTCTGAAAACTGATTAAGTTTTTGCTATGTTCACGTGCTTGCAATTTTATTTTCTGATCCCTTTTGGCTCAAGGTCACTAAGGGACTTTTGTTAAGCTCTTTGAGTAGCTCCATGCCATGCTTTACTTTGCCATGTTCAGGTCCTGTAGCATGTAGTTTTCATGCTCCAAAGAGGGCTACCTGATCTGAAATTCCAGACAAGTGTTAATTTCACCAAGTCTGAGATCTGTTTGTCATATGCATTTTTGCCATGCTTGTTTGAACCTGTTAATGGATGAATTGGCCATAGCTCAGTGCTAGACTTTTGTTAAGCATCTTAAGTGCATCCCTGCCATGTATTTTGCTGTCATGTTTGGGTGCTGTAGCATGTTCATCTCATTGCATTTAGATGCTTACTTGCTGTAAATCGCAGACCGGTGTCATTTTTGAATCGCTTGCCATTTCCAAACCGTAACTCCGATTCCGGCGTTCTTTATATAGTTTTCAAGCGATTTCATCTCATATTTCTAGTGGGTCACTTGGATTTCCAAGTTGAGGCCAGGTTCATGTATTTCCTGTCATATCTTGCATTTTGCATCCCGCATCGCATTCCGCATAGCATACCATCTTTGCATTGCGTTGTTTGAGTTTGCACGTGGTTGATTGTATCCTTGTTGCTTGTTTGTCTTGTTTGAGTAGAGCCGGGAGACGAGTTCGCTAACGAGGAGCCCGTTGAGTTTGCTTTTGAGGATCCAGTCAACTCTAACAACTGTGCAGGCAAGATGATCATACCCTCGAAATCACTACTATCTTTGCTATGATAGTTTGCTCGCTCTTTTGCTATGCCAATGCTACGATGCCTACCCCTTGCTTGCAAGCCTCCCATTTTGCCATGTCAAACCTCTAACCACCTTGTCCTAGCAAACCGTTGATTGGCTATGTTACCGCTTTGCTTAGCCCCTCTTATAGCGTTGCTAGTTGCAGGTGAAGATTGGAGGCTGTTCCTTGTTGGAACATCTTTTATTTACTTGTTGGGATATCATTATACTATATTGTTATCTTAATGCATCTATATACTTGGTAAAGGGTGGAAGGCTCGGCCTCTCGCCTAGTGTTTTGTTCCACTCTTGCCGCCCTAGTTTCCGTCATATCGGTGTTATGTTCCCGGATTTTGCGTTCCTTACGCGGTTGGGTTATAATGGGAACCCCTTGATAGTTCGCCTTGATTAAAGCTTTTCCAGCAATGCCCAACCTTGGTTTTACCATTTGCCACCTAGCCTTTTCTTTCCCTTGGGTTCTGCAGACTCAAGGGTCATCATTATTTTAACCCCCCCGGGCTAGTGCTCCTCTGAGTGCTGGTCCACCTGTCAGCTACCGGTGGCCACCAGGGGCAACTCTGGGCTGGCCTACCCGTACCTAGGACAATCTGAGTGTGCCCTGAGAAAGAGATATGTGCAGCTCCTATCGGGATTTGTCGGCACATTCGGGCGGTGTTGCTGGTCTTGTTTTAACCTGTCAAAGTGTCTTGAATTACCGAGATACCGAGTCTGATCGGAATGTCTTGGGAGGAGCTCTATTCCTTCGTTGACCGTGAGAGCTTGTCATGGGCTGAGTTGGGACTCCCCTGCAGGGATTTGAACTTTCGAAAGCCGTGCCCGCGGTTATGGGCACATGGGAATTTGTTAATGTCCGGTTGTAGATAACTTGAACCTTAACTTAATTAAAATGAATCAACTGAGTGTGTTACCGTGATGGCCTCTTCTCGGCGGAGTCCGGGAAGTGGACACGGTGTTGGAGTAATGTTTGCGCAGGTTGTTCTCTAGTTTCTCGCTTGCGCTTTGCCTCCTCTTCTCGCTCTCTTTTGCGAATAAGTTAGCCACCATATATGCTAGTCACTTGCTACAGCTCCACCTATATTTACCTTGCCTTACCTATAAGCTTAAATAGTCTTGATCGCGAGGGTGCGAGATTGCTGAGTCCCTGTGGCTCACAGATTACTATTACACCAGATGCAGGGCTTGATGATTCCGCTCCAGGAGACGCGTACGAGCTCAAGTGGGAGTTCGACGAAGACTCTCAATGTTACTATGTTTCCTTTCCCGATGATCAGTAGTGGTGCCCAGTTGGGGGTGAACGGGACCGTTGTTGCATGTTGGGTTATCTTTTATTTTGGCGCCGTAGTTGGGCCATGAGTGTTTGGATGATGTAATGTTATTGATGTCCTTGATTGATGTGGCGAGTGTAAGCCAACTATGTTATCTCCCCTTTATTATATATTACATGGGATGTTGTGAAGATTGCCTAACTTGCGACATATGCCTTCAATGCGATTATGTCTCTAAGTCGTGCCTCGACACGTGGGAGCTATAGTCGCATCGAGGGTGTTATAGTTTTAGGATCACTTCTGGATCATACTTATATCGACCGTGCTTTGCCTTCTCTTCTCGCTCTCATTTGCGTATGTTAGCCACCATATATGCTAGCCGCTTGCTGCAGCTCCACCTCATACCTTTACTTTACCCATAAGCTTAAATAGTCTTGATCGCGAGGGTGCGAGATTGCTGAGTCCCTGTGGCTCACAGATACTTCCAAAACCAGCTTGCAGGTGCCGATGATGCCATTCCAGGTGACGCAACCAAGCTCAGGAGCTCGATGGAGATCTTGTCCTTTGTGTTGTTTTCGTTCTAGTTGATCAGTAGTGGAGCCCAGTTGGGGTCGATCGGGGACTTTGTCGCATTTGGGGTTCTTCTTTTATTTTGGTTCCATAGTCGGACCTTGATTGTATTTGGATGTTGTAATGTTTTATTCATGTAATTGTGTGAAGTGGCGATTGTAAGCCAACTATGTATCTCTTTCCCTTATGTATTACATGGGTTGTGTGAAGATTACCTCACTTGCGAAATTGCTTTCAATGCGGCTATGCCTCTAAGTCGTGCTTCGACACGTGGGAGATATAGCCGCATCGAGGGCGTTACAAGTTGGTAATCAGAGCCTTCCCCGACCTTAGGAGCCCCCATTGCTTGATCGTTTTTAGCAGCCGTTGTTGAGTCTAGAAAAATGTTTTGAGTCATTTAGGAATTATATATCGGAGAGTTTAGGAATTCTTTTTACTTCCCAGTCTCCTCATCGCTCTGGTAAGGCATCCTGGCATAGAGTTTTGACTCTTCTCTTCTCAAATTTCACTAAATTTTTTTTAGGATCACGCGGGTATCTTGGAATCGTTCCGATGGCTTTGTGACGAGAACATTGTCTTGGTGCCTCCCGTCAGGGGTTTTGTGGCAGTGTCCCGGGGAGTTGAGCTCCAAGGTGTTGTCGTCATAATTTTATCGTTACAGTTCTGGAATACCTGAGTTTAGTTTCGCCGACATCGAAAATCTCTTTTATGCAGTTCGTTGGTGAGATAACCTCGACGCCACCCAGTACTGGGGCGGGAGTTCGGGAGTATCGCCATAACTTTTATAACGGATGCTTTTCGAAGGTTGAGGTAGATGATTTCCGAAGGTTTCTTGGTTATGTGTTGAAGGATGGATACAGCTGGATGTAGGATTTGCTAGTTTTGGGTGAGATATTATGCTTCCCCTGTATCCCCAACACCTGATTGCATAACTGGGAAAGTTTCGGGAGTTTTTAAGTGGGAAATAAAGTAGCTCTTAGGATATCTTTCCGACAGATGTATGATATGAAATTGGGGTTCGACGTCTAGTGGTCTGCCTACCCACGGTCGGTTTTACTGTGGTCTCGTTGTGTCTTAAAGAGTCCTTGGCTATGCCGACTCGGGGACACTTCGTATGTCATGTGCACTGCCTTGTACATGATGGTGCTGTACGATCGAGCCCGTGTAGGCCCCACCACGAAAACTTCGGACGAAATCTCTATCATATGTTTGTTCCGGCTTATTCCGCAAGCCAATCCTTTGTTTTTGTTTTGAGTTGTGGTATTCGAGTTGCTTCGAAGTCAAATGTTGATTCCATACCTTCCCCAAATGGTGTTCTCATATTCCTATGTGAATACTAATCCTTTTCGTTTATTGAGATTGTCATGTCAATTCTTCTCACCGGCGTGTCTCTCTTCAAGTGGATCCGTTCATTTTCAACATCCGCAAGATTCAATCTCAGTTTTCTCAACAGTGTTCATTTCTTCCGTCTCCAAGTTGCCTTTGTTTTTCCCACCCTCCCTCCCTTTGTTTTCTTCAAGGACTCAGATTTCTTAATCAAGTATCTTTTTATTCGTGTGAAGTCTCTCCATTCTTTTCGTCAATGTTCTTATCCGGTGATTCTCAAGAAGATACTAACGGAGCTTCAAGTTATCGTTATTCGTTCTTTTTCTTCTCCGGTGGAACCAATTCAAGCCTTGTTGATCATATCATTTCCTCGTTTCAATACCTTCTCTTGCCGGTGCACCTCATATCTAGTCATCTCTCGCTATTCAACTGTTCTGGAGTGCTCAAGATATCTCGAAGATTCATGTTTCCCACTTTACATTCGTTCAAGCTCTTTCGAGGATGTTATCTCATTCAAGTCATCTAATTCAACCGGTGCTTTCTCCTTTTCAAGACACCTTTTCAAAGGTGTTTCTTTTGAGTGGGCCCTAACCCACATGTCTTTTCCCAGGATCTTACCTGACTCTTCTTATTTTCCCGGAGCAATCCTCAAATTCTTTTCTAAAGTTTGACGTAAGAATGAATTATCATTAGTCTTATGTTTTTCTCCAAGATCTATCGAATTCTTTTCATCATTGGCTCAACCTCTTTGTTTTGATTCTTTCGGAGTGTCTAAACAATTCATGGTGGTGTTTCTTGTTGTAATTCTCAGATTTTGAAGACCGAAGAAGAATTTTCTCTCAATCTTGCTCCATTCTCTTCAAGATTCGTGGTTCTAGTTAGAGGCCATCCTCTCATAATTGTTTTTCGATTGTCAAAATTCTTTTCACCTATCCGGGGCAATTCAAGATTCTTTTCAGTTTGTTTCTCCGGATTCGATCAGTTCATGTTTATTCATTCTCAGCTTTCAGTTATCATTCTCCAACCTTACCGGTGCATCATTCAAATATCCTCTAATCAGCTCGTGATCTCTTCGTTCTCATGTATCTAAATCCCCTCAAGTATCATCATTCGTTCTATAATTCTTCCCGGTGTTTCTTTTTCTTTTCTTCAATCGTTTTCAATTCTTACGGTGGTTCGTTCAAGATTTCTATTTCTTATTTATCATATCAATGCATTCGTTGTTTCTATCCTACCGGTGGTTCGTTGAAGATTTTCTTGAGTTTATGCGATATCTCTCTTAATCCTTTCTATGAGAATAATTAATATGCCAAATCCGTTGCTTGTCATCAATTTAAATTGGTGAAGGATAAGCATAATGTAATCCTTAATCTTATTTCATCGAAGTGCTTAATTTCCTATTCCGGAGGCTCATCAAAGTCCCGATTTCAATTGTTTCATCTTCTCTTTTTCCCGGAGCTCCAACAATTTTCAATTACATCTCCACGGAGATTCATTTAAATCATTGCAAGGCTTCAATCTTATTATTTTCATCATTCAATTATTTTGGATCATTCTTTTATTACCGGAGTTCTTCTTGAAGGTTCTACTTGATGGATTCATCAAGGATTTAATTCCTTCTCGAAGTGTTCATTGAAAGTCTTTGCTAAGAAGCTCAAGTTTTCTTCTTCTTGCAATCCGGAGTGCAATTCTTTCTACCGTATCTTTGGAGGTGGTATTATGTCATTCTTGATAATTTGAGTTCATGTTTCATGAATCACATGTTGTTAAGAATGAGGTATTTTAAATCCAGCTATCTCGTCATTGGAGTTATCTTGGGTTAAAATTTCACCTAAAGCCTTCCCTAAGGATTGTTGCTATTTATGGTACTCTTAAAGGACCCAAGTTCTTCTTTATCCTTCCGATGAACAAGTACCTCGTCTTCTTGTTCTTATCAATCTAATCTTGTTTTCGTTAGTGGCAGAATTTCACCTTAAGTTTTGAGATGTTCTCCATAAGCCCACTACAAGCTTATCTTTTCATTGTTGGTTTTCCAACAACTCCATTCGAACCTTCTCCTAAATATGCTTTTGCAAACTCATTTAAGGTAGAAGATATTGTTTTCTCCTCCGTTCTTTCCATTCCATTTCTCTCTTTTCTTCCGGTGGCATTGTGTTGTTGCTCTCTTCAACCCTTCTTCTTGTTCTCGTCAGGACCTTGTTCTTTTCATGCTTATCCTTTTAACCGGAGTGTCGCGTCCTCTTTTCAAGTATCCTCTCATCTTGTCAAGATCATGTTCAATTCCTTCCATTTCCAACCGGAGTGTTGTCGTATTTGATCTCTATCGTTCCGTGTGGTTCTTCTTTCAACCAGAATGCTTACATGTGCTTCTTGTTCATTGCAACCTTTATTCTTATGTCTTTCAACCTACAAGGTTCTAGTATTGATCCTTGTTTTCTCTTTTCTAATGGAGTGTTTTCAACTTCGTCATCTCCGTGGTATTCCTTTCTCGAAATTGGTTCACCTCTCAAGGTTCTTTGGTTTCACTCATTCATCAAAGAAGCAACTTAGTTTTACCTCTTCTCTTTCTCTTCCGTTTTCCCTCCGGTGCCATTCTAGATCTCGGGACGAGATCCTCTCGTAGTGGTGGAGTGTTGTAACGCCCCGAGACCGATGTGCCAGTTGTCTCCCAGTTATTCGCCGTTGTTGCCATGTCTTTTGCTTGCGTGTTGCATCTTGTCATGTCATCATGTGCATTGCATCATCATGTTTTCGAAACTTGCATTAGTCCGGGTTCCCCCAGTTCCGTCCGTTGTCCGTTCTGAGCCCAGACACACTTGCACGCGCCCGCAGCATGTCCTAAATAGTATTTTATAAGTGGCCGGAAAATGTTCTCGGAATGGGTTGAAAGTTGGCATGTGGTGTTGTTATGTTGTAGGTAGGCCGCCTGCCAAGTTTCATCGCATTTGGAGTTCGTTTGATAGCCCAACGGATAACTATAGCGACATTATAGTCGGTCTAACGTCGCACGTTTTCGGTCTCCGGAAACAGTTGCCGGGATGCATCTCTCTTCTCTTCTCTCAACCCAAAGCTTTCTGTACAGTCCGCTGCCAACCGCCAGGCCAGCCTACCCCTCTTTGCACAGGGCATCGACCCCTCGCCCGTGCCCGAAAGTTGTCCCGAACCCGACCCGGACTGTCACCACCGTTGTGTCCGGATCATCCCCAAACATCTACAAAACATCTCTGTTTCTTATTTAGACTTTCCTAGCCTATATATTTTCGCCCGTCGGATTTTGATTGGATGATCCAACTCCCTTCTTTTCCATATATATATAGTCCTACCCCTACCCAAATCAGACAAATCCCTAATTTCTGGGGATCCTCCCGAGCGCCGCCACTCTTCCTGTCTCCTCCTCATCGGGATCCTCCCCGATCCAAAATCCCTCCTCTGTTTCCGTGCCTGTCCAACCCCGCTCCTCCTCTCGATCCCTATGAATCCTTCTTCCTCGCCTTCGTGCTCCCGGAGACGGTCATCACTCGCAGGCCCTCGCGTCCGCGCGGCCGCAAAGCAGCAGCAGCAGTCGAGCGCCCCGTTCCCCTTCCTGCTCCTCGATCCAGAACGCCGCCGCCGGCATCTACCACCACGACGCCGCCGCTGGACCAGCAAGTCCCCTGCCTCGTTGTCCGGCCGACGCCGGCGATTGGAACCCTGCCGAAGATGAGCAGCAGCCGCCCTGTATCCTCTCCTCCCGCCTCTGTTTCTCCCTCTTCTTCCCCCCTCATGTTCTCTCTCTCTTCTGCAGGCTCCAGCCGCCGCCATGGGGCGTCGCCTCCCCGAGCTCCGTCCATCGCCGGGAATGGGATCCCCGGGGCCGGATCCGCCCAGCTCCAGCATGGATCCGTCGTCCCCTGACCTCCGCTCGCTCCGGTCGCCGTTCGTCCGAGTCCGGCGAGCTCCTGCCGCGTCGCCTTCATCTCTGCTTCGCCGCTGCAACCACCATGGCGCTCGTACTCGTGGAGCTTCGGGGCCAGCGCCGCCGCCTAGAGTTTCTCCGCTCGGAGTCCCCTTCGTCTCGTCCGCGTTGCTGGCGCCCCTCCAAGTCCTTCAAGCCGCCGTGCCATGCCCGAATCGAGCGCGAGCTCGAGGTCGAGCCGCTGAACGCGCCCATCCTGTAGCTGCATCCTCACTGTTTTCCGCACCCCCGCCGTTAGCCTGTGGTCGCGACGGTCGCCATCTTGCTCGCCGGCATCGTCACCCAGTTCCTTGGTGATCGACAAAGAAGAAGACCTGGTCTCTGGGTTTGTTCAAGTAAAGAGACGCCCTTGGTTTGCACAACTTGCAGCAGCAGCGTAGTGGTAAACACCCTCCTCCTCTATCCAGGAGGTCGTGGGATCAAGTCCCAGCCGGCCGACTGTGCATATTTTTTTCAGTATGTGCATTTTACCATTTCCCAATGCATTCTTATTTACAGTAATGCCATCAGTTTAAAATGCTCATAACTAAATATCCATGCATCCAAATGATACATGCTTGCTCAGTTTTTCATGTTCTTTAACAATATGCAACTTTTATCCCTGTTAAAACTGATTAAAATTGTTGTTTGAATTGTTTTGCACAAATGATATGTTAAAATAGTTTATTTCATAACTTAATAACCGTAGCTTGGTTTTAAATAATCTTTATATGTAAATGAGGTAGAAAAATGCCTAGTTTAACATGATGCACTCATCTAGCATGTTTAACAACTCTAAAATTATGTTTAGGGCAGAACAGTACCAAACCTTAATATATGCATATGAGGAGTTTCCGGACTTGTTGGTTGTTGTTCCGGCCTCATTTAAACTTGCCTAGGTAGGTAGTTTTCCTATGCTCCACCTCTTGCCATGTTTAACAACATTTAATATTGATGGATACATAAACGAGATCGAACTAAATAACTTGTGTGGTGTTTCGTCAATATGCAACTCTTTGCATATTGAGCTCCACTTAATTTATAGGATTGTTTGTGCATTTTTCCATGCCATGCTTCATTAAACCGGACATGCATCATAATTGTTTGTGCATCATGCCATGCTTATGTGGTGGTTGTTTACCATGATTGTTTGTGTTGCTTCTTCGGGTTGGTTCCGATAACGTCGTGTTTGTGAGGATCCGTTCGACTACGTCCGTTTGTCTTCTTCATGGACTCGTTCTTCTTCCTTGCGGGATTTCAGGCAAGATGGCCATATCCTCGAAATCACTTCTATCTTTGCTTGCTAGTTGCTCGCTCTTTTGCTATGCCTATGCTGCGATACCGACCACTTGCTTATCATGCCTCCCATATTGTTGAACCAAACCTCTAACCCACCTTGTCCTAGCAAACCGTTGTTTGGCTATGTTACCGCTTTGCTCAGCCCCTCTTATAGCATTGTTAGTTGGAGGTGAATATTGAAGTTTGTTCCTTGTTGGAACATGGAGATGTTGTTCCTTGTTGGAACATGTTTACTTGTTGGGATATCACAATATATCTTATTTAATTAATGCATCTATATACTTGGTAAAGGGTGGAAGGCTCGGCCTTATTCCTGGTGTTTTGTTCCACTCTTGCCGCCCTAGTTTCCTCATATCGGTGTTATGTTCCCGGATTTTGCGTTCCTTACGCGGTTGGGTTATAATGGGAACCCCTTGATAGTTCGCTTTGAATAAAACTCCTCCAGCAAGGCCCAACATTGTTTTTACCATTTGCCACCTAGCCTCTTTTTCCCTTGGGTTAGGCCAGCCCAAGGGTCATCTTTATTTTAAACCCTCGGGCCAGTGCTCCTCTGAGTGTTGGTCCAACCCAGAGCACCGTGCAGGGCCATCCCTTGGCAACTTGGGTTACGTCGGCTCCTGTACGCTTAGCTTATCCGGTGTGCCCTGAAAACGAGATATGTGCAGCTCCTATCGGGATTTGTCGGCACAACGGGTGGTCTTGCTGGACTTGTTTTACCATTGTCGAGGATGTCTTGTAGAACCGGGATACCGAGTCTGATCGGAATGTCTCGGGAGGAGGTCTATTCCTTCGTTGACCGTGAGAGCTTGTGATGGGCTAAGTTGGGACACCCTTGCAGGGATTTGAACTTTCAAAAGCCGTGCCCGCGGTTATGGGCAGATGGGAATTTGTTAATGTCCGGTTGTAGAAAACCTGAAGTTAACCTTAATTAAAATACATCAACCGCGTGTGTTACCGTGATGGTCTCTTTCCGGCGGAGTCCGGGAAGTGAACACGGTGTTGGAATTATGCTTGACGTAGGTTGTTTTAGGATCACTTCTTGATCATACTTGTATCGACCGTGCTTTGCCTTCTCTTCTCGCTCTCATTTGCGTATGTTAGCCACCATATATGCTAGCCACTTGCTGCAGCTCCACCTCATACCTTTATTTACCCATAAGCTTAAATAGTCTTGATCGCGAGGGTGCGAGATTGCTGAGTCCCTGTGGCTCACAGATACTTCTAAAACCAGCTTGCAGGTGCCAATGATGCCATTTCAGGTGACGCAACCTAGCTCAGGAGGAGCTCGATGGAGATCTTGTCCTTTGTGTTGTTTTCGTTCTAGTTGATCAGTAGTGAAGCCCAGTTGGGGTTGATCGGGGACTTTGTCGCATTTGGGGTTCTTCTTTTATTTTGGTTCCGTAGTCGGACCTTGATTGTATTTGGATGTTGTAATGTTTTATTCATGTAATGGTGTGAAGTGGCGATTGTAAGCCAACTATGTATCTCTTTACCTTATGTATTACATGGGTTGTGTGAAGATTACCTCACTTGCGACATTGCTTTCAATGCGGCTATGTCTCTAAGTCGTGCTTCGACACGTGGGAGATATAGCCGCATCGAGGGCGTTACAACCTAACCCTTCATCTAAGGGCTTTAGGGGAGCCTTATCCTCTCTCAATACCCCCATTGGTCGCCAAGGATAGCATAGGAACAAGCCAACACAATAATCGGTGAAGAATCATGGAAGTTATGGCTGATTTCGCATCCTCTGAAGGCTAGTGCGAGTGCTGGTACAACCATCCATGGTCATACCACACGCCATCTTCTTCTCTGGAGTCTGTGTAGGTGTTTTGTATTTTGATCGCCATTGCTTCATACGGACTCCAATTTGGGTGTTCTTGGCCTCATAGATTTGTCTCAAAAAGTTCGATACATCCATGGTATAGGATCTTCAATTTGGGCACTTTGAAAAATGTCATAATATCGAACTCTCCATAGGGCCCGAATCTGGTGTCTGGAACTTCTCTGGTTTAGCCCCAATTTGGTCCTTCTTATGTGTCAAGCCCATGAACATGTCAATACACTACAGAAACCACAAAACAAAGGAAAACTAATAAAAAAAAATAAAAATCTGATATATGCTTTTTATAGATCCAACTTGTATCAGAACGTTTCTTGTTCCTTATTACGTACGTTGCTCAATAGTATATGAAAGCACTCTAGTTCGGATGGATTTCCAGCATGTTTTTTTCAAAGAAATTAGGCCATCATGAAGGAACATGTGATTTTTGGAGTAAAGGAATTTTTCAAGACCGGAGTTATGCCAGTAGGGGTGAACGATACTACCACTGTCCTTATCCCCAAGGTAGATAACCCAGAGAAGCTTACCGAATTCAGACCCATCATCCTCTGTAATGTGATCTATAAGGTGGTTGCAAAGTGCTTAGTAAATCGGCTTCGCCCCGTACTTGATGAAATTATCTCACCAGCTCAGAGTGCCTTTGTCCCTGGGCGAATGATCACTGACAATGGTCTTTTGGCATTTGAGTGCATCCACCATATTCAACAGGAAAAAGATCCACAGAAGAGTTTTTGTGCATATAAACTAGATCTTTCGAAGGCGTACAATATGGTTGACTGGATCTTCTTGAAGCGAATGATGCAAAAGTTGGGTTTCGCTCGCCGATGGGTGGACTGGATAATAACATGTGTCACCTCGGTGAGATATACAGTGAAATTTAATGGAACCCTCTTGGATTCATCCGCACCACCGGGCGGGCTTCGGCAAGGTGATCCTCTCTCCCCATTTTTGTTCCTCCTCGTGGCTGATGGGCTCTTTGCTTTTTTGAAGGATGGTGAGGAAAAAGGTGACTTCACACCCCTCAAGATATGTCGTCGGGCTCCCGGAGTGTCTCATCTATTGTTCGCAGATGACACCATGTTGTTCCTTAAGGCGGAAGAAGGCCAAGCAAGGAAGGCCCGTGAGGTGCTTTTAAATTATGAGAAGGCCACTGGACAGTTTATAAATCCTCAAAAATGCAGCGTCATGTTTGGAAAGTCATGTCCAGAGAACAACCAAGAGGTTGTTCGTACTGTGTTGCAAGTGAATCTGCTAACCTTTGAAGAAAAGTACTTAGGACTTCCCACACCGGAGGGTAGGATGTCAAAAGGTAAATTTCAGAGTCTCCAGGCAAGACTTTGGAAACGTATAATTGCATGGGGTGACACGCTATCTCAAGCTGGTAAAGAGCTGATGATCAAAGCCGTTGCGCAAGCGATCCAAACGTACATAATGGGTGTGTTCAAATTACCCAGGTCAGTATGTGACGATCTGAACAGAATGGTTCAGAATTTCTGGTGGGGCTCTAAGAAAGGAAAAAGGAAAACGCACTGGATGGCTTGGCCAAATATACTGATGCACAAGACGAAGGGTGGTCTAGGCTTCAAAGATTTCAGGGTGTTTAACCAAGTGCTGCTTGCTCGGCAGGCATGGCGTCTTTTAACTAATCCAAATAGTCTTTGTGCGCAGGTTCTGAAAGCTTGATATTATCTGGATGGCCGATTGGAGGATACAGTTTTCTCCGGAAATGCATCGGCGACTTGGCAGGGGATCCAACATGGCTTGGAGCTCTTGAAAAAGGGGCTTGTGTGGCGCGTGGGCAACGGACACAGTATCCGCATCTGGCGTGACCGATGGCTGCCGAGAGAGCCCTATGGTCAACCCATCACTACCCAGGGTACCTGCAGACTTCGTCGGGTTGCTGAGCTCCTGGACGACTCCGGGGCATGGCGGCTGGACCTCATCCGACAGCATTTTATCCCGATGGATACTAACACCATTGTACGCATTCGCACGTCCCCCCGTGTGCCGGAGGACACACTTGCATGGGCACAGGAGAAATCTGGCATCTTCTTTGTACGTTCTGCATATAGCCTTGCCATGGATGAGTGCGAGCGTCCATCGGCGAGCGCTTCGAGCAGGGCACCGGAGGGTCGTCGTGCCATCTAGAAGATCATATAGAGGTGCCCTGCTCCCCCAAAGGTACGCGTCTTTGTATGGTGGCTTGTGTCAAACTCCCTAGCTACATGGGCAAATAAATTCTCTCGTCATATTGAGCTCACAGATGTTTGCCCTATCTGTGGTGTGGAACGAGAGGACGGGTTCGACGCAATGTGCAGGTGCCCACTAGCGAAGAACCTCTGGCATGCAATGGCGAGGGATTGGCCACTTCCGAAGATCAAGAGGATGAGAAACACAGGGCCGGAATGGCTCTTTTCTCTGCTGGAACCACTCTCGGACATGATCCGCATGGTCGTCTTGATGACTATGTGGCGCGCTTGGCACGTCCGCAACGAGCTCACGCATGGAAAAGAAGCACCACCAACGGAAGTGTCACGACGTTTTCTCCATGGCTATATCAGCTCGCTGGTGTGCATCCAGCAACACCCGCATGGCAATCTTGAAAAAGGAAAGATGGTGCTGCACGTACCAGCTACAAAGTCTGAAGGGGTTGTTCCCAACAAAACAACAGGAACGTGAGGGGTTGAGCTGGGCACGGCCGCCTGCTGGCTGGGCAAAATTGAATACGGATGGAAGCTTTGTGATGGAGACAGGAGCAGCTGGGGGAGGAATGGTCCTTCGGGACGACACCGGCGCTATAATTTACACAGCATGCAGGGAGATTTTCGCATGTGATAATGGCTTGGAGGCAGAGCTCCTGGCATGCAGAGAAGGTGTCGAGCTCGCGTTGCACAGAACCCAGCTCCCCTTTGTTGTTGAGCTTGACTGTGTAGAGGCGGTAATGATAATCAAGAGTCCCATGCAGAATCGCTCGAAGTATACGGCACTGATACAAGATATCAAAGGAATGATTGCTGAGAGTATGAGGGAGATAGTGTTCGCTCACATTAGTCGCTCACAGAATAAGGTCGCTCATGGCCTTACTGCCTAGAGTGGTGTGGTTTGGGTCGGGGACAAATGAAATTGTACGCCTGAGTATGGCAGACTCTCCTCCTTAAGAAATAAAGTCTTCTTTTCCCTCGCCAAAAAAAGCACTCGAAAACATACCACTGACCGATGCCTACTCTATGTTTTTTTAGGAATGACGTCTACTCCTATCCTTTTCATCTCGGTGCATACGATTTTCCTCTTCAACTAATCTTAGATGTACATCATGCTGCTCCAAATGTGACGAACATCTTATGCAACCGTTGCAACCACGATCCGTCATTTTAGACTATCCACAGTGAGAGTAATATATGTAGTAACATCACACATATCTAGATTAAATAGATGATGTGGCATGCAATAAATGAAGAAAGAGATGAAAGTAGTAACATAGCTAGTTACTATTAGTATGAGTAACATCACACATATCAAAGAAAAATGTGTCTATAGCCTAATAAATGAAGGGCTCCATGTTACCACAAATATATTACTCCCCACTATAGAGGTAGTAACATAGACTAATAACATGGACATGTTACTAGTCTATATTACTACCCATTGTGACTAGTCTTAGAAGCACACGCTTCTCGAAATGTGACATGGACGTAATTGGTCACGGAAAACTCGGACAAAATTACTGTTATGACCTAAAAGGCTAACAAAATCCTGATTTGACCTCGTTTCAAAAAAAATAATTCAATTTTGACCTCTTTGGGAGACGCCAACATCCCTGGCGTCTGGGTTGCGAACCAGACGCCAGGAACCCTGGCGTCTGGCCCCTGGCCCGCACTGCCCGCCTGCCCGTTGACCTGCTGACGTGGCAAAGGGGCTAGACGCCAAGGACCCTGGCGTCTGGCCCTGGTATGTGGATAACCCACGGGAGAGTGTGTGGGACCCACCCCACACACTTTCCCCAATCCACAACCCGAGCTTGAAGAACACTTGGAGCTCCCACACTCTCTCCCACCCCTCAAGCTCCCCCTCAAATCCTCTCCAAAAGGTGCATCCCTTAGGTGGATCTTTCCATCACTTTGTTGCTCTTGGTAATCTCCCCCAAATCATCCAATTATTTTTTGTTAAATCTTGTTATTTTGGTTGCATTTTATACATGTTGGTGGAACCCTAGTTTTTGTTTTCTCCCTTATGGTAGTGTGAATGGCTTGGTTAACTTTGATAATATAGTGATATGCATGGTGTGTAGTAGGAATATATGCTTGTTGAGTAGAAAGATTGGGATTAGGGTTAGTTAGTGATTAGGGTTAACTTTGCTTAGTGTGTGTTAATTAGTGATACTTTTGTGGACATCACCAATAATTTAGTGTTGATATGATTTGGATATAATGAGATGTATTTGGATAAACACCAATTCTCATTGAAGTCTTAAATGCATTCATGTTATTTTTAGATGGAGAGACTTGTTAATGTTCATTACATGGACAAGGAGGCATTCTTGAGTAACAATGCCGACACGGGTGAGGAACCATTGGTTTTTGATACAAGCCCTAGCTATGAGGATGTTGTTGCAAAAGTGAGACAAGTCTTAAAGTGGATGGACACCAATGTTGATGTTAAGTTAATAGGAAGGTATGATGTTGGAGTTGGAGCCAAATCTCGCTTGAAAAGTATGCCTATCACCTCAGATTTGCATTGGGATGTATACAAGGAAAAAGTTTCCCAATCGGAAGACAAGTCACTTGAATTGTTTGCCACCAAGGTTGAATCTCCTTGGTTTACCTTTGATTTGAACCGGCATGTCTCTTCCCCAATGGATGACATGAGCGAGAGGACAATGGTGCCACTTGTTGAGCATAGGGTTGTGGTTGATGCCCCCAATGCTTATCGCCAACCACGTCCCCGTGTACCATCTATTAAAGCAAATAAGGTTGAGTTGTATGCCCCCAATGCTTCTAGCCAACCACCAACTAGCCAAGCAAATGAAGTTGAGGTGATTGCTAGTGACGAAGTAATTCAAGAGGATGAAGATGCTTATGATGACGACGAAGAGCAAGAGGAAGGGTTTCATGGTAATGATGTTGGGTGACTTGGATGCGTACATAGCGCAAAAGGACATGGATCGTGACAAGGCGTCAATATGCTTATGACTCGGATGACGAGGGTCCAGTTGAACAGTTGGACAAGGATGGATTCACAAAGGAGGAAAACCAAATCCACTTTGAGCTAACGGGCTTAGAAAAAAGAACTCACTTATTTAAAGATCTCAGCCTTGCCCATAAAGCTGTTGTTGACGGTGGAATGAGAATGACGGTGATTGAACCAATGATACGTCCATTTTGCATCATGCTTTTATATCGATATTTATTGCATTATGGACTGTTATTTCACTTTATATCACAATACTTATGGCTATTCTCTCTTATTTTACAAGGTTTACATAAGGAGGGAGAATGCCGACAGCTGGGATTCTGGGCTGGAAAAGGAGCAAATATTAGAGACCTATTCTGCGCAACTCCAAAAGTCCTGAAACTCCACGGAACGTCTTAAAATAAATAAATAAAAATCATCGCCAAAGATGAAGGCCAGGGGGCCCACACCCTGCTCACGAGGGTGGGGGGCGCCCCCCTAGGGCGCGCCCCTACCTCGTGGGCCCCCTGGTGGCTCTCCGACGCCCATCTTCTCCTATATGAAGTCTTTCAATGAGAAAAAATAGGGAGGAACTTTTCAGGACGAGACTCCGCCGCCACGAGGCGGAACCTTGGCGGATCCAATCTAGAGCTCCGGCAGAGCTGTTCTGCCGGGGATACTTCCCTCCGGGAGGGGGAAATCATCACCATCGTCATCACCAATGCTCCTCTCATCGGGAGAGGGCAATCTCCATCAACATCTTCACCAGCACCATCTCATCTCCAAACCCTAGTTCATCTCTTGTATCCAATTCTTGTCTCAAAGTCCGGGATTGGTGCTAGTAGGTTGCTAGTAGTGTTGATTACTCCTTGTAGTTGATGCTAGTTGGTTTAATTGGTGGAAGATCATATGTTCAGATCCTATATGCATATTATTACCCCTCTGATTATGAACATGAATATGCTTTGTGAGTAATTACGTTCGTTCCTGAGGACAAGGGAGAAGTCTTGCTATGAGTAGTCATGTGAATTTGGTATTCGTTTGATATTTTTGGTAAGATGTATGTTGTCTAGCCTCTAGTGGTGTTATGTGAACGTCGACTACATAACACTTCACCATTATTTGGGCCTAGAGGAAGGCATTGGGAAGTAATAAGTAGATGATGGGTTGCTAGAGTGGCAGAAGCTTAAACCCTAGTTTATGCGTTGCTTTGTAAGGGGCTGATTTGGATCCATATGTTTCATGCTATGGTTAGGTTTACCTTAATACTTTTGTTGTAGTTGCGGATGCTTGTAATAGAGGTTAATCATAAGTGGGATGCTTGTTCAAGTAAGAACAATACCCAAGCACCGGCCCACCCACATATCAAATTATCAAAGTATCGAACGCGAATCATATGAACGTGATGAAAACTAGCTTGACGATATTCCAATGTGTCCTTGGGAGCGCTTTTCCTATTATAAGAGTTTGTTCCGGCTTGTCCTTTGCTACAAAAAGGATTGTGCCACCTTGCTGCACTTTATTTACTTTTGTTACTTGTTGCTTGTTACAATTTATCCTATCACAAAACTACCTGTACCACTTATTTCAGTACTTGCAGAGAATACCTTGCTGAAAACCGCTTATCATTTCCTTCTGCTCCTTGTTGGGTTCGACACTCTTACTTATCGAAAGGACTACGATAGATCCCCTATACTTGTGGGTCATCAAGACTCTTTTCTGGCGCCGTTGCTGGGGAGTGTAGCGCCTTTGGTAGGTGGAATTTGGTAAGGAAAAATTTATATAGTGTGCTGAAATTTACTGTCACTTGTTACTATGGAAAGTAATTCTCTGAGGGGCTTGTTCGGGGTATCTTCACCCCGTCCAGTAGAGCAAAGAGTTGCTCCTCAACCTACTGAACCTATTGAAAATGAAACTCCTTTTGAATTTCCTTCGAGTATGATGGAAAAACTGCTAGATAACCCTTTTACAGGAGATGGAACAAAGCATCCTGATGAGCACTTAATATATGTGGATGAAGTTTGTGGATTATTTAAGCTTGCAGGTATACCCGATGATGTTGCTAAGAAGAAGGTCTTCCCTTTATCTTTGAAGGGAGACGCATTGATATGGTATATGCTATGTGATGATATGAGATCATGGGACTATAAAAGATTGAGGCTGGAATTTCATCAAAAGTATTACCCTATGCATCTTGTTCATCGTGATCGCAATTATATATATAATTTCTGGCCTCGTGAAGGAGAAAGCATCGCTCAAGCTTGGGGGAGGCTTAAATCAATGTTATATTCATGCCCCAATCATGAGCTCCCGAGAGAAATAATTATGCAAAGTTTTTATGCTCGGCTTTCTCATAATAATCAAACCATGCTCGATACTTCTTGTGCTGGCTCTTTTATGATGAAGACTATTGAATTCAGATGGAATTTATTGGATAGAATTAAACGCAACTCTGAAGATTGGGACCTCGACGAAGGTAAGGAGTCAGGTATGACACCTAAGTTTGATTGTGTTAAATCTTTTATGGATATCGATATTTTCCGTAAGTTTAGCACTAAATATGGACTTGACTCTGAGATAGTAGCTTCTTTCTGTGAATCTTTTGCTACTTATGTTGATCTCCCTAAGGAGAAGTGGTTTAAATATCATCCTCCCATAGAAGTAAAAGTAGCTGCACCTATTAAAGTTGAAGAAAAGACTGTCACTTATAATGATCCTGTTGTTCCTACTTCTTATATTGAGAAACCACCTTTCCCTGTTAGAATAAAGGATCATGCTAAAGCTTCAACTGTTGTTCGTAAAAGCAATATTATAACTTATACACCTCCTGAGCAAGTTAAAGTAGAACCTAATATTGCTATTGTTAAAGATCTCTTGTGTGATAATATTGATGGACATGTTATTCAGTTCGAAGGTGAAACTGCTAGAATTGCTAAACCTTGTGATAAAGATAAACATAGACCTGTGGTAGGCGTGCCTGTTATTTCTGTTAAAATAGGAGATCATTGTTATCATGGCTTATGTGATATGGGTGCTGGTGCTAGTGTTATACCGCATACTTTATACGAAGAAATTAAGAATGAAATTGCACCTGCTGAGTTAGAAGGTATTGATGTCACAATTAAACTTGCCAATAGAGATACTATTTCACCAATTGGAATTGTTAGAGATGTTGAAGTCTTGTGTGGGAAAACTAAATATCCCGCTGATTTTCTTGTTCTTACTTCTCCGCAAGATAGCTTTTGTCCCATTATATTTGGTAGACCCTTCTTAAATACTGTCAATGCTACCATAGATTGCAAAAAGAATGTTGTTACTGTTGGCTTGGATGATATGGTTCATGAGTTTAATTTCTCTAAATTTAGTAAACAACATCGTGAGGAAGAATTACCTAGTAAGGATGAAATTATTGGTCTTGCTTCTATTGCCGTACCTCCTAATGATCCTTTAGAACACTATTTGCTAGACCATGAAAATGGTATGTTCATGAATGAAAGAAGGGAAATAGATGAAGTATTCTTTAAACAGGAACCTATTCTGCATCACAACTTGCCTGTTGAAATCTTAGGGGATCCTCCTCCACCCAAGGGTGATCCCGTGTTTGAGCTTAAACCTTTGCCTGATAATCTTAAATATGCTTATCTTGATGATAAGAAGATATATCCTGTTATTATTAGTGCTAACCTTTCAGAGCATGAAGAAGAAAGATTATTGAAAACTCTGAAGAAGCATCGTGCTGCTATTGGATATACTCTTGATGATCTTAAGGGCATTAGTCCCACTCTATGTCAACATAAAATAAATCTGGAAGCAGATGCCAAACCAGTTCGTGATCCTCAACAACGTCTGAATCCTAAAATGAAAGAAGTGGTAAGAAAAGAAATACTAAAGCTTCTGGAGGCAGGTATAATCTATCTCGTTGCTGATAGTGAGTGGGTAAGTCCTGTCCATTGTGTCCCTAAGAAGGGAGGTATTACTGTTGTCCCTAATGATAAAGATGAATTGATTTTATAAAGAATTATCACATGTTATAGGATGGTAATTGATTTCCGCAAATTAAATAAAGCTACTAAAAAGATCATTACCCCTTACCTTTTATTGATCAAATGCTAGAAAGATTATGCAAACATACACACTATTGCTTTCTACATGGTTATTCTGGTTTCTCTCAAATACCTGTGTTGGCTAGAGATCAATCAAATACTACTTTTACATGCCCTTTTGATACTTTTGCTTATAGACGTATGCCTTTTGGTTTATGTAATGCACCTGCTACCTTTCAAAGATGTATGATGGCTATATTCCCTGACTTTTGTGAAAAGATTTGTGAGGTTTTCATGGACGACTTTTCCATCTGTGGTTCCTCTTTTGATGATTGCTTGAGCAATCTTGATCGAGTTTTGCAGAGATGTGAAGAAACTAATCTTGTCTTGAATTGGGAAAAGTGCCACTTTATGGTTAATAAAGGTATTGTCTTGGGGCACAAAGTTTTTGAAAGAGGTATTGAACTTGATAAAGCCAAGGTTGATGCTATTGAAAAGATGCCATATCCCAATGATATCAAAGGTATAAGAAGTTTCCTTGGTCACGCTGGATTTTATAGGAGGTTCATTAAGGACTTCTCAAAAATTTCTCGGCCTCTCACTAATTTATTGCAAAAAGATATACCATTTGTCTTTGATGATGATTGTGTAGAAGCATTTGAAATACTTAAGAAAGCATTAGTCACTGCACCTATTGTTCAGCCACCTAATTGGAACCTACCCTTTGAATTATGTGTGATGCTAGTGATTATGTTGTAGGTGTTGTTCTAGGGCAAAGAGTTGATAAGAAATTTAATGTTATCCATTATGCTAGTAAGACTCTAGACAATGCTCAAAGAAATTATGCTACTACTGAAAAAGAACTCTTAGCAGTTGTATTTGCTTGTGATAAGTTCAGATCTTATATTGTTGATTCTAAAGTAACTATTCAAACTGATCATGCTGCTATTAAATATTTTATGGAAAAGAAAGATGCTAAACCTAGACTTATTAGATGGGTTCTCTTGCTACAAGAATTTGATTTGCATATTGTTTATAGAAAGGGAGCTGAGAACCCCGTTGCAGACAACTTGTCTAGGTTAAAAAATATTCTTGATGACCCACTACCTATTAATGATAGTTTTCCTGATGAACAATTAAATGTTATAAGTCTTCTCATAGTACTCCATGGTATGCTGATTATGCTAATTATATTGTTGCTAAGTTTATACCACCTAGCTTCACATACCAACAAAAGAAAAAGTTCTTCTATGATTTGAGACATTACTTTTGGGATGACCCACATCTTTATAAAGAAGGAGTAGATGGTGTTATTAGACATTGTGTACCTGAGCATGAACAGGAACAGATCCTTCGCAAGTGTCATTCCGAGTCTTATGGAGGACACCACGCTGGAGATAGAACTGCACATAAGGTATTGCAATCTGGTTTTTATTGGCCTACTCTCTTTAAGGATGCCCGTAAGTTTGTCTTGTCTTGTGATGAATGTCAAAGAATTGGTAATATTAGTAGACGTCAAGAAATGCCTATGAATTATTCTCTTGTTATTGAACCGTTTGATGTTTGGGGCTTTGATTATATGGGACCTTTTCCTGCCTCTAATGGATACACACATATTCTAGTTGCTATTGATTACGTTACTAAGTGGGTAGAAGCTATTCCAACTAGTAGTGTTGATCATAACACTTCTATTAAAATGCTTAAAGAAGTTATTTTTCCGAGGTTTGGAGTCCCTAGATATTTAATGACTGATGGTGGTTCACACTTTATTCACGGTGCTTTCCGTAAAATGCTTGCTAAATATGATGTTAATCATAGAATTGCATCTCCTTATCACCCACAGTCTAGTGGTCAAGTAGAGTTGAGTAATAGAGAGATCAAATTAATTTTGCAAAAGATTGTTAATAGGTCTATAAAGAATTGGTTCAAGAAACTTGATGATGCATTATGGGCTTATAGAACTGCATATAAAAATCCTATGGGTATGTCTCCGTATAAAATGGTTTATGGAAAAGCATGTCACTTACCTCTCGAACTAGAACATAAGGCATATTGGGCTATTAAAGAGCTCAACTATGATTTTAAACTTGCCGGTGACAAGAGGTTATTTGATATTAGCTCACTTGATGAATGGAGAACCCAAGCTTATGAAAATGCCAAGTTGTTTAAAGAAAAAGTTAAAAGATGGCATGACAAAAGGATACAAAAGCATGAGTTTAATGTAGGTGATTATGTATTGCTATAAAACTCTCGTTTAAGATTTTTTCCAGGAAAACTTCTCTCTAAATGGGAGGGCCCCTATGTTATCGAAGAGGTCTATCATTCCGGTGCCATAAAGATCAACAACTTCGAGGGCGCAAATCCGAAGGTGGTAAATGGTCAAAGAATTAAACATTATATCTCAGGTAATCCCATAAATGTTGAAACCAATATTATTGAAACTGTAACCCCGGAGGAATACATAAGGGACACTTTCCGGAATGTTTCAGACTCCAAAAAGGAATAGGTATGTGGTACGGTAAGTAAACTGACTCCAAAACAATTTTAAGGCAATATTTCTTTGTTTTGAAATATTTAGAAAAATAGAAAAATAATTAGCAGTCTGGGAAGGACACGAGGGCCCCACGAGGGTGGTGGGCGCGCCCTACCCCCCTGGGCCCGCCCCCTACCTCGTGTGCCTTCCGGACTACGTTTTCTTGCACGTTACGTATTTTGGTCGGTAAAATTTCGTTACATAATCTCCCATGGGTTTTGACTCCCGTATCACGCAAATTTTCTTTGTTTTTGTTTTCGAGCTGTTGCTGCTGCAGATTAGAGCAAGATGTCTTCTCAAGAGTCAATCGGGGAGAGCTGGGTATCTAATCCGGCACCGGAACCAAGGGCAAACAGCGACGCTGACCACTTCGGGCCAGCAATGGAGGAGGAGATGGAGGCTAACTTGATGAGAGTAGATGCTATGGAGGATCAAGAAGTCACCTCTCGCCTCCGAGCTGGGTTCACGATGGGGGAACTACAGAGCTCAGCTATTCCAAACTCGGTTATCCCTTCTAATGTTAGATTTCTTACCTATGAAAATATGAAGAGGAGTGTCAATTGTTCTCCCGCAGCTATGCAACACCCTTGGGTGCAAGGAGCTTTAGATGTCATAGGAAAGCTTCGTAAGGAAATAATGGACCTCAAGCATCAAGTCAATAAGCTCGAGGAGGAGAACCGTATCCTGAGAGGAATAATCGCCAAGAATATTACACCAACAACAAAGAAGGAGACATGATCACTTGGGTATGGGCACTCCCCTTGGCAACTACCAAGCTTGGGGGAGGTGTCCCTGTATCGTATCACAATCACAACTCCTATCTTTACTGTTTTTCTTAGTTCGATCCTATTAGTAGTATCTTGATCTAGTAGAATAAAGTTTATGGCATGATCTAGTTTTGAGTTTTGCTTTATGATCTCTCTATGTAATCGAGTCAGTGAGCTATATATAATAAAGATTAGTGTTGAGTCAAGGGCTTGATTATTTTTCCATGATCTTGGGTGAATAAAAGAAAAGAGAAAAAGAATAAAAAGAAACAAAGAGTTAATATTGATCTTATTGAGAGTAATGACTTCACATAAAAAGAGTATGATGATTAAAAGTTGTTGGGAGTTGGCAAACATAGCTTTGGTCATTGTTGCAATTAATAGGAAGTAATAAGAAAATAGAGGTTTTCACATATAGATATATTATCATTGACATCTTTTATGATTGAGAGCACTCATTAAAATATGACATGCTAAAGAGTTGATGTTGGACAAGGAAGACAACGTAATGAGTTATGTCTTTCTTATATCTGAGATAAAGTATGTTGTCATGGATCCTCTAACTTGTTGAGCTTGCCTTTCCCCCTCATGCTAGCCAAATTCTCAGCACTAAGTAGAAATACTACTTGTGCTTCCAAAATCCCTAAACCAGTTTTGCCATGAGAGTCCACCATATCTACCTATGGATTGAGTAAGATTCTTCAAGTAAGTTGTCATCGGTGCAAAGCAATAAAAATTGCTCTAAATATGTATGATTGATTGGTGTGGGAGAAATAAGCTTTATACGATCTTGTGATGTGGAAGTAATAAAAGCGACAGACTGCATAATAAAGGTTCATATCACAAAGGGCAATATAAAGTGACGTTCTTTCGCATTGAGATTTTATGCATCCAACCATAAAAGCGCATGGCAACCTCTGCTTCCCTCTGCGAAGGGCCTATCCTTTATTATTATCTTCTACCTTATGCAAGAGTCATGGTGATCTTCACCTTTTCTTTTTCATTTTATCCTTTGACAAGCTCAGCATGTTGGAAAGAACATGATATATATATATATAATTGGATGTAGGGGAGCATGAACCATTATTGTTGACATTACCCTTGAGGTAAAAAGTTGTGGGGCAAAACTATAAGTCCCTATCTTTCTCTGTGTCCGATTAAAACTCCGTAACCACAAGTATCGCGTGAGTGTTAGCAATTATGGAGGACTAAATGATAGTTGAGTATGTGGACTTGCTTTTTAGCTCTGACATAGACTCTTTCCGATGTTATAATAAATTGCAATTGCTTCAATGACTGAGATTATAGTTTGTCGGAGCCCAATAAGGTTTATGATTTATACTTTTGCATTGTGAATAGATCATCACTTGAACATAAGTAATCATATGACAAAAATCTATATATGTTGCTGTTATGAGAATAATCATGATGCCTTCATGTCCGTATTTTATTTTTATTGACGCCTCTACCTCTATACATGAGGGCATATTTATTGTTATCGGCTTTTCGCTTGAGGACAAGCGAGGCCTAAGCTTGGGGGAATTGATACGTTCATTTTGCATCATGCTTTTATATCGATATTTATTGCATTATGGACTGTTATTTCACTTTATATCACAATACTTATGGCTATTCTCTCTTATTTTGCAAGGTTTACATAAGGAGGGAGAATGCCGGCAGCTGGGATTCTGGGTTAGAAAAGGAGCAAATATTAGAGACCTATTCTGCGCAACTCCAAAAGTCATGAAACTCCACGGAACGTCTTAAAATAAACAAAGAAAAATCCTCGCCAAAGATGAAGGCCAGGGGGCCCACACCTTGCTCACGAGGGTGGGGGGCACGCCCCCTACCTCGTGGGCCCCCTGGTGGCTCTCCGACGCCCATCTTCTCCTATATGAAGTCTTTCGATGAGAAAAAAATAGGAAGGAACTTTTCGGGACGAGACTCCGCCGCCACGAAGCGGAACCTTGGCGGATCCAATCTAGAGCTCCGGCAGAGCTGTTCTACCGGGGATACTTTCCTCCGGGAGGGGGAAATCATCACCATCGTCATCACCAACGCTCCTCTCATCGGGAGAGGACAATCTCCATCAACATCTTCACCAGCACCATCTCATCTCCAAACCCTAGTTCATCTCTTGTATCCAATTCTTGTCTCAAAGTCCAGGATTGCTGCTAGTAGGTTGCTAGTAGTGTTGATTACTCCTTGTAGTTGATGCTAGTTGGTTTAATTGGTGAAAGATCATATGTTCAGATCCTATATGCATATTATTACCCCTCTGATTATGAACATCTATATGCTTTGTGAGTAATTACGTTCGTTCCTGAGGACAAGGGAGAAGTCTTGCTATGAGTAGTCATGTGAATTTGGTATTCGTTTGATATTTTGATAAGATGTATGTTGTCTAGCCTCTAGTGGTGTTATGTGAATGTCGACTACATAACACTTCACCATTATTTGGGCCTAGAGGAAGGCATTGGGAAGTAATAAGTAGATGATGGGTTGCTAGAGTGGCAGAAGCTTAAACCCTAGTTTATGCGTTGCTTTGTAAGGGGTTGATTTGGATCCATATGTTTCATGCTATGGTTATGTTTACCTTAATACTTTTGTTGTAATTGCGGATGCTTGCAATAAAGGTTAATCATAAGTGGGATGCTTATTCAAGTAAGAACAGCACCCGAGCACCGGTCCACCCACATATCAAATTATCAAAGTATCGAACGCGAATCATATGAACGTGATGAAAACTAGCTTGACGATATTTCAATGTGTCCTCGGGAGCGCTTTTCCTATTATAAGAGTTTGTTCCGGCTTGTCCTTTGCTACAAAAAGGATTGGACCACCTTGCTGCACTTTATTTAGTTTTGTTACTTGTTGCTTGTTACAATTTATCCTATCACAAAACTATCTGTTACCACTTATTTCAGTACTTGCAGAGAATACCTTGCTGAAAACCGCTTATCATTTCCTTCTGCTCCTCATTGGATTCGACACTCTTACTTATCGAAAGGACTACGATAGATCCCCTATACTTGTGGGTCATCAGCCAACACCATGCTCGGATCCAGAAGAACCAAGGGTGGAGAATGAGGACGAGAATGCTTATTTGGAGAAAGGAGTGAAATTTCTGAGCTTGCCTATGCTGAAGTTTTGGTTGACTGACTATGCCATTCGGAACCATAGGCCAATTTATGTTAAGCACTCCGACATGAAGTTGCGTTACACCGTGAAGTGTGAGCATGAAAGATGCCCATGGAAGGTTCGTGCAAGAAAGCTTAAAGAAACCGAAGAATGTGTGTTAACAAGTTGTGTTGCCACTTATAGATGCAAACCGTCATGGCCAGGGCCAGACGCCAGGGTCCACTTACCAGGGCCAGACGCCAGGGTCCTTGGCGTCTGGCCCCTTTGCCACGTCAGCAGGTCAACGGGCAGGCGGGCAGTGCGGGCCAGGGGCCAGACGCCAGGGTTCCTGGCGTCTGGTTCGCAACCCAGACGCCAGGGATGTTGGCGTCACCCAAAGAGGTCAAAATCAATTTTTTTTAAACGTGGTCAAATCGGGATTTTGTTAGCCTTTTAGGTTATAACAGCAATTTTGTCCGGAAAACTCAACCATCCAGACTTAATCTGATTTTTTCTATCAATCATGTATTAAAAATCTTATTAATTCTTATACTAGTTGGATTTCATTGAAACACATCTAATTTTAACATCTTCTTTGTCCATACGGCAATCTAAAGCTAGAATTTGGGTCGACCCGAAATATTCATTGGACCAACACTGCCCCTGACTATTCTTTATACGTGTCGACCGGTGGCCTCTCAAATTGGTCTTGGGGCCAAAGGGGCCGGCTCCAAGGCCGGGCCTAGGTCGGTCCATTCTCATCTGGAATTCCCTAATGTTAAGGTCTCACAATTAATTGAGGTCTTTAATTTAAAATTGGGTCGTCCGATTTTGATCAGGTCAACTATATTCTTCTTCTCACGGAGCAAGTTCTTTTAATCCACTATGCTCCCTAATTTTGAAGCCCCCGATTAGATTGAGTTATCAAATTTTGGATTTGGTTCATGATTTTGACTGGGTTAACAACTTTTTGAATCAATCGACAACCTAAAACATCGGCATCTACAACACTAAATAAATAAAATTATGAAAACCCAATAGCAAAAACGGTGCAGCAAAGTGCGTCCAACCTTCTAGTAGGTGACTAATCCTCCCATCTCTTGGAACATGATTACGTTGTTGTTGGATTGATAGCTCGTACTGAGATGCGGCGTCTCGACTGTCTGAACACAAAATAATAATTGCAACGCAGGCACGAATAGCTAGCTAGCCAAGTGGTCTTCAAGATTACGTTCTCCGGATTGCACTGATCACATCCATCATTTTCTTCTCTCATCTCCATGCGGTAGCTGTGTTCTGCGTCACAGCCAAATTAGAGGTCAAGCCGACACGCTTTACTACCATTGTCTGGGATTTTGGATAAAATCAACAACATAACAGTCTTTCTAATGGTCTTTTATGCCCATGAGCCCAAACAGAATAGTAAAATAAACCCGATCGAGCGCCCGATTGGTCACTGATGCATGATAATCCAGCGATCTGCATGACGTGACGGTTCCACATAATCTAATGCGGAGTCATTTGCTGATTTACACTGCCCGGCCTTTCCTTTCCTTGCAGGTAACGCAAATGACTCACGTCCGTGTCGCGAATCATAGTTCGGTCAAGATAATGTTTTATGTTGGAATATTGTATTGCGAAGGAGAGAACGTACTCTCGTTCACTTCCGGTCGGTGAGTCTCTTGACCGGCTGCGATAATATCTTTTGCTGGATTTGTGACTTGAGTGAGGCTGATCGAACAGGACTATGAAGGTTTCATTTAGTAACACAAACCTGCACGTTCTAAAAGCGATCCTCCTGCCGTGTTGATATAGCACCTGTACCCACCGTACACGTGAAATCTGATGGCGCACTGAAGAATGCAACTCGGTTGACGCTCCACGATTACTAAGAACTTTTTTCTAACACGTTGTGCAGACGCATATACGTCCTATCCTTATAAGCATTTTTTTTCGAGAAACTTTCAATCTAGTCATCTTCAATTACGGCAGTACAAAGAACGACAAAGATAATAAAAATTACAACCATGTCCGTAAACCACCTACCGATGACTACAAGCACTGGAGCGAGACGAAAGCGCGCCGCCGTCATCGCCCCTCCTTTATCGGAGCCGGGCAAACCTTGTTGACAGTCGGGAAGTTGTTGTGCTAAGACCCCATAGGACCAGCGCACTAGAGTAGCAACCATCACCGATGAAGAAAGTCGTAGATCAGAAAAATCAAACATGTAAACACCTAAACAAAGACGAACGAAGACTGGATCCAAATAGATTCACCGAAGACCAGCACCGACCGCATCCCGCAAGATCCGACGAAGACAAACCTCCACACGCCCTCCGACGATGCTAGATGCACCATCGGGACGGGGATTGAACGTGGGAGACACTATTCCTACTAAAGGACATCGCCGCCGCCACATAGCCTCAACCAAGACGCTGACTCTAACAGAAATGAGAACGAAGTCCATCCCCCACGCGGGGGGGGGGGGGGGGGGGGGGGAGGATCCTCCGCACCTCCATGGCCTAGAGACCATCAAAGATGGGACCGACCAGCGGCGGCGCCGACATGAGGAGATAAGCTTTTCTTGTGGAGGATGAAAGAGATCTGATGGAAGATATAAATGAGGAGACTTCCCCTGTGAGCACCTCCGATAGACGGAGACTACAAATTTCAATTAACTTCTCCACCGATTGCCAAGAAATCAGTGTTAACTTAGGGTAACCGTTCTCTGTTCTGCCCTAAGTTCGAGTACTCTGATCAGACTGGTAGAGACAGAGAGTTAAGAGCTGGACAGGCAGGATGACGACGCATGCATGGCTACAGAGGGCATAAGTAGCAGACAAACGTGAAACGTACAGATGCTAGGCCGCTAGCGTTAAGACATGCTTGTTCATGGAGACTATACTGAAGAAGATGTGAATGTGATGTGTATACTTTACCCTAGCTGCATCGTGTGAACAACCAACCAGTGCACCTGCTGGCTGCTCGATGGTCGTACGCGGTACGCCGTTGCTGACGTTAACTTAGCCCGAGCTATCCCGGAAGGGAAGGGGCCACGGTGCGAATGCACCCATCCGCAGACGCGCGCACGGTCCGTCGTTCCTACCGCCCGCCGCCCGTGCCCTGCCAGTGCCCGGGCGCGCCTGGTGCCGATCGTGCCGTGTGCCTTTCCTGTCGTAACGCATGCGCATGATTCCTATAGCTCGGGAGAATGGCTGCTCGCGAGTTCTGACAAAACGACAGGCCGCCATGCATGGTGGGCTTCGCGGCATTTTGTTCCCCACGTTTGCACGTACGGTATATACGGGCCCGGCCTGACTGACACCACGCCGCCTGCCGGGCCGGTCATCTTCGTCTCGATGGTGTGCGAGCGCGCCGCCGCCTTTGCTGACATTCCTCGACCCGTCCACGCGTCGGCTTGATCACTAGCCACTCGTACACACGGCATACGTGCTTAACACTATGCAGTGTCCACATCGAAGACGACCTCCTACGATTCATGCAAGAGTGCAAGACCCAAGCACACCGGGTACACACGTAGGACCAGTGCACTAGAGTAGCAACGATAAAGAAAGTCGTAGATCAAAAATATCAAACATGTAAACACCTAAATAAAGAACGAACGAAAACCGGATCCAAATAGATCCACCGAAGACCAGCACCGACCACATCCCACAAGATCCGATGAAGACAAACCTTCACACGCATGGTCTCTGTATAACAAGCAGAGGCCTTAAGGTGTAGGCAGTGGTCCCATGCATGCAATCACACTGGAGCATAGATGGGTTCTTCAAGAACTTCCGAAGAGCGAGTTGTACACCCTAATATATGTATACCCTAAAACCCCACACAACATGTGTTGGAAATATTAGCACTTTCTCGATTAATCTAATCCACGAGTAGACAATAAACATGGCAAATACGGTATGCATCTTATACTGATATCTAAGCATGTGAGCACGTATAGTACATAGAACCGAACCATCTATGAACATCATATATACGGCTAGCACATGAACAAGCAAATAGGGGATGAACGAGTCATACCCTCCAATTGGCCAGGCCAACGCGGCGGCGGTAGCAGCAACGTCGGCATCAACCAAGGCCTTCTTCTTGGCGACTTCGTCATCAGCCATGGAGTCGATATAGAGAAAGTAGTGGAAGCAGAGGCGGATGAAGACGGGGACGGATCGGGAGCAGTCGCGTCGAGACGCTCCCCAAAAACCTTATTGCCGTTCTTCCGGGCAGGATCTCAAACGACAGGGCTCCGGAGGCACCTGCTCTCCCGACCAACCGTGCACGCGGTCGTCGGGATGGGATCGCCGGAGCCAGCACAGTGAGAGAAACAGTAGATGACAGCTAGGGTTGTACGAGAGGGAGTGAGTGAACTGAGTTAGAGTTCACTCCACTGGCCAGTGCCTTCTTATATAGGCTGTCAGGTAGATGGGCCTGGGCCAGGCCCACGACCGAGTCCACGAACAGCCCACAGTCCAACGTCTCGGACAGTGACGCTTCCGTAAGCGACTCGTTAATTAATTAACAATTAATTAACCATTCCTGGGCGGCAAAAATAAGCTTCGGCGCGGCTCATTCCCGCAACCCGCGGTGCGCGCGCGCGTCGTGACGAGGCGGGCGGCGAAGGAGCGCGCATGTATAGCTCCTATTCCCAAGCTCCCAATAGCAATCGTGCTGATGGGGAACGGGTCACATGCCATCGTTCGAGGTGTTGGTATGGTCGATCTGAAGTTTACTTCGGGGAAGACTGTGCGTCTGAAGAACGTTCATCATGTGCCGTCCATCAATAAAAATCTCGTTAGCGGTTCCCGTTTATGTCGAGATGGTTTTAAGTTGGTTTTCGAATCCAATAAAGTTGTAATTTCTAAGTGTGAACAATTTGTTGGAAAAGGCTATGAGTGCGGAGGCTTGTTCCGCCTATCTTTGTCAGATATTTGCACTAAAGTTATTAATAATGTTTGCCACAATAATGAGTCTGATATTTGGCATTCACGACTCTGTCATATTAACTTTGGTTGCATGACGCGGTTAGCCAATATGAATTTAATTCCGAAAATCTCTACTGTCAAAGGCTCCAAGTGCCAAGTATGTGTGCAAGCTAAGCAACCTCGCAAGTCCCATAAGACTGCAGAGGCAAGAGACTTGACGCCACTAGAGCTTATACATTCTGATCTTTGTGAGATGAATGGCGTGTTGACAAAAGGTGGAAAGAGATACTTCATGACGTTGATTGATGACTCCACTAGATATTGTTATGTGTATCTTCTGAAATCAAAAGATGAGGCTTTGACTTTCTTTAAAAACAATAAAGCTGAGGCAGAGAACCAACTTGATCGAAAAATTAAACGGCTTAGGTCCGATCGTGGTGGAGAGTATTTTTCCAATGAATTTGATCTGTTTTGTGCGGAACATGGTATAATCCATGAGAGGACGCCTCCCTACTCACTCCAGTCAAATGGGGTAGCCGAAAGAAAGAACCGAACTCTAACTGATATGGTTAACATCATGTTAGACACTTCGGGTCTATCCAAGGAATGGTGGGGGGAGGCGCTAATGACTGCGTGTCATGTCCTAAACCGAGTTCTCACAAAGCATAAGACCATGACTCCATTTGAGGAATGAGAAAGGAAAAGGTTGAAACTCTCTTACCTACGTACTTGGGGTTGTTTGGCGAAAGTCAATATACCAATTTCCAAGAAGCGCAAACTTGGACCAAAAACCGTGGATTGTGTTCTTCTGGGCTATGCTTTTCATAGCATCGGCTATAGATTTTTGATAATAAAATCTGAGGTATCCGACATGCATGTTGGTACGATTATGGAATCAAATGATGCAACTTTCTTTGAGGACATATTTCCTATGAAGGATATGTCGAGTTCATCAAATCAGGAGATACCTACTCCATCTAGTGATGAATTCACTGTAATTCCTGAACCCACCATTGCGATGAAACACATTGAGAATCCTGTTGAGGGTAACAATGGAACTCCTGTGAGAAGTAAGAGACAGAGGACTACAAAGACTTTTGGTGATGATTTCATTGTGTACCTCGTGGATGACACACCCAGGACTATTTCAGAAGCCTATGCATCTCCTGATGCTGACTACTGGAAGGAAGCTGTACGTAGCGAGATGGATTCCATCTTAGCTAACGGCACCTGGGAGATCACTGACCGTCCTTATGGGTGCAAACCTGTAGGATGTAAGTGGGTGTTCAAGAAGAAGCATAGACCTAATGGTAGGATTGAAAAGTACAAGGCACGACTTGTGCCCAAGGGTTATACCCAGAAAGAAGGTGAAGACTTCTTTGATACTTACTCACCCCTGGCTAGACTGACCACAATTCGGGTGCTATTATCACTGGCTGCCTCACATGGTCTTCTCGTTCATCAAATGGACGTTAAGACGGCTTTCCTCAATGGAGAGTTGAAGGAGGAAATTTACATGGATCAGCCAGATGGTTTTGTAATACCTGGTCAGGAAGGAAAGGTGTGCAAGTTATTAAAGTCTTTATATGGCCTTAAACAAGCTCCTAAGGAGTGGCATGAGAAGTTCGAAAGAACATTAACTGCTGCCGGCTTTGTAGTAAACGATGGTGACAAGTGCGTGTACTATCGCTATGGTGGGGGCGAAGGAGTTATTCTTTGTCTGTATGTCGACGACATATTGATCTTTGGAACCAAACTTGATTTAATCAAGGAGGTTAAGGATTTATTATATCGCTGTTTTGAGATGAAGGATCTAGGAGTAGCTGATATTATCTTAAACATCAAGCTGTTGAGAGATGAGAATGGTGGGATCACACTGCTTCAGTCTCATTATGTGGAAAAGGTCTTGAGTCGTTTTGGGTATAGCGACTGCACGCCTTCTCCAACTCCATATGATGCTAGTGTGTTGCTTCGAAAGAATCGACGGATTGCTAGAGATCAACTGAGGTATTCTCAGATTATTGGCTCGCTTATGTATTTAGCGAGTGCCACGAGGCCTGACATCTCTTTTGCTGTGAGCAAGCTGAGTCGGTTTGTGTCAAAACCAGGAGATGATCATTGGCATGCGCTTGAGAGAGTTATGCGCTATTTGAAAGGCACCGCGAGCTATGGGATTCACTACACCGGGTATCCAAGGGTACTGGAGGGTTATAGTGACTCAAACTGGATATCTGATGCTGATGAGATTAAGGCCACAAGTGGTTATGTTTTTACACTTGGTGGTAGCGCTGTTTCCTGGAAGTCTTGCAAGCAGACCATCTTAACGAGGTCAACTATGGAAGCAGAACTCACAGCATTAGACACTGCCACTGTTGAAGCAGAGTGGCTTCGTGAACTCTTGATGGACTTACCTATGGTTGAAAAACCAATACCCCCTATCCTGATGAACTGTGATAATCAAACTGTGATCGTCAAGATAAACAGTTTTAAGGACAATATGAAGTCCTCAAGGCATGTGAAGAGGAGACTAAAATCTGTTAGAAAATTGAGGAACTCCGGAGTTATTACGTTGGATTATATCCAAACGTCGAAAAACTTGGCAGATCCCTTCACAAAGGGTCTATCACGTAATGTGATAGATAATGCATCGATGGAGATGGGTTTGAGACCCACCGCATGAGTTGTCCATAGTGGTAACCCACTCTATGTGATCGGAGATCCCGTGAAGTAGAAGTGGGAGACAAGCTGTTGGTCAGCTGGGAGGAGAGTATCCCTATATTAATTATCCCACTCCGTGAAGATGCAATACTCTCCTGATCTGCATGGCAAGTTGATACTTATCTTAATGTGTTCCAAGTGGCTTATTCGGGTAAGCAGAGATGTTGTCCTGCAGAACATCTTCTGAGGAACACACCTATATGAATTTGACTGTTAACATCGCAGTCTGTGAGAATTGAGTGTTCTCTAATAAATTCATGAAAGGCCCTCGAGTATGACGTATACGCTCCACCCGCGGAAAAGCCTTGCGGCAGCCCAGTATCAGTCAAGAATTTGTGTGAAACTAGTTTCACAGAAAACTTGTAGTTCAAGGCATAGTCCACTATTCAAGTTGTGATCTAGTGTAGCATAAATTTCTAAGTGGAAGTTCAACTTCACAGTCTCCACTAAGCACCGATATATAAAACAATGTTTTGAAACTAAATGATGAGATGTGCCAATGAGACTTTGTGGGAGATTGTTGGAATTTTGCTAGTAGGTCTTTGGCCCAAAGCCCAACTAAAATTCTGAAATTCTCTTGACCCATTCATGCACACATGTGAGTGGAGTGAGTGAGGCTAAAGTTTAGTGCCACCCCGGAAGTTGAGAGAGAGTTGCACCTCTTTATAAGGTGAGCTCTTCTACCACTTGTATGAGCATGAGAAGAGGAGACCTATACGCGCGCTCCTCCTCCTCGCTCACCACGCCACGCCACGCCTCGCCACGCCGCAGGTTGCGGGATTGAGTCGAGCCGAGGACAGAGCTATGCACGTTGTCGTTTCCGATTTTTTTGGATCGTGACGACTCGGGCATGGGGTTTACTCCCACAACCTACCCGGCCCGCACTATATAGTCAGGCAGACGTCTACCCTAGCCGCCGCCGCTTCGTATGGTTTCTCACCACTGTTCCAGATCATTGCGCCGCCAAGCAAGTCTTCTACATCCCTCCTTCCGGCGTGCACCGCGAGAAGGGACACCAGGCCTCCAGAACCCCGCCTCTCGTGATCCTGTACGGAAGAGGGGCGATCAGGTTTTTGGGGAGCGCACTCGCGCGACTGCTGGCAGCGACGACTTCGCGAACGACGACTTCTTCCCCGACCTCGGCAACCTCGTCCTCGACGACATGGGCGACAACGTCAACGCCGGCGGTGCTGCACCCGCTGCACCGTATGTGATTCTATCCTTCCTGTTCGAGATCGTGGTAGAATTCATGCTTCTAGTATGTGCCCTAGATGTGATATATTCATCTGCTATGCTAGTTCGCATGATTAGTTTAATCTGTACTGCTGTGGTCATGATTTATCTTCTGTTTATTCGGATTAAATCTCGTAGTAATTTGCTCATATTTCCAACACATGGTAGAGGGCTACGTCAAGAAGATCAGCTCTCACAGCTCCTTTTCGTCTTTGTTATGGATCCCCTCAATCATGTCCCTGCTATAGCAACTACCTAAGGTACAAGTATAACTCCACTAATCATGGAAGTGTATTCCAAATATTGTTACATCATTATAAGCAGACATGCGACCGTCTTTGTCGCCCCCATTAAAGAGGATATTTAGATATTTTTTCTTGCATTTTAGGGTAGTTCAACGATGCCATGAGAATTTCTATCAACTCTAGGAAACATTTGGTGGTGCCTATTAGGGAATATTAGTCGGCGTTTAATGGTGCATATTAGATGTGATGGCCTTGGCCTCTTCACCTCAATGACCTTCTCAACCCCTTTTGGATTAATGCCTTCCTCATGTTTTCCCTTGCGGCACCCCAGACTCTCTCTTTCAACCACAAGTCCCGGTCATTTTTTGTTTCCAAAGCATGCATGCAAATTGGTTTCTGGCACCTTCAAGACAATGTGGCAAACAAACACAAGCTTACTACTGCGAGTATGGAGGGCGTCACTTCCATGGCCTTAGCTTACAAGATTCAATTCCTTCGTCTCATGAAGTCCACTGCAATCCATCCATCGTAGGGAAGGCTACCTTCAGAGTTAAGTTTTTCATGCAACCGGTACTCAAAATAGGATTTGGATGGTTGACCATCCCACACGATGGATGGGCCAAACCGTGGTCTTACTTGGTTTTGCAAGCCAGAGTTGGAGTCGGCGGTGGTTCAATATTTCCAAATGTTGCTCACGATTCTCTCGGAAAAATATCGCTTATATATATATCATAATACGGAAAACAATTAAAGCCTGACTTGGCCTCCACGATCTCTATTCTAATTCTTGTAGTAATTCCCGTCAAAAAAATTCTTGTAGTAATTAATGATTCCTTGGTCATGGATTGGTGGACTTGGATGATGCACAAAATGTTCAATTGAAGGTGCTCACATCTTTAGCGATGCAACTTTTGTGGGAGATTTGGAAGAAGTAGGTTTCTAGTCATACTCATACCTAGCTAGACCCCTCCAATGAGGCGATGATTATTGTTGCTCGACTCAAGGAAGAAGTACCCTTGGATCCATGCAAGTTGCAAAGTACTCCCTCTGTTCGATAATATAAGAATATTTTTCAAGCTAACGCCGGAAGAAACTCTTGTTGTTGTTATAAATGGTTTGTTTTCCCCAACATAGGTTTTTATTCACAGTAAAATGCTTCTTATTAATAATTGACGAAAAGGGAAAGCTTATCTATTTGGACCAAGGCCGTCATCCAAGTCCTTCTGAAAATCTAGTCCGCGAGAAATGCAAAATGCTTTTAAAGACTTCGACGAGCATGCCTCTATTTCAATTAAAAACTATATTAACGACTTACCTCTCTACATAAATCTATCGGTTTAAACAACTCGAAAAAAACTATTGGTTTAAAGAAGTTGATTGTAAGGTTCACGCTACGTCCCGGTGTGATTACCATTCCTCGCGGTTAACCGCACCACGAACCTTGCATTTTGAGTTATGGTATATTAGAAAAAGGTAAAACTTTTGCCCCTTTTCGACAGGCCCATGTATATTTACTTATTTAGTGCGTATATGCGACGACTTGATCGCTGATCGATCGAGTAAACCACGCACACACCGACTAGCTACTTCGTTAAAAGTTAACTCCGCACCATTTTCTCCTGGTCAAGCTAGCGCACTAACACACACACTGACACACTTCCACGTACCTTTACCTGCGCGATCAACACATCACCTTTCCTGCTTATACCAAAGCACTCACCAGGAGCAAGTGAAGGCTGGAGACGGGAGGGGTTGTTTAACCCAGACCCAGTAGTGTGGCCCGGGTTGCGGTCCAGGGGCGCCACAAAGTTGGACTCGGTCGGAAAAGCCGGAAATGTGCTTTGGAAATGTGGCCAAGGAAAGCACATACCGACCCCTGGAAAAAGCCAGTCCGCTCCATCATAATTTTCTCCAGGTGGTGCCTACACTTCATTTCATCTGGCCAATCTGGCCAGCATGCCTAGGGCGCGATCGTTGTCGAAGCTACTCCAGCTTAACTTTGCTTTCTGTTCGTGTGTCTGGTGACGTACGTACGCCGATCATCGGTCGCTAGGCGCGCGCGTGCGTCGTCGGTCGTTTTCGCGGTTTGCTGACTCCGCCTGCGTGTTCATCCGCGAAGAATGTTGAAGTTTTTGGTCGCTACTGCCCTGGAATGCGTGCACCACTTAACGAGGGAGGACCATTTTGCGCCTGCATGCTCCATGCCCATGCTCCACGTATAGACGCATGTATTCTTGATTTGACTGTACTACTAGCTACTACTCCTTGTGTAAACTAATATAAGATGTTTTAGATCACTGCTATTGCTAGGAGCACTTTCGCAGGGTCATCAAAAGTCATATGAAGAGTGTTCTATAAATTTTTTAGAGACGGAGGAACCTATGCGCACGAAACCGCACACTCCATTTGCGTTTGTTGAAATGCCTTGTTTTAATTTTAGCCATTCAAACAGTGAACCAAAGTAAATCAAACACTGAACCTTGATTCGAAATTGTTTGTTCTTATAATACGGGCCAAAATTCATTGCATTTGCATATAATCCATGACTAAAAATATCATTAAACATCATTGGCAAAATACTAAACTTGGACAATGTCGCTATTCAACACTGCTAGCTACTCCCTTCGAAACATCTTATATTATGTTACGGAGGGAGTATCTACTATTTGATGTTGTCTAGTCCTCGTCATCGAGATGGTCGAGCATCAAACGAAGAGCTAAACGGTGGTCGATCTCGCGCTTGCACTTGGCCTCTTCAAAGGAGCAACAAGCTCAATCTGTTGTTTCTCCTCTAGCTCAGTTGGTGGCTGCGGTGTTCCTCCGCTTCACGGGTGGAGAGCTCGAGCAGGACCCCGAGTGGGTCCTTGGACCCGGGCTCATCGTGGATGGGAGGACAGGGGCAAGGCGGAGTCCTATAGTGGCGCGATGCAAGTGGGGGACCATCGCGACGGGAACAGGCTCATCCACACGGGAGATGGTACGCGATCCAACGCGACCGCCATGGGATCCGCCAACGCCACAAGAACGGTAGCTGGAGGAGGATGCTCCGGTGGACACGACTAGTGCAGCGCTGGGAGAGATAATGTCGCTTGCGTGCGGCATCAGGGACAACACATTGTTATCATCAAGCAGGTTCGACCAATAGGTCATGGGGCGACATTGTGGTGGTGGGATTGTGGCGGAGAGGGGAGGAGATGATGGTGACGTTAGGGTTGGGTGGGTGTGAGGTGTGCCTTGCATTTATAGTTGGGAACGGCGGGCGGCACGACAGGAGACGATGCCACATGGTGGACTTCAGAGGGCTCGCCAGCGAAAATCCGTGGGCTTGGGTGCGCTAATGATGGGTAGTTCATCGTCGATGGTTTACTATACCCGTGTAAACTGTGTGGGCGCCTGTGCCACCGAGAGCAGAGAGGAGGGGATGGGTGGAAGAAGGTGAAGTTGGCTACGGTGCTCATATTTAGAGCGAGCTTCATAAATTATAACGATCCAAATGCATATGACGACTCTATTAGAGTACCATTTTGTGTGCTGTTCATCATAATAGCAGTTTTTATAATGATCGGTCACATATGGTGCATTTGATTGAGTTGCTCTAACTAACCTTTCATTCTGAAGTGCATTCCTACATATGTTGCCTCTTCTAAAACATCTCCCCTATGTCTTCATATAGGACTTCCCTACAAAGATTATTTCCCTGATCGTTCAAGTCCAGCAATACCCCCCCCCCCCCCCCCCCACACACACACACAAAGACACTCCCTAAATCTCCCCTGAAATAGGAAAATATATGGATGTCGTTCCTATCTTTCAGACACGAGGAAAGATATAAATGGGATTTGGAGTGCCACAAATATAACAGAACATGAGCAAGATATAAGGTTGCTCCCAAAATGGTTGAGACGATCATTTTTTCTCATTTTCTCTCCTACTTTATCTATGGGATGTGATAGAGGTGGGGGCTATTGGAAGGAAGAATGTTGTCTTCCCTATCTAGATGAATATATGTTCTTTTTGTTCTCTATGATACTAGGCATCATCCCTTGGTCACATGCTTAATAATTTAATTCATCATTTACTTTTATTAGAACAAACATTAAATACTAGAGATAACAATAAGACATAACCTGTTGTATACGTAAAATTGTCATTTTTTTGCGTAGAATGCGCCAGATAAAGCTGCCACCTCAGCAAATGGAGATGTCGTAACTACGATTAAGCAAATTGAGATGACAACAAATAGCATAAATATGCCAAAATACATGGCACATTTATTTTTCCATCACGAAATAGATAAAACTTGTGGTGGAGGGAATGTGCAATCCACAGCGCCGTTTCAAAGGTCACTTACAATTATAAACAATGTTTGCTATATCTATAGAAGTATCGAAATGAAGCCATTTCTCTTGAAACACACTCGTTCAATTCAAAATATATAATAGGTATTTTGACCATCTTTGATCTATTAATTGCTTGATAATATGCGGGTTATGTGACATAAAAATGATACTGTATGTTTTTATTCAAATCCACTTTCTTATGCTGTCATTTTGTTACTATGAACCAAATACTGACAAAGCTTGAACTCCGGAATCAATAAAATTAGAAGAATAATTTCACAGTGGTCTTGTTAGTATGTTATGATGTAGGAACACATGATCGAAGTCTTTCATCGGATATCGCAAATCTCGGCTTATATTTGGACGCTAGATTTACCTGTTAACTCTATTAGGATTTAGGATATATTTATTGTTATAGTTATTGCTTGCACAAATGTTATACCAATCAAAACAAATGCAATACATTTGAAGACAATAGAAACAGACAGGGGTTTGGCAGTAATGAGAATTCAAAAACTTCAAAGATTACAACAGACAAGTAAACGTTATGTACGTACTCATAAATTGCTATCTCTCATGTTCAAAATGCTATGTATACAGTACTAGGTCCAAATAACCAGTTTAGTTAGCCTGTGAAGCTGATAAATTTTCTCCATTACAAAGCTGCATTGACAGCCTAGCTAATAGCACTGCCTGCAGCTCCCACAGTCCGGCTGAAGAAAATTCAGCTACTTCACAGCTTTTAGCAACTGGTCGAGAACCCCCCTTATTGCGCTATCACTTACCTCGTTGCTCCTCTTGCATTTGCACGCATTGCATGTATGATGAAATCAAGCATGCATGCATGATGCATGCGTATATACGAGCGTGAATATGATCTACTACTATGTAGTACGATCGGCTAGACGTACGGCCCGGTCGACGATCTCACCGTTGGAAGCGTATGATGCGGCGGTCCTCGGCGGGGGCGGGGGCGGTGGCGCCGTCGAGGGCGACGGGGAGGTGGTCGCCGCCGAAGGAGCGGACGTGGTCGTTGAGGGAGCGCTTGTGCTTGAAGTCGGAGCCGCAGGCGCAGAACCAGCGCTTGCCGCAGTTCTTCTCGTGCGTGCGCCAGTCGCCCTTGACGGCGAAGGGCTTGGCGCAGCGGCGGCAGCGGAAGGGCCTGGCGCCGTGCTTGCGCTTGTAGTGCGTCTGCAGAGTGCGGAAGTCCTTGAGCGGCCGCGCGCGCGGGTGGGCCACGCTGTTCCGGCACCCGGCGGCGCAGCAGTAGCACGGCAGCTTCAGCAGCGCCAGCGTCTGCGTGCCCTTGAGCGACTCCGGGCCCTTGCGGTACTCCCGCCCGTGGCCCCACATGTGCATCTGCGTCCATCAACACATGTTATGCATGCACACACTGGATTGGTACTTAACAAAGTAAGTACGTATAACATTAGAAATTCAAGCCACTTGATAGGCGTTTTCATGATCGTTAGCGTGAATTTTCGTTGTTCGTAATGATTGTTTGCATGAAATGCACTCAAAGAGATCTTGAATATCAAGCTTTCGGGGCTCCACCGGGCGGGCATATATACATGTTTGGGTTTCAGAGTTGTTCTTTGCGGAAAGGTGGCTACTACCGCGACGGCGTACTGGTGATCGCGATCAGACCTTCTCTTTGGAATAAATTGACACTTGATTAGCTTTGGAGCTCCTAGGAGACGAGCCCTGGGTCCCATTCAGACACCAAACGCCTGCAATGCCATTGGGAAAGTGGCCGGTGTTGGATAGGTCAGGCTCAACTTCGACGGGGCCATTCGGCGGTGTGGGGATGGGAGATAGATCTTCACTGCGCTGCATGCAAGGTGTTCACAGTGATCTACCGGCCGGGTTTTTTGACCTAGTTATCCGAGAAACCTAGAGTTTCCTTGATGGTGTGTGGCCTTTGTAGAACGATGCGAGGATGAAGCTTCGGCTGCTCCTCGTTTGTAACCAAGTGTGTGGAGAGTTGGTTAAGATTTGGGGCAGGAGATCAAAACACTGTGGTATGGTGAATTGATGATTCATGGCGAATTATGCTAGCGAGCTTAGATAATCTCGGTTCTCTCAACTTAATTTTTGTACGTACGTACCAGCTAATTAAACAACAATTCTAGATCATCTCTTGCTTTTGCGTGTCAAGATTATCACAAAATCAATCGAATCATGGCTTAAGTGAAAACAGAACTAACAATAACTAAGGCGAGTGGTAATCTAAAAGAGCATGCAAAATAGACATCATTTAGTTTACCTGCATGTTATTGTATCTGTTGAAGCTCTTGTTACAGACATGGCAGACAAACTGCACCGGGCCGACGAGGATCTGCGCCGGCGTCGGGATCCAGTACTCGCAGCCCATGGGCACGCCGCCCTCTGCTCCGACCACGCCGAATTCCGGCATGCTGACGCTGTTTGTTCCTTCCACCGAGACCACCGGCTCGCCGTGCTCCTCTTTCTCCTCTGCCTCCACCTTGCAAGCTCCATGGGTAGGTTTCAACTCATCCATCTCTTCCTCCTCCTCTTCGTCACAGTCGTGGTCATCATCTTCCTCCTGGCCCTCCTCCTCCTCCATGATGTCATCATCGCAAGATCCACCAACCGGCAAGCCGATATTCAGATCCACGCCAGGCCCCAGCACCCCGGCCGCGCCGCTGCCCATGATCTCTTCCTTGACCGCAGGCGCAGGGTGCTCATGGTCACCACCAGCCCCCTTCCCCTCCTCGAGCATGCGGAGCAGGGGCAAGCATGCCACGCTGCTGCGATCCTCTTGGTGCCCAGACGCCATAGACGACGACGAGGACGAGAAAGTGGACGACGATCTCGACGAGGACGGCGACGCCGGCGGCGGCTTCAACCACTCGAAGAAAGGCGAGGCGACAACGTGCTCACCTTCCATGGCGCCGCAGGTCCGCAGCCCCATCCTGATTTCGGCGGGTATATCAGTAAGTAATAGAGGCCTCGCTTTGCAGGGCCGGGAGAATATGCAGTATATATAGCTCGCGTGATCTCGGGGGTTTGGTGGCGTGGGTGGAGAAGACTGGGATGTGGAAGGAGGGGAAAGACGAATGGCAGCAGCTGCCTAATGTCAATGTGCGCCCATGTCACCTTCTTGAAGAAAACGGAGCGGCCACCACCTGGGGCCGCTTATATACAAGCTCGATCGGAGGCCTTTACGTTTGTGTGTGCTGCACCTGCACCCCTGGGTGTAGGCGTTGAAACTCTCGCCGGTGCTTTCACACTCGATCCATGGGCAGATCAGGCAAAGCCGATCGACGAGATAGCGCGTGGAGTGGGGGCGTGTGAATGTGCATGAGGAGCCCGGACCGTCGTCGACGTCTGCTGCTGCTATATGATCGTGTGCGTGTACAGGGGAAGTGCGGCGGGGGGCGGCGTACCTAGCTCCGGTTTGGAGCCATGGATGGTCCCTGCCGCCGTGAGCTGCACAGTGGCGGTCCATGCGCGACATGGCGCCGCGGGTGGTGACTGCGGATCACATGCCGGGAATGTGCGCGGTCTGTGGGAGTTTAATTGGGGGGTCAAGCGCAGTACACGCGTGTACACCGGGGATGGGGAAGCAGAGGACGGGACTGTGCCCTGTTCTCACCTGGTATGTGCGCGACAGGACAGCCCTAGCCTATGTTTTCGATTTTTGTTTCCTGTTCTCACCTGGTATGTGCGCGACAGGACAGCCCTAGCCTATGTTTTCGATTTTTGTTTGGGGCTTTTTCATACACATGCATAGTGAGAGACTGAGAGTAGATGGTGGATGTGGATGTACCGGGACTTGGTGCACCCATCGTCTCCGATCTCACTCACTCTGTCTGAAAGTGTTGCGGTGTAAAAAAAAACTGAGGCCGTAGAAACATGTGCCCATCGTACTCCCTCCGGTCCTTTTTACTCTGCATATTAGAATTCTCTGAAGTCAAACTTCATAAAGTTTAACCGTATCTATATGAAAAAATATCAATATCTGCCATGCTAAAATTATACAATATGAAACTTTAAGTCATGACACATTTATTGATATTGATTTTAGATTATGAATGTTGGCACTTTTTTCTATAAAGTTGGTCAAACTTTACGAGGCTTGACTTCAGTCAAATCTTATATGCGAACTAAAAAGGACCGGAGGGAGTACTATGGTGAAATCTCAAATCCAGATTTGGAACGCAACACAAGAAACCGAAAAGGCAAACCCTGACATTGCAGTCCAACTTGGGTTGGCTACTTTTTTTTTCTCTTTTTTTGCGAGTGAGGGTTGGCTACTATATATTCGCAAAGAGATTTTTACTTTTATCTCTCAACCTGCTTATTTAAAATTTTGATTAGAAAATTTGTAGCATGTTACATGTATGTTGCTTCTACTTGTTCTATATGGAAACTTTTAACAGATATAGTGATATATCAGATAGGTTGTCTGTTGCGGCTACAAGGCTCACCCATGGCGTAGCCAGCGGCGGACCAAGGAATCCCATATAAGGGGAGCTAGTGAAAGATATAAAATGTTGGAGGGGGGCAAACACAAGAACTATGAACATTTCGTTTTGATAGTATAGGCAATATAGGGGTGGCTTTCCTCCCCTAAAAAAAAGATCAGGGCTTCTCTGCCTCCCGTCAGCGCCACCGTCGGTTCGCCTCGTCTCCAGTGGATTTAGGGCTATAGCGGCGTGGTGGATCTCGACCCTTACCGGCAGGAGGGCTTCTTTTTTAGATATTCCTTTAAGTTTTGTTATGGTTTGTGTCCTATTCAGAAAGACAACACGATGGCGGCTCCCTGAAGATGGAATAAGATTCTCTTCGTCTAGCCCCCGCCCCGGTGGTGCGTCTAGCATCATCGGTGGGCATGTGGAGGTGTGTAACTGGCGGATCTGTTTTCGATGGATTTGCTCGGATATGCTTGTAGTTCGTCTACGTTCATGTGTCTTTAGGTTGGATCCTTCTGATCTACGCTACTCTTCAACGGCGACTGTTGCAGTTCTGGTGCGCTGGTCCTATGGGGCCTTAGCAAGACGACTTTCCAACTGTGTACTACAATAAGTTTTGCCCGGCTCTGGTGAGAGAGAGGCGATGACGGCGGCGCGCCTTCGGCTCGCTTCAGTTCTTGTAGTCGTTGCTAGGTGGTCTACGAATCTAGATGTAATTTTGTTTATTTTTTATGTTTGTTGTACCAACATGATTGAAATGAATAGATCGGATGTTTTCTGCCAAAAAAGCAATTTAGGGGTGGTTTTAGAAAGCATTGGGGATCCATGGCCCCCCATCACCACCCCAATGGCCCCGCCACTGGCGTAGCCATGGGGTGGCTAGGATGATCCACTCTGAGATTTACCATTGGCCCATATACCCCATGTACTCAGCAAAAAACACAAAATACACTATGAAAAAATATAGTCCAGACGTCCAGTGCCCAAGCTTAAATATCTAGATCGGTATGCATGAGCTCTGACATCCACCTCCGGTTGGCATAGTCGTCCCAAGTCTAAATCTCTAGATCGGCGTGCATGAGCCCCTGACCTCCTCCTCCGAGTGACTTAGTTATTTCCTCGTATAATTCTTGATTGCACCCTTTTTTACTCGAGCACAAATGTTTTAACATTCTCCGGTACTAAACCTTAGCTAGTAAAGAGCTCGACAAGGCAGCACGCAGTGATGCAAGAAGTCAGCGGTGTTGTAACACCCCAGATATGATTTACCCAATATGTACTCCAACTCTTGCCGTTTCCGGCCTTAAGTTATTTTATTTTCTCGGGTTCGGGTTTTTGTCTCCGTGTGTTGTTATCGTTGTCATGCATCTCATATCATGTCATCATGTGTATTGCATTTGCATACGTGTTCGTCTCATGCATTCGAGCATTTTCCCCGTTGTCCGTTTTTCATTCCGGCGCTCCGTTCTCCTCCGGTGGTCATTTCTACCTTTCTTTCCTGTGTGGGGGTTAAACATTTCTGGATTGGACCGAGACTTGCCAAACGGCCTTGGTTTACTACCGGTAGACCGCCTGTCAAGTTTCGTACCATTTGGACTTCGTTTGATACTCCAACGGTTAACCGAGGGACTGAAAAGGCCTCGTGTGTTGCAGCCCAACACCCCTCCAAGTTGGCCCAAAACCCACCAAAACCCTCTCCATCATCTAGAGCGTTCGATCACGATCGCGTGGCCGAAAACCACACCTCATTTGGACACTCCTAGCCCCCTCTATGCCTATAAATAGACCCTTCCTCGAAATTTCGGATCTCCCCCGTCCAAACCCTAAAAAAATCATCTCCGCCGCCTCCGGACACATCCAGACGGAGCAGGACGCGTCCGCCGCCTCCGCCGACCAACCCGGTGCCGCCACGTGGCCCGGGCGCGCCCACTTCACTGCCCCGCGCCGCCGGCCCGGGCAGGCGCATCGCTGGCCCCCGCGGCCCGCTTCCCGCCGCCTCCTCGCGCCCGCGAGCCGCCGCCGCCCTCCTCGTGTCCGGCCGCCCGAGGCGACCGGCGCCGCTGCCCGCCATCGACGCCGGCCGGCCGCGAGCTCGCCGGACCGACCCCGCCGCCTCCCGACCGGCGCCGCGCCGCCCGGAACCCCCGCCGGCGACCTCTCCTCCGACCCCGCCGGTTCCTCCTCGCGGCAAGTCCGACTCCATCCACTCCGGCGGCCGACTTCATCTCCGGGGAGCTCAGGACGATCCTCGGGAAGCGTGCAAATCTCAGATCTAAACGTCCCGGTTGACTTTTGCCCCGAAACCCTAATTATTTTGCTATGTTCGGCATGCCGTAACTCCGCATCCGTAGCTCCGTTTTGGGCATATAGCATATCAAAATGTTCGTCTCAAAGAGCACATCATTTCATCTCATTGCATCATTTTCATTTAAGTTCATTTTGGTACTCGAAATGCTGTTGGAAGAGTGCTATTTGAGATAATTGTCAGATCTGCTGCTCCAATTAGATATTTGTCATTTTTGCCATGATTATTGTGTGCGTGATATGCCCCTGAGCTCTACATGAGTTTTGTTGTATGTTTTACCATCTTTCCATAGGTGCAACCCATGTATTTTTATGATGTGTGTGGTGACTAGCACAAGCTTGTAAAGTGGTGCATTCGTTAATGCTGATTTCAGGGACTTAGCAATTCCACTAAGTCCTTGGACTGTTTATCTCATTATGCCATATGTTCATGTTGTTTCCTAGTGATCCGTGCCTCTTTTGAGGATGATTAGTAATGATGTTTTGTTAATCTTGTAGTTCTCTATCCATCCATGTCTTTGTTTGCAATTATGGAGTACCCTAGCTTGAGTCAATCGAGCTCTACTTTCGCTATTTCGTGAATCTGGGAAGATTGTCTACTTGTTAGCGATTTTGCCGAGGATGTTGTAGTTGATCCGTGCATGCTATGTTATTGTTCTTGCCATGTCTAGCTTGTATAATGTGTATTCTTGATGGGTGTATGCTTAGATTGTCATGACTTGCTCTGTAGTGAGTGCATCGAACTCGTAAACATGCCTACTTGATATCTGTTTTGCATGCTCCAGTTTTTCACTAAGTCTGTGATCTGATTATGTTTTTGCCATGTTCACATGCTTGCAAATGTATTTTCTGATCCCTTTTGACTCAAGGTCACTAAGGGACTTTTGTTAAGCTCTTTGAGTAGCTCCATGCCATGCTTTACTTTGCCATGTTTAGGTCCTGTAGCATATAGTTTTCATGCTCCAAATTGTGCTACTTGATTTGAAATTCCAGACAAGTGTTAATTTCACTAAGTCTGAAATCTGTTTACCAAATGCATATTTGCCATGCTTGTTTGAACCTGTTAATGGATGAATTGGCCGTAGCTCAGTGTTCATCTTTTGTTAAGCATCATGAATGAATCCCTGCCATGTATTTTGTTGCCATGTTTGGGTGCTGTAGCATGTTCATCTTGTTGCATTTAGATGGCTACTTGCTGTATATCGCAGACCGGTGCCATATTTGAATTGCTTGCCATTTTCAAACCGTAACTCCGATTCCGGTGATCTTTATATCGTTTTCAAGCGTTTTCATCTCACCTTTCCAGTGGCACACTTGGATTACCATATTGAGGCCAGGTTCATTCATTCCTTGTCAAATCTTGCATGTGCATCACATATCGCATCCCGCATAGCATACCATCTTTGCATCATATTGTTTGAGCCTTGCACGTGGTTGATTGTGTCCTTGTTGCTTGTTTGTCTTGTTTGGGTAGAGCCGGGAGACGAGTTCGCTAACGAGGAGCCCGTTGAGTTTGCTTTCGAGGATCCAGTCAACTCTGACAACTTTGCAGGCAAGATGATCATACCCTCGAAATCACTACTATCTTTGCTTTGATAGATGCTCGCTCTTTTGCTATGCCTATGCTACGATGCCTACCACTTGCTTATCATGCCTCCCATATTGCCATGTCAAACCTCTAACCCACCATGTCCTAGCAAACCGTTGATTGGCTATGTTACCGCTTTGCTCAACCCCTCTTATAGCGTTGCTAGTTGCAGGTGAAGATTGGAGACCGTTCCTTGTTGGAACATTATTTACTTGTTGGGATATCATCATATTATCTTGTTATCTTAATGCATCTATACACTTGGTAAAGGGTGGAAGGCTCGGCCTCTCGCCTAGTGTTTTGTTCCACTCTTGCCGCCCTAGTTTCCGTCATATCGGTGTTATGTTCCCGGATTTTGAATTCCTTACGCGGTTGGGTTATAATGGGAACCCCTTGATAGTTCGCCTTGATTAAAGCTTTTCCAGCAATGCCCAACCTTGGTTTTACCATTTGCCACCTAGCCTCTTTTCCCTTGGGTTTCCGGAGCCCGAAGGTCATCTTATTTTAAACCCTCCCGGGCCAGTGCTCCTCTGAGTGTTGGTCCAAAACAGAGCCACTTGCAGCGCCACCTCGGGGTAACTTGAGGGTTGGTTTTAGTTGTACGTAGTGTTCATCTGAGTGTGCCCTGAGAACGAGATATGTGCAGCTCCTATCGGGATTTGTCGGCACATTCGGGCGGTGTTGCTGGATTTGTTTTAACTTGCCAAAGTGTCTTGTAGAACCGGAATACCGAGTCTGATCAGAATGTCTCGGGAGGAGGTCTATTCCTTCGTTGACCGTGAGAGCTTGTCATGGGCTAAATTGGAACTCCCCTGCAGGGATTTGAACTTTTGAAAGCCGTGCCCGCGGTTATGGGCAGATGGAAATTTGTTAATGTCCGGTTGTAGATAACTTGAACCTTAACTTAATTAAAATGAATCAACAGTGTGAGTTACCGTGATGGTCTCTTCTCGGCGGAGTCCGGGAAGTGAACATGGTGTTGGAGTAATGCTTGCCGCAGGTTGCCCTCTAGATACTCGTTTGCGCTTTGCCCTCTCTTCTCGCTCTCTTTTGCGAACAGGTTAGCCACCATATATGCTAGTCGCCTGCTGCAGCTCCTCATACTTTACCTTGCCTTACCTATTAAGCTTAAATAGTCTTGATCGCGAGGGTGGGAGATTGCTGAGTCCCTGTGGCTCACAGATTACTTCCAAACCAGATGCAGGGCCTGATGACTCCGTTCCAGATGATGCGCTTGAGCTCAAGTGGGAGTTCGACGAGGACTCACGCCGATACTACGTGTCTTTCCCTGATGATCAGTAGTGGTGCCCAGTTGGGGCGATCGGGACCGTGTCGCATGTTGGGTTTATCTTTTTTTTGGCGCCGTAGTCGGGCCATGAGTGTCTGAATGCTGTAATGCTATTTATGTATTTTGATTGACGTGGCGAGTGTAAGCCAACTATATTTCTTCCCTTTTATTATCTATATTACATGGGATGTTGTGAAGATTGCCTAATTTGCGATATTGCTTTCAATGCGGTTATGCATCTAAGTCGTGCCTCGACACGTAGGAGCTATAGCCGCATCGAGGGCGTTACAGGTGTGCACTGGGCAGGGCACCCTGTGGTGTGCGACAAGCGAAGGCAGTCATGGAAGGGGGGGGGGTGCCGTGCGCCAGGCCAAGGCAAGAGCACCCAAACGTGCAAGTGTAACTGCAAAGTTTTCCACTTTGAAGTTTGTGTTAATCGCACCACCCTGGCTTAAAATCCTGGATACGCCACCGAAGCTCAGTAGAGGCCATCTAGGAAAATATTAAACGTTTTCATAGAAATCTAAAATTAAAACAATACATGCAAGTGAGTATGACATGCGGTTTTTAAGTTTCATGCAAAATTTTAGATTCGGTTGCATATGCAAAATAACAATAAAAAGAGAAGATATAGGTGATTTTTTGCCTCCTCTTGTTTGGCTTTTAGCGTAGGCTAAAATGAACCTATTTGTACGTGGAAGTCTTGCAATTCATGCGTAGGAGTGGGGTTGGAAATTTTGAAACTTCGATCTCACATGCATTCCAAAAGGTTCAAAATTAAGAGATCACGTGAGCTGAGTGTACGAAATCAATAACCACCTGGGACCTTTGAGTACTGGCTCACTAAGCTATATTTTAAAAAAGAAAAAATTTAATCCCTCCAATTCAAATTAATTGTAGCAAAGGCTGCCGTCATTTACTGGCAAAAAAATGGCTGCCGTCATTAGTAGAAAAGAAAAGTAAAGTAATGCTTTCCTTGGTAGGATACACGCCTCGGAACTTTTTTTTTAAGCATCAGTACAGACACAAGCGCTTATATACACGCGCATACACTCACCCTACCCCTATGAGCACCTCCGAGAGACTGAGGCGCCATCGTCGACGGAAACGTCTCCTCCCATTGAAAACGTATCGCCGGAAATCCTAAAATAAATCCAGAAATAATGCGAGCATCAGGATTTGAAACCTAATGGGTTGGGGATACCACTGTCCACCTAACCAACTCAACCACAGGTTGATTCGCTCACACCTAAGAACTTCTGACCTGTCCTTCGCCAGGGAGTACAACAACCTACACAAGTTATCTATCTAGCATGTCGAAGTGCCTCATCACCAACGCTCACGACCGCTTCCGAAAACAACTGGCCGTGGTAGTGATCTTTCTTTCCTAATCGTCTGGGAGGATCGATCGATCAGTCCAAATCACTCTCGCTCCCCGTAATCATCTTGCTTCCCCTCGTGGTCTGCAAGATCGGCCGAAGTTCAGAGAAAACCACTTGAGCCGACATCGGGGGAGTGCAACTTTACCGTACCTCGTGAGTAGGACGCGCTCAGGTGGCCGGACTCCGTCAAAAAGGCGGCGATGGGTCGAGCCAGCACGACCAGACCGCCGCCGTCCCCAAAGGAAAATTTTGTTTGTTTGTTACGACACCACGTACCGACGTGCGCCGCGCGCCGGGGAGCCGTTCGTCAGAGGCGTACGCGTCGAGGGAAAGGAAAACTTTTGGCGCGCCGCGAGGCATGGCTCGGGATATTCGTCTTCCATCGGCGCGCGTACGTGACATGAGCCATCATTGTAACCTGGACCGATGATCGGCGAGGGGAGCCCGTTCAAAAGCAGCGTGCGTGCGGGGTTGGCCGTGTTGGACTCGGTCGCCCGCGACGCGTGGAGGGAGCCGGGTGAAGAGGAAGCACGCACAACGTTCTGTGACTTGAGCTGTGCCGCACCGGCGCTGGGAGTGGTAGTGGTCTAGTGGAGGAGGCTGCGAGGTTTGCCTGCCGATGGATGGAAGGGACGTCGGATTTGTCACGGACCGTTTATTTTTCTGGGAATCGTCACGGACCGCTTTGAGGCGGGCAGATACTTGAAGGCCTTGTGGGCTGGGTTATGGAAAAGAAGGCCTTCCTTCTGGAACAAAGAAACGGCCCCACTCTGGCCAGGGAGAAAAAAAAAATCAGAACTCAAGACCTGGAGAAAAAAAATCAGAACACAAGACCTATCTCTCGCTTATTGCAACGGGGAGAAAAAATGTCGCACTTCCCTAGTTGAATAAGTATCAATTTTTTTCTAAGAGTTAATTATACTATTGGTACATAAACTTGCAGCGCGGGTACAATCTCATACAAAAACTTACAAAATGACTCAAATTAGCCCCTAAACTTGCTTTACGGGAACAAGCTGATACAAATTAGTCAAAACCTGCCACGTCGGCTCTAGGAACTTGGCCCACGTCCAGGTTAATTTACAGGACCCCCCCAGGTTGTATGATGTAAATAGATCCCCGAGTAGCCTAGCCACCTCTCTATGCGCCACGCACCAGCCAAATCCCTAGTCGTTCTTCTCCGTTCTTCCCACAAATTCACACTCGACCGAGGCAGCCTACCCTAAAGCCAAATCCCTAACCCTTGACAGTGGCAACGACCGCTGTCGGTGTCAAAATCAGCGGATCTCGAATAGGGGGTCCCGAACTGTGCGTCTAAGGCGGATGATAACAGGAGGCAGGAGACACGATGTTTACCCAGGTTCGGGCCCTCTCGATGGAGGTAATACCCTACGTCCTTCTTGATGATCTTGATGATATGAGTATTACAAGAGTTGATCTACCACGAGATCGTAGAGGCTAAACCCTAGAAGCTAGCCTATGATTATGATTGTTTGTATCTATATCGACTAGCCTGGCCCTGGTTTATATAATGCACCAGAGGCCTAGGATAACAAGAGTCCTAGCCGAATACGCCGGTGGGGGAGGAGTCCTTGTCTTGACCACCAAGTCTCTTCCTTGTATGCGGCAGCTGTCCGAACTGGCCCATGAGTATACGGCCATGGGGGTCCTCAGCCCAATCTAACTGACCGGGAGACGACGTGGTGAGTACCCCCCTAGTCCAGGACACCGTCAGTAGCCCCCTGAACCGGTCTTCAAGTTGGGGACGCTCCTCGATTCTTCTGAACTGTTCTTCATCTTTGGTCGTCGGTCTTGAAAACTGGTTCAACAAATCTTCTCCGATCTTGAGAATCACCAACGTGCATCCGAAGAGTTTATACGTCGGGTATCCGAGGAGCCCCTTTAAGTTTTTGGCCTTTATCAATGCCTTGTTATTTTTATGCCACGCATCAGGTTTGAAGTTGTTCCCGGGCGGCAGTGCCCTCTTACGTCCGAGGTCCAACGCCGGACTGCATTCGAGGTATCTTTTGCAGACGAGCACCAACGCTGGACCGCTTCCGAGCTCCAACGCCGGAATGTATCCGAGCTCCAACGCCGGACAATGTCCAAGCTCCAACGCTAGACTGTATCCGAGCTCCAACGCCGGACTATATCCGAGGTGTCATAAATCACCTTGGTTCAAAAAAGTTGAAGGAGTTTAGCCGAGCTTAATGCCGGGAATGCCCTCTATGGAGCCAGCCACTAGCGCCCGAGCTTTATGCTGGACTGCTTCCGAGGTGGTGCACCACCCCGACTGTGGGCCGATTTTTTGTCAATATTTTTTATTGATGCAATTTATTCTCTGCCGAGATATATAGCCAATAGCCCTCAAGGTATGTATCGGTCTAAAACCCGAGATGCACCTGAAGGATGACATACGACCGCTAAACCCAATAGCCGCTGAGACTCAGGTTGATTTGCAAAATCGGTCTGAGGATCAACTCCTAGCTCGGCAGAATACTTCGGGACAAAAAAAACTGTGTGCGGAGTCCTCGAGATTCAGGTTGGGTGCGGCCGACCAACTTGAGGATCATAATCTTCTCGAAAACTATATTGCACTTAAATTTTCTGCACTGGATTGCCAATGCAGTAGCCCCTGAGACACTGGTCGGGTGGCAACACCAGATCAGGGGATCGATATGCCCCTTTAATATTAGTAAATGATAAGCCCGAAGCCCAGTAGCCCCCGAGCCTTAATGCGAGAACGGGTGGCCGAATTAAGGATCGATATCCATAGTAAAATCACAGATTATGTGTAATGACTCTATGTATCCAAGTACTTTACGTTATTAATGCTCGGATCCGCATTGTACAAAACTTCGTTGACCGACCATCGGCTTCCACCTCCTCGGCCAGTAGCCGAGGAGTGTTTGTCCTACTTTATAAAGCCTTTATGAGGGCAAAGATTTACGACAAACAAGGCAATTTGGCCATACGGTTTTATAAACAAAGGTACGCAGACAAATATGTTATATTACTGTTTAACATAAGAAATGTCTTCCAAAGAAAATAGTCCCGCTATCGGTTCCTTTCTTTGGGTTGTCATGCTAAGCATGATCATGAAACCTCAGCTCTAATGTAAGAGCAAAATATTGAGGATTTAGTTTGGGAGGCCAGTTACTAGCCCTCGGTAGTGTTCAGCGACAGTCGAGGTCAAGCCGTAAACACTTCGGCCAATGTTACGAATGACCCATCATTTAACACAGTCATCGGATCGTTGACCAGTTTATGCTTATTGTGATAGTCAGTTTTTGGCTTTCTCCACTGAGGTGCTTAACCATGTGAGCTGGAAGTACAATCGCAGTGGTTCTCCCTTTGCACACCTAGCCGAACAAAGCGGAACGTAGGAGGCAAGCGCAGGAGCCGGGCAACCCAACTATTGACCGAAGGCACAATTCGAAACTGATGCATATATAGCAATATCCGAGAATGTTTTTGCCGAATCTCTAAAGGTGTCCGGCGTTGCACTGCGAGACTTGTGCTGAAAACACACAAATAGTTTGAAAGTGCCATAAGCTTGGAAAACCAAAAAACGTCAGTAAAAACTTGACGTCCGAACAAGATCAAGTGTCCGGTGCCAATCCGAAAATAGGAAAAAAAATGTGCTTATGTCATGCTTTAACATGACACATCCGATCTCAAGACTTAACGCGGGTCAGCCTACGGCTTCAAGCTCCTTATCCCAAAGGCGGAGTACTTCTCCGAGGTCAGTTTAGCAAACTAAACTCAAGAGGCTTTCAGAGAGAAGACATGCTATCCGGCTATTGACCATAAACTCGAGTCGAAAAAGAAGCGGTAGAAAAAGACTTTGCAACGACCAAGAAGAAAACACATTTACTATAAAACAGCTCATATAAATTTTAAGAGCCCCCAAGTGACTTGGGTAAAAGAATTTTATGTATAATGATTATATGTACCGAAGTACTTATATCATATCTGTGTTCACCCGAACTTTAAACGCGTCTTAACCGACCGTCGGCTCTCCCTCTTCAGCCAAGGGCCGAAAAGTGTCATGTACTCCACCTGTCGAGAGTATCGACGGTGTTTCTGATGACCAGGCAATCAGGCCATAAGGCTGTAATAGACAAAGCGCACTCAGGGAACTTATGTTATATTACTGACGAAGTGTAAGAAGCATCTTCGAAGAAAATAGTACCCCCACCGATACCTTTCTCCGGTGCTCATTATTACTATGAGACTTGTGCAATAGATTTTTTGTACTCATGAGTTCCGTTGTGTGCCGACCATGATTGAAAACAATAAGAGCGCTAGCTTTCGGCTTCACCCAGTCTGAGGTCAGAGCTCGGATGACTCGGTCGTGACAATCGCAGAGGTGCTCCCTTTACTCCCTAGCCGAATAATCGGGGACGTAGGGGTAAGCACAGGAGCCAGGCAACCCAGCTTGCAAATCGCTTTGGTCAATATGGTGCATATTGTGGCATAATACACGAATAAGGAACGAAGCCGTATAAGTATAATCATATGCAAGAGGAAAAGCTCCATCAAGGGAGCCCCCAAATAAACGGGGTATTTGAATTTGTGTGTCACAAACAAAGTTTTGACAAGGAAATTTTTTACAAGCAATTTGTTTCCAAAAAAGTATAATGCTTGGTCGAACCGAACAAAAGTTCAGAATTTAGAACTTTGAGCATGAAGGCAACTTAGCTGGTTAATGTGTTTGGTATGGATGACGCGGTCCGAGCTTGATGCGGGACAAGGTTCCATCCTCCAAGCCGGTCCCAAGGTGGCGGAGCAAAGAGCTCGGCACTCCGAAGTGGTGACATAGCACGATCAATGCAGGCCGGTAGAGTGATGACGAAGTCCCCGGCATGGGGTAATGAAGTGTTGATGAAGCCCCCCGTCCAGCCGAGGTGACGTGGTATGTCAGTACGCCGAGTTGACGATACTTCCCAACCCGGATCATTTTCCTGTGCACAAAAAATAGTGCAAACCGGAGATAATAGTAATAATAATAATTAAAAAAATCATTGCATAATAAATAATTTATGCAAAGTGAGTAATAAAAGAAATATGGCCTGGCGCCGAAGTCAATGTCGATGCAGGGCGTCGGTGTGATGCGGTAAAGGCGTGGCAAACCTGAATTCACAGGTCGGTCCAAGTTCCGGATGCGGTGTTCGCAGGACTATGTACGGAAACTGACCGAACCACCATGCGACCGTCGTTAATGCGGCCACCATTTGATAGACCTGTGTACATATGATGGACAAACCAGAGTAATAATTCCTTGGGAAAAATGAACCCAAACAAGCAAAAAATACTAGGATTAATAGCACCTGGTTTATTTGTTGTAGCAATTCTAAGAAAGGTGATTCCCAAAATTGGGACTCGATCCGCACCCATTGCCTGATGGGCGATAAAGCGACGGCATGGCGATGCTGGCAAAGGTTGGCTCGCCGAGGCAAAGCCCTCGGTCCAGCTAACGTGACGGAGCTGGTCGGCTAGTGACGCCAAAGTCTCTGGAGTAGGTTGATGAAGAGATGGCGAAGCCCCCGGTCCAGCCGAGATGTCGAAGCCTTGATGTCAGCCGACGAGTCGAAGTAAGTCGGCGTGATGGACATCGGCTTGAAGAAGCAACAGTGCGGCCCTGCCGATGCCGGTCGTGACGTGGTCAATGCCGGCTTGATGAAGTGACCGTGCGGCGATGCCGGTGTGCCCGCTCTGTGTAATCTGTGGGGCGGCGATGTTGGTGATGATTTATCCTTTGCGATGCCGAACTCTTGTTCGGCTTGCCGAGATGATGATCCGAAGAAGTTGAGCTTGGCTCAATAAAGTGACAACGTGTCTAGCGCAGGTCGACAGCCGTAGAACAACGTTATCGGGCTGGTTTGACACTAGCGCGATGGTGAAGATCATATTGGAAAAGATTTCAAAATTAGCGGGATGTGTTTGGGAACAAAAGACAATACCCCATACAAAACCTCCTTCAAAAAGGATGTCCGAAATCCCGTTCATAAAAAAGATGAATTTGGGTCGGATTCGTTCTCGCGCAGAAAACAGATCCGAAAAGTGATGCACTAATCGGAAGGTTTCCGGAGTTTGGACGGTCGGATCGAGATGAAAGTTTGAGGGGTGGTAGGTATAGGAATTACGCAGACGATCAATGGTTGGATCTTCCAAAGGACGTCCGAGCTAGAAGCTGGACACCACGCCCTAAACTCGTCCAGATTCCCGTCCAGATTTGACAGGGCTCTGGTATATCATAGATTGTCAGAGATTCCTCCATCAGAACTCGACAAAATTTTGCATGGCTGTTGTAGACGTAATTCCACATTATTCCACTGAAGCAATCGTCAAAACGACGCTCGAGGAGGCGGTGATGGCGGGTACAAGTTCGCTGTCCAGAAAAACAGCACGGCCGCCCGAGGGCAATGTTGACGTTGAGCCCTCGAGCTCCATGGATGATGCCTCTATGATCATGATAGAGATCGGAGTTGATGTTGATTAAGTCCCCCGTCCGAACATGACGATCGCAGATGGAGCACGGTTGTTGGTGTCAAAACCGGCGGATCTCGGGTAGGGGGTCCCGAACTATACGTCTAGGCTGGATGGTAACAGGAGGCAGGGAACACGATGTTTTACCCAGGTTCGGGCCCTCTTGATGGAGGTAAAACCCTACGTCCTGCTTGATTAATATTGATGATATGGGTAGTACAAGAGTAGATCTACCACGAGATCAAGGAGGCTAAACCCTAGAAGCTAGCCTATGGTATGATTGTTGTGTATGGAGTTGATTGCCTACGGACTACAACCCTCTGGTTTATATAGACACCGGATAGGGTTAGGGTTACACAAAGTCGGTTACAATGGTAGAAGATCTTGAATATCCGCATCGCCAAGCTTGCCTTCCACGCCAGGGAAAGTCCCATCCGGACACGGGACGAAGTCTTCAATCTTGTATCTTCATAGTCCTGGAGTCTGGCTGAAGGTATAGTCCGGCTACCCGAACACCCCCTAATCTAGGACTCCCTCAGTAGCCCCCGAACCAGGCTTCAATGACGACGAGTCCGGCGCGCAGATTGTTCGGCATTGCAAGGCGGGTTCTTCTCGAAATCTTGTGTACCTGTAGGAATAATGTTCGAATTTTGTAATGTAGTCCTCCTCGGCTTCCACGCCCAATAATGGCCGTCTTCCACGTGTCAAACGAATGCGAAAAGCCGGGGCGTTTTTACATCCGCACCCCTAGCCGTATAAACGAGCCGCCTATTTAACGGGATGGGGATTTAGGTCCAAACCACATCTTCTCCTCTCCGCGAGTTATCATCAGAGCGCTCCCAGCAAAGGTCCATTCCAACATGACCAGTCGTCGCAGCTCCTCCCCTCGCCCTTCCAGTCCCAAACCCGGGGACTGGGAGAGTTGCACCATCCCGCATAGCGAGTTAGTGTCGCTTCAGGCCAAGGGATTTCTCCCTCAAGCATACATGGTCCCGGTCCGAGCCGGTCTCGCCACCTACAATGGCGGAAAACAAGCGGAGAGCACCCCCAATCCTTCTAAAGGAGAGCGGGTGTGCCTCGTCCCCTATCTAATAAGGGGACTGGGATTTCCAATTCATCCATTTCTCCACGGGCTTCTGGAGTTCTACGGCCTCCAGCTGCACAATCTCACGCCCGCATCCGTATTGCATATTGCGGGTTTCGTCGCTCTTTGCGAGCTATTTTTAGGCGTTGATGCTCATTTCGCGCTGTGGAAGAGGTTATTCTGCCTGGTGCCCCATTCTCAAGAGGGGTCTATATACCAAGTGGGCGGAGCCGAAGTATGGCGCATCGCCGGGACCGGATACCTAACCGGAACCCCAAAGAAGGCGTCCGAGGACTGGTCTTTGGAATGGTTTTACATAGATGACGTCCCGCTGTCGGACCCTATCCGGGTCGGTCTCCCTGAGTTCAACAGTGCTCCATTGAAGAAACGCTTGAGCTGGCGTCCACGGAGCTCTCAGAGAGAAAGCGACAGAGACGTCCTTTACCTGATGGGCCAGATAAGAATGTTGGCTCATTCCGGACTAACCATGATTGGAGTCATGGCCGCATGCATTATGCGGGGGGTGCAACCGCTTCAATATAGAGGCCACCCCATGTGGGATTTCAACGGGGAGGATGACGCCACCCGTTACGGTCGTAAGGGGCCGGCCTCAGCTGCCGCTCTAGTAAAGATCTTATCCTCTCTGTACAAAGGAGAAAAGGAGGAATTCCTCCGCGTCAACCCGCAGGCCGGATTTACTATGTACGATCCTCCAAGTTGGGTAAGTGAACAATTGCGCTTGCCCGTTTGTTTTATACTCCCACGGTTAGATATGTAGTCTAACGACTTCAGTGCAGGAACTGCGACAGGAGGTAAAGGATATAAACAGCCGCCCTCCACAGCCCGAGGACCCAGAACGGTCCCTCGATCCGGACTCCGAAGAGGATCCGGACATATCGGTGGAGCTTATCGACGGGGTGTTCCATCAGCTAAGCAAGGACAATACCTTGGTAGCCATCATGGCTGATTACCCAGGGTTAATCCCGGCCTCCCAGGTGACAGAAACTGGAGTCTCATTCCCTTGAGAGAGATTCCACTCTCACGTATTCCGGTGTTTCTGACGACAACCGTGTTTTGCAGGGGAGATTTCCGAGGTAGGAGGCCGAACCTGCGGCGGCTAGCCAACGAGGGGCCACAGGGCCCCGTGGGACAAAAAGGAATGCAGTCCGGACTGAGATGCCGGCGCAAAGGTATAGCGCACCCTCTGTTTCCCTGGTGTTATTCTGTCAGGGCATATTAACGTTCGTGCTATCTTCAGAACGAAGAGACCTCGCCGGACTTCATCTGGAGAGGTTGCCAATCGCGCCTCCACCAGCCAGGCTCCAACGTCTGGCCAGGAAGCGGAGGCGAGCACAAGGTGCGCATCGGACGCTCCTCCGACAGAGGATGCGGACAGGCTGTCTGCCACAAATTCTGAAGTGGAGAGTGCCATGAACCACAGGCGTCGCCGGACAGTTCTACGCGACGCTTTTTTCTCCCAAGAGGCTTTAGATGCCTTTAATTCGGGAGATGCGTACCTCCGTGCCGCTCAAAATGGTTTAGCCAGAGCCACGGAGTAGTATGTAAAAGACATACGGGTAAGAAAATTTTGGTTAAACATATATATGCCAGTAGCCCCCGAGACTTGAAGCAGTTAGAGCAACTGATTTAAGGATCATTTAATATGCAGGTTCTTACAGAGAAGAATACCGTACTGTCCCGGGAGCTGCAAAAGTGCAAGGCCCAACTAGAGGCCGCACTAGCCGCAGCAGGGGAGCCCAAAGAGACCCCCTCAGGTAAGATATACTTCGAAAGATTAGTATTGTGCGGTGTGGGTGCAAATCTGACAAATCATATTGCAGATGGCGCCGGACTCGATCCGGACAAGCAACAACTCTTACGCTGGCTAAAGGCCGGTGAGAGTACGTTGACAAAGGTGAGGCGAGAGAAGAATGATCTTCAGGATGCCAACACCAAGCTGGACGTCGAACTTAAAGATGTTCATGGCCAGCTGTCGGACTCCACGAAGGAGAATCAGCGGCTTCGACGCGGCATTTTTAGTAAGTGCTTGAACGAACTTCAAAAAAAAAGTTCAGCGAGGAAGTCGACTAACAGAGTAATGTCTGTAGGTATGCTCATAGGTCGTCTTGCAGAGGAGATGCTCGGTTCTATGGGTGACCTTCTTCCCGAACTCTTGCAACTGCACGAGCGAATTCGGCAGGCGATGCGGGGTATTGCCCAAGCCTTATGGCCTGCCCACTCCGTGCCCGAGGGCCTTGGAGAGCTTGCAGAGAAGCTGAAGGGAGCTCGGCGGCGCTTCCGGTTGTGGAAGATATCGGCCTGCCGACAAGGCGCTAGGGAGGCCTGGGCCATGGTGAAGACCCGTTTTACGAAGTCTGACCCAAACCACATGGCCGAGGTCGGACCAGTGGGGCCTGACGGGAAGGAGATCCCTGTGAGCTTAGTATACGGCCAAGTAGAGTTGGCCGCGAAGTATTCCCAGCAGGACTGTAAATTAGACAGCCTGTTAGATGGTATAGAAGAGGAATACAATCAGTCAGAATGACTATGTAATTTTGAATTGACATATGTAATGCCTTCTAGCCGGATTGTAGATCGTTTGTCGTTGCCGACCTTTTCGCTTCATCCTCAGGACCTGACGGTCCGGAGTGTGTCCGAATACCATAGCGGTTATATAAGAACCGGGGTATGCGTGGAGACCAGGCGTAGGGGTCATTAGTGCTTTATCAGTCAAGTGCCCAACTAGTTATGTTATATTACATGGTTAGTAAGAAACATCTTCTAGAGAGAATAGTTCCGTTAGGGGTTCCTTTCGCTGGGAGGCATGCCCTAAAGTGCATGTCCGGACTGCATGAAAAGACGCAGAAAAAAAGCATCTGGGGGCACATAAAATGAGTAAAAAGATCATCTTTTATTTCACCGACCGAATATTCCCTTAAGAACGCTAGCTTTCGGCTTCACCCAGTCTGAGGTACACATCCGGCTGACCCGACAGTAACAATCGCAGAGGTGCTCCCTTTACCGCCTAGCCGAACAATCGGGAACGTAGGGGTAAGCATAGGAGCCAGGCAACCCAGCTTGGCCAAAACTTAAGTCATATCGATGCATATAATGGTGAAGAAAAAGGTACATGCGGAAGTTTGACGCATGTGTTGGGCGTGAAGCCCGTATAAATAAGCTTCTGTTAAAGAAGCCCCCAGGTTTAATGAGCGCGAGTGGCGCATCACTAGATGAGACTTTAAGGGCTATAAAAGAAAAGAGGGGAAGGAGAGAAATGTAAGACAAAAAAATGCAAAAAATGGACAGAGGAAGGAGACGAACACAGAGTCCGGCGCTAGGCGTAGAATCTTCGGAGACGGGTGGCGTTCCACGGGTTCGGCTCGAGTCGGTTATCCGACGCATCTCGCAAGCGGTACGCCCCACCAGTCAGGACTTGGTCGATTATGAATGGACCTTCCCACTTGGGCTTGAGTTTGTCCTTTTTCTTATCCGGCAGGCGTAGAACTAGTTCGCCAACATTGTAATTTTTGGCCCGTACTTCTCTGCTTTGATATCTTCGGGCCTGCTGTTGATAAACGCGGAATGGGCTTTTGCCACGTCACGCTCCTCCTACAAGGCGTCCAAGTTGTCCTGCCGATCGAGCTCGGCTTCTCTTTCTTCGTACATGCGCACTCTAGGTGAGTCATGAATTATGTCGCAGGGCAGAACTTGATGGGTTTCGTAGTAATTTCAAAATTTTTGCTACGCACACGCAAGATCATGGTGATGCACAGCAACGAGAGGGGAGAGTGTTGTCTACGTACCCACACAGACCGACTGCGGAAGCGTTGACACAACGTAGAGGAAGTAGTCGTACGTCGACCGATCCAAGCACCGTTACTCCGGCACCTCCGAGTTCTTAGCACACGTACAACTCGATGACGATCCCCGGGCTCCGATCCAGCAAAGCGTCGGGGAGGAGTTCCGTCAGCACGAGGGCGTGGTGACGATCTTGATGTTCTACCGACGCAGGGCTTCGCCTAAGCACTACAACGATATGACCGAGGTGGAATATGGTGGCAGGGGGCACCGCACACGGCTAAGGAACGATCACGTGGATCAACTTGTGTGTCTAGAGGTGCCCCCTGCCTCCGTATATAAAGGAGCCAAGGGGGAGGGGGCCGCCGGCCAGGAGGAGGGCGCAGGAGGAGTCCTACTCCTACCGGGAGTAGGACTCCCCCCCAATCCTAGTTGGACTAGGATTCCCCGAGGGGGAAAGAGAGAGAGGGGGGCCGGCCACCTCTCCTAGTCCTAATAGGACTAGGGGAGGGGGGAGGCGCGCGGCCATCTTGGGCTGCCCCTTTCTCCTTTCCATTAAAGCCCATTAAGGCCCATATGGCTCCTAGGGGGTTCCGGTAACCTCCCGGTACTCCGGTAAAATCCCGATTTCACCCGGAACACTTCCGATGTCCAAATATAGGCTTCCAATATATCAATCTTTATGTCTCGACCATTTCGAGACTCCTCGTCATGTCCGTGATCACATCCGGTACTTCAAACTAACTTCGGTACATCAAAATGCATAAACTCATAATAACTATCATCGTAACGTTAAGCGTGCGGACCCTACGGTTCGAGAATAATGTAGACATGACTGAGACACATCTCCGGTCAATAACCAATAGCGGGACCTGGATGCCCATATTGGCTCCTACATATTCAACGAAGATCTTTATCGGTCAGACCGCATAACAACATACGTTGTTCCCTTTGTCATCGGTATGTTACTTGCCCAAGATTCGATCGTCGGTATCCAATACCTAGTTCAATCTCGTTACTGGCAAGTCTCTTTACTCGTTCCGTAATACATCATCCCGCAACTAACTCATTAGTTGCAATGCTTGCAAGGCTTATGTGATGTGCATTACCGAGAGGGCCCAGAGATACCTCTCCGACAATCAGAGTGACAAATCCTATTCTCGAAATACGCCAACCCAACATCTACCATTGGAGACACCTGTAGAGCTCCTTTATAATCACCCAGTTACGTTGTGACGTTTGGTAGCACACAAAGTGTTCCTCCGGCAAACGGGAGTTGCATAATCTCATAGTCATAGGAACATGTATAAGTCATGAAGAAAGCAATAGCAACATACTAAACGATCGGGTGCTAAGCTAATGGAATGGGTCATGTCAATCAGATCATTCAACTAATGATGTGACCTCGTTAATCAAATAACAACACTTTGTTCATGGTTAGGAAACATAACCATCTTTGATTAACGAGCTAGTCAAGTAGAGGCATACTAGTGACACTAAGTTTGTCTATGTATTCACACATGTATTACGTTTCCGGTTAATACAATTCTAGCATGAATAATAAACATTTATCATGATATAAGGAAATAAATAATAACTTTATTATTGCCTCTAGGGCATATTTCCTTCAGAACTGCCTCTGCGCCGTACACCATAAAAAATGGTGTGTATCCGGTGGTGCGATTTGGCGTGGTCCGCAGCCCCCATAGCACGCAGTCGAGCTCCTCTACCCAGTGCGTGTTAGATTCCTTGAGGGACCGCACCAGTCTGGGTTTAATGCCGCTCATGATAAGACCATTTGCACGTTCGACCTAGCCATTGGTTTGTGGGTGATAGACGGAAGCATAATCGAGCTTGATGCCCATGTTTTTGCACCAAAGTTTTACCTCGTCGGCGGTAAAGTTTGTACCGTTATCGGTTATGATGCTGTGGGGGACGCCATAATGGTGTACAACCCCGGATATGAAGTCTATCACAGGTCCGGATTCGGCCGTTTTAACAGGCTTGGCTTCTATCCATTTGGTGAATTTATCCACCATGACCAGTAAGTATTTTTTCCTATCGGTCCCACCTTTAAGGGGTCCGACCATGTCAAGCCCCCAGACCGCAAAAGGCCAGGTGATGGGTATAGTTTGGAGTGCGGTGGGTGGCATATGGCTTTGGTTGGCAAAAAGTTGGCAACCAGTGCATCGTTGGACTAGGCCTGAGCGTCTGCCCGGGCCGTCGGCCAATAAAAGCCTGTACGGAAAGCCTTGCTAACAAGGTACTGAGCAGCGGCGTGGTGACCACCGAGTCCGGCATGAATTTCAGCCAGAAGGTTCCGCCCTTCCTCTTCGGAGATGCACCTTTGAAGGACTCCGGTAGTGCTTTTCTTATAAAGCTCTCCCTCATGGACTCTATAGGCTTTAGATCGCCGCACTATGCAGCGGGCCTCGTTTTGGTCCTCTGGGAGTTCCTGCCTAGTAAGGTAGGCTAGGAATGGTTCTATGCACGGGGCGATAACCGCCATTATTACGTGGGCTGAAGGTGTAATTTCATTGGCAGAGCCTCCAATTGTGTCAGATTGTTCGGCGTCGAGTGGTGCGGCTGGGTCCAGGCTATTATTTGCGGGTTCCCCCTCCCATGCTACGGATGGTTTGAACAATCTTTCCAAAAAGATGTTGGGGGGGACTGCATCGCGTTTTGCTCCGATGCGTGCCAGGACGTCCGCTGCTTGATTGTTTTCCCGGGCTATATGGTGAAACTCCAGCCCTTCGAACCGAGCTGACATTTTTAGGACGGTGTTGCGGTAAGCTGCCATTTTTGGGTCCTTGGCGTCGAAGTCTCCATTTATTTGGGATATCGCGAGGTTTGAATCCCCGCGTACCTCTAGGCGTTGGATACCCATGGATACTGCTATCCGGAGACCATGTAGGAGGGCCTCATATTCAGCTGCATTGTTGGAATCCGTGTACATGATCTGGAGCACATATTGGACTGTGTCTCTTGTGGGGACGTCAGGACGACGCCAGCCCCCAGTCCGGCCAACATTTTGGAGCCGTCGAAATGCATAATCCAGTTTGAATATGTGCCGTACTCTTTAGGGAGCTCGACCTCCGTCCATTCTGCGACGAAGTCGGCCAAAACTTGCGATTTAATAGCTCGCCGTGGCTTATAGGTTATATCGAACGGGAGAAGCTCGATGGCCCATTTTGCAATCCGGCCCGGTGCATCGCGGTTGTTGATAATATCGTTGAGTGGTACTTCCGAGGCTACTGTTATGGAACACTCTTGAAAGTAGTGTCGTAGCTTCCGAGATGCCATGAATACCGCGATGCAATCTTTTGATAATGCGGGTACCGTGATTTGCATGGAGTGAGGATAGTGGATACGTAGTAGACCGACCTTTGAAAGAGGAATTTGTGTCCGTCCGTTTCCCGCTCGACAACGAGCACTGCGCTGACAACTTGGTGTGTTGCTGCAATGTACAATAACATTGGTTCGCCGGTGATTGGCGCGGCCAGGACTGGGTTTGTTGCCAATGTGGCTTTTATTTCATCAAGTCCGGCCGTGGCGGCATCCGTCCACTCGAAGTGTTTGGTGCGCCGAAGGAGGCGATAAAGGGGTAGTGCCTTTTCTCCCAAGCGGGAGATGAAGCGGCTTAAAGCCGCCACGCATCTGGTTAATTTTTGTATTTGTTTAAGGTCCTTTGGGACATCCAATTGTGACAAAGCTCAGATCTTGGCTGGATTTGCTTCAATTCCTCTACCGGATACAACGAAGCCCAAGAGCTTTCTGGCTGGAACGCCGAAGACGCATTTTTTCGGGTTGAGCTTGATGTCATATTTTCGGAGGTTATCGAATGCAAGCCTCAAGTCGTCTACTAGAGATTCGACATGTCTTGATTTGACGACCACATCATCCACATACGCCTCCACTGTTTTGCCGATCTAGTTTGCCAGACATGTCTGGATCATGCGCTGATATGTTGCGCCGGCGTTTTTCAGCCCGAAGGGCATTGTGTTGAAGCAGAATGGGCCGTATGGTGTGATGAATGCTGTTGCGGCTTGGTCTGATTCTGCCATCTTGATTTGATGGTAATCGGAGTATGCGTCGAGGAAACACAACGAGTCGTGTCCTGCGATGGCATCGATAATTTGATCGATACGGGGGAGGGGGAAGGGATCCTTTGGGCAAGCCTTGTTAAGGTCTTTAAAATCGACACACAGGCGCCAGGATTTGTCCTTCTTTGGTACCATCACCAGGTTTGCTAGCCAGTCCGGATGTTTTATGTCTCTAATGAATCCGGCCTCCAATAGCTTGGCTAGCTCCTCTCCCATAGCCTATCTCTTGGGTTCGGAAAAATGCTGAAGGGCTTGTTTGACAGGTTTGAATCCTTTTAGGATATTTAAGCTGTGTTCGGCCAGCCTGCGTGGGATCCCTGACATGTCTGAAGGGTGCCAGGCGAAAATGTCCCAGTTCTCTCGTAGGAACTCTCACAGTGCGGCGTCTACATCAGGGTTCAGTCGTGCCCTGATGGAAGCTGTTTTATTGGGGTCCGTTGGATGGACCTGGAATTTGACTATTTCGTCAGCTGGCTTGAAGGATGTGGATTTGGATCTCTTGTTGAGTATCACATCACCCCTGTTAACCATGGAGCGCAGCGCAGTCAGTTCCTCGGCCGCTAAGGCTTCGGATAGTGCCTCAAGGGCTAATGCGGCCGTCTTGTTTTCGGCGCGGAGTGCTATGTCCGGATCACTAGCTAGAGTGATAATTCCGTTCGGCCCGGGCATCTTAAGCTTCATGTACCCGTAATGGGGTATTGCTTGGAAGATTGTGAATGCTTCCCGCCCTAGTAAAGCGTGATATCCTCTTTTGAACGGGGCCACCTGAAACGTGACTTCTTCGGACCTGTAATTATCCGGCGTGCCGAACACCACATCTAGTGTGATTTTTCCTGTGCAGCGCGCTTCCCGACTGGGGATTATTCCTCTAAAGGTTGTGCTGCTTCGCTCGACGCGGTTCCAGTCTATTTCCATTTTTTGAAGGGTTTCCTCATAAATGAGGTTCAGTCCGCTGCCTCCATCCATGAGCACCTTGGTGAGGAGAAAGCCATCCACTATGGGACTGAGGACCAATGCGGCTGGTGCTCGGGCTGTTCGGAATCTAGGTTCATCACTTGCATTGAAGGTAATGGCAGTGTCGCTCCATGGATTTATTGTTGCAACTTGATAGACTTCGGCGAGGCTGCGGAGTGTTCTTTTTCGCACATTGTTTGATGCGAAAGTCTCGAAGACTGTGAGAACGGTACTGGTGTCCTTGGGCTGGCTTTCTGCGGCCTCCGGAATTAAGAGGTCCTCGCCGATTTTGGCCACCTGCCGGAGTATCCAACATGCTCTAAGGTTGTGAGTTGGTGTGGCGTCCTCTGTACTGTGAATTCTACAGGGTCCATCAAGCCATCTTTCCAGTACGGTTCCATGCCCTGCAGAGGGTTTTGGCTTTTTGGTGTTTATCCCGGGTGTCCTGTGATAATGCACCCTCTTAGTTCGGACGGGATTACTATTCAAGGCCGGATTATCCCAAAAATTTATTTCGGTTTTCCAGGCGCTTTCCATCGCACAGTATTTTTGTACTATGGACGCCAAGTCAGCGAAGCGTGTGATATCACGACGACTTACGGTGTTAAGGGTTCCCTTGTCCGTGCAATTACTGCAAAAAATTGAGATTGCGTCTTCCTCGCGGCAATCCTTTATCCTGTTCATAACCAGGAGGAATCTGGCCCAGTAATGATGTACTGTTTCCTCGGGCCTCTGCCTGATTTGGGAGAGATCGCTTATGATCGGGTGGGTGGGTGTCGTTGAATCTGAAACCTCACCCAATCCAAGATTCGGAGGCCGAAGAGTTTCCGAACTCTGAAGTTCGGATTCTTGGATGTTGTCAAGTGAATCTGGCCCGTTGCCTGATCCTAAGCTCAGGTCTTGAGTTACATCTCCCCCTCCACGGGTATCCGGCTTGGAGGGGTCGGGAATTCGGGCATAGCTAGTCCTTAAAATAGATGAAGGATCGCCGCACTACGTCTCTACCACGGCAACATGGTGGGTGACTTGGGGAGAGTTAATTTCTCTTAGATCGAGTTTAAGCCCAACCTGGTCGTAATCCGTAGCGACCCCCAGGGCGGCGATGCGATCCAAGAGCTCGTATACGGAAGAGAGCTCCATTGGATCTAGCTGCTCGACGAGCTCCGAGCTGATGTGTAGGTTGCTTTTGATGACCCGAGAGGTCACCGTCGGCGCAATAGCCGAACACGCGGTCATAAGAAAACCACCTAGCCGGAGGGTTTGGCCGACAGCCAAGGCTCCCTTAGCAACGGCGCCGTCTTTAAAGACGGGAGGAGGCATCCTTCCTGATTGTGATGGCACAGAGGAACTCTCAATGAAAGCACCAATGTCGGTGTCAAAACCAGCGAATCTCGGGTAGGGGGTCCCGAACTGTGCGTCTAGGCCGGATGGTAACAGGAGGCAGGGAACACGATGTTTTACCTAGGTTCGGGCCCTCTTGGTGGAGGTAAAACCCTACGTCCTGCTTGATTAATATTGATGATATGGGTAGTACAAGAGTAGATCTACCACAAGATCAAGGAGGCTAAACCCTAGAACCTAGCCTATGGTATGATTGTTGTGTATGGAGTTGATTGCCTACGGACTACAACCCTCCGGTTTATATAGACACCGGATAGGGTTAGGGTTACACAAAGTCGGTTACAATGGTAGGAGATCTTGAATATCCGCATCGCCAAGCTTGCCTTCCATGCCAGGGAAAGTCCCATCCGGACACGGGACGAAGTCTTCAATCTTGTATCTTCATAGTCCTGGAGTCCGGCTGAAGGTATAGTCCGGCTACCCGAACACCCCCTAATCCAGGACTCCCTCAACGGTCCTCGGTCAAGCCAAGGTGACCAGTCGAGCCGGTGACGAAGATGTCGACGTCGCAGTTAATCTGCAGACGAGCCATCGATCCTTTTGCCGATCACACAGCGGAACTCTCAATGAAAGCACCAATGTCGGTGTCAAAACCGATGGATCTCGGGTAGGGGGTCCCGAACTGTGCGTCTAAGGCGGATGATAATAGGAGGCAGGGGACACGATGTTTACCCAGGTTCGGGCCCTCTCGATGGAGGTAATACCTATGTCCTTCTTGATTGATCTTGATATATGAGTATTACAAGAGTTGATCTACCATGAGATTGTAGAGGCTAAACCCTAGAAGCTAGCCTATGATTATGATTGTTTGTATTTATATCGACTAGCCTGGCCCTAGTTTATATAATGCACCAGAGGCCTAGGATAACAAGAGTCCTAACCGAATACGCTGGTGGGGGAGGAGTCCTTGTATTGACCACCAAGTCTTGTGGAATCTTCCTTGTATGCGGCAGCTATCCGAACTGGCCCATGAGTATACGGCCATGGGGGTCCTCAGCCCAATCTAACTGACAGGGAGACGACATGGTGAGTACCCCCTAGTCCAGGACACCGTCAACCGCGGCAAGGACCAAAGAACGTGGCTCCCCATGATGCAGTTGTCCTTGTCGGGGGATAGTCAGCCCCTCCTCATGGGCGCATGGCCCATGGGCAGCGGCAGTGGCAATGTCGGTCCCGACGGCGGCCTTGGCGACGGTTGTACTGAAGAATGGTGGGTGACATCTTTGCTTCATTCTGGCCCAAAAAAATCCGGAGGTGCTTTTCTATTCGTAATTTCTTGTGTCCTATAGTATGAGACTTTGAGCAGAACTCAACATTTTTTTGTAGAGTCAAATGCAAATGGCCACCGAGTATGATTTTGATGGGTTTATTCCACCATTTGAGTATTGCCTGACTTTTGTGACATTGAGAAGAAGGAGAATTGCGGGCATTTTCATAGCCCTGTTCTTAGAGTTTGTACAGAAGAATTTGACGCAGGGCGTAGGTTTCTAGCCTGTTCATCTGAGGTATGTAAAATAGTGGTAGTGAAAAGATTTTAACGACACTTGTTTTGGTCACAAAACTATGAAAGTAACCACATCACAAGATTATGAGCACACAACAACAACTCCACTGTAGCAGAACACTACATTCTGCAACTCTGAACATCACACCCAACACCGGTGTCAGTACACAATGCCAAGTGGGTGGAAATACCACAAAACAACGCCTTTCATCTATCGACGCCTGATTATCAACCATACGGATCACGAAAAAACCACATGCAGGCGAATATACCACCGACTAAACCGGATGAAAACCATAGCGATAAGAGATGCCAATACAGGGGACAATCCAATATAGAAGAAGGAAGGTGATTTTTCATACCGTAGTCCGGCGGAAACTCGCCAATGCCGCGAGGACGCGGCTCCAACCAACGTCGATCTCATCCCCATCGACCATCGCACCGTCGACGGCGAGAAACAGAAAGGCGAAAGGGCCGATGAGAAATGAAAAACAAAGTGACCGGTGCGTGCCTCTCATCCAACGGGCAGGTTTTAGACTAATTTGTATCAGCTTGTTCTGGCAAAGTAAGTTTAGGGGCTTATTTGAGTCAGTTTGCAAGTTTTTGTATGAAACTGTACCCGCGCTGCAAGTTTTTGTACTAATAGTGTAATTAACTCTTTTTCTAACATAAAAATGAATTGTGCTTTTAGCTAAATCATTTTTGCAAAACCGCTAAGAGCATCTCTAGCAGACCACTCATTGCGCGGACCTTTAAAGTGAGTATAAGGGCCACAGAAATGTGTTTTGAGGGCTGGCGCGGGCTGCGGCCGAACGGTCTGTTCGGCCACAACCCGCGCCAGCCCTCAAAACACGTGTTTTTTCTAATTTGACACATATGTGTCATATTATATAGAAATATGAAATAAATATAAATATTACAATACAACAAACATCCAAATTACAATACTTATTCAAATCTAAGAATTCAACTTATAATTCGATACAAGAATTGTTTCGAATACAACAATGATACAAAATCACAAATGAATTAAATTAAATGAATGTAAAAATGGCAGGTTTTATTACTGCCCATGCCTTTGCCAATTGTGCTCAATGAGATCGTGCTGAAGCTGGTGGTGGGTGTTTTGAGTCTTCAATTTCCAGGTATGACTGAAGGAATGCTTGTATGCGGTCAGGGTCTCTAGATGGCTTCACACGGTTACCGACATTGTCGTAGAAGAACTCCAAGTTCATGTCCCTCTCATCTTCAATGATCATTTTGTGAAGATTCATACAACATGTTCAGGGTTCGCTTGTCCCCAAAACGAGCAAGACCACTAACAATGACAAACCTAGCTTGCAAAACCCCAAAGGCTCTTTCAATATTTGTTCGGGCAACCTCTTGTGCCTTTGCAAATTCAGCTTGCTTCCTATTTTCGGGTTTTCTAATGGTCTTGACAAATGTAGACCAAGAAGGGTAAATACCATCAGCAAGATAGTAACCCTTTGTGTACCGATGCCACCGTGTAGTTGCAAGCAAGAGCATCACCACTAGCAAGTCTAGCAAACAAATGAGACCGACGCAACACATTGATGTCATTGAGAGTACCCGGCAAACAAAAGAAGCAATGCCAAATCCATAAATCCTCGGATGCAACGGACCTCTAGCACAATTGTTGCATCATGAGACTTGCCACAATACTGCCCGTGCTATGCCTTCGGGCAGTTTTTCCAAGTCCAATGCATGTAATCAATGCTTCCTAGTATGCCCGACCAACCTCGCTTCTTATTTGTTACCATCAACATTTTCGTGTCTTCCTCGTTGGGTGCCCGAAGATAGACAGGACCAAAGACACAGATGATCACTTTGGCGAACCTACACACTGACTCAGTTGTAGCCAATGCGAAGATATTCGTCGACATAGTGAGCCGGAATGCCATATGCAATCACCCGCGTATCTGCCGAGATTTTTTAATATGCGCTAAAACCCTTGAAGCCCGCGACATTTCTCCTTTGGGTAAAAAATCGTGAATTGGCCTTGCAAGCTTCTACTATTTTTACGAAAAGGGATCAACGCATCCGATACCTTCTCTGGAAGAGGTGCGGCGGATACGCAGGTGACGCCGTGAAGTAGTCTTGCATTAGCATCATGTTACCGAGATGGTGGTTGTGAGGGATGCAAAGACGACCGATGGTTGATCCCTGTCGTCTCTTTCTGTTCCTATCCTTGAGCTCCTTCATGGCAATGGCCACCACCACAATCTGCTGCCGGTTGTTCTCGAGCAGCGTCTCTATGTCCGAGTCATCAAACGAGGACGAATACTCGAGCAAAATTCCTTGCAAGGACTCAAATCCATCTACAAATCGCAATGGAGCACGCAAGAAGGGAAATCGTTCGCTAAATCTAACTTGAAGGGGAAGAAAAAGACTCACTGGCAGAGCAGGGGTGGGTGGCAACTCGGCGTCAGTCGATTCGGGGCTGCGGTGAACCGGGGGCGCTAGGGCGCGGCGGATCCGGGGCGCCGACGAATCGGCGCGGTGGAGCCAGGTCTGCAAGGGCGTGGCGGTGTCTTTTCGTTGGTGGATATGGCCGAAATCAAAGGTGGCGGGCGGGCGGTGACGGCGGCGGGTGGCTGCGGTATGGAGGAGGGGAACGCTCGCGGGCTGAAATGTCCCTCCTGCCAAGTGCTTTTCAAATTTTAATGGTCGGCGGTGTTTAAGGTTCTGTTCGGGCCGCTTTTTCGCGCAAAACTGTAAACTAGCAGTTATTTTGCAGTTCGACGCGATATAAGGGGTCTGCTAGGGATTCTCAAGGAATGTATGGATTGTTTGGTTTGCAACTTTTTTATTTTATTTCGACCTCCACTATTTCATGTGCTATCCATTGACAATGGTGTACTAGTTTTTTGTGGTTAATGCAAGATATATGTAGTGTGAGAGATAGAAGGACCTGTGATATTGAGTTAACTATTATAGCTGGTTCATTAACCGAAAACCAGAAACACGAATAATTATATTTTCTAAACCTGGGACTATTTTCTCATGGAAAATCTTCTCGGAAAGCTCTATTAAATTGCATAATTAATTGTTGTGTTGCATTATGAGTTATCCCATGTGCGTGCATGATATTGTTTTTTGCGAATAATGTGGCATGCATTATATACTTGTACATAAGACAAAAGATCTTGTTATGAGACATGAATACCGGAAAAATATGCATATAGAAGCACTCATATATGATGGGTGCTCGCATGATGCATATATACAATAAAAAAATATGCATATAGAAACACTTATATATGATGGGTGCTCGCGTGATGCATATATACAACGAATGAGAGTGAGTGCTTGCATATTAATAATTCTTTCCTAAATAATAGGGAGCGCCTTGTTAGTACAATTTGTTTTGAATATACCGGGAGAGAAAATATGGAGCTGATTGATGCATGCCTACACTTGTCATCATGCGCTTGCTTTCTAGCACTAGTGTAGAACCGGGTTTTAGCACCGGTTCGTAAGGGACTTTAGTGTCGGTTCTGTAACCGGCACTAAAGGGTGGGGACTAAAGGTCCCCCCCTTTAGTACCAGTTCAGCACAAACCGTCACTAAAGGGCCATCATGTGGCACGAGCCAGGGCCGGGGGCGTGGAGACCTTTAGTAACGGTTGGTAAAACCAACCGGTACTAAAGGTTTGGGAGTTTTGGTTTTATTTTTTATTTTCCTTTAATTTTGTGTTTTCTATTTAATTTAGAGATTGTTTTTACATTATAATGAGTTGTTAAATCACTAGGTGAAAGTACCGCGAATTAGTTTGAAGTGGATATGGATCGTCCTATAAGTGATCAAGTAATATATATGGATCGTCCTATAAGTGGTCAAGCAATATATTGGATGATCCATATCCACTTCAAACTAATCCGCGGTTTGTTTCATAAATGATATAATAGCTCATCATCATATTAATATAAAAACTCTTGCATCATATCATCACCAACAACATTAGCTAGCTAATAATCATCAGTCGTCATTACCACTATTTAATCATCATAGTCATTACCGTTATCTAATCACCACCAACACCAGCTTAAAGAAGAAACATTCACTTGTACCAGAAGCAAAGATATCATCGAGTTCAACATGGTCATGAGATTATAAGCATTTATAAGACCGGCCACAAAAGCAAATCACTTTGAGATTAAGTTCAGGACGAAGAACACGGACATGAGAGGACAAGTACTAAGAGCATGAACTAGCTAATCACTCCTGCTGCTCTCTCTCAGGTAAAATAGTATAGAACATGTGTAGAAATCCTGATTCATCATATTAGAGCATGCAGATAAACCTGTCTCCTAATCGTGGGCTGTGCTTCGTCTAATTCTTGCTGCCCCCTAGTACTTCTTTGTGATCCTTCACAAATTTGCTTCAGTCTTTCACTATTAAGCATTCCTCGGTTTTAGAAATCCTGAATGCACTCATGTGTGCTGTAGGATGTCTTGGCCGTAATCTAACCATTGACATGCGACCTTTAGTCTCGATCCACTGAGGCACAACTATCACCGGGAGTCCCTGTTGAAGAACATCAAATAGTAACATACTTAGCAATGAAGTTTAGCTTAAAAAATAATGTATGCAAAAGATGCACTGAGGACAAATAGTAAAAATCTCACCATCTTGCCTAAATAGATGTGACCATAGTTCAATACGAACACTATTGGTCGCACGTTTTGAGTACTAAGATTTTCAAATTCAGGAAAATAATTTCTCTTGACAGCATCAAGATCCTCAAGCCATGAAACATAATGACATATCTCCTCGCAGTTTAGTTCAGCACCGGGACAGTGGACGATCCTTTCTACCAAGCGCCGAACATGTTTGCTTGAATGGAAATAAGCTGTCAATAGAAATTAGTTGTCAACTATTTTTGAATAAACAATATCGAAGACATAAATATGGTTGAGAAACTCACATAACAGTAGAACAGGAGACGTCTGCACATCAACCCAAATGTCTCTATTACCTTCAATATCATCTTCCGGACGAATATCAAAAGTGATAACCACATCAGGCTCAAATGCATAATCCTTGCATAGTGCTTGCTAAGTTTTGCATTCAAAATGAGTGTAGGTATCTACATTGTATAACTTGACGTTGAAGGTATAACCATGCTCGGTCTTCAAGTAAACTCTCTCTACCTCCATAGTTTTGTTAGGACTGAAACCTATCTTATCCAAGACAAAAATTCTTTCATGGCAGGGGATACACTAGTAGAATAGTGAAAATTTAAAATTATATGTTGAAGCAAATGAAGCATAAGTCATGCTTAATTATGAAAAAAGACTTGTTGTTGTGACTTACCGTATCCACTTCGAAGGTCTCATCCAGCTTGATGCTGAAGCGACTATCATCAACTAGGAAATTTCTGTCGCACATGCCGCGCTCGTCTTTGCAGTACTCGCACATAACGAAATCATTTTCATCGTCAGACGACATTTCCTATGTTCATAATTGAAACATTAATTGATAAACACTTACTAGTTCTATTAATTCAACTAATTCAACTAGCTAGTTCTATTAATTCAACTAATTCAACTAGCTAGTTCTATTAATTCAACTAATTCAACTAGCTAGTTCTATTAATTCAACTAGTTCTATTAATTCAATTAATTCAACTAAGCACTTATTAAAAATAAACTAGTTCTATTAATTTTCTTATTAAAAATAAAGTAGGTTGTTCTATATATAGTAAAAATTTAATTAGATGATAAAATCTCATATACCTAAATTTAAAATATCTAAATCATCTAACATTTGACATTAATATATCTAATTCATCTATAACTAAAAGTATAAAAAAACTAACTCATCATCTAACATTAATATGTAGCTAATCATCTAATATTTGACATTAATATCTAACATATGTTTCTATCTAATTATCTAACATTTGACTTTAATATCTAACATTTCTATATATATAATCATCTAGCAATTGACATTAATCTAACATTAATTTATATAAATTAAAAGTATAAAAAACTAAAAAATAGAAAACAGAAAAAATCATTAAGAAAAATATGTCTCTTTGTGTGTGTACTATGTGTATGTGAGGCCGGCGCCGGCCATGGCGCGCGGCAGGGGGCCAGGGCGGTCTCGATCTTACAGCGGGGTGACGCGACCGGCGATGCGATGATGACGGGCTGGGGCGGAGACGGAGACGGGCCGGGGGCGACGAGGCAGGGACAGGCGACGCGCGTGACCGACGACGTATGACGGGGACGGGCGTGCGTGGCGATGAGGGCGGGGACGGGCGGGGGCGGCGACAGCGACGGGGACGGGCGCACGACGACGACGAAGAAGAAAATAATTGAAATTTTCATAAGTGTTGTATATATAGGAGCAGCCTTTAGTACCGATTGGAGCCACCAAGCGGTACTAAAGGTTAACTTTGGCCAGGCCAAGCGGCGGGAAGCGACCCCCTTTAGTACCGGTTGGTGGCTCCAACCGGTACTAAAGACCATCCTTTAGTACCGGTTGGAGCCACGAACCGGTACCGGTTGGAGCCACGAACCGGTACCTGTTGGAGCCACGAACCGGTACTAAAGTAGTGCGCTCTCATCCCGCGGTGCATAAAGTTTAGTCCCACCTCGCCGAGCGAAGGGCAGCCGCACTGGTTTATAAACCCAGCCGCGGCTGCTCCTTCGAGCTCCTCTCTAAAGCAGGTTTCAGGGCCTAACTTTGCCGCGCTGCCCTGTGAGCTTGCTGGGCCTTATGGGCATGCATATGCATGCCCAAGGCCAAGCAGGCCCACTGGGCAGCGCACAAAAATATTTTTTATATAATTTTTTCTTCTATTTATTTCTGAGTAGTTTTTTGCTGTATTTAGAGTTTCTTTGTGAATATTTTTGCTTTAGGTACAAAAAATTACAAACTTTCTGTTAGTGCTAGTAGTTTTCAAATTTGAATTATTTGAAATTTGTGTGAATCACTAGTTTGTGAATGACTTAACTTCATGGTCATTTTAGCTCAAAACAAATCAGTAAATGCATGAAAAATAGCAAATGAAGGCACAAAGGGTTGAAATTTGACGACGTGGCTTTAAATGGTGCATAATGAATGCACAAAAAGTCTGGAGTTGTAATAAGTTAAAAAAAATGAAGTGCCTTTGTAAAAGATGAGTTTTCGTCCGAAACCCTAATACTTCGAAAGAAAGTGTCCAGTTTGTACACGAAGTGCATTCAGTTTTTGCCGTAACCCTCTCTACTTTTTTGCACATGCTATATGGGTGAAATGATGATACCAAGCCAAGTTTCAACCTTTTCAAAGTTCATTTGTAGTGCTTTTCAATTTCAGGGTCATTTAGCTGAAAACAAATCAGTAAATGCATGAAAAATAGCAAATGAAGGCACAAAGGGTTGAAAGTTGACGACATGGCTTTGAATGGTGCATAATGAATGCAAAAAAGTCTGGAGTTGTAATAAGTTTAAAAAAATGAAGTGCCTTTGTAACAGATGAGTTTTCGTCCGAAACCCTGATACTACGAAAGAGAGTGTCCAGTTTGTACATGAAGTGCATCCAATTTTTGCCGTAACCCTCTCTAATTTTTTGCACATCCTATGTGGGTGAAATGATGATACCATGCCAAGTTCCAACCTTTTCAGAGTTCATTTGTAGTGCTTTTTCAATTTCAGGGTCATTTAGCTCAAAACAAATCAGTAAATGCATGAAAATAGAAAATGAAGGCAGAAAGGGTTGAAAGTTGATGACGTGGCTTTGAATGATGCATACTGAACGCAAAAAAGTCTGGAGTTTTAAAAACATGTAAAAATATACATGAAAAATACAGTGATCATCAATGATCTTTTTGTGTAGAATCTGAATTGCCAATAGGGCCATAGATCATACACATAGAGTTCAATGAAGACCAAGTGGTTGTGATAGTTTGAGCAGTAACATATTTAAGGTGGTAAAAACCCTCTTAGGGGAGCGAGGTGGGACTAAAAAACCACTGCATGGCGAAACTTTAGTACCAGTTTGTGGCATGAACCGGTACTAAAGGGGCTGGTGGGGCCATAGCCTGCCACAGACTCTTTATATTAGTACTGGTTCGTGGCACGAACCGGTACTAAAGGTTCTCCATGAACCGATACTAATAAGCGCCGCCCGCCTAGCCGTTTGAACCGACACTAATGGCCGGTTCAGCTAGAAACCAAGACTAATGTGCTGAACATTAGGCCCTTTTTCTACTAGTGTAGCCATTGATCCATGCAGGCAATAGACCTTTTCTCGCTCTATAATTTTGTTTCTTTCCTTTTTTGCGATGAAATTCCTTTCCTTCTTAAGTGCATAGCAAATTTCAATCTTTCCCTTCCCTCTCTATCCTCCACCCAACAAGCATGCATGCATCTTCTCTTTATTGAGTCTTTCTCTTGTTGTTTCTTCACACTACTAGTGCATGTATTTAAATTGGCAAGATTTTATCTAAAGAAGCAAGGTGACTAATTGGTACCATTAGATATATAGAAGCAACGTGGACTATTTTAACTACTCTTTTAGGGGGGCTATTTTAATTACTAAAAAATCAAACATTCTCATATACTAATAGTTAGCTTAGCTGGTTGTGTTCCTTACTACTTCCGTGCTGCTTTATTGGTCCCCTTCGTACTTTATGTCAAATTTGTCAGATGTGGGGTTCTGGCAAACCCTTAAGGTTCGAACACTGGGGTGCGCGTGAAGTCTTTCCTTCCCAGCAATCTACGCCCTAGCTCACTAAGATCTCTCAGACGAACTCGACGAATTCGCAACACATAAAGACACAAGATTTATACTGGTTCGGCCACCGTTGTGGTGTAGTACCCTACTCCAGTGTGGTGGTGGTGGATTGCCTCTAGGGCTGGTGATGAACAGTACAAGGGAAGAACGACCTCCTGAGGTTGAGGTGTTCTTGTGAGTATGCTCTCGGTCGGGTTGGATCAAGCTAGGATCCGATGCCTCTACTATGGTGGCTAGCTCTACTTATATAGGCCCTGGTCCTCTTCCAAAATATCGAGCGGGAAGGGAGCCAACAATGGCGGGCTAATTCGAAGGGGGACAACTAGTACAAGCTATCCTGACAAAGGTGGTCTTTGCCTGCCAAAGGCTCTGGTGGTGACGCCGTCTTGGGCTCTACGATGACCTCCGTCTTGCCGTCCTCCTGGTCTTGGTCTCGTTGCACCAATATAGAAACCTTTGCCTGATGCCTCGGTACTCCTCGCCTGCGCTGGCCTCCTTAGCACCAAAGAGGAAACAAGGACGTTGCGCGCGCTGGCGCCCGCCTGGTGCCGTGCGTCATGGCTCACGTCACGAGTGTCTCGTGAGGTTTGCCCCACCTTGATATCTCTGCTCCTCGTGAGCCTGCCTGGCTAGGCCACTCCCGAGGAGGCCTTGCATCGTCTGCCTCGCGAGGGTCTTGGATGCTTTGCTGGTGAAGATGGGCCGTACGGCCTACAGGCTCAGCCACGCCCCGGGCCGCAGGCAGGCAAGTCTGGGGACCCCCATTCCCATAACGCCGATAGTAGCCCCCGGGCCCAAGGTGGGCTCGGGCTTGGCTTTGCGACAAAGCCAAGGGCCAAGTTCGGAGCACCGCTGGCCCCCAAAAGCCTGAGGCCTCAATTGACGCGTGGCAGTTGATTGGACGTGGGCGTCTCCGCTTCCCCATGTTGTCTTGGCAACTGCTCGACTTGTCAGGTCCCCACAACATGCAAGGAAAACAATCATTACCTGCGATCGTGGGAGACGCCGGTTGGCCTTAGATACGTCTCCAACGTATCTATAATTTTTGATTGCTCCATGCTATATTATCTTCTGTTTTGGATGTTTATGGGCTTTATTATACACTTTTATATCATTTTTGGGACTAACCTATTAACCCGGAGCCCAGTGCCAATTTAGGTTTTTTTCCTTGTTTTAGAGTATCGTAGAAAAGGAAAATCAAATGGAGTCCAACTGACCTGAAACTTCACGGAACTTATTTTTGAAAGGAAAGCAACCCGGGAGACTTGGAGTCCACGTAAGGGAAGCAACAAGGAAGCCACGAGGCAGGGGGGCGCGCCCACCCCCCTGGGCGCGCCCTCCACCCTCGTGGGCCCCTTGTGGCTCCCCTGACGTACTTCTTCCTCCTATATATACCCATATACCCTAAAACGATCGGGGAGCACAATAGATCGGGAGTTCCGCCGCCAGAAGCCTCCGTAGCCACCGAAAGCCAATCTAGACCCGTTTCGGCACCCTGCCCGAGGGGGCAATCCCTCTCCGGTGGTCATCTTCATCATCCCGGTGCTCTCCATGACGAGGAGGGAGTAGTTCTCCCTCGGGGCTGAGGGTATGTACCAGTAGCTATGTGTTTGATTTCTCTCTCTCTCTCTCTCCCTCTCTCGTGTTCTTGATTTGGCACGATATTGATGTATCGCGAGCTTTGCTATTATAGTTGGATCTTATGATGTTTTCTCCCCCCTCTACTCTCTTGTAATGGACTGAGTTTCCCCTTTGAAGTTATCTTATCGGATTGAGTCTTTAAAGATTTGAGAACACTAGATGTATGTCTTGCCGTGCGTATCTGTGGTGACAATGGGATACCACGTGATTCACTTGATGTATGTTTTGGTGATCAACTTGCGGGTTCCGCCCATGAACCTATGCATAGGGGTTGGCACACGTTTTCGTCGTGATTCTCCGGTAGAAACTTTGGGGTACTCTTTGAGGTTCTATGTGTTGGTTGAATAGATGAACCTGAGATTGTGTGATGCATATCGTATAATCATACCCACAGATACTTGAGGTGACATTGGAGTATCTAGGTGACATTAGGGTTTTGGTTGATTTGTGTCTTAAGGTATTATTCTAGTACGAAGTCTAGGGCTGTTTGTGACACCTATAGGAATAGCCCAACGGATTGATTGGAAAGAATAACTTTGAGGTGGTTTCGTACCCTACCATAATCTCTTCGTTTGTTCTCCGTTATTAGTGACTTTGGAGTGACTCTTTGTTGCATGTTGAGGGATAGTTATGTGATCCAATTATGTTATTATTGTTGAGAGGACTTGCACTAGTGAAAGTAAGAACCCTAGGCCTTGTTTCAACGCATTGCAATACCGTTTACGCTCACTTTTATCATTAGTTACCTTGCTGTTTTTATATTTTCAGATTACAAAAACAATTATCTACTATCCATACACCACTTGTATCACCATCTCTTCGCCGAACTAGTGCACCTATACAATTTACCATTGTATGGGGTGTGTTGGGGACACAAGAAACTCTTTGTTATTTGGTTGGAGGGTTGCTTGAGAGAGACCATCTTCATCCTACGCCTGGTACGGATTGATAAACCTTAGATCATCCACTTGAGGGAAAATTGCTACTGTCCTACAAACCTCTGCACTTGGAGGCCCAACAATGTCTACAAGAATAAGGTTGTGTAGTAGACATCAAGCTCTTTTTTGGCGCCGTTGCCGGGGAGGTTAGCGCTTGAAGGTATATCTTTAGATCTTGCAATCGAGTCTTTTAGTTTCTTGTTTTATCACTAGTTTAGTTTATAAAAGAAAATTACAAAAAATGGAATTAAGTTTGCCTCATACGCTTTATCTTTTTAATATCTTTCGTGAGTATGATGGAAAGGAAAATTGTGCTCAAATGCTAGAAGAAGAATGCATTAAAATGTTTGGCACTAAATCTTTGAATGATGAGCATGATTGCAATGTTGTTAGTATGAACTCCTTGAATATCCATAGTACTAATGATGGTTGCACTAGTTATGATGAAAATGTCTCCTATAAACATGTCAATTTTTGTGGAGTGCATTGGGTTTGTAAGTACACACCAAATAGGGAAGATAGATATTGCATGAGGCATAAGTACTTAGAAACTAAATTGTTGCAAGAAAGGCTAGATGATTGTGCTGAAAATTTAATTTTTCTTGGCCATACTTGTGGACTTTGCAATGAAAGTGGTCATTTAGCTATCCGATGCAAATTGTTTCATGATCTAATCGTGTCCAAACATTGTGATGACTTGATTTCCCTTGCACATTATAATTAACTTAGTTTTCTTATGGGCTACGAAGAAATGAAACATATAACTAACTATCTTCCGGAATTTTCCCGTTATAAACTTCTTGGTTTTGATCTAGAAGAAATTTATATGTATTGTGCAGTGAATTGCATTGAAAATCCTTATATTAACAACTACATAAAGAAAAGAAAACAAATCAAAGATGAAGAGAATACTAATGAAAGGGAAGAGACTTCCCAATACCTTCCTATTATTTCTTATGATGAATCAGGTAACGAGGAGGAGCCTCCTATTCAACCAATCTCATTAATAAGGAGCTCCAAAAAGAGGATTGAACCCACACATGATGTGGTGAAGAAGAAGAAAAGAAAAAAGGAAGAGAGGTAAAAAGATACATCCCCCAAATAATGCTGCTCCTATTAGTACTATGCCTCATGAAAATATAATTGTGGAAGATAATGATACTTCTTATGATCTTCAAAATCTTTTTGGCACTTGCTTGGAAGAATATGATAATTGCTATACTATTGGTGCTATCCATACTATTAATGATGAGAGTGATTATGCTTATGATATGAAAAGGCCCAAGCTTGGGGATGCTATCTTTGATGAAGATGATGTTTTTGAGAATATATTTGCTGCAATTAATGTTTGTCCCAAGCTTGGGGATGCTACGTTTAATGAAGATGATATTTTTAGTCTCCCAAGTTTTGATATGCAAATTTATAATGATGATAGCATGCCTCCTACTTATGAGGATTATTGTGATGATACTTATGCTATAAAAGTAGTGATTATATTTATAAAACTTGTCATGATTATGGTTACCCATTTTCTGAACATTACTCTTTTAATGTGGAAACAATTTATAGTATTCAAGTCTCTTATGATACTCCCACTATTCCGAATGAGAAGAATTTTACTTATGTGGAGAGTAGTAAATTTTCTATGCTTGTACATCATGAAAATAATGCTTTAGGTGCTGGTTATATTGTTGAATTCATTCATGATGCTACTGAAAATTATTATGAGGGAGGAATATATGCTTGTAGGAATTGCAATAATATCAAGTTTCCTCTCTATGTGCTTAAAGTTTTGAAGTTATGCTTGTTTTACCTTCCTATGCAAGTTGATTCTTGTTCCCACAAGTTGTTTGCTCAGAAAACGTCTATGCATAGGAAGTGGGTTAGAATTAAATTTTCTAGTCATATTCTTCATGATGCTCTCTTTATGTTACAATTCTTATCTTTTATGTGAGCATTATTGAAATCATCATGCCTAGCTAGGGGCGTTAAACGATAGCGCTTGTTGGGAGGCAACCCGGTTTTATTTTTGTTCCTTGCTTTTTGATCCTGTTTAGTAATAAATAATTTATCTAGCCTCTGTTTATATGTGGTTTTATGTTTTAATTAGTGTTTGTGCCAAGTAGAACCTTTGGGAAGACTTGGGTGAAGTCTTTATGATCATGCTGTAAAAAACAGAAACTTTAGCGCTCACGAGAATTGCTTCCATTTTTGTTTGGAGAGTGATATTTAGTTAATTATTTTTGAAGATGATTAATATATAAATTACTCAGGTCCAGAAATTTATTTTAGAATTTTATGAGTTCCATAAGTATACGTTTGATCCAGATTACTACAGACTGTTCTGTTTTTGACAGATTCTGTTTTCTATGTGTTGTTTGCTTATTTTGATGAATCTATGAGTAGTAACCGAGGGTATGAACCATAGATAAGTTGGAATACAGTAGGTATTACACCAATATGAATTTATAATGAGTTCACAACAGTACCTAAGTGATGATTTATTTTCTTATACTAACGGAGCTTACGAGTTTTCTGTTAAGTTTTGTGTTGTGAAGTTTTCAAGTTTTGGGTAAAGATTCGATGGACTATGGAATAAGGAGTGGCAAGAGCCTAAGATTGGGGATGCCCAAGGAACCCCAAGGTAATATTCAAGGACAACCAAGAGCCTAAGCTTGGGGATGCCTCGGAAGGCATCCCCTCTTTCGTATTCGTTCATCGGTAACTTTACTTGGAGCTATATTTTTATTCACCACATGATATGTGTTTTGCTTGGAGCGTCATTTTACTTAATTATGTTTTGCTTGCTGTTTGAATAAAATACCAAGATCTGAAATTCTTAAATGTTAGAGAGTCTTCACATAGTTGCATAATTATTCGACAACCCATTAATCTTCACTTATATCTTGCGGAGTAGTTTGTCAATTGCTCTAGTGCTTCACTTATATCTTTCTAGAGCACGGTGGTGGTTTTATTTTGAAGAAATAATTGATCTCTCATGATTCACTTAGATTATTTTGAGAGTCTTAAACAGCATGGTAATGTGCTTAATCCTAATATGCTAGGTATTCAAGACTAGTAAAAACTTTCTTATGAGTGTGTTGAATACTAAGAGAAGTTTAATGCTTGATGATTGTTTTGAGATATGTAGGTAATAATATCAAAGTCGTGCTAGTTGAGTAGTTGTGAATTTGAGAAATGCTTGTGTTGAAGTTTGCAAGTCCTGTAGCATGCACGTATGGTGAACGCTGTGTAACAAATTTCAAACATGAGGTGTTTTTTTATTGTCTTCCTTATGAGTGGAGGTCGGGGACGAGCAATGGTCTTTCCCTACCAATCTATCCCCCTAGGAGCATGCGCGTAGTGCCGAGGTTTTTGATGACTTCTAGATTTTTGCAATAAGTATGTGAGTTCTTTATGACTAATGTTGATTCCATGGATTATACACACTCTTACCCTTCCATCATTTCTAGCCTCTTCGGTACCGTGCATTGCCCTTTCTCACATTAAGAGTTGGTGCAAACTTCGCCGGTGCATCCAAACCCCGTGATATGATACACTCTTTCACACATAAACCTCCTTATATCTTCCTCAAAACAGCCACCATACCCACCTATTATGGCATTTCCATAGCCATTCTGAGATATATTGCCATGCAACTTTCCACCATTCCGTTTATCATGACACATTCATCATTGTCATATTTCTTAGCATGATCATGTAGTTGACATAGTATTTGTGGCAAAGCCACCGTTCATAATTCCTTCATACATGTCACTCTTGATTCATCGCATATCCCGGTACACCGCCGGAGGCATTCATATAGAGTCATCTTTTGTTCTAGTATCGAGTTGTAATCTTTGAGTTGTAAATAAATAGAAGTGTGGTGATCATCATTAATAGAGCATTGTCCCCAAAAAAAAGAAAAAAAGGGAAGGCCAAATAAAAAAAGAAAGGCCAAATAAAAAAAGAGAAAATAAAAAGGGGCAATGCTACTATCCTTTTTCCACACTTGTGCTTCAAAGTAGCACCATGATCTTTATGATAGAGAGTCTCTTGTTTTGTCACTTTCATATACTAGTGGGAATTTTTCATTTTATAGAACTTGGCTTGTATATTCCAACAATGGACCTCCTTAAGTGCCCTAGGTCTTTGTGAGCAAGCAAGTTGGATGCACACCCACTTATTTTCTTTTGTTGAGCTTTCATACATTTATAGCTCTAGTGCATCCGTTGCATGGAAATCCCTACTCCATGCATTAACATCAATCGATGGGCATCTCCATAGCCCATTGATTAGCCTCGTTGATGTGAGACTTTCTCCTTTTTTGTCTTCTCCACATAAACCCCATCATCATATTCTATTCCACCCATAGTGCTATGTCCATGGCTCGCGCTCATATATTGCGTGAAAGTTTATAGGTTTGAGATTACTAAAGTATGAAACAATTGCTTGGCTTGTCATCGGGGTCGTGCATGATGAGAGCATTCTTGTGTGATGAAAATGGAGCATGACTAAACTATATGATTTTGTAGGGATGAACTTTCTTTGGCCATGTTATTTTGAGAGGACATAATTGCGTAGTTAGTATGCTTGAAGTGTTTTTTATGTCAATATGAACTTTTATCTTGAATCTTTCGGATCTGAATATTCATACCACAATTAAGAAGAATTACATTGAAATTATGCCAAGTGGCACTTCGCATCAAAAATTCTGTTTTTATCATTTACCTACTCGAGAACGAGCAGGAATTAAGCTTGGGGATGCTGATACGCCTCCAACCTATCTATAATTTATGATTGCTCCATGCTATATTATCGTCTGTTTTGGATGTTTATGGGCTTTATTATACACTTTTATATCATTTTTGGCACTAACCTATTAACCCAGAGCCCAGTGCCAGTTTCTATTTTTTCCTTGTTTTAGAGTATCACAGAAAAGGAAAATCAAACGGAGTCCAATTGACTTGAAATTTCACGGAACTTATTTTTGGAAGGAAAGCAACTTGGGAGACTTGGAGTCCACGTAAGGGAAGCAACGAGGAAGCCACGAGGCAGGGGGGCGCGCCCACCCCCCTGGGCGCGCCCTCCACCCACGTGGGCCCCTCGTGGCTCCCCTGACATACTTCTTCCTCCTATATATACCCATATACCCTAAAACGATCGGGGAGCACAATAGATCGGGAGTTCCACCGCCAGAAGCCTCCGTAGCCACCGAAAGCCAATCTAGACCCGTTCCGGCACCCTATCGGAGGGGGAAATCCCTCTCCGGTGATCATCTTCATCATCCCGATGCTCTCCATGACGAGGAGGGAGTATTTCTCCCTCGGGGCTGAGGGTACATACCAGTAGCTATGGATTGAGTTTCCCCTTTGAAGTTATCTTATCAGATTGAGTCTTTAAAGATTTGAGAACACTTGTTGTATGTCTTGCCGTGCGTATCTGTGGTGACAATGGGGTACCACGTGATTCACTTGATGTATGTTTTGGTGATCAACTTGCGGGTTCCGCCCATGAACCTATGCATAGGGGTTGGCACACGTTTTCGTCGTGATTCTCCGGTAGAAACTTTGGGGCACTGTTTGAGGTTCTATGTGTTGGTTGAATAGATGAATCTGAGATTGTGTGATGCATATCGTAAAATCATACCCACGGATACTTGAGGTGACATTGGAGTATCTAGGTGACATTAGGGTTTTGGTTGATTTGTGTCTTAAGGTGTTATTCTAGTACGAACTCTAGGCTGTTTGTGACACCTATAGGAATAGCCCAACGGATTGATTGGAAAGAATAACTTTGAAGGTATATCTTTATCACTAGTTTAGTTTATAAAAGAAAATTACAAAAAATGGAATTAAGTTTGCCTCATACGCTTCATCTTTTTAATATCTTTCGTGAGTATGATGGAAAGGAAAATTGTGCTCAAATGCTAGAAGAAGAATGCATTAAAATGTTTGGCACTAAATCTTTGAATGATGAGCATGATTGCAATGTTGTTAGTATGAACTCCTTGAATATCCATAGTACTAATGATGATTGCACTAGTTATGATGAAAATGTCTCCTATAAACATGTCAATTTTTGTGGAGTGCATTGGGTTTGTAAGTACACACCAAATAGGGAAGATAGATATTGCATGAGGCATAAGTACTTAGAAACTAAATTGTTGCAAGAAAGGCTAGATGATTGTGCTGAAAATTTAAATTTTCATGGCCGTACTTGTGGACTTTGCAATGAAAGTGGTCATTTAGCTGTCCTATGCAAATTGTTTCATGATCTAATCGTGTCCAAAAATTGTGATGAGTTGATTTCCCTTGCACATTATAATGAACTTAGTTTGCTTATGGGCTATGAAGAAATGAAACGTATAACTAACTATCTTCCAGAATTTGCCCGTTATAAACTTCTTGGTTTTGATCTAGAAGAAATTTATATGTATTGTGCGGTGAATTGCATTGAAAATCCTTATATTTCCAACTAAATAAAGAAAAGAAAACAAATAGAAGATGAAGAGAATACTAGTGAAAGGGAAGAGACTTCCCAATACCTTCCTATTATTTCTTATGATGAATCAGGTATCGAGGAGGAGCCTCCTATTCAACCAATCTCATTAATAAGGAGCTCCAAAAAGAGGATTGAACCCACACGTGATGTGGTGAAGAAGAAGAAAAGAAAAAGGAAGAGAGGTAAAAAGATATCTCCCCCAAATAATGCTGCTCCTATTAGTATTGTGCCTCATGAAAATATAATTGTGGAAGATAATGATACTTCTTATGATCTTGAAAATCCTTTTGGCACTTGCTTGGAAGAATATGATAATTGCTATACTATTGGTGCTATCCATACTATTAATGATGAGAGTGATTATGCTTATGATATGAAAAGGCCCAAACTTGGGGATGCTATGTTTGATGAAGATGATGTTTTTGAGAATATATTTGCTGCAATTAATGTTTGTCCCAAGCTTGGGGATGCTACGTTTAATGAAGATGATATTTTTAGTCTCCCAAGTTTTGATATGCAAATTTATAATGATGATAGCATGCCTCCTACTTATGATGATTATTGAGATGATACTTATGCTATAAAAAGTAGTGATTATATTTATAAAACTTGTCATGATTATGGTTACCCCTTTTCTGAACATTACTCTTTTAATGTGGAAACAATTTATAGTATTCAAGTCTCTTATGATACTCCCACTATTCCGAATGAGAAGAATTTTGCTTATGTGGAGAGTAGTTAAATTTTCTATGCTTGCAGGCTCGGGGTAGTGCTAGGTGCCTGTCCTCGCGGATCGCTGCAACGCTACTTTTGTTTTGCTCTTTTCCTGCATCAAGAATGAAACCAGCATGGGCCCAGAAGGGGCATGTATCGAACTATGGTTCCTTGGTTATATAAGTATGCGTGCTGTTCTCGTGCTGTGTCGTTATTTTGCGCAAAGATAACTTAACCTGGTATACTTAGGACGTCCTCTTCCTCGCGAAGCGTTTATTTCCTCGCATTCATCTTGCCTCGGTGGCCTGCATTCGCTCGGGAACTGTGAAAAACTCGTTAGGAAGTGCGTTAAAAGATTTACCGTTCATCTTGGCCCTGACCTGGTGCTTTGTGTCACGGTACCCGAGGGGCACGAACTAGGAGAGGCGCGCCAGCCTTTGGGCTCGAATTAGGGTGGCTCGCGAGAAGGCATAAAGGAGAAAAAAATGCTCGCGAGGGCGCGCGCCAGCCTTTCGGCTCGAACGAGGGTGGCTCGCGAGAAGGCAGAAAGGAGAAAAAAATGCTCGCGAGGGCACCTGCCTAGCCCCCTCGCGAGGCATGTGATACGTCCATTTTGCATCATGCTTTTATATCGATATTTATTGCATTATGGAATGTTATTTCACTTTATGTCACAATACTTATGGCTATTCTCTCTTATTTTACAAGGTTTACATAAGGAGGGAGAATGCCAGCAGCTGGAATTCTGGGCTGGAAAAGGAGCAAATATTAGAGACCTATTCTGCACAACTCCAAAAGTCCTGAAACTCCACGGAACGTCTTAAAATAAATAAAGAAAACTCCTCGCCAAAGATGAAGGCCAGGGGGCCCACACCCTGCTCACGAGGGTGGGGGGCGCCCCCCCTAGGGCGCGCCCCCTACCTCGTGGGCCCCCTGGTGGCTCTCCGACGCCCATCTTCTCCTATATGAAGTCTTTCGATGAGAAAAAAATAAGAAGGAACTTTTCAGGACGAGACTCTACCGCCACGAGGCGGAACCTTGGTGGATCCAATCTAGAGCTCTGGCAGAGCTGTTCTGCCAGGGAAACTTCTCTCTGGGAGGGGGAAATCATCACCATCGTCATCACCAACGCTCCTCTCACCGGGAGAGGGCAATTGTCGGATTTCGGGTTCCGGCAGACCCTTGAGGTTCGAACACTGGGGTGCGCGCGGAGATCTCTCCCCTACCGATCTACGTCTGATCCTCTCGTGCGATCTAAGATGAGAATGATGAACAACACAAGAGACACGGGGTTTATACTGGTTCGGGCCACCGTTGTGGTGTAATACCCTACTCCAGTGTGTGGTATGGTGGATTGCCTCTGGGGCTGATGATGGACAGTACAAGGGAAGAACAGCCTCGCGAGGGGTGTTCTTGAGGTGGTGCGGTGTGTTCTGCTTAAGTCTCTACTGGGTTCTCCTCCTTCTCCCCTTTTCCTTTGTGGAGGCTAGCTCTATTTATAGAGGCCCTGGGCCTCTCCCCAAATAATGAGCGGGAAGGGCGCCAACACTTGGCCATTTTGAAGGGGAACATATGGTACAAGTTAACCTGACCAAAGGTGGTCTTCGGCTGCCAAAAGCACTGGTGATGACGCCGTCTTGGGCTCCATGGTGACCTCCGTCCGGCCGTCCGGCTGGTCTTGGTCTCGTTGCACCGGAATGGCAACCTTTGCCTGATAGCTTGGCCTGTGCTTGCTCCCTTTGAACCAAAGGGGAAACAAGGACACTGCACAGGCCGGCGCCCGCCTCGCCCGCCTGGTCTTGATCGTCATGGCTTGCGTCATGGGATCCTCGCGAGGTACCCCCGCATTGATCTCTCCGCCTCCTCGCGAGCCTGCCTGATGAGGCTCCCTCTGAGGAAGCTTCCTGTTGTCCGCCCCGCGAGGCTTGGCCCCTCACGAGGGTCTTGAGCTTGGGCTGATGAAGATGGGCCACGCTGGGCCCCTGCCTCAGCCATGCCACAGGCCGCAGGCAGGCAAGTTTGGGGACCCCCGTTCCCAGAACGCCGACAGTAGCCCCCGGGCCCAAGGCGCGCGCGGTCTTGGCTTAGCAGAGAAGAGAAGGGGCAAGCATGAAGCGCCGCAGGCCCAAACAGCCTGTGGCCTTGGGCGCCGCGTGGCGATTGATTGGACGTGGGCGACTGCGCTTCCCCATGACGCCTCGGCGACCGCACGACTTGATAAGTCCCTGCATGCAGAGAAACCGGTCATGATTACCTGCGATCGTGGTGCTCGGCGGTTGGCCGTCTCCGGCTGTAAGTACGGGGCTGGGCGACCCCCTTCGGCCCGTCCCTTCTTGCTGCTCCTTTCCTTCTTCTCGATTACTCGCCGCTCCCATGGCTCCAAAGAGATTCTTGGCCACGGAGAAAGGAAAAGGCCCTCGCGCTGGGCCTGACTCCCCCCGGCCAAGCGTGGCCGAGGCTGCCCTCGCAAGTACACTACGGTCCCCGTGGTGGCCTCCCGCGGCCATGGAGGCGGTTCCCGACGCGATGGTGAGCGCCCGGTTGCCGATGGGGGGCACACCGTGGGTGTGCTCCCCCCTAGACCACTCCTCCGCTCTGCGGAGGTGCTGCCGGAGTTCGTTGTGTGGTCGGTGGACCCATCCAGCACCCGGCTCCAACTCCCACGCTTCTTCGTAGATGAACTGCCGGCCAGCGCTCGGTGCGGCTTCTGGCTCCAGGCAGACAGCTGCTGCAGCAGGGCCTCCTGGGCTTCGCTGGAGGTCTCCGTCTCTGGGAACGGGGCCCTGACGCGCGGCTGGCAAACGTTTGCCCGCGTGCACGGCCTGGGCCGGTGGTGTACCATGTACTTCAAGTTCGATGGTGACGCCACCCTCTACGTGAGGGTGTTTGGGGAAGATGGTCGCCGTGCCAGGTGCTGCCCTGAAGACGACGACCGTGGCCGCCTGCCCAGCCCCGGCACTGACCAGGATGAAGATGGCGACTGGCGTACAGGCGGCGGTGCTCGGGGTTCGCCAAGTTTTGGTGACTCTCCCTCAGGCAGCAGCTCCTCCAGCGGTGGCCGCGACCAGCCCCCGCGCTGTCGCGCCCGCCTGGGTGAAGGCAGCGGGTCCACCCGCCGCCGCGCCCTGGTACAGCGGGAGGAGGTGTCCGCCTGAACCCCAGGAGCAGCTCGAGCTTTTGCTATAGGTTGGTGTTGGACAGGTCGTGTCCATTTTGTTTCCTTCCTTTCCTGCGTAAGAAGAAGGTAGTACAGGGCCCCGTGGGGGCGTGTTAGAACTGTTGCTGTCAAGTGTCGCGTTGCTTTTGCCATTTTGCGCTATGTTTCCGTGCTGCGTGTCCATGTGCGGGAGTCATTTGAGCTTGGTGGAGCTTGACGCGGCCCTCGCCTCCGGAGGCCGAGGCATCGCCGTGCGCTCCATGCCCTGCAAGGATTAGTTAGAGGTGTAGCTTACGGTCTTGGTTGTGGGGGCGATCAGCCTAGGTCCTGCACTCGTGTCGCGATGCCCGTGGGGCACAGACTGGGAGGGGTGCTCCCGCAGAGGACTCGGGCAGGAAAGCTCCAAACGATCGGGGCAGGAAACACTCGCGAGGGCACCCGCGACTCCCTCACGAGACTTGTGCGAGAGAAAACGAGGCAAGCAAGCGAGAAAGACAAAGAGTCACAAGCCAGGAACGTTAGCAACTCCAATAAAACTTCAAATGGGAATAAACAAGCCAACTGCAGAAAGCAAATGGGAAAGCCACGTCCGGCACCTATTCTAGTCTTCGACGTCTTCTCACCAGCGCGGAGCTAAGTGCTGCCACTGGGCGTGGGTGGGAGCCCCCGAGGCCCGAGGGCGGCCCTCCGGAGACTCCGGGGCGTGTACAACCCCACTCATTATTACGTGAGAGTGTCACGGGCGGCGAGCTTCATAGGCGTTTGCCTTCTTCACAGGCACCGGGCCTTTTCCAAAACGCGATAGCTTCACAGGCATTGGTCTTCTTCACATGCACCGGGCCTTTCCCAAAACGCGATAGCTTCACAGGCATTGGCCTTCTTCACAGGCACTGGGCCTTTTCCAAAACGCAGCGGCTTCACAGGCATTCGCCTTCTTCACATGCACCGTGGCCTTTTCCAAAACGCAGCGGCTTCACAGGCATTCGCCTTCTTCACAGGCACCGGGCCTTTCCCAGGCGCTAGGCCTCGCTCAGGGGTAGAACCTCCGGAGATGTTGAATGTTCCATGTGTTCTGGATGGGTACTCCCTCCGGAGTCTCCAAGCGCGCGGAGCCAGGCCTGGAAACATGAACAACCTTGAACGGGCCCTCCCACATGGAAGAGAGCTTGTGCAGCCCCTCCCTGGAGAGAACCCTTCTGAGCACGAGATCCCCTACCTCAAGGGTCCTGGGGCGGATGTTGCGGCTGTGGTATCGTCGTAGCACCTGTTGATACCTTGCCGCTCACAGTGCGGCTTCCCGACGACGTTCCTCCCCCAGCACGAGGTCCGTCCCCCGCATGGCATCCTGTTGAGCCTCGTCGAATGCCAGGACCCGTGCAGAGGGACATCTGACCTCGTGAGGGAGCACAGCCTCCGCTCCGTAGATGAGGAAGAACGGGGTCTCGCCAGTCGGCTTGGTCGCCATCGTGCGGATTGACCATGGCACGTACTGGAGCTCGTCGTGCCAGCCCCTGCCACAGGCCTCCAGCTTCTTCTTGAAGGTCCTGGCCTTGAGGCCCCTCAGGACCTCCGCGTTGGCCCATTCAGCCTGGCCATTGCTCCGGGGGTGTGCTACCGAAGTGTAGCATATCTGTGTTCCAAGGTTAGCACAGTACGTTTTGAAGAGATACTGGTGAATTGCGAACCGTTGTCAGTGATGACGCGGTTAGGCACCCCAAACCGGCTCACGAGGCCCTTGATGAACTTGACTGCTGAGCCTGCTGGGATTGTGCGGACAGCTTCCACCTCGGCCCACTTGGTGAACTTGTCCATAGCGATGTAGAGGTAGCGATAGCCCCCTGGCGCCCGAGGGAACGGGCCCAGAATGTCCAACCCCCAAACTGCGAACGGCCATGAGAGGGGTATGGTCTACAGACCCCCCGTAGGCTGATGGATTTGTTTAGCATGAAACTGGCAGGCCCCGCAAGCCTTCACCAGCTCAACGGCGTCGTTGAGTGCTGTGGGCCAGTAGAACCCGCTGCGGAACGCCTTGCCAACGAGGGTTCGTGACGACGAGTGGTGCCCGCAGTCTCCGCTGTGTATGTCCGCCAGCAGTTCCTTTCCTTGCTCCCTGGAAATGCAACATAGGGACACATCATTTGGCCACTTCCTGTAGAGCTCGCCATCCTAGATGCAATAAGCCGTGGCCTGCTGTGCCACACGCTCCGCCTCCTCCTCGTTCTCCGGCAGAATCCCTTGCATCAGGTAGTCCTTGAGCTCTGGGATCCAACATCCCTCCTGAGGCTCCAACGCCAGGAGCAGGCATGCCCCTGAGGTCGGGCCGCAGACCGGAGCTCCTGAGGCAGGCGGCTGAGGAGGCTCCTCCCTTGGTTGCGCCGTGCCCGACAGCGACGGCGCCGCCAAGGGCTTGAAGAGCCGCTCCTCGAAGACGCCAGGTTCCTGCGGCAGCCGCCTAGACGCCCTCTTGGCAATGTCGTCAGCCTCCTGATTGGTGCCGCGAGGCACATGCTGCAGCTCCAGCCCCCAGAATTGTTTCTCCATCCTGCGGACTTCAGCGAGGTAAGCTTCCATGTGCTCGTCCTTCGGCTCGTATATCTTGTTGGAGAAGTTGACGAGGAGCTGTGAATTGCCCTTGATGGTGAGGCGCTTTACCCCTAAGGCGATCGCGGCTTTCAAGCCTGCTATCAGGCCTTCGTACTCTGCTATGTTGTTGGAGACCTTCTCTCCGTGCTGGAAGCAGAGTTGCACGGCGTAATAGAGTTTGTCCTGGGTAGGGGATACAAGCACTGCGCCAGCTCCTGCACCGTGTCGGGAGAACTCCCCATCGAAGTGCATGACCCAGTCGTCCGGTGCTTCACTTCCCGGGGAAAGTGATCGGTCTTCGCCTGCCTTGAGGCCCGGTGCTTCTGCCCATTCTGCCACGAAATCTGCAAGTGTGGCTCCCTTGATAACTCTGGTCGTGCTGAATTCTAGCTGAAATGCCTGTAGCTCAATGTTCCATTCGGCGACTCTTCCAGCCGAGTTGGGGCTCCTGAGCACTCTTTCCAAGGGGTATGCTGAGACGACCTTGATGGGATGTCCTTGGAAGTAGTGGCGCAGCTTGCGCGAGGCCACTAGTAGCGCGAGGAGGAGCTTTTGAGGCATGGGGTACCGCGCCCTCACGTCTCGTAGCACTGTGCTGACGAAATACACGGGGTGCTCGACGAGGTTGAGGGTGCTGGCACTACTTGTGCCCTCCAGAGGCCGAGGCGTATCTTGAGACGACGGAGCTCCCAGTGCTTGGTCGCCTGAAGGGGCCTCTCCTGCTCCGGGTGCGTTCTCCTGCTGTGGCTATTCCTTCCCGGCTGTGGTTGCGGCCTTCGCGAGGCCCTCCTGGCTCTGCTTTGCTTCAGTTCAGACGGTCAATGCGGCCTTGGCACAACGCTCCTCCCTGACCGCCACCAGGGCTATGCTGGCGGAGTAGGGGGTGGCCGCAAGGTAGAGCACCAGGGGCTCCCGAGGACGCG